>NC_141177.1:24534375-26952500 GCF_055505025.1 Bos grunniens | reverse complement strand
CGCTTTGGGGACTCCAACATACATTTTTAAATTTCTGTGCAAGCTAACTGGCTTTCTGCAGCACTGTTTCCACATGCTCCTCCATAATTTATGACGATGCTGGCAAAGCTCTGCTCCTTAATCACCCTGACTTCTGGCTCTAAGTCTGTGCCAACTATAATCCTCCCACTTAAAAACAAGAGCCACATGTTTGTTTTATGTTTATTATTCTATGTTACATTTATTATCCTAAAGCTACATCTGAGACCTTTAGTTCTGAAAGATGCCTGAGAGGCATAAGTGCTATTTGTTTTTGCCAAGATGCTAAGAATTCCTAGGAACTCAGAATCACAATGGGGAAAGGAAATGTCATGGATATTCTCCGCACTTTTAAAGGGTTTTCAGACTTTTGTTACAGCCTTCAGATTTATATCCTTGGGTAAACACACCACAGGGCATTGATGTGATAGCTACATGAAATTACATGTACAAGATCCTTTATTCTAGACACAAGCATATAGAAAGAAACATCTTAAATGCCAAACACACAATACAAACACATCTATGGATAGCTTAGAAGTAGGTGAAGATAACTACATTGGGATAAACAGCCACAAATAATTATTATGAGGAATGTAAAAAGGTGACTTTCTTGAGTGTACTTGTACCCTATGAAATTGAGCATATTTTGATATAAATAGAAAAGATCTCTACACAGAAAAAAGACTTTCCTTCTCTCAGTCTTAAATCTTCCAGCAATTCTCAGTTCGTGCTGCTGCTTTCTTTTTTAAAAATTTTTATTTACTTATTTATTTTTGGTTGTTCTTGGTCTTTATTGCTGCACAGGCTTTAGCTCGGTTTCAGTGAGGAGGGCTACTCTCTAGTTGCGGTGCACACTGGCCTCTCATTGCAGTGGCTTCTATGTTGCAGATCTTTAGAGCGCAAGCTCAGTATTTGAGGTGCACAGGCTTAATTGCTCTGGAGCATGTGGAGTCTTCCCAGACCAGGGATCAAACCCAGGTCTCCTGCATTGGCAGGCAGATTCTTTACCACTGAGCCACCAGGGAAGCCCCTGCTACTGCTTTCTTGCAGGTTTTTTATGGGATTAACCAGAAATTAGCTCCTCCAGCCACCCTGTCACCTTCAGAACACAAGTTTTAGCCAGCTTTAGTGTCTCCTTGCCTGGAGAGTCCCAGGGACGGGGGAGCCTGGTGGGTTGCCGTCTATGGGGTCGCACAGAGTCGGACACGACTGAAGCGACTTAGCAGCAGCAGCAGCAGGAGTGTCTCCTTTGGGAAAGGCAATGACACCCCACTCCAGTACTCTTGCCCATGGGAAATTCCATGGACAGAGGAGCCAGGTGGGCTGCAGTCCATGGGGTCGCTAAGAGTCGGACACGACTGAGCAACTTCACTTTCACTTTTCACTTTCATGCACTGGAGAAGGAAATGGCAACCCACTCCAGTGTTCTTGCCTGGAGAATCCCAGGGACAGGGGAGCCTGGTGGGCTGCCGTCTATGGGGTCGCACAGAGTCGGACACTGAAGTCACGCAGCAGCAGCAGCAGCAGTGTCTCCTTTACTATCTGCAAGAGTAAAGCGGTGCTGCTAGAGCTGTCTTCTTGCCAATACATTAGACTTACTGAATTTTTAATAACATCCTGTCCTTAAGGACAGTCAAAAAGCAGTAGTAAGCATTCTTAGAGAAGCCGGTAGTTAAGCTAGAGCACTCGGTTTGGGTAGTGTGCCTATGACACTCTGCTTGTCCCACCTTCAGGGCTGATAATCCTCAGCAGCCTGTCTCACATCTTGCTAACTAGTAGCTAACCCCCTGGGTTAGTCCCCTATGATTTTTGCATCAAGCTGGGTGCCTACAACGAAAATGTATTCTCCTGTGCTTCTGGAGGCCAGCACCAAAACTGGGGTGTCTATAGGGTGGGTTCCTTCCTGGGGCTCTGCAGAATGGTCCACTCCAGGCCCCTCTTCTTACTTCCCACGGAGTCAGCGATCCTTGGTGTTTCCTGGCCTATAGACCCATCACTCCAGTTTCTGTCTCCAGCTTCCCATGGCCTCCTCTTCTTTCTCTCTGTGTCCAAATCTCCCTCCCCTTACAAGGATGCTGGTTACTAAACTAAGACCTAACCCAATTCAGCATGGTGCTCAGATGCTCAGTCATATCCAACTCTTAGCAACCCCATGGACTTTAGCCCACCAGGCTCCTCTGTGCATGAGATTTCCCAGGCAAGAATACTGGAGTGGGTTGCCATTCCCTCCTCCCTGACCCAGGGATTGACTCAGTATCCTTTGCTACCTGGGGATCCCAAATGCCAGCCTTAGTACATTATTAAAGATGTTAAAAGCAATCAAACAACAATAACCAAAATAAAACCGCCCCAAGCACTACGTGTTTTGTTCCATCCTTGCACAGCTTGTGCCTGTTAACTGTTGTGTCCTAGCTCCTCCACCGTCAACCTGCAGAGGCCTGGGGAGCAGCAGCAGCATCTCCTGGAAGCTTGTGAGAGATGCAGGAGCTCAGGGCTGCTCCACCTACTGAAATAGAACCTGCATTTTAGCCAGATTCCTAGGTGACCTGTTTGCTCAGTAAAGATAGAGAAGTGCTGTCCCAAGGTCCCCCTTATGACTTTATATTCCATCTTATTTTAATTATTTATCTATTTTATTTTTGGCTGGGCTGGGTCTTCACTGCTGCATACAGGCTTTCTCTAGTTGTGGTATGTGGGTTCCTCATTGTGGAGGCTTCTCTTGTTGCAGAGCACAGGCTCTAGGCTCAGAGGCTTCAGTAGTTCCAGCTCCCATACTCTATAGCAGGGGCTCTGTATTCGTGGTGCGCAGGCTTAGTTGCCCTGTGGCATGTGGGATCTTCCTGGACCAGGGATTGAACCTGGGCTTCCTGCATTGGTAGATGAATTCTAAACCACTGGACCATCAGGGAAGTCTCTATATTCCTTCTTTTTTTAAAAAAACTGCACACTTTATGGAGGGGTTTGAGGGATTATATGGAGAGAGAAGACCTAGACTGTCATCTTTGCATGTCCTTTTGAAGTTTCGGAGAATTTCTGCCTGTTTAAAAATTACAGAGTCCAAGACCACTAATGTGTTAAGGGTATGTAGCTTATCATGTGTATGAATTTTCTAAATCAGTGGAGAAAAGCTTCACAAATTACTCCTTGCCAATATTAAAAACATCTCCCCCCTTGAAGGAGGAAATGCTTAGGCAAGCAGGCCCGAGAACAGAGCCCAGGTTCCAGCAGAATTCAAACCAGAACACAGGCTGCAGACTTCTAAGAAGCCCTGTAAGCTTTGGCTGGTAGCACAAGATACTACCATGTTGTTGTGGGCATTTTTATTTCAAGTTTCCTTTGCAGTTTTGAACTTGAATTTCAGCCGCATGGCAGACCATGGTATGTGCGCAGTTGCTCTGTCATGTCTGACTCTTTGTGACCTCATAGATAGCCTGCCAGGCTACTCTGTCCATGGAATTTCCCAGGCAAGAATACTGGAGTGGGTTGCCATTTCCTCCTCCAGGGGATCTTCCCAATTTAGGGATCAAACCCACGTCTCCTGAGGCCTCTGCATTGGCAGGTAGATCCTTTACCACCTGGGAAGCCCAGACCATATTACTGGGGTGATAAATCATAAAAAATACATAGACTCATAGGAACAAACCATCGCCAGGGCTGTAATTCCTCCTTCATCAGGTAACTACGCAATCCGTGGAGTCCATTTGTAGCCTCTCTCCATAGATTTCATCTGTGACTCACCAAAAACTAAATCAGCCCATTTTATAAACATTTTATATGTTTAAATATCCTGATCATATCAGGATAAACCTGCATCGATTCACAGATTACATAAATTATGACAAAGCCAAAGTCCAGAACTTGAAGAGATTACAAAATTAATCTCTAGGTCCCAGGCACATTTCTAAAGCATGTCACAGTTTATAAGATGTCAAGCTCCCAGAGCCTGGCACACAGCCAGCTTACAGATTGCTTGCCAAATACAATACTCCTACACAATCTTCACAGTAAATTCTAGCTTATGTGCTTAGTCACTCAGTCATGTTGGACTCCTTGTGACCCTATGGACTATAGTCTACCAGTCTCCTCTGTTTACGGGATTCTCCAGGCAAGAATACTGGAGTGGGTTGCCATTTCCTTCTCCAGAGGATCTTTCTGACCCAGGGATCAAACCGGGGTCTCTTGCATTGCAGGCAAATTATTTCCCGTCTAAGCCACCAGAGAAGCCCAAGTTTAGAATGCATCACATTTTAGGTACCTTAAAAGACGGTGTTTTCTCTCGATCAACAGGGCGGTGAACATATATTTTCCCATTCACATTATCTTCTATAGAAAACAA
Organism: Bos grunniens; assembly: GCF_055505025.1. Taxonomy (NCBI): domain Eukaryota; kingdom Metazoa; phylum Chordata; class Mammalia; order Artiodactyla; family Bovidae; genus Bos; species Bos grunniens. The sequence continues at coordinate 26,948,143 of NC_141177.1, read as the reverse complement.
ACCAATCTCTGGATATTCATCCACACCAGGTCCTCTGATTAAATATATTATTTCCATGTTAGCGGACATATTATTGAACAGCTGGAAGGGAAAAAAAGGAGAGGGGAAACAAACAGGGTGGGAGTAAACTACTATACCTATCAAATATCTAGGCTAATATTTAAAGGCAGTTTTAAATTATAGTTCTGAGAATTTGTCCTAAAGAAATAAACAGGTAGGGAAAGATGCAGGAACAAGGAATACAGCAGCAGTTTGGTTTGTAATAGTGAAGAATTGGAAACAGCATAAATGTCCATCCTTACTGGAAGACTCTCATAGGGGTCCTCCCCTCCCATGACACCCATGCCTCCTACCACTGCTCTGCCTGGCGTCTTAGCCTCCCGCCAACAGGGACGTGCTGAATTGGACAGGGTGATGGGCCTTTCCCAAGAGCAGCTGCCTTACCTCACCCACAAATTTCGGGAAGGGTCCCGGGTCTTCCTCTTCCAGCTCCAACGTGGTAATAACCCATCTTCTCTTGGATCGCCGTAGAAGCCGGCTGTCTCCCTGGGGATCACAGAGACTGTGATGAGGGGGAGGATGTTGGTGAGGGGTTGGGGCGGGGGGCACAGTGATTGACATGCCTTCCCTTTCTCATCCTCACAACAGTCTCCAACGCCTAAAAATCCCAAGCGCCCATTCTCTTTACAACTACAGTCAGTACTGAACTGTGGGCCACGTGACGCCCGGGGATTTCACATTTATATGTGGCTCCTGACATGTTTAAGGGGCTATGGGGACAATGCTAAAGATCATTGTCTAGTGTGTGCTGACACCTAAAGTCGACATGCACAGAGTTGTGGGATCAATAAGAAAATTACCCCCTCTCTATTCCTCTCTCTGGGTTTCCCTTGTGGCTCTGACAGTAAAGAATCTGCAATGCAGGAGATCTAGCTTAGATCCCTGGGTGGAGAAGATCCCCTGGAGAAGGGAATAGCAACCCACTCCAGTATTCTTTCCTGGAGAATCCCATGGACAGAAGAGCCTGGCAGGCAACAGGTCATGGAGTTGCAAGAGTGACTAACACACATTCTTCTCTCCAAGTTTCTGAAATCCTTGGTTGAGAAAGCCTCCATTCAGTGCTGTGGGGTCTTCAGTGCCTCTCTGTCTACTCATCTCCCTCATGACAGAGACTGAGACAGACCCAAACATGAGGGTCAGAGATTTGTTGGGCAAAGGAATATAGATAGAATTGAACAATGGGGTTTTATTTGTTTTACATATATTTTACTGTTGTTCTTCAGTTGCTCAGTTGTGTCTGACTCCTCACGACCCCATGGACTGCAGCACACCAGGCTTCCCTGTCCCCCATCATCTCTCAGAGCCTGCCCAAACTCATGTCCATTGAGTCAGCAATACGATCCAACCATCTCATCCTGTGTTGTCCCCTTCTCCTCCTGCCTTCCATCTTTCCCAGCATCAGGGTCTTTTCCAATGAGTCAGCTCTTTGCCTCAGGTGGCCTAACTATTGGAGCTTCAGCTTCAGCATCAGTCCTTCTAATGAATATTCAGGATTGATTTCCTTTAGGATTGACTGGTTTGATCTCCTTGCAGTCCAAGGGACTCTCCAGCACCACAATTCAAAAGCATTAATTCCTCAACATTCAGCCTTCTTTATGGTACAGCTTTCATATCCATAACATGACTACTGGCAAAACCTTAGTTTTGACTATACAGACCTTTGTCAGCAAAGTAATATCTCTGCTTTTTAATATGCTGTCTAGGTTTGTCATAGAATTTCTTCTAAGGAGCAAGCGTCTTTTAATTTCATGGTTGCAGTCACTGTCTGCAGTGATTTTGGAACCCAAGAAAATAAAGTCTGTCACTGTTTCTATTGTTTCCCCATCTTTTTGCCATGAAGTGATGTGGCCGGATGCCATGATCTTCATTTTTTGAATGTTGAGTTTTAAGCCAGCTTTTTCACTATCCTCTTTCACTCTCATAAGAGGCTCTTTAGTTCCTCTTCACTTTCTGCCATCAGAGCAGTGTCATCTGCATATCTTAAATTATTGATATTTCTCCCAGAAATCTTGATTCCAGCTTGTGCTTCATCCAGCCAGGCATTTCGCATGATGCACTCTGCATATAAGTTAAATAAGCAGGGTGACAATATACAGCCTTAATGTACTCCTTTCCCAATTTGGAACCAGTCTGTTGTTCCATGTCTGGTTCTAACTGTTGCTTCTTGACCTGCATACAGGTTTCTCAGAAGGCAGGTAAGGTGGTCTGGTAGTCCCATCTCTTTCAGAATTTTCCATAGTTTGTTGTGATCCACACAGTCAAAGGCTTTAGTGTAGTCAGTGAAGCAGAACTAGATGTCTTTCTGGAATTCTCTTGCTTTTTGTATGATCCAACAGGTGTTGGCAATTTGATCTCTGGTTCCTCTGCCTTTTCTAAATCCATCTTGAACATCTGGAAGGTCTCGGTTCACGTACTATTGAAGTCTGGCTTGAAGGATTTTGAGCATTACTTTGCCAGCATATGAAGTGAGTGCAATTGTGCGGTAGTTTGAACACTCTTTGGCATTGCCCTTCTTTAGGATTGGAATGAAAACCGACTTTTTCCAGTTTTACTGTTAGCATATAGTTATTATTTTGGTTGGCCAAAAAGTTCGCTCAGGTCTATAAGATGTTAATGGAAAAACCTGAACGAACTTTTGGACCAACCCAATATAAGTATAGCTGGTATCTAGCCACATTCATTTTTATTCAGAAGATGTGATCCTAAAAAATTACTGAATTAGACAGTGAGTTGATCACAGGAACTACAGGAAGGAAATCATCACAAGGTGGATGATGATGTGGCGAAACCTCGAAGTGGTGGCGGCGACAGTGTCTCCTGCACTGGCCTGCAGCCACACGCTGGAAGACGGCAAGACTGCCTCCTCTAGCTCCCCAAAGTGGAAAAGAGTGTGGACAACCCTCTGGGCCAGGACCGTATACTCAACTTCTGACTTTCACAGACTGCTCCTCTTTTAATTAGACATAAAGGCGTCCTCTGCAAGTCTCCACAGTCCTTCAAGATTCTAAAAGCCCACATCTAGTTACTAATCTATTTTGTGGCAACTGAATACTGACAGGGCACTAAAAAACTCAAAATTGCAAGGCAGCCTCTAAGTAAAGTACAATCTCACTTGGTTTATTGAAAAACCGAATTTCAAACCCTACCTTTGTTTGATTAGTAAGATCATCGTTTTCTTGTCGGGTACTGTTGACAGTGCTGACCTTAAAAATAAAAATGACATTAATTAGCAGGGAGTGTACTTAGCAGAACCAGGTAGGCCCTGCCCGAAGTCAATCTTCTAGAATTAGAGCAAAGAAAAAGAGGAACTGCATTCGGTTTTGATAACTAATTTCTTGCTCTTGACATCTCAATTCAAAATTGCCATTTCCCTTCTGTGACTGTAAAAGAGGTAACCAGAAAATTCTGATCTAGTGTTACCAATGGTAGGGACATTTAAAGCCCTACCTGTTACTGTTATGTGAGCATAACTTAATAAGTGGGAAGTCAAACTGTCTGTTCAGGGTGAGCCAAGTGTATTTATATGGGCACAAGTAAAATGGCACCAAATGTTAATTGGTAGTGGGACTTTTTTTAGGTTTTTTATTTCTCCCTTATTTGTAGACTTATCCCTTATTTTTAGACTTTATCATAAGATAATAAAACTAAGGAATTTGGTACCTTACAGTTACATAATGATTTGCATCGATAATTATGATATGCTATGCTAAGTTGCGTCAGTGGTGTCCAACTCTTTGTTACCCTATAGAATGTAGTCCACCAGGCTCCTCTGTCCATGGATTCTCTGGGCAAGAATACTGGAGTGAGTTGCCATGCCCTCCTCCAGGGGATCTTCCCAACCCAGAGGTCGAACCCCTGTCTCTTATGTCTCCCATGTTGACAGGCAGGTTCCTTCCCATCTGGGAAGCCTTGATAATTATTCATCATTTTTTTAACAACACTCCCCCTCTGGAAAAATCTCCACACGTGAACAGTAAGAGTGTGGAACTTGAAAGAGACAAGTTATGCAATGCATGTCAAACCAACACAAAACACGTGCGCCTGTATGTCTGTGTATATGTGTGCATGTGTGTGTGTGTGTGTACACTGACACTCATATTTCTACCTCATTCATTTTCACTACCATATAACTTTTAACTATATGAAAGAAGACAATTTGTCATTCTTCTAGTGATGGCCACTTAGGTTACTTCCAGTTGTTTGTTATCACACACACGTGGTGATGCTGTATACAGAATATACATGTAGAAAATTTCTCTGGAGGACAGTTTTCAGTTTGTTTCACCGGGGTCCCTGACCTTATCAGAGACTCCACAAGGCCAAACACGTTTATAATAATCAAAGACACTGCTTGTCTATTTCTCTGTGTGACATTTGCACTGATGGTAACAAATATTGGTGATAAAAATGCTGGTGCCTTAGGACCATTGGAGACCCATGACACAAACTCCTCTGATAGTCTCTCATGCTTCCTCACCACGTAGAGGTAGGTAAGAGGAAAGGAGGGAGGAAGAAGGGGAGGTGGAAGGGAAGGAAGGAGAGAAGGAGGAAGGAGAAATGAAGGAAGAGGGAAAAGGGCCAGTCTCATTTAAGAATGATATGATTGATAAATTCACCTCGTTGTTGAAATGAGGTGAATTTCAACTATTAATTATACCCCATGCCACTCCTGTGTGTGTATCCTTTAGACACTCTGTGTGTCTAGATGGAGGTATGAACCCAGCGCTGCCCATCAGTGTAGAAGATTTGTCTCAGAGAAAAGCACGTGTGTGATTGTCAGAGTTGACAGCTAAATAGGCCACATTTTTTTTTTTTTAATGAAGCAGCATTTTCCCCGAAAGAATGACTGATCAACCATGGCTGTTCAGGAATGATTACTTGATCGACACGTCTTTGATAATGAACAAAGTCAGCCCATCACTTCAAGAAAAACAATGGGACGGTGTCATGTTGCCGATGATAAATTTTAAGCTTTCAAGCAAAAAATTAGAACTTTGGAAAACTTGAGCTTGACAGCTTCCCAACACATAAAGATTTTTCTGCTGATATTGGTGGACAGATTAATGAATGTGACTTTTTGATTTTTTAGAATGAAATATGTCAACATGTGGAAGAACTGCATAGCTCAGTGAGCAAAGAGTTTCTTACTGATTAAGATATCACAGTCCAAAATCACACACAGGTGAGAGTTATTCAAAATTCAAGAGACTCCAATGGTTTTAATCAAACAGAGTAACAAAAGTCATTAGTATGCTTTCAGGCTCCGCATGGCAAGTGACTGTTAAAAATGGACTACTTGTCAAATTCTGGCATGACATCAAAAGAGTACCCACAGTTCCAGGCTATAAAAATATTCCTCCCTTTCCATATACATACCTATGTGAGGCAAGAATTGCTTCATATACTTGAAGCAAACAGCATTTACAACAGACTGAGTTCAGAATCAGAGAGGGGAGTCCAGGTGTCTGCTTTTAAGCCAGACAGCCAAGAGATTTGCAAAAATATGAAATTGTGCCATTCTTCACACTAAATGAAAATGTGGAAAATACATTAATTTTTCACAGATGCTTGATTTATATTAGTTTGTAATGGATTTATCATTATCTCTTTACAAATTTGTGTTTTTGCTGTATAGCAAAGTGATTCAGTTATATATGTATCTTCATATACTTTTTCATATTCTTTTCCATTATGGTTTATTAGGATGTTGAATATAGTTCCCTATGCTAGACAGTAAGTCTTTGTTTATCTGTTAATATTTTATATATAGTAGCTTCTATCTGCTAATTCCAAACTCCTTTTTAAAAATTTATTTTTATTAAAAATTTTTTTGAAATATAATTGATTTACAATGTATCAGTTTCAGGTGTACAGTAAAATGACTTAGTCATACATATACATACATATATATACATATTCTTTTTTACATTCTCTTCCCTTATAGATTATTATAAGATATTGAATATTTTCCCTGTGCTATGCAGTACGTCCTTGTTAGTGTCTATTTTAATCAGTATCTTTAATGAATTGAGAAGTACATTTAAAATTTCCCAGTCTTGGAAATTCCCTGGTGGTCCAGTGATTAGGACTCTGTGCTTCTACTGCAGGAGGCCTGGGTTTGATCCCTGGTCAGGGAACTAGAATCCCACAAGCTGAATAATGTAGCCAAAAAAAAAAAATTCAGTCTTAATTTCTAATATGGAGAGCACCACATAAACAACAACTCTTTGGGTTCTGCCTAAAGTTTACAAGTGGAAAGGCATCCTGAGAGTAAGAGGCTTGATAACTGCTACTCTAGGATTTATGAGGCTTCCCAGGTTGTAAAGAACCTGCCTGCCAATGCAGAAGACATAAGAGATGCAGGTTTGATCCCTGGATCAGGAAGATCCCCTGGAGGAGGGCATGGCAACCCACTCCAGTATTCTTGCCTGGAGAGTCCCACGGGCAGAGGAGCCTGGCGGGCTACAGCCCATAGGGTCAAAAGGAGTCGGACACAACTGAAGTGACTTAGCACAGCATAGCACGGTAGCACTCTAGGATTTATACCTAAAATCTCCTGGGGACAGGGTGAGCCATCACCAGCCCACCTAGATCCTGCCAAACATCCTTCATTGTGGTCGTGTCCCTGCCCCAACCTGTAACAATCTATCCTTAGCCAAGAGCTTGTCACAGCATAAAGGACTGTGTATTAGATAACAATGTCATAGAGCATGAAGAAATATCCTTCAGATCTTCACTTCTGTGGTTGGCCACCCTCCTGGTGGGTGGGGGATGTTATTGCATCATCTGGTTCTGTTAACGTCAAATGTAACCATAATATTTGTTTCCTGCCACAGACTCTATTTCTGTCTTTTTTCCTAAAGGCAAAGTTTTTTTTTTTTTTTTAACTCCTTCCATTCCAAAATATCAAATATTGATTTATTCAGAGAACTGTTTCTTGATTCATGTAGCTAATTTTAAATGAAGGGCCTAACCAGGTGTGTGAGGCTTCCCTGGTGGCTCAGATGGTAAATAATCTGTCTGCAGAGTGGGAGACCTGGGCTCATTCCCTATGTCAGGAAGATCCCCTGGAGAAGGGATTGGCTACCCATTCCAGTATTCTTGCCTCTGTCAATGGACAGAGGAGCCTGGCCGGCTACAATCCATGAGATCACAAAGACTCGGACACGACTGAGCAACTAACACAACCAGGTGTGTAGTTTTAATGAGGAGAAAATTGCAATCCTGGGACAGCATGAAAAATTCATCCCATTTCTAAAACACGTGTATTTCCAGGCGACCCAGGCCATGAACAAAGAATACCTAAAGGTTTTGTCTCCTCTCTGGCCTCAGTTTCCCCTTCTGTGAGCAAGGGTGTGAGGCAAGGTACCTTTAAGGCCCTTTCAACCAGAAAGCTCTAGGCTCATTTTCCTAGGATGACACATAAGGGCACAGCCGACAGTCACATAGGAGTGGCTGGAGAGCTGGAAAAGAGGCCTGAGATAGTGTGTTTCTTCACCCAGAGATGCCTCAAATTTCACATCCTGGATGTACAAGTGTATTACTTCTCCTCTGGTGCACAGCTTAGAATTAACTTGCATCATCTCGTCTGCGTGAGGCAGAGAGACTTGAAAACGGTTACATTTGCCGAAATGATCTTTTAAGTATGCTTATCGTATTTCCCATCCTTGACAATTTTAGGCTGTTTGTCCAAAGAGGATGAGAGTCATTTCCTAGGCAGGTTGATAAGAAGTCTAGGGATCCCCAAGGAGAGAGGGGTCTGGAATTCTCAAGGAGGAAGAAAGGACAAACTTTTCCTTCTCTACATTCCTTAGGATTATATAACAATAATATATCCTGCCTGAGGACGGTCTCTGGATTAAACCTTCTGGCTAATCCTGTTATCTTAAAATGTAAATTATGGGAGTAGACCTGGTCTTTACAAGGACTATATAACAATAATGTGTCCTGCCTGAAGATAGTCTCTGGATTAAAATTTCTGGCTAATTCGGTTATCTTAAAATGTAGATTATGGGAGTAGGTCTGGTGAGGTCTTTATAACCTCTAGACATTCTTTGGATTCATTGGAGTGTATATAACTTCACTGCTAACACTAGCAAGGGGGTACTCTTTCTGCCCCCTTCTGATGCCTATGTCAGAAGCTTTCTCTATCTCCTTTATACTTTAATAAAACTTTATTACACAAAAGCTCTGAGCGATCAAGCCTCATCTCTGGCCCTGGATTGAATTCTTCTCTGGGGGCCAAGAATCCCGGTGTCTTCGTGTGATTCAACAGCAACCTTTCAGAGGATGCCATTCAAATGATTTCCATAATGCTTCCTATAATTCAGTGGGGGAGAAAAATGTTCTCAAAGCGTGTCTCTGGCTGCAGTGTCCACCTGACTATTTCATGGGAGTGTGGCAGGTGGGCAGTCATTGCAAGATCCAACCTACCTATCACTTGAAAGGTGCTGCTGGACTTGAGGGAATGTCACCGGCATTGTGCTGGCCTGGCTGAGTAGCCCTAGTTACCTCAGGGAAGAAGCTATCTGAGTAAATAAAGGCTTTGTGTTTATACAAGATCCTAAATACTAAGAAGGCAATATGTAAATAATTGTTTCCTGCCAATATTTCACTTTTGATAGCAAATTTGAATTCAAGAACAACTTTTTTACTGAGGTATAATTGACATACACCGTTATATTTCTTCGGAGAAGGCAATGGCACCCCACTCCAGTACTCTTGCCTGGCAAATCCCATGGATGGAGGAGCCTGGAAGGCTGCAGTCCATGGGGTCCCTAAGAGTCGGACACGACTGAGCGACTTCACTTTGACTTTTCACTTTCCTGCATTGGAGAAGGAAATGGCAACCCACTCCAGTGTTCTTGCCTGGAGAATCCCAGGGACGGGGGAGCCTGGTGGGCTGTCGTCTATGGGGTCACACAGAGTCGGACACGACTGAAGTGACTTAGTAGTAGTAGTAGTAGTAGTAGTAGTTATATTTCTTTCATGAGAACAGTACAATGATTCAATCCATATTTGTATGTATTTCAAAATGATCATCACATTGAAAAGTAGTGAAAGTGTTAGTCACTCAGTCATGTCTGACTCTTTGAGACCCCATGGACTGTATCCCACCAGACTCTGTCTGTGGGATTCTCCAGGCAAGAATACTGGAGTGGGTGGCCATTCCCTTCTCCTGGGGATCTTCCTCACCCAGGGATCAAACCCAGGTCTGCTCTTTTGCAGGCAGATTCTTTACCATCTGAGCCACATCACAATAAGTCTACTTAATATCTGTCACCATTTATAGTAACAGGTTTTTTTTCTTGTGATGAGAACTTTTATCATCTACTCTGTTAGTGAATTTTATACATGCGTATGGTCTTATGAACTAGAGCCGCCATGCTGTACACTTAAGCTGCTTTAAGCCACCAGTCTGTCCTTTGTTATGGCAGCCCTTGGAGATGAGCATGCGGTCCAAACACAGTCTCTGCATACAGAACCTTGGCTGATCCTTTACGAGTGCAGATTCAGCACGGGGCAGCAGAAAACAGGGTTCCCAGGATTCTTAGGACAGAGCCTGGCCACTCAGTCTCTGCTGAGGGCTCAGCATCACCTCTGACCACACAATTCCTCATGTCCTGCAATCCACTGACTCTTGTTCTTGAATGAGGGGTTTGAGTGAATTAATTGGGCAGATCATACATGCTAACATACTTTTTAACAATAACTCGACTCAGAATTTCCCAGATCAAATAGCAACAGCAACCCACCAACCATAACAGACATTGCTGACTAACTTCATTCTCAAACCCTCCCTCCTCTCAGGTCCTAGAAGCTGCCCCAGCCCAAAGCCGAGGGTGTGCAAGCTCTCAGGGTGGGAAATGGCAAAGAGGGGGATAGGACCCTGCTTCTGCGGCTTGTCGTGGGATTTGGAACAAAGACCCGCAGCAGAGTCGCAACTTGTTCTTTGCTTCATGTCAGGATGACAACGTGAGGGTGGAGATTTGGGGAGAACACTGCTGTAGACATCTCAGCTCTTCAGCAGAATGGGTACCAGTTTTAAATCTGGAGGTCAAGGGAGGGGTAGTGGGTGCCTTCTTTGCATATCATCAATGGTTAAAAGTCAGTGTAGGTGGGAGAAGGTAGGGGCCGAAAGGAATAGGTTACTTATAGCCAATTCAGCAAAAAATTGGGCACCTCTTGGACACAAAGGTCTTCTCCAGTTGAGGGTCCAGAGTGCAGATTGCTCAAAACCACAGAACACTTGTGTATTCCATTATCTCCCTTGGCCTTGATCTCCGGAATCTGTATATAGTTGCTTCCACCAAACACTGAATTGCTACCAGTCCAGGCCTGCTGCCCACTGCCCACCCCACCCACCACACCCTCAGTCATGAATTAACCTGCCTGGGCTCTATGCTAACACGCAGAAATGAGGAAAAGACAGCTCTGTTTTCTAATGAGTCCAGTTAGGGGTAAGAGCAGGAGTAAGAGAAAGATGGGAACAAGGTTTGATTTGTGACATATTTAAATCCAGGCTAATGTGGGCTAATGAAACAGAATTCTACTAGAAGTGGTCAGAAAGAGAAAAACAAATATCATATATTATACATGTATGTGGAATCTAGAAAAATGGTACAGATGAACCTATTTGCAAAGCAGAGATAGAGACAGAGACAGAGAGAACAAATGTATGGACACCAAGGGGAGAAGTGTGAGGTGGGATGAATTGGGAGACTGGGGTTGACATCCACACACTACCATGTATAAAATAGATAATTAATGAGAACCTACTGTGTAGCACAGAGAACTCTACTCAGTGCTCAGTGGTGACCTGAACAGGAATGAAATGCCCCCCAAAATGTATACATTTAGCTCTTTCTCTTTGCCATACAGCAGAATGTAACAACATTGTAAAGCAACTATACTCCAATTAAAACTTTTTTTAAAGTAGCCAAGAAAAATTTCTGAATATTAAGCAAAGGGTGGCGAACAGGGATCAAATTTCAGAAGCAGAGTTGTCCAGACGACTAGGGACTTTCTGTTTCCTCTTCTGTTTACCGTAATACCCAGCGCTTGTGAAAGCTCCTGGCCCAGAGCGAGTGTCCCACCAACAGTAGCAGCCCAGGCACCGAGTGAAGAGAACAACCATCCCATCAGGGTGCGGAAACCAGCAAGAAAAGATCCTCTGCACTTCCTCACTGACTCCCACAACCACCAGGTCAAGTAAGTGCCTGCGGTAGCTCCATTTTCAGGTGGAGGCAATGAGGCTTAACGAGATGAAGGTAGAGCCGTGAAAACCCAGATGCCCAGGCCGCAGTCCCCAGATCAGCTCTGCTGAATCCAGGGGTGAGTGGCCTCTGGGCACTGGGACTCTCGCAGCATTGAGAAGAGTCAAGCTTAACCAAGGTGAGGACCGAGGCCAGGCGACAGCCCAGGTGCCAAGCCGGGTTACAATGCAGTGCAGACCCACCATCTTGACCCCCACCCACTGTTTATAAGGGAGAACCCAGGAGCAGTGCCAGAGCCCCACAGCTCTCCCTCTTTTTCTGCTGAAAGGGCTAAGCGGCAGTGCCCCCACAGGCAGGTGCAGCCTAAACTCTGTCCACGGTAAGTACAAGCAGCAAGCCCAGATGTTTCCATCTTGATTCTACTGTTTGTTTCCGGGTTGAGCCATGACAACTGGTGGGGGGCGGGGGGTGGGGAGGCAGGGGGATTTAGCCCTCCCACCCCCATGGGTTTGCTCAAACCCTCTTAGACATACACAATTGAGATTTTTTCAGTCTTATGTAAAATGAAAAGAAATGTCCTTAGGAAACGCGTTGGTACAAATCTAAACGTGTGTATCCTACATAAACCGGTCTTAGCCTGTTCCCACTACTCTGCTAAACCCCTCCTTGGTGTTAATTCTGGAACCCCTCTTCTTTCCCTAAAGAAAGTACTAAAGCTCCCACCCCCTGCCCCCAGCTGCAGGACATCACACTCAGCCCCGTTCCCCCATCCTCGAATAGGCAGAGCCAGCTGGAGCTGTGCGGTCAGCTCCGGGCCCCTGGCAGGTAAATCCCACGTTCTGGGTACCAGTCCCTGCTCACCAGCATCAGCAGCGAGAGAAGCAGCAGCAGCTCGGGGTGAACCCTGGAGCACATGCTGCCTGGTGCGCACCCGCAGCCTGCGGGCGATGCAAGTCCTCCCGGCTTGGGCCCTTCTCTCCCAGCAGGCTCTCTTCTCCAATCACTGTCTGGTCACCTTGTCACAGACACTCTCTCAACTCTTCCCCTCCCTGCTCCCAGCATTCTTGTATTTATCAGGGGTGGGGTTGCGGCCTGAGCCTTAGCCTTTGGCCTTATTAACCACAGGCAGAATTCTCAGGAAGGGAGTGGGGGAAATAAAACTGCCCCAGCAACACACACAACATCCTCTCGGGAATCTGACCCCAGGAGACCAGGGCTTAGTCAGAGCAGGGTGAAGCCAGTGTCTATGGGGAAGTAGGGGTTTGGTTTCTTTGTTTTTGTTTCCAAAATTAGTGGAATGCCTACTGATCTCTCTTCCTTGTAGCAGAGTATTTTAATGCTCATTTCCTTATAGGCTCTATTGCTTGAAATCAAAGAATTGGAAAAGGACTCCAAAAAAGGATAACTTTATTAAGGGAGGGGGAAAAAAAAAGAAAAAGTATAATTTTACTTTCCAAAGCATTAACCATCTTTATCCCAATCATGTCTTGAGGCTCTGGGGTTTATAGACTTCACCAAAATCTCCTTTACATTTAGATGAACCTGGCTTTTTGATTCTGAGATGAAAGAAAGAGGCAGGAGGGATGGGAGAGAGGCTCCCTGTGGGATGGTCTCTGTACCAACCTGGGGTCTTCACATTAGGATTCCGAGAAAAAGACAAGTTGAGGTTCTAACATACCAATACTTCAGGCTGCAATGACCAAGTGGAAAACAAGATCTGACACTCATTAGTCCTCATTACCTTAACGTATTACCTGTGATCACATCACCTTGTTGAAAATACTCAACAGTTCTTCAAGAGGTGAAATAAAAGATAATCTTTATCTTGTCATAATGTATTTTCATGGCTCTGTGACAGGTTGCTGCACTTTTTAATTTGAATTGTTTATAATCTGAATCCAAGTTGTTTGTTACTAAAAGGAGTAACTAATGTAATTTTAAAACCTTTCTATATTTCCTGTACATAAGGTGGGGAGGAGGGTGGGAGGAGTGTAATACCTATGGCCAATTCATACTGATGTATGGCAAAACCCATCACAATATTGTAATTATTCATCCTCCAATTAAAATAAATAAATTTTTAAAAAAGAAGCAGAATAATAATTATCAAATTTACAACTTTGAATGAATAAACCTTGCATTTACTTTCAAGATGGATATTTTTATTCCATGTAAATCTATTGGCCACCTGATGCGAAGGGCTGACTCATTTGAAAAGACCCTGATGCTGGGAAAGATTGAGGGCAGGAGGAGAAGGGAATGACAGAGGATGACATGGTTGGATGGCATTACCAACTCAATGGACATGAGTTTGGGTAAACTCTGGGAGTTGGTGATGGACAGGGAGGCCTGGCGTGCTGCGGTTCATGGGGTTGCAAAGAGTTGGACACGACTGAGTGACTGAACTGAACTGAAGTCTATTGAAAAACTTGTTAGAGTCATGAATTCAGAACTTATAGATCAGGTAAGTAAGCTAAGCCATGTGGAATGTTTGTGAGAGATGCATGTTGTACACCCCTAATACTGGGGCTGATAATGTTGATCAAGAAAGACAGTGTGTAAAGCAATTTCCTTCCAATTAAAAAAAACTTTTAAAAAGGTAGAAATCAACACAACCTTGTAAAGCAATTTTCCTCCAATTGAAAGATAAAAATTAAAAAGAAAAAATAAACTGTGTTGGCCTGCAGAGATCCAGAGAGGGGCCAGGGAATGTAAGCAAAGGGTTCCACTTTTATATTTGCTTTAAGTTGTAAAAAATTGGTATTTTAATATATTAAAAACAGCCAAATTTTCAGCACTCTCCAACATTTAAAAGTGAACAAGAAGCCAGTTTTCCATAAGACAGTCCTTCTCATGCTGTGTAACTCACTTAGCTGGTGACTCTAGGCTTCACCTGCCTCACTTCTTAAGTGAGTCATAGCTCCAAGATGTCGTTTCTCTTTCTGTTCTGCGTATCCACGATTCCAAAGAAGACGTCGGTGATCCTGTGTTCTTAGAAGTGCAGTAATACCTTATGGCCACAAGATGGCAGCTCCAGGCTCAATGAAAGCCTAAACGAACGAAAGCGAAAGTGAAAGGAAAGCAAAGTGAAGTTGCTCAGTCGTGTCCGACTCTTTGAGACCCCATGGACTGTAGCCTACCAGGCTCCTCTGTCCATGGGATTTTCCAGGCAATAGTACTGGAGTGGATTGCCATTTCCTTCTCCAGCGGATCTTCCCGACCCAGGGATGGAACCCAGGTCTCCCGCATTGTAGACAGAGGCTTTTGTCGTCTGAGCCACCAGGGAAGTCCGAAGAAAGTGGTAGTGAGATCAAAGTCACTTGATTAAAAGGAAGGTCAGGATGAGAATTAATTTCCTACATTCTGCATTCTACTCTACATTCTCACCTTAGGCATCGAGGGGAGCCCAACCCACTTCAAGTTCTCAGTATAAGTTTTTTAATAATATAAATGCATCCTGACTACTTCTAAGCAAGGATTAATTTTGTCTTGAATTATCTTTGTCCTTCAGGTTCCTGAAAATGCCAGGCACAGGTATGTAGTGAGTTGCATTTTCAGAGTTGTCAGTCAAGACAACCGAATCAGGTTCATTTTCCGTCTTTTCAGGTAAAGTGTGTTGTCTGGGAGGTTTCTACTTGTCTAGAAAGTAATGAGTAGAGCCCTTCACTGAAAGTAAAGAAGTAGTCAATTCATGACATTCTAAAGAGACACCAAGAGTCAGGACCAGACCCCTCTGGGGTCCCCTGAATGGCAGAACCGACCCTGTCACCCCCAGCCTGCACCACAGCCCAGTCTCTTGGTCCAGCCCCGCCCACCAGTCAGGAGTCAGCGGCGGAGTCAGCTGGCCTCCTTGGGCCTCAACTGCACTGAGGGCTGATCCCACCCTCCCTGCTGCAGACACATGAGATGCTTTCTTTCCACCTCAGAAAGTGCAGGGGGGTGTGAGGAGGGATGGGGGTCTGGGGTAGAGCGGAGTGGAGGGATGGAGGGGTGGGAGGGTGTGGATTTCTCCAGTGAATGTGACGGGAGCTTCCTGAGAATCACTGGTCTCATAGGAGGGTCCCCACCGCCCCAACTCCGACTTCTGCTTGGTCAGTGGCCCTGTGCCCAGCTGAGATGAGGGCCTTGTGGTGGATAGCAGGACTCAGAGAAGGATAACAAAAAGTGCCCATCCCTTCCTCCATCTGGCACGGTGAGGAGACAGTTTCTCCTGTGGGTCAAGTCTACATGGAAGACAGGAAATGATCCATTACCAGTTTTCTTCCTGCCTCCCCAGAGGGATGCTGCTGCGGGCAGGCAGAGGACAGCCCCCAGGCAGGGAGACATTTAGATGCCCTCTCTACAGAGGGGAGCCAACCTCAGTGACCACCTGAACAGAGAAGAGGGAGGGAGGGGAGGTGTCTGAGGGGGACCACCCCAGCCACACCCTCCTGTGTTGGCGGGAGCTGGAGAGAAGAGGGGATAGTCCATTTCTTCACAGTGATGCAAAAAGCTTAACTTCTGAGAACAGCCTCCAAGGAACAAAACAGCCCAAGGAAGAGCTTAGAGAAATAAGGAGGTGGTTCACACAAGCCCAGCCCTGCCTTGAGGAATGATCCCCTTTCAACAACATGTAAAACAGCGACTACATGGAGGCTCTGGAGAGAGACCAGAGACACAGAAACTGGAGGTAGCCAGGCTCCTAGAAGAGGACGGACGGGCCGAGGATGAACAGACAGGACCTGCGCCCTGGGTACTAAGCTTGTGGGTGTTTCCGGCACGGTTCTTTCAACTTTTCCGTATGTTCAAGATTTGTTTTTAATACAGTGTTGGGAGGAAAATCATTAAGTGATTTTGACTCCAGCAGTAACAAATCCAAGTTATTATTGTGCCATCTCACCCCAACATCAATGTTGTGCATCTACTTGTAGCCCAGTGTCTAACATGAGTATGAGCCAACACACCTAACGTTTGTTAGATTTCACATCGGAATAAAATAATCCATCATTTGTATTTCTGGATCTATTTTCAGTGACTCAAGTCACTCAGGTTGATCAGAAGTGGTTCCTTATGTTTCAGTATTCCAAGTCCTCCCTCAAGAACTGGTTGGAAATTTTCCTTTGAAAGGTTTTAATTTCTTATCTCTATTTGTTCAACTAATCGTTGTAGATGAGCAATAGGGGAGGGAAATGCTGCCAAATACAACAGATTGGAGTGTTTTTCACTTTTTGCAAGTATCGTCTAATACTAATAATATTGATAGTGGAGTTACCAAGCTCTTTCTTGAGTTGTTTACGTATGTGGATTTTTCTGTGCTTTTTGGGGGAAGAAGAGGGGAGATAAAAAGAAAGACTTGAGGCTGTTTATTTTGTCTTCCCACATCAAAATCATCCTCTTGAGGTAAAAATGTATGCTTCTTTTAAAATTAGAATATATTTCAATTAAATTTGGTGGATCTTTCATTTAATTATTGTGAGTGTGTGTTAGTCACTTGTTATATCAGACTCTTTGTGATCCCATGAACTGCAGCCCGCCAGGCTCCTCTGTCCATGGGATTCTCCAGGCAAGAATACTGGAGTTTTGCCATTCCTTTCTCCAGGGGATCTTCCCCACCCAGGGATCAAACCCAGGTCTTCTGCATTGCAGGCAGATTCTTTACCATCTGAGCCAGCAGGGAAGCCCTCATTTCTTTATTGCAGAAGACCTATTAGCAAAACGCATTTCATTGCACTATTGAGAAAATTGGAACAACACAGGAAAAAAGTCAAGTCTTCCTTTCTTTCCCTTTACATTAAGATGAACGTCTCTAGAGAGATTAGAGGAAAAATTTGGTGACCCTTCCAAAGGCAGTGATGACCCTTCCAGACCTGTCTGGAGTATTGAATGAACTGTGTGAAAAAAAAAAAAAAAAAATCAGCTGAAGGCAGGGTGAGTTCTCCACACCTGAAGTTTAAAATCAAAAGAGTGTGGATGTAAAAAACATACTCAAGGTGGACATGTTCTGAAAAACCTCCACTCCTTCATATTCACCTGTGGCCTAGATCATCAGAGCCATAAAGTATTCAGATTTGTGCCCTACCATCTGAGCCAGCAGGGCAGCCCTCATTTCCTTATTGCAGAAGACCTATTAGCAAAAAGTATTTCATTGCAGTATTGAGAAAATTGGACCAACACAGGAAAAAAGCCAAGTCTTCCTTTCTTTCCCTTTTTATTGAAGTATTTTTTATTGAAGTATAATTGATGTGCAATACACATAAGTTACAGATGATTCACAGTTTCTAAAGATTTTATTCCATTTATAGTTATTGTAAAATACTGGCTATATTCCCTAAATGCTTTCCCAGATAACACTAGTGGTAAAGAATCCTGACAATGCAGGAGACATAAGAGACTTGGGCTCCATCCCTGGGTCGGGAAGATGGCCTGGAAAAAGTAATGGCACCCCATTCCAGTATTCTTGCCTGGAAAATTCCATGGGCAGAAGATCCTGGCAGGCTACAGTCCATATGCTGTACATATATCCTTGTAGCTTATTTGATACATAACAATTTGTACCTCTCAATCCTCCACCCCTATACTGCCCCTTTCCCCACTGGTAAGCACTGGATTGCTCTCTGTATCTGTGAGTCTGCTTCTTGTTTTCACTGTTATAGTCACTAGTCACTATGTTAGAGTCCACATATAACTGAAATCATACAGTATTTCTCTTTCTCTGTCTGACTTATTTCACTTAGCACAATGCCCTTCAGGTCCATCCATGTGGTTGCAAACAGCAAAATTTCCTTCTTTTTTAATGACTGATGAGTGACCTATTCTTGAGGTAAAGAGCCAGCTAGGTGCCTTTAAACCCTCGAGAAAGCAGAGTGAGGCAAAAAAGCAGAAGACTTTGTGGCCAGAGCACAAGAGGGGACTGGTCTGGCAGGTGGAATGCTGTGAGAGCAGCCAGTTCAACCTCGTAGACTTAAAGTGCTACAGAGGTGGACTTCTCAGACGTTAACCTCCAGAGATCTTAAAATGCAGCCTCTGGTTCTGGAGGTCAACGTTTACCTTTACCCTCATCGGGAAGGAAAGATCATGTTTCCCCTGCCCTTCTGGTGTGTTGGCTGACAGCCCCTGTAATAAAAGACAGATTAACAAGAGAAAAACCAACAAAACTGTAGTAAGCTGTGTGTCCCCTGTACACGTGGGAGAGACTCAGGAAAAGTGAGGAACTCCCAAAAAAGACTGAACTGCCAGAAATAACATCTCCAGCCAAAGAGGAGAAAGGACGTTTGGGTTTGGGGGAGCGAGTGACAGGAGGTTGTCAGGAAAAGCACAGAAAATGAGAGTATAGTTGTTGGCAGATTTAACTCCTGCCTTAATATGATCAGAGTTGATAAGATGAATAGGAATGTCTGAAATTTCTAGATTTAGTTCATCCTCCTCTTCCAGGTACAGACAGGAGGACACCCTTACAAATGGAGATTTCCCTTACAAATCTAAATGTCTTTTACTAAAAGGTAACTTCTCAGTTTTCAGAGCCTCTCCAGTATCTGCTGTTTCTTAAAAATAACCAGCCTAGAAAACAATCCCCACACCAATGAGGCATATTTTGGAATGGCAGATTCTGCCCTCCTTCACCCTCTTACATTTTTTTTTTTTTTTTTTGACTGGGCCTGACAGCTACATTGACAAGAGACAGGTCAGCAGAAGAAAAGCACACCAATTTATTTAATATTAATACATGACACACGAGACTTCATAAAGAATGAAGACCCAGAGAAATGGCAACACTTCCTTGCTCTCATATTAGGTTGAACAAAGTGGAAAAGTGATGAAACTGGGGGGAGATGAGATGATGAGTATCGTTTGAATAAATAAAGTTTGTGAAGAATTCTCTCGGCCTCAACTTCTCATCTCTGATGATAAATATGTTGCTTTCCTCCTGATATGGGGAACACATCTTACAGGAATTTCATCTCCTGCCTTTAAAGAAAAGAAGGAAGAAAGAGTGTTTTTCTCATATTTGCTGTCTTTCAAATGCCTTTAACTCAAAATCGTCCCTACGCCAGGGCGATTTTGGCATATGTGGTGTGTTATGAACTCCTTCAGATTCAGTGGGTCTGAAGTGGGGCTCAGAATATGAGGAACAGGCATAGAATAGTGCTAGCTGAATGGAATCAAACGTTAAATATGCATCGTTAGTTTTCTCTAAAATATCCTACAAGCCAGGACAATGATATATATGACTATCCCATTTTTAAAATTCCAAATGTATTTTCCAGAATTATCTCAGTTAATCTCTTAAACATCAAGTTGCTGAGGACAGAGATGTATGAATTGGATCCTTTGAGTCTCTATGAAGATTTTTATAAAACGAATGATTTATGTTCCTTCATTGAGCATTGTTCTATAAAGTGTTTTATGATGTCAAAGTAATGATGCAAGGAGGCTTTTGGACTGAGGTGGTTTTTACTCTTTCCTTGCCTACCAAATGAAACTAAACCCTAAGTGGAGAATTTCCTGTAAATGCCTCAAGAGTAAGAAAAACAACCCAATCACAAACAGCCAGTCAGGGTTTCCCAAATGGTACAACCACTTAAGCCACAGCCAATCAAACGGTTTCCTTGTTTTGCATCATCTCCTTGCCTTCAGGTCCTATCTGGGAAGTGCTCCTAACCTCTAAGCCTTTGGTACTGCCCAATACAAATTGATTTTTGCTCAAATGAGTTCTCAAATATTTCCAAGAGAAAAAGCTTAAAATTTTTTTGTTTCTGAAATCGAACACTCCTCCTCCCTCCCCATGTCTTCTGGATCACAATAAAAATCTTTCATTTGACCAGAAAGCATCACAGAATCAATTCAATGCTACCTGAAAAGGATTAGTCGCCACCTTGTGGATAAGAAAATCACCACATCCAAAAATAATCTGCCATTTTATGTACAAACTAATGATGTGAAACCTCGAGCATGGTTCAAACTATCAAACAGTTATTTGTAAACCCCCTGTTAAAAATGAGACAGCAGACCCCAAATGAGTCGCTTATGCCAAGCCCCACTTCACCCAACTGAGACTTACCGTTTCAGCTCTTCTGAAAAAGAACCGTAAGCCAGTCCATCAGGAATAGCCTAGTCAGGCAAGTCATCTGCCTGGTTGCCCCTTGCCATCCTGGCCCCTAAAGGAAGGTGACCTTGCCACAACTAATCTTCTCTTTGCTGGTATAACTTTCTTGTCCGGTCCCTTCTGCTTGTAAAGGTTCCATTTTGTGCAGCCCCTCCCAGACAGCTCCTTTCTGTCTGCTAGGCTGGATGCTGTCAATCCATTAATCACAGGATAAAGCCAACAGGATTTAAATTTACTCAGTGAACTTGTTTTTTAACACCCCCAAAATTATTCTTTTTAAACCGCTACTGTCTGGCAGACCCAAAAGAGGGCACCTCATTGTCACAGTGGATTTAGAAAGAGGACCAAAAAGGTTTTCAGAATGGTTACAGCAGTAGCTGCTCACAATTGCTATTTCCTAACCTGGGGACCCCCTCGAAAGACACACGGCTCATTTCTGGACATGTACATTAAAATGCAATTTACTTCTAACATATTAATTTTATTGAATTTCCATCTGTGTCCCTAACCACCCTTGGGGATAATAAGAGGGACTCAGGAAAGGTGCAGCCAGGAATCTTCCTCACATGTGTCTAGTCCTGTTGTCATGTCTGCTGCTCAGAATTAAGAAAGTAATTGGGACAGAATTTCCCCCTCAGCAGATTTTGAACTAATCATGGAGAACGAAGACAAACTCTGAAATAGAACTGCATAAAAAGTAAATCAAAACCATACCAGAAAAATCCACATAGTGTTTTCCCGATGTTCAATTGATCTCAAGGAAGGAAAAAGCCCAGATTCACAAAAGCCTTTGTGTATTGTTTTATTATATACAAAACCAAGCATATAATAATTGCATAGCAAATAACAAACATGCTGCATTTTGAATGGTGCTCTGTACATGTTCATGAATAAATAATAAATACTGCTTATTACCTTGAAATACAGTACCAAGAAATTTATATTTTTGTTTTACTATTCTTGTAAATGAGCACAAAGGAAAGAGGAAATAGGTGATATTTAAACATGAATGGTAGAAATTCTTCTCTCTGGAAACTAACCAAATAGGCCCAAGAACCACTACACATGAGTGATACCCTCTCCCCCCATCTTTTTTGTCATAGGTTGCCAATCCCATGCTATCCCAGTTGAGTTACAAACTTTCAGTCAGTTTATAGTCATTAAGGAGAAACAGTCCCAACCTAAACAATTGTAGCTAATATTGATATATTTTTGTAGTTCACTTTTGCAGTTTTTACAACTTTTCCCCGATTCCAAGCCTGCAACAATTCTTAGCACTTTTTCTAAACTTTGGGTTTTTTTTTTTTGCTACCATTTTATTGGTTTCTTTAATTGATTTAAGTGCAACATGTATGTAAACAACTGCACAGAAATGACAGGCACTACTTAGGAATACAGTGACTCATGTCACAAGATTCCATGGCTTCGATCTCATGGACTGAATGAGTTCACGACTCAACTCTGTAATGTGGCCTGCTCAAGTGGCAAGATTTTTATCTGCAGCATTTAGTGCATTAAGATGTGCGCATCAGAAATCACAGAAGTGTGCTTCTGCTCTGTAATGAACCTACATTCCTTAGGAGCTCTGAGCCAATCACAATTACCAACCAGAGGCAAAAAAGTAAACAAGCAAAGCCACTTTTTCAGGCTTTTCAAACTGTCCTAACGTGACATTATAACTATGCTTCCGAATTAAGCAACCAAGTCAAAGAGCAAGGAACATCCGAGAAATTTAACATCCGAGGTGTTAACTCAACATTTCTTAATCAGCTCAGACATACACGAGGCCAGGAAAGGTGAACCATGTCACCGTCCAGACCTCCTGCACAAGTGTGCTACTGCGAGAGGCAGCAGCTCAGCAGAAACCCTGGGTTTCTATTGGGATTAATATCAGGATCATACATGTGTGTGTAACATGCTTACAGAGATTTATTGGCCCTGAAACTTCATACAGAGTTGAATGAACATCTAGCAGAAAAAGAAATCATGAGTGGGGTGTAGACAGGACTCGCCTATCAGTGCTCACAGAAGCAGGGCTGTTGAAGGACATGTGGGTGAATGCTCAGGAACCACAGGAAGGAAAAGTTATAAATAACACTATATTTTCAAAATACCATACTTAGACTGAGTACAAATGTTACAGTATAATCGTGAACCATAGAACTGATGCTGGCCAGATATACATCTTTTGTTCATTTATAAAAAGGCCTTAATCTTCAAAAAAGATCTTAATCTTACTGTAACCAGTGCTTTCTCCAGTAGGGCAGTGTGAGGAAGAAAGAATATAAGAGGGAATTGGGAAATAAAGTCTTAAAAGAAAAGGACTACCATCAACATTTTTGTTGTTTAATATGATTAAGATCAGATTTTCATATGGCATCTTAATATTCAATTTTGGCCTATTATTTTAATTATGTATAAATGCATCCTGTCTTTATGGTAACTTAAACAGTGACTTGGATGACACTGAATTGTTGGGTGAAAAGTCTGCCAGTTGGTAAATATTTTCAAATGAAATGTGCCAAGTTTTTCATTTGCCCCAAAGATTAAAAACAAACATATATATAAAGAAAACTAGAAGAATCATTTGAAGGAATAAAATCAGCTATAGTCATTAAAACATACTGTACATCAAGAATTGTCAACCAAAGGTTTTAAAGATTTCTACAATAATATCAAGAGCAATCTCCTCACACAACCATAGGGACAAGTAGATGTGACTTCAGTTCAGTTCAGTTGCTCAGTTGTGTCCAACTCTTTGTGACCCCATGGACTGCAGCACACCAGGCTTCCCTGTCCATCATCAACTCCCGGAGCTTGCTCAAACTCATGTCCATCGAGTCAGTGATGCCATCCAACCATCTCATTCTCTGTCATCCCCTTCTCCTCCTGCCTTCTATCTTTGTGACTTAACAGCAGTTAAATAAGAAGCATTTAGGAAGCTCATGAAGCCACAGGGCCACGTAAGGATGTGAAGACATTCGTTCAGTAACTTTAGTCATGCTCCCCCCACGAGATTATAAAGCAAAATTATAAAGTCCTGCTCTTGCAAATGAGGACAGATTATCATTTTACAACTGAGAGGGGCCAGGTCCCAAATCAGGAATGTAATAAGGGTTCCACTCAAAGTGGTTCCGTGTGTATCTGTCTGATTATAGGCCCTGCGTTTGCAAACTCTAAAAGGTGGTTTACCTGTGGCACCTCTTCAGAGACACCACCTGCCAGAAATTCCAGGTGTCAACATTTCATTCTTCCTCCCACCACTTGCCAACAACCACGCTTAGACCCACCAACCTCCACTGGGATGAAGTCTGCATGCTGACAGAATACAAAAAATTGACTTCACACCACCTCTAAAAGGCCTTCTTAAAAACAAAACAAAACCCATGTTAGGGAAAGCGCATGAAAGCCCTAGATTCTACTGTCTCCCAAGAGCAGGAAACTTAGTGATAAATGACTTTGCTCAAAATAGATGCTGTTGAGGAAGGGCCCAAGCTTCCCCTGGGTGAAAGAGCCAGAACATTTGTTTGAATCCTTTAGGGCCAGGGCGCAGAGAGCCCTGTCTCAGATACTCAGGATTCTCTACTGTTTGAAGCCGTACCCACTAACTAACAAATGCTGTGGCTGAGATTTCAGAAGTGGAGTTCACTCAAGTCCCTCTAGAGAGCAGTGGTTTTATTTCTTTCTGTGGCACAGACTTTGGCTGATGTTTACCTCAAGTTTGCCTAAGACTGTCAACACAAAGTATGATTACCTAAAGACTTCTTTTTTTGAAAACAACCCTGTGTGGCCGGGGTGGAGGTGAGGGTGGGTGGACTAAAGAACTGTCCACCCCTTCAGTAAACCTGAAGTCTCTAACAATTCACTGGAGGGGAACTTTTGGAAGAGCTTTAATACTGAGTCATCTGCAGGTTCTTCCAACTCATCATCTCAGTTATTTCTTAAATTTGTACGTATTTTGCTTTCCTCCATTCGTTTTGAGCTTTTTCTCGCTGGATATTGTGGCATGAGCACAGTGACTCACGTTTCCCTTCTTCTTAAGACCTGTGTGTGCTGGTACCCGGGCAGCCCTGCAGCCGTCTGTGGGATCCAGGATCATGGCTGGCGGCCGGGGTGCGCGGAGGTTCCCATTGCTCTCGATCTTGGGGCCACCGTCCCCGCAGGATAAGTCCCAGGGCTGCAGCCTGGGGCTCTTGTTGGATTTCTTTTTCTTCTTCTCTGTCTGCACCTCCAGGGTTTGCTTCTGAGAACATAATCGGCTACTGCTCAGCACATCAAGAGGTCTGGGGGAAGCCTCACCAGTGTAACAGAATGGATGGACTTCCTTGCAGAGCATGTCTTTCTTTCGTGAAGGGCCTGACTTCAGAGGCCCTTCCTGGTGAGGCCTGGACAGAGCGCTGGGCATCAGCTTGCTTCTCCCAGGGCTCTTCAGGGCCCCCGAGGTCCCAGTGGGAGGCCTCCCTTTGGCCACCTTGCCTTTCTCGCACTGGATAGTCTGGATTTGCAGCCACTCGAGCTGGACGAGCCTATCGATGTACTTGCCCAGGAGCCCCCCGGTTTTGGGCACAGCCTCTGTCCTGCGCTCGGAGTGCAGGAGCATGGCCATGTCCCGCAGGTCCCAGGAGTTGCACGGGGGTGGGAGGAAGTCGGGGTAACAGTATTCAGGCCAGGTGGGGCCCTGCCCTGGGTGCAGATCGAAGTGAACCGGGTCAATCTCTTCCGCTCGAAGGTGAAGATCAGGAGGCGTGAGGGGGGATGGGGGGATGGCGATCCTTTCTGAATCAGAGAGGTCACTGGCACTGTCCTCCTCCTCGTCATCTTCTTTGATGATTTTCATGGACTCAAAGTCCAGAAACAGCTTGTTCCCTGAGAGCCCGTGATACCTGGGGCCGAGGGGGCTCCTTTCGGGGTTTCCTTCTGGGGAAATGCTTTCCTTCAGCTTATCCTCAGTTGGTTGGGGGACACCTCCTCTGAGACTGCTTTTCAGCTGGGAAGAAATGTGGGGGACTTGGGGTTTACTCTGTCTTTTTCTGGAATTCTTGGGATGTTGTACTTTAGTCCGAGATGGGCCTGCATTCATATTGCTGCAGGAAATAAAATTGCAATTCTTAGTCCATGTGACACAAACTGGCCTTCTGATGATTTTAAGAAAGTAATCAAAAGAAGCCTCTAGTTGTACACTTCAGGTATGACAACGGGTTAGAATATTTGAGGCCTCTAAACTCGCAAATTACAGGATGGTTTTCCACTTGATACTCTATTTAGGAAATAATATTAATATAAAGCAGGTGCCATAAGTAAATGCATGGATTCATTTTGCATCAAATATTAGCTTTTAAGAAAAACACTAACATTTCATAAAGTACTTATATTATCATCTTAAACCCATTGTGTGTACTTTGAAAAATATCTCTTGCAGAACACTCAGTCTGTTGTTAATGATGAGCAGTGTTTAATAACACAAACAAGTAAAATCCACACCTTTCTTTTATATGCCTAGTTTAAATTAAATGTGGACAGGATGTAAAATACATATTTTACAGAACTTAATTGCTGGTTGGTGGTAACTCTGAGCCAGCAAATATCCTAAGGAAAACTGTAGCATATACAACCTACACCTTAAGCCAAAATCTTATTAAAGTGTCAGAGTATCTTCAAATAGAAAACACACTAGGGAAAACAGTGTTTAGAGGGATAGTAATAAAATCACACAATGCCTTATAACACAATATAAATTTTTTAAAAGGTTTACATGCTATTTTTTTTCTTTAAAATTTTATCATTTTTAAAAATTGAAGTATAGTTGATTTTCACTGCTGTGTTAGTTTTTGGTGCACAACCAGGTGATTCAGTTATACATACATATACATTCTTTATTTTTAAATATTCTTTTCCACTATGGTTTATCCTGAGATATTTTTGAACACAGCTCCCCGTGCTCTGCAGTAGGGCCTTGTTAATACTGCCCTTTGAATGGTGGGGAGGCAGATCTCATGAGTACTGTACACATTACTAGCAGGGCAACTGATTCTTCCTCTAATTTATTTCTGAGGCAGCATCTCATATCAGAGGTGAAAATATTTTCTTTTCAACTTATTTACCAAGAACAGTGCACTTTACCAAGATGAATAATACTCAGCAACATCAGGCTGGTGTGGTTTAAAAAAAAAAAAAAAAGATGGTAAACATGCTTTGTGGAAACCTCAGAGGTTCATTTGCTGGAGGTCTCCACCACAATAAGCAATTACTTGAAAATGTGCCACCTCTTAATAAACATGGAGGAGGTTAAATCATTGCCAGCAGCATAACATGTGTTCAATAAATGTTGAAAAAAATGAAGAAATGGATAAAGTAATTGCCATGATTTAGAACTCATAACCAACATTGTTAAAACCTTTCTTTACCTCTAGCTGTCTATGTGCATCCATAAAAGTTATTACTAGTATCCTTTTTATAGAAAAGGAAACAAACATAGAAAGATGATTACCCAAAATTGTGGATTCTGCTAACAGTGCAAGAATTATGACCTCCTAGAATTTTTACCAAATGCTGCTGCTGCTGCTGCTGCTGCTGCTAAGTTGCTTCAGTCGTGTCCGACTCTGTGGGACCCCATAGACGGCAGCCCACCAGGCTCCCCCGTCCCTGAGAATCTCCAGGCAAGAACACTGGAGTGGGTTGCCATTTCCTTCTCCACCAGTTCTACGATGCTGCTGCTGCTGCTAAGTCGCTCCAGTCGTGTCCGACCCTGTGCGACCCCAGAGACGGCCTCCCACCAGGAGCCTCTGTCTCTGGGATTCTCCAAGCAAGAACACTGGAGTGGGTTGCCATTTCCTTCTCCAATGCATGAAAGTGAAAAGTAAAAGCGAAGTCGCTCAGTCGTGTCCGACTCTTAGCGACCCCATGGACTGCAGCCCACCAGGCTCCCCTATCCATGGGACTTTCCAGGCAAGAGTACTGGAGTGGGGCGCTAAACTAGTAATGTTTAAAACCATTTCTGTCAGACAAGAAATATCGTGTATATACTTAGGTCTACAGACATATTTTTCTCCCAACCACACATATCAATCTGGAGAACTGAGCTACTGCTCCCTTTGCTAGATAAAGTAATTACATGAAAAACTATTTACCTGGTTTTCTGATAAGATTCATTCACCCTATTCCCTTTCTTGAAACAGTCACATGGCTGATCATCATTTAGGGTTGGATAGACTGTCTAAAGAGAAAGACATACAGTTAATAAATACCCTAAACACACACACAAACAAGAAACATGAAAAACCGGAACAAATCTAAATGAGATTTTACTTAAGTTTACATTACCTTTTCTGTAGTGCTTGAAATATTCTTGCTCAATCTGTTGGAAGATGCCGACAGCAGGGGAAGTGACTTCTTTCCTCCTCTAATATTCGGGCAGGGTGCCTTACCACCGGAACTAGAAGCAACAGAACAGTGTTGGTAAGTACCAACTGCAAACACCCTATCACCCTTATCATGTTGCTTTTCACTTTTTTGTTCTTAAATATTCAAATTGTATAAAAAGTTTGAATGGGGGAATATTGCCTTCTATTTATGGTTTAATCTATTTTTGTTTTTCACAGTGGGTATTAGATACAAGATCACACTACTATAAATGGATTTCATCTCTCTCCCCATACACACACACACATACACCTGCATGCACATACAGGACATCTGTGGGACTAATTAAGTTTGGCTGTTACTCCAAAGTTCCTGTGTCCATTCTCATTCATTCCTTCCTTCCACAAATAGAGTGCCTAGAAAACAGCAGGGTTAGATACCTATCCTACTCTCATGGAGCTTGAACTCTATTGGAAAGGCCCCCTTTCAGGCCTCCTGCCTTCACTATCACATCAGTCCATGAAAAATTTATCAGTATAATACATATCACACAGTGTTCTCTCTCTGTGACATTTTGTTGACTGGTACCACCCAAGGCTGCTTCTCCCCTCTTGAGTGGCCTACTAAAACTGCCCCATTCGAATGTGAATCTTCTTTCTTCCATAAAATCCCCTGCCTCTGAAAAAATGGAAGAGTTGGGATTATACATTTTTATTTCCTTCCTAAAACTCTGCTATGTTTCAAAATAAGCATGTATGCCATTTTGGTCCGTGTAAGTATGATGAGAAGGAAAATCACATGCAGGCCCTTACAATGAATGAATGAGACCATAATCAACTGCTCGATTCGTTTCAGATGTAGAAAACGTTCTTCACCAACCCCCTTCATTAGTCTGGTTTTCCTGCTGCCTTGTCCCTCTGGATTGTACAGGAACACTCTAGAACTCTCTAGAACTCTCTAGAAAGTGCACTCCCATCTTCTCCACTTCATTTCACCTGGCAGGCTTTACACCCTGGGCTGTGCTGTTTTCTGGACAAAGTTACTGAGAGAGGAGAGGTGACAGCCTGCAGGGTCCCTAAAGATGCAGAAAGCAAGCTCTGGTTTCCCCGAAGGTTCGGGAACAAAGCTAAAAGTCTGGATTCTGCCTACAAAAATGGGTCCCAAGCGCCAGAGGCTGCTTAAGGGCAGCCTTAAATTTGTCACAGGGTCTTAACCCTTGTTTTCGTATCTTCCTCTCCTCCGGTTTGGAGCCTCTGTGGAGACAGTAGTAGCAGCAGCGCCGCCCCCTCCCCATCCCCCAGGGAGAGGGTCAGCGGTCCCCGCGGCAAAGCATTGTGGGTGATGCGGGGACACGACGCTTCGCGTCTACGCAGCCAGGCTCCCACGGTCTGGCCTAGGGTCCGTGTTGCAGCGC
Source organism: Bos grunniens (assembly GCF_055505025.1). Classification (NCBI taxonomy): domain Eukaryota; kingdom Metazoa; phylum Chordata; class Mammalia; order Artiodactyla; family Bovidae; genus Bos; species Bos grunniens. The sequence continues at coordinate 26,919,012 of NC_141177.1, read as the reverse complement.
AAACGTCCAGAGAGCTGGCTACCCTCGAGGCTTAAAATGAGCCGGGGACCGGCTCCCGGGCAGGCCGAGTGGCGCGCCCCTCCCCCGCCCGCATTAGCCCAGAAATCCGGTGACCGCAGCGTGCACGCTCCGGGTCCTCCGCGCGAGCAGACGCCGATCTGGGACCGATCCGCGCGCCGGCCAGCCGGACGCAGACAGACACTGACCAGACCTGTTTCGCGGCCGCGGAGGACACGTGACGCGGGGCTGGGCGGGAGGCAGACGGCTGCGCTGGGCGGCGGGAGTCCGCGCCGGCCGCGTCACGAGGGGCGGGGCGGAGGCTCGCCGGGAAGTTGCTCCGACAAGTCGCGGCCGGGTGAGTAACGCGCGGCCGGGAAGGGGCCGCTGGGCGGGGCCCCTGGGCGGACACTCCCTTCCCCGCACCCTGAGGAAGCCCAAGGCCGCCGCCGCCACCCTGTGCTCCGCTGCGGCCCCGAGGAGCGTCCGCGCGAGCAAGCATTTGTCCTGGAAACCAGCTTTTTTTTTTTTTTTTTTCTTGCCCAAAGCGGAAAACCAGGGGGAGGACTCGAGGGACCAGGTGGCGGACGTGGGGAGCGCGCAGCCGGCCCACTGCGTCCTCTGCAGGCGGCGGTTCCAGCGGACCCTCCCCAGGGTCGCTGAGCACGTCCCGGGACACCAAAGGAGCGGACGCAGGGTCGGGAGGGAGACCGCCCTTCGGTTCCGCCTCCTCATCTCTCGACAGTCGGCCGGGCCATGTCCGGAGGCCCGGGCTCGGCGGTCCTCCCCGCCACCGTTGGGTTCCGGAAGCCCGCCCCGCGGAGCCTCAGCTGCCTCTCTGACCTGGACGGCGGCGCGGCCCGGGAGCCGCGGCCCTGCCGGCCCCCGGGGAGTCCGGGCAGCGCGCCGCCGCCGCCACCTGCGCCGTCCGGCTGCGACCCCCACCTACGGCCCATCATCCTGCGGCGGGCGCGCTCGCTGCCCAGCTCGCCGGAGCGCCGCCAGAAGGGCGCGGGCGCTCCGGGCGCTGCGTGCCGACCCGGCTGCAGCCGGCAGCACCGCGTGCGCTTCGCTGACGCGCTGGGCCTGGAGCTGGCGCAGGTCAAGGTGTTTAATGCGGGCGAAGACCCGTCCGTGCCGCTGCACGTGCTGTCGCGACTCGCCATCAACTCGGACCTGTGCTGCAGCAGCCAGGACCTGGAGTTCACTCTTCAATGCCTGGTGCCCGACTTCCCGCCGCCCGTCGAGGCCCCGGAATTCGGCGAGCGCCTGGGGCGCCAGCTCGTGTGCCTGGAGCGCGTCACCTGCTCGGACCTGGGCATCAGCGGCACGGTGCGCGTGCGCAACGTGGCCTTCGAGAAGCAGGTGGCCGTGCGCTACACCTTCTCAGACTGGCGCAGCGCGCACGAAGTGGCGGCGCGGTGGCGCGGGCCGGCAGGCTCCGGGGGCTCCGAGGACGTCTTCGCCTTCGGCTTCCCGGTGCCGCCCTTCCTGCTGGAGCTCGGCTCCCGCGTGCACTTCGCGCTGTGCTACCGTGTTGCCGGAGCCGAGCACTGGGACAACAACGACGGCCGCGACTACAGTCTCACGTGCCGCAACCACGCACTGCACATGCCGCGCGGGGAGTGCGAGGAGAGCTGGATCCACTTTATCTGAACTTCCTGGCGGGGCTCGCGCGTCTGGGAGGTGGCCCTGCCTCACACCCGACCCCCAAGCCGGGGCCGTCGGACCTTGCTTCCCGCAGCTGCAAGGTGTGCTCGCTGTGGCCCGCCTATGCTGTCTTTTACTTGAAACGTCTGGCTCACTTGGTCTAAACCGTGGCCTCCGATGCCAGAAGGCTGGGCTGTGTCATGTGCTGGGTGGGGTGCTGGGTGAGTAGATGCACCAGTGAGTTGGCCCTATGAAGAGGGGCCAGGCAGGTGGTTTTGGAAAGGCCTGCACCCTGCACTGGGAAAGCCTGTGGCTTTTGCATGTGTCCTGATCGCGTCTCTGTGAATATAGCTCTTATTTATCATCACTGCTATGTTGAAACCTTTTACCCTTAGTCGATGCCTTCTTGGGAACATTCTGAATTCAATAAGCTAAAAAAAAAAAGTCATTCTTGTGCGTTTGTGCCCACTGTAAACCGAATGTATATGCTGTGACCCCCATCATGGTCCCTTGAAGCATTCCTGCCCTGGGACAAGGAAAACCTGAAGTCACATTTGCATGCCAATGTCTGTAGGCTTCTAACAGCGGGGAAACTATTAATAGGCAAGAAATTGATGCCTCTTCGGTCATCATACAATCATTCCTGGGAGTTCAGGTTGCCCCATTAGGCTGTGTCTCCTCCATCAGCAACTGCCAAGAAGGAAAACACTTAGAACTTTTAGTTTGCAAAACAGCCCCTTCTGCGGTGTTTCTTTGCACTTTATGTATTTTATTGTACATGTTTGATAATTGTGTATCTGCACTTTATCAGGCCACTCTGTTTAGGTTTGAGCTACCTAAGTATTTAAAGAAATTCTGCCTTAAGTTATTTCAGTTTTCAGGCAACTCTGTGGAATTTGGGCAACAGTGCCCTTTGCAGTTACCTTTTTGACGGTTATGGTGACTCTCTTGATGTCTTCTTAAGTGTCCAGGGTTCCAGCAGTCATCATTCAGAAGTCACATTATCAAGTGGAACTAGCAGGTATTTTCAGCAACAACAAGACTGGAGGAAAAACAATACACAAATACTTATACATTTTAATTGTTTTAAGCTGTATTTGTATATGCCTGGTTTTATCAACTACCTGCCAACTTTCATCTTTGTGCCTTCAGATAGATAACTTTGTAACCTTGTCTGGACTTGTTTTCCAATTTTAAAATGTTAAATGCTTTTTTATTTTTAATTTTCCAACCAAGAATTCAAGGCCATTGTCTCCTGCAGAGTGCCACAACAACTTAAAACTCTTAGCAAGGGGCTATTTCTCTTGGTGCTGGTGGTGGTCTGACAGCAGGTGCTAACACAGAGGTGTGAAAACCCAACTAAGGTAGATGTGGTCTCCAACTTGGGAAGCTGGTTTCCAAGAGCTGAAGCCAGTGTGATAAATCTTGTAATAGCTGTTACCAGTGAATTAACTCTAAATATTTGAATGCTTGTTACCGTTTGTCAAATAAGTATGCAAAGGATGCATTTTGCCTTTTAACCAATTTCTTTCTTTATAATGGCAACTTCAGTGTTTTAAAAAATTCCAGCAACAAGGATGGCTTTTTGGTACTGGTCTAAGAATATGGAACTCTGATTTAAAACATTGTGACTGAATTGAACAATCACTGGCGGTTAGCACTATGTACTCCATTGACATGCAAGAGGCAAAGAAGCCTGGTCGCATTTCCAAGCCCATGAGGGCCTAGGCCACTATGCCCTGGATCCTAGCCCAGTATGCAAAGCAGTTGTCCAGGGTGTTCACATATGAGCAAGAGCTGGCAAATATATTGCTATGTAAAGGCACGTGGAGAATCTTATAATCTGTGTAAAGGTCATTTGCCCAAAAAGGTGTGGTCACAGAATATGTAGTAAATGTTATATCTTAAATATTAAAAGAACCTCCATGTGCCTTTGAATTAAAAACTTTAAAGCTTAAATATGCCTGCCTAGTTAATAAAGAAGCTTTGGGACAGCTTAAGGAGATTTTCAGGCCTGAAAACACAGTGACATAGCCTGGATATTCAAGTTTTGTTGTAACCTGTGCAATTGTTGGGTCTCTCCAAACATATTTTAATTCCTGCCATTTAAGATGACTTCACCTAAGCCTCACTATTAAAGTATATGTGCACAAGTTGTTGAAGTGTGTTTTTCTTGTGGCCTGATTAGTGTGAAACAAGGCTTTAGAAATGTGTTGATTAAGACATTTCACATGTCTTATCCTTCCTAGAATGCTGTCACATTTAGTATCTTGCCAATATAAATAAATGCATTTTATGATGGCATCTGGGCTTCAGCAGCACAGTCATGTGTGTCTTTGCGAAACTGAGATGCATCCTTTTATGCCAGGTCAGTATTACATAGGAAGAAAGCTCTAGGAAAACACAGGGGATGGAATAGTTACTGTACTTCATCTTACTGCTTATTGAAGCCCATGTAGGAATAACTACATGAGTATCTTCACCACCCCCAGCCATGATGACTGTCACTCAATTACAGAGCTTTGAGCACAGGGAAAGGAAACCAACTTATGTCCTCTCTTATTTGCTGGCCTACAACGGTGCTGTATTTGATGTCATTTAATCCTGAAAACTGCACTACCTGGTAGATCAGTTCAGTCGCTGAGTTGTGTCCGACTCTTTCCAACCCCATGAATCCCAGCAAGGCAGGCCTCCTTGTCCATCACCAACTCCCGGATATACCTGGTAGATAATAGCCCCATTTCTCAGCTGAAAAGAATGAAGCTCAGAGAGATTTCGGAGAAGGCAGTGGCACCCCACTCCAGTACTCTTGCCTGGAGAATCCCACGGACGGAGGAGCCTGGTAGGCTGCAGTCCATGGGGTCGCTGAGGGTCGGACACGACTGAGAGACTTCACTTTCACTTTTCACTTTCATGCATTGGAGGAGGAAATGGCAACCCACTCCAGTGTTCTTGCCTGGAGAATCCCAGGAACGGGGGAGCCTGGTGGGCTGCGGTCTATGGGGTCGCACAAAGTCGGACACGACTGAAGCGACTTAGCAGCAGCAGCAGAGAGATTTAAGTAATTCACCTAAAGCTCCACTGCTGGTAAGTAGCAAGGTTAGCATTCAAACCCACTGCAAAACCCACCTTCTCTCTGCCATGTGAGAAGACTCTCCCAGTAAGAGTTTGTTAAATTTAATTGAACGTCCATTCGGATTATGACCGATAAGGTTTTCCATCTAACATAATCTAAAGACCTATTTAAAAACAAGTCAAATGAAATTAAATCAGTGATATTTTCTTCCATGTAGTAGTGACGTTTACGACATAATCCCTTGGATTTTCTGAACAATAAAAAGGGCTCTAAACGTTTTTCTTCTACTAAAAAATGGCAAGGTGAGGACTCACTTTTTAATTTTTGACCTGCTTGTCTGCTGTAATTTGTGAATTCCCTGCCTAATTTACACCACAATCATCTATTTTTATCATTTAAACTGATAATTTAAATTGAAATATTCTAAAATCCCTGGGGAAACACTTGATTCGCTCAGTGCCAAGCCAAGACGACCTCAGTGCTCTGTCCCCTAGGGGTCTGGGATTCAAGCTAGCGAGAGCACTCATTCACAGAACCTGCTTCTAGGAAACCCGCGCAGGGCCAGGGCCCGGGCGAGGTGGGCGTAGCCTGGAGGGCGGGGCGGAGCGCGGTGGTCAGTGGCGGCTGATCAGGAGTGGTTCTGCTGCCCTCTGCTGGCCCCACAGCGTGGGCCTCTTTCAGGGAACTTTAACCACGCGTCCCCGCAGGTTCGTCTAGGGCCCTCGTGTCTCTGCGGTCCCGTCCAGCCTTCCCGGGTGGCTGTGGGGAGCCCGGCGGTCTCCGGCGCTTCTGGTCCTTCAGGTTCACGTCCTGCGGGCAGAGCAGGCCCGGTCGACCCCTCCAGCGCGTCCACACCGCGGGAGGGAAGAGAGAGCAGAGGAAGGACGCTGGCGCCTCCTCTCGCGGCGAGGCCGCTGGGCGAGCGGGGTCAGAGGTCGGGGTCTGGCCTGCGTGCGGCCTCCCACTTACCTGAAGCCCCGAGCCGCGCCCACCTCGGCGCTCCCTTTCCGGCCTTAGGAGGTGCCTGCGCGAGTGCGAGGGGCGGGGCCTGTCCGGCGGCAGCGCTGATTGGACGTGGTGCCGAACCGCACGCGAAGCCGATTTGACGGACGCTTCCCGCGCTCCCTTGGCCGCCTGAGGCGTAGAGGCGGTAACGGAGGCTCGGGGACTCGACGCCCGGTTGCAGCGAATCTAGGAGATCCACGCGGAGGCCTCTTCCGGCCGACAGATTGAGCTGGGTGCCCGGGAGGGCTTCCTTGACGGTGGGGCGCGTTAGGGGAGAGTTGCGGCGTTCGCTGGGCCTCCCGGGGCGGCGGAACTAGCAAACGGCCTCCTAACCGTTGAGGCGGAGCCGTTGAGGAAATGGCCGCAGTGGCGCAGCCAGAGGTGGGGGTGGGGTCGGCCTCTGGCGGGGCGTCGGGTAGGTGGTGAGGGCCTTGCGCCAGCGAGTCTCGGGGAGTGTGGTCGTGAGGGGCCGGCGGCGGCCTGGACCGCGCTGGTCTTGCTTGGGCAGCTGGTGTCCTGGACGGGGATGGAGGTCAGGGGCGGGGTGCCGCGCGGGCTCGCGGGCCCGGGGATGACCGCGAACGCGAGCACTCATCAGAATCAGAATATTGATGGTGACGAGAGTGGAGACGCTCGCGGGTCGGAGTTTCGGAACGGGCGCGGAAGCCGAGACTGGCCCCCTCCAGCCCCCACTGCTTAGCTTCTGGGACGGTGTAAATGCGCTTGGGGGAGGGGTGGGTGGGTGTGTGGGGGGGTGGGTGTGTGTGTGTGTACTGCCTCGCGGCAGCAGTGCACACACGTGTTTCCCCTCCCCCCGTCCCGCACCCATTCTTCGCGAGTGTGTTCGTGGCCCCCCCTTTCCGGAGTGGGGTCGTGAAGTCCACGGTACCAGCAGAAGGGTGATGAGATGAGTCTGTGTGTTACGGTCTGGGGGTCACAGGCGATGCCATTTTGCAGCTGTTGGTGAAATAGCTTGTGTTAACACTTGAGTCGTGTTGGGAAGAGTCCGGGTTCACGTTCGAAACTGTTAGTTTGCTCTGGTGGTTGAGGGGACTGTTCGATTGAGTCAGCTTTGGGGAGGAAATGTGTGCTTCTGACAAGTTGTTGAGTGTTTTTTTAAACCTTAACCTTTTTATCGGCCTGCATATACACATTCATCCTGTAAGGCTTGCCTGTAACGCCAAACTTGCTTAGTTGACGCCCCCGCCCTCCCACACACACACGCGCGCAGACTCTTGAAAAATTATTATTCCGTGCTAGGTCTCCTAGATCGTTCTGTTGTTCCTTGTTCTAGTGAATAGAACTTCAAAGCAATTTAAAGATATTTAAAATTGTTTACTCGTGATGGTAGAAAGAAGTGTATCGCTTTACCCTCTAGACTCAGCCTTTCCTCTCAGCTGCAAATGTTTGTCTTATTTAATGGCTAGTACCCAATTTGGGGCTCTGTTAAAGTCAATTTGCATTCAGCCTTGGAAGGGAGGGAGGAGTTAACTGGATTGTTGAGTTCAGTTTCCGTACTTAAAAAATCTTCCTGTGTAGATACTAATTAATTTTCCTTCCACTTGAATGGTTTTTTGAGCAAAAGTAGAGTAGGAACTAAACCATCTCTTTAGCTTTGTGTGCCTCTTGGCCATAAGTAATTCCTCTGTGTTGTATTTCATGTCTCAGAGTACTTTGTAAATTACGTGTAAGTTCGAATTCACATTGTTGTGGTTGTGATGCTGAAAAGTGTAAAATAATAGGCAGGTCTGCCCCAACAATTGCTGACAGTAGGGAAAAAGTACAAATAGAGCCCCTGAAATATTTTAAGTATTTAAACTTTTTAATTACATTTTCAAATTGTGAAATAAAATGTTCTAGTCTTTCGTTTCAGACAGATACCTTCATTGCAACAAAACAGAAAAATGCGTATGAAGCTCTTATTTTTGAGTGTTGGCAAAAATATCAAAGATACTTGAATGCATTTATTATGGATATTTGATGGACTGAATTTTTTGAGAAGTATAATGACCTGAATAATTCATGAATTAGTATATATTTCACAAACTTTCATTTTAGTAAAATCAATAAATCAAGATTTTTACTGTGTTGTATTGACAGTATGATTGAAAGATTAAAACAACATGTAATTTTGTTCAAAATGTACTAATTTGAGTATATTTTCACCAAAAACATGATGTAAGTGTAAAAAATAGTGCAGTATTAAATTTTCTTAAAACTAAGGTAAATACAAATTATTAGTGAACATTAATCATAATTTCTTCTAATAGCACTGACATTTTTAATAAATCTTATTAAATATTTTTCTAAAAAATCACTATTCTTGTGTTTGCCGCCTAACTGTGCATAGCCCATATCATGTTCATGCAGTTTTCCAGATTTATGTAGAAACAAATTAAACAATAATGGGTTGCTTAGAAATACAAAATGTTTCTCTGGCACCATGTGCAACTGTTGCAAACACTGTGCACTTAGTTGAGAGTACTTCCAGAGCCACAAGTTAGAATACAAAGAGAAGCAAGAAAATGGACCTTTGGCACGATTAGGAAGCAGCTTTTCCTTATGCAAGAATCAACTAGTTTCGCTTTACCAGAGAAAGAATTTGACAGTTGACTGATGTCTTTTTCTCTTATCTGAGCACTTGGGCTGCTCAAGTTTTATCTCCTTTCTGAAGTAGGGACTAAAATGTCAGTATCAGCACAACCTGCAGTCTTCTCTGCATTGTTTCAGCTTCTCACTCACCCCCACCCCAAGTCCCTTAAACTTATTGTTATGTAAGATTTCGAACATACAGAATAAACAGACTTGTGTAGTTAACTGCAGTCCCTTCCTTTAATTTCTATTTTTATAATATTTATTTATTTTTGTCTGCACTAGGTCTTCTGCTGCTGTGTAGACTTTCTCCAGTTGCCGTGCTCAGGCTTCTCATTGCAGTGGCTTCTCTTGTTGCAGAGCACTGGCCCTAGGGTGCACAAGGACTCAGTGCTTGTAGCTCACGAGCTTAGTTGTCCTTCAGCATGTGGAATCTTCCCAGACTAGGGGTCGAACCCATATCCCCTGAATTGGCAGGCAGATTCATAAGCCCTGAACCACCAGGGAAGTCCTATCCCCTTCTATTAAAGATATAGGCAGGGGAGTGTTTCTTGGGGGCTTCAAGGGTATGAGTTGTGAGAGTGAATGTGTTCATGGTTATAGAACTTGCTGGGTCAGTACTGAGTACTGGATTCTGAGTAAATAAGAATCCTTAATCCTTTCTTAAATAGAGAGTCCTTAATGAAATTTGTGTGTGTGTGAGAGAGAGAGAGACAATGATATACAAAAAGTTAAAATCTATTACTTTTTATGCTTTGTGCTTTTTATTTCAGATTTTTTCACCATTCAAAGTCATAGAGATCCTCCTGAGTTTCCTTCTAATGGTTTTTAAACATTTTCATTTTAGTAAATTCATTGTTTATTTTGTGAATGATGAATGGGGGAAGCAGGGGCCTAATTTTATTTTTTATATTTTGAGTTAGTTTTCCCAATGTCATTTTGGGCATTTGGGGTATTTATTGATTAATTTACATTTATTATTAGCAAAACCTTCTTACTCATATATGAAGTTCAAATATATGCTTGGATATGCATTTGGATTCTCTTGATTATTGATCCATTTGTTTATTTCCTATTTTTAGTATGGTTTGTTTTTTGTAATTGTGACTTTGTAATGTATTTTGATAGCAAAGAGGATGATTCTTCCATTTATTTTTAAATAGTACTTTTGTTCATAGAATTCTAGCTTGCCGTTTTTCTTTAAGAACTTTTTAGTTTCTTTCCTTGTAGTGTTCTTGTCTGGCTTTGGTATCAGAATAAGCCTGGCTAATGAAATAAGTTTGGAAGTGTTCCTTTCTCTTCTGTTTTTTTGGAAGAGTTTGATCACTGGCGAAGTGGTCTGGTCCTGGACCTTTCTTTTTTTTTGGCCATGCCGGGTCTTGATTACTATGAGGGCTTTTCTCTAGCTGCAGTGAGTGGGGGCTACTCTGTAGTTGCGGTGCACAGGCTTCTCGTTGTGGTGGCGTCTCTTATTGCTGAGCATGGGCTCTAGGGCACACAGGTTCAGTAGTTGCAGTGTGAGGGCTCAATAAGTGTGGTTCCCAGGCTCTAGAGTTCAGGCTTGATAGTTGTGACACATGGGCTTTGTTGCTCCGTGGCATGTGGGATCTTCCCAGGCTAGGGATCGAGCCCTGGTCTCCTGCCTTGACAAATGGATTCTTTACCACTGAGTCACCAGGGAAGCCCCCTGGACGTCTCTTGTTGGGAGGTTTTCAATTACTGATTCAATTTCTTTACTAATAATTGATCTGTTCAGATTGTTTCTTCATAACTCAGTCTTGACAGGTTGTATGTATTTCTTATTGGTTCCATTTTTTCTAGGTTATTCAGTTTGTGGTCCAAAAAGATGCTTGATGTGATTTCAGTCTTCTTAAATTTATTAAGATTTGTTTTATGGCCTAATATATGATCTGTCCTGGAGAGTATTCTATGTGTGCTTGAGACGAATGTGTGTTCTACTGCTGTTCTACAGGAATTCCATATAGGTCTGTTAGATCTGTCTATCTAATGTGTAGTTGAAGTCCAATCTTAGAGCACTTTGAAGAAGTTATTATTCTGTCTTCTGGCTTTCATAGTTTCTGTTGGTCGGCTACTAGTCTTATTGATGCTGCTTAAAAATAACCTTTTTACTCTCTGACAGCAGTTTGTTTTTTTATTTTGAACTTTGATTTTCAGCAGTTTTCTGTGTTACCCCAGGTTTGGGTTTTTTTTTTTTTTTCCTTTGCTGGGATTCATGGGGTTTTTTGAATCTATTGTTTGATGCATTTTGTTGGTTTGGGGAATGTGTCAGTCATCATATCTTAGGTATTGATTCTGTCACATTCACTATCTTCTTTCCTGGATTTATAGTTACACATACATGAGGCTTAATAACTTATCCTGTGTTCTTGATCTGACTTCTGATACTCCCCTCCCCCCCAACCCCGCCATATTTTTGTCTCTGCTTCATTCTGGATATATTCTTCTGGTACCACTTCATTTCTCAAACTTTTACTTCATCTCTGTCTAATTTGCTATTAAAACCATCCATTTTATTCTTTCTTAATAATCTTGTTATTGACTATTTTTGTTTCTAGAATTATTTGGTCTTTTGTTCAGATTTCCTTGGACTTCCTTATCTCCCACCCCAGTTTCCAGTCTCTGCCACCATTCTCAGTCTTAAAATCATTATGTACATAGTACTCAGTTATTTTGAAGTATTTTTTCTGATAACTACCAACTGGAGGTCCTGTGGGTCTCTCTCTCGGCCAGTTCTTTCACCTTTTAATTAATTCATCCAAGTCTATGAATTGCACTTTAAGTATTGGTTACAGCCTATAAATCTTTGTATCCATTAGGTTTTTGTATGTTAATGTTTTCTTAGTCACTTAAACATTTTGTCACTTCTGTTTTTTAATATCCCATGGACTATTCAAATATATGTGTTTAAGTTTCTGAATAGATAGGAAATTTGAAGCTGCCTTTGCAGCTGATTTCTAAATTTATTGCATTGTGAAAAAATAATCTGTTATGTTTATTCTTTTGCATGCGTTGCGTTTTGTTTTTGCTGTGGTGACTTAAGATTTTCTCTTTTATTCTTATTCAGAAATGTCCTTACAATGTGTTTAGATGTAATTTTTCTTATTTATCTTGAATTTCATGGAATCTTACAATTTGTGGATGTTTGTGTTTGTTTTGGGAATGTTCTTAGCTATTGTTCAACTGTTTCCATCCCACTGTTCTTTTTGTTTTAAAATTTTTCTAGGTTTCTTAAAGAATAGATATTGGGATGTATGCATCTGTTCTTCTTATCTCAACTTTTTATTCTGTACTTCCTTTGTGATATTCAATGGTACCCTCCACTTTGTCTTTTTATTCCAAGGAATGTTCCCTCCTGAAGCTTTCAGGCCTGTGGTGATAGTGGTAGTGGTGAATGCTCAGGGTTCTCTAGCCTATGCTGTTCCCCTTATGGTTCCTTATTAATCTCCCTGTTGGTTGCTGACCTCCAATACTTACTTCTTACCTCCATAATTGCATTACTACAGGCTAAATATTCATTCTCTGTGATGGCCTGGGGAGAATGAGAAAGAGAATGAAGCCAGGTAGAAAATAGGGACACTCCTTCTTGGGAAGTGGGAAAGCAAACTGTGGGTCCCTGCATTTCCAGTATTTTACAGGCAAAATGGTAAAACAGCTGCCCACTATTTAGAGATCTTGGAATCATTGCTGGTATTCTGGAATTCCCAGAAAGCCACAGACCTAGAATCACCCATTTAGTATTTAAGCTAGAATAGACAAAACCAGATGGGGCAAGACCACGGTAGGCCCTGGATAGACTTGCATGGAGCATCTGGACACTAGCTACTTATTTGCAAAGACTGGTAATTTCTTGGTAATTTCACTTTCCTCACAACAACCCAAACCTACCTTTCACTGATCCCTAGTTTTGGACCCTACCTACCTACATTTTAGTGTGAATTTACTTTTAAAAGGTTAAATAAGTATAAATTGCAAATAAAACTGAAGTTTCCCTTCGACAAATAGCTGATCACAGTTTTCTGCAACTCTCTATTCTTTTTCCTCAATAAGCTGACAAATAGTCAAACTGTCCTAAGTGGTGTAAGTGAATGTCTCTCTATATATACACACAGGTGGATGCACAGAATTGTGTGTATACTTAAATTGTATCTAGAGATAATTGTAAAGAATATAAAATTTCTTTTTTCATGTAAGTGGCATTATGCTGTACTTATTATCGGGCAGCATGTTTTTTAATCACTAAAACTGTTTGACTGCAGATATCTAAAATTTGGGTTTATTGTGTTCACAAAATTGATTATTTTATGCCACATTATATTTATTCATTCCTTGCCCCCTCTCCCATTCCCAGCATTGATCTAGGTGCTTTTGAGTTTTCCCACTCAGAATGATGCCAAAGAATGTTCAAACTATCACACAATTGCACTCATCTCACATGCTAGCAAAGTAATGCTCAAAATTCTCCAAGCCAGTCTTCAATAGTACGTGAACCGTGAGCTTCCAGATGTTCAAGCTTATTTAGAATAGGAGAGGAACCAGAGATCAAGTTGCCAACATCCGCTGGCTCATCGGAAAAGTAAGAGAGTTCCATAAAACATCTAATTCTGCTTTATCGACTATGCCAAAGCCTTTGACTGTGTGAATCACAACAAACTGGACAATTCTTAAAGAGATGGGAATGCCAGGCCACCTGTACCTGCCTCCTGAGAAATCTGTATGCAGGTCAAGAAGCAACAGTTAGAACCTGGATCAACAGACTGGTTCCAGACTGGGAAAGGAGTACATCAAGGCTGTATATTGTCACCCAGCTATATGCAAAGTACATCATGTAGAATGCCAGGATGGATGAAGCATAAGCTGGAATCAAGATTTCCGGGAAAAATATCAATAACTTCAGATATGCAGATGATACCACCCTTATGCAGAAAGCGAAGTGTAACTAAAGAGCCTTTTGATGAAAGTGAAAGAGAACAGTGAAAAAGTTGGCTTAAAACTAAATATTCAGAAAACTAAGATCACGGCATCCGGTCACATCACTTCATGGCAAATAGATGGGGAAACAATGGAAAGAGTGAGAGACTTTATTTTTGGGGGGCTCCAAAATCACTGCAGATGGAGACTGCAGCCATGAAATTAAAAGACCCTTGCTCCTTGGAAGAAAATCAATGACAAACCTAGACAGCATATTAAAAAGTAGAGACATTACTTTGCCAACAACGATCTGTCTAGTCAAAGCTGTGGTTTTTTCAGTAGTCATGTATGGATGTGAGAGTTGGACTATAAAGAAAGCAAGCACCAAAGAATTGATGCTTTTGAACTGTGGTATTGAGAAGACTCTTGAGAGTCCCTTGGACTGTAAGGAGATTAAACCAGTCAATCTTTTAGGAAATCAGTCCTGAATAGTGCTTGGAAGCACTGATGCTGAAGCTTCAACTCCAATACTTTGGCCCCCTGATTTGAAGAACAGACTCATTGGAAAAGACCCTGATGCTGGGAAAGACTGAAGGCAGGAGGAGAAGGGGATGACAGAGAATGAGATGGTTGGATGGCATCACTGTCTCAATGAACATGAGTTTGAGTAAGCTCCGGGAGTTGGTGATGGACAGGGAAGCCTGGTGTGCTGCAGTCCATGGAATCGCAAAGCGTCAGACACAACTGAGTGAAGTGAACTCAGAACAATGCTGCAAAAATGTGTTTAAACTTGTCTCCTTATGCACGTGAAATAAATGTTTTTCTGGGGATCAGATTTTTTTTTCCCTCTAGAGTTAATCTTTGGAAATGCAGGAGACTTTTTTATTTTTTATTTTTTTTTACTCATCCTTTTTTGTATGCCTATTATGTATGTTCTCATTGGCACTTAAATTTTTTTCCTGGCATGTCTGCTAGAAAGTAGGCTGACTAGTGTCTTTTGTGGTTTAAAGATAGACGGTCCTATATTCCTCTTGGTTTAATTAATTAACTGCCCTCTACATTGGATTTCTTGTGATTCTATTACAAACCTCTTCATGGTACTGATTAAAGTTGTTCTATTCATGATGTCTAGAAAAGATCTTTTCTAGATTGTTTTTATTTCTTTTCCTTTATAGGACTAACCTCCAAACCTCTAAGTTGCATTTGGAAATGTTAGATGCTTTTGTTAAGATGATGCTTAATGTAAGCATGTTGCTTCCTATAAGGGTGTTGCTTACCGTTTCCATTTTCCTTTGAAGGAAAAATGTGCTTAGATTATCTTTTCCTCCTTTCATTGCAGATTTGTATATTCTTGTATATACTATTCTTTGGCAATATACTTGCATATACTTCCCTTCTAAAATATTGTATTACTAGCTTAAATTTCTTTTTTGGGTGTTAGTTCTAAAAGGTCTTGTAGGTCTTCATAGAACTGTTCAACTTCAGCTTCTTTAGCGTTGCTGGTTGGGGCATAGACTTGGATTACTGTGATATTGAATGGTTTGCCTTGGAAACGAACAGAGATCATTCTGTCACTTTTGAAATTGCATCCAAGTACTGCATTTCAGACTCTTTTGTTGACCATGATGGCTACTCCATTTCTTCTAAGGGATTCCTGCCCACAGTAGTAGATATAATGGTCATCTGAGTTAAATTCACCCATTGCAGTCCATTTTAGTTCGCTGATTCCTAGAATGTCGATGTTCACTCTTGCCATCTCCTGTTTGACTACTTCCAATTTGCCTTGATTCATGGACTGACATTCCAGGTTCCTATGCAGTATTGCTCTTTACAGCATCGGACCTTGCTTCTATCACCAGCCACATCCACAGCTGGGTATTCTTTTTGCTTTGGCTCCATCCCTTCATTCTTTCGGAAGTTATTTCTCCACTGATCTCCAGTAGCATATTGGGCACCTACTGACCTGGGGAGTTTCTCTTTCAGTATCCTATCGTTTTGCCTTTTCATACTGTTCATGGGGTTCTCAAGGCAGGAATCCTGAAGTGGTTTGCCATTCCCTTCTCCAGTGGACCACATTCTGTCAGATCTCTCCACCATGACCTGCCTGTCTTGGGTGGCCCCACAGGGCATATCTTAGTTTCATTGAGTTAGACAAGGCTGTGGTCCTAGTGTGATTAGATTGACTAGTTTTCTGCGATTATGGTTTCAGTGTGTCTGCCCTCTGACGCCCTCTTGCAACACCTACCATCTTACTTGGGTTTCTCTTACCTTGAACATGGGGTATCTCTTCAAGGCTGCTCCAGCGAAGTGCAGCCGCTGCTTCTTACCTTGGACGAGGGGTATCTCCTCACCGCCGCCCCTCCTGACCTTGAACGTGGAGTAGCTCCTCTAGGCCCTCCTGCGCCCACGCAGTCACCGCTCCTTGGATGTGGGGTTGGTCCTCTCGGCCACCGCCTCTAATCTCCGGCGTCGGGTAGCTCCTCCTGGCCGCCGCCCCTGGCCTTGTGCATGGGGTATCCTTTCGACTGTTCCTGCACCTTCACAGCCTGGCACTCTCGGCTGCTGCCCCTGACCTCAGACGTGGGATAGCTCCTCTTGGCCGCCACCCCTCGGGCATGGGGTCCTCCCGGCTTCTGCCCCTGACCTCGGACGTGGGGTAGCTTCTCTAGGCCGCGCTTGTGCACCATCGCAGCCGCCCGCACCCATCACTTCATGGGAAATAGATGGGGAAACAGTGGAAACAGTGTCAGACTTTATTTTTTGGGGCTCCAAAATCACTGCAGATGGTGA
The DNA here is from genome assembly GCF_055505025.1 of Bos grunniens. Taxonomy (NCBI): domain Eukaryota; kingdom Metazoa; phylum Chordata; class Mammalia; order Artiodactyla; family Bovidae; genus Bos; species Bos grunniens. The sequence goes on along the minus strand of NC_141177.1, from coordinate 26,902,973 downwards.
CTGCAGCCATGAAATTAAAAGACGCTTACTCCTGGGAAGGAAAGTTATGACCAACCTAGACAGCATATTCAAAAGCAGAGACATTACTTTGCCAACAAAGGTCCATCTAGTCAAGGCTATGGTTTTTCCAGTGGTCATGTATGGATGTGAGAGTCGGACTGTGAAGAAGGCTGAGCGCCGAAGAATTGATGCTTTTGAACTGTGGTGTTGGAGAAGACTCTTGAGAGTCCCTTGGACTGCAAGGAGATCCAACCAGTCCATTCTGAAGGAGATCAGCCCTGGGATTTCTTTGGAAGGAATGATGCTCAAGCTGAAACTCCAGTACTTTGGCCACCTCGTGCGAAAAGTTGACTCATTGGAAAAGACTCTGATGCTGGGAGGGATTCGAGGCTAGAGGAAAAGGGGACGACAGAGGATGAGATGGCTGGATGGCATCACTGACTCGATGCACGTGAGTCTGAGTGAACTCCAGGAGTTGGTGATGGACAGGGAGGCCTGGCGTGCTGCGATTCATGGGGTCTCAAAGAGTTGGACACAACTGAGCGACTGACCTGAACTGAGCTTAAATTTCATTTAGACATTGATTCAAGGTTATTTTTCTTCCTGTTCCCAAAGTTGGAATCTTTGAGGGAGGTCCACATTTATATTCTTTCACTGACTAGTTTTGTTACCTTTTGGCAGGACTTTGACATTTAAGTCATCTATCAAAAGACAAGGCTTAAATAAATGATCTTGAGGCTTCCTCCAGAAACTTCTTTGACAGAGTCAAATGAGTAATTTCATAAACAGTGAGGAACTTAAAGAGACAACATTTATTGCCTTTGGTATAAGCAGCAGTGCTTATTTATGTGTTTTAAGATTTTTAAACTGTAAACATATAGATTGCAAGATTCAGGAAGTATATGTTTTCTTTTATAGGTGTTTTGTTCAAGTTTTAAAGTTAAGTCAAAATGCCAATAAGACCAGATCTCCAGGTAGGTGGTCCTAGGCCAAAAGGAAGTATTTTAATTCCTAAAATCACTTTTTGTTTATTTATAGATATTAAATGCTATAGTTTTAGGAAAGATAAAACTTACTTGTTTCTATGAAACGGTCAAGAGTTAAATAATTTAAATAAAAATATTATCCTTTTATTTTTCAATAGATTTGTTTCCAGAAGCTTTAAGAATATAAAGTATTAAAGATTATTTATATATACCTTTTACATAGAAGTGAATTATGCATTGATTTATATATAACTTATACCTGGATACTTAAATGTTAGGGATTAAAATTGTAAGATACTTATATTTAGGTCAGTCATATTACTGTATGAAAATTCCTTGTTAATGAGGTGTACTTTAATAGCAGGAATGGCAAACTTTGTAAAGCTTATAAATATAGAATATAATAATAAATTATGTGTGCATGTAATGCTTAAGTTAGTTTGGTTGGTATAGCTCCTAAAGAAGTGCTTTTACCTTCTTTATGCATTTTTTTTTTTTTACTATTAATATTTAAACCTCATGAAGAAGTTGACAGATATGTTAGGGTTTTATCCATGGTATTAAGGGTTAGTTACTATAAAGCTGATTTTTATTTCTTTCATTAACAGGTTTTTGTTTTTAACTTAATGATGACTTTTCAATAAGAGATATGAAGTGGAAATTATTAAAATACATTTTCCTATACAGATATTGTTATCAAAGAAACTTAATCTCTAATTTTGTTACTCCAAATTTAATAGTGGACGGTTAAATAAATTGTTTTATAAGCTCTTGAGAATTTTCAAATGTGAAAGCAATTCTTAAATTACTTGATTCCATAAGGTGACTAATGTTGGTTTTGATTCAGTATATGTGGTATTTTCTATATTTCTTCAGCAGTTGGAAAAATGCATTGATGATGCTTTAAGGAAAAATGATTTTAAACCTTTGAAAACACTTCTACAAATTGATATTTGTGAAGATGTGAAGATTAAATGCAGCAAACAGTTTTTCCACAAGTTAGATGACCTTATGTGCCGGGTAAATACTCATTTTCGTTGAATGATTGTTACGGTAATTAGATAGCACTCTACTTTTTAGGAGGAGATTCTCCATTGGAAGAAATGAATAAAAAGACTTCAGCAGGCTCACTTGTATAAATAAATGCTTCTTTCACCACTTGCTTTTTTGTGTGTATTTGTTTGAGGAGTACCAAATAACATGTTGGACTGTTGTTTTGTAAGTAGTATATACAAAAATCATGTTTACATAGTGTTACCATTATTAACTTTATTTAAACCGGAGGAGAATAGGGTACTTACTTGAGGTTTAAACAGTGTGCTTTACCTTTTGAAAACCTATTAGCATATTAATCATGTTGTCTGGACAGTGCTTGTTGCTTGCAAAAATAAAACAAGTAGAAACAAAAATCATCTAAAATCTTGGCTTGATTTGTCGTATATAAAGTATTTTTATACTTTTATGCAAGTGATTATTGACAGTCTCCACCAGAATTTGATAATTGTTACAAATCTAAGATTAAAATTTCTTATATCCCTTAGTTAAATACATAGAACTTTTTAGAATGGAAGGTAACTGATTCATTGCCTCATAAGTATAAAGTTTCTTAAATTATATAATTCTGCATTTTTGTGCTGAGTTTGTTGTTCACTGGCTGAGGGGCTGTAAGGAAGTCACCTTTTAAAGCCACACTTTTGTCCTTTGCGATATGGAGATTATGATAATGACTAACACTCAGGATTTATGAGGATTATATTAATAACATTCCTAGCATAATGCCAGTTCCATTTTATTTTGTATTTGCAAATGTTTAAATCTATGATTTGCATTTTAGGAGCTTAATAAAAGAGATATCCAAACTGTTTCAACCATTTTGGTTTCTTTTGGAAGATGTGGCAAAAATATCACTATACTGGGGCAAGCTGGACTTCTAACTATGATAAAACAAGGACTAGTCCAAAAGATAAGTATAGAATATGTAACATATTCATGTGAGGGAAATATGTTTAAAGCTGTGTTTTCTAATTAAGCGGTTCATACTCTTGAAAAATAAATTTGGGAAATGTATATAAAACTTTGGGATAAGATATTTTTATAACCTGTGGTATATGTTAGAAAATTAAAGATCACAAGGAAACTATACAGGGTCCTTGATGATCATGTAATTGTAAGGTCCCAAAACTCCAAAAAGCCTTAACTTGCTTTATTTTCTCTAGCTCATCTTAGTCCTAGTCTAACTTTTATTTTTCTTTTTATATTGTTTATTATATTTCCCATTTTTAAATGTATTGATTTTTGTCCTTTTCATTCTTTGTTATATTTCCAGCAACAAGAACAGTCCCTAAAGCATAGCATGTACTCAAACATCTGAGTTCAATAATAAAAAAGTAATGCCAAAACTTTTCAAATAGTAACAATGACAAAATGATCTAATGTGTAATGATAATTTACTTTTTATCTATTGTATGAATGTTCATGAACTAAGAATTTGAAGAGAGTAATAAAGACTTTCTACTTGGAATTGGAACTTCATTCATCCCCATCTAAAAAATGGGGAACATGTAGTGAGTTACCAAAAAGCAAAAACAGTGAAGATGTTTAAGAGCATAAACTTATTTTGATTCAATACTGGAATTTTTATTTGTAATGTTTGTTTTTAGGTTTACTGTTTCTATAAATACATTTTTAAAGTTATTAAGTGAATTCAAAGTGACTAATGTATACATTTCTTTTTTTTACATGGTTGCCTGGTTTGAAAAATCCAAGGAGATTATTCTGAGTCGGGGAAATTCAAAAGATGAAGCTGTTATAAATATGATAGAAGACATATTTGATCTTTTGATGGTAACAACCATATTGATTCACTGATGTTATGAAGCATGTATGTGTTCATTTAAAAACATTTGTGTTCTATGTGGCCTGAGATCAAAAGTCATTAACAGATTGGTTAGTGCATTTATCTGATTAATTGGTTAGTACATAAAAGTTAAATAATTTGCATGTGTTCATTTGAAAACAAATTGTGTTCTATATTATAAATATGATAGAAGACATATTTGATCTTTTGATGGTAACAACCGTATTGATTCACTGATGTTATGAAGCATGTATATGTTCATTTAAAAACATTTGTGTTCTATATGGTCTGAGATCAAAAATCACTAACAGATTGGTTAGTGCATTTATCCTGATTAATTAGTTAATAATAAAATTTAAATAATTTTATGGTGAATTCAGAAGTAACCTATTTTAGTACTATTTTTAATGGTTTTTATTATAAGTAAGTTTTAAATATTATTCATTTTCTTCTCAGGTCATACATGACATCGATGATGAAGGTATAATAAACATTTTATTTCTATTGGAACAATAATTTGCTGTTAAAGTTCTGGTATAATTTTTCAACTCTTGCTGTGTTATCCTAACAGTAATTCATTACCTAATTCAGGGGTCTACAAATATTTTCTGTAAAGAATTAGAAAATATTTTAGGCTTTGTGGGCCTAGAAAGAAATTGACACTGTTACACAGGTACTTTATTTAACAAGAAAGAAAACACATTTCCACAGATGTTTTATTGATGCAACTCAAAGTATAATGAAGATTGAGTATAATGATTTTATAATACTAATGAGGAGAATAGCATTCTTTTTTGAGATGGTAACAGTGTATCTTAATTAAGGTTCAGAGTTAGTGTTTGCTGTTGTAAAAACTGATTGCAAGTCTTACTTGTTCATGCTCATCTATAATGAGATTTTGTGTATATTATATTAGAAAATGTCTTTTCACACTCATGCAGATAATGCCAAATACTGATATCAGTTCATGAACATGTATTTTAATTGAGCATAGTCATCACTTGGCAAGATCTATAGAATTAAGTTTTTTCCTTAATATTTGCATTGTATATATATATATATGTTGTTATGTTATATGTGTGTATATATGTATACAGTGTGTATATATATAGAGAGAGGAGAGTATATATATGTGTGGAAAAAGTCTAATATTCTTTAATATTATTCTAATAATAATATTCTAATAATCTAATATTCTAAAGCATTCTAATAAATGCTGTCCAAGGGATGACTGTGCTTAATTAAAAGTCATGCTCAAGGTGGTTCAGATACCTGGTAAAGAATCTGCCTGCAGTATGAGAGACCCAGGTTCAAGCCCTAGGTTGGGAAGATCTCCCCTGGAGAAGGAAATGGCAACCCATTCCAGTATTCTTGCCTAGAGAATTCCATGAACAGAGGAATCTGGTGGGCTGCGGTCCATGGGGTCACAAAGAGTCAGACACAACTGTGCAACTAAGACTTACTTTTTTCTTAATGTTTACTTTTTAGAATGATATTGCACTGCAGATTAACCACTTTCAGTTGAAGGTTAGGTGGAAGCTCCTCAGTTGCACAGTTAAAATCAGTTTTGAAATATGGAAATTTCCTTTACACTTACATCAGCGTCCCAAAACGCTGCTGGGTCTGTAGTTGGAGTTTGGAAAAAGTTTATTACCTATGTTTCTGTTGGAAATGGAGATGTCATTTCTTGTCTTAGTTTTTGAAAGCCTCTTGTGATTCAGAACAACCTTTGTTTCATTGAAATGACTTTACTGAAGTATAAGTATCTCATATAAGCACTATTTTTCCTTGGATTTGGGGGCTGAATTCATTAAGAAATCTTATCGACTCTGCAGCCCAAGCTAATTACCAAAGCCATTCATTCAGAGGTGGCTAATGATTGCTGAATTCCTAAGAATGAATGAAATTCACCTGAGACTACTAATTCAGTAAAACATCATACATTTCGCATATTTCCACAGAGTACCTGCTGATGAATACAGCCATACAAAAAGGGACAGTGAGTTGGATTTGGTTTGTGGGCCATAGTTTGTCCTTGATCTAGTGAAATTTTTAGTAGGACAGGGAGAATGTAGAACATGTTACAACTCATCATCTCAACTTGTGTTTGGTAGTGCCTTTTACCTAACAATAAACTCAAGTTATTTTATCTCTGTGTTGGTTGGGGAAGAATTACCTAGGATTGGTAATTGAGGCTGGTGAATCCTTTATATTAATGAATGAAGGAACAACTGTTTGCTGCCTTCAAAGCCAAAACATTTTAAAAGATTGATTGCTCTTTATTTCAATAGTAGTTAATGCTGCGTTTTCATTTGTTTTTTTTTGCACTTAACTAACAATCTAGTCTAAATTCTTCACTTTTTAGGGGAGAAAACAGTCCTAAAGCACCAATGATTATGAAGTGATCCAACTAGTTTTTTTAAATAAATCATTTTATCTTTTCAGATAATTCAGTGATTTTTTTCTTCTTTTAATGTAGTCACTGTGAAATTGTACATTTTCTGTTCCTATGTTGCCATTATTTAAAATTATTTCTTAAAAATTATGTCGTGAATTAGCATGGGGCAAATTCCTCTTAATTGGTATTAATAAAGCCTTGTCTTTTGAGAGACTAGGGTCAAATTTAGAAACAGATAATGTTATTTAGATCTTCATGAGGAGGTATTAATGACCATTATGAAATTTTGGAGGTATGACTATAAATTATTGAGGCCAGTTTTTATAAAAACCTTAAAATAGAAGTTTCCAGTTTTGAACTATATTTATCCAAAACACTAATACTGCTTTAAGTGCCTAAAGGAGAAACTGGATCTGGGGTTATTCCCTTGCCAGAGTTCAGATCAGGCACATCTGTTGAATGATGTTTTTTCTTTTTTTTTTTTTTTTTAATTTATTTTAATTGAAGGCTAATTACTTTACAGTATTGTAGTGGTTTTTGCCATACGTTGACATGAATCAGCCATGGGTGTGTACATGTGTTTTTTCAAAGTTACACAGCTGATTAGTGGCAGAACCAGGATTGAATTTCATGCTTCCTGGTGACCAGGGCAGTCCGCAGGCCTTCTTCTGAACTGAACTAGTATGTCCTTTCCATTCACTCATATAAGAAAAGGTTGTCCTTTAAAATACATATTTGTCAATAATTAACTTTTATTCAGGTAAAAGGCAAATAGTGGAAAGTTTCGTGCCTCGAATTTGTGCTCTGGTTATTGACTCAAGAGTGAATATTTGTATTCAGCAGGAGGTAAGCCATTATTTAGTTTTTCTTTTAAAAATTAAAGAGAAAGTAGAGACAATTGGGTAGCAATTTGTCAAACTGAATAATTACTTTATCTTGGCACTGAATTATCATGTAGTGTATTTCTGTGTTCTTCATTCATTGCTTTGGAGAAGGAAATGGCAACCCACTCTGAAAAATCCCACAGACGGAATTCTTAACAGGCTATAGTCCATGGGGCACAAGAGTCAGACACAACTTATGGTTTCAGGAGGAGAAATTCATTGCCTGACATGATGAACATATTATGTAAATATATATTGAACATTTATAACCATGTGGATTTATGTATATGAATATAGCTCATATGAAAATAAACTATACCATCTAGATATTAGTTCCTCAGTATTTACATGCTAAAAATAAAAATAATTTATAGTATATATTGATAATGCATATGTACATGTGTATAGTCATAAGAATAAATATTAATAAGATGTTTTTTGCTTCCTTAGTTCTTATGATAGAGTAATAATGAACATGTCATACTGCAGAGTATGAGTGCTTTAAGCATAGGAATCGTGGTATATTCTATTTTTGATAGCCTTTGTTTTATGTTTTCTTGTATTCACTATTTTATGCTTTATATTCTTTCCTCCACCCTTCATTCCTTGCATAAAATGCTGTGATTAAGAAAAAGAGGCTTCTAAATTTATGTACCTATCTCTGAAAACATACTAATGTTCCACTGAATATATAAAGTTAATGGACTCTCTTTTTTTCTTTTCTAGACTCTAAAAAAAATGAATGTGATGCTTGACAGAATGCCTCAAGATGCCAGGAAAATACTCTGTAACCAACAAATGTTAATTCTCATGTAATAATCTGTACTATATTGCTTTAATTAGTAGTTCAAGTCAAGAATTTAAAGGATGTTTTATAAGGCAAATAAGGCAACCATAAGTTGCATTAGTAATTAAAATTGGTCAACTGTTACAGGTTTCTAACATTGCATATGGGTATGTTTTCTGCCAGTCTAATACTATGAATTGTAAGTTTTAGTGAAGTTTTTTACCCTAAACATATGAACTTTAAGTTTTAGTTATAATTATTATGAATTATAAGTTTTAGTGAAGTTTTTTACCCTAAACATATGAACTTTCTATTTAAGTGATACTTGTCCACTATATAACCTGCTGTTTTGATTCACAGGAGTAGTATGGGAGAAAGGATTTTAGATGCTGGAGGTAAGTATGTTTTTTCAAAATGCTCATATTTGAAGTTATTCCAAATTTATTAATAGAATATAATATTTGTCAAAATAATATAATGTGAAATTATATGAAAAATTATAAACTGTACATAATCAAGCAGTTTTTATTTACCTTAATAAATAAAGGATAAATATCTGTGGAACTAAGAAAAGAAGCATGATAACAGGAGTTGTCAAATATAATTTGTGCCTAATAGTAGGTTTATGAATAATAACTTAATTTTCCAGTAGATTTTAATTCCTTTTGCTAAGAAATTTCTCAAATATATTTTATGAAATTAGGTTTAATATTCTTGGGATTGATTTGTTTGTAAATGATGTCTTTATTAAAATAACTGAAATTTTCTTTCCTAAGTTTCATATGAGAAAATTTTCATGTAGTGATTTACATATAGAACAAACCAGTGGCTTCAAGTACTTTAAAATAACTGTAAATATCATGATATACAAAAGGAAAACAAAGATTACCTATGATTTATAGACTTGTCAGTTATTTTTACAATTCACAACTCTAATAATAATGGAATAATGGTATCTTTGCATATTTAGGAGTTTCTTTTAAATGTCCTTAAAATTTTTTGTTTTATTCCTTTTTTCTGTTGACAAACTTGTCTTGTTGTTTGGGCTGTGTTCATGCCATGTAATGGTGGGATATTTTTAATCTATATGAAGAAAATGGTAAAAGATGAGTAAATTGCACTATGTTCCTTATTTCTCTTGCTTGTTCTAACACCTTATGAAATATAGAGTTTCATAAACTTTAATTTTCATAATTTCAAATAATTAACTTTGTTTTAAGATTATGACTTGCAAGCGGGTATCGTCGAAGCTTTATGTAGAATGACCACAGAAAAGCAAAGACGAGAACTGGCTTGTCAGTGGTTCTCAATGGATTTTATTGCTAATGCATTTAAAGGAATTAAAGACTCTGAATTTGAAACAGTAAGTAGTATAAAATAACAAATTAACAAGTTTTTTTTTAATTACTGTGTTTTTTAAAAGCTCTCTCTTTTTTAAAAATTAGGATTGCAGGATATTTCTCAACCTTGTAAATGGCATGCTTGGAGACAAGAGAAGGTAAATTTAATGCAAAATACAACCATTTAATGATAAAAAATAGAGCTCAAGAGGGAAGCACACAATGTTAGTCTGAAATAATCCTCCACTGGTCTTATTTTGCTTTGTACTTTTTGGAGGGAAAATACATTTTTAATTAACGTGAATTAATAAATTTTTCTAAGATTGGTTTACTGTATTTCAGAATTGTATATGCATTATAAATTTGGTGTTTAAGGAATAATAAAAGCCTAAATATAAATATTACTTGAGCTACCTCTATCCATATACTGCAATAAAAATGTATAGCAAATATAAATCATTTTCTTTTGTAATTAACACTGTAAGGATGTTCTTTCTGAGGTTATTAAATCTCAAGAATGGTCTAGGTAATACAAATTTTTATCACTTTTGACAATGACATAGGAAGTATTTTTGTTGTGCAGTGCCTGGCACCTTATAAATGCTCAGGACACATTGGATGAATCACCTCACAATGAGTCTACCGACTACAGAGAAAAGATAGGTACCGACTACAGAGAAAAGATAGGGTGAAGGTTAAGTGCAAGGAGTCATACTATTTGAATTTGAATAATAGGTTCCCCTCTTCCTGTTCTAATGTTGGACAAGTTGTTTAATCTCACTTTCCTCAGTTTCCATAGCTATAAAATAAGAATACTAATAATATCTTCCCAACCCAGGGATAAAACCCACGTCTCCTGCTTTGCAGGCAGATTCTTTACCATCTGAGCCATCAAGGAAGCCCACAATAATATCTACCCCATGTTTGTTGTGAAGATTAAATGAGATAGCTATGTAAGTCCTTAAATAGTAATTGACCAAGAAAGTATTCATTGAGTTCTGCCATTTTTATTAGCAGTATTATTCACTTCTACTCTTCCTATCTAATCCTGTAGGAACTTCCATTATATTACTATAAACTATATTGGGAATCTCTGCTCATAGTCAATAACATGAGAAGTAATTTGGTACAGTTAACTTTAGTCAAAATGGTAGGTTGAGTAGTAGCCTCAAAATAATATGCTTTCTTTCATAAACAGGTTTCCACTAAATTCTCACTTTAAAGAGTAATAAAGAAGGAACTAATGATTTTGTTTAAATTGTCACTACCAACTGATTTCCTTTTGATCCTAGGTATGATTTGTATGGAAAGTCAAAATTATGCTGTGGAGGCTTATTAGTTTTTTTTAACTCAAACTACTTTTTCTTTCAGGGTCTTTACATTTCCTTGTTTGTCAGCATTTCTTGATAAATATGAGGTAAATTTTAGAATGTAATACATTTTTTTAGTTATTAGGTGATTTTTGATGTAGAGGTCAACTGAATTGTAGGTTATAATTTGACAAGAACATTAATATTAGTCATAATTAAATCACAAATAACAGCTGGTCTGATATTCTAGATCTAAGTGATATTTTATGAAATGACGTTATTTGTAGCCAGGGATAAGTAAAATATAAAGCTGTACTTCAAATTATCTTACGTTTCCTTATTCAAGCCCATTATTGTTTATTATTCATGAATATATTCAAATGTGAAATTATCTTCAGCCTATATTTGTACTTGAGTATTTGTGATTTTCTGGAACTGGCTAATTTCTGTGTAAAATAGTAAGCAGCTTTTTTTTTATTGTTTCTAAATTGATTTAAATGCTATACTTGCTTTCTCTTTATCTTCCTATACCTTCCAGCTCTACTTTTTTCTTTTTTTAAAAAAAACTCAACCATGAATGAATGTCATAATTTTATATTTATATATAGCATAATTATAATGTGTCATAATTTTCTGTTGTCACTTTTAAAAGCATAGTATGTTCTAGTTTTATATGTTTGTTTTATTAGCTGCAAATACCATCAGATGAAAAACTGGAGGAGTTTTGGGTAGATTTTAATCTTGGGAGCCAGACTCTATCATTCTACATTGCTGGAGACAATGATGTAAGTGTTATTCCCTCTGTATCATTTTGAGTTGTGTGTATATGTATGTATATAATAATTCAGTTTAAGAATATGGATTTCTTTGTATATTTTCTCACTTTTAATAGATTTCAGTGTGAGCTCTAATAATTTTGATGAGCATGGTAACCTATCAAGCTAATTAGAAATGAAAATTATTTCTGATGTTTTATAGCAACAGAAAAAAGCTAAAATTTAATACTAGTTTTTAAATATAAGCCTTTCAGAAATTATACATTAATGATAAAATTTAACATTCAGATGAACAAAGTGAGTTGAATCTAGAAAAGACAACAGTTATTCAAGTACACAAACACTCAGTTAAAAATAGCGTTAACAAACAATGACAAATGGTCTTATTTTATTCTTTCATAGCATCTTCTATTTGAAAATATTGAGGAATTGATTTTTATGGTCATATTTAGAACTGAATTTTAGTTCTTTTCTGTACTAAATTGTAGTTATGCTTAAACTTTCCAACCAGGTGGTGTGTTTTCTACTGACCCCTTTTTAACCTGAGGAAAATTTTTGAGCCATTGTTTCCAAATAGCCACCACTTACTATTTGCTACATTGGTGTACTTCTAGCTCAAGCTGTAGAGCGGAGATCTGAGTAAGAGTTGGTTTGCAGTTTACTGATCTGATTGTGATTGCTGATAATAATGATGCTTTTTGTCCAGGTAAACTTGTAGACAAAGATGCCTCTTAGGAATTCCACATATCTTTCTTTCTTTTTAGAGTACCTTCTTAGAATGCTTAATAATGAGTTCCAAAACCTAACATTACTTCTCAGAGGCACTGACAGTTTTCATTAGTGTATTTATTCTTGCAGGCTTCATAGGAGTTTTTTTAACTGGATTTTCTTTAGGAAGTAGACTTTCATTTTCAGAGAAGAGGATATAATAGGATTGGAGTGGTTCCTGACTTCACTTGCTTGGTCTAATGGATAATTCAGGGAAGAAAACAAGTAATTTTAGTACTACACATGATAGGGATAGTATAAAATGCATTTATAAGTATTAAATGCCTCATGTGTTCTAGACACTGATCTAGAGAGGCTGGGAGAAAGTTCTTCCCACAGATACATTTAGACTCTCCTTTCCTCTCTGGATTTCTGTGGCAGCAGTGCCTTCTCCCTGTGTTCTCTCTCACTGTCCTCAAAGCTTCTCCCCTATTGTGGCTGCTTAAAACCCTCCCTGTGTCTGTTGGTATTCGAGGGCCTTTATGACCTAGGCCCTCGCTGTTTCTCTGATAATCTCAGACTCTTCTCCATGCTTACTGTGTTCAACCCCCATTCATTTTTTTCTTTGCCTCTAGATAATGCTCTCTTCAGGTCTTTATACTTGCTGCCTAGGAGCCTCAGGATCTTTGCATCCCATTTAGATAGTCTGAAGTAGCTATCCAGCCATATTATATCACATTGTCCTCTTTTTTCTTTTGTAGTAGTTATTGCTACTTAAAATCCTTTTATCTGTTGTTTTTTGTCTACACCACCCCCCCACCATAGAATGTAAGATTTATTGAATCAGGGACCCATCTTCTCTCATTTATAGCCATTCAAGGGCTTATATTTAAGAATGAGTAAATACACACTCAACTGAAAAATGCTCTGTGTTAGTGATAGAATTCAAAGGAGATTGGAAAGAAGGCAGGCAGTGTAGAGCCAAAGAAAGATTATAAGTAGGAGACAACATCAGTTCAATAAACATTTAATAAGAACTTACTATGTGCCAGATATATACTAGGCGTTGAGCATCACATTCATGTAAAAGATTCTCCTGGTTGGGGAGAAGAGATTAAAAAGGGACAAGACCAGAAGCAGTTAGATTTATGCAGTAATCCAGGTAAGAGGAATCATGGTGGCACAGTTTTGGAAAGTGATGGTGGGGTGGATGGAAATGGATAGGCTTCAGAAAAAGAAAAATTCTTGAGGTAGAATTGAGCAGATTTGGTAATTTGTAGTAAAAAGAGGAAGGATTAATAAAACTTTGGTAACTGAATGGATGAGGATGCTGTTTTAGGAAGATCAATTTTGTAGGGGAAAGATGATGATTCAGCTTTGAATGTTTTGATTTGGAGGTGCTTGTGGGGCATTCAGCTGAAGATAACTTGTAGGTAGTTGAATATATTGGTGTGAAGTTCAAATGGGAGAACTGAGCTGTAAGTGGAAATTCAGAAGCTGTCTGTATACTGAAGATAAATAAAACCATGGGTTTCTGTGAGTGTCTAGATGACAAAACCGTAAGAAATGTATACGTGGATAGGCAGACGGATACATGGATAGGCAGATGGATATAGGATAGGCAGATGGATGCGTCGATAGGCAGATGGATACAGGATAGGCAGAAGAGACTAGCCTGAAGGATACTTGACAAGTCTGCCAGAAAAGATCAAATTAAAAGGGTATCATGTTACAGAAGGCAAAGGAAGGGTGTTTTATGAGAGGAAATGATCAAGTCTGTCAAAACATAGTTAAATAAAATAAAAACTGGTCATCCAAGAAAGAGCAATTTTGTTTAAGCTATAGGATTTAGGCATTCCTGGAAAGTTGAAATATTTGTAGAGGAAGTAAAGACAAGAAGAAGAGAACACAGTAGAAGCTAAAATGAGATATAGATTCAAGGGAGGGATTTTTGTTAGGTACTTTATTTTAAGGATGAGTGTTTTAAAACTGATGGCTAGAGTAACAATGAATAAAAAAGTTGAGATCAAGAGGAAGAGACCATAATGGAGGGAAAGTAGGGGGTGAAAATGAAATTGGTGGGCACAATATATTGGTAAACGGTTGAACCTGGGTAAGGGCCTGTTTTGGACTCATTATAATGATTTCTATTTTTTTTAATCTTTTTGAAAATTTATATAATGTAGACTTTTTTTCCAAAAGGAAAGCTTTGAACCAAGTACCTATGTATATGAGGAAGAGTCACTTTAAAGTTAGCAGATGATGATGAGTAGGTGTTATACCGGAGAGGGCAATAGCACCCCACTCCAGTACTCTTGCCTGGAAAATCCCATGGATGGAGGAGCCTGGTGGGCTGCAGTCCATGGGGTCGCTAAGAGTCGGACATGACTGAGCGACTTCACTTTCACTTTTCACTTTCATGCATTGGAGAAGGAAATGGCAACCCACTCCAGTGTTCTTGCCTGGAGAATCCCAGGGACCAGGGAGCCTGCTGGGCTGCCATCTATGGGGTCGCACAGGGTCGGACACGACTGAAGCAACTTAGCAGCAGCAGCAGGTGTTATACACAGAGAAATAGGAAGATGCTCAAAGGAGAAAGGAGGATACCAACCTTTTCCTCCTGACCCTGAGGTTTTAAGGTCTGGGAGAATTAACACCTTGACTGGAGAATGCTGTAGTTAAATGGTACTGGTTCTCTCAGAATATACACTGGTTTCAATTAAGGCAACTAAGTGGAGCAAGTTAGTGAAGAGACTGAGGATTTAGTGGAATTTTAATAGTCCTTAAATAGCAAATGAATTGGATCTATTTTCATCATAAGATTACTGGAAGGTTTTAGGATATCATCTTTTTGGAATGGTTCTAATTTTTACTATAACTTTTTTGTGTGAATTCACATTATTTATTCATTTATACAAATTTTCAGTGAAAATACTTGGAAGGGGAAAACATTTTAGGTTATTAACATGCATTCAGTGTTTGAATCTAAGAACAGTCAATTAATGAGTGGGAACTGGGGGATGAATATGATTTCACAAAACATTTCAAAGGAAGAGATGACAGGATTTGGTAATATTTTTTAAAAAGGTTATAGTCTAATATGAATGGATAGTCATTCTTTTTTTGATTAAAAGTAGAAAACCATTAAAAGTAGAAAAACATTAAAGTAATCAATACTGTCACTTTTAAGAATGAACAAATAGATTAAATGTGACAAGTATAATATATTATGTAGTCAATTGATGGAACAAAAAATGTGATATATCAACCAGTTACTTAATGATAGTAAAAAAAAAAAAAAAAAAAACCCTTAGTTTGTATAACTTGAAGATAGTGTTTAAAGGAGCTTTAAAGCAAGATTAAATTATTTATGATCAAAACGTGTTTTTAAATTTAAGGATCATCAGTGGGAAGCAGTCACTGTGCCTGAAGAAAAAGTGCAGATATACAGCATTGAAGGTATTAAACTTGTTTTCTATCATTTCTGTTGGAGTAGAAGTTGCATACTCTGTGGAAAAACTCAGTAGACTGATGAAAGCAGATCAACATTTTCATATGTTCACATTCATAAATGTGATGGTCACTATCATCAAATTCCCTGACCCTGTGTTACCCCCAATATCTTGTATTTATTTCCTTCCTTATCTAATCTAAAACCTGTGATTAGTCACTTTCTTCTCAATATGTACTGGACAGAAATCATTTACCTTGGCAGACTGGCACCACTGCAAATTCAGATATCAAGACATTTTTTATTTCAGTAGACAGGTAGTGCTATCTCATGATAGTTTTTATTTGTATTTTCCTAAAACCACTTTTAGGAAAGTTGAGCACTTTTTCATGTGCTTAATGGCTATTCACATGTTTTCTTTTTGAATTATCTGTTTAAATATTTTGTGCGTTTCTTTACTGGACTACATTTCTTTACTGGACTATCTTTTTATTATTAAGTTTTTGAGTTCTTATGTATCTTGAATAGGAATCCTTTGACAAATACATGTTGTATGAGTATTTTTTCCCCGTCTATATCTTTCTTATTCATTTTCTCAGTGGTCTCTTTTAATGAGCTGCTGCTGCTGCTACGAAGTCGCTTCAGTAGACGGCAGCCCTCCAGGCTCCCCCATCCCTGGGATTCTCCAGGCAAGAACACTGGAGTGGGTTGCCATTTCCTTCTCCAATGCAGGAAAGTGAAAGTGAAGTCGCTCAGTCGTGTCCAACTGGTCGCGACCCCATGGACCTGCGCCTACCAGGCTCCTCCGCCCATGGGATTTTCCAGGCAACTTCTGCTTTTAATGAGCAGAAGTTGTTAAATTTGAAGTCCACATGATCAGTATTTTTTGTTACATGGTTATTGCTTTGTGTGACCTAAGAAGTTTTTCAGTTCAGTTCAGTTGCTCAGTCGTGTCCGACTCTTTGAGACCCCATGAATTGCAGCACGCCAGGCCTCCCTGTCCATCACCAACTCCTGGAGTTCACTCAGACTCATGTCCATTGAGTCAGTGATGCCATCCAGCCATCTCATCCTCTGTCGTCCCCTTTTCCTCTAGCCTCGAATCCCTCCCAGCATCAGAGTCTTTTCCAATGAGTCAACTTTTCGCACGAGGTGGCCAAAGTACTGGAGTTTCAGCTTGAGCATCATTCCTTCCAAAGAAATCCCAGGGCTGATCTCCTTCAGAATGGACTGGTTGGATCTCCTTGCAGTCCAAGGGACTCTCAAGAGTCTTCTCCAACACCACAGTTCAAAAGCATCAATTCTTCGGCGCTCAGCCTTCTTCACAGTCCGACTCTCACATCCATACATGACCACTGGAAAAACCATAGCCTTGACTAGATGGACCTTTGTTGGCAAAGTAATGTCTCTGCTTTTGAATATGCTGTCTAGGTTGGTCATAACTTTCCTTCCCAGGAGTAAGCGTCTTTTAATTTCATGGCTGCAGTCACCATCTGCAGTGATTTTGGAGCCCAGAAAAATAAAGTCTGACACTGTTTCCACTGTTTCCCCATCTATTTCCCATGAAGAGTGATGGGACCGGTTGCCATGATCTTCGTTTTCTGAATGTTGAGCTTTAAGCCAACTTTTTCACTCTCCACTTTGACTTTCATCAAGAGGCTTTTTAGTTCCTCTTCACTTTCTGCCATAAGGGTGGTGTCATCTGCATATCTGAGGTTATTGATATTTCTCCCAGCAATCTTGATTCCAACTTGTGTTTCTTCCAGTCCAGCGTTTCTCATGATGTACTCTGCATATAAGTTAAATAAACAGGGTGACAATATACAGCCTTGACATACTCCTTTTCCCATTTGGAACCAGTGTGTTGTTCCATGTCCAGTTCTAACTGTTGCTTCCTGACCTGCATACAAATTTCTCAAGAGGCAAATCAAGTGGTCTGGTATTCCCATCTCTTTCAGAATTTTCCACAGTTGATTGTGATCCACACAGTCAAAGGCTTTGGCATAGTCAATAAAGCAGAAATAGATGTTTTTCTGGAACTTTCTTGCTTTTTCCATGATCCAGCGGATATTGGCAATTTGATCTCTGGTTCCTCTGCCTTTTCTAAAACCAGCTTGAACATCTAGAAGTTCATGGTTCACATGTTGCTGAAGGCTGGCTTGGAGAATTTTGAGCATTACTTTACTAGCGTGTGAGATGAGTGCAATTGTGCAGTAGTTTGAGCATTCTTTGGCATTGCCTTTCTTTGGGATTGGAATGAAAACTGACCTTTTCCAGTCCTGTGGCCACTGCTGAGTTTTCCAAACTTGCTGGCATATTGAGTGCAGCACTTTCACAGCATCATCTTTCAGGATTTGAAATAGCTCAACTTGAATTCTATCACCTCCACTAGCTCAGTCTTATGAGAGGTATATCAATTTTTTTGATGATCTCAAATAACTAGCCTTTGGTTTAATTGATTTTTCTCACTTTAGTGTTTTGATCTTCAGTTTAATTGATCTCTGCTCTTATATCTGTTGTTTCTTCTCTTCTGCTTACTTTTTTAAATTTGGTTTCCTGTTTTTAGTGTCTTGGGGAAAGCTGAAGTCATTGATCTGAGACCATTTTTTCTTTTCTAATAACAGCATTTTAGTGCTTTAAATTCTTCTAAGTACGTCCTTAGCAGCATCCTACAAATTGCAATATGCCGTGCTTCCATTTTCATTCATGTGATTCTTTTAAATTTCTCTTTTGATTTCTTCCTTGACCCACGGATTATTTAAAAGCACTTTATTTAGTTTCTGTATACTTGAGATTTCAGGAATACATTACTGATTTCTAACGTGATTTCATTGTTATCAGAATATACTTTGTGTGATTTGAAAACCCTTTCCAATATGTTGACTATTAGGTTATGACCCAGATATGGTCTGTGTTAGTAAATGGTCTGAATGCACTTGAGAGGAATGTGTTTTCTGTTGTTCTTGGGTGGAGGGCAGGGTTAATCTGTTGTTCAAGTCATACACCCTCATTGTCTACCTACCTGTTCTATCAATTATTGAAAGAGAGGTGTTGAAGTCACCACTATGGTTGTGATTTTTTTTCTATTCATTCAGTTCTGTTATTTTTTACTTCCGGTATTTTGAATTTCTGTTATTAGTTTTATAAACATTTAGTGATATATCTTTTCATAAATTTATCATTATGAAATGACTTTTTTTCCTGTGGTAATATTCTTTGCTCTGTCATCTACTTTATGTAATACTAATATACTCTCTCCAAGTTTCTGTTGGCTAATTATAGTATGGCATATCTTTATTTTTAAGTAATTTATGTCCTGTATATTTAAAGAGGGTTTCTTATAGGTGTCATATACTGGGCATTTTTCTTTTAAATGTAATTTGACAGTTTCTGCCTTTTGTGGTTTTTAAGGTGACTGTTGATCTGCTTTAAATTTATTATCTAGCTTTTGTTCTTTCTATGTACCATCCTGTCTGCCATGTTTCTTTATTTTTTCTTCATGTTACTTCATTTTCAGGGGTTCCTTGTACTTCTTTTGTTGGCTTTATATTCACTTTTTAAATGGCTGATTTAGGTTTTATTTTGTACATATTTAACTTAATAGTGTGTGTGTGCAAGTAATATTATACCCCCTAGGAACCTGATAGGTTCTTGTAAAAACAGTCAACTTCTGCTTTTGCTTCCCTGGCCTTTGTGCCACTACTATCAATAGGACTAAAAATCTTTTTGCTTTTGAATGTGTCAAAGACCTCATACTATGGTATAATAATATTTTTCTTTGTGGAACCAATTAACTTTTAAAAAGATTTTTAAAATAGTTTAAATAGTGCATTATATTTACCATTTCCAGTGTTCAGCTTTCATTTATAATATATGCAGATTTCCATCTGGTATTATTTTCCTTCTGCCCGAGTGACTTCTCTAATATTTCTTGTACTGCAAATAAGTTTTTTTTTAATGTCAGAAAATTGTTGTTTATATTTTGAAAAAGTATTTTTTGTTTTATTTTTACAATTTATCATGGTTAAACTTTTATTTGTAATTGATTTTTTAATTATTTTTGGTTGCACTGGGTCTTCATTGCTGCATACAGGCTTTCTCTAGTTGCAGTGTGTGGGCTTCTCATTGCGGTGGCTTCTTCTCTTGCATAGCAGGGGCTCTAGACCATGAGGGCTTCAGTAGTTGCAGCACTCAGGCTTAGTTGCCCAATAGCATGTGGAATCTTCCCAGACCAGGAATCAAACCTATGTCCCCTGTTTGAAAGGCAGGTCCTTTTTTGTTTCCTAGGATTTTTTTTTTTTTAATTGAAGGATAATTACAATGTTGTGTTGGTTTCTACCAAACAAAACAACGTGAATTAGTCATAATTACATCTGTTTCCTCATTCTTGACCCTCCCTCCCCTCCCCCCATCCTACCCCTCTAGGTAATCACAGAGCACAAGGCTGGGCTCCCTGTGTTACATAGCAACTTCCCACTAACTATTTTACACATAATAGTGTATATATGTCACTGGTACTTTCTCAGTTCAGCCTACTCTCACCTTCCTCTGCTATGTCCATAAGTCCATTCTCTCCATCTTTGTCTCCATTCCTTCCCTAAAGATAGGTTCATTAGTACCTTTTATTCTCAATTCCATGCTGCTGCTGCTGCTAAGTCGCTTCAGTCGTGTCCGACTCTGCGACCCCATAGATGGCAGCCCACTAGGCTCCCCCGTCCCTGGGATTCTCCAGGCAAGAACACTGGAGTGGGTTGCCATTTCCTTCTCCAATGCATGAAAGTGAAAGTGAAGTCGCTCAGTCGTGTCCAACCCTCAGCGACCCCATGGACTGCAGCCTTCCAGGCTCCTCCGTCCATGGGATTTTCCAGGCAAGAGTACTGGAGTGGGGTGCCATTAGCTTCTCTGTCTAGATTCCATAGGTCTATATTAATATACAATATATGTTTGACTCTCTCTGACTTACTGAAACTTTACACATGAAAAGATGTTCAATATTGGTCAATATTGGTCATTATTAGAGAAATGCAAATCAAAACTACAATGAGGTATCACCTCACACCAGTCAGGATGGCCATCATCAAAAAATTTATAAACAATAAATGCTGGACTGTTGGTGGTGGGAATGTAAACTGATATAGCCATTGCAGAGAACATTATGAGGATTCCTTAAATAACTAGAAATAAATATACCATGAAAAAATGAAAGTGTTAGTTGCTCACCCACGTCCAACTCTTTTCAACCCCATAGACTATAGCCTGCCAGGCTGCCTTGTCGACTGAATTTTTTCATCTTTTCATTCTGTATAACTGACTCAAATTCATTCCTTTTTATGACTGAGTATATTCCATTATATATATGTACCACAGCTTCTTTGTGCATCATCTGTCAGTGGACATCTAGGTTGCTTCCATGTCCTTGCTGCAGTAAACATTGAGGTACATGTGTCTTAGAATTCTGATTTTTCTGAGTATAAGCAATCCAGTGGGATTACTGGATCATACAGGCTTCCCAGGTGGCTCAAATGGTAAAGAATTTGCCTGCAGTGCTGGAGACCTGGGTTTGATCCCTAGGTCAAGAAGATCCCCTGGAGAAGGGAATGGCAACTCATGCTAGTCCTCTTGCCTAAGAAATCCCATGGACAGAGGAGCCTGGCAGGCTACCGTCCATAGGGTTGCAAGAGAGTCAGACATGACTCTATTGCATGAAAACACCAACATACATACATACATGCTTCAGTCCTTAAACTAACCCTTTGTGGCACACACACAAGGAAAGTATGGCTTGTGCTCAGGACTCTTCAAGACCTTGCACTCTCTCTGTTCATCTGACTATTCATTTGTATCTTTTACTGTCGTTTATATTAAAGTGGTGATGTTGTCTACCTGTATGAAACAAGCACGATCTGAGTTTCTACATAACTGGCACAGATGGATTCTGGATATCAAGCAGTCAGTTCAGTTCATTTTAGTTGCTCAGTCACATCTGACTCTTTGCAACCCCATGGACTGCAGCACACCAGGCTTCCCTGTACTTCACCATCTCCCACAGCTTGCTCAAAGTCATGTCCATTGAGTCGGTGATGATATCCAACCATCTCATCTTCTGTCACCCCCTTCTCCTGCCTTCAGTCTTTCCCAGCATCAGGGTCTTTGCCAATGAGTTAGCTCTTCACATCAGGTGGCCAAGGTATTGGAGCTTCAGCATCGGTCCTTCCAAAGAATATTCAGGGTTGATTTCTTTTAGGATTGACTGGTTGGATCTCCTTGCAGTCCAAGGGACTCTCAAGAGTCTTCTCCAACATCGCAGTTCTAAATTATCAGTTCTTAAGTACTCAGCCTTCTTTATGGTCCAACTCTTAACATCTGTACATGACTACTGGAAAAACCATAGCTTTGACTGTACAAACCTTTGTCGGCAAACTGATGTCTCTGCTTTTTAATATGCTGTCTAGGTTGGTCATAGTTTTTTTTTTTCCCCCCCAAGGAGGAAGCATCTTTTAATTTCATGGCTGCAGTCACTGTCAGCAGTGATTTTGGAGCCCAAGAAAATAGTCTGTCACTGTTTCCATTGTTTCCCCATTTGTTTATCATGAAGTGATGGGATTGGATGCCATGATCTTAGTTTTTTTTTAATGAGTTTTAAGCCAGCTTTTTCACTCTGCTTTCACCTTCATCAAGATGCTCTTTCTTTAGTTCCTCTTCACTTTCTGCCAGAAGGGTGGTGTCATCTGCATATCTGAGGTTATTGGTATTTCTCCCAGCAATCTTGATTCCAGCTTGTGCTTCATCCAGCCCAGCATTTTGCATGATGTACTCTGCATGTAAGTTAAAAGCAGAGTGACAATATACAGCCTTGACATACTCCTTTTCCTATTTGGAACCAGTCAGTTCCATATCTGGTTCTAACTGTTGCTTTTTGACCTGCATACAGATTTCTCAGGAAGCAGATAAAGGTGGTCTGGTATTCCCACCTCTTTAAGAATTTTCGACAGTTTGTTGTGATCCGCACAGTCAAAGGTTATACCATAGTCAATGAAGCAGAAGTAAATATTTTTCTGGAATTCTCTTGCTTTTCCTATGATCCAGAGGATGTTGGCAATTCGATCTCTGGTTCCTCTGCCTTTTCTAAATCCAGCTAGACATCTGAAAGTTCTCGGTTCATGTACTGTTGAAGCCTAGTTTGCAGGATTTTGAGCATTACCTTGCTAGCGTGTGAAATGAGTGCAATTGTGCGGTAGTTTGAACATTCTTTGGCATTGCCCTTTGGGATTGGAATGAAAGCAATGGTTCTAGAGAAAAAGAATATCTACAGTTGCAGACTAGGAGAATGGTGAAGTAGCAGCTCCGCAGGGTGTTGTTAGACCCTTTGTTCAATTTACAGGAATATATAAAAGACTCCATGGACAATTTTTGTTTCTGTAAGTAGTTAGTACCAGAATTGACTCAATGCTGTTAAATCCTAAAAGTTAATTTTGTTTCAGTTCATTTTAACTGGTATGCTGCATGCTTTTCTTATTTATAATATACCTATAGAGTGGTATCATAGAAATGAATATAAACTAATCAGTGTGATTTATTTGTGTACAGTGAGAGAATCAAAGAAGCTACTGACTGTAATTCTGAAAAATATAGTAAAAATTAGTAAAAGAGAAGGGAAAGAATTGCTTTTGTATTTTGATGCATCATTAGAAATCACTAATGTGGCACAAAAAATTTTTGGTGGAAGTAAATATAAGGTAAGTTAAACTTTTAAATATTTTCATAATTCTGGGAACTTTCAGTTACTTAGGACTGTAAGTTTCAGTGATTTTTTCTTTCTCTACAATTCTTAAATAACATATAGATTTTTAGTTCTTTAAATTTGTGTTGTGGAATAACCATCATATTATCAGCCATACCCTTTCAGATATCTATTAGAATGAATCTCAGATGACAAAATTAGCAGCAGCTGCTCAAAACATTTAATGATGAATTCCTTCCAGGCATTTAAAAAATGAAATGAGACAAAGCCTTGTTTTTAAGATACTAAACATTGTGAGAATTACAGAATATATCTCAGAAGAAGTAAGTGGTGTATAGAAAATGATGCATAGAAGTTGAACAAAGAGAATGCTCATTAAGAGTCAGATCTGAAGGAAAGGCTATGGAGTTGGACCTTGAAATGGCCTTTGAAATTAATGAAATTTAGATAAGATGTTTTCCAGGATTGTGGAAAACATAATGAGTCAGATTTGTTTAGGAATCAAGATAACAATTCATGTTATATTTAGGGAGATGTTCAGTTGACAAGTTTGGGTGATGCCTGTCTTAGTTTGTTCAGGCTACTGTAACAAAAATACTGTGGTTTGGTGTCTTAAATAAGAAACATTTATTTCTCAGTTCTGGAGGCCAGAAGTCAGATCATGGTGCCAGCAGATTCAGTGTATGGGGAGGGTCCATTTTCTGGTTTATCAGTGGCAGTCTTTTCACTCTGTCCGTACATGGTGAGGGAGTTCTCTGAGGTCTCTTTTATAAGGGCAGTAATCCCCTTCATAAAGGTTCTGCCCTTATGACCTAAGCATGACCCAAAGGCCTGCCCTCCTAATACCATTCTTGGGGACAAGGTTTCAACGTGTGAATTGTGAGGAGACACATTCAGTCTATAACATGGAAAAGATGGTGAAAAATAGCAGATAATATGCTTGTGAGGAACCTTTACCAAAATTGCAGGGTAAGACTATAGTTAGGGAATCACTGAAGTGCCCTGATAAGAGTATTTATGTGTATTTAAAATTGATTTAAGATAATTTGGTGATTTGGAAAGAAGCAGGTGTAGGAAATATTGGCATTAAAAATGGAAAGAACTGGGAGAAAATGACACCCTGTTGAATTAATTTAATTTTAGGAATTTACCAGAAAACAAGGTATATCCGTTGCCAAAACATCTGTGCATATTCTTTTTGATGCAAGTGGATCACAGGTATGTGTCTCACTTACTTGATTTCTATCACTGGTCTAAGGTTAACCCTAATTAATAATAGCACAGTTATAAGTTTGTCTTGGAGAATAAATAAATTCTGTCAGTGCCCCAACAAGGTATATGTGACTTTGTAAAGAAAGTGAAAGTGAAAGTGGAGAAGGAAATGGCAGTCCACTCCAGCACTCTTGCCTGGAAAATCCCATGGATGGAGGAGCCTGATAGGCTACAGTCCATGGGGTCACAAAGAGTTGGACACGACTGAGCGACTTCACCTTTGTAAACGTGTTATTAATAATAATTTATTTCAGTACAGAAGGTAGATTGTTATTCATTAATACCAGTCTTGGTAACTTTAAAAATCAGAAATATATGTTCTGCCACTAATGCCAAAGCCTCTTTTATGTCTGTTAACATTTGAAAAAGTGGATGCTTTTTGTTGGGTCACTTTGTAGGACTGAAAATTGTAATAGTACATAGATATAAGACAAAAAGAACTAACCTTTATGAGTGTGAGATGAATGAGTGCTTTATGAAGACATCCAGTCATATTTGAGGACTTCCTATGGTTTGCACTTTTAAACAGTTTTTCCTTATTCTCCAACAGATTCTAGTCCCAGAAAGTCAACTCTCACCAGTTGAAGAGGAACATACTAGTTTGAAAGAAACAGCTAACCTCCAAGAGGAATTTACTAAACCTGCAAAATATATCAAAAACAGTAATCAAGGGTATAGAAAAAATAGCCAGCCTGAGGTATATATGGTGTCAAAACCATCATTTATAAAGCAGCATAGGCAAATCATTATTATAGAAAAATGTATCTAGAATGCAAATGTCAGTAACATTTTAGAATATTTCCCCTGCCTTTTACAAATACAAACAAAAGATAGTGTTTCAGCACACGGTGTTTATAGGCAAGGGTTAGGGATTTAGGACAGAGTATACTATATCCATGTAGGTTTCAAATTAGAGTTAGATAGGAAAGTACTACTTTTTGCATTTATCCTTTCTGTCCTATCTTTGCACTTGGCTTTAATGTAGAATACAAATTTATAATGTAATGTTCAGTTTATTTGCACGAGTAAAAAGCAAAATATTAGGTTCTTTTTCCTCCTCCTCCTTCATAAAGGATCTCCTCTAGGCCACATTTGATAGAACCATTTCTCAGCCCTTCCCTAAAGTCTAACCTCAAACTCTATCTTTTGCCTCAAATTTGCATCTGCCTCCATGCTTCAGTAAGATTGCTGTTATTTTTTCTGATGATGTCCTTGATTCCAGCCTCCTCTCGTCCTATACCTAGAACCAAGGTGCTAGTGATTATTCTTTTACAATATTTCTCACATGGTTTCCTCCTCATTCTCTTCACTGTTACTCATTTTAGTGTACCTAGTAGTGTCTTTGACATTATTGGTCCATCCTGTGAGCCGCCCTGTGAGGTATACAACTGATTTTTCTCATACCAATATCCTAGTAGCATTCTTCTGCTCAGAAAGCCTTGTGATCTCTGTGTTTATCCCATTATATCTAAATTTTGATTTAGTTTGAAGACCTTCTGTAATTTAATTTTACTCTTTCAAAATACCCTCCACTTTAGAATGGTCAGTTGCTTTACTCTGTCTTTTTTGTCACATTCATTCTTGCCTCTGTACCTTCATTCATGCTGTTTTTACCTCTTCTTGTCTAAAGTGTACTTAAACTTGTAAATCTTTGTTCATTTTTACTTTATTGATGGAGCTTTTACTGATTAATTGTTTTTACTAATCTCTCATCGAGTTGCTTGTAACTCTCACAGGCTCCTCCATACATTGTTACTCACTATTTATCCCTTTTGTCTGTGTCCTTCATTAAATTAAAAATATCATTTTGTCAACTATAGTTCCATCAGGTGATTAGATTATAAAGCCTTTTTTGGGGTCTTTTATCAGAATCATAACTTGAGTACTTATTAAAAATGCAGATTCTTAGACTCTCCACCTTAAACCTATTGAATCATAACACAAAGTCTGGAAAAGATCTTAAGCACACTAAAGTTTGAAAAACACTGCACTATTGTTAAATACCTACTATGTTTTCAATAAGGATTAGCCGTTTGAAGCATTTATATAAATAAGTAACTTTGGGGATCCCATTCATTATATATAACACTGCTGCTGCTGCTGCTAAGTCGCTTCAGTTGTGTCCGACCCTGTGCGACCCCATAGACGGCAGCCCACCAGGCTTCCCCATCCCTGGGATTCTCCAGGCAAGAACACTGGAGTGGGTTGCCATTTCCTTCTCCAATGCATGAAAGTGAAAAGTGAAAGTGAAGTTGCTCAGTCATGTCCGACTCTAGCGACCCCATGGACTACAGCCCACCAGACTCCTCCATCCATGGGATTTTCCAGGCAAGAGTACTGGAGTGGGGTGCCATTGCCTTCTCCATATATATAAACACTAGGAACTGTAATTTCTTTAAGACAGATCTGCTGGTTCAGTAGCTTATTTCTGGTTAATCTTAAAATTCACTTTTCTCCTATCCTTCGAAACCTTTCCTCCATGCCCCATATACATACCTACTCAAAATCCCATCAGTATTTTTTCCTTTGCCTTTTAAAAATAAATACCTTCTGCCTCTTTACAGTTTGTCTTCAGTACTCCTTTGTATGGCATCCTCTGGAATGCCAATCCCTTGTAGTCCCACCTCTGCTTATCTACTTCTGTTGTTCTTATCAGTCATTATAGGCTAAAGTTAGAAAATGCAAACCTTTTTGCAACACTAGCTTGTGTGCCACTGAATCTCTAAATTCCTGGTGGTGGTTTTTTTCTTTTTAACTCCTGTTTTTTTTTAGCTGCTTTTTACTCTAAAGGCAGTTTAGTCTTCACAGAATTTTGAAGAATGTTTAACATTATGAAAGCTTTCACAAACAAGTTTATATAAATACGTGTTTCAAACATTGTCCTTATAAAATAGAATAGGAAACTGTGAGCCAGTGGTTAACTAGATAAACTGAGTATCAATAAAATATTTTTAGCAAACATATAAAGTTACTGTATTTCTAAGTCTGGATATTCTTTAAAACAATATTCTCATTTTGACTATTAATATTAGGATAAAATCCTTCAAATCAGATGAAATGCAGAAATATTTGAATATCATATAATTTATAAAATACATCTCTTGTGCGTAGTCAAGGTAAAATGTTAGGAATAAAATTGTAGGATATTTAATTTCAAGAGAGAATGTGTATTTACTGTGGTTTTTTCCTCATGGTTTTAGATAATTACTCCTAGCAAAAGAAAAATGTCTGAAGCATCAATGATTGTTCCTGGTGCAGATAGATACACTGTGAGAAGTCCAATACTTTTAGTCAATACATGTAAGTTTTAGAATCTTAAAAGATTTCTAACAAGTATTATTTAAAGCAGGCATTTTTAAAACTTATGAATATTCTGGACCTAATTTACCTAGAGGATAATTTTGAGATAGAAAAATTGATAGAATATG
This sequence comes from Bos grunniens, assembly GCF_055505025.1. Taxonomy (NCBI): domain Eukaryota; kingdom Metazoa; phylum Chordata; class Mammalia; order Artiodactyla; family Bovidae; genus Bos; species Bos grunniens. The sequence goes on along the minus strand of NC_141177.1, from coordinate 26,875,035 downwards.
AACCGCAGATGTCTTCTGTCAAAAAATATCAAATGTGTGAGAGATTTAATGGGTATCTATATAAATATTTTTTAAAATATTAATATCCTGTATTAAGAGCTTATTATTATTTAAGCAGGACTCAGCATAACATAGTGGATAAAACGTTAAATTAATCAGGCTGCTTGAGCTTGTTTGCCCACTTCCAGGTGTGTACTCCATAGCTAAGTTTAGAACCAGTTTCCTTTCTATGAAATGGGACTACAGTGTCTAACCTCATCAAAGTCTATAAAGGATTAAATAACTATTCGTTAAATAAGAAGTATTGTGCAACATTTAGACAGTACCTGGTACATACTAAGAGCTAAATAAAAGTTCAAAAATAATGCTATATACTAGTTGCTGTAAACACAGCATTATTTAATCTTTATGACAATTTAATAGTGACCTTCCATTCCCAAAATATGCTTGCCTACTGGGAAATTAATGTTTCACACACTTCTCAGACTTAACAAATACAAAATAAATTCATCTTTCCACCCTCCCTGCCAGTTTCTCTCCATTTCTTACCTTGGTAAATGGAATCCATATTGAGTTACTCATTTAAATCAGAAACCTGGGACCCATCCTAGAAGACCCCCCTTTTTAACTTTCTTCAGCAAAAAGTATCTCAGTGATAGCAACATACAGTTTTAAAATCTGACAAATATAAGTCCTTTGTCCTCCATTCTAGCATCACCACGAAAAAGAAGAATTAAACCACCACTGCAAATGATGAGTTCTACAGAAAAACCTAGTGTTTCTAAAACATCGGAACAAGGAGTGGATTATGCTGTATCACTTAAATCTAGACCATCTGAAGAAAAAAAGAGAAGAGATAATACAGACAAAGTAACTTTACTTTGAAAGCATTTTTAAATATTAAGTTTTTATCACATTATTGTAGAAATACTATTGAACTAACTTCTTCTGCAAACAGGGTCTTACTTTTCTTAAGCAGTGAGTTTCTTACTTTTTTTAAAAGTATTGCTTTCAAAATTGTTTTACATATCATTTTTTGTCCTTAAAAGTAAGGTCTTATCACTCACTGTGCTAACAATAAAATTTAGAAATACTTATTCAACTCTTGATTTATATGTTCAGTAAGAGAAATGAACTTGCCATCATTCTTGTATTCTGTTGTATGTGTTCTCAGATATACATACAGGATGCAGTAAAAGCCTAATAGAGAGGCAGATGGGCTTCCCAGATGGCATTAGTGATAAGGAATCCACCTGCAATGCAGGAGACTGGGTTCAATCCCTGGGTTGGGAAGATCCCCTGGAGAAGGGCATGGTAAGCCACTCCAGTATCCTTGCCTGAAGAATCTCAAGGACAGAGGAGCCTGGTGGGCTATGGTCCATGGGGTCACAAACAGTTGGACATGACTAAAGTGACTTAGCACAGCACTGAGGGCAGACAATTCTCTCTAATCCCAGAGCTGGAGAGGAAGATAAAGATCAGGAGATGCTCATTTAGAAGATGGAGAGTGAGTTGATTTTTGGAGTCAGTAAACGTTATTAGTCAGATGGATATCGAGGAGCACATTCTTTCCAGGTAGTTGAAGAAGTGGGACCGAGCAGGGAATGGATAAGAGAAAGTTGTATCTTGGAGAAATAGGTAATCAAGAGATACAGATAAGTTTATAGATGAACAGCTCAAAGTTTGTGTTTTCTCTGAAGTGTGAGGATGTTGAGCTTCTCTTGATGCAGAGGGCTCAGGGACACATGAAGATTTGGAATAAGCACTGAGGGATAGTGGAGAGGGCTAAGAATAAGTGTTAGGCAGTGTTGAGGGCCCAGTTCACATTAAAGACTATAAATCTTATCATGGCATTAGTTCAGTAATAAGTATAATTTCCTCAAGTAAAATTTAGCAGTCTTGGTGTTACAGTTGGAAAAAAAAAAAGATGGTGGATGTAAAAAAAATATGTAATGGTTGTGTGGCAGAAAGATAAGGATGGAACACACCTGTACACTTGTACACTTTTATACTGTTCCTCTCCCAGTGTGGAGAACCACTGGCTAGATTAGAGAAGATAGGATGAGGCAGAATATCTTAGCTAGGGAGTATATTTTTCTGATAGTCATGGAATATTTTTATTTTATCTGAATAAGTGTGTATATGTGGCTGTGAAAAGAAGCTTGCTGTCATCAAGAAGTTACCTGTGCAGTGGCCAAAACTTTACAAGATCATTTGACACTTCAGTTCATATGTATATTGAGAAAAGACAGAATAAATGCAGCCTATGAGATTAAGAGCAATAGATCACATGGCATGGAGGTTCCAGAAATTCTCAAAGAGAAAAATTACATTATTTTTCTAGCTATGGCTGAAGTCAGAAAATTTGTAGGCTGTAATGCCTCCTAATCTGCAGTAAAGTTACTTTCTTGTGTTTTAGGATAAGGGAGTATTCTAGAATGGGCATTTTATGAAGGAAATAGAACTACTATCCAACTTTTAATCATAAGGCAAAATTTTAAAGTTTTAAACTTTAATACTCCTAACTTGTAAAAGTCATTTTCATATAATGCCTTAATTCAAATTTATATTAAAATTTCTCCTGTTTATAGCCTATCAAAGCTGCTAAAGTTGTAGAAAAGACAGAAAATAAGGACACTGAATTCGCAAACCAAAATTTTAGTAAGTACTTTTTGGTTCAATTTTTGTCATTCTTTCTTATATATTTATACACACATACACACACATATGTATACACACATATATATATTTCTATAGATTAACTTCACTGAGTTTCATTTATTTGAAAAAGATTTATAATGAATACATTCAGCTCTATGCAGAGAACTTAGAAATTATGAGGAAGTATAATAACAGCCTTTGTTCCCAAGAAGTTTGGGTCTGGGAGTGGGAAGATGAGGTCAACCAATCTCTCCATCCCAATATATGAACTTTGATCAAATTCTACACTAGCTTTCATTTAACCCTACCAACTGTATGTAAAAATGAGGATACCATAATTTTTGTTTCATTTAGGTGAACTCCAGGAAATTGTTCTTGATTCACAGGCAGCAGGAAGAATAGATAAACCTGTGTAAGTATGAGAATATCCATCTAGTCATTTAGCCTATAATAATGTTACTCTATTTAGATGAATGTAACAAATTTAAAAGATCATGGCATCTGGTCCTATCACTTCATGGGAAATAGATGGGGAAAAAGTGCAAACTGTCAGATTTTGTTTTCTTGGGCTCCAAAATCAATGCAGATGGTGACTATAGCCATAAAATTAAAAGATGCTTGTGCCTTGAAAGAATAGCTCTGACAGACCTAGACAGCATATTAAAAAGCAGAGACATCACTTTGCCCACAAAGGTCCATATTGTCAAAGCTGTGGTTTTTCCAGTAGTCACATATGGATGTGAGAGTTGGACCATAAAGAAGGCTGCACACCAAAGAGTTGATGTTTTCAAACTGTGGTGCTGGAGAAGACTCTAGAGAGTCCCTTGGACAGCAAGGAGATCAAATGAGTCAATCCTAAAGAAAATCAACCCTGAGTATTCTTTGGAAGGACTGATGCTGAAGCTGAAGCTCCAATACTTTGGCCATCTAACACTAAGAGCTAACTCATTGGAAAAGACCCTGAGGCTGAGAAAGATTGAGGGGAAGAGGAGAATGGGGTAACAGAGGATGAGATGGTTGAATGGCATCACTAACTCAATGGACATGAGTTTAAACAAGCTCAGGGAGATGATGAAGGACAGAGAAACCTGGCATGCTGCAGTCCATGGGGTTGCAAAGAGTCAGACATGACTTAGCAACTGATAAACAAATTTAAAGGAAGAGGCCTTTATGTTCTTAGACTGTAGTATTGGTTATAGAACTAATCATCTTCAAGTATTATGATAGTACAGTGGCGAATAGCTTGTATGTTTTTTCTGTATCAACTGATATAACTCTTCAAATTGAGAGACTTAAAATGAATAAAAGCTTTAAAATAATAAAGCATGAATGAGAAGAAATTTAACCAAGTTTAAATACCCATGAAGATATATGTCAGATACCTGAGATGTATTTAGGTAGATCTCAAAATAGAAGCAATAATGGAATTTTTAAAATAATATTCTTTAATAAATTATATAGTAAGTTTTAATTTTCATCATGACTTATGAAAATTTTTTCATACTTTTAACAAATTTCTATCAATAAACATTGACTAAGAAAAAGTCAAGACCTTATACCAGAGTCATAGGCTGATGTTTCATAATGAGCAAATGAATCATTTTTCAGGTTACCTGATGTTTTAGACAGTACCTGTGGAGATAAGATGCACTCCAAATGGGCATGTTGGACACCTGTAACAAATATTAAGCTGTGTAATAACCAAAGAGCAAGTACTTCATCGAGAGACACATTTAATCAAGGTGAAACAGTTTTCGCTATGTATAAAATATTCAGGAAATACTTACTGCTTGAACTGTCTTAACAAATATTTTGGTTTTAATAAATTTTATATATGATCAATTTATAAATTTAATAAGGATTAATTTCTAATTTTTCCCACTAGATATTGTTATCAACCAGAAACTTCCTAAACAAAAGTCATCCTCTTCAATATCTGATGATAATTCTGAGGAAACAGAAAAGGTACAGTATAGGAAGGAGATAATGCAGCGTAACAGAACAGATAAAGCAGAAGCAGATGACTGCCACCGAAACAGACAACAACCAGGTCACTCTACACATTCGGAGGAGAAAAGTATTGAGAATGCCAAGCAGAGTGATTGGTGTATCGAATCTGAAACTACTTTTAAATCAGTTCTCCTAAATAAGACAGTTGAAGAATCTGTGATCTACAAGAAGAAATACGTGTTGTCAAAAGATGTGAATACTGATACTTGTGATCAAAGCCCTTCTCCTCAAAAAAATGCAAAAAGTCGTAGAAAATCAGGGAGAAGATTGACAGCTGAGTTTAATTCCTGGGATCTGAAACAAAAAAACACGGTGAGTTTTCAGTGTGTTTTATTTCTGCATACCTATAATATGCCTCCTTAATAACATAAAGTGAAAGAAGCTTGATTAATAGCTACAGATTTAATGTTTATAATTCCCCTGTGCTTTTCTTAATTGAAGTGTAGTTGATTTATATAGTATTACATCAGTTTCAGGTGTGTAATATAATGATTCAATATTTTTATAGCTTATATTCCTTCTAAAGTTATTACAAAACAACAGCTATGTTTCTCTGTGCTGTGTGACTTACTCTTGTTGCACATCTATTTTATACTTAGTAGTTTGCATCTCTTAATCCCATACCCTTATCTTACCCCTCTCCTCTTCCCTCTCCCCACTGGTAGCCAAGAAAGTAATACCCTGTTCCTTAATTCAAGCTTACACTCTGAGAATGAGTGCTCCTGAACTCCTTTCTGACCTGTCCCAGTCCCATAGTGATAGAACTCATGTGCCCACTAGTGCATAGCAGGCATGTAAATAGGTACAGCATGTATGAGCCCTGCAGTTCCTTGTCTCCTCTTGTTGCGTCTCCCCACTCTGTCCCCCAGATTCTTTTGAATATGGTATAGAACTGTCTGTGGCTCTCTTATGTGCTTATCTTTCTTTTCAATAAATGGCTGTGTGGTTTTTTCCCCCTGTTTTAACCTACTAAAGTATAGAGACTATGTTTTGGTCAACATTTGTTTTCCTGTATGGCCTAGCACAGCTTTGCACATAGTAGTGTCTGAAACATTTCTTGGATTTTGCCTATAAGTTTGACAAGGTTTTTCAAGAAAGGATGTAAATGGAGTGGAGGAAACATGTTGTTCGTCCTCATTGGAGCCTCCTTTTCTTCAGATTCATTGTCTGTAGAACATCTCCAGAACAGTTTTAGCTAGTATACACCATATTTTGAGACGAAAAGTTTCCTTTTTGTTGCAGTTACCATAAATCTTTTCTTTGGTCATTGCTACCAAGATGCAGATTAAAGAAAATTTTCTAATGAGAATACATTTCCACTGGCAATAATACAATCCTTTTCTTCACTGTGCCTTAAAAGATCCAGTATCTATAGGCCTTCATTTATCTTCCAGAGTATTACTAATACCTGGGTAGCCAGATTTCTAGAGTCAATGTAAAATGTTTTATATATTGGAGCATTTTAGTGTACAAGTGAAATATTTAATAGCTAATTTTGCAGTTTTATATAATTAGATACTATTTAATTTGTCTGAAAGAGATGGGAATACCAGACCACCTGATCTGCCTCTTGAGAAATTTGTATGCAGGTCAGGAAGCAACAGTTAGAACTGGACATGGAACAACACACTGGTTCCAAATAGGAAAAGGAGTATGTCAAGGCTGTATATTGTCACCCTGCTTATTTAACTTATATGCAGAGTACATCATGAGAAATGCTGGACTGGAAGAAACACAAGCTGGAATCAAGATTGCTGGGAGAAATATCAATAACCTCAGATATGCAGATGACACCACCTTTATGGCAGAAAGTGAAGAGGAACTAAAAAGCCTTTTGATGAAAGTGAAAGCGGAGAGTGAAAAAGTTGGCTTAAAGCTCAACATTCAGAAAACAAAGATCATGGCATCCGGTCCCATCACTTCATGGGAAATAGATGGGGAAACAGTGGAAACAGTGTCAGACTTTATTTTTTTGGGCTCCAAAATCACTGCAGATGGTGACTGCAGCCATGAAATTAAAAGACGCTTACTCCTTGGAAGGAAAGTTATGACCAACCTAGATAGCATATTCGAAAGCAGAGACATTACTTTGCCAACAAAGGTCCGTCTAGTCAAGGCTATGGTTTTTCCTGTGGTCAAGTATGGATGTGAGAGTTGGACTGTGAAGAAGGCTGAGCACCGAAGAATTGATGCTTTTGAACTGTGGTGTTGGAGAAGACTCTTGAGAGTCCCTTGGACTGCAAGGAGATCCAACCAGTCCATTCTGAAGGAGATCAGCCCTGGGATTTCTTTGGAAGGAATGATGCTCAAGCTGAAACTCCAGTATTTTGGCCACCTCATGCAAAGAGTTGACTCACTGGAAAAGACTGATGCTGGGAGGGATTGGGGGTAGGAGGAGAAGGGGACGACAGAGGATGAGATGGCTGGATGGCATCACTGTCTCAATGGACGGGAGTCTGAGTGAACTCCGGGAGTTGGTGATGGACAGGGAGGCTTGGCGTGCTGCCATTCATGGGGTCACAAAGAGTCGGACACGACTGAGCGGCTGAACTGAACTGAACTGAATTTATCTTGACCAGACTACTCTTTATTTTGGTTTCAACCTGCAAATCACGTTTTCTATCTATTTTAGCTGCTTTCTTTTTTAACTAAATACTTTTGGTTATTTTTTTCTTATCAGTATGCTCTTCTTTCTAGTCTTAGCTGCTACTTAGTTTCTTCAGACCCAGTGGAAGTAAGGTTTTTGTTGTCTGAGTGTTGATCTGTCCTTCAATTTTAAACTGTTTTCATTGGAATTTAGAATCACTCCATGGAATTTTTCTGATCTAGTGATTATTTTTTTGCTGGAAGCACCAAAACTCGATCATCTTTTCTAAGCTGTGCTCTTGATTTTTTAAAAAATCAACTTCTTGTTTTCAGAAGTTCTTTTCACTCCTTCATAGTGCACTCTCTTTATTACTATGCTAGAGTTTCTGCTGCTGTCCTCCAAGATAGTCATCTGTCTGATCCTGTCTTTCACTGGATAAGCCCAGAGAAATAGAACCTCTATAGTTCAGTAGTACAGATTTCCCACATTGACTCCAATTATGTCAAAGTTCTTAATACACTCTTATAGGGGAGGTTTGTTTTTGCCACATTTTTATCAAGGTGAGTATACCCTGTCTTTGTTCTGGTAATCTCAAGAAGAGGTAGTAATAACTTATTATTTACTATATATAAAAACATATGAACTTAAAAAGTGATAGTATATTTTATGTCATGCTATATTTGTTCAGTTCAGTCACTCAGTTGTGTCCAACTCTTTGCGACCCCATGGATTGCAACATACCAGGCCTCCCTATCCGTCACCAACTCCCGGAGTCCACCCAAACCCATGTCCATTGAGTCGGTGATGCCATCTAACCATCTCATCCTCTGTCGTCCCCTTCTCCTCCTGCCTTAAATCTTTCCCAGCATCAGGGTCTTTACAAATGAGTCAGTTCTTTGCATCAGGTGGACAAAGTATTGGAGTTCCAGTTTTAGCGTCAGTCCTTCCAATGAATATTCAGGGATGATTTCCTTTAGGACTGACTGGTTGGATCTCCTTGCTGTCCAAGGGACTCTCAAGAGTCTTATCCACCACCACAATTCAAAAGCATCAGTTCTTCAGCGCTCAGCTTTCTTTATAGTCCAACTCTCACATCCATATGTGACTACTGGAAAAACTATAGCTTTGACTAGGCAGGCCTTTGTGGGCAAGGTAATGTCTCTGCTTTTTAATAAGCTGTCTAGGTTGGTTATAACTTTTCTTCCAAGGAGCAAGCATCTTTCAATTTCATGGCTGCGGTCACCATCTGCAGTGATGTTGGAGCCCAAAAAAATAAATTTGGTCACTGTTTTCACTGTTTCCCCATCTATTTGCTGTGAACTGATGGGACCAGATGCCATGATCTTAGTTTTCTGAATGTTGAGCTTTAAGCCAAATTTTTCACTCTGCTCTTTCACTTTCATCAACAGGCTCTTTAGTTTGTCTTCACTTTCTGCCATAAGGGTGATGTCATCTGCATATCTGAGGTTATTGATATTTCTCCCAGAAATCTTGATTCCAGCTTGTGCTTCATCTAGCCCAGCGTTTCTCATGATGTACTCTGCATATAAGTTAAATAAGCAGGGTGACGGTATACAGCCTTGACGTATTCCTTTCCCGATTTGGAACCAGTCTGTTGTTCCATGTCCAGTTGTAACTGTTGCTTCTTGACCTGCATACAGATTTCTCAGAACGCAGGTCAGGTGGTCAGGTATTCCCATCTCTTGAAGAATTTTCCACAGTTGTGATCCACACAGTCAAAGGCTTTGGCATAGTTAATAAAGCAGAAGTAGATGTTTTTCTGGAACTCTTTTGCTTTTTCAATGATCAAACAAATTTTGGAAATTTGATCTCTGATTCCTCTGCCTTTTCTAAATCCAGCTTGAACATCTAGAAGTTCATGGTTCACATACTATTGAAGCCTGGCTTGTAGAGTTTTGAGCATTACTTTGCTAGCGTGTGAAATGAGTACAATTGAGCAGTAGTTTGAGCATTCTTTGGCATTGCCTTTCTTTGGAATTGGATTGAAAACTGACCTTTTCCAGTCCTGTGGCCACTGCTGAGTTTTCCAAACTTGCTGGCATATTGAGTGCAGCACTTTCACAGCATCATCTTTCAGGATTTGAAATAGCTCAACTGGAATTCCATCACCTCCACTAGCTTTGTTCGTAGTGATGCTTTCTAAGGCCCACTTGACTTCACATTCCAGGATGTCTGGCTCTAGGTGAGTGATCACACCATTGTGATTATCTGGGTCATGAAGATCTTTTTTGTACAGTTCTTCTGTGTATTCTTGCCACCTCTTCTTACTATCTCCTGCTTCTGTTACATCTATACCATTTCTGTCCTTTATTGAGCCCATCTTTGCATGAAATGTTCCCTTTGTATCTCTAATTTTCTTGAAGAGATCTCTAGTCTTTCCCTTTCTATTGTTTTCCTCTATTTCTTTGCATTGGTTACTGAGGAAGGCTTTCTTATCTCTCCTTGCTGTTCTTTGGAACTCTGCATTCAAATGGGTATATCTTTCCTTTTCTCCTTTGCCTTTCACTTCTCTTCTTTTCATAGCTGTTTGTAAGGCCTCCTCAGACAACCATTTTGCCTTTTTGCATTTCTTTTTCTTGGGGATGGTCTTGATTCCTGCCTCCTGTACAGTGTCACGAACCTGTGTCCGTAGTTCTTCAGGCACTCTGTCTGTCGCATCTAATCCCTTGAATCTATTTCTCATTTCCACTGTATAGTCATAAGAGATTTGATTTCTAGTGGTTTTCCCTACTTTCTTCAATTTCAGTCTGAATGTTGCAATAAGGAGTTCATGATCTGAGCCACAGTCAGCTCCCAGTCTTGTTTTTGCTGACTGTATAGAGCTTCTCCATATTTGACTACAAAGAATATAATCAGTATGATTTGGTATTGACCATCTGGTGATGTCCATGTGTAGAGTCTTCTCTTGTGTTGTTGGAAGAGGGTGTTTGCAATGACCAGTGTGTTCTCTTGGCAAAATATTTTACCACAATTAAAAAAACCCATATGCCTGATTCCCAGGAAAAAAGTAAAACTAAAAGCAACAGAACTCATGTCTTTTAAGACTCTCATTCAGACTTTCTTTTAACCAAATTATCTAAAATTATGCAGACAATAATTCTTACTTTGTAGTCTTTATATTAAAAAATTAATATAATTTTTAGAGCAGTTTCAGAGATAACAGCTATACAGAGTCCATATTACTCCATCACTGCACCCCAGTTTTCCCTATCAGTAACAGATTAGTGTTACAGATTTGTTACAAATGATGAGCCAATATTGATACATTATTAACTCAAGTATATAGTTTACCTTATAGTTAACTCTTTGTATCTTCCATGTGTCTTGACAGATGTATAACAACAGATATTGACCCTTAGAGTGTCATGCATAATAATAGTTTCATTGCCTAAAATTCCCATGGTCCATCTCTCCCCTGTTTCTTCTCTCCCCAATAGAACTCCAGACAAAAACTGATCTTTTTACTGTCTCCATAATTTTGCCTTTTCAGAATACCATCGAGTCGGAATCATATAGTATGTAGCCTATATATTTAGGCTACATACTGAATCATATGAAGTCATATTGGGCTTCTTTCACTTAGCAATATGCATTGAATTTTCCTCCCTATGTTTTCATGGTTTGACAGCTTTTTTGTTGTTAATGATGAATCCTTTATATGGACATACCAAGATTTTGTTTATCTATTCATCTATTGAAGGACATCTTGGTTCTTTCCATGTTTGAAACTTAAGAATAATGCTTCTATAAACATTCATGTGCAGGTTTTGTGTGGACATAAACTTTCAACTCATTTGGGAAAATACCAAGAAGCATGATTGCTGGGTCATATGGTAAGAGTATGTTTAGTTTTATAAGAAACTGCCTTTCTTCCAAAAATGGAAAAAGTGGCTGTACTGTTTTTGCATTTCAGCAGCAGCGAATCAAAGTTCCTGTTGATCTACATCCTTGCTACTGGGTATTGTCAGTGTTTTGGATTTTAGCCATTCTCATGTGCTTGATGGTATTAGTTTTAATTTGCAATTCCCTAATGACAGGTGATGTTGAGCATCTTTTGTATCTTTATTTACCATACTTATATCTTGTTTGGTGAGTTGTCTCCTCAGATCTTTTGCCCAGTTATTAATTGGGTTTCCTAATTGTTGAGTTTTAATAGTTCTTTGTGTATTTAAGATACCCGTTCTTTATCAGATATATATTTTACAAATATTTGCTTCCAGTCTGTGGCCTGTCTTTTCATTCTCCAAACAGTGTCTTTTGCAGAGCAGAAATTTTTAATTTTAATGAAGTCCTACTTAACAGTTTTTTCTTTCATGGATTGTGCTTTTGGCTTAGCAAATAAAAAGGCATTGCAAAACCCAAGGTCACCTAGATTTTCTCCTGTGTTATCTCCTAGGATTTTTACAGTTTGCACTTTACATTTAGGTCTATTATCCATTTTGAGTTAATTGTCATGAAGGGTATAAGATCTGTGTCTAGTTTTTTTTTGTCATGGTGATGTTCCAGCACCATTTGTTGAAAAAGGCTAACTTTTCTCCTACCTTTGTTCCTTTGTCAGAGGTCAGCTAATTGTATTTATGTGGCTCTCTTTCTGGGCTCTCTGTTTTGTTCCATTATCGTATTTCTCTATTCCTTCACCAGTACCACACTGTTTTGATCATTGTATCTTTTCATTAAGTCTTAAAGTAGGGTCAGTCCTCAAACTTCTCTATTAATATTCTGTTGGCCACTCAGGGTCTTTTGCTTCCCCATGTCAATTTTAGAATCATTTTGTCAGTAACCAAAAAATAACTTGCTAGAACTTTGATTGAGATTACATTGAATTTATAGATCAAGCTGGAAAGAATTGACATCTTGACAACATTGAGCTCCTTATCTGTGAATATGGAATATCTCCATTTATTTATTTAAAAATTTTATTTTATTTTGGCATATAGTTGGTTAATGATGTTGTATAGTTTCAGGTGTACCACAAAGTGGTTTAGTTATACATGTATCTGTTCTCTGTTGTTGTAGATAGTCTTTGATTTTTTTCATCAGTCATTTGCCTTACATAGATCTATTTATATGCTTTGTTAGATTTACACTTAAATATCTCATTTTGGGGGACCTGATGTAAGCAAAATGTAATTTCACATTCCATTTGTTCATTAGTGGTTTATAAGAAAGTGATTTTGTTTACAAACCTTGTATCTTTCTGTTGTGCTATATATATTTTTTTAACTTCAAGAATTTTTGTTGATTTTTTAGGTTTTCTACATAGACAGTGATATCATCTGTGAACAAAGACAGTTTTATTTCTTTCTTCCCAGTATGTATGTAGTATATTTCCATTTCTTATTTTAGGGCATTTTGTAAGACTTCTGGTGACAGCAGAGAGCTTTCCTTGTTTAATAGGAGTGGTGACAGCAGAGAGCTTTCCTTGTTTCTCTTATCAGTGGGAAAATATCTAGTTTCTCTTCTTTAAGTTGTAATGTTAGCCATAATTTTTTTTAGATATTCTTTATCAAGTTGAGGACATTCCCCTCCATTCCTAGTTTACTGAGAATTGTTATTGTGAGTGGATATTGGATTTTGTCAAATGCTTTTGCACATCTATTGATATGATCTTATTATGTTTCTTACTTAGCATGGCTTATATTAGTTGATTTTCAAATGTTGAATCAATATCACATACGTGAAATTAAGTCCACTTGGTTGTGGTACATAATTCTTTTTCTACATTGTTGGATTCAATTTGCTAAACTTTGTGTTGAGGCTTTTTGTACCTACATTTATAAAAGATGCTAGCCTGTAGTCTTCCTTTCTTGTAAGTTCTTTGATTTTGTACTAGGGTATATTGGTTTCATACAGTGAGCTAAGAAGTATCCCCTCTGCTTCTATCTTCTGAAAGGTTGTGAAAAATTATGATTCTTCCTTAAATGCTCAGTAAAACCCAAAGGTAAACCCATTGGCCTGTTGCTCTGTACTTTGGCAGGTATTAATTATTGATTCACTTTCTTTTATAGATTAGGCCTATTCAGGTAATTTATTTCTCTCCGTGTGAGTTTTGGTAAAACTTATCTTTCAAGGAATTGGTCAGTTTTGGTTATCAAATTCATTAACATAGAGTTGTTCATAATACTTTTTTATTAGCCTTGTGATTTATTATCCATGTGATTGCCTCTCATTTCTGATATTAGTAAATTCTGTCTTTTTTCTCTTTTTTTCTTATTTGGCCAGAGGCTTATCAATTTTATTGACAATTTCAAAGAACCAACTCTTGGTTTCTTTCAGTTTTTTACAATTTTCCCCCCATAGATAGAAACATTTTTTTAACTGCTACCAAGCACTCTGAACAGTTCTATATGTTAAAAGACTTTATCCTAGGTTGTTTTAGTGCCTAACAAAGCCAAAATTTATTAAATAATTTCTTTTTTAAAACAATAAATTTCTGAACCCTTTTATTCCTCTTTGTAGTTATTTAATGAACCAGATTTTTCTTAAAATTTTTCAGCCTTTTTTTTTTTTTTTTACTTCGAAGGTTAACTGGTAGAGTTTTTAAGTAACTTATAAATTATTTCAGAGAGAAAAATCAAAAGGGAAAGGATTTACTGATGCAGCAGAATCTTTGATAAACCAAATTAATAAGCGATACCAGCCAAAGGACAGCATACAGTCTGCAAGAAAATCAAAGGAGTCTTTGATTGACAGGTATGCTCTTAAACTTTAGTTGTATGTGTCAGGAAAATATTCATTTCTAAATTATTTTATATAGTTTTAAGGTTAGTTTTAAACATACTTGCAGATAATGTAACTTTCCATTTGAAAACACAGGTACTTATTTACTTTTATAAATAGTATCTGCTTAAATTATATAGAAAGGGAACTAAAATTAGAAGTAGTCATTTAAGAATACAGTATTGATGCAGCATACCATTTCAGAAATCTTTAGGATATAGACATTTTAGAAATTTTATTTATTGAGTCTATGATGAGTAAAACTAAACATATTTAAATATATTGCTGAAGAAAATACCAAACTTAAATGAGCTAAAATGAGTTATTTTATATATGCAAATAATGTATTCCTTGTTTGCAGTCTTTTTGAAAGTTTTGTTTTATTATAAAATATTTCTTTATAGTCTTCCAGGTGGTTGGTTCATGTTTAAATTAATTTTGGCTTTATATGGCATGGAAAAAATTAGTCTTATGGCAGAACCATTCATTCTAAATTGCTTGGCACCTCCTGCTGCATGAGTGATTTAGCTTAGATTCTGTTATTGTTGCTGTTTATTATGGCTGAAGTTGCAAAGGATTCAGACTAGTACTGTCACGTTTCAGTTTTTCGTAGCATATTAAATATAGACTTAGTGACCCAAATATGTTTTACCTTATATAAAATGGCTTTTATGAAATACACTCTACTGACATTTTAATTGCCTTTTTAACTTTGACAAAACCTTTTTTACAGTGATTTTTCAAACAAATCAGATCTACAGCTCGGTAAGGTAAGTTTCATTTATTTAATTACACCAAACGTATAGTCAAAGACGATAATTTGACTTTACAGTAAAATAGTAGTAGGATGGACATAGATTTAATGTTTTCAGCATATTGAAAAACAGATTAAACAACTGACACTCAAGCTAGCCCCTTAAACTTCCGTTCTGCTTTTCAAAGAAAATGCTTAACATATATGTGTGATATTTTTACTTTTTGGTATATGATTCAGACCATTTTTTTTCCTAGCTCATCCTATCTCTCTTGACAATAAGATTGTGCTGAAGTCCATATTTTTGTTAGAAACATTTACTCTTCAGCCAGGTTTAAAATGTCACTTATCTTTGATTTATTCCTCACAGTTATTGCGACTTAATTTCAAGTTTTGAGATTCTCCTTCTGTAATTTGCTCTTGAATCTTCCTTCTCCTGACCATGCCAACTCCAGTTTTTTTTTTTTTTATTATTTCTAATCCCCAGCTTTATGCAATTCTTTTTATTGCTAATATTTTCTCTGTGCCAATCCATTCATTGCCCTCAGTACTAGCTTTTTTACTTTGCAAAGCACACAGCTTCAGTCATGTCATTCTGTTGTTCAAAAATCTTTCTTTGGTCTCTGTTGCTTATTGAATTAGGTGGAGACCTGAGCTGGCCCCTGCTGCTGCTAAGTCACTTCAGTCGTGTCCGAGTCTGTGCGACCCCATAGACGGCAGCCCAGCAGGCTCCCAAGCTGGCCCCTAGACCTCTTAAAAGTCTGAATTACTTCGCAAAATTAGTTTCCTAGACATGTCTTGTTTAGCTGAAACAGAATAAGATTCCCTGAAGTGTCTTTCCTGTGTTTATTCTTTTTCTTCCCCCTTTGGAAAGAACTTTGAAGTGAGTCACCAGGTTCTTTAACCTCTTTTCTCAGCGTCAGAACTTTATTCCTCCTTGGAGACCTTGCTTCAGAGTCTGCCTTCTCCAAGAAAACTTTGTAAGGTGCCCTGACTCAAAATCCAAATGGGCAAGAATTCTGAATCTGTGCAGCAGTGTTGTTGTTCCCTTTTTTTGATATTTTATTCACTGTTGCAGTTTTTTCTTTCTCTCTTCTGTCTTCTAGAATGTAACTGTTTAGAATCATCTTTGTATCCTGTATAAGTAAGATCTTTGCTCACATTTGTACCTTCTTTAATACGGTTGCTTATTTTTGTATCTTCTGTAATAACTAGCAAAAACGGACCTGCAAGAGATAAATTGAGCAAATGTATCTAAACACTGGTAAAAGTCATTTTGGAAAGTTTAAGTCAGATAAGTAATTAAAAGAGTAAACTATTGAAGGGTAAACTTTCTGGAGTAATGCAAATTATTATAAAATAGCCAAAATAAATAAATAAAATTGAAGAGGAATCACAACTAAAATGAGTATTTTAGTTTTAATATTTCCAACTTCCAGATATTAAATTAGACTTTAATTATTTCTGATCAGTAATCAATCATTTAGTGATATAGTTAAATTATGTCAATAACATAATTACTTAAATATGTTAAGATTTTATTTTACTTCTTTTGTGCTTACTTTTTGATCATATTGAATATACTTTGAACAGAAGGCTATAGGAGTAAATTTACATACATTTTTCCCTAATAATACTATTAATAGTTGGCTGATACAGTTTTGACTCATTCACCTGAGATTTTGCATAAATCTTAGCCTCTCCCAAAGTTTTTTTTATTTAACAGTTTAAGCAAATGAGATTCTTGAGGGGGGCGGGGGAGGGGAGTAGAAGCATGCTTGTTTTGTAATCCTAGAATCACTGAATTCAGAATACCAGTGAGGTCATTTACCTATGTACAATAATGTCAATAAATATTAAAGACACAAGGATATTAATTTTGTATTTGATTTATAATACTTTCTATTATGTTCTTAGTACTTAAGTCTTCAATTTTTTTTAAAGTGTGGATGATTAAAGAAACTGTCACAGATGTAAAATTTATATTAGTGAAAACACCATTAGAATAATACATGAAAGTTTAGTTGTATATGCTGTTTGACAAGCAAGGTGCAAGTATGAATGGTTTTATGTTAATTTCTTTGTATTTAGGAGAAGGTTCAGAAAAAAAGTTATAGACAATTGAAGACGACTTTTGTTAATGTTACTTCGGAATGCCCATTGTAAGTAATTTTTCATAAATCTTAAAAGTTTTCACATTTGAAGAAAAATTTTGTTGTATAATGGAGTTAATGTTTCTCTTCATTTTTACAGGGATGATGTTTACAATTTTAATCTGAGTGGAGCTGATGAGCCTGTTATTAAACTTGGAGTAAGCTGGAAATCAGAAGTTATTTTGTATTTATTCAGTATTTATTTTATATTTACCATACAATTATTAGAATATGTTTTCTGATTTCCATCCTCTTATATTTGCTTTAAAATATTTTAAAGTATATTATTAAATTTTTTTAAATTTATTTGGTACCAACGTAGGTATTTTTTATTTTCTTTCAAACCTTTTGGACTAAGTAGAGAGAAATGAGAAATTGGGGCAATAGGAAAGTCACTTTCCTTCCTGATGCAAGATTTAAAATTACTACTCTTGTTTTTAATATAGTTTATATTATTAGCTTTCTTAAATATAAAAATATTTTAGTAAGATTTTGTCTCATATGAAGTGATAGAAATGAGATTTTTATGTTAATTTCTTTTGTTGTTTACCATTTAACACTAAGAAAAAAATTTTAATGCTTATTCACAATATAGATGCAAGAATTTCAAGCTACAGCTAGAGAAGCCTGCATGGATAGTTCAATAACATTGTAGGTATTTTTATTATAATTATATGGATCAGTTTAAAATACAGTTTCCTCAATTGTTCTTTTTCTTAAATATTTCCTTCCAGTTTGTCTGAGACATTTTAACATATCAAAAGAGTGAATAACATGCTACTGTCCTGACTACTCCTACTGTGATTCTATTATTTTAGCATTTACTTCTGAAATTAATATGCAGAGTCTGTACACTTTTAATATTAGCTGTAAGCTGAAAGGACTCAGTAATCTTTTCATCTAACCTTGTTAATTAATAAGTAACTGAGGTCAGAGAGTAAGTGACTTGGGCATAATTATATAGGGAGTTAGTGAAAGAGTTAAGGCAGAAGACTCTAAGAAAACAGGTATAACTGTCCACTCACATGCTACCTTAAACAAGTAATTAAGATTAAAATTAATGCATATTTTTGTTTAAGGGTAGGTTTAAGGAATCATGATGAACTTGAACCTTCTCTCAAAGCAAAAGATAAAAGAGTAAGTAATAATATCCTAATGTATCTATTAAATCAATATTTGTTTTTAATAATTTTTCAGTGCCAAAGATTATCACAGGACTGGAACACAAAAATATTAGGATCACTTTTGTTTTTACTTTGGAGAGATTATCCATGTTCCTGTTAAATTTTTCTTATGGTCTTTGAGCTATTTGTAATCATTAGTAATAGACGATATGACAATTCTACTCTCTTAAATGGTGTTAGGTTTTGTTTTTGTGGAAATAAGCTGTTTTGATTTAACTTTTAATTAATAAAAACATGGACAGCAAAATACGTCAGTCTCTGATCTGGATTTCAGAGTCTATTGGATAGGTCCTTAATGCCAAATGGATTCTTTAGCATGCTAAAATAATGAAGAACTAGTTTTTCTGAGTTTATTGGTAGGTTTGTTTTGTTTTGTTTTGTTTTGCTTAACTTGCTTTGTATGACATATAACAAGCCAGATTACTTCATCTATTATAAGGATTGTTTTTTTTACTATAGATTGGATCAGATTGTAAAAAGAAAAATCCCTTTAGTGATAGTGACACAGAATATAGATGTGATGACAGCAAGACTGATATTAGCTGGCTAAGAGAACCAAAATCAAAACCACTGATGATGGACTACAGCAGAAATAAAAATGTGAAGAAACATAAAAATGGGAAGAAATCAAGTAAGAAATCACTTTTTATAATTGCCGACCCTTATGAATGAGATATACCAAAACACTACAGCAATTTTTCTTTTTGTTTTATGATTTTTAGTACTATATTTAAATCTTTTTATTGGGATCTTAGGGACACCAAATATGACTTATTGTAATCTTTGGTTCACGACACACTCTCATTGTTCATCTACTCATCTACTTCAGTTATTTAATGTATTAAATATTCATGAGACCAGTATCCTAAACAAAATCAAACTTTGGACAGCACCCCACCCCCAGCTACATCCAACACACATACATTTTAGGAATTTATATAGATGCAATAAAAATTTATTGAAAGGAAAGCAATTTTATTGCAGACATTTTTGTGTCTAAATCTTTCACAAAATGTTTTCCTGGCATAAATCTTCTGTTTCTTTTAGTGAATCTCTTGAAGTAGTTGGATAAGTGTTTGAGGTATACATTTTTGGCTAGACATAATGTCCATTTTCATAGCTTAACATCTATTTCAGTATTTTCTAAACCACAAAGACTTTATATATTCCATTTTTAAAAGAAGGTAGTATAACTAAGCTTTTAAGTTTATATTTATTTTAAGGGAATCAATTTTTATTTCAGGATAAAAATATTGGTTAGTGACCTGTGGGAGTTGAGGGAGGGAATGATGGCTTACAAAGAAGTAAAAAGGAAATAGGAAAAAGTAGAGGAAATAGGAATGAACTTTGGCATATGTTTAGAAATGTGACTGAATTTAGAAAACAGATGAGAGTTCAATCATATTCATAAAGAAGAGAAGCAAGATTATCACATTTATGAGACAGTATGAAATAGTACAATGTACGCAGAAAGTGCAGTGTCAGAGTAGTTGAAATGTAGGTCAGACTTGTGGGAAAATATTGAAAAATGCTGCTGGCTCTAGTCACAGTGTGTGGACTTAGAAGCAATGTGTTACAAGCCAAGGAGAAACATGGTAAGATTATATAGTCAGGAGCTATTGCCTGGTGGGAAGATGTGTAAGTAAAGATATTTATAACATAGACTAGAAATCTTGGGGAGTTATTAAAGGTTAGATAGAATACTGTAATCAGTAAATACTCTTAAAATTGAACACTTCTGAGTGAGTTGTTTTGTTTATGTACCTGAATGACAAGCCAATATGTACAAGCTGGCTTATTGCCAGGATTGGAGGACCTTTCTTCCAGAATTTCATTATTTCCTTGGCTTGGATTATCCCAATTATTAAGGCTTCAGTGAATATTTAGAAAATTGAACTTGGGCTAGAAATCAAAAAAGGGAATAGGGACTGAGGCAATTCTCATAATATGGGTAAATCTTAGAAACATAATGATGGGGGAAAAATAAAGCAAATCATAGTATATTACATGACATGACTATTTTGTATTGTTTAGGGATATACATCTGTGAAGTAAAACTGTAAGGTCAAGTGACTAAGAAACAGACTTAAGGATAGTAATGACCTTTTGGCAGAGGGGCTATAGGCTACACAGGGTCTTATAAGGGAGTACACAAAGTAGATTCAGTATTATTCATAATCTAGTTCCTGAATGGAATAGTAAATTCATGGGTATTGACTTTATAGTGTGTTAACATATTCGTTTCTTTAAAAATTTATAATATAAAGGAGAAGGGAAGTTTGTAATTCATGTTGTACCAAATTATACTTAAATTTTGAATGCATTTGAAGGTACATGCTTTCTTTTATGATTTTAACTTATTTGCAGACATATTCTGCCAATTTTTAATGTCAGTTCTTGTCTATTTGAAAAATTTAACCTTATTTTCTTGAATTGCAGGACCATCTTTGGAAAGGGCACAACCAAGATCTAAAATGGTAAAACCAGGAAATCTGTGTTTGAACATCCCTTTAAAATTATCTTTCTCCTTGTAATGAAAAAATATCATTTGTCATCTCATAATTTTATCCTTGGTATCAGTTCCTTGTTTCCTTTAATTGTTCCAAGCTTTGCACACTTAACTTCTGCCTTTTTGAATCATGTTGTTTTAAGTCTATTTTACTCTATGGTTATAGATATTTTTGACAGCTTTTCCTTTCTTAAGTTACATAATATATATCAGATCTCATAGAACTTTAATTATTCAGATAAAAAGTTGATAAAGAATATATTTTAAATGAAAAGAGAAAATCCAGTCATTTTAAAAGTATTAATCAAGAATCTTTTTATTCCTACAAATATTCATATAGATTCTGTCATAGTGTCAATTTTATAGCAAATAGCTTGTATCTCAAAATATTGATCTAATATACTCAGGAATTTTTCTTCTAAAGACATCCAACAAAATCATTACCAAAAAGGTAGATGAGACAGTTGCATATGGGAGAACCAGACTTCCACGAAGAGCAGCAAAAACCAAAAAAAATTATAAAGACCTCTCAAATTCAGAATCAGAGGGTGAACAAGAATTTTCATGTTCATTTAAAGAAAAAGTTCTAGTACAGGTAAATAGATACAATTCAAATTATTAGCTTCTAAGACCCTTTTAAAATGTTAAATATATATTTTGGTAAGAATGTCAGATTTATTTTGTCACTTCTTTTTAAGAGTTAACCTATGTGAGAAAACATAAATTGATAACAATTGTAAACAATTTTGAATTCTAAAATTTTAAGTGAAATATGGGAACTCTGATTTCCCTAAACTGGAAATCATTTTCTTTGAACCATTATAGCATTTTATTTGTATCTATTAGGATATTTATGGTCTCATAGTCTCCTGTGAATTTGTCATATGCTTTCTAGTATATTAGAAAGTCTTCACTACTCATGTTGAGGCCCCTGTTATACCTGTATGTAGTGAAATAAGGCATTTTATAAATATTTCAATGTAATTTAAATTGTTTTATGTGTCCAAGTATAAATCATTTGCATTCATGAATAAGTTGAAAGTTATCAATATTTTTAGGAGAAGATTCATTCCAGAAGCAAAACCATGAAACTGCCAAAAAAACAGCAGAATTCCTTCACTGCTAAAACACAAAAGGATGTATCAAAAGAATGGAAAATCTCATCTCTCCTGAAAAATGCTGGAAGAGATAATAGTCTTGACCCATCTCCTGTGTCTTTATCTGGGAGTCCATCATCTATAGAAGTAATGAGATGTCAGTGTCATTTTTTTCTTCTAATTGAATATTTAGATGATTTCCCAGGCCCTTTCTATATTATATCTCTATGTGAAAACACAATTTGAAGACTAATTTTGGGGGGTATATTTAAGATTTCTACTAGTCAAAACTTCATTTTTATGTTAGTTAATGCTAGTAACTTGGTCTTGCTAAGGCTAGTTGGCAACAATATTACTGTGACACTAAAGTTAGGAAGTTAAAGACCAAATACATTTTCCAGATAAAATGGAAATAATTATGGGGCTTTCTGTTTTCTCATTTTTACATTACATTGACAAAAGTCCCCAAGGAATATCATGTTGATTCTGTAGACTCACAGTGGATTATCTTCATAAACAATTGAGGCTTTGCTTTTATTTAAAAATAACTGGCAAAGAAAAAAGTTTTCTCTGGAGCTCTGACATAGGTATATGTTTTTCAAGTATAGAAACTATAAAAATAAGTATCTAGCTTTAATACCTTTTTCCTTTTATGGATATTTTAAAGCATTTATAAGTGTCATTTTAGCTAAAATTGAAGGTTTATACCAGTTAATGTACATTTCCTCTAAAGTAGTTATTTTGTTCTTTTCTAGAATGTTTTCATAATGCTCAAGACCACTGTCATCTCAGACAGGCACACATTCAGAAGACAGTTGCACATGCCCTGATTTGATCTGAAAACTATCTTTCTGAGAATTCTTTACACTAAGACTTATTTCAGTCATGAATTTTCTCATCCACATATAAAAGATTTAGATCAGATGATTTCCCAAGCTATTTTACCATAAAATTCTGTGACTTTAATATCTCAGTACTGCCTATGGTGTTAGAATACTCAATAATTATGTTGATCATTATAGTATAGCCCATACTATAGATATTTTTGTTTGAAAATGTTTGAAAGTTCTTATTGTTACAATTATGTTTTAAATTGAGGAATAATTTTTTAAAGTCTTATATTTTATATATAATTTTATCTTGATATATTCAAAGTTTATCCTTTCTAAATACAGCTAAAATTTGGGAATTTGCTAAATTATTATATTTTTAGAATTTAATACTATTTCTTAAGATGTCAACTGTCATCTCTTTTTGTATTTTGTGAGGCAATATAGGTGTAGAGAAAATAACAGAAAGGGACTTTACTCAGGATTGTGACTGTGTAGCAGAATCACCTGATCCAAAAACTTCATCACCTGAATCCTTAAACAGTGGAGTTGGAGGTCCAATAAAGTCATCCAAAAACAGTGAGAAAAATTTACTGTGTACAAGAGAAAGTTCATCAATTGCACAATCATTATTTTTGGTAAGAAAAAAAAAATGTGTGTATATATATTTTATCAGATATACCTGAAGGAAGTAAATCATTTGCCTCTAAATCAAATACACAGTGCTTGTCTACTTAAGGTTCTGAGTTTGGTCTTGGGGAGAGAGGAACTTACCAATAAGTAAAATAGCCTCGGTGAACTAATAGACTGATATGTTCAGGAGGACAGTGCAGTGATATGAGAACTACGGAGTACTGATAAGAATTCTGTAATAGAAACAGTCCCTTCCAAAGAGGTATTACTTGTTTGTCTACCTGTCAGAACTGCATTTCCTAGACTGGAATAGGCTTCTTCCTGCAGCACAGGCACTTCTTTCAGGTTTTACCAAAACTCAAAATCTGTACACTTTTAGTTACTAAATCACAAGTTGACAAAGAATGTAGTTGAAACAGTATGACCATAGCATTTGCTTTAAAGATTTATAGAGGAACTTTACCTATTAGTTTTAAACAGTATGACTATTAACTTAATGGTATATTGAAAAATTCTTTATTCTGCCACTGATATTGTTATTTGTACCATTTCTTATTGATAAAATATGTACATATAGTCAAGTCTTTTAAAAAGACATTAGATATAGGGATCAAATATGGGTCAAAGTGAGGGTAGCTAAATATATAATGTCTACAAGTAGTAGTTTATAGTTTGAATTCTTTTTTAAGTTGTTTGTACTTCAGTGTCAGTTTACAATGCACCCCCCCACCACCTCCAATCCTTTTTTTGGCTTAGGTTTTATAGATGGCTTGATTTGGAAAATTTTGAAGTAGTAATAAAGTTACAGAACTGATTGCCAAGATAATGTAGTTCATTATAACTGAGTCTAGCTGAAAGTTCTGAATTAGAATTACATTAAACCCTGAGTCCACTGTTTGCTAGCTGTGAAACATTTTATAAGCTAATGAATCCCTCTGCACCTCAATTTTCTCATCTGTAAAACAAGGCTATGAAAAACTAAATAGACTGATTATGTAAGCATTACCTGATACATAGTAAATCCTCAAATATATTATTCCCCTGATATGTGCTAATCTCTGTATACAAAAATGGAATTAAGGAAGTTCAGCACACCTATAGCCACAATCTAAAATCTCTGAAAAAGCCAGCCAGCCTTCTGTCCCATGATTTTGAGTCAAGTGTTTTGGTTTGGTTTTTTTTTAATATTTTAATTTTTTAACTAAAGGATAATTGCTTTATAGAATTTTGTTTTCTATCAAACCTCAACATAAATCGGCCATAGGTACACATATGTCCCCTCCCTCTTGAACCTCCCTCCCATCTCCTTCCTCTTCCCACCCCTCTAGGTTGATACAGAGCCCCTGGTTGAGTTTCCTGAGACATAGAGCAAATTCGCATTAGCTATCTATTTTTCATATGGTAATGTAAGTTTCCATGTTACTCTCTCCATACATCTCACCCTCTTCTCCCCTCTCCCCGTGTCCGTAAGTCTGTTCTCCGTGTTTGTGTCTCCATTGCTGCCCTGAAAATAAATTCTTCAGTACCATCTTTCTAGATTCCATATATATGCATTAGTGTACAATACTTCTAGGCTCTAGGTTCATCCACCTCATTAGAACTGACTCAAATGTGTTCCTTTTTATGGCTGAGTAATATTCCATTGTGTATATGTACCAAAATTTATTTATCTGTCGATGGACATCTAGGTTGCTTCCACGTTCTAGCTATTGCAAATGGTGCTGCAGTGAACATTGGGATACATGTGTCTTTTTCAATTTTGGTTTCCTCAGGGTATATTCCTAGGAGTGGCATTGTTGGGTCATATGGTGGTTTTATTCCCAGTTTTTTAAGGAGTCTCCATACTGTCTTCCATAGTAGCTGTATCAATTTACATTCCCACCAACAGTGCAAGAGGTTGCCTTTTCTTCATACCCTTGCCAGCATTTCTCATGTGTAACCTTTCTGATGGCCATTCTGACTGGTGTGAGGTGATATCTCATTGTAGTTTTGATTTGCATTTCTCTAATAATGAGGGATGTTGAGCATCTTTTCATGTGTTTGTTATCCATCTGTATGTCTTCTTTGGAGAAATGTCTGTTTAGGTCTTTTTTCCACTTTCTAATTGGGTTGTTTTTCTGGTATTGAGTTACATGAGCTGCATGTGTATTTTGGAAATTAACCCTTTGTCAGTTGTTTCATTTGCTATTATTTTCTCCCATTCTAAGGGTAGTCTTTTCACCTTGTTTATAGTTTGTTTTTCTGTGCAAAAACTTTTAAATTTAATTAGGTCCACTTGTTTACTTTTGGTTTTGTTTCCATTACTCTAGGAGATGGGTCATAGAGGATCTTGCTTTATGTCATCGAGTGTTCTGCCTATGTTTTCCTCTAGGAGTTTTATAGTTTCTGGTCTTACATTTAGGTCTTTAATCCATTTTGAGTTTGTCTTTGTGTATGGTGTTAGGAAGTGTTCTAATTTCATTCTTTTACATGTAGCTGTCCAGTTTTCCCAGCACCACTTACTGAAGAGGCTGTCTTTGCCCCGTTGTATATTCTTGGCTCCTTTGTCAAAAATAAAATACCAATATGTGTGTGGGTTTATTTCTGGGCTTTCTATCTTGTTCCATTGGTTTATATTTCTGTTTTTGTGCCAGTACCATACTGTGTTGATAACTGTATCTATGTAGTATAATCTGAAGTCAGGAAGGTTGATTCCTCTTAAAACCTCCATTCTTCTTAAAACCCCTTTGGCTATTCATGGTCTTTTGTGTTTCCATATGAATTGTGAAATTTTTTGTTCTAGTTCTGTGAAAAATGCCATTGGTAATTTGATAGTGATTGCATTGAATCTGTAGATTGCATTTGGTAGTACAGTCATTTTTGCAATATTGATTCTTCCTACCCAGGAACATGGAATATATCTCTCCATCTGTTTATGTCATCTTTGATTTCTTTCATCAGTGTCTTATAATTTTCTGTATACTATTCTTTTGTCTCCTTAGGTAGGTTTATTCCTATTTAATTCTTTTTGTTGCAATGGTGAATGAGGTTGATTCCTTAATTTCTTTTTCTGATTTTTCATTGTTAGTGAACTGTTTTTACTCCTGCAGTGTTTTATGACCTTTTATTCTGTTTAACCAGTAGTTTTCACAAAGCATATATTTCAAACAAAATTTTATATGAAACTTTCAGTGTGCCAACTGTAAAAATGCAGCTATACTGTTTAAAGCAGATAGGTCTGAACCCTGACCTTCCCTCTCTGATAATCCCCCAAAGGCACCTTTGCAAGACTCTTAATTTCTACAGACCACAGTTTAAAACCCTTTGTGATTGATTGATTAGACAGCCATGCCATGGTCCTTTCTTGGTATTGCTTCATCATCCTTCCTTTCCCTGAATCCTTTCTTCCGTTAGTATCCCATGTTGCAAATCTCAGCACTTAAGTCATCCCCACTCACCTACTTTGATGCTGTTTGCTAGATGAAATTTTGTTACATATTTATTGGCTGGACATTTACAGGAGACACTGTGTTTCCAATTTACTATTGACTCTTCATTCTAAGTCTCTCAGTCATGTACAACTCTTTGCAACCCCATGGACTATATAGAGTCCATGGAATTCTCCAGGCCAGAATACTGGAGTGGGTAGCCTTTGTCTTCTCCAGGGGATCTTCCCAAGCCAGGGATTGAATTCAGGTCTCCCACATTGCAGGCGGATTCTTTCTTTACCAGCTGAGCCACAAGGGAAGCCCGACTCTTCATTAGGTATTGGAAATTTGCTATGTAAATTTGTTGTACCAGCTTACACTCTCCAGCAATGCTATGTGATATTGCTCATTTTTCTACTGTGTTTTAGTTTTTTCTTTTTTGGCAATCTGATGAATTTAAAATGTGTCTGACTTTAATTTGCATTTTTCAGATTGGCCATTTTGTAAATTGCCTTTTTTTAATTTTTAAAACTGTATTGTTTGATTTTTCCTATAAATTTGGAGTTCTTACTATATGTTGGATATTAATTATTGGTTATATCCAATGCAAACATTCCTTTTCTAGAATATAGCTTGTCTTTTCACTTAATTAAATCAAAATGTGAAATTTACCAATCTTTTGTTCAAGAAATCCTTCCCTCAGTTATTGTCATAAATATATTTTCTCTACAAATGTTAGTTCTAAATTTGAGGTTTCTCTGTTTTTCTAGGCTTCCTCTTTTTGCATATGGATAGTGAGTTAGTACAATGTCATACATTGGATAACTGCTCCTTTCTCCATCTGTGATGACACTTGGGTCACTGCCTTGGCAAGCTCATGGGTCAGCTGTTCGCCCAGTAAAGTATAGGATAGTACCTCTCTCTGTCTCTATGCTAACACAGCATTACTTCAGTTTGTATATTAATAGTTTTATGCATACAGTGGTTTCACCACCCCCATCTTGACCCTCCTCTCATACTTCTATATTATAATATACTTCCAAATTATAAGCCCTGTACTTGGCCTATATAGTTTAGAATTAGTTTGTTTAAGGAAGGAATTGCTTTTTACCAATACTGAGATTTCTCATCCATATATTTCATTTTTCTCTCTACAGTTTGGTCTTATTTCCAACAAAGTTGTGCAAAATCTTCCACAAAGAAAGTTATACTTCTGCAGTGGTTTATTGGCTTTTTACTTTACTGTATTAAAAAAAAAAAACTTAAATTGTTTTCTGCGTTTTTAACTTTTTGCTTTTGTATAGAAACACTGTTGATTTTTATATCTCCCACATCCTTGGCAAATTCTATCATAATTACCTGCTTAAATTCTCTTGAATTTTCAAAATAGGTAATCAAACTGTTTTTATGGTCATTTTCTCATTTTCTCTTCCAATCCTTATTATATACATGGTCTTTTCAAGGTGACTCTGACATGTGGAGCAGTGTTAAATAGATATCGTACTAGTATGTATGCTTATCAATAGTTTTTAATAGATACTTGTTAGCAAATTAATGTTCTAATTGTTTAAATGCCTTATTTCACTTATGAATGGGTGTTGAGTTTTAGCAGTGAACTAGTTATTCCCTCAGAATTTAAGTAGTTTTACTTTAATGTCTTTGTATTTTTCTTTAGTTTTTTTTTAACTTCCTTTGGGTTTCTGTACGTCTTGTTCATTCATAGCAGAGTTAAGTATAATACTGTTGTGAATAGAAGTAATACAGATGTGGTACAGTTGACCCTCTATATCTATAGGTCCACATCTTTGTCAGCCAACCATGGATTCAACCAACTGTGAATCAGTACTTCATATGTAGGACATGAGCATCAGTGGATTTTGGTATTTGCAAGGGGTCCTGGAACCAGTTCCTCCTATCCCCCACAGATACTGAGGGGAGAATGTACTTGTGCTCAGTTGCCAACTCTTTTCAACCCCATGGACTGTAGTGGGTTACCATGCCCTCCTCCAGGGGATCTTCCCAATGCAGGGATCGAACCCAGGTCTCCTGCATTGCAGGCAGATTCTTTACCATCTGAGCCTCCAGGGAAGCCCAATTGCAACAGCTATTCAGATGTAAACAGTTATACTTCAGGAAAAATTTATAGAAATTGAACCTCCAAATATGAAAGTCATATGGTACTACAGCCAGTAAGCTTTCCTTAAACTAAAATAGTTCTTAATAAGAATCAGATTACAGGCCTTTAGTAATAGTTATAATAATTTAGTATTTTTCACCTGTTATCTGAAAGTGTGATGTTTAAAATATGTAAGATGGTTTGATCATAGAAAAAAAGTTGAAATACTTACAACGAGAAAGTCTTAAATAGGCTATCGCTTTAAACCACTGACTTACATATTTATAATAAGACTTAGTGGTTTCATGATTATATAGAAATTTGGTTGAGTTTTTCCACTATAAAAGTCAACCAACAAAAAGATTAATATTTAATAACCTATAAAATACAGAATGTTAATACAGAATTATAGCTTGGAGTGGGCTGGGTTTTGGGCTATACCAGCCTCCACTTAGGACAGGTTGGTATATATAGACTGAGTAGAGAAACATCATTAACTTAAGTATAGAAGGGGACTGGAAATGGACACAGATTTTCAGAAAACAGGAAAAAGACTAATTTGGCTAACACATTTGTATTTGAATCAGTAAGACATAAGGTTAGAGGACAAAGATGTGGCTTAAAGATATAATTTGAAGGAAGTAGTTTAGACTTTTCTTTGGCTTCCCTCCTGACTCAAAGAAATCAAACTCCTAATAAGGAAGAATTGAAAAATAGGATTAGTTTTAAAAAGCAGCTCAAAACTATTGCTGTAATTTAAGATTGAAGTTCACATAAGGATTTAGGAAAATGCATAGCAGTGTGAGAGATTAAAAAGGGATAGAAACAATGCGAGGAAAAAAACCAAATTGATAGCATTTGCAACTTACTGTCTATAGAACTTGAGAGAGATGGTCAAAGGTGAATCCAGGAGTACTTACACAGAATGTTTTTCCAATTCTGATACTTATCTTAGAAAAGTCATTCAGCATCTCCATTATCCACGTCTAGTGAAGAAAGAGAGAAAACATGGTATGGCATGCCCAGTGACTCCACACATATGTCAGGTTTGTGGTCAAAGACTTGCTTTTTAAAAAACGCATATTAATTACTGAAATACTACTGTGAAATTTCACCTAAAGGAATTATATTTTTATAATTATACCATTATTCAATTTAATGTCAAAATTATATAGGATTTAATGCAGTTGTCTAAAACTATACAAACGGAAACAAGGGCTTTTTTTTTTTTTTTACAGTTAAAAACCCATATAGTATTTTATTCTATATTTACATAATATATATATATATTAGGTATTTTTAATTAAGATTGTAGCACTGTTATTTACTGTTCCTAAGGCTGTATACAACATCTTAGTCGCAAACGAATGTACACGGAAGATAGTCTAAATAATTCTGGTGAAGTGGAAGAAGAAAGAGCAAACTTGCTTCCCAAAAAACTCTGTAAAAGCAAAGATGCAGATCATCACACCTACAAAGGTAGGTAGATCAGATGTCTATGTCAAAATGCAATTAATTTGGAAAGTGGTTTCTTCAATTTTGAGTGACTTCTTTCATAAAACAGATTCCTTTGTAAAGATAACTTTGGATAGATCCAAGGAGGATGCTTTATCACAAAGTTCACTGTATTTTACTGTTATAGTAAGCATGATTTTACTCATAAATCTTCCTCATCACTACCATATATATAGGCTTCACTACAGTATTGATAGATTAGCATATCACTAAATAGTTGGGTTATTAATGTGCAAGTAGTAAAGAATTAGTTTTTTAAAAAATCAATCCAAATATGTTCCATTTTAATATTACTGTTTCTGCCTTAATTCCCATGCTGAAAGGTTTTTTTATAAGTCAGAATATTTTAAATGAAAAATATGCCTATGATTTATAATCCTTAGATTACATATAGAATCTGAAAATAAGACATTGTTCTTAGTCTCATGACAAAGAAGGTAAAATTTGTAACAATGCATATCTTAATTTTAGCTGATTGTCTTCATTTTTTTAGTGTCCGAAAGTATATCTCCGTTATCAGCAAATGACTTTTCTATTCCTTTGGAGAACTGGGAAACTGAAATTTCAGATGTAGGGATGATGATGTGCGAGCAGCTCAATACAGAATTTCAGAGGAAAGTTAATGTGAGTTGTCATCCTTTAAATTATGATAATATGCCACACTTCCTACTAGACTGTCAGTTCAGTTAACCCTTCGGCAACAAAACACCCATTCATGAACTAAGCTTTTCTCATGCACTGGTAAAAAGCTGGAATGATTTATGAGCCAAGTTTTTCTAAAATTTTATATTACCCATATTCTTTACCTATGGGTTCTCTCTGTCCTGTTTTCCTTTTCAGTTTAACGTTTTGAGTCTTCTGTGATTTTTCTTTTTTCTGAACAATTTTCTGTTTTTGCCTAGTCTTTAATACATTTTTAAAATCTCACAGCAGTAACTGCTTGTGAGGGTACTATATAAAGTATAGAGGATGAACAGTCTCAGTCAGAAACCCATTTCGTTTCACCAGTTCTGTACTTAAGTTCCTTAGTTATTGTGGTTCCAGTGAGGTGATATTTGCAAAAATACTTTCTAAAATACAGTAATTCTAAATTACTGTTTTATCCACTCATCTCTTTTTCTCACATGCCTGTATTTAGACAGTTCTTTTTCCCCTCCTGTTAAGACATTTTCCTGCACAGGTTATCAGCTCTCTTTCTTTGCTTTTTTCTTTTCTTCATGGGTAAACTCTGAAATTATTTAAGATTCTGTAGATTTCTTTTGAGTTGATTTATCCAAGGTCACCCTCGTCTAAACAGAGAAGCCCTGATTTGTACATTCTGCATATCTGTGACTAGATGTGGATATGTTTTATGGAAAATGGTAGTAATTTTGAGTGTGACTCCTGGGCTGTGTTCCTGAAAAGAACTATAATCACTAGCATTTTGGTAAATGTGATGTACTTATGAAAATAACTAGCAATTCCAACCCTCAGTCAAAGCCTTCCTGGTGGGACTGAGCTTATTCATTAACAATTCAGTTTAAATCACTTGACTTTTTAATTTTTCACTGTTCTAAGTTCTTAGTCATTTATATTTCATGGAAAAGGCTTTGGTCTTAATATAATCTTGGTTAGATTATTTTGTAAAGATTTTTCAAGTTAAAAAATGAGTGTTTTTCAGATACGCCACAAAATGATGGATTATTTTACTAAACAGACTTGGAAAACAATTCAACAACATATAAAAGCAATCAACCAGAAGATTCAGGAGTACAGGTCTGTGCTAAAAATCCCTTCTGAAATATCCTAGGTGCTTTGTATTCTGAGTGCTGTCATTTTTTTTTAAAAATCTCATTTTCTTTCTTTAATAGGATCAAAAAACTTGACAAGTTCCAATTCATCATCATAGAGGAGCTAGAGAATTTTGAAAAAGATTCACAGTATTTAAAAGATTTGGAGAAGGAATTTGTGGTTTGTGCTTATAAGAGTTTAAAAATAATTGTAAAACCTCATTTTTAAAGAGCTGCACTCAGGACAACTTCTATTAACCTTCTACTTTTAGACTATACCATAAAGGTTTTTGTTTTTTAGGACATAATTTAGTTTTATCCTAGATTTTTAGTTAGTTTCATGTACATACACTAAAAATACAGACTTAAGTTTATGATCAAGGGGGATTAACATACTACTATATATAAAATGGTAAAATAACAAGGACCTATACAGCCAAGTATATTCAATATCTTGAAATAACTTAAATGGAAAAGAATCTGAAAAAATACATGTATGCATGTGTAACTAAAATCACTTTGCTATATATATATATCTGAAACATTGTAAATCAACTGTACTTTAGTAAATACATATATATAAAGTTTATGACTACCTTTTACAGGGAGAAAGTCTGAAAGTTTATGACATCTGCAATATTCTTAGCATATAGCCAAGTTGTTTTTTAAATTAGAAATAAATATAGTAAATTCTACTGTTTAGTTTTAATTTTTAGTCATAACTACAGTGTAACTAGTTTTGTACTTTTAAATTTAGGACTTTCGGGAAAAGGTATTCCAGCAGTTCAGTGCCTATCAAAAACGTGAACAACAGAGGTCAGTATGACATTCTTAATGATTAGAATATATAACAAGACTTTTTGGTCAAAAAATTAAAATTATATATACTATATTATAGTAATTTAATTTGTTAAGTACCGAAGTAAATGCACAGGTAACTTTCATTATTTTAGACTTCACCTTTTAAAAGCTTCATTGGACAAGAATGTCTTCTACAGCACTGATTGTGAAGAAAATATTGTTACATCTCAGGTATAAATTCTGTATTTTTGTATGTAATCTCTCAATATTGGTTAGTCCAACTTTTTGCTGTGAACTAAGTAAATTCCATGGAAGAAATTATTTATTCACAGATGTGTTTGATGAAAAAAAACATGAAAATGCTGCAAGACAGACTTCTTAAGGAAATGGTAAATCAATATCTAGTTTGGGTTTTTCAAATGGAATGATCAGTCATGCTTTTTATGTGTTTAAATGAGAAATTCTTCCACAGGTCTTTCTTTTTGGATTGAAACCACTGGGGTTCTTTTAGTGCTTTAAAATGGGAGCAAATTTATAGTAGAAAATAGGGGTGATTTTAAATGAGTGTCTCCTTAAAAGAAAGAGCAATTTAAAAGGAAGCTAGAATAATTATTTCCTTGTATGTATCTAAGCAAGGTACACCACAGCAGTCTTGCTGTGTCTTCTGAAGGAGAAGGGGTGTCAGGCAGAGCAAGAAAGAATTTTCTTTTACTTAGATTTGAGGATACAATTAGCTGATTTTGCAGAGGTCTAGTAGACAAGCAACTGGATTCTGGGGGGAAGAGCTCGCCAGGGTGGGGAACAGGGAAGGTGTCTAAAGGTGCCGTCCAAGGGAAACATGCCTTTGGTGTTTCCTCAGAGATAGAGGCATTTCTGTGTATACTACAGGATATTTTAATATACTTTGATTAAATTTTAATAGAACCTCAGTATGCTGATAGTAGAGGCTAAGACGATAGTTGTTACTAAGCCAGTTTAGCTGGAAGCACATAAGCTAACTAACTAGACTGATCCTTGTTGAAGTTCTTTTCTAGACTGAGGATTTAATATTTAAAGGAAGTAAAAAATTTCATTGATTTGGGGTTTAAAATTGATCTCTCAGTTGATCATCTAAATATATATCTAAAATATCAGTAATAAGCATATAGTTCTGTAGCTACTTAGGAACAGCCTTTAGGGGATTGGATAGGATGATAGTTTTACAGTGAATCACTGTTCAAAGTGATTTTTTTTTTTCTTGGCCACAGCAAGAAGAGGAGCTTCACACTGTACGCAGAGGACTGAGGTCATTATTCATGGCTCATGAGAGAAACAATCTTTGATGTCTAGTTGTTCTCAACAAGTTTTATCCAATTATTCCTGTTTAGCTTAGGAAATACCAGAGTAGCTCTATAAAGAAAAGACATGTTACCCAAGCAAGAGTACCTCTGTAGAACCCTCTAAATTCAAAGAACTGTCTGTCCTCTGCTGGATAAGAAAGAACCTGTAATCACCATAACATGACTTAGCCCCGAAGCCTTTTGTCTGTGCAATACTTTTTTCAGAAAGCTTTGGGAAACCAATCAGTAGAAGGAATTGGCTTACTTTTATAGTAATATTTACATGAGACAAATATTACCAAGTTAACTATATTCATACAACTAGTTACTAAAATCTATCATATAAAATATATTTTAAATGCAAACAGTTTGAACTAAATATATAAAGTATTGTTAAAATTTACTAGTTTAGAACATGGTTCAAATAATAAAATTTAGTGATGCATAGAAGGGGACGAAGTCCGATTTAAAATGCTTACCTGAGTGTACAGCAGTACTTTCAGCATACTGTTGGAGAGAGTATTTATTCAGCTGTGGCTCCATTGTATTAGAAGGCACTAAATAGCCTAACAGAGTTACCATTTTAATTCTAGGTAGACATATTATTAACTCAAGCAGGCTGTTTTGACAAGTACTTTTTAAGCCCTAGGGTTCACTGTAATATTTTGCTAGATTAATATATGAAAATGAATACATATTTAGTTTGCTTTAATTGTGTAATAAAGTTGAAATAAATGCTGTAACTTGATTGTTATAGTTATTCTATAAATCATTTTGTTTGAATATCCTCCAGTCAGACATCTGAAGTATACCATCACACCATCTCACTTTACCAGTATTTAAGTACAGTGGTAAAAGTGGCTTCTTAAATCTAAATAAGCAAAAAAAAAAAAACCTTTGCATCATAGCTTTATTCCACTGTTAGCATCAGCTAAGATTTATTGATAGCATAGCAGAAATTCTACTTCAGGAAACAGTGACAAGTCTGCTATAATATTAAAACAACTCAGGAGTTGTAACTCTGTGTTCCCCCATGAGACTTCAAAATTAATCCATTATGACACACATACTTTTTTATCTCCACCCCCCTTGGCCAGACTCCAAGACCTCTAAACCCATGCTGATTTTCCCATACTGTTTTGTATGTGTAATCCCACCCAGGTGCCCGCTTTCTCCCAGCTCTTTAAACCATTCTGCTTTGACCTTGTCATTATCAGTAGTTGTGCCCTGAATCTCACTTCAGATGTTGATCGTCCCACCCTGCTTTCTAGAGTAGTCCCAGGCTGTTTACTCCACTACTGTCTGCTATGCTTGTTAACCCTCTTGTCCTTCCTTCCTTGCCTTACCGATTTTAGAGTCCTTAGTCCTAGACAGTACTCTCACCCTCTCACCTTTCCTCAGATTTTTATCTACTAGTTCAAACCCTTCATTCCACAACTTGAACATCACTTGAGAAAAACAAATATGTGGTCATAAATTTAAACCTTAATTATATTTCTTTTTTTTTGCTTGCTTTTTTATTTTTTAAATTTACAATATTGTATTGGCTTTGCCATATATCAAAATGAATCCGCCAGAGGTATACATGTGTTCCCCATCCTGAACCCTCCTCCCTCCCCCCTCCCCATACCATTCCTCTGAGTCGTCCCAGTGCACCAGCCCCAAGCATCCACTATCGTGCTTCGAACCTGGACTGGCGACTCGTTTCATATATTATATTATACATGTTTCAATGACCACATATTTCAAATGGCTATATTGCATTGCTCAGCAATCCTTATCCTGCCCTGTTTAATTGCCTGTACCACATTTCCAGAGCATTATTGTATATCAGTACCTCTTTCCTTAATTCTTTACCTTTTAGGGTATGGCCTTACCTCATACTTTCCTCATCTCTTCTCCCTAAAATCTAACATGTTACCTGCATCAATACTGCCATTTCTGATTTCCCACACGTTTCAACAGCAGATAACCCTCATTATTTCAGGACAGTCTAATCACCTGGAGGTACTCTGAATCCTGTTGTCTTTGACTTCTCCCTATTGGTGTGTATAGCCCACGCTTATTTAAAAACATTTTTTTAAAATGGACTTTAACATCACGTTCCTTTTTAACTGCTGCCCTTCATATGTAATTCTCAACCTAGCTTTACACAGAGCGTAG
Source organism: Bos grunniens (assembly GCF_055505025.1). Lineage (NCBI taxonomy): Eukaryota > Metazoa > Chordata > Mammalia > Artiodactyla > Bovidae > Bos > Bos grunniens. Next base: position 26,838,786 of record NC_141177.1, on the reverse strand, counting down.
CAAGAGAGTTTTCTCTAGTTACTATCTCAATTCATACTTCTTACTTGCTCCTTACCATCCCTCATAGAGTCCAGCTTCTATCCCTATAATTTCACTGAAACAGCTTTTATCAAAATCACCAGTAATTTTACCAAACCTTACCTCTGTTGTCTTAGCTTCTCAGTGCCATTCCATGGTTAAAAACCCTTGGCTAACACAGATTTTCCATTCTTTCTTATCTTATTCCTAACATCCCTTTTACCTCTTAAGACTAGGAATGAGCTCCATATTATTACTTTTCTTCAATCTAAACTTTCTCCTTAGGTGTTTTCATCTGGTACCAATTAATAACCATTTCTATATTAATAACTTCTAAATGTAGAAACATTCTGACCTTTATTTTGGACATTAGTGTGTTATATACATTGTTTTAGGGCTTACGTGGCGGTTTAGTGGTAAAGAATCTGCCTGCTAATGCAGGAGATGTGAGTTCAATCCCTGGGTCAGGAAGATCCCCTGGAGGAGGAAATGACAACTCATTCCAGTATTCTTGCCTAAAAATTCCACGGACAGAGGAGCCTGGTGGGCTGCAGTCCATAGTGTCTCAAAGAGTTGGACATGACTGAGCAACTAAACATCATCATATACTGTTTTACTGACAGTTTTAATAAACATCTCAATTCTCCAACTCTTGCTTTCTCAGCAGTCTCTCTCACCACCAAAGGGGGAAAAAAAAAGATAAACCTCTTCTTCCATCTCCGTAAATGTCACTTTTATCCACCTAACTAGACAAGCCAAAACCTAGGAGTAATTCCTGATTGCCTCTTTTTCTTTGGCCGGTTAATTGATCAACAAGTCCTGTAGATTTTACTACCAAAAGATGTTCTACAAATATACCTACTTTGTCACTTCCACTGTCACTACCTTTGACAGTCTCAGCATTATTTCTCATATGGACAATTTCAACAGCCTCCTAAATAGCTTCCCAGCATTCATACTTGCCTTGTAATTTACAGCCTCTTATTTACTTAGCAGCCAATATATTCTCGCTAATTCATAAATTATACCATGCTTATGACTTCCGTATGTAAAACTCTCCAGTGACAATACATTCTTAAATAACCAATGGGTCAAAGAAGAAATCACAAGAGAAATTAGAAAATACCACGAGGCAAATGAAAATGCAGCATACTCCAAGCAGTGCTCAGAAATTTATAACTGTACATTTATATATATATATATTTTTTTTTTAAGAAGTGAAGAAAGATCTCAAGTTCATAACCCAACTTTAAAAAACTAGAAAATGAGTGAATATACCCAAAAGTATCAGAAGGAAGGAAACAATAGATATTTTAGATTTTTTAAAAAGAATAGAAAAACAGAAAATCAAACCAAAAGTTGATTCTTTGAAAATATCAAGAAAATTGATAAGCCATTTGTTAGACTAAGTAATAGAGACTAAAATTTCTAAAAGCAGAGTTGAAAGATCTGAAAACTAAAAATTACAAAACACTGTTGAAAGAACACTTAAGTGGAAAGACTTCCCATGGTCATCCCCTCTGATTCTAAGACTTAATATTGTTGAATGGCAACAGTCTACAGATTTAATGCAGTCCCTATCAAAATCCCAAGTCCTTCCTGCAGAAATGAAAAGGCCAGTCCTGAAAAACACATGGAAATGGAAGGGATCCAACATAGCAAAATAATCTTGAAAAAAAATAGTAAAGTTGGAGGATTCACAGTTCCCAATTCCATACTACTACAAAGCTAAATTAAAATAATGTGGTACCTACATAAGGACAGACATACAGACCAATGAAATAGATTTGAGAGTCTAGCAATAAACCTGTTCATCTGTAGTCCAGTTGAGTTTCATCAGGGGTACCTAGACCATTTGATAGAAAAATAATAGTCTCTTCAGCCACTGGTTTTGGGAGAACTGGATAGCCACATGCAAAAATGGGACACCCTTACCTTACACCATATATAAAATTTAAATGGATCAAAAACCTATAAGAGCTAACACTACACAACCTATAGGGAAAAAACATAAGAATAAAGATTCATGACGTAGGATTTGGCAATGGATTTTTAGATATGACACCAAAAACACCAACAACAGGGGAAAAAAAAAGCAATTTGGACTTAAATTTTTTTTTTAAAAAAGGATTTTCATGCAAATAATACTTTCATAAAAGGAAAAAAAACTACAGAATGGGAGAAAATATTTGCAAGTCACATCTCATTAGGGTCTAGTAGCCAGAATATACAAAGAATTCTTATAGGTTGAAAACAAAATGCCAAAAAACCCAATTAAAATATCAGCAAAGGACTTGAACCACCATTTCTCCTGAGAAGACACACAAATGTCTAACAAACACACAAACACACTGAGCATCATTAGGAAAATGGAAATCAAAACCATAGTTAGATCCCAACTTTATACCCACTATGATAGTTAGAAACCAGAAAGCAAGTTTGGCAAGGATGGGCAGGAATTGAAACCCTTGTGCGTCTTATTTTTGGCGGAGGGTCGGGACAGGGGAATATAAAATAATGCAGCTGCCATGGAACACAGTTTGGTCGTTCCTCAGTTAAACAATTACCATGTGACTCAGCAATTCCACTCTTAAGTTATATACCCAAAAGAACTGAAAATAGATACTCAACAAATACTTTTGTACAGGAATATTCAAAATAGCACACTATTCACAATAGCCAAAAGGTGGAAACAGCCCAAATGGCAATCAAATAAGTAAGCATGTAGTATATTTATGTAATGGAATATTTTTTAGCTGTAAGGGGAAAGAAGTATTGATTAGCCTGACAGTATGGATGAATCTCAAAAACATGTTAAGTGAAAATAGACACAAAAGGTCACATGTTGCATGATTTAATTTACTGTAATATCCAGAATGTATAAATTCATAGAAACAGCAAATTAGGCATGGGATCTTCTTCAAGTATGATGAAAATGTTCTGGAACCAGACAGAAGTGGTGGCCATATGAATTTGTAAGTGTGTTGAATATCATTTATTCTTCAATATGGTCAGTTTTATGTTACCTGTATTTCACCTGAATGTTAAAAATAACAGCAAAACAACAAAGAACCTTTTCAGAGGTTTCCTGTGCCCTAAAAGCCAACTTTTATATATTTACTTCTAGAACCTAAAAGAGTGCTTGGAGACATAGGCTTGCACAAAATGAATGAGTGTGTGAGCAGATGTAGTATGTTCCTGGAGGACCAGCGTGCCTTCTAAAACTTCCAGTTCCTCAAATCCTGTATAGTGTTTGTATTTCTATCAAAGTTAATAAAGTATTAGCCAGCCAGTCATATGAGCATCTTATTATATGACATGCCTGTACTCAGCTCTAGATACAGAGATAATAAATGAACTGTTTCCATGTACTTAAAAATGTATTTTTAAAAGTCATGTAAAATCACAGGGATTTCTATTTTATTGGCACCTTTGACAAATTGTGTAGGCAAATCAGATATTCACAGGCTTCATTACCAAAGAAGATAATAAATTTGTAATGGTTAGTTTTTGTTTTTAAAAACATACATTGGGTCAAAAAAGCCAATAGAAATACTCTAAAACAACATTTGCCATGTGGTGCTAAGTCGCTTCAGTCATGTCGAACTCTTTGCAACCCTATAGACTGTAGCCCACCAGGCTCCTCTGTCCATGAGATTCTCCAGGCAAGAATACTGGAGTGGATTTGCATTTCCTTCTCCAGGGGATCTTCCCAACCCAGGGATTGGACCAACAATTCAATATTTTTTTTCTTCAGGAATACAGATTGTTGAATGAGATCTGTGTGTTGTACTGCCTTGAACTGTAGATAACATAGTTTTGGTTTAAGATTTGATAACAATAATTTTCAATAAAAGGAAGTTGGAACAGTGAGTGGTCATACTAATGAAACATATGCCCTTGATATCAGTAGCGCCTTTGTTATTTACCCAACTTGCACTTTACGCATGTCAAAGTACTATTGTCAGTGTGAGCTTATAATGAGTTTGAAATTTGTAACAAAATTGATGTTAAAAATTTTAAGCTTAGAAACAAACCTAACTGTTCTGTGTAACTCAGCATCTTCTATTCTTTATTTAAAAAAAAAAAAAAAGATTTTCGAGCAGGAGTAGGCAAACTGTCTTTTAAAGGGCTATACAGTAAAAAAAAAAAAAAAAAAAAAAAAGTTTAAGGGCTAAAAGGTAAATTTAAAGATCTCATGTATGTACTTGTATAAACTTGTCAAATATAACTATTTAAAAATGTAAGGACCATTCTTACCTTGCAGACCATTAAAAAAAAAAAAAGGCAGATCTGGTCTGTGGGCTATAGTTTGCAAGACCCCTCTTTTAGAAGAAACATTTGAAAGTCAGATATCTCTGTTCTTTATTACAAAATTTATTCCTCAATTTATCTTACTGTAGTGAGTTAAAGCAGTTTTGCATTAGCAGAGGTTAACGATCATGTTAATTAACATAGCTAACACTTCTTGATTTTCCCATTTTAGACATATTAAAAAATAAATAAGCATTGTAACTAATGACTTCTATGTCTTACCTGGATCACAGTTTAACACCACGTTGGTGCAGGTTTACCACACTGTGGTCAAATTGTTCCAGAAGGCATTGGAAAGGATATGGAAGAGAGAAAAATTTTGCAGCATTAGTACCGCCAGGCAGAAACTTAAATACTAAACTCTATAGACATTATTACAGAGACTTAAAAGCCACATGTTCCTGACACCATAGATGCCCAGCACGTGTGGGCAGTAGACTGTGTGGTTTTTATCTAGCATTTAATTCCTTCTTAAAACTAGTCTAGGGTGATGAATTCTGCTTTCTATGGCCTCAGGGCCTAGGGTGAAGCTCTCTACAGATGCTAGAGGTAGTTTTCTTTAGCCATCCCATCACCACCACATAATAACCAAGTCACAGTTAGGTCTGGGTTCATTAATATTGATTAAAATGTCAGTAAGCATGGGAGAATCATAAGTGCCATGAATAAACACTTAAAATAGAATACTAAGCACTGTTGGGACTTCCCTGGAGGTCCAGTAGTTATGGCTCCAAGCTTTCACCGCTGAGGACCCAGGCTTCAGTCCCAGGTCAGGGGACAAATATCCACAGGTTGTGAGGAGTGGCCATTAAAAAAAAAAAAAATAGAAATGATCCTTAGTATTGTAAAAATTGGAGCAGGCTCTTAGGTCCTTCCTGTCAGACCTGAAGTAAATTTGACTTTCTGTATTTTCAGTTGTTTATGAGCATCTTCTGAGATGTTTCTTTCACATGAAGAACTCTGAAAAGATATTCTGAAAAAAACACTGGGTAAATAGGTATTGGAATAATGTTGAACTAGTAATTTTAGCAGTATAATTAGAATTTTGCATTTCTGAACTTGACTTTGCCATTGAAGAACTGTGTATATATAGCTAAAATCTGACTTTCAAACTTCGACTGTACAATAGGATACCTTTTAGACTTGTAATTACCTTGTGTTTCCACAAGGTGGACCCTCTATGTTAGCTGTTTTTTTAATCCATTCAGTTGTCCACAGCCCCTTTAAAATTTTTTAAATGTACTTTTTACAAAGTCATAGGATGTACTATTCTTCCTATCATATTGGCTTAAAACTTGATGCTTCTGGCTGTGATTCAGTTTCTTGTCACAAAATTACCAATTAAGTTTAAAAAAAATTTTAAACTCCTTAAAAATAATTTCCTTAATGACTTAATATTGTTACTTTAATAGTCATTTTATTCTGTTAAAATCAAATTGTCAAGTCAATGCACAAGAACCTTATTAATGACTACTAATAGTATGATAATTCAGATACTGTATCTAATTGTTATTGAATAAGAAAGAATTATTTTTTCTAAGTCTTCAGCTCCTAAGTATATAAACTTTCTCTTCAAATTTACACAATATATGTAAATTTAAATTTATATCCATATGCATGTATATCACCAGTATCATGTGATTAATGAATTGCTTTTTGTTTCTGTTCCTCCAGCTAACTAGGATGAGAGAGTAGAGATGCCACATCATATACTTACTTAGTGCAGGATTACACACACTTAGGTGCCGAGTAAACATGCATACTTGATTCACAGTTTTAGGTTATCTCAACCTCTAAAATACCTGCTAAGAACATGAAATATGGAAATATAATTTAGGGTAATAGTTTATGATTAATACAAATACAGTAGTAGAAGTTAGATACCTTTGCAAATATTTTGATTACAATGAAAATGTCTTCCAGTTTTATATTTTAGAACCCTTGAGTCTAGAACCAAACTCAAACTCTGCTTTGGGTATCTTGTACTTTATCATAAATCTTTATTTATCTATTAGTTGTGTGTCTTTAGTTGGGCAAAAACCCTGAATTTGTGCCCCATCTATCAGATTGTCTTTAACTAAAGCTACAGTTTAGATATATTCTCAGCAGTGATCCTTTTTGCTTTGGGGGCCAGGATATTTCTATGTGATGAAGATTGAAATCTTATTTTTATATAGGTTGGCTCCAATTAATATTTTTAATTGAATAAAATATAAAATAGGAAGCTGCTACTATGTAGCTTAAAATAGAAATTAAGTATTTAGAGGGTTGACTGGCCACAAATAACAGCTTACATATAAAATATACATACATAAATATAAAATATATATATACACATACACATAAATGCTTATAAAATTAAGAGATTGGCTTCTAGTTAGAAAAGATTTAGATATCATTCCATAGACACAGAAATTGAGGCTTAGCGAAGTCAAGCGATTCACAGAAGGTTACACAGCATGAAGAGACAGAGCTAGAATTTTTCTACCATACACTGATTTCTTATAAAAAGACTACAGTTCGGCAAACTAACAGTATGTTTGCTTACATCTAGGATTGATCACAAACCCCTTAAGACAGAGTACTGCCACAAGGGCTGAGCAGTGGGCTCCCGACCCACTGCAGCCACAGAGCAGCACAAGAAAGGTCATGGGAAGTAGTGAGGTAGCTTGTGCGGTGAGAAGTCAGGACATTCAGCTGCTCCACAGCTACCTGACAACCACACCCACATGATGGACTGGGCACTTTGCTGGTACTTCACACACACACTTCCCTCCTTTTTCTCATTTAGAGATTCCAATTGTGGTATGTGTGTGTGAGAGAGACTGGGGCGGGGTCGGGTGGGGAGCAGGTGGGAGAGCTTCCGGCAGAGGAAATAAACACCTTGCTGAGTGTTGCAGAGCTGGGATCTGGGCACAGGTTCTGCAAGATCCCAACGGCGTGATGGAAGCACTGTGCTCCTGGACTCAGTGGACCAAGAGGGCAGGCTCATTTTTGCAATGATACTTACTCAAAAGCTAAGTAAAAATATTTTCCAGGGAACATTTATTCTTATTTAACTTACTTTCCCCTCTTTGTGCCAAGGTTACCTTTTCCATTTGTGCTGGGATAAATATCCTCTTAGAGCTCCACTCAATCTAAACCTTTGTCTCTTACAACAGAGTCTTATAATAATGTTTGCAAATACGAAATTAAAAATACTTTTAGAGGTCGTCATTTTCCTTTGAGTAGTTTTTCAACAAGTTGTTACTTATTTCTAGGTTTATTACTCAGATGATTTAAAAACTTAACTTGAAAAAGATAATTTGATTGCCTAAGGCACAAACCACAAATACTAAAAGAATTTACAAAACACAGAAAAAGTTTGAATTCTCCTGTATTTGGCTTTTGATGGCTCAAAAATAATAAGATTTGACTTGTTTCACAGATCCTTTTTCTAAAAAAATCTCTTACCCCCACCCCAAGAAACTGTAACACCCAGGTTAATTTCCTGCAATAAGTAGTCATTTAATTAAAGAACAAAATTAACAGGAATCAAAATGTTGCAGCTGTATTTTTTGTTAGACATATAAAAAAAGAAAAAGTATAATACAGTAAATCATTTTGTATAACAGGAACTTAAAGAGTTCTCTAATTGTGATGAGAATAAAAAGGTCTTTTCCACATGGTACTGAAGACACTGCGTACACATCCCTTGGTCACAGCCTCAGTGTGGTGACCCTGCACACGCACGTCACCATCCTCGGTCACACCGCAGAACTGCAAAACAAGGCAGGAAGGCAAACAACAGTTTTCTTCAGGTTGAGTCCCTGGGGTCTCTTCTGACCCCAACAGTTGACACTCCTCAGGCCCCAGAGAGTGAAGGGTGTCCTCTGGTCATTCTCTCACAGGTGAGCATGGCCAGGATTTCACCTGTGTGTGTGGTCCTGCTTCTCTGGCAAACACAGCAGGTAGTCATGAGCTGAACTTCAGGAAAGCTCCCTGATGAATGTTCAGTGTTGGTATCAAAAATTAAGCACAATTCTTCTCAGAAGAAAATCTCTATGGCCTGTGGAATCTAGAAGTTGTAAAAAGACAAGGTTATACATATCTAAGTTTAAATTGCAAAAAACTTTCCACAAATTATTCTGTTGCTATTAAAATCTTTGTGGAAGTCCAACATGTAAAACATGAGGATGGACCTGCCTGGGTTATAGTGGTGTACAGCCTCGGAGGGCACCCACCGCTCAGGCCCCATCATAACACAAAAGGAATCAGATGGTGAATTCTTAAGCCTATCTAAAACTTAGCTTGAAAACTGCTAGGTAGGCCCTTGAAGTTCACAAAAACAGCAGGGCTTTGCTGAAGCAGCAGAGGTAATGAACTGATTAACAAATGATTGGATATTATAGTAGAGTTATAATTTTGTTCTTGTAGAGTTGAAAATGTGTTTGTGGTACTGTTTAATGCAATTAAAATTTCATATGACTAAAATCATTGCTCTGACTTTTAAAAGCTGACATTAAATGCTAAAATGTGGTTTAAAAATCTTAACACTTCCTGATGTGTAAGTTTTGGGCTCACTCTTAAAATTCTGTCATCTAAAAAAGCTATCAAGGACTTATGAGAGAAAGTACATATCTTTAGTAAATATCTTTTAATAATGTATAAATAGAAATGTATTAAATATTTTCACATTACCATAGATAGAATATGCAGTAATTACATCTTTTTTCTGTAACACAGGATTGAACATTAAAAATAACTGAATATTTTACAGAGAGTATTTATTTCCTAAACACTTTTTAGTGTTCTGAACACTCAAAAGTAAGATGATTTATTCCTGCCCCAAAGTGTGCCAGTCATGGGGGAAAACCTTAAACATCTTTAAACAAACTACTTGCTTCATTTTTCCTGCTCTTCCAACCTCTTTTTCCTCCCTTTGATATATTCAAAGTCATCTATCTCATAGGACAGAATTCTGTTTGCCTGCTTTCTATTCCATAGCCATATTACACTTTACAGAGTAAATCTTATAAATAACAACCACAGTGGCCATTTTGTGCCAAACAGAAAAGAAAAGGAGTCCACTGTTTTGGTTTAAGGCAGTATCTCCACTCAGGATTTCCTTTCTCTTTGTGTCTGGGGCCTGAGCATCTCTAGACCAAGGGAGAGATGACAAACAGCTTGTGGCATCAGGCAGTCCTTTGAGGATAAACGTGTGTGAGACCCTCATCATGGCTCTTCATGGACAGGAAGGGGAAGTGCTGGGGGAATATGCCACCTGTGAGCACACTGGCATCAGCAGGCCAACCTGTGCCACCTCTGTTCATGGGTGTGTTCCCCTTGTATGAAAAGTCTTGATTATGGAAGAATCAGCCACTTGGAGACGGGACCCTCCTTTACTTACAGCTGACTCGCAGCATAAGAATGGCACACAGTGATATGTATTTGCTGAAGGAACAAAGGCAGTTTGGAAGAGCTTCAGGGGAGCATGAGCTCGTGTTAAAGATGTGAGTATAAACTTAAATAAGGTGGGAGACAAGTGAGATCGGTAATTTCACAGCACTCCTCTACGTACAAATAAATTGGGGGAGGGACGGGGGCCGGCAGTCTCTCATATTCTATCTCTAAATATGAGAGAAGGGAGAATACAGGCAAATTACCTTCAGTGCTTTGAGACTAATGTCTTTAAATACACATTAACTACTTAAATAAAACAATGTGTAGTACTGTTCTACATCCCACCCTTCACCAAAAGTGTTAGTCCCACAGTCATGTCCAATTCTTTGACCCCAAGGACTGTAGCCCAGAAGGCTCCTCTGCCCATGGGATTCTCCAGAAAAGAATACTAGAGTGGGTAACCAGCCATTCCCTTCTCCAGGGCATCTTCCCAACCAACCCAGGGACTTAAATCTAGGTCTCCAGCATTGCAGATGGATTCTTTGATCATCTGTGCCACCAGGAAAGCGTGCCAAGCCCTATGTGAAACCACAGGAACCAATAGCACTTTCAATTGAGTTGCATTCTGTCTGTTCAAGACAATTCTCTGCAGACATACTGAATTGCTTTTTATCCGAACACAGTGATTTGTGACATTTTTATTTTCTCTTAAAAAAAAAATACCATATTGCAAGTATCATGAAATTCATACAAATAGAAATCCGACCTTGTCAGATGCTTGCTTGATGCATGTACCTCCATTTCATTACTTTTGTATTCATTCAGTTCTTTACGAATTGCTGCCTGGAATTTAAAAAAGAGCACATTATTTTTCAGGACATTAGAAAGCTAGCATGGGAAATGAGTATCATGGTTGTGGATTGACAGCCATTCGTAATACTTGCTGATTTTGTTATTTTGTGATAGAGTAAAAAAAATTTTGTGCTTAGCATTTAGGCCTTTACTTATTTTTATAGCCCTACCAACCTAGTGCAGAGCTGGTGTTCTGGAAGTATTTAGTGAATTTGTTTACTGTGCTCGAGTGGGAATATATCACCCCCCTGCCTTGACCCCGCCCCACCCCCATCCCATGTCACCAGGATACATAACAGATAGATCAAGCACATGCTCAGGGCACTTATAAAGTAAGGACCTTAGGATAATGAGTGAGGTTCAGCTTTTGGTGAACTTACTTGGAATTTTACAACTAATCTAGAAGTTATTCTAACTTCAGGATACATTTACATTTTGTGTCATTTGAAACATAATCTTGTTGTTACATGTGGGTGAGATGTGCATCTCAGTATTTTCAGGGCTTCTCATCTGGCCCTCCTCCAGCTTCCCAACGCCCACTTTCATCGTGTGCGTCTTTCCGATAAACTCTTGGGCCAGGGTAGACAAACAGCAGACACAGCTTCAGAGGCAAGGAAAGGCTGCCAAAGATGCCTGAATTTCTCCCTTCACGGCCAGGCTCCTCTGAGCACATCCACCCTGGGTAACCAACTATAGCCTGTCTGCATTGTTCCAAGAGGATGCACTGCTTATGTGTGTTCATATATAACCTCACAGACTCACACTCAGCTTATGAAGACAAGGAACCATTAGCAATTTCAGCACACTCATTGGCTGAATGTATTATGTTCCTCTCCTTTAGGGAGGCTTTAAAAGTTCTGGAAGTCACTCAAAGTGGGGAGGTAGGAGAGACTCTGTAGACAGAGGCCCCCGGGTCTAAGCCCTGTCAGTCTTTTCCCAGCCACCTATTTGATGGCACCTCTACAGGGATAATAGCAACACCTCTCTCAGGAATATTTTGGAGGATTAAGTACCTGGCAGGCTGGGTTCAGTCCAGACAGCCTGAGGGCTCTTGGTGTGGTTTAGTCACTAAGTCGTGTCCGACTTTCAACTCCATGGACTGTAGCCTGCTGGGATCCTCTGTCCATGGGATTCTCCAGGCAAGAATACTGGAGTAGGTTGCCATTTCTTTCTCCAGGGGATCTTCCCCACCCAGGGATTAAACCCGGGTCTCCTGCATTGCAGGCAGAGTCTTTACTGACTGAGCTATGAGGGAAGCCCACTTGGTAACAACCAAAAATGTCCCAGTCATTTCCAAATGTCCCTAAGGGCAAAACCATCCCCTAGTTGAAAACACGACCCTAAGCCCAGGTTCTATTTGTGATGCCACATCCGGTCAAGCATGGCCTTATTTCAACAGCTGATGGTGCCCACTGTCTTCTGACACATACACACCCATGAGCCAACGTGCACACGTCTGCTCAGTACCTTATCTGCTGCCGACAGTCTCGTCCAGGGTTTGTCTGCCCGTCTGTCATAGTCCTGTGCTTTCGCCACCTCCACATAATCACTGAATCGTATCAGAATTTTTCTGTCTCTCAGTTCATCAACCGTGGGTCTCTGATTAAGCTAAAATAAAAGATCACCATAGTTAGGTCTCACATGCCAAACTAGCTTTCTTAGTTTGTTTAAGTACCCTGAGCAAACCAGGACCTGTCTATAAATAAATGTAAGCTCTGAAGCTGAAATAAAACCCTAATGCAAAAAAAAAAAAAAAAACTCTAACATGAAGGGCTTAAATTATACACTCTTAAATGACAATCCCTTCCCTTTAACATATCTTGTCATGAGCACTCACACCCCCAGGAAGCTAGCAGTGCCCTGACCACAGCACAGCTCAAGGAAAGCTGGGTGAATTATCTAAGGAAAAATTTTACAGCACCAGCTGTTGCTTTTCAACTATCATTAGGTAAGATTTTCCCAAAAAAGCTACTGATAAAGTTGAAATACTAAATACTACCACTAGCACTCATAAGCTCAGGATATTCTACTAACTTCAAGTAGGACAAGAATTTATTATATTATTATTACAGAATACAGTAGAGAAAGGGACCACCACAAGACTTGAATTTAGAGATGGTCAGGGCTTTAGAAGGAGACCAAACTTTACAGACTTGCTACCTATATTGGCCATAATACATTTTGACTTAACTATTTGAGTCTCAGACACAAACCCTTGAAGCTAATCAAGTTTTCTGTAGTCAGGATCTTCTAGACAAATGGAAGGAACCAAAGAGTGTGAAAGGTAAACTGACACACTGATATCCAGGCATGCTTTGCTTGAGCACTGTGTAAAGAGCTCAAATAAATGAAGAGCATGCCAGTCAGCATCTGACTTCCCGGAAACAAATGGCAATGTCATCGAGGCCACACGGCCGCAGTCGTGTACTCCATGGCTGGGTGAGCACATAGTCCACAGGGCCATCAGTCACCCCCAGGTCGATGCAAAAGGCACTGCTTTTTGAATGTCCAGTCAAAATTCACTGTTGCCCAAGAAGTCACAGGTCAGCATCACAGAGGGATGGCCTGCATCACCCATCTCAGTCTTTCCTACCTTAATATTCAGGCAAGATGCTTAAATGATCATACCTTTCTTGTCAACCTTTGCTTGATTTCTCTTCTTTCTTCTTGCTCTGTCTGATCGTTCCTTTCTGTGAAAGATGAAAACAAAGAAGCAGGTTGAGACGTTCTCCTCTTTAGCAAGGACACGTGCTCAGATCTGGACATTTGTGGGGGCTACCGGTATAACAGGAAGGACGCCTGACAAGTGACACTTTTTTCCATATCATTGCACTTTGCCAGTCACTGCTCAGGAAACTATGGTCTCACTGTTCCACAGAAACACTTGTAGAAGAAAGTTTTGCCTTCATCACAGCCTGGTTCTCCTGGGCCCTTTTCTGTGTTAGAAATAACCACACAGATTGATGCTGGGCATTGATTTGCAGGAGAAACAGGAAGCAATTCTCTCCTAATCAAATATCATCTCTGTGTATATTTACAACCAGGAACATAGATGGCAAACAAAAATGTTTTAGTAGGATAAGTTTTATATATATATATATATAAACTATATTCAAGTATATATGAATGAATATTGTTAGAACTGTCACTGCTTTTCCATGTAAAAGGGATTCATACTTTTAGCCAACCAACATAAGATAAGGAACATTCACCTCAGATTCTGGGCAACATATGCCTGCCTGGAATTCATATTTTCTGGATACATTTCAAGTCCAAACATACCCAGGAACCCAGATGATTCTCCACTGCAGAAGTGAGACACATGACCTGCCTTTTATAGGAACCAAGTCTCTCACCAAAATTGGTTTTGCCTAGTGAGTGTCACTATTAACATGCAAGCCGTGTTTACACCTACACTTGGAAGCTAAAAATGGAGCAGAATGCTGAGACTTAGTGTAAAACGTAAGCTCCGCCCTGGGATAAGAGATAATGGATGTCCTATTTCTGGCTCTCACTGTTGCTAAATAAAGCCTCAGGTCCCTGGAGGGGGCCCAGAATTCCATTCCTGGGAAAGGGACCTCGTCTGTCAGCACTCCTAGAAACACCGCCAGGTTTGAGGAAGGGAAATTCTGCAACTCGCCGTTAACATAAGCTCACGTTACCTGTCTTTCTTTGAAACATTTTAAACATCTGTGCATTTAGGAGGTTTGGTGTATGGGCATTTAACATACTAGTCATTGTACTTTTCGGTAATTTTCTTTAAAAAGGAAGATTCATCTTTCATTCAGATGTTTCAGAAAAAGAAACCAATCCCTGTTATGTTCCTTGTTCTTAATCTAAGTGAAAAACCAGAAGAAACCATAATTATAAGCTCTCATCTGAAAGCTGATAATACAATTAGAAAAAAATGTGAAAATACCACACAGAAGGCCAACCATAAGAGATTTAAATGATGATACGAAACTAATTCTTTAGATTTTTAAAAAAATTTTGGCCATGCCACGTGGCACTCGGGATCTTAGTTCCTGACCAGTAATCAAACCTGTGCCCCCTGCAGTGGAAGCACAGAGTCTTAATCACTGGACAACCAGGGAAGTCCCATAATTCTTCATATGTCTTAAAAATAGGCCATGAACAAATCCTAAGTACACCCTCCATATAAAAACACTGAAACAAGAGCAGATCTTTCTGTTTTTTAAATTGTGGACAACACTGGCATCATTACAAGGTCATCGGAGCACAGCAGGGGTCTTGGAGGTGCCCGGGAGTGTCCGCCTGCAGGCCAGGTGCTCGGTGGGGCGCCAATTCCAAGGTCCTTCCTGAGAGCCTAAGCCACAGACTCTGAGTTCCCCTGAGCAATGGGTTTATAGATCTCTTATTCTCAGACTCAGAAAGCCCTGTGCTTTATACAAAACAAGGGAGCCATAATCAGAGCCTCCATACCCAGATTGTCTGGAAATAGTGCCAGTAGCTTGGACAGTCACACAAGTGCCTTCTGTAAATAATCAGAGATGCACTATTGCTCCTAAGGCAGTGGTCAGAACGTGGATGATGGAGCCATTCACCTGCACATGAACTTCAGCTCCTTCCCTCTGCCAACACTCATGTTAAAAAGTCCTATTACCTCCCGAAGTTTGAGCTTCTTCACTAGGAAGATGGGAACAGCCGTGCAAACCTCACGACTGTCTGGTAACAATTCAGCGAGGGAAGAGAGGCAAGCACTGAGTACAATGCCCGGCACAGAGTGGGCCCCCCTCTGAATGACCACTTCTAATACAACCATATAAAAGATGGCCACTAGTGTCTTGACACTCGTATCCACAAACACACAGGCCCAAGTGTTCTTCCAACATGATCTCAGTTAGCCACGAGTTCCCTACTTGAAGGGGAGCAGATACAATGTGCTGATATTCTAAGCCATTGACTCAAAGCAGAAAATGCAGCAAGAGTGCAAGCCAGTGTCAATGGCTGTGGGGATGATGCTCCAGGCTGAACTATATATAGTTAGTCGATCCTTATCTCTACAGAATCAAACCAAACCACCCACCCACCCCAAACTAGCAGTGACATTCTCAAGGATGCTGCCCAGGGCACTCGGGAAGTTTCCAACTAGGGACAGACCTGACTGGCTGAGTGGCAAGGAAGGGACTGTCAGGGCCACACAGGGAGCCTTTTTCCTGCCCTGGAGGTGAGTGCCGTCAGTCCAGGATCCACCTGCCATCTCTGCTCACCAGGCACAGTTCTGATATTCAGGCTTTCATGTCCAAGTGTCTATGTGCAAAGATTAACACAATTAGAAGCACTTGCTGGTGGGAGGACCTGGCCATCCACTAGAGCGAAGAGGAAGTGACCACTGACAGGAGAAATGGTTCCTGAGAGAAAAGCCTCTGCCCACTCTGGGCAGCAAACCAGGCTGAAGGCAGCACTACTTGGGCCTTGAACTTGCCCCATTTGAGTTTTAGATCACTACCTGAGGGGGCATCTGTGACTGATGAGCTTTATAAGTTAGTGACTTAATTTTTTAAAATTCAAATATTCGGTAACAGCTTCACATTTGTATATGCCCACCTGATTAAGTATGCTATCCATGAAAAGATGTTCTTGAAATTCTCAGATACGGCTTAGTTGATGTAATATAGAATAGCAGTCACCATATCAAGTTTAAAAAGAACACTTTTTTTTTTTTTCCTGCACTGCTCAGTATGCAGAATTTTAGTTCCCTGACCACTCCAGTATTCTTGCCTGGAGAATCCCAGGGACGGAGGAGCCTGGTGGGCTGCCATCTATGGGGTCGCACAGAGTCGGACACAACTGAAGCGACTTTGCAGCAGCAGCAGACCAGGGATTGAACCTGTGCCCCCAGCAGGGGAAGCTCAGAGTCCTAACCACTGGACCACCAGGGAAGTCCCTAAAACAAAGAATTAATAATCTTAGGGTTTAAATATTTCCAACAGTCCTTAAAGGGGGAGTCTTCCAGGCAATTAATAAAGTCAAGAAAGAGGAAGCAGTCAGTTAGGACTCAGCACCCAGACCAGAGTTTCTGTCTTCTACTTTTGGACAGAAGGTCAGCCATGGGACTGTCTTAACTTTGTAAAAAGACGTTCATGGAATGAAAAACCAAATTCAGAGAATGTCTGTAGTGCTCACTCTTAAAGAGAGGAAAACATTTTAAAAAATCCAGGCCCTTAGAAAACATGCTATAGAAAATACCTCGCAAACGAAGTCTGTTGACCAGATACGTAACAAGTATCTGGGAAACACCTTTGAGAGGGTTCTACCACCCAAATCCTCAATGCCTTTAATGAGATGGAACAGTGTTCTCTACACCAGGGAGGCTCTTCCTGGATGCTGGTGCTCAGCACATGTTGCAACCACAGCCCTCCCTGGGAAAACCCAGGGGATGTGAAGGAGGTGAGGATCTAAAATTGTAGAGTTCTAAGCCACAGGCAACTTCCTAGGCTTCTCTGTTCCTTTGAGCTGCTGCTTTACTCCCCAGGGAGGGAACTACAGAGGGCTGAGCTCTTCCCTGGTAGGTTTTATACTCTGTCCACACCTGCCTGTGATGTCCGTGACCGTGAGGGAGCCCTAGTCCCAAATTGCCAGGGACACCTGCTTGAAACCCAGCCTGCCAAAAGACATCATTTCCCTTCCAACTACAGAGCTGACTCATGACACAACCCCGAAGTAGGGACATTTTTAATGATGCCAGGAGAGCCTTTTCCTTTTTAATTTTCAATGGGATGTTGCTGGGTGTTTCAACTTTCCCGGGGGCTTGCTTTCAGAGTTCCCCAGCAGCTCAGGGCGAGGGGAACACAGGAGGGCTCAGCCAGCCTGCAGAGCCAGGTTCCCGCAGCAGCCTCCGTGGAGCACACGTGAGGGGAACCCCAGGGGGCCGCCACTACTCACGTTTCAAGATATTTCTTCTCTCCAGTTCCTCCACCGCGGGTCTTTGGCTCAGTCGTCTGCGGAAAAACACCAAAATTACATTTTGCACCATGGTGGCTGCCAGCGAATTGCATCCAGGGTCTGTGAGGGTCCGAGGTGGCTGGCGCACCCCCTGAAGATCGCCTCCCAAAAAACGGGAGCGGGGGAGGTGGAGGGGTGGGGGGCCCTCCGTCGGAGGCAGCCTCTTGCTGGCAAATCGAGTCCGACCCCCGCGCAGGAGGGACGTGGCCCTCTGTCACCGGGCGGCTGGGGCAGCCCGCGCTCCCGCTCCCACTCCGGACAAGCAGCTCATCATGTCCAGATCTGCTGCCAGCCCGGCAGGCTGGATGGCTCCCCAGGCGCGGGTCCGAGATCTAGCCGGGAGATGGCCCCCTGTCTGGGGTCGCAGGGAGGGGCGGGCAGCCGCGTCTCCAGCTTCTGTGTCCCAAGCTCCCAGCGACCCGGACACTGGCACTCGCCCCGGTCCTGCTCCAGCCGCGGTCGGCCTCACCCGACCCTGCCTGCGGGGAGGCGATGGGGAAGCTCCTGCCTCTCGCGGGCGCGGAGCCCAGGCGCGTAGGGAAGAAGCGCATCCAATCCTAGCTGGGAATCTCCTGGGCTGAGCGCGCGCGCGGGCCACGCCCACGGCCGCCCGCCCGCCGCCTGCTCTGCCCGTCCGCTTAGTGAGATCGGAGGACAAATTATCATTTCCTTTTAAATGGCTTCTCATCGAGGGAGTTGGAGGACGTAGCCAAAAAGAAGAAATACATACATAAATAAAAGGCTTGTCAGGAGAGGGAGGCATAATTAGTCAACATTAATGCCAAGCTCCAATTATTTCTGTAACTCCAATAACGTTATCCCTGGGGTAGAGCCAAAAACGTCCCCACTTCCGGATCCTTCTGCCACTGCAGGGAGGTGACAGGCGGAGCCTCTGAATGCCCACAATGCGGGGCCATAATCCTATTTATAACCCCTGTCCCAGCACAAAGCCCAGGGCCCTCGGGGGCTCAGCTGCTCCTCCCTCCACACTCTAGGCGACACTGTGCTGTCGGACTCCTAGGCGGGCTTTGTGTGTCTGCGGTCTGGCGGGTGGTTGCTTAAAATCTTGTCTGCATGTCTGCTGAGACTTCAGCGTGCCCTCAGACAACTCCTGGCTGGCACCCAGGGGCCAGGGCCTCCCGCTCCCTGGCAAGCAGCAGGCACAAAACCAAGCTGTTTGGGTGGGGCTCCCTCAGCCTGGTCAAACCCCCCCCCAGATGCTATTTATTCATTCACTAAGTGACTGGGGCAGGGCGGGGGTATCTGCTCTGCACCAGGCACTGTCCCAAGCCCCAGGACACAGTGGTCCTGCCCTTGAAAAACTCAAGTCTAAAGAGGAAGGCAGACAAACAGCAAGTGAGCAATCATCCCAGCGAGTGGGCAATGCCATGGAGAAGAGAAAACAGGGGTGGGGACGTGATGGAGGAGGGAGGGGGCAGAGGCAGGGGAGGTCCATTTCCTAAGAGACAGCAGAAAACAAGGAACCAGCCTTGAGAAGCTCACATTTCTAGACAGTGTCTCCTAACTGTTCAGGTGCTGGACTTGGAGACAGCCATGGGGGCAGTGATCAAGGAGGACTTCCTGGAAGAGGAAACTTTTGGCAGTGTTGTGGAGAATCCACAAAAGGTGCAGAGCCTGTTGCTCAGGGGATGCCAGCTGACCAGCTATGATGCCCGCAGGGACAGCTGAGGATGGAGACCATGCATCTCCTCAAGCCTGAAAAGTACCCCAAAACTCTACTCACGTTGCCCCCATGGAGGGCTTTTTCTTACTGGAGCCCTGTGTTCTCTTCTAAAACGAGGACTAATCAGAGATCTTCACAAAGGTGAGAGAACTGAATGAGGAAATGCACAAATACATCTGTTATACCAAGCTTGCTTGGGACAGAGATTTCTCAAGAAATGTCTGGAGAGAACCCAACCTGTGCGTTGTCAGCTGATCATGGACTGAGGTCCCAGAGAGGCATTTCATCCAACTTGCATGTCTCAGAAAAGTGTGGATATCTCACCACCAAAATCTCCACCGTTAGCTCTAGGGGTGAAGGCAGGCCTGCCAGGGTGAGGGCCACAGCAGGCCCTCAAAGCACCTCCAAATGGCCCAGAAGGGGCAGTCCACCAGCTGTGAACAACATGCAGCCTGCTGGATTGTCAGCAACCTGCCCCTCTACCCAGAGGGACCCCAGGAGCCCACAGCTGGACTGCCAGCCAGAGCTGCTCCTTGGGGGACCCCAATCACAGGGAAGCGAGTACTGCAGGTCGAGAGTCCCCATTTGGACTCACACCTAACTGTACCTGACACCCCAGCTCATGAGACTGAGAACTAACTTGGGTTCACCAGGCCTCTTGTGTCAGAGGTTTAGTGAGCACAAAGGACATGCCCAGTCCTGGGATATCATGGGAAGAAGTTAGACCCAGCCCTGCCCTTAGGGAGCACAGGCTCTAGAGGGGTCAGACATTCAGTCTGTTATCACACAAGTCAGTCAATCAGTTCAGTTGCTCAGTCCTGTCTGACTCTGCAACCCCATGGACTGCAGCACACCAGGCTTCCCTGTCCATCACAAACTCCCAGAGCTTGCTCAAACTCGGGTCCATTGAGTCGGTGATGCCATCCAACCATCTCATCCTCTGCTGTCCCCTTCTCCTGCCTTCAATCTTTCCCAGCATCAGGGTCTTTTCTTTTGAGTCAGTTCTTCACATCAGGTAGCCAAAGTATTGGAGCTTCAGCATCAGTGTGAAGTTGTCACACAAACCACCTTTCATTTCCATAGTGACCAGCACTAAGAGGAGGATCCTACAGCATCATGATAGCGTAGGGGGTAGGTGGGCCAACCTGGACAGACAGGTGGCCTGAGAAGCTGATGTTGAGTCAAGATCAGAAGGGTTAGTGGGGATTGCTGAGCCCGGAGGGAGGGGAGGAGCACAGGTCCTGAGATGAGGTTTCCCAAGTGTCACTGGACTGAGTGGAGGTGTGTGTGCACCTCTGGGGCAGGGGGCAGGACCCACCCAGCCTGCAAGTCTGGATCTCTGGAGCCCCAAATGTGCTGAAGGGTGTGAAGCAGACAGGGCGGGGTGGAGAGGATCTGTCTTTGGAAGCACCTCCAGACTCTCCTGGACTACAGTCCAAGGAAGGACAGGGCAGAACCTCCCCACAGAAGAAGTGGAGCTGCCAGGGGTGGAGTAGGGGGGGAGGGATCCCCATCAGACAGGAACCTCCGGGAGCCAGGCCCACAAGTGGTCAAAGGCCAGTGAAGTGTTCCAGACAAGGGGGAGATATTGGCTCCAGAGTAAGAACAGTGCAAACTACAAATTACATAATACACATTGGACTAAATACATATTAAACACAATATTCCATTCATTTACTACCTGAGACTGGGCTCCATTCTCCATGTGGGAATGGGGCTTCCCAAAGCAGGAGTGACTACGACCTTAATGTCAAGGACAGACAACGGGATTATGCCCATTTTACAGGTGAGATCGGCGGGGCTCAGAGAAACAAACTTGTAAGCAGGTGTTATTCCTCGTGTAGACCCCAGAGCCTGGCACAGACAAACATGCCTGGCCTGAACAAAGCAGAAAACCATGGGCGCCGGTTCCCCTCCCTCCGTGTGGCCCTGGAAGGGTGCTGCTAAAACATCCTTGGAGCCTCAGTAGCAGATGGCTCTCCGGGACCGGACCGGGACAGACATAGCCCCAGGCTGGCTGCGCTTAGGGGGAGGGGGCGTGGCCTCAGGAGGGGAGGGGCGGAGCCTCGGGAAGGCAGGGGAGGAGCCTTGGGAGGGGTGGGCAGGGTCAGCACCCTGAGGGATTCCCCAGCTCTGCCCACGCGGTCCGCTCCCTCCTGATTCAGAAGCTGCTGCTGTGGGTGATGAGCAGGTGCCGCCTGGAACTGGGGAAGCCACAGTCTATTTCTGACTCTCCCCTCTGAGAAAGCACGAGTGTGGCAGCCAGTTACAGCACTGCGTGGGCGTGGGAGCGACACCAAGAAAAGAAACCAGGAGAAAGAGAGGCACCTGCCCATCCTCCCGCCCCATCCCTGACTGGTCCCCACCTGTGGGGAGAGGGAACCCTCCCCTCCCTCCAGGGGGCCATGGGCAAGACGGCAAGATGGCAGACCCTCCACACGGAGCAGCCAGGCTGGCCTGTGCATGAGGTTGGCTGGCCTGTGCATGAGGTTGGCTGCCCTGGAGGGTCACCCAGACTAGCGGACTTCTCCTGCAGGAAATAAGCCTTTTCTGGGTAAAGACCCTGAGATCCGGGGGTTTCCACTGCAGCACAGCTGCACCTAACCTAGTACACGAATGCACAGCTGGCCATGATGCTGGCCCTGTCTCCCAGGGCACCGTGCAACCAAGGCCAGAGCCACCTCCCCCTTGCTGCCCGCAGCCAGGTCCAGCCTGGAGCCTTCCCGAGCGCAGATCAGGGCACCAGAGCCTCGGAAGTCGTATGCAAGCTCCCCACTCCCTGAGCCCACCTGCAGTGAGGGGGGACAGCCTGGTCACCAGCCCCATCAGATGACCGTGGTCCAAATCCAGCCAGCAGCCTCATCGCTGCCCCCATGATACTTTTTAGAATGTGAATATGAAGCAAATGTTAATCAAATCGGAGTTTTCACTCTTAAAAACATCAGCTCCCCTTGAAGACATGGGAGAGCTGGCTCCTCAGATCGATCAGCACTCCTACCCCACCCCCAGCTCCGCAGAGCAGCAGCCGGGCTGAGGGGGCACTTGGCTCCTCACCGTCCCCACGGCCCACACCTTCCAGTGGCCTCGCTCCCCTGTGGACACTCCACCTGCCTCACCATGGGACCAGGCTCCTGAGTGAGTGGGGGCCCAGGAATCCCCTCCTTGTCCTGAGGACCCCGTGACCCTCTTCTGCCTCCCATACACACTGGATGGGAGTGGCTGCATTCCTGGGAGCACCAGGCATGGTGGGAAGGCGACCTGAGGACAGCAGGTCCAAAGCTCAGCTCTGAGGCCAGTGGTGGACAAGTGGTCCTGGCTGGCCACCCAAGGGAGCATCCGGCAGCTGGTGTCTCCCTCAGGGAGGCTCAACACACAGTTAGACTCTTTCCAGGCACACTCGTCTCCATCAGTTGCCTCACACAGTCTACAGGCAGAGCCAGCTCCTCTCTCTGAGCCTGTTTCCTCTCCTAAAATGGACTGACGACAATAGGCACCCATTGGGGTTGCTGTGAGGTAAGATAAATGGCCCGAAAAGCACCAACCAGGTACCTGGCACTCCAGGCCTGTCTATGTCAGTGGCCATGCCTGAATTGTCCTTTGTACACCCCTCCTCGAGAGTCCCTTGGACAGCACTAGGAGATCAAACCAGTCCATTCCATCCTAAAGGAAATCAACCCTGAATATTCATTGGAAGGACTGATGCTGAAGCTCCAATACTTTGGCCACCTGATGCAAAGAGCTGACTCATTGGAAAAGACCCTGATGCTGGGAAAGATTGAGAGGAAGAGGAGAAGGGGGCAACAGAGGATGAAGATGGTTGGATAGCACCAATGGACATGAGTTTGAGCAAACTCTGGGAGATAGTGAAGGACAGGGAAGCCTGGCATGCTGAAGTCCATGGGGTTGCAAAGAATCAGACAAGACCGAGTAATTGAACAACAACAGCATCAGACAGAACTGAGCCGCAATCTCGCTAAGCAAGGCAGAACGCCTTCCTGGAAGGGAAAGCTGTAGTGGCAGACAGACAGCTCTCTGCCCCCAGAGATGCCTGCTATTTTGGGAGCTCTTCCCTGGGAATACCATCCTGCTTCACCACCAGCCTTGAGTCACCAAGGAGGATTTTGGTGTCTCCGCCTGGGACAGGGTTCCCCAGCAGGTGGGAGTTGGGCGGGGGGTGCATCTCCCTCCATCATCATCATGACTCCTGATCCAGACATGTGGCTCAAGGACTGTGAACGAGAAGACAGCTCCTCTGTTCCCACAGAGGCTGTCTGGGCGACGAGACCACCAGGGACATGTGGATGGGCCAGGGAGAAAGAATCAGGGAGGGGAGCCCTCTCCAGGAGGTAACATGAAGATGAGGCCATGGATAGACCAGAGCCAGGCTACAGGCTCTGAGGGGTGCAGCTCATCCATGCTGGGAACAGTAGACCCCCAGACCTTAGCCCCCTCTGTCCTTGCAGTTACCTTGGTGAGGATGAATTATCAGCCCACTGAGGGTTTATCCAGCGAGGTGCTGACTGCTGGTCCCCCATCATGGCATCTCACAACCCAGGACCCCCAACCCCACCTCCTCACATGTCCCCGTTGTCCAGCATCCGTAACTCAGAAGCTGGTGCCCACTGCCAGTCATACACTCATCCCAGACCCAGGGCCACCCTCTGTCCCTCTGGCTCCACACTCCCAGTCCCCAGGGATCTCCAAGTCCACTGGGTTCTAGAGCCAATACCTCATATGTCCATCTGTCTCTCCATCCCCAGGCCACCAGCCTCTGCCAGCCCCCAGCTTCCTTGATGCCCTATGGCAGCAGGCTGGTCATGAAACATGACCCCCCACTCTCACCATGACCTCAAACCTGGGGTCCCCACCAAACTCAAGACAAGCCCCACAAGGTCAGTGAGTCTGCGGGGTCCCCTCCCCAGACTCTGTGCACTGTGACCCTCACACTGAGCTGCCCACACTGCCTCCCTCAGGCACAGCCATCCTTCTCCTAATTCAGGGCCACAAGCTCAGATGCTACATCCTCTTTACAACAAGAATTCGGTCTCATTTCCCTTACTCCAGTCCACGAACATGCATACTTTTAAAAAATTGATGTGACACCTGGCTGTAACATGCAGGAGGAAGAAGGGAAGTTTTAATCCAGTAACATCCATTCAACACATACTTGTTCAACAGGAGCACATCAGGTGACGTGGTGAAGGTGGCTACACAAAACAGTTGCCATGACAACATCATCAACTACAAACAGAGAGACGGGGTCCATGCTGGTCACTCACACACCCACAGAGATGCCACCTTGGGGGAGCTGTTCCTGAAATGAGTGATTCTTGGTAAAGTTCTGAATGAAACAAGGTGTGTCATTTTCCATCAATTTCCAAGACACTAATGCTCAGGGAAACTCAGCAACAAAGCTCTGCCAAACCCCTCTGTGCATGCATGTCCACCACACACCCAGGCTGCAGGCTCAAGTCCTACTAATAGCTCTGGACCCTCCTGTTTGAGTGTCCAAGGGAAACTGTTTGTGTCCTGTTTTTGATGGTTCTGTTTGAGCGTCTAAAGAGGCGGGGGCAAGTCTCCCAGTCTGGGGCCTGGCTCATTCCAGTGACAGCCCACAAAATCTCCCCAGGTGAGCCAGGGGCACCATTGGCTTAAACCTTGTGCTCCCAGGCAGACACCTGTCCTCCTCCAGGAAGACCCCAGGCTGGAGGAGGAGGCCCAACCTTCACTCCAACCCTGGGCCTTGGGGTGTGCTGAGCGGGTGAACTCTGGTGATGACTTTTTGGTCTTTACCAAGGTTGCACCTGGGATTCCCAGGTGGCACTAGTGGTAAAGAACCCACCTGCCAATGCAGGAGACGTGAGAGATAGAGTTTTGATCCCTGGGTTGGGAAGATCCAAGGAAATAGCAACCTGCTCCCGTATTCTTGCCTGGGAAATTCCATGGACAGAGGAGCCTGGTGGGCTACAGTTCATGGGGTCACAAAGAGTCAGACATGGCTGAGGCAACGTAGCACAGTACAAGGCTACAAATGCAGGTATTTATCCTTTGCCCAACAGTTGAGGGTTAAGAGGATGTTCTCTGGATAGCTCATATGGACACAGTGTGTGAGAGCTAGATTCAGGGCAGAGCTCTGGCACCCACTAAGGGCCTGGGTGGAGATGCTGTGGTCAGTTGGCAGTACAGCTCCAGGCATGTGTAAAAAAGCATGAGCATGTCTAGACTGGTCCTCCCTGGACCACCTGGCTGGTCTCTGGAGCATAAATCAATTCAGAAGATGCAAAATCATGCCACGATTAAGCACTGGAGCTCTAAATCCAGTCATGGAGTGAACTCGAACACCGCCACCCCGTCTGTTCACAACCTTCTCGGACCATCAGTCGGTGGAGTTCACCTGGTGAGGCCCCGACCCCAGTTCTTCAGTCAGTCACTCATCTAGGAGCCATGGTGGAGGTGTTTTGTAGGTTAACATCCATAGCAGGTGACAGTCCTAGATGGCCTAGGTGGGCCTGGTGCCATCAGTGGAAGGACGTGCAGAGCAGGGCTGGGGCTCCCTGGTGAAGAGGGAATTCTGCCTGTGGACACCAGCTTCAGTCCATGCACAGGAGTTCAAGCCCTTCCTGACTACCTGCCCCATTGGTGGGCCAGACCTGTGCTGCCAGCCCCACAACCACTGCCACCAACGCCTTGCCATAAATCTCTCAATACACACCTCCCCTGGGGCTTCCCAGGTGGCTCCACTGGGAAAGAATCTGCCTGCCAAGCAGGAAATGTGGGTTCAATCCCTAGGTCGGGAACATCCCCTGGAGGAAGAAATGGCAACCCACTCCAGTATTCTTGCCTGGGAAATCCCAAGGACAGAGGAAACTGGTGGGCTATAGTCCATGAATTTGCAGAGTCAGACATGACTGAGCAAGTAAACACCACCACCACCTCCCCTGGAGCTGGGTTTCTATGTCACAGGCACAGCCTCCTTCTCCATAAACAAAGATGACAATACCGTGGGGAAAGCTCTCTCGAGTTACCTCCACTGACCTAACCTGGATTAACCGACGCTCCCAGTCCTTCTGGAAAAGCATACCCCACTGAGCACACGTGACTGGCACCCCAGGCCCCGTGTCAGCAAGCAGGTCCCTGTCAGGAACACAGGTCCCGTGTTCCCAAATCTATGCGAACCAGGTGAACATGTATCTGTAATTAGGTGATTTAATCAGAATTTATGTACATTGATTTAAACGATTCAATATGGATGGAAAAAGAAAACATTCTTTCTAGGAGAACTGAGTTGGCTGCCTTGGAGTCGGTAAAGGTGAGATGCTGAAACACGGCCATGCAGGCGTGTGGGAGAGGAAGCTGTAAATGGTGGGGCTTCCACCTCGGGAAGGACTCAGCTTCCGTGAGTCTAACTCTCACTCCTAGACAATGCATCACACAAGAAAGAAGACATACAGATGGCTAACAAACACATGAAAAGATGCTCAACATCACTCATTATCAGAGAAATGCAAATCAAAACCACTATGGGTACCATTTCACACTAGTCAGAATGGCTGCGATCCAAAAGTCTACAAGTAATAAATGCTGGAGAGGGTGTGGAGAAAAGGGAACCCTCTTACACTGTTGGTGGGAATGCAAACTAGTATAGCCACTATGGAGAACAGTGTGGAGATTCCTTAAAAAACTGGAAATAGAACTGCCTTATGATCCAGCAATCCCACTGCTGGGCATACACACTGAGGAAACCAGAAGGGAAAGAGACACGTGTACCCCAGGGTTCATCACAGCACTGTTTATAATAGCCAGGACATGGAAGCAACCTAGATGCCCATCAGCAGATGAATGGATAAGAAAGCTGTGGTACATATACACAATGGAGTATTACTCAGCCATTAAAAAGAATACAGTTGAATCAGTTCTAATGAGGTGGATGAAACTGGAGCCTATTATACAGAGTGAAGTAAGCCAGAAGGAAAAACACCAATACAGTATACTAATGCATATATATGGAATTTAGAAAGATGGTAACAATAACGCTGTGTACGAGACAGCAGAGACACTGATGTATAGAACAGTCTTACGGACTCTGTGGGAGGGGGAGAGGGTGGGAAGATTTGGGAGAATGGCATTGAAACACGTAAAATATCATGTATGAAACGAGATGCCAGTCCAGGTTCGATGCACAATCCTGGATGCTTGGGGCTGGTGCACTGGGACGACCCAGAGGGATGGTGTGGGGAGGGAGGAGGGTTCAGGATGGGGAGCACGTGTATACCTGTGGTGGATTCATTTTGATATTTGGCAAAACTAATACAATTATGTAAAGTTTAAAAATAAAATAAAATAAAAAAAAAAACACAGAAAAAAAAAAAAAAGAAAGAACACTAATTGTAGAGGCTTCTGCAATGAGAAGTCTTTGATTCCACCTCAAAAGACAGCAGAATAAATGCACATCTGTATGCCTTAGGTCACATTGATCATTCCTTCCTTTAGCCACCTTTGGGGTTTATCACCAGTGCTGCGTACAGAGGACAGGGCTCTGCTCCCCTCCCTCATGGGTCTGTGGTCTCTTCTCAGTGATGCTCGGCCCCCGTATGGGGAGGGTGTCCACTGAGTACAGGGGGTGAGACTCGCCTCCGGGTGGTTCCAAACAGCCCCTGGACACTGGCAGCCTCTGATGGGGTGGGAGTGAGACGCGCTATTTAAGATCTATCACGAGTGTTGGTCCCTTATTCAGATTTGGGAAATTAAAGTAATACACAATGCTTCCCGCTGCTGCCTCCAGCATGAGGATCACTTGGTCTCAGGTCCACACATTTATGGAGCCCCTGCTGGAACCAGGTCCTGCCCCTCCCCATCCTCCAACACTGTATTTCCTGCCCTCCCCCCATCTTCCCTTCCCTTCCCTTCCACCTTCCTGGGGCAGCTCTCCTGGGTGGTGGGTGGTGGAAGGCCACCCCCTTGCATCCCTCTCTTCGT
Organism: Bos grunniens; assembly: GCF_055505025.1. Classification (NCBI taxonomy): domain Eukaryota; kingdom Metazoa; phylum Chordata; class Mammalia; order Artiodactyla; family Bovidae; genus Bos; species Bos grunniens. The sequence continues at coordinate 26,810,594 of NC_141177.1, read as the reverse complement.
CTCCCCAACTGGGGTATCCTGAACATCCTGCTACTTCCCCAGGGCCCTGAACCCCAGGCTCCTCCTTGGCCAAGATCTTAACCATGCGCTGGGGCTGCATCTCTTGGTTGCTACCCCCACCCAGCAGGTCCGGGAGTGGAAGTCAGGTTAGTACAGTGCCCCAGGCCCAGGGCGGAGGCTCAGCAAGACTGCAGTGAACAAGCAAATATCAGGTGAGGAAACAGCAGGGCAGAGAGACACACAAACTCCACAAAACTGCCCTTGGTTTAAAAAAAGGAAAGGGCATCACCCCACACGCCAAATAGTCTCAACAGGAGATAGAACCGCCCAAGCACTGCTAAGAAGCCATGGCCTCACCAGCCTGGGGAGAGAGGAGATTAGGATCTCCCGGGGGTGAATGGGAGGCAACACGGGACCTCGCAGGCCACTTCCTGTGTCTCCCTCATGCTGCAGGGACCACTCTCTCTCTTGCTTGACCTCCCTCCCCATGCCACGTCCTGAGCGTGGCTCCTGCATCTCTCCCATTCCCTCCTCCATCTTGAGCGTTATGTGCCAAGGTGGGTACACCGAGGCTGCCCAGAAAGTATCTCTCCTTGAGCTTCAATGTCATTTAGGGGTTACCAATGAGAAGGTTCCCCCATGGCTCAGACGGTAAAGAATCTGCCTGCAGTGCGGGAGACCTGGGTTCGATCCCTGGGCCGGGAAGAGTCCCTGGAGAATGGACTGGCAATATGCTTGCCTGGAGAATCCCTGGCAGGCTACAGTCCATGGGGGTCACAGAGCCGGACACAAGGGAGTGACTTCCACTATCAACACCACCAGTGAGGAAGGGACACTGGTGTCTGACCCCGTCATCCCAGGGGCCCCTCAGAGTCTGCACCCCCAGCCCCAGCTTCCTGCCACCTCTGAAATCCCTGGGCCCAGCACTGCACAATGGGGAACACAAGGCACCTAGAAATGCCGACTACAGGGGCTCCAAGGGACTCCCCAGCTTGTGACCTCACAGATGCAGGGTTTTCACTCACTCGTCCATCTGTTTGCTCCCCCACTTCCCTACTTCGTTCAGTCTCTCTCACAACAAAATTAGCTTGGACACCAACAATAGCAGAGACCTCTAGTTACCTACACAGTCTTCATTCTCCCCTCTTATGTACACAGTATCAGAAAGCCGATTCCACTCAAGGAAGCCTCTTTTCCAATTTAAGCATAGCCATATGAGAGAGGTTCTGACGAAGAAGCCGTAGGGAGAAGTGTGCCAAAAAGCCTCTAAAGAGAGTCCTTTTGAAGAGCTGACTCAGCTGGGATCTATGTACCTTTGAGAGTTGAATGTGATGTCTGGCGCTCCTGAAGCCATCCTGGACCATACAGGGTTAAGTGTCAGTGTGAGCATAACTGGGCAGGAAGACAGAGGGAAGCCTGGATCATCAGTGACTATGGAACAAACATGCCAGCCTGTCTGTCTACAACCATTGCACGAAGCAGGGTGCCTCCAGACCCAGTGTCCAGAACCAGCCTGACTGGGTCAAATCTCAGCTATAGGACATACTAGCTATATGTCTTTGAACATCTTACCTAACCTCTCTGAACCACCATTTCCTAAGCTATGAAAGACAGCTAACAATAGCATTTACATCTTAGGCTTCAGCGAATGCAGGCAGAACAGTCTCTAGCATACAACCCACATTTAATAAATGTTAACATAGCTACCCCCCTTCATGGATCACTGCCTTGTCATGGCAAAGGGGCTTGTGTAACTCAATGAAGCTATAAGCCATGCTATGCAGGGCCACCCAAGACAGACACGCCATAGAGAAGAGTTTTGACAAAACATGGTCTACTAGAGGAGGGAATGGCAAACCACTGCAGTATTCCCGCTGCAACAACCCCATGACTATGAATAGTATGAAAAGGCAAAAAGACACAACACCAGAAGATGAGCTCCCACCCTCCCCAGTCAGAAGGTGTTCAATATGCTACTGGGGAAGAGCTCAGGGCAATTACCAATAGCTCCAGAAAGAATGAAGTGGCTGAGCCAAAGCAGAAACAATGCTCAGTTGTGGATGTGTCTGGTGGTGAAAGTAAGGTCTGATGCTGTAAAGCAAAATTTGCACAGGAACCTGGAATGTTAGGTCTATGAATCAAGGTAAATTGGATGCAATCAAGCAGGAGAAGGCAAGAGTGAACATTGACATCTTCATAGGAATCAGTGAACTAAAATGGACGGCAATTGGTGAATTTAATTTAAATGACCATTTATCTACTGCTGGGCAAGAATCCCTGACAAGAAATGGAGCTGCCTTCAGAGTCAACAAAAGAGTCCAAAATGTATTGTTTGGGTACAATGTCAAACGACAGAATAATCTCGGTTTGTTTCTAAGGCACACCATCCAACATCACAGTAATCCAAGTCTATGCCCCAACCATTGATGCTGAAGAAGCTGAAGTTGAACAGTTCTTTGAAGACCTACAAGACCTTCTAGAACTAATACCAAGAAAAGATGTCCTTTTCATCACAGGGGATTGGAATGCAAAAGGTGAAAAGTCAAGAGATATTCAGAATAAGAAGCAAGTTTGGCCTTGGAGTATAAAATGAAGTAGGCAAAGGCTAATAGAGTTTTGCCAAGAAAATGCACTGGTCATAGCAAACACTCTTTTCTAATAACACAAGCAACAACTCTACACATTAACATCACCAAGTGATCAACACAAAAATCAGACTGATTATATTCTTTGCAGTCAAAGATGAAGAAGCTCTATATAGTCAGCAAAAACAATACCTGCCGCTCACTATGGCTCAGATCATCAGCTCCTTATTGCAAAATTCAGGTTTAAATTGCAGAAAGTAGAGAAAACCATTAGGCCATTCAGGTATGACCTAAATCAAATCTTTTATGATTATACAGTGGAGGTGCCGAATAAATTCAAGGGATTAGATCTGGTTGACAACTTGCCTGAAGAACTATGGATGGAGGTTTGTAACACTGCATAGGAGGTGGTGACCAAAACCATTCCAAAGAAAAAGAAATGCAAGAAGGAAAAGTGGTTGTCTGAGGAGACTTCACACATAGCTGAGGAAAGAAGAAAAGCAAAAATCAAGGGAGAAAGGGAAAGATATACCCAACTGAATGCAGAGTTCCAGAGACTAGCAAGGAGAGATAAGAAATCTTTCTTCAATGAACAATGCAAAGAAGTAGAAGAAAATAAAAGAATGGAAAAACTAGAGATCTCTTCAAGAAAATTGGAGATATCATGGGAACAAATCACGCAAGGATGGGCATGATAAAGGACAGAAATGGTAAGGACCTAACAGAAGCAGAACAGATTAAGATGAGATGACAAGAATACACAGAACTATACAAAAAAAAAAAGTCATAATGAGCCAGATAACCACGATGTGGTCACTCGCCTAGAGCCAGATGTCCTGAAGTGTAAAGTCAAGTGGGCCTTAGGAAGCATTATCACAAACAAAGCTAGTGGTGGTGATGGAATTCCAGCGTAGCTATTTAAAATCCTAAAAGATAATGTTGTTAAAGTGTTGCATTCACTATGTCAGCAAATTGTGAAAACTCAGCAGTGGTCACAGGACTGGAAAAAGTTTTCATCCAATCCCAAAGAATGACAATGTCAAAGAATGTTCAAACTACCTTACACTTGTGCTCATTTCGCATGCTATAAGGTTATGCTCAAAATCCTTTAAGGTAGGCTTCAGCAATACATGAACCAAGAATTTCCCAATGTTAAGAGCTGGGTTTAGAAAAGGGAGAGGAAGCAGAGATCTAATTGTCAGGATTCGTTGGATCACAGAGAAAGCAAGATAATTTTTTTAAAAATCTACTTCTGCTTCATTGACTATGTTAAAGCCTTTGACTGTGTAAATCACAATAAAATGTGGAAAATTCTTAAAAAAATGGAAAGAGCAGACCGCTTTACCTGTCTTCTGAGAAATCTGTATGTGGGTCAAGAAGCAACAATTAGAACCTTACATGGAACAATGGACTGGTTTAAAATTGGGAAAGGAGTAAGTCAAGGCTATATATTGTCACCCTGTTTATTTAACTTTTACGTAGAGTACATCATGTGAAATGCCAGGGTGGATGAATCACAAGCTGGAATCAAAACTGCTGGGAGAAATATCAACAACCTCAGATATGCAGGTGATACCACTCTAATGACAGAGAGTGAAGAGGAACTAAAGAGCCACTGATGAAGGTGAAAGAGGACAGTGAAAAAGCTGGCTTAAAACTCAACATTCAAAAAGCTAAGATCATGGCATCCAGTCCCTTCACTTCCTGACAAATAGAAGAGGAAAAAGTAGAAGCGGTGACAGATTTGGTTTTCTTGGGCTCCAAAATCACTGCCAATGTTGACTGCAGCCATGAAATTAAAAGACACTTGCTCCTTGGAAGGAAAGCTTTGACAAATCAAGACAGCTTAGGATGTGAGAGTTGGACCATAAAGAAGGCTGAATGCCGAAAAATTGATGCTGGAGAAGATCTTGAGAGTTCTTTGGACTGCAAGGAGATCAAACCAGTCAATCCTAAAGGAAATCAACCCTGAATATTCATTGGAAGGACTGATGCTGAAGCTCCAATACTTTGGTCACCTGATGCAAAGAGCTGGCTCATTGGAAAATACCCTGATGCTGGGAAAGATTGAGGGCAGAGGGAAAAGGGGGGGTGACAGAGAATAAGATGGTTGGATAGTATCACTGACTCAATGAACGTGAATGTGAGCAAACTCCGGGAGATAGTGAAGGACAAGGAAGCCTGGCGTGTTGCAGTCTATGAGGTCACAAAGAGTCTGACATGACTTAGTAACCAAACAACCACCAAGCTACCACCGCACTATTACTACTGGGACTATAACTTGTGCAGGATAAGCTCAGACTCTGGGTAAAGCAGGCAAGCATCACCACCCATTTCATAGGCTCAGACAGATGGAGTGATTACCCTGGGCTCCCTCAGTCTGCACCTCCCAGCCACGTGAGCTCTCAACCACCAGACCACCTGCGCCCCTGGGTATGGATCATGTTTTATTGATGCTGAAGGGAGACTGGTATTGCTTTGCATTTCCTTATAAAACATGCTGTACTTTCCTTGACAGACTCCCAAGCAACTGAGGAAAACCAAGAGCAGCTGACGCCATGGGAAGTCTCAAAGGCCACGAGCTGATGAGAACGAGGGGGCCTGAGCCCCACCTGCAGGGGGCCTGGGGCCCTGGATGCTGCTCTTCCTTCCCTGCAAAGGAGTAGAGGAAAACAAAAGAAAGGGAAAGACTAGAGATCTCTTCAGGAAAACTGGAGATACAACGGGAATACATAATGCAAGGATGGGCATGTTAAACGACAGAAACTGTAAGGAGCTAACAGAAGCAGAACAGATTAGGAAGAGATGGCAAGAATACACAGAACTATACAAAAAAAAAGCCATAATGAGCCAGACAACATGGTTATCTGGACACCATGTGCTCTACCCCAAGTCCAATTTGTACGCATATATCCTCGGAGGCTTAGATTTTGTTAAACCTTTCCTGATTTGGAAGTGCTATTTTCTATTGCTTAGCTACTTCCAGTGAAAAGCAGAACACGTGAGACCCAGGCTTCACAGCCACTGCTCTGCCTGCATTGTCCTGGCCTCGCCCACCTCCCAGACCTTGTGGGACCACCGCATCTCTCCCTCCAGAGTCGGGAGGGGGAGGTCTCGTCTTACCCTCCCCCCCCAACATCCCATAGGGCCCATTCTCAGCCCTGCCCTACGAGTCCTTTCTGTATTTTTGCAACAAATCGTTGCAGGTGCCTAGTTAACCCCAGCATTCCTCTTGACCTTGGAGGCTACATCATATTCACACGGGCCTCTTGCCACAGCAATGGAGCAGGGAGGTGGCACCAAGCTAGGGGCCGGGATGGTTTATCTGGGTAGAACAGGCCTCTGTGTCCCCTGAGGTTTCTAAACAGAGGGAGACTAAGAGCCCCGAGAATATGCCCAGAGTCCCTGGAGGGCTGGGGAAGTAAGTCTGGTAAATTTGCTTCTCCACACAAAAAAAGAAGAGAAACTGCTAATACAAAGGTCTTTGCTCCTGGGATCTCAAAATCCTCTTCGGAGGGTTGTAGAGACCTGGACCCTGTACCTCTCAGGGTGGCTGGTAACTTGAGATCACCACCCCAACCAGTTACTGTACTGGGTGCACCCTGAGCTGGACTGGCAGGGTCTGAGGGGTCCTCGCCCCTCCCTCAGCCTTCCACCACTTCAGGCCCCATTTCTCTCCAAGTAAGAGTCAGCGTGAAGCTCAGATGTGGGCTTCAATTCTGGAAGTGGGGTACCTGGACCTCAAGGAGACCGAGAGCCACTGTTTCCTAAGTGCTTCCCATGTGTCAAAGACGGACAATGAAGATGCTGATGGTGATGATAGAGATGTAGATGAAGATGTTGCTAAAGATGGTGGGAAAGAAGATGAAGAAGAAGATAACAAAAATGATGAAGACATATGATGTAGAAAGAGAAGAAAAAGATGGATAAGACACTGATGAAAATGATGGTGGTGTCATGAAGATGGACAAGGTGACGGACGAGGTGATGAAGATGGTGAAGAGGATCAAGACAGTGATGGTGATGAAGATGCTGAGGAAGAGAATAAAGTTAGTGAAGAACAGGATGGTGACACTGATCATGATAATGGGCCTTCATACAAGCATATCCCTCAACCCTTGTGACAGTAACTGAGAAATTACCAAGTGCCCACATGGCCCAGGTACTGTTCTAAGGATTGGAGATAAGGCTCAGGGGTGAGGGGCTCCTTTGGGTGGTGAAAACGTTCTAAAATTGCTAGTGGTGATGGACACACAACTCACGGATATACGAGGACCACTCAACTGTGCACTTTGAAAGGGTGGATTGTACGGTATGGAAATTACATTTCACACTGTTAAAAGAAATTCCCTACTTCCATATTTGTTTGTTTTATTCTCTGGTGCTTCCTCCCTACCACACAGAAGTCCAGACATTTTACGTATCCCGTCTCTCTGCATCCTTTCTGCAGCCCTAAGAGATAGGCTTTGTTGTAATCATTCCAATTTTACAGAAGAGAACAATGAGGCACACACCAGAGAGGTCACCTGCCTGTAGTCACACAGCCAGAAAACAGCAGAGCCAAGACAGGAAGCAAGACATCCTGCCCAGAGTCCATGCTCTCCCCACCACACAAAGACACTTCCTCTGACCAGGATGAGAGCCAAGGGGGTCGCACACAAGGTCTTCCAGGTCAGCCCCTTCGCCCACCAGGTGCAACGATAAGACCCGTCAGGGCTGCACAGGACGCTGGTGCACACCAGCTCTCGATGCTTCTACTGCTGACCATCAGTCCCCTCTTCTCCTCTATTGTCTGAAAAGCCCTTTAGAAGTTGTCCCTCCGGCCGTTTCAGAGCCAGGGCAGACACATGTCCTGTCCTGTGTCTGCCCTGGAATGCTGAGTCCAGCCCTCTGAGGCTCTGGCCGTGCAGTCGAGCTGGGCTGGGAGAACACCCTGTGCCTTCCTTGCGGACGGCGGCTCATTAACCAGCAGCCTCCTTCAACAGCGGCCTCTCCTGACTCAGTCCAGCTGGGCCCCCAGTGGCAGTCCCAGCCTGGCTGCAAGATTCCACCTCCCAAAGTCAGGGAGCCCAGGCCTGGCCCCTCCTCAGCAACATGAGGAAGGACTCAGCTGCCCTTGTCCCATTGCATCCAAGCAGAAACACCTGCCCCAGTGTACCAACCGAAATCCCCAAATTACTCAGCATCACCTCGTGGCTGGAGGCCTGCAGGCTGATGGAACAGAGGAATGTGGGTTTCAAGTTCCCTCACTTCCTTTGGATTACATTTAATGCTGCCCAGTTCCCATAGATGGACGGGACCTATTAAACCCAACACACCTGTTCTGTCCCCAGGGGTCCCTCTCAGGAAAACAGCCGGCCACTTGCTGTGCCTCTGTTGTGCTGCATGTTTGGAGGGAACACCCTGTGGTAGGAAACGCACCCACGATCAAAGGAACCTCACAACCCGGAAAATGTGCTGGTGCTTCAGTGACCCTGATCTTGAGCTGGTGCTGCTGGTAACTTGCATCCCGAGTTCAACACCGCCGGGGAGGTGCCTCCACATGGTCCTCCCACTCCTGCTCATGGCTTGGACCCCCAGGAAGAGTGCCAGGGATGCGTGTCCAAACATGGATACAGAGCCTCCCTCCTGCACCTGCCTGCCTTCTTCCTGTCTTCCCTCCCCCAGCGCAGAGCATCAACTCCATCCTGTTGGGGCCACCTCCTCCAGCCCTCACCCACATCCTGCTCCCTGTCCTGTCCCGGCTCTCAGTCCATCCCTCTCCAGTCCCATTGTCATGTGCTGACATTCCTCTCCTCAGCTCTTACAGACCAGTCACGTGGCCGCTTTAGGCCCCCTGCTGACCCCCTACATGTAGGCAGAGGGGTCCTCGGATATGCCCTCACCCTGCCACACCCCTGCTTGCAACCCCTCTGGGACCCTCACTGCTTCTCAGGAAAGGCCAGATGTCTCTGGCCACTGTTTGCACCAATTTATGGAGTGGCTGCTCAATGGATGAGGGACCATCAAGTGAGAACAGACAGGATCCTGGCATTCTAGTAGGGAGCCAGACCCCACACTGGCAAATGAAGGAATAAAGGGTAACTTCAGACAGCAGTTATTGCAGGGAAGAAAACAGTGGGATGATGGGATGGAGAGAAAGGCTATGAGGCCATGACCCTGGGGAGGATGGGGGTGGGGGCATCAAGGGAGGGTCCTTCTGGGAGGGACCAGAGGTGGTTGTGTGTGGACCAGGAGCAAGAGGGCGCCCACCCCTTGGTCCTGCTGAGCCCTTCAGCTTCCCCCACCCTGCCCACCCCAGCTCCTCACAACCACACCACATTCTCCAAGAGGCAATGCGGATTCAGGCTGCAGTACCCTCTTGCAGCTGCTCTCTGCCTGGGACATCCTTGCACGCCAGCCCACCATGTGGACTGACACGTATCAAGACCATGCTCCTCATTACCCACTCTTCAAAGCCTCACCCCAACTCTGCCTCCCTCCTGCCAGCTTAATCTCTTCCTCCTAGACCCTCGCTTCCGTGGCTGATTCATATGTCTATTTTGTACGTATCTGATTAGATATGATGGTTCCTGATGCGCCTCTGCACCCCGGCACCCAGCCCCTACGCTTTGCAGGGACCCGAGGTTTGTGACGGGGTTTGTGCTCCCCGGAGACATGCAAGGGCGTGGAAGCGATGCCGTGGGAGAAACAGGCCTGCTCTGCTGCAGTCTCAACCAGATTCCCCGTTAAGTCATCACAACATCCCCTTACATCACAGTGAGTGTGCGTACACCGTGGGGTAGGAGGCAAATCTACAAGGTACTGAAGTGTGGTGCTAACAGCTGTCATTACACGAGCCGGGGGTGGTTGCACTGGGCCCTCAGGAGCTGCACCCTCAGTGATGCTACGGCAGGTGTACATGGCCCCACATGGCAGAGAACAAGAAGGAAGGTTCTAGAGTTGCTGACGCTGAAGCAGACAAAAGACCAGAGGAGGATGTGGACCTTATCCGCTTGTTAGTTCTGATGCACCAGAAAGGGATGCTCCCTGGAGTGGCTGCTACTGCTAAGTCGCTTCAGTCGTGTCCGAATCTGTGTGATCCCATAGACGGCAGTCCACCAGGCTCCCCCATCCCTGGGATTCTCCAGGCAAGAACACTGGAGTGGGTTGCCATTTCCTTCTCCACTGCATGAAAGTGAAAAGTGAAAGTGAAGTTGCTCAGTCGTGTCTGACTCTTCACAACCCCATGGACTGCAGCCTACCAGGCTCCTCCATCCATGGGATTTTCTAGGCAAAAGTACTGGAGTGGGGTGCCATTGCCCTGGAGTGGAGTGTTTGGTTAAAATATGCGACTTGCCATCCTGGCTGTTCACCCGCTTGGCTGTTTTTGAGTCACATGCCTGCCAGTGGTGGGTGGCATGTAAACCACCACCCTCTAGGATGGGGTGTTTTTAGTTCATTATCAGTATTTATGCTAGCAAAATATAATGTAAAAATATTTTAAAATATTTAAAAACTTTCCAGTCACTTTAATTGGGGATGAAAGTTTCTTTGTTATTATAAATTTTTCACATCTCTAGTTACTAGTGAAGCTGAATTATCTTCATATGTTTATTTAGAAATTTTGCTCCCTCCTTCCCAAACCATGAATTCCAGGCTATTTCCCAGTGATCTACGGAGTTCTGCTAACAACTGGTCTTCATTCATGAATGATGAAATCATCTCACTCACTGTGTTTTCCCTCCTCTTTTCTCATTTCTGGAAATGATGTTGTTGTTTTAGTTGCTTAGTCGTGTGGAACTCTTTGGCGACCCCATGTACTGCAGCCTGCCAGGCTCCTCTGTCCATGGGATTTTTTCAGGCAAGAATACTGGAGTGGGCTGCCATTTCCTCCTCCAGGGGATCTTCCTGATGCAGGGAGATCCAGATCCCACGTCTCCTTCATTGGCAGGCAGATTCTTTACCACTGAGCCAGCAGGGAAACCCTCTAGAAATGCTGTTCTTATGAATAACACATAAAAAGAAGTAAGCACTGTATGTAGTTCTATATTAAAAGTAAAGATTTTGACAGCAAGAGGGAAAAGGTGCCCGTCTGTCCCTTACACACTAGACCACTATTACAAATGAAAATTTAAACACTAGCAGAAGAATGGAAAACCCTCTGCCACGATGCTAGTGGCAAAATCTCGTGTATGCTATTTTGTGTATACACAAAAATATGTATTTTTAGTTATACTTTTATATTTAAAGTTGAGAACTGGATTTGAAATCATGTATAGAAAAATATACTTTCTAAAGATAAAATTAAGAGTTGAGGAAATTAAAGTAACACTGAAAAAAAAAACAACAAAGCAATCCCACTCCTGGGCGCATACCTGAAGGAAACCATAATTCCAAGAGAGGCATGCACCCCAATGTTTACTGCAGCTCTATTTACAACAGCCAGGCCATGGAAGCAACTTAAATGCCCATCAACAGAAGAATGGATAAAGAATCTGTGGCAAATATATGCAATGGAATATTACTCAGCCATAAAGAAGAACGAAACCGTGCTTTTGCAGAGTCACAGATGGACTTAGAGACTGGCATACAGAGTGAAGTAAGTCAAAGAGAAAAACAAATATCATATATTTAATACATATATGTGGAATCTAGAAAAATGGTACAGATGAACCTATTTGCAAAGCAGAAAGAGACACACAAATGTAAAGGCAAATGTATGGACACCAAGGTGGGAAAGAGAGGGGCAGGGTGAATTGGGAAATTGGGATTAACATTATATAGCACTATGTATAAAATAGGTACTAACGAGAACCTACTGTATAGCATGGAGACCTCTACTTAATGTTCTGTGGTGAACTAAATGGGAAAGAAACCCCAAAAAGAAGGGATACATATACACATATGCACACACACACTCTCAGCTGATTCACTGCTATGCAGCAGAAAATACAACATTGTAAAGCAACTATACTCTAATAAAACAAATTTTTAAAGGAATACAACCAGAGCACATCTGGAGAACTACAACAGATGGGAAAGAGAGGTAAGAAAAGAAAATTCAAACTGAAACAGAGATGCTCCCCAGTAATCCTGTCTCACTCCTGGCTCCTCACTCTCTCCACAGCCTCAGCCTCAGGTGGGCATCGGCTTTGCATGAATGCTTTAGAAAAACTTCAAGTTCTATACTTTAGAAATTACTGGCAATTATCCAAAATCTCCAATGTTAAGTCAAATGACAGGAGTCTATTTTAATACCTATTTGGTTTCTGGTAACCATGACAAAAATGTAAATAGGTGAGTTAGACATAGTATGATCAATAAATGTGAGACTCCTTCCTTCCAAAAAAAAGTTGATGAAATTAAGACAAAGGCCATACAAGAGAAGGTTAAACATAGACACACAACCCAAATGATATAAGGCAGTTAGTTGCACACTTGGCTCCGAGCTTCCTGGTAGCCAGGACAAAAAGGGAAACACAATTATCTACAAACATGCATGCTCCTTAAAAAACCAATGTAATAAGTGTGGCTTATTTTGGTCCCAAGGTCTCCAAGAACAGTCTCCCAAGGGTCCTGAGGGAGGGAATACGGCTCAGCGCAAGACAGAAGCGAGACTCAAGGGAAGGGCTCTGTTCAGGAGATCTGGGGTGGGGCCTCGGAATCAGCACTTTCACAAAACTCCCTAGTGACCTAGATGGATGCTCTGATGTGGGGACTGGCGTGGATGGGATGACCGATGACCCCGCCCCCCATACTTCCTGCTGTATGAGCACAGGCAAGGGACTGCACTGTCCTGAGCCAGTTATCTTCATCCAAAAATAGGACTATTAACAATTCCTACCGTAGAGAGCTCTCACAAGGCTCCAAGGAGGTGATGTGTTTGAAACACTTGGCAGGAAGCTGGTACACAGAAGACACTAAATAAGTGTTAACAATGACCATCATTAATAACCATGCTTCTCTGTCCCCACTTATATGATGTCTGCATGGCTGGACTCAAGACACCCAGGAGGAGCTGGGCTCTTACCCAGCACTGCTGAAGAGGAAAATCAGCAAGTGTTTATCAATATCCGTTATTATACAATCCCCCGCCCTCTGCAAGGATGCCTCAACACTTCCCAAAGGAGCAGCTTCCTTTCCAGCAATTAAGTCTTTTTTTTCCTGCTAAGCCCAGAAAAAGTCAGGTTTCAATATTTTCAAAACCCTGTGTCCACAGAACTGAGACCCTGCTCTTTGCCCCAGGTTTCCTGGCACCTTTAGCAGAAACAAAGCCCCACGGCATGATTATCAGGGGTGCCAATCTCCACCACCATCCTTAAAAGCAACAAGCCGCCTCCTTAAGTTCTGCAGTTTTCAAAACAGGTGCGGGGGAGGGGAGCAGTAGCACAAAACACTTGTTTTCTGGGAACTTGTGTTTCCTGGAGGCCTGAGTGGTGGCAGTTTGTTCTGGAAACGGGAGAACAGGACATGCAGAGGAACCAGCTCGAGGAGCACTTAATGCCCACACAAACGTGCTAACTACCAGCTCCTGGAGGACACTACTGAGCATTCATCAGCTTCTCACAAGGCGGTCCTAGAGCAGAGGAGCCCCCAAGGGAGACTTAATAGAAGGTCATGCAGCATTCTGGAGGTTCCTGGCACCCCGCCCCCCAGCTCCAGGCAAATTGCACCATAAGGGCTTCCCTGGTGGCTCAGACAGTAAAGAATCTTCTACAATGCAGGAGACCTGGGTTTCATCCCTGGGTTGGGAAGATCCCCTGGAGGAGGGAGTGACAACCCACTCTAATATCCTTGCCTGGGAAATCCCACAGACAGAGGGACCTGATGGGCTACAGCCCATGGGGTTGCAAAGAGTCAAACACAACTGAGCAACTAACACTTTCATGGGGAACAAAAGCAAGGTCGTTAACAACTACACTAATACAACCTGAGTTCTACAGCAGCTCAGCACCCTGGCCTGGCCTCCACCCCTCCTAGATGACCACTAGTTAAGTGCATCCAGCCAGGACCATCAGCAGCAGCTCCACGCCCCTCCCCTCCCCACCAGGAACACACTTTCACCTGTCTGTAGAGGGACTATCCTAGACTCTTCCGAAGGTCCCAGGAGGAAGGTGCTGCTACGGTGTTGAATTTACAAACCGGGGGAGATTCGGAGAAGGCGGCGCTGACACAAGCCCACAGCACTGTGAGGGAAGCCTGGGATTTGAACCCTCCTGGCTGCCTTTCCCCAAAGCCCATGGTTGGCCCAGAGTCTCTCTCTGGATATTTTCACTAACCGTGCTGTTTCAGGGATAGGGGGCACATCTGCATCCCCTCCAGTGATCCCCACCTTAACACAGGCATGAAGCGTTTTGCACAGAGGCTCCAGGCCTGGCTGGAGGCCTGAATGTCCTGACGGAAGCCACACAAAATGAGAAAACCCAGAGACTCAGATAAGCCAGAGACCGCCTCTGAGAACCTGCTTCCCCTGCCACCCAGGCTGGGAGTTCTGAGGAACCTAGCCCACCTCCTCAGAGCTGTGTGACCCCGGGCAAGTTTCTAAACCTCTCTCATCAACTCTTAGTTTTCTCATTTGTAAAATGGAGATGATGACGATCGGTTCCTACAAAGATTAAATGAAATGAGGGAAAGCAAGCAAAATTCACTGCACGGGCTCTGCACTTAGAGGCAAAGTTGTCATTTGATAATTTTGTAAACAAATGCTGAATTCTAGTGCTGGACACCTCAAGCTTATAACAACAACAATAGTAATAAAGAAAGCTGTCAGGCACCCTTATCACCGGCTCCTCTTAAACGGTGAGCACACAACTGTACTGAAGCAAGACCATAACTTCCAGAACTCGCCCACTGTGTGAGGCCCTGGAGCTTTGGGTCTGTGAGACGCTACAGATTCATTTACACACACAGTAAAGGTGGGCTGGGCTGCTGGACAGAAAGCGGGTGAGAACTACCACGGGGCTTCACTCCCCCCAAGCTGACTCTGACTTCATATGCCGCCCCCCCTCCACAACAAGGAGCAGCACATAGAGTGGGGGAGACCAAGACCACTTCATCCAAAAACGCTCTAGGAGTGCCCAAAAGATGAAAGAGTCAGGGTCTGGAAATTTAAAAAAAATACACAAGACGAAAACACCAACTGCACTTCAGGATATGGTGAATGGCAGGTCGCCATGGCAACCAGAGGCTGAATTATTCAGCAAGTGAAGGCAGAAGAATCTCTGAAAGGAGGCAAAACAAAGACAAAGGATCCAATTAAACCACTTCTGTAGGGAAACAAACCAGGCAGCCGGGAGGGCTGTGTCTGCCCCCCGGGATGTGATTTCTCAGCCATGGCCCCTCTGTGTCTAATTCCAGGCTTGCTTTTCCATTTTTAAACATGGTGACAAACAGCCAAAGAGCTACTATGTTCTACTCAAGATTTAAAACAAGCTACAGACTCAGTGACTAATGGAGGAGGTCCAGTCCAGAGCCTGGGTTTGGGGTATCACTTAATCAGAGGGACTTCGAGGTCCCAGCACCCTACCTTTTCCCACCTCCTGTCTGCCCTAGGAGACAGGAGTGGAGTCCCCAGAGTTCTCTTAAGTCAAGCATCATCATGATCATTTTGTTTTCCTTGAATCACATGTACTTAAAATGCTTACTATTTTTTCTTTAATTTGCTTAATATCTCATTTTGAAGGAAAACTTGGTTTTGTTTGAGTGTGTGCGTGCTAAGTCATTTCAGTCGTGTCTGCCTCTTTGTGACCGTATGGACCATAGCCTGCCAGGCTCCTCAGTCCATGGGATTTTCTAGGCAAGAATTCCAGGGTGGGTTGCCATTTCTTCCTCCAGGGTCCATTTTTCGGACCCTGAGATCAAACCCGCATCTCTTAGTATATCCTGCATTGGCAGGCAGGTTCTTTATCACCTGCCCCATCTGGGAAGCCCCTGGTTTTGTTTAGCAAATAGAAAACCATTATCGACTGGCAAAGAAAACAACTGCAAAAGCAACGTGTGTAAAAATCTTTTTTTTTTTTTTTTTACATCTGGACAGGGGAGGATGTTTTAAGACTGGGCAAAAATAGTGTGAACCATAAAGTACATCAGGGGCCGGGTGGGCTGTTGTTTATGTTTGTGCATAAACCTCCACTGGACCCCAGCCGCACTCACTCACCACACACAGGCCATGACTGAGTGAGTATGACAACAGAGTTGTGTGGTCACGGTAGACACGGTAGGTCCCCGAGCAATACTCGTATCCAGCTCTTCATGGAGAACATCTGCTGACACCAGAAGTACATGATCGATCATCTGGTGACTTTAGAAATGAAGAGCTTTCACAAAGCAAAGGAAACATCAACAAAATGATGAGGCCGGCCCCAAAGAGGAAGAAGAGGTAGTAACATGTGCAGACCCAGAGAGGGCTGGGAGCTGCGATTTCCAGAGTAAACTCCTCAAGTCAGTAAGATAAAGAAAACTTCGGGTAATGGGCAGGAAAGGAACTGAAAAAGCTAATAAGCACTAAGAAAAAAAAAAAAAATTTAATCTCGCTAGAAATGAGAGAGATGGAAAACCATGCCTCCTGTGATAGTGCATGGCATTATGAGACAGGCAGCCGGGACACAGAGCCTGATCGGCTGGCACATCCCTTCGGTCATGAGATACATGCAGCCGTGTTCCCAGCCCTCCCTCCTTCCCACCCACATGCACTCATTGAGCATCTGGTTGGTACCAAGCCCGAGAGTGGGTACCACCACACAGGAAGAGGTCTGAAGATGCTCTCAGGGGTGTGGGGCTCAGGGGACCTCTCTCCCTCATTTCCCACAGCTCTATCTGCAGCAACAACCACAGCACCGGCCTGCCCCTCATTCGAGTGAGATAAGCCTTTGTTGACTGACCAGACACAGAGACAAGTGCTTGGGGGTCTGACAGTCTCACTGCAATCAGGCTAGGAACATCCAACTTGGAGAGACTCCTTCAACCCATTAAAATCAGGGAATTCATTAAAGTCCCCCCTCTCCCCAGAGACTGATCCAGGTTGGCGGTGGGGGGCGGGGCTCGTCAATCAGTATTTTAAAAAGCTTCTCCACAGGGAGCCCTGTTCTGGGTTTGGGGCCACTGGTCACCATGGGCACCTCAACAGCCATCCACAGTGGACACCCTCGCCACACAGCTCACAGCCAACACAAAAGGAGGGGCTCCCAGGCCACACCAGCTACGGTGAGCACCGATTTGAAAAATGTTAGTTGCTCAGTCATGTCTGACTCTCTGCGACCCCACGGATGCTAGCCCACCAGGCTCCTCTGTCCATGGACTTCTCCAGGCAAGGATCCTGGAGTGGGTAGCCATTCCCTTCTCCGGGGGATCTTCCAGCGATTGAACTCAGGTCTCCCACATTCAGGCAGACTCTTTATCATCTGAGCCACCGGGAAACCCTGAGCACTGACTTACTGAGCACCCACTACATGCCCCAGGTCTGCAATGCACCATCCTTATGGGACCTCCCTGCAACTCACAATGACCTTGACAGCATCAGCACCCCACTTCATGAATGAGAAAAGCAAGACCTGGGGAGGTGAGTCCATTGGCCCAAGATCCCCAGCATATTAGCACAGAGCGGCGATTCAAACTGGGACTATGTGATTCCAGGCCCTCAGGACCCCAGCCGGGGACTCCACAGCCTGCAGAAATGTGACCCCACTGCTCCTTCTCTGTGAGCCCACAGCTGGTGTCATCCCCATTTCACAGGCGAGAAAACTGAGACCCAGAGAAATGCAATATCTGGGTGCTGGGCTTTATCCACTTACACTCACTGCCCTCGGCCCTGAAAAAGCGGAAGTAAAGGCATTCAGAGGGTGACACACTGGGCCCAAGCCCCCAGCAGGATGGGGAACAAGGGCCCATCTGCCTGCAGTGAGGAGGCGTAAGCCTCAGGCAGAGGGACGACCTGGAGGGGAAGCCCAGGGAGACCTTCGGGGGAGTGGTCCTAGACGGGGTGGCAGTGGCGCCGTCCCCAGGGGATGTGTGGTTGTCACAGTGGTGGGGGGTGGGGGGGCGGGCTGTGAGCATCTCCAGGGCAGAGGCCAGGGATGCTGCTAAATGTCCCACGGTGCATAGGACACCAGAGACACCCGGCCAAAACACTGGGACCCCTGAGCTCGGGAGCCCCTGCTTTAGAGCCCCGCTTCTCCGAGGGTGCCACAGACCAGCAGACCCCACCCCGTCCCCCCAGAGCTTGTCCAAACCACAGGCCCTGCTTTTATAACCAGTCCTTCTCCACAAGGAAGACTGGCCCCAGGTGGGAGGGACTCAGCAGTATCTAGGGACATGTCAGTTGTCACAGGCGATGTCGTGTGTCCAGGCCAGGGAGGCCGCCAAGCATCGGATGCTCCGATGGCCCCCACAGCAAGAGACTTCAGTCCCAAACATTGATGGCGGTGGGTGCAACGCAGGGCCGGGCTGTCGGCGGGTGGGACCAGCCCCTCTGGGGCCCACGCACCCACACTTACTTGGAGAGCTTCATTTCGATCTGCTGCCGGATCTCCTGCCGCTCCTCATCCGTCCTCTGGGGGAAGATATTTCGGTCCTCCAGCTCCTGCCTGCTGGGCCGGTTCCTCAGCTTCACCGCTAGGAGCTCCTTCTTGCATTTCCTCGGCAGGGTCCCTGGGAAAAGGGGCGATGACATGACAGGTGTCAGGAGGTGCCGGCTGCCGCGGGAGACGCTCCCCATCCCCACTGCAGGGAAACCCTGCACCAGAGCCACAGGGGTGAGTCCGGCAGCTGTAGTGCCCCCTAGAGAATGGGGCCTCCTTCACAAAGCCCCCTCGTCCCACACCTTCCATGGGTGGGGCACCGATTGTGCACGCAGGTCTCCACTGACCATCGTGAGAGACACTTGCTGTCCCAGAGCAATTATCAATAGCACCACCTTCTCTTTCAAAAGTGTCCAAGTTCGGGTCATAAATTAGTTACTTTTATCCATGGTGGCCCTTCCCTTCCTCCCCACTGCCTGCTACCCCATGGCCACCTGGATCCCCTTTCATTCCTGGAACATCCCAGCTCAGGGTCTCAGCAACATGTCCATCCAGTGCTGAGCACCCCACTCTGCCTGGACCATCCTGGGCTGGCTACCTTCTGAACCATGTCGTTGGCCTGGAACCCGGCCCTCAGAGACCCAATAGGTCCTCTGATCTCCGTCACCCTCAGGATCAATTCCTCCCTTATCTTTCTGGTTCCTTAGTTTATCATCTGTCTCCTCCACTAGACTGAAAGTTCCATGATAGTCTGTTCTCCTTGGTCCTGGAACAGTGTTGACGCAGCAGGTTATCCTTTTGAGTGAGCCTGACTCAGGGTCTAGAAGGCTGACACTGATCTTTATCTCTCCCCATGTCCAGAAGCAGCAGAGTGACATCTGAGTGCACATAAAATGTAAGATCTTAAGGAATGATGTTCAGATTTACCTAACGCATTATTGACTTGGAGATTTTTGCAGAAACTAGCACCTTTAGCTGGCAATTTACGTAAGAGAACATTCAAACACTCCAGTCACTAACTTTCGGGTAACAAAAGAAAGTAAAAGTGTTAGTTGCTCAGTCGAGTCTGACTCTTAGCGACCCCATGAACTGCATGGCCTGCCAGGCCTCTCTGTCCACAGAATTCTCCAGGCAAGAATACTGGAGTGGGTTACATTCCTTCTCCAGGGGATCTTCCCAACCCAGGGATTGAACCCGAGTCTCCCGCACTGCAGGATGGATCCTACCATCTGAACCACCACGGAAGTTGGGTAACAGAAGTAGTAGTAACATCTCTCTCGTCAGTAAGATGCTAATAGCAGAAATGGGGATTGGCTGCATTCAGGGTCAGAGAAGGGTCACGCCTTAGGTGCCAGGACATGGCACTGAGCTTCCTGAACACCAGAGTCCCTACCTGCAGCAGCCAGTGTGCATGCTGACAACTGGCAAAAAAACTCCAAGTATTAATACAACGTAGACTGCAATTCTGAGGGTGTGTGGTTTTGCACTTTTATTAGGGGATAGGTTTAATTCTTGGAGTTCAAACCATCATCCAATGTGGTCATCCCACAGCTGGAGGCAAACTATGTATTAATAATCGCGTCTCCCTAAAGAAAGTCAATTCCAAGCATGGGGTACGGATACGCAAATTAAGAAATATGTCCAGCAAAGTGATAGTTTAACAGAAATTTGGGATAAAGTAAGATACAAAAAATCGTACTTGACTGAAACTTGACTTTCTAATGTGAACTTGTTTACTATGTGTTTTATAGACAAAGAGAAAAATAATGACCCCAGAAACCATTTTGGCCAGGACTCCAGCCTGATTTGCTTTAATAGCTTTATACATGATTGGAGTCCTGTATTTATAGAATCATAAAAGCCTAAAGCAGTCACATGCATTTTTCTGTTGATCTCTGCTGCATGGTCTGGGGAAAATTGAAAGCCAAACTGGCATTTATGAATTGAGGGAGCCTCAAAGGTCTCGGGACACGTCCTTCGTGAATGTCAAGGGTCTCATACATGGAGGGAAGGCGAGAGGGATTGCCATTTCAGATGAGTGTAATATGCTTAACCATGAAATGACACTGAAGGCGGTTTAATCTTTTCAGCTTTTGATAAAGAACGTCTTTAAGCCTACTGCAAATGTCTCAGGCTTGTCATTACAAACTTTAAGCATATTTCTTCTTAACTGAAAGACCCTTTCCATCAGAGATTTCTAGATGTGATGAGAATTCACTACACAGGAAGTCTTAGTTCTAAGAGCAGGTAATTCTCTGCTTAATCTTCGATCCTCTATGAGCACAGCTTGGGCACCTATAGGGCCATTATGAAAATGTCTGGGCTGACAGTCTTTCCCAGGCTATCGGGGGTTACCAGGTTTTAAGTAACCAGGTTTGGTTACTTAAAAGTCAAAGAGAAATTTCCAGACAAATGGCTTAAAATGAAGGTTTTACATGAATGTGAGTGGTACTTCTACCATACTGACAGCATGAGTCTAAATGAGCAGGTGATCCAGAGTAGGGTGTGATGCAGAGAAACGGAGGCCAGGAAACTTCCCTTCCTGACTGTGGGGACCATCGTCTCTGCAAGTGACCCCAAATACACTTGTGATCCTATCTTTGGAGCCAGAAATCCCCCTTCCAAGAGTCTGCTCCCAAAACAAACGGGACAAGCACATAAAACACACATACGAGGGTGTCCACCCAGCCTTACTTACAAAATAAAGAAATTAAACACAGTCGATTCATAGGAAAAGTCCCTGATGCTGGGAAGGATTGAGGGCAGGAGGAGAAGTGGGTGACAGAGGATGAGATGGTTGGATGTCATCACCGACTCAATGGACATGAGTCGGAGCAAACTCTGGGAGATAGTGAATGACAGGGAAGCCTAGTGTGTGGCAGTCCATGCGACTGCAAAGAGTTGGACACATCTTCGTGACTGAGCAACAACAACAAACACAGCCAAAATATCCCAGCAAGACAGCATGTGCCAAATTATGGTGCGTCATCTGAATATCATCAACCTATTAAAAACGGTGGTGGTTGTTGTTTACTCACTCAATCGTGTATGATTCTTTGTGACCCCATGGACTATAGCCCACCAGGCTCCTCTGTCCATGGGATTCTCCAGGCAAGAATACTGGAGTGGGTTGTCATTTCCTTCTCCAGGGGATATTTCTGACCCAAGGACAGAACCTGTATCTCCTGGATTGGCAGGCAGATTCTTTACCACTGAACCACCTGGGAAGCCCCGATTAAAAACAGTGCTACATTCATTATTGAGAGACAAAAAGACAGTCACAATACATTGCTAAGAAAAATAACTTGTAGGAAAATTATGCACCTTATATATATATATATAGATAAATATAGATATATATCTGTATCTACATTTGCATTTAATTTTGTAAATATATACAATCTTCTTATAAATTGGCATAGACACTAGAAATGGACTTTACCTATTAATTTATCTGTATTTTATTTTTATCATCAACATAGTTTCCTTATCTCTAAATAATTGTTTAAAAAGAAAGACCTTTGTGGAGTAGAAGTAGTGAAGATGGTAGAAAATTCTCCCCTCCATAAGAACAACAAGAAAATTGCAAATATCATCAGGGTCAACGTCTTCAGAGTTCCATAAAGTAATTTAAAGCAGCACAGGGGGTCTTTATTCAAGAGGAACTGGTGGAATTTCAGTGAGAATGTTTTGCTCCATCCAGTCCCCTGCCCCTCTCTCTAGATTGGAGCACCCTTGCAGCAGTTAGCTGTTTCCTGAGGACGGGGTGCCTGGGAGCCACTGTGGGGAGAGGAACGGCCCTCATCCCCAAAGAGCGGCATCATTTGACCTGCCACTGGTACCCTGAAGTCCCCACGCCATCCAAGGCTGCCTGCCTTGGATCTGACTCAGAGCCAGCCCAGTGCAAAATGTCTTCTCCCTGGGGGCATTGGTTGAAACAATATTGTCTTTCCAAGTGCAAGGCTTTCACTTATCTTCAGACCACTCTTGCTCAATACTCTATGGAGTTCTTAATTGGCCAAAGTGAATAAAAACCAACGCATGGGCCAAAAATACTAAGTCAGTTAAAAGTAAAACCTTGGACTCCCCCGGCGGCTCAGTGGTAAAGAATCTGCCTGCCAATGCAGGAGACACGGGTTTGATCCCTGGTATGGGAGGATCCCACATGCCATGGGGTGACTAAGCCCATGCAGCACAATGACTGAGCCTGTGCTCCAGAGCCTGGGAGCCACAACCACTGGAGCCCATGTGCTCTAGAGCCCATGCTCCGCAACAAGAGAAGCCACTGCAACAAGAAGCCCATACACCACAACCAGAGAAAACCCACGCTGCAATGAAGACCCAGCACAGCCAAAAAGAAATAAATAAAATTATATATAAAAAAGGATGTTACAGATCCAGTTCCATTCCAGCCAATGCTGGAGAGCCTTTCCCAGGCATGGTTGGCTGGCAGACAGGGCTCAGCAGGCACGGTAGGCAAAGCTGGCTCTTCTCCCAGGGCCCAGCATGGCCAGAGAGCAGCAGACCCCAGAGCTCTGGATTCCACCTCACCAGGCAGGGGGCAACCTCCTGACTCCATGCAGGCTCACCACCAGCGAGTGTGGAATGCAGAACATCCCCCAGCCCTGTATCATCAGCGCCATTATCCACCCAGTGAGGAAAGGATGCTCGTGCGGGACGTCAGGCCTTGGACCACTCTCTTCCTTGTCAAGCCTACCTCTTCTCTCCCTACGCACTGCACTGGCCGGCGTCCTCCCATCAGTGTCCTTGGCTGGTTCTTCATCATCCCCTCTCTAGATGAGGGTGTGCCCAGGACTCAGCCCTCAAACCCTCCTTCATGTTTGCTTCCTACATGACCTCACCTGCCCCATGACACTAGGGACCAACTACTAAAACTCAGATTCTCCCTCTCCAGTCACATCTTCTCTTCTGAATCCATGCTGCATCTTCAGGCTGTCTCCACTCAGGTCCCAATCAAGCATCTCAAACTTAGCATGGCCATAACCAAGCTCCTGCTTTCTTGCTGAAGGTTAAGCAACAGAGCCAAGACTTACACCTGGGCTTGACCCCAGCATCCACACTCTTAGCCGCACCCTTCATGGATCTATTAGGTTCAGTAAGGCACCATTTCTAGTGGGCCTGTTGTTCCTGTTGCACACCTAGCCCAAGAGGAGAAATGACCAGGTGGGGCATACCCTGCTGAACTCACTTGGGTGAAGGAGATGTGAAAACAAGCACCTGTAATGATCTCAAACACATTATGTGTGTTCCTATTTGCACACTCTCACAACATATCCCAATTATCTGTTTGTGTGGCTTTCTCTAACCATGGTCATTATCCAAGCTTGAAACATTTCACTCAATGGAGGAAAACAAATCTGGTGAGCTCATCCACGAAGAGAATTCTGCCTTTTTCACTTTGTTTCCTGCACAAACTCAGGAAATGTCTGCTGAGTTCCATAGTGCAGGCAAGAGAAAACAGGCCACACAAGGAAGGGGACTTAGTCAAGATCAAGGAAGGATTTCTAGAGGAAGCAGCATTGGGGCTGGATCCTGGAGAAAGGATTCCCTTCGGGGGATTTGTCATATCAGAAAACAGTTTTTTTCCATGGAAGGATGTGCCATGAAAATTTATCCAGGGCTCCAAAGGAAAAGTGATGATTTTGACTTCTTCTGGAGTAATACATGCTGAATTTCCCACCCACAAATAAACAAAAATCAAAATATATGAAACAGTGGTTTTGATGACACTGGGAAGGATAGTGACCCTTGAGATGGGAACCAAACAGTGAGCTCTATGATCACCCAGCTGACTAGGTCTTGAGGTCATGGACCAGGGAGAGGCACCAGGAAGAGCCTGGAAAGCCCCTGAGCGAAGAAGACGAAGCCTGAAGACCAAGGAGATGGAGACAGCGAGAGTCTGCAGGGTAGGGGTGGGAAGGGGGAACAGAGAGAGGCTGGAGATCTGCAAAACTAAAGAGGAGATTTAAACCCAATGAAATCAAGGGATCTGTGAAGTGTAAACAGTCTGAAGAGCTTGAAAGCGAAAATGACCGTGTCCGACTCTGTGCAACCCCATGGACTGTAGCCCGGCAGGTTCCTCTGTCCATGTGATTTTCCAGGCAAGAATACTGGAGAGGGCGCATGCGTGGGTGCTAAGTTGCTTCAGTCATGTCTGACCCTTTGCAACCCCATGGACTACAGCCCTCCAGGCTCCTCTATCCGTGGGATTCTCTAGGCAAGAATACTGGAGTGGGTTGCCATTCCTTCCTCACAGGATCTTCCCGACCCAGGGACCGCTCTCAAGTCTCCTGAATTGTTTTCAGGCAGATTCTTTACTGTCTGAGCCTCTGAATAGCTTAATTAAAGGCAAAAATTCCCAGGAAGGACAAAAAAGCAAGCACAAACTACATGCTGCCTATAAAACATGCATTTAAATAAAAACATGAGAAATAAATATCATATATTAATGCATACATGTGGAATCTGCAAAAAACTGATATAGACGATCCTCTTTACAAAGCAGAAATATAGACTCAGAGGCAGAGAACAAACATATGGATACCAAGGGAGAAAGGGGCTGTGGGATGAATTGACTTTGACACATATACACTATGTATAAAATACATAAGTAATAACCTACTGTGCAGCACAGGAAACTCTACTCCATGTCTGTGGTGACCTTAATGGGAAGGAAATTAAAAAAACAGAGGGGATATATGCATACAAGTAGATGATTCACTTTGCTGTACAGTAGAAACTAACACAACATTTTAAAGCAACTACTGTTGTGGTTGTTCAGTCACTAAGTTGTATCTGACTCTTTGCAACCCCACGGACTGCAGCATGCCAGGCTCCGCTCCTCTGTCCTCCACTATCCCCTGGAGTTTGCTCAAATTCATGTAAAGCAACTATACTCCAATAAAAATTTTAATAAATAAAAAGATGCAAAGAGATGAACATTACAAAGGGAAAAAGTACCATTCAAAGATTAATCAAGAGAAAGTTGAAGTGGTCCATTAATATCAGACAAGGGAGATTCCAAAGCAAAGAGGCTTCTCAGGGATAAATGGGATCATCCCAAATGACAGAGGGGACAGCTTATCAGAGAGACAAAACAATCCTAAATATTTATGACCCTATTATAAGAGGTTCAAATATATGAAACAAAAACCAATAGAACTGAGAGAAGAAATACATAAATCTATAGTTATAGTTGGTGATTTCAGACCTCTGAGTAATTGACAAAACAAGTAGATAGAAAATGCATAAGAATATGGAAGATGTGATCAACACTGTATCAAGAAATCTGATCCAATGAACACTTATAGAAACACCCTAACACACAACAGAAAAATACACATTCTTACCAAGAGCACAGGCAATATTTACCAAGACAGACCATACATACTCTGGGCCGTAAAGCAAGTCTCAGTAAATTAAAAAGTCCTCAAGTCATACAAAGTATATTCTTTGGCCAGAGTGAAATTAAATTGGAAATTAATAACCAAAAGATCTCTAGAAATATACCCAAATATTTGGAAACTAAATTTTAAAATTCTGAACAACCCACAGTCCCAAGAAGGTATCACAAGGGAAATTAGGAAGTATTTTGAAGTAAAAATAAATACAGCATGTCCAAGTGATATTGGGGGCAATTTACATCATTGAATGCCTATATTTGAAGAGAATAAAAGGCCCAAATCAATGACCCCTGATTCTATCTTAAGAAACCAGAAAAAGAGCAAATTAAAACCAAGGATGTAGAGAAGAAATAATAAAGATTGGGACA
The DNA here is from genome assembly GCF_055505025.1 of Bos grunniens. NCBI lineage: Eukaryota > Metazoa > Chordata > Mammalia > Artiodactyla > Bovidae > Bos > Bos grunniens. Next base: position 26,784,720 of record NC_141177.1, on the reverse strand, counting down.
GAAACTGATGAAACAGAAAATAGAAAAACAATAAAGCTAATGCTTTGAGAAGAGCAATAAAACCAATTAAACTCTAGGCAGACTTCTCAGGGGAAGTGGGAAGATAAGAGTGAGAAGGGAAGAGAAAGACACACGGAGAGACACACACAGACACACACACACAGATTATCAGTGTCAGAAATTAGAGGGGCAATATCCATCTAAACACAAACCATTAAGACTCACTTAGGAAGATACATACAACCAGAATAGATCTGTATCTATTAAATAAATACAATTTCTACTTTAAAACCTTCTCCTATTAAAAACAAACAAACAAACCTGCAGCCACTGTGAAACATGTAAGAAGTAAATAATTCTAATTCTATACAAAATATTTCAGAACACTGAAAAGAAGGATAGATGGTAAAATTCATGCTACGAGGCTAGAATTTAGAGATGTCAAAACTAAGAAAGATACCCTAATAAAGGCTACTAAAGACTCATTGCCCTCATGAACAATGATGTAAAATTCTCAACAAAACAGTAGCAAATCACATCCAACAATTGATAAAAATGACCAACTGGGAGGCAAGGTGGTTTAACATTTGAAAAGCAACCCATGTCATTTGCCAAATTAACAAACTTTAGAAAAGAAAAAATATAGTATTAGATCACCCTTTGATTTATGGGGTGCCGACTCTATCAGAGCAGACTGGCCCCCCTGGGCTCTGCCTGGTGTCTTACCAGTGAGTTAACAAGAGGGAAGGTTAGGTTCATGGAGGTGGGAGCTGTCCCAGGCAGAGCTCAGGCAGGCTGCTTTCTGACTCAAAGAAGCCTGATCTCTCACTCAACTATGAGAACAGTGCAAACAACCAAAGCCCAACCGCATCAGTTAGAGGAAAGGATCCCCTTCCCCCACCCACATCTCATCTCCAGCAGAAACCACTGTGAATGTTTTGTGGGACTTGCTTCCAGACCTAACTTGTCTGCCATTAACAACTGACAGCCCCATTTAACTGTTTCACAGAAGTGGGATCGCACCACACACAGCCCAGCAAAGGCTGGCTCGCTCACACATCCGATTTTAAAGCAGGATGGCCTGACCCAACTCTCTCCCTTCGATGGCTTCCAGATACTCCCCGAGTGTGGATGTCCCCTGATCCCATTACTTGTTGATCCAGCTCCCCTGTGAATGGACACCTAGGTTAGTGCTTATTCTGGCTCTTTTAAGCAAAGCTTCAGGGACTGCCCTCATTTCTGTGTTTCCCTGCGCATGAATGAATATTCCCATCAGCTCCATTTCTGGAAGGCAAGCATTCCTGAGCCAAAGCTGCTGTGTATTTTAGGTTTAGACAGACACTCCTCTCCCCCCTCCACCCTGGATCATCTCCTCGCTATTCCTCCCAGAAACCCAGTCTTGAGTACCATCTTGAGAAGAGGGAGGAACGTAAATGGGGTCGTGTATAAATATGAACAGAAGGCTGAGGAGTTAAAAATAAACTCAACACGAGATCTTTTTCTCAATTAGTCACATTTCAGAATTTATCCTAAGGAAATACTCATGGAGACATACACAGCCTTAGCTACAAAGATGCATATCCCCACACCACTAATGCAGCCCTTTTCCCAATAAACTGCATGTCCAGACTGGTGATCCTGCGGGGCGTGGGGTGGGGGGAAGCCTCAGGCCACATGAGTGGGAGGAGGAAGATATGAATGTCCCCCTACCTGCCACGAGCTATAGGGGGCCCAGTGAGAAGCCCTCACACCTGCCTTGGCACAGCATGGATGCTGTGGGGCCGTCTTAAAGCTGCTGTGGATTTTTTGGTTCAGATATTATACTTTTTAATTCTAGAATTTGCATTTGGTTCTCTTTTATAGTGTCTGTCTCTCTGTGAAGATTCTCCATCTGTTCATTCATCCTGTTCTTTAAGGCTCTCAACATGTTTGCAACAATGGCAGGTCTACTTCAGTTTTGAACATGGTTGTCTACTCCACAGCACACTCCTTACTCCAAGGTTTGGCCTTTCTAGGGTTTTAAAAGATGGTCCATGGTGCACACTGAAACCTCTCTGTGGTCTGGACTGATTCCAGCATCCCCAATCTCCAGGATCACACACCTTCCTTGCTCCTACAGGTGATCTCTGCTAAGTCCTGAGGAATTCTGTCTGCCTTTGGCTGGCTGAATTTCCACATGAACTTCCAGGACCCCTTCACATACTCCCCTTTTTCAGGACCCTGTCCTACAAACTCCAGCTGCTTCAGCACCACAGAACTGTGATTTGTTCCCCATATCAATGTGACCACCACTCTGCTTGGAGGTCACCTCCCTGCACCCTCCAGCCTAGCAAGATGCTCCAGGCAGAAAGTGGACAGTCAGTTGTGGGGCTCACTGTTTCCCCTGTCATCCAACGATAAGAGTGAATTTCAAATGTGAGCTAGTACTGCAATTTCAGTGGATAATTCTGTGCATTACTATAATTCCACATCCCCAGAACTCTCTGGAGTCTGGAGCCTAGTTTGGATTGGTCGTAGATACAATAGGAGCTCTGTTGTATCAGATTATCACTGGGCCTATGAGTCCCACACACAACTCTGCTGCTTGGTGCTTTTGGCAAGAACCACCAGAGTCTCAAAGGCCCCACCACAAACAGCCCACATGCTTGTCACAAAGCTGGTGGCCAAGCATCCCAGGATGCTGGTCTTGGGAGCATCTTGCATCCCAGTGACTTTCTGCAGCGCCACCTGGTGTGCATGTGGGGAATGGCCAGTTTCCAGGTAACGCCAAACCCAGAGCCCCAGGCCAAGCAGGAGCAGTGACCAGTGGTGGTCTGTGCACTCATTCTCGTGAGGACAGGCGAGTTCTCACCTCATCAGACTGCAGGTGACTCTTCACATCAGAGGATTCACTGCCAGGGGCTGTTCAACATACCCTCCACCACATTTAAAATAGCATTCAAATAACATAACACACTTTAGCTTTCATGTTTCACCAGTTGTGTCCCAGGGGAAAGGCTGTCAGAGTCTGCAAAGAGGGCCACCCTTTCCTTCAGCTCAGGCAAGATCACAAGTGCCTGGCCATGTCACTCCCCACAGTGATGTCCCTGTGTCATCTCATTGTCCAGCCCGACATGTCAGGATTTCTCATCCAGATGTGGCCCTCTTCCTCCTCTTTGCCTTCATGGCAGCTTTCAGTGTAGCCATGGGCTCCCTCGGGTGCTCCAGTTTTCCCTGAGAATACCCAGGGACCCAGAGCTGGGACATGCAATGCTTGTTCAATAAACAACAAAGCAGATTTTTATATAAGACACTGTAGCAAATTTTAGCTTTTATACTAGGGTGGACCTATCAAGGATGAGATGGCTGGATAGTATCACCAATTCAATGGACACGAACTTGGGCAAACTCCATGAGACCGTGAAGGACAGGGAAGCCTGGTGCTGCAGTCCATGGGGATGTGACCAAGAGACTGAACAACCACAGCAATCAAGGATGGATTTTGGACAAAGTGCTCCAGAATCACTAACCACCCAACCCCCACCCCATCTATGTTCTTTATGAAATGCCAATCTCTCGGCCTCACTTTAAAGATTCAGGAAGTCAGGTGGTGGTAGAAAATAAAAATATTTACACAATGGCTATTTCATGTCATCTTTCCTTCATTACTACTTTCGTGTACATTTTATAACGTTTGCAATATATTAGTAGGGTGCAACTCATGTATCAGTTCAGTTCGGTTCAGTCGCTCAGTTGTGTCCAACTCTGCGACCCCATGAATTGCAGCACACCAGGCCTCCCTGTCCATCACCAACTCCCAGAGTTCACTCAGACTCACGTCCATCGAGTCAGTGATGCCATCCAGCCATCTCATCCTCTGTCGTGCCCTTCTCCTCCTGCCCCCAATCCCTCCCAGCATCAGAGTCTTTTCCAATGAGTCAACTCTTCGCATGAGGTGGCCAAAGTACTGGAGTTTCAGCTTCAGCATAGTTTATAAATAAATAAATGAAAATAAATATAATACATAATGAAATAACATACAAATGTAATGTGTGTGTGTGTGTGTGTGTGTATGTATGCTCTTGGGATGCACCAACAGAAAACTTGGTGACCCTCTCTTTAGACACTTGGTTCTAAACGCTTATCTGGTCACAGCCTCACTGAGAATGATTTGCTAGGTCCCTTGTTTCCAGGGTAAAGTCCTGCCCCTGAGTGTCTTCAGCTGTAGAGCCTATCTTGGGGGTTCTGTTTAGGTTCAAGTAAACATCTGGATGGCCTTCCCTGGTGGTTCAGTGGTAAAGAATCCACCTGCCAATGCAGGAGACTGCTTGCAATGAAAGAGATGTGAGTTTGATCCCTGGCCGGGAAGATCCCCTGCAGGAGGAAATGGCAACCCACTTCAGTATTCTTTCCTGGAAAACCCCATGGACAGAGGAACCTGGAGGGCTACAGTCCATGGGGTTGCAGAGAGTCAGACATGACTGAGCGACTGAACAACAACAAACATTTAGAATCCTAAGACTATAGCAGACTAGATGCCACACCTGTCTGCTCAGGACACAGGGCAGCCCCAGGGCTCCCACTGGGCAAGTCCTCAAAGCAGGTCACATGGCTTCCCAGGAGCTCCTCCCCCAACAGGTGACACAGCTCAGCTGACGGATCAGGCGGGTGTGGGAGCTGCCCTTGAGCCGCACCGGGGCCTCTCTTTCCTGCGGCTGTTGCCCGGGCTGTGCTGCTGGGCCCCCTCAAAAATCACTGCACTCAGAATCTCAGGTTTTACTTACATTCTTCCCCAAACAGATGTGTGCTTAGTTGCTCAGTCATATCTGACTCGTTGAGACTCCATGGATTGTACAGCTCACCAGGCTCCTCTGTTCATGGGATTTCCCAGGTAAGAATACTGGAGTAGGTTACCATTCCTTCTCCAGGGGGTCTTCCTGGCTCAAGGATCGAACCCAGGTCTCCTGTGTCTCCTACACTGCAGGTAGCCTCTTTACTCAGCGAGCCATAGAGGAAGTCCTCTTCCCCAAACAGATGCAATGTACCACTCAGTAGTGATATTTTTCACCATTAGCAATATTGACTGGTGACATCACAGCGGGGATTCTCAGCCTTCTCAGATTACTTAGGAAACTGCAAAGCATTGATGGAGGAGATTCTCACATCAACCCTATGCCCACACCAACAAAGACTCTCCAGACTGGACCCCTTCTGGGCTCCAGGTGGTCCACGCCAGCTTTAGTTTCCTAAGTGCGCCCACCGCTGCCATCTCTCTGAGACTTCACCTGCCTGGCAAACTCTTACTTACTCCTCAAAACCCTATGAAACAGCCTCTGGTCCTCCTCCTGACATCTGCCCACCACCTAACCTGTTCTTAGCCCAGGCATCAGCCCCTCTGTTGCAGGCTCTGTTGTGTTACTCTTGCCTATCTGTGTGTTTATAAGACTGAGAACTCCCCCAAAGCAGGAATGAAGGCTTTTCTAAAAAATACCTATAGCCTCTAATTAAAATAAATAAATTTAAATTTAAAAAAAAGAATATGAGAAAGAATATGTATAACTGAGTCACTTTGCTATACAGCAGAAATGAACATAACATCGTGAATCAACTATATGTCAATAAAAATTTTTAAATAAAAAAATACCTATCCTTATTGGTTTGCTAATGATAAAACTAAGACATGTTCATTAAATCCAAAGCAAGCAGAAAACATGGTAAGAATTAGAGCAGAAATGGGGGAAATTAAAAATAGAACAAAATGGAAAAATCAACTAAACCAAAAGCTGGTTCTTTGAAAAGATCAATAAAATCAATAAGCATCTAGCCAGACTAAGAGAAAAAGATAAAGGACACTAATTGCTAATAATCAGAAATAAAAGAGGGACTATTAGTATAGATAATAGAATATTATCTATAGTATATTATCTATACTATACTACCTATAATAGTACAGATAATAGTATATTATATTATCAGTATAGATAATACAGATGTTAAAAGGATACTAAAGGAATACTACAAACAATTTTGTGCCCATAAATTAGATAACCTAGATGAAATGGACCAATTCGTAGAAGACAATCTGCCAAAACTGACACAAGAAACTGATCATCTGAACAAGCCTCTACTAAATAAAATGAATCAATAAACAATAATCTTCTGAAACAGAAAGCACCAGGCCCAGAGGGCTTGACTTGTGAATTCTACCAAACTTGTGAGGAAGTATTACATCAATTCTCTATAATCGATTTCACAGTTTAGAAGCAGAGGGATTACGTCCCAACTCGTTCTATGAGGCCAGCATTACCCTAACACCAAAACCAAAGATGTCACAGGAAAAGAAAATCAAAGACCAGAATCTCTCATGAACACAGATGCAAAAATCCCTAAAAGATTAGCAAAACTGAATACAAAAATGTGTAAAGAATTACACACCGCAACCAAATGTAACTTTTACCAGATATGCAAGGTTGGTACAGCTTTTGAAAGTCAATTTATATAATGAATCACATCAACAGGCTAAGAACTAATAATCACATGATCAAATTAACTGATGCAGAAAAAGCATCTGACAGACCCAATACCACCCATTTATGACTTTAAAAACTAGTAAAGAATGGCATCATGAAATCCAAGCCATGAAATTAAAAGATGCTTGCTCCTTGGAAGAAAAGCTATGACCAACCTAGACAGCATTTAAAAAACAGAGATATTACTTTGCCAACAAAGGTCCATGTAGTCAAAGCTATGGTTTTTCCAGTGGTCATGTATGAATGTGAGAGTTGGACTATAAAGAAGGCTGAGCACCAAAGAATTGATGTTTTTGAACTGTGGTGTTGGAGAAGACTCTAGAGAGTCCCTTGGACTGCAAGATCAATCAGTCAATCCTAAAGGAAATCAACCCTGAATATTCACTGGAAGATGAATGAAGCTGAAATCGAAGCTTCAGCTTCGATGCTGAAGCTGAAGCTCTACTCTGGCCACCTGAAGTGAAGAGCCGACTCACTGGAAAAGAGGCTGGGAAAGATTGAACAGAGGAGGAGAAGGGGGCGATAGAGGATGAGATGGTTGGATGGCATCACCAACTCAATGGACATGAGTTTGAGCAAGCTCCAGGAGATGGTGAAGGACAGGAAAGTCAAGTGTGCTGCAGTCCGTGGGGCCTCAAAGAGTCGGACACAACTGAGCGACTGAACTACAACAGCAAAGAATGACGTCAGCAACATGGTGGATGAGAAGCTCCTGTCTGTCCCTGTCAATCTACAACCACAGCTCAAGAAAGCTGCCTCTGCCCACCACATCAGGACCCTGGAAAATGCCACACACCTGTGCATCTACAAGGGGGTGGGCTGGAAAACATAGAGGCAATGGGACCTGGGCAACAGCAGAGGTGGGGCCTGTGATCCCAGACCCCCAGCTACCAAGCCTGCAGCCCCAGAGAACCCAGTAGTAGCACCAGAGGAGGCAACATACACAACTCCAGTCTCTTGGCCACAGTAGTGCCTACGGCCACAAGGAAACAGATGGCAGTGGAGTCAGGGCTGGTGACCTCCTCCCTCTGGCCACAGAAGTGCCCATAAACGACCTCCCCCAACCTGCAGCAGCAGTGCACATAAACCCCAAGATCCCAGACACACCAGAGCTACTCAGGACCCAGGCTCCCCCTGCCACAGTGGAGCCTGGGACTCAGGAGACCCTGCACGCAGTGGAAGTGTCCGTCATGTGTGTCCTGGGTGATGACCAGAAGCAACAAGGTACTAAGACCCCAGACACACAAGCAGAGGCAACCAGGGCACTAGGTGGAGGGTGGAAAGTGCTGATTCTCAACTAGGAACAGAGGTAGTGCAGTAAGAGAAGCCAGAAACGTGTGCTATAGCACCACCTACTGGGAAAGGAAAGAAAAGCTTCTTACTTCTCACCTGGCTAACTCATGTCCCACTCTTCTGCAACCCCATGGACTGTAGCCCACCAGGCTCCTCTGTCCATGGGATTTTCCAGGCAGAATACTGGAGTGGGTTGCCATTTCCTTCTCCAGGGAATCTTCCTGACCGAGGGATGGAGCCCATGTCTCCTGCATTGGCAGGCGGATTCTTTACTGCTGAGCCACCAGGGAAGTCCGTTGAATTGTTAGAATCAAGTTTAAAAAAAATTTAAAAGCTTTACCTAGAGAAGAAAGTTGTTCACAGCTTCAAATGCAGCAGCAGAGGAACAACTCATCAAGTGCCATGGAGAACCACAGTAATGTTGCTCCACACACACAAAACAAACAAACAAACAAAACAGGACAATTCTCCAGAAACCAAACTTCAAGTCATGGAATACTGTGATCCAACCAATAGAGGATTCAAAACAGCTGTCACGGAGAAAAGCAATGAGCTACAAGAAAGCTCAGAAAGGCAGTTCAACAAGCTCAGGAATAAAATTAAAGGACAGAATACTGTACCAAAGAGATTGAAACTCTAAAAAAGAACAAACATTATGGAGCTGAAAAATTCAATAAATAAGATAGAGAATGCAAGTGAAAAGCACTGGAGATAGAGGAGACGACAGGCAAGAGAGAATTAGTGAGCTTGGAGATGGAAATCTAGAAACAATTCAGGTCCTCTAGAGGAGGAGAGAAAGTGAAAGAAAGTGAAAGTCACTCAATCGTGTCCAATTCTTTGTGACTCCATGGACTATACAGTCTGGAATTCTCTAGGCCAGGATACTGGAGTGGGTTGACATTCCCTTCTCCAGGGGATCTTCCCAACCCAGGGATCGAACCCAGGTCTCTTGCATTGCAGGTGAATTCTTTACCAGTTGAGCCACAAGGGAAGCCCAGAGGAGGAGAGAGTATCTCAAAAAATGAGGAAATTCTAAAAGAACATTATTACGACTCTTTTAGGAGGGATATTAGGCGAGTGAGAAGGCCCAGTGATTAAGAATCCACCTGCCGATGCAGGGGGCATGGGTTCGATACCCGGTCCAGGAAGATTCCACCTCCCACGGAGCAAATAAACCCATCCACTACAACTTACTGAGTCTGTGACAGCAACTACCGAAGCCTGGGTACCTAGAGTCTGTGCTCCACAACGAGGAGTCACCTCAATGAGACGCCCACGCGCTGCAACGAGAGCGCAGCCCCTGCTCGCTGCAGCTATGAAGACCCAGCAGAGCCAAAAGTAAATAAAATTCTAACAAGAAATAATAGCTGAGAACACCCCAGACCTGGGTAAGGAACAGAACAGACAAGCCCATGAAGCTAAGGGAACACCTAATTACCTCAAAAGAGACCTTCTTCTCCAAGACACACTGTATGAAAACTGTCAAAAGTCAGTAACAAAGAGTTTTCAAAGTATCCCAAGGAAAAAGAAAAGTCACCTACAAAAGAACCCCATCAGGCTGCTAGCAGAACTCTACAGGCCAAGGGAGTGGCCTGGCCTTCTCAAAATACTGAAAGAGAGGGACTGGCCCCCAAGATTCTATCCAGAAAAGTTATCATTCCGATAGGGAGGAGAAGTAAATGCTTTCCCAGACACACACAGGCTGAAGGAGTCAGACCTGCTCTGGGCCTGCCTTACAGGAAAGGCTGAAAGGGACTCTTCCACCTGAAGCAAAAAGGGGGCAGCACACACCTATGTGAGTAACACGGTAACAGGCAGAGTCCGAAACTGCAACTCCGTATCAGAGTGGCTTTTTAAGATAGCTCAGATGGTGGAGCCTGGTGGGCTGCCATCTATGGGGTTGCACAAAGTTGGACACGACTGAAGCGACTTAGCAGCAGCAGCAGATGGTAAAGAATCCACCTGCAATGCAGAAGACCTGGGTTTGATCCCTGGGTTGGGAAGACCCCCTGGAGGAGGGTATGGCAACCCACTCCAGTCTTCTTGCCTGCAGAATCCCATGGACAGAGGAGCCTGGAGGGCTACAGCCCATGGGGTCACAGAGAGTCAGACACACTGAGCAACTAAGCATAAAGGTTAAAAGAAGAGAATTTTAGTAAAAATAACTACGTGAAAGTGTTAGTTGCTGAATTGTGTCTGACTCTGCGACCCCATGGACTGTAGCCCGCCAGGCTCCTCTGTCCATGGGATTCTGCAGGCAAGAAGACTGGAGTGGGTTGCCATGTCCTCTTCCAGGGGATCTTCCTGACCCAGGGATCGAACCTGGGTCTCCCGCATTACAGACAGATTCTTTACCATCTGAGCCACCAGGGAAGCCCCAAAATAAACTGGAACATAAAAGGGGAAGAAGAAAAAGGACAGAAAGCATATAGGCCAAAGAAGATGAGAACGCTACCAGTAGAAAGAGGACTATTGTACCCATGGTACGATTAACACGGACATGGTGAGCACAAAACGCGAATCTAGAGCAGAGACACAAAGCATGAGAAAGAGAAAACAAAAAGTGTCCTGGAAAACCACCAACCCCAAATACCAGAAACCCAAGGGAGAAAGCAGCAGTGGTGACCCAGTGCTGCCAGAAACCGGGGACAAAACGGCAACACATCCTCCTGTATCAGGAATCACCCTAAATGCAAATAGATGGAACTCTCCAATCAGAAGACACAGACTGACCACCGGATTGAAAAGTAAGACCCACGAGGCACTTCTCCAGGGTTCCCTGACCCTGCTGCTCTCCGCTCAAGTGGCCCTTTTCAACAAAGCCTTTTGTTTTGGCAGAAAGACAAAAAACAACGAGACAACCATATGCTGCCTCCAGGAGACACATGTCCTAGCTTTAAAGACAAACACAGGTTCAAAGTGAGGGTATAGAAGACGATACTATAAGCAAACAGCAGCTAAAAGGAAGTGGATGTAGCCATACTTATATCAGAGAAAGCAGACTTCAAGTCACAAAAGTAACGAGAGACAAAGATGGACTTCTATAATCTTTTTCAACAAATGGTGTTGGAACAACTGGACACCCAGATACAAAACTGAAAACAAAAAATGAACCTAGACACAGACCTTCCTCCCTTCACAAAAATGAATTCGGAGTGGATCACAGACCAAAATACAAACTATTACATGATAAAAATCCTAGATCACACAGGAAGTAACCAAGGTGACCTAAGGCATAGCAATGACTTTTTATATACAAGAGCAAAGGCACACTTCAAGGAATAAAGCAATTAATTAGTTGGAGTTCATGAAGTTAAAACTTCTGTTAAAGACAATGTTAGGAGTATGATGAGAAGAGTTATGGACTGGGAATTAACATTTTTGAAATATATCTGATAAACAAATGTCATCCAAAATATACCAAAAACGCTTAAAACTCAACAATAAGAAAACAAACCACCCAATTAAAAAAATGGTCCAAAACCTTAACAGACACCTCACCGTTTGGATACAGATGGCAAATCAACAAATGAAAAGATGCTCCATCTCATGTGTCGCTGTGCGCTAGTTGCTCAGTCTTGTCTGACTCTTTGCGACCCCATGGACTGTGGCCCACCAGGCTCCTCTGTGCATGAGATTTTCCAGGCAAGCATACTGGGGTGGGTTGCCAAAGATGCTCCATGTCATGTGCCACCAGGGAAATGTGTAAAACAATAATGCGATACCACTACAAACCTATCAGAATGGCCAATATCCAGCACACCAACAGCCAACCAAATGCGGGTCAGGATGCGGGGCAACAGGAACGTTCTCTCAGTGCTGGTGGGAGCAGAAAACGGTACAGTCATCCTGGAAGACTGCGGGTTTCTTACAAAACTCAACAAACTCTTTACCCCATGATCCAACAACTGCATGCGTTGGTATTCACCCAAAGGATTTGAAAACTTATCCACACAAAAACCTACACATGATGCTTACAGCAGCTTTGTTCATAGTTGCCGAAACTTAGAAACAACCAAGACTTCCTTTGGTAGGGGAAAGGGTAAATAAACTGTGGTACATCTAGACAGTGGAATATTATTCTGTGTGAAAAAGAAATGAGGGTGTGAGGAGGCGAGAAACAGGTGAAGGAGATGAAGAGGCACAAACTCCCAGTTAAATAATGAGTGAGTCACAGGCAGGAAATGTACAGTGTGGGGAGCATGGCCAATAATTAAGCGATATCCTCGTATGGTGACAGATGGTACCTAGACCTACGGAGACCATTCTGAAATGTACAGAAATACTGAATCACTCTGTTGTGTACCAGGAACTAACATAGTGTTGTAGGTTCAAAAGCAAACTCACAGAAAGAGAGATCAGACTTGAGGTCACCAGCAGCAAGGGGTGGAAGGAAGAGGAATTGGATGAAGGTGGTCAAAAGGCACAAATTTCCAGCTATAAGATAAACAAGGAATGTAATGTACATGATAAATATGATCAATAGTTAACATTGATGTTTGTTATATATGAATTTTAAAGGAGTAAGTCCTAAGAGTTCTCCTCACAAGAAAAAAATGTTTCTTCTTTAATTTTGTATCTATATGAGATGATAGATGTTTACTACGCTTTTGTGAAATTCATTTCAGGATGTAGGTAAGTGAACACCTAACTTACTAATTATTTATCAATTATATCGCAAAAAAAAAAAACTAGGAAGAAGTAAAAATAAGTGGGGGGGGAATTAAAAGAGTCATCCAACTACAAAGTGACACAGCAGAAATATAAAATGTATATTCCTGCGAGAAAGAAGCCGAGGTGAAAAGACTGCCTACTGTGTGACTCCGACTGTGCCACGCTGGAAAAGGCAAATCATGGAGACAGAAAGAGGATGAGCACTGCCGGGGTCGAGGAGAGGGAGGAACGAGCAGACAGAGCACAGAGGATCGTCAGGGCGGTGAAAACCCTCTACTGACAACATAAAGATAGACATGTCACTGTCCATTTGTTCAAAATCACAGCACATACACACCAAGGACAAACCTGAATTAAAGTACGGACTTCGGGCGATGCGTCAATGTAGGTTCATTGGTTGTAACAGATGCCGCCACTCTGGAGAGGGTGTTGATGATGTGCTGGGGCGGGGAGCCTGTGCAGGTATGGGGCCGGCGATAGGGGAAAACTATTCACTCTTAGTTTGCTATGAACCTAAAATTGCTCTAAAAAGCATGCTGTTGGGTTACTCACTCAGCCGTGTCCGGCTCTTTGTGATCCCATGGATCACAGGCTTGCCAGGCTCCTATGTCCATGCAATTCCCCAGGCAAGAATACTGGAGTGGGTTGCCATTCCCTTCTCCAGGGGAACTTCCAGACCCAGGGATTGAACCCAGGTCTCCTGCATTGCAGGCAGATTCTTTAACGTCTGAGCCACCAGGGAAGTCCAAACAAATGCTTCCCGTACCAGGAATTGAACCCGGCCCATGATGGTGACAGCACCGAATCCTAACCACTAGATCACCAGGGACTAAAAAGCAAAATCTTTTCTAAAAGTTACCTTTGATGGACCTGAGAACATGCTGCGTGTCCTGCCGTTGTCTGGCGCTGACTGCACATGCCCATAAAGGTATCGGGTATGTGGCCGGGTATGTGTGAAAACGTGTCTGAGAGCGTGTACACGTAGCAGGAGACTTAAACACATAGCCCGTAACACATCTCTCTGAACTGATCAAGGCACTATGTTTGCCTCGCATGGAAATCCAACAGTCAGACCCAGACTACAGCAAACACTTTTCACTTCAACCAGAACCAATAGGACAGTCTGATCAGGACAGCTGAGTCAGGGGCAGGTCTGCCTCAGACGGGGCCCCCACCACCTCAAGAATTAAGCCCTAATGTAGATGCTACTGGAGGATTCTGGTGGATGAGATGTTTGATAACAAACACTTCCCGGAGTGGTGACACCAGACAGACATCACATGCAAAGGATCCGTCGACACCAAGTTATGAGGATAAATAAATACCAGTGCAGTTTCTTCAAGAAAATTAGAGATACCAAGGGAACACTTCATGCAAAGATAGGCTCAATAAAGAACAGAAATGATGTGGACATAACAGAAGCAGAAGATATTAAGAAGAGGTAGCAAGAATACACAGAAGAACTATACAAAAAGATCTTCATGACTCAGATAATCATGATGGTGTGATCACTCACCGAGAGCCAGACATCCTGGAATGTGAAGTCAAGTGGGCCTTAGGAAGCATCACTACAAACAGAGCTAGTGGAGGTGATGGAATTCCAGTTGAGCTATTTGAAATCCTGAAAGATGATGCTGTGAAAGTGCTGCACTCAATATGCCAGCAAATTTGGAAAACTCAGCAGTGGCTACAGGACTGGAAAAGGTCAGTTTTCATACCAATCCCAAAGAAAGGAAATGCCAAAGAATGCTCAAACTAACTTACAATTGCACTCATCTCACACACTAGTAAAGTAATGCTCAAAATTCTCCAAGCCAGGCTTCAGCAATATGTGAACCATGAACTTCTAGATGTTCAAGCTGGTTTTAGAAAAGGCAGAGGAATCAGAGATCAAATTGCCAACATCTGTTGGATAATTGAAAAAGCAAGAGAATTCCAGAAAAACATCTATTTCTGCTTTATTGACTATGCCAAAGCCTTTGACTGTGTGGATCACAATAAACTGTGGAAAATTCTGAAAGAGATGGGAATACCAGACCACCTGACCTGCCTCTTGAGAAACCTGTATGCAGGTCAGGAAGCAACAGTTAGAACCGGACATGGAACAACAGACTGGTTCCAAATAGGAAAAGAAGTATGTCAAGGCTGTATATTGTCACCCTGCTTATTTAAGTTATATCCAGAGTACATTATGAGAAAAGCTGGGCTGGATGAAGCACAAGCTGGAATCAAGATTGCCTGGGGAAATATCAATAACCTCAGATATGCAGATGACACTACCCTTATGGCAGAAAGTGAAGAAGAACTATAAAGAGCCTCTTGATGAAAGTGAAAGAGGAGAGTGAAAAAGTTGGCTTAAAGCTCAACATTCAGAAAACGAAGATCATGGCATCTGGTCCCATCACTTCATGGCAAATAGATGGAGAAGCAGTGGAAACAGTGTCAGACTTTATTTTGGGGGGCTCCAAAATCACTGCAGATGGTGATTGCAGCCATAAAATTAAAAGACGCTTGCTCCTTGGAAGAAAAACTATGACCAACCTAGACAGCATATTGAAAAGCAGAGACATTACTTTGCCAAAAGGTCCATCTAGTCAAGGCTATGGTTTTTCCAGTGGTCACGTATGGATGTGAGAGTTGGACTGTGAAGAAAGCTGAGCGCCAAAGAATTGATGGTTTTGAACTGTGGGGTTGGAGAAGACACTTGAGAGTCCCTTGGACTGCAAGGAGATCCAACCAGTCCATCCTAAAGGAGATCAGTCCTGGGTGTTCATTAGAAGGACTGATGTTGAAGCTGAAACTCCAATACTTTGGCCACCCAATGTGAAACTAACTCATTTGAAAAGACCCTGATGCTGGCAAAGATTAAAGGCTGGAGGAGAAGGAGATGACAGAGGATGAGATGGTACGATGGTATCACTGACTCAATGGACATGAGTCTGAGTGACTCTGGGAGTTGGAGATGGACAGGGAGGCCTGGCGTGCTGCAGTCCATGGGGTTGCAAAGAGTCAGACACGACTGAGCTACTGAACTGAGTGCAGTGTCTGTGATAAATAATCGATGAAGCTGCCGCCTGGCACTTCTCTCCTTCTGCACCTCCGTCTGTCAGTCCTAAGTTGCTTCAGCTGTGTCTGATTCTCTGTGACCCTATAAACTGTAGTCCCTCCAGGCTCCTCTGTCCATGGGATTCTCTAAGCAAGAATACTGGAGTGGGTTGCTATTTCCTCCTCTAGGGGATCTTCCTAACCCAGGGATTGAACCTGCGTCTTTTATGTCTCCTGCATTTAATCCCTGCAGGTTAGGATGCAGGCAGGTTCTTTACCACTAGCACCACTTCTGCACCTCAGAGATCTACAAATAACATACCAGCTGTGACCCTAGGAGTGGGGTTTGAACTCGAGAGAAGCCAAGAAGCTGATCTTTGCTGCTGCCCTACCGGGCAAAGCAGAATGTGTTCATGAGTTTTTCCCATGGTGAATCATTTTCCCCTGAAAGTAAGATGTGTAGACTTTTTCCAGAACTGATATGGAATTTCTCCCTCCAAGCATTTTGTCCCAGAGATCCGTAACTCTGAGGGAGCTACGGACACACACGAGAGCATAATAAAGGTGAAGAGCCCACATTCTGTACTGGATTTCAGGGTTCAGGGATCCCAGATTATGTACCACAGCCTCAGCCACAGATGTCAGGGCTCCTCTGGATGTGGGGCTCTCCAGGTATGCCTCACTGTGTGCAACGGGCCCAGCCCTCCAGGGATGCTCGAAGGGTTGGATGTGAGCCCTCGACCTTGAGCCCCAGTGCTGGTACCCACAGGAGGGGCAGCTTTGCCCAGGTTTGCAAATATAATCAGCGCAGCCCTTCCCAAGCACAGCCTGGTGGGACCCTGGGCATGATAACATCAGCAGAGCTTCTAGAATGAGTTCTACACTCCCCATTCCCAACACTGTCAATCTCCAAGTTCAGTTAAGGACACCGGTTTTTGGAGACAAACAACAAGAGACTCAGGGTTGACCCACACCCTGGGAGAAACCTCAAAGGAGGAAAGTGGCTGATCCCCACAGGAGACTACAGACACCACCTCCTTCCATCCCAACACCCAGTCACACATGATACTTATTGTGTGTGTAGCACGTGGGGCTGCGGACATGGCAGGAACCTCTACCTGATGAAGCCCTGACTTCAGGCATCTGTGCTGGTGGGGAGAGGACTCAGGGACAGAAGGTGAGGGAGGGGCCAGCAGGGCCGTGGTGGGGAAGAGTCACCTGTTTATGCCTGCCACCTTCCTGGAGGAGGTGGCATTTTAAACCCAGTGGAGCTGCACATACCTCCTACTCAGTGGGAATGGGAGCCCTGTGGTAAGTGCATGTGGAGGTAGCGGCTGTGGCCAGGTCCCCGGGGGCCCAGGAGGAGACAAGCCAGGTGACGGGGACAGGCCACAGGGGTCGTGGTGAGGACCTGCATTAAACCCGCAGGAAGCCCCTGGAGGGGTGTGAGCAAGGGATGACATTGCCCGATGTCCATCTGTGTGGAGAGGCTAGAACAGGGGTGATGGCAGAGGCAGGGGGGCCCGGGGGAGGCTGAGTCCAGGCGAGACAGGACGGAGCAGCTCAACAGAGGAGAATCGGCCTGACATCTCCAAGGAGGCGCCATCTGCATGTCAGATGCAAGGCCAAGAGTGGTGAGATGGCCCCAGGTCACGGAAGGTCAGAGGTCCTGCTCATGGGGACAGGAACAGTCTGGGTTTGGAGGCAAAGGTCGAGAGCTTAGATCCAAAGGGGTCAGGTCAGAGACACCTCCAAGACTCCAGTGGACGTGCTGAGTCCACAGGGGATCTCTTAGAGCTCAGGGCACATGGGCTGGAGGACCATTGGATAGGCAGATGGCAGTCAAAGCCGTTCACCCAGCAGCTACCCACTCACTCCTACATAGACCTAGGTGTGTGTGGATGAGAGGCACCAGCCCTCGCGCGGACAGCAGTGAAACGCATAATAATTGAATAATGGATAGATTTGTGAAGAGACAGAGAGACTTCCCTGGAGGCTCAGACAGTAATGAAGCCACCTCCAACGCAGAAGACCCAGGTTTGATCCCTGGATCAGGAAGATCTCCTGGAGAAGGGAATGGTAACCCTCTCTAGTACTCTTGCCTGGAAAATCCTATGGACAGAGGAGCCTGGCGGGCTACAGTCCAAAGAGCTGCAAAGTCAAATGCAACTGAGCAGCAAACACTTCACTTTGGAAGATAGATAATCACAAAAATCACGGTAAAATTACCACTGTGCAAAGCACTGAAGGAAGGGTCAGAGTGCTGTCTTTAGAGTGGAGGATGAGGGAGTTTGATCTGATCAGTGAAGAGGAGGCAGAGGTAGGTGGGGACCCGCCCAGGCTGCAGGTGGTCCCACAGCTGAGGGCCTGATGATGGGGTTGGTAGGGGTGGGGGGTAAAAGGCCCTGGGGGTGACCCTGGCTCCATGGGAAGAGGAATATGTTACATCATCAGGAGCAGCTGCTCCAGGTGGACCGTGACCCCCAAAGATTGGTGTACCCAGAACCTGGGAACGTGACCTTATTTGGGGGAAAAAAAAGATGTAATTTGCTTTTGCAGATGTAATTAAGGTAAGGATCTTAAAATGAGATCATCCAGGATCATCCAGATGGGCCCTAAATCCCAAGATAAGGGAAGGAGAGGACACACAAGAGCTGATGCAAGACGGTGGCAGCGATCTGACTGATGCAGCCACAGGCAAAGCCAGCTGGAGCCCCTGGCAGCTCACACAGGCAGGGAGGTCCTCCCCTTGAGCAGTGGGCAGAGGCCAGGGGAGCTCCAAACACCATACAAGGCACAGGGCAGCCCCACACAGAGGATCGTCCAGGCCTCAGTGTTGCCGAGGCTGAGGGACCTGCTTCAACCCTGATCCCTGCCTACATCAGCCATTCTCAGATGTCACCCTGTCCTGTAGGAGGCTGATGGGTGTTTAAGGGGAAAAGTCCTAGAACCAGGTAAGTCTGGGAAACACCACAGGCTTCAGCATCTTCTCAGATGTCCAGGGTCTTTGGCTCTAGGTTTCTGACATGAAGACCCTGGTTTGACTTCTGTCAGCCACTTCCAACCACATGTGAGCTTCATTCCACCCCGACCCCGCCAACACACACACTACGGCTGGTGCTCCCGGAAGTGCTTCACCAGACCCAAAGTGGACAAGGTCCAGAGGGATGCAAGGTCACAGGAGGGGGTGACAGCCAAGGCCAGTATCCAGTCCTGGGCTCCTGGTCTGTCCACCTGGTCACGGCTGCCCCCGCCTGATCCCCTTATTACCAACCAAGTCACAGTCAATACCAACACTTCCGTTTTCCATCAACACTGGGACCAGGTCCCCAGGGGCTCCCTGCAGACTGTCGTGATTGTCCCCATGAGATGCTTTCAGGAGGAACAATAAGCCTCCCCTAAAGGCCTTACAGTCGTGTCACTCGTGACCCTCCTACAAGAGACGGTGCTCAGCACAGCTCACATCAGGACTGAGTACCCATTATCACGAGGGTCTACAGTGCTTTATCTCGCGAGCCCCCATATCCTTAAGGGTAAAACAGAGCAAATATTCTAACCTGGAGAACACATTTTGAGGACAGACAGACCTCCAAGGACCTGGTGGACACATGGTCCTGAACAAGCAGACGCTGCCGGCTTTATAGTAGTTCTGAGATGACCACTGGCATCAGCCCGCCCTCCCTCTTCCATCTCATCTTGCTTTCTTATCAACATTTTCTGCTACATCCTCCAAATGCTGGCAATCCAAGTGCCACCAACACGACATCCTGCCACATCCTCCCAAGCACTGACCCTGTCAGTCGCTGGCTGAGGCCCCTTTGTTTTTTCAAATACACATGAAGATGTATATGCGACTGTCAGAATCAAACACGTCTCCTCGGGTTCCTCCTAATTGTGCCCTGAGCCAGCCCACAGGCCGCAGCTCACATACAATGGGGCGTCTCTCTCCATTACTCCCTGGCACATGCCCTCCACCCTGTGCCCTCGGCTCTGGCAGCAGCAGAACCCCCAAACCTGCACTTGGGCTCCATGCCTCTGGAAGGAGGCTCCCGCCCCGAGAGACCCACCCTCTGCTCACCAGAGATGATGGAGTCGTTCAGGGCCTCTTCGTCCTGATACAAGAGCAGGTCGTCCTTGAGTTCAGAATTCAGGATCAGGTTCTCCTTATTCTCCTCAGACTCCTTGGCCACAGTCCGCTTACCGTCAGAGGCCCCGTCGAAGCTCCAGGCCTCCTCCCGCTCCTTGCCCCGCTCCACGCTGCACGTCCTCGACAGCCGGACGTCCACGCGCTTCTTCGGGGACCCTTTACTGTCCCTGCCTTGGAAGCTGAATCAGAGATGCAACACAGGTTATTCACTGTCCCCGTCACCTGGACACCCTGCAAAGTTGACCTGAAAACTTATAACGGGCTTTGCAAAGACGGCCCCCGAGTGTGTGCAACTGATGCTCAGGAAAAGAAGTGCCAGGGGCTCACAGGGCTTTCAGCCCAAGGCTGCTCAGAATGTGTTGCTCTGAATGATGCGGACACGCATGTAACAAAACCTGCTGAGACAGCACCGCCAACGTGCAGATCAAGGATTTCCTAAGAACCAAGCAGGGCATCTTCTTTGCCCAATATTTCTGCCAAGCCACGTATGTATTCTGGTATCTGTTTTGCCCTCCAATGACTCACTAGTCTTCAGCCTATGAGGCATGTGAGGTCAAGAGTAAGAGTCAGCTTCCGGGCAGGTTACCTGTGCTCTCGCCAGATGAAAATGGGACGCGATCAGAGTCCCCAGACAACATAACGGCTACTTCTCCCTCTCAATCCTCTCGTGTGATGCTCCCACTCGACCCTGGGTCCCTGGACCCTCCAGGGGAAACACAGGGGCTTTTGTGCCTGGTTCTCATGTGCACAATTCCCACCCTATCCCTCTCAGAATGTGGCCACTGAGACCAGCTACCAACCAGCTGCAGAGCCCGGTGCAAAACTGAAAAAGGAAGCACCTTGCTCAACAACTGAGAATTCCAGGATAGTGAGAGCAGAGCTATGAGGCCAGCCTGGACCCATCCCCTGTGACTGCCCCCAGTGAGACTGGCCTTGGATGGGGGGTTCAGGCACACAGGTCCCCCTGCCAGGGGAGGGGCCTCACCTGTCCTGGCGGTGCTTGGTGGCCAGTGCTCTGTGCAGCTCCTCAATGACGCGGCTGGGGGGCAGAGGCCGGTGGACAGTGGTGAGATGAGGAGACCCCGTGGGCGTGGAAAACTGTCCTCGGAGGGAAGAGTCAGTACTTTTCCCGCCAGAGCCTTGAAAGAGTGTGGCCTGGCCTGGGGCATGAGAAGAACCAGTAAGAAGATAAGTCTTTGGGGTCAGAAATGAGGGGCTTTGCTGAAACACAGGAGCCTGTGAGCAGAGAGGATGCAGGGCTCCAGGCCAGGTGAACTCACTAGCATCCTATCTGAGATGCTGTGCCCAGCTCCCTCCCTGCAAAGACGGAGATGGGTACATCCCTGATCGGTTCCCCTCCATCCTTGGGACCCCTGAGCTGAATGGATGGCAGTGCCCACAGGCCCTTGGCAGGGTCTCAGGCATGGAAAGCCCCCTTCCTATTTCTCTACGACAAACTTGACCTCCTGAAGCCATACTTCCTCTTGCAGAAGCTGGAAGAACTCCCCAAGCTCTATAGCCATTGCTCAGCCTGGACCACCACCATAGCCTCCCTTTGCTTCCCCATCACCCATTCGCGTCTGCCTCCAATCTGCACCTCTCCTTGTGGGAGTCTTCTGATCATGGCTCTCCCATTCTCCTCGGGACAAGATCTGGGCTGATGACAAGTCCCAGGGCCCCACAGGTTGTTCCCAATCATATTTTAATATGCTTCTCTTTTTTTATATAAATTGAAGTATAGTTGATTCGGGCTTCCCTGGTGGCTCAGCAGTAAAGAATCCACCTGCCAATGCAGGAGATGCAGGTTCGATCCCTGGGTCAGGAAGATTCCTGGAGAAGGAAATGGCAACCCACTCCAGTATCCTTGCCTGGAAAATCCCATGGATAGAGGAGCCTGGTGGGCTTCAGTCCACGGGGTTGCAAAAGAGTTGAACACGACTTTGCAACTGAACACTCACACGTAGTTGATTTACAATATTGTGTTAATTTCAGGTGTACAGCTAAGTGATTCAGTTTAATATTGAGACATATTTTGATATGTTTAAAAAATAGGCAACATATTTTAAAAGTGTTAAACGCCATGCGTGTGTGTACTCAGTGGGACTGACCCCATGGACTATCTCCCACCAGGCTCCTCTGCCCTTCCTCCTCCTCTGCTGCCGCCTAGTGGCCACATGTTGAAGCAAACATCGCGCCCCTAAAGGAAATTAAGACAAAGTCGCCAAAATGCAGACTCAGCTACAAGAGATCCAGGCAGAAGTCCGCAGCAGGTAACCCTCCTGTCCTCTCCCACTCCTAATCCAGTCCTCAGATTCCTCACCCCTGAGGGGCAGGTGGGAGTCAGAGGAGCTGACCACAGGCCCCTAGGACCCACGATTTAAGACATGGGGAGAGTGGAGGGGTCATGGGAGACAAAATGGGCTGAGGTCTGATCGCATCCAAGCACAATGTGGGAAGAAAGTCTCTAAGCAAATTACACAGGAGCCAGAATAAAGTGGGGGGATGGTGCCTTAGCCAGTGGATTTTCCTTAGCCACTGATTTATGTTTCAATGGATGGAATGGGGATTATTGCAAAAATAGTAACAAAATACAGGACAGTGTTATTTGCCTCAAAACTTCATCTGTGTGACCACGTCAACCAAGGACTGAACGCTCTGACTCATTCCCAGAGATGCAGAAAGAGGCAGGAGGCAGATAAGGGGGTCACATCACCTGACTGTTCCTTTGATCAGTCACCTACACTTGCTGAGCACCTGCTGTATGCAGACACTGGGATCTGGGGCTGAGGGCAAAGTTCCCTCCCTAGAAGGGCTGGTCCAGGGATCAAGGGCTGGGCTCCTGGGAGTACCTGGGGCTGGGCAGCTCCTGACAAGTGGTGAGTTGTCATATTATCACTGGCGGTCAGGGATTAGAGTAATGCTGCTGAGCTCTGCAGTCCACTGTCATCTTCATGCCCACTGCCCTCAGAGGCAGTGTAAGGATTTATTCTTAAAAACAATCAGCTCTTTGTGAAGGGCCTGCTTTTCCTGACAGCAGCAGTGTCTCCTGTTTCCAGCAGTGATGAGACAACATGTACCAAAACTTGAAAAGTCAATGTCTCCATGTCCTGGGATCTTTCAGCCAGGGTGGCCAAAGCTACAGAAGGAGATGCCCTGGGAGGCCTCTGTTTAGCTGGGCTCCCAGCTCTGACCACCACCCTGCAGTCTGGTGTGGATTCCTGGCCTGCTTTGCCGGTTGGAGCGCCCACAGAGGTGAGCAGAGATCAGAAGTGAGACAGAGAGAAAGAAAGGGAGGGGAGACAGGGTTGGGAAGGGAGGAAAGGAACAGAGAGATTGAAAGAGAAGGAGGGGAAGGGAGGTGGAAGAGGGGGTGCCAGAGGTAAAGGGGAGGGAGGAAGAAGGTAAGAAGAAAGAGACAGACACTGACCCAGAAGCAGAGGAGGGCAGTCAGACACCTGAGTACCCAGATAGAAAGGTGTGCTTGTGTCTCCTGCCTTCAGATTCTGGAAGAAATCTTTGACAATTGCCCCATGTTTGCTTAAAGAAGCCCAAGCCCCTGCTCCTGTCAACCAAGCTCCTCAACAAGGGCTGCCCTCCCACCTCCAGCTCTGCTCCCCAGGACCTGCCCAGAGCCCCACCCACAGAAGTAAAGGGTGAGAGCCAGTCCACAGTGAGAGCCCAGTCAGGACCGGTGGGAGGCATGGATGGATGAGAGGAAGGAAAGACGGAGGGTGGATGGGTAGATGCTCGCAGACCCACCTGTGACACTTCTTGTGGTTCTGGAGCCTGCCTTGGGCGGTGGGGTGGGCAGCAGCGGGGGGCTTGGGAGCTGGCCCACGGATCTCTCCAGGGGTCTGGGAGGACTGTCCAGGGAGTCGGACCC
Organism: Bos grunniens; assembly: GCF_055505025.1. Taxonomy (NCBI): domain Eukaryota; kingdom Metazoa; phylum Chordata; class Mammalia; order Artiodactyla; family Bovidae; genus Bos; species Bos grunniens. The sequence continues at coordinate 26,761,169 of NC_141177.1, read as the reverse complement.
AGCTAAGGCTTGAGAGGGCTCATCTGTGCTAGGTGGGAGGCGGCCGGCGGTGTCTGCTTCTTCCTCTCTGGACGCTGACGACATATTGGCTGGTTCAAAGGAAAAACAGAGTACACAGACCACTGCTTCTCTGACTGGGGCAGGCGTGAAGACAGTGCGGGGGCTTTGGCTGGGTGGGCTTGTCATCGTTGGACAGAGTACAGAGGGGTCACTTCCCATACACACACCATTCCCAGGAAGCTCAAAAATCAGCAGAAACATCAGAAGCAGAGAGAGGAGGGAAGGAAGGGAGAGGGAGACAACTTCAAGAGTGTGGGCGACTCTGTCCCTTTTCCCCCTCAGCTGGTGGCATGAGGCTCCTACCTCACCTGGGGTTGCTGGTCACCAACATAGGCTCTGGAATCAGACCTGAGCTGGCCCTGCACTTTCTCTGTGCCCTTGGATGAGTTACTGACCTCCTGTGTCTCCATTCACCACAGATGACACTGGAGTAACAGCCAGAGTCCCTCCCAGGATCGCTGTGAGGTTTAACCAAGAAGCAACAACGAGATGCATGTCTAGCACATTGCAGACCCTCAAATCCCTGAGCTATTGATTTTCTGTGCCCGGTTTTCCACAGCCCTGCCCTGGGCGAGCCTGAGCTGAGTGGTGAGAGAGAAGCAGGGTATTTAGCTTTGAGGAAGGGTCAGCCAGCCCAGCGTCCCCCATCCCCTCTTCTTCCAGCGGCTGGTCAGGTTCCTCCCACTCTGAGAGCACTGCCTATCCACCCCTGTGCCTTCTCCCCACCCATCAACCCTCTCTTTTCCCCCTTCTCTTTCTCCAGCTCAAGTTCCATCATCCATCCCTCAACCACCATCTCACCAACACCCCTCAGGCCCTATGCCACACTTCCTTTCCACTTAGCTAATTAGGAAAACGCCATCTCTGGATGCAGCCTCCATCTGCTGGCTCCTGTCACTGTGGAGCACTATAGAAGAAAGACGGTGACACAGGAGCCCCAGTCCTGGCATCTCAGGACCCCTCCCTCTATGCCCTTGGCTCTGCTCCATCCTGCAGTCACTCAGCTTCAGACCTTCTCTGTGTCTCGCCTACCTCCACAGTTTCTTACTCTCTCCCTCCCTTGCAGCCTTACCTCCAGCTTTACAGAGGAAACTGAGGTCATCAGACCAAGTGGTGCAGGAGAGCTCAAACACAAACCTACCATCCCCAATATACCATTCCTTCTCCCTTGACACAAGAAGAGAGGCAGCCTCCCATCCCCACCTTGGGACCCCAGCCTCCCTACCCTCTCAGACCACATCCCAGGTGCCAAGCCCTGGGCAAGGCATTGCCCCACATCCTGTAATTTCATCTTTGCAACCACCTATGAGAGAAGATCCTAACTCCCTCTGCAAAGCTGGCCCCAAAGTCTCTGTGAAGGATTCACCCATCAGTCAGGGAGTATTCCTAACAGGGAGGGGTGCTGTCCATGGTGCTGATTGAGGCAAACCTGATCCTGTCCTCACAAATCTCTGAAACTATAGAAGGGACACTGCACGTCCCATACACCCGACTGTCATCACCGTTTCCATTTTCTCATTGTCCCTGTTGGAAGCTGAAGGCCTCGCTGGCCAGACCTTCTCCCTTGTGAAGCTCATGGAGACGCAGAAGGGCTGGGCCTCCCAAATCCTGATGATCAAGATCTGAGAAAAGAAACGTCCCCTTCCCACTCACTGCAGAGTGTCAGTCAGGTTTGTATCACTGAGAACAGCCATTATAGCATCATCCTCACTTTATGTCCTGTATGGATATGCATGCAAAAACACTATGGTTTTATTATTATTACATCTGCCTTATTTAGCTTTTAACTTGAATTTTTTTTAATTGGAGGAAAAATGCTTTATAATGTTGTCTTGGTTTCTGCCATACAACAATGTGGTTCAGTCACAATTTTATATATATATATATATATATATATATATATATATATATATATATATCTCCCCTCCCTGTTGAACCTACCTTCCCCACCATCCCACCCCTGTAAGTCATCACAGAGAGCCAGGCCAGGCATCCTGTGTTATACAGCAGCTTCCCACTAGCTATCTGGGCTTCCCTAACGGTCCAGCAATAAAGAATCTGCCTGCCAATGCAGGAGATGCGAGTTGGATCCCTGGGCGGAGAAGATCCCCTGGAGGAGGAAATGGCAACCCACTCCAGTATTCTTGCCTGGAGAATTCCATGGAGAGAGGAGACTGGCAGACTACAGTCCATGGTGTTGCAAAGAGCAGGACGTGACTGGGCACGCATGCACACTCAGCACTGCTTGTCTATTTTGCACATCATAGTGTACACACGTCAATGCTACTTGCTCAACTTGCCCCACCCCTCCTTCCCCTGCTGTGTCCACAACTCCATTCTCTACTTCTGCATCTCCATTCCTTCCCTGCAAATAGGCTCATCAGTACCGTTTTTCTAGATTCTGTGTGTGTGTGTGTGTGTGTATATACACACACATACATTAATACATAATATTTGTTTTTCTCTGACTGTACTTCACGCTGTATAATAGGCTCTAGGGTCATCCACCACACTGCAACTGACTCAGTAAAACTGTCCTCAAAAGTATGATTTGTTCATAGAACTTTTTTAAGACTCCTAGACTTCAAGACTATTGTTATATCCTATGAACTGTTACCTGTTACTTCGAAGAGTCTACAATTCTGATTGTTTTAGTGAAAAAGGTTTGCAAAAATATGAAAACACATTTTCTGCTTCTGGGTAAAAACAGACGTGTGGTTTCCTGTTGAGCCAGAGGCAAATGAGAACCATCCCTTTTCTCCACGTGGGCAGCAGCCCTGTGACTGTGTTGGGTCTCCTGGTCTGTGTAAATCAGCGCAGGGCAGTGGACCCCGATCCCTGGGCCGCCATGCTCCTGGCCCAGGCCCTCAGCGGCCGTGCTTGCAGATGGAAGCACCAGCAGATGGGCTGGCATGAGCTTGAAGGACTAGTTCCAAGCTTGGTTCCTACCCTCTGAGCACCCAGCATGTTCCCCATGTCATGGTTTCAGGGGAGACAGGTGACAGAGGAATGACTCGCCTGACCTGAGGCCCCCCACTCTCCCACATCCATCCTTCTCCTCTGTTGTGATCGACTTATTCAAGAAGTGTGACCTTGGTCTCCAATCGCTAAACCTCAGTTTCCTCATCGTTATAAAACACCCGCTTCTGCCCACCACCAGGCAGGGAGGGAGACTTCCATGAGATCACAGAGCAGTTGTTAGAAGCTATTCAGCACTTTGGACAGTTACAAGCCACTCTGCCAGGGAGAAAATCATTTTGGAACAGCAGCCGTGGGCTCCATCCACCAGATGCTGTGAGACAACCAGACTGTTTCCAGACGCTGCCCAGTGTCCCCTCCAGAGGGATGCCCAAGGCTGAGGGGCCCTGCTTGAGGTAGACACTACTCAGACTTCCGAGGAGATGCTCTGTGGGGTCTTGTGGAGAGGGCGGCCCCTCAAGACACCCACAGCTGTTTGATATTAAGTCCCCTGGGTCCTGTCACCATGGAAACTCCAATGGGCCTCAGCAGTGGCCTTCAAGCTCCTGTCCTCCAGCCCATGATGCTCCAAATCCAGTCTCTAAACAAGAGGGTGGCAAACTGTTGTATAAAGGGCTTTGGCTTTGCAGGTTATAAGGTCTCAGGAAAGGCAACCCACTCCAGTATTCTTGCCTGGAGAATCCCATAGACAGAGGAGCCTGGTGGGCTACAGGGCTACAGTACACAGGGTTGCAAAGAGTTGGACAAGACTGAGTGACTAACACTTTCATATCATGGCCCAAATCTATTGTCTAAAATAGGGGCAGTAAACTTCTCTGTAAAGGGCTCGGCTTTACAGCTTATAAGGTCTCTGTTGGTGCAGAAAACTCTGCTGGCGGACACAAAGAGCAAACTCCCCTGGCCGCCCACCCAAGTGGATGTGGGGCCACCTGTCACCTCAGTGTTGCCCAGTAGACCTTTCTCAGATGATGGAAATGCTTCTGCTTTCTCTGTTACAGCAGCCACACTGGCCAGTGAGCACCTGACCAGTGGCTGATGAACAGGAGAGCTGGATTTTTAAATTGTTTTTGGTTTAAATTAATATAAATCACCACGCAGCTAGTGGACAGGGTGGCTCTGGATTTCTGGGAATCAGTGGCCACAGCCCTTCAACCAGAGAGGTCTCAGGGTAAGCTTCCAGCAGACCTGTGGAGGTCCCCTCACCCCACCAGCCCAAGGTGGAATGTGGGTCCCCCAACGTGCTCTTAGGGATCTGGGACTCAACACACCAGGCACTTGCACCCCTAACCTCCTGTGATTCTCTCCTCAAAACTCATCACACATTGAGCCCTCACACCCCAACCAGTCTGAAGGGTCCTAGTCTGGGGAACTGGTATCTCAGCACCTCCTCTCTAAATCAGCATCTTCCTTCGCACCCTGTGTGAATGTGTAGCTACCACTGTATTCCAGAATACTGTGACCCTGAAACATTAACATCTCAAGTACTGTGTTGAACTTTTTTTTTTTTTTTAATGTAAAAGCGGACGTCAGCTTTGCATGTTCGCCGCATTTGGAATTCCACCCTCAGGGTGTCCCTTCCTGCCCTGACCAGCAGAGGTCGCTGCTCACCCACTGAGCTACAAGCCAAAGTCTTTCTGCCTGGGACATACTGGTGGTTCGGGGGGCTTGCTTTATAACCTGTTATCACCCACCAGAGACGTCCTGAGACTGAGACAGACCAGCCTGAGAGGAGGACGGGGTGGGCTGGGGGGACAGCTGCCGTGGTCAGTTTCACTGAACCCCAGTGACACCCAGCACACTTGGACATGGGCAAGGAGACTGGCCAACTCCCAGAAAAGAGGTTCCACAGCTCAGGCCAAGCAGTGCACATCGGTGCCGTACGGACACCTGCTGAGAGGCTGGTGTTGGGTACAGGGAGGGAGCTGTCTCTGCCTGGTCCCCAGGTTTACGGTGCCAGCCCACGAGCTGATTGTACAGACAAAGGCAGGCTGGGTCTGACCTGTAGCCAGCAATCTGCTGACCCTCTTCTAGATGACAGAACCACCCACATTCCAGAACATGCCAGAAGCACAGCAAAGTCTGGCTATAGTTGGGGCTGTAGAATGTTAAGAGCATGTCTGCGAATCAAATCCCAGCTTTACCACTGATGTGAAGGCTCTGCGGCCTCAGGGAAGTGACTTAATCTCTCTGGTCCATCTTAAAAAAATGGGGGACTTCCCTACAGCTGACTCAGGCTGGTGTTTGGCAGAAACCAACACAATATTGTAAAGCAGTTATCCTTCGATTAAAAATAAGTAAATTTAATTTTTACAAAATGGGGGCCTTCCCTGGTAGTAAAATGAGAAAGGATTCTCCTTGTAATGCAGAGGATGCAGGTTCGACCCCTGGTCAGGGACCTGAGAGCTCACATGTCGTGGGGCAACTAAGCCTGTGCACCCCAACTACTGAGCCGTGAACCCTGGAGCCTCTGCAATGAGAAGCCGCTGCAAGGAGAAGCCCCAGCACTGCAACTGGAGAGTAGCCCCGACTCACCACAAACAGAGAAAAACCTGAATACAGACATGAAGACTCAGCGCAACCAAAAATAAAATAAAATTTTTAAAAATGGGGCTAAGATAATCCAGCACACAGAGAACATGCTCACTGAATGCCACTTTTCCTCTAAATTCGTGTACTTCTGGGAACACCAGCGCTCAGCCCCAGTCCCACAGAATCCTGTCCCACCTAACATCAAAACAATGGGTCCTCCTGGGGTTTTTGGAGAATGTTCTATGGCTGATGCCACACCATCCACACAAAACCAGGAATCACCCCAAACACAAAAGCCCAAAGCCAACCCAAATCACTGAATCCAATCTTCTCAGCTCCCAGCCACAGTGACTGTGTGGGAACAAGGGCCCAGGGGGCGTGGACTTTGATGGCTGAAAAGCAGCTAGCTACACACGTAGATTTTTGCGAATGCTCCCGAGTTTTAAGCCCAGGCAATGTTGGAAGTGGCGAGTTTCAGGTCTCTGCATTAGATTTCAATCCACTCATTGAATGGGGCTTTGCTCAAGGTCAGGCTTCCAGAAGGGACTGGAGCTGCAGTCCTGGTCCGTGTTCTCGGTGCAAGGTTTGTGACCTACAGGGCTGCCAGAGACCCGGCGGAGGCCCCATTCAAAGCAAAACTCAGGTGCACCACACCCCCAAACATGTGTGCTGTTAGTGTCAAGGCCTCTGGGGGGCGTTGGCAAGCAACCCAACACCAGGAGTTACTGCATCGCCCTCTCCCAAAGGGCTGCTTTTCCATAATGTATGTGTGTGCTCGGCTGTGTCTGACTCTCTGTGACCCCATGGACTGTAGCCCACCAGGCTCCTCTGTCCACGGGGCTCTCCAGGCAAGAATAGTGGAGTGGGTTGCCATTCCTTTCTCCAGGGGATCTTCCCAACTCAGGGGCTGAACCCGCATCTCTTACATCTTCTGCATCGGCAGGCGGATTCTTTACCACTAGCACCACCACAATGACAACGACAAAAGTGATGATGACGATAAAGGTGATGATGATAACCCCTGGCGGCGGCAGCAAACGCTGGGTGAGCGCTCAGTGTGAGCGACAACTGAGCCGAGTGGTTTCACTTTAGCAACCCCAAGAAGTGTGTGCCACGTGACCCCATCTATGGTTGGCGACACAGGTTCAGAGAGGATAAGTGACTTGTCCACAGCCACACAGCTTGGTGAGGAATTCAGTCACATCTCAAACCCAGGTCAGGCTGATGTCAAAGACATTGCTCTCAAGTTTCTAGTTCTATACCCTTGGAGCTTCCCTGGTGGCTCAAAGGTAAAGAATCTGCCTGCAGTGCAGGAGACATGGGCTTGATCCCCAGGTAGGAAAGATCCCCTGGAGTAGGAAATGGCAACCCATTCTAGTATTCTTGCCTGGAGAAGTCCATGGATAGAGGAGTCTGGCGCGCTACAGTCCACAGGGTCACAAAGAGTCAGACACGACTGAGCAACTAAAACAACAAAACCCTTGGATGAGTTACCTGTGCACCCCCTTCTCATCAACAAGGGGAAGGGGGCAACAGCATCAGTCATCTGGGTGTTCTTCCAGGGTTCCACGTGCCAACATACGTGACCGCACTTAGAACGGCATCATGCACACAAGCAGCCAAGCGCACTGGCTCTTCTGGTCGCCAGCGTAACGATAGAGATCAGTAGCTGCTGATACGCTGACCACACCTCAAAGGAATGAACCAGCCCTGCTGCCTCTAAGGACAGCCTTCCACCAAGGCTGCTGCCCAGCGCAGGCCGGGACCCTCGTCCTACCCAGGTCAACAGTCATCCCCAGAGCAGCTCAACCCCAGCGTCCAGTCAATACCTGCATCGTCTGCATGGTTATCTGAGGCCAGCGGCTCGTCTGGGGAGGCCTGGTCTGTCCCTGTGGCCAAAGGGCTTCCCGGCGGCGCTTCCTCTGAAGTCAGCGGCTCCTGCCGGGGTGTGGAGGGTTCGCTCTGTGCAGCACGGGGCTCTCCGTCGGGACTGCATGCTTTGTTCTCAGCATCTGCAAGAATGTCAGCTGTCAGCCGAGCCTGACTCCCTTCCTACCGGCTCGCATTCATACAAGGTGACTTCCTGGAAGAACGCCATCCCAGGCTGGGGTGGTACCCTGCATTGCTCCCACACACCCTGGGAATTCTTCTCCATCTCCACTGTCTTCCTAGGGCAGCACCAAGCATCACAGCACACCTGCCCCGGCCTCTGCCTGTACCACTTCTAACCCACATCTGAGCCTCTGTGGTGTCCCTGTCCCACCAGCCAAGGCCACCCACACAGGTGATGACAAGCGCCGATTGCTGTCCATCCCCAAGGTGCTAGGTTGTACCATTTTGGCTATAAATAACCTTCCATTTCAGCATCCACTTCCCACCATTTGGTCCCCAACACACAAATGCTTCTCATATGTCAGATCTGACATTGTGCCAACCCCGGAAATCTGGAGGTTAACAAGACAATCCTTACCCACCTCCCACAGGAGGCTTAAACTCTGGGCAGCCACACATGGCATCACCAGCCCAGAAACAGGGCACAGCCCAGGGCTGAGCAGGAATCAGGGAGTCCTTGGTCGAGACAGTGGCCATCCCAGGACGCAGGATACCAGACTCCTAGCAGGACACCTCAAGAAGGATCAGCACCGCCCCTTGCTTGGGGCTCAGTGGCTGGAGGCTTTGAGGGTCTGGCCCTTGCCTGGTTGATCGCCCCCATGGGGTCATATCAGCACTGAGGGGCTTGATGCTCTGGAGCATAATGACCGACTGGTCCAGGTATAAGAACCACACAGCACAGGTCCAGGCTGGAGGCTCAGCCAGTCAATCATGGTCAGCTCTGAGATGCAGCTCCTAGCTCCGGGCTCGCAGCACCCACACGGCCCCCTGCACAACCTAATCCCTAGAGCCGGTTCATCCAGGCCACCATGGGGCAGGGTGTCAGTGTAATCTGTGCACATCCACACGGCTGGCCTGCTCAGCACAGTGCGGGGAGGGGCAGCCTGGCTAGGAGAACACGCAGGTGGGTGGAGGGGAGGAGAGGTTGATTTCAGAGCCAGAGGTCCGCTGCCCACGTCAGTCCCAATTCTTACCTGCTGTCAGATGGCAATGCCCCTTCCATTCCCCAGGTGTCCCAGTGGGACAAAAAGCTTAAGGTTTCCCTCTCCACTGCCCCTAGTTCCTGTGCCCAGGCAGCAAACGGCTCCAGCCCCCAACTTCCACTTCTGTAGAATGGGGCTAATAACTCCTTGCTTCAGAGAAGTCAGTGCAAGGATTCAGTGAAGTACTGTCTATAAAACGTCTGACATAAAGCGGACGCCATGCACAGGCTTTCGTTACCCTCATTGCTGTTGTTGAAGGGGACGAGGGAGAGGATGACAAGGGCGATGGTCTGACCACTTGGCCTGGGCCCCCCTGCCCACGTGCTATCAACAGGCTCCCTGAACAGAGCCCTCCCCAACCCAGACCGGGTCTGTGACGAGACCCTGGAGGGACATACGCTTGTCATCACTGTTGTTCATGTTCCCTCTGCTGCATGTCCCCTCGGGGGAGGTGGGTGGAGAGGGCAGAAAAGACAGAAGTCTGAAGATCTGGGGCCCATAAGATGCCATCTGTGCAACCACGTCACCCGGCTGGGGGCAGGATCCAGACCAGGTACTGGTGACCCTTCCCCAGAAAAGAGAAGCGGCCAGTATTTGTATTTTAGACTCTCTGGGCCACAGGCCACAAAATCCATGCTCCATACTCCTTTTTTATTTTTACAAAAATCCTTTAAGTTTAAAACCATTCTAAGCTCAAGGGGCTTTACAAAAACAGATCATCAGCCAGATCTGACCAGCAGTCAACCAACTCCACCCCAGGAAAAGACCAAGACACAAGCCAAGAGAACCTGCCCAGGGGACACAATTAGAGGTCACCAGGCTCAGAACTACAGCATCTCGGACCCTCTCTCATGACTAGTGTACACACACCTGACCCACAGCTGTGACAGTCCCTGCTACCAGCTTACCTGTCCATTGGTTACAGGTGACAACCAGCACTGACTGAGGCTTTGCGGAGCTGTAGGCGCTCTGCTGGCACCAGCTTACCTGAGCATCATAGCCCCCCACCCCTTTAGGTCCTTTATAGATGGGGACCCCAAATTTTAGAAGCTGTGGCTCATTTGCCGCTGGTCATGATCCCTGCTAATAATAAAGGTATCTCCATCCTCATCAATAAAATGGTCAGAACGCTGAACCTGAAAGAGACCCAAAGGTCCCCACCCTCCACAGGGCTCAAGAAATGCTGCACCCCAACACACGGTTCTGGGGTTCCTCCACCTGCTTCTATGGCTTAGCAGGCTTGCATGACTCTTTTGGGCTGTGCTCAGAGCTCCGGCTCATAATCATGTTCAATGAAAAGTTACAGTTCTCAAAATAGCCCGGGTGGCAGGGTCGTTGCTAAGCAACGCTGGGGGGTGGGGAAGCTGCGGGCAGCTGGTCCCCTGCTCCCCTCACTGTACGTCGGTGCTCTGTCCCCGCCAGGCCCTTCCAAGGGCAGCAGAGAGGAGCACGAGCCGGGGTCATTCACAGAGCAACCATGGAGAGAGGGGACACACCACAAACATGCAACACACACCGTGCAAGCACACGCATGCATGCACACACACACACACACAGCCCCCGGCGTTCCTGCCAGACCTGACTTGACACTGCCAACTGCCCCAAGAAGAAGGACCTCGTGGTCTCTCGGGTCACTTGAACACAGCACAGGGGTAACCACCACCTCCTTCTCAGACCACTGATGCAGAATGAAACTCCTTAAATTATTTAAGACAAAGCCAAGAGGACGCACAGGAGATCGGGGAATGTCACTCAGGAGCAGACAGAGCAACTGGACAGAGAAGTGGGGGTACTCCTGTCCTTACTCAATTTGCTTGGACCAGGGAACCCCATGTGGGGCCAGGATGCCGGCCAGCCCTTGCCTGACACAGACACGTCACCAGCCAAAGCAGTGAAGGCAGAGTGAGGGAAAGGTCAGCTCCTCACCCAGGCGGACCCGGTCCCATCTCACGAGTCTCCTAGCAATGCCAACAGGGTCCTTCCTGGATCCGGCAGCTTCTTAGAGCTTCAGGAACCGAGGCGAGCTCAGAGGGGTTCATACAAAGCACGAGTTCACAGTATCACAAAATAACATACCACCCCCCTCACGAGGAGCGGGGAGGGCAAACCCACTCGCTGGACATAGGCTCGTCTCGGGGATGCACAGGCACCCCTGCAGGCCCGTCCACAGCCAGCTCATGCTGCCATGATCCGATTGCCTTGTGGGCAAACTCTGGAGCTGTCGGCACGTCCATGTACACGTGAGTGCACACCTGTGCAGGGCAGAGGCCCTTCCTGGGTTTGCCTGGCCAAGGGGGTTCCAGTACGAGTTCCCGGGGCTGTGAAGGACTCCAGCCACTCGGGGCCCCTGGGTCACTATCACAGGCTCACCTGATGTCGCAGGTACCCCCCAGTGTGAAGTCCAGGCGGGGGTGGGGGCGGCTGGCCACAGGGGGTGCTCCTGGCTACTACCAGCCCAGGTGGGCGGGTGGGGTGGGGAAGGCCATCTCTGAATTGTGTGGGAGGTGGATAGTTCAACTCGCAAGGCCACAGATTCTTATCAATCCAGCAGGAACCATGCTGTCCCAGCTGCAGGACAAATTAGGGACAGACCAGGCCTGACCAAGAGCTGGACCTCACCTGCAGTGGGTACAGGCATTTTCTGAACAAGCGCAGGACTGAAACAATCAGCCCAACAGGCATTTACCCCAGGAGGCTGCAGCCAAACATCCTCAGGTCTCCTCTCATCACTGTGTGTTCATTACACAGTCAGCACAGAGTATAAGGGGTACGAGTGGGTACTCAGCCCACATCCCTGCCCCCTCTCCCTGACCCAGGTCCCTTCCTGGGGCAACCCTTGCTGCCCGACTTCTCACACACACACCCCCAACCAGTGACACGCCCCCAACCAGCAATGCCCCCCAGCAGGCTCACCCCAGACTCTGCCCACTCTCCCTGTGGCTTCCTGGGCCCCCGTGGCCCCGGAGGAGCCTGTCACCCAGCCGCTTCCTGGGGAGTCTTGTTCTCTTGGCTCTGTCCACGTTGAAGGAAGAGGCAGGAGGGCGCTAGGCCCTGTGAGATGCCAGACTCTCTCCCTTTCTCCATTCCTGACCTCCCCACTTCCCCACCCACCTTCTCTCAGCAGCTCCTTCTTGAGGTGCCTGCTCCCTTCCCCTGTGGGGTCCTGCACGGGCTGCTCCATGGGGCTGGAAGACGCTACCCAATTCCCTATCACTCTCGCATCTCACCCTTGGCAGCACCAACATTAGAGCCAGCTGGGGAGGTTTATAAAGCAGGGCGCCTAAGCCCCGCCCCCAGCGCCTTGGACAGCAGGGCTCCCAGGTGACCCTAATTGTAGCAAGTTCGAGAAGCAGCCTGTTGACTCCCGCCACCTTTGGCCCCTCCAGCATCAGCCCCGCTCACGTTCTCCATGAGCTCCGTGCCTCTCCTTCAGCACACTCAGCTCAGCTGTGACTGTATGCTGACCTGTGGGATTACACAATCTTTGTTCCCCACCAGACTGTCGGGCTCTCCGGTAGCTTGAACAGTAAAGCATCCTCCCGCTGATGCACGGAGACCCGGGTTCAATCTCTGGGCTGGGAAGATCCCCAGGAGGAGAACACGGAAACCCACTCCAGTATTCTTGCTTGGAGAATCCCATGGACAGAGGAGGCTGGAGGGCTACAGTCCATGGGGTCACAAAGAGTCGGACACGACTGTACAACTGAACAACAATAAATTTAAAACAGTCCAGATTCCCATCTCAGCGATGACATTCTCCTAAATCTGAGACACAGACTAGACCGTTTAGCATCTGAAAGTCCCAGGATTTGATACCAACCCTCCCTTTTTTCTTGCACCAGGCAAAGTTGGATTTTTAGCACTAATTTCCCATGCAGTTTTCCCTGAAAACAGTATCATCAAACTCTTTTCTTCTTAAATCCAAAGGAGAGAGAGGATATGAGGAGCCTGCCTGAAGCAGACCATCTAATAATCTGGGTTCACTGACTCCATGGGCTCCCTTCCTATTTCCTGATGCCTGGGCCAAATTACCAAGACACTAGGAATATCTTAGTGTCTTATCTTAGTATATATCTTAATATCTTATGGAGATAGGAATTCCATTTAGTCACGTGTCCTTGGGGGAACTAGCTCCGTGAGGCTGAATTCTTTCAATCAAGGGGGCAAGAACTTGGTTCAGCTCCAGAGACACTGGTAAACAGCAGTGAGGTTTTCTGAGACCCCCTTTTCCTACTCTCGCCAAGCTTCAGGGAACTAGAAAGCAAGAAGCTTAAGGTCAGAATCCAAGTCCTATGCCTCACACTATCACCAAAGGAGGAAGATAGGGAAAGTCAAGCATTCTGTAAATTAGTTGTGATGGTGATAAAACCAGGTGTTTCTCAAAGACGCAAACACAGGCAACCACACAGATGCCATGCTGAGTACTGTCTCTGGACCAGAGACTGAACAGCATCGGGGCCCTGCCTCCGGCTGCATGACCCAGGGCAGCCACCTCCCAGGTACTTCCATTCCTCATCTGGAGACAGGGGTACCACCACACCCAGTCCTGAGGATGCTGCGAGGACCAAAGGATGAAGGTGAACCCAGCACAGCAGTGGGTGTACAGTCGACACTTAAGAAATGGCAGCTGCAGTTCTAAGTCGTCGTGGGGAACGAAGACTCAACAAATCAAGGATTAAACTACGAATGTGAAGAAACAAAAGTCACCGCTACAACTCCAGAGGAATCGGGACAAACCACTAACTCCATCCACACCCGGCTGGGGTGGGAAGCAACCCCTCATTCCCCAGGGCAAGTGGGTACGCTCAGCTCAAGCCCCGGGAGTGGTTGACTCCTACACTCACAGAAGGGTCCTCAGGGGCAGGGGCTGAGCCATGGGTCCTGACTTGGAAAACTTCTCTAACCAGAGAATCCAGTGCAACCGCCACATCCGGACAACAGACTCCTGGGACACTCCACCCTGAGGGACTTGCTGGGCCCCCATGAGACCCCCAGCTCTGTGTTCCCGGGCCCAGCCTTGCCCAGCCCCACTTACCTTGCTCCATCATCTCCAGCAGCCCCTTCTTGATGAGGTCCTCCCGGCCCTGCCTGCCGGCCATCTTCTTCTCCAAGGCTGCACGAAATACAAACATCAGGTGAGTCCCAGGCTGTGCATCTCAGGCCCCACCTGGAGCCTCGGCCAAGGCCACCTCCAGTTCGGGAAGAGAGCAGTAAAGCAACAGGTGACCGTGGGTCAGGGGGCTACCAGGCAGGGGTGCGGTCAGGAACCCAAGCTCCCTTACCAAGCAGTGTGCTGATCGTGTACGGGAAAGCCGGGCCTTGGGGAGGCGAATGAATTCTGTTTAAGGCAGTGGTTTCCTGGCTCATCTGAGAAGCGATGCCCCAAACACCGCCCTCTAAGTTCTCACTGGCCGTTCCTTGGCCGTATTCGCCTTCACTTACCAACCCAGGGCCCTGTTCCCTCTCTGCCCTCGATGCTCTGGGGTGCATGTCTGTGGTTTTATACATCTTGGCTGCCCTTTGTCTGTTCACAGATCAGCCTTCTGCACAACTGCCCCACTGGAGGCTCCTCCAGTGAATCCCAGGTTCACCCTTTCAAAGACTGTGCCAGTCAAATAGGAAGGAGGCGGGCTGGCCCCTATTCCCCTCCACTGATTCTAATGTGCAGAAGGGCCCTTGTCAATTTCTTCTTCAGAATAGCCCTTTGGCCCTCCTCCCAGAGCAAAGCACTCCAACTTGCCTCCGCTCCGCCTCTCCCCTCCCAGGGGCCAAGCTCACTTGCTTGATGAGCTCCTTTTCCCCCTAACTGCCCAGAAACCAATTTGCCTACAGTAGAATGCAATTCCCAAACACAAACCCACATCATTCCTCAGACCCTCTCTTTAAAAGATGCAAAGTGCCAGCTATGAGCCTGGGTCACAGAGGGCCCTGAGTCCCCCACACGTGTGAGTGCTCTGCCCGATGTAGGTTACAATGGGGAATGGAACTGCCATCCAACCAGTGAAGCTTAAAGTCCAGTGGCCGATGACAAACGGATGATGACAAAGGAGTCACTGAATTTATTCAAAAATATTTTCTGAGCACCTACTCTGTGTAGGCATGGGGGAGCAAGAGAGGCATGAGCTCTGCCTGTGGGCCAGCACTTTGGCACAGAGGACTCACATCTATTACAAGCAGGCCAGTGGCATCAACCAGAACCAGACAGCCCAGGACAGGGCATCCAGGGAACTCCGGTGGCCTTCCTGAGGGCGTTGACTCAGGGATGACTAGGAAAACCCCAAATGTATCAGCAAAGAGACATTTGGGGCAAAGGGAACTTAATTTCCAAGCCAATTTCCAGGTGCCAGAAGTGTGGATAAAACTGAGTAATTGGGTTGCCATTTCCTTCTCCAGGGGATCTTCCTGACCCAGGGATGGAACCCAGGTCTCCTGCATGCAGGCAGATTCTTTATGGTCTGAGCCATCAGGGAAGCCTCGTGGAACTCTGGCTTTGGGAGGGACAAGCAAAAAGGCTGCTGTCCAGCCCAAAAACAGAGGCGAGCAGAACCAGAGTGGAGTCTCTGAACTGAGGGACCCTGTCGTCCGACCAGCACTGAGAGGTGCTTACGGGAGGCTGGCCTGGGTGCAGGGCATTACGCGAACTGTCTGTGAGTCCTCCTGATGTAAGAGTCAGAGCCAGGGGCAGTGTCCGTATCTCAGGGACACTCACCCCCAGCAGGTACAGGCTGCAATGCCACTTCCAGACTTCAGGCTTTGAGAGCCACCTTCATGGTGTTGCCCAATCCCCACTCTGGCCAAACTACAGTTTGCTTTGTTTTTCCCTTTAAATCATCTTTATTTTTACTTCATCTCATCCTGGCCAAGGATGCCTGTGAAATCAAGGATTTGATACGCTGAAGTAAATAACATCCCACACTTTGGGGGGAAAGGATGGTTTAGAATAAATAAATAAGATGCAGTGCTGTCTGCAGAATTCCAAATGCTTGATAAAGGACCCAGTGCTGGGGATGCCTGCCTGAAGGTGGGGCTGCTGCAGGTGTTCACCTGGAGACCCTCAGTCCCCTGGCAGGGTTCCCGCAGTGCTCTGATAAGCTCACAGGTCACCTCCTGCAGCCCAGTGCCAAGTGAACCAGGAGCACAAGGTCCCAAGAGCACACAGCCCACCCTCCTATCCCACAGCTCAGAGAGCACTGGGGCTCTCTGGGGTCACAGAGATCACCCTATTCCAGCCCCCGAGCCTTTCACTGATGCCCAACCTGGCGCACCTGCACAGCTATTCCCACAGCTGCGATGGTCTTCCTTGCTTTTATCCAGGGGTCAATTACACCTTGGCTCAGTGTCACCCCCTCACCTGGGTCTTCTCAGGCCACCCATCCCAAGGCCATGCCCACCCCACCCACCTGCTCCCCAGCGCCTGCACCAAGATCCTGGCTGTCACGTGCTCGTTCCCTTGTTTGTCTATCTGTCTCCCGACTACCCCCTTGGAGGAAAGCTTCAAGCAGGCAGGGTCTAGTCCCCCTCCCTAGCTCTCTGGCATATGAAGCTGCATCAGATTCATTGAATATCAGTATTCTGCTTTCATTCTTGATGAAGAGAGCTTGTCAATCAAATTCTCGGGCAGTTAGAAACATATCCTTGTGAAACACAAAGTGTGAATGGAAGACTCGCTGCTGCTATTAGGAGCCCCCCGCTCCTCACAAGTGGCTTTGCCTCTGCCGTGCTCTGAGCGCTGGAGTCTGCGCCACTTCAAGGCTGGGACCCCCAGGGACCGCCAGAGGCAGCAGCCCGAGAAGGGCACTTCTCAGGCAGATCCCTGGGGCCCAGGACTAATTCCACGCCAGCGCCTCCCTCGTTAATTGTTTCCAGCCGCAGCTAACAGGGCCTGTGGGAGCTGAGAGTCTCTCTCTCTCTCTCTCTCTCCCCCCCCTCCCCCAGGTTTGCTTCCCAGGGCACCGACCTCCCCTTAACCCAAGGTACCCTGGCACCCAGGAGCCAGACCTGAACCCGGCTGCCCCACGACCCACCACTGCTCGGCCCTGGAGGCGGCTGCCCGTCTCATCCCACTTCCCGTCCTGGTATGGCAGGAGCGTGGGCGACGGGGTGGTTCTGAGCATTTAGTTGGTTACCGTGATGTGTCGCTTTTACCCTGACAGCTGTGTCACTGTCACCAAATCCACCCCGTGGGTCTGGCTCACGGCCGGGGCAGGGGCAGAGGTACAACCTCCTGTTAGCCAACTTCCCATAGAGCTGAAGGTGACTGAGGGGGGCTTCTAGAACCTTCAGTGGGCGGAATGCCCAGATATGAAGTCTCTTCAGGAAGAGCTTAGGAGCTGGCAAGTGGAGGCCTTCTTCGGCAGGAGCCTTGAGGCATCGCAGCTAAACTGATGGCCCTCACCATCTGAATCACTGGGGGGACTCTTGGGCTCGGTGGTTGTCTCCAGGCCCCGGGTTATCAAAGTGAGTTTCCAGGTGCGGAAGGGAGGGTGTTTCATGCTCAGGTGTGGTCAGTCAGGAGAGATGGTTACCAGCTGGGTCTCACACCAGACTGGCCCTGCACCAACCCGTAACTAGGTCAAGGGGGTCACGTGTGCCCCTTGGAGTCTGGGTGGTGCATGGGCTACGGGTGTGCCTGCTGCTGCTGCCACAGCCCCAGCCAGGGACCTGGAGGGACCAGAGGAGGAAGGGACCTGCAGGAGGCGGAACAGCTCCTGTCATAGGGCCCACAGAGCACAACCCACCCCTCCCAACATCTGCAAAAGAAAGCGAGCTGACAGTGACATTGGGCCTCCACCCCAACCCTGCCTACCCCCCAACCTGTCTCCCACACCCATACTCACCTGACGTGGTCTGCTTCAGTTTTTCGTTTTTCTTTTTCCTCCATTTCCAGGGTTTGAAGATTCTGCCCAGGGTGGCCAGCTTGCTATTCCTCCTCACGGGGGGAGTTCGAATCCCTGAGACCAGATATTCGGAGCGCACTGGGGGGGTTTGGTCCATTTCATCTGGAAGGAGAAAACCCAGAGAGGGGTCAGTGGTGACCAAGCTCACACGACACCCTGGGGGGCCTGAGGTGACCCCCCTCCCCTGGGGACCACAGTGATCCTCCAAAGCCTGGGGCTCAAGAGGGCGGTCCAGGCAATGGGCACACTCTCATCTTCCATCGCATGCCAGCCCGTGTTCGAGTGCACACCAAGCAGGTTAATTCACCTCTCGCCCCCGTGAGAAGGAGCTGGGAGCCTGAGTTCTTCCAGAACCAAGAAACCCCAGAGAGACCTGAAGACACAAGAAGAGCAGGGCTGGAATGAGCAAGTACCAGGCCAGAGGATGTCACCAGCAGTCAGAGGGGCCAGGGCCTGGGGCGGGCTGGTCATCACCAGACCCAGCCTGATGCCCCATGTGACTGGTCCCCTGGCCAGCAGCCTCCAGAGAAACCCCCAAGGTTTGACTTCCCAAGCGCTTTTCTTATCAGCAGCCCAAGCCACTCAGCCCCCTGAGCCTCAGTGTCCACATCTGGAGAACAATGGCCATCCCCCATACCTAGGGTGGAGAGGAAGTTTTTGTGTGACCATAGCATGGTCATGAAGTCTGAAGTCATACAGAACCACACGAAATACACAGTTTATTGATAGCATGTTACAATGCATGTAAAGTACTATTATTTATGTTTTGAAACTGTAGACACTCTGATTAACACGGCACACCAGCATGGGGGACTTCCGGCAGAAATTTTCATGTAATAATTTATATAAGCAATATAATAATTCTTATGGAGTGAAAGTCACTGCTTGTTCAGGACTGGGTGCTATGGTATTTTATTCCCATAGTAAAACTATGAAGTGGAGACTGTTATTACATCCATTTTACAGATGGGCACACTGAGGCTGTCAGAGCAACACAATTCTGGTCTCAGGCAGTCTGACTCCAGAAACCTCTCTCATATTGCTAAACTGCTTCTAGGGTGATGATACAAATTTATTGCCCAGAGCAGGAACCAAATGGATGGATGGATGGAACACAACAAGAGACATAAACTAAGATGGTCCCAGCCAACCACTCTCTCTCTAGCTGTCCCCACACCCTCCCCTCCACCAAACCACCACCAAGGGGGATTTGGAATTTTAGTTCCCTGACCAGGGATAGAACCCATGCCCCCTGCATGGGGGTCTTAACCACTGGACCACCAGGGAAGTCCCTCTCCAGTGGTTTTTAATCAAATGTTAAATATATACCCGGGACTGGCTCCACAAAGCAATCCCATGTGGACAGACAGTCCAGGGGTGTCTTGTTCAAGAACTTCTGCCCGCAGACCCAAGGAACCAGCCAGGCTCCTAAGCCAAGGCCATCCTCCTTGTCTTCACCTCTTGTGTTCACCTAAGACCCCAGGGCTGAATATCCAGGAGGGGCCCAGGACTTTTGGGTCAGGGAGTGAGTCAGGGCAGTCCAAGGACTGGTCGCGGATCCCCAGCTCCATGCTCCAGGCGTGCAGGTTGCAGACAGTCCTTCTCTCCCCAGAGGAGGTTTATTCCATGTTACATCCTCTCCCTTCTTTCCTCCGCCCACGGACGCCAGATGGGAGCAGAACGGCCAGAACCACGTGGCCCCAGGAAAGCTGACTGTCCCGAAGGCATTATTGGCACAAAGGGGAAAGAATTGGCCAGGTCTCCCCAAGCTTCTGGGCTGGTTTGAAGATAAAGACAAAGATCCCCAGAGATGTACATGGGGATGGGGAAGAATAGCCATCACCTTGTTTATATTAATGCCTCATCTCACTCCACAAAGGATGTGTGGCCATTACATAAACACATGCCCGACAAGATACAATGAGTGTCTGAGGAAATCCGAAGGAAAGGAGTATAGACAGGGTCACTGCATCAAGGGTTAGACACCATGTGCCACTCAGAGCTTCCTAGCAGCCAAAGCAAAAAGGAGAAGCCCAGAGAATAAACCACAAATCAGACCCCAAACCTGGAATAGCTGGACTTCAACCCAGGCCATCAGCATCTCCATCCCAGAAGCCCACTTGCTAAGTCACTTCAGTTGTGTCTGATTCTTTATGACCCATAGACTACAGTCCACCAGGCTTTTCTGTCCATGGGATTTCCCAGGCAAGAATACTGGAGCGAGTTGACATTTCCTTCTCCAGGAGATCTTCCCAACCCAAGGATCAAACCCATGTCTCCTGCATAGGCAGGTGGATTTCAATGCTAAGAAACATACAGTGCAGTGGTGATTCGGGAAGTTTGCAAAGAGCCTTGAAGATGAGGAGCACAATGGCTGCCATTGGAAGTTGAGAACAACCAGTTGAGAAGATCATTGAAGCTGATCCTCTTCCAACTACACAAGAAGTTGCCAAAAAACACATCAACCATTCTAACAGAAGCCCATACAAGCCTTCGAACTGGTGTTCTCTGTGAACCCCGACAGTGAAACTCTGCCCATATCACTTTCCTGCGTACTCCCCGTGACCTCTCTTCTCATTTAGGACAAAACTACCAAGCCTGCAAAGGGCTCTGAGGTCTGCTCCTGCTCACGCCCACCTCACTCCTGCCCACTGGCCCCCCTGTCCCATTTCATCATCAGCATCCTATGCATTAGTATCCCTGGCACTTATAGAAACCAGAATGTCACAGGTGTTAGGATGCAGGTGCTGGAACCAGGCACTGGGGCTCACTCATTCAGCTCTGTCACTCACCCCCTGGGGCTGAGGGGCTCACACCACCCTCCTTCTCCCCTCTGCATCCTCACCTTTGCCATGGCCTTGCTGGAGGAACAGGGAACAGGGGACTTCCCAAGTCCTCGTCTGCTTTGCTTGAACCCATGAGGGGCAGGCAGAAGGACAGTGCAGCCCCTCCCTCATCGCCCCCTCCCCTCTCCCTCTGCCATCACCACCATCAGTTTTAATCCATGGTCTCCTTGCTCCCCCCACCTCACCTCTGCCCCCTAGTGGCTGGAGCAGGTACTGTGGTTCCCACCTCACTTCGACACACCTGGGTCCTCACAGTACAGTCTGGGACACAGGCAGCCTGTGGCCACTGAGCAGACTTCACTCCACACTCCTCTTGAGAGAACTCACTCATTCATTTATTCAACAAAAACCTACTGACACCAGGCATGTATCAGGAACTGCACCAGGAGGAGGAGGTACAGAAGTGAACAGAAAGGATCCCTACCTTCGTGGGGCTTCTATCCCCACAAAGGTCTATCTTCTGCAAGATGGACAACAGGTGTGGCTATTCAGAAACCAGCCCTGTTCACCACCTTGTTCCCTGATGCCTTCCTCTCCTGATTTTTCCCCATCACATTTATCACCTGGTGTATGGGCTTTCCTGATGACCCAGCTGGTAAAGAATCCTGCAATACAGGAGATAAAGGAGGCGCGGGTTTGATCCCTGGGTTGGGACTATACCCTGGGGAGGGCATGGAAACCCATTCCAGTATTTTTGACTAGAGAATTCCATGGACAGAGGAGTCTGGCAGGCTACAGTCCATGGGGTTGCAAAGGGTCAGACACGACCGAGTGACTAAGCACACACACACGTGTGTGTGTATGTGCCTGCATGCACACAGACACACACACACCCCTGCACAATTACCTGTTTGCCTGCTGCTCATAGTCACCTCCCTAATTGGAAGGCAGGGTCTGCTTTGACATCTGGTTTGCAGCCAAACCCCTGGTGTCCAGAATACATGAGGCAAGAACCCACGTGCTGAAGGCAATCTTTCCAGACGCAAGGATGGATTGACAGAACCCAGCACTTTCTCAGGGAGCTGGGAGAACATGTGGGTGACTGTAAACAGCCGGTTATGAAAGGCTGCTCTGAGCGGGGCTATTGGAGCAAAAGCCTGGATGAGGGAGCCAGCAGTGTAGACAGGAATGGAGCAGGGAAGAGGGTCCCAGGCAGAGGAGGAATGAGCTCAAGGGCTTGGAGGAAGAGCACAGTAGGGGAGGGCTGTGGATGAGCTGGGGAGGCAGGCAGAGGCTTGAACTTGATTCAAAACCCAGCAGGAGCCTCCGGGGTTCTTCAGCTCAAACAACTGGATTTGTTCATTTATCAAATATCCAATGTGTGTGACCAGGAAGACACCTTAGTCTGAGTGACTCCCTGAGGTTGTGGGGGTGGTGGGGGATTTCCTGCTGTCATGGGAGGAGTAAAGACCCCTGCGCCCTGGTGGGGACCCCCTCCAGAGGTCTGAAGGCTGTGCCTCCACCTCCCTCTCTCCCTGCCTGCCCCTAGGTGAGGGCTAGACCAGGTGAGGGCTGTGACTTACAATCCAAGGTCAGAAACTTCAGAAGAGATGCGCAGTCAGCGAAGGAACCGCTTACAAGCCACCCGAGGGCATGAATCTGTCACTGATGGTGTGACTGGAGGTCCGAGTGAGCAAAAGTGGGGTGGTCCTCCTGGGCACTGCATGGCCCACTCACACTGGCAGGTGGGAGTGAATGTGGGCAAGTGTGTATCTAGGAGAGAGGGTGTGTATATGTGTGAGCCTTTATGGGTGTGCACATGTGAACCCGTACACATGTGTCACACAGAGAAGAGAGGCTGGGGGGACTGCCACCCCTCTCTCCAGCCCATTAATTTGCTCAGCATCCCTGGAGTTGCTGGGGAGCCTCCTTCCCACATCAGAGAGGATTCCTGGAGGTGCAGACACATTAGTAGACTCTGAATAGTGCAGTGGCACTCAGTTCCAGGGGCACCTCTGCCACCTGTGAGGCATTAGCAGTTAATTAATGAAAACTGTTTTCCCCACATCTGCTGAGCAAGTACAGCTTGCAGCCACAGGGCAGGCGGGAGCACCTCACAGGCTCCCACATGATGGATGGGGCGGGCGCCCTGCCCTGGAGCTGAAGGGGCCGGCCCCAGCCCCTCCCTTCTCTGGTCCCTTGGACCAGCGGGTCCACAACATTTTTGGCACCAGGGACCGGTTTCATGGAAGACAACTTTCACATGGACCAGTGTAGGGGTGCAGAAGACAGTTTCAGGGTGATTCAAGCACATCACATTTATTGAGTTTGTTGAACAGGAGGCAGAGCTCAGGCAGTAATGTGAGTGATGGGGAGCAGCTGTAAATAAAGATGAAGCTTCTCTCATTCACCTGCCACTCACCTCCTGCTGTGAGGCCCACTTCCTAACAGGCTGCAGAGCGGTAAGGGTCTGTGGCTCCCAGGTTGGCGACCCCTGCCTTAGACAACTCCAATCCTCTCCCGGTTCCCTCTGAGGCTCACAGCAAGGGAGACACCTGTCCCCCGGGACTCAATGCCCATCCACCCCCATTGATAGATCCCACAAAGCTACAAGTCAGGCACTGCTAGAACAAGGCAGTGAAGGATACCAATGCCACGGCCAAGGAGGTCACTGAGCTTATGGGCTAATTTCCATGTCTGTCTCAGGGCCAGCTCCTTTATTCCTAATACTCCCTTCCATCCTAGCTCTGATCACAGTCAGATCTCATCTTGGGATGTGCTGTTTATTGTTATCATCTATCTTTCCCATCAGAACAAATATAAGCTTTATGAGAATAGGAACTGTGGCCATCTTGTTCATCACGGGTCCCTGGCATCTTCACAGGCAACTGGCACCCAGGAGGCATTCAAATAAACACCTGCTTGATCTGTGAATCTGGGAAGCAGAGCTGCCAGGGCTGGAGCCCCCATCCTCCTAACTCCAAAGTCCTCCTCTTAGTGACATCAGGCATTTCGGCTTCCTTGTCTTCTATCCACTGACCTGTCCCTGTCTCCTTCTGCTTCCCCAGGTCACCTTCCCCAAAACACACTGGGAGGGAAGCCCCCCTCACTGATTACCAGGTGCCGTGTGCTGAGCTACGGGCCTCACAGGGGAAACAGGCCCCATCTGTATCAGACAATACTGAAACACAACCTTTTGCTTGTTTCACTCATTCATTCATGAATTCATTCATCAAGCATCAGCTGAGGCCTGCTGTGTGCCAGGGCTGCTCTGAGTTTGAGACAGAGCTGTAAACACAACTGATACACTGTCTTGCTCTGCATGAAGCTCACCTGCTTACGGAGGAGGAAGAGAAGCAAGAAACAGTGACTCCAGAGCGTGAAATGAGCTATGAAAGAAGCAAACAGGAAGTGGGGATGTGGGTCAGCAGTGTGGCCTCTGTTTCTTCAGTGAGTCCTTGCCTTCCCCGAAGAATCCGCCTGGCAATATGTAGTGCCCACGTTATGTAAACAAAGCACTGTGCCAGGTGTGAGGTGAAATAAAGAGATGCCGGACACTCCCCTGCCCTGATGGACTCACTGACTATGGGGGAAATCAAGATGCACTGAATCACCAGGGAGAACCAAGACGGAGAATTATAACTTCAGAGGAAGCAACTCTTCCTGCCTGGGCTGGGAAAACTCTGAGAAGGCTACCAGGGGTGGGGGTGACACTGGAGCTGGGCCTTGGAGGTTAACTAGGAGCTGAATAAAAGGTGCACACCCATAAAAGCATGATCGCAGGTGGTGTCTGGTGCATAACAAAGAACACGGGGGAGTAAGATTTGACGCCTCCAGTCTCTGAGGCTCAGATGCCCTATAAAATCTCCACATATAAAACTGGGATCCACACAGAGATTCCATCTGTCTATGGTGCCAACTCATGACCAACATACACCCACAAATACACAGACATAAAATTATCATCATTATCATCACCACTGACTATCAATAATAGGAAAAGATAATCTCAAAGTAAGAAAAAAATCTTTCTTATTGCTATATCAATAAATACATGGATAAATGAAAAAAATAGCAAGTGTTGTCCTTATTGTTTTTAAGTTGCTGGCATGGGTCTGAGTATGTGAATCTGAAAACCCTTAGGCTGGCGCTCTCCATTTCTGGATGGAGAGGATGGAGGCGTTCAGCCAAGAAGAGCCGTGTGTGGCCACGATGGCGCCTTGAGAGCATGAGAACCACGTAGGGATCTGGTTCGAGACCAGCCACATGGAACGGCTGCAGAGAACATCAGTGTGGGCAGCAGCTTCAGGGAACAAGGCTGAAGGCCAGGAGGCCCGCTGAGAGAGGCCAGGCAGGGTGAGGGCCGTGGGACAGCAGGGAAGAGCAGGGTGGTCCAGGGACGTCATTGCAGCCGAGTCTTCACCAGATCTTGGTGAGAAAACAAGGGGCCAGGAACACAGGCAGAAGACTCCAGAAAACCAAGGTTTGTTTTGTCGTCACTGTCATCAGCAACAGCAGCATCTGTTGGGCACCTGCTGCGTGACAAGCTGTGTTCTGAGCACCTGACATGGATCCGCTCATTCCGTTCCCGTCAAGACCTGAGAAGGCAGGTCGCTATCTTCATCACTCACATTAGAGTAAAGAAAATGGAAGCAGGGATGAAACAACTTTCCCAGGTCACGCGGCTAAAGTGATAGAGTGGGCTTGGAAATCAGGACACCTGCTCTGAAAGCCCTCGTCCTAACCCCAATGTCAGACGCCATGGAGCAGATGATAACAGCGCTGTTACCTGGGATACGGGATGAAGGAGGAGAAGCAGATATGGAGCAGAGAGCATCATTAAAGCAATGTACACGAAAATCATGGCATTTAGGGTGTAAAGACCAATAACTTGTGCCCAGTCTGCAAGAGATGTGGCTTTATGGCTGCTGTCTATTAAGAAAGTGCTGGGTGCTTTCATAGACACACCATCTGGATGGCTCCGAAGGTCCAAAGCCAAATTCACGAAATGGATTTGAAGTTGCCCAATACAGAACTAGTCTTGGTTTGACCTTCTCCTGTCCTCCTGGAAAGTTCTGGAGTATCAGTCCAAGAGCAGGATATGTTAGGGGGGTACTGATAAACCCAAGAAGAACTGGGCCACATGTGGACAGCTTCCAGGGAGCAGTGAGACCACATCCCCAGGGTCACGCTGCTCAGAATGCAGGAAGAAGCTGGTTGCTGAGTGGGGCAGGGGAGCAGGGATTAGGAAGAAGAATGAATTTACTTAAAGCGGGGGTGGGGTGGGAGGGGGAAGAATTCCTGAAGGCCTGTGGCTCTATGCCCAGCAACTCTGCAGACATCTCTCTACAGTTCTCCAAGTATATCCATCAGAACCTGTGAACAGTGACAGCCCCCTGCGATGGAAAAACTGCCGCCTTCCAGCTGGGAGGGAACAGGGACCCCCACAGCAGGTGCCCAGCACAGCAGCGGGTGCAGGAGTAAATGAATGAAGAAGAGAATGAATGAATGAGAAATGGATCCTGGAATACAAAAACTGAAATGGAATCAGAATGCAGGTCAACGGTACTTAACAAAGACCTGAGCACCTCTGTGCCCCTTTATGAGGGCAGATAATTATTCCTGAGCAACTTCCTGGCCGCATGCTGGCCCATCATTTTTCCTGGCTGCCACCTAAGCAGACGGCACCTCCTTTCTCTCCCTCCCTCATTAGTCGAGGTGCTAAGGAACATACAGAAGGAAACACAAGGCCCTGGCTGAGCTTAGAGTGAATAACCGGTCTCTGGAATACTGAGAATTAAACAAATGCTTCATCATAGAAGAACATGTCTTGGCATGCTCAAAGGAAGGCCACCAAACCCTTCTGGGTGTTCAGTCCAAAGAAACAACCCCGGGAGGTGGGGACATCTTCCGCTCCATTTTACATTTAGGAAGCAGAGGCTACGAGAGGCCCGTGTGGAAAGTCACATAGCTGGGAAGTGGTAGGTCTGGCACTGGATGCCAGGTTCTCTGACCCAAAGCTCTCCATCTGGGCATGACACTGTGTTGCCCAAAGAGTCTCCCATGGAGCCCTAGCAGTGGCAATGCTTTGTGAATGAAGACACTTGAGAAAACACTGTCTACACGGAAAGTCTTGCCTGAAGAGCCCCACCACATACCATTGTAGGAAAGGCTCTGAGAAGTCCTGCAATAAACAGTCTCATTCAACCACTTGGCCAGCTTCTCCCAAACAGAAGGACCGGCCAATCCCTATTTGCACTTGCTGCCCAGACAGTGACAACCACACAAACCATCAAATGGAGCTTGAGCAATAAACCTGAGATTAAGCCCCTTGAATATATTCTGCACTAATGACAATTTATTTAGGGAATTTAAAAGTCTTTTCCCCAATATCTGTTTCCAAAGGTAATGGGATTCACTAAAGTCTTAGCAGAGGTGTCTCTAAATTTCCTAAGTCTCTAAGCCTCTTCCAGTTATCTCAGGCCCCCTGCACAGCAATGATGCTGAAATTAATTCTAGATAAATGGGCATCATTCATGCCTCTGACACCAGTGGAAAAATCAAGACCTTATTAAAGTGGCTTCTTTTTTCCCTCATATGCATCGTGGAAAAAACAGCACATCTAGCTAGAAAGCCCATCTGTTTAGCATCAACTCCATAATTCTGCCAATGGTGGCGGGTGTCTGCCAGACATATGGCCAATTCTCCAAGTGAAATCAGCTCAAATCTGTAAATCAAGTGGATCCAAAAAGGCTCCACAGAGCTTAGAACCAGGAGTTGAAACATGAAGAGGACAGGGTCACGCAAGGGAAAAGGTGGGATCTAGAAAATCAGCTTTGTTGTCATTGGGCTTTTTCTGCACATGAGTAAACACTCATAAAAATGATTCTTCAAGAAGCCCAGAGACTTTGCAAAGCCTAAAAGCTGGTTTTAGAGGCGTCCTCTTAAAGATCCTATTTTACAGAATGGAGACAAACGAGTGTTTCAGAGAGAAGACATAAACAGTGAAATAAGACATCAGGAGAGTTTAGCATCGCAGGATAAATTTAGACAAAAAACATCACCCAACATCTTCAAAGCCCAAGTTCCAACTCTGACTTTCCAAACCTCAAATGCAAGTTGAAATTCTTAAATAATGTCAGTCAATGCTTAAGGATATACAAATGTTAATTTTAAAATATGCATACTTTAGCATTTTTCACAGGAACTAAACAAGTTATAAATTCTGGGAAGATTCTGAACCAACAGATATGTATTTAGATAGTGTATCCCAGACCCAATTTTGCTTAGGTCAAGGATGAGCAAATGTGTTCTGAAAAAGGCCAGATACTAAGTATCTTAGGCTCTGAGGGCCGAACAACCTGTTAGGATAACTCAACTCTTCTGCTGTAGCATGAAAACATCAGTGCTATGCTATGCTAAGTCACTTCAGTCGTTTCCGACTCTGTGCGACCCCATAGACGGCAGCCCACCAGGCTCCCCTGTCCCTGGGATTCTCCAGGCAAGAACACTGGAGTGGGCTGCCATTTCCTTCTCCAATGCATGAAAGTGAAAAGTGAAAGTGAAGTCGCTCAGTCGTGTTCGACTCTTAGCAACCCCATGGATTGCAGCCTAACAGGCTCCTCTGTCCATGGGATTTTCCAAGCAAGAGTACTGGAGTGGGGTGCCATTGCCTTCTCCGGAAAACATCAGTAGATGTTTGTAAATTAATAGGTGTGGCTATATTTAAATAAAACTTTATTTGCAAAAGCTGGTGACAGGAGGATTTGGTCCATGGGCTGTCGCTTGCCAACTGCTGCCTTAAACGGTCCCTTTGGAAATGTCTTCAGGGGAAAAGTACTACAGGACACTCCTGTAGTAAAAGAAAAAGAGAGAAAAGGAACATTTTCCAATCTGAGCCTTTACTTTCTAGCCCACTCCAAACCTCCAGGCTCCAGGCCAGCATCACTCTGCCCACCTAACTCTGCAGCCTCCTCCCTGGTTCCCAGGCATCCACTAACCCTGCTCCCCTAAGCAAACAGGGCTTTGCATCACTTCCCTGCTTAATGTCATAGCGGCTTCTAGAATGAAATACACAACCTCAGCTATGATCCCAGAGTCCTGGCCTCTGCTTATTTCACACCATGCCATGCCCCACTGTGCTCTACTTCTGTCTCTTTCTGCTCCTCCCACCACAGGGCTGCCTCCCAGGCCAATCACTCTAACAGTAACACTTTTCCCTGAAAAACTCCTACTCATTCCATATGGCCCCACTGTCTATGCTCACCTGTTAGGTTTCCTGTTATTTTTTCTACCACAATCTTCAACACAATTTATAACTAGCTATTGATTTCATGTTCATTAGTTTAATGTCCATCTTGGCTATTTAACCATGAGAGCATGTAAATGAATCCAAGCTTGTACTGTTCTCTGCACCAAAGGCCCGTAAATCAAGAGACGAGTTGTTGGAGTAAGGAACAGCGACTTATTCAGAAAGCTGGCAAACCGAGAAGATGGTGGCTCGTGTGCCAAAGAGCCACCTTGCCCAGGTTGGACTTCAGGCTTCTTTTGTGTGTGTGTGTGTGTAATAAAGTTTTATTAAAGTATAAAGGAGACAGAAAAAGCTTCTGACATAGGCATCAGAAGGGGGCAGAAAGAGTACCCTTCAGGCTTCTTTTTATACTTAAAGGGGAGGGAGTAAAGTCAAGCATTTTCTGGTTCCCATCAGTCTCTGGAGGGAAATGTACTAATTTCTTCCTTCCTGCAGTCACTCATAGGTAGGTCTAGTCAGGAGGTTTCCTGGGAGCAAAAGGCATTTAGCCTAATGCTCATTATCTGGGAGGCAGGGTTTCCAGAGATGGGCCATTATACATCATTTTAAGCTTATAGGCAGCATCCCCTTAGTGATGAACTTGTAACAGAATACAAAGATTCTTCCCTATTACAAGCAGAGACGAAATGTGTCCTGTATAATTGCCTCCCTATGTCCCAAACAGTCCAGGTGGGTTCAGCAGGTACTTGAGAGAAGCTGAAGATTTCTTTTTTCTGTGCTCAAGTTCACAGCCCTTGCCCATGGGGACCTGTCCAGGAACATCTGAAGGCTATAATCCTACCACAATGAGGCGTGGTTCTCAGGATTTACCAAGTAGAGTTCCCTGGCAAATCTGATGAGGTTTCCTGCTATACTGTTAATATGTTTCTGCAGCTACTCACCGACAACTTTTACCCAAGAGCCAACAGTGTGATGCTTGAACACCTACAAGTGTCTAAATGTCACCATGGCCCCTGCTTCTCCCCAGGGCCTGGTGACTGTCATGGAAGCACCAGAACGAGAGGGAGACAATAGACAAGCTCGTAGCCATACCACGCACGCTTCCTGGGAACAAGCATCAGCTGGTGATGGGCCAGTCCTGGAAACCTGCCCCTGCAGGTGACATCTGTCTGCCCAGACCATCCCTAAGGGCTTCCTGCTGCTGTTGGACGACAGCCCCCTCTGGCACCCCCAGCAAGGGCTAGCCCCGGTAGCCCCATTCGCAGCCACCATTCCCGGACATTCTGGGCCACCAGAGAGTCACCCTGGGTAGGGGCTGCAGCCAGTTCTGTCCACTCCCCACCACACACGCACTGGATGGACCCACTCACACTACAATCCGCTTTCCTGAGCATCTCCACCATACCTGAGACCCAGCCCCTGCCCATCCAGTCCCAGGGGCTAGAGGTGAGGGAGGGGACAGTCATGTAAATAGACAATTAGGACAGTGGGCTTTACCACTCCACCCTCCCCTGCCACCCACCCCAGTCCTGGTCAACCCCATCCCTCCCAGGTTCCCGCAATGTCCTCCATGGGTCATGTCCCCTGGTGCCCACTTCTCCCTGCCTGAACCCCTCCCATGGCTTCCATTTGCGACTGGAATAAAATCCCACATGGTTCCTCACGCCCCATGACCCCTCCCCTCACCACTAGCTCTGGCCCTGGGGGTCATCAGCTTCCCCTCGCTCCTTCCCACCCACAGGGGTCCGTGCTTGGTGGACCTTGAAGGACCCCTCTCCCTTCTACCTTTGCAAAGAGCTGCCTCCTTCTGATCTCCTGGGTCTTGGTACCACGGTTTCCTCCACGGGGAGGTGCATTGAGCCTTGGCAAGACCAAGCCCAGGCCCAGCACACCTTACCCCAGCAGGACACACTCCCCCCGACTCCCAAGATGAGCTGATCTCCCAGCCTCTGCCCACTGGGGAGATGCAGGCCTGGCTACAGGGGGCTCCTGAGATACGCCGGAAGCAATCAGTGAACAGACTGATGATGGACGAGGCACTCTGACCGAGAGTGAGACAGGACTCTGTGGGCAGAAAAAGGACAGGTCTCTGGACTCAGGGAAGATTTCCTGGGAGACTGAGGACACCTGAAGTAAGCTTTGAAGCATCAGTAGGAGTTCAGTGAGCTCTAATAAATACGGGGGAAAAAAAGTAATATTCCATCATATGAATAGAGTTTTGTTTCTTCATTCATCCCCTGATGGCCATTTGGGTGGTTTCCACCTTGAGGTGGTTATGAATAGTGATGCTATGAGTATTCATGTACAAGTTTTGTTTGAACAACTATTTTCAATTCTTTTAGATATATACCTAGGAATGGAATCGCTGGATCCTACGGGCTTCCCTGGTGACTCAGACAATAAAGAATCCACCTGCCAACGCAGGAGACATAAGAGACAGAGACACGGGTTCGATCCCTGGATTGGCAAGATTCCCTGGAGGCGGGCATGGCAACCCACTCCAGTATTCTTGCCTGGAGAATCCCGTGGACAGAGGCGCCTGGTGGGCTACAGTCCATAGGATCACAGAGAGTCGGACACGACTGAAGGACTTAGCATGCAGCAGCACACAGCAGCTTTAAGCATCACTTTTTTAAAAATCTGAAGGCCAGTTGGTTTACAATGTTGTTAGTTTCAGGTGTACACCGAGGTGATTCAGTGATATCCTTTACTGTCGTTTAGTCACTGAGTGGTGTCCAGCTCTTTTGCACATCCATGAACTATAGCTCACCATGGAGAGGCTCCTCT
This sequence comes from Bos grunniens, assembly GCF_055505025.1. Taxonomy (NCBI): domain Eukaryota; kingdom Metazoa; phylum Chordata; class Mammalia; order Artiodactyla; family Bovidae; genus Bos; species Bos grunniens. Next base: position 26,729,785 of record NC_141177.1, on the reverse strand, counting down.
GTCCATGGAATTCTCCAGGCAAGAATACTGGAGTGGGTTGCCATTTCCTTCTCCAGGGGATCTTCCCAACCCAGGGATCGAACCCTCATCTCCTGTACTACAGACGGATTCTTTACCACTGAGCTACCGGGGCTTCCCATATATCCTTTACAGGTTATTACAAAATACTGAATATAGTTCCTTGTGCTATACAGCAGGTCCTCATTGTTTATTTTATATTAAATGTTTATATTTAATTGTTTATTTATATTAAATATATCTAATCTATGAGTCTGCTAATCCCAAACTCCTACTTTACCCTCTGCCCACCCTACTTCCCTCTTTGGTACAGGTTCACTTTTTGAGGAAGTGCCAGCCTGTGCTTCACGGGGGCTGCACTGTTTACATCTCCAGCAGAAATGAAACACTGACACACACTACGACACAGATGAACACGGGATACACAAAGCCAGTCACCAAAGACCACATAGCACCTGAGTCCATCGACATGAAATGCCCAGAAGTAAATCCACGGGGACAGAACATAAATAAATGCATGGCTGTCAGGGCTGAGGGTAGAAAGGAAGGGGCATGAAATGGGTCTGCTGCTGCTGCTGCTAAGTCGCTTCAGTTGTATCTGATTCTGTGCGACCCCATAGACGGCAGCCCACCAAGCTCCCCCGTCCCTGGGATTCTCCAGGCAAGAACACTGGAGTGGGTTGCCATTTCCTTCTCCAATGCATGAAAGTGAAAAGTGAAAGTGAAGTTGCTCAGTCGTGTCTGACTCTTAGTGATCCCATAGACTGCAGCCCACCAGGCTCCTCTGTCCATGGGATTTTCCAGGCAAAAGTACTGGAGCAGGGTGCCATTAAAATGGGTCTAGAGTTTCCATTTAGCGCTTAAAAGTTGTGGAATGAGAGAGTGGGGATGGCTATGCAACAATGTGACGTGTATCCTTTAGAATAGCTAAAAAATGTCCAATGTTATGTCATGGGCCTTTTATCTCAATTACAAAACTCCAAAAAGCATGCCCTGGCCCCGCAGAGCTCCCTGACATGTCCTGCAGCCAGGGACAGACCTGCCAAGCCCACCCAGCAGAGCAGTGGTTTCTGGGTAGAGCCAGGAGCAGAGAGTTATGTGGTTTCCCGCCCGCCTGCCCACATCTGAGTGGGGCCTGGCCTCGTGCCGAGGAAGCCCGATGTCCCTGGGAGTAAGTGATGTGGTTATTCCATCCGTAGCAGGTCTGCACCGGGCAGAGCAGCCTTCCAGGGGACTTCTGTCAGCTCGCTTCCGAGCTGCCTCCAGGCCTGGCCATCTTTCACACGTGTTAACCCAGTTCTTTGTAGAATCAGGACCCTGGGGTCCAGAAGAACACTGGCCAGGATGCCAAACAATAACCCCCACACACATCAGGGCTGGGATTCACACCGTAAAAGAGCAGTAAAAACAAAAAGCCTCATGCAATGTGCAAACTTTGCAATCCCCCTAAATTAAAAACTCATTCAGGATCACACATTTCAAAGCATTCTGGCTGCAGGGACCGTAAGCTGGGCTCAAGCCCTTGCCATGTGGACGCAAGACCCTATCTGACAATCAAAACCACTCTCCCCTGGAGAAGGAAATGGCAATCCACTCTAGCATTCTTGCCTGGAGAATTCCATGGACAGAGGAACCTGGCGGGTTACAGGCTATGGGGTTGCAAAGAGTCAGACACGACTGAAGCTATTTAGAACACACACATAAGAGACCTGTATGGGAGCATGTGATGGGGGACTAGACAAATCTCCCAGAGGAGGTTATCCAGACCAGATGAGAAGGATGAGCTAGGCTGGGGAATTTCATCCAGGGGAAAAAAATGTGCAAACCTCCCTGGAAAGAGGCAGCTTGGTCTATTCACAGTCACGCCGTTCTCTGAACATCTTCACTGCCCATTCGTCTTACCAGCATTAATATCAGGAACAACGGGGATGGCAAGAGGCCCAGAGTGTTCTCCCCACAGCATCTGGTCCTGCCTTCTCTCCACCTCATCACTTACCACCCTAACCAGACCGGCCGCGACTTTGTTCTGCAGGGTCTTTTTTTTGGGGGGGGCGGGGTGGGGCTTCAAGGATTTTACCTGGGTTTTCCTTTAGAAAACCCTTCTCCTGGCCTGGCCAACTCCTGTTCTGGGTCACAGTTTAAATTTTACATCCTACAAAAGCCATTCACAGCTCAGAAGTGGGGGCTCTGCCCTGTGCACCTTCAGCCCCTGCATCATCACCCACTATCATCACCTCTCACACACAGCATCTGAACTGTTGGTTCTTTGGCTCTCTGGCTGGAATGACTACCGCAAGACAGAGAGACACGTGGGCCTTGCCCACTCACACCAATCAGGCCAGAATATCACACAAAGTCAGTCCTCAGGAAGGGCCTTTGACGTGACGGCAGCCGATGTGGGTTTATCCTACAAAGCACAGTGTAGCATTGCCACGCTCAGGTTCCAGGAGTCAGAATGGGCTGGGTGCGCAGACACCCAGTTTTTATTAACCATTGCAATTTGAACAGGGTACTTCACCTCTCCAATACTTGGGTTCCTGACATCCATGACATGGGCATGACATTAGTACTTACTGCAAAGGGTTTTTGGGAGGATTAGATGAGTTCACACGTGTGGATGGCTTAACATGGTGCCTGGCACATGGCAAGGTTTAATCAACGTCACCTCCCATCAGCGCCTTTCTCTGCCATCCGTTTTCTAGGCTCCTTGGGCGTCCTGGATCACAGTCTCAGGGGACACAGCAGGCACTCAGTAAACACCTGATGGATGGATGAGTAACGATACCTCAGAGAACCTGGCCCAAATCTCATGATTTTCAAGGGGATCATCAAAAGCACTTTTACCAAGTCTTTCGATTTCAACAGAATGGGTATTCCCTTCTAAGAGCAAAATACCAAAGACAAATGAAAAAAAAGATTAGTGGTTCCTTTTGGATTCTGCAAGGACTGGGTTGGAAGCTTTCAGGAGAAGTGGCCATGATGACAGGACACTTAAGATACCTGGAAGAACAATTCTTTTTAAAGATCTGGAGGGAAAGTGAACAGCAAACAAAACTGGGAAGAACCAGAGTCCTGAGATCAAAGGAAGGTAGAAAACCCTGTGTGGCTCACCCTCCTTGAGAACTCGGGCTGAGTAAGGAAGGCCAGCCCCAATGCACAGACACGGGGACCGTCTAACGTGATGGCAGCGTGCTGACCGGATGCAGGCAGCTGTGCGTCACCAGCACCACTGGACCGCTGCAATAGCGGGCCCTCAAAAGCAAAGGGGGACAGGAACCGGGAGACGTAAGAAGCCGTGGCCTCCACCTGATTTAGGCTCCACATACCTGTCCGTGTGAGCCCCTGGGCTCCTTGTGGGTGGCTTTAATGTTTACTGATACATGTGTGCACCCAGCGTGGCGGCTCCACTCTGTGTCAGCCTCCCCCAAAGAAATGGTCAGACACGCTGCCTCCTGTGGCACCTTGGTGGTGCTGCCTCTTCCTCACTGGATGACCCCACCCCAGCACAAGTGTGCCTTTCTTCCACACTCACCGCCAGCCTCCTGGAAGAGAGCTGGGGGCTGCGGGGAGAGTGAGACACGTAAGCACAGGGCCCCTGCCTTCAAGGAGCGCACGGTCCCATCTGACATCCTGGAAGCAGCCTGGGCTCCAGAGGCAGGAGAGACGGGTAGCTCCATGTCACACTGGCCCCATGACTGCAGGCAGGTCCCAGTCCTCTCCAGGTCTCCCAGGGATGCTTGACGGTGACATGTGACAGTGCTGTGTCAACATCAGTCACTCTTGTGATGGGCCTGAAAAGGAGCCAGCTTCTAAGGCGCATGCATGGGCGAGCCTGGCAAATCCCTCAAAGCCTGTTTAAAGCCCCCCACATTGAGGCTCAGCTGGGGACTGCCAGTCTGATTCATCCACGTCTCTTGGGGAGGTGAGCTGACAGGCTCTACTACTCCATCCTGCAGGGTAAAAGCATGAAATCCAGTCAAAATGCCCAAGAATCTGTCAAACTTGAAATTTACCTCAGGAAGAAAAACAAAAGACAGGAAATCCCTTTATGGAAAAACCACAAATAAGAGAGAGTGGGGACTCCCTGGTGGTCCAGTAACTAGGACTCTGAGCTCCCAATGCAGGGGGTCTGGCTTCGGCTCCTGGTTGGGGAACTAGATCCCACAAGCTACAACTAAGACCCGGTGTAGCCAAAGAAATAAATATATAAATATTTTTTAAAAAGAGAGAGAGAATGAATTTCACCCCAGTCTGCTATCAGCACCATGGCCTTGGGGGAGGTCCATTATTAATATATTTATCTGGTGTTACTGGATGAGGTGGTTGGATGGCATCACCAATTCCATGGACTTGAACTTGGGCAAACTCTGGGAGATGGTGAAGGACAGAGGAGCCTGGCATGCTGCAGTCCATGGGATCACAAAGAGTCAGACATGACTTGCAACTGAACAACAGCAACTGGTATTACCAAGAGCTAAGAACTAACTCGGAGAAAGCAATGGCACCCCACTCCAGTACTCTTGCCTGGAAAATCTCATGGGCAGAGGAGCCTGGTAGGCTGCAGTCCATGGGGTTGCTAAGAGTCGGACACAACTGAGCAACTTCACTTTCTCTTTTCACTTTCATGCATTGGAGAAGGAAATGGCAACCCACTCCAGTGTTCTTGCCTGGAGAATCCCAGGGACGGGGGAGCCTGGTGGGCTGCCGTCTATGGGGTCGCACAGAGTCGGATACAACTGAAGCGACTTAGCAGCAGCAGCAGCAAGAACTAACTTATTTAAAAAAAAAACAAAAAAAAACCCTTATCCAACTAGACACTTGGCCACATTAAGTTTTCATGAGATGTGATGGCTTCTTATCTAGATAAGTAACATCCCTTGCAGATGAGATTCCCGCCACCTGGAGAGCAGGGAGGTTTTCAGTGACAAGAGGAAGCCACGTGTAGAGCGACCACAATGATGTTACCATCAACAGTGAATCACAACACACAGCAGAACCAAGGCTGAAATAACCTGACGGCCTTCTGAAAATCCAGAGCCAGGCGAAGAGTTGATTTGCATATTCCTCCAGTTTAATTTAATTTGCTGTAGATTAGATTGAGCCATTTGGAACTGCCCAAATCCGGCCGTCGCTGACCTACAAAAATGGCAGTTTCATACAGACTAGCCTAACAGAAATTAAAATTAGATCTTATTCTGTAAATGAACAAAGATGGAAAAGGATGAGAACTATCTGCAGGAGAGTTTTCTCTCCATCAGCAAGAGGGGCCTCCACTTTCACTGACTGTCCTTCACTGGTATTCTCACACACAAGGAGAGATTCCTGCAGGAAATCCAGGCGGGCAGAGCCAGAGATTCTGGGGCTGGGGTCCCAATGACGCTTTGCCAGAAATACAGCATCCACATATCCCCTCCCCAATGGGACTGACACAAATGTCGGCAGCAAGAAGCATTTTGTCCAGGGTCACTCATAGCCTCACAGCAGCCAAGAGAGGAACCAGGTGGCCCTGGACAGCGTTCCATGAGCAGGGGAGACTACGCAGGCCGCTGACACCACTGCCCGGCCCTCAGGCTTCGCAGGAGCCATCTCAAACCTTCCAAGTGACAAAGTGCTTGGAGGAAAAACAGAAGAACTATCTTTTTGTTCTTGGCCACATAACTTCTGATCCCTGGGAAGTTGGGAAGATCCCCTGGAGAAGGAAATGGCAACCTGCTCCAGTATTCTTGCCTGGAAAATTCCAGGAACAGAGAAGCTTGGAGGACTACAGTCCATGGGGTTGCAAAGAGTCAGACACGACGGGGCACACACGCACACACCTAACTTCTAGGTTGCCCCAGCCACCAAGCATCTAGGAACACATGAGGATACTGCCAACCCAGGTTACCTACCACTTGGGACCTTTCCCCAAACCTGGAATGGGGAGCTCCACCAGGATGTGAAGTCACTGCCTAGGAGGAGAACTCCATCTACTTAACCCCACTAACTTGAAAGACTATAAATTGGACACACATCAACTCAAAAGAGCTTCTTCAGATACTTGGGTGCCTTGAATTTTGGAAGTTTTCTTTAGGCTTTAAGAGAATATGACTCTGAAGGAATATTTAAAAAAAAACACACACACTTGACAACACAGTTGTTTTTTTCCCAAAATCATTTTCTTCTCTAAAGAGGGGCAGATCCCAAATTATGGTTCCCGTCAACATGGTTAAAAGCACAGGCTGGAATGTCAGTCTTCTTGGCGTGAATTCAGCTTTACTGCTTTGCATCTGCAAGGCCAAGGACAATTTACTTCATGAGGCCTTAGAACACGACAGTTAAATGAGATAAAGCATTCTACACAGAGCCACAAATAAAAAAGTTTCTATTACAAGTTCATCACTAAAGGCATGATGACTATAAATTTAAACACAATGGCCCATCTCTGGAACCCCTGCCTCCCAGGTAATGAACCTTAAGCTAAAGTACTCACTTAGCCCACAGGAAACATTCTGAGCAGGCCCACCTGTGAACGGCTACAGAGAGGAAGAAATTAACATGGCCCTACCACAGGATGACCAGAGACTGACTGGAACCTAACCAGAACCAGGAAGTGTTTGACTTTACATCTTCCCCTTTGAGTATAAAAGAAGCCTGAATTCCAAATCAGGCAATATGGTTCTTTGGGACAGGAGTCCACCCTCTTCTCAGTCTGCTGGCTTTCTGAATAAAGTCACTATTCCTTGCCCCAACAACCTGTCTCTCAATTTACTGGCCTGTTGCGAGGCAAGCAGTATGAGCTTGGACTCAATGACAGGATGAGGGGTCCTGAGTGCATGGACACATGCTTAGCTCTGAATTGAGAACAGTCCTCTGTTCCGGGGGCAGGGCCTCTGTGTGTGGCTCCCTCACTGCACTGATGCCTGGCACGGCCTGGTACAGGCCAACAACCAGAACGTTCCGGCTGGATGAATGAATCCTTCCTACTAAGGGGAACACAGACAGGCACCTCTGCCTTTGCCTCTTTTCATTTTCTTAATGTGCAATCATCTCAGAATGATGTCACCTCTTCTAAACACTCAAGTATCCGCTGAAGGATGCGTTGGCTTGATGGAGAATCCCTCCAAGCTCTTAAAGAAGAAATAACATCAGTCTCGGAGAGAATAGAAAAAGAGGGAACCTATTTTAGGAGGCCAGGATCCTACCTCCATGCCAGGACAAGAAAAGGGCATCGCTTGAAGTGAGAACAGGAGGCCCATCTCTCTTGTGAACAGACACAGAAACCTACACAGAAGTTAAAATCAGAGAGATGTGTAGAAAGACAAACATCACAAACCAGCTGGGCTTATTCCAGAAACATAAGGTTGGTTCAACATTCAAAAATCAGTCAGTGGATAAAGCACATTAACTAGAAGGGGAAAGGTCACACGATCATTTTGATAGATATAAAAATAGAATTTTCTAGAATGTCACACCCTTTCATCATTAAAAGTTAATGATGGAAAATTGGGACAAGGAGGAAACTTCCTTCATCTCGAAAAGAATACATACAAAATAGCTGTCACAAACTCATAATGACGAAATGCTGAAAATTTTCTTTCTGAGATTGTAAATGAGACAAAAGTGGCTTTCTCTAAAATTGTACTGGAGATCTTTAACCAGTATAATAGGAAACAAAAAGTTTAAGGACTGGATAGGAAGAAATGAAACTATTTTTTCCCCTAGAGAAACATTTTTGGGAACTCCAAAAGAATCTCTAAAATCAAAATAACATAACACGCGTGCTTCCCAGGTGGCGCTAGTGGTAAAGAAGCCTCCTGCCAATGCAGGAGACATAAGACATGCATGTGGGTTCTGTGCCTGAGTTGGGAAGATCCCTTGGGGGAGGGAATGGCAACCTGCTCCAGTATTCTTGCCTGGAAAATCCCATGGACAGAGGAGCCTGGCAGGCTATAGTCCACAGGGTCAAAGTTGGACACAACTGAGCAACTAAGCACATACATGCATAACACTAAACCTAAACAGTCCCACAGGAAGAGGAATGTTTAGACACACTGGATAAGAGAGGACAGGATTTCAAGCAAGCAATAAAAATCACATATTTAAAAAATAGCTATGATGCTGAAAAATTTCAAGATGTAATCCTATATTTAAAATAAATATCTATAATTATTCTAAAATATGGTATCAGTATTATAAAGGAGTTTTTCTATATGTTTGGATTAAAAGGATGAATGGGATATATGAAAATATTTGCAGTGATTAACTTCTGGTGACACGATGGAAGATGATTTTTGTTTTATTTATAAATATTCTACAATAAGCCTGTGATGCTCTCAGATGCAGGAAAAAGAATTCCAGTTTTCCCCCTAAAGTCTTCCTGAAGGTGTAGCATTTGACCTGGCCTTTGAAGGCTGGATAGAATCCTGAGAGGTGTGGAAGAGCTTTCAGATGAAAGGAAAGCTGTGATGTAGGAATCCCAAGATGCTGGGCTGGGGGGGTGAGAGGAAGCAGTGGAGAGAGACATGAGATGGGAAGGTGGGGGCAGACCCTGGAGAGACATGAATGCCAAAATAACAGCTAATGAGGATGAAAAGAGGCAAAAAGATGCTGGGAAGTCACTGACGGAACCACTTGTGAAACTGGCAGAGCTGAAGGCTCTATTGAAAGAGGTCAACTATTTCCAGGAAACAAGAGTTGAGAAAGAATTTAAACAGCTAGTTGGACAGCACTATTTACAACAGCCAAGATGTGGAAGTGTCCAATGACAGAGGAATGGATAAAGATGTGGTATATACATACAATGGCATATTACTCAGCCATAAAAAGAAGGAAATAACGCCATCTGCAGCAACATGGATGGACCCAGAGATTATCATAGTAACTGAAATGTCAGACAAAGACAAATTCCATATGATATCCCTTATCCATGCAGTCTACAAGAAGTGATACAAAGGAACTTAGATAAAAAAACAGAAATACACTCACAGACATAGAAAACAAACTGTTACCCTAGAAAATAAACTATGGTTACCAAACTTATGGTTTCCTGGGAAGGAATAAAATATGAATTTGGGATTAACAAATACACATTACTATATACCAAATAGACAACAAAAATTTACTTATAGCATCTGCTAAGTCACTTCAGTCGTGTCCAACTCTGTGCTGCAAACCTACGGACTGTAGCCCGACAGGTTCCTCTGTCCATGGGATTCTCCAGGCAAGAATACTGGAGTGGGTTGCCTTGCCCTTCTCCAGGAGATCTTCCCAACCCCAGGGATCCAACCCATGTCTTTTATGTCTCCTGCATTGGCAGGCAGGTTCTTTACCACTAATGCCACTTGGGAAGCCCCTTATATATACTTATATATGCCTTATATACTTACATATCCCTTATGTACTAATAGCACAGGGAACTATATTCAATATCTTGTAACAAATTATAATAAAAAAGAACTGAAAAAAAAAATATATATTCGAATCGTTTTGCCAAATGAAATGAAACTAACACGATGTTGTCACTCAACTATACTTCAGTGAAAAAAACAAATAAAAATAAAAGGCTAACTGGAGACTGTGGGGAATTAGAAAGCGTGTGTCTGCCTGAAGGAGGTGAAGAGTGAACTCAGCTGTTACTGGGTTCATTTTGCCAGGTCAGATGATGCTCTGAACCCCAACTTGGCCCTATCCTGTCTCCCAAAGAATAAACCAACCTCCAAAAATTAGGGGATCATGGAAAAAAAAAAGAGTTCCAGAAAAACATCTATTTCTGCTTTATTGACTATGCCAAAGCCTTTGACTGTGTGGATCACAAGAAACTGTGGAAAATTCTGCAAGAGATGGGAATACCAGACCACCTGACTTGCCTCTTGAGAAACCTGTATGCAGGTCAGGAAGCAACAGTTAGAACTGGACATGAAACAACAGACTTGTTCCAAATAGGAAAAGGAGTACATCAAGGCTGTATCTTGTTACCCTGCTTATTTAACATCTATGCAGAGTACATCATGAGAAACGCTGGGCTGGAAGAAGCACAAGCTGGAATCAAGATTGCTGGGAGAAATATCAATAACCTCAGATATGCAGATGACACCACCCTTATGGCAGAAAGTGAAGAGGAACTCAAAAGCCTCTTGATGAAAGTGAAAGCGGAGAGTGAAAAAGTTGGCTTAAAGTTCAACATTCAGAAAACAAAGATCATGGCATCCGGTCCCATCACTTGATGGCAAATAGATGGGGAAACAGTGGAAACAGTGTCAGACTTTATTTTGGGGGGCTCCAAAATCACTGCAGATGGTGATTGCAGCCATGAAATTAAAAGACGCTTACTCCTTGGAAGGAAAGTTATGACCAACCTAGATAGCATATTCAAAAGCAGAGACATTACTTTCCCAACAAAGGTTCGTCTAGTCAAGGCTATGGTTTTTTCTGTGGTCATGTATGGATGTGAGAGTTGGACTGTGAAGAAGGCTGAGCACCGAAGAATTGATGCTTTTGAACTGTGGTGTTGGAAAAGACTCTTGAGAGTCCCTTGGACTGCAAGGAGATCCAACCAGTCCATTCTGAAGGAGATCAGCCCTGGGATTTCTTTGGAAGGAATGATGCTAAAGCTGAAACTCCAGTACTTTGGCCACCTCATGCAAAGAGTTGACTCATTGGAAAAGACTCTGATGCTGGGAGGGATTGGGGGCAAGAGGAGAAGGGGACAACAGAGGATGAGATGGCTGGATGGCATCACTGACTCGATGGACATGAGTCTGAGTGAACTCTGGGAGTTGGTGATGGACAGGGAGGCCTGGAATGCTGCGATTCATGGGGTCGCAAAGAGTCGGACATGACTGAGCGACTGAACTGAACTGAACTGAAGATTTAAATAAACCTTTCCAGTAACCATCTGTAAACATAGAAGGAAAACTCAAAGCCAGGAAGACTTGGTCACCAGTCCACACTCTGCAATTCATCAATGCCTTCCCTGAAACCAGATTGATTCTCCCCCCAGATAAGAAAAACCATAACCCAGCGGGCTCTGCAAAGGACCAGACAATACAATATATGTGAGGACCCCATAAAAGACCACATTCCAGTGACCATGAATAATCAGGGCAGGGACTGGGACCCTGACACAGCCCTGAGACCCCATCAGTGGCCTGTCTCATTCCCACCACTTCAAGGCAGACCCTTCTTCCCTGGCACAGGTTAGGAAACACAAACAGATAGCATTTCTCATGATAAACCTGGACAGCGTATTAAAAATCAGAGACATCACTTTGCTGACAAAGATCTGTCTAGTCAAAGCTATGGTTTTTCCAGTAGTCATGTATGGATGTAAGAGTTGGGCCACAAAGAAGGCTGAGCGCCAAAGAATTGATGCTTTCAAATTCTGGTCCTGGAGAAGACTCCTGAGAGTCCCTTGGACAGCAAGGAGATCAAACCAGTCAATTCTAAAGGAAATCAACCCTGAATACTCATTGGAAGGACTGATGCTGAAGTTGAAGCTCCAGTACTTTGGCCACCTGATGTAACGAGTTGACTTATTGGAAAAAACCTTGATGCTGCGAAAGATTGAAGGCAAGAGGAGAAGGAGGTGGCAGAGGATGAGATGGTTGGATGGCATCACCAACTCAACAGTGGACATGAGTTTGAGCAAACTCTGGGAGGCAGTAAAGGACAGGGAAGCCTGGTGTGCTGCAGTCCATGGGTTCACAAAACATCTGACACGACTTAGCAACTGAACAACAGCAAGAAAGAAAGCAGTGGGACACTTTCAGAGAAGCTCTGAGGAAAAGGCCCACAGACCTTTGAAGGCCTGAGCAGTGGTGGGTGTTTTACACCCAGGAGAGGATGCTGACCAGCTCCCCCCAGGTCATCTGGTTCCAGGAAGAACCCAGGGCCACGCCCTAGGGAGCGAGGCTCAGGACAGCTCCCCTCCCATCTGGCTAGCTTGGGTTCTCCCACAGAAGGGCTCAGTTGTTCTGGTTCTTCACACATGTGTGTGAGCGTATATGTTCACATTCTAAGCAAAACGTTAAGACTGGAACAAGCAAAGCAGAACAAACACTTCCCTTCCCAATTAACAGCTCTCAGGGAAACAGCTCAATTATCTTTTCAGGCCCAAGTGTGATGTCCATTAATGCTAATGGGATCCAGGCAGGAGGCTGAGGCCCTCTGGCTTCTGGGAGCCGGAAATGCCTGGTTTCTAGTTTGTGGGGGGTGGGCGCTGATGCACATCTTTCCATCTGGCCATTGGGGTGGGGTCAGGGTGCTGTTTGTCACTGTTGCCATGTTCTCAAAATCCTCAGAAAAGACTGTCAGAGAGGCACGGAGGAGGAGTTAGTCTGAAAAGCTACAGTTTTGGAACCTCTGTGTCATTTCCTCCTCTGAAGAGCCCAGACCTCAGCTACCCTCTGAGGGGCCTCGTCAGCAGCACATGTATTCTTCTGGATACAAGTGACAGAAACCCATGGTCAGAAATTCCCCAATCGACTGCCCTCTGAGGATACAGAGACACTGCCGTCTGGCACCCTCAGCTATCTGCCTGTTGAGTGGGGACAAACAGATAACAAACAGACCTGCCTGGACCCCTGAATTCTCAGTCACTCTCTCATTATTCCCCAGACACCTGCCAGGTAGATGCTGCAAACACAGAGTGCTCACTCTAGACTGGTCCCCAACCGTGGACGAGACACAAGTGCCCCTCCCTCCGGAGCTGACAGTCCTGTGGGGAGAAATGAAAATGCCCTGGCCCTCAGAAGTCTGGTTCCAGCCCTACATGACCACACTGCTGACCGCAGGTGAGCTGCTTAAACTTTATTCAGTCATCCTGGGGCTTACAGACTACAGGAGAGAAACAGCACATTAACGCTAGTCAGAGCATCTTCACAGAAGACGTATTAGGAGCTGTGGACCAGAGCTGCCCTTGAACCAGGGCCATCTCAGTTGAGTGGACACGGCTGAATGTTTTACAGGAAGAGCCACTCATCACTGGCTATGTGGGCAGCTCATCAATCAATCTATGCTCTGAAAATGGAAGAGAACCAACTAGAAAACTATTTCAAATGCTATGAGAGTTTTCAAAACAATTTGTTACAAAATGGACTCAAACCACTGTTTTTTCCTAATTAGTTAGCAATAGTCACCCAACTAACTCAAAGAAAATGAAAATCCCATTCACAGTAACAAATGCAAAATATTAAACACAGAGACATAAAACTCATAAAAAAATGCTGAATTCCTCAGGAGGAAATGATAGCATCTAAACTGAGAATTACATTGATTTTTTTAAGTCTCAAAAAACAAAGATATGTATCTGGTTCTTGAATGGGATATTCAATTTGGTAAAGATATCAGTTCTCTAAAATGATTTTGCAAATCTCAAGCAATTCTAACTGTATATTACAATCTGGTGTGATATAACTCATAATAATTCTCATAGAATACGAATTCCTATAGAATATAGTATGTTGAGAAAATGTTGAGAAACACAGAATGAGGGAGGCCTCCTATTAAAGTATATACTAAGTATATTTTAATGAATGTATAATTACAATTAATTTTAACATATAAATATGTTTTGAGGGAGGCTGGATATTAAAATACATACTAAAACTGTAGTTATTAAAAGGACTGCTGCTGCTGCTAAGTCACTTCAGTCGTGTCCGACTCTGTGCAACCCCATGGACTGCAGCCTACCAGGCTTCTCCATCCATGGGATTCTCCAGGCAAGAACACTGGAGTGTGTTGCCATTTCCTTCTCCAATTAAAAGGACAGACCCAGGTAAACAAAAGAAAGTTAAAAGTCGAGGAGGAGAACTTAATATAAATAAAAGAAGTACGTATATTATAAAACATGCATTTCAAATCAGTGACGAATATGAGCTATTTGAAAGATGGGGCTGAGTTTCTCACCTAACTCAGAAGGTCAGGACATCACTCTTCACATGAAAACGCATGAGCTGAAGGTCAAATATAAAGAAAAAGAACCTAGAGGCCTCCCTGGCAGTCCAGCGGGTAGGACTGCACACTTCCAATGCAGGGTGCCCAGGTTTGATCCCTGGTTGGGGAACTAAAAGCCCACCTGCTGTGTGGCACAGACAAAAAAACAGAATTTAAAAAATTCTTTACATCTATGGCTGATTCTCGTTGATGTTTGACAGAAAACAACAAAATTCTGTAAAGCAATTATCCTTCAATTTAAAAATAAATAATTTTTTTAAAAAATAAAATGAAAAAATTAAATTAAGAAAAAGAACCAGAAGAAGGTCTTTCTGGTGGGGATGACCTTAAGTATAAAAGAAATTGACAAAGCCATAAAGAAAAGATACTAATATATTTGCTCTAATAGTTTTTAAAACTTCTGAGCGTGAAAATATACCATTAAAAGACAACCCAGAATCCTCCTGAGTCACTGTAGAAAATGCTTTTAACATACATTTTAGGAATATATCAATATGGTAAGAGGACCCCCAGCGCCCTGCATTTCACAAAGGCATGAGTACAGGAACTAGTTTCTTCTTTGCTAATGAAAAGGAACCTCAGCACTTTCTCCCTGGAGAGTTATTTAGCAAAAATGTACAAAAGCCTTAAAAATGTTCAGGCCCTTTTCCCAAGAATTCCACTCCTAGAGATGGATTGTAAGGAAACGAATGAAAATGAACTTCAAACTCTGCAGTACGAAGAGGATTTCCAACACAACTTTTCATTCAATAAGATAACATTCCACCATTAAAAATCTTGTTTTCAAAAAAACCTTTTGAAAGTGAGGAATGGCTGGCATTGAATAGGAAAAAAAAAAAAGCAAAATACAAAACTAAATACAGAAAACTATCCAAATTTTGCTTTGAAAGATGTGACACATACCTAAGTTCATTCAGTAAACTGGCATTGAGTATCTTCTCAGGGATAGACATAGAGAATGAAAAAGCAGACAAGCGGCTGCCTGGTTGGAGTTTACAGTCTAATGAGATTACACACACACACATACACACCAAAATGTTACTGATATTTAGATACACTTGCATAATAATTATTTTCTTTCTTACACTTACCTGAAAATGTTTCTAAAATACACATGTCTGAATTGCATAACTAAAAAATGAGACTTCAGTTAAAATTTTCATCACTCCTTACTTTGAACACTATCCTTCTTCTAAGAAAAGATGCAAACACCTCACCAACGTGTGTATAAAGCTATATTCCTCCTGGGCTGGTTGTGTTTCATCTAAATCTTCTTTCCCTGAAAATAATTTCCTTTGTTAAAAGAAAGAATGGGCAAGGAGAAAGAATGTGAGACAGGAATCCGCCTACTATGTTTGAAAAATCTAAATGACCTTTCAAAAGATTTAGACTTAAAATAAATGCATGAGTCAGGAACAAGTGATCCCCAGTGACTAAACATCCTCATAAAAATGCCTTTAAACCGTCCCCAACTGTGGATCACTCACCACACCAAAAAAAGGCCATTCGTGCTTGTGAGAACTGACAGGACAATGGAAATTATGTCAGTAAATTTCAAGACCCGTTCAATACTAACATGTTTATGGTGCTTATCTGAACCTCAGGAATGGAGAATGGCAGAATCCACATAAACACCTTTCAAAGTCTAAAGTGATGGGGAGGAAAAGGAGAGAAGAGGCATTTCTAAAGAATCTCTTTGGAATTGATTCTTGCACCATGGTGGTTTAGAATGAATGATACAATACTGATGGCTCCATCCCTTCTGTTATACTGATGGCTCCATCCCTTCTGTCATGAAGGGAGGGGATGCGTAAACTAACCTCCAGCAGAAGCTGCATGAAAACGAGTTACGGTTTCCCCACAAGCTACTGGAAACACAATTCATGTCACTGAAGATGCGCTGTCCCTATCTTATTTTTAACGGGTGAATGTGATCCATGTAGAGGTAAGGCTAACAATTTGAGGGGCATTAGAGAAGTCATACCAGGGAATGAATCATTCACTCATCCCACAAATATTCTTTGTTCCCTGCACCCCCAGGCATCGTTCTAGCACAGTCAATATGACCAGAAAGGAACCTGATGGTGTTCCGTGCTCTGTGGGGAGACAGGTAACAAACAAACAAACAGATAAGACCATTTCAGGGAGCAAAACACACACTAAGGAAAATCAGAACTGGAGTTTGTGAGGGAAGGTTATTGGACAGCGTGGATTTCTTTCAGTGAAGAAGGGCTTCTCAGAGGAGGTGTCTCTTGAGCTGAGATCTAAACAGCGAGGCTTGGGGTAAGAGCTGTCTGGACAGAGGGCAGAGAAAGCAGGAAGGTGCTAATGCAGGATCCAGCAGGGCAGGTGGAAAAACAGGAAGAAGAGTAGCTGTGGGTGGGAAGGGATGAAGCCAGGCAGGGTGGTGAGGGCGATGGCGACCAGGCCATTTGGACCTCAGATCATGGGAGCATCTGATGGTGCTTTAAGTGCAACAAGATTCACAAATAAAACCTAACCACTATGAAAATGTAAATTTCAAAATTTTTTTGTATGCCAAAAATTGGAAGCCATCAAGACGTCCTTTAATAGGTAAATGGGAAAACTGTGGTGCATCCATGCAATGGAGTGTTCTTCAGTGATAAAAATAAAATGAGCTATCAAGACACAAAAGGACATGGTGGAAACTTACAGGTGTGTTGCTAAGAATTCAGTGTGTGCTAAGAATTCAGTGTGTGCTAAGAAAAGGCTGCAAAATACATGTTTCCAATGATACAACACCCTGGGAAAGGCGAAACAGCACTGGCAGTAAAGTGACAGGGTTTGGGGGGGGGTGGTGAACAGGTTGCACAAAAGGGACTCTCAGGACCATGAAACTGTTCTGTATGATTCCACAGTGGTGGCTACACATGACACGTTTGTCAAAACCCATAGGACATGCACCACTAAGAGCAAGCCCTCATATGTGGACTTGAGTTAATAGCAGTGTGTCGGTGTCGCTTTATTAATTACAACAAATGAACCACATTAACACAAGACACTAATTTTTTAAAAAAGTGGGCGAGTAGGGAAGATCTATGGGAACTCTGTGCTTTCTGTACAATTTTTCTGCAAACCTGAAATCACTCTTAAAAAATCAGATATGGAGTATTACTCAGCCATTAAAAAGAATACATTTGAATCAGTTCTAATGAGGTGGATGAAACTGGAGCCTATTATACAAAGTGAAGTAAGCCAGAAGGAAAAACACCAATACAGTATACTAATGCATATATATGGAATTTAGAAAGATGATAACAATAACCCTGTGTACGAGACAGCAAAAGTGACGCTGATGTATGGAACAGTCTTATGGAATCTGTGGGAGAGGGAGAGGGTGGGAAGATTTGGGAGAATGGCATTGAAACATGTAAAATATCATGTATGAAACGAGATGCCAGTCCAGGTTCAATGCACGATACTGGATGCTTGGGGCTAGTGCACTGGGACGACCCAGAGGGATGGTATGGGGAGGGAGGAGGGAGGAGGGTTCAGGATGGGGAGCACATGTATACCTGTGATGGATTCATTTTGATATTTGGCAAAACTAATACAATTATGTAAAGTTTAAAAATAAAATAAAATTAAAAAAAAAAAGTTCTGTGGACAAAGAAAAAAAAAAATCCGATCTCTTTAAAAAGATGAGTTGCTGTTGTGATGCTTGAATAATCCATTCACATTAGTTCCAGTCTCTCCTGTCCTGTTAAGAGTCAATCTACTGACTAGACCTCAAGAGTGACCAGTGTCTCCAGAGCCTGGCAGGCAGGTGGCATTCAGCAATGGCTGCCAGGCAAAGGGACTGCCAGTCATACATGGTGTGGCACTGTGTTAGATGTCTGGGTTTCCTGGTCCTGGACCCAGTGAATCTCTCAGAACCTCTGTTTTCTCATCTGTAAAATTGAAATAAAATCATCACCTCCTAACCTTGCAGAGATGCCAAGAGTGAGTAAGATGATCACACCAGGAACTTCATCTGTTGCCTGGCACACGATGGGCTCTGACTAAATGCAGGCAGAAAAATAAAAATCCATGATAGTTTACCGCCCAAACTTTTCCTGTGTAGGTCAGATGGTAAAACTGTTTCACCTGTGACTTGAAAATCCCCATTATAAAAAGTACAAAGAAATGCAAATACCTACAAAAGTATATATCATGAAAAAAACAAATTGCCACATCCCCATGGCTCGGCTTCAAGGACTCCTAATACGTGGGCGATCACCTCTCATATACACCCCTACCAACCCCCACTCACCACCCCCACTGCATTATACTGAAGAAAAGGCAAGCCATTATACCATTTCCATGGTTAATACAGCTTGAATTTAAGTAAAAAATGTCTTTTTAAGGACCACCCTAGTTGACACATCTCTTAAAATTTTCAATGACCTGGCTTAGTGAGGGGGTTGGAAAACAGAGTGCCTGTTAATTTGGGTGTGATTATAAACTGGCATAATATATTTGCAGGCCAATTTTTCATATCTATTCAGACTTAAAACGCATGCATGATTCGACTCAGCAGTTACAATCATCAGAACAGATGTCACAAATAAGTCTGAACCTGAGAAGAAAGATGCACACACAGGGATAAGACTGTTCATGGCAGAGCTGACTCTACCAACAAATGTTTAGAAACAGCCTATTTGCCAGTGGGGTACTGCAGAAGAGCCGTTTTGCTACATGTTCTCCTTAGAATACTGGGAACATGTAAAAAGAGTAAAGAAGATCGACCTGAACAGATACGGGATGATCTATGAAAAATACTCGTGAATAAGAAAAGGCACCATGCAACCCTGATGGAATAATGTGAAGGATACCATCATTAGGGCTCCTCAGGTGGTGCTAGCAGTAAAGAACCCACCTGCCAAAGCAGGTAGACGTAAAAGGCATGGATTCAATCCCTGTGTTGGGAATATCCCCTGGAGGAGGGCACAGCAACCCACTCCAGCATTCTTTCCTAGAGCATCCCATGGACAGAGGGAGCCTGGAAGGCTGCAGTCCATAGGGTTGCACAGAGTCGGACACAACTGAAGTGACCTAGCATGCACGCACACCATCATTAGCGTGAGAAAAGCAGAGTCACATATGCACATACATGACTTGAGGATATTTGCCAAGAGTCACAAAGACGACACTCATAACAGTGGTTCCCTGGGTGGGGAGGACTGGACCACCAGAAAAGCAGAGAAGGGAGCCTTTCTACTGCCTAATCCTGGGTCAGGAAGATCCACTGGCGAAGGGATAGGCTACCCACTCCAGTTTTCTTGGGCTTCCCTTGTGGCTCAGCTGTAAAAGAATCCACCTGCAATAAGGGAGACCTGGGTTCGATCCCTGGGTTGGGAAGATCCCCTGGAGAAGGGAAAGGCTACCCACTCCAGTATCCTGGCCTGGAGAATTCCAGTCCATGCATTGCAAAAAGTTGGACATGACTGAGTGACTTTCACTTTCTGCTGCTGCTGCTGCTGCTAAGTCGCTTCAGTCATGTCCGACTCTATGCGACCCCATAGACAGCAGCCCACCAGGCTCCCTCATCCCTGGGATTCTCCAGGCAAAAACAGTGGAATGGGTTGCCATTTCCTTCTCCAATGCATGAAAGTGAAAAGTGAAAGTGAAGTCACTCAGTCGTGTCCGACTCTTAGCAACCCCATGGACTGCAGCCTACCAGGCTCCTCCATCCATGGGATTTTCCAGGCAAGAGTACTAGAGTGCGATGCCATTGCCTTCTCCGTTTCACTTTCTACTGTCTAATAAAAGTGATGGTAGTAATAGTCTTCACAATAGAAATGCCCATCTTTTTATGATGCTTAAATTTTTTTCTACTACAGGCATATATTATCACAAAGAGCCATACATGATTTAGTGACTGAACAACAACAACATGTATTATCTAGTCAAATATTTTTAAAATAAATGTAAGGAGGAAGGGAAAAAAATATGTGCCAGACCAAATGTAATAGCCAAGCACATACAGACATTTGAAAGAAATCACAACATACAGGAGACCAGCATCAACAGAACTGGTAGCCTTGTTTTAACAGCATAAAAAGCAATGCCAGGTCTTCACCAGTCACAAAGGTTAAGTGGGGGATCAACGGATTCCTCAAGAACCAGTGACTTCTGGATTGGAAGTGACTGGTTGGGGCCGTGTTTCCTGTAGCTCTGGGCCATCAATCTAGAGGAAGCCATATTGGTTCCAGCCCAGGACTTAAAACAAGATCAGAAAGTACTGCTGTCTCCTTGCAAGCCACACCCCAAACCCCACGCCATGGAAGCAGATAAAGGTGACAGCCATGCGCCTGGCACGTTTGTGCTCTTCTGAGCTGTTTCCCTACTCTTGGAGTCTTCTAGGCTCATAGAAAGTAAGAAATGACATCCCTTTCCATGTAATATGCCAACAATTTTATCATCTTTTTGTACTTATTTTTTGGCCTTGGGAATTTGGGATCAGCAGAAATACTGGAACATCTGGGAAAGTCGTGCTTCTAAAAGTACGTCCCAGGTGGTGATCGTCTGTTTTCAATATTCCATAGCTTATGTGGGCCACACATGACGATGTGAACCCTTATCAGAAAAAAGACCATCAAAGATGAGCTCATGTAACGAGGGGATTTATTTGTGTGCCTAGTAGTCGAGGAACTAGCACCATGGACAGTTCTGCAGACTGTGTACACAACAGGCAATTAATAAGTGTCTGCTGAAAAACACTCTCTAGGAGAAAAGAAAATTACCAAAATAAGTCAAATTAGACCTTGAACTTAAAACAGGAATCTTCACGTATCCAGCCTCTTCCCCTCCCCAAATAAATCTTTCTTTTAAAACTGTTTTTCTAATTTCTCTGAATAAGTTTTTAAAAATTTAAAGTACACAGAACAACATATCAAATATATTAATATAAAACTGGGAGTTGTTAAAGCTGTCATTTGGTGTGTGTGCATGTATGCGTTTATGATATACACACATAGTGAAAGTCGCTCAGTCATGACTACCTCTTTGGGGCACCATGAATATACAGCCCATGGAATTCTCCAGGCCAGAATGCTGGAGTGGGTAGCCATTCCCTTCTCCAAGGGATCTTCCCAACCCAGGGATTAAACCCAGGTCTCCCACATTGCAGGCAAATTCCTAACCTGCTGAGCCACCAGGGAAGCCATATATATATATATATATTATTATTATTATTATTATTATTATTATATATTATTACATAATATATATATTATGTATATATATATAATATATTATGTAATAATATAGTAATACATAGTGTGCAATGATATTAATATAACAGTGTATATGATATATATGGCATATAATGACATATATAATATATACAGTGTATAATAATAATACTACTATACAGTTATATTTATAATATATACAATGAAGCATTATTAAGGTAAAATCCTCTTTTACTCCATTCAACACTCCCAAAAGTGACAATTGTCATGGATTTGGCATATGTCCTTCTGGTGGTAGTTTAGACTCGAAGTAATGTCTGACTCTTGTGACCCCATGCCAACTACTGCAGCCTGCCAGGCTCCTCTGTCCATGGGATTTTGTTCAATATTTAGAATGCTCACTAACACACTCTCACTTATTCTCACTTGCTCGCTCTCTTTCTCTCTCTCCTCCCCACCTCCTTCCTTCTCTCCCCTCCCCATTTCCTCATACCACACTTATCTGACATGCATCATATTGTTTTGTTGGGGGCAGTTAGGTTTACATACATAACGCATGTATGTATGTAATGTGCATGTGTATGCTAAGTTGCTTCAGTCGTGTCCGACTCTTTGTGGCCCCATGGACGTAGCTCACCAGGCTCCTCTGTCCATGGAATTCTCCAGGGAAGAATACTGGAGTGGGTTGCCATTTCCTTCTCCAGGGGATCTTCCTGACTCAGGGATTGAACTGGTATCTCTTGCCTCTCCTGCATTGGCAGACAGGTTCTTTACCACTAGCACCGCCTGGGAAGCCCACACACATCATATCACACTGTAAATTTTGTCCTGCAAATTCTTTTGGTCATAGAAATTTAGTTCATTGCTTTAAACTACTGCCTGGCGTCCCAAGGTAGGGACACATCGCCTCTGACATATCTGACCCCTCGCTAGTAGCCATTCAGGGTGTTTTCAGCGTTTCATCATCACACACAACGCTCTAATCATCAAGACTACCACAGCCCACCCCTCCTCGCCCGCTTATACTTGCCTAGAAATAGACAGCGGGTGTATGCACATTGCCAGTTTCACTTGATGTTGCCAGGTTGCCACTCCAAAATGGCCATCCCAAATTATAGCTGAAACGTAAAAAAGCTGTTTCCCCGCATTTCTGCCAACATGTGACACTGTCAAATTTTAAAAGGTTTTTTTGCTGATCTCTCGGGTGGAAGATGCCCTGCCCTTTCTTTATTTCCCCTCTTCCTTCTAACCATTTCCAGTCCAGACATCCACAACACACATGACCACCTCCCCCTCCTTCCTAGTAGGGGGTGGCGTGACTAGTAGCCATAGTTCCTATGAAGTTGAGGAAAGGGGGGTGACTTGCCAAAGGCCCCATAACAAAGAAACAGTGGCTAGGTCTACAGCCAAGTCTCCTGGCTTCCAAAGTCCCCTCTCCCCACTTGATATTTGTTAGGCCCCTCTGGGTCTAGGGCAGGAATAAAGAAGTAGGTCTAAATCGCCATAAAAATTAGTAAGATTTTCCTGTTTCCATATAGTTATGACATGGATCCAGGGAGCATCTGAATTCAGTCTTCCAGTGGCAATCTATCAAACACGATGAGCGCACACACTGAGAAGAAAAGCTGCAAGGAGATCCCCACTGGGACCACATGTGCCTACAGCTTTTATGGAAGGCTCTGGAGAATGGCTCCTGGGTCCTGGCCAAGTCTGGGGGGCAATTACCTCCACCCCTGAGCCTGCGTTTCATAACCTGGTAAGTGGGGCAACACTAACCTCACATGTCCCTAGCGAGACGCAAAAGGGAAGACATACGTGACTGATTCCTGTCACATCATCCTCTGACTCCGTCCCCAGCCTGGCTCCTCCTCTCGGCGCAAACGTCTGGGATAAACCCCAGCATCCTCTGTTCAACTCTGTGGTTATTTTATTATCCTTGCTGACAGCCTCAGTGTCCATCCACATGGTGAGCCAGATATCTCACAACAAGAAAAGACCCTGATGCTGGGAAAGATTGAAGGCAAAAGGAAACAAGGGTGGCAGAGGATAAGATGGCTGGATGGCATCACCAACTCAATGGACACGAATCTGAGCAAGCTCCAGGAAAGAGTGGAGGACAAGGGAGCCTGGTATGCTGCAGTCCATGGGGTCACAAAGAGTCGGACGTGACTTAACAACTCAATGACAATGACAAAAGTACGAATGAAGCAAAGACAAAATTCATGACCTTCAAGGTCTCCCCAAAGCAGATCTGGGTATGCCAAGGGGCTGCTCTGGGACCTGTCAACCGCAAGTGGTCAGAAGCTGACCAGCCTCTCATCAAAGACCACTGGCATGTGTTCTTCCCTGGACAGCTGCCCAGGGAGGAGGGCCCAGGCTAGACCAAAGCAGGGGTTGTTCCTTAGTATTCAAAGAGCCACCCCTGCGCCTTCTGAGCAAAGTGGCTGGAATACAAACGCCCCAACTTGAATGCACAAACTCCACTGAGGTGTGATGAGCATCCCAAAGCAGCGAGGAAGCAAAAAATACAGCCTGCGGCGGACTCCCACCACAATCAGCCACTTAGGAAGAATGGGCAGGTCCCTCCCTCTGGGTGGGTCAACACACACTTACAGGAGGCACTCAGGTCATCACTTCAATCTCTCCCTCCTTTGTCGCCACTCTCTAGAGGCACTCGGTAAGCCTTGAAAGAGGCTGGCTGTCCATTGTTTGGTGCTAATTGATGCTGTGTTCAGAATCTTAAAGGCAGCACTTCCGGACCATTTCTGTAATTTACAGCCAACCCCTGTTCTGGACACGATGGGAATCCCTGAGTGCTCTCTGCTTCAACCTCCAATTAATTTTACTTTGTGCTAATACCAAAGCCTTCAAAACATTTCTCTCTACACTTGTTGTTTAGTCACTAAGTTATACCTGACTCTTTTGTGACCCCATGGACTGTACCCCACCCGGCTCCTCTGTCCATGGGATTTCCCAGGCAAGAATATTGGAGTGGGTTGCCATTTCCTTCTCCGGGGGATCTTCCCAATCCAGGGATCAAACCCGCTTCTCCTGAATTGCAGGGATATTCTTTACTGCTGAGCCACTGGGGAAGCCCTTCTCTCTACATATAATATGGTGACATGGACCTTTCACATAGCCTAGCATCCTGTCTGCCCTCATCCCAAATAAACACACATGTATAAAAGTTTAGAGCTTCACAGGACGGGGCTAAGTGCATGAGTTCATTTAATCCTCCCCAAATCAAAGCAAACTAGACACCTTCAATCAGGTAGATCCTGTTACCATCCGAACTTTCTAGATGGCAATTAAGTTCAAGAGGTAAAATACAAATGCCTGAGCCAAAAATACTCAGCCAATAAGATATTCATGTGAAAATGTTCACAAAGTAACACGAGGTTAAAGACACAGGACGCAGCATGAGTGCAGTTTTGCCGATAGAATCTGTACCTACACACACACAGAGGAAAACACTGTGACAGGCTTGACCAGGATGTCAACAGCATTCATCTTTGGGTTGTGGGGTTTTGTCTGATGCTGTCTTTATTTTCACATACCTACATCCTAGCATGAAGCCACAGGCAGCAAGTGGCTCTGCCCTCCCCTCTCTGGGGCTCAGTTTGCTCATCTGTAATACGGGGATAAAAACACCACCTGCCTCAGAGGGTTATGTGAAGACTGAAGGGTTAATTCCCAGAGTGTGTGGAGGATGGCGCTGGGCATGCGGTCCAAGAATGTCAGCAGCATCTGTCATTGCCTCCCCTCCCCCTCCAAGTGAGGTCACAGAGACTCACGACCAGCACAGGCCTCCAGCAAGGGACAGTCCAAATCATCATCGGGCAGCTGGCCAGATGCTATTTATAAGCTGACGCGCACTCTGCGCAAGCACAAACAAGGACACCTCCAGAGCCGAGCCACGTGTGACCTCTGGATCCTCACCCAATTCTATTTATTACGATTCCAGTCCAGCGGCCCCACTGGGTCAATGCTTGCGATGTCTTTGTTCCTCAGACTCGGTCTCACACAACTCGCTTCCTTGCTCAATGCTTTGCTCTGGGTAATTTTAAAATTTTGCCCACAAGTTCAGTGGAGCTGACCCTTCCAGTGGAAGGAAGTTCGACCCTGAAACAAAAAAGTGGTGGTGGCTACACTGTAGCTTTGCTCAGATAGTGAAGAGCGAAATGAAGATCAGGTGGAACCCTTAGCTCCATCCTCTCTGAAATCAGCACTGGCAGAAGGCAATGCTTTGACTTAGATCAAATTTAAATCATCAAGGTGCACTTAGCCTCACTGATGAAGTATCTCCTTGACCACGGACAAGACCAGCCTTGGAGCTGGAGGTTCTGACTGGGGAGTAGGGAATCGGGGTGGGGAGCAGGAATGGGGGCACTTCCTGGCTCATCACCACTCCTAGTGTACAGCATCACTTGGAAGAATCTCTGTCCTGTCTAGAAAATGAGAGAGTTAGACAAGGGCTGTCCAAGCCTTCTTTCAGGTTTAAATCTAGTCATTCCTATGGGATTAAAATCCTGCTAAATTTATAAGAGATTTAAAAGACAGAGAGTTAAAAAAAAAAAAAAAGGCCAGACAGTAGACAAGCAAAAATTTAAACAAACAAAAATATAATAATAAACAAAAAGAACCAGGAGAAGGCTGAGAGAAGAATAAGGATGAGGGGAACAGACTTCCTTCCTATCAAAACATATAATACTGTGACGATAATTATAACAATGTGGTTTCGTTGTGAGAATAGACAGATTTCAATGGGACAAAATGAAAAACCAAATATAGACCTCAGATCACATGAGACTTAATATATTTATAGAGAAGGCAATGAAAATTGGGGGAAAGTGGGCTGACTTGATACATGGAGCTTGGACCATTGCTGGCAAACTGGAATAAAAGTAGGACAGGTCTGTCCCTCGCATTTACATCCAGATAAATCCCAGATTTGTGAAAGGCTTGAGTATAAAAAGAAAATGACAGCAAAAGTAAAAGAAAACATTTATTTAAAAAAATTTTAGTGAGGTCACACTGGTTTATAACATTATATCAGCTTCACGTGTATAATATTATATTCCTACTAAAACATTAAAAAAAAAAAAACCCAGACTAAAGAAGCCCTTTCTAATAATGCCATGACACTCCGAAGCCATAAAAGAAAGAAAATCCTGATATATTCATCTACATAAAAATGAAAATTTCTGTATGACAAAATCACTGTAAGTAAGAGTGTCAAAATTATGAAAAAATATTTGCAACTCATATCTCAAACAAAGAGCTAAGCTCCCTAATATATGAGTATATAGAGACAGAAGCGGGGGGTGGAAAACAGTAGAGAGGTGAGCAAAGTGAAGGACAAGTCCAGCCGGAGAAGGACTAGGTTTCCACCACGACACGCATGAGGCCACAGGAGAGGCGCAGAAGACCCCTCCTATGCATGAATCCTGATTCCTTACCAAGACAACCCATCCAATTTGTTCTCTCAGCTGCTCACCAAAGACCACCGAGATCCCCACAGTGGAAGGCCACACTTGACGATACCCAGTCTCGGGCTGGCCCTGGCTTCCTCCTCTCCATCTCAAGCCCTGAACCCTGTAAGAAGCCCCTCCCAGCCCTCCAGGCCAGTATGCTATCAAGACCCCTGGGTGAATGCCCTCCTGCACAAACCCTCCCACAATCAACCTAGCTTTGTTTGACTGCAGAACATTGCTGGTGACTTTTGATGGCTAGGCTCTGGCAATACGACAGATAGCAAACAATCAGATATAATATAGATATAAATTTAGTAATATATTAAATTATAAATTTAATATAGATATAAATCTATAAATTAAATATAGATTAGTGGCCATAGTCCTGGCAGCATCGGAGACTCTTCTAGTGTGCAAAGGGCAGGGGCTCTGAGGATGATGAACTGAAGATGGTCCCCCTGCCTGGGGTCCCTAAATCTGAGAGCTCACAACATGATGCTTTGGTAACCGGGCGAACAAAGATTTTACCAGCAGGATGAAGAGGAGAAGGAAGACACTTTCTGCTTGGACCTAAGACTTCTGTGTACCTCACACCATCACTGCACAACATCTAAGGTCTCTGTCTCCTCGGCACATACTGACTGCACGCTGGAATATGCTGCAATTTGGGGAGCATGAAGCAGGTATGCCTGGCTTCCATGGAGCTGACAGTCCAGTGGGTAAGAGACAGAAAGACGGAGAGGGCCCCAGCTTGGACACTGACAGTTGGCTGTGGGTGTCCCAAGGAACCAGGAATGCACTGGGGCCAGATGAGCAAGGGAGGCTTGAGCCAGGATGGGAAGGGAGAGCAGGAGCCTGCCAGGAAACACGTGTGTGTGTACATGTTGGAGAGGGTGGTTCCAATGCAGGTTACAGCAGGTGTAAGGTCATGAGATTGGAAGAATCGTCACGCCATCATGAGGCCAGAGAGGCAGGGAGGGGCCAGAGCAGGCAGGTGGGGCCAGCACAGTAAGGAGTTGGGGTGTTTTTAGTCTCACAAATCATGGGCAGCCCCTGAGAAATTTTAAGCAAGATAAAAACATGGCGGAGGGGGTGGGGTTGGGGTGGTTGGATATTGCCATAATGAGATTAAAGGTTTAAAAAGATCACTCCAATTACCCAGTAAAACCCAATTAAGTGAGCCTACCAGAGGAAGCGGGTGGGGTGGAGGGGGGTGTCAGGATGCAGCCGCATCCTTCCAGAGGAGGCAGGAGGAAGCCTGGACCTTGGTGGTCGGGGCTGGAGGTGATGAGAAGCAGATGGATATTTAGGGGTGGAGCCTGCAGGATGCAGGAATACTGCAGGTATGTGGGGTGAGGAGGGAAAAGGCCGAGTCAGGTGGATTCCCAGGCTTCTGTTAGTAGGTAGGACGCAGAGCCTCTCCTGGGAACACTCCAGGAGGATGAGAAATTGCAGCCTTGGGTCTCTTTCTGAGCCTCGGTTTCCCCAAGTGTCAAGTCAGGGGGCTGGGCTACTGTGGAGTTTCCCCCTTGTCTCATCACCCAAGTCTGGGCCTCCAACCAATCCAGACAGCACTCTAATATCCAAACAAATCACACAGGAGGACACAAGGGACACAGCACTCAGCCCACATAGCTTGGCAGGCTCCCCTGGGGGACCACCCCTGCAAAACCCTGAACCATCTTCAGACATGTGTGAAAAGACACAGGACTCAATTTCGCCCAGCCCTGCTGCCTCTGTCACACTCCACCATTTGACAAGCTGTCTTTCTCCTGAGTCATTCTCTCTACCTGGCCTCAGACATGACCTTCAGGCCATTTGGCCTCCTGGCCATTCCAGCAACTGTGAGGACAGACACTAGGAACTTAGTCCTGCCCTGCTCAGGAGCGACCTCCCACTGGTTACAAGGGGGAAGAGCTCCCCTCTCTTCCCCCAGGGGTTAAGGTCTCTGCCTTCAGCCCTCACAAACCCACATGGCCTGGCACAATGATAAGCCTGCTCCTGCAGAAAAGTTGGTTCTTAAGATGTGCGTTTAAAAATACCCATGGGATGGTGTGGGTATATATAGAGAGAATGAAGCCAGGCACCTCAGCCCACACAGAATGCAAATATATGCCTTGAAATCTATGTTGTATCCTAAATAGAGGCCTGAGATATGAACACCACCAAATAATAGAAATTAGCCTTCACACCAACTGTGACGTCATCTAGCCCGATTCCCAGAACAAAGGCTTGCAGCCTACAGGGCTCTGCTGCCTCTGGTCTTGATCACTTCCAGATAACTCCAGTAACAGAGCTGCCCCCAACCTCACAGTATGAGGGCTCATCATTAATTCATTCAGCATTTATTCACTACCTCCATCGTGCTCCAAAAAAGGAGGTACAGAGGCTTACAAAAGTGCCTATGGCAATTAAAAAGAAAAAAAGATAAAACAAGAAGAGGAAAGAAAACACATGATTTTGGCTTAGATATACAAAAAAAAAACACACTATAGGGTTCTGTGCCGAGATTGGAGATTTGAGATGAAGCTGGACACTGGGCTTCCTAGCAACCCTGGTGAAGACAGAAACACAATTAGACACATTCTCAGAACCTGAAAAATGAAGCAAACTCTGGTACTAAGAATAACGTCTTCCTCTGGCTTCTCACTAGTGGATGTTCAGGATGGAGTGGGCATGTTCTTTATGCTGTCCCACCAGGGAGGGGGAGGGGCTCACACAGCCCCAAATGACCCCCGAACTTCAGTCCATCTATTCCCATCTCCTGACCCTGCTTTCCATTAGTCTTCTGAAAATTTGTCAAGAATCCTTCCTGTACAGTTTTCATTAGTTCTGTCATATATGTACAATCAGCTGTGGGCTAATTTATATTTTAGGTCTACTGACTTTTTGGACCTACATAAAACTTTATTCCTCCGCTTTAATAAGAAAGTCAGAATCAATTTCCAGAAATGTTAAGCGGCCACAAAGTAAATACAATGGAAACAAGTCAATGTAATTATATTCTGGCAGACACTGTACCCTTGCAGGGCTCCGTGCCTGAGGCTGTTCTCTGCTTGTTAGAAGAGGGAAACCAGCCAGCATCCAGTGTCAAAGACACACCAGCCACAAACTAAAATTTTCTCCTTGATCCACAACCAGAAGACTGAAAGGCAATTCAAAGAGAATAGCCCTCTCACCACGGGATTCCCATATGACAGTCAAAGCCCCATCTAAGTTATATCAAAAACAACAGTGCCCACAGGGCATCCTGCCCACTGCCCACTTGGCAAGTGTGTGTGGCCAGTGGCAAACAGGTAAGGGTCTGTCCCAGGCACCACCCTCTTCCCTTTACAGCGAAGTGCCACAGCGTTTCCCTGCACACTAAAGACATTAGCTTGTAACACACTGGAAATTTACAAACAGGTCCTACTCCACAGAGAATATGAAAAGCACTGTTGGAGAATCATCTCTGATATCTGCGGGGGGCAGTGTCCACACTCTGGGAAATGGGTCCCGTCATCAGCTTCAGTGCATTTCAGTGTCAGTGAAGTTCATGAGTCTGAATCCAACTGATACTGCACACAGGGCTCGTTCATTCCCTGGCAAACATTCCCTGGGTCCTGGCTTTCCTCTCTTTAGTTCATTAGGCTTTTCTTTAATTCTCTGCTACTCTGCCTTTTGAAATCCACTAAAAAGCATCATCATCATCATTGAATCAGCGCCCATGTACACAGCAATCACCACTGTGCCAGATGTTGACACTGTTTCAAACCTTTAAACATAACTAACTCATTTAATCCTCCCAACAACCCTTGAGACAGGCACGATTACTCTCATTTTACGGATGAGGAGGCTATGGCATTGAGGGATAAAGCTGGCTGAGGGCATCAAGCTAATGCGGTATAGGGATCAGGATCACATGACCTCTAGGTCCATGATCCTCACCACTTTGCTCATCCCTTTTCAGTCTTACAACATGAGGCTTCACCTATGAACCAGGCACCTTGCTCAGTGCAAGCTGGCAGTCCTGTCCGTGTGGCTTATCAGAGGGAAAACACACAGGAAAAGTTAGGCACAGGGTGCAGCCCACACCTCATGCCGCGTGAGTGACACAGCCCCTCCCACCACTGTTCAGTGTCTGTGTGTTCACGCCTCCATTCATTCACCCATCCATCCAACATGTAACCCAGCAGGACCCTCTGGGGCCCTACCAGGACAGACCCTTCCCGCATGTCTTCCTCTTTAGCTCTTGTCTCAAGTCCCTGGATAACAGTATTTAATACACATCTCCTGAGTTGTTTTTCAGATGCCAAAACCATCACCAAATGGAAGACATTAACCACTTGATGACCATGAGCATGTAGTCCCCAGATCTACTGGCACTGAGGATAATGTTAACTGTGACATCGCTCGCCCTGTAACCTATCAACCAATCAGAGAACTGTTCACAAACTGATCCCACAGCCCGGCCACTTCACCTGGCCTCAAAAAACGCTTTGCTGAAACCCATCGAGGAGTTCAGGCTTTTTGAACATTAGCTGCCTGAACTCCTTGCTTGGCACGTGCAATAAATGCTGTATTTTCCTTCACCACAATCCGGTGCCACCAGACTGGATGTACTTGGTTTGGTAACAAACAGAATCATCGGTGGCCTCCCTCCAAACAGTGGAGGGAACTACAGGCAAGGACCCCACCCTGTGACAAGCACATTCTGGTTGGCACAAACACAACTCACCAGCAGACAAAAGCATCACATAGGCAGGGTGGTGCCTACCTTAAGTGGGGTGGTCAGAGAGGAGGTGACATTTGACCTGAAACCCGCAAAATAATGGGCTGAGTGAGTAACAAGCTGGGGGACATTGTCCTTAGTGAAAGGACAAGAGGAGCAACCATGAGAAATAGTCTGACAAGTTCAAGGAACACGGAAAAAAAAAAGCTAAAGGGGCAAGAAGGCTGTGCAAAGCAGGGAGAGAAGCAAGAAAACACTTGGGTGGCACCAACCATGAGCCTGGAGTTGCACTGTCTTTCATCCTTGACTTGAAGGACAGCCTAGGGGGTGGGTACTTCCAGCATCACTAGTTTACAGAGGAAGCAAATGAGGAAGGAAGTCTCAAAGCTAGCATGCAAGGAGTGGGTTCAAGCCCAGGCAGCCTAGGGTTCCAATTCCACACTCCCAACCAGGGCCTCACGGTCACCGCTCACGGGATGGAGGATGTGGTGCCTGAGGGAGGCAGGTCTCGGAGGTCATGTTGGGGGTTTGGGCTTTATCCAAGGGTACTGGGGCTTCCCTGGTGGCTCAGATGGTAAAGAATCTGCCTGCAATGGAGGAGACCCAGATTCAACCCCTGGGTCATGAAGATCCCCTAAGAAGGAAATGACAAGCCACTCCAGTATTCTTGCCTGGGAAATCCCATGGACAGAGGAGCCTCGTGGGCTACAGGCAAAGAGTCGGACAAGACTGAGTGAGTAACACTCTATTACTAGAGTTAATGGGAAACAGAGTGGGACAAGATCTATTGGCACTTTGAGAGTCTCTCTGGCTGGACATGGAACAACAGACTGGTTCCAAATAGGAAAAGGAGTACATCAAGGCTGTATATTGTCACCCTACTTATTTAAGTTATATCCAGAGTACATCATGAGAAACGCTGAGCTGGAGGAAGCACAAGCTGGAATCAAGATTGCCGGGAGAAATATCAATAACCTCAGATATGCACATGACACCACCCTTATGGCAGAAAGTGAAGAAGAACTAAAAAGCCTCTTGATGAAAGTGAAAGAGGAGAGTGAAAAAGTTAGCTTAAAGCTCAACATTCAGAAAACTAAGATCATGGCATCTGGTCCCATCACTTCATGGGAAATAGATGGGGAAACAGTGGAAACAATGGCTGACTTTATTTTTCTGGGCTCCAAAATCACTGCAGATGTGATTGCAGCCATGAAATTAAAAGACGCTTAGTCCTTGGAAGGAAAGTTATGACCAACCTAGACAGCATATTAAAAAGCAGAGACATTACTTTGCCAACAAAGGTTGGTCTAGTCAAGGCTATGGTTTTTCCAGCGGTCATGTATGGATGTGAGAGTTGGACTGTGAAGAAAGCTGAGCGACAAAGAATTGATGGTTTTGAACTGTGGGGTTGGAGAAGACTCTTTAGCGTCCCTTGGACTGCAAGGAGATCCAACCAGTCCATCCTAAAGGAGATCAGTCCTGGGTGTTCATTGGAAGGATTGATGTTGAAGCTGAAACTCCAATACTTTGGCCACCTGATGCGAAGAGCTGACTCATTTGAAAAGATTCTGATGCTGGGAAAGATTGAGGGCAGGAAGAGAAGGGGACAACAGAGGATGAGATTGTTGGATGGCATCACCGACTCAATAGACATGGGTTTGGGTAGACTCCAGGAGTTGGTGATGAACAGGGAGGCCTGGCGTGCTGTGGTTCATGGGGTCACAAAGAGCCAGACATGACCAAGCAACTGAACTGACCTGGCTTCCCCAGAGGCAAGCGCAGAAGCAGAGAGACCACCAGAAGCCAAGTGACAGTGGGTTGGAACTGGATGGTGGCAGAGGGGCCATAAAGGGGGCAGAGGTAGAAGTGGTGGGTCAAGATTTCATGCATCACAGGGGCCTGGCTACACAGGCAGGATTGGGAAAGCAGAGAGGATGTTCCAGCTAAGACAGGGGCTGGACCTGGGGGCCAAGTTGGGCTCAGTGACCTTGAGTCAGACAGCTTGCTTCAGTGGAAGATACCTTCATCCGACCACCCGTCCACCCATTTAGCATTTCAGAGCCTGACCAGGGCTGGGAGTGATGTGACAGCAGGTCAGCAGGTGTGACCCTTCAGGCGCTCCCCACCCAGGGAAGGAGTCTTGCAGGAGAGGTTGCAGAGGCAAAACTACACAGACGCACAACAGGCAGGACCTCAGGGGCCCAGAAGCCCTGCTATCACGGAGAAAAGCCTCATTCAGCTCACATACTACCTGTGACGGTGAACTCCTCTCTCACCGTCAGCCAAACAGCACAGACAGTTCCCATCTTCCTCTGCCTGCCTCCAGACCACCCGTAATGAGAAGACTCTGCAGGTGCCCTCAGCACAGAAGTCAGCTCCAGATCAGGACAGCACCTTACCCTGAGGCAAGCACCTGGCCCATGTGCTTGTCCAGCTCTCTGCGGCTTCTTTGTGAAGCAGAAAAGGTCACCCATGGCACTGGAGGTAAGCCTGCACTGTGAAGAAGAGACCACAAGAAACAGGAAAAAAAGAAAAACCGCAGAAGAAAGAGATGAGTCAGGAAGCGGATGATTTAATTTAAAAACACAAACGCCAATGAGGATTCTCACAGTGAAAGCGTGTGCTCTAAGGGAATGGAAAGCTGTCTGCTGTACTACCCCCACCACTGCATGTCCCGGGCCGCCTTCTGCAACCAGGACTGACAAGTCCCACCCTCTTTTTTAGGATTATTATCTCCCAAGCCTGTTGATAAACAGCCACAGTCCTTCTCAGTATTCTTGCAAATTCCAGTCTGCCAAAGTCCTTTAGAAAACATAGCGTCTCAAGGGAACTCAACCTTGAGCAGAGGGTCAAGGTGGACCCCAAGCTCCGTTACTATATACAATCTCCATTTATCAGCCGCTCAGCTCAGCAAGATCCAGGCACAGATATGAGGGTGATACGGTGGTTTTAGGGGCTCAGGGACCTGAGGCAAAGTCACAGAAGTTAGTCCCTTTTCAATTATCCTCTACGCTTCCAGACAACATTAAGGGAGAACCTTAGTTTCGTGCTAAGATGATGCTGACTCCCCCAGACCCTTGCAGATCTTGGTGTTTTAACAAGCAGAGAGGGTCCCTTGGGTCAGAAACCTTAGTGGGAGACCGTGAATGTGTGTGCTAAGTCATTTCAGTTGTGTCCAACTCTTTGTGACCCTATGGACAGTAGCCCACTAGGCTCCTCTGTCCGTGGGACTCTCCAGGCAAGAATACTGGAATGGGTTGCCATGGCCTCCTCCAGGGATCAAACCCACATCTCTCATGCCTCCTGCATTGGCAGGTGGGTTCTTTACCACTAGCACCACCTGAGAAGCCCCAAAGGGAGACCATGTCTAACTAAATGTTATTTATATTCATTGTTTAACTTTTATGGTTAACTTTTATCAAAAGCAAGTGATACTGGTTTTCCACTTGAAGTCGCAGCAAAAGATTTCATTTTAAAGTGGGTTTTAGGTAAAAACACACTTTCTTTTAATAAAAATTAAAAGAAAATATTCAGCAAAGTCACTAAAGTTGGCAGATGTGTGGGTTGAGGAGGGCGCATCAGAGCACACGGTGTCTGTCTGTCTGCCGCATCTGTGATGTAGAGCCGCCGCTCAGCCCTTTGCTGGATGCCAGCTCAGGCCACCAGGCGCCACTTGCCGTGTCCACGTGGTGTCCCACTCATGCCTCAAGTGAACTTCTCTTTCCCCATAGCCTGCTCCTTCCCGAGCTGTCCCCTCCCAGGCCAGGAAGGGAACTGCATCCTTCTGATTCTCAGGACAAAACCCGAGGGTCACCATCAGTCGGCACTGTCCCCCTCTTCCTGATCCGTCTCCCGATTGATCCTATTGGCTGCCCCTCTACCTGTGCCCACTGCCCCCACAGTACTCAGTCACCACCATCTCGGCCTGGACCACCGCAGTGACCTCTAAATTGGTGTGCCACCCTGACACCTGCCTGCCCTCACTCAGGGGCCTGGGGTTCCCCGAAATCCTATGTCCAGTCTCTAGTCTCTGGGTTTTAAACCCTCCAATGGCTCCTGCCATACTGGGTGCAAAACCCAAATTCCTGGTAGCCCCCTCCCACAACCTGTCCAGCTCTCTCCTGCTGCTCCCTGACCCTCCAGGGGCTCCCACTGGGGGCCTTTCCCCTGAAGCCTCTCCCCCCTCATCTGATGGCTCATTTCCTCCCTTCCTTATAGTGCTGGCTCCAGTGTCACCTCCTCAGTGAGGCCCACCCTGATGCTCCATTCAAACGCTCAGCTGTGCCGCAGGTTGGCTTCCCTCCCCCTGACCTCCCTCCGCCTGGCCTCCCTCCCCTTGCAGGCAGGGTGATTCCCTACTGATGATGGGTACCAGCTGCTGCTGATCTCCCCATTGGACACCAGGCCCCAGGACCAGCTAACATGCCTGCTCTGCTCACTGACGTCCCCACAGCCAGAACAGTGCCCACACTCTAGGGCGACAGACAGCAGCTCAGCTCAACGAAGAGACCTGATTCCTATCCGTGTCTGTTCCTAGTGGCACCTGGGCTTTGTGAATCCAACTGGGGACTTGAAGTTTATCAACATTAAACTTCTCCATGTTGGCTCAGCCTCCCAAGTGGCCTGTTGAGATGTGTGTTTGACAGTTTGACGCTTAGTCACACCGCTAATGCTTTTATCAATTCCATCATCTACCCAATTGTTAACCTGCCAGGTTGTTAAGGCAAATATTGATGGTTCACAACTTAGGAGACAGCCCTGTGGCATTCCTCCAGAGAACTGGGGGTCATTACTATTGCAGTTATCAAAATGTTTTACCATTTTTTTGAATATAGCAAAAGGTAGAGAAAAATAGTAAAATGGACAATTACATATACACCACTGAGACTCCAAAATTGTTACATCTTGCTGCATATCCTTTGAGTGTGTGTGTGTCTGTGTGTGTGTCTGACCTCCACCCAGAGAGTGACCTCATAGGAAAAATCACAGGTCAGCAAACTTTTTGCAATAGGCCAGATAGCAAATATTTTCAGCTGAATGGGCCTATGGTCTCTACCTTTTTGCCTTTTTATATTGTTTTAAAAAGCAGAGACATCACTTTGCCCACAAAGGTCTGTTTAATCAAAGCTATGGTTTTTCCAGCAGTCATGTACAAATGTGAAAGTTGGACCATAAAGAAGACTGAGTGCCAAAGAACTGATGCTTTTGAACCGTGGTGCTGGAGGAGAGTCTTGAGAGTCCCTTAGACAGTAAGGAGATCAAACCAGTCAATCCTAAAGGAAATCAACCCTGAATATTCACTGAAAGGACTGATGCTGAAGCTGAAGCTCCAATACTTTGGTCACTGGATGTGAAGAGATGACTAATTGGAAAAGACCCTGATGCTGGGAAAGACTGAAGACCCTGATGCTGGAAAAGATTGAAGGCAGGAGAAGGAGGGGACAACAGAGGATGAGACGGTTGGATGGCATCACCGACTCAATGGATGTAAGTTTGAGCAAACTCCGTGAGACAGTGAAGAACAGGGAAGCCTGGTGTGCTGCAGTCCATGGGGTCACAGAGTCGGAAAAGACTGAGCACTTGAGCAACACGGTGTCTGTCTACTACTCCTGTTCAGAGGTTCACATGAATTACTTGCTGGGGACGCAGCCCTGGGCAGTTTGCCTCCAAGCCCAGAGGCTTAGCACTCAGTCACCCTGCCTGGAGGGAGTGAGTAGCCAGGCCTGAGGGTGGGCAGGAGAGGCCAGAACACACTAGAAGACCCCCTCACCCTGCTCTGCTCTCTCCACCACACTGTTGGGGAAGATTGTGTGTTTGGGGTCAATGGGCTCATGATCAGGATGAGGGCAACTTCCTTAAGCTTTGAAACCTCAGTTTGCCCATCTGTGAAATGGCAGCAATGGTAGGACCATCCTCCCAGGCCCTGGTGAGGATAAGGGGGGATGTGCAAAGGGCTGGCATGTGATGTGTGCTCCCCGAGGGTGCTGCCAGGAAGTCACAGGTGAGCTGTTTGTTTACCATGGTGAAACTGAACAATTCTGGATTCCTATTTATTGTGCTACTTATTTGGATCAGGAGCCATGTGGGGGAAAGGAGGAGAGAAACAAGGACAGAAGGGAGCTCGAGGAAGGGAGGAAGCAGACAATCCTCAGGGCCAGGGGGCAGTGACCCCGCCCCCCCGGGGCCCGTGGTCAGCACCCTGCAGCCTTCACTGCATGCTCCCTTCTGTTCTGGAACTTTCTCCAGCTATTGCTAATTCCACCCATCTCTTTGTCCCCAGTCAGCTTCTAGGAGCTTTTCCCCACAGTGTCACAGGCCCTGAGCATATGGAATTCTCCTGTTAACAACCAGGGTTAAACCACAGGGGCACAACTGCAGTAGGAAGCTTATACGTCAGGGCAGAATCAACATCTCTGAGCCGAGCTCAGGAAGGACATTTATACCAGCGCCAGTAAGACAGCCCGGAAGAGAAATGAACCAGGGAAGCAATGGTGTCCCAGGGACTAACTGTGACAACAGAGCTGCACGTGTGTGCACACACATGCCTGACACATCCACAGCAACTGAGCTCTAAACCCACCGTGGTGCACGTGCAAGAAAAGACTAAGGAACCCTCAGTCCTACTATGGTTCCCAATGTGTTAATATGATTTTTTTGCTCTTGCAGAAAAGTGGTAAGAGTATATAACAAACACCCTCCAGGTTCAGCAACAGTTAATATCTTGCTCTATGTATTTCATATATTCCTACACACATACTTCTCTTATAGACCACGGGCCCTGTTCAACCATCTTAGAAGTAAGTTTTCTAAAATCGTGACACTTCACTTCTAAACAGTTCCGTCTTCAGCCCCCTAAAGCAAGGGTTCCCAACCTCCAGGATCTAATGCCCAATGATCTGAGGTGGAGTTGATGTAATAATAGAAGTAAAGTGTACAATAAACGTAATGCTCTCGAATCATCTGAAAACCATCCCCTCAATCTGGTGTGTGGAGAAATTGCCTTCCATGAAACCAGTCCCTGGTGCCAAAAAGGTTGGGGACTGCTGCCCTAAAGTAATGTCACATCGAACCAATTCCCTGGATCATGTAATACTCAGCCCCTTTATCAAATAAAAATTTTCTCTAAACTTGGCATTTCTTTTTCAACTGAGTTCATCTTCATCCATGTAGACAGGATACAAACCAAGAGAAGTCACCCACTCTGCTGTCTGAACATTTTCTAAAATGGTTCTAAAAATCAGGCCTCTTCTCCCCACTCTAATTACTCCCTGACCTTCACTGTGATTCTACAGCAGTGGTTCTAAGAGTGGCTCTGACCAGCAGCATCACCTGGGAACGCACTAGAAACGGAAACCCTTGCAGTCACCCCAGACCTGCCCCAGAGCCGCTGAATCAGAAACTCTGCAGGTGGGGCTGCAATGGCTGGTGTGACAAGCCCTGCCCCCTCTCTGGGGAATTCGGATGCAGGTTCACAAACTCTGAACCACTGCTCCCTGCTCTCTGAGCTAACATCTCAAAGAATACTTCCTCCCCTCTGGTACTCACTGTGTCGGCTGGGAAATTAACAAAGAAATAAAATAATTGGTTAGATTTTATTTTGCATGTATCTCTAGAAGTAAATGGGTAATACCTTAACCTCCTGCCTAAGTAATAACAATGTGATATGATCAGGCAAAGACTATTCCTGCCCCACAAAAAAACAGACTGCAAAACATACTAAGCTCTGCAAGTAGATGGGGTTCAGCTGTGACATGTCAAATTATGTCAAGATGCAGTGAAGAAAGAGAGCTAAAAATAGCACCACCAGGCTGAGCAGAAAGGGTTCTGGTTCATCAACTCCAGGACCAGAAAGAAAAACATCCTCTGGCCACGCCTCAGGTCCTTGGAGGCCCCGGACAGAGGCCTGTCCATATGCCACGTACCCTCATGCCCACAGCTACATGGGTGCAAAGGGGAGGACTCCAAGGGAGGCAGGAGTGAGCAGGTTGCTCCAACGATGATATTTTATAGTTTAAAAATAGAACGTTCTATGCGTGCAAGGTATGAACAGTCACCCCACAAGCAAAACTATCGCCTTATGTAATAACAACAATGTAATTAACAATCCTGTAAGTCATAGGCTGTGAAATCGATCGCAAAGACTCAGGGCTCAATTGCTTGGCAACCAAAGAGTTAATACCAAATAATAATAATAATAACCAAGGGAAAAAAGTCTAAATCTATTCCATGTAGACAGAGAACTCAAACTGCAAGCTGCCCATGGGTATGGCTCTGGAGAGAAGGTCATTTATGGTAAGGAAATAGTACACTGTCATGAGAGCTTCTTCTGTTAGCTCGCCTGGAAAAAGTTGTGAAATTAAACAGCAGCAGTTTTGCAGCGTGTCTGCTTTTCCGGGAATGTTCGCTTCTTGGAGAGTCACACCGAGGTGACAGCTAAAATGACTGCTCCAGGACAACCGTTCCCTTTCTCTGCTTAATCAAACCATGTACCCTTAATGATTTCTGAATGAACTTCAAGCATGGTGCTTTGGGTTTTTTTTATGATGTGTTATGCTTAGATTTCTGTAAGTGGTTACCATCATTATGAATTTGCATAAATCTGTAATTCATCCTCACAATATAACATGCCAAAGACATCCCACAAAAGGACTGCTACGTTACCATCTTTACCCCACACCCTCTCCCCGTGTGCCCCCCACCTCCACCACATGCCCAGCTAAGAAAAAAAGCAAGCATTTGGGGGATAGGATTTGGCATTCAGAGAACCACCCTCTCCTGAAGAATTTAGGGTCTATATCACCATTTCCCTCCGGGCCCAAAAACTTGCTGTTTAGAAAGACAGTAGGGAATGATGATCGGGAGCCACCTTTGCTTCCAAAAACTTCCCACGACCCACATTAACACTGAGAACTAGCCTTCCCATCTCCCTCTTTGGCCCCAACTCCAGACAACTAACCTCACTGGCAAGCCATTTTTCTGAACCCCCCAATACAAAAATGGTGCTCAGTGCAAACTCACAGAAAAGCAGGCTCCTCCCCATCCCCCACCTCCCAAGCAGTGATTCTGTGGAGATTCCAAGGGATAATGACTTCTGCGGGTGCAACATTTTTTTCCAGATGCTAAACGAAGCTTTAAACCTCCATGGTTGGGAACTTCCCCTACTTTGAATTTCGACAAAACCCGGCTGTAGAAGAGGACCCGGTGCAGTCAAAATGCACATCGATTTCAATCTATTATTTCCTGGAAATTATCTTACAAGTTGGAGATGAAAAGGCATCCAGGTGAAACTTTTATTTTTAGCCCAGAAGTAATAGGTTAAAATAGCATTGCTGTGGCAACAATAGACTCTTTTTCTGGTCTCTGTGGCTGGAGGGCAGGACAGCTGGCTAATTCTGGCCTGACCCACCAGAAGCATAATATGCATAAAAATGACCTATCTGTGGGGAGCAGGGCACACCCACCCCTCACCCTAGGCTTCCAATTTGACCATTTGATTCAAAAGGTTGGAGGGTGGGGGTGGGGAGGGGAATTCTTCCCCCTTTGACTGGGCCTGCTGCTGTTCTCATTTGCAAAGTCTGCCTTTAAGAGGCCTCCCCCCAAAAAAAGACAACCACTGCCCTCCCTCCGTGGTGGTGTCTGGGGAATCCTACTCACCTTATGGTCAAAGAATGGTAGGGAATTAAGGCCCTCATCCTCCCAGGAAACTCTGCCTCCCCGCTGGCGCCCAGATCCCCGTCTCCCCAAACCTCCCTCCGAGGGAGTGGCTGGCAAACAGCCCTGCAGCGTTCAGGACTAGCTCAGTTCCCCGAAAAAACCTCCAACCCGGAGCAGCACTGCAATTGTCAGGACGCTCCCGTCTGCCTTTGGGGGCTGAACACCATTATTATCCGTAAAACATTTTTAAATATAGACATTGCAGGAGTGCAGCCGGGGGTAGGGTGAGGAGCACGGCCCAGGGCTGAGAACCAGCCAGGACCAGTCCCTCTTGCTCTGCTTGGTCCCCACGGCTTGTCCCCCCGGCACTGTCAGGAGACTGCCCGGCCGGCGCTGGCCAGAATCTGAAGCAAGCCCCTAAACTGTACTGCTCCAGCCACTGCTCCTGGCCTCAGGCACGGTCAATCAGTTACAGGGGTGCTCTCCCCACCCCCCACTGCTCTCGCTGACCTTGGGGAGAGGGCGCCCTGGCTGTGCACAGCCAAGAGGCAGCCGCTGCAGTCTTAGGTCAGGAGGCAGCCTGGAGCCAAGCCCAGAGGGACCAGAGTGGGAGAACAGGACTCTGACCTCCAACCTCAGTCCAAGGATGCTGAGGGCAGGACCCCTCTGCACCTTCTATCCCAGGCCTGGGATGGGCAGCAGATAGGTAAGGGGCGCACGTGAAGGCCCAATATCTATTCTGTCTGTACCTGTGTGACTGGCTCAGGGGCTCCGCCCAGCGAGGAGGACCCAGAACAGGGTTACTGGGCCTCAGCACTGTCTGTCGACATCAGGGGCCACACCCTTCTCCACTGTGGGCCGGAGTATCATAGGATGTTTGGTCTCCTGATTCTCATGCTCCACGAGATGCCAGGAGCCCCCAACCCCAGTTCTGACGATTCTCCAGCCACTGTGATATCCCCTGGGGGACAGAACTGCCCCTGGCTGACATTTCTGCTCCAGAGAATGGCAGCTGTGGGTCTGGATCCTGTCCCACCACCTCACAACAGTGTGGACTTAGGAGAGCGACTGTGCTGAGCCTTGGTGCTCTCATCTACAAAGTGGGGTAACAGGCTGTCCAGCACTCAGTCTAGGGCCAGGAACTGATTAGCGAAGGTCCTGCTCTTGGGTCAGCCTCACTGCACCCAGAGGGGCCCAGATCCTTCCTGAGGATGGAGATAAACCCGGGGATGAGGGCTGGATTCTGGAGTGAAGCTGACCCAGGTGCGAGTTCTGCATCTACCACACTGTTGCTGGGGTTTACCCCAGTGTACACCTCCCAGGGCTGTAGTGAGGTGAGCTGAGATCAGGTGAGCAAAGTGCAATAAAGGTTCACTGCGTAGGAGCTGGGGGGCGGGGAGGGGAGGGGAAACAAGGGAGGAGGGCAACCCCAAGAGCAGGGCCCAGAGGGGAGTCAGGCCCCTCCCACAGCCCTGTAGTGAACGCACTGAACGTGAACACGGAACACTTTTGGGGAGTTACTCCACATTTGAGAGCTTCCCAGGTGGCTCAGTTAAAGAATCTGCCTACCAGGCAGGACACCTGGGTTCAATCCCTAGGTGGGGAAGATCCCCTGGAGAAGGAAATGGCAACCCCTTCCAGTATCTGTCTGAAAACCTCTAATTCCAGCAGACACAGATACATTGC
This sequence comes from Bos grunniens, assembly GCF_055505025.1. NCBI lineage: Eukaryota > Metazoa > Chordata > Mammalia > Artiodactyla > Bovidae > Bos > Bos grunniens. The sequence goes on along the minus strand of NC_141177.1, from coordinate 26,687,114 downwards.
TTCTGCCTTTCAGAAAAGAGGCCTGGCCCTGCTAATGATACCTTTCTGTTCTCCTGCTGGGGAGACGTGGGGAGGAGACCTTGGGCACTGAGGAGCCAGCCCGAGGCTCTTACAATTGAGGGGCAGCTGATTTCTGCCCCTTTTCAGCATCGAGAAAACCGAGGACTAGAATCTTGGCCGAAGGCAGAGGATAGCACATAAACAGTTTACAGTTCACTGGGTAGCCAGGCCTGGTCTCGCCCTCACTGTTGATGATCCCAAGGCAGGCCCTTCTGTGACCCCTCTGTCTGGTGGGGAAACTCAGGCTCGGACAGGTAGAATAAGCTGCTCCCAGGCCACACGTTAGGAGCTGGTCGGGGGGCGGGGGGCCAGGCACAGAAATCACCTCTCTCTCAAGTGGACCTGGAGCACTGCAGCACTGAGGGGACAACATCAAGGGGCCACAAGTCACTGTCCAGCTCAGGGGTAGTCCCAAGGGAGCACCAAATAAGGTCAGATCCAAGGCCTGCTCCCATGAGCCCCCAAGTCAGCCGAGCACTGGCCACATGCTGGGCCCCAGACCTAGCTGTGAGCAGAAAATGAGAACTCAAGGTAGTCCCCGGGCCAAGTCACCGAGCTAGACGGGGTTAACCACAGAAATGCCGCTTAGCCCAGTGCAGGGCTCCCAGGAGGTATGCAGCCCCCTGGGACCAGCTCTCAGGAGGATGATCCATAGTCACGCCCTCCCGTCTGTACTAGGGAGCCCATCACCGCTGCTGGGGCTCCCTGTACCAGGTCTTACTGAGTCCTCTCAGAGGCTGTTGAGGGAGGTACTCCATCCCCCTTGTACAGATAGGGAAACTGAGACCCAAAGAGGCTCAGGTGGGGAGAGAGACCCCAACCGAGTCTTAGACAGGGAGGCCTGGTGTGCTGTGATTCATGGGGTCGCAAAGAGTCGGACACAACTGAGCGACTGATCTGATCTGATCTGATCTGATCACAATGATCCTAAATCAAGCGAGAGATGACAGATGAATCACGATTGTCCCAGAGGGATGCCCCAATAGCTCCAAGCTTACTTAAATCCACCAACCGTATTGATTCAGACGATGAGGAGACATGAGTGAAATGAGGTGCCCTCCTGTCCTCAGATACCTCCCAATTCTGGAACAGACCCCTTGATCGACTCATTGGCAACTTTCTGGGCTCTACCCTCCAGGGTCTCTCTCAATTCCATCCCTACCTCCCCATCAACAGCAGCCTAGCCTAAGCCACACCTACTTCTCCCCCAGAAACCCCTTTACTGTCCACTCACCAAAGGCCAGGCACAGCAGAATTCCTGAATCCTCCTGGAGAGTGGGGTCAGGGTGGGTTTACCCACCTCGTGGATGAGGAACAGGGATGTGGAGTCGGGGTGGGTTTACCTGCCTTGTGGACAAAGAACAGGGATGTGGGGCAGAGAGAGAGGTGGAAGCTGCACAAAGGGCCCGGCTATGCCTGGGGAGGCCAGGACCACAGGATGCTCACACTTATTTTCATCCCCCATCTGCCAGGTAGCAACAGAGTCCTGTTTTATCTCACATCCTAGAAGGGTATACTATCATTCTCTGTGATATCCAGGTGGGTACACTGAGGCTCAGGGAGGGCATGTGACGAGCCCAAGGTTATGGTTAACATGCAGCAGGGGGCTAGAAGACTGCCACCTCTCTGAAAACCAGAGCTCCAGTCCTGGACGACTGGGAATGTGTCTGCACACAGATTACTTCCTTTACAGCCCACATGCTCACAAGGATGGACACTTCTATCATCCCCAAATCAGAGATGGGAAACTGAGGCTCAGAGAGGCAACAGGTCAAGGCCACATGAGGAAGCAGAGCTGGGGGAGCACCCCCGTGTCGTGGCTCCAGGACAGGACTTCCTTGCAGACGCTGTGGCCGAGCGATTCTCTGCAGTGGGGGCAGTCTCGCATACTGCAGTATGCTGAGCAGCACCTCTGGTCTCTACCCTCTAGAGGCCAACAGGACTTCCCTCCCAGTTGTGCCAACTAAAAAGATTTGAGTGAGTGCGTGCTCGTTCGCTCAGCCGTCTCTGACTCTTTGCAACCCCAGGGACTGTAGCCCACCAGGCTCCTCTGTCCATGGGACTTTCCAGATAAGAATACTGGGATGGGTTGCTACACCCTCCTCCAGGGGGTCTTCCCCACCCAGAGATCAAATCCACATCTCATATCTCCTGCATTGGCAGGTGGGTTCTTTACCACTAGCATCACCTGGGAAACCCCAAACAACTACATCTACAGGCTAAACATGGCCCCCAGGCTGCCTGGACCTCAGGGTTCTATCCTTTCCACTAGATTCAGAGAGGAGCAGAGGTGGGTCATGTCCCGGGGCAGCCTCTACACCTTGTGGCTTTCAACCCACGCTTAAGAGAGAGAGGGGAACACATCACAGCTCAGGGGGAACTGTTTCTTACTTTTGACCTTCTCTGGTGAGGAGAGGAGAGCGAATGAAATGTTCCGCCTGCAGCCCCAGCAGGTAGAGACAGCCTCTGTCCCCATTTTACAGATGCAGGAAGTGAGGCTCAGAGAGTTTCAGCCACCAGGCTGAACTCACACAGTGAGACAATGAGAGAGGCAGAATTTGAAGACATGTGTCTTCTAACAACGCTTAAGCTTCCACTGCTCAACTGAATTGTCCATCTCTCCACCATTTTCAGGAAGGAGCTGACTTTGAGAGAACCCAGTCTCATATGGAAGAAGGATCCTCCACGAAAAGGGAGGATGTATATCTTTGATGGGGGACTGGAAGCAAGGGGCTATACCACTTCCACAAAACTAACAAGCCCCACTTGGACTTAGCCAAGAGCCTAACACTCCTCTTGCGGCCGACTCAGCAGAAGCCGCTGGTCATTTCCAGCTGTTAATTAAGCAGACAACCCTGACTCTGAAGCAATAGCAGGGTCTGACTGACTCATGCAAAGCTCACTCTCCAAGCACACGCTCTTGGTCAGACTCACAGGGACTCTGCAGCTGATAATGAAGTTCTGCACAGTTGCTTGGCAGCGTGGCCAGCACTGCACTCCCACATTCTCTGGTGTCTGAGACTAAACCCCACAGACAGGTGACCCACTGAGTTGTTATGAGATTGGTATCTATCTGACCTTCAGGATAGAGGGGAAGGTCAGAGAATCTCTCCTACCATCCCTCTGTGACCAAGAGGGCTGGATTCATCCAGCCAGAACAGGCTCTCTCCCACCACGTTTGCTCTGCTGAGCCACCTTTTGCTCTTTTTACTGGGCCCTGAGTGCACACTACATGCTGAGTTCGCTTCAGTCATGTCCAACTCTTTGTGATCCCATAGACTGAACCCCTTCAGGCTCCTCTGTCCATGGGATTCTCCAGGTAAGAATACTGGAGTGGGTTGCCATGCCCTCCTTCAGGGGATCTTCCTGACCCAAGGATCGAACCCATGTCTCTTACCTCTCCTACACTGGCAGACAGGTTCTTTACCACTAGTGCCACTGAGAAGTCCCTAAGAAGTCCCTAAGGACCCCCAAACTACCACTGACAAACAGCCTAGAGCAGATCCATTTAACTTTCAAGCTTGAACTCTAACCAATTTCCTTCTCCTCTCACAGTGGAGATGCTCCCTTGGCCCTGGGGTCTGGAGCCCCAGTGGACTGAATGCATCTTTGTGATCCTCTGCCCAGGTCACCCCACCTTCCCACCAACCTGTGTTGAACATTCCTCCTTCCTGGAAGCTCAAGACATGCAGCTCCATGAGTCCTAACTTCCACCCATCCTCACCCTCATCCTGAACACTCCCGCAGGGGCATCAGTGCCCAGCAGATGGCTTCAGGATCCTCCCAACCATCACCCAAACAGCTCCGATGCCCATGTGAGGACCAGTCCAGCCCCTGGCGTCATGAATCCTTGATGTTCCCAATACAAACCCCACCTCCAGTCACCATGACCATGGCCAACATAGGATGGCTTTCCCCAGAGATCTGCCCCCCTACTGAACATGTGAAGCTCCCATGTCTCACCTCCACCTGAATCACCCATCCTTCCATCTATAGAGATTTCAAGTCCACAAGGTTCTCATTCCTGCTCTTGGCCCCTCAGCCAGCCCCTCCCAAGTATTGCTTCCATCCGATTCAACCTGGGGCCCCATGGCCAGGATGTCCTGCCAGCACCCAAGACTGTCTCACTCCCCTGACCTCTGCCACACCCTCCTTGCCCCTGCCTTCTGTTTTTTTTTTTTTTCTCTTTCTCATTTCTGCTTCCAAGTTGAATGGAGAAAAAGACCAAAACCATGCTCCCTGGCAAATTCATTTTATTTGACTTCAACTGGACACTAAGCACTTACAGGCTCTCTCCTCATCCCCAGCTGATCTTCTATCTCATTTTCCAATCCTCCAGGGGAAGCAGAGAAATCAAACACCTTTGTGTATTTCTAGAAGCACTGTAGATCAACGCAACCCTCCAGAATGGCAATTCTGTATTATTTTTCAAGAGGTACAGAACACTGAACTCCTTTAACCCATGTCTCAGAATCTATCCTGAAGAAAGGGCCCTAAATACAGAGAACACCACATGTGTGAGGGCTACACAGTTTTATTAGTAATCAGGCTGAAGATTTTGAAGCACTGAAATTATCCAACAGGAGGAGGGCCAGTTAAGTAAATTTCACTAAAGTGAGTATTCCATTGAAACCCTGCTTATGCCTGCAATTTTGGAAACTAAACTCCAATTTCAACTACTTGAAATGAATCCTTTCATGCGATGACAAAAGAAAATAAAACAAAGTGAACCAGGTGCAGAGTAAGCATGTTATACTCTCAGGGTGGAAGATGAGAGCAAGCACATAATGCAAGTATGAGGGTTGAGAACGTGAAAGTGGCCAGAAGAAGTCTACACCCAGGCTATGATGGTCAACAGAAGGACATTCACTGTCCTCTGATGAATCAGGGCAGAAGGTTTCACAGGGGAGGTCAGATTCCGGGAGCTGATTTGTGAAAGATGGCGTCTTGGCAGCCAGACAGTTGGCAGAAGATGTCTGGTGCTTTCAGTAAGTGATGCTTGTGAGACTTGAATCAAGGTCTTCATAATTTTTGACACCAGGATATACAAGAGGATGGGCAAGCAGCCCTTTGACCTTGGTCAAGGTTGGGGAAATAGCCAAAGCATGGCTGTGATTTCTGCCACTAATGAGAAGCCAGATCCCTAGGACCAAGAAAGGGAAGGTTAATGGAAAGTGAGACCCCACATGGTCCTGGGTTCCAGGCTGGGTCAGTGAGAAAACTGTGCCAGGAAAGGGCTATGAGACAAGAAGGGGGACTGGAGGACAGTGTCACATGGAGGTTGAGAACAGGTGGGGCTAGACAGAGCGCTGGCTGTTTGAGTTTAGTTCTGGAGGAAGAACCCTTCTAAGGGTGTGGCAATGAAGCCAAGAACTGAAGGACACTGAAGAGATACACAGTGGTAAAGAACCTGCCTGCACTGCAGGAGACATAGGAGACTCGGGTTCGATCCCTGGATTAGGAAGATCCCCTGGAGAAGGAAATGGCAACCCACTCCAGTATTGTTGCCTGGAGAATCCCACGGACAAAGCAGCCTGGAGAGCTACAGTCCATGGGGTCACAAAGAGTCGGACATGACTAATCGACTGAGTGTGCATGCATGAAGGAACCGACAGCTATGCTTCTGATCTCCCTCAAAATGCAAAGTCCTTTAGCATTATCACTCCTTTAGGGGATTTTTTTTCACTTCCTTGTCTTCTTTTTATGGGGTAGCTTACTGTTTTTTCTTATCTATCTGCTTATTACTGGGTTAACCAAAGTGTTCATTTGAGTTTTTCTCTAACATCTTACGAAAAACTCGAACAAATGTTTTGTCCAACCCCATATTTATCCATCAACTACCATTTTCCCAAGCTCCCAAATCAAGTATTTCCTTAATAAAAAAAAAAAGAGTTTACAATGAAATGGGGTTTTTCTCTCCTGAGCATAGGAAAGGAAGAACCTCAAGCACCTGTCAGTAATTCACGTGTAAGAAAAATGTGGATGTCTCAACAAGCATCTCATAATTATGGACACTCTCAGTTGATATATTTGGTGAAATATGAAATAGACTCCTTATATGGAATTCCTTCATTAAAACTAAAAACAGAAACCAGACTGACTACGTGTTGAGCACTTTCAAGCATTATGGGATTCTTTCTGTGGCCCTGTTTGTTGGTGTTTTCAACCCCACTATACAAAAAAGGCTTCCCAGGTGGCACTAGTGGTAAGGAATCCACTTGCAATGCAGGAGATGCAAGAGATGTGGGTTCAGTCTCTGGGCTGGGAAGATCCCCTGGAGAAGGAAATGGCAACCTGTTCCAATATTCTTGCCTGGAAAATTCCATGGACAGAGGAGCCTGGAGGGCCCCTGGGGGAAAACACCTCTGTTCCCACCCCCACCCCAAGCTAGGTCAAGCCTCCCTGCTAAGTGCCCATCAGACCCTGGCTTCTGCACACACTCCCATCTGACATTTCTTGTTCCGTGCCCATCTCTCCCTCTAGACTATGAGTCCCCTGTGGGCAGAACTGTCTCCTGCTTGCTTACCCCCATCATCCCACGGCCTCGCATGAAGCCTGGCACATAGTAGGTCCCCAACAGATGTGGATAAGTGTGTGAATGAATGAATGGTTCACCTGGAAAGTGGATATACCCGGAAAGTCCCTGGAGCTCCAGGTTTGTGCCTCCACACGACATCCTGGTAGCACTGCTTCCCTTTTTTAGGTTCCTGAGAAATGGATCCAACCCAAGCCATCCAACCAGAAGACAATGGGCCCACAAAGCAGGACTGATGGCGGTGGTCACTTTATGAGCTAGTAAAGCCAGGGCAGATTTGGGTTTCTGCACCATCCAACTGCCAAGGCCAGTCATGCATCCAGATCAGATTTCCATCCGATTAGACATCCTGAAAACTCCCACTGAGAGGCAGGTCTGTCACTGCATGGCCAGCCTGTCGTCCAAGGGAGTCGAGGCCACAAGCATGTAGGAAACTACTTGTATTGGCATCTTTGGCCACAGAAAGAGGGCCCTACAGGAGGCCAGGCCAGACCAGTTCCCAACACGGTTAAGAAGATTCAGCCAAACATATTGGTGGACACACGTTGCAGTCATGGGGCCAAAGAATCAAGCCCTAAAATAAGAATCCTGGCAACTATCCATGGAGCATCATGATAGAAGTGACCACCTGGATTTGTCCCTACTATGATCACACACCACACACCACAGCAATACAAGAACAGCCCAGTTGGAAATGACCACTTTCTCTGGTTTAAACTTCCTTAAATTAGAACAAAGTCATGGTACTTGGGTGAACTCTTTTTCTGATCAGCCTTCAGCCCAATTTTCCTCTCACTACCAGGTAATAAGAAGCTTTGTAAACTTGAGCAGGCCATTGCCTGCTTTAAAATTCTGAAACTTTGATATTAGAAAAATGAGAAACCATATCACGTGAGGAGATCTGGTCAAACAGACTTTCAGACAGCCCCATTCTCTTCCTCGTCCATCAGAATTGTGAAAAAGTGAATGACGTAAGCAGTGCAAACAGAAAGTACTTTCCAGAAGTAAAGTGACAGTCTCCTGGTTTCTCTTTTCTATAATTTTCACAGACAAAGGCAACAACTACTGCAGAATTTCCATGTCTTAAAAAAAAAATTGACTAAATTAGAGATGTTTCAAAAAAAACAACTCACTTTCTGGCTCTCCAAGAAAATGATGCCCTTACTGTGAATATGAAGTGTTTACATATGACTAACATTTGTATGAAATCCAGAGTATGGAAGTGGAGTGACGGAAAAGATTATTTAAGGAGTTTTCCAGCTGACTGCTTTCACCTCTGAGAGAGCAGTAAGGGAAGAACAGAAGGAGGAAAAACATTCTGATAGTTGAAGGAATCTCTGATGGCCCGGTGACAAATTAGAGAGTGAAGAAGCTCCAGTCACAGAATGAGTTTGTACAAATGGGCTACTCTTTCCCACAGTTGAAGCCAGAAAACTGAAAGACCCCTGAGATGTGTAGGGTCTTCCCTCTATGGAAGTGGAGGGCTGAGGAGGAAACTCAAGAGAAATCCGACCTGGAAAAAAACTCCAGGCTTTCAGCTACTGAGACCCAGAGAACAGGAGAGAGTTGGAGGAAACCACTTCAAGGCAATGCAGACCTACACTGAGTGTGAGACAGCTGCCCTCCAAAGTCTAGGGGCGCAGGAGCAGATCTGAGAAACTCTCCAGTAGAACCAGAGGTCAACCATTAGTCTCTAGGGCCCCTGTATCTGCTAGCTGGGCTGTAACATGGAGACAGAACTCTCAAGGTTCAGAGAGGTGGGACCTCAGATGTAAAGCACAAGGAGGCCTCTTAGTGAACAGAGCCCAAGCTATGTGGAAGGAAAGTCCTGACCCTCCTTTCAAAGCACTTGAAACCTGTAGTGAACTGAATCAAACCAAACCTAAAAAAGAGCCCAAACTCAGTTCAACCATGAATGAGATTGACTTGGCGCTCCAACTCTGACAGCTTGAAAGAAGAGTAATATAATGTTGTTTGGTACAAAATGTCATACAGGTTGTAAAAAATAAGATGCACGAAGAGGCAAGAAAATTTGACCCATGATCAAGAGTGGAAATAGACAATAAAAGATCTGACTAGGACCCAATTATAAATTCTTCTTAATTTCAATAGTTTAGCTATAGAAATGATTAGATAGGGACTTTAAAGTAACTATGATAAAAAATTCTAAAGAATAGTGTGTATATGGTAGATAACATGTCTCAAGAGATGCAGAACTGAAGCACATGGAAACCATAAGAATGATCCCAGCAGAAATGCTACAGTGAAAAATGCAATGTCAGAAATAAAGAATTATTTATATGGGCTTAATGACAGATTAGGTAGAGCAATGGAAATGACCAGTGAATCTAAAGACTGGTATACAAGGCTCCATGATAGCAACAAGCTAAACTGTAGATCAGATATATTATCAAAGAAAGAGACAGGCTAAAAAATAGCCCTTTTGGCCAAAGATTGGCTCTTCTGCAAAAGAATCCAAATATAATTGGATCAGACTACAGAGGAACTTAAGCCCTTGTATATTGTTGGAAATAATAGAGCAATCAGCTGGCAATTAGTGGAGCCTAATAGCTGGGTTGGTGTGATACCAACAGAAGCCAACAGCTTAAAAGAAAAATTAGGGAAGAAACCCTCAAAGAGAGACCTACTAAAAGTACCATCATCTCAGAGTGGCTATGCACAGCTCCAAGGATGCATCCTCTGAGAAACAACATCAAGGGCTCCACAATGGTTGTGAGGGTGGGGTTGGGGGTGGTAAAACAATAAACTAGCCTCCCTAAGTCACAAAACATACAAATAAGAAAACAGCAAGAGTGAGGGAAGGGAAAATCAGTATCCAGTGTTGCTAAAATATATTATGTAAAACCCTCAGTTGGGTGGGGGGGGGGGTGGAAAGTTATGAAATGTATAAACAAACATGGAAATGTAACCAGTACATAAGGAAAAAAGCAGACAAACAAAACAGTCTATGAAAGGACCCAGACGTCAGACTTAACAAAGACTTCAAAGCAGCTATTATAAAGATGTTCAAAGACTAAAGAAAACTATTCTTTGAGAGGAAATGAGAGATCTAATGGCAATGTGTTACCAAAAAGAGATTATCAATAAAGAGACAGATGTTATTTAAAAGAATCAAATGGAAATTCTAGAACAGAAAATTACAATATCTAAAATGAAAAATTTACAAGAGGAGATCCATAATAGTTTTGAACTTGCAGAAAAAAGAAATATCAAACTTGAAAGTGAGAAGTATTCAATTTGAAAAACAAAGATAAAAAGTAAAGATAAAGAACAAAGAAAGACAAACAGACTCAGAAAGTCTGGGGTCACCCTTAAGTGCACCAACATATGCATAACAGGAGTACCAGCAGGAGAGCCATGTGAGAGAGGAACAGGAAGAAAATGCTGGAAGAAATAATGGCTGAAACATCTCAAATGTGATTTTTAAAAAAATTAATCCAAGAAGCTCAAAAAGCCCTACAGAGGATAAATTCAAAGAGATCCACAGGCAGATACAAATGTTGAAAGAGAAAGACAAAGAGAAAATCTTGAAAGTAGCACGAGAAAACTGACTAGTGACAAATAAGGTGACCCAAGATTAACAGCTGACTTCTCATCAGCAATAATGGAAGCCAGAAGGCAGTGGGATGACACATTCAAACTGCAGAAAAAGGAGAAAGACTGTCAACCATAAAACTTATATCCAGCAAAACTATCTTTCAAAAATGAAGGTGAATTAAGATATTCCTATATAAATAAAGCATAGGACTCATTGCTAGCATATCTGCCTTATATGAAATGCCAGGAAAGTTTTTCAGGCTGAAAGCAAGAGATGCCAGACAATAATTCAAATCAACATACATGCAAAAACAAAGAACATCAGCACCAGTGATTATGTAATTATAAATGTGTGTTAGTAATTATACTGGGTTGGCCAAAAAGTTCATTCAAGTTTTTCCATTACATCTTATGGAAAAACCCAAACGAACTTATTGGCCAACCCAATATATGACAGAATGAATGCATATTCTTCTGCTTTCTTTTGTTATCTGATTTAAAAAACAATTACATAACAATAACAATACAAACTAAGTGTGTGGGAAAAGCTGTATGGGGAAGAAAAATACACCAGATGGTAACTTGAATCCACAGTAACAAAGGAAGAGAACCATAAATGGTAAATAAGAAGGTTCATATAACAAACATTATAAATATCCACTTGATATCCTTTATTCTCTTAGCTTCTTTAAAATATATAAGTTCATATAAAGCAATAATTGTCAAACTGTTTCACAGGGTTTGCAACATATACAGATATAATATGTATAATCACTATAGCAGAAAAAGAAAGAAGAAAGAACTTTATAGCAGTAATGTTTCTCTACCTCACTGAAATTAGCAAAAATCTGAAGTATTCTGATAAATTAAAATGTATTTGGAGGTTAAAGCATCTGCCTGCAATGCGGGAGACCTGGGCTCGATCCCTGGGTTGGGAAGATCCCCTGGAGAAGGAAATGGCAACCCACTCCAGTATTCTTGCCTGGAGAATCCCATGGACAGAGGAGCCTGGTGGGCTACAGTCCACAGGGTCGCAAAGAGTTGGGCATGACCAAGCGACCTTACTAGAGAAACCACTAAGAAAAGAGCTAAAAAACAAAGAAATAAAAATGTGACACTAAAAATTCACCAGTTCAAAAGGAAACAGTGAAAGAGGAACAGAGGTACAAAAAAGACATGAGCCACAGGTAACAAAAGGTGAAATACCAGATACAAAACCAACTATGTCAACAACATCAAAGGCGAATAGATGAGACAACCCAACAAAAGGGGGAGACGGACAGACTGAATAAAAAGTCAGATCAGATCCAACTCTACCGTGTCTACAAGAGAAACACTTTAGATCAAGGATGCAGATAGGTTGAGTGTAAAAGGATAGGAACAGATGTTAACACTCAATGATAATTACATAGACCAGTTTTTTAATTAAGGTGGCCAAAAGGTAATTTTCTAATTTAATCTTTCTTTCTATATTTATTAATTAGAACTTTTCGATAAAGAAAAACTTTGCCTCATCAACTATTCAGATACCCTGAAATACACAGAAGGCAGAATAAATGCTTGATTCTTACTTAGTGACTTTCAGAATAGCGTGCTGCCGCCCCGTGCCATGTGCTTAATTGCTCACTTATGTCTGTCTCTTTGTAACCCTGTGGAGTGTAGCCCATCAGGCTCCTCTGTCCATAGGATTCTCCAGGCAAGAATACTGGAGTGGATTGCCATGCCCTCCTCCAGGGGATCTTCCCAACCCAAGGATCAAACCCAGGTCTCCCACATTGCAGGCAGATTCTTTTCTGGCTGAGCCACCAGGGAAGCCCAAGAATACTGGAGTGGGTAGCCTATCATTTCTCCAGGGGAACTTCCCAACCTAGGAATTGGACTGGGGTCTCCTGCTTTGCAGGCAGATTCTTTTCCAGCTGAGCTACCAGAGAAGCCTGTGCTGGTGCCCTAGAAACATATAATGGTGACCAATAATCTTTACAAGTATCATTCTGAGGGCATGGGTTTTTTAAAAAAAATAATTTTGATGTATTTCAATCAATTTTAACCATTATTCTCTTTGATATGCAAGCACCTCAGTTTAGCCAGCAGAAAATCATTCAATTTGGTTCCTATATTCTTAATTAATTACGTATTTATTTTTCATTGTTCTGGGTCTTTGTTGCTGCGTGCAAGCTTTCTCCAGTTGTGGCAAAAGAGGGCTACTGTTCCTTGCGGTGCACTGTGGTGGCTTCTCTTGTTGCAGTGCATCGGCTCTAGGCACACGGGCATCAGCAGTTGCAGCACGTAGGCTCAGTACTTGTCGGTTGCGGGCCCTAGAGCACACAGACTTTAGCAGCTCTGGCACACTGATGGGCTAAGCTGCTCCAGAGCATGTGGAATCTTCCCGGGTCAGGGATCAAAATCATGTACCCTGCATGGGTGGGTGGATTCCTATCCACTGTACCACCAGAGAAGTTCTATATTCTTTTGACATAACCTTGTTAATCTTTGATAGCTTCTTTGCTTTCTGGTGTGATAAAGCATCTCAGACCAAGAGATCAGTCATTTCTCCAAGAAATACTGCTCCCTTTTAATGAGAAATGGGACTTAGCTAGCAAAATCTGGGCAGTAGGGGGTGTTCATTGCCACAGGGCTGTCACTACTTGCAGGTCTTTTTCAGTGAACAGATTTATAAAGTAGACTTTTTAAGACTAAAGATAATTATGAATGCATATTGGTATTTCCCATTCAAATTTAATATTATAGGACTCTAGGTAGCTTTAAAAATTGTATCTTTTCTATTGTGCTAAGAATCTTGATTCCTAACAACAGCAATGTATTTCTTATTCGCTTTTTCCAAAATTATTCCCATAATAATTTCAAAGTAACAATATCAATGTCACAGCTCACAATGAGATTAACAAATGTAGTTTATGGTTTCTTGGCATTTATATAAGCATGTGTGTCCTTAAACTGGGTTTCCCAGGTGGCGCTAGTGGTAAAGAAACCGCCTGCCAATGCAGGAGACTTAAGAAACATGGGGTCTGTCTCTGGATCAGGAAGATCTCCTGGAGGAAAGTATGACAACCCATTCCAATATTCTTGCCTGGAGAATCCCATGGACAGAGGAGGCTGGCGGGCTACAACCCATGAGGTCACAAAGAGTTGGACATGACTGAAGCGACTTAGCACACGCTCACACACGTCCTTAAACTATACCCCACTAGGGATGGATAGTTAAAATCAGTGGTTTTAAAGTCACTTGGAGAAATTACGTTCCCCAAGGTTAAGCCACCAACTTGATATACAGTTAGGGTTAGGTTCAATGATTACATGTGATTCAATTTTCCCCTTAATTTAATTTTTTAATATATAAAGTATATATGTTTCAAAGCTTAAAATTATGTAACAAAGTACACTCATAGAGGTCTCACTTTTGTAGCTATCTCCTGTACTCCATGGCTCTTTCCCCAGTAAGCAACCATCTTCCTTAGTTTTTGCTTTGTGCTTCCAGAGTTTCTTTTGGACAATCTAAATACACATACACACATGTACATATGCATGCACACAATCCCCCTTCAAAGGCAGTATACTATAAACACTGTTCTAGATTTTTTCCTCCACTGCCAAAATATTCTGGGGATCACCCCATGGTGGTACACAGAGCAGCCTCATTTTTCTTTACAGCCATCCCACATTCCAGTGTGTGGACATACCACTGTCTATCCAGCCAATCCACTAATCATGAACATGTGGGTTGTTTCCAACATTTTGCTACAATGAGTAATGGCAAAATGAAGAGGCTTGCATTTATGCTATTTTATATTTTGCCAAGATATTTTGGGATAGATTCCTAGAAGTGAGATTACTGGGTTCAAAGGGTGAAAGTGAAGTGTTAATCACTCAGTTATGTCTGACTCTTTGTGACCCTATGGACTATAGCCTGCCAGGCTTCTCTGTCCATGGAATTCTCCAGGCAAGAATACTGGAGTGGGTAGCCATTCCCATCTCTAGGAGATCTTTCCGACCCAGGGATTGAACCCACGTCTCTTATGTCTCCTGCAATGCAGGCGGATTCTTTACCATCTGTGCCTGTAATTTTGCTAAATACAGTCCTGTTGCCTTCCATAAGTTTTATGCAGCTGCTTTGTAATGACAATAGAAAAGTGTTTTTGTTTTTTTTAACTATTTTTATATGGTTTATTAGGTAATACACACTAGCAGGACATTCTGACAACTAACTATAGATGCAGTAGTTCATGATTTACAACATACTTCAGTGCTTTGACTTATTCTAGTTTCTAATATAATAAGTTCCACTACTTTAGAGGATGCAGTATGAATGGATTGATTTCTTGTAAATAATACACATGCACAGAAAAGAAACATGTATCCAATAGCCAAAATGTGCAAAGATGAACACTTAACATAGATGCTTAAGATGGGTTTTCTTTTTACTAGAATAAAAAAAAAAAATTACAGACGGAGTTTAAGCCCCTGCAGTAACCTCAGGAACCCAATCACAACTCCCAACTCTGCCAGCACTGCAGTGCAATGACTCTACTGACTAAATTGTCAATTTTCCTGCTCATGATTTCCTGTTTCTCTATTACACACACACATCCCCCTTTTTTAGCTATTGAATCAATGCTATGATAAATATCCCTTGATGACTGTTCTTCTACTCATGATGTGATCTTCTCCAGGGCAAAGGTGTGGTTGGGCATTCCTAGGTCAGTGTTCTGAACTCAAGAATGTATGCCATGTTAATTTCCTAACTGGTTGTACTCATTCATGCTAACATCAGCAGTGCATAAAATTTCCTGTTTATGCAAAGTTTACAAACATTTGCCATCGTCATATGTCTCTACTTTTGCCAGTCTCATGAGTGGAAATAGTATCTCATTGTTTTAAATGTTCATGGAATGAGAAAATTTACTTTCCATTGGCTTTTTAAAATTAATTTTTCCCCTTACAGGAAAAATCAGCATAATGCAAAAGACAGGGAACAGCTTATATATCTATTCTCATTCTTGAGAACTTAGCATCTTTATGTCTATAACCCCTTATATAAATCTTGGATATGTGCATATATAGAAAGAATATACTTCATTAATTTTAGAGAAATGCAAAGATAATCACCCAGATCCATTTGGAGTTTCCCCTGATTTGCTTGTTTTAACTGGTAGTTCTGCTGATGGTTAACTATTTCTTTGTTTTCTGTGTTTCACAGAAGAAATATAGACTTCTAAGAATGGTGTCTTTGAAAACATGACCAAAAAATTCTCCACATTTTCTGTTATGACTATTTTCCTGTACCCAGAGCCTAGTATTTCATTTTTTATAGTTTGATTTTTTTATGCTCATTTGCCAAAAGAAATGCTTTGCAAATCCCTTGATATCTATTTCTATACCCATAAAAATAAAATACATTCACATTTACAAATTATTCATCTATATTTTGAGAAATTTACCTTTTGACCTTAAGGGGAAAAGTATGCAGGAAAATGCCACGTGAGTTTCAATACTGAAGAATTTGGAAACCTACCTATTAGCAAGTATGTAATAATAGGAAATAATATCTCTGGGGCTTCCCTGGTGATCAGACAGTAAAGAATCTGCCTGCAATGCAGGAGACCTGGGTTCAATCCCTTGGTTGGGTAGATTCCCTAGAGAAGGGAATGGCTACCCACTCCAGTATCCTTGCCTGGGAAATCCCATGGACAGAGGAGCCTGGCGGACTACAGTCCCTGGGGACATAAAGAGTCGGACACAAATGAGCAATTAAGACACAATAATATCTCTAAAATAACTCAAGTAAGACCAACCTAGACAGCATATTAAAAAGCAGAGACATTACTTTGCCAACAAAGGTCCGTCTCGTCAAGGCTATGGTTTTTCCAGTTGTCATGTATGGATGTGAGAGTTGGACTATAAAGAAAGCTGAGTGCCAACAAATTGATGCTTTTGAACTGTGGGGTTGAAGAAGACTCTTGAGAGTCCCTTGACTGCAAGGAGATCCAACAAGTCCATCCTAAAGGAGATCAGTCCTGAGTATTCATTGGAAGGACTGATGCCGAAGCTGAAACTCTAATACTTTGGCCACCTGATGCGGAGAGCTGATTCATTTGAAAAGACCCTGATGCTGGGAAAGATTGCAGGCAGGAGGAGAAGGGAACGACAGAGGATGAGATGGTTGGATGGCATCACCGGCTCAATGGACATGAGTTTGGGTAAACTCCGGGAGTTGGTGATGGACAGGGAGGCCTGGCGTGCTGTGGTCCATGGGGTAGCAAAGAGTCGGACATGACTGAGCGACAGAACTGAAGTCAAATAAAAGCTAATTTGTAAAAGTATTATCAATACCAACAAAGATAACATGGAAAACTACATTATGAGGTTTTTGTTTCTTATTTTGCACATGTGAAGGTGAACATGGACCAGATACATACAGGACATTTGCATCTTGTATAGAAGGTACATGCCAACTTAACAGTAACGCTTCTGCACTACAGGAAAGACACCACTGAATATTACTGAGTCTTGAACTAGTAGAGTCTTCAAATCATCCATTTGTACTGGCATCTGACTTCTTAATAGGAATAAGCATTTCTGTGATTCTAAAAGGATGATTCTTCTTAATGAGGTACAGAGAAGTCCTTCAAGCCCAAATAAAAATATGACCACAAAATCTACCTTGTATAATTTAGCCCCCATTCACAACATGAAACATACACTGTATCTAAAGAAAGAAAACAGCAGGCTGCTGTATATGGTTTACCCTTTGATGAATTTACTTCACTAATGCAAGTGACTGTGTATGAAGAGCTCATATGAAAATTCATGCACTCAAAAAATCCTTTAAGAAAAATATAATTCCGTATTTGGCTGGAATCTCTATAACCATCAAGCATTAAATAGAGTTGTTTTACTCTAACCATTACCATAATAACTTTTCTTATAACAATTTCATAGATGGGTTATTTGCTATTTGCTTTTCAGTATGCTTAGCATAAAATTTCACTCTCATTAGCCTTTTTTTAAAAAATATGAGGTCAAGTCATATAAAGAAAACTCAGAAATTAACTCAGTAAGCAATTACCCAGCACATAAACCCTGGGAGGGTGGGGGGAATCACTTGACTCCTGATCGTACTCTTAAGTGACATTACTGAGCTGGATGGAGCAAGGGAAACTGAAGACTCAATGGCCACACTTCCTGTCTCATCTTTCCATCCCAGGTGTTTTCAAACAGAGGAAAAGAAGGTCCCCCTAATACAAGCAAGCTTTTTTAAAAAAATCTTTTGGCCACACTATGCAGCATGTGGGATCTCAGTTCCCCAACCAGGGATCGAACCCACGCCCCCTTCATTGGCAGTGCAGAGTCTTAACCACTAGACCACCAGGAAAGCAAGCCTTTTGGAGGCGGTAGCTCCAAAGTCATCCCCAGCTCTTCCACACGTGAGGCAGGCTCTCTATCATTCCTTGGAGGTCATTTCTCTAAGAGCAAGCCTCTCCCACTCTTACTCACCCCACACTGAGTCTCATCGACCCAATCCATCATCCTACTAATCCGAATGTGTTCCCTTTAATTAGCACCAAGACGATGTGACAATGACAGATGCTGGTGAGCTGAGAAAAGGACAAGCCCATGTTAAGCACCAAGGTCAGCACAAGTACATTTCAAGGAAGGAAAGCAAATAGGACCACCGGCCCCAGAAGGTCAAGTCTCCCAACTCCTCCCCCATCCCCGACTCAAGCCAGCCTCTCAAGGGTTAAGGCATCACTAGGAAGTTTTATTTTCTTTTTTAAAGATTGTTTCTGATGTGGACCATGTTTAAAGTCTTTATTGAATTTGATATACAACATTGCTTTTGTTTTACATTTTGGCTTTTTGGCCACAAGGTATGTGGGATCTTAGCTCCCAATCAAGAACTGAACCCCACCTACTGAACTTGAAGGCAAAGTCTTAGCCACTCAACCACCAGGGAAGTCCCAGGAAGTTTTAAAGGACACCTTTAAAGGACACCTTTTTTGAAGACCACGAGATGGACTTATTTTTTCCTACCCAACAGCCGTTACACCCTTTTCCTGGTTGCAGCCCTGGGATCCATTCATTTGAGGGACCCATTCCTTGCCCCTTCTTTTCATATGATTTCAAAGAGGTTGACCACCTCCAAACCAACAAGACACAATTTCCTAGAGTTTTGTTTTTTCTTTTTGAACTAATAGAAAAAAGGAAGTCTCTTCTTTTCCTGAGTTGGCTGGAGCCTGCAGCCTACAAGAGGCCCAAAGGAAAGAAGAGCTGGCCTAGGAGTGGGCCCAGCATAGGGTCCCTGGTCAGGAGATGGAGAGGGATCGAAGGCTGATGAAATAAGATCCTCTGGATCCATGGGCCTACGTCAGTCTCCCCCTGGACTCATCAGATTTGATAGCCAACATATACCCTTTACATGAAGCCAGTGTACTTGGGTTTCACAACAGCAACTAAAGCCACAAGCAAACAAAGAATCTTGACCAATGAGATGAAAACCCTTCTGAATGGAAGGCATCTTGTCTCCATCACCCACAATTAATCCCAAGGTCGTGTTCCACCATCAACAGGCTACAGAGAACAGTGTCACATGGAAAATTTTGAAGCTGGAAGAAAATGCAGAAATGACATGATTCAAGTCCTAGATCTGAGGTGTCAGAACCAAGAAAGGCCACAAGGTCACAGGCAACAGGGACGTGGGACACGGGACAGGAACCTGGATTCAGGGACCCTGATCCTGGTGACACTCGGGAAACCTGATTAGGAATCTGGATGCTGTGGGAGATTACTTTCTACATGGCATGTGTGCCCACGTGTGGAAACATGACAATAACATGTTTCTACCCTCCTGAAACTGTGGAACTTGTCCATCAAAGGGATTTGGGAAATCAGGGGAAAAGGAAAAAGGAAGGGAAAAAAGATCACAGGGGACTCAGGCAGGCCTGACACCATCTCTGTTGAGACATACATGGGGTCCCCTCAAAAAATCAGGGGCATTAAGACCCTGGAATGGCCCACAAGGCACTGAAAGAAGTTCTCCCCATCATCAACTCCCCACCCTCTGGACTACGGGGCCTGCTGGGTGGGCTCGAGCGGTGGGCAGGGTTTCTGGGCTTCACAGTCTCATGAAAAATACAGCAAGTGGAGGGAAAAGGGAAAGTCATTCACGCATTCCAGTCATGTCACTGCATGCCAGGCACTACACTTGGTGCTGGAAAAGACTGTTTTCATTCAAATGAGCTTCAGGTGATGAAAACAGGCATGCACACACGATGTGTATCATATATATTTGCATTTCCTATATACGCGATAGAAGCAATATTCAACTGTGCATAAATAATCTATTTCTGGATGGTGCTAAGTGTGTCCAGAGAGAATGCAGTGGGACCAGGAGGGGAGTGCAGGGGTGGCTGGGGAGGGATGGGAATACTGAGAAGGAGCCAGGGATGCTAAGATCCGAGGCAAGGCTGCTCCATGCAAGCTCTTCCTTCTTTTCTTCTCTCCCTCCCTTCCTTCCCCTCCCTGCTGAGTCTAAACAGGACTTCTGTTTGTTCTAAAAAGACTGAGCACCTGTTATCTGGAAGAAGGGAGGTCAGCCCAGCCCTGCTAGGCAGTCCCAGCCAGGTGGAGCAGCTGATATGAAGGGAAGTGGCAGGTGCAAAGGCAGTGACAGGAATCAGCTCTGGCTGGGAACACACCTCTTCTCCACAGCGCCACCTCCAGGTGCCCAGACACACTGCTGCCTGGAAGGAGTGGTAGACTCAACACGTCCCTGGCGTGTTATGTAGACTTAACATTTCCCTGTCCAGCCATCCCAGACACACAGGTCCCACTACTACGTGCTGGACTAGACCCTGGGCTCCCAACTTTTCAGAGTTTACAGTATAGTGGGCTATGGGCAGGCAGAGACAAGGAAGGAAAGAGGAACTTGACACTGAACAACTAATGCGATGGGCATTTTTCTCCATCCTTCATTTCATTTTACATCACAAGAGACAGAAGTCTGCTTCCCAGGTGGCTCACTGGGTGAAGAATCTGCCTGCAATGCAGGGGGCGCAGGTGACCCAGAGTCAACTCCTGGGTCAGGGAGAGCCCCTGGAGGAGGGCATGGCAACCCACTCCAGTATTCTTGCCTGGAGAATCCCATGGACAGAGGAGCCTGGCACGCTACAGTCCATAAAGTCACAGTCAGACACAACTGCAGTGACTGAGCACACACGCACTCACACAGAAGTTCATCAAGGCTGTTTTCACCACAAAACACAGCACATACACCAGATACACCGCACACAGAGTTCCCTTTCACTATAAACTTGCTGGTGATTCATGGATAAACAGTCATCTTTTCCACCAGAGGGCCAGCCCCATGAGGAGGATGTCATGTCCCTTTTGATCCTGGGGTAGCCACGGCCCCAGCTCTGTGCCTGCATGTAGCAGGCCTCTGATGGACCTTAACTTCTTAAAGGAGTCCTTTCCACCCCACTAGACTCTAAGCTGCCATTGCATCCACGACCTTTAGAAATCATGAAATAAACATTTGCAGAGTGGTCCGGTGGATGGAGGGTTTGCTCTGGAACATTCAGGGTCAGCTATGTTAATCACAACCTGGAATCAAGATTAATTGATTAACAACATCAAATATGCAGATGACACTACTCCAGTGGCAGAAAGCAAAGAGGAACTAAAGAGGCTCTTGATGAAGATGAAAGAGGATAGTGAAAAAGTTTGGCTCAAAGCTCAACATTCAAAAAACTAAGATCATGGCATCTGGTCCCATTACTCCATGGCAAATAGACGGGGAAACAATGGAAACAGTGACAGATTTTATTTTATTGGGCTCCAAAATCACTGTGGATGGTGATTGCAGCCATGAAATTAAAAGGTGCTTGCTCCTTGGAAGAAAATATTTGACAATCTTAGTGTATTAGAAAGCAGAGACATCACTTTGCTAACAAAGGATCACATAGTCAAAGCTATAGTTTTTCCAGTAGTCATGTATGGATGAGAGCTGGACCATAAAGAAGGCTAAGCACCAAACAATTGATGCTTTTGAACTGTGGTGTTGAAGAAGACTCTTGAGAGTTCCTTGGACAGCAAGGAGATCAAATCAGTCAATCTGGTTTGATCAAAGTTAATCAAATCAGGAAAACAACCCTGAATATTCATTGGAAGGACTGATGCTGAAGCTGAAGCTCCAATACCTTGACCACCTGATGTGAAGAACCAACTCACTGGAAAAGACCCTGATGCTGGGAAAGATTGAGGGCAGGAGGAGAAGGGGATGACAGAGGATGAGATGGTTGGATGGCATCATCAATTCAACGGACGTGAGTTTGAGCAAACTCCACAAAATAGTGAAGGACAGGGAAGCCTGGCATGCTGCAGTCCATGGAGTCACAAAGAGTCAGACGCGACTGAGTGACTCAACAACATGTTAAGGCAGAAAAGGGGACTTCAGCCCAGAGCTGTCTGACCACCCTCCTTCCTCGAGGCCAAGAATGCTCTCCAAGGAGCTCACAGAGCAATAGGAAATGGGACTGACACCCCCTCGGGGCTGCCCACATCGGATCCGCACACTGGGCCAACACAAGACATTCCGGAAGGTCTCCAACCCCTCCTCCTTTAAGTTTGGAACCCAGTATTTTTAGACAAAGTAAAGGGATTGTGTCAGCAACCTGCAGGCATGTGCCCTGAGCGCCCCATGAGGACTAGCCCCCATGCCTCCCTCTCAGCCTCGCGCTGCTCCATCAGGCATGCACCAAAGTTCGCCAGCGCTGCCAGGAAGGCTGAGTCCCCCCGCCTGGGGTTTTATTTAGATGCATTTGAACGTGCATCGTTTGCCTTCTAATTTTAGAGTCTAATTATCCCATGAAGATTGAGGCAAATATTTGTTCTCCTCTCGGAGTAAGGACACAGTTTTATGCAGAACTGCTCAAAAAATAGGCAAAACTTAACCAAACTGGTTAAATCAAGATGCTTGAAATAATAACAAAAACAGATCGCGGGGTGTGTGTGTGTGTGTGTGTGTGTGTGTGTGTGTTGAATCCCCCCAGGGCATGTGTGTGTGTGTGTGTGTGTTGAATCCCCCCAGGGCGTGTGTGTGTGTGTGTGTGTGTGTGTGTGTGTGTGTTGAATCCCCCCAGGGCGTGTGTGTGTGTGTGTGTGTGTGTGTGTGTGTGTGTGTGTGTTGAATCCCCCCAGGGCTCCTCACCTAAGCCCAATTTAAAAAGATAAAGAAAGCAGGTGTAATTTTAATTCTCACAGATGGGGAAAGTTACTAGAAATAAAGGGGAAAGGCATTCATCGAGTGTCTGCTGCATGCTGGGTGTGGGGCTAGGTATTTCCACCCGCTCTGAACCCCAGCTTTCAGGAGCAGAATCAAGCCACTTAATGCTATCTGCTTCAACAGGATTGCTTTCTCTCCATGAATACTCCACCTTTAGCTGGAGAACATGCTGGTACACTATATCTACATGTTAGCTTTGTTCCCCGGTACTCAGGAATCTTATTTCCAGGAATTTCTCCTAAAGAAATCATCAAAGATACCCAGAAAAGATATGTAGTCTGAAGTCCAATATGGAGGTCTTTATTACAGCAAGAAACAAAAAATAAACGGAAGACTCAAGCCAGACTAAGTTTCCATGAAAGGCAAATGGGCAATCAATAAATTTTGGCAAGTTTGTCTCCTGGGATGTTAGGAGACCATTAGAGACCATAGTTTCAAGTATACAGAGAGACACAATGCAATGGTATGACACATTAATTTAATAAAGTGGTAGTTGCTCAGTCATGTCTGACTCTGCAACCCCATGCACTATAGCCCGCCAGGCTCCTCTGTCCACAGGATTCTCCAGGCAAGAATACTGGGGTGGGTTACCATGCCCTTCTCCAGGGGATCTTCCCAACCTAGGGATCAAACCTGGGTCTCCTGCATTTCAGGCAAATTCTTTACCATCTGAGCCACCAGGGAAGCCTAATTTAATAAAGGAGAGACTGAAAGATCACAATACAGTAAAATTATCCTGTGTAAAGTATTTTTACACAAAAAATGTCTGGAAGGAAACATTAAAAGTAGTCTTAACAGTTATCTTTGGATGGTGGTGGAGAGTTTGTGAATGGTTCTTATTTCTTTCGCACTATTTTTGTGTTTTCTGAATTTTCAATAATGAGTATTTCTTAAAAAAAAAAAAAAACGCCTGAAAAGAAAAACAAAATAAAGGGGCATTAGACAAACAAGCAAATAACCAAATAGTGAAGGGCCTGCCCTGCCGGTCTTGTGGTTAAGACTTCATGCTTCCAGTACAGGGGGTTGCAGGGTTGATCCCTGGTCAAGGAAATAAGGGCCCACATGCTGTGTTGCACAGCCAAAAAATTTTTTTTAATTTTTAAAAATGGTGAAATAACCCAACACTCATCCACATCAAGGACACCAAAGAAGGTAGAATGGGGGTTGGCAAGTTTGTCCACGTATCTGAGTCCCCTTTTCTATGTAATTCTGACCTCTTCTTCCCATAATCTAGTTTGTAGAGAAGCAGTCTACTCTACGTCCAGACCTCAGCAGGACAAGGTCATCCGGACAACCAGGGAGTCGGTCACAAGGGAAGCTGTCCACATTCTCTGTGAGACTAGAACAGCCACTCGTCATCAGGTTTCCTAAGTGATGGGACCTGATTTTCATGGGAAGACTGGGGCTCTGAGAAGCTTAATTGACTTTACACAGACTAACAGAGGAGTAATAAATAAAGCAGAACTAGGCCATCATCACTGTATAATTTATCTGTACATAAACAGACACTGAAAACCACCAAGTCAGAGTTAACTGCTCCCTGAAAATTCTGACATATCCTTGACAAGATAATTAAATGTTATATACATATGTGCTGGATTCACACATATCCATAGATCTATTTATCCATCTATTTCTCTACCAAGGGAGAGAAAGACATAGAGACACAGAAAAACAGAGACAGAGGGGGGAGGAAAGGGGTGGAGGTGGGCAGGGAGATGGAGGAGAGGTATAAGAATAATACTGTACATTTAGTTATGTGTCCCTACCCTGCTGGTCCATTTCTGGTAACTTATAAGCTGAGTTCCTTATCTCCAAAGACACATTCATGGGCCTTTTGCATGGCAGGTATATTTTTCAGTATTATAGTTTGTTACACTTGCAACACCCCTGTTCTAAAGTTGTACTGCATTCCTCGAAGAGGCAAGGCGAAAGTTTACAACTGCAAAACCACCACGGCCACCCAGGTGATCTCCCTAGAAACCAAGCACACGTCCCCTCTTGCTGCCTTCTGTTGGTTTGAGGCGCTCATCAGTCTGGCCATGCGTATTTTCTGTTTCTTTCTATCATTTGACTTGCCATCTCTACCCCACCTCTGCCTTCAGCAATACTAGGGCAAAAAATACGCTGTTTGGTGTACACTGCATTTTTCTCTTGCTGCTTAGTCACTCAGTCATGTCTGACTCTGCAACCCCAAGGACTGCAGTACGCCAGGCTTCCCTGTCCTTCACTGTCTCCCAGAGTTTGCTTAAAGTCATGTTCACTGAGTCAGTGATGCCATCCAATCATCTCATCCTCTGTCACCCCCTTCCCCTCCTGCCCTAATCTTTCCCAGCATCAGGATCTTTTCCAATGTGTCAGCTCTTCACATCAGGTGACCAAAGTATCGAAGCTTCAGCTTCAGCATCAATCCTTCCAATGAATATTCAGGATTGATTTCCTTTAGGATTGACTGGTTTGATCTCCTTGCTGTCCAAGGAACTCTCAAGAGTCTCCTCGAGCACCACAGTTCAAAAGCATCAATTCTTTGGGGCTCAGCCTTCTTTATGGTGCAACTGTCACATCCATACATGACTGCTGGAAAAGCCATAGCTTTGACTAATAAATCTAAATTAATTCAAGCTAAATAAAATGTAAAATTCCATTCCATATGGACTGACCTCATTTCAGGTATTCAGTAGCCACCGGTGGCCAGTGGGTGCCATAGAAAGCATAGCACAAATGCAGAGAGCTGCTGCTGCTGATCTGTGAGGACACCTCTCAAGTGTTACCAGAAAGGACAAAAGCATGAATGATGTCTCTAGTGCAGGGGGCAGCAAACAAGTTCTATGAAAGGCCAGAGAGGCAATATTTTAGACTTTGTGAGCCAGACATCTCCGGGCAACTATTCAACTCGGCTATTGAAGTGTGTAAGCAGCCACAGGCCATATGTGGATGAATGAGCATGTCTGTGTGCCAATAAAACTTTATTTACAAACACAGGAGGTGGGCTCCCTGGTCACAGTCTGCCAATGCCTGCTCTAGTGAACATTAGTATTTATCATCATCACTAATAGCCAACAGCCTGTTATCCCATGTTGGGTACCACTGGAAATGCTGTAACTACATCTTTAAATTTATGCTTTAATTTGTTCACTATGCTTCCCTGGTAGCTCAGATGGTAAAGAATCTGCAAAGCAGGAGACCTGGGTTCGATCCCTGGGTAAAGAAGATGCCCTGGAGAAGGGAAGGGCTACCCACTCCAGTATTCTTGCCTGGGAAAATCCCATGGAAAGAGGAGCCTGGCGGGCTACAGTCCACGAGGTTGCAAAGAGTCAGACACGACTGAGCGACTAACACACACATGATCCAAGTAGATTAAGACTACCAGTATCCCCATTGTACCAGAGAAGGCAATGGCACCCCATTCCAGTACTCTTGCCTGGAAAATCCCATGGACGGAGGAGCCTGGTAGGCTGTAGTCCATGGGGTTGCGAAGAGTCAGACACGACTGAGCGACTTCACTTTCACTTTTCTCTTTCATGCATTGGAGAAGGAAATGGCAACCCACAGTGTTCTTGCCTGGAGAATCCCAGGGGCGGTGGAGTCTGGTGGGCTGCCATCTATGGGGTCGCACAGAGTCGGACACGACTGAAGCAACTTAGCAGCAGCAGCAGCATCCCCATTGTACAAAGGAGGAAACTGAGCCAGACAGGTCTAGTAACCAACCCAAGTGGAGGGGCTGGGATCCGAACCCAGGTCACCCTGGCCCTAAAGGCTGCACTTGAAACCACCCACAGTCCCATGAGAATGGAAGGAAACTTCACCACGGGATTTCTGGCCTCCAGAGCATTGAAATACTGCCTCGTGTTGCAACCATTTCCATGGGCTTCAAAAAGTCTGAATCCACTCTATGTATTTCACAAGCAATAAAAAGAGGACCAAAAGCTGTGAACTGAATGGCTTTGGAAAAATAAGAATATTAATATTTAAACTTTGCAAAGAAATTATGTAAAAATCAGATGTTTCCCAATAACTTTCTATAGCTGAGTGGTTTTGGAGAAAGTATTCTTTGCAAAATTCAAAATGATAATTAAGTTAGGAACCTATTAATTAATCTATTACAAAGTCTTGGTTTTGTAAGAGCCTCCTGTCTCCACATTCTAAATAATTAATTGTGTGATCCATTAACCTCGAACTCTTAAACCACTCAAGGAACCAGAGTCAAAAGCCACAGTGGGTAATAAATAGTGAGCAGAGGTGTCTCATTATTGAAATTAAATATGACATTAGCAACTCCTGAGAGTATCCCTTCGGTGACTTACAGAGCCCTCCATGACACACAAGACCAGGCAACATAAAAGTGTCCAAGCAAAGCCACACATCCGTGAAAAAAACCTGAACCCCCAGCATGACTTAAGTCACAGGGGTCGGACAGGTCCTCCCAGAAGCAGAGGCCCCAGAGTTGCCTCCTCTCAGGCCCCCATTAACTCCCACAGTCCTCCAAGGACACTTCTGTTTTTCAACACCCTCAGGGATCTCCAGCTAGCCAGGCACCCCAAAGACGGATGGGGAAGAAGGGTCATGCTCTGGCATCTCCCTGGGGTTGGGCAGATGCGTGGGAGAAGGATGGAGAGCATAAAGCAGGGGAAGCAGGAGGGTCTTTGGATTTTGGCGCCAGCACTCCCATTAGTCTTGTGACCTGGACAAAACCACTTCCACCCGCTAAGTCCCTGTGACAATTGGAGCTCTTGGTTGTAAGTGATGGAACCCCATGTCCAACCAGCAGAAGCATTAAAGGGATTATAAGTAATTCACTGAGACACACAGGGGTGCACCAGCTTCACTCACAACTAGATCCGGGACTGAAATGAAATTTCTGCCCACAGAAATCAGTCCTCACCTCCTAATGGGCTGGTTGGGAAGCCGGTGAACATCGAAACCTCCCCATGGTGGCCTGGGATTTAAACCACTGCCCAGTGTTCTTAATCCTGCCCAAGCGTTTCTTCCTTCAGCTGCAGGGAAATCTTGGTCTATAACCACTCTTGTGGGTGTCATTTATCATCACTGTCATCAGGAGCTGGGGTGCTTCCCCTCAACGACTCTCCATCAGTCATGGGCATCAGAACTCAAATCCGCAGTGGCTGTCTTAATGAGCAGGAGGCTCGTTCAGTGTCACCCACCGGGACTGTTCTGAGGACAACCATGGAACCGGATTTTCTTCTTCTTTTTATGTTTTGAATGACTTACACAGAATCATAAGAGCTAATCTCTGAATCCAGAGAGACAATTGTGTTTATTCTGCTCCATTTTCTGACATGAAACAGAAGGTTCCCTTAGACGGTGCCCCTGTGCAGCGTCTGGCAGCAGCCTAGACCCTCGGGATCCACTGGTAACAGACATGTAGCTTTCATGCCCATGGGACTTCTCTTAGCAAAGACCACAGAGGCGGGACATGTGCTCAAAAGGTAAACAGGGAGAACTCACTTCATCTCTCACAGCAAAAGATAAAGCCCAGTAACATGACCTGGGGAAAAGGATGACAGGGAGAGTGACAGCAGATCTTCAGGGATTAATACTAAAGCTTCCCAGGTGGCGCAGTGGTGAAGACCCGGCCTGCCGGTGCAGAAGATGCAAGAGACGAGGGTTTGATCCCTGGGTCAGGAAGATCCCCAGGAATAGAAAATGGCAACCCACTCAGTATTCTTGCCTGGAAAATTACACGGACAGAGGAGCCTGGTGAGCTACAGCCCGTGGGGTCACAAAGAGTCAGACACAACTGAGCGACTGAGCACTGAAGCAGAGTAACATGATGTAGAAACAGAACCCAGATCCTAAGGACTTTGTTCACTTCTTAGAAGATGCCATAACCTTGCTTCTAAGCAGTTAGCTCCAGAGAAGCGACATGTGAGTTGCAACATGAAAGTAACAGACACCAATGACAAGAACAGCACTGACCGCTTCTGTAGGCTCACCCAGCCAGTCGAGGCCACAAAAGTGAAAGTGAAGTCGCTCAGTAGGTTCACCCAGCCAGGCGAGGCCACGAAAGTGAAAGTGGAAGTGAACTCACTCAGTTATGTCCGACTCTTTGCAACCCCATGGACTGTAGCCTACCAGGCTCCTCTGTCCACCGGATTTTCCAGGCAAGAATACTGGAGTGGATTGCTATTTCTTTCTCCAGGAGATCTTCCAGACCCAGGGATTGAACTCAGGTCTCCCACATTGTAGGCAGACACTTTACCATCTGAGCCACCAGGGAAGTCGGCAAGGTCACAGGTGCTTTGCTAATAAATAATTCCTGTAGGTTACTGTAACCGCTACTCTCATTTTACAGATGAGGAAGCTGAGGAACAGAGAAGTTGATGAACTTGCAGAAGGTTACCCTACTAGTAAGTGGTAGAAGCTGCACTAGAACCCGGGCAGTTTAATCACCACATCCTATTGCCTCTCACAGCCACGCCAGCCACAAGAGCCACAGGATGTATTGTAACAGAATCTATTTGTTCAGCTCTTCCTAAGTGCCAAGCCCTACATGCTTTTCCATAGGCTGTCTCGTGAAATTATCACAACAAACCTGTGAAGTGAGACCCATGATCAACAGAAACCCAAGACCAGAAAGAGGTTAGGTAACTTGTCCCAGGCAACACAGCTATTTAAGCAGCAGCTCATCGCTGTCCTAGGTGCTGGTCACTATAGCAGAACAACACAGATGTGCTCTCTTCCTCCCTGGAGCTCATAATTAGAGAGGTAGTAGGGGGAGAGGGCAAGAAGACAATGGCACCCCACTCCAGTACTCTTGCCTGGAAAGTCCCATGGAGGGAGGAGCCTGGTGGGCTGCAGTCCATGGGATCGCTAAGAGTAGGACACGACTGAGCGACTTCACTTTCACTTTCATGCATTGGGAGAAGGAAATGCCAGCCTACTCCAGTGTTCTTGCCTGGAGAATCCCAGGGACAGGGGAGCCTGGGGGGCTGCCGTCTATGGGGCTGCACAGAGTCGGACACAACTGATGCGACTTAGCAGCAGCAGCAGCAGGGGGAGAGGGTGGAGAAGGCAATGGTACCCCACTCCAGTACTCTTGCCTGGAAAATCCCATGGACGGAGGAGCCTGGTAGGCTGCAGTCCATGGGGTCGTGAAGAGTCAGACACGACTAAGTGACTTTACTTTCACTTTTCACTTTCATGCATTGGAGAAGGAAATGGCAACCCACTCCAGTGTTCTTGCCTGGAGAATCCCAGGGACGGGGGAGCCTGGTGGGCTGCCGTCTATGGGGTCGCACAGAGTCAGAAACGACTGAAGCGACTTAGCAGGGGGAGAGGGAAATGGTAAACAAATAATCTCTAGAAGCATGGACAAATTATAAAAGCAAAAAAAGTATTTAATGGAGGAACAGGATGTTAGGACAGAATGCTCACAGGCTCTGAGAGAGAGAATGGAAGAGAGGGGGCCAGGGATGGAAGCACAGCCAAAGTCCAAAGTGGAGATGTTTGAAGATGAAGGTGGCTGATGGCACGAAAGCTGCAACAAACACAGCTGGGAATCACCCAGGAACAAAGGCTGGACACCTGCCCTCAAAAGCTCACCCTCCACTCCACTGAGTGGCCATGACAGTTATCCCCTGCCCCTACTCTCCCTGTATCTGGCCACATCCAGCTTTCCCCTGGGATCCACCCTCCCCGTCTCAGTCCTCAGGCTTTGGTGAAGCTGACCCACTGCAGGTGCTCAGGGCAGGTGTGTTACCCGGCTGGCCAGTGAGCTTTTTCCATCCTCACTCCCCAACCAGTGATTAGTCAAGGCTGGATACAGGGCTAAGGCAAGCTGAATCAGCATCAACCCCAAGCAATTTATTTGCCTTTCTGGAGAACTTGTTTTTTGCTGAGATTGTTGAGCTGGAAGGTTATGAGTGTGGAACTGCCAAGAGCCAGCCTATGAAGACAGCCTGCCTGAGAAGGAGTCCAAGGGCAGAGAGGAGGGAGGGAGAGAAAGAGATTCCAGTGACATGGCTGAGGTCAGGAAACAGGAGGCCAGGCTTATCTCCCACTGTCCCCCCACCTCCCTAGGGAAAGCCAAGTTGAATTGGGATGTTTGTTACTTGCAGCTGAGGGCCGACTGGCTCAGCTTTGAGGGGGACGACATGCTAGGAAGCAGACCCTGGTGGCACAGGTGGTAGCCAGGGTCACAAGTCACTGTTGCCAAGGTGAGGAACCTCTTGTCTGAATCCAAGGGAGAAGGAGGGGGGAACAGAGACCTGAGAGGCATCTGGGGTGGGGCAAGGAGGCCTAATAGGAGGGGATGGTTCAAGAAGGTGGGCTGCCATTGCCCTCTGGGATGGGAGAGAGGGCCACTGTGATATTGGGACTGTGTCCCTAAAATTCCATGCAATTCACAAGCCGGAGTCCTAACCACTAGTTTCTAATAATGTGACCTTATTTGGAGAGAGGGTCTTTACAGGGATGATGAGTTAAAATGCGGCCATTCAGGTGGGCCTGATACATTACAGCTGACCCTGAGCCACACACGCACAGAGGGAAGGAGATGTGAAGACCCAGGGAGGAGACGGCCGTCTGCACACTAGCAGGCAGAGGCCTGGAATGAACCACAGCCTCAGAAGGAATCCTCCCTGCCGACACCTGGAGCTGGGTCTTCTGGCCTCCAGAACCAGGAGGGATCCATTTCCCTTCCTGAGGCCACCCAGTCTGCAGCTCTTTGTTAGGACTGTCCCAGGAAACCGTGGCAGCCCCTAAAGGGGTGGGGATAGAGAAAAAGCAGCCTCCCCAAGGCCCGGCCTTTCAAATGTGCAGAAGGGGCAGGGGTACTGAGCCTTGCTGGGAACCAAGGAAGTGGGGCCTGGGGGTCCAGAGGAGGCGGCTCCCCATCCAGGGGCATGGAGGGAGCACAAGGTAGATTCAGGATCCAAGGGGGAAGGGCCCACCACCTGCTGCCTGGGCACCAACATCCCTGACCAAAGGGCCAAAGGGCTTTTATCTAAGAGTGGAGTCTCCTCACCTGATCGTGGTGATTCTATAAGTGTAATAGAGTGTCCTGCAACTTACACCCCAAAAGGTGCATGTACAGTCTGGTGACATTCACTGTGGCCCCTGGTTTAGTGACAGTGCTGTGCCCTGCGTCCACTAGCGTCCTGTGCCAGGTCAGGGGTCACCATCGAGAGAAGCTGGCGGAATTCTAAGCACTACTTTTTTGCAAGTTCCATGTGAATTTAAAAGTATTTATTTTTCAGAATATTTATTCAGCTGCATCAGATCTTAGGTGGGGCACACGGGATCTTGGCTGCATCATGTGGATCCTCCATTGCAGCACACAGACTCTCTAGCTGTGGTGCATAGACTAAGCTGCTCCAGGCTTATGGGATCTAAGTTTCCTAACTAGGGATGGAACCCACATCCCCTGCATTCTAGGATGGTTCTTAACCACTGGACCACCAGGGAAGTCCCTAAAAGTATTTCAAAATAAAAACAAAGGAAATACACAAAAATGTAAAAAGTCTTACCTCCTCCGTGTGGCTCCCACTCTCCTTTGCCTTATTAACAGCCCATCAGTCTTTCTCAAAGCCAGCCTCTTTTGGCCCCTCTGAATATGAGTTGTGGGGAACCTTCCAGGACACTTTTGCACCCCTGAACAGGGTTGGAGGCCCACTAGGAGCCAGGAGAAAAAGAACAATTCTCCCACACTTTCAATGCTCGGTGTTTGGGCTCACTGGGGAAAGAACAGTGTGGGCTTTCGCCCCAGTGAGAGAAGCCTGCTCAAGCTGCAGCCCCTTGGCCAAGGACTCGTCCAGGCTCTCGGAAGCCCACTGGGAGATGGTGCGGGGCTTACTCCCTGTGAAATGCCTAATTCTAGCTTCTAGCCATCCTTCGCTCAGGCACAGCGTCCCCTGGCCTGTCTCAATGGCAAGCCTTGTCCTGGAGGAGCACAAAGAGGCTCTTGCCCGGGAGCCAAGAGCAGGGAAGTTGCAGCTGAGATGGGGGTGTCTCCCCCTGCTCCCCAGTGACTGGCCCCATTCTTCCCCCTGCCCCGCTCTCACTGGGGGCCTGGGAGCATGCACAGCTCCAAACTCCTAAGTGCCTCTCCTGGCAAGTGGAGAGTGTAAATAAACCCTGGGGGGAGGAAACAGGAGCGAGGCACGGTCCCGGAAGTGGTCCCAGGAGTTGGAAACTCAGGGTGGGGGAGGGGAGATTTCTCTATCACTGGGGCATTAAAGCAGGGGCTAGATTCTGTGCAGGAATGCCAAGGCTGCTGGAGGTAAGCAAGTGATGTATGGACAAACGGGTACCTGATAGATCGATAGGTAGGTGATGAGCATTAGACAGAAAGATAGCACCTGCTGCTCCCTCTGCCTGGAAGGCTACTCTCCAAGGTCTCTACACGGCTGATTCTCTCCTTTCCACCTCATATCTCTACAGATGCCCTTGCTTAGAGGCCCTCTAACCCCTCCCAACCACTCTCCTTCCTCCAGTCTGGATGCAGGCACTGAAAACAAACTGGCATTTCATCACACACCTATTTCTTTCTTAACTACTTCCCCTTGTCCCAGGAGACTATTCACCTTTTGAAGGGAAAGACATCATAGTCCTTACTGTGACCTTCCTAGCCCCCAAAACAATGACAGGCATACAGCATTGGTGTATACATTGGTGTATACAGTAAGTGCCCAATAAATACTCATTAATGCCTGGCAATCACAAAGTCCAGGGAGAAAGTTTAGACTGACTGCATTTTTAAGCTCCCCAGAGGGAGTCATGAAGACCACTCCTGGCTCAGAACTCCTGGGTTGAATACCCTTCAAATCCAGCCCAGCCCTGGAGCCCCCAGAGAGGGTAGCCAGCCCCAGCATAGAACAAGCCCCAGGATCTCCCAGACCCTGGCTGTCAGGAAAGAAACCTCCACATCTGCCACCACAACACAGGGACACATGGCCATAGATGTAATGGGAACCTGCTCCAAATTCAATGCAGAGTCAGCCCGCCAGGCACAGAGAAACCTCATTTAAAACTCAGCACCTGCCCAGCAGCTCGGAACAGAGGATCACTGTGTAACTCAGGGCAAGAAGTGGCTCTAGCCTCTTAACATGTACTGGTCGGAGTGGGTTTCAGTTACCTACAAGGCGTAACAAACCACTCCACTACTCAATGGCCCTGATTAATAACCATTATATCATTCACTTGCTGTGGGCAGGGCTTGGGCAGGGCCCCTCTGCTGGACGTGGTGCCAGCCAAGCTGGAGACACCTGGAAGGCTCCCCTCTCAAGAACCATCAGCTGGGGCACCCAGTTTTCCCCA
Source organism: Bos grunniens (assembly GCF_055505025.1). Taxonomy (NCBI): domain Eukaryota; kingdom Metazoa; phylum Chordata; class Mammalia; order Artiodactyla; family Bovidae; genus Bos; species Bos grunniens. Next base: position 26,653,383 of record NC_141177.1, on the reverse strand, counting down.
GCAGGATGATCCAAACTGGTGGCAGGTGAGAGGGCCAAACGGAGGCTGCTGGGCATCCAAATCCCGGGTCCAGAAGTCACACTGTGTCACTTCTGGTACACTATGAGCAAGTGTAACATGTGGATGCCAGGGGGCAGGAGACAGTCTCCCCCACCCCTGACAGGAGGCGTGACAAAGTCACACTGCACACGGGCAGTGGGGTCGGAGGGAACAATGTGGCCACCTGTAGAAACAAACTGAACAGCGGAGGCACAGACTGGGCAAGAGACTCGCCTGAGGTCACACAGAGTCAGGATGGGAAGCCCCACAATATAACCTGGCAACCTCCCTCTGACCCCCACGGCCCCCACCCTGGAATTCAAGTTCTGAGTCCTACACAAGCCATTGGTGTGCCCAGCAGAGGTCACTCAGCTTCCAATAGGATAAGCTTGGACTTCTCCAGAGGGCAGCTCATGGCTTCCAGGAGGAACATGCCTCTCCTGGAGGCACCAGGAATAACCAGAGCCTGGCCAGAGAGAGGACCCTGGCTGCCTGGCCACCTTCCTTCCTGTGGGACTGGCGCCCTGAACAGCTCATGGGACATCTCTGACTCTTGGAGCTGGAGGGGCTAGAAACATGAGAAGCCCTTCTGTGTGTGGTGAGATGGTTAACTACACCAGGTCAAGGTCTCCTAGCAACTGTGGAGAATCACCCTCTGCAGGCAGGTCAAGGTGACCTCCTCGCCAGATCCATTGCCCAGCATGACCCAGGAGAAGGGTGGAGAGTATCGTTCCCCCAGGCTGAGCTTTCTGCTCTATGAGCTGAATTCATGGACCACACACCTGGGGGCAGGAACACAGTTACCTTACACCAGCTGCAGGCGCTGGGCTGCGGTCAAACACCTCATCCAGCCTCACAACCACCCACATTCTACGAAGGAGGAAAGTGAGGTGATGCCTGCTAGAGGGACCTGAGTCACGGTTCCAGACTGACTTCAAGGCCAGCTCCAAGGCCCCAGGCACCATGGCTCTAGCTGCCTGCAAGAGGGACAAGGGCCATGTCACTGACCGTGTCCACGACCGCCTGTGGCTTTGACAAATGATAAGTTACAACAGGACACACACACACATACGTGTACACATGCATGCCATGACTCATTCATCCACCCTCCATCCTCCTCCAGCCACTAGCTGACTTCAGCCCATGACACTCCAGAAGCTCCCTCCTGCCTCCTGGCCTCTGTCCAGCCGTTCTCTCTGCCTGGCACACCTTTCCTGCTCATTCGGCCTGGTGGACTCAAACTACCTTTTGGGTCTCAATTCACTGCCCCTGAACACCTTCTCTCAAACAACCCCAGCCTGCCAGCCCCAGAGCAGCCCTCCCCACTTTCCCGAGAGTAGCATCTGAGCCCACCCCCACTAGACAACCCACAGGGTGGGCCACATTTCTGCTCTCTGTGGCCTAACAGAAGGCCCTTGATTTGGTGGTTGGGAAGTGGGGAGGAATCTCACTTGCCATGAGCTGTGGGCATCATCCTGCATCTCCTGTCTCACACTCTCCTTCCAACCTGCACTGGCTCCCGGGATGTCACCCTGGGCAGTGTTAACTGGGCCCTCACCGCCTCCCGCCTGAAGAGGTCAGCAAGTGAGATGCAGCAGTCAGCTTTGTCCAGGTCAGAAAAAGGAAACAGAAAAACAAACCAACACACCAGTGATTAGAATCTCTATTTCCTACGAGCGAACAGCTGCTCTGTGCTAATATCCTCCTGGAATAAACCGTTATTAGTTAATTTAAAAAACCACACAGAGACCAATTATTAACAAATCTGTAGGCTTATTTTAGCCTGGCGTATTACTGATAAGTTGTCCTCTGAGCTACTGTCCCCTCTGCCTGTCAATCAGCTCCAGGAATTTCCAACAGGGCAAGACCATTTAACCTGCTCATCGTGCTTTGCTGTTGCGTTTCTGGTCATCTTTTCCCCTCCGTTCTACTTTTCCTTATGGGTACACGGGACTGGGAATAAGAAAGGGCTGCTGGGTGTCGTTACCATATTTTTACAATAAAAGTGGTTTCTTGTGCACCTTCTATGAGCAAGACACTCACACTTTGGCTTTTGGAGCCAAAGACACAAAAGTGGACAAGACCTATCTTTAAAGTAAAAAGATGCAAATATGTTTCCCAGAAAGAGTTCGAAAAATATTAGAGGAAAGTAATCACGTTAAAACGCCAGTGCTGTTTGCAATAAGGGTCTTAAGGAAGAGACAAGCTCCATGAGATTCCAGGGGAAGACAAACAGGGTTTGGCCCCTGAATCCCCCACCCAGAGCGCCTGCCCAGGAGAATGCAGGCAAGCAGCAGAGCTTGGTTTGTTCCATGTGGTATGTTATTAGATGCCCCCCCCCTTATTCACCCTTCCCTCTGAAAAGGATGAGATAAATAATAAATTATCCCTAAATCCTGCATTAGTTCCTATTAAGGCAGAGGCTTCTAGTTGCAAAAATTAGGGGAAAAAAACACAGAAGTTGAAAAACAAACTGCTGTTGCCTCCACTATCCACATGCCCTCCTTCCTGAGCCCAAAGCCAACCTCAAGGAGCCCGGAGTCAGCTAAACACACTGCAACCTCATGTCTGTGAGGGTGTGACTCAGCCTTTGACCTTGACCTTTGACTTGGGCCAGTTAAACTAGCCCTGCATTCTGGCTCCCCTGGACCAGCTCCCTGATTAGGAAGATGGGCACAATCCCCTCAGAGGAGCCCCCAGCGCACACTAGCAACCCCTGGAACCAGCTCCAGGGCCATGCAGGAGGGAGGGTGGGGGAATCCTACAAAGCTACCTGATATCTCTCAGCAAGAGTGACCTTAGGCCAGAAGGGACCCTTCTTTCAACATCGAGAGGCACGACGAGGGAGCCTCAGAACTGCACAGAATCAGGGATTTCCACTGTTATCAACAAAAACGTTCACGGGCCTCCAAGCAGCCTCTGGTGGAAATGTCTCCATAATGACAGGTGGGGATAAACACCAGCTCATCATGACCCAGTCTCCCTGTATTCCAGGCGCTCTGCTAAATGCTTTACAGAAACCAACCCACTGAATCCTCACCAACAAATGTCCATGCAGGGACGCTTTACAGGGGGGAAACAAGGCTCAGAGATGTTAGGTAGGACTGTCAAAGTCACGTAGACCCAGGTAACATCAAAGAGTCCACACACTTGCCAGTTCCCCTGAACACCTTGTCTGCTGGCCTCCCAAGGCCAAGGCCCAACCATGGGAGAATAGAGGCTGCAGGAAATCCCAGCATGAATGTGACCAAGCCCCTCCCATCAACTGGTGGACTGTATTCCCTCCCCTTGACCTTAAGCTGGGCATGTTCCCACTCTAACAGAATCAGGCAGAAGTGAGGACCACAGAGCCTAAGAGGGCCCGTGCATCCCCCCAGCCAGGAGGCAACATTGCTGGGTCCAAGGAGGATGAGGTACAGGTGAAGAAGAGCCACCCAGCTGAGCCCAGCCTAGATGGTCAACCCTGCCAACCTGCAGACAGCAGAGGAGACAGCACCCAGCCTGCAGCACAAAGGTCTGCAGACTGTCCTTACAGGATCAGAGGACACACTGGATGCCACACAGAAGAGGAAAGATCTGGGAGGCCCGGTATTTATTATCCACGTGTCCTGTCATTTCACAAGTCAACACCGTATGAACCGCCCTCCCCAACCCCGTAGCCAGAGGGTGAGATTCCAGGACAAGCAATCCTTCTTTACATCACCCCCCACACACCCATCATGACCCGTGCACACAGGGGCATTTCCTACATCAGCAGATAAACAAATAAGAATGGGAGAGTCACAGGTCAAGACGACAATGCACAAGAACATCTCTCACTTCACAGAAATCCACCCCATCTCAGCGATTTCCGCCACACCTGTGTCTCCTCAGTGGATGACCGTGACTACTTCATTAATATTTGAAGCCCATCTTCTTTTGTTTGCAAATAAATTTGATTTAAAGGAGGACTGCAACCTACCAGTCTCTATGGAAGTGCATCCCCATTTACCTGGATGATAACAGGAATCATTTTCCTTCTTCATTAGAAGGTGGGGGCGGCTGAGGGAACCCTACAGAGCAGTGCTCAGATGGGGACATCTCTGATGCTGGGGAGCTCTGCACAAAAGACCCTGCCAGCAAACAAGCCAAGGTCAGCAGTCACTTGCCCCATGTGACTGCAGAAAGGCAGTCACCCTGCAATTAACATTGCCAAGACAAAGTTTTCCTGCCAAAGGGAAGCAGAAAGATCATTTTTGGCAGGTCTTCCTACCTTTATTTAAATCTCCTGAGCTAGTGATTACAGCAAGGCAAAAATTTTCTCTGCACATGGCTATAAACTTCCAAGAAGTAATGGGAACAAAAAATTAACTAATGACAATACAACTCAATAGTAAGAGTATTAAGACCAAAAGCAACTTTAACAAACTGTTACATTTAAAACAACTGCATAACAATGTGTGATAAATACATTTATTAAGTCTGTAGCCACAGCTGCCACTCTCTCTACTCAGATCTTGGCAAATTCATTTTCTGACAGCTGACCAATCGACGCCCAAGTCTACTTATGTCCCAGCCACGAGATAAGGTGTGTTGCCAAGCGACCCACCCAAATGACTTGCTTTAACACACATGGACACTCACCCCAGCCCATTAAGACAAGACCTGCAGCAACTCTGCCCACGGCTGGTTCTCTGCCAGCTCCTTGCCTGACCTCCAGTAAATAAATCTTATCCTGGTGGCCATTCTAGTTAAATGAACTAGGAAAGGGAAGAGTACATCTGTGCCTGTGTGTTTATGTGACTACAGATTTGTATGTATTTGTGGCACAGGTTGCTTGAAACAGAAATGGGATAAACACATGAATATGCTTCATCTAAAGCACAGGAAGTGAAAGTATTAGTTGCTTAGTCATGTCTGACTCTTTGTGACCCCTTGGACTGTAGTCCGCCAGGCTCCTCTGTCCATGGGGTTCTCCAGGCAAGAATACCAGAGTGGGTAGCCACTCCCTTCTCCAAGGGATTTTCCCAACCCAGGGATCGAACCCCAGTCTCCCCCATTGCAGGCAGATTCTTAACCATCTAAGCCACCAGGGAAGCCCAAAGCACAGAAGGCCTTCCTGTAAAAAGATGCATTTTGAAGCCAGTAATAGGTGGGCAGGGCGTAGAGTGACTGGGGCAGAGTGGGAGGGACTGGTGGGTGGGCGGAGCAGAGTGGGTGGGGCATGCAGAGTGGGCCAGGCTTGAAACTCACTTAGATTCTAACTCCTCTCCACACAAATGTCCCTAGGGCCATCTGGCCCTTTGACCCTACCTCAAGGGTTTGGTGGAGAAGGAATGGCACCCCACTCCAGTACTCTTGCCTGGAAAATCCCATGGAAGGAGGAGCCTGGAAGGCTGCAGTCCCTGGGGTCGCTGAGGGTCGGACACGACTGAGCAACTTCACCTTCACTTTTCACTTTCATGCATTGGAGAAGAAAATGGCAACCCACTCCAGTGTTCTTGCCTGGAGAATCCCAGGGACGGGGGAGCCTGGTGGGCTGCCGTCTATGTGGTCGCACAGAGTCAGACACGACTAAAGTGACTTAGCAGCAGCAGCAGCAAGGGTTTGGAGGAAGATTAAATAAAAGGAAGCAAGATACCCCAGTGTAACACTGAGCTGACAAGCATGTTTTCACTTCAGCCACTGAAAATTTACCAGGTTATCAGCCAGTTAGAGAAGGGGCTGCAGATCAACCCACAGGCTGTCCCCACCTCTCCATCACAGGGTCCACTGCCTCCCAACTTTATTCCCAGAGGATGGAATGGTCTCAAGGTGATTAGGAGATGTCTGAGGACACTGCTGCCCCTTCAAAGCTGGGAACCAATGACAGTGTCTATTACAGACGATAGCTCAGTGATCCTCACCCACCTGGAGGAATGGACAATACTGACCACCATGTTACAAACAAGAAATGGAGATTCAGAGAGGTGAAGCAACTTGCCCAAGGTCACACAGCATGTATGTGGCAGAGCCAGATCTGGGACTCCATCCAACTCCAGGCAAAGAATCTCTTTGGATGTCATTGTTTTCTTTGTCAAAGAGACCCATCCAGCCAGAGCCAACCGTGGCACATTGTAGGCTCTCTGGAGGAGCTCACTGAATTGAGATAAATTAATCTTGTGTGGATAAGAAATGAACTCTGCTTGGGTGTCCTCCCCTTAAGGATGTGAGATGATCAGCTGAGGGTCTCCAGCACAAAGCCTCCTAGACCATGTCCATTCTGTCTGCACTCTGACTTGTCTGTTCAGTCAACAGACAACCACTGGGGAACAGCCACAGGCTGCACAGCCAAGGAACAAGGGATAAGGACCTACCCGTAGGGTCTTCCACTCCAGAGCAGCACTAACTGAGCCGCCCACAAGGATAGAATATTCTAGATCCATGCTATGTAACACGGCAGCTGCCAGCCACACGTAGCAACTGAGCGCTTGCAATGTGACGAGTGTGACCGAGGAAAGGAAATTTTAAGGTTGATTTATTTAATTTAGATGTAAATCGCTGTAAGTAGCTAATGACCACGGTATTGGAGAGTGCTACCCAGCAGGAGGGACAGAGCATAAGCAAGTGGGTCAAATAAGTGAGATCATTTCAAAGAGTGATCAGTGAGGAGATGCTAAGTGGCTGAAGTGACCACAAGGGATGGGGTGGGGCAGGGCATAAACCCTGGACCCTGACTGTGTCTGACCTTCTGCCACACCTGGCACCTGGGAAGGTCCCAGGGACAAAGCTGTCCCTTGTCACTGCCTTCTGTGTCCTGTTAAGGGAGCAGGGGATGAGGAACAGAAGTTTCAAAAGCTTTCAATCACTTCCTACGAGGAATGTACAGTTGTTTTCATAACCAGGAAGACTTCTAAGTTTTTAAACTCTGTATTTTTTTAAGCACCCAGCTTTTATGTTTAATAACCCCAAAGAAGAAGCTGATGAGGTAATTACTGCAGAGTTCTATTGCTAATTAAGCCATGGAGACGCTCTGCAAGGGGCCAGAGGGAGAACCCCAAAACTCAGGACTTCAGAGCAAGAGAGCATTTGAGGAAAGAAGCCTGGGAGAACCAGGCCATGGAGAAAGCAGGCTGAGACCCCTTGTCTCCACCCCACGCGGGGCACCCATAAACAGCAAAGGAATGCCAAGCCTAGAGTCTGAGGTGGGGCTGTGTCTGTGTGTCTGTCTGCAGCTCAGGACGGGAGTGGATGCTCTGAGGGTTTCACCCTCTCTGGGCCATAAGCAGAGGTGGACTTGTCCCTGCAGAGGGGCATGGCCCCTGCCCCCTCCACACTGAGCCTCCAGCCATCTCAAGTTGCCCCTGAGCAGGTTGCCCACAGTGGGCCCATCCAGCCATCTGGCCAGCCCCAGGCCTCATTCACTCAGACACTGTGCCTGGTCCCATAGATGTTTACCACGGCCTCCAGTGAGCAGTTGGCGATGGGCTCTCAGCCTAGTGGGGACAGTCCACTGAGAATAAAAAGACCTAAATCCCAGGCAGTAATGAACGTCGTGAACAAGCTGGGATGAGAGCTGGGTAGTGTGGGCAAGGCAGCTACTTAATCTCATCAGATGAACAAAGAGGGCCCTCTGAAGAGGCAACATCAGATCAAGACCTGGGCAAGCAGGGAGTCGAAGGACACAGTGGTCTGTGGCTCAGGAGGCAGACAGATCAGGGCAGAACCCACTGGACACATACTTAGACACACACACATGCACACAGAAGTTGTCAGCAGAGACTGAGACAGTGGCTCAGGGAGGACTAGACTCAGTGGGTCCCTGGATCTGGTCCCCTGACCCGTACCATCAGCATGACCTGGTCACTCGTTAGAAATGCACTTCACCAGCATCCACCACAGGCTGAACCAGAGACAAAGGGGGTGGGGTGAACAGGTGACTTCCAGGTGACTCTAATCCACACCAGGGTTTGAGAATGAAATAGCTACATCAGCAGTCCTCCAGGGAGATTTTGCTCCCAGGGGACACCTGGCAAGTCTGAAGACATTTTCGATGGTCATAACCAGGGGCTGGGCTGCTACTGTTTTTCTCGAGGGCAGAGGCCAGGGATGCTGCTAAACATCTGACAACGCACAGGACACCCCATAGCAGAGAAGGACCCCGTTACCAATGTCAGTGGTGCTGAGAAACCCACTTGAGATCGAAAGGTCCCCTATCTGGTTGCACAGAAAAAGACAAGTTGCAAGTCCCCATGGAAACATTCTAAACAGCTGACCCTGGTAACTCTTCATTTAGTCTCTGGAAACCAGAAAGAGAGCTGAGAGTGGAGGGAAAAGACAGCAAGGGATGGCCCTGCAGGGACCGCTGTGTTTTGGGATGGGAGAGGAATAGAGGGATGAGCAGGGAGCCGAGAGAAGGCAATGCAGCGAAAACCCAGGGAGGAGAGAGTGGTGGGGAGAGGGGACCAGAAGAGCAGCAAAGGGACGAAATGAGGAGGTGGCACGTGACTAGATGGGTAGGAGGTCCGCACAGGGCCAAAGCCACAGTCTGAGAGCTGATAGAATTCCTTGAGACTAGGAACTCAGAGGAGGAAAGGCAATGGGGATGCCAAGTTTCCTTTTTAAAATTTTAAGTTGTGGGAAAAATCCTGACCATACTTGTGGGCACAGAGTGAGGATTTGCAGACAGGAACCCTGGAAAGCTGCCTACAGAATCATGAGTGGAGCAACGATATGGAAAGAGCATGAGGGTCGGTCCTCAAGGAAAGGCCTTCACCCTTGCCAGGAAGTCCACAGCCATAGGTGCAGTCACAGAGAGATTTAACACAGTAATAAGGCCACAAAAAGATGCTCACACTTGCCATCAATCACAGAGCTACAAACTAACACAACGAGATGCCCCTTGTCACCCTTCACGAGACAGAAAACCAGATGGACCACTCCAGGCATCGGGAAGGCTTTGGAGAAAGGATGCGCTCAGATTCTGAAGAAGCATCATGGGTCCGTTTTCCAGGGGGAAGCGATATCAGAAAAATTTTAAATGTGAGCCTCTTGTGACCTAGACACACCCTATAGGAAATTCACATGGGAGCACAAGGAGGCTTTGCCTGTATGACTACTGCTGTATTGCTTGTAATGGGTAAAAAATGGAAACACATATAGCTCAACTGAGAAAAACATATTCTTCAGGATACTATGCGGTTATTAAGAAAAGGAGATGGAGATATACTTGCCACGTGGTGAGACCACCTCCAAGATCCAGTGTTGAGTAGAAACCCAAACTGGAAAACCTTCCATGTGGTGTGAAACCACTTGTGTTCTCTTAAATGCCTTTCCCCAAGAACCTGTAGATATAAACACGCAGGGAAAGGTGGAGATGCTCCACAGAGCTCACCACAGAGATAACATCCGGAGAGGGAGGGAGAGAGATGTCACTGCTTACTTTCCTGTGATGTTCTGAGTTTCTGTGATCAGTTTGTGAGAATACTGATGCCCTAAAAATGCACTTTGGAGGGGAAAAGGGCAAATGCCATCGCGAGCTGTTTTATAAAAACAAAGAAACTGTTGTTTCCAAAGATGGAGGCAGGTGACTGCACACCAGGTCATTCCACAGCTGGCTCACCAGCCTCACTTCAGAGCAGCAGATGGGCGAATGGGAGAGGTTCTTCAGGAAAGAGGACTGAAGGGCTGGACTCTACAGTCTAGTGAAGAAATGCCTCAGGTGGGTGTGACACCACCACCAGCTTCTCTGGAAGCCAAGGTACCATGCATCGGGAGACGATCCCATCACGACTAACAGAGCAGGCCATTTCGAACCATTTGAAAACGAATTTTTAAATGGGTTTGCCCATAGAGAAGCATGAACTGCCTCAGAAAGAAGTGAGTTCCCCATCAAAAGAGGTATGCAAGCACCCGCCGAGCCAACTAAGCAAAGTAGTTGTAGAAAATGCTCCCCTAATCCACCCTTCCCACTTTAAGCTCCCAGGCTGCTTCCGACCTGAAGATTCTGAATCTCTTTCCACCGGAACTCCTGTGTCTAACCCAGTTCTTAAATACTTCATTCATTTTTCCTTTTCAGTAAGGTTCTACCACTCGCAGCATTCTATACATAGAGACTTTTAACCCCAGGTCTCTGCTCTTTGGGTCCCCTTTTGTGCATGTGAACCTGAGACTAACTTGGGCTTTCATCCTCCCACGCCGTCACTGCATCACCGACATCCAAGCCCTTTCCCCTCTCCCCCAAGTGGACCGGCACGAGTCACCTGCCAAGCCCCGTGTTCCCACCCACGGAGACATCAACTCACAGACAGCCGAAAAGCTAAATCCTGCATAATTCCCATTTCAAGTTTGCGTCCTCTCACTGCCAGGGAGACAAAAGGAGCTGAGAAGGATTCTCTTCTGACGAGCCACTCAACTTCCATAATTGGAACAATCATGGATGTGCATCTCCACACAGAGAAAACCAATCCATCATGGAGTGCTGAAGGCTTAATCCCTGATTTCTAATAAAAGGATTAATTAAAGCCTTAAGGGTCTGCTTAGAGCTGCCTCTGCCTGAAACTCCAAGGAAATTAACTTGCCCTCCCAGATACCAAAAACAAAAAGCCAGGGATTTCCTCAGGCTGGTACCTTAGTTTGACCAAATGACACACTGTCAACAGTCTTAACAAAGAAATCTTACAAGCCTTGTATGGGTTTATTGTTTAAAATTTCAGATTGGGCCCTGGCGCCCACAGAGCTGCCTCTAACGGGTCTTTCTTTGCAGTTAAATAGTGAAGCTGCTCTGTGTTCCAGTAAAGTGAAGGAATCTCCCCACAAAGCTGGATCACCCCAGCCCCAGAGGCCCTGTGGAGCTGCACGCCCACCAGTTAAGGTGATCAAGTCCCCATCTGGGTCTGGTGCCTTCAGAGAGAAAGAGTCATCAGAGGAAGGTAAGAGCAACTTATTGTCAAAACAGAACGTGTGAAGGGACCCTGCTTCCCTAGGATACGAATGGAGTCCTGTGGCTCCATACCAAAACACCAGCTTTGATTCTTTTTTTGAACCCTACATTTCAGAAGCTCAGACTTCTCCCTGTGAAGTGAAAATTGCCTTCTGGTGGAGAAAGGTTTTAATGATCACTTTGCTTCCTGCGTCTCCATGGTGACAGGCGCACAGCCCACCCCACCTCCCCCCCACCCTCCGCTTTATTAGGCCTTTCTTCCTCTCTGGAAAGTAATCAATCAAGCCTTATGGACGCCTTTGTGACCGGATTTATCACCTAAACAATCGACGTTGCTGTGGGGGTGGGGGAGTGAACGAAGTCCATATAATTTAATGAAATCGGGCTCCGTCCTGGCGCACGCACGCCCTTCATCTCCCCGTGGCAGCTCCGCCAACACACCTGTCCCGGGAGGCGGGTGGGCGCGCCCTGGTGCGCCAGGCCCCGCCGACTTGGGAGCCCCGCGGAAGCCCCTCTGCGCGGCGGCCGCACCGAGCGCTCCCTGCCCGCGAGGGGACGCCCCAGCCAGGCCGCCGGGGCCACCCGAGCTGCGGTCCGGGGGAGGGAGGCAGAGCTCGGAGCCGGCACTGGTGGAGGCGGCTACGGTTCTGCCTCTGGTCCCCCAGGTGGTCAGCACCCAAAGGAAGGCAGCCCCTCGGAGAGGACAGCAGAACCCACCCATCCTCAAGGAGGGCGGATGCGGAGCGCCGGTCTCTACCAGGAAAACCGGCTCCTCCTCGGACAAAGGGCTCTCAGACGCCTTACGGGGAGCCTGAGCGCCCGAGTCCTGCCGCGGCTCCCCAAACGCAGACCCGACGCGGAGCAGCGCCGGGGACGTGAGCCCAGCGCCCCCTGCCCTGGCCTTCCCCGCCTGCCCGGCCGCCCCCGCCCGCCCATTACCTGGGTTCTCCCCGGCGTCCGCGGAGGAGGTGGCCGAGGAGTCGGTGAGGACGCTGGGGTCACTCTGAGAGCGGCCCCGCGACACGAGGCAGCTGCTCTCGTCCTCGGACGCAGCCATGGGCCCGGCGGCGCTGGGGCAAGTTGGAGGGAGCCGCGTGCAATCAGAGCATCCAGGCGGCCAAGGTCACTGGCCAGGGGGCTGGAGGGGGCGTTTTTTAAAAAAGGAAAATCAAAAAGGACAGGGAAAGGGAAGGAGCAGGAGGACGAGGCCAGGGCTGGCTTCAGGGCGGTGAGACAATAGCCTGGCGGCGGCAGCCAGGCGCATCCCGGCGCGCGCGGCCTCGCTCCGTTATTTATTCGTGTTTATTCCCATTCTTCAGTCTATATTCCAGGAAAAAAAAAAGTTGAACCAGGAAATAAAAACTTTTTCTTGTCAGTGTTTATTGCGTGCTTGGGGCAGGGCGTGATGTCCAGGAATTTCTGGGGGCGCTCCCTCCCCCCACCCCACCCCCCACCCCCCGGGGAAAGAAAGGAAAAAAGAAGAATCTTTGCTCTGGCAATAGCTTTAATCTGAAAGCTGTTCTTGGAGCATCTGTTGGAAAACATTAGGATTCTCCCATCATGCCGCGCGAGAGGAGCCTGACGTCACGAGAGAGGGGAGTGAGAGCCAGCGCCGTGATGGGGAGGGGTCTCAAATACCTGAACTGCACGCCGCCAGCCCTGAGGGAAGTGGGGGCTTACTCCTGAGTTCTGGATCGCCCAACACCACCCCAGCCAGGCTCTAGAAACAAGGAGTCCACATACTGCTTCCTCCCCCTCCCCCAGCTGGAGAGGGTGCCTCCCTCGGTGGAGGCAGGGCCTGATCTCCCCAGCAGCTTCCCAGAGGTTCCCGGCCCGGGTTTGCACTCTTGGGGATTTAGACCGGGGTCTTGCTGCCCAGGAGCCCCCTGGAATGAGGGGGCAGGGCGTTCCCAACCTGTATCCCCGCCCACCGCATCCTCGTCCTCTCTGCCCACCTTTTCTTGCCCCACCCCTCCTTGCCCCGAGGAGAGAGGCAGGAAGGGTGCCTGGCTCCTCGAGGGAGGCTTCCCCCAGATTCCTTGATGGAGTTGAGGAGGCCAGGGGAGGGAGGTGACACCCGCTAGGGCTGCCACTTACAGAGGTGTCCCCCGAGGTGTTAACCAGCAATTCTCACCCTGCTAGATGGGGGCGGGGGGGGGGGGAGGGCGGGTGCCAGGGGGCGGGGAAACACAGGCAACTCCCACATCAGCTAAGGCAGCGCAAGGAAAAAGAGGCCAGCCTTGTAAAGTGCACAGAGAGGGACATGGTGGGGAGTGGTGTCAACAGCCTGGGTTAGGAAGGGGGCCAGACGCCTAGAGGGCAGGCCCCCAGGGACACGGGGGCGGGGGGGCGTGCATCAAGCTCCAATGGGCGGGATCCCATCTCAGCCCCTCAAACCACCCCAGGGAGCAGGTGCGGCTCTCAGCCCCACTGCGATGACATAACCAACTGGGGCTCAAAGCAGGAGCGTGCCAGGGGTCCCACAGCTGGGCAGGGCCCAGGGACTTTCCTGGGCTGCTCGTTCATGCCCAGCCCTGGAGCAGGGCTGGGGTGCAGGAGGGGCACCTGGCAGCGTTGGGAGAAGGACCAAGGACAGGACTGAGACACAGGAGATGCCGGTCCTCACTGCATACGGGGCTTTGGGCTCTTAGGAGCAGGGGGCTCAGAGAAACCAAACCTTCCTTCCTTCCAAAAACCCCCACAGCCCACTGTGTAGGCGGTGGGCTTGCCAGACACTGGGGATCCAACAGAAACAAGTGAGAAACCCTCGCAGTGGGTCTTCCAGGCGGCAGGAGAACAGAGCCGACAATGGTGGCCAATAAATCAACAGGGGACCCCAAAACATTTCACTGGAGTTGTCAACACGTTGTTGTTGTTTTCAGTCACTTAGTTGTCTCCGACTCTTTGCGACCCCATGGACATAGCACGCCAGGCTTCCCTGTCCTTCACCATCTCCCAGAGTTTGTGCAAAGTCATGTCCATTGAGTTGGTGACGCTATCCAACCACCTCATTCTCTGTTGCCCCCTTCTCCTCCTGCCCTCAGTCTCTCCCAGCATCAGGGTCTTTTCCAATGAGTCAGCTCTTTGCATCAGGTGGCCAAAGTGTTGGAGCTTCAGCATCAACACATACCATGAGGCAAAGAGGAACTTGGTAGGACATTTTACTAAACACTTTTTATCCACATAAAAATGTGCTGGATGGGGAATACCTGGCTCCGGGCTGAGCCCTTTTCTGGGGTGGCGGTAGGAGGGGGTATCATTTCTTCCTCACAAGCCTCAGAGGTGTGAGCTACCTTAGAGGTGAGTGTACCTGCCCAGGTCATAAGCCAGGACAGGCAGGGCCAATGCCCCTGGTCTGGGGTCTATCCAAGTGTGTCCTCAGGCAGCCCCAAGAGCCTTGCTGAGTCCTGGCCCAAACACAGGCAGGTCTCAGGACGCCCTCAACCTCATCATCAGTGCCTCCCACATCTACATGACAAGGCCTGCAGTGGGCTAGCCAGCAGCAGATGCAGAGATGGACCAGCGGGATTGAGGCGGGCAGGGGAGTGGGGGAGACAGCAGCCCAGGGTCATGGGCAAAAGGAAGCGAGAAGGAAGGTGGACTCACGGGCTTCCAGCTGTGTCCCCCCACCCCCCACCCTCATGCTTTGGGGCTTTCCCTACTCAGAACCTGTATTGCTACTGACAATATTTTTCTTTTAATCAATCGGTTTGTTCGCGGGTTGGAAAGACCCCCTGGAGAAGGAAAGGGCAACCCACTGCGGTATTCTTGCCTGGAGAATCCCATGGACAGAGGAGCTTGGTGGGCTACGGTCCACAGGGTCACAGAGTCAGACACGACTGAAGTGACTCAGCACAGCACAGCATGGCTCAGCACTTAAATGCATTTTAAAGGAAAGCATCACTCCAGCGACAGAAATGTAGCCTCCCTGTCACACCTGCGGAGGACGAAGGACACAAGGATTATCTATAGTTGCCAATATTCCCCCAATGCCTTGTCCAAGTATATACTACCCAAAACCATTTCTAGTTCCTTTGGGTGGTCTACACAGCTGTGCCTGCTCCCCTTAAGTGCATGGTGAGACTTAAAGGCACAGAAAAAGATAAGACTTAGCATTTGCTCCAGGAGCTCACATGGAGATTGGCAGGGGGTGGGGGGAGGTGTGGCGCGCGGGCAGAAGACAGAGGGAACAACCAAAGTGTAGTTGTCAAACACATATGTCAGTACCCTATTGATTTGTTTGAGCCAGGTAGGGAAAGAGATAGCCACTGTATTTTTCTCTAGCTTTGAAATGTTCCATAATAAAAACAGTTTCAGGTTTAAAACGAATTAGTGACCTGACCTCTACTGATCAGGAGAAATAAAAGTCCAATGAACTGCCAGAAGGAGAAACTTGGACCTTTCAAGTCATCCACGCTGAGACTGGGGCCAGCAGGAAGTCTGCAAAGATGTGGCCCCCGAGGTGTGCACAAGGCTGCTGTCTGCAAGTTCCAGCCTGCAGGATCCCCAATAAATTGTGAAAGTCACCAACTGTCTGTCCTCAAGATTTCTGCAGGGGCCCAGGGAACAGGTGTTTGTTGACTGAACCAATGAGTACGCACACAGTGGGGTCAACACATAGCTGCTCCAGGAAAAGGGGCTCAGCATCTTCAGAACCCCAGTAGCTCCAGGCCTTCAGGGACAGAGGTGGTCACTTCCTGACCCTCCTTCCCCCATCCTGATGTTTCTCCTGAGGCTCCAGGGAACTGTCCTTCCCCATCACAGGAACAGAATTAAACCAGCAAATTCAAATGCTTAAAAATAACTATTCTAGCCAAGCTCGTAGGGAACCAATGAAAGAGGGTCCAGAGGTCATACCCCAGGATGGGGATTCAAGACCAGAGGAAAGGGGAGAGTGAAGACAAAGCAGGTCCCCCAGAACCTGCCGTGAGGAGGGGAGCCCTGCCCTCTGCTGTTTACAGGAGGAACTGCACCCAACTGTGGCCCTTGGGAACTTCCCTGACCAGAGGGCTGACCTAGCCTTGATTGAACTTGGCTTCTTTTGCCCTTTGCCCTTGGTGGGGTCTCCAGCACTGGCCTTGCCCATTAGGCTACCCAGGGTGGTGATTCATGTAGTGCCAGCTGAGGCTGTTTTCTAAACACACTCTTCTAAAACAAAATCCTTCATGTCAGCAACCATGGTCTCCACACTGAAAGGCACAGCAGCCAGAGCTGGCCTGAGAAACGTGCTTAGCCTGCCTCGCAGTGTCTTCTGTGCTCAGGTTGCTACAGAAGCCCTTCCAGGCCAGAGTTTGAGATCCAGGCAGGAGAGGGGTTTTGATCACTTTCTGTGTCTCCCCTCTAGGTGAGGGTGGGGGAAGAGCATTGCTCAGAGGGTGAGGGCATTCGACAGGACACCCAGCTCTCAGGACACAAAAGTCCTCTGATGCAAGACACTGACCTACTAACACCTTACGTGCCTTGAGCACCTTCAGGTGACCAGGGAGGACCACATAGGATGGAAGTGATGGAGGCAGAAGAATGGGGAACAAGACGCCTGACCAGGGGAGGGATGGGGTGCCCGCTGCAGGAAAGACAGAAAACAGCCCCAGGCAGGCTCATCTGTGTCATGGACCCTCCCGTCCTGTCCTGGTTCATCCTGTTTTCCTTCCTTGCTGGAGGATGTTTACAGCTAATGGAGGGAAGCACCAAACATTTGATGCTTTTGAATTGTGGTGTTGGAGAAGACTCTTGAGAGTCCCTTAGAGTACAATGAGATCAAACCAGTCAATCCTGAAGGAAAGCAGTCCTGAATATTCATT
This sequence comes from Bos grunniens, assembly GCF_055505025.1. NCBI lineage: Eukaryota > Metazoa > Chordata > Mammalia > Artiodactyla > Bovidae > Bos > Bos grunniens. Next base: position 26,636,643 of record NC_141177.1, on the reverse strand, counting down.
GGAAGGACAGATGATGAAGCTGAAGCGCTGATACTTTGGCTACCTGATGGGAAGTGCTGACTCATTAGGAAAGACCCTGATTCTGAGAAAGGCTGAAGGCAGGAGAAGAAGGGGACGATAGAGGACGAGATGGTTGGATGGCTTCACCGACTCAATGGACAGGAGTTTGAGCAAGCTCTGGGAGATGGTGAAGGACAGGGAAGCCTGGCATCCATGGGGTCGCAAAGAGCTGGACACGACTGAACGACTGAACAGCAGCAACAAACGCAGGGAGAGGGGCTGGTGCAGGGCCCCTGGGAAACGTGCTGATGGAGAGTCACACAGAGAAAAGGCAGTTGTCGCCATGAGCCTGGCAGACGCTGATGGCACTGTCCCTGCTCCCTGCCTGAGTGTCCTGTGTGGCCCTGGGGCCCCAGCAGCCCTCTGTGAGCCCGGGGGACACATGAGGATGGGATGCCCCAAACTGTGCAGAAAGGGATTATGAAGGACATGGATGCTTAGAATGCTGACCACAAGTAAAACGGAAAAGGACAGCGCTCGTCGGAAGTCACGCTCACCGCCTCGACCATCCGGCCACTTGACTCTTTTAAAAGGAGATAAGTCACGCTTAAATAAAGGTCACTGTCACCCAAACACTGGCTCTTTCCTCCAATTCAGCGTGTACACTGTAATGTTTGCTGGATTTATATTCTAAAGGGACTGGTTTCCTTTCCCATGGAGACCCCAGAGCCGGGCTCACTGCCTCACCACACACAGATTTATGCCTCCAACACCCCATCGCAGCAGGAATGGGAGACAGAGTACTTCATCGTAGAATAGTTCAAACACGGCATGGCGCCCAATCCATAAATTACAGAAAATCCATAGCACAAGGCTTATCGGTAGTACTTTAAAAATACATCTTAAGTTCTGCAGCTGGAGTGATAATTCCAAGAACCCACTTGTACAAACCTATAAATAATGATGGCTTGTCTGTGTTTTCACAGAAGCCGTGATCTCTTTCAGGGCCCATAATTCACTAAATTCGTATGTGGGTTAAAGCTGGTGGGTCCACTGGGGTTTCGTGGGGGAAGGGGAAGTTATTTAGGCAATTAGATACTGGCATCCTCACCAGGCCCCATTCTGGAACATTAGCAAGAGCTCCTATGACTTCCATGGCACACGGGGAGACAGCACTCATAAATGTGCTTAGCAGAGGCTTCATCAGTTCAGTGAGTTGGGGTGCAACGAAGATTACTCCTGGTACGTCACATTGTAGTTTTGGGGGATTGCTCACCCTCCTACTTCATTTTTTTGAAGGGTCACCTGGGAGACCCAGGATTTTAGGAGAATGGGCTCTGGGGGTCTATCAGCAGGAGAGAGTGGAGGGGCCGAAATCTCGAGTGAAGTGGGTTCTGTCTCCCACCAGAACCTGAAACACACAGCAAAGACCCAAGGGGGTGGGGCCGCTGGCACTGCATTCAAAAAGGCATGATTCACTCATGCACAGCACATACCAGGCACTGTAGGGGGCAGGGAAGGGGAGGGGAAGGTCCCTCCCCACAACAGCACATGCAAAGGCCCCGGGGTGGAAGTACTGGGCAGTCAGAAGGGCTGAGAAGGGGCTGGGTGGTTGAAGCGCTGAGGGCAGGGTGGCATGCAGGGAGGGTGGGGGACAGGCCCAGGACCCAAGTGGTCTCATGACCCATGGTGCAAAGCACAGATTTTATCCTGGGACGATAAACCCAGAAAGGTCCCCAGCCAGGAAAGAAAGAATGAATTTCTCTTCTCTGGGGAGGTTATGGGAGGCAAAGAGGGGCCGGGAGATGAGGGGGTGGGCTAGGGGCTGCTGCACTGGACTGGGAGAGACACAGGCAGCCTGGAATGCAGAGTGGTGGACGGAGCCCACGTGCATTGTAACTGTGTATGTTCCAGCCACTCTTGATGCAAAGGTACCCAATAGCTGAACTGTAATAAAGAAAATTCCTACACAGGATTACTGTTACAATTCAGACAGTTACCAGCTGATTCCTGTGCTCTGTAATTTGGGCAAGGGGGTTGTTCCTTGAAGTTGGATGTGACTGCCCCCTCTCCCAACACAAATTCATGGAGCTGGTATAACCTGGCCCACCACAGTGGTTTCACCCTGTCCTTACCTAGTGCTCACTGTGGGCTGGACCCTGGGCTAATCAACTTACCCAAGAGTGTAGACGGGAATACCCTCAGATTCCAGCCCCAAGTTACTCATGCAAACACGACTCTAGGCACTACAGGGAAGGCTTTTGTGAACAAAAACTGGGTTATCATCAGCTGCCTGATTGATACCATCAGTCTCCTGATGATGGGAGATTATCCCAGATGATTGGACCTGGCCGTGTAATCACAGGACCCTCAAGGCAGAGGGAAGACAGAAGGGGAGGAGTGGGCAGAGGAGAGACGAGGCATTGGAAGATGCAACCCACCACTGCTGGCCTTGAGAGAGCCACAAGGGAACACAGTGGCCTCTGGAAATGATCCCCCAACAGCCTGCAGGGAAACGGGGACCCAGGTCCTGCAACTCATGAGCTGGATTTGGCTCCCCTCTCAGAACTCCAGGAAGGACCACAGACCTGGCCACACCTCAGCTCCAGCCCATGGGACTCAGAGCAGGGCACCGGCTGAGTCCACCTCCAGCCCAGGGGAGGATACATGACGATAAACAGGCGTCCCTTTGCCTGCAAAGTCTGTGGTCCTCCGTTTCGGCAGTCACACATCCTCCCATCCATTCTCCTGAGTGTCTGAGGCCTCCAGTCCCGGTGTCATCCTCTAGCCACAAGGAGGGTGAGGTTCAGAGGGGAAGGTCGTGCAGCTCTCCAAGGGTCCTTCTCCCACTGCTGCACAGACCTGGGTGACCCCACACAGACCATCTGCAAAGAGGGATGTGCGCACATCCAAAGTCAACCCAAGACTCAAATGAAGGGTATGGCCCATGCCGGGGGACTGGGGAGAGAACCGCCCTGGCATCTCACCTACGGGGCACAGAATCCACCTGAGGGGCAGGGCTCGCTCCTCCCACCAGCCACCTTATTTCCAAATCAGGCATCTCCCAGGTGCAGCCAAAGTTGGGGCACCCAGAAAGGACTCCCCCAAGAGGCACCAAGAACTAGCCTTGTCTTCCAGGATAAAAGGCAGAGAACATAAATCCTGAGGCAGGAGAGCAAAGGCTAAGAATCCAGAGGCTGCCAAAGCTGACCACCCAGGTTCAGGGGCAGCTCCAGCAGCTGTGCGACCTTGGGCTACTTACTCCATCTCTCTGAGCCTTGGTTTTCCTCATCTGTCAAGTGGGCACACGCCTCCCATGGAGACATGCAGACAAAGGGGAAGAGCTAAGGACAGGTCAAGCCCTGGCTGCTGGATCATCTCCATTCCCACAAAGGAGATTTCAACCTGGCCTCTCCCACCGTGGTAACTCCCACGCAGACCCAATGCAAATGACTGTTACCAAAGATTTGTCACTTTCACCGTAATTCTCCAAGTTAGAAATCATTCTGTGCCATAAATGAAAGAATACCTCCTCTTAATTTTTATTATCCCAATGTTTAATCAAGAGGTAAAATATTGAAGCTAATTTACCATGAGTTTTTACTGTGGCTTATAGGGAAAAGGGGGCTTCCCTGGTGGTTCAGATGGTAAAGAATCTGCCTGCGATGCAGGAGACCTGGGTTTGATCCCTGGATTGGAAGATCCCCTGGAGAAGAGAAAGGCAACCCATTCCAATATTCTTGCCTGGAGAATTCCATGGACAGAGGGGCCTGGCGGGCTACAGTGCATGGGGTCACAAAGAGTCAGACACTCACTTTTTCATAGGAAAAACACCAGACAGAAAAGCGATTAAAGTAAAAATAGAAATTTGCAACAAGCCTCACCCGTGCCAACATCCTCATTATCTGAGTGCGTAAGAATTAAAAGAAATGTGGCCACAGATGAAAGATAACATTCTCTTCACACAGATGTTCGGGACACTCTTAAGTGGAAAGAGAGGCAGTCCTTCACTCGTACCAGAAACCTCATCGCGGGCAGGGTCTACTTCTGGTCCTTGCCCTGCGGGGCAGCGGCAGTTACCCCACCATCCCAACGCACACAATGCAGGCAGCAGGGCGCCTGCCTGGCTTCCAGGAGACCTGCTGGTGACAGAATGGGACACAGATGGACAGGGAAGCAGGTGAGGCAGACGCTTTGATAGGAGCTTCTAAATTAGGAGTAAGTGTAATAAATTAGGAGGGTGGGAAGGAGGTGACTGCCAAGGGTGCCTGTCTGTACCTATACAAAGTACAAGGGGTCAGTATTGGAGGAGAAGGCCCAGGCGGGCCTCCACTCCCTTGTTTTAAGTTTGCTACAGCAAGGGTGTGTTAATAATTGGAAACAGCCTAGAAATACGATGTGCTTTCAGAAGAACAGGGCAGACTCAAATAGAGATGCTGCGAGCTGCTTCCTATAACTCTGGAGGGAAATCAATGCCAAACTGGGGGATTTTTCTGCAAAAATGGGTCTCCTCTGGGGAGAAACCAGAGGCTCCATGTAAGATCAGATGCTGCCCAAAGGAAGAAGCTTCTAGAGCCCGAGGGCAGCTCTCTCCAGAGGCTGAGAAAAGGCAGGATTTCCCAGGCCCCACCTGCTGTCCAGGCACTCAAGAAGCCCACCTGCTATGTGTGTGGCAGGACATGGGCGTGCCCAGAGCAGTGAGCAGATTGCTGCAGGACCAGTCCACACTGGCCGCGGAGGACGGAGTACTAACAAGGGAGTGGACAGAGGGCTGTGGTATGGGGTCTCCGGGGCTGCAGGCCCCTCTGGTCACCACAGCCCCAGCAAACACCCAAGCCCAGCTGGGAGGAGTTGTGTGCAAAGGGTATACACTGCTGCTACTGCTCCTCCTTAAAATAAATTGCAACTGTATTCAGTAGAAATCCCAAAGGCAGCAGGTTGCCTTAATGAAGCCCAAACGGAGGAGGGGTCTGGGGACCCAGTGCCCTGGGCTTATTAAGTCTTGAGATGCATGTCTGTGCGGGTACACAGGGAGGGGCTCCTTCCGGGGTCGGGCGGCAGGGCAAGTTCAGCCTTCAACAGCAGCTGAGCAGCAAGAAGGGGCACCTAGGATTCTCCAAACACCTGACCCTGTGGGCTGGTGTTTCTGGGTAAAAGTGAAAGCGTTAGTTGCTCAGTCATATCTGACTTTTTGCAACCCCATGGACTGTAGCCTGCCAGGCTCTTCTGGCCATGGAATTCTCCAGGCAAGAATACTGAAGTGGGTTGTCACTTCCTTCTCCAGGGGATTTCCCCAATCCAAGGATTGAACCCAGGTCTCCTACACTGAAGGCAGATTCTTTATGATCTGAGCCACCAGGGAGGTTCTCTGGGTAAAAGGGGTTTCTTAAATGCAAAATGAAGTATTGATCAATAAAACCATATAAGTTATCGAATCAGAAAGCAAATTCTTGCCCCAAACCTGCTTCAGTTTAAGGTTCAGGAGACATAGGCTGCCTTGGGGTCACATGTCCACTCCCCTCCCGCAGGCCACCTTTCCTTCTCTGCTAACACATGGCTGGAGCTTTCCATCAGAACCAATGACTCCCTGAGTTAAACATTTTGACTTCTGGAATTCCTATTAAAAATCTGTATTCAGGAGAAATAAATCAAGAATTTGGGATTAATAGATACACACTACTATATATAAAATATACGAACAGCAAGGACAACAAGAACAGCAAGGCAACAGATAGTTGCCTGTATAGCACAGGTAACTATAGTTAATATCTTGTAATATTGGAAAATGGAAAAGTATCTGAAATACATCCATCTATTTACATGTGTAACTGAGTCACTTTGCTGTATACCTGAAACAAACACAACATTGTCAGTCAACTATACTTCAATGTAAAAAAAATCTGTATTCTACCTCATACTATTCACAGAAGTATAGCAGATTAGAAACAAATGTAAAGAAAAAAGCTATACACTCATCAAAAGGAAACGGGTGGAGGTGTTCATGAGTCAGTTATCCTGGTTTGCCCAGGACTCAGCGGTTCTCAGGACATGGGAGTTTCAGCGCGAAAACCAGGACCACCCTGAGCAAACTGGGACAAGACATTCACTCTAAATTTGAGGCAGAAAGAGACTTCTTGAAGAAGACACAAAAGGCAAAGACGTAAAGAAAAAGCTTAATGAACTTGACTACGTCAAAGCTGAAAACATGGAGGTGAAATGTACAGCTTGGTGGTGACAGAAGTATATTATAGGTTTGAAAGTTGCTAAGAAAGCAGATTGTAAACATTCTCATGACACATGCACACACACACACAAAGTATAACTATTTATCATAATGAACACTAACCAGACTCATTGTGGTGGTCATTTTGCAATATATACAGTGAATCATTATATCATTTCCTAAAATGTACATGTTATATGTCAATTATACCTTTAAAGAGCAAACTAAAACTTCTACTCAACCAAAGACACAATAAACAGAATTAAAAGCCAAGCCACAGGGAGAGCAAAAATCTCTGCAAGCAAGCAGATTAGAACCCAGAATACACACAGAGCTCTCAAGACACCAATTACAAAAAAGAAACCAACAACCCCACAGAAAAGAAGCAACTCACGAAAAGTGAATCCACATGGCCAATTAACATAAGAAAAACCTTCTCCAGAAATTGAGAGAATACAAATGAAACCAAGAAAATCCCCCTCTTCTGCTGTGGGACTGACAATATTTAAGAAATTGAACGAGAGAACTTTTCAGACACTGCAGATGGGAGTGATACAGCCACTCTGGGGAAAAATGTTGCTAAACCAAGAGAAATTTACAGGCTCAGAAATTCCACACCTTAGAACAAGCCCTCAAGACAAACTCGTGTATAAGTGCACGAAGAGGATGCTCAGAGACACAGCCTGTAACAAGAGGGACTGAGGACGCCCTCCATGGGCAGCAGCCACAGAAAGGTTGCAAATGGTGGAATATTCTAAATCAAATAGGAAGACTCTACGAACCCAGATAAACCTCCCAGACATGCTGCTGAATGAAAACAGTAAGTTTCAGAACAAGACGGCTGTATTCAGACACCATCTCTTTAAAACATGTACAGGAAACCATTCTGTACAGCTTCTATCAAGATCCCCCACACACACATGAAGACAGTCTGGTGGGAAAAGATTCACGGTAACAGGGGTTCTCTCCCAGGAAGGAGAGGAAGGAGTCACTTTCACTTCCCACTTGGAGAAAGTTTGCGACCCCATGGACTATAACCCATCAGGCTCCTCTCTCCATGGAATTCTCCAGGCAAGAATATTAGAGTGAGTTGCCATTTCCTCCTCCAGCGGATCTTCCCAATCCAGGGATCAAACTCGGGCCTCCTGCACTGCAGGCAGGTTCTTTACCACTGCACCAACTGGGAAGCCCATTCATGAAATACTAGAGTAATTATATATAATTTTTTTCTCCAAAGAAACCTGTTGCCCTCCTAGAACACCTCAGGCGTTCATCTGACAAGTATTTACCAGTTATAGACAGACCCATTCTAAAACCTGAGGATCACTCATTTCCCTTCAACCAAAAATGGAGCCATAGACCAATTAATCTGGCCAAGCTCATCCGCCGTCCTTAAGGGGGTGAGGACCACTTTGCCTGGATGCAGAATACGTGGCAGGAGAATGCCCCGGGGAAGGGGACAGGAGGAGAGGGACGAGCTTGGCCAGACCCTCACAGGGTCTTCCACTGCTGCCTGGAGGTGGCAAACCCTGCCTTCGCCTCCCAGTGCACACCTGTCACAAGAGAGACGACTGAGGCTGGAGGATGATCCAGATGCTGGGAGGAGGAGGGACTCTCAGGTCAGGTGCACACAGGTGTGGGCTTCGCATATTGCTGGGGGTGGGGCACTGGAAACATGCTGGGGTTTGCAACACCCAGCACCGACTCTCCTCCCGCTGTCATCCCGTTAGGGGAAACACTGACTGGAACCTGGCCAGGCAAGAGAATAACCACTTGTATGAGTTATCCTAACAACAGGAGGTCCTGGAAAAGAACGTGGAACCAACAAGCTACCATCAACCATAAGAATTTGGGAAAGCAGAGAGAATTTGCCAGTCTGTACATCCTACCAACCTCCCAGAATCCTCCTTGCTGGAATCCACCTTGGCTGACCAATGTGTTCACCACCAGGAAGGACCCTGAGTCAGAGTGACTGGCCAGAGACAACCCGGGAACTAACCCCATCGCCATAAAACCTGAGACTGTGAGCCACATGGTGGAGCCGTGCTCCTGGGTTCCCTTATCCTGCTGCTCTCTGCTCAGGCACCCCTTCCCAATAAAGTCTCTTGCTTTATCAACACATGTGCCTCCTCGGACAATTCATTTCCGAGTTTTAGATAAGAGCCCGCTCTCGGGCCCTGGAAAGGGTGCCCCTTCCTGATTTTCTTGGGGCTGGGGGAAGAGGGGTCTCAGGTCTGGCTACTGAAGGGACGCAGGCTCCATCCTTGCCTGGGACTCGCCCGTGCACCCCCACCCCCATTCCCAAGGGCAAGTGGTGTGACCCAGCCTGAGCCCCAGACAGGCAAGAGGACACTAGTTGAAGCTATGAGGTCACCCTTTGAATCTCCAGCTTCCTGAATTGCTTGTCACTTGTTAGCAGGAAGGCCTCCACAGTACAGGGGGTCATCCTGACAATTTCAAAAGAGTTTAGCAGCTCAGTCTCCTAACTCTGAGCCCTTGTGTGAGCCTGGGAGATGGGGCATTGCATTTCCAACTGCCTCTTGCAGCCCCTAAAGCCACAGCCTGTAATGAACACCAGCTGGGACATGCCATGCTCTCATCAATCACTCCTTTCCCTTCAAAAAAAAAAAAAAAAAACTAATTTGGTACAGAAATATCCTAGTATGAGTCAGGGCTTCCAAATCAACTTTGAAGTCCAGAAGAATATTTGTTCCTAAATTCACGCTGGCCACAGAAATAGTCCAAGAGCCCATCAGGGTTGGGAGTAAGGACTTGCCCCAAGCAAGCTCTGGGAAGCAGCTGCAGAGACTGAAAGGGTAGAACTACAGGTGGCAGCCCGACAAATTCTTCCAGTTCCAGAGGTGAGAGAACCCCCCGTCAAGGTCCAGCCATCAGAATGCCCAGAGTGGTGGGCACACAGCCTAGCTGTACCCTGGTCTCTGGAACCTCGCTCTGAAACTTGGCAGTTGGACCAACAGAGAAAGGCAACAGTGAAACCCAAAGCCTCAGCCCCACACCAGGGACTCTCAGATGGGAGGCTGCAGGCTGCCTGCCCACCCCAGCTCCAGACTCAGATAGGCAGAGGCCTACTTGGCACATCCTTGAAGACGTCAACAAGCCTGTCCAAGTGGACGTGGCCTCCTCTCCCCAAACCCCTCACCCCCTGACCAGTCTCCCCACTCCTCCAACCAAGCCTACCACAGCTTCATAGATGGAACCCCAACCCACCAGGCTTAAGACACAAAACCTATGGCAATCCTGGATTTCAGACCCCCAAGGCTTCAGCAGGCCCTATGGGCTCCAGCCCCTGTGCTGCCCACTTCCACCACCACTGTCCTCCCTTCAACTGCAGGTGGCCCCTCCCCACCAGGAGCCTGGTGCCACAGGACACCACCGGCTGGTCATACCATTTCTGAGGCTAAAGTGCACTGATGGCCTTAGATTGCACACGTGGAACCCCCACCACTCATCAACAGGTCCAGGGCCTACCAGCCATCTGGCCAGGCATGGGTCCTCATCTCCCCTCGCCTGGGGTCTCCAGCCTCATGAGCTTCTTCTGGCCCCCAACTCCACCAAGCCAACTCCATGCAGGGCCACTGCCTTTCCTCCTGCTGAAAATGCTCTCACCCACTCTCCTCACATGGCTCCTGCTTCTCCCCATTCAGGTCTGCACCCAAACATCCCTCTTTAAGACCCTCCCTTGCCACCCCCCACCCGCCACCCCGGTCTTCTTCTAACATTTCTCTGTAGACAGATTGGGCTCCCCTCACCAGAATCAAAGCTCCCTGAGGGCAGGGAGCTGACCCCCTGCTCTGCCGCATCCCCAGCATATAGGTCAGCGCCTGAGCCATTTTCAGGGATTAATACAAACATCTGCCGGCCGTCTCTCAGTTGGCTTTCTCCTTGGCGAAAGTGGGTTAGCAGCGGCTGAGCCCAGCATCCTTCAAGGCCCGGGCAGAAGCCATAGAACTATTTTAAAAATGCCAAAAAACTGAAATGAGCATGTGGGGCAGGAATTGCATCATGTCCACAGGCAGGTCATACACTTGTGACAGCTCTGAATACGCTGCCAAGCTGAAGGTCAGGATGTGAAAGGTCTGCTCTCAAAATCTGACCCCAAAATGCTTCGCTACAAACTCAGTGCCAAAGTATTGCACGGGTTGCGGGGGCGCTGCTTTCAGGGGAGGAAGCTGACACTGGTGCAGTGTGCCGACACTCCCCTTGTGCAGCCACGGGGCTGAGGGCACTTTCGACCCCACTAGAGGGTGAGTGCGCCCCCTCTCGTTCACCACCTTACCCCCGGGCTCTGCGCAAGGTCTCCCGTTAGCAGGTGCTTGATACTAATGCTGGGTGGAGTCAACAGAAGGGCCGTCCAACCCCTAGATGGGGCTCCACTCACCACACGGAGGTGCCCCCGAGCTTCTGTGTGGGCCTCTCATCTTCAGGGCACCGCAGAGGGTCTGGCACGTAACAGGCTCTCAAATGACGCCTGCTGGTCTCAACAACCCCAGAATCCCATCCTTCCCGACCCTGTAACTCCAGGTATCTCAGAGTTCCCCAACCTCCGCACGGTTGCCCTGGTCCTGGGCATTCTTTTTCTTTCTTTTCCGGGGAGGGGGGTGTTGGGGAGAGGGGAGCTTCCCGAAAGTCACAGGATATTTGGCAGCATCCCAGGCTTCTCTCCCACAAGATGCTTCGGGGGACATCCCCCTGTTGAGAACCACCGGTGTTTCTAATCCAGAGTTCCCAGACCGGCCTGAAATGACCTGGGGCACGGCTTAAAAATACAGATTCCAGGAGATTCTAAGGGGCAGGCCTAGGATTGGATTCCCCAGAGAATTCGAACACTGGACTAACTCTCTTTGGGCTGCCCCAGTGTTCAGCCTAGTCACTAGCTCCGCTCCGGAGATCCTGTCCCTTTAACTTGGCTGGACCGGCTCCAGGAGCAGGTGTCTATCCGCAGGGGCCCTGGCAGCGCCTGCCTGCACAAGTGGAGGGAGGCCCGCGATCCTCCCTGGGGGGACAATGAACACATGTGGAACTCTCACCAGGTGGCAAGCGCTACTTACGTGATCCCAGCTACTGCCCCAAGACTTAAGTGTTGGATCGCACCCCATCTCACAGACGCAGAAACTGAGGCACAGTGAAGTCCAGTGCCGTGAGCACCGGGTCACGCAGCCACAGAAGCCTTCTCATCCCGGGACCGCCGACCCCAGCAGGGCTTTGGACCACTGCGCCCACTGCCTGCCCTTGTTGTTTGGGAACGGAGTCGCCCGCCTTGGCTGCCGGGACAGCCCGAGCCAGGAGGCGCCACCTCTGTGCTGGGGGCGCAGCGGATATCCGAGACACCCCGCAGCGGTCAAGGGCAGGACGCAGGCTCCCGGCCCACCGGCCCCCAGCCCCACGCCCGCCCCTCGCGCCGCGCGCTTACCTTGCGCCGGGCCTCGAGCGGTGGCGGCGGCGTCCCGGGCCCCGAAGGCGCGCAGCAGCCAGCGCACGGGCGCCGGCCAGCGGGCGCGCCCCCCGCCCCGCCCACGCATCCCACCGGAGGGCAGCTCCGGGAGGCGTCCACGGGGCAGCCCAGCGCCGCGCAGAGCCCGGGGCTGCGGGAGGGCCGGGGGCGGGGCGGGGGCGGGGCGAAGCCGGGGCTGCAGGAGGGCCGGGGGCGGGGCCGCCACTCGAGGCCAGCCTCTCCACCTCGCGGGGGCGCCGCCGTGACCTTGATCTAGGGACCCCTCGCGCTCCGCAGCCCAGGATGCTGGACCTCAGTGTCAGGACGCTCTGGACACGTTAAAAAGACAGCCGGGCCGGAGGTGGACCGCCCGCTTAAATTACCTTGTAAAGAAATTGCCCAGTTGAGCTGCTGTGCGACGCTGGCCGCCGAGTCGCTTGACTTCTCTGAGTCCCAGTGTTCACGGGCTTGGGGAAGGTGAAAGATGAGAGTGAGCCTAGCTCTACACGGGGCCTGACCCTCCGGATGTGGGCGGCACCTTGGCCGCCTTTGGTGTAACTGCTGTGAAATGCAGAATGAGCTTCTCATTAAAAAGGTAATAACAACATACTATTTAGCTTGATGAGAACTAAGTGCCCAGGCCCCCCTCCCAAGGCCCTCTTAGCTCTCCTCCCATCACAACCCTTTCTCCACTCTCAAGCACCTGGGAGCCTTCAGTCCCGAAAAGCTAAGGATGTCCAGCTCACTTTGAGGTGGAGGTTGCCTGTGAGGTAGAGTCTCTGGCCTGAAATGGGCTCAGGGACCACGTCAGCACCAAAGCCATCAGACTGACTCACTCAGTGTAACAGGCATAGGTCCTGAGAGCCCCAAAGGTGGTCACCTCCACCCCATCCCCATCACTGAGAGCTTTCCACGTGCAGCTCTGCTCAGGGCCTCAGAGGTCCTCCTATTCAGGCCCAGCAGCAAACATGAGCAGGTCCATTTAACAGATGCAGAAGGGTAGGCAGCAAAAAGGAAAGCCTGGTCCACAGCCATGGGGATGTTGAATGCAGTTGCAGGCACCGGGATGGAGCCAGCAGTCCCACCCATCTGCATCCTCCCTGGGACACACACAACTGGCTGCTTCCAGCATCTCCCCCACTGGAAGGCAACTCACTCTCATCTTCAGAACTTTGTGAGAATAATAAGTTACCAGCTAACAGTATGTGGCACCGTGATGTGTAGTCATACATTCATTTGCTCTTTATGACAAACCCTTGAGCAGGTTGCAGTTACTATCCCCACTTCTGTTGTTGTTCAGTTGCTAAGTTGTGTCCGACTCTTTGTGACCCCGTGGACTACAGCATGCCAGGCTTCCCTGTCCTTCACTATCTCCCAGAGTTTGCTTAAACTTATGTCCATTGAGTCAGTGATGCCATCCAACCATCTCAACTTCTGTCATCCCCTTCTCCTCCTGCCTTCAATCTTTCCCAGCATCTGGGTCTTTTCCAATGAGTTGGCTCTTCGAATCAGGTAGCCAAAATATTGGAGCTTCAGTTTCAGCATCAGTCCTTCCACTGAATATTCAGGGTTGATTTTCTTCAGGATCTACTGGTTTGATCTCCTTGCTGTCCATGGGACTCTCAAGAGTCTTCTCCAGCACCACAGTTTGGAAACATCAATTCCCCACTTTACAGATGAGAAAATACAAGTTCCAGGAGAGCTGAGACCTTGTCACATCTATTGCTTCATCTACTAGCTCTTGTAAGAGAGCACAATAATCACCCCCTATTTTTAGAGGAGGAAACTGAGTCTTAGAGAAATGAGGGAACTTTCCCTAGGAAGTTAGGGTGAGAAAGCATCAGGATTCAATTCCCAGTTGACATCTCAGTGCCCTTGCTCTCCGCCATGCCCACTTGGGCATGCCCTGATGAACTCCTACTCATTCTATAAGGCTCAGTCTTAGCACTGCCTCTGCTCTTCAGCATCCCTGTTTCTCCTCCCTATGCACTTGGTTCTCCTGTGTCCATGCCCCCAGCATAGAGTGCACCTTTTGTTGGGCACTTGGTGGCTCAATGGTAAAGAGTCTGCCTGCAGTGTGGGAGACCCGGTTTTGAGCCCTGTGTCAGAAAGATCCCCTGGAGAAGGAAATAGCAACCCACTTCAGTATTCTTGCCTGCAGAATCCCATGGACGGAGAATCCTAGCAGGCTATAGGCCATAGGGTCACAAAAAGTCAACATGACTGAGCAACTTCACTTTCACTTTCACTTTCTGTTGGGCATTGTGCCATCAGATACCCACATACCTGCCCCATCCCCACTGGGCTGGTCTTCTAGGAGACAGGTGTTGATCCTAGTCACTGCCTTCCAAGGCCCACTCAGGGTCAGTGAGCATATGTTTTGCAGCCTCTGTCTTTCTCTGCTAGTAAAAAGGAAAAAAAAATCCATTTGCCTCTGGGAAGCTTCCTCCCCAGGGCTGGTAGAGCCAAGTTCCCTCCCTCCCAAATGCCAGGGGTGGGCTCATGACCCATTCTGAACAATCAGCATAGTCTATCCATCTGACCTCGATGATCAGGAAAGTTTGTTCAGAGAGGTATACTCTTGAGACTTTCAGTGGGTGGGAAGAGAAACCCTTTTAATCCACTGGCCCTGATTCTGGGATCAGGGATTCTGAGAGCCATCACATGCTTCAAAATTGAAAAGACACAGAAGGGGGAGGATTCCAGAGGTGCTGGGGCTGAGTATCTGGATCCAGCTTTGCCTGAAGGCAGATCCATGTAGGGTTAGAATTTACAGTCACACTCCCTGCAGTCTCCTTTCCACTTCATCCTTTGTGGGAAAGAAGTCATTAGAAAGAGAGAGTAAGTAGACAGATGTTTAACGTAATCACAAGTCAAAAGTGTACTTTGGGAAATCCACAGAATGGGAGAAAAATATTTCCAAATTATACATCTGGTAAGGGGTTAATATTCAGAACATATAGAGAACTCCTAATATTGAAAACCAAAATGAAACAACCTAATTCAAAAATGGGCAAAGGATTTCACTAAATAAACATTTCTTCAAAGAAGATTTACAATGGCCAGGAAGCACATGAAAAGGTGTTCAGCATCATTAGGGAAATAGAAACCAAATCTGTAATGAGACATCACTTCTCACCCATTAGGATGGCTACTATGGGATAAAAATAAATGGCAAGGGTTGGTGAGGATGTAGGGAAATTGCAAGCTTTCTATATTGTTGATGGGAATTGACAGTGAAATAGTAAAGATGTCATTTAAAAAAAAATTAAAGGTACTAGGACAGGTCTCCCTCTCTCAATATCCTTCTCTCTCCTCCCTCCCCACCTCCCAGTCCTTCCAGCCCTCTCTCTGTCCTTCTGTCCCTCCCTCTCCCTCCCTCTCAGCTCCTGGGCTCCCCTGCCTGTCCACAGACCAGTGCCTTCAACACCTCGCATCTCTTTGCAGGTGACATCATGCCAGACCACAGGACAGGACCGCAGGGTCTTACTCAACCTGCACAACAGGGAGTGCAGCTGACCAGCCTCATCTGGGGCCAGCACATGCCCCGTACCAGCTGCTGTGGTCTGGGGATGGGTCTCTGGTCTCTCGGGGGCTGAGCAGTTTCTTTCAGGAGAGCATGTGACAGGGTGGCGGGGGAAAGCATGACGATCATTCACATTTATGGAACACTTCCTACTGCCGGCCGTGCTAAACACTTTATCCCAGTTAATCTTTACAACAATCCAAAGAAGGGATTACGACTTATCCCCTCTTACAAATCAGGAAACGGAAGCTCACAGAGGTTACTGAGGCCCCACGGCTAATGCCTGGATGACCAGGCTCAAGCCTGGGAGCTGGGCTCCAGGACCCACGCTCCTGGCCACGGAACATGTTACTTGTAGGCAGTTGGGAGGCTGAATATAGGGTAGTCAGGCCCTGTGAGGAACCCAGAGTCCTAAGACCCCAGCAGCCCTCTCCCAGGCCCCTGAAGGCCCATTAAGACCAGTCCTGTGTGCAGTATCTCCCGTCCACAAGGGCCCACAGGTGTACTGATTTAGACCAGAGTCCCAGCAGGCTGGCAGTAGGTGCCCCGCAACAGCCCCTTCCTGGTAAAGTGGACAGACACCCTAGGACCTCCCACAGACTGTAGCAATGGAAGGGCCTGGAATGTCCGTGAATGTGACTGGACCATGGAACAGAGGAGGGGCAGCAGGAGGCCCTGCTGATGCGGGGTGGGACAGGCCAGGGCTACGAGGGGCGGGGCAGCTGGGGCTCCCTCCAGCCACAACAAATGGACATCCACTTGGCCCAGCCATCCAGCCCCACACTGGAGTCCACTCACTCAGCTCCAAGGGGCCAAAGTCCAAGAGCATCAGGCTGGATCAGAAAGGGGATGCATGAGCTCACGAGAGTCCAGGAGGAGGGTGCGAGGAGGCACAACTAGATCCAAGAGTTCATATCAAGAGACCTTTGTTCTCCTCTGCATGAGCGCAGTAGCTGGTCTTACACCCATGGCCAGGGACTGCCTCTGAACCAATTGTTATCCCCAAGGGATGGAAGGTTTACTGATTGGTCAGGACTGGTGGCCCAGGGGAAGGGATGGAGATGGGGTAGGATCTGCTCACCTGGCCCTCAGGATCTGAGATGGGGGAAAGGGAGGTGCTCCAACCACTTGGGGGAGGGGTGGGGCACAAGAGGACCCAAGTGCTGGCCCAGAACACTGCGCTCCAGGCCAGTTCCTCTTGCTTCTAAAGATCTGTGCTAGAGCGTGCTGTTCCGAGCCACGTGTCAGAGATAAGTAGGGCAGTTTGGCTGTGACCAGAGCCGCTCCAAGGTGTGTGACCTGGGCAGTTACCAAGGTGGCACTAGTGGTAAAAGACCCATTTGCCAATGCAAGAGACATGTATTCCGTCCCTGGGGTTAGGAAGATCCTCAGGAGGAGGGCATGGCAACCCACTCCAGTATTCTTGCCTGGAGAATCCCATGGACAGAGGAGCCTGGCGGGCTATAGTCCATGGGGTTGCAAAGAGTCCCGGACAGGACTGTGTGACTGAGCACACCCGCACCACACTCAGACGGGCCGGTCTGTGGTTTACTGCTC
Source organism: Bos grunniens (assembly GCF_055505025.1). Classification (NCBI taxonomy): domain Eukaryota; kingdom Metazoa; phylum Chordata; class Mammalia; order Artiodactyla; family Bovidae; genus Bos; species Bos grunniens. The sequence continues at coordinate 26,619,885 of NC_141177.1, read as the reverse complement.
TGCTGTCACCATTCTGCAGCTCTTAACAGAGTGTGCATTATGGGCACTGCATTTCATTTGCAGGCTGGGTAGCAGCTCAAGGCACTGAGCAACCTCCCCTCATTACATGGACACACAATCCCAAAGTAGTGCTTGTCCAAGTTCATTCCCTCTGTGTGTGCCAGGAATTCCTCCACATCCTCATGTCCCCAAGGAGTCAGTCACAACCATGACACACGTTCTCCCTGAGATCTGGGAAGGGGCCGTGAGACCATCTATATGGCTGTAAAACCCAATGACTCTGCCACTTATGGACAAGTCAGGCTGGGGTCGTGGGATCATAGGATATGTGTGTGTGTGTGTGTGTGTGTGTGTGTGTTTCTCTCCTGGCCACTGAGAATCTGTTTTCCCTCCAGACAGAGATTCTTAATGTCTAAACCAAGAACTTCCAGATGTTCAAGCTGGATTTAGAAAAGGCAGAGGAACCACAGATCAAATTGCCAACATCTGCTGGATCATAGAAAAAGCAAGAAAGTTCCAGAAAAACATCCACTTCTGCTTTCTTGACTATGCCAAAGTCACTATGTGACTGTGTGGATCACAACAAACTGTGGAAAATTCTTAAAGAGGTTGGAATACCAGACCACCTCACCTGCCTCCTGAGAAACCTGTATGCAGGTCAAGAAGCAACAGTTAGAACCGGACATGGAACAGTGGACTGGTTCCAGATTAGGAAAGGAGTACGTCAAGGCTGTATATTGTCACCCTGCTTATTTAACTTATATGCAGAGTATATCATTCGAAATGCCGGGCTGGGTGAAGCACAAGCTGAAATCAAGATTTCTGGGAGAAATATCAATAACCTCAGATATGCAGATGACACCACCCTTATGGTAGAAAGCTAAGAGGAACTAAAGAGCCTTTGATGAAAGTGAAAGAGGAGAATGAGAAAGCTGGCTTAAAACTCAACATTAAAAAACGGAAGATCATGGCATCCAGTCCCATCACTTCATGGCAAATAGAGGGGAAACAATGGAAACAGTGACAGACTCTATTTTCTTGGGCTCCAAAATCACTGCAGATGGTGACTGCAGCCATGAAATTAAAAGATTCTTGCTCCTTGGAAGAAAAGCTATTACAAACCTAGACAGCATACTAAAAAGCAGAAACATAACTTTGCCAACAAATGTCCATCTAGTCAAAACTGTCATTTTTCCAGTAGTCGTGTATGGATGTGAGAGTTGAACCATAAAAACAGCTGAGCACCAAAGAACTGATGCTTTTGAACTGTGGTGTTGGAGAAGACTCTTGAGAGTCTCTTGCACTTCAAGGAGATCAAACCAGTCAATCCTAAAGGAAATAAGTCCTGAATGTTCATTGGAAGTACTGATACTGAAGCTGAAGCTCCAATTCTTTGGCCACCTGATGCAAAGAGCTGACTCATTGGAAAAGACCCTGATGCTGGGAAAGATCGAAGGCAGGAGGAGAAGGGGATGACAGGATAAAATGGTTAGATGGCATCATCAACTCTATGGACATTAGTTTAAGCAAGCTCAGGGAGTTGATGATGGACAGGGAAGCCCAGGCTGCTGCAACCCCTGGGGTTGCAAAGAGTCAGATATGACTGAGAGACTGAAATGAACTGAAACCCACATTGGAAGAAAATCAAGGTGTGCCCTGCAGTGGTCTAGAACCTAAACACACATACACCCCTGATCCCAGAACCCCAGCCTGGCTAGTCCATAAGTTGCAGGGCGGTTGGGGTTTACAGCCATGTAGATGGTCTCATCGGAGAAGGCAATGGCAACCCATTCCAGTACTATTGCCTGGAAAATCCCATGGACGGAGGAGCCTGGTAGGCTGCAGCCATGAGGTCGCTAAGAATCGGACACGACCGAGTGACTTCACTTTCACTTTTCACTTTCATGCATTGGAGAAGGAAATGGCAACCCACTCCAGTGTTCTTGCCTGGAGAATCTGAGGGACAGGGGAGCCTGGTGGGCTGCCATCTATGGGGTCGCACAGAGTCGGACACTACTGAAGCGACTTAGCAGCAGGAGCAGCAGATGGTCTCATAGCCCCTTTCTTGGTCTCTAGGAGAGCATATGTCATTGTCGTGTCTAACCCCTTGGGGACATGAGGATGTGGAAGAACTTCTGGCACACACAGAGACAAAAACTTTTGTTATAAAAATCCATGAGACTTTGGCAGAATCTCCACACTGAAAATTTCCCTCCAAATCCTCCCCTAACACTGATTCTCTGGGGACAAGTTGTCAGCCTTCTTCAGTCTCCAGGCTGGACCAGGGGCCCCAGGAGGGTGAGGGGCCTGGAGCTCTGATCAATCCAGAGGGGATATCTCCGAGAGCCAGCTCTCCCTCCCTCATCCCGGTTTCTGGCCCTGGTCTCCTTCCACTGCTGGAGTTGGCAGGTGTTTCTACAGGGATGGTCAGCTCTGTGCCGGAAACCCCAGTTCACACCGTCCCCTCCTGTGCGTGCTGGCCTGGGCTCATCGTTAATATCACTGCCTTCACTCCCCACAGTGCCCTCGTCTGGGTGACCCGTTCTTTCTGGCGTGATGGTTGCTTCTATGCGTCAACTTGCCTGGGCCGAGGGAGGCCCAGCCCAGATGCTGGTAGGAGGATCTTTCCGGTGTGTCTGAGAGGGGCTTTCAGGAGACATGAGTATTTGCATCAGAGGCTGAGCAAGGAGGTGCCCTCCCCAGTGTGGGTGAGGATCACACAGCCTCCTGATGCCTGAATAGAACATGGAAATGAAGGAAGGAATGCCCTCTCTCTGAGCTGCATGTCTGGCTCCTGCCCATGGGCATTGGCCCTCCTGGTTCTTGGGCTTTTGGACTGGCACTGTGTGCCCCCTCCTCAAGCCTTTGCATTGAATTAAGCCCCGGCCTTGTGTTCCCCAGGCTTCAGTATGGAATTAGTGGACCGTGGGCCTCTTTGGTCTCATAATTACACGAACCAGTTCCTACAATGACTCTCCTCTTCTGTGTCTCTCTCTAGCCTCTTGGGTCTGCAGGATCCTGACTAACACACATGCTGCTGCTGAGCAGAAAGTTCAGGATGAGTATTCTGCATCAGTTCTGGGGTTTCTGGAATCTGTTCTCTGACCTGATTAGATGGAAAGATGCTAAGATTCAATTTCCAGTAGTTGAATCAGCACTGGCCATCCTGTTAATTTGTTGCTGTTGTTGCTGTTGAGTTGCTAAGTTGTGTCCGACTCTTTGCAACCCCATGGACTGTAGCACCCCAGGCCACCCTGTCCCTCACTATCTCCTGGACTTTGCCCAAGTTCATGTCCGTTGACTCGGTGATACCATCCAACCATCTCATCCTCTGTCACCCCCTTCTCCTTCTGCCTTCAATCTTTCCCAGCATTAGGGTCTTTTCCAATAAGTTGGCTCTTTGCATCAGGTGGCCAAAGTATTGGAGTTTCAGCATCAGTCCCCTAATGAATAGTCAGGGTTGATTTCCCTTAGGATTGATTGGTTTGATGTTACGTCTAAGGGACTCTCAAGAGTCTTCAACACCACAGTTCGAAAGCATCAGTTCTTCTGCGCTCAGCCTTCTTTATGGTCCAGCTGTCACATCTGTACATGACTACTGGAAAAACTGTAACTTTGACTATATGGACCTTTGTGGGCAAAGTGATGTCCACTTTTTTTTTTATTTAGATGTCCGATTTTTAATACGTTGTCTAGGTCATCCTTCGGAGAAGGCAATGGCACCCCACTCCAGTACTCTTGCCTGGAAAATCCCATGGTTGGAGGAGCCTGGTAGGTTGCAGTCCATGGAGTCGCTAAGAGCCGGACACGACTGAGCGACTTCACTTTTACTTTTCACTTTCATGCATTGGAGAAAGAAATGGCAACCCACTCCAGTGTTTTGCCTGGAGAATCCCAGGGGTGGGGGAATCTGTGGGCTGCCATCTATGGGCTCACACAGAGTCGGACATGACTGAAGCGACTTAGCAGCAGCAGCAGCAGGTCATCCTTATGTGGGGATGCTGTGAATCATGAAATGGTGCCCTCTAGTGGCCATTTGGAAGGATTGCACAACAATGTCAAGTTTTCCCAAAAGAACTTAACTTGTGACCAGTGGATCCTGGGACATTTTGTTGTTGTTCAGTCACTCTATCGTGTCCGACTCTTTGCAACCCCATGGACTGCAGCATGCCAGGCTTCCCTGTCCTTCACCATCTCCTGGAGCTTGCTCAGACTCACGCCTGTTGAGTTGGTGATGCCATCCAACCATGAGTTGGTGATGCCATCCAACCATCTCATCCTGTCGTCCCCTTCTCCTCCTGCCTTCAATCTTTCCCAGCGTCAGGGTCTTTTTTAATGATTCGGTTCTTAGCATCATGTGGCCAAAGTATTTGAGCTTCAGCTTCAGCATCAGTCCTTCCAATGAATATTCAAGATTGATTTCCTTTAGGATTGACTGGTTTGATCTCCTTGAAGTGCAAGAGACTCTCAAGAGTCTTCTCCAACACCACAGTTCAAAAGCATAAATTCTTTGGCACTCAGCCTTCTTTATGGTCCAACTGTCTCATCCATACATGACCACTGGAAAACCATAGAATTGACTAGATGGATCTTTGTTGGCAAAGTAATGTCTCTGCTTTTTAATACACTGTCTAGGCTTGTCATAGATTTTCTTCCAAGGGGGACATTTTAGGAGTACAATAAATATATTTTTTAAAAAACCACTTTATCTTATAAGTTTTATTTTAATTTCTTATATTAATTCAAAACATAACCATGTTTGTTTTAATATAAGGACATGTTTGTTTTGTTCTGTTTAAATAAAGCTCTCCACATGGTCCCTGAGGGCCCCTTTGAGTGCACATCTGGCCATCTTACCAGGAGGGTCTTAGAGATAAATTCCTGCCCGCTCTCTAGTCTCTAGGCAGAGAAGGCTTTGTCATGTAGGGCTGTCAGATGAAATACTCCATTAAGTTTGAACTTCAGGTAAACAAGGAATGACTTTTCAGTATAAGTATGTCCCCAACATTGCCTGGGAGAAGACTGGAAATAAGCCTGTCAGGTCCTGTATGACCCCCATCTGCTCTGACTCGGAGACTAGCTGGTTCGATGGGCCCTGACCCCTGTAAGAACGCACTTTGCTCACACAGTCTGTCATTTAGAGTCAGAACTTTGTCAAGGTTATTAGGATAATCAGACTCAGACCTCTCCAGGGAACAGACCTCAACCTGGAGCCCCAGATTTGGCAGGTGTGCAGCTGATAACCACCTGCCCATGCGAGGACCTTCTGTTGGTTTCTACTTCCCCTGAAGGATTGATGTGTACACAGCAAGCGGTGTTGGCAACCACATAGGTGCTACCGGCTCTGCCAGCAGATCATAGAAGGTTATATTGCTGTCCATCACCACTTGGCTGGGCTTCCCTGGTGGCTCAGTGGTAAAGAATCTGCCTGCCAATCAGGAGATGCGGGTTTGATTCCTGTGTCGGGAAGATCTTCTGGAGGAGGGCATGGCATCCCACTCCAGTATTCTTGCTTGGAGAATCCTATGGACAGAGGAGCCAAGTGGGCTACAGTCCAAGGGGTTGCACAGAGTCAGACACAACTGAAGCAACTTAGCATGCATACTAAGCACAACTTAGCACATGCAACTTAGCACAACTGGCCGGCTAGTTCGCTGAATCTTGTTGGTCTTGGGGAAGGTCCCAGTCATCATGTACTGGTGAGAAATGGAGTATTTCTTGCCACATCAATAAATAAGGATGTCACAGCCTCTGTCATCTGTTACCAGGAGCAGATGTTTGAACGATCCTGCCCTTGGCATTGTGTGGTACCCAAGTCGCCAGGGAAAAAACACCAAGCTCTGGACCGAGCCATGCAGAGAAGACACATCGGATCAGCCTCCGCAGCGGACGTGGCCCCTGGGGGCGGGAGGCCGTCCAGGGCCACTGGCCTGGCACAGCCCTCCTGTGCCCATCAGAAGGGCTGCACCCCTCCCCTGAGCAGTGGGCGGCTGGGTGCCATGTGACACAGAGCAATGGAGCCTGATCCTCTCCTGCTGGGGACGACACACTCCAGGCCCAAGGTCTGTCCGAAAGTATATGGTGATGGTTTAGTCACTAGGTCCTGTCCGACTCTTGTGATCCCATGGACTGCAGCCCGCCAGGCTCCTCTGTCTACGGGGTTTCCCAGATGAGAATACTGGTGTGACACTGCCATTTCCCTCTCCAGAGGATCTTCCCAACCCAGGAATCGAACCTGGGTCTCCTGCATTGCAGGCAGATTCTTAACCGACTGAGCTATGAGGGAAGCCCTCCAGAAGTGGATGAGCTGGGTGGAGAAACTGCACATATGAGACTGCCTCTCGCAACAATCCCTCATGATCCAGCAACCCCACTTCTGGGCATAAAGCCCGAGGAATTGGGAACAGGATCTCAAAGCGCTACACACATTTCACCGCAGCGTCACTCACAAAGGAGAAAACTGTACCACGCTGGTACACACCACGTGGTACAGACATCAGGAGAACGGTATCAGCCCAAAGAAGGAAGTCTTCAGTTCAGTTCAGTTCAGTCGCTCAGTCGTGTCCGACTCTTTGCGACCCCATGAATCACAGCACACCAGGCCTCCCTGTCCATCACCAACTCCCAGAGTTCACTGAGACACGTTCATTAAGTCAGTGATGCCATCCAGCCATCTCATCCTCTGTTGTCCCCTTCTCCTCCTGCCCCCAATCCCTCCCAGCATCAGAGTCTTTTCCAATGAGTCAACTCTTCACATGAGGTGGCCAAAGTACTGGAGTTTCAGCTTTAGCATCATTCCTTCCAAAGAAATCCCAGAGCTGATCTCCTTGAGAATGGACTGGTTGGATCTCCTTGCCGTCCAAGGGACTCTCAAGAGTCTTCTCCAACACCACAGTTCAAAAGCATCAATTCTTCAGCACTCAGCTTTCTTCACAGTCCAACTCTCACATCCATACATGACCACAGGAAAAACCATAGCCTTGACTAGATGAGCCTTTGTTGGCAAAGTAATGTCTCTGCTTTTGAATATGCTATCTAGGTTGGTCATAAGTTTCCTTCCAAGGAGTAAGCGTCTTTTAATTTCATGGCTGCAGTCACCATCTGCAGTGATTTTGGAGCCCCCAAAAATAAAGTCTGACACTGTTTCCACTGTTTCCCCATCTATTTCCCATGAAGTGATGGGACCGGATGCCATGATCTTCGTTTTCTGAATGTTGAGCTTTAAGCCAACTTTTTCACTCTCCTCTTTCACTTTCATCAAGAGGCTTTTTAGTTCCTCTTCACTTTCTGCCATAAGGGTGGTGTCATCTGCATATCTGAGGTTATTGATATTTCTCCCGGCAATCTTGATTCCAGCTTGTGCTTCTTTCCGTCCAGCGTTTCTCATGATGTACTCTATATAAGTTAAATAAGCAGGGTGACGATATACAGCCTTGACATAATCCTTTTCCTATTTGGAACCAGTCTGTTGTTCCATGTCCAGTTCTAACTGTTGCTTCCTGACCTGCATACAGATTTCTCAAGAGGCAGGTCAGGTGGTCTGGTATTCCCATCTCTTTCAGAATTTTCCACAGTTTCTTGTGATCCACACAGTCAAAGGCTTTGGCATAGTCAATAAAGCAGAAATAGATGTTTTTCTGGAACTCTCTTGCTTTTTCCATGATCCAGCGGATGTTGGCAATTTGATCTCTGGTTCCTCTGCCTTTTCTAAAACCAGCTTGAACATCAGGAAGTTCACGGTTCATGTATTGCTGAAGCCTGGCTTGGAGAATTTTGAGCATTACTTTGCTAGCATGTGAGATGACTGCAATTATGCGGTAGTTTGAGCATTCTGTGGCATTGCCTTTCTTTGTGCTACTTACAACATGGATGAGCCGTGTGGCCCTCGCACCAACTGAAACAAACTAGACACGAGACATGCCCGGCGTGAGACCGCTCCCTGAGGACCTACAACTGTCAAAGTCTTAGCAAGTTTGACTCTGAGGCCTCAGATGGGGGAGGAAGGCTTGCTCCATGGGTAGAGTTTCAGTTTTTTGAGGGAAAAAATATCCGGAAATCAGATGCCTAGCAATATACACAGAGATGACACCACTGCCCTGCACACTCAAATGGGGTCTGGTTTTGTGCTGTGTGTTTTTATCACAATAAAACAACAACAACAAGAATTTCCATTTATTTGCCCTAAAACCACTGCTTCCAGACCCCCGGGTAGCACTTCTGTGTACTGTGTGACCTCCCAGAGCTGTCCATGCCGGAAGCCACAGAACCTGTGATCCTGTTAGACAACGTGGCAGAGGACAGTGAAGTTTGCTGATGAGTTAGGGTGATTAATGAGCTGACCTCAGATGTGGAGAGAGCTCATGAATTCTGGGGTGAGCCCAGCCTGAGCACAAGCAGCCTACAAATAGAAAGGAGTAGGTTGAAGAGGACATCAGAAGGAGTTGTCCTGCAGGATGAGCTGAATTGCGTGCCAACCTCCCACACAAGTTGATCCCCTAACTGGTAGAGTGACTGTGTTACGATATCAGGACTTCAGCGGGTAGCTGGATGGTTGGATGGTATCACCAACTCAATGGACATGAGTTTCAGCAAACTCTGGGAGATGGTGAAGGACAGAGAAGCCTGGCATGCTGCAGTCCATGGGGTCACAAAGAGTCGGAGAAGACTGAGCGACTGATCAACAACAAGAAGAGAGTAATTAGGTTAAATGAGATCAGAGGGGCAGGGGCTTCGATTGTGCCTTTGTAAGAAGAGGCAGAACTTCTCTGGTGGTCTGGTGGTTAAGACTCCACTCTGTGATGCAAGAGGGTGTGGGTTTGATCCTTGGTCAGGGAGCCAAGATCCCACATGCTGCAGGGTGTGGTCAAAAAGTTAAAAAAAAATAATTTTAAAACATTAAAAAAGAGGCAGAGAAGGAGGTTTCCTTCTCTGTCCCACCCGAGGACAGTGGGAAGGGAAACGTGGCCACCAGGAAGTGAGACCTCCCCAGAAACCAACCCTGACAGCACCTGGAGCTCGGATTCCTGCCTCCAAAATTGTGAAACAGTAAACATCTGTGGTTTAAGTCCCCAGCCTGTAGCTTTGTGTTATTTCAGCCTGAGCTGATGGAGCCAACCCTCTGGCTGGCTTTGATGATGGAGGAAGTGGTCAGGAACCAAAGATACAGACAGACGCTGGCAGCTGTAAGTAGATTCCCCCCAAGAACCTCAGGAAGGAATGCATGAGCTCTGCCCACACTTGTGAGTCCAGTCCTGCAAAACCCATGTCACCGTGGTGGTGGTTTAGTCTCTAAGTCAGGTCCGACTCTTGCAACCCCAACACTGTAGCCCACCAGGCTCATCTGACCATGGGGATTCTCCAGGCAAGAATACTGGAGTGGGTAGCTGTTCCCTTCTCCAGGGCATCTTCCCAATCCAGGGATCCCACCCAGGTCTCCTGCATTGCAAGCAGTTTCTTTACCAGCTGAGCCACCGGGGAAGCCCCTGTATGCAATAGAAGGGTAAGATGAGAGATGTGTTTGTTGTAGTCAGTGACTTTGAGGCAACAGGAAACTCAGACTAATATCAGGACTGAACATGTATTTCAAGAATCTGGATTCTTACTAACCCTAACTTCCATGATTTTACAGATTCGATCACATTTTCTTAATCTTTCCAGAACTCTGTATACTAACCAGTCCAATTTTTTTTAAGATTTTTGTTTTATTTAGACCATTTTTAGTCTTTATTGAATTTGATACAATAGTGCTTCTGTTTTATGTTTTGGTTTTTTGGCTGTGAAGCATATAGGATCTTAGTTACCCAACCAGGGATTGAACCCACGCCCCCTGCATTGGAAGGTGAAGTCTTGACCACTGGACCACCAGGAAACTCCCTCCAATTGCTTTTAACACCCATGTGCTGTGTGCTAAGTGGCTTCAGTCATGTCCAACTCTTTGCGACCTCATGGACTGTAGCCCACCAGGCTCCTCTGTCTGTTGGATTCTATAGGGAAAAGAATACTGGACTGGGTTGCCATGCTTTCCTCCAAGGTATCTTCCCAACCCAGAGATCGAACCTGTATCTCATGTCTCCTGCATTGGCAGGCAGGTTCTTTACCATGAGCACCAACTGTGAAGCCCTCTTTAATAATAGCCTCTGGTTATTTTAGATCTCTTTCCCCAGGCCTTCTTCCTTTTCCTTGCCCCTCGACATACATGATGAAAACTATTGCAGAACTCAGGATTTAGCCTTATTCTGGTTTGGGATAAGGTCATCATGACAGCTTAGTTTAGCTAATTGACTCCGTTAAAGTCGTTGCCCAGATGCTGTTGGCTCTGTTGGCTGCGGCAGCAGATGAGGCCAGTGTCTGTGGGAACAACAGACAATGGCTCTTTATCGCCTTTGTAACTGACTTCTCACAGCTATCATTGTAGAGTCTGGGTTGTGTTTCCCTAAATGTAACAGGCTCAATGCCATCTTTTAACTGGCTGACTGTGCCTGGAGGAATTTGCATGCATTTTGCCACCTGGAGGAACTTCACATCATCTGTGAGGTTGGATATTTACCAGCACATTCTCTACTTGAACACACTGCAATACAATTTTTAGTAGACACTAGCCTTTCCACTTGGGCTTCCTGGTGGCTCAGTGGTAAAGAATCCTCCTGCAGTGAAGGACACACACGCGGGTTTGATCTCTGGGTTGGAAAGACCCCTAGGTGAAGGAAATGGCTATTCACTCCAGTATTCTTGCCTGGAGAATCCCATGAACAGAGGAGCCTGGTGGGTTACAGTCCAAGGGGTTGCAAAAAGCTGGACATGACTTAGTGGCTAAGCAACAACAACAAGCCCTTCCACTCAGCACTTAATCGTATTTCATCCAAAAGAAAGTCAGTTCGTATCTATGAAGTTGTCTGGCCCTAATTTTGTCCCAGACATGACTTTCCTCTCCTCCAGCTGATACCCTACCCCACAGCCACCACCGGTAACTTTCTAACATTCTCCCTGTGTGTTTCACATAGTTTGAATTTTGTTATTAGGTTGTTGTTGTTCGGCTGCTCAGTTATGTCTGAGTCTTTGAGACCCCATGGACTGTAGCACGCCAGGCTTCCCTGTCCTTCACCAACTCCCAGAGTTTGCTCAACCTCATGTGCATTGAATCAGTGATGCCATCCAACCATCTCATCCTCTGTCATACCTTTCACCTCCTGCCTTCAATCTTTCCCAGCACCAGGGTCTCTTCTAAAGAGCTGGCTCTTCTCATCAGGTGGCCAAAGTATCAGAGCTTCAGCTTCAGCATCAGTCCTTCCAATGAATATGCAGGTTTGATTTCCTTTAGGATTGGCTGGTTTGATCTTCTGGCAGTCCAAGGGACTCTCAGGAGTCTTCTCCAGCACCACAATAGCCTGAAAAATATTCAATTTCTTCACAGATAAACACCATGCCCACCCTCCAAATAACAACAAAAATCAAACCAACAGGGAAGCAAATAAAACCGAGAAAGTCAAGAAATCCCATAAGTGAAAAGACATGTTAAAGACATTTTATCCAACACAAATGCACCAATCTTGTTTAGACGGGGTTTGAACAACTGCAGAGAGGGATTCTGAGATAATCAAGAAGTTATAAAAGCTGAACTGGCTTATATGGTATCCAGGCATTGGTGGTGTTTTGTTAGGTGTGACAATGGGTGGTGGCTATGTCGAGGGATTTAATGAGTCTTTTTCTGGGAGACGCATATTGGATTATTTTTGAATGAATCCAAAAATGTGGGAGGTTCGGGAGGGAGGGGACCTATGTATACTTATGGATGATTCACGTTGTTGTATGGCAGAAACCAACACAACATTATAAAGCAATCATCTTCCAATTAAACATAAATGTAAGAAAACCAAAAATTTGCTTTAAAATTAAGAAAATGGGTATATAGGTGGGATGGATGTAACAAAACTGGCCAAATGTTAGACAGTATCAGGGCTCAGAAGGGGTACCTGGAGGTTCATGTTCCTATTCTCCTTACTCCTATGGAGAAACATTTTCCAGAACAAACAGGAATATGTATCAGTTCAGTTCAGTCACTCAGTCATGTCCGACTCTTTGCAACCCATGAATCGCAGCACGCCAGGCCTCCCTGTCCATCACCAACTCCCAGAGTTCACTCAGACTCATGTCCATCGAGTCAGTGATGCCATCCAGCCATCTCATCCTCTGTTGTCCCCTTCTCCTCTTGCCCACAATCCCTCCCAGCATCAGAATCTTTTCCAATGAGTCAACTCTTCACATGAGGTGGCCAAAGTACTGGAGTTTCAGCTTTAGCATCATTCCTTCCAAAGAAATCCCAGGGCTGATCTCCTTCAGAATGGACTGGTTGGATCTCCTTGCCGTCCAAGGGACTCTCAAGAGTCTTCTCCAACACCACAGTTCAAAAGCATCAATTCTTCGGCGCTCAGCTTTCTTCACATTCCAACTCTCACATCCATACATGACCGCTGGAAAAACCATAGCCTTGACTAGACCAACCTTTGTTGGCAAAGTAATGTCTCTGCTTTTGAATATGCTGTCTAGGTTGGTCATAACTTTCCTTCCAAGGAGTAAGCGTCTTTTAATTTCATGGCTGCAGTCACCATCTGTAGTGATTTTGGAGCCCAGAAAAATAAAGTCTGACACTGTTTCCACTGTTTCCCCATCTATTTCCCATGAAGTGATGGGACCGGATGCCATGATCTTCGTTTTCTGAATGTTGAGCTTTAAGCCAACTTTTTCACTCTCCACTTTCACCTTCATCAAGAGGCTTTTGAGTTCCTCTTTACTTTCTGCCATAAGGGTGGTGTCATGTGCATATCTGAGGTTATTGATATTTCTCCCGGCAATCTTGATTCCAGCTTGTGTTTCTTCCAGCCCAGCGTTTCTCATGATGTACTCTGTATATAAGTTAAATAAACAGGGTGACAATATACAGCCTTGACGTACTTCCTTTCCTATTTGGAACCAGTCTGTTGTTCCGTGTCCAGTTCTAACTGTTGCTTCTTGACCTGAATATAGGTTTCTCAAGAGCCCATGTATACTCCTGCGCTATTCTCAAGAAAGCCGTAGGAATCCTAAATATACACATGCTGTCCTCTAGTGGTGGCTGGGAAGACTGCAGTCAAGATTCTGCAAGCTTGCATCAGAATCTCACAAAAGGAACACGCCAGGTGCCCAGCAGAGAGCTCCAGGTGGGCCAGCAAGATGGGATGCTTTTGCTGAATGCAGGAGACACAAAAGAGCCGATTCTATCCCTGGGTTGGGAAGATCCCCTGGATCAGAGCATGGCCATTCTAGTATTCTTGCCTGGAGCCTGGACATAGGAGCCTGACAGGATAGTCTCTTGCAAAGAGTTGAAGAAGGCTGAGTGCACATGCACTAGATGATACTATACTCCAAGCTGCTGAGCTTCCAGATTAACTGCTACATAGTGATTCCAAATTAACTGCCTACATAGGGATGTTTGGTCAAAGCAATTAAAATGGAATTTAAAATTTTCAAATGTTAAAGGTAAAGCATGCACGGGGTTTGGACCCCAGGTTCACATAACCCCGAGGCCCGGCGGAAGACCACACGGTTGGTGATCCACCTGGTCACTGAGAGTCACAAGCTCAGAGTCTGCATGTGCCACCCGTGTGGCTGGTCCTGGGACCCGGTGGGTGACCCGAACCTTGCCCAGGACCATTTCATGGCCAGACCCTTGTTTTCATTCACAGTTCCCCATCTCTGTCCCTCCACAGAAGAGAGGAGTGTGAACGAACACCTAGCAAGGGGAGAGTGATTATAAATTAGCTTCTGCTTCCTGAAGACCCTGTGTGACGTCACAGCTGCACTGAAGGTGGAGGCCCCTGTCCACTCGGGAGAGGACACAGGTGCTCAGAGAGGCCACAAGGAGACGGAGCTCACGAGTCACCCTGCCCTGGGGTCTGCCCAACTGGGCATGAAGGGACCAGCGCATCCTCAGAACAAGGAGTTCCCTGGGGTCCTGCAGCTGTTCCTGCCCACTCCAGGGAGTGGCTGCCTGCAGTGCCACGAGTGAGCTGCCCCCGTACCCTTGGGGAAGACCATATGATGCTCTAGTATCACAAGAGTCAAGGAGGCAGACAATGTGGGATGGAGCCATTTCTCCATCCCACATAGAGAAGCTGGATTTCTCTAGAGAGCATAGGTTGCTGTTATCTGACAGTAAAATTGAGTAACTCAGTCCTTCTCAAATTCACACATGCAGACCCACTAGGGACATGCGGGATGTTTGGGGTATATGAATATGTATGACTAATTCACTTTGCTGCACATCTGAAACTAAAACAACATTGTAAATCAGCTATACTCCATTATAAGAAAAAGGAGCAACTCCCGGTAATCTTAGTGTTAAAGTGAAGCTATCAATATAAACACGTATTTTCTTTGCAAGATATCTTCTCTGTCTCCTAAAAAGACTTAGAAGACTAGAACCCAGTAGTACTTAAAAATGAGCGCTGTTAGGGTACAGAGTTTAGTCCCTAAATACTGTCCCCATCTTGTTATTCTGAAAAATTGATACGTAACTGGAAACGATAAAACAATGGTCTCGATAGTCTTGTATGGACTGGACTATATTTCAGAGCCACCAGATAGATAATGAGGAAAAGCCTTCTTTGGAGGAAAATGCTCAGGTGGCACAGTGGTAAAGACCATGCCTGCCAGTGCAGGAGATGTAAGAGACATGGGTTCGATCCCTGGGTCAGGAAGATCCCCTGGGGGAGGGCGTGGCAACCCACTCCAGTATTGTTGCCTGGAGAATCCCATGGACAGAGGACCCTGGTGGGCTACAGTCCACAGGGTCACAGAGTCAGACACGACTGAAGCGACTCAGCATGCAAGCGTGCATGCCAGCTAACATATACTTAGGAGGAATGATGGAGTTTTAAAAATCATCCTTTTGTTCCCCTAATAGTAGTGGAACTAGGCAATAGTTATCAAGGGACATTGAAACCAGGAAGTGAGATAACAGGGTCCATTTTACCGGCTCGATCAGGTAACACCATGGGAAGAAAGCCCACGTGTGTTCATCATCCCCAAAGTGAGATGATAAATCGCGTGCCTGGTGGTCCAGCACCCACCTGTGCAAGATGCTTGGGTCATACACTGAAGCTGAATCTAGTGATACTTCTGGGTTAGTTATCTATTCGTACAAACTACAAAAATACAGCAAAAGATGTAAGTTACTACACAGATCCAGAATGTGAGTCCTTCCAACAACTGTGAATAGATGACAGGTCTGTGCTGGAGTGGGGGGCGTCTGCACCAGAGAGTAGGGGGATGGATATGCAATAAACAGGAAGCAGAGAAGTGCACCGAAACAGACATGCAATTGGCCTGGAATAAACAAAAGGAAGCTGAAGTTTCCTTGGAACAAAGGAAATGCTGATTGATACTAATTGATACACCATTTTCTTTGGTCAATTTGCCTCAAATCCAGAAATATGACTCCATTCTGGGTAGGCAAGACCATGAAACAGGGATATTCATAAGTTTCTATTTGGAAAGAAAAATTGGACAGCTCCGAGGAAGGGGGATTTGACATTTCTTTGTTTGCGAAAATGGTATGTGCATTTATCCTTTAACCCAGCAACTCAGCTCTGAAGGATTTACTCTAAAGATTCATGAGCAAAACCCCAAAAAGGCATACGTGTAAGGCTATTCCTTGCGTCTCTTTTTGCAGCGTCAAACATCTGGAAGCAATTCAACTACGCGCAATTGAGCATCATTCAGCTGAAAAAGAAATGAGCAGTGTCTTTATTTACTGCTGGGGAGTGAGTCTGGGATGTATTATTAATTGAAAATGCAAGTGAAAAAAGTTTTCATGATATACTATGATTAATCTAAGAAGACGGGCAGTGCAGGTGTGTGTGTGTGTGTGTGTGTGTGTGTGTGTGTGTGTGTATACTTGTCCATAATTTAAAAAGAAAGACCAAAAATGTTAAAAATATAAGTCTCCTTATAGAAAGAGAAGGGGACCAGGGTGGAGGGGACAGGATTAGGAGCTAGACTTCTCATGATGTATTGTTTACAGAGATGACTGTGGAACCATGCAAATATTTTTATATGTTATACAAACTAGTCCTAACTATGTAAAATTAACACAATAAGTAATAATTATGTAATTATATATGGATAATTATTTTTAAAAATCAGTCCCTACTAGTTGCAATGAAGATGAAACAACTAAACCTAATTAGTGATTGGTTGGTAGAACAGCTGCATGAAGGAACTCTCTTTGCTGACTTTAAACACAGTTATTTGACGGAATAGCCCCAGTAAACTACACCAAAAGAAAAAAATATTGGAAAAAAAATTGATTTCTGTAATCCTAACTTTGCTGGTTTTGATTTATTTGGTGTGTATTGTACCAGAAAGCAATAGAGTGATTGCTTTGCCATCAGAAGCTGAAATTTTCGGAGTAGGAGAAAGAAGGGAGAGATGTAAGGTCATAAGGTCAGTAAAATTCCTACACATAAATCTGTATTTGATTTGAAAGTCTCAGGGGAAATTCAGAAGGTATCTTACCTTTAAAATCTGTGTGGTTCCTAGTTGTGTCCACTGGAAAGGCCTAGAAACAATGGCCTGGACAATGCACACAAGTGTTGAACAGCCCCAAGCACACACACTGTGGTCGATTCCATTCTCCTTTAAACTGAACCAGAACCTCTGGAGAAATAATGATTCCAGATCTAGGGCAAGAAATGTCCCAGATGGTCCTAGGAGAATTACATTTTTAAAACCCACTATTTTGGGGGGCTCCAAAATCACTGCAGATGGTGATTGCAGCCATGAAATTAAAAGACGCTTACTCCTTGGAAGGAAAGTTATGACCAACCTAGACAGCATATTAAAAAGCAGAAACATTACTTTGCCAACAAAGATCCGTCTAGTCAAGGCTATGGTTTTTCCAGTAGTCGTGTATGGATGTGAGAGTTGGAATGTGAAGAAAGCTGAGCGCCAATGAATTGATGCTTCTAAACTGTGGTGTTGGAGAAGACTCTTGAGAGTCCCTTGACTGCAAGGGACAGGGAGGCCTGGCATGCTGCAGTTCATGGGGTCGCAAAGAGTCCGACACGACAGAGCGACTGAACTGAACTGAAGTTTGTACAAAAAAGGCTCAGGGGCTGACTTGAATAAGCTCTACCCCAAAGTGGGCTAATTTAAGCATCCAAATGAATACAAACTGTAATGAACTGAAACATTCAAATAATGTTTAAATCAACAGCATCACCGTGGCACTATAGAGAACCTAACTGGTCGTATTCTAAGAAGCCTAGGAAACCAATTCAGTTCAGTTCAGTCGCTCAGTCGTGTCGGACTCTTTGCGACCCCATGAACTGCAGCATGCTAGGCCTCCCTGTCCATCACCAACTCCCAGAGTTTACCCAAACTCATGTCCATTGAGTCGGTGATGCCATCCAACCATCTCATCCTCTGTCATACCCTTCTCCTCCTGCCCCCAATCTTTCCCATCATCAGGATCTTTTCAAATGAGTCAGCTCTTCCCATCAGGTGGCCAAAGTACTGGAGTTTCAGCTTCAGCATCAGTCCTTCCAATGAACACCCAGGGCTGATCTCCTAATTTAGGATGGACTGGTTGGATCTCCTTCGCAATTCAAGGGACTCTCAAGAGTCTTCTCCAACACCACAGCTCAAAAGCATCAATTCGTTGGCGCTCAGCTTTCTTTATAGTCCAACTCTCACATCCATACATGACTACTGGAAAAACCATAGCCTTGACTAGACAGACTGTTGTTGACAAAGTAATGTCTCTACTTTTTAATATGCTGTCTAGGTTGGTCATAACTTTCCTTCCAAGGAGTAAGCGTCTTTTAATTTCATGGCTGCAATCACCATCTGCAGTGATTTTGGAGCCCAAAAAAATAAAGTCAGCCACTGTTTCCACTGTTTCCCCATCTATTTGCCATGAAGTGATGGGACCAGATGCCATGATCTTAGTTTTCTGAATGTTGAGCTTTAAGCCAACTTTTTCACTCTCCTCTTTCACTTTCGTCAAGAGGTACTTTAGTTTGAAAATTGGTTTAAAAAAAGAGAGAAAAGAAAAGAATCTGAAAAAGAATAAACATGGGCTATAGAGTCCATGGGGTCGTAAAGAGTTGGACACGACTGAGCGACTTTCACTTTCAATAAACTGAAACATTCAAATAATGTTTAAATCAATGGCATCACCATAGCACTAAAGAGAACCTCACTGGTCATATTCTAAGAAGTCTAGAAACCAATTCAGTAGTTTGGAAATTGGTTTAAAAAAAGAGAGAAGAAAAGAATCTGAAAAAGAATAAATATATATGTACATACACTTGTATATGTGAATCACTTGGCTGTACACTTGAAACTAACACAACTATACTTCAGTAAAAAAATATATAAAGTTTTAAAATAATCAAAATAAATTGAAAAATAAAAAAGGAAGTATAAAACATCAATTAATTAAAGAAGAGCGAGAGGGTCAAGACTTCCTGCCTTCCCTGTACAAACTATACCATGGGGTGAACAAACAGTTGGACAAACTTTATAAAGCATTTCAGCTCCAGGTAATAAGTAAAGAAGTCATGGAATTAAAGTATTGCTATGTTGCAACCCCTAATGAAATAGCAGATTTAGGCAACAGCCCTAACAGTCTTGAAACATCATGAGACAAGGAACAGACATTATATGCTTCTGGTACATGTAGACAACTTGACCTATGAAAGATTCTTATCCTCCATCTCCCCAAGAATGAAGCAAACTTGAAATTAATCAAGCCTCCAGGTCTAGCTATCAGTTTTCATGAAATACAGAAATAGTAGAGAACAGAAGAGTGTATTAAAAGATTGCACTGGAAGAAACAATAGATTACGCTGGGGCTTTCCTGGTGGTCCATTGTTTACGACTCAGTGCTTTCAATGCAGGGGGGATAGGTTGGTCCCTGGTTGGGGAACCAAGATTCTACACGCTGCACAGTGCATGGCCAGAGAGAGAGAGAGAAAGAGATATTACATAGGAATGCAGTCAGCAAAATCCAAAAAGTTGTGGGAAACTTTCCAGACAACTGACCTGATTATGTTAACAGATAGATTCCAAGAG
Organism: Bos grunniens; assembly: GCF_055505025.1. Lineage (NCBI taxonomy): Eukaryota > Metazoa > Chordata > Mammalia > Artiodactyla > Bovidae > Bos > Bos grunniens. The sequence continues at coordinate 26,600,772 of NC_141177.1, read as the reverse complement.
GTTATGGATGATGGATTGTGAAACTGAAAAGAACTATCAAGTGATTGAGATGAAAGCCTCTTATTTGGGTCCAGGTTTGAATGCACAACTGCTCACAAAGATGATTGAGGGCTCCAGATGAATGCAACCATTGGCTAGTAGAACAATGCCCCTCCAACCCTAATGAAAGATGTCCACAGCCTGAACCCTGGAACCTGGAGTATGCTAGGTTATGTGGCAAAGGAGAATTCAGCCTTAAAACAGGGACCTTATCCTAGATGATCAAGTGAGCCCAATGTCATCACAAGGGTCCTTTAAAGAGGACGAGGAGGCAGAAGAAGAGTCAGAGTGACGGGGTGTGAGAGATTACACTGTCCATCACCAGCTTCAAAGACGGAAGAAGGGTCTAGGAGCCAAGCAATGCAGGTGTCTCTGGAAGCTGGAGAGCAAGGAAAGAGAGTCCCCTGAAACCTCCAGGAGGAACCAGACCTGCCGACTCTCTGATTTCAGCCAATTTCAGGCTCTGGCCTCCAGAAATGCGAGACAATAAATTCCTGTTTCCAAACCCCTAAACTTGTGGTAATTCATTGTTGTAGTAAACATATATCAACAGATGTCATCTCAGAGGCCACATTGAAATATACAGAAATGGGCTTCCCAGAGTACAGACTTGAAGATTGCAAGGGCTCATCTGTTACAGGTGAAGATGATGTTCATGACTTGGTCAGTTTCCTGTGCAGTGCTTAGTCACTCAATCACGTCTGACTCTTTGTGACCTCATGGTCTGTAGCCTGCAAGTTTCCTCTGTCCACGGGGATTCTCCAGGCAAGAATACTGGAGTGGGTTGCCCTCCTACAAGAAATCTTCCCAATCCAGGGATCGAACCCAGGTATCCCACATCGTGGGCAGAGTCTTTACCGTCTGAGCCACAAGGGAAGTCCAAGAATACTAAAGTGGGTATCCTATCCCTTCTCCAGGGGATCTTCCCAACCCAGGAATAGAACTGGGGTCTCCTGGATTGTGGGCAGATTCTTTACCAGCTGAGCTACCAGGGAAGCCCAGTCAGTTTCCTATATGGTAACAAATACACACAAACTTGGCAGCTTAAAGAGGCCCCCATTCAGTATCTCACAGATCTGTGGGTCACAAGACCTGGCACTGAGTTCAGCGGATTCTCTGCTCGGGGTCTCACGAGGCTAGAATCGTCCTGGGGCTGGATCCTCAGCTGAGGCTCAACAGGAGAAGGGACACTTCTAGAGCTCAGTGGCCCAGATGTTGGCAGACTCATCAGCTCCTTACTGGTTGTTGGCTCTCAGTCCTGGGGGCACCTGAAGTTCTTTGCTCCATGAACAGCTCACAATGTGGCTGTCTGCCTCTTCAAGGCCAGCGGGGGTCTCTCTCCAACGTGGTGAGATGGAGTCTTAGGTCCTGTAACCCAATCAAGGAAGTGACATTCCATCACCTTTGCTATAGCCTGTTGTTATTCAGTTGCTCAGTTGTGTCCGACTCTTTGTGACCCCATGGACTGCCGTGTAGTCTTTTGACTACCATCAAGTCACAGCTGCCACCCTCCCTCAAGGGCAAGGGATTATACAGAGCTTAACAGAGATCATGGGACCACCTTAGAGTCTGCCTATCACAATGGTTGGTTTAGAGATCTCCGTCGGACAGGACAAGGTGGGGATGGTGGTATATGAGCTGTTCATTTATACATTTTGCCCTGGTATTGCAGCTCTCAGGCTTTCCTGGTGGCTCAGATAGTAAAGAATCTGCCTGCAATGCAGGAGACATGCGTTTGATCCCTGGGTTGGAAAGATCCTCTGTAGGAGGGAATGGCTACCCACTCCAGCATTCTTGCCTGGAGAATTCCATGGACAGAAGAGACTGGAGGGATACAGTTGCAAAGAGTCAAACACGACTGAGTGACTAACACAGCAGCTCTCAACATAGGATTTCAGTTAGAATCAGCTGGGTTGAGGCTTCCCTGGTGGCTCAGTTGGTAAAGAATCCACCTGCACGCAGGAGATCTGGGTTCAGTCCCTGGGTTAGAAGATCCCCTGGAGGAGGGGCATGGCAACCCACTCTAGTATTCTTCCCTGGAGAATTCCATGGACAGAGGAGCCTGGCGGGCTACAGTCCATAGAGTCACAAAGAGTCGGACACAACTGAGTGACTAAACACAGCCCAGGGTTGAGTTTTTAGAAAATGTAGATGCTGAGTTCATATCAGAATAGTTAAATTAGAATAACTGATCATCAACATATGTAAAAGCTCCCCCCACCACATACCATACATGTCTGATAGGTACGCAAGGTGGCACCATGGTTTCCCAGAGGAAAGAACCATTACTCATCTCCCAGAGGCTGGGACACAGCTCAGGTGGGCAGGGGCTGGGGCATGAGATGGCTGGTGGAGTGGATGAGCAGAAGAAGAAAGAGTCGTCAGATGATGGAGATGACAAAATTTATGCGAATTAATCAGGAAGAGCTGAGTCAGACCAGCGGCTTTTCTTGTCTCTTCTGGGCACCAAGTCCTCCAGGGAGCAGAGTCTGTGAGCAAGATTACAGCAGGGCTCCTCCCTCCAGTTCAGCTAAGGCGGACAGAGCAAACTCACCAGGGACCCTCAGAAGCCCCATCAGTGGTGGGGTACAAGCATTACCTTTCTGATAATCATTTTTGTTTGTTTTAAATTTTAGAAGATGCTCACATCGCACTCCCTACTACAGGGATGCTCCTTGTAATACCAAAAGTGTAATACCAAAAGGAAGGTAGGTAGGTGACAGATAGACAGACAGACAGATATTGGGTTGGCCATAACATTTGTTTGTTTTTTCCTGTAACATCTTAGGAGAAACCAGAATGAAACTTTGGCCAACCCAATAGATGCTAGCTGACAAATGATGGAAGGGAAGGAAGGAAGAAAGAAGGAAAGACGGATTTTTTAAATTTTATTTTAAGAGCCTTGATGTCAAATGTGTGTCTGGTTTCCCTGCGCTTGACCGAAGCCCAGAACAGGCAGAGTACAGGAAGCACACACGTGCCCCAGGCCCCAGGCTGGAGCTGGGAGCCCGCCAGTGTCCAGCCCCTACGTTTGCTCCACGGCTCCTGGAAATGATCTGAGTTCCAGCCTCTCTGCGGCTCCTTTCACGTCCTGACCTTTGAAGAGGGAGCCTGGACAAAGGTGATGTGATTAGATGAGAGCTCGCTCTGCACCTGGGAGATTGCGTGCCAGGACAGTGGCTTGTCTCTGCACCTCCACCTTCCTCTCACACACGGAGGCCAGAAAGGATAATGCATTTACACAGATCACACATGCCTGTGCGTTTGTGCTGTGACGTGTCTGATGGATCAGGCTGAGGAGCATCCTGTAACTTCGGGAGGGAACCAGGCCATGGGGAGTGCGAGTGTGCTGTGGGAGGCGGGAAGTCCGCAATGAATCAGTGGCGTCTGATGGAGGCAGGAGGGGGGAAAGGCAAGCAGTGGTACCCAAATAACGGAATTGTTAAGGACAGTGATAATATTAACAATTAAAATATAAACAAGAAAGAAGTAGGTGAGGGAGATTAAGAGGTACAAACTCTCAGTTACAAAATAAATGAGTCACCAGTATGAAATGTACAGTGCGGGGAATATAGTCACAAATTATGCGATATCTTTGCATGATAACAGATGGTAACCAGACTTACTGTGATCATTTTGAAATGTATAGAAATAGGGAATAATGATGTTGTGTAACAGGAGCTAACATAGTGTGGGAGGTCAATTATACTTCAAAATCAAAACACACAAACTCAGAGGAAAAGAGATCAGATTTGTGGCTACCAGAGGTGGTGGGAGGAACGGAATTGGATGAAGGTGGTCAGATGAATGAACACTGGGTATATAATGCACAATATGATAAATAAAATTAACACTGCCCCTGTTATCTTTGAAATTTGTTAACAGCATAAATTCTAAGAGTTCTCATCACAAGGAACAATTTTCTTTTCTGTTTCTTTAATTTTGCATATACGTGAGAAGATGGATATTCACTAAGCTTATTATGATCATTTCATGATGGGTGTAAGTCAAATCATGACGCTGTACATCTTAAACTGATACAGTGCTGTATGTCAATCATATGTGAATAAAACTGGAAGAAAGACAAAAAAGGACAAAAATGAAAACAGAAATGGTATCCATGTTGGACAATAGTTTTTTTGTTGTTGTTCTTCACGATATCCCTGAGTTTGCTTAAATTCATGTCCACTGAATTGGTGATGCCATCCAGCCATCTCGTCCTCTGTCGTCCCCTTCTCCTCTTGCCCTCAGTCTTTCCCAGCATCAGGGTCTTCTCAATGAGTCAGCTCTTTCCGTCAGGTGGTCAAAGTATTGGAGCTTCAACTTCAGCATCAGTTCTTCCAATGAATATTCAGGGTTGATTTCCTTTAGGATGGACTGGTTTGACCTCCTTGCTGTCCATGGGACTGTCAAGAGTCTTTTCCAACACCACAGTCCTGTTAGTACTCACAGGTAACTGCTCAGTCCTGGGAGGTGAGAGCATGGCCCTCTGGTGGATGCTACAGGAATTGCAGCCAACTCTTTCGGCTTCTTGGTCCATCAGTCCTTTCAAGAGGTTCCCAGGTGGCCTGCAGAGGTCGGCCCCCTTGAGTCAAGGGTGCACTGCCTAAATGTCTTTGATTTATTTTGCTTCATGCTGTGAAATCCATGAAAACATCACATCTTAGCTTTCATAGCCTAGAGATGTCTGTGAAAACTGATGTCATTTTCCTCTAACTGGATGATAGAGGAGCATCAATTGTATCCTTTGACTCCAGGTGGTCCCAGCATCGGGGCAAGGACTCCTGAGGGTCAGCGACCCCCATCTGGGCTCCTAGCCATGTGCAGCCCTCCTGCCAGGCATGTGCCCAGTCTTGGGTGCAGGGTGGGTGTGCCGAGGCCTCTCCTGTTTCATGTCCTGACGGCCCCCCAGCCTGACCTGCTCTGATCTGTGTGCCATCGTGACCCTCTGAAATCCACCTGAAGACAAGAGAGCATGTGAATAAATGGGGGATTTGACTGTGAGCCCCATTCAAGGGTGACTAGAATGATCTGACTGTCTGGCTCAGGTCGGGGAGCAGTTCCTTCACTTCGGCCAAACCTGAGACTCTGTGTACCATCCGTGCTCGGTCCCCTTGTCCACCTAAGCCAGGCTCTGTGGGGGTAAAACTCAGTACCAGAGTGTTCTCAAATCCAGCTCACAGGTGCCTGGCGGGTGGCCAGCTCTCAGGACGTAGGTGAGAAAACAGCCCCCTCTGCAACAGAAAGCAAGAACCCCCGCCTCATGGTAACATGGCAATAGGAGGAGGAAGGGTACTTGCACCTGGCTGACGCTAGGAGGAGGGGCGCAGGAAAGCGGCGGCAATTCTAAAATCAAAACCCATCCAGAACACTCACGCTTCTGTGAGATTGCCGTGCTCCGCATCCCTGGGTGCTGTGAGTCATGGAGGTGATTATGTTTCCAAAGGCGGCAAGAGGCACTATAGCAAAGCCTCACCAGTTTTCCCATCGAAGTCCTCCCAAGTCGAACAAATAGAATTCAACATCTGCCCTGCTGGGTTCTGGAGTAATAGCATGAAAGCATTTAATTTCTTTCATTTTTTTCCCCTTGAGCTTTAAAATTAATGGAAATTTCAGCTTTTACTCCCTAATATGGGCATGTTTCTTTGGGTATAAAATAATGGCATTTTTTTAATCTTCAAAGTTTTGAGTTAGAAGATGAACCACATTTGTCCTGGGGTTTTATACCACCCCAGCCTGGGGGCCAAGTAGCCCAAGGCTAAGAGGTCTTTGTCTGCAGAGCACAGGTGCACAGCCCAGGTGACCCTCCTCCCTGAAGCAGGGCCTGCCCTGAGACAGTAGGCAGGCTGGGGGTTGGGGGGTGTGATCTGGGTTCCTGCCTTCCCCTGGGGCCACCTGGGGCCCTCATCCTTGAGTTCATTGCTGAGGCCTCACTTTCTCACTTACCTTTCAAGTTCATATCCACGGTGAGCTTCCAGTCTCCCCTCTTTAAACCAGGAGCTCCCATTTTTGGGAAAGCATGAGGGCTTCTCACTCGCTTCCTTGCTGAGCCCCCAGCACTCACTGGGAGTGTCCATCCCCTTTTGAGAGAGGACCCTGACATCAGAAAGGCTAATTCCTTTACATGAGGTCATGGGGCTGGTGGAATTGAACTTGAACCAGACAATCTTGCCAGTGGTCAGACAACAACCAGCACAGACATCTGTGTCCATCACGTAGGTATAGAGAGCAGCAGGCTCCATCTACAGGGAGCACATCTCAGAGGATGGCTGGGTTTCCTCAGGCCTGCGGGCAGTTGGGCTATGATTGATTAGTGATGTCTGCCAAGAGTAGGGGAGGTGGGGGTGGCAGCCCTTCCACCTTCCTTAGTGACACTGAATTAACAGACTTAGGGCATCCAACTCAGCCAAGGGAGTCGCCAGGGAAGAGGTTGAATTAACAGCATCAACCTTGACAAGGGCCACCGTTTTCATTTTTCCTGAGCATCAGATTTGCTTTATCCAGAGCGACAGTGTCATCCCTGCATCCTAGTATTTCTCAGACAGGTCCTGCAGACCCTGTAACTGTGTGACCTTTGGGGCACTCTGTAATATGCTTTGTCATTTTCTGGTTTCTTTCAGTAATAATCTTTTAACAATTTTTTTTTAAACAAATTGAAAGAAATCTGCTCTGTTGAATTGTTCATTTACAATTGAAAGGCATTTTCCATCCTCCGAAACATGAGATTCTTCTTTTTTTTTTTAATGTGAGATTCTTAAATCAGTAGATTTCAGCCGGGGTCTTCAGACACCTTGAAAGCTTGATGCAATTTCTTTGTCTCTGAAAGAAAACTGGCTTGAGCTTCAGAAATACTGATGGAACGGATGAAATTTCACCATAATGATGGAAAGAGAATGGACAGTTTTGCATTTCTAGATTCTCTGTCAATGTGTCTCAGAGGTTCAAGGGGAAAAAAACAACTTCCTCCAGGAGGTCTGGGGAGGGGTGGAGGAATCTGACGTGGGACAGCGGGACGCAAAAGTCCCGACATTTTCACTATTTCTTCAAAAGGCATTCAAAGTGTGTATTCCACTAAACAACTGATTTTCTTTACATGGAAAATGCATTTCTAAATAAGGTTTCGTATAATACAAGTTCTCAGTAAAGTCAAGGCAGCGGAGTACGTAGGTTGAAGGTAAATACCGGGCTGTACATACAGATTGAAAGTATGAACTGGGAGATCCTCAACAGGGGACCAAACCCTGGCTCTGGTTTTCATTAGTTCCATTTTTAAAGCCTTAAGGAAAACCTTAACTTCCCTGTGTCTCAGTCTATGCACAGTGGTAATACTGGGATGATAGCTGAATCTACATCACAGCACCATTGTTAGGATGAAAAGACATAATCCATATACCATATCTGGAATTGCGCTGGGTGGAGCAAGTGCGGTGCATAACTGTTCATATCCTGGTATTCCCAGAAGGTGCAACACATCATCCCGCAGGTTCCCCAGCTCTTGGTGTGTGGCCTGTGCTCCTTGCAGGACAAGCCCCAGTTTGACAAGAATGTCTTTAGGCCTTTAGTCTAGGATCAAGTTCAGTACAGAGGCTTCCCAGGAGGCACAGGGGTAAAGAATGCGTCTGCCAGTGCAGGAGATGCAAAAGATGCAGGTTCAATGACTGGGTTGGGAAGATCTCCTGGAGAAGGAAATGGCAACCCACTCCAGTATTCTTACATGGAGAATCCCATGGACAGAGGAGCCTGGCAGGCTACAGTCCCTGAGGTCACAAAGAGTCTGACACGACTGAGCACACACACGGTTTAGAAACAAATCAGTGGTCCCTTCTAGCAGGTATACATTTCTTATTCCTGGTTTGCCTCACTTTAAATTTTCTCTATTACCTACCTCTAATTTTTTGTTGCTCTGTTTTATACTTCTTCACGACCACTGAATGCCAGCTTTGAAACAATAATGGCTTAGTTTTCCTGACAGCACTGTGCCAGGCTGGTCCATCCACTCCATCACACTCTCAAGATGGTGGGCTCAGGTGGAAATCACCGCCCGTGTTTTACAACACTGATCCATGTGCCCAAAGAGTTTGTATAATCTACCTGCAAACATATAACTGAGAAGTAGAAAAGGTGAAAATGAGAGCAGAGAGGAAAAAAATCCATTCATTTGTTCACATAAACACACACACGCAGTGTGACACAGGCAAGAGGGAGAGAAGTGAAAGCACAGACATCCAGCATCGGGAACGAAAAAATAGAACCTTTCTGTTGTCAGCATTAAGAAGATGACGGGAGGTTACTAGAAAGCGTTTATGCCAAGAAACTTGAACATTTTGATAATGGACGATTTTTAAAAAATAGACATACCTAATTAAAATTGAGGCAAGAATACAAAAAACCTGAATGAGCAGCCCAGGCCCCTCCCCAGGGCTATTATATCACACCCTCTGGGGCCTGCAGAGCATGTGCTTCCAGACTCTTGTTGGAGACCACTGGGGCAACTGGGGCTGGGCCCCTGGGTCTGCAGGGCAGCCTTTCTCCTAGGTAAGAGGTCACAGGCATCACAGGCTTTTGCAACTAGGGTGATCCACTTGCACTTCAGGCTTGCAAGGGACTTACAGGCTTAAACTGGCGAGTACTGGGCAGGCTGGGACAGCGGGTCACCCCATTTACAGAGAGAGAGAATTCAGGGGGTGGAGCATGGGAGGGCCTGGGGGGACCACCTCACCCCTGTTTGCCCAGGACTTCCCTGATCATAGCAGTGAAAGTCCACATACTGGTTGGGAACTCTGGTCCCAGGCAAACCAGGATGGCCGGTCACCCTGGGGGCACCTATCTCCGGAGGAACAACAGAGAAAGAAGAGAATAAAAATAACAATGACAAGAATAAGCAAGATTCCCAAGATGGCTTGCTTGCTCTCACACACTGAGACCCCAGGAGGGGCCCCGTTCCCCACCCGCGACTCCCTGGGCAGCACTTAGCTTGACTCTGTGTTGGAATCATGAGAAGGGAGGAAGGGAGGGATTTAAAACCCTGACTCCCTGTCCCAGCCCCAAAGGTGCAGCTCTGCGTTTGTCTCCTGCGTGGCCAAAGGATCACAACTGAGTGGCTTAAAAAATAAGAACTGAGTCTCTCAGTCTGGAGGCCAGAAATCAGCTGGGCTTCGCTCCTTCTGAGCCCCTGGCTGGACCCTCCCTCCCAGCTTTGGGTGGCTGGGGGAGCGGGGAGGGAAGGGAAGTGGGGTCAGTCCGCAGAATTCCCTGGCTCATCACCCCAACCTCTCTTGTCTCTGTTGTCATGTGGCTTCTCCCCGTGTGTGCCTGTGTCTCTTTTCCTCTTCTTGTAAGGGCACTAGTCATGTTGAATTAGGACCCACCCGCCCCTGATCCCCGCAACTACACAAAAGCCCAAGCAGCAACAAAGACCCAGCACAGCCCAAAATAAATAAATAAATAAAATTACCAAAGAAGTGACGGTTTTGACCGTTCATAAGGGTACAGCTCACCTGCATCCCCTGCATTCACTTTGCTGTGCGGCCATCACCGCTGTCCACGGAACTGTTTCATCTTTCCAAATCGCAACTCTGTCCACACTAGATGCAATCCTTCATTTCCCCCTCTCTCTGGCCCCGACAAACACCCTTCTACTTTCTGTCTCTGTTAATTCATGTCTCTCAGGTAAGAATGAATGAGTGGAACCACACAGTAATTGTCTTTTTGTGACAGGTTTGTGTCCTGTGGGGCTTCCCTGGTGGCTCAGACGGTAAAGTGTCTACCTGAAGTGCAGGAGACCCAGGTTTGATCCCAGTGTTGGGAAGATCTCCTGGAGCAGGAAATGGCGACCCATTCCAGTCCTCTTGCCTGGACAATTCCAGGGACTGAGGAGCCTGGTAGGCTACAGTCGGTGGGGTCGCAAAGAGACGACCCGACTGAGCGACTTCACTTTCACTTCACTTTGTGTCATGTAACCTGATGTCCACCAGGTGGCAGCCTTTACTAGAAATAGATTTTCTACGTGCAGTTTTTTAATGAAAAAGTGCCTGGGTTTGTCCCCTGGCTTTACATAATCCCCAGCACAGGGACACAGAGTTAGGGACCTTGGAGGGGCAGGCTCAGAGCCCAGCATGTGGCCCAGACCCGGGGCACAAGTGGGGACCAACAGGACCTCCTGGGTGCCAGCTCTACCCCTCGCCCTGGGCTTGTTCCCTGGGCAGCCTCTCTCCTGCTCCAAACCGGTCTTGGTTCTGCTGTTCTTCTTTAGGAGCCAAGAAGCCCTTTTTGAAAGGACAAAGTGTGTGAACAAGCCCACGACAATGGGGATTTGATTGAAACCCAAGCCCCGTGTTCTAGAGGTTTCCATGGCCTGTGAGGGATGCCACACCCTCCCCCACTTCATCCCACACCAATGGAAAGGTGAAGGTTTATTACTGTCATTTTCATTTAATAGAGGCCATCGTGGCCCCTAAAGGTTAATTAATTTTCACAAGGTCACACTGTCAGGCAGAGATGAATCATTTTGGTCACATCCAAAATGGAAAGACACAGGGGTCACCAGATTTGGGTGATAAATCGTTTGCCCCTGCTTGTCGACTGGGATCCAGGGCTCCTGGCAGTCCCGGGAGCAGAGAGGCAGGCTGCATCCTGTATCCAGGTTCCCAGGAAAATGGCTTTAATGGAACAGTGATTCTGGGGGAAGGTGGAGTGGCCTAATAGCTGGCCAACCATACTGGTTTATCCAGAATTGTAGGGTTTCCTGGATGGAGCTAGCTGAATAAGAGCTCCCACAGAGGTCCACATCCTAATTCTTGGAATTTGTAAATGTGTTACTTTAGACAGCAAAAGGGACTTTGCAGATATTAATGAGTTTATGATCTTGAGATAGGAAGGTTATCCTGTGTTATTCAGATGGCCCAAAGGAATCACAGAAGCTTCTACAAGAGGGAAGCAGGAGGGACTGAGTCAGAAAGAGAGAGAGATGCTTTAAAGATGGGAGAAGGACCAGAAGCTATAGGATGAAGGTAGTTTCAGAAGCTCAAAATGGTAAAGAAGGAATTCTCCCCAGAACATTCCAGAAGGAATGAGGCTCTGCTATAATTATGATTTTAACTTATTTGTGAGACTTATTTGAGAACTAGTGACCTCCAGCATGCCAAAGGAACACATCTGTGTTGTTTGAAGTCACTAACTTTGCAATCCCATGTGGCGCTAGTGGTAAAGTACCCACCTGCCACTGCAGGAGACTAAAGAGACCTGGGTTTGATCCCTGAGTTGGGAAGATTCCTCTGGAGGAGGGCACAGCAGCTCACTCCAGTATTCTTGCCTGGAGAATCCCATGCACAGAGGAACCTGGTGGGTTATGGCCCATGAGGTCACAAAGAGTCGGACACGACTGAGCGACTTAGCACCCTCCACAGTCAGGAAACAAGCACAAGAGGATATAGGACATTCCAGGCCAAAATCAAGAAAGCCAAAGGCTCTAGGACCAGCTGGTCACCTCAGAGCCCAAGAACCTTCTGTTAGTTGAGGCTGATTTAGATACGTAGCTGTGTCCTTCAGGAGCATCCCTGGGTCTCAGCTATGTTTCTCCAAACTCCTCTCATGCCTTCCTGGAGCCAGCAGAAAGTGATGTCTATGTGTGAGCTCTGGAGTGGGGCAGGACCCATAACTCAGTGGCAAATGCTTAAGTACTGGCTTTCCAGGGGGAAAAAAAAATGTGTGCATATATGTACGTATATATGTTTATGTTTGTTATAAATTACTGAATAGTTTGTAGCAAACAACCCACAAATGATGTTACAAGTCTCTACTGTAAATTCCATGAAACTCTAGCTTCAGTATAAGTCAGATTTCTTGCAAAATCCATTGTCAGTTTTCAAATTTGATTGCCAACCGCAGAGGCAGGTGAGCAGGTGGCAAAGGATCGCTTGATTGAAATCTGACTTAGCAAGGAATTTGGCTCACATCATTGACAAACAACTCTAGTTCTGACCGTAATTTTGGTTGATATTTTCATTTACATTAACGAGTAATACAAAAGTGAACTAGCAGAGACAGCTATCAAAACTTGACTCACTCAACAATGATGGGAGTAACTTCCTTGCTGAAGGAGATAATAGCTTTCAAGTATGGATAGAATATTTCCTCCATGTTTTGTGGTGTTCACAATGCAACAGCCACAGACAAGACACAGATTGGAGGTTAATTTGCATTATTAACATTTTCCCAACCACTTGCTTAAGTCTAGACAGTCAACGAAACAATATAACAAGGGCTGATTTCCAGAGTGTAAATACTCCCACCATCGATGATTTAGAGCTATGAAGTGACATTGCTGAAATGGAGTTGGACAGAGATGTGCACCTTTGAAGTGTTTCTACTATCCTGATGCAACCGACACAGACAGCCCACAGACACAGAGCATAGTAAAGTGTAGTCAAATAGTAAGTGATGGCTTTAAAGCAATTATTTTCTTTGTTTTTTATATAATTTGTTTAATCACGATGTGTGAAAATTTTAATTTAAAACAATTGTATTAATTTATTTTTAATTATTTTTGGGCAATGCCACGCAACATGTGGGATGTTTTCCCCAACCAGGGATCGAACCCATGCCCCTTGCGCCGAGTCCTAACCACCAGACCACCAGGGAAGTACCATGAAATTTTTGATTTTTAATAACGTTAATAAGCAGCCTATACAATTCCTGAAAATTTCTGATGAGCTTTCCCAAGCAGCTCTTACACGAACTTAGAGGAAGAAGCCAAAGGGGGTTTAACATTAGCACCGTTTCTTTTTCTTCTTCTTTGCTGAAGTGTGACAAGTGAAATGACAAGATGTTTAAAGGGTGCACGGTGGTGCTTTGATGTATGTCTACACTGTGAAAGGGTTCCTCGCGTCTACTTAACTAGCATCCATCACAGTGTATATTTATCGTGAGAGAGAATATTAAAGCTCTACACTCTTAGGATATTTCAGTTATAATAATGCTATCAACTGCAGTCACTTTGTTACGCATTAGATCCTCAGACCTGATTCATCTTACAGCTAAAAGTTTGTACCTTTTACCCACTCCTCCCTATTTCTCCCACCTCCCAGCCCCTGGCCACTACTTTCACCGATTCTTTGTGAAGTACCTTGTTTTCCCATAAAATACATTTAAGGTTTGTAATTATTAGATGATACAACTGTTTATTTTAATATAAAAATTGCTTTTCTGAATTTTTAGTGAAATGAAATCTTAACAAAATTGAATATCATAATGAAGAATATTATTCTAGTCTTCCAACTACACAAATTAAAATTAAATTAAATCCACAGCGATGAGATACCACTTCACACCCACTGGGGTGACTCATCAAAAAAAAACAAACAAACAGAAAATAAGTGTTGGTGAGCATGTGAAGAAGCTGGGATCTTTGTGTGTTACTGATGGGAATACAAAATGGGGGAGTCTCTGCGGAAATTAACATGGTGAGACCTTACAATAAATAGGATTATCCTATGATCCAGAAATTTCACTTCTGTGTGTGCACCCAAAGAGATATTTGTACATCCACGTTCATAGCAGCTTTATCCCCAACAGCCAACATGGGGGACCAAACTCCCTGTTATAAATGGATAAACAAAGGTGTATATCCATGCAGTGGAGTATTATCCCACCTTTAAAAGGAAGGTGGGACATATGCCCCAATATGCATGAGTTTTGAGAACATATACCAAGTTAAATAAGCCAGTCACAAAAGGACAAATACTGTATGATTCTGCTTATATGAGATTCCTAGAGAAGTCAAGTTCATAGAGACAGAAAGTAAAATGGGGGTTACCAGGGGCTGGAGAGAGGGGGAAATGGGGGGGGGATGATTGTTTAACAGGGGCTTGCCTTGTGACTCAGACAGTAAAGAGTCTGCCTGCAGTGAAGGAGACCTGGGTTTGTTCCCTGGGTTGGGAAGATTCTCCTGGAATCTTGCCTCAAGAATTCCATGGACAGAGGAACCTGGCAGGCTACAGTCCATGGATTCGCAAAGAGCAAATTCACAACTGAGCGACTAACACTTTCACTTTTTCACTTTTGTTGTTTAATGGTGGCAGAGTTTCACTTTGTGAAGATGAAAAAGTTCTATTCATGGTTGCCCAACCACGTGAATGTACTTCATGCAAAAGAACTGTGCCTTTACAAATCTACAGTTGTCAGGACTTCCCTGGTGGTCCAGGGGTTGAGAGTCCGCTTGCCGGTGCAGCGGACATGGCTTTGATTCCTGGTCCAGGAGGATCCCGCACGCTGGGGACCTGCTAAGCTCACGCACTGCAACAAATGAGCCCTCCAGCTGCAATGACTGAACCCGTGTGCATAGGGTTTCTATGCTGTTCTAACCCACCGGTTTCTCTATGCTCCACAGCAAGAGAAACCAGCGCAAAGAGAAGTCCACGTACCCCAATTGAAGAGCAGCCCCTGCTTGCTACAACTAGAGAAAGCCCGTGCACAGCAACGAAGACCAGCGCAGCAGAAAATCAATTAACTAATTTCTAAAAACCTGTAGTTCTGATGGCGTATAGTTCTAATGGCATAGTACACCTTTACGATGGTTAAAATACTAAATTTTACCCTGTGTCATCTCAGCACACCAGAGGCAGGTAGGAAGTACCCACTGTCAGATGCTGTCCAGGGGGCTGAATTCCTGCTTCTGCAGTTACCCTCTAGGGGCTGGGGCCCGTCCTCTGAGTGGGGTCCTGGTTAGAGTTGCCCCCATTTAGCAAACAACAATACTGAACACCCAGATCAATTTGAATTTCAGATAAACAACAAATGTTTTTTTTTTTTCTTTTTAGTAGAAGATTGCTCCATGTAATATTCGGGGCAAACTTGTACTCTTTAAAATGCTGTTTCTTTGAAATTCAGATCTATCATTCTGTATTTTAATCTGCCAACCCCAGCTGGACCTCTGTCCAGTGTGACCCTTTCCTCTATCACCCTGGTCACCAAAGGGGCCTGACTGCCCCCAAAGCCTCGTGTGAAGGCACAGCTGACCGTACAAGACCTGCCCTGTGCTGGGTGGTGGTCAGCTACCTGCATGTGTGTGTTAGTTGCTCAGTTGTGTCTGACTCTTTGTGAGCCCATGGACTATGGCCTGCCAGGCTCCTCTATCCATGGAGTTCTCCAGGCAAGAATACTGGAGTGGGTTTCCATTTCCTTCTCCAGGGGATCTTCCTGATCCAGGGATCAAACCCAACTCTCCCGCATTGAAGGCAGGTTCTCTACTGTCTGAGCCACCAGGGAAGCCCCTGGCCCCTCCTGAAGTCCAGCTCTGCTTCCAAGGCAGCCTGGGTTCCCCGGGAGTTCAGGGTCTCCAGCGTGCCTGCATTGTAGAATCACCGGACACTTGGTGCCACCCCAGGGGTTTGGATTGAATTGGTCTGAGTGAGGCAGGAGATAGATGGGCTCCAGGCCGGACATGTACAACTGGCCTCCTGTTCACACTTCCTGGGGTAACAAAAGGATGGGCTCCAGGCCGGACATTGACTACCAGCTCCCTATCTACATTTCCTGAGGCAAAAGACAAATGGGCTCCAGGCTACATATTTATGACCAGACTCCTGACTACATTTCAAAATCTGCGTGGATATAAGAAACAACAACAGGAATAGGGCGGACAACCGGACACTGGACATTTTCTGGCAGGAACAGAGAGGGGCTAGACCCTGATGGAAGATCAAGAGGTCATACATTTCCCATCCTTGGGGCAAGGCAGACACTGCATACGTGCAAGAAGACTTCACAGGGTCAAAAAGGCAGAGGATGCGAGTAAGTCTTGGTCTTCTCCTCCCATCTGCCTCTGCGACGAAGTCCATCTTGACCGAGGTGTGTGCATGCGCCCAGTGGACGGTCCTGAGGCAGGGCAGCCAGGGAATCAAAATGGGACGATTGGCCACGAAGAAGACCAAGAACCAGAAGACAGCCCCCTTATAAAGGACTTAAACTTTCCAAAGGCGACTCTCTCACAGAGTTCACCCAAGCTTCTTTCTCCATATACTCTGCTTTTCTAATAAATATTTTCTTTCCCTCAATACCTTCTGTCTCCTTGTCAGATTCCTCCTTTCAAGGTAGACAAGGACTAGGGACTTAGATTGCAGCACTGGCCTCTGAGGTCTTACGGTTAGGGTTCATGGTTTCCACCCAGATGACCAGGGTTTGATTCTGGGTCAAGCAACTACGGTCTTGCTTTTAGCCGTTGCTCACTGCAAACTACTGCTCACTGCTACATGCATCGAAAACCATGGAGACAGCCCTGACAAAGCTGGCCAGGGGCTTCACCGTGCAGTCTGATCTGAGGCCTGCCCCCTCAGAGGCTGCCCTGACTCAGGGACCCTCTCTGAGAAGCAGCCTTGGAGTGAGCAGCAGGGTGCCTGGCTGTGGCCGCTGGGTTCGGGATCAGTGGGCCTGTGTTACAGTCCTGCCTCTGTCAGTGTCTAGCCATGGGGCCCAGAACATTGCCTCTGCCCTCTGTACGTCTGCTCTTTCCTCTCTCCCTCAAAAGGCTGTTGTGAATGTCAGTCAAAATGATGGCCTTCAAACCGGTCTCTGGACAAGCATTGCCTGGGGATGGTTAGGCATAAATTCTCCTTCACCCGGATGCGTTGTAAAGCAGGACCTCAGGGTGAGGAGGAGCAGCAGTCTATTTTTAATAAGCCCTCCCAATGACTCAGATGCATGCCCAACCACAGATATAAGGTAACAATTGTCAAGAGCAAGAAGTAAAAAGATGAATAAAGGAAAGCTAGTTATAAGCCTCCAGGACCGACTCCTGAATCCTGGACTTCCACCTCTTAGTTCCAGGAGCCCTGACTTGAGACTCCCCTCCTCTGCCTGTGGGAGGCCCAGGCTGCTGATCACCATGCCACAAGGTCCAGGGTTCTTCCCTCCCTGGCCCGGGGGTGCTCACCTGCAACCTCGGAGACATTAAAGCTCCGGCAGGCTCCTGCCTCTCTCTCTGGCTCCAGGCCCTTGAGCCTGCACCTGTGCACAGGGCAGGGTCCCTGTTGCCCTCTCCCCCCAGGCCCCCAAGTCGAGAACCTTCTGCTACAGCAGTGCTTCACAGATTCCAGGTTCCACAAACTGCTCCAGAATCTGGAATTGGGGCACAATTCAGGGAAAAACTTTTAATTTCCCTCTGATTCTTTTAACCCTGCAAACTGTCATCTGCTTGAAACACACACACAAAATTGTAAAGTGATTGCTGATTATGGGCTAGGACAGAAATAATACACATTTTCTTACTTTGGCTAAGTTAAAATAGCTTCCATCGTAGCATGGGGCTTTGGAATCACAGAAACCCAGGTGCTCAGCCCAGATTGGCTGGACCAGTTGATTTCTCTGAGCCTCAATTTTCTCTGCTCAAATAAAAGTAATAATTGCCATTATGATGATGAGGACAATAGCAGAGTTTGTAAGTGCTTTATCCTTACAGCCGCCCTCGGAGGTAGGACCATGGTTTGCCACCTTGAAAACTCATTAGAATCACCTAGAGGTCGCGAAGAGTCGGACACGACTGAAGTAACTTAGCAGCAGCAGGGAGATTTTTGCAACCATATTCCCAGGCTACATGGGACCAAAAGAACCCTGGGTGGCCGGGCCATCTGCATTGTTCCAACTCCCCCATCATTCCAATGTACAACCAATTCAAAGAGCAGGTGGCCCAGTGGGCCCAGATTGCCGCCCACTGAGCCCAGGGCCCCTTCTTTGGGAAGTAGAAGGGACCACTCTCCTTTAGGGACTCCCTTTTCAGATATACTCATCTCAGGTTGACAAAGGCACTTTTGGGGCTTGGTCTTCAAAAAAGGTGGGGTTACATAAACTTCTGCAAAGGCATCTGCAAAGGGATCAACCCAAGTTGATATATGGCGGCTTTAAAAACTATTAACTTCATTTAAGAAAAAAAAAATGAATTTTTGGTTAAGTTTACAACTACGACAGAGCAAGGCTGTGTCGTTAATGGGAAGCAGATGGGGGGCCTCTTTGTAGATTGCCTGAGCACAAATCCATCCGTCTTCCCGCGCCTTTCCACCCACACATGCGCAGGATGGCTCCATCCCCCAGGCGCCGGTCCAGCCGGTTGCGGGTGCAGAGCCACTGGCTCTGGGGCCTCCACCTGCCTCCATTCCCTCATCATCTCAAACATCTGCCACCCTGAGCCTGCCTTGTGTCCTCTGGACCTGGCGAAGCCGTTAGTCACCGTATCATCTGGCGATGTCACAAACGCCTGCCTGCTTTGCTCATCCCAGCTGGTCCTCGGGCTCAGGGGGCTGAGGGGCGGGGTGGGCTCCAAGGTCCCCCGCCCACAAGCCGGGACCCTGCGTGACGGCCCTTTGGCGCAGGCCAGGGTCAAGTGGTGGGGCAGAGGCCACAGCCCTGATGCTGGCTTTTGCCTTACTTTGTGGGGCCTTGGCTCTCTCTGGGTCTCCACAGTCTCCCTTCCCATGAGGCCTGGAAGACCAGGGCGGGGAACCTGCAGGGTTTGTCCCTGCCCCAGGGCTTTTGCACTTGCCCTGGTCTCCTCAGTAGAGGCGCCTCCCCCCAGATCCCTGCCAAGCAGCTCATGCTTCCTTATTTGGGTCTCTGGTCTTCCGTTGACACACACCGCCCCCCATCCCCACCCCCATCTAGCCTTCCTCTTTCCTGATGACTTTTAATATCGCATCAACTTGTCATTTTATTTCAAACCATGCCTGCGTGTGTGCTAACTCGATTAGGTAGTGCCTGACTCTGTGCAACCCTATGGACTATAGCCCGCCAGTGGAGGCCACGTCTTCCACCTCTGCTGCCCTTTCTCAGACCTTCCTGGAAGCCACTGAAAACCCTGCTAATCTGGGGCAGGGGGACGGAGTGGGCGGGGGGGTGGTGGGGTGGGCGGGGAGGGGGGGTGCCACCAAATGGATGGACCTTGCATTTCCCTTTTCTTCAGACATTGCCCATGGAGTCTCTGACAGATGAACAGACCCCAGGTAAGCCTGGCTCTCTGGAGTTTTCCAAACCACACAGCACACAAGTTTCCAAGGTCGCTGTGCCTGCTGGGGAGGCATCAGTGCCAGCAGGGGTCCAGGCAGCCCCTAGGGTGGCAAAAGTCCACAATGAGCTTGTGCTCAGTCAGTGCTGGGGGTGGGGGAGTAGGGGAGAGGGGTGGGGGAGGACCAGGAGGGTGAACCATGGACCCTTCAGATTCTGACCCTTCTGCCCCCCTGTCCTTCCCCATCATCAGAGTTCAGGAGCAAGATCAAGAGGCAGGGGGCCATGACCACAACTATGAGGGCAGGAACCCAGGCTGCCTTTATTTTCCTGGAGGAATCCTGCCCTTGGCAAGACTCCCCCACCAGGAACTCAGCAACTGTCTTCTTACTGTTGGGGTACAGGTACTTTGCCAACAAAGGTCCCTATAGTCAGAACTATGGTTTTTCCATTAGTCATGTATGGATGTGAGACTTGGACAGTAAAGAAGACTGAGCACTGAAGAGTTGATGCTTTTGAACTGTGGTGTTGGAGAAGACTTTTGAAAGTCCCCTGGACTGCGAGGAGATCAAACCAGTCAATCTTAAAGGAAATCAACCCTGAATATTCACTGGAAGGACTGAAGCTGTGTTGAAGCTGAAGCTGAAGCTCCAATACTTTGGCCACCTGATGCAGAGCTGACTCACTGGAAAAGACCCTGTTGCTGGGAGAGATTGAAGACAAGAGAAGGGGACAACAGAGATGATATGGTGGTTGGATGGCATCACTGACTCAATGGACGTGAGTTTGAGCAAACTCTGGGAGACAGTGAAGGACAGGGAAGCCTGTCGTGCTGCAGTCTATGGGATCGTAGCGAGTCCAACACAACTGAGCAACTGAATAACTGTCTGAAACTCAGAGAAAGTTCTAGAGGAAATAACACTCTCTGACCAGAGGAGGGTGCTATTGCCTCACAAATAAGTTGCCCAAGGTGGTGGCTGGAAAAAATCTCTATCTGCGGTCCAAGAACGAGAAATTTCCATCCACAGGCAGCTGGAACAGGGAGTCCTGACAGCCTCAGCCTTTCTCCTACTGGCCAGGAAAGGCCCCCTCCAGACCCTCACAGGCTGGGGAGAAGTGGGGGAGAGTTACCAAAGCTTGGGAATGCAAGTCAATGTGCCCCCCCCTTGAGTTATCACAAACTTCTACAATGTGTCACAGGGTAGCAACACCCGACCCTGTGCTAAATGCTTTCCAGACATTTCCTGGACTCCCTGCAGTCACCCCAGTGGGTGGACAGGGTGGTCTCTGCATTGCAGAACCTCAAAATATCTGTCTCTTGCCCAAGACCTGGGGTGTCCAGGCAGAAAGAGAGTGGCCTTCAGACCCGGGTCTTTGTGGCTCCAGAGTGGTCGATAGGCCTCTGCACTCCCTTAACGGTGTTTGGGGGCCGTGGGGCCTCAAGCTTCAGATGGCATTTCTGCACACTGACTGCCTGTCTCTGTGCAGGGGAGTAGGTGTCTGGCCTCCCCATTTGGGGATGTGGTGCTGGCTGGATCTGGAAGTTCGAGTCCTGGTTCGTCCTCCCTCTCCTGGCTGGGCTGCAGAAACTTCATGTCCAAGCAGCCCTGGAGGGGGTCTGGCATGCACAGAACTCCTGGAGAAGTTTCCATGAAACAATCATCTCCAGCCAGATGTTCTCGGTTTTTAAGCCACAGTTTTTTTGTTGTTTTTTTTTTAACCTAAGAGGAACCGATTTCCCCATTTTTCAGGAGGGGAAGAACAGAAGGGAAGAAGCTGAGCTCAGGCCACCTGGTTGACACTGCAGCCCAGGACAGGAGGCCAAGGCCTGGGCCCCCGCCGTCCGCTGAGCCAGCAATCAGCAACGCTCCAGCCGTCCATCAGGCGGGGGAGGACAGGAGGCGAAAGATGTGTTTTCTTTGCGCATTTATGTGTTAAAAAAAGAGAGAGCACGGCATGGAAAATGGACAAGGCGGCTGTGAGCACGCTTCCTCCCACGCCTGGGTTTATGGAAACACAGACGTCAATTCAATGTCCACAAAAGCGGACTTTTTTTTCCCCAACGTGGACAGTTCTGCCAGTTCATCTAGTCCATTTCTCGGGGCCACTCTGAGTTTCTGTCAATAAAGCTGATGAGGACCACTTGCAAATATTGAACGTTGTTAGGGAAAATATGTTCGTCTGCCGCCAACTGGAATCCGCTGGGCACACTGAGATCCTGGGGGCTTCAGATTACTCTGGAGATGGAGGGTGGCGGGGGGGAGTTCTAAATGTTCTAAATGGCTTGACATCTGTCCAGTGGTGCCCGCTGGACTCCAAGAGGGCTGGTCCTCAGGAAGGTTTGGCCTGTGTCTGGATCCTGAGGAGATGGGCAAAATAGCGGCCCCTCAGCCCCTCGGCCTCTGAATTCCCAGGGCAGGGTCTGCCCCACACACTTGAAGGGGATGCAGACTTTCAAGGGATGCATGTTCTGGAGGCTTCTCTTGGCTTCACCAGCTTTCTGGATGCTTTCTGCAGCTGCAGAGCCAACCAGCAGGGGGACCTTCTCTCTGGGAGGCCTCTGTCTGCTCTGCTGGCCATTCGCAGGGGGTGATCTTCTCTGCCCCCAGGCCTCATCCAGCCTGCCTGGGGCTTCTTCCCATGGTTGTTCCCTAACTTCAAGAGAGAGGGCTTCTTCTGGGCCCTTCTCAGGGTCTTCCAAATCAGTAAAGGTTTTCTCCCTTCTTTGGGGGGCTGTGTAATGTGACAGGGTATCCAGGGGGTCTCAACCCCAGGGGGAGCAGGGCTTCTCTCCCAGGGCTATTTGACAACTCTGCAGACATTTTGGTTGTCACAGCTAGGAAGGGGGGGCCACTGGCATCTAGTGGGCCGAGAACAGGGATACTGCTAAACGTCCTACAACTGACAGGACACCCCACAGCAGAGAATCACCCGGCCCTGAACATCAATATTCCCAGGGTCGAGAGACGCAGCCATAACCCACTCAACCCGCTCCCTAGTGATGGACATCCATGTTGTTCCAAATATTTTTGCTGTTAGCAACATTGCTGCCATAACTGCTTTCACACGTAGGCTCCTCTGCTGTGGGTGAATGTAACCAGTGATGCAGACAGTCCGGTACCATTTGGGCACCAAGAACGAAGGCAGAACACACCTCTATCCTGATAAGACACCTCTGGAAGGTGACACAAGGAAAGTGCTTGCTTGGGACAGGGGGAGCGGCCCCCTTGGGCTCTTCTGACACACTGGACCCCTTGTGGTCCTTTCAGATCCAAGGAGGACTAGAAGTGTGGGGGAGGGGAGCAGAAGGATCCAGAGGACCAGGCCTGCATCCTGAGGGCAGATACGGCTCTTGCCCCGATAATTTGCGTGACTCACAGTGGTCGCCCAGCGCTCCATCCTGCCCCTCACGTCTGAAGAAAGAGGTTGCAGTGGGGAACCTGGCCTGGTCCTGGGTGGCCTGCCTCCCCTCCATCTCCATCTCCTCCTGGTTCCCAGTGCTCTCCCCTCTGCTGCTGGGGACCTGAACTGCCCCACCTGGGCTGGCAGGTGTCCCTCGGGCGGTTCCCTCCACTCTTTGGACACTCTTTGCCTACTCTGCCTTTAGGGCTCAACTCCTGAAAAATCGCCTGGGTGTGATCCCAACCACAGAGCGCTGGCCTTGACCATCTCCTCCTGGCCCAGCCCTCCTTAAAGCACTACAGCTGTGGTCTATTCCCAGGATGGAACCCAGTCTGAATTTTTTCTTGCTCCTCTTCAGGCCGTGAGAGTCTCATGCAAAGAAACTTTTTCTCTTGTTCATGGCTCCTTTCCCAGTGCCTCTGTGGTGCCTGGTCCCTAACAGGGTTAGTTGCATTCTAACCCTGGCTCTGACCCCGACCTTAACTGATCTTAGGACATATAAGTGAATGAATGAATTAGTGAAAGAGTGAACAGATAAGAAATGGAGAGCTGGGGATAAACAGGCTGGACATCATGCCACGGTTTTACCCTTCCTTTCTCCCATGTGATCTTGACAGCATCCATGAACAATATTAGTCTATTTTATAAATGAAGACACCGAGGCCCGAGGTGGCTTAGCTTGGCCTCTGAATTGTAAAACCAGTAAGGAGCCTTTTCCCACCTGAGCCCTCTGACTCCACAGTCAGTTGCCTTTTATGACCACCAGGGGGCGCACCGCCTGTGTACAAATGCTTCCCATCTTGTGTGAGGCAAAACCATAAATTCATCCCTTCCCTCTCCGGCTGAACGTTTATTCCAGCTCTGTCTGAGCAGAACTGTGTCCTCGGGAGGGAAAGGGGATCCAGATGTCCCCATGCCAAGAGCAATAATCATCTCCTAGGAAATTTGAAAAATGCTCTAAGTGTCACTCTGTTGTCCGCGGTTTTGGGCTCTGGTATGGCTGGTCCGCTTGCCCAGGGCCCAGACTGGCCCCTGATGCTATGCACCGGGATCTCACAAGTGGTGATGGAGGAGGGGCCCCTTGGTAACTCTCAGCAGCTTTGCTGTTGGCACTTTGGGGAGTAACTGATTTGTTTTGTATTTCAGATTTTGTTGTCACTTGAAATCTTAGCTATTTCAGAGGAGGAGAAATGGCAAGTACGCAGTGAGCTTTGCTTATTCAAAAAGAGGAAGGAGAGAGAGAGGGGGAAAAGCATAAGATATTAAGCTGAACAGGTGTTGAAGCTGATGTTTGAGGGGCTAAAAAAGCCTGAATCTGAGAGGGAGCTAACAGTCCCTCCTGATACCCCAGTGGAAGGAATTTTTACTTAGCATGTAGTTTTAAACCTTGATAATCAAACCCTGGTGCCTGACAGCTGTGTTACCCACAGCCAACTTTTTAATTTCTCTCTGCCAGGTTACTCATTCTTGAAACGTGTGTGTTCTTTACACCCCAGGGGAATATTTTGTTTTCCAAACTTCCAGAAAGCTGTTTGAATAGAAAAACAGGGATCTCTGCACCAGGCCATCGAAAGCTTTTTAAATGAAAGTAGAAGCAGCAGTGGTAGCCAGAGGAACAGGGACCAGAGATACATGGGAGGTTTTCTAATCATCTATGGATGCGTCTGAGGTTTTCTGACCACCACAGGGTTACTGAAGATGCTCACACAATCTTTTTCCAGATCAGTTCCTTATTTTCGATGATGCATCTCAATGAGGAATTTATGCATCTCTCCATATGCCCCTTTGTCAATTAATTTATTCGGTGTGAATTGAATCGAGTAGTGTTCATTACGTGTAGCATGTTCTCCAGGGCGAGGAAGTGATTTTCCTAAGACCATCCAGACTGGTCCAGTAAGGGGTGCCACTTCATCTAGTATCTCATCCCAAGGAATTCACACCAGACCTCTTCATCCTTGTCTTCAAAAGGGACAGTCCAGCCCAGGGTGGGGTCTAGGTCCTCAGACCCTGTCTAGGTCCTCAGCCTCCTCCCACACCAACCAGGGAGGTTGTCCTCATCTCCACTTTCTCCCTCTTCCTTGGAGTTCCCAGCCCAGCACAGGTGACGTTGATGCTGGGGAGAAGCACCTGCCCCGCACTGCCCTCCTGGGCTCTCATCAGAGGATGAGATGTGGGAGGTGGGGGCAGCCAGTCCAGTGGTCTCTTGCCAAAACTTCTAACGCCTGCTCATCTCTCCCCTTCCTGGTCTGACCTTCACACCGCCTGGACTGAGCACTGATCAGTGAGACATCCTGCCCCAGTGTACAGCCTCTGTGACAGCTCAAGCCACAGCACCAGATCCTATCAGCACGGTTTTCTGGGCTTCAGCTCCTCCTTGTCTCCCACTTCTCAGCTCTTTGGAGCCAGCTCCTCGCCCCAGGGTGGCCTCTGGGCTCTGTGCTCTGTCATGCAGGCTGACACTTCTTCATTGGAGCCAGATGCCTCCTCCGGCTCTGAGCTGTCCCCACCCTCTTCCTCTGCACCCACCACCCCTCCTTTGGGTCCCTGCACCACCACCTCCCTTTTGTTGCTCTCTTGACAAATGCTTGTTTCTTGTCGTCACTCTCCTTGCCACGTGCTGAGCTCCACAAAGATCCGAGACACCCCTGTTACTGTTCCCCCCGTCTTAGCAAGGATGTCACACCCAGGAGGAG
This sequence comes from Bos grunniens, assembly GCF_055505025.1. Taxonomy (NCBI): domain Eukaryota; kingdom Metazoa; phylum Chordata; class Mammalia; order Artiodactyla; family Bovidae; genus Bos; species Bos grunniens. The sequence continues at coordinate 26,575,651 of NC_141177.1, read as the reverse complement.
CCCAGCAGATGCGAGCTTCTAAAGGAAGGAACAAAAGTTCACTGCTTGTTTCTTCACGTTTTGACCCTGTGGAGACAGACGTGTGCAACGCCATGCATTTATCTGAGAGTTATAATCTCGTTTGTTCCAATTGTTGTGGGAATGACATGTTTTTAAAATGACATCATTGACCCCATTTTTCATGGCCCTGTTGTCCTTCAGAATTTATTGCAGGGGCTTCCCAGGAAGCTTCATAAATGCTCCATGTCTCTGTGGATGTAAGCTGGGTCCCTCTCAGAGAGAAAAGGACAATCTGTTTTTCACTTTCCTTTTCAACAAAACATTGTTCTTTTGTTTGTTTCCCAGATACTAGTTGAAGTGTAAGAACAAATTTTAATCAGCAGTATAAATATATTTTTACACTCTTTATTTTATATTGGAGCGTAGCTGATTAAACAGACCATTGTTAATGGCAGTAACGAGAAGCACTATTATAGCACCTCATTTAATTCACTTAATAATCACTAAATACAAAGACACTGATTTACTATTATCTTCATTTTATAAATAAGGAGTTGGAGGCACAGAGAGGTTAAGTAACTTGTTGAATGTCACACAGTCGATACATGTAAGGAGCTGGGACTCTGTTTGCAATCTGCTTTATATTCTATGCTTTGCTCACACATTGCCCATGAACTTTGAGTTTCTCAGTGACCTGGAAAGCGTGTGGAGTAGGGGTGGTCATCACTGTGTTACAGCCGAAGAAACAGAGGTTCAGAGAAGTGCAGCGGCTGTAGCCAAGATCACACAGCATTGTTGGCCAAGTCGGGTTTAAACCCAGGTCTGTCTACTTCTTGGCCAAGCTCGCTCAGTTTTGGGGTCACACCTGGGGGGCACAGGTGTGCAATGTGTGCATGGGTTCATGTGTGAGAGCCAAACCTGCCTCGAAAAGATTTGAGGTTAGGTCTCACCTAACGGGAGACCCCAGTCTGCTTGTGTGATGCTTTAGCAGTTTCATTTGGAAAATGTTGCTGTCCGTGAGCTATTTTAAGGCATTTTTAAGAGTCCCTAGTACAGGATGCAACACGAATCTTACTCACATTCAATAAAACGTAATTCCCCAACTGGCTGTAAGGGATTAAAGAAAAAACACAGTAAATCACAAACAGGAGATCCTCAAGAGTTAACGAAGTTCTGACTTTAGGACTCAGAATACCAAGACGCTGGGCATTGGAGCAGGCACAATGTAACCCAGGTTTCTTTTCCTAACTCCTTTAGAGGCAGGCGCTTAATTAGACTTTTAAAATACGATGACTCCTGCGTATATCTCTGAAGATAGACTTCAATTGAGTCTGTTACTTTTATTATAAGTATTACTGTTTTCATGACCACGTGGTCTAAAAATAACGGTGCCATGTCCTGACCTGTATGTTGGCGCTGACTGCATTTCCTTCAGGGTCAGAGTTCAGGGTTCAGGTGGTGGGTCCTCAGGGAGAGTTTCAGCCTTAGTAGAATGACATTTTTATGAAGAGCAGGCAAAACAAGTGATCACAGTTGGAGGGCAATTTGGGGTTTTTCAAATCTATGTTAATAGCATACATTTTCAAGTTGATAGTGTATTCAATTAAAGGACCCAAGGAGAAGACGATGAAGACCAAATAGGGCATTTTGTTTTGTTTTTCATTTTGTCCTCCTTCAACTCATGTTCCCTGGAAGTGCAGACTAGGGTGGTCTTTCAAGCAGAAAGTAAGCCGGGGATGGGGTCTGCGGGGCCAGACTCCACAGCCACCAGAAGGAAGACCTTTGCTCTCGTAACACAGACAGTATTTTTCCACTACCCGCAGCTACACGCTGTTGTTAGGTCACGCTCAGACCACACCAGTGAGCCCATAAGCCCCACTTTCCATTTCCTCCCATTTTCTGTCTCATCTTTTTGGAAGTTAAGAGAGAAAGGGCTTTTGGTAAAGCCCTTTGTTATTCCTAAAGTCTGTGATCTTTGTTGATGGCACTCGCCTTCTGAGACTCAGGATTCTGTCATTTTCAACATTTGGCAGAGATACAAAAAGCAAAGAAATCAATATTACCATGGAGACTATCATTTCTGAGCCAGACTTAATTATGAATTATTAAGAATGGTTCAGTTGAATTAAAAGAATTAGGAGGGCTCCTCTGTTTAATGCAGGCTCTAGTGATGCGTGTTAAGTAGCAACTAGGTTCATTACCAAAAGTTACATTCATTAGGTTATATAATTTGCAAGTTTCTATTCTTAATTTCTTCTAGCCAATTCCAATTATTTTCTCGAAATAGCATAATTAGTGGCAGGGAAAAAAAACACATTAACATGACATGCAAATAACACATTTTTCTTTCCATTGGTTACAAAACCCATTTGAATGTGTTTTTGTCTCATATATAATAGTATCTTTATGCACACAGACTTATGCCAAATAGATGTCTCTTTGTGTGTGTAACCCAGCCACCGATCTGTTTTCACAGCAACAGGTATCCTGGGTAAACAATTTCGTTTTAGCTTTTGGAAAAATCTGAGATTTGCATTTGCCTTTTGGTCTCTAATTAAAATCCCCACTGAAGGTCATGTTGGTGCCTTTGTTTTTCACCCTCTGTTCCGTTCAGGAGAATGTAATTGAGACTTGAGGACTTGACCTTTTGCAACATTCCCATTTCATATGTAGCGCTGGGAATTTTAAGGAGGGGGTGGCAGCTGGGTGCGCAGAGGGAAAAGGCAGAACCTTTCGGAAGTGATTTCCAATTAGAGCTCCTGATAGGCAATTTCATAACCTGTTTGTCTCCAAAATGCTTCTGTGGTTTTCTGTATTTCTGTATTTCTTATTATCTTGCGTGACTAAGCATTCAGCTCAGGTGAGACACTGCCTGCTACAAAGCAAAGAGAAAAACTGACAATTAGCCAGTTGATTTCAGCTATACAAACTACTGAACTGGAATGTTCCAGACAAGAAATAAAGGAAGGAGGAAGAAAAGTGAGGAAAGGAAGGAGGGGGGGAATGGGAAAAGGAAAGGGGAGGGGAGAGAAGGAAGGAAGAGAGGGAGGGAGTGGTGGACAGAAAAGACAAGTCCACCCCGTGGATCAGTTTGTCTAGGTCAGAAAGATGGCCGTAGTCTTATCTCCATCAGACTTTCTCTTCTTTTGAATCAGACCCATTCAAAACGGCACCCCGGTCTCGACAGCACTGCCCGTTCCAGACACTATGGCCTCTAGATACAGTGGTCAAGGGGGAATTTGATGACTGGGTTGTTTCTGTTTATCTGGGAACGTTTTCACATCTAAACAGCTTTGGTTCAGCACCCAAGAATGGCGTTGCCATGATCCGTCTTCTCTGGAACGGAGGAGCCCCAGAGAACACACCGCTGGGGCTCCAAGCCTGGACACATGACGTCCTTTATCCACAGGACAGGGATGGGAAAACTTTAAGATCCGGTCCAAAGAATCAGGAGTGAATAATAAGAAGCACCAAGTTGATCTTTCCTCTAAACTCCAAGAGGGATGCCTGTTTCCTGAAAACTGTATCATTCTAATAGTGTGCCTTGATTAATTTCAGAATCCCCTAAAAACATTCTGACTCCAAGGGAAGAAAAGGATCTGGTTGGGAAAATGGTCAAGTCCAAAGACTACCTTCTGGTGTCATCATTTATAAACTTGGATGGCAGGACTTCCCTGGTGGTTCCAGTGGCTAAGAATCCACCTTGCAATGCAGGGGACTCAGGTGCAGTCCCCGGTCAGGGAACTGAGAATCCCACATTCCACTGAGCTACTAAGCCCGCACGCCACAACTAGAGAGTCGGAGCACATAATACAAGATAAAGATCCTGCATGATGCAACAGAGGTCCTGCGTGCCGTAAGACCCAACACAGCCAAATAAATCAATAATCATTAAAAAAAGAAGAAGAAATTTGGATGGCATCTCCTCTATTTCAAACCAGGCTCTGTGACTTGCCAGACACTCTGCTTGGCAACTTCCCTGATAACCACACAGCCACCCCCACCCCTGAGCCTGGCTAAGGGGACAAGCTCATAATTGATCACGTCTTCCAAATTAGAGCAGCCTGGAAAATATTTCATTTACAATAAAAACAAATGCTCATCATGCCGTGTTCCGACAAGAGAACTCAGCTAAAGAGACACGTGGTTGAATTCAATCATTTAGCCCATTAGATGGGTTTCTGGGAGTGTTTTTAATGGCTTTTCCCTTCTTACAAAAGGGCTCCGTGGATCAGCAGGACAGAAGCATGGGGCGTGGGGGAGGGGTTGGCAGTGAGTTTGGGAGCTCTTCAGTTCCCCTGGCTTGCTCAAGGCAGGATTGATAGGTACGCATGTTTCTATGTAAGGGTCCAGGGTGATGCTTTGATCCACATATTATTGTGAAATGATACTTCTAATAGAGCTAACTGACCCACCCATCACCTCACATACTTACTGTGTGTGTGTGTGTGAAGACTTAAGACCTCCTCTGAGCAAACTCTAAATGTACAACAGACTACTGTTATCCACAGCCACCGTGCTGAGACTCTTCCAGGGACAGGGGGTTGCTTTTCACGACCTCGGTGCCCTTCACTCGAAGGTGATTTCCCCCGCTTTGCTCTTTAGGGCCATAGAGGAGCCTCTGCGATCCCCAGGTGAGAGAGCCCTGCCTGAAAACGTGGTTTCCTGTCTTCTCCTGACTTCTGTGCCCATTTTCCTCATTGCCAGAGATCGTGGTGAATCAGGGAGGTTTCATCTTAATTAAACCCATGAAACATATGTGAGCTGAGAAGCGAGGTGGAAATGGGTCCAAAGACAGAAGAAATGTAACCCAGGGGAGTGCAAAATCAAGGTTATTTTACTTTCTAAGTCCTACAGACACCAGCATTTGGGAAAGAAAGTGCTCAACATATGATTTCTCCTTAACCCTGATGGCTAGAAGTCTTTTTTTTTTTTTTTTAACATCCATTTGTATCTTATCAGCAGGAGGATCAGAGTCCGAGAAGTCTGAGCTCTGGGGTCACCAGCTGAGCGTCACTCTCACATGTTTAGCCTTTCCATCTTCCAGAAAAGGCCAGGAACACTCTCCTGGGTCTAGGATGCTCTCGGCTGCTCATCTCCCAGGTGAGGGCCCTGTTTCCTGGAAGAAAACTGAGTCAGACCCCTACTTTCCATAAACCTCTCCCAAGTACAAGACAGGCCCAGTTCCCAGGTGGGGTCATCCCCTCGACAGCCTTGCAGAAGGCCCTGCTGCAACGTTAAGACCAGAATCTGAAATGTCCACACTGGTGAGAAAGTTCCAGAAAGTACATTCGAAATGAGCTGCTTTCCTGGAAGAAAAATATCTTTTTAGGCCTCTGCCTTTGAGTCTCACGTCAACTATCGGCCAGGACATGATTGCTATTAGCAATAATAACAACAGCCAGCATTTACTACACGCTCATGGTGCACACCTAGTGATTCTCCCGAGCATGCTTATGACTGACCTAAGTATTCCCATTCTACAGATGAGGAACTTGAGGCTTAGAGGCTGAGTGAATCACTCAAAGTCCCATGGCCAAAAACTAGCAGAGCTGGGATTTGGCATGAAAATTTTGCATTATTTTATTATTTAAAATTTTTTTTATTGGAGTATACTTGCTTTATAAAATTGTGTTTGTTTCTAATGTACAGCAAAGTGAATCAGCTATGGTTATATTTATATGCCTTCTTTTTGGATTTCCTTCCCATTTAGGTCACCACAGAGCATTGAGTATAGTTCCCTGAGTTATACAATAGGTTCTCATTAGTTATCTATTTCATGCGTGTGTGCACACTGAGTCGCTTCAGCTGTTTCCGACTCTTTGTGACCCCATACACTGTAACTCACCAGGCTCCTCTGTTCATGGGATTCTCCAGGCAAGAACACTGGAGTGGGTTGCATTTCCTCCTCCAGGAGATCTTCCCCACCCAGGGACTGAACCCGAGTCTCCTGCATTGCAAGTAGATTCTTTGCTGTCTGAACTACCAGGGAAGCTCAGTGAAGAGTCATACGTAGTATCAATAGTGTGTACATGTCAGTCTCAAAGAGCTGGGATTTTGGATTCAGATCCATCTCAGCCCCAACTCATCTCCTGGGATGTTTCCATCACCATCGCCCCCCCACCTTGGTATCCGTGTTACAGACCTGAGAAACCAGGGTGGGCCCAGCTCTACGCCCAGCCTTTTACAGAGAAGAGGCGCACATCCTGACGTTCTGATCATTGCCATCATTGTCATATTTAATTAGGCTGCTACAAGGGGGCATCTGAGATTTCAAGGATGAAAAAGCTGCAGCCAGAGGGCTCTCAGATGGCAAGACACAGACTCAATCCACTTGGATCATGAAAGACAAGAGTGGCTCTTTAAAAACGCCTCCTTTCTCTCTAGTCTGGCAGGAAAAGAGTTCTTTCTGGTCTCCCAGACTGCCTTGTCTTGTCACAAGGGATTGTTTCCACTAATTAGCTAAGTGTTGTCTGTATAGGGCAAGAGCCTAGGTTGGAAACTCAGTGGAGGAGTTTGCATCAGCCAGAACGCATGCTTTTTATGGGGTTTTGTCTTTCCGGGGCACTTAACTAGCAGGCTTTGCAAAGCACGTCGGTGAACCAGGCAATGGGGTGTCTCTTTCCTGTCTCCAGATGGCCCAGGGTCCTGCCACAGCCTGGTGTTGAATGAAAATATATCTAATTAATGCAGCCCCCTTGGGGAGGAATGGTTTCTGAACAGGCGAGGATACACTTTGTTAATGAGGCAACTTTCTGCTCTGTGTGTGTGGCCTGAAACCTTCGTGCCATCATTTATCATGGCCCAGCCAACTCAAGACAGAGCCAGATGGCTTCTTGTCTTTCCTGGGCAGGATGCAGCAGAGGCTAGTTAGGGACCGGCATAAATACTAGAAAGGGGGATGTCCCTGGCCATGCAGTGGTTAAGACTGCGTGCTTCCAATGCTGGGAGCATGGGCTCAATCCCTAGTGGTGGAACTAAGATCCTATATGTGCAGCCATAAATAAATAAAAAGAGAATAAGTATTTTAATCAAAACACACTTTGACTGGAAAGAAGTTAACAACCATGATGACCTCATGTTACTCAAAGGACGAGGGAGTTTTGTAGGGTGCTACATGAGGACCCCCATCTCCCATCTCTAGATGAGAAGGCAGAGGCAAAGAGGTCAAAGGCCCTGTGAAAGTTTGCACAGCATGCTGGTGTCTGAGCCAGGATGAGAAGGTGGGGAGAAGATAATGTAACTTTAGATCAAACCTTTGGGGCAGCATCGGCCAGTGCTTTCAGTCTTTAAGACTGAAATCCAAGCAGAGGAAGATTCAGAGCCAGTGACCAGAGCCCAGTGACCTGGTGGCACCCACTACAAATGAGGGCTCTTCTCCATCCTCATTTCTAACCACTCCTTGGTCGAAAGCATCTTCCAATGCTGGAGACAGTACTCGGGCTCCAACGCCCACCCCGTCCCCAACCCCTACAAGGCCTCATCTGTCAGGCAGTTAATGATCTGTAAATAGACGTTTCAATCCTCTGATTAATGGAAATCATTTGGGCAGCTCCTTTGGAGAGTCCACAATTCTTTTCTTACATGTGAATAATCAAAACCAAATTTACCATTTTATAAGCTGTCTGTCCCCAGGTTGAGGTAGAAATGGAAGGCCTTGTGCCATCCAGGGAAACTTTCCACAGTGATGGGGAGATTCAGGGCTGGGCCATATGGCGGCCACTGGCCATGCATGGCTGGTGGGCCTGTGAAATGGGGCCGGTGTGACTGCGGAACAGAATTTTAAATTCAGCTTTCATTCATGCAAATGTAAGTTGTACCATATGGCTGGTGGTAACTGCAGGGAACAGGACAGTGTGGTTTAGACAGTGGGGTGCAGTGGTCCAGGGATGCAGGAGCCCAACTGGGTATGCTCCAATCCCCATCACAGCAGTGTAAACTTTCAACTCCTCTGAGGCTCAGTTTCCCATCTTGGAGATGATGTGGCCCCTACCCTGTTGTGGGGATTCAAGAAGATCATCCCTGGAGTGTGCTTAGCATGGGGCAAATGCTTCAATAAACCTCAGCTTCTGGGACCGACCTGGTCAGGATTCAGGAGACAAGGTTCAAGGTGAGAGATCACCTTAGTGATTGCTAAGAAAACCAACTTCTTAACAACACACTTCACATCCTTTCTCTGTAATCCTCACCAATGCTAGAAAAGTGGGCATCGTTTTCCCCATTTACAGAACGTATCTCGACTCAGACGTGTAGGAGCTGCAGCAAGAAAAGGAGATGGTGGGTCTGGAGTCAGAACTTCGGGGCCTCTATGGACGGCAGCTGCTACCCCAGTGCTCCGTTCCCCCATCTCCCGCTGCCCCAGCCCAGACTGCAGGCATTTCCCCACTCGAGCTCACATAAGGCCTCCCTGCTAATCTGTGCTCAGAACAAACTTTGGAAATCACTCTTCCCCTGTGTGACTGCAAACCTTCACCAGGACTGAACTTGGCCTGGCGGCAGAGCACACAGCGGAGACCAGCATCATCCAACACGAAATTACCAAGATTAGATAAAACGAAATCCTACACAGTAAAATTGCAACACTGCAGATTTTTAAAAAATAAAATAAAATCCTGCTCTCTCCCACTTATTCAAATCCTTGGGATTCTTTAGCCTTGGGAACTGTATCCCTCCATTTGCGACCCTACCCTTACCTCTTCATCCTGGAACCCTCCCCTTCCACCATGTTTGGGAAGCATAGATTCCCTTTGCAAACTGGCCCCAGCCTGAAGTTGCCCCAGATCTCCTGGGCTTGGCTTTTTCCAAATTTCATCTAATTGTCTTCATTGTATATTTGATTTCCACTTTAAAACTTCTGAAGAAAACATGTTTCTACATATGATCTCTAGGATGACATTTTTGTGGTTTACAAAATCTGGATTCAATATATTGGATAAACCGTGGCTCCAGAGACTTTTTTTTTTTGGTTACAGCTTGAAACTTTCATTCTAAAGTGGCAGAGTCTACAAGGTTGTCATAACATCACTCGTGGTCCCGAACTGATTTCTCTAGCATTTCTTCGACGGCAGAACTTTAGAAGTGCAGTTTGATGTGGGAAAGATTCGGTACCTATTTCTCTGCGCATGTGTCTTTCACATGTTTCTTCTATCGTGCAACTTTCAGTCAAATGCTTGAAAGGAGAGGGGTGAAGATTTTCTTGTTTTTTTAATCCCCACAGGCCTCCCCTGAAATCAATGTACCCCAAGCAAGGCCAGTTCACAGGGCAATGGACAGTGAAAATCTGGTTGTTATTCTCATTTTTTGGCGGGGGGGGGGGGGGGGGCATATCACACAGCATGTGGGATCTTAGTTCCCAGTTGTAGTTCAGTCGCTAAGTCGTGTTCAACTCTTTGTGACTCCATGGATTGCAGCACGCCAGGCTTCCCTGTCCTTCACCATCTCCCAGAGCTTACTCAAACTCAAGTCAATTGAATCGCTGCTGCCATCCAACCATTTCATCCTCTGCTGCCCCCTCTCCTGCCTTCAATCTTTCCCAGCATCAGGGTCTTTTCCAATGAGTTGGCTCTTTGCATCAGGTGGCCAAAGTATTTGAGCTTCAGCTTCAGCATCAGTCCTTCCAGTGAATATTCAGGGTTGATTTCCTTTAGGATTGACTGGTTTGATCTCCTTGCTGTCCAAGGGACTTTCAAGAGTCTTCTCCAGCACCCAGACCAGGTAGCAAACCTGGGACTCTCAGAAGTGAAAACATGGAGTCTTAATCACTGGACTGCCAGGAAATTCCTCTTTTTATCTTTTTAAAAATTTCCATGAGAAGTTTCCAGAGATGGTTCTGATGGAGTGGGCAAAATCACAGCTGAACCAAATGAAAGGAGGTTCAAGAGACAAAATGTGTAGGAACTTTCAAATCTCACCTAAACATTTGCCTCCTCAGATGCTGGAAGTCATAGAGGAAAATCACATCTACATCAACAAAGCCATTGAAAGTCCATCGCTGAATAGAAAGATACGGGCTTTCCCCGTATATCCTTGAACACAACAGAGAGGAATGTATTTCAGTATTTTGTTGAAATATTGTTGGGTGTCTGTCTGTAGGAGAAAAGAGGCCAAGGGCGGGAGTCTTCTAATAATGTATGCAAATGAGTTGGTGCATCCAGCATTCAAGTATGGAAGAAGAGACAGAAGGAAGAATAATTCAAGAGCATCTCTCTAGTAACATTTTCTGCAGGAGAACTAAGAGCCTCTCTCTTCCTTTTTACATTCATTTGCATCCCGCTTGTATTTAGTGAGGTAATTAATTCATTTCCAACATTCCTTGACTTGTAAATCTGGTTTGAAGGTTAGGCGTGGGAAAGAGTCCCCAGGGTTTTCACTGAACTGTTATTAAAGTTGGAGGAGAGAGATCGGCTGTGTTTGCATTTGAGAGGCAGGAGGTCTCTTGAAAGGCAGAGAAAATCAATCCCCACTCGTTTCCCTGTGATACACAGGTTTCCCCAGGGCCCCACCCACCTGCTGGTACAGGCAGACATACGTGAACACGGGTGAGTGGCTCCACTCACTACAAAAAAGTGTTTGGAGATGTCTTGTTTCCAAATAAAATGGGATGTAAATTGGTGCAGCCACTACGGAAATCAGCATGGAGGTTCCTCAGAAAACTAAAAACCAAACTATCATATGATACAGCAACACCCGTACAAACTATCATTGGAAGAGATACATGCACCCGTATGTTCATAACAGCACTGTTTACAGTAGCCCAGACACGGGAACAACCTAATGTCCATCGACAGGTGAACGGATAAAGACGATGTGCCGCATATACACAACGGAGGAGTACTACTCAGTCATAAGAAAGAATGAAATAATGCCATTGGCAGTGGAGTAGATGGACCCAGAAATTATCGTACTAAGTGAAGTAAGTCAGAAAGAAAAAGGCAAATACCATATGGTATCACTTATATGTGGAACCTAAAATATAACACAAATGCACTTATTTACCAAACAGAAAAGACTCACAAACTTAGAAAACGGACTCGTGGTTGCCAAGAGGGAGGGGTGGAGGGACTTGGGGGATGGATGGATCGGGAATTTGAGATTAGCAGCTACAAACTATTACACACAGGATGGAAAAACAGCAAGGTCCTACTGTACAGCCCAGGGAGCTATATCCAAAATCCTGTGACAAATCACAATGGAAAAGAATATGATAAAGAATATGCATGTGTATAACTGAGTCACTTTGCTGCACAGCAGAAATGAACGCAACTTTATAAATCAACAATGCTTCAATAAAACTAAAAGTAAATTTTAAAAAAGAAACAGGGACTTCCCTGGTGGTCCAGTGCGTCTCAAGTCAGGGAACTAGATGCCACAAGCCGCAGCTAAAAAGAACCTGCGTGCCAGGATGAAGACGGAAGAGCCTGTGTGCCACAACTAAGATCCGGTGCAGCCAAATACATAAATATTAAAGCAAGCAGACAAAAGGTCAAATTAAATGGGTATTCTAAAACATGGAAAGGAGGGTCTTCAGTACCCTCTCGGGTCTATGAATTTATCATTCACTCCAATCTGTCTGTCCTTCTGCATCGAACTGAGAAATTTAGGGCAGCTGAGACTTTTTCACTGTTAATCCCAGGTGACTAGCATGGGGCCTGGGGACCAGGGGTGTGAAAGGCAGGAGGGAAGGGGTGCCAGAGTCTTTCAAAAGGCAACCTATTTGCATGTGTTAAGTGAGTCGCCTTGAAGAGCAATGTTCAGTAAGTGCTACTGCCTGTCCTCTGTACGAGGAGTGTTAGAGGCAGATGTTCTGTTTCTCCCCATCCTCACCTCCACCCGCAAGGGCTGCCTCTCCCTCCAATTGGAGACCCCTGAGGGACCTGAGTCACTGTTCCTGGAAGCAGCTCTCATCCCCATCAATTAAGTGTGCTAAGTTGGGTTCCCCCAGGAGCAAAGCCTGAGATGCCGATTTGAGGGCAAGCAGTTTATCGGGAATGGGGTCCCAGAAAACACCTGGAGAAGAGCAGGAAAGGAAGCAGCCGAGGGCGGGTCCCTGATGGACCACTGGCCTCTGTGGGCAGCAGAGGCTCAGAGACGGTGCAGGACAGTGCTCTTCACTTTCTGTCATGCAGAATTCACTTGTCTTGGCAAACTCAGGAGGGCTGATGTTTTTGTAAAATACAACAAGATGGAGGAAAAAAGTGTACAAAATCCAAGCCCCATATTCCTTATTATTCATGGCAACAGTCGTGAAATTAAAATATCAAATTACTCTAAAAGTTTCTAATCTCTCACGTTCAGTTTCAGTCCCTGGCTCATCATAAATCAGTAACAAACAGCTCAGAAAACAGTACTGGTGCCGGGACCACACTTGGAGTTGTAGGACTTTTGTAAGCCACAGCTCAGAATGACCCTATCCAAGGGCTAGGGAACCTGGGGTATTTATCCACCGCCATGCTTAAGGGCTGCTTCCGAGGGCATGAACTGTCCATCAGTCCAGCATCTCTGCAGGCCCAGTGCACTCCTGCAGTGGAGGACTTTGATACCTGGTCTGGGAAGACCCCCACATGCTGCAGAGCCACTGAGCCTGTGTGGCACAACTATTGAGCCCGTGCTGTAGAGCCCGGGAGCCACAACTGAAGTGCACACACCCTAAAGCCTGTGCTCTGAAACAAGAGAAGCCACTGCAGTGAGAAGCCCGTGCTCCGCAACTGGACAATAGGCCGCGCACGCTGCAATTAGAGAAAAGCCCACAGAGCAGTGAAGACCCAGCACAGCCAAAAGTAAAAAAGTAAATAAAATTATACAAAAAATGAAAAGATCAGTGGAACTGACAATAAGAAAATTATTTTAAGAAAATAGATGTAAGGAGAAATATCCTTGCTCTCACAAACAACTGATTCAAACTTTAGGTTTGGTGACTTTTTTTCAAAGGGTTCAAAGGAGCATATTTTCCCAAGGTTTGCATTATTGAAATAAATACAACCTTAAGCTCCATATCGCCTTTCTTTAAAGCAGGCCAATAAGCCCAATGCATAAAAATCACTTTTAAGTCCAACTTTGAAGATCTGTATTTGGGGCCGTTCCTCCAGTCCCTCCTCTGGAAGATGTCAACAGTGGCAGATGATAAACTGTCTTCTGCAATGTGACACCTTCCTTATACTCACAGGCCATTAAGCTGTCTGAAACGGAGTGCTTGCTGATTAAACAGGAAATGCCATCTGCAAAGTCTGGTATCCTTCCAGGGTCTAGAAGATGGGACCCAGACAAAGAAGAAGGAAAAAGCTTTCATGTGCTCCAAGTGTTCTATTCCTCAAGGTGCTTTCGTATAAGTAACCCACAGGGAGCCTGGTGGCAGCCACGTGAGAAAAACAAAAAGGCACAGTGATGTCTACACCTGGGTTGGTGGGGGGCGGGGTGGGGGCGGCAAGGTGACTGAAGTCAGGGTGGTGGGGGACTGGCTGGGGAAGTGGTGTTTGCTGAGTGTGGGGTCCCACTTCACCGCCCCATGCTCTTTCCTCCCTTGAACCAGAACTTAGATGGATTTGCTCAGATACACACGGTCTCCATCCTCTCCTGAAGTCATCAAACAGTTGCTAGTGAGTGGAGTGTGGGCTCAGCCCCCAGCCTGGCTCAGTGTCCGCAGCCTCACATCTCATAGCAGGGTTGTCAGGGTTTCACCAGAATTTTGGTGTCAGGACTTCCCTGGTGGCCCAGTGGTTAAGAATACATCTGGTAATGCAGGGGACATAGGTTCAATCCCTGGTCTGGGAACTGGGGTCCCACGTGCCAAGGAGCAACTAAGTCCATGAGACACAAATACTAAGCCCACACCCTAGAGCCCACACTCCACAGCAAGAGAAGCCACTGCAATGAGAAGCTGGCACATCACAACTAGAGAAAGCTCTTGGGCAGTAACGAGGACTCAGTGCAGCCAAAAATAAATAAATTAATTGAAAACAAACGTAGGTGTCACCCAGGAGTCTAAGATTCCGTGGAGAAGGAAATGGCAACCTACCCCAGTATTCTTCCCTGGAGAATCCTATGGACAGAGGAGCCTGGCAGGCTACAGTCCATGGGGTTGCAAAGAGTCAGACATGACTTAGCAACGAAACCACCACCATAAGTTGGATGAAACCAAAAAGGTTTAATTAAATAGATCATTGGCCCTGAGACTAGAAACACAAAGGAAGGCACAGTGAGTACGTTTAGCTGTTTGTGGATATTCGTTAACTGTGAGTGAGTAGGCCAAATTAATCAGAAAGTTTAATTCCTTGGCATTTCAGCTGTGTCTATTATTTACGTCTTCACTGGGGTGGTTTTACCCTCACCCTCAGCCAGAGGGCATTGGCTAACGTCTAGAGACATTTTCCATTGTTAGAATTCTGGTGGGGACGGGCAGAGATGCTGATGGACTCTAAGGAGTAGAGGCCAGACATGCTGCTTCACACATGGGACGCCCTCCATGGAGAGATGTCTGGCCCAAGGTAGAAAAATGTGGCTTGATGGCTTTCTGTGGGCACCATTTTGCACTTAGCCATACCTGGCAAATTGTAATCAACAAAAGGACACACTAGAAACACAGTGGGGAGAAGTGGGTAGGTCTCGACCATTAAGAGTACAGTATTATGGACCAGGGAAGCTGAGTGTCTTAGCTACATTGTCTTTGCTGGAAGGAGGAATCTGCCTACCAAGGGTTCATTAGTTAGTATCTCTGGGCCCTATTTTAGGCAACCAAACAAGCAATTTATTTTTTTTTTAATGAAGGTTTAAACCCTATCCTTAGGCAAACTGAACTGAACTGAACTAGGCGAACTGTATTGAAATATGGATTAGGGGTAAGCCGGCTCTCGCATTTGCTGTTCTGGACTTGGGCTGGCTACCAGGTCGAAAGCAGCTAGACTTTTTTGCTTTAACAGTTCAGTTCTGTTTGAGGGATTTTTATTGAGTGTGTGCACTGCTGGTTGCCACAGGGCTACTTCAGAGTGGAAGAAGGGGACGGGAAGAGAAGAGGCGAAGGAAAAGTGCAAAGCAGGGTGTCAGAAAGAGGTCAGTGAGGAGCTAAAAGCGAAGAGGCTGGAAGAGATGGAGCTGATGAGAGCAGGGAAGGGAGAGGCATGGGTCAGAGGGGTCTTCGTGGAACCAGAAAACCCAAAGGATGCTAGGTTCCCCGCCATGTACAATGACTCTAAAGCCCTGGGGAAAATTCTCTGCAGTTAAGCAGGGTAGAAATGTCAGCGGGACTCAGAAGTGTGTGTGCCTGCTAAGTCACTTCAGTTGTGTCCGACTCTCTACGACCCTAAGGACTGTAGCCTGCCAGGCTCCTCTGTCCATGGGATGCTCCAGGCAAAAATACTGGAGTGGGTTACCATGCCCTCCTCCAAAGGATCTTCCTGACTCAGGGATCAAACCCACATCTCTTATGTCTCCTGCATTGGCAGGTGGGTTCTTTACCACTAGCGCCAACTGGGAAGCCCAGAAGTGTGCAGATCTATTCCATCTCCTCCCTTCAACTTCTTCTTTTTCCCACCTGCTTCCCATCCCGGCCCCCAAATAAAGACAAACATCTACAGTGCACAAGCTCCCTAGAGCCCCGCACCAGGTTTTCCAGTTTCTTAACTGGAGAAATAAAAGCAGTCATGCCTGCCTCCTGCCTTCTGTGTAAATGAATACATTTTGGTAAACTCTTTGAGGATACACTGGGAGATACAATTATTCCCAGCTGAAATGGACCATCACAGACTCACTTCATGAAACATCTCATTTGCTCCTTCTCGTAATCGGATCTCCATGCACTAACTTTATTAGTGTCAAAACGGAGCCCGAGTGCCCAGCGAGGGATGGACTGTCATGGGAATAGTATTTATTGCATCCAGCATGCCTGCTGTGGAGTTGGCTGTCAGGAAGAAGGTTGGGGTAGCCATAAAATCACTCTCATGATGGAATTGTGGACTCCATGGGGAGCAGGCACCCTGAGGCAGAGACAAACTCTCTCAGAGTCCATGGAGGAATTACCCTCCTTTCAAAAACCGGGCAGAACCAGTTACTTCTATTTCCAAGCCCCCAGGGCTGGGACAACTCCATTTCCTAGGGAGCTGGTGTGATGGCTTTTGATCTTCAGAGCAGGTGACTTGGTTCCAGTAGCTTTCTCGACGTTTTTATAGAAATAATAAACACCTTTCAAGGGAAGTACTTTATCTTAGCCCACAAAACAGGAGGTGACAGGCTCAGGCTGGGGTGAGTTGGTCAGACAGGTTGAGTACAAGATCCACGCGAGTGCGGTTACCATCCTGGAAAGGACCTCAAGCGAAGGCAACTCGACAGGAAATTGAAATTTCTCCCCTCTCAAATTACTCATTATCTTCAGCGACATCTTAATAAAACAGACACGGGGTCAGTGATTTGAGCTTGGTAATTAAACTGAAAAAGAATAGCTTAGATCCACGGCTGAGCACGGTAATATATTCTGACACATAATGACACACGCATGAAGGGAAGGGACACGTGAGGAGTGGCTCAGGAGATCAGACATGAAACAGATGTGCAAGTTACTGCTGAGTGGTCCTGCATTGGTGTGGCGGGTGGCTTTTGTTGGCTGGGGCCACTGCTGGGGCCTTGGACGAGTGGCCAGTTTAATCAGATTGTGGGATGAACAAAAATGAGACGTCTGTTCATTTCCATTTCTTTTCAGAATGGTAGATGCTAATGGTCCTGAGAAGCTTGATGTTCCAGTACAACTCCTGGGTGAAAAAGATGCTGATGGTAGAGGAAGATGGAGAGGAAAAAAAAAAAAAAAACTCAGAAAACCCCACCTTGGGCTGTCACTTTCAATTATTTATAAGATCTTGAGGGCTTCACCCCAGGCAATTTCTCCACTAGAGCTTGGTCAAAGAATCAGAACAGAAAGGGTGCTCGGTTTATCTAAATAATAGGCTTTGTCAAATACACCCAGAGCGTGGGAGCTGTCATCCTGAGAGCTGGTTTTCCAGTGATCGTAACTACTATGTCCCAACAGCCCGATTCTGCAAAGGAACAGCCGACCTGGGGACTTGGAGCTCCTCTGAAGCCCCTTCACAGACATCTTGTGTGCCTTTAGCCAGAGCCTCATTTGAAGGGCCTTATGGTTGTCAGGCTTTGCTCTTGTATTTCTGAGAGGATCAGAAAAACAATTTCATGTGTCTTCCATGCAGGAACAGAAACATCAGATTTAAAGCCTGAACAAAGAGAATTCTCTGCCTCTTGACATTAGTGTCTTCACAATGTCCTGGGAACCTTCTTTCCTCAGGGACCCCCTCCCTCTCACCCACCCACTCTCCACATCTTCCAGCCAGTGGTCACCTCTCCCTCTGCCTCAGTCCTCATCCCACCTGACTGATCAGATCCCTTTTCCCTCCAGGGTTGGAAAACACCTTTGCCTCGGATTTTCCAAACCCTGAGCACATCCACCCCTTGTTTCAAACATGCTGATTAGATGTTAGCCTGTCAGCATAGATCACTGCCCAGAGTCAGGAGGCAGATGTCCAGAGAGGGATGCTGGCAGGGAGAATCTAGCACAGCATGGCACAACGAGAGCCCGGAGCATGAACTATATCCCTTAGCCAAAGGATCTGCTTCTCCACAGGCTACTTATCTTGTCAGTTTCCCCTGCATACAGCAATAGTCAGTGATGCTATAGGAAACACTTCGGTTATTCCATTTTATCAACGTTTGAGATAATGCTCAGAAACCACAGGGACCTCATCAAGGTTCCCTCCTGATCAGAGATGGGAGTTGAGTCCTGGATCATAAATGGAGTCATGGCAAAACTCTGTTGTATCGTGGGCCCACAGGGCCCATGGATCCCCCACCCCTACGGGGGCCATTGCTGTGATTCCTGGGTGCATATTTAGGATTCTTGTTCTGGGCAGCTGATCCTTGTTCTGTAAGATAAAAGCCATATCAGTGGAGAAAGTCAAGTGGAAACGGGAACTTCATCCCCTCCAGCCCACATATCATATTCCAGGAAGAGATGTGGTCAGCGTCCCTTTTATTTTTTTAAATTTTTTGGCTATGCCATGTGGCATGTGAGACCTTAGTTTCCCAACTAGGGACTGAATCTGTGACCCTCGCACTGGGAGCTCGGAGTCTTAACCACTGGACTGCCAGGGAAGTCCGAGCATCACTCTTAAAAGTGCTAAAAAATCCAGGGACAAGGTTCCCATCATATTGCTGGGATTCGTCTAACCAGCCCTCACAGAATCACGAGAAGTCCTGGAGGGTAACTGTGGATAACTGTTCATAAGGATCCCTAGTCAGTTTCTGTGCCAGGCGTGGCATCCTTGTGAAGGAACTTAGTGAAGGTCTGGAACCACAGAAGGGACAGTTGAGCTCTATTCCCTCCTAATCAGAAAAGAGGTCCAGAGATGGTTTTCCAGACTGCACAAATGCATCTGGAATGGACAGCAAGATATACCTGCAGATTTGTCCCAGGGTGAGTGACCCTCCCCGCTTTCTCTCCTAATGAAATCTGGGCCATCTGGACATCCTCAGAGAGTCCCATTGGTCCATGACAGTGGTGATATGACATTGATCAGGCCAAATGTGCAAGAGGTGGCCAGTGTGCCAAGGCCATGAGAAGACACACGGGCTTCAGGGGCTCAAGATGGGCCCCACAAAGAGGTGCAGGGCCTGCTATACCTTCAGGGTTCCCACAGTCAGAGGCATGCCAAGACGCTCTCCCTAAGGTAGGAGACAGTGTTGAATCTTGACCCCTTGTCCTAATCGTGGAGGCAGCAGCACAGCTCCTGGTGGGTCACACCTGGGTACTTAGTCTTCATATCCTGGTTATATGGAGCTGCTAGCTTCAAGTGGGTCCCAGAGTAGGGCCCCACAATCCAGCAAATGCCACGGGGTTGGAGGTGTTAGTGGTGAGGAAAGAATTCACTGGAGATTCCCACACTTGGTGGAAAACAGGTCCTAAAGTGCCTCGGTACACCAAAAAGGCCATGAAACTAATGCACATCCATCTTTAGTAAATAACAAGCCTCAGTTTTGAACACCATGTGTGTGCTCAGCTGATCAGTTGTGTCTGACTCTTTGGGACCCCATGGACTGTAGCCCATTAGGCTCCTCTGTCCAAGGGATTTCCCAGGCAAGAATACTGGATTGGGGTTCCATTTATTTCTCCAGGGGATCTTCCCAACCCGAGGATGGAACCCAAGGCTCCTGCATTGGCAGGTGGATTCTTTACCACTGAGCCACCAAGGAAGCCCAATGCTTTCTTTAGACTATGTGTGAATGTCATATACATTAATTAATTAAACAGAATGGTTTATAGTGTGTTAAAAATTCCATTCCTGATAGAGATGGAATGCCTAACCACAGGACATCGTGTAAACACAATGTCATGACTATCCATTGGGAGCTATCTTTCCACCAAACCACGGGGCTAAGTTGGCACCACAGTAGCCACTATAACGCATAAATGGTGCAGGCAGGACAGAGCGTTCAAGCACACCCATGTTCCCACCACCAGCCATGCCCCTTCTGCTTACTGATAGAAGCTCCCAGGGCCCCCATCAAAGAGGGACTGGCTCACAGCTGCAGGACTGCAGGAAAGATGGGCAGCAGGCAGCCTGGAGCTTCTCATTCCTTTCGGGGCAGCCTCAGCTGTTTCAGCAGCATCACTCCTTTCCTGGGACAGCCAATACCCATCCGGCAATGGTAAGGGGAGGACCTGGAGGCCTGGCCATTCAGCCTGATGGGCACAGCTTCTCATACTCCTTCCTGTTGGATCAGCTGGGTCTGGGGGACTCCCAACTGGCTCTTAATTCTACTTTCCCCTTTGCTCATCTCTGCCTCCTCCTTTCACAAGGGCGAGTCCCTAATGACCATCTCACACTTCCATTTCAACAACTGTTTCTGGAGAACTCTACCTGAGACCAGGCAATACTGAGCGATGTCTGTCCATCAAAACTTGCTTCTTGCCCACAGGTGTGTCTGCACAGTTGAATCGTTTGGTGGGATGGTTTTACTCTCCGATTGGCATTGGCTTTGACACCCACACCTTCTGTGTTCTGGTGTCATCTTGGTTGTTTCCCTCCCCTCCAGCTCTCGGGGGCAGAGGAGACCATGAGAAGACAAACCTGCCTCTGAGATGCTGTGACCCCAAGGTGACACATATGACACGCCACACCCAGCTGCACCGCAGGTTGGGCAGCTCTGGGCAGATGATCCGTGGACCCATGCTGGCTCTAATGCCCCATGTCACCCATGTCGGCTTCTGCCAGAAGCAGACCTTGACACAGGGACTCAAATGCAAGTAGTTGATCTGGAAGGTGATTCTGGGAAACACTGAAAGAGGATGGAGAATGAGAGATGGAGGGGAGGAAGCCCATAGCTGCGCATTAGCAAGCAAGGTACCACCGATGCAAGTGGAGTTTATCCCCCAGAGAAGCATCAACCCTCCAAACCTCCCTTTCCATTTATCTCTGGGTGTTTCCTGGGACTCCCTCCCCCACAGAACTGCTTGCCCTTGAATCCTCATCTCTGAGTCTGCTCTTTGGCGGAACCCAAACCAAGACCCTAAACTGATGTGATTTCTTGAAATTCTTTAAAATGAAAACCACTCTTAGTCTTTAAATGTTAAAACCCATTTATGGGGAGATGTTTACATAAATATTCAGGTCTCCTGCTCCCTTTGAAAATAAGACTAAGTAACAGCAAGGGACCCACTTCTAAGCATGGCAGCAAGCAGCTGTTTTTTCCACATCCTCCACCACGCCCTGTGGTTTCCCTGAGGCTATTTTCCTTGCCAATTATCACTTAGTTGCAGGGTATTTTCCTCAAATTAGAGAAATATTTCCCCTGATCATAGTCTCCATCAAAAATGGGTACAGATAAATCAAGAGCACTGCATGTTTCAAGCAAGAAATGGAAGAAAACACATCTCTATGGAGGAATGAAGGAACCGCATTTCTGTGCATTTCGCAAACAACAGGAAAGACTCTCAGCCCAGCTCTGGCCTCTGAGGGAACGGAGCCTGTGAGCTTGTGGCCTGGAACTGAGGTTTCATCTTCCACCTCCAAGGACAATCAGATCAGACAGGAACCAGGCATTTTGAGGAGCCAATCCTGGGCAAAACTGGAAAGCCAGTGGGGTGTGGATGAGAGAGCTTCCTTATCTCAGAGGACAGAGCCAACTGGAGAGTCCTCACATCCATTTCTCTCTGATGACGCCTCTGACCAGGACACTGGGCTCCATATGCGAAGCCTCATCACGTTATCTTGGACCCTGGCAAAGTCAACACAGATGGCCTTCTTAGACCCATTGTCCCCCTTGTCTATGGTGATGCCCTCACTGGCTTGTACGGAGCAAGCCAGTGCTTGCAAACGACTATGGAGCAAACACGTGCTTTTAAATGAATGGTTTTCTGTGAACTTTCCAAATGTTGGTTATTATTGTTAGCAGTGTAAAAAACATCTACTGCCAAACACCTTTGACCTCCTTCCACTATGTTTACCTAAAGAAATTATTTACAATCTACAGACACATCTCCTTGCTGTCCAAGGGACTCTCAAGAGTCTTCTTCAGTCTTCTCTGGATCTCCACAGAGGAGATCCAATCAGTCAGTCCTAAAGGAAATCAACCCTGAATATTCACTGGAAGGACTGATGCTGAAGTTGAAGTGCCAGTTTTTTTGGCCACATGATGCAAAGAGTCTACTCATTGGAAAAGATCCTGATGCTGAAAAAGATTGAGGGCAGGAGGAGAAGGGGATGACAGAGAATGAGATGGTTGTATGGCATCACTGACTCAATGGACATGAGTTTGAGCAAGCTCTGGGAGATGGTGAAGGACAAGGAAGCCTGGACTGCTGCAGCCCATGGAGTTGCAAAGAGTCGGACATGACTTAGCAACAGAACAATAACAACAGGGACACATCACTGCTTGAAATGCTGTCATTGCTCCTTCAGAATTCTGCTAGAGTGGCACCTGCTTTAGTCTTTACCTGGACTCTCTTCTTTGTTCTTTGCCTATTTGTCAGAAAGGCACAGTTTTAAGCCCAAATGAGGGGAGAAGTCCTGTCCTTAGAATTGTGCTACCCGGACACAATAGCCATTTCCCTTTTTCCCACAGCAGAGGGTACCTAAAAATTGTAGGTTCTTGGGCTTTCCCCCACATTATCTCATAAACATTTCCGTATGTCTGGGCAGCTTTCACAATGTCCACGTCGGGGCTCCTGGACACAGGAGCTCTGGCGGGACAGGCCAGAGGCACCTAGGTTGTTTTTGGTTTCCTTGCTTGCTTATTTGTTCAGCTATGATTCTCTTGTGTTCGAACACCTTCATGCAGACAGCATTTTTTCCCCTCTAAAGTACTTTCTTTTTTTCCTTGGGAAAAATAACTGGGAGAAAAGAGGATGCCTAGGATCAAAGGATGTGAGCTTTTGAAGGCACACAAGAAAGTCAGCCTCAGGACCTTGTGAACAGACTTTACTGTCCACTAGCTTATCTCAGAGCATTAGTTTCCTAGCTTATCACTAACTGGTCTTGGCTCTAATGACTTAGATCAAGAAATCCAGCCCTCACTCAAAGAATGTAAATATGACACTACAAAGATTTTCAAATTGTGCCAAGTTCTTGGTTTCCCAGAGGAAAAGCTGTGCTGACAGGGGCTCAGGCTCGCTGGGGGAGCCCACTTTTCAGAGACCCCCCACCCCAGAGGGCCCTTCTTCTTGCCCACACAGGCCCACTCCCACACACCTGTGTAATTTCTTGCATGCTCAGTTGTGTCCGACTCTTTGTGACCCCATGGACTGTAGCCCCCCAGGCTTCTCTGTCCATGGGATTCTCCAGACCAGAATACTGAAGTGGGTTGCCCTTTCCTTCTCCAGGGGATCTTCCCGGACCAGAGATGGAACCAATGCGTATCCTGCATTGGCGGGTGGTTGTTTACCACTTGAGCCACCTGGGAAGCCCACCCGACCTGCAAATCCGTGGCCACCTTGCCTAGAGCAAGGTGGGTTCTGACATTAAAATGTATTAAATTAAAAAAAATAAATAAATAAAATAAAATGTATTAAATTAGATACGTTCTGTTTCTCTCATATTTATGGTTTTGATCCCCTGTACCCCTAGTAGTCACCCCCAGATCAACATTAACATGGCAGAAAACTCCAGAAATCCATCTTATTCTGTACGAAAAAGCCTGGAAATTTTATACAATTAAGAAGAGAGCATTTTAAATATAATCCTATCCATTCAGCTAAATGCTCTCAAACTATAAGATCCTCTCTCTAAAACAAAGGAATATGTCTTTCTAATCAGTATAATTACATTTTTAAATGAAATTTTTAGAGTACCCTTTCCACGGGGCATGTCAGTTGTTTCTAAATGCTTGATTAGGTTATTAATCTCCCTTCCCTCCTTAGCAATGCACTTCAAGAGGTTACTTTATATCAAGTTCATGTTAATGAAACAATTAAGACCGTTTAAAATAATATATCATTTCAAAAAATATATGATTCCGGATCCCTGAAAGCATCTTGTAAAAGAAGCGAGTATCTCATTGTAGAAATGGATCATCAAAACAGGAAAGCATCTTGCGCAATTGGAAAGACTCAGATATCCTTTCAGCTTGGGGTGTTTTTGTCACAGCCAGAGTCCAGAGTTATCTAAAACAGTTCTATCTTTATTTCTCTCATTTAAGATGTTCATGATTCCTAAGGATCTAAATAATCTCCAAGAGGGTTTGGGAAATTAAACGAGAAAGTGTCTCTGAGATAAAGCACTGCTGCAGATCAGGAGGCTATGATGCTAGAGATCAGGATGGTGACACATGGGTGGAAACTGACGGGAAGGCAACATCAGAGCATCTCCGAGAGGACGGAAATGTTTAATGCCTTATAAGGGTTCATCCATACAGACAAAAAATTAAGATTTGTGAGCTTTGCTGTTTACATGTTCCATCTTAATTTGAAAGTCCAGATAAACAGTAAGTAAGAGGAAAAAGGAAACACCACCAAAGAATCATCTCCCTGAGAAGCAGGATGGAATATATTGTGTACGGGGGTGGGGGGCAAAGAAGACTACTTAAAAGGATGCTCAGAGGGAAAGGCCAGGTGCGTGCGTGAGTGCTAAGTGGTGTCGTCTGTGTCTGACTCTTTGCGACCCTATGGACCATAGCCTGCCAGATTCCTCTGTTCATGGGATTCTCCAGGCAAGAATACTTGGGTGGGTTGCCATTCCCTTTTCCAGGGGATCTTCCTGACCCAGGGATCGAACCCGCGTCTCTCACGTCTCCTGCATTGGCAGGCAGGTTCTTTACCACTAGTGCCCCCTGGGAAGCCCTTCAACTATATTAGGAGTGAAGCAACTTGCAGCCCCCCTTGGCTGGAGTGCTAACACCTTTCAGGCACATTGTTCAACATTGACATTGTGTTCAAGATTGACTTTCACTCCTCTGTTTGGCCTTTTGGAGGATTTGAACGAAAGCAGGTAGGGGAGGGCTGGGAGGGCCTGAGGGTTCATGATCAGATCCAAGGATAAGATGCAGACAAGAAGGCCCAATCAGAAAAGGCACCCAGACTTGGCCCAGAGAGTGCCTCTCACCAGCAGTCGGGCCCAGCAGAGACCCTTGACCTGCTTCCAGCTGTCAGGGATCTTAGTTACATCCTTCCAGGCTCCCACCAACCACAAAGGCCAACCCTGGGCACCTGGTTGTGCCAGCCTGGCCCCCACTCTGCCATTCCTTGGGCTAGAGCGAAGGGTATGGAGAGAAGTGAAAATGTTGGAGTGAAAAAGAAACAAAAAAACGTCCTTTTGCCTTTTTTCATCTGACCTTCTAGGCGAGGTTGCTAATAGGAATTATAAAACCATTTAATGATTTATTAATTAGACCCAGCACCCACGCGGTCCTCATTATGACCATGATCGCTTTTCAGTAATGTGAGGACAAACACGAGTCTTAGAGCAATTCTCAGTAATGGAATTGTGGGCCCCTTCCCCTAAAGAGTTGTGGCTTTGCTTAGGAGGGACTTCTGGGAAACGTGATAAAGCAGGAAGGGGCCTTGGAACAGCTCCAGGAGACCCCACACTTCTCAATAGAAGGAGTCGTCTCGAGAAAGAGAACTACAACAGAGTCCCCAATGTGCTGGTTTTTTTAAGCCCCCTGAGGATGAGTAGGTCCCAACCCCAAGCATTTTTCATGATCTCCATGCGAGGGCTTTCTGGTTCTGTCTGTTGCTGCATTGTGGTCGTCGGACCTCCAGTTAATTCTTAGGTCCCATGAAACTAGTTTAATTTACTAGAACTGAAATTAGGAAACAAGCCCCATTCGCCCCAGTACAGGGCAGCAGAGGTGATGGAAAGCCTCTTTTCTCGTGAGTCTGCTCCTGCAGCTCCTTCTCCAGCCCCAAGCAGCAATTCTTTCTTTCAGTTTTTTTTTTTTTTTTTTTTTTCCTTTCTTGGCATGTTGATTGGGTCTGAGCTCCCCGACCAGGGATCAAACCTGTGCCTCCTTCAGTCAAAGTGTGAAATCTTAACCGCTGGCTCACCAGGGAAGTCCCAGGGATGTTCTTTCTGAAGTAGAAATCACATTTGTCAAATGATCCCCAGACAGATTGACCCCTTCTGCCTGACCCCTCTGGCTGTGCCCTAAACAGGCCTGCCTGCATGCCCCCCATCTTCCTTACTCCTCTCCCCTTCTCCAGACTTGTACCCAATGGTCACAATGCCTGGCTCCCTCCTGCCACCAGGACTTTGCACCAGCCATTCCCTCTACCAGCCAGAAGGGTCTCTCCTCTGATGGCCATTTGCCACCCTCAGCTCCAAAACCACTTCCTCCTTGGGTGGCCTGCCAGACCACCCCCACTCTCCCTCCCACCAACTCGTGTCATTTCACTATCTTCCCCCACAGACACACAATCTCATCGAGGTGCTTGTCTCCTTGGTCAAGGCCGTTTCCCTGGGTGTGCAGACGGCGCCGGGGCAGGAGAAGTGCCCCCTGAATGAGTGAATGGAGTGACTCCCGGGTGTGGGGGCCATGCTTTGTGTCTTCGAGGTAGGGGCCAGGGTGAGGGGTGAGGGGATGTATAGCAACCAGAGCCCAAGAGAAGTCAAAGTGAGAAAAGCAGGACCTTAGCCTGCGGTCGGCAGGGCAGGTTGGGAACAGTGCCCCCTCCCTTTCTGAGCTCTGGTTCCCTTGGCCCCAGTTTCTTCCAGGTCCGTGTGCAGAGGACCCTGAGGCCAGCCCTGTTTCCCAAGCAAGGAGCCAGGGCCCCAGAGAAGTTAAGTACATTTAAAAGTTTTCAGAACTAGCGAGAGGCAGTGATGGGAACTGAGCCTGGGTTTATGTCCAAGTTCATTTTCCTAAAGCCTTCTCGGGGGGGATCGAAAGAGTAGGCGGAGGTGGGGGCGCGGTGAGGGCCATGTGGGGAGCTGGGGTCTGGGAGCTCACAAACAGGCTGAAACTACATGTGGACATTTCAGGCCGAGGGAAGATTGGGTCCAGCTGGGCATAAGCCCCCACCTCGGCAGCCCAGCCAGCCAGTCATGATTCTGTGTGGCTGCAGAGTCTTGGGAAAGGCTACAGGCCATGCTTTCCAGGGGAGGGGGCCCTTCCCCCTGGACTCCAAGCCTGTTGCTCAGTCTTTCTGGCTCCTCCTTGCTTTTTCTCCAGGACTTGCAGCAGCTGATGACTCACCCAGCCCACCTGCCACATCTGCAATGATCATGTGCCACATCCAAGGTCATCTGACTTTCGGGAAATCTCAGGACAAAGACTGGGGCCCCCAGCCCTCCCCCAGCCGCCCAACCCCACAGCCCATCAGCCAGAGGCCCCCGGAGGTGCCTCATCTCCTCGGGGTCACCAAGTTCACTGCTGCACAGCCCAGCCAAGAACAGAGGTCTTCCCAGCCAGGCACGCCCTGCCAAGTCACAAAGACTTTACTGTATATATTCCAGACAGAGGAGGAAGAATTTCAGGTTTTTCCACCCTGACAAAGTACTGTGGATTATTTGCAAGAAGTCTGGGAAATTCCAGAAGTCTGTTTTCAAAAGACGCCTACTTGGCTGCCCTGCCTTCTGCGAATAATCCCTCATTCAGGTATGGAAGAAGATGTATTCTGCTGACATTTCCAGGCCCCGTGGTCAACTCCTTGGATGGAGAGAGCCACAGAGGGAGCAACTATAGACCCCAAATGGTGCCACCCACCCATCATTCCTAGAGTTGTCTCTCCCAGGAGCGAGAGACAGGCTTCCCAGGTCACCTGCCCAAAGCCAGCACCTGGCTTTAGTTTGGCGTCCATCCGAGTTTCGGCGTCTGTTCCCCATTACTTTGATTCCAGCCTTCAACTTGGTCAGCCCCCCTCCCTCTCCCCCATAATGTGCCTTGGCTTCTACATGTAAACTCAGATCAAATCGAAATTCCAATTCATGGGCGTAAATTGTCCGTGTGATTTGAGTAAGTGGGACAAGGCTGGTTGTTTTTCCTGGATTTCTAGACGTGGTATTTACACGTTGGAAGGCACTGGTTGCATAATTGAGCGGTTCCTCTTGGATGGGTCTATACATTGCTTCTGTGTTGAGGGAAAATAAAACAGGACCATGAGGGGAAAACTGGTTTTGAATTAAGCGAACTTGTCGCTTGCATCTAGGAACTATTTATAAAACTACAGAAGGGAATTCATAAAACATACGAGTATAAAGAAAACCTGAAACCGAAACCCTTTCTTCCCAAATAATTTAGACTAAAGCCTGAGGATCATACACTGAGTGTTTAAGAAGAGAGCTATGGTAGATCATTTTAAAGATATAATTATAATGTCACTCTAGGAGTTTTATCATGTAGATGGAATTATTGCATTCCTAAATGTTTTGTTCTTTTATGAGGTAATTTTTATTTTAAACATTTTAAAGGCAGAAAAGTTCAAAGACTAATAAAACAAACACCTGTGAACCTTCCACTGAAAATCTGACAGTTGTGAACATTTCTTCTTATTGCCCCAAATATTTATTTTTTAAGTAAAGAAATGGAATTTTAGGATCAAGAAAATTTTGTGTATTTATTCTGTCTTTGGACTCCCACATAGAGGCAACCTCTGCCATGAACTTAAATATCTTTTCAACCAGATGTCTATATAGGAAATATTTGAACAGTATACATTAATATTTATATATGCCCCAAAATAATGTAGAGGAAACTTTTCCTAGAAATGGCCTGCTAATAAACATTTTGGCATGGGGGACCACATGGCCTCCATGGCAGCTACTCAGCTTTGCTACTACTGTGTAAAAGTGGCCGCAGGCAATATGTGAACAAATGGGTGTGGATGTGTATCAATAAAACTTTATTTACAAAAACAGGCAGTGCGTGGTACTTTGCCAAGTCCTGTTGTACAGTATTACGTTGTGTGTCGATTTAAATACCTGTCCATGGAACTGAAGTTCATTCTTTTTAACAGCTCATTAGAATTCCGTCATGTGTGTTATCTCATTTTATTTAGCCAGCTTTCCACTGATAGGCATTCATTTTTTTTTTTTTTTTAATACCATCTGCATGATCCAACAGGTTAGTTGGAGCTGACATAGTCTGGCTGGAACTGAGCCATTCCATGAACTCTTGAGTTGTTGGGGGTAAATTCAAGCTTCAGAGGGTATGGTGGCAATCTGATTGGCCTGTGCCCCCACGGGGCCATTGTTACCTAGAGTGCACAGTTCAAAAGCTAAAACGTCCCCCTTTAATTACCCAGACAATTCTCTCAATCTCCTTTCTTTGTTTCCCTTGAAGGTGTGGCAGACTGCTTGCCCCCAGAGAGGTGGGTGCTGGCAGAGCACACAGGTCACACGCGGGCACCTAGAGAGGGCAGGCCAGATGCTAGATCCTGAATGAGAGATGTGGGCTGAGGGTGTCAGCCCCGTCTAAGTGCCAGTGCTGCATGGGAGCCTGGCTACTGCTGCCATATCCTTGACTCTTTGAGAGAGAAGCTATGGATCTGGACAACAACAGGAATCCTCCCAATTTTCAAATGTAACAAATTAATGGAAGGATGGATGAAAAGAAGGATGGGAGGAAGGCAGAAGGGGAGGACCCCTCTGACACGGAGTGGAACAGTCCTGGCCAGAGTTTCCAGTCTCTGGAGGAGAATAGGGACCAAGAATTGTGGCATGGAAGGTGAAGAAAAGCCTTCTGGGCTTTTCTCCTGGGAACTCTGAAGCCCCTCACTCTGCCCTGTCTTCTGCCTCTGCCTACCTCAGTGGGTCTTTCAGCCTCACAGGCTGAGCCTGCAGTTTCCTGTCTGTAAAGTGGGGGCTGAGGATTCATGCATTGCTGACCTATTTTCAAAGATGGCCACCTTGGGAAAAGCAGAAAGGAAGACATTATCACCATTACCCTACAAAACCTCTGAAATGGAGTAGAAGCAGCAGCTCTTGCCTCCAACACAGCCTCATCTGCTCTATTTGAGAGCATGTGGTTGTTCATGAGCTCCTGCCCCACTGTACTCAGATAGAATCCGGACTTCTCTCTGGATTCTACATCCCTGGAGCCTATTGAGTGCATGATCTGTTATGGGTCCAAGAAAGTCACTCCTTCCTTTGCTTTCTTGCAAGACATTTATGAGCGTACGTCCTGCCCTTTCCCCAATCTCTAATAACCTACTTTTTCTCTTCCCCTTACTCCTCCCTCCTCAACTTGGAGAGAGTATTTTTGCAATCATTTCCCATTGTTTCTGCTTGTTTCTGTTGAATTTCATTCCAGGTCCTGGCCAGTTGTGCAGTCCAGGCATCTTCCTAGCTTTTGGTGAGCATCATCTGATGCTTCCCAGGTGGCTCTGCCCTTGAGTTTCCCTCATAGCTCAATTGGTAAAGAATCCACCTGCAATGCAGGAGACCCCAGTTCAATTCCTGAGTTGGGAAGATCTCCCTGGAGAAGGGATAGGCTACCCACTCCAGTATTCTTGGGCTTCCCTTGTGGCTCAGCTGGTAAAGAATCTGCCTGCAATGCTGGAGACCTGGGTTCTATCACTGGGTTGGGAAGATCCCCTGGAGCAGGGAAAGGCTACCCAGTCCAGTATTTTGGCCTGGAGAATCCCATGGACTGTATAGTCCATTCGGTTGCAAAGAGTTAGACACAATTGAGCAACCCCTGCTGTCACTTTCCCAGGTGGTGCTAGTGGTAAAGAACCCTCCTGCCAATGCAGGAGAAGATAGAGACTCAGGTTTGACCCCTGGAGTAGGAAATGGCAACCCACTCCAGTATTCTTGCCTGGAGAATCCCCTGGACCGAGGAGCCTGATGGGCTACAGTCCATGGGGTCACAAAGAGTCGGACACGACTGAACGTGCACACACACATTTGAGGTATTTCCCTTTAAGATTCAAAAAAAGTTTTTTTAGATCTTCTTATAGAATGCCAGTCTTCCCAATATGCTGGAGCTAGACTCTGGCACACCAATAGACAAGAGGGAGTGTTTCCTTCGGGCTTTCTAGCTGCTCTGAGTGCATCTGGAAGAAAGGGGCTATTCAGAGGTCATCATGTGCACAGAAAGCTTGAAATATCTACATCCCTTTCCTCACAGTTGACCAAACTAGCTTCTTCCAAGGATCCTGGGTCCAAGCCACAGGGGCAGCCAGCCTTTAGAGAGACCCAGGTGGAGTCACCACAGGATAATGACAGCCTAATGTTAGAAAAATAGGAAACTGGGACAGGTCACAGCCTCAACGGACGCACCATTAAAGCTTCCTTCCCATCACTGTAACTGGCCCCTTCAAGAATCCAGGCCTATAAAAAGGAACGTATTTGAGTCAGTTCTAATGAGGTGTATGAACCTAGAGTCTATTATACAGAGTGAAATAAGAAAAATAAAGATTATATCTTAACACATATATATGGAATCTAGAAAGATGGTACTGATGAGCCTATTTTCAGGGCAGCAATGGAGATGCAGACAGAGAGAGCAGACTTGTGGACACAGGCGTGGGGGAGGAAGGAGAGGGTGAGACAAACGGAGAGAGTAGCATGGAAGCATAAACACTACCCTATGTAAAATAGATAGCCAATGGAAATTTGCCATATGAATCAAGGAACTCAAACTGGGTCTCTGTAACAACCTAGAGGGGTGGGATGGAGAATGAGGTTCAAGAGGAAGGAGTCGTATGTATACCTATGGTTGACTCATGTCGATGTATGGCAGAAAGCAATACAATATTGTAAGGCAATTATCCTTCAGTTAAAAATAAATAAAAGAAAAAAGCAAGAACCCAGGCCTTGTCTGCGCCTCCTCCCGTCCCCTCTGTAGCTGGCCCATGCACACAGATCAGACAGATCAGGATGAAAAGCCAACACAGCAGATATCAACTCGATTTTCATCCCAGGCTCTGGTTTTCTAACCCAGGATATAGAATATACCCAGATACGGGCTTGGACTCAGCCCAAGAAGCAGAGAGAGGAATGGGGAAGGGCAGAGACAGAGGCGATAGAGATAAGCCAGCCTCTCTCTTCCCGGGTTCTGCTGTTTGCATTTCCCTCTGTTTCATCTCTCGGCTTGATAGGAAAGCTGCTGATGTGTGAGGCCAGCTCTTTTCATTCCATATGCAGGGCTGTTCTGTGTTCTTTCAAGGGAGAGAAGACCCACAGCACTCAGAAGAGGGATTTCCCTCGGCATGTGAGAGCACTGGGGTCAAGCTGGCACAGGGCCCACGATGGGGGCGACCACGGGCTTGACTGTTGTCTGTGATGCCGGCCGGTTGGCCTTGGGAAAGGCACTTGTTGCCTCTCTTGAATCTTCAATTTCCCCAACTA
The DNA here is from genome assembly GCF_055505025.1 of Bos grunniens. NCBI lineage: Eukaryota > Metazoa > Chordata > Mammalia > Artiodactyla > Bovidae > Bos > Bos grunniens. The sequence goes on along the minus strand of NC_141177.1, from coordinate 26,543,879 downwards.
TAACACAAGAACCTGAGCGGTGTCCATCTCGGACACTGTTGTGAGCAGCCGACCAGCCCAGAAATGAAAGAGCAGCAAGCCTGAACATGGCTCCGGGTCCTGCCTCCCAAGGTGGGAGCTGATACTCTCACTGTCAGAATGTGGGGAGGGGAGACCGGGAGCTCCGTCCCACAGACAACCCCCAGAGGGATGGCAGGAAACAGCCATAGGTGGGGAAGGGAGCAAAGTGCCTCCCAAACTTCCTTCCAAAACCCCAGAGTCCTCTGTACACTGTCTCGCCCATCTCCCAGCTGCCTGCAGACCAGAGTCCACTGCCCAGGGCAGAACCTGCTGTCTCTTGGCACAGAGCTTGGGGGCTCCATAGATATGCATGGAAGGGTTGAATAAATGGCATTCTCCCATTGTCTTTCAGGACCTCACCACCCCCATCATCCACCTAGGCTGGCAGCCACCTGACCACCCTCACCTACCTCACTGGAAACATCTCCCCACCCTAGGACTCTGCCCTTGCCATCCATCACTGGACCGAACCAGTGCCAAGCCTGTCCCTCTCCCCTGAAGTCCACAAGCGGTTTGTCCAGGTCCTTTATTGGGGAGGCATTACACCCTGAGTGTGTACATTCCCAGGTCCCCAAGTATGTGGACAGCTCCCCAGGGTGGAGACCCGCCTTACACTTAGGACTGCTCCCATCCTGCCATAGCCTAGGGCTTCTCCAGGACCCATTTCTTTTCCTTTTTTTTTTTTTTTTGATATGCAGTCTTTATTTTTTTTAAACTTCTTATTCTATATTGGACCATAAAGAAGGCTGAGCACTGAAGAATTGATGCTTTTGAACTGTGGTGTTGAAGAAGACTCTTGAGAGTCCCTTGGACAGCAAGGAGTTCCAACCAGTCAGTCTTAAAGGAAATCATCCCTTGAACATTCATTGGAAGAACTGATGCTGAAGCTGAAGCTCTGGTACTTTGGCTACATGATACTGAGAGATGACTCATTGGGAAAGTCCCTGATGCTGGGAAAGATTCAGGGCAGGAAGAGAAGGGGACGACAGAGGATTAGATGGTTGGATGGCATCACCAACTCAATGGACATGAATTTGAGGAAAGTCTGGGAGATACTGAAGGACAGGGAAGCCTGGCGTGCTGCAGTCCATGGGGTCACAAAGAGTCAGACACAACTTAGCAACTGAACAACAACAATAGTTTCAGGTGGATAGCAGAGCAACTCAGCCACACATATATGTGCTTCCATTCTACCCCAAACAGGACCCATTTCTTACTTTTCCCTCTTTGGGCATTTTCACTTGGGGTTTCTGTAAAGAGGTCCTTTATACTGCTATTTCTCCCCTTCACTTTCTCACTTTCTTCCTTATATCTCTCCATAAAATTCCCCCATTTGTTCCCCAATTCCCTGCTGGACTGGGAATACCTTGACCTTGATGAAAGCTGCAAATCAAGATCAAACCACCATTAGAAACTCTGCTGGCCTACAGGCTACAGCATGGGATAAACACCTCCAAAGCCAGCAGTAGTGAGAGGCACAGGGCACAGCCGAGCAAACGATGAGATAAGTCGATGCTGCCGATGACTTCATGGTTGACCTTGGACTTAGCTCTGCCATTTCTCAGCCTCTGAAATCATCTGTAGAGAATCTGATGGGAAGAGGATAGACAGTCTTTGAAACCTTCATCCAAGAGGCGCCATCTAAATCCTGTGTGACTTTTATTTTTAAGTGTTTAATTGAACCCCCTTCTGGGATAACGCAACCAATTCCTGAAATACAGTCTTAGCAATAAATTTTCTGTAAGAATTTACTGCCAGATTAATAGTTTTGTAGTGCAGCTATTATTGTTTTAGTAAGAAAAAAACATTTGAAAGACTGTGCACAATATATGTATATCTCAGGGTGAGCTCATACAGGCAGGCAGTCAAATGGATGAGTCGGCAGGGAAACCAACAAGTGGGGCTCAGGGCTGCTGGAGCACAGGGGTCTCGATGGGGAGAAACAACCAAGAACCTTTGCTGAGTGCTCACTATCTACCCCCACCCCTCAGGAGCACTTCTGGACTTGGAAGTCTTGAGAACTGTTTGACATAAGACTGTCCAGGAGTAAGAAAACAGAGACATTTCTTCTGAGCATCAGCTCGGATCCGTGAAGACAGGTAACCATGGTCCCCTGGGAAAGCCACCCTGGCTCTGGGATCACCACTGGACCAGGACAGCAGCATGTGACAAGTCATGATGTTGACCTCTTAGAACTGGACATGTGTGTCTGGAGGCAAGACTGGGATGAGGATTTCCCTGGTGATCCGTGATTAAGAATCTGCCCTGCAATGCAGGGCACACAGGTTCGATCTTCGGTTGGTGAAGTAAGATCCCACATGCCTTGGAGTAACAAAGCCCACAGGCAGCAACTACGGAGCCCATGCACTCTGGAGCCCGTCTGCCACAATGTAAGATCCCGCATGAGGCAACTAAGACCCAACGTGGCCAAATAAATAAATTTAAAAAACACACACCTTAAATATGATTGACATTAAAGCAGGAAGACAAAAACTAACATATTCATTTTTCAAAAAGACTTGGATAAGGTGTGGGGTTGAACCTTTGGTTCCCAAACACTTTGCTCATTTATTGACTTGTCTCATGCCTCCTGGCTTCCGCTAACCTCTCTTTATCTTAGACTTATCAATCATCTTGCTAACATGATACCTTAACAATTCAAAGACCCAGCAAGCCACAAAAAGACAAGGAAGGGACCTTAAAAGCCTATTGCTAAGTGGCAGAAGCCAATCTGAAATGGTTATGAATTGTACAATTCCAACTACATGACATTCTAGAAGGTGCCAAGCCATGGAGATAGTAAAAAAAAAAAAAAAGAGAGAGAGAGAGAGAAAGATCAATGATTGGGGATGAGGGGTGGGTCCCATAGCCACCTGAACCTGAACTCTAGCACTAAATATAATGAATTATATCACAAACTCTAGTTTGCCATCTGTTTCCTTGAAGCTGTGACTCCAATAACAACTGGGGTGGATCCCTTTTGCATTCCAGCTCTGATCTCCATCTCCAACCTCTAAGCCTTGGTGCATAGCCCCAAGTCCAAGTCCAGTATTGTTGAGTAAATGAGAAATAGTGTGAATGTTTGCAACTTGCCATCTTTAAGCCTACAGTCCTAGACCTACAAAATCAGGCAAGCCTACTCCCCACCCCCACCGACCCCTCATCCAGGAGGACTGTATGTATATTAATGCCAGGAGCTTAAAAAACTATATTAAGTATGTTGAGACTTCCCTAGTGGTCGGCTTAGACTCTGAGCTTCCAATGCAGAGGGGCTGGGTTTGATCTCTGGTAGGGGATCTAGATCCCGCATGACATAATTAAGAATTTGCCTGCTGTAACTAAAGATTCCACATGCCGCATCTAAGACCTGGTACAGTCAAATAAAAAATAAATATTAAAAAAAAAAGCCTCAGAAGGAATGCAGTCCTGCTGACACCTTGATTTTAGGACTTGTGATTTCTAAAATTATAAAATCATAAATGCGTGTTGTTTTAAATCACTAGTGTTAGTCACTCAGTGTCTGACTCTTTCGGACCCCATGGACTATAGCCCTGCCAGGTTCCTCTGTCCATGGAATTCTCCAGGCCAGAATACTGGAGTGGGTTGCCATTCCCTTCTCCAGGGGTTCTTCCTGACCCTGGAATTGAACCCAGGTCTCCCACATTTTGGACAGATTCTTTACCGTCTGAACCACTAAGTCTGTGGTAATTGGTTACAGCAGTGTTAAGAAACTTAGTTAGTACAATATGTCGCTATCTGCAAGTTAGTGGATGTATTGATGTGTGCACTTTAGATTTGCACAGTTGGCTGTATGTCAGGTCGTATCTCAACCTCAGCACTACTGATGTTTGAGGTCAGCTTACTCGGTATGGAGGGGGCTGACCTCTGCGCTGCAGCCTCCTGGGTCTCCATCCACGAGATGCCAATGGCGTCTCCTCACCCCCAGATGTGACACCCAGAGCGACTCCAGTCACTGCCAGTGTTCCCTAGAAGGCAAAACCTCCCTTGGTGGAGCAGCACCACCATCTGAGTATCAAACTTCAACATGAAAACAATTTAATAAATCCCACGTAAAGTGAAACAAAACAAACAAACCCTCCATCCTACCCCAACCAGAACAGCTGTAGAAACACTTGCTTTACTCAAGGCCCAGACAAGCTTGTTCCTTTTGAGAAGCTGTAAGAAGTGCACCAGGTACCCTCTTAGAGGAGGTTTCTAAGCCCCCTGGTTGTCCCCAGCAGGCAGGGGCTGAGGGTGAGAACATGCAGCCTCGAAAGGGACCAGGCCGTCTTGATGGAGAGCAGGCCGGGGAGCCCCCCATGGCCCTGGGCTCTTCGGTCCCTCCCGTGTTAAATGGAACCACCTGAGTTAGACAGAAACCAGCCTTGGGGCTGGAAACCCGAGCCCCCTGGAGAGGCTGGGCCTGCACTGCATGAGGGGCGCATGGGGCTTTGACGGTTCCCAGCTGGCACTTTGGAGGGAGAGTGCTGGGTGGCTGATTAGCTGGAAGGAAAACAGGGTGGGAGAAGAGACAGCTTTCTAAACAAGACGTTGCTGCCTGAGCAAGTCCCTCTTATCCCTGGCCCTGGACTAATTGTCAGCAAATCTACCTTCCCAACCATCTAATTGCTGATAAGTGACACTTGAAAGCTCCAAGAGCCCAGGCCTGGTGGGGGGCAGGGGGTGCTGGCCCCACTGTGGGCGCCCTCTTTGCTGGGCAGGGTCAGCCCCTGGGTCCCCAGGGTGGGTGGGGGAAGCACTCCACGTGCCCAGCTTGGCTCAAGTTCCACTTTGAAGGCCTGGGATCACTTCCTTTGATGTGGGGTCAGCAGGTCACATGGAAATTCCAAGAAGAGCAGAAGGCAGGGGGCTGGAATCCAGGAGACAGAGCACAGCTTGGCGCATCAGGGGACAGCTTTTGTAAACAGGACCTGTAGCTTCTGGGTGCTCTGGCTCCTTTGCAGCTGGGACACTCAAGGTGGCCCTGGAATGCTTTCTTGGGCTCCTGGTGCCCTTCTCACCCAGGTTCTAGGGCAGGAGAACCAGTTCTGAAGATCTGCAGTGTGAGCAAAGTGTTGAAGGGAATGGCTACCCATCCCAGTATTCTTGCCTGGAGAATCCTATGGACAGAGGAGCCTGGCAGGCTGCAGTCCATGGGGTCGCAGAGTCGGATACGACTGAAGCGACTAAGCACGCACACAAAGTGTTGTATGGGGGGATTGTGGCCTCAGATCGTTTCCTGAATTAGGGGGATTCCATTTTCTACTCTTTCATGCGGTCTGTCCTCACACAGGTCAGAGCGTGGGACAAGGAAAGGATAATCCCCTCATCCTTGTTCCAGACACTTTAATCCTGAACCCTGATGATGAAATGAAACCTCTGTCTCTCTCACAGAGGGATAACTCCCAGGCTTTGGGTGCAGGGACTCCAGAAGAGGGGTGTGGGTGCAGGCTTTGCGGGTTGTGCCAGCGGCAGCCAGTGTTTACCAGCCAGGCTGTTTCTCTCTCCTCCTTCCAGGCAGAGATTAAATGTACAAAACAGCCCAGCTGTTGGGGAGGCTTTCTTTTGGCAAGATTTTTTTTTTTTAAGAGACTGTGGTCACTGTCCAGCTTAGTGGAATCAAAGAAAAATAAAATGGACCCTTGCAGTTGTAATACCTGCGGTCCCCTTGGTAACCCAGCATGATACCTGCCATCAGGGCCTCATGACTGTGGGTCAGCTTAGGGCCCAGCTGGGACCCTGGGCTGCCATCTGCCCCCCTAACGGGAGGTCCCTAGCAAGATCCCACCAAGTCATCAGACCAGGCCCTGTCTGTCTGGTGGGGGAAGAGCTTTACCCTATCCAAATGTTTATTATTCAGACTTCTTGGAGTATTAATGCTAAGATATATGAAAATGCAGATGTTGCTCTTTCTATGATCCAAGAATGTGAGGTTTAGGCAAAAATCCTTCATTGCGCTTGGCACAGGCTCCCTTGACGTTCACTCCACAGGGTGGGGTGTCTCTGACCGCTGCTTTTGATGGTTTTCCAAATATCTTGATTCCAGGAGCTCAGAGGTCTGCACATCACGTGCTGGACTTCCAGGCTCTTCAGAGCAGGTTTCTGCTCCCAGGGTGGTCTCTAGCCAAGGGGAGAAACAGAGGTCGTGATGGTGCAAAGGCACACACTCCCGGTGGAATGAACGGTGGCCTTTCCTAGTGGGAACCAAGAAACAGCCCTGTCAGGGGTTCTAGCACAGACACATAGCCAGCTGTGAGCTGTGCACCCACGGACAAGTCGCTTCCCCTCTCTGTGTGTTTATCTTCTCACTGGAAAACGGAGCTGATGACATAGCCCCTCCTCAGGGATGCTCACCACAGTCCCCTGGGGCCGCACTGATTGATGGGGCTGTCCCGGCCCTGTAGGCTTGGCTTGGCAGTCTCCCTGGCCTCTACCCACTAGAGGTCCTCTCCCAGTTGTGACAAACAGAAACGTCTCTGGACATTGCTAGACACCATGCATGCATGCTAAGTCACTTCAGTCGTGTCTGACTCTTTGCCATCCGTGGACTCCAGGCTCCTCTGTCCGTGGGTTTCTTCACACAAGAATACTGGAGTGGGTTGCCTTGCCCTCTTCCAGGGGAACTTACCAACCCAGGATTGAACTCACATCTCCTTCGGCTCCTACACTGCAAGCAGATTCTTTACCGCTGAGCCACTGGGGAAGCCCGCCAGACAGCATACCTGACCTCAAGGGCCATCGCGAGGACTCAACCCATTACTACGTATGAGCCTTCAGAGCCTTGGAGGGGAAGTGTTCACCTTAAAAACAAAAAGAAAAAAAGCCCTTGGAATCGGTAGTGGGTGAGACTCCTTGCCAAACTCTGTCTGCATCTCCTCCAGCTCTGAGAGGGGGCTACTCACTTTCCTGGGAGCCCCCGCCCTTACTGCCTCCTAGGCTGTGACTTATGACCATTGTGTCCACTGGTGATGGGGCCGCAGCATGGCCAATTGTTCATTTCCCTTCCCCTCTCCGGCCCTTTGCACAGTTGCTCCTCCCTGGTAGACGCTGGGTTATGGAGGACTTGATGGGACTTTGGGTTGGGGCTGTTTTTCTCCCTTTGCTTCTTTATGCCCAGCAGTGCTCTTCAATGGGCTGCTGCTGGAGTCTGGATGACAGAATTGCAGAAACACCAAGCATCCTTAACCAGGCCCGGGGAGCCAGGCAACCTCTGCCCAAGTGCTCTCAGGATGATTTGTGGTCTTTGTGATCCCAAGTACAACATCACCTCCCTTCGCCATCACCATACTCGGGAACGAAAGCCTCCCAGCCTGGAAACATCAAGCTCTTGGAAGAGGCAAAGTGGATGCTGAGGGACCCAGAGAGTGCCCTGACAGGAAGGACCCAGAATGGCAGCTGGAGATGGGCCAGGAGCATCCAGCTATGCCCCAGGAGGTGAGTGATGTGGGGAGGTAGAAGTCTTCTTGGCTTGGCTTGTGGGGTGCCATCTGTGTGTTTGGTAAATGCTGTCTGTGGGCAGAGTTCTGTGGGCCATGGCGGGAGATGGTGGCAGCATGGTCTCTGAACTCTGAAGTCCCAGATGGAGCCACAGTGTGTGATACACTCGTTCTCTCGAAAAGGCAGAGGAGCTGGGGTGCCCTGGCTGGGTTCCCAGGTGATGGGAGGCGGGGGTGGCAGAGTCAACAGCACCTGGTGCAGCTCCGGCCCGGGGGGCCAGGACCCACACAGGGGCCCCTCGTTCCAGGCAACAGGGGACATGCTCCTGCTTTCTCCACAAACAAGGGGAAATTGGTCATGACAAGGCACACATTTTGAGGCATCAATTCTCCGTCATGATTTTCAAAGGGAATAAATGAACCGGGGAAAATAAAGTGACAGGTGGGGACGATGGTGGCCCTTAATGAGTGGGCCCTCACACAGCTGAGTGCTTGTCTCAGCTGTTCTGCTGCAGTCACCGGGGCCCGAACATTCGGTGGATGCAAATAAACATTAATCAGCTTATTCAGGGGTATTTTATTTGCTGAGCCAACACGAATTCTCTTGGCAAATTTTCCCTACATCTCTCTTGATGGACTCTCTCATGGTCTTTTAAACAACTTCCTGCTAAGTCTGCTTTTCAGGGTCTCTCTCTGCTCTCTCATTTTTTTCTGCAATAACTTCATTAAAAGGACTTGAACATGGATGCCAACTTGTTGGGTTTTTTAAGAAAATAATGACTGTACTTTAATAGTAAGAGACTACGTTTATGAAAAAAAAAAAAGGAGACTACATTTCATAAAGATGCCACTGAGGGTTTATAACCTCCAGGGTTTATAATCCTTCTTGGATTCATCTTGTCATTACCACCAGTCAGATATTTTATTCCCTCATTCATAGCATAGTTGATCTTCTTGCTTCTCACAAGGTGAAAAGGTAATGCACACATTCATCGCTTTCTCCCAAATCTGTTAGTTCTGCTCCGTGTGATCTTCAAAGGTTCTGCCTGGTGCTTAAAGGATCTCTATGCTAGTGAGGACCCAGACTCTGTGTAGCAGGACGTTGCCATGCCTTGGGCCACTCCTGCTTGCCAGCTGCATGACTGCCCTCGCAGTACGTGAAGAAAAGCAGCAGAAATTCATCCAAAGAATATGAGGTTGCCTGCCTGTGAATGAACTTCCCAGATCACTGTTTTTAAATGTCTGTTGTTTGGAGAGCAGATCACGAGTATGAAAGTTCAAGTTCAAGTGACAGATGTGTGTCAAGGAAGTCAAATCAAGAGATGTAGATGGCGGGTCCAAAAAAGAGTGCAGGTACCTGCACACATACGTCCACCTCCCTCTTCTCACTTGGCTCTTCTTCTTTGCTCTCTCTTTGCAAAGGAGATGCAGTGAAATAATGCCTGAAGGTCACAGAGACATTGAAACTGAGGAGGTTTCACCCCTGAAAGAGTAGGAGCTGACTGGCCCACTGGGACCAGGAAGCAAAAGGTGAGGATGAAAGTTTTGTTCTCGTTCCTCTTTTTCCAACGGCGACCCTAATACACTCATTCATTGTTTCTCGCTGACAGTGAAAAATCGTGACCTTTTTGGTTGTGTTCTCATTGACAGCAAAGGGATGGATCTGCCTAAACAGAAAATCAGACTTATCAAGAACATTTTTTGCCATCTGGGAAAGGCAAAACTAACAGACCTTTTCTGAGCAACAAAGACTTTAGCTGGGTCCTGCCACTCCATGTCATTCATTCACTCATGAAATAAACAGTCTGGGCACATAACCTCTCTGAATCTAAATTGTTTTCTCACCAAAGATCTCTCCCAAGATCCCTGCGAAGAATCCTAGTTTCCTGGGTGGTTTTCTGAGCCTCCACGTTTCACATTAAAAACATGGTCAATGGAAATTTCAGTCCTATTCTAGAAGGTACAACGGACACATCCTTAAATTCAGACCACAATTTTTTTTTCATCAAGACTTTCATACTCCAGAAAGCAAATGAATGCTGTGTGTGGAGTGAGAGTTTCAAGGCTCTGCATGATCACTCACTTCTAAGTTAAAGAATGTCCCAGTGGCTCAGCAGGTAAAGAATCCACTTGCAATGCAAGACAGGAGACATGGGTTTGATCCCTGGGTTGGGAAGATCCCCTGGAGCAGGGCATGGCAACCTACTCCAGTACTTTTGCCTGGAGAATCCTATGGGCAGAGGAGCCTGGAGGGATCCAGTCCATAAGGTTGCAAAGAGTTGGAAACAACTGAAGGGAGTTAGCACACACAAGATCAACTCAATTCAATGCATTCAATGGATGAAAACATACTTGTGCATCGTGGCCAAAGAGAGACAAGGAAGAAGGGTCAGAAGGGAAAAATGAGAGGCAGAGACAAAGCCAGGGAAAAGGAGGAGAGACTAAAGAGGAAAAGAGAAGGGAAGACCAAAACAGAGGAGCAAAGGAAAAACTGTTTCTGTAACTTGAGTACAGGCGTTGCATGGGAACCTGGGATCTCCCTGTGGACACAGGCCAGGTGTCACTACCTTTTGTAACCTTGGGATGTAGTAGATGGTGAGCACTCAATAATTGCACCCAGTACACAGTAAACACTCAATAACTGCACCTGGTACGCATTAAACACTCAATAATTACTTGAATTTTGGACATGAGGCAGAAAGAATCTGGCTTTCATGGAAAGCCCTCCCTCATTTTGTGGCTTAAATGAACTCACCTTGATTCAAGTCAACTCTTTTCTCCTTTCCTCTTTTTTTCTTTCATTTCTTTACTTGTCTTATTTCCTCATTTACCATTTTGGAGAGAAGATAACTGAAGTTTTCCAGTTGTTTTTGGGCTGTGGCAACCAGGGGGAGCCATACCCTCAGAGAAACCTTACATCCAGGTACGAGGCTCTGAGAGTGAGGTTAAGATCAGCGTTTTGCTATCGCTTTCCAACTGAATTTCCTCATTTCAGATAAAATCAGATGGGAAGGAGTTTGCCACTGCTTTAGGAAGCCCTTTCTCCTAAAGAGAGCTTTAGGAAGCTCTCTCAGTGGACAGACAGCTTTGGATTAGAAAGAAGGCTTGTCCTACTCACACCCATGTGAGGAAGAAGATTCCTCTGGGTTTACATGGACACTCAGAAAGGATAACTCCATGGGCCTAGAGTTTGGCCGAGGTCACACGGTCAGTGAGAAGGAGAGCCAAGACTCCAAGTTAAGGCCTTTGCTTCCTAAGTAGCTATCTTCTGTCTACTTCAGGGAGTTCTCACTTGTAAGGACCAACCCCTGAATTGCACCGGATGGCTTTCCAGAACCCCAAGGGTGGATTTCTCAGAGATTCTGGAAGGCCCTCATGGTCCAGAGTGTGTCTTGCCTCCAAAGTCATCTTCAGTTCAGTTCAGTTCAGTCACTCAGTCGTGTCCAACTCTTTACAGCCCCATGGACTGCAGCATGCCAGGCTTCTCTGTCCATCACCAACTCCCAGAGCTTACTCAAATTCATGTACATTGAGTTGGTGATGCCATCCAACCACCTCATCCTCTATCATCCCCTTCTCCTCCTGTCTTCTATCTTTCCTAGCATCAGGGTCCTTTCCAATGAGTCAGTTCTTTGCATCAGGAGGCCAAAGTATTGCAGTCATCTTCAGGCTTTAGTAACCCCATGCCCATTTCTCAGGAGATCTCATTTAGGGGCTTCACAGGGATTCACGGTGAAAAGCTGAAACAAGTGATCTTATTCTAACTAAAGTGTGAAGGGTTAACATGATTTTATTTCCAGGAGGTGAATGTTGCAGATAAAGGTCCACAACCAGGGCACAAACACTGTGGGAGGACTCACTACAAGGAGACTGGTATTTTCCAAAATTCTACTTCTGTTTCCCTTTAGCCAAATGATATCAAGTCTCCTCTTGGGGAGTTTCAGCCAAGTCCAACCTGGGTTCAAAGCATGTCTCATTTGCAAATTATTATGGAACTGGAACATCTAAAAATAAACATTGTAGGATTTATGGCAAATTGAAAAAGTCTCCTCCTTGAAAGTGATTCTCAAGTGAAACCCAGTGAGAACGATTGTTCTGGGCCATCCAGGAAATGTTGGGATTGGCGGCTGTTTCATAACCATCCTCTTTTCTTGTGAACTCTGAAACATGGTAATTTAGAAATGATACATTTGTATCAATGACTATTACAGAACACATTTTAGACTATTGCTTTCAGTATCATGAGACATGCTATTTAAACATTTTATTTCAAAGTTGGAGCCAGCAGTCCATACTGTGTGTCTAGCCCCACTCCCTCAGTTGCACTGTAAGAAAGTTCAAGATCTCAAGGTCAACATGTAAGAATGTTGTGAAAACACCAGCAATGCCCATAAGGAAATGGTTTCTCAGGGGTCAACCCAGCCCTCAGAGGAGCAGCCAGAGAGGTTTTGAAGGAAACCCCAAAACAAGAGGTTTTGGACAGCCAATGCCACCAAGAGAAAGACAATAGAAGGGTGATTCTGACTTGGTAAACTGTTGGCCATCTGGTCAACCACTCACAGCTAGGTTGAATTATGCATTCACTCATTCAACAAATATCTATTGACAACTCCAGAGAAGGCAATGGCACCCCACTCCAGTACTCTTGCTTGGAAAATCCCATGGACGGAGGAGCCTGTTAGGCTGCAATCCATGGGGTCGCTAAGATTTGGACACGACTGAGCAACTTCACTTTGACTTTTCACTTTCATGCATTGGAGAAGGAAATGGCAACCCACTCCAGTGTTCTTGCCTGGAGAATCTCAGGGACGGGGGAGCCTGGTGGGCTGCCGTCTATGGGGTCGCACAGAGTCGGACACGACTGAAGTGACTTAGCATAGCATAGCATTGACAACTCCATGGCATGTGCAGTCCTAGGCAGTGGGGATACAGCTGTGAACACAGCAGACATCTCAATAGCTACTTAGGAAAGTTGCCATGGGTAAGACCTTACAGGGTTGGGAAGAAAGGAAAAGTAAGTTACTAGCCCTCTCCTCAAGGAAGCTCCTTATTTAGTTAGAAAGCAAGATGTAAACCCAGGAGAAACTCAGCAGCACTAACCATTTATGTTATTCAAAGCATCAGCAGATAAGACAGCAGACAATTAGGACTGAAGAGGTAAGGACCCTCCCTACAGTAGGAGGTGGGATTTCAGCCCAACCATAGAGCCTTGCTTTATACTACAGCCTAAGTGTCTGAGAAATGGAACGATGTTATTCCAAGTTTTATTGTCTTTATCTCCCAAATCTGAATACATTTCTCCACCTCCAACATCCCCAACTATTTTTTCCTACCCGGACCTCAGCAAATGTGACCTCCTGTGTCCACATCTGCTCCCCAGCCCTGACCCCTCCACACTGTCACAGAAGGACCTCAAGGCCACTCATCAGATTCTGTCATTCCCTGCTTGAAATCCACTGGCTTCTCCCAAACTTAGATGAAAATCCCAATCCTTCACCTGGTCTTCACCTCCAGCACACGTGGGTCCTGCCTGCTTCCCGATACTGCCCCCACTCCCACCTCTTATCCTCACCCCAGGGTCTTTGCACTTTCTCTTCTCTCTACCTAGAACATCCTTACTTCTATTCTGCACATGGCGGGCTCCTTCTCATGATTCAGAGAACCCTTCCCAGACCCCCACATTTAAAGAAGCCTCTCCTGATTACTCTCAATCCTGTTTTGCTTCATTCATAGGCTTTATCATCTTGTTTACTTATGGATTTGCTTGTGTGCTGCCTTCTCCCACACTAGAATGTAAGATCCTTGAGAAAATGGAGACTTGCCTTGTCTATACCATATCCCCAGCAGCTGGCAGGGTTCCTGAAAGATAGCAGGACCTCAGTAAACAACTATCAAAGAAATGACTTTCTCTTTAATCTCCTAAAGCTGGAAGATTTTGAAGGAGAAGTGGGATAAGACACGGGGGCGTTGGGGGGGGCGTGGAGCGTTGAGCCACACAAACACGTATGGCCAGAGTGGAGATAAAGATGATGACTTAACCTAACCAGTTGTAGCATGGTGGGGAGAGGAGTGAGGAAGATGGCGGCTGTGCTCCACGTCCCAAAAGTGGTGGAGAAGCCCCAGTGGACCCAACCCCGTATGGGTCCATTAGTGACCTGATGAAGACCTCACTGGGATGACATATTGTATAGTCTGTCAACAAGGCTGAGCTAATCCTTGTTGATTAGAGACAAGGGGGTCATTAGGAGAAGTTACCCTTGGCCTAGAACTTCTTCGCTGGGCCACAGGAGCACGCATCTTTACAAGCCGCGCCCCACTTCCAGGAGCCCAGACGCCCCCCCAAGGAACTCCCCCACTTGAATGGCACAGAGGCATCCATCCCACGACCATCCTTTGGGTGGCCAGTGGCCCTGGGACCCCATGTACCCCTGTCTGGGAGCTGTTAGCTAATCATCACAAGGGGACCCCCTACGGGGAGGAACTATCTTGTCCTGGGAAGGCCATCCGCGGCCAGCACGGTCTCCAGGCTTCCCCCCTGTCCTGTGACCCTGTCAGCAACTCCTCCAGGGCTGTGTGTTTCAGATGGGGAAACTGAGGCTCACAAAGGCCCTGTGACTTGCCCAGTTTCCCCTAGTCAGAAAGAGAAAGAGCAGAGAGTCGATCAAGTCTATGATCTCATTCTGTGTTCCCTCCAGTGAAATGGCATGGATCGGCAGCCTGGAAATCTTCTGTTTATTTATTTGGGGGGTGGGGGGGATTGCAGGCACAAATGCATTAAACAAGGAGCAGAGAGCAACACCTGAAATCCGTATATTCAAGAAGAGGAGATTGGAGACAAGCCCCTCTTCCTGGGTCCCAAGTCGGGGCCTCTAAGACAAGGAAAGACTGGTGGAAGCTTCTAGAAGGGACTGAGTCTCTAAGAAAACATTGCGCAGAGAGTTTTACGGTCGCTACCTGCAGTTCCGTCTGTGGCCGCGTGGGCGCACTGTTGTGCAGCGAGTGAGCGCAGTGCGTGGGGGGCGGCGGCGCCGGGACTGCTCGGTTCAGCAGAGCCCAGCGGACGGGCGAGGGGCTACTGGTGGCCCTTTCCCCTTCTTCTGGCCCACGCCCCCAGCACTGGTCCTGCTTGCGGTATCGCCCACCGCGAGTTCCAGGCCTCCCCCTGATGGAGCCCAGAGGAGGCGGGTCGGGAGGCAGACCCCCTGGGAGAGGAGCTGGAGGGAGAGATACCCCACGGGGGGAGGGGGCTGGGCCAGGACCAGCTTACTCGGGCGGACAGCTACCCGCCTGGGGGCGTCCAGATTCCGCCGAGTCCTCAGGCTGCCTGTACAGGCTGGGGGCAGTGAAGTGCCACCGGGGAGGTGGGCATTGGGTGGGGGGTCCCATGTCCCCTCTGGGCGGGCCTGGAGGGGCAGGGAAGTGCTCAACTGGGACACTGAGTACCCTGGCTGGTGTGGAGGGGGACAGAGCAGCCTGGCTCAGGTGGAAGGGGACCCCAGGAGGGGCCTTGGGAGTGAGGGCTGGGGGCCCTGGGAGAAAGTATCCACCACTTCTGCCCCTTCCCTATGCCAAGGTCACTGGTGGGCCAGGGTGCTGGGTGGACCACAGAGACTTGGGGCCTGGACAGTGACACGAATGCACTTTTCAGCCTAGGGAAAGGGGTGTGTGTATATCTCTCTTGAGAGCCAGGGGTAGGGTGTGTGTATGTGTGTGTGTTCACAGAGGCTACGGAGCCAGACTCTGGGCGCAAGGAGAACAGAGCCGGTGGTGGGGTTTCCAGCCCTCGAGGGAGGTGTTTCCACGGTGGTCCACAGCAAAAAACCATGATTTTTCCTGCGGAGTGAGAGAGACAGAGAAAGAAATGGATAGATTGATCTTCTTCCCAGAGACACACACACACACACACACACACACACACACACACACACACACACACACACGTGTTTCCCTGAGCAGGAGAGACAGAGCGACAGACAGGGGCCTTCTCACAGCCCGGAGGGTCCCGTCTGGTGGTGCCGGGTGTGGTGGGGGTGAGGACGTGTGTTTCCTACCGCCCTGTGTTTCTTGGCTGCAGCAGAGGAGCCCTTTCCAGGAGGGGATGAGGGAGGGAAAGGGGGAAGAAGGGGGGCATCTCCTGCCCACACGAACACACAGAATCCTCTGCAAACTGGGAAACAGCGTGGCTTCTCAGCTGGGGCGGCCTGAGTGATGGGGTGGGAGCCATGTGCTCAGGAGCCAGGCGACAAGGAGGCCTTGTGCGTGTGTGTGTGCGTTTGTGTGTGTGTGTGTGCGTTTGTGTGTGTGTGTGTGAGAGAGAGAGAGAGACAGGAGTTTTTTTGTATATATTGGGAAAAACAGCACGTATATTTTTCTGCTTGAACAAAATCAACGAAATCAGGAAATGCACAGAGAGACAGTTTGTTCGTAACCACACACGTGTGAAAACACAAACACACACAGTTTTCTTCTTTCCCAGTGTGCACTCTTTCTGGCTTATCCGTGCTGTCCTGAGGAGAGGGGAATGATTTTGGCCTGATGATGAAAAGCTTTAGGGGGAAGACTTTGCCGGAAGGGAAAAAAGAACATTTTCTACCTGGAGATGCACATGTTTCTGTGAACTGAGAATTACAGTGCTGGGAATTTAGGTGGTGCACACTTAATGAGAAAACAAAGACCTTCTGCCCGTGTGTGTGTGTCTGTGTCCTGACATTCTTGCTCCATGGGAAAAACATGCGTTTTTTTGGCCCTCAGGAAGAGACAGTCTAATAAAGGAATTATCCCCCTACACACACACACACACACACACACACACACACACACACACAGAGTTTTCTGAATTTGAGGATGTATGTTTTTATCTGCTGTGGTCTTTATGGGGAAGGATGCATTTCTGCCCAGTGATTTTTAAAACGTGATTTTTCAGAGTGGAAATAGAGACTTTTTTTTTTTTTTTGCCTAGAGACAAGCATACATACAATTTTCTGTGAGCTGAGAAACAGAATGTTTGTTTGTTTGTTTGTCTGTTCATTTTCCAGATAATACAAACATAAAGGAGAGTCACATTTCTGTGTGTGTGTGTGTGTGCGCGCACGCGCGTGTGTTGGGAGTATTTTTTTTTCTTTGTGGAAAAAGAACATCCTTTTTTCTGCTTGCAAGGAGTTGGCTCATCTCAGAGAGACTTTTTCTGCTTATATCCACATGCACACACAGCTCTCTTCTTTCTGTGTGTGAGAGAGAGAGAGACAGACAGACACACAGACACAGAGACAGGGAGTTTTTCTTTCTGGGAAAAGATATATACTTTGGGGGTTGTAAGAAGACAGACCCCCCAAAACAGTGATTTTGTGGACACACACACACACACACACACACACACACAACTTCCAGATACAAAAAGGCGGTAAGAGTGGGTGTGAGTTTTCTCTCCAGCGCCCTTCCTTTGGGGGGTCATTTGTCTCCAGGGATAATGTACTTTCGAGAAAGTCTTCTAGAAGAAGAAGGCATTTTCCATTTGCAGACAGATTTTTTGTAAGCCAAGCACGAGAAAGAAAGAGGCTTGATTTCCGAGTGCTACACTCTTAGTGGGTGGGGGGCACGTTTCTTCCCGAATGTAAGTCCATGTGCGTGTAGGTGTACAGAGAGGGTAACGGATGCGTGGAAACACACACAGTGTTCTTCCTGCTGTGAGTCTCCATGTGACTCTGTGTGTGTGTGTGTGACAGAGAGCTCTGGACCCTTCTCAGTGAGCAAGAGTCTCCATGATTTCTTGAGAACCAAGAATTCCAGAGAAAGATCTTGGTTTTTCAGGTGATATAAACTTAGGGAGAGGAAGGGAGACGTGTGTGTGTGTGTGTGTGCGCGCGCGCGTGCGTGCGCGTGTTTTTTGAGGAAGATAGATTTTTCTGCCAAGAAAAAGGCAGGTACATTTTCTTTTGGCCGAAGAGACAGACCAGTAGACACATGTTGCTTCTGTACAATGAATGAGTAAGCTTTTTTCTGGTGCAAGAGAGTAGGGGCAGCCTTGGGGATAGGCATTCTGCGCATGAGAAATCATTTTCTGCTCATAAACAGACACACAAAATTTTCCATGAGCTAAAAAGTAGTGGTCAGGGGCTCAGTGCTTAGTGAGAGGAGAGAGAAATGTGTGTGTGTGTGTGTGTGTGTGTGTGTGTGTGTGTGAGAGAGAGAGAGAGAGAGAGAGAGAGAGAGATCTGCTTGCAGGAAATGGATAAATAACAAAGACATGTTTGTGCTTGTATCCCCAGCACCCTCGCATATGCATCGCTTCTTGCTCTGTGTGTCTGTGTGTGTGTGTGTGTGTGTGTGTGTGTTGTAAAGACAGTTGTTTTATTCTGTTTTGCTTTGTTTTCCTATCTGGCAGATCCACCTCTTTCTGAGCCTGCAGCGAGTCTGCCCAATACCAGCAGTGTGTTTTGTGTGGCACAATCACACACACAACCTCCTCAGTGTGGAAGGGCTGGCTTTTCCAGGGGGTGGGGGGCGAGGCGCACAAAGTCAGGCCTTGCTGCGGAGTGTGTGTGTGTCTGGTTGTGTGTGTGTGTGTGTGAGATGTTTGTTTTCCTGTCTGGAAAATGGCACATCCCCTCCCCATCTGCAGGGAGACTTGGGCTAACAGAGAGAGGTTTCTGTTTGTTCTGTTGGGTTCGTCTGTTCCTGCACAGCACACACACACGCATTCACGTGTGCACACTCACACACACAATTTTCTTCTTGCCCAGACAGAATTTATGTGTATGTTTTTTCTCTCTGGTACGTATTTTCTCAAGGGAGCTAGTATCTCTGCTCAGTGAGAACTAGCTACAGGATAGACTCAGAAAAAATAATTTGTGCCTAAAATACATGCATGTGCACACACACGTGTACTTTTCAAGAAGCTGGGAGATAGAGTGTTTATTTCTTAGGTGAAAAGTCCCTAAAGAAGAGAAGTAATTTCTGCCTAGTTTTAACAATGAATAGAGAACTTTTTGACTGAGAGACAGTGTATATGTGTGTGTGTGTTTTCCAGATTCTTTTGCTGGAGAGAAGACACATAGATTTTCCTGCCTGTAGGGAGACAGTCTGTGGATAAAGTCTCTTTGCCAATAGACATGGTCACACACGCACGTGTGCACACACACACTTTTATTCCTGCTATCAGAATGAGATTAAGCCTTTCTCTTAGTGTGAGTGTATGTGCATCTTTAGAGAATTTTCTTAGTGTGAGTATGTGTGTACCTTTAGAGACGTTTCTGAAACAGAAAGAGACTAACAGAGAGAGAGAAAGACAATTATCTTTAAAAAGAAAAAAACGGGAAAAAAGAAAGAAAAAAGGGAAAGAAGATGAAGAAAATAAGAGGGGGGCCTTTTCTGGCTCCTGCCTGCAGACACGTGTTAGCCCACATCCTAGGAGTGGGGTGTTTTGTCAGCGAGACACTCAGTGAGGGAAGGGAAGACATTTGTGTGTGAGAGAGACAAAAATGGTACTTTTTCTTTGTAAAGAAAGGGCATATTTTCCCCTTCATTGTGGGGAGAGATAAATCAACCCAGAAAGACATGTATCTGCTATACACACATCTGCATGCGCACACACAGACACACACAGCTTTCTCCTGGGACAGAGAATTTATGTTTTCCTCTGCGGTATGTGTGTTTTCTCAAGGCAGCCGGCATCTCTGCCCAGTGAGAACAAGCTCTAGAAGGAGACCCTGAGAATAATTTTTACCTGATACACACACATAGACATGCACCCACACCCACACCCACACACAACACTTTTCTGTATGCTGAGAAATAGAGTGTTTTTCTCCAAAGATATTTCCCTAGATAACGCAAGTAATTTCTATCTAGTTTTAAACCCAATAGAGAGAACTTTCTGCCTGAGTGTGTGTACACGCGTGTTGTGTGTGTGTGTGTGTTGGGGGGAGGTATATGTGTGTGTGTGAGAGAGACAGAAATAGACACAGAGACAGAAATAAAGAAACAGAAAACCACTGAGACAGAGAGAGACAGAGATTTTTTTTTTCCTTCCTGAAAAAAAAATCACAGATATATATTTCAGCTTCCACGGGAAAAAAGACCCCATGCAGAATCACTTCTTTAAGTATTCCTCTCTCATATGTACTTTTCTTAAGGAACAGGAGGTACAGGGGTCCCCCTGCTCTGTCGGGGGTGTGGCCCAAGCCCCTCCACTCAAGTGGGTGCTGCAAGCAGGAATGGTAGCGAGCCCTCTGTGTTCCTGCTTTTCCTGCACCAGTGAGTGGGCACCACGGGCACCTCAGGGCTGATGCAGGGGCAACAGGGCAGAGCAGGATCAGGACAGTGCGAAACATCACCCTGCTCCTCAGAACAGCATATGATGAACTTATTTACAAAGCAGAAATAGACCCACAGACATGAGAAACAAATGTATGGCTACCAAAGGGGAAAGGGGTGGGGAGGGATAAATCAGCATGTACATACATACAAAATAAACAAGGAACCACTGTGTAACGCAGGGAACTATGTTCAGCATTTGGTAATAATCAATAAGGGAAACCTAGACAGCATATTAAAAAGCAGAGATATTACTTTGTCAACAAAGGTCCATATAGTCAAAGCTATGGTTTTTCCAGTAGTCACGTGTGGATGTGACAGTTGGATTATAAAAGGCTGAGTGCTGAATAATTGATGCTTTTGAACTGCGGTGCTGGAGAAGATTCTCGAGAGTCCCTTGGACTGCAAGAGGATCCAACCTGTCCATCCTAAAGGAGATCAAACTTGAATATTCACTGGAAGGGCTGATGCTGAAGCTGAAGCTCTAAAACTTTGGCCACCTGATGCAAAGAGTGGGCTCATTAGAAAAGACCCTGATGCCGGGAAAGACTGGAGGCAGGAAGAGAAGGGGATGACAAAGGAGGAGATGGTGGGAAGGCATCACTGACTCAATGGACATGAGTTTGAGCAAGCTGCAGGAGACGGTGAAGGACAGGGAAGCCTGGTGTGCTACAGTCCATGCGGTCGCAGAGAGTCAGACATGACTGAGTGACTGAACAACAAGGGAAAAGAGTCTGAAAAAGAAAATATAACTGAATCACTGTGCTGTGCACCCGGAACTAACAACAGAGTCAGTCAACTATGCTGCAACAGAAAAGGTTAATTCAATCCAAAACAAACACCCCCCCACCAAAAAACCCTTATGAATTGTTTATTTCTGGAATCTTCCACTTAATGTTTTTGAGCTAAGATTGACCATGGGTAACTGAAATCACATGTGGGGGAGTTGAGGGGGCCCTGGCATTGTTACCTAGAGGTGAGAGTCTTCAGAGAAAGGCTTTAGGGGGCAGGAGCATTTCACTAGGGACCTGAATGGTTCCCTGTGTGCTGAAAAACAGATGGGGATGACTCGGCATTTCAGGTGGTGGACACTCAGCGAAAAAAATATAGACTATTCTGTCCTGGGAGGGTCCCTCCTACCCAGCAGTGAGACTCTTACCTATACAGACACGTGTGTGTACCCACGCCCTCCCCCTGGGGCAGGCAGGATCAGAGTGTGTGACATTTCCTTTAAACACTGCCTTAAAAATTGGTGTCTCCTAATTGTTATGTATAAAATAAGCTACAAGGATATATTGTACAAGGGGAATATAGCCAATAGTTTACAATAACTACAAATGGAGTATAACCTTTTAAAATTGTGAATCAGTATATTGTATACTATAAATTACGTAGTATCATACATCAACTATAATAAAAATTAAAACAAAAAAATAAACCAAAATAGTGTCCAAAACCAAAACATGCAAATCTATCCAACAACAACCAAAAAATGGCCTGTTAAACCCAGAGAGAAAAGGCAGAGGAACCAGAGATCAAATTGCCAACATCCATTGGACCATAGAGAAAGCAAGAGAATTCCAGAAAAACATCTACTTCTGCTTCATTGGCTACACTAAAGCCTTTGACTGTGTGGATCACAACAAACTGTGGAAAATTCTTCAAGAGATGGGAATACCAGACCACCTGACCTGCCTCCTGAGAAACCTCTATGTAGGACAAGAAGCAACAGTTAGAACCAGACAGGGGTCAACGGACTGGTTCCAAATTGGGAAAGGGGGAAAGGAGTACCTCAGGGCTGTATATGGTCACCCTGCTTATTTAACTTCTGTGCAGAGTACATCATGAGAAACGCTGGGCTGGAGGAAGCATAAGCTGGAATCAAGATTGCCAGGAGAAATATCAATAACCTCAGATATGCAGATGATGCCACACTTACAGCAGAAAGAAAAGAGGAACTATAAAGAGACTCTTGATGAAGGTGAAAGAGGAGAGTGAAAAAGCTAGCTTAGAACACAACACTCAAAAAAACTAAGATCATGGCATCTGATCCCATCACTTCATGGCAAATAGATGGGGAAACAATGGAAACAGTGCACAGTGGCAGATTTTCTTTTCTTGGGCTCCAAAATCACCATGGATGGTGACTCGAGCCATGTCATTAAAATTAAAATACACTTTTAAATTTAAAATGTATTTTAATTGAATTATTAAATTAAAGTATTTGAATTTTAATTAATATTTAATTAATTTTATTTAAATTTAATTTAAAATTTAAATTAATTAAATTAAAATTAAAATTCTTGCTCCTTGGAAGAAAAGCTATGACAAACCTATACAGCATATTAAAAAGCAGAGACACCACTTTGCTGATGAAGGTCTCATAGTCAAAGCTATGGTTTTTCTAGTAGTCATATTAGACCATGGATGTGAGATGTGGACCATAAAGAAGGCTGAGCACCAAAGAATTGATGCTTTCCAATTGTGGTGCTGGAGAAGACTCTTGAGAGTCTCTTGGACAACAAGGAGATCAAACCAGTCAATCCCAGAGGAAATCAACCCTGAATATTCATTGGAAGGACTGATGCTAAAACTGAAGCTCTAATACTTTGGTCACCTGATGCAAAGAGTAGACTCATTGGAAAAGACTCTGATGCTGGGAAAGACTTGAATTTGAGCAAACTCCAGGAGATAGCAGAGGACAGAGGAGCTTGGTTGGCTACAGTCCATGGGGTCACAAAGAGTTGGACACAACTTAGCAACTGAACAGGAACAACCCAGAGAGTGGGGAGGAGGGAGAAACATTCTCTGTCCAGAGAGACACTCATGTACATGCATACACACACACACACACACACAGAACTTTCTATAAACTGTGAAATGTGGAGTATGCATGTATGTGGGAGAGAGAGAGACACAGACTTCGTACTATGGATACAGGACAGGACCAGGTGACCGGCCCTGCGCTGCTGACTGCTATGTCCCGCTCCTGACAACAAAACTTCCCTTTCATGGGTCAGAAATAGGCCAAAGTGCCAATATGCTGCCTGCCTCGGAAATATGTAACTGGAGCAGAGGGTCTGCCCAGGACCCCTCCTCCAGCCACGCTGGGAAGTCAGGGTGGGTCTATCTTTGAGAAGACCTGAGCAACAATGTGTGGAATTTGCGGTGGAGCAGGGGTGTGGGGCTACTGGTAAGCTTGTGGTTTTCATTACCACCTTGCTGACTGATGGGATGTGGTCTGTGGACCCAGGACTAACCTCTGCAGTGGCCCTATGCGCTCCCCCGCCTCCCCCGTCAGATGGGGATCAAGACTGCAGCTTGTCCGGCTGTGATGGGGCTGAAGAGGGGCTGCTGGGAGGATTTAACTCAGTGACTGGGCTCAGCAAATGGAGTCTTTGGTCTGCATTATTATTACCAGCTACAGAAATACTAACCATTCCCCCAAAGAGTAATTTTCCCTTCATTTTTGTGAATGTGCTAAGTCACTTTAGTCCTGTCCAACTCTTTGCAACCCCATAGCCCTCCAGGCTCCTCTGTCCATGGGATTCTCCAGGCAAGAATATTAGAGTGGGTCGCCATCTCCTCCTCCAGGGGATCTTCCCAGGGTCAAACCAGAGTCTTCTGTCTCCTGCATTGGCAGTCAGGTTCTTTACCACTAGTACCACCTGAAAAGTCCATTTTTGTGAATAGAATCCTTATTTTGTGTGACAGTATGCCCAATTCTACAGAAAGATGGCTGATTTGTTTAAGCCATTTCAACCTTACTCTCTATTGCCTTGTTTGATGTAGAGATAGGCATATAACTTACTACTTTTAGACAATGAAATGCAAGAGGAAGTCTTGGGGGGCTTCTGGAGGAGATTATCCCTCAGAATAAAGACAGAGTCCTAAACAGAAAGTTCTTTGGCTTATATCCCCTATTTTCTTGTTTGGAATGTGATTGTGTAAGTATATGATGCTTGGAGCTCTAGCAACCTCATTGTGACCATGAGGATGACAAAGCAGAAAGATGGGAAGTGTGAGTTTTTGGTTATATTGCTGAGTTACTGCCCATCTCTTGGCTGCTATTGGTACACGATTAGTCAGCCTTGCTATTTGAGTCATTTGCAGTTAGGTAATTCACCACCTGCCACCATAAGGATTTTGACCAACGTATCTTTAGAATGGATTACGCTTGTCATTCTGAAAAATTCCAGATGGATGAATGGTTTGAAACAAGCAACAAAAATGTCTTATGTACTTTCTAGGGAAGCAAACAGCCTTGTGCTGACCTCTCTTTCTTTAGAAGCTAAGGGTTCGAAAACAGCTGCAAATCAATTCAACTTTCCTCAAACGAACCCTGTGTTAGAAGAACTCAACTCCAAGGGCTTTTGTGTTTGAGAGTCCTAGGGTGGATCCTCTTGTGGCATAAACAAACTTGCTCAGGGTTGCTGGTTCCATAACAATAGTTGGCATTCAGGAAGCATGGACTACAGCTCTTTGAGGTCCAAATATTAAACCCAGTTCATGGCAGATGGACACAAAGCCTCCCACAGGCACCTTGCTAACGGTACTTGGAGAGTTAACTCTCAAGTTCATGTTCAAGTCTATCTCATCCCCAAACTTGAGTCTCAACATGGCCTCCTAGGAGTTGCCCTTTGGAAAAACCTGCAAACCTTTTTCATTCCACTGCTGGTGGGGGTGGCATTTAGGAGTGGTGGGGGCCGTGTGTAGATGTGGAGGTCTCTGCAGAAGATGAGGCAGGGAGGGGGCAGTCACAAAGAGAGAGACTAATAAGACGGGGGCTTGAAGAACAGGAGTACAGAACAGCAAACATGGGGCATGACCTCTGCCCTGAGAGTTGCCCTAACTGCCACTTCTCTGCTCCGACTCAACCACTGCTCCTCTGGGCATGTCTGTTCCCCTTTAATCTTGTTATCCAAGTTGATCCTTTGAACAACCCTAGAAGGATGAGAGTTTGCAAATTAACAGCCCTTGGCCACATTTGGCCCACAGATGTGTTTTCTGTGACTTGCAGAGCTCTTTTAAACTTGGATCTTGAATGTTTCTGGTTGAAGCCTGTGCTCTGCTCTCTACAGAGTCCAGGTTCCTGATTGCATCTCTCATTTCCCAGGTGAGAGAGGTGAGTCTCATCCTAGTCTTTCTTTACCCCTGGTACCTGGCACAAAGTTGGTGTGTATGAGTGTTTCTACTTGAGTGAGTGAATGAATGATCCAGGTTTCTTGCTTGCATCCAATTTTCAGAATAAAAGAAGACATGTCAAGAGACTCCTTTCCTGAGGCACTGTATCCAAGAGAAAGCAAGACCAGTACCTTTAAAACAAGAGAGGTAGCTGGTGCTGTGTGGTGGGGTCTCACCTATAGGGGCAGGTGGGGTTCAGGATTTGAAGGAGTGAGACTGTGACAGATGCTGAAGTGGGCAAAGGTGGAAGAGATGAGGAAACCCAGAAAAATGGGCAGAGTTTGTCTAAGGGTAAAGAAGGACCTGCCTTGCACACAGCAGGTGCTCAATAAATAGGAGTTGTTTTGATCCAAAAAAACCATGTGGACCTATGCCCTGGAAAATAGTTGCTGGCATCCTGTTTCAATAAATATTTTGGTGATAGATGAGTGATTGACTGGATGGATGGATAGATGGATGGAGGGACGAATGGATGGATGATGGATAAAAGAATGGTGGGATGGATGGAGGGAGGGAGGGGGGGAGGGAGAGATGGATGGATAGATGATTGGGTGAATGAATGGGTAATTAGATGGGTGGATGGATGGATGGGTGAGAGGACATTTCAAGTTGGTCCCAGCAAGTCATGGAACAAGGCAAGGGCAGTGAGATTAGAAGCAAAAAAAAACAAAAACAAAAACAAAAAAAACGTGTTACTTCTGGGTCGTCCAAAAGTGAGACGCCGTGTGACTTCCTCCCCTATCTCTGTGTCTAGATGGATGGTCTAATGATTTATAATTCCACCCCTCCCCCGCCCCCGCCTCCCCGCCATATAAGCAAATCAGAAGATGTTGACTGTCGGCTCTCTGAGGGTACAGAGCAACCTCCAGCTGGGAGTTAGTTCCCCAGAGGACTCAGACTCAGATACTCTCTGAATTTGTCTCTTGCAAGCTCAGTAAAGGGCAGGACAGCTGGCTGCTGGCAGGGTTTCCAAGAGCCCGAGTGAGGTCACGAAACATTAATGGACTTTATCACTTTGTCAAGAACTTAAAATTGCAGTCATTTACATGACCTCATTTTAATTGCTGTGATAAATAATTTTTACTTAATTAGGATGTATAAACCTATGTATCATTTATTAACAAAAATAATTTGCAGTAAAAATTCGTGTGTTTTGCCATTGGACACATTCTGTAGTCTTTGGAAATTCTGAAACATGAACAGTCACACAAACATCAGAAGCAAACATTCATAGATGCGCCTGAGCAGCGCTTTCAGTCTTCCTCTGCACCTGGCTGCTGGTGTCTAGGAGCTGTAAATAAAGAAGATCAGAGAATCAACAACAGCCAAAACTGTTTTTTCGGGTCGTTACAAAGAACCTTGCAGCTGGGTTGGAGGTGTCTTATAATTTGCCAACTTATCCAAGCAGCCTCTCTGTGCCTCACTTCCTCACCTGCAAAATGCACCATAATTGGACTTGCTCCTGAAGGTGGTGTTTGGGTTTGCATGAAAAGGACCACAGAGGACAAATGTTCTTTCGGATGACTCAGCATCCATTTCACTTTCATATGTGTATATATATTGGGTGTACTGCAGTGTGTGGGGGGGTTTTTGATCCCTGATCAGGGATCAAACCCGTGTCTGCTGCAGTGGAAGTACAGAGTCCTAACTACTGCACAGCGAGGGAATTCCCTTCCCTTTCTTCTGGTAACTGTATCCTGACATTCCTGGAAGAATACACTCTCCTTTCTCAGTCCATGTGGTTTGAGTGGGGCTGACTGCCCTAGATCTTTAGGAAAGGGGTTATGCAACTCAGCCCTAAAGCAGCCAGCATCATTGTAACCATAGTGACCCAGATTGTCCAATCTGAGTGAACTCTGAGATTTTTGTTGGAGTGACTAGAAGATGTCCTTCCCCACTGGGAGCTACAGGAGCAGAGCCCTGACACCAGCACTTAGACAAGCAGAGCCAAGAGAGTTCTGAGTCCTGCGATGACCCCTGTGTGGCAGGATCCAGCCATACCTGAAGCTGGAATACCCCTTGGCCTTTCAGATATGTCAGCCAGTGATGTCTGGTTTGGACTCAATGAAGTGAAAGTTGCTCAGTCGTGTCCAACTCTTTGCAACCCCATGGATTGTAACCTGCCAGGCTCCTCTGTCCCCTCGATTGAGCTTAAGCCATTTGAATTATTCTCTTTGTGAGTGAGTGAAAGACTCTTAATAAAAAAAACTTCAAAATAACACTTAGAACAAGGCAATGGCACCCCACTCCAGTACTCTTGCCTGGAAAATCCCACGGAAGGAGGAGCCTGGTAGGCTGCAATCCATGGGGTCGCTAAGAGTCGGACACCACTGAGCGACTTCACTTTCACTTTTCACTTTCATGCATTGGAGAAGGAAATGGCAACCCACTCCAGTGTTCTTGCCTGGAGAATCCCAGGGACGGGGAAGCCTGGTGGGCTACCATCTATGGGGTCGCACAGAGTCGGACACGACTGAAGTGACTTAGCAGCAGACTCATGGTAGAATTCAGTAATTGCTAATAATTACTGTAACTTTACAAGATTAAAAAAGCAAAATTTGACCCTTAAAGTAGCACCCTGGCCTTCTGCTCCTGGTGATCCCATGAGGAATGGGGTGCGGCCCCACAATTTGAGGCATTTGCATCAGTTTGGAGCATGAGATAGAACAGGAAATAGATGACAATTCAAGGTCCAATAAAATCAAATACTGAACCTCAATAAATCATAAAAGTTGAATATGTTATGTCTCTCCAGAGACACAATTGTTATTATTAATAACAATGAACTGATTCAGAGAAAGGAGATACTGGAATTGGCTGAAGTGACTGAGTAAAGTTTCCTGAGGATGGTGGCTACTCAATCCTTCAGTCAACAAATATTGATTAAGCTCAGGGCATCCCACCTGGGAGGAACAGAGGAGGCGGGCTTGCCCTTTTCGGCCCAAGGCTCAGGCAGTGCCACTACTACCTTGGGGACCAGTGGGGGAAATGCTGCTGTGCCCACCTGAATCCTCCCTGCCCAAAGCCCTTGTTCCAGAACATCCCGACAGAGCCCTTCTGTGAACACCGAGACTTTTCTCCCAACCAGAAGTGCTAAGGAGTTCCCATGCCTGGAAGCAGTCTTCAGCCAAAGGTGATGGGAGTTGATGAATAAAACCCTGTTGCCTTGTCCTTATGGAGGGAGAGCTCTGAGGGCTGCTCCACACCATCTCTCAGAGGCTCATCTCCCGAGCACTGGTGTCAGTGGCTCCTGGCCTCCCCTTTCCCTCCCCATAGCCAAGACCCATCAAGGCAAGCGAGTGGCTGGAGGAGAGCTGAGAAGCATTGCTGGAGAGATGAGATGGAAAGACATTTTGGATGTTTCCTTCCGAGGAGTTAAGGAGACTCCCTCTGCCCTCTGTCTGTACCAGCTGGGCCAACCTGCCTTGTTCTTGGGTCCTCTTGTATCAGTACAGGGAATGCTCATCTGGCGATTAACATGTCCCTGTGGTGTGTCCTTGCCACCTCCCAAGATGCTAAACTCTCTATGGGGAAGCAGAAAGGTGTCAGGACCTTCTCCGAAGCATCTCAGGGGGCCCAGGGAGGGGGCAGTGATGGATCCAAGCTCCAGCAGCTTTTTGCTAGCCCCCCTGAGGGATGGACAACCAGGTGATCGTCCGTCTTTCCGTCCCCTGCTGGCACTCAAACACTCACCAAATGTTAGGATAATCAGGAAAGAAAGAGGGGGAAAGGAAACTGCCCACTCGGCCAAGAAGCCAGGTGAGGTGTTTCATCAAGCTGAAGGAAGTTACCTTCCTGTTGGCAGCCACTCCCTCCATTCCCCACAGTGCCCACCCCCCGTCCCCACTCAGCTCACTTAAATATCCCCTGGGCTTCCCAGATAGCTCAGTTGGTAAAGAATCCACCTGCAATGCAGGAGACCCCAGTTTGATGCCTGGGTTGGAAAGATCCCCTGGAGAAGGCAACAGCTACCCACTCCAGTATTTTGGCCTGGAGAATTCCATAGACTGAATCAAGTCCATAGGGTCGCAAAGAGTCAGACATGACTGAGCGACTTTCACTCCATTCAGCTCACTTAAACATCCCCTTTGGTTTTCCAGAAGGACTGGGTGGAGTTTGAATGTGCCTTTCCCACCAACATTGCATGTCTGAGGACAGGACTGTTGTGGGTTTCTTTGGCAACTGCGTGGAGAGAGTCACTGTAGGCAAAGGAAGAGATAAGGGAGCACCTGGGGCCAGAGTAGAGCTGGGGTAGGCTCCATGCCCTTCCCAGATGCCCGATCTGCTAAGGCCATGCACTTTCCCTCTGACCCAGGGTCTCTGTCCTTTCAGCTCAATGCCTCAGTCTCCCCATCTAGGGTGTGAAGGGCTGCCCTCGGTCCAAGTTTGCTGAAGTGTGGTGGAGCAAGGATGGATCACGTAAGGAAATATTTGATTTCCTGTCTGATTCTTTGACATTTTCTCATTACATCAAGAAGAGTCTCAATCTCATGTCTGCTACCCCCGAACCCTCAAAAAAACCTCCGTTTCAAACAAAGCAGGGCTTGCGCTCAGACTCTTTGGGCAAGGTCTCCAGGCAGATTTCATAATGTTTCATTTCCGTTGCCTTTCTTTTCACAGTTCCCATCTATTTATTATGGCAAGGAAAAATGATTTTCTACTTCCAACCCTTTGTAAAGAAATCTATTAATTTTTTTAAGGCGAACTGATTTAGAAACAAACATCAGAAAATGACTTTGATGAGTATCAAAGAGAATGCGCTTATGAGAGTGATGCCATTTGCATCCAGCGGGGCTGGCATGGCAAGTGCATCCCCAAATGCGGGACCCGGACCACCTGCCTTCCTCCCAAATTTAGTGTCCCTGTGGCTCAGGAAACGGTTCAAAGTTTGGGACAAGCATGTACAGCTGAAATCATCTGTTCATGATGGGTGAACAGGGAGAGATTTTTAAAGAAGATGTCCCACGTGTCCAAACCTAAGGGTGGGGTCTGCTGATGAGGTTTCAGGAAGAAGGAATACAGCGTGGCTGAAACAAGAGGGACCTCATAACCAGGATCTGGGCAGGCAAGCTCAGCGGCGGTCACATGGCCAGGGCAGTGGTTTCCTGGCCTTGGAGGAAAACCTGCCCATCTCTTTGGGGTTTGTCTGTAGCTGCCCTGGGAACAGGCCCCTGGCCCTCCTTCCTCTGTCAAAACTGGCCCTTCTAGACGAGGGGTTAGCCCTTGGTTCTAGAGCAGCCCAGAGCTGCAGACACACAAGAGCTGCAGGCAGGCAGCCTTCAGAGCAGGGAGGAGGAGGCAGAAACGAGGCAGTGAGGCTGGGAGTCAGTCCCTGGAGCCAGTCCCTGGAGCCAGTCCCTGGAACATGGACTCTGCTTCCTAAAAGGACTATGAGGCCCTTTACCACCCTGTACCGGGTTCTTCAATGCCAAAGACCAGTTACTCGATAGAACATTCAGCAATTAATTTGGTTCCCAAAAGGCTGGTCCATAAATCATGGAGAATGTGGTTTCTCAGAACAGTCTGTTTCTTGCCCAGGAGGAATGACAGTGCAGCCTGATTTCAGAGCTAAAGCAACTGAGCAGGAAATTGAAGATCTGTACTTTGCCATCATCTCAGACCACTGCTTCAGGTCCATATTAACCACCCTTCATATATCTGTATCTATAGATTTTTTCTTATAAGAACAAATTATCTGCCATGGAAAGGTACACGCCTGATGCTGTGATCATGGGTTGTGTCTGCCCCTCATGGGCAGCGGCGGAGAAAAGGCGGGATCAGCGGCTCCACCCCTCACCTAGACAAGTACCTCTCTGTTGAGCTCGACTATTAGCAGCTGTCTTCCCAGGGAAAGTGGTATCCTGGGTGTCAGAACTTGGGGCAGAGCAGGGAGGAGGTGGTGATGACCCTGGTCCACTGAGCATCCCTTCAATTTGCTCTACACAGACAGTGGGGGTACCAGGTAGCAGAGATGGGGAGCCCTGTGCCCCAAGCATCTAGCATCCTTGTTCTTGGGTGTCCCTCCCACTCATAGCTCTGTGCCCAGGTTGTCCTCCTGTCGTAAACTCCTCCTCAGAGCCCTAGCCCTTCATCTGCCCCAGGAATGTCTTTCTAGCCTTGGACACAGGCCAAACCCAAAGGGGCAGCTAGAAAACCAGCCACATCCAGTTTCCAGGTCCTCAGCCTAGTAATAAGGGGCCTGCAGGCCAGGAGGCAGTGACAGTGATGGTGAGGAGGAGACTTGCTTCTTGGCCAGGTAGACATGTCTGTGTTCCCATTGCAGGGTGACCCCTCTCCATGGCTTGACTCCAAGTTTGCCCTGGAGCAGGCAGGGCAGATGTGACCTCCCGTTCCACAGACCAGGAGCCTGTGAACGGGCAGGACTAGCCAGAGACCGCATGGCTGAGAGTGAAAAAGTCTGGGATCTCAGCTTGGCCTGACCCAGGGCTCGCCACCACATCCCACCTGCCTGCTGCCCTCCGTACTTCCTCGTCTTGGCCACACTGGGGGCACCCAGGGAGCAGAGCAGAGTGATAGAGGGCTGGAATGACCAAGGCACAGAGAACACACTGGCCGTGTCTCAACTGAGCAGTGGCGCCAACACCCTGAGGAGGAGGAAAGCCCAGCGTCAAAGGGACCCAAGGACCCAGAGAACTCCAGCTGTGGCTCGGAATCAGCCAGAAGGCTGCAGCCTCCTAGGAACCTGCCAGGGCCTCCGCGTCTGACTCACCTGTCTTGTGACCTTAGCCTTTCCTCAGCCTGCCCTCTCTACCATTTATAGGATCAACTGCAGATGGACTGACTGTTTAAAACTTAACCTGCTCCTAAGCAACGCTCTCCATGAAATCCCAGGTAGGAGGAGCCAGAAACATTTCTAAAACCAACTAATATCAATAGCCCAGTAGTCACGAAAACCAAAGCTCTCCACCTGAGTTCCATCAGAAATCTCCCACAGCAGTGGGTGTGCAGATCCAAGCCAAGTTGATGAAGCATCGGAAACACTTGGCCCAGCACTGGTACACAGTAGGCGCTTAATAAATGGGACGTCTTCCTGTGGCCTGGGAAATTCTTCGCTGGAACTCTCTGATCTCTGCATCAGAGTATCTGCCGCATCCTCCAGACTGCCCACCTTGTTGTAAGTCCCCTGTTCCTGCATCTCTCTTGGCCAGTTGCCTTCAGCCCTGACCTGTGCGTTTCCTTGGTGGCACTTTAAGAGTCTGTCCTTGTGCGTTTAGCTGTGCCGGAGCCTGTTTACGACCTGTAACCACAGCATGTATCAAGCTCCCTGAGGGCAGGGACTGTGCTGTCTTTGCTACTGATTCCTGAGCCCAAAGAACAGTGCTGCTTGGTAAATATTGGGGATGAGGAGGAGAGGAGGACGGAGAGGCAGGACGGCAGTGAGTCTTCCAGACACTGGGGGCTCCTGGTGGAGGTCGTTTAGGCTCTTTGGGGGATGCTGAAAGTTGCTCCTGTGTACTGAGAAGGAAGCCACAGTAGGCAATTCAAGTCCCCTCCCCGAAATAACATGAATATTTTATATTTCTGCAGATGTGGGGTCAGCTGTCTGCATTAGTCATGGATGTTAGTAATAAACAGGACCCTGCATCATTAAAAAGAGGTTAAAGGATGCTGAATGAGTTCTGCTAACTAAGACAGGAGCCCCCGAGAAGGATCCACAGTGAGATCCACCAGGGACAGCCAAAAGAGAGGAAGTCTGGGTGCTTAGAATGGCTTCTGTTTCCCCTTACCCGAAAGCTCACTTGTCTGGAGCACTGTGCCCTGCCAGGCCCGGGGCCTTGATGCCAAGCTTCTAGGTGGTTTTGCTGAGTTCTGACAGTCTTTGACCACGCTCACTTGAACTATTGATTCAAATCAGCAGCTTCCCTTGCAGTTTATTTTTTCAATAATGTTAATTTTAGGAATTCATTAAGTGAGGCCTGACAGTGTGCTTGCTTCTAACACATGTAATGAGCCAAGTCAGGAAATCGGGTGATGCACAAACTCCAGGTAATTGGCTGAGCATCACTGACCAGCATGGCCCTCGGCCCTGGAAACATGAACCCCATCGTGCACCGAGACCTGAAATGACCCCCCTGCTGCCTCAGATGCCCATTTCAGAGCCCGAATGAAACTCTTCCCACAAGGCCAAGTGAGTCATCTTGTTTTTGAAGTTCTTGGTATTACAGAGGTAGTCAGCCCCAGACCGTCATCATTCATTCCAGAGTTTAATATCCTGAGACATCAGGAAGTTTTCCACAGTATCTAAATTAAATTCTTTCTCCTGAAGCCCAGATCCATTTCCTCCTGAGTAGATAGCAAATTGCCAGCCACAAGCATCATGCAATAAGCAGAGATTCATAGGTTTTGTAGGATTATCTGATCCAAACCCTTCTTCCTGGAGGAAACTGCATTCGTAGGTGGGCACAGCTCTTTGCAAGACCACACAGAGAGCTGGACACAGTGCTGGTCTTAGAGTCCAAGACCTAGGCATCCTTTACCCACCCCTGACCCAAGACCACTCCCCATCATCCCACACAAGGTGTCTGAGGGGCAGGGTAGGGTAACGACAAAGATGTGTTTCTTGAAAGACTTGAAGAGAGAAGCCACGGTTACTGTTGGCTGTGAAAGTGAAAGAAAAGCTGCCCAGCCTCACTCAAGGCAAGAACAATGCAAACGAGGCACCTATCAGATTGGCGAGAGCAGTGTTTGGCAACATCCTGCCATGACTTGGCCTAATTACACCCTGGAACACCACCACTGGCAACATCCATTCAGATGGAAGATGGACACACCCTTTGACTTGGCGACTCCCTTCTAGGAATTTGCCCCAAAGACATTCTCCCCTGCCAGAAACTACAGAGGTACCAGGAGGATGACTGACCCTAGGCAGACACACACACAGGCACACAGCATGGCTCTGTGTTATGGCTCATGCACACCTCTCTGCAAGCCATCTCAAGAGTGAGTCAGGTCCACCTGCACTGATTCAGAACTGTCCCCCAGGTCGCTTGTCAATTGAGTAAATCGAGGCACAGAAGAGTACATGTTAGATGCAGCTGTTTGAATAAAAAGTAAAAGGAGGGTGATTAGGTATAAATAGTTGTGCCTGCCAATGCAGGAGACATAAAGATATGGTTTTGATCCCTGGGTCGGGAAGATCCCCTGGAGGAGGGCATGGCCACCCACCCCAGTATTCTTGCCTGGAGAATCCTATGGACAGAGGGACCTGGCAGGCTATGGTCAAGAGGGTCACAAAGAGTCAGACACGACTGAATGTCTTGATTTAGCACATGCATCGGAGAAGGCAATGGCACCCCACTCCAGTACTCTTGCCTGGAAAATCCCAAGGACAGAGGAGCCTGGTAGGCTGCAGTCCATGGGGTCGCACAGAGTCGGACATGATTGAAGTGACTTAGCAGCAGTAGCAGCACATGCATACATATGTTTGGAATATGCATATGCATGGCATAGCCCTGGAAGGATGTCCAAGAAATTGTGTGCTGTTGTTTGGAGGAGGGAGACTAGAGAACTGGGAAGGGGACTGGGAGGGGCTAGAAACTGATTTTCCTTCCCACCTTTTGTTCTCCTTTGGAATTGTTTAGGTGTGAGTGTCTCACCCACACATTTACGCAGGTACTGATGTTACATAACAAATTTGATCACCACCTATAATGTCAGACTGACCTGGCTTGAGGGCCAGCTGCGCTATGACACTCTCTGGAGTCCGGGACTCGGTTTCCTCATCTGTAGAATGGGGACAATCCTGATCTAAGACAGCTAAGATGGAGCATGGTTTATGTCTTCCAGGGAGGCGACAGTTTTGCCAGCTGTCCTGCGGAACCCCCACGGTGGTGGGGGGAGTGTCAGACCTGGGTTTGTTTTTAAGGGTCAGAGTAGATCAGGCAGATCTGGGCCACAGGGTGCGGGGTGTCAGTGGCCCCACAAGCCTAGCATACCCTCCCCTCACCAGCCTCCGTGCTCCCCCAGGACCTCCTGTCCACACTCCACGCTCACTTGTCTCCACCTGCTACTCCAACTCAGATCAGCTCCATCCTCCATCTCATCGAGTCACGATTCACGGCTCCCCCTAAACCCACTACATGTTAGAATCTTCTAGATCTTTATCTCATCATCCCCAAGACTCCAACATTTAGGATTTGGAGTTTTCTGTCTGGAGAGAATCCTATGGACCATCCCCTGAAGGGGGACAAGGGGTGTGCTCGGGACCTCCCAGCGAGCCGGTGCTGTTCCTCAGCACCCCTGCCCCAACTCAAAACACTGCATCCTCACTCAACCGCGCCTCCCCGACCGGGTCGGCCATGCAGCCTCTCCCCACCCAGTCTTCTCGGTCACAACTGTGTGATTACGTATCATCTATGTCTCCCTGGATTATAAACTCCGAGAGGCCAGGGAACCGGGATTATCCACCATGACAGGGTCCCTCCCCAGCGTCTTGTGCTCATTGGAGCTCAGCCAACATCTGCTGAAGGGCTGATGAGAGCACATAGGAAATGTGTTCTCTCTTAAAACGATTCTCCAGAACCTCTGAGAGCACTCCCCCTGCCTGTCCTCTGTGGTCCAGGAGCCGATGTCTGGCACGCATAGCTCCTAGCCAGTTCAGACTCCCCCGCCATCACCCTCCCCCCATCGGAGCCTGCAGCCCATCAGACACACACACCAGGTTTCACCTCTGGATCATCCCCCTGCTGTCACTCACACCCTGGACACCCCTTTCCTAGGCAACTCCGACCGGCCTTCAGGCTGCCTCCCACTCCGGGTGGCCTTCCTGGCCTATCCAGTGAGAACACACACCCTCCCTCACCTGTGCCAACCCCGGAGACACTCAAGTCAAAAGCTGCGTTTCTCTGACCCGTGCAAGCACAAGCACGTGGGTTTGGGGCAAAGCCAGGACCTCCTGCTTCCCTGCAAGGCAGGATGGGAAAGAAGGCCCTGCAGGGCTCAAACCCTGATCCTCCCGGGCTCTCACAAGAGTTCCTCAACCACAGCTCAGCTCTCCCGCCCAGCACACAGCTCTTCCCACCTGGTGGTTGTGACAGTTAACTGAGGGAATGAGCTGAGCAGCATAGTAAGCAATCAAGGATCAGCTGTCATCATCACTATCATCCCCCTCATCACCACTTTTGAATGGATTGACTCAGCTGCACACATCCTTTGTGGGAGCCTGTGAGCACGTCTGCTTTGCCAAGCTCTGCCGCTGCGCCAACAGGCTGCCCCAAGCAAGGAGAGACCAGCTGACCCTTCCCTGTGCTTCAGGGTTTGCAGAGAGCGAGACATCAAAGGCCCCAGGTGGCTACGGCTGTCTGGCAGGATGGAGCAGGCACTCCCTCCTGGGGTGGGGCAGGGGGTGGCGCATTGATGTTGCTGGACAGGTGTCAATCACAATCACCTTTCCCTGTGCCTGCCAGCATCCTGCAGGGCCAGCAGCTGCCACTGTGGTCCACACAGCCCCCTGCCATTAATATATCCACCCAGTGAAGGCATAAGTGATGGCTTATCATCCTCAGGAGTTGGCCTGAGAAACTTGGCCCTGGACTCTATGGGGCAGAGCCTGGGCAACCTGACCCATGGGCCATAGAAGAAAAGAAAGAAGTCCTGGAGCACAGAGGCCCTGTCCACATGGGATCCTCAATTGCTCTGTGTGATCCTGAAACTGGGGACTTTGGAAGAACACCGTCCCAGGGGCCGCCCTGGTGGTATCTGGGCCTGCTGCCCCTCTCTTGGCCGCCTGACAGCACCTCTTTGGGGAACTTCTACTGTGTTAACTGAGAAAAGCATACTCACAACCCTCCATTCATTCCAACTCAGAGAGACCGTCGATTGATTGTTTTCCTTTTCCCACAGAGTACCCTAGGTAGAAACAACCAAGCCTAATTACAAACTCACATTTTTTCTGCAAATTAAAGCACAGTGAGATATCATTCCACATGTAAGAGGACAGCAAACATTGAAAAGCCCATCATAACTGAGTGTCGGTGTCGGCAAAGATGCAGAGCAGCAGGAATTCTCAGAAACCACGATGGAGGGAAATGGCTCAGCCACTCTGGGACCTTTGGACAGTTCCTGATAGAGTTTAACCAGCAGATGTCATGTGACGCAGCAATTCCACTCCTAGGAATTCACCCAAAAGGAAGGAAAACACATGTGTAAATGTGTTCAGAGCAGCTTTATGGACGCATGCGTGTGTGTATGCATGCTAAGTCACTTCAGTCGAGTCCAACTCTTTGCAACCCTATGGACTGTAGCCCACCAGGTTCCTCTGTTTATAGGATTCTCCAGGCATTGGAGAAGGAAATGACAACCCACTCCAGTGTTCTTGCCTGGAGAATCCCAGCGACGGGGGAGCCTGGTGGGCTGCCGTCTATGGGGTCGCACAGAGTCGGACACGACTGAAGCGACTTAGCAGCAGCAGCAGCAGGCAAGAATACTGGGGTGAGTGGCCATGCCCTCCTCCAGGGGATCTTCCCAACCCAGGGATCCAATCAGGAACTCTTGTGTCTCCTGCATTGGCAGGCAGGTTCTTTACCACTAGCGCCACCTGGGAAGCCCAGCTTTTTGGATAACAGTCCCCAGATTGGAGACAACCCAAGTATCTCTCAATAGTAGAGAATAGTAAAGTTTGAGGTATATCCACACAATGAAATACATTCATACAAGAAAAAAATAACAAATTGCTGATATAGACAACACCATGGCTGGTTCTCAAAAGCATTAAGCTAGGTGAAAGAGGCCAGATGTGACCATGTATATCTATGCGTGTGGGTGTGCTCAGTCGTGTCTGACTCTGTGACTCCACGGACTGTAGCCCACAGGTTTCTCTGTCCATGGGATTTTCTAGACATGAATACTGGAGTGGATTGCCATTTTGTACTCCAGGGGATCTTCCCAACCCAGGGATCGAACCTGTGTCTCCTGTGGTTCCTGCATTGGCAGGCGGGTTTTTTTTTACCTCTGAGCCACGTGGGAAGCCTGTAAATGTCTGTATCAGCCCAATTACATGAAGTTCATGAACAAGCAGAATTAGTCTATGGTACCAATAGTCAGAACATTGGTTGTCTTTGGGTTACGAGGGTTGAGGGGTAGATGGTTGTCACCTGGAAATAGAGAGGGGGACTTTCTGGGCTGAAGGAACTGCCTTATGTCTTCTTTTATTTTGAGGGAGTACAGTTAAATTACAATGTTGTATTAGTTTCTGCTGTACAGCAAAGTGTATCAGCTATATATATACATATATCCCTTCTTTCTGGAAAAGCTTTATGTCTTGATTGGGATGCGAGTCACACAGGTAGATACCTAGTAGAATTTCCAGAGCTGCAGTCTTAAATGTGAGCATTTCACTGACTGTAAATATACCTCAAACCACATTTTCTAAGGCAAGGTTTCTAGCCTGGCTCCTTCACCAGTGCTTCTTATCTTTGACTGGAAATATCTCTGAACCCAAAGACCCTAGTGGTGGAGGTCCTCCTGTGCTCCAAACATACGCACTTGAAAAGCGAATCCCTTGAGCAGTTTGGGCTTCCCTGGTGGCTCAGCTGGTAAAGAATCTGCTTGCAATGTGCGAGACCTGGGTTCAGTCCCTGGGTTGGAAAGATCCCCTGGAGAAGGGAAAACTATCCCACTCCAGTATTCTGGCCTGGAGAATTCCATGGACTGTATAGTCACGGGGTCACAGACAGCTGACATGATTAAGCAATTTTTTTTAAGCAGTTTGGGGCACTTAAGAATAATTCAGTGCTATTTCGATGCTGAGGTGGACACATAAGGCATCGTTGTGTGTATATGAACACTTCTGGGTATTTTCTTGCCTAATAAGGAGGAGGTTACATGTGCCATTTCTTGGCCTTGGAATTCCTGTTGGGGCCATCTATAGAGGCCCAGGAGGGTCTGTGTTATCAGTGATGGAATTTTGTTTTCAGGGAGCAAGGTACCCTGGACCAGCCTGATGGGCTGATGGGTAGGATCCCTTTTCAAGTGATTGATGAAATTAATGGCTTAAAGGCTTAGGAAACTGAGGTGCTGGCTGCACCCAGCTGGGCTGGGCCTCCAGACACAGACAACCCTGGGGAGTAGTTAGATTTGGTCTTGACCTGGCCACACTTTTCTATGTTGGAACTGTTACTTATTCTGCCCCCCAACTCTTGCATCTTCCCCTTTCCAACAACTCCAAAGAAGCTCACTTGTGTAGGGAAGAGGGTCAAGGCTTCAGAGCTGTCCTGCAGCAACCAGCCAGGTTCACATGATAAAGAACAGCAGAGCCAGGTGACCTCTGACCCTGAAAATCCTCCATCCTTCTGGGAGCCTCTGCTCCTGTGTCTGCCCAGACCCTCATCCACCACCTCCCTGCATTTGGCACCGGCTGCATATCCTGGACTATTTACCATCGAAAGTGGGTACCTCTCATGATACCTGGGAGAGTCCCCATCTCTGGACACCTGATCCTAGTCAGAGGCCTTCATAGCACAGAGTTCAGGGCTGAACTGATGAAGGGGATGAAGGGGCAGAAGATGCTCAATTCTATGGTTTGAGGGACTGATTGGCCTGTGCCCCTTCGGCAATCTGTTTTAGGAGTCTCCTGGGGACACACATTCTTCCGGATTCGATTTTTCCTCCATCAATTAAGGATGCTGTGTGTGAGCCCACTATGTCAGCTAAAGATCAAACTCTAAATAATGTTTAGTGTCTGCCCAGGAAACACGTTTGCTGAGCCTAGATCCTAGGCTGGAGCAGAGAGGCTGTGAAATGTCAAATGCCCAACGCAACGCAAACACCCCGGGGAGCAGCCACGTGCCAATCAATTAAAAGGATGGTGATTAGCATTTTGGTGAAGGCAGCCAGAAGGGAGACGAGACACAGAGGGGTCTTTTCTCAACTACAAGGTCATTTCGACTTCATCAATCTATCAACTGTTTTCATCCCTGGAATTAAAAAATACGGTGTGTTACCTGAGTAAAAAATGCGGTGGTGAGATATCATTACCACTCAAGTCTGGCTTCCTGGATGTCAACTAGGAGAGAGTGGAGTGGGCAGGTGGCTCCGAAATTCTCTGCTTGCCCTGACCGCTGGGAAGGAAGTTTCCAGGAGGAACTTGGAGTTCTAAAGTTCTGGGGCTGACAGCTTTCCCCGAGGAGGGCTGCTGGGAGGACATTTGGCTCATTATGCTGAACTTGGACAGCTGGCGTGTCCCAAGATGTGCATGGGCGGGGGTGAACCCACCCTGGGTCCCCACAGACACCAAGGACTATTTCCTACCCCATTTCTGTGCTCCGGCCCGTGGATTCTCATTTGCTCTCTCTATCCCTTTGCGCTTTGCCTCTATTTCAACTCCTTCTCTCGACTTTCTCAGCCCTATGTGGGTTTTGATTATTCCCTGGTGGCTCAGATGTTATAGACTCTGCCTGCAATGCAGGAGACATGGGTTCAGTCCCTGGGTCAGGAAGATCCCCTGGAGGAGGGAATGGCAACCCTCTCCTGGGAAATTCCAGGCAAGAGGAGCCTGGTGGGCTACAGTCCATGTGGTTGCAAAGAACTGGACATGACAGAGTGACTAACACTTTCACTTTCACACTTTTCTTTCTTAGCCCTTTAAAAAAATTTATATGCTTCGGGGACCCTGGTGGAGCCACCCTTTGAATGGGAAATGAACCTGCTGTGTGGACACCAAGGCCGGCTCCAGCCTCAGCTTCTATGTAAAGCAGAGCTGCAGGACCAGTCCCTCCCAGCCTGTGTAGGTCAGCCCAGTCCATTGTAGGCCAGTCCAGCCCAGCCCAGCCTCAGTCTATCTGAGTAGACTTCTCTCTTGCCATCACCCTGGGCTGGAGAGGCCAGAGCCACGGGGGCCAACAGGAACGTGCTTGTCAAGCAGCCAATGTTATGAACTGATGGAACAAGGAAATTGGATTCCTGATATTCTAAATTAAAAATTATGCTAACTTCTCTTTCAAAATGCCCACTCTAAATACAAATCTATATTAAAATGCACGGAAGGAGAAAGCAAGGGAGGGCTGTGAGCAAAGTGGGACCTGTTGAAACTGGGGGCATGAGACAGCCATTTCCCCATCCTCCCCCCCCCACCCCTCAGATTCCAGAAAGTCTTCAACATGCAAATTTCTGGCACTCAAAGGAAGAGCTAATATAAACAGTAAATGAGAAACTATGACTATGATAACTTCAGCTTCTGGGGCCCCTCTCAGTTTGAGCGGAAGACGCCTGCTGGGTGGCGGAACATCCAATTGGGAATTTAATGAGGCTCCAGTCCCTCACTAACCAGTACTCCCCAGGGTAGGCCCCCCGCGCCTGCAAATTCACCCGAGGGCCGGAACAGACGGACCAGGCCTTCTGCGCACCAGGCTGCTGCTTCTTGCTCAGAAATTAGCCCAAGAGACTCCTGGGGAGTCAAAGTGATTTCTTCAATAACTGTGATTTGAACTTCTTCCCCATGTTCATGGGGGCCTTAGGTCTACATGGACCACACATATCAGCATCCACATCTGCCTCCTCTCTCTCAAGATCAGAGATGCTCAGTCTTGGCAGGTGCAGTTTTTCTTCAGAGCTCCTCTGTAACCCCACCATCCCAACTGGCCTGGCTGTAGAGGGGTCGGATTGATCAGTGGCCAGTCGGAGAGAGAAGTGGAAGGCCAGCCCGGGAGCAAGGGTGCAGTGCAGGAGAGGTTGGCTGGTCCTGAGCAGGGTGTCCAGGAGAAGTAGCCCAAATCTGGCCCCAAAGGACAACTTCTCTGTGCCTCCTGGTGGCCCCTCTGCTCTCCTCAGAGTAGTAGTTGGGGGTGCATCTTTAAACTTCTGTGCAACTGTACAGAGAGGGGCACAGCACCCTGAGGCACTCATTGATCCTCCAGGCCATGACACCCGGTAACCGAGCTCTCAAGCCCCATGTCACCACCCTGCAGTCACCACTGCCTTTGGAAGGGCAGTTATGACCCTGACTCCCACTAGCATCACCTAAACTCTTGGCACATTGTTAAATGGAACCATTCAGAGCAGACCTTTGAAATACCTGGCTCCCTTCACCCCCCGAGTCTGGGATTCATCCAGGTCACAGAGGTTGCCAATGGCAACTAGCACAGGATTCTGTCATGGGGATGGACATGATATGTTCATCTCGTGTCTAGTGACCAGTCTTTGGGCTGCGCCAGGCCTGAGCTCTTGGGGAAAAACTCTTCTGTGAATACTCAGTACCTGAGTTTGGGTGGACGTAGGAATCTGTACCTGGCAGTGGACTGGGGCCAGAGGCCAGGCATGCATATCGCCAACGATGCAAGGCGAGTGTTCATACAGATTCTACAAATGAGTCTTCTTATTCTTCACTGGATTAAGCATTTTGATTTTGGGCATTGCCAAGGTAGCTTTCTCTCTGGATCACAAAACCTTCTCCCTTGCCGTGACAGTGACTGCTACGGCCACTGTGT
Organism: Bos grunniens; assembly: GCF_055505025.1. Taxonomy (NCBI): domain Eukaryota; kingdom Metazoa; phylum Chordata; class Mammalia; order Artiodactyla; family Bovidae; genus Bos; species Bos grunniens. The sequence continues at coordinate 26,501,446 of NC_141177.1, read as the reverse complement.
TTCTCACTGTTATCGGAGTGGTAGTCTCCGACGAAGTCTGCCGAAAGTCAGAGCAGCTCCTCGCTCCCAAGGTGGAAGAGTCGCGGAAGTACAGAATCGAGCAGGTGGGAGTTTAAGCTTAAGTCACGGAGTCAGCAGCTGCCTCTCATCTTATCTGAAGCCTGGATATCTTTAGGCCTTTGGACCTTTTTAGTCTCTTGAGCATTTTAAAAAGGAATAAATGTTGACTTTTTAAAAGCTTTAAAAAAAAAAAGAAAGAAAGGCTGTCTGGCTCTCACCATGCAGGGTCCATCCAAATGCCACGTGCCCAGAGGTGCCTCCCCAGACCTCACAAGCTGACACTCCCCACCCCCTTCAGGAGGTTCCTCCTTTCCTTCTCTGCAGAGCACTTGTCAGAATTTGTAGTTGGATGTTTATTTTTGTATATTTGTTTAACACCTCTCTCCCTGTGGTGCTAAGACCCCCATAAAGCGGGGAGCTGATTCTGCCTTCTTTGCATTCATCCACTCCACTGACATTTATTAAGCTCCAACTGCATGCATGGCACCTGAGATTCAGCTGTGCATGAGACCAAGTCCCTGTCTTCAGGCATGGTGAAGCCAAATGGTGCAGGGAGATTTTAAGCAGACAATGTTGGAGTCATAGGTACTCAGAGCAGAGTGGGGGATGTGTAGAAAGAGCAGGGGCTGCAGAGGAGGAGCAGGAGGGACGCAGAAGCTGCAGCAAGAAGCTCAAGTGGGAGGGGATGAGGTCAAGAGATAGGGTGGGAATGAGGATGGTGGTGGAGGAACATCAGGGGGTCTGCTCAGAGGGTGGGAGCGAACCCCAAGCCCAGTCCAGTTCTCAGGTGTTTGTTGAATGAATGAATGAATGTCCTCCTAATCATTCATATGGCTGACACAACTTCTGAGCACTCTTCCTGTCTACCCCTTGGAGTCCTTGTCCCTTCTGGAAACTGCAGCTTCAGAAGGTCCACTGAACATATTTGTACATAGAGAGTCTCTCAGTTCCCCTCCCTGACCTCACTGGGCAAAACCACCCCTGCCAACACCTGGCCACGTTGAGTGGCATTTCCAGGTGGTGCTAGTAGTAAAGAACCCTCCTGCCAATGCAGGAGACATAAGAGAACCAAGTATGATCCCTGGGTCAGGAAGATCCCCTGGAGGAGGGCATGGCAACCCACTCCAGTATTCTTGCATGGAAAATGCCACAGACAGAGGAGCCTGGTGGGCTATAGTCCGTAGGGTCGCACAAAGCTGGACACAACTGAATCGACTTAGCACATTGCAAGTAAAGGCGCAGGAAGCTACATTCAGGACATGGGGACAAGTAGCAACTTAGGATCCTCTGACCCTCAAGGCTGCTGTTCCATTTCTATGGAGGAAATCAGCTACTTCTAAGAGGCCACCCAGGGCCCCTCAATCCTTGACACCTGTCCCTTCGTCCCCATCTATTCTCACTTTCCAGAAATGCCACTGGAATGGCAGCAGAATACACACTTCTCTTTAGAACTTAAATGGAACTCTGGATCTTCAGGGGGGATGGGGGGATGTGGGGAGCCCTGTGGGCACCAAGCCTGTAGAAATGGCCACACTTGTAGCAGCTGTTTCCATGGGAAAGAACCCCCAAGATTAAACAATGATGGCTTGTTTTGGCCGAGCAAACTTGGGAGTTGAAAGTCTCCAGATAATGCATGTGAAGTTTCACAGCTCTGAGAACAAGTACATGATCAGAGGCAGCTGAGGAAATCCAGGCAGAGGTCAGTATTCCGCTTTGAGCTGTCTGCACACAGGAGGGCAGAGCGCCGGGCCCAGGACGGGAGCCAGGAGAGACTGCTGTCTCCACGGTTTGGCTTTTCAACATCGGGACTGGAAACAAACTTGAGAAAGGTCAGTGAGAGATAAACAGGAATGCAGTGTATGCGGGATGGTGGGGTCTCTCTTTTCCTTCACCCACCCATCTCTCTCTCTCTCTCTCAAGAATCAAGCCAGTGGAAAGCATTTTGTTCATCAATGCTAAGATTCTGAATCACCCATTTAATCATGCCATCCTCTATCCTAATAAACAACATTTTGTTTATCCATATATTCAACTATCCTGGCATTGACTCATTTACCCATCTTTCTGATCATCCACCCACCCATTTGTTTATCTGTTTGCCCTTCCTTCCATCCATCTAACATTCAACCATCCATTGAACATCCAACCATCCATTCAAACAGAACTATCCACCCATCCTACAAATACATCTTGTACCAACTCTGGACCAGACACTGTTCTAGGAGGGACATGCATGCTGAGTTGCTTCAGCCATGCCCAACTCTTGGCGACCCTTTGGACTGTAGCCCACCAGGCTCCTCTGTCCATGGGATTCTCCAGGCAAGAACACTGGAGTGGGTTGCCATGCCCTCCTCCAGGAGATCTTCCCAACCCAGGAATCGAACCCACAACTCTTATATCTCCTGCATTGGCAGGAGTGTTCTTTACCACTACCGCCACCTGAGAAGCCCTCTAGGAGATACAGTGGTGAACAATACAGACCCAGCCTTCCTGGAGCTCATTTCCTAATGATAAAATCCCACAGATACTCACTGACTGCCTAGGTTGGCCCTGAAACAGGAGAGACAGATGCAAAGTGAGCAGTTGCCCCAGACCTCTAAGAGCTGGGGTGGGGAGACACAGAATCCAGGGGGCATCAAAGAGACCCCTGCCTCCAGCTAACATGTTCAGGAAAGGCTTCTGGGGAGAGATGCTCTGTAGGTTCTGGGCAGGGAGTGGAAGCGAACCCAGCAGGAAACAGTCCATGCATGGGCCCTACCCTGTCTCCCCAGCATCTAGAACAATATGGAACATGCAGTGGGACCTCAAGAAAACCTTGTTGAATGGACATCTGGTGAAAGTGAGAGAGAGAGAGAGAAAGATAGTGCTTTAGGGAGCCAGAGAATCCTGTTTGGCACAGGGCCCCAGATACATTGTTAATGGAACGAAAGGAGGTTAGAGGGTATAACTGTTAGCCTGTCTCTACCTTGAGGATGAAAACAGTGCCTGCCTCACAGGGTTGTGATCAGTTACAGTTCTCAAAACACTAGTGGCCTGGCCCAGAGGGGTACTCAGTGTTACGGTTAGTGAAAAGCAAAAGTGAAAGTCAGTCAGTCACGTCCAACTCTTTGCGACCCCATGGACTGTAGTCTGTGGAATTCTCCAGGCCAGGATACTGGAGTGGGTGGCCTTTCTCTTCTCCAGGGGATCTTCCCAACCCGGGGATCGAACCCAGGTCTCCTAAATTGCAGGCAGATTCTTTAACAGCTGAGTCACAAGGGAAGCCCAAGAATACCGGAGTGGGTAGCCTATCCCCTCTCCAGAGGATTTTCCCAACCCAGGAATCAAACCAGGGTCTCCTGCATTGCAGGCAGATTCTTTACCAACTAAGTAATTAAGGTCAATAACGATCACTAATAACAATAGAGCAACAACATCGATACTTGGGACTACAGTATCAGCATATAGCTGTTATTATCGTCATCGAATACTGTCATCCATCACAGGGTGCTTTTCTGTATCATTTTGTAGGAGGAATTTGCCGGGGAGTCCAGAGGGGGCCCATGGCCTTATCTCTTCTCTCCCCCTCCTGAGCCCTGAGTGAGAGCAGGAGCTCTCAGTGGAGGAGCTCCCCTCAGGCTGGAGGGACTCAGGTTTTCAGGAGGTCCTGCCATGAGCCCAACCTCAGGCCATGGCAAGGGCTGCAGAAACGTGTAGGCGGGCTGGTTCCCACCTGACTGGAGCCAGGCCTCGCCCATGGCCCCATCAGTGGTGCATCCTACTCTCTAGATCATGCCATTATGGCTGTCACCCACGAATGTCACTAAAACCTTTTGGAAATTGTATTTTCAGCCGATTGACCTCTTGGGGTAATGAGTTTCCATAATGACTAATGGGTGGCCCACATGCTTCTGCCAGGCAGGGTACTGCCGGCTCGGCGAGTACCGATGGCTCTTCCCGTTCACGTTCTTCTGCAGGTGAGGGTGCAGTGTGGGAAGGGCCTGGGCCTCTGGCTTTGCCCCTGACCACCCTGTGTAGCGTGAGCCTGTCCCCACTTGGGGCTGAGGGGACAGCCGTGTCCGGCTGGAAGCTTGCAGAAAGCACTCCTGGATCCGGACTGGAGGGCGCCAGGGCTCCAGGGCCATCTCTGCAGCTAAGCAAGGGGGCAAGCTTGCAACGCAAGAAATTGAGGGTATAAATCAAAGTGTCAGCATCCATGCCTGGGCTTCTTTCTCTGTCTGCTGTTCCTGGCGGTGGGGGAAGAAGAGAAGAGGAAATTTAGAGAGACCCCGACAGACCACCTCCAGTGGAGGTGGGTTTTAAAATAGAATGGGTCACCTCTGACTTGCAGTAAACATGTTGCCAGCCAGCATGCTATGCTAAGTCACTTCAGTCGTGTCCGATTCTGTGCGACCCCATAGACGGCAGGCCACCAGGCTCCCCTGTCCCTGGGATTCTCCAGGCAAGAACACTGGAGTGGGTTGCCATTTCCTTCTCCAATGAGTGAAAGTGAAAAGTGAAAGGGAAGTCGCTCAGTCGTGTCCGACTCTTAGCAACCCCATGGACTGCAGCCTACCACGCTCCTCCGTCCATGGGATTTTCCAGGCAAGAGTACTGGAGTGGGGTGCCATTGCCTTCTCTGGCCAGCCAGCATACCCCAGCCCCAAACCAGGAAGCCCCAGTCAGGCCCCCTCCCAGCCTGAAATTGGGAAGATTGGGCTCAGTTTCCAGCCTGGAACACTCTCAAGCACAGTGCCCACCAGAGGGCCAGAGGGGATGTGCTGTGCTGTACTTAGTCGCTCAGTCATGTCCAGCTCTTTGTCACTCCATGGACTGCAGCTCACCAGGCTCCTCTGTCCATGGGATTTTCCAGGCAAGAATACTGGAGTGGGTTGCCATGCCCACCTCCAGGGGGTCTTCCCAACCCAGGGTTCGAACCAAGGTCTCCCCCATTGCAGGCGGATTCTTTACCAACTGAGCCACCAAGGAAGCCCAGAGGGGATAGGTGATCCTAAACTGTTTTCCACAGGCACGGGTGAGCTGATGGACAGCTCTTAGTGAAGGATTAAGAGCCCAGGAAGCACCCAGCAGATGTCCACGGCCTCAGAAAAACTGTCTCTTTCTGTCTTGCCTCTCACCAGAACTGAGTTCCTAGTGCCAGTTTCAACTCCTCAGTCTCAGGGGCCTTGGTCACCGACAAGGTGAGGTGGGCCCATCAACCCTGAAGTCCTTTCTGCCAGAATCAGAGGCCATCGGACACCTGCTACCTCCTTTACAAATCTAGAGTTGCCTGGAGAGTGCCCCCAGGGTGGAGACCCCACTAATAGCTACCAGGAGAACCCTCCCAGGGCGATCAAACCACTGGGACCTCTGTTCCCTCCCTCAGCTGCAAAATGAGAAGCTCTAGAGAGATGAGCCCGGACTCATAAAATGTCATGGCTACAAAAGGCCCATAATGATAACTGGGCTCTGCCCCAGGGCCTCTGAAACTCAGAGCACGTTCATTCATTCATTCCACTGACATTTTTGAACATCTTCTTTGTGCCGGACAAGGGGCCAGGTATGCCAATGCAAGGATGAAAGGGCATGTTCTAGTGGGGCAGGAGGAACATAAGCAGGTAAACAAACTGAATAAAATTCCAGGCTATGATAAGGCGTGATGCCGTATGAAGGGAGACAATGTAACCTGGAGAAGTGACCATTGAGTTGAGGATTAAAGAATACGACGGATTGGCCATGGGCAGATCAGAGCATTCCAGTCAGAGGAATCAGCATGTACAAAGGGCCTGGGGTGGGAACCTACTCAGAGAGTACCACCGGCTGAGCAAAGCCTGGAGTGGCTTAGGAGAGTGAAGGGGGAAGGGGAGGCATGGGTGCAGGCAGAGAGGACAGAGGAGGACCTGGGCCACTGTCCCCACCCCTGGCTTCACTCCCAGTGAGTTGGGAGCTGCTGGTGAGTTCTGAGCCAGGGTTTATAGTTTAAGGTTCATTTTGGTAAAAAGCGTGGATGTAGGAGCCAGATAGGAACTGACCCCTGGAGATGCTAAATCATGGCTCCTGGGCAGAGCCAGGCTGTCAATATTTCTGAAGAGTTAAGTTCTTGGGCAGAGGTAGACCACTCTGCAGGCTCCGGTCCCTCGGTGGTGGACACTAGCGAACTGAGACCCTGAAGGATCAGCAACGCTCAAAGACAAGCCCAGGGCTGCTGGCTTCTCTGCCTTCCCTAGGCACAGAAGTGAAGCTGTGCCAACAGAGGTGAGAACTCAGAAGCGAGAAACTTTCTGAGACTCTGTTAGTCGTGCCTCAAGCAGAAAGGAAGAAAAGAGCTTAGAAATGAGGGAGGGGGGTCGACAAGCCACATAAAATTGGGCTTATGAAAGAAAAATCAATTTGTGCTCCTTTGCAGGAAGAGGGCTGCATGTGGCCCGAATTACTCCTCTGGGTTATTTGGTTTTGCCTTCAAACTAGAAAATTGTAGTTATTACAGCCCCAGGATTGACTGGCATGGAGGCAGCTTCAGGTCAGCACCTCTGGCTTTGTCTCTCCAGGTGCAGCTGTGAAGTGGGTCTCATTTCCTCCCTGGTAGGGTCCTCTCCAGGGTGATGAAGAAGGGAGGGCAAAGGCTGGGCATCTCCAAGCGGCTGATGAAGCAGCAACAGTTCCCAGTATGTACTGAAGCCCTGGTTCCCTGGATTTGGCACTTGCCAACATATTGCTTACCTCTGATAGTCAAAGGGGTGCAGTCACAGCAGCCCCCCTCCGAAGTCCCTGCCCACAAGGCTACAATGTGCTGTCCCCCACTCCAACATGGCAGTAATTGCCCATTGATCATCCACAGGCTTTAACCTTAATTCCCTTAAGCCTCAGTAAATAGCCCTTAATTCACAATCACCTGAAATGCTATTGATTTTTTAAAAAAATTTAACCTGTAGTAAGTCTCCAGCCCACTGCCTCCCAGAAGGAAGTAGATGATTTCAACCCCCATCCCCAGAGCCATTAAAACACCTCCACCCCAACCCACTGCCCCCCCCAAATAAAATCCCATCTCTCAAGCACAAAATAGATGTATTTTTTTTCTGGTCTTTTTTTTTTTTTTTCCAGAAACAAACTCATTTAAGATTTTTTTAAAGTCTTATGACTCCTTTACCAACAAATGTTATATTACTGCAAGATTGTAATTCAGTTTTCTCTTTGTTAAAACTGATCTTAGAATATTCAGTCTTTTCCCTAAAATGTGGATGAAATCTTTGTTTACACTGTGGGTTGTCTGCCCAAATAGCAGAGGTCTCATATTTCCTCCAAATAACTTGTGCTTTGTGCTAACGTTGGCGTGTTTTGGTCATTATTTATTGTAGTTCAATGACCTTTTAAATTCCTAACAGCTCCAAGAACAAAGACAAGGGGCTAGGGTGTGTTAGTTTTGCAATTTGTTATTAATTTGCAGCCCTTGGATGTGAGCAGCTACCTTCCCTCTGGTGTGAGGGGGGCCTCGTTTTTGTTCAGTTGCTAAGTCATGTCCAACTCTTTGTGACCCCCTATGGACTGCAGTACGCCAGGTTTCTCTGTTCTCCACTATCTCCCGGAGTTTGCTCAAAATCATGTCCACTGAGTCAATGATGCCATCTAATCATCTCATTCTCTGCCGCCCCTTATCCTTTGCCATCAATATTTCCCAGCATCAGAGTCTTTTCCGATGAGTCGGCTCTTCGCGTCAGGTGGCCAAAGTATTGGAGCTTCAGCTTCAGCATCAGTTCTTCCAATGAATACTTAGGGTTGATTTCCTTTAGGACTGACTGGTTTGATCTCCTTGCAGTCCAACCCTCATCCTGTGTGAGGTGGGTTTCCATTTGCCAGCGGTTTCTCCCCCAACCCTGACTGTCCCTGGTCACTTTTGCCCACCCTATTAGACTAGAGACATGTGACAAAGAGCCCCTTCTCCATGACACTCCACCTGTTCAGGTACATTAAGGCCATGCCCAGACAGTAAGACACTTGCACCACACTGATTTTTTCCCTAAAGCTCTGTTCTTTGCATATCATCTTTAGAGGAGATAAATTGATAAGAAGACATTTTTTTTTTTAACCACAAACTGTGTTTGTTGTTCAAGTGCTAAATTCATCCACTAGTCAAGTTCCCACATATTAATCATGTTCCCAACTGGGAGGGGGGTGTGTATTGGAAAGCCTAGAGGGGCAGGTGGAGTGTGCAGGCATCTGAATTTGATATTGCTTGGCTTGGCCACTTACTAGTTATGTCATCTTGGACAAGTCTCTCTTCAGCCTGTCTACAGTGTAGTTTCCTCATCTATGAAAAGGATATCAGAGTGACAAAACTGAATAGAACCACACACACATATGCATACACACACACACACACACACACACACACAAATGGTGCACGAAAAACCAGTGATTTCTGAATAAGGGCTACAGATTCAACCAGTCAAGATCCTGCCTTCAATACTATACTGTTGTCACATAAGATACCACCCTTTGGGGGAAGCTGGGTGAAGGGTACATGAGACCCCTCTGTTCTTTGTTTGCAGTTTCCTGTCTATTTCAAAATTTAAAAGTTGCTTTTCATAAGCAACAAGGTCCTGTTGTTTAGTGCATGGAGCTATGTTCAATATCCTGTAATAAACCATAACAGAAAAGAATATGAAAAAGAATATATATTTGTATAACTGAATCACTTTGCTGTAAGCAGAAATTAACACAACATCGGAAATCAACTATATTCAATAAAATGAAATGTTTTTAAAAAAAGATTGTTTTCCTAAGGATATAACAGCATAGATTTCACCAGAGTTGGATGGGATTCAGAGAACTAAGTCCATGCAGAGTGCTGAGTGCCAAGCCTGGCATTAGTATGTGTTTAATAAATGGGATTTATTTTCGACCTACCAGTCTATGCATTTAAACCACTGGCGGCTCCTTTTCCCATTAGGAGTGCCCAGAAAATCAGAACAGTTTGTTGAAAGGGTGTCTGCCCTGCTTGGGAAAAGTGAAACCATTCCTTTTGTGGATTCATTTATTGTCAAGGTTAATTGTTGCTAATTGGCCAACAGGTGTCAAAACACCAGCTCAATTAGATGTGCTGGTTGTTCATTGGCTCCTGCGAAGTGAGCAGGGAGCAAGCAGAGCCTTGGGGAGAGTTCGGGGTCAGCAAATCAAGACAAATAAAGTATGAATAAGGTACGGAGGACCTTGGCTGCTGGCTGTGTGGTACTTGTCCCTCCTACCCTGTAGGAATTCAGGTCTCCTCCAGCCCCTTGCAAAGCAAAGTCCATCTCAGATAGAAATAAAGCTTTGCCCTCATTTCCGCTCTTAAGTACCAGACATCACCTTCTGCAGACACCGACAGCTCTGCTCCTTACCTCTGATAAAGACAAGCCCCTGCTGCTCCTTTTTAAGCCCTTTGGTTGTTCACACTGACAGGCAGCTGAAGGGCCACAGGCAAAGCTGCACCCAGATTCACACTCACATCGTTGCTGTGTGACCTTGTGCAGCTTCCTTAACCTCTCTGGGCCTAAACTTTCTCTTAGAGACTGTCCATTAAAAACACTTTGATGTTAACACAGAAAACTGGCTCAGGGGGCCTATAGGAATACTATTTTTGCCACTCTTTTCTAAATCTCAACTGATCTAAAAATTAAAAGTAAAAAAAAAAAATTAACCCGAGCACTAACTTCCTAGGTCGTATGAGGACTGAAGATGACAAATGTGAAGTTGCTTGGCACGTACTCGGCAATCGCTAGCTTTTATGCAGAAGAAACAAACAGCCCAAACATCGCTTCATCTTTTTTTTTTCCCCTCTACCCCCTGCTGTACTCTGTTTCAGATTAGGAAAACAGATTGATCCAGCTCTAAAGGGGTGATGTACATTAAAGAAGCCGATGGTGTACGAAAGCACAGTGGCGATTCCCTGAAGGGAGGCATGTTTCTTCCCCTTGGAGTTACAGTCACAACCTTAAAAACAAATTCCTGGGACCACCAGCTGAATGCACTGCCACTTCTCCCAAATGAGGGATTTGGGACCACCTTCTCCCCAGGGCCATGCCAAGCAGGAGATATAGGGGGGCTGGCATTAGACCCACCTGGTGAGACTAGCAGGAGGCTGAGCATCTTCCAGTGGGTAATCTCCTAGGCACTCCTGGCAAGTTTAATGCTTTGTGTCGTTCTGGATCCTGGGGACAGGTGAAAAATGCCCTGTATCATTTCCGCTATTAAAGCAGGAGGGGTCCCTGATTATACTTACAGGGAGAGTTGGCAGGTGGAAGGCAATTCAATTAAACCAAAGGCAGGACACAGGGGAAGTTTGGAAGGAGGGTTGATGGCTGAAATGCTTCATCCACACACAATTCCATCTCCACCTGGAGGCCGCAGAGAAGCCACGTCCTGCCCAAGATTTACAGCCCAGAGCATCGCCTCCACAGGGTAATAAACTGTGTCTTCTAATCGATGCTGGCGCTGGCTGCTGTCTGCAGCCTGGCCGCCCATTTAGCAAAATCACTGAGTAATGGAAAACGCAATCAAGTTGCATAATGAGTCTGGGTAATTAGATGGACCGGGCCGAATGGCCCAGCTAAATATATTCAGGCCAGCGTATTAATTAAAAGGTTGACACTACAAGCGCCGCCCGAAGTGCCCCATTAATTATTCTTTGAATCCAAAGGTCAGACGTAGTGGGAGAATTACAGGACGTCGATCACATTGCTCAACGCCAGGCCTTTGCGATGAACATCCACCATCCACCATCCACTGCGGCGTGGCCTGGACTGACCTGTGGCTCCCGAGGAGGTGGACTGCCAGCCCATCTCTGTCACCTGGGCACCTTCACTGCCAGATCCGGGGAGGGAGTGGGGTGAAGGGCCGGCACCTGCCGGAAGCACTGACCCGGTTCAGCCCCCACGCAGGCCTGGGGCCACAGTCACCCAGAAGCCAAGTCTCCCCTGCATGGGCCCAAGGAGGCACTCACCCCATTAGGCCCGTCATCTGTGAGCGCCACAGGCACACACAGGTGAAGGGACTTGCCCAGAGTCAGCAGGTGAGGATTCAAATAAGGCTGGCTGTCTCCGCAGCCATACATTGGTGCCAAGTCGCTTCAGTCCTGTCTGATTTACTGCAACCCCATAGACTATAGCCCACCAGGCCTCTCTATCCATGCATGAGACTCTTCAGGCAAGAATACTGGAGTGGGTTGCCATGCCCTCCTCCAGGGGATCTTCCCAACTCAGGGATTGAAACTGCGTTTCCTGTGTCTCCTGCATTGCATGCAGATTCTTTACCGTTGAGCCACTGGAGAAGCCCCCACAGCGATAACGTGGTTCTTCTTTTATATAAGAAAAAAATAGGAATTTTGTGCTCAAAGCAAAAAATGGAGCTTCCCCTGGGAATCTGACAAGCTGGGTGACCTTGGGAGAGTCACTTTGCCTCACTGGGCCCCTGTTCGCCTGAAAATGAACAGACCACCTCATCTCTGGGACTTGAAACCATTTCACAGAGGAGTGGACCATCAGGAGGGGTGGCCCTACTTAGTGGCTGCCCATGGGGCTTCAAAACACTCCTTAAAGTAAGTACAAGGGCTCAGTCCATGTCAGCTGGAAGAGCAGCAGCCTCTAGAGTCTTCCATCTCTACCGTGCTGTCTCCCAAGCCCGGAGGGTCAGGTGGAAGGACTGTCTGTTTAAGACTGGGGAAAACCAAAACCTGTTTCAAGAGTCAAGGATGAGCTATCTCTTCAGATGGGTCAGCAATATGGCAATATCCATCAGAATTAATGACTTAGCCCGTCTGACTTGGGGACTCCGCCTCCAGGGATTCATCGGTTTATGCGTCTAAGAAGCAAGAGGCTGCCAAAGCAGAATTTCTCACAATCCCCACTGCCAGCTCCGTCGGGCCCTGAGAACAACAAGGGGGTGTCACATCCATCATGAGAACCCCACAGCCAGCCAACAAGGAGGCTCATCTGTATTCCTTCACTCTTCCCAAGTATTTCCTGGGGGCTACTTGGAGCCAGGTGCTGAGCTAGTGAGCAAAGTAGGGCCTCCACACCTCTGGGCTAATATGGGAAGAAGTCTCAGCAGATTCAGAGGAGAAAAAGCTAGTGGGAACCAGCACACATGCAGTTCCACTGTAGTTGTTAAAATATAAGATACATACACACAGGTGAGTAGATATGGAAGACTTTCAGAAAATGTAATGTCAGGGTGAAGAAAGGGGGAACATTTTTTCTTTTTATCGTATTTCCTCCTGTCATGATTAATTTGTTTTTGTACTGTCATGAACACGTATTTTATAATACTTTGAAAAACAGTTTGAATTTTAAAACTTCCATGACCAGCTCAGAAGTCTGTGGATGAGACAGAATTCCTCCTCCCTCCAGGAATGCACCCCTATCCACCCCACCCCCTGGGCTCTGAGTAACCCGCACACACATCAGAGTTCAGAAGCCATCAACCCCCAGGAGGGGGCAGCCAGGCGGTGTTCTGAGCTCGGCTAGCCCTGGAAACCGCCTGACTATTTATTTAATTGATGGCGGCTGTCTTCATTCAAATGATGTCCTCCCCATAAGCAATGAATGCCCCGAATCTGTCACCGTGACAAAGTGCACCTGTGTGTATCCTTCTGCCACCAAGCTGAGAGTTTAAGATTTTGTACATTAATATTTAACACCTTTTTAAAAATGGATCTTCAGCAAGGGAATCCAGGGGACATCACATAGGGTCTCCTCACTTCTTCCCTCTCCCAGGATTCAGCTGGAGGCGGTAGAGACACACTGAGGGGCCCTGCTGTTGGAACAAAGGTCATGTTCCCACCAAGCTGTGGGCAGTGGGCAGAGAGAGAGGCAGGAGACTTTCTAACAGTGAGAGGCCACCCTGGCTTGTGCCCAGATGCGTGTGCCACCAGTATGAACATCCCACTCTCCTTGGAAAATGCCCAAACCTTGCTGAGGCCCCTGGGCTGCCTTCTCCCCTCACTCAGCCTGCACTGGCCACATGAGCACCATCCCTACTCCTGGTCTTAGCCCCTCAACAAATGTTCACCAGGCAAACTAATTTATTCTGTTTCTATGAGGCTCTGACACATTCTATTTTGTTCAGTCACTCAGTCATGTCTGACTCTTTGCGACCCCATGGACTGCAGCATACCAGACTTCCCTGTCCTTCACTATCTCCCAGAGTTTGCACAGACTCATGTCCATTGAGTCGGTGATGCCATCCAACCCTCTCATCTATAGGGAAGGACAGCATACCAGACTTCCCTGTCCTTCACTATCTCCCAGAGTTTGCACAGACTCACGTCCATTGAGTCGGTGATGCCATCCAACCCTCTCATCTATAGGGAAGGACAGAGTGATCCTGCTGTGTAAGCTCATTCACTCATTCTCAGCCTGTATGAAGCTCCTGCTGTGGTCCAAGTACCACGTTGGGTCTGGGGACCTGGTGATGAACCATCACACAGGAAAGCCCATCCACAGGAAAGAGGCAGTCTTCCCAGGTCTGGTGGGTACTCAGTAATGGATGCCCCCTCCACTACTGCCCCCGTGGTGCTGGAAACCAAACGGTGCTCAGGACGTGTGAATGGGTAAGATTTGAAGGTGAGGGGAGACAGCCAAGGTGTCTTTCCGGGGTTTTTCTGGTTTCTAGGGGCTGGAGCTACACCGACCTCGGTGGTGTGTTTCTGTTGCTGTGTCCCATGCACCTTGGCTCACACTGAGTGGAGCTCATCCTTAGACCCTTCCCCACCCACTGCCTGCACAGGCTCCCTTCAGCCCTTGAACTCCCTGCTGCCTCGCTACCTGATTCCGCCAGCGGGGATGGAACAGCTCCTGCATTCGAGCATGGCTGGCTGCCCCCGAGCCCTGTTTATGCTGTGTCCCTGCCAGTAAGCCCAGCAACCAATGCAGCCAGTTCCAGCTCTGCCTTCGTGACCCTGAGAAGGAAACCAAGACTCAAAGAGGCCAAGGAACAGCCAAGGCCACGTGGCCACTGAACAGCACAGCTGGGATTTGAACAGTCACGTCCAACCTGAGCGCCGATGGCCTTGACCACCCTGCCTCCCCCGTGGATGGGGGTGGGGATGTGCTGGGCTGCTGCATTTGGAGGCCAGGGCTTCATACAACCAGGCTCCCTTTCAGCTTCCTTCCTTCTGTCTGAGGTCCAGCCCGCATCCGGTCAGCATGAAATACACCACAGATGACCTCGTCCCCGTATCCGGCCAGGATGCGGCCTTGGGGCAGTGCCCAGAGGGGGTCCAAGGCTGGGCCACAGTGAAACCCCCAACAGCAAGTTTCCCAGGTTTTCCCAGAGCTGCAGCTCAAGCCCACTTGGGAGCCCACCAGGTGGAGGCAGGGGCCCCCTCCATGTCTGGAGAGAACTCCTGGTGTTTCATCTCAGTCTTTTGTTTCTCAGAGGGCGAGTGCTGTGAGCAGGTGGGGACAGGGAGACAGACATGGAGAAAGAGGGGGTAGCTGTCCTGGGGACAATGGTGAGCACAGCAGAGAAGCCTGGCCCCAATTTCCATGCAGCTGAGTGGGGCGGGGGAGATGTGCAGAGGTCAGGAAGGCCAGGCAGCACTTCCCTTCTGCTGTCCTGAACTCCAGGAGCCCCTTGGCACATGTCCCTGTGGTTCCCTTGGGGCTGTGCCCGAGCCCCTGCATCCCAGTGATAGATCCATGATAATGGGGGCTCCCCTGAGGCCCACTTTCTCCTTCCCCATGTGCACTGTTAATAATAACACTGAGGATATTCAAAATAGCCACTTCCTGAGCCCTGGCCATGATTCCAGCAGACACTCTGGGAGAGGCGCTGTAGTCACAACCATTTTTCAGGTGCATAAACTGAGGCTCCAGGAGTCCAGCAGCCCGCTGTCCAAGGTCATCCAGCTGGGACAGCAAGACTGAGCCTGTGACCCTGCCTATTGTTTGCTTCACCAGTCAACTCAGTGATTAGACCCCCTGTGGAAGAGTCTCTCCACTTAGAAAGGATCCCCAGATAGGCCTGCCTCCCCAGTGAGAGCAGACTCACCCAAAACAAAGACTCCAGGCCGGTGACCCGGGGCAGTTTGTTGTTGTTCAGTCGCTCAGTCATGTCTGACTCTTTGCGACCCCATGGACTGCAGCACGCCAGACTTCCCTGTCCTTCACCATCTCCTGGAGCTTGCTCAAACTCATGTCCATTGAGTCGGTGATGCCTTCCAACCATCTCATCCTCTGTCATTCCCTTCTCCCCCTGCCCTCAATCTTTCCCAGCATCAGGGTCTTTTCCAGTGAGTTGGCTATTCGCATAAGGTAGCCAAAGTATTGGAGCTTCAGCTTCAGCTTGGCAGTTACAGAAGCCCAAACTTGAACTGTTTATATCCAGTCTCAGCCTTATTAGGTAATACCATACATTTGTATAATTATACTTCATTGAAAAGGATCAGAACAAACTGTGGAAAATTCTTCTAGAGGTGGGAATACCAGACCACCTGACCTGCCTCCTGAGAAATCTGTATGCAGGTCAAGAAGCAACAGTTAGAACTGGACATGCAACAACAGACTGGTTCCAAATTGAGAAAGGAGTACATCAAGGCTGTATATTGTCACCATGCATATTTAACTTACATGCAGAGTACATTATGAGAAATGCTGGACTTGCTGAATCACAAGTTGGAATCAAGATTGCCAGGAGAAATATCAATAAATTCAGATATGCAGATGACACCACCCTTATGGTAGAAAGTGAAGAAGGACTAAAGAGCCTCTTGATGAAAGTGAAAGAGGACAGAGAAAAAGTTGGCTTAAAGCTCAACATTCAGAAAACGAAGATCATGGCATCTGGTCCCATTGCTTCATGGCAAATACATGGGGAAACAATACAAACAGTGACAGACTTTATTTTGGGGAACTCCAAAATCACTGCAGATGGCGACTGCAGCCATGAAATTAAAAGATGCTTGCTCCTTGGAAGAAAAGTTATGACCAACCTAGATAGCATATTAAAAAGCAGAGACATTACTTTGCCAACAAAGGTCTGTCTAGTCAAGGCTATGGTTTTTCCAGTAGTCACGTATGGATGTGAGAGTTGGACTATAAAGAAACCTGAGCGCCGAAGAATTGATGCTTTTAAACTGTGGTGTTGGAGAAGACTCTTGAGAGTCCCTTGGACTGCAAGGAGATCCAACCAGTCCATCCTAAAGGAAATCAATCCTGAATATTCATTGGAAGGACTGATGCTGAAGCTGAAACTCCAATACTTTGGCCACCTGATATGAAGAACTGACTCATTTGAAAAGACCCTGATTCTGGGAATGATTGAAGGCTGGAGAAGGAGACAACAGAGGATGAGATAGTTGGATGGCAACATTGACTCAATGGACATCAGTTTGAGTAAGCTCTGGGAGTTGGTGACGGACGGGGAAGCCTGGCGTGCTGCATTCCATGGGGTCGCAAAGAGTTAGACACGACTGAGCAACTGAACTGAAGGGGAAGTGGCTTTTATCACAAAAGGCATACTTCTGACTTTGCTTTTTCATTTAAAAAGTTCCATTCATTTAAAAAGCAAAATTAAAGGCCTAAGGGGATAGCGAAAGGGGTACTTTGGCTGAGGCAGGAAGAGCCAGCCAAGTGAGTGTGTTGGGAAGAGCACGTCAGCAGAGGGCACAGCCGTGACTCTCATGTGGGCCAGCAGGGCTCTGGCTAAGGAGACAGGGACCACCAGTCTCTGCTCTGTGCAGATAGAATGAAACAAATGGTCGTAGCAGTGGCCAACTGGGGGTCAGCGAAATCTATCGTGGATGACTATTTTAAGAAATGACTGACTAACACTATCTGGGGAGGCCAAACGCTGTGAGGAGCAGAGAACAGGGTTACCCAAGGAGACCCCCAGAACCATCACTGAAAAAGTAGAACCAGCCAGAATCCAGCAGGCCAGGGTGAAGGGCAGAGGGCAACGTGCTCCGCAAGAAGGAAAGGAGCCCCGCCATCCCCTGGGAACAAATTACTAATGACCCAGATCATTCCGGTGGCACCAGTCCTGGATTCCTTGAACAATTCAGTGCTGAGTCGGGTTGAGGCTCAGGTGGATGAACACCACCCGCCCGCCCTGGGAGGAGGCGCACAGCATCCGCCCATCCTCAGGTGAAGGGTTTCAAGACAAGAGTGGCACAGTTGCCACCACACTCCACCAGGGAAAGCAAGTTTCAACCACTCCAAGGCCTCCAAGGGATTATGAAATGCCACCACGGTTCCAGAGGGAGAGAAAGCCATTTTTCTGTTTGTTTCTTTTTCGCTCCTCAAACTTCGCTTCACTTGCTAAGGCTTGCACAAGTCTCCTGCTGGCAGGTGGGGTACCAACTCAGCAAGCTGGCATACATGCCTCACCCACCCCTACATGCTTCTCCCACCTGCCTCGCTCTGCCCCTGCCCTGCCCTGCCCGCAGGAGAATGGGCCCTCCCTCCCCTGCGTCCCCACGACCTGTTAACACCCTTCATATGACTGAGCTGAAAAAGAGGTATTGATTTGATTGTCCTTTCCCACCATGATTAGCGACGGACCTCTCGAAGGATCACCACTGTATTCCTAAGGGCTTCGTGCGAAGATCACATCATGGAGGTACTCGGTGGTACTGGATGGGTAGATCAAAGGAAGGAAGCAAGGAAGACTTGCTGATAATTAAAGCAGTGTCATCAAATTTTAGTGTGCAGATGCCTCATCTCCAACATGGGAATAGTGGGATGTCCCTGGAGGTCCAATGGCCACGACTCCACTCTTCCAATGCAGCAGATTCAGGTTCAATCCCTCTAAGATCTCACATGCTGTAGGGCAAGGCCAACAAATAAATAAAATGAAAATAGTAATCCTGCCTCTGCGTCAGGGATATTGTTGCCTCCAGTTTACTGATGAGAGTGCTGAGGCTTCAAGAACCCAGGATCTATCAAGCGAGAGCACACAGCCCCAGCCTACCTGGTGATGAGACACACTCAGTTCCTGTGCCCTGACACTCAAGTCTAGGTGGGGAGGGAGGTGGGCTTCTGGCTAATTTGTTCTCTGGCTGCCACTGGGTAAGGATGTGGGAGAAGCAGAACAGAAGGCAAGGAAAGGGTTAAGGAGGCACTGCTACTGCTAAGTCACTTCAGTCGTGTCCGACTCTGTGCGACCCCATAGACGGCAGCCACCAGGCTTCCCCGTCCCTGGGATTGTCCAGGCAAGAACACTGGAGTGGGTTGCCATTTCCTTCTCCAATGCATGAAAGTGAAAAGGAGGCACTAGTAACTGGCAAAGTAAAGAACCCACCTGCCAATGCAGGAGACGTAACAGACTCAGATTGGCTCCCCAGGTCAGAAAGATCCCCTAAAGAAGGGAATGGCAACCACACCAGTATTCTTACCTGGAGAATCCCATAGACAGAGGAGACTGGTGGCTACAGTCCTTGGGGTTGCAAGAGTCAAACATGACTGAAGTGACTTAGCATCCATGCACAGGTTACTCAGAGAGCTGTAGAATGGTGACCTGGCCCAGTCAATCTGTCAACACCATCACCCCTTGGAAGGGCAGGTGGTGAGGAGGAATTCCTATAAAAGAGCTGAGGGCTACTCTGAACTTGCCCCAGGCCTTCTTGTCTTAACTGACATCTTTAAGAGCCAGATTGTCTTCTGGGTGGCCTGCTGAAGCACAGACTCATAGCTTTTCTGATACATTAAATGGTCCCCCCATTAAAGAGGTCTGTTTGGCTGTATATCTTCAGGGGAGAAAAGGAGAGGTGCATGATGCCATCTGTGCAGAGAGTGACAAACAGCCCAGCGCCTTGGGCAGGCCACATTAAATGTTCATGTCCTCATGCCTACTTTTTGTTCCTTATGTATTTGTTTAGATTACAACATAATCCCTGGAAAAGGTAAAAGGCCGTTACAGAATACATGTTTAAGATCCATTAGGAAAACCCTGCCGTATTCAAATGCAAAAACAGAACCTCAGTGAGTGACCTGCTTACCTGTGTTTATTTTATCTTGGTGTCCTAGGGTGTCAGTGTTGGTAGCAACCTGGATGGCCCTTTCCTTGTGTTTTACAGAGGAGGAAGCTGATGCTTTCTGGACAGTAGATTTGTCACTGTTAGATGGCATAAGCAAAGAGGGGAGGTGAAAGTGATCCATGAAGTAGTGGGTTATACTTGGAGATACAATAGGAAATTTCAGTAAACAGCTACCCTAGGTTTTCTAGCAGCTCAGCCACTGTCCATCAAGAGCCTGACACATAACAGGTATGTGCTAGGTGCTTGGAGGAGGGAGGTTTGGTGTTTGAAAGGCCTAATGTAGCCTCTGTCCATAATCTGTCCTTTGGTTTTCAAGGTCAAGTGTTACTATCTTCCCTTTTACCACAAGGAAAATGAGGCTCTGAAAACTTAAGTGACAACTGCCAAGAGGCAGGAGAAAACCTGACCTGACCTGAAGTCCATGCTCGTGACCTTGATGCCACACTTTTTTACAGGCCTGTCCATCTTTCTGGACACCATTCTCTCGCTTCTCTGCCTCGTGGGTAAGCAGAGTTATTATCGACATTACAATGGCAAAGTCAGGACTCACGAAGTCCTGAGGGTGGCAGTGGGTCCAGGCCAGGATTCAGGACTCACCTGCCCACACTCCCCTGAACTCCCCTTTGCTTGGCAGAGCTTTGATTTCCAGGGGCCATGTGGACACAGAAGAGCATTCACATCCATTGCCCTCAGTTGCACTTTCTAGAACTGTGAGCTCCTCCCAGCCGCGTGCTTCACCAAATGAGTTTTGCTGTTACTCCAATTAGTGCTGCTTTTGGAATCATTGTCTGTGTTGTGTTTCTCTCGCCTTAGTGCAGCCCAATATGTTCATTTCTATGAGCCAGAAGCCCCCACGCGGTGCTTAGAAACAGAGTCTGAGCTACAAACATGCCTGATGTTCTCTCACTGCTCAGCCTGGGAGACAAGGGCCACTGCAGAGACTCCGGGCCATGAGCAGTCAAGACGTGATGCTGCTTCTTTCTCTGGTAAGTTTTTTTTTAGGTTATTGAAACAAACCTCCTATTGACTCTGGTTCTGTTATTACAGGGACTGGCTCTACTGGAGCTGGAGTCTACACTCGGGACCCAGCATCCACCAGTTGTGTGATTCTGGGTTGTCACACAGTGACAGGTATCTCCTCTGTCTCCTGTACATCAGATAGCATTTGCTGCATAACAAACAAGCCCCAGACTTGCTCCCTCTGTGTCTACTTCCTCTCATCTTCCAGGAACACCATATCCCTAAATATGAATATGCATCTGGGCCTAAAGGTGGCCAGTGCCAGGAGGTCCTGGTGTTTGCCTTTACCTGATTGGTGGGCTACCAGCGGGCACTGAATTGCTCTCAACTTTCCATTGTTCACCAGGCCTGGGATGGACAACCTTGGGCTTATATGCCTGCACTACTGAGGGGTTTCTTCCTGGAGGTGAACCACCGAATCCAAGAATACACCAACTCCACGTCTTGGCCCCAGCCACTGATGACCCTCCAGAAAGGAGGCCATCACTCCGGCTTCTCCCAGCTGTGTATCAAGGTGTCTACCTCCTCACACTCTTTCCTACAGCATGCAGGCAACTTTCAAGACCCCTGGGATTTCGCCCCATGACTGACCTTTTGAACAGCCTAACCTGAATGCAACCAGTGCCTTGATAATGTGGAACAGGAAGGGGCTGAAGGTGTATGGAAATCCCCCAAGACTAACTCAGGCTCTGAGGCAGTGCCAGTGAAACAAAATATGAATCAGAAAGGCACATGCAAGTCTCAACCCTTGGGAGACCTTTGCCCACAGCCTGACCATGTCAGGCATGTCACAGCCCAGCAGGTCAGACCCACAGGGAGGGTGGGTGCTGGGGATGGGTCGGAAGAAAGGGGGCAGTGGGAGGCACTCTGCGGTCACCTTAGCCTCCCTAAGGCATGAGTTCTCAGCCAGATTGATTTTGCCCCCAGGGCACATCTGGCAGATCTGCAGACATTTTGGTTGTCACAAGTGTTGGGGGGTGCTACTGGCATCTCATGGGTAGAGGCCAGGGATGCTGCTAAACACCCTGCATACACAGACAGCCCTACGACGGGGAAGGACCCAAAACAAAACATCAGCTGCAGCGGAGCTGAGAAACCCTGGTCTACAGAAGTGGTTCAAGGTCCACAGTTCAATATTAGCCCCTACCCGTTCTCCTGAATCCCTCTCCTTTCCTGTTTCCTTGCCTATGAGACATAGATGGGCTTCCCAGGTGGTGCTAGTGGTAAAGAATCCACCTACCAATGCAGGAGACATAAGAGACGAGTTCGATCTGATGAAACAGGCAGCTGGGACCTTAGCCCAGAGCAAATGACGAGGACCCCCATCACCAAGACCCATGTCTCTGAGCAGATGCCCAAGGCTGTTCCTGGACAAATGTGCAGCTCACGCGGCAAAGTGAGAACAAGGCAGACTCAAAGCAGATGCCACTGCCCTGTGACCTCCCCAGGACACCTCGTCCCCATCTTTGGGGACAAGCATCTTGAGGCCACACTAAAGGCTGCCTTCTCCAGGAAGCTCTCCGGATGCCTTCCCCCAATCCCAGGGCAGAACAATAACAGGGAGCTTGTGCAAGTTTTCCAAACGCTAAGATTATTATCTCATTTAACCTTCACAAAAATCACAGATGAGGACACTAGCACAGAGAAGCTGAGTAACTTGCCCTAAGTCACAGAGCCAGTAAGTGGGGAGCCCAGCCGCCCATCAGATGGCGGTCACCATGCTGCCAGGCGGCATTTTCTTTGACAAAGGAACTCGGGGCTCTGGAGTTTTCTGGGAAAGAATCTGTATTCCACGTGCACCTGAGTTCAGCAGCAGCCAAGCTCCCTCCACATGGGATAGGCCAGGAGAGAGACACATCGCATTGTGACCCATGGACCTCTCTTGAGCAGACTTGGGAGCTTGCCAGCAGCCCCCCGCCTTTGTCACCTTGTACCCAGCTGGACTGTTGTCGCAGTGCCCTAGGGTCTCTGGGGCTCTGTCTAAACCCACCACCACTGGTGAGGAATCCCAAAACCGCCCCTTCTAGAGTGAACCTAACTTCTCTCCTCCCCGCTCCACTTTATGGCTGCCCAAGGAGGCTCATCCTTTGAGGCCTCACTACAGGCTGCCTTCCCACAATCCCAGGGCAGAGCAATAACAGGGAGCTTGTGCCAGGTTTCCAAACACTTAGATGTAGTACCTCATTTAACGCTCACAAAAACCACCAGCACAGAGACGCCGAGTAACTTGCCCTAAGTCAGAGAACCAGTAAGTGGGGAGCCCAAATTTACGCCCTGGCCATTAGGCTTTGGGCTTAGAGGCTTAACAACTGCCCTATACTGTGGTCTCCAGAATGCTCATCACCCTGCCCCCAAGTCCGTTGCTGTCTCTTAAACTTTGATCACGCTCCCAATGGCTCCTGGATACTGCTGTGGGATTCTAGTAGGCAAGGCCCAGCCCCAGAGCCCCAGGGCCGAGCCCAGAGCCTGGCGCCCAGTCAGTTCTGAACTGTTTCCACCAGGCCCTCTGGTTTATGTGTGATTCTGAGTTGTTTGAAGGACAAGCTGGAAGACTCCCCTTTCATCCACATCCATCTCCCCAGCTGCTCCCAGGCAGGCACCCCAGCCTCACCACAAGGCTGAAGCAGCACACTGCCCTTTATGAGTGAACCCCAGCATCCCTCGAGTGAGCACCCTGCCTCCTGCTGGTCTTTCAACACATGACTCTTTGCAGAGATGACCAGTCAGGGATTCCTGGTCTGTCACGGTACACATTGTTCCCATAATCCAGATCAGGCTGGGGCTTACCGCGGCCAGAGGGAACTTCTCAGGCCACACAAGGTGGGCCACCAGATGATGGAGGGCTGCATGGCAGACACATAGAATGCTACGGGCACAGACCCCAGCACAGACCCTGCTAAGTGCTTACAAGCACCAGCTCCCATAGCCCTCATAACCATCTTACAAGGAAGTATCCTTACTGACTCCACTTTACAGATGGGGAAACTGAGGTAGAGAGCGGTCGAGGAGCTTGCAGTGGGCACCCAGAGATATGAGGAGACCAGGTTTCCAGTTCCGAGCCCTTGGACCTCCTGGGGTGCTGCTGATTAAGGTGATGCTCGGATGTTTGGGCTGCACCCCAGCCCAGCTTTTGACGGCAGGGCATCAATGCTGCCTCCTGGCTTCTGCCCCCACCTGCACAGGTAGAATTTCTCGGAGTCCCCACGGTCCTCTCAAGTTTTACAGACACAAGGCCATGCACAGCCTCTAGCAGGACACCGGCCCTGCTTCCTTTTCCTGAACTTCCAGGAGAAAATCCATCCTCAGAGAAAGACCTTGCTGAGCAGATGTTGAAGGTGCCCAGAACCACGTGATGGTTTTAGTGGGTCCCAGGCACTTTCTCCTTACTGGTCCCCTTCTTCTATAAAAAAGTATGGAATAGCGTATTTTACAACTGCGTTGGTGTAAGGATGAATGTAACCCAGGCGGGATGTGTTATTAGATACTTATTTTCCTAATGTTCATTTTTCTTCTGACTTGAAATGTCAGCATTGTCAAAGGGACCTGGAAGCCTTACATGCCCCTGCGCTCTGCTCACTGTGTCTAGTGGGGGTGCTGGCCCTGAACTCTGGGCTTGCAGCACAAATGGGGTAGAAGCCCTATCCTGAACCCTGGCCCCCGGGGCTGATTCCACAGTCTTGTGAAACTGCAGCTCGAGTCCACAGGGCAAGAGAAAGAGAGATCAGGGAGACCCCACAGAACCCTCCTGCCTTGTTTCTGCCCTACAGGAAAGCCTCTGTTGCCCCAAACTCTTTCACACACATCAACGTTATAGGGAACCCACAGCCCATCAACTCCCCAAACATGAGGCAATGCTTTAGATTCCAGCCTCAGCTTGGCCAGACCACCGTTTACCGCCCCCCCTTCCCCCGTCCCCCAGCATTCCAGGATCTGGCAAGCCTGTGACTGCTTTGGCAACAGGGAGCCTCACCCCACGCTGGAATTGAAACCACAAGAGCACCCTCCCAGTGCACTGCTGCCAGCCTGACCTGAGCCTGTCTGGAGCCCTTATACCACCTCAGACGTCATTAGGCAAAACTGTTGTTCCTGATGGGTTATTCGTGAAAGGAATTTTCAATGCATTTTATATGTTTCCTAAGACACCAATCCAATACTCTGATTTCATTTCTATGAGCGTAAGTCGCTCGGTCAAGGAATCAGCTGATGGTGTGTGAGTGAACTCTGAATGGTAAAGGGGCCAGTGCATCTGCAGGAGGAACCCCTCTGAACATGGACAGTCACCTCCAAATGTCCATCCCCAAGATGACAACAGCCCAACCAGAAGACTACATCATGTTTTTTTTCTAACCCCACCGAAATCTTTGATAGCCATCATCAGATTCCTTGCTTCTTGCTAGAAAATTTTGGGGAATATTTCAAATTATGCAACAGGTTTTTTCCCCTCAGGTTTTTTGCTATTTTGAGTAACATAGTGATGAATACCTTTGTGATCAAAGTTCAGGGTATGAACATTTGCAAGTTCTCCTATCATTTCGACAGACTGTTTACAGATGGATCCTTCCAGTTTGCACTTCTGCCAGGATGCGATGCAAATGGTAATTCCTCTGTATTCCTGTCAGGTTTGGTAATTGCCCAAGTCAGTTCTATACTCAGAAAACTGCTGTTTTGTTTTGTTTTCCAATTAGGGAGTAAAGGGGCTGAACCAGGCCAGAGACAGACATCTGTTGGAAAGTGTAGAACGAAATCCCCTCGATCTTGGGTTACCAGAAGAAATACAGGACACACAGTTCAGTTTGAATTTCAGATAAACAACCAGTAATTTTTCAGCATAGTATGTCCCAACGATTGTATGGAATAGACTTCTACTAAAAATGTATTGTTTATCTGAAATTCAAATTGCACTGGGTTTCCCACACTTTAGTTTGCTAAATCTAGCAACTCAATCCCCCATTTATCTGCTCTTTTCCTTCACACATCAGAGTGAAGCTCACTACCTCTAACATTTACACGCTCTTACACTATGCTAAGACCATCCTAAGCACTTCTCCAACATTGACTCATTTCATCCTCAGACTAACCCTATTGGTCAGTATTACTATTAGCAGTATTTTTTGGCTTACAGTAATTAAGCAGTTTATTATCTTAAAAGTTTTTGGTTAAGAATCCACATTCTAATGCAGGAAACACAGGTTCCATCCCTGGTCAAGCCCCACATGGCTTGGACCAACTAAACCTGAGAAATGCAACTAAGGCCCAATGCAGTCAAATAAATTAAAACTTTTTAGAAAAGCTTCTGGGAGTCAGGCATGTAGGAGGGCTTAGTTGAGTGGTTCCTGCTTGGGGGTCTTTCCTGAGGCTGCCATCAGGACCGGCCCTTGGCTGCAGGCTTCTGACTCGATGCTGGAGGATCCACCCCCAAAGTGGTCCTTCTGGCCAACCTGGCACATTGCTTATGACTGTTGGCAGGAGGCTCTATTACCCCCATTTTACAGGTGGAAAAGTTGAGGCTCAGAGACGGTAAGGACTCAACCAGGGCAGCAGGTAGCAGAACTGAGGCTGGAACCCAGGCCACCTGACTCTGGACATGAGCCCTAAATTCCTTATCAGCTTCACTGTGGATTTACTATTCCCAGTGCATCAAAAAGGAAACAGTTGTAATGAGCTACATCAAGTGCTTCTGTGTGTGACTCAAGGCACAACCAAAACCAAGAGCATGTCGCCCACCAGAATCCTGATCAACTTGGAAAAGACTCATCAGTAATTACCCTATTAATTTACGACACAGTAACAGATGTGCAGAAAGGGCATGGACTTTCTTTCTATAGGCACGTCCCATGCCATCAGGATTATGCTCTTAATTTGCTTTTTCACAGATAATTGGAAAATCCAATCCGTTCCCTACTAGAACAATTATAAACTCGAAATTTATGGAGCCCACATTACCCAGTGCGGGCCACACAATTCTGCAGGTGCAGAAAATCTGACATCAGGGGATGATTTAATTCAAACCTGAGTGCAAAATAGTGCAAATTCTCCTGTTCCGGACCTTATTGCTAATTAACCCTGAGGCTCTGGGAGGCTTGCAGGCTGAACACCCATCTCCCTAATCCTCTCAACATACAGTTGCTTTCCAGCTTCCTCTGTATTCCCCCACAACTCCCCAGTGGGAGATGGCAGGCCACTCCTCCCCAATGAGGTTGGGGTAAATGTGAGAACCAGAGCAGGTGGGCACCACTTGTGGTTGGCTCCAATTCCAGGCACACAGCTGCTGCCCAGCTGCAGGGAGCCAAGTCCCAAAGTTTTCTGAGGATTTTCCCAGCATTTGCGTTCAGGAACTCCCAGGCCTAGAAGCTTTCTCGTGAGCCAAAAGGGTCCAAGTGTCCCATTTCGGATGTAACCAGTGCCTTTCCCAGCCCATTCCTGACCCCATGAACATTTTAATCCTCTCCCACTAAAGCCCCCGGCCCCCGCCACCTCCCGTAGCAATGAGGCCCCATCTGTCCTTCAGCAAGGACTGTCCATCAGAAGACAGGCTTCTGCCCAGACCTTCATCCGTGCCTGGTTCAGAAAGAGCTTGGAACCTCTCCAGCAGTATTAGGTTACCCTTTGCTGTCACTGTGGTTTTACGTTCTATCAGAGAAAAGAAGAGCTGACTCATTGGAAAAGACCCTCTTGCTGGGAAAGATTGAGGGCAGGAGGAGAACAGGGTGACAAAGGTTGGATGGCATCATTGATTCAATGGATGTGAATTTAAACAAACTCTGGGAGATGGTGAAGGACAGGGAAGCCTGGTGCGCTGAAGTCCATGGGGTCATCAAGAGTCAGACATGACTGAGCGACTGAACAACAACAAGAGAAAAGCATCATCTCAGATTTCTCAGAAAAAGCCCTTTTCCCATCCTTCAGAAGCCTCGGGTTATTCACCCATTAGCTTTGTAGCAGTCCAGACATTCGACACACAACAGGGTACCAGGGTTCTGTGTCGTTCCTCAAGAGACCCCTGGAGCCTGGCCAACCGTCCTTGCCTTCTTTTTCTGGCCTGCACTCTATTGCTCTGCTCTTGAGGAGCAGGTCTCAAATCATTTGCTCATTCATGCAACAGACCTCCCCAGCCACAGACATGGTGCTGGGCTCCAGAGGGGGCCAGCAAAACAGCAAGAACAGTTATATTTATTGAAGACGTTAATGAGCATGTCAAGCCCTCAGCATATATCACCCAAGTCCACATGGCAGCCCTCTGAGGGAGACAACACTGCCACTCCATCTTGAAAACAACCGGAATTCAGAAGATCGATTCATTGGCTCAAAGGCAGATGGCTAGTGAACAGCAGAGGTACAAACCTCAGAGCCCAAGTCCTCTGCTAAGACTTCGGAACCAACATGAACGCTTGACCACCACGCCACTCGGTGCTGGCGAATGCACAGGTTGCATCTTTGCCACTTGACATAAGGTCCAGGCAACATAAATTGCATCATATGGGACAGACAGAATTGGGATAGAGTGAGGTTCCATTTCTTGCCAGAGCTAAAGGTTTTGTTGAAATATGAAACATGAATGAGGGATTTGCTGTCCATCTCTGATAAATACACAACTGTAACTCCAATTTCCCACCTCTCTCCATATCCACGCCCTTTGCAATAGGATTTTAGGGCCCCTAATATCCAGAAAGAGAGTTCGTTTCTGGACTCCTCGAATACAAGCCACCTTGTGCTTTGCTTTCAGAAGCTGATGCACCCCCAGACACCCAGCATCACCCCTCTCTTTCACACTCCTGCCTCCAGCAGGAGGCCAGCCTGTGGAAAGACGAGTGACCACATGGAGAGGAGCCAGGTCAGCTCAGCCAAGGCCATGCTGGCTCAGACAGCCCTGAGCCAGGCCACCAGCTGATGGCACATTATAAGCCAACCTGCGGACAGCAGCCAAGCCTGGTCAATAGAACCACACAGATGGTTCACAGACTTGTGGGGAAAATAACAAATGACTATTTTTTTAATCCACTAAATTTTAGGATGATCTGCTACAAAGTAGGCTTTCCTGGTTGCTCAGACAGTAAAGAATATGCCTGCAAGGTGGAAGACCCCCCCTAGGTTGGGAAGATCTCCTGGAAAAGGGAATGGCAACCCATTCCAGTATTCTTGCCTGGAAAATTCCATGGACAGAGAAGTCTGGTGGACTACAGTCCATGGGGGTTGCAAAGTAATGGCTAACTGAACTGTTCACAGAAGCTAACCCCCAACTTGAAGCATGTTGCTTTATTTCCAAAGACTGATCATTTGAATGTAGGCAGTTCTTGGAGCCGTAATAATTAAGAACCCAAGTAACAAAAAGATAAAGAAAAAAAGAACCCAAATGGCAATCTGGAGCCATTTTACCCTGAAGCACTTCCTTATAGGAACAAGGTTTTGGGTGAGAAAACTTCCAAGGGATCGCATTTCAAGGCTGGAAAAAAAAAAATCTACTGGCTCAAAAATACAAACAAACCTTGCAAAACAGAATTGATAAATGCTTCATTACATGCCTTCAAAACATAGCATTGTGTCAACTAGTAAGTACAACTCTACCATATCCGCACGTAACTGTGTGAATTAATTCAAATTCAACACGCCCAACCCAAATGAATAATTGCTTCTTAATAAAACACCCAAATGTTGAAAATCATGAGAGTTTGCATTGTGATCTTTTCCACCTTCACTGAACCTAATTCCAGATACCTGTCCAAAGAAAAACAAAGCTTTTGGGGAATTTTGCAGCCCCCGTAAAGTCATCCTGTGCGGCTGCCGGTGCACTTCCTGTAGTCGGTACATAGTAACCCGAGTCTGCTGACCATGACCGTGACTGAGGCCTGTGGAAGCCTATGAACAGCTCTGGGAAAGCATCCTCACTTCTCAGATGAAAAAAGTGAGAACTTGAGAGGCTAATTGCTCCTAAGGGGACATTAGCACTGATCTGAATCAATAAACATGCCAGAATGTGGGGACTCTTGGTGAGAGAGTGGAAGAGCCCCGCGGTTGGCAGGTACCTGTTAGGTGCCCCGGAGAAGAGGTCTGCTTGGCCCTTGCTCCTGTAGCATCCTACAGGTCACCGAGCTCCCAGGCTGATCATGCTCGGTCTGTTGGCTTGCTTTCTGCTGGATGGTGCACCCTGCAGGCAGGGACCAGGCGGTGCTTCCTGTGAGCGCTAAGTGGTGGGCTGAGTGCTGTGATCACGCCGTGAACACGGCAGACTTCAGCTCTACCTGATGAAGGCGACAATAAGCAAAGTGACAAAGGAAGTGTGTGCAGGGCAAAGTCCTCATGAATGAACAAGGAGGCCTGCACCCTCAACTTTACCTCTCCCTCTGGCTCCTTGACCGACCCGCCCCAAAGGGTGAACCCTTCACAGGCCAGCTCTCTGGGCCCTCTGGGGGGTGACCCTGGGGAGGGGCTCTCAGCTCACTGGAGATGTGGAGAAGGTGCGAGCAGGGGCAGGTGTGCGGGGAGATGCTCACAGGCATCCATCTGCTCAGTCTCCCTTCCCCACATCTGGGAGATTCAAGTAAAGGACTCAAGTCTTTCTGGTCACTGAGTTGTGCCTCTTTGTGGCTCCCTCCTGAGACAGGACCATGTGGATGAGGACTTGGTGTGCATAGTGAAGGTCACTAGGAGGAGAGGAATTCAGGAAGCTGCAAGGAGTCTTGTGTGGCTGGAGCATCAGGAGTAACTGGGCAAGATGAGGTTGTTATATTAATAGATAAATACCAGGTATTTGACTATAGGTCCCCAGGTATTGCACGGGGACCTACAGTCAATATCTTGTAATAACCTATAATGGAAAACGATCTGAGATTGTATACCTGAAACTAAGACCATGTATGTTGTCCATCAATGATAGTTAACTTTTAAAAATAATTAAAAAGATGAGATTGTGGATGAAGAAGGACCAGATCAAATATGGGCTCACAGCCACATGAAGGATCTGCACTGACTTTACCTTAAGAGTATCTGGTAAATAGTGCATTCTTAGGAACTGACTTCCCCCCCCGCAAATACTGACTTAATGTTTATAGAAACCAAGTCAAAAGTGAAACTGTTAGCTGTTCAGTCGTGTCCAACTCTTTGCAGCTTCATGAACTGTAGCCTGCCAGACTCCTCTAATCCATAGAATTCTCCAGGCAAGGATACTGGAATGGATTGCCATTCCCTTCTCCAGGGGATCTTCCTGACCCCAGGATCGAACCCAGGTCTCCTCCATTGCAGGCAGATTCTTTACCATCTGAGCCACCAGGGAAGACCAAGAGAAAAGGTAAAAACCTCTAGAACTCATCCTATCCCAGTTCTAAGCTGGGATCACAATTAAACTTCCTGAGCCAGTTGGAAGTCCCTCTGTTACCAAATAACTTTGAAGAAGATTCAAGAGTAATTCTGATTCATACTGCTGCTTTCTTATCTCTAACCTCTACCTGCATTTAGGACTCCTTGATCCCAAGTAAATCTATTAGTTACTAGGAAAATGTTTCCCCTGATTTTTGATTCAAGCAACTGAGTACACAAGTACTTAAAATATGAAAGGTTTGACTTTGAAACTTGACACTCTGACCCTGGGTATGACTTGGGTATGGCTGTAGGTGATAGTTTTTTGGGCGACCCTGTAAAGTTTCACACACACACACACACACACACTCATTGATCTCATTGCTGTTTGAGAGGCAGTCTCCTCTAATATACTTTTCTTAAAAAGAAGGCATATTTTCCCTTTGAGTTTTCTCTTTCCCCCAATTAAAGTCTAAGGGTCTTTCTTGGGTCACAGGGCATGGAGAGAAATAAAGATGGCACCAAGTCTCTTCTGATGAGAATTGCTAGAAGATGTGCCTAGAAAGAAGTCCCTGAATAGGATGGGGGACACATGTACACCCATGGCTGATGGATATCAATGTATGGCAAAAACCATGACAATATTGTAAAGTAACTAGCCTCCAATTAAAATAAATAAATTTTAAAAAATAATAAAAAAAAGTTCCTGAATATATCCGTCAAGATGCATTTCACATGGGCAGGCTGGAAATTGATGAAAACCATAGTTTCTCTTGCAAGCACTTAGTTCCCTTAATTCAAGGCAGACATGATGTCTTAATCAACACCCTTGGGTTACAGCCCCCTGTAATAGAGCCCTATGCATTTAGCTGCCCATATCTCATTTCCCTCACTTTCTGAGAAGAGCATCTACACTTCCTTTGGTCCATGAGCAGAGAGAGTATCAGAGCCCAGGCCAATTCTTATACTGTATCCTCTTGACCCAGTAACTGGTTCAGCTATAGACCAATGATCCAGTTTGGTCCAGTCCCAATGAATGCAAGACTTTATAGGAGCAATGGACTCAAACCTCTCTCTTTTCCCTTGGACTTGAAGCCATAAGAACTGGTAATTACTGGATCCTCTTTGGTAAGTTAGAGGAGGATGCCCACATTAGAACTTGTATCGCATTACATGAGCTTCAGGAACTGGAGGGATTTTTCTAAGAGAAGAACATGCTATTTTATGAAATCCAAGTGTAAAATACAGCCAACCAGCAATCACAACAAGTAGAGCCAGAGACAAAGCATCACCAAGAACCAGGCTTCATGCTCTCATGTCTCCTGGTAAGGACTTCATCTGAGGGAAAAAAAGGGGAGCCCATCTCGAGAATATCATAATTCAAGAAAATAAATGCACCAAAGAACTGATGGTTTTGAACTTTGGTGCTGGAAAAGACTCTTGAGAGTCCCTTGAACTGCAAGGAGATCAAACCAGTCAATCCTAAAGGAAATCAACCCTGAATATTCATTGGTAGGACTGGTGCTGAAGCTCCAATACTTTCACCACCTGATTTGAAGAGCTGACTCATTGGAAAATGCCCTGATGCTGGGAAAGATTGAGGGCAGGAGGACCAAAGAGGATGAGATGGTTAGATAGCATCACAGACTCAGTGGACATGAGTTTGAGCAAACTCCAGAGATAGTGAAGGAAAGAGAAGCTTGGCATGCTGCCGTCCGTGGGGTCACAAAGTATCAGATTCAACTTAGCAATTGAACAACAGCAACAACAATGGTCATAGCAGCACTATTTACAACAGCCAAGACATGCTGCTGCTGCTGCTAAGTCGCTTCAGTCGTGTCCGACTCTGTGCGACCCCATAGACGGCAGCCCACCAGGCTCCCCCGTCCCTGGGATTTTCCAGGCAAGAGTACTGGAGTGCGGTGCCATTGCCTTCTCCAATTCGTGAAAGTGAAAAGTAAAAGTGAAGTCGCTCAGTCGTGTCCGAGCCTCAGCGACCCCATGGACTGCGGCCTACCAGGCTCCCCCGTCCATGGGATTTTCCAGGCAGGAGTATCGGAGTGGGGTGCCATTGCCTTCTCCGAGCCAAGACATGAAAGCAACCTAAATGTCCATCGACAGAGGAATGGATAAAGGAGATGTGGTACATATACACAATGGAATATTACTCAGCCATAAAAAAGAATGAAATAATGCCATTTGCAGCAACATGGATGAACCTGGAAATTATCACACTAAGTCAGACAAAAACAAATATAGTATATATTTGTCTTACAGTATCATTTACATGTGGAATCTAAAAATCATGATACAAATGAACTAATATCCAAAACAGAAACAGACTCCCAGACTCTCTGAAAAAAAAAACTTGTGGTTACCAAAGGAGAAAGGGAGGGAAAGGGTAAATTAGGAGTTCTGGATTAATGTATACGTACTACTATATATAAAATAGATAGCCAACAAGGATCTGCTGTATAGTACAAGGAACTATACTCAGTATTTTGTAATAACCTATAAGGGAAAGGAATCTGAAAAAGAAAATATCTATATCTATATATATAGATATGTGTATATAATGGACAACTCAATCATTTTACTATATACCTGAAACTGTACAATGCTGTAAATCAAACTATACTTTAATAAGAAATATACCTTAAAAATGAAATTCAATTAATAGGCACTCCTGAGAAACAGAATGGCAGAGCAGCAGTATTGGGGGCAGAGCAAAAAGCCTTCCAGAAACTTTTAAAATAGGAGATGGGTGGGAGAGATCCTCAGATTGAAAATAGATACCAAGTACTAATTGATACACACTGGAGGGAAAAAAAATAATCCCCAGCTAGACCCTTGCTACTGAAACTGCAAACCATCAAGGATAAGGAGAAAATTCCTAAATCAACAGAGAGAAGAGACAAATTATGCACACAAGAAAGGCACTCTTAGAAATTTTCCACCATTAATAACTGACACCAGGAGAGAATGAAATAACATTTTCAAGCAACTGAGGGAATACAGCTGTCAACCTAAAATTCTATCCCCAGCCAAACTATAATCTATAAATTCCAAAGTAAAGACATTTCAGATGGACAAGAACATAGAAAACTCACTCCTCATGGAGTACTCCAGTGCAAGCGTTGGCAAACTGCAGCTCACTGACTGTTTTGGCAAATGAAGCTTTATGGAACACAGCCAAACCATCTCATCCACTCACATACGTATTATCGAGGGTTGTTTTTCCAGTTAAAACAGCAGAGTAGCTGCAACAGACGTATATGGCCCAGATGGCCAAAGGTATTTACTATCTGGTCCTTTTCAGGAAAGTTTTGCTGATCCCTGCTCTGTAGGACTCATTATTTGCATGTGTATTTATTCATCCAACACATGTTAGATAAGCACCCGCCACGTGTGCCAGACCCAAACAGTGAGATGAAGGATGGCAGGTTCGTGGTCTAGACAGACAGAAGCTTAGCAAGGGCCGTGCTCAACAGCCACCCCTCTTTTCTGGGCGATGGTGCCAGGGAGCACCTGGGGAGGTGGAGCCCACAGAGGTGTCTGAAAACAGCAAAATAGAAACCTGTCTTGACCTAGACAACTCAGTCCCCTTTGAAGCTCATGTTTCAGACAGGGAGCTGGCACTCTGAGATAGCTCATGGGTCATGGAGGTGGTCATGAATTCCTCATCTCTCTCTCTTTCCAGCAACGTCTGCTCTCTCCCACCTCTCCCCAGTGCACAACAGGTGCTGGAACAGCCCAAGTTCCCTGGCCTTTTCCCAGCACAGTGCCCCACACGGACCTTCCCCAAGCCTCTGCTGAGGCTCTCCCCATCACTTGGGGCGCCCGTACTCCATTGCCTGGCTTGGCTTATTCTTGCTTATGTCCTCCCCAAGGAAGTTTTCCTCACCTGCAGACTGTCAATACCCACTTCTTCATCCCATTATATATTACATTATAAGCATCTCTGGTGGAGAAGGCAACGGCACCCTACTCCAGTACTCTTGCCTGGAAAATCCCATGGACGGAGGAGCCTGGAAGCTTGGACATGACTGAGCAACCTCACTTTCACTTTTCACTTTGATGCATTGGAGAAGGAAATGGCAACCCACTCCAGCGTTCTTGCCTGGAGAATCCCAGGGACGGGGGAGCCTGGTGGGCTGCCGTCTATGGGGTCGCACAGAGTCGGACACAACTGAAGTAACGTAGTAGTACTAGTAGTAAGCATCTCTGGAGTGCCTCTATTGCTTATCTCTGTGTCCAGGTGGGCTTTCTCTCCACCCACTTTCTGAGACTGATACATATCTAACACCACGATAGCCAAAGGGGACATTCACACTATGCAATCTACCATGGAGGAAGACGCGGAAAGCCTTTGCTGTGAGTACCTTACATGAGATGAACAGAAGTGTGCTAGAGAAAGTTCTAATGCTTCTGCAGATGGTACGAAATACACCCCCCACCACCATGCCAGCTCCCTCAGGTGGTGTTGAAGGGGAGCTGATACTGGGCACCAGACTTGACCTTGGTGGTTCTTGCCAATTGTATAGATATATAGGAATTGACATACTCCATAATGGAGGTCTGTTCAAAGATAAGAGAGGAGAAGGGAGGAAAGAAGAGAGGGGAGGTGATGAGCTCGTGTTCGATACACGACCTCCCCGATCCCACGGGGCTCTTTCCCCGTCACGAATTCTTGATCCCTCTGCCTCTTCCGTTTCTCGCCCACCTCTTGTCACTTAGAGCATCATTCTGGAATGCTGCAAGGATTAATGACACACGCCTGGCAGAAAGTTGCTTGCATTCATTCATTCCAGCCCCCCGCAGTTATTAATTCTTACAATTTCCCCGCACTCAATACCACTCAGATCTCAACAATTCTGAGCATTCCTGCCAGTGAAGAGAAAAGAAATCACATCTTCAGTGACAGAAGGACCCAAGTGGATTCATAATGGTGTGAATAACAGGTAACTTGATTTGCTTCAGCTTTGAGATACTTAAGAATTCATATAAAAGGATTTGGGGCTTTACAGAATACATGTCTTCCGGGGGTGGGGTGGGATGATTGACTATCCTGACAATTTCTATAAGTCCAATTCCATTACTTTGAAGAACATTCAAAGATACGCTTCCGTAAGAAACTTTTAAGTAAAAATAGGAGTGACTAAAGTTCAGGGCAAACTTTGAAGACTGTATCTTTTCCTTGTGTGAGATTAGGATTAAAAAAATAATTGTCTATGTACATCATTTCTTTCCATTCGGCCTCCTAATAAGGCTGATAGATAAGTGGTAGCCAGTAATCACATCCATTTATAAATGAGGAAACTGAGACTCAGTGTAAAGTTTGTTCCCTGTGGGGATTTAGCAGGCAGCAAAGGCAGGTCTCCAGCTCGAAAAGCCCCTTGTGCTGGATTTCCCAGGCCTGCAACCTGGCCAGGTGATGGACCCCATGCTCAGAAGGGCTCCTAGCTTGGTTCCACCATCGCCATCTTGAAATTCTCAGTAATTTTGAACTGTGTTTGTTCAGTGTTGCTGAACCAGTGTCCGACCCACAAGCCAAAATGCTAAGATGCAAAGATGTGCAGCAAAGAAAGGGTTTACTCACATGGCAGCCAGGTGAGGAGATGAGAGACCGACTCCCAGGCGACCCTTCCTGGAGGCAAGGGGTTTGGGTGTTTTCATGGGATAAAAAAAAAAGGGCAGTCTTAGGCGAGGGCAGCATGGGGAAAGCTGGTTGGAAAAAGGTGCAGTAACTGTCACCTACACAGTGTAACCAAGCCCCAGGCCGCTGCATGTTAACAAGCGGAGGTGGGCTTTTCAGCTTCCTGACATCACAAGGTCACCGGGCAGACACTCACACATGGCCAGTTGGAGGGGTGGTTGTCCCATCCAGTCTTAACCGACTTAGCTTGAACTAGACACAGCTGACTCCAAGTTCTCGGAACATATGCAAATATCTTGTTGTTTAGGTGCCCCTTGGAGGACAAGCAATGATTTAAATGACCTTGATGTGTGAAGGCAGGTTACAGGTGTAATGGATTTAACTAATGCGTACCCATGGTTTCACAAGGAGTCCTGCATGGGTGTTCTGCACTGGATCCTGCAAGCCTTGTAGCCCATCTCACACACAACTCCATGGACTCTCCTTCTAGACCTCCACACAGATCCCAGGAGCACTGGGACTCTCTGTCTCCCGGCTCCTGGCACTCCTTGACCCTTCTCCTCCTCTCTGGGTCTGCAGCAGCTATGAGGGCTCGAGCCCAGGAGGAGTGCTTCCCATGAACACTGGCAGCTCCTCCCGTGCTGCCAAACAGCCTGAAGGGTAAATCAGTACCCAATTCTATCAGTTCATCAAAGTCGAAACTCTCTAAAGTTTGTTTAATTAAAACAAGAAGTTCTTGGGCTTTCTCAGGTTAGATGTGCTCAAACCCCAGAATACTAGATTTCTCCTGGCTCTCTGGCTGAGTCTCTTAGTCCCATTCCCTGATGGTCTCCAATGCTCGACTCAAAAGAAAGAAGGAAGGGAGAAGAGCCTGGCACTCCCACCCCCCCAGATGTCTTGTAAGTCTCGGAGGCTTAAAAACATTGTAATTGATAGAGAAGATCAAGCAAACATGGTCACTTCTGGCTTTTAATTCTCAAGAATCGTGAGTAGCAGAGCAAAATAAAATGCTACTCAAGGATCATGAGTAGCAAGGCAAAATAAAATGCGAAGGTCCACTGTTGGCTACGACTGTCTTCTCCCTGGGATCCTGCTCAATACCTCTGTGCCTGTGGGGCCAGAAGACAAAGGTGTGCATCGCTACGAAGCCGACAAGGGTGGCACCAGGGGAAGGAGCCATCGTTCCCCCAAAAATATCTCTTCCCAACCACCTTGAATGTTTTATCTTCCTCAGACAGTCCCCCAGATCTGCTCCTTCCTTGCAATTCAAGCAGCCCCCTTGCTCATCTTGCTCCATAACTGACTTTAGATGAATCTGCTTCTGGAACTGGAACTGTTTTCCGTCCTCTCCCAGGGCCCACAGAAAGCTGATGTGAAACAATGTGTATCACACCAGCCAGAAAAACCCACAAATCAGAGCAAACTTTGAGATTTTTTTATTTTGCATTTGACAGTATTTTCTGAGTGTTAGCACAATGAATGCGTTTCCGAGATACCATCCTGCCACAGAGCCAAACGGTGCTTAGGCGTTTAACAAAAATATAATTCAAGCCCTAAGGAACACAAGCTGGGATTCAGAACAGAATTTAACATCTCTATGTACAGAGATTCTGCTGCGAACACATCCACCGAAAGGAGTTGATGTAGAGACCAGTTTCACAATAAATAATCGCTTCTCGAAACTGTATACCATCTCGCTGGTACATCAGTCCTTTCCATTTCCGTATGATGGATATTCACATTCGTACCTTATACTACTCATTGAGAATTTAGCATTTGGCCAAGGCTAACACCCCAGCATCCACCATTGCATTAGCACCTTGGCAGGGGAAGGGAGAGGGGATGGGCGGCCTCTCCCCATCCCTGCGGTTGAAAAACACCGTCTTCTTCAGCTGCTCAGTAATCTCAGCGTAGCCACTAGAGCGCAGCTGAAAGAGATTGCGAACTGTCAGGCGTTACAATTCCCAGTTATTGCCAATTATATAGATAAATAGAAATTTACATAATTTACAAAGCGCTTGTGTCTGTGGCTTATTTTGAAGCCATTCCCCAAAGATCCACATTTCTTCCTGAAAACAAATATCACTCTAAATAGCCTTGTGCTGGGGCTGCCTTCACAGCGGCTTCCAGGGAACCAGGTCTATGGTTCATCAGTGTGCCTGTTGGCAAAGGGCACAGAAGTCCCTCTGCTGCACGGCCTGGGGTTCAACACCTG
Organism: Bos grunniens; assembly: GCF_055505025.1. Taxonomy (NCBI): domain Eukaryota; kingdom Metazoa; phylum Chordata; class Mammalia; order Artiodactyla; family Bovidae; genus Bos; species Bos grunniens. The sequence continues at coordinate 26,463,214 of NC_141177.1, read as the reverse complement.
AGGGTGTTCATTTCCTCCTTTTCTTATCACAAACATCAAGAATCCTTTCTTTCTTCCTTTCCTTTTCTTTTTTAGATGTATTCTTTTAGTGGGTACCAAACACAGCTGAAAATGTCTGTCTAAATCCCATAAGCTTCAAACTCATCAACTCCTGTAGAGCTGTGATCTGCTAGCTCACCCCTGGTGCCTGCCCCCTGTGATGGGTCGGACGTCGACATGCTCCGACGGAGCCTGCATCTGTTCCCAGATGGACATGGGTTTACATTTGCAAAGAGTTAGCTTGGGGTCCACTCACTCCCAGAGAGAAGTGGCTTTGCGACATGCCATACCTCTCCAAAAACAATTTCCTGAGTGAAACCGGAGCCTTGGGCTGCGGGCCCTGAGGCACAGCTGGGATCGTTTTACCCATTAGGGAAGCTGGGGTCTTTGGATGGGGCATTCTTGGGAAAGGGCTGTATTGTTAAGTGAGGACCCTTTGAGTGGGTTTTCTCCCCCAGGCAAAACTCATTTCTTTTCCTCAAAGAAGTGGAAATGTGAACCAAGGAGGAGCCATAACTGAGGTCTTCCTGCTGCAGGCCCTTCTCCCCAGGGAGCTCCCGAAAGGGCCAGTGGAGGGGCAGGCAGACCACGGGGCGGGGACGTCCACTTTGATGGAGGTCTAAAGCCTACTTGCTTTGTCTGGCCTTGACTTCAGCCTACCTCAGAAAAGGCGGAAGGGATATGCAAAAGAGAAGAAAGAAGCCTATAACAAAAGCCAAGCTCTCCACTACCTGAAAGGGAGCCACCCCATCCTTCTTCAGCCTATTCCTTGTTTTGAACAAGCTCCTTGGCAGAGCTTCTTGGCAATTTCAGAGCCTGCCATTCGCCTGAAGGTGTACACCCAGTCATCGCTGCCAACAGAGCCTTGGGAGCTCTCTCTCTATTGCAGCCTGGTCCCATCTTTGAGGATCACAAACTCAGGACCGTGGCAAGTCCCACTCTGAAAATGTCAAACTAGGGATGACTAACTCCAGTCTTGCAAGAAAGTCAGGACCATGCTTATAAGGAAAGACTTTTTCTTTCCAAGTAAAGCTTCTTACAGGAGCTTGACAAGCAACGTTGTAAAGCCTAGAAGCAGATCCTTTCCGGGCCCAGGTGGGACATCTGTGCCAATGTCCTCACCTCCTGAACATCAAGCCAGGACAATGACAACAGCACTGGCCTCCCCTGCCTTCCCAGAACGTGCCCAGCACAGCACGTTCCTACTGCAGGGCCTATGTGCTTACCCTCCCGTCTGACAGCCTCCCTTCCTCATCACTCTGGCTCACCCTGCCCCATTTCCTCTAGGTCTTTATGCCACTGTCACCTGGCCAGTGAGACCACCCCACCTGCAACCACCCCCAGTCCTCCCTACCCCCAGCCTGCTCCTGCTCTCCTTCACATGCCCTGCTCTGTGTTTTATGTACTGGTTTGCTATCTGCTCCTCCCACTATTTAAGTGCCAGGAAGGCTGAACTTTTGCCGTATTCTCAGTAGTGTCCCCAGCATTTAGGATGGTGCCCTGTACCTCACAGGTGCTCAATGAATCCTTGCTGAATTGAGTAAATGACATAATAGTTGGATGGTTTAATCACACTACTCCCTCACTGAGACTGGTTTGGGTTTGGGGTGAGGAAAAAGAGGCAAAGTGGGGACTGGTGGGGGCCTAACTCATCCTCTCTAGGGTCTGCCTCTGCCACTTCTCTGCGTTTTTATTGTGGATGCTGACAGAGTCCTCTCCAGATGACTCGAAGCAATCTGCTACCAATTTGGAATGTCTTGTATATATCCAGAACGGTTTAACCCTCCCTTGATCAAACCATGTAGGAACCCAAACCCCCTCCAGGCCACTGCTACGAACATAAATTACCATCCCATTGCAGATATGTAGACAACTCATTAATAATAATTTCTGATTGATAGAATGACAAATAAACCCAGTTGGGCTGCTGGAAGCCCTTGGGATCATACAAAAACCACAAACAGGTTAAAAAATTTTATAAAATGAACTGGAGGACTTGGAGGACCTGGTGCCCAGCTGCTGTAATTCATCTCTGTCCAGAATCAGCTGCTGAAAAGAAGAAATGATTCTTTTTCTAAAGATCACATTTTGCTATGGGAGCAGAAGCATAATGTGGGCCCCAGCAGATGAGCCTGCAGGGACTCCAAGAAGCAGTGGTTGGTGAGCTTGATCCAGACCTGGTGAAATCCAGGGCTGGACATCACTGCTCAAAAGCTACAGAGAATGCAGAGGTCAGCTCCTAAGACAGAGAGCAGGCTGTCCATAGCTTTTGGCTGCTCTGATCCCAGGGGACAAAGCAACCCCCCCACATGCAGTGGGGTTCCCGCTAGCCGCCTGCACAGACCAAATGTACCCCACATGTCCTCCATGCCACCCAAGGGGCAGCGACTCAGAAAGCAACTTCACCTCCTCGGACGCACGCCCCCCAGGGCACCACCAGTCTGCTTTCCCACTTCTTTGTCAGATGTTTCTGCCGACCTTGAATTCCTGTGGGGAGAGAGCCAGTTCAAATGAGTCAACCTACTTTCCATGTGGCTGGTTTTCCAGCATCCAGTAAGGCTTGTCTTTCCACCAGTATAAGCATGGTCCCGCAGGACTGCCTCTCGGGTAGTTTCCGAAGGCTGAGCACACGGGGGTGGAGTCCCACTAAAATCCAACCTCCACCCACACTCCTCAGTTATCCACTGGATATTAAGGAGCCAAGAAGAAAAATGTGGTTGTGCTGGGGGTTCCAGACAGCAAGCCCTGGGTGCCTGGTTGGGGTGGCACCTGCTGCATAAAGAGCCCCCCTGCTGGTGCTTACTTGCCCAGGAAGCACCTGGAGGTGCCATCCCACCAGCGACGGCTCTCAGAAGAGGCTCGGCAGGGTAGCTCTGCCTGGCGGGGTCTTGGCCCAAATTAATGAAAAACAGGAGCGAGGAGCATTAATAGGAATGGCTATTAGGTAAAACCCAACTTAAATGGCCATGACAGGGCAGACCTAGGGCCTGCTGATTTATCTGAGTCCACACTGACCCACAAGCTCCTCCAGTTGCTTGTAGGAGACTACAGGGTCTCCAACTCAGGGACAGGGGAGGCAGCCACAAAGTAAGACGATGAGGAACACAGGTGAATGGACGTTGCACATCTCACCCGTGGCCTTCACTCGGTACCAGCCTATCTGGCCATGAGGGCATGTGGGCTGGTGAGACCAGATGATCCCATTTGTTACTTTCGAAGAAGCTAAAAATGTGCATTTGTAGGGGTGGTAGTGGTATTCTTTAACTTTTAAGAGTTAGCAACTTATTCAGATTTTGGCAAATTGCTATGCAATCCAGAAGAAATACCTCTGGAGACCAGACAAGGCCGCGGCTCTGCTCTGAAAGGCAGCAAGGGGATGGGATACCATGCCCACGGCCCTCCAGGAGCCGGGGCTCCACATCCCCTCTGCACGGTCCCCACCCTCACCGCACGTCATATGGTATCCCCCAGGACAAGCCAAGCCCTCCTGTACCCACACTGCCTAGGGCAAGGATCTCTGGAAGTGCGGAAAGCCGGGGAAGGGGTCATACCCGCGGGCAGCCAGGGACCAGGTGCAGAACTGCAAGCAGGCGTCGTCATCGCTCTCCGTGCAGGCGCAGCGCAGCGTCCCCTTCACCAGCTGTGGGCTCTGTGGGAACTGCCCAGCCGACCTCCTGCCCCTGCTTCCGCTGCCTCTGTAGCTGGACAGTCCATAGGGCGCAGTCCGTCTGCAAAGGAAAGAGCAACGTCAGGGCCACTCCTGGGCCTCCTCGCTCTTGGGCGCTGGCAGGTGTGGAGCTGGCGAAGGGGTGGGAGATGGTGGGCACAGGATGGGTGAGGCATGCGCTGCAGCCACGTCCCAGGATCTGGGATCCACACCCTCCCCAGGCTTTGAGCCTTGGAAAGCTTCTGGAGTGAACCCTTCACCCCTACTACCCCGACTCCCTGTCTCCTGCTCTCCCCTAAGCCCCAGGCAGTGCGCTGGAGCCTCAGGGTTGGAAAGATGGGAAGTCCCGGTGGAGGATGGAGGATGGCCTGTCTGCACCCTCCCAGCAGCCAGCCCTCTCTGGGCAGGAGCCAGCAATGCCAGGTGTGTGCGTGTGTGCATTTTCAGTCTTTTCAAGACCTAACCTCAGCAAGCACGCCTCCCATCCCGGATCCTTGCAGGGCAGTTCTGGTTTCCCCTTCCTGCATCCAAACCCCTGACATGGATATTCCTGCTGGCCCAAATGCTGATCCCAGTCTTCATCCTTCAGCCAGCAGCACCTGAGCCTGGTCATCCATACCAGTACGATGCCTTCCTACCCCGCAGCCCAAAGCCTGGTTTGTCCCTGCCCCGCCAGGCACTGAATTTCTTCTGTGCATACACCAAATGTGTAGTCTGTGCTAACTGGAATACAAATTCAATTCTGGCCGCTGAAACACACTGTGGCCTTGGAACAAGGCTTCCTTAAAGACGCAGACATGGACGCCTCTGTGCCCTGAGAGATACATAGCCAAAGACAGAAGTGGCTTTGGGAAAAGTCTTCTTATGAAGAAATAAATGCCTGAAACTATTTACCCATTTCATTTATGGTTGGAGCTGGCATGAGGGTGGTGGTGTCACTTGAAACAATAAATGTTTAATCTGTTTCTTATGCTCATGTCCATCCAAACCAGTGCTCTCCGGGGATGGGAGGACACTACCAAGCAATTCAGTGGGAAAAAGTTAAAAGCGGCTGCTTAATTCATTAGCACTACTGAATAGGATTTGGGGCAGATTAATAATAGCTAGAGGAAACACATGTGGCCAAAAGTTACTTTTCCAATAAATTCTGGCTTTCCTTCCAGTCCCCAGGATTAACCACCTTGGTTTCTGTGAGCCCCATGAAGTATCACCAATCAGCCACCTCAAAGGGGGTTCTGACATCCTCTGCATGCTTTCAAAATAACATCAAATTGAATTTCCTTTAATTTAAAACACATGCCATGGTGCCTTTTGGGGGTGGTGAGGACAAAGTGGGGGGTGCCTCATCCTGACCTGATGCTTGGGAGAAACCTGCTCCCTGCTGGACTGGAGACTGGAGCTGAGAACATAACCACCCCCACCCTCTTTCTCTTCCCCTCTCCCCACTCGCTCCTACCCGAGTTAGTTATGAAATGGTTCCTGGATCCAGGCAGGCCCAGTACGGAGCAGTCTGTGCTCACAGGATGGAGAAAGCAAGCAGGGGCCCTTCCCGTTCTGAGCTGTGCACGTGTTTTCAATCACTCAGACGTGTATGACTCTTTGCGACCCCATGGACTGGCCCACCAGGCTCCTCTGTCCATGGGATTCTCCAGGCAAGAATACTGTAGTGGGTTGCCATTTCCTTCTCCAGAGGATCTTCCCAACCCAGGGGCTGAACCCTAGTCTCCTGTGTCTCCTGGATTGGCAGGCAGATTCTTTACCACTGAGCTGCCTGGGAAGGCCCTATTCTGAGCGGAACCTTTGCTAAAACCTCATCTTTTCTCAGGAATGGGAAATGGTAGGGGTAGGGTAGCAAGACAATACCGACATTGTGAGGAGGCAGGATTTGGCTAAAGGTATAGATTTCTAGTAATAGGGCCACATTAAATCTCTAGGTGTTGACATTAAACCCAGGCCCCCATTTCTTGGTGAAAATTACACACAAGGATTAACAACCACGGCTCCCATTTTTCTATCAACAGCAAGACCTGCAATTTTGAAGTTGCTGTCAGCTGATTAGGCATTTGTGTGCTCAGAGCCAGTCAACTTCACAAACGAAGTGTTTTAAGTGAGGAAACAGGGCGACCCGGTATTCATTAACAGAATTGCTAAGCACGTTCCCAGCAGCCTAGTGGGAGGAGCTAGTATGCAAATGAGCCCTTGAAACTTTCCAGGAATGTTCATGGAGGGAGAAAACCCTGCTCCAAGCCTGGGTGTTCTAGGTGTGCACTCTGCTGGCTGACCTAGGAGCCGGTAGCAGGTGATGCAAGCTGAGAACCAAAGGACTTGGGAGATGGTCCTGCCCACCGAAGGCCCACCCTCCGCTCCGCACGGCACAATAGCAATTCCAGCTCCAACGAAGGCGCACTTCGAATAGGCTGAAAATTTAAAGGTTTTTAAAAATCTGATAAGCACTTAAATAAGAGTTTGGCTTCAGAATACCTTGGAAATCAGAACTTGATTTTAGGATTCTGGGGCTCCCTGGAGTCCTGTGTTGCAACATGGCAGCACTGGGAGATTCGGCACTTCAGCTTCCCATCCTGCTCGATCCCAAGTGCACCCCAAGCTCCACCCACCCCCACCCCCATCCTGCAAGCAGCTGCGCCTTGGCTGCCCTGTAGGCCTTGGGAGATGTGCCCTAAGCCCTGTTCTGTCCATGGACGTCAGACCCTGAAGTGGGCTCGGAGACACCTGAGGAGGGGGGATTCCAGGGTTATAAATACTCGGTACATGGTCTAGAAGAAGGGGCATATGGCTTTCAGTCCCATAGACTCCTTGCAGTGGGTAGGAGATAGGGCCAGAGGAGGGTCAGAGACGCCCTCTACCCCACAGAACCAAGGCAGGGGTCTTTCTTGTCCAGCTCTGAGAGTGGACACCAGCTCCAAGAGAGTAGGAGACAGGGCTCCGTCTTTTGCACCTGCTGTGGACCCAGCACAAAGCTGAGAAAATGAAGACTATTAATTAAGTAACTGGTTGTTGAGCGTGAGATAAACTAGACCAGTAAGACTGGATTCTCTCCAACCTACAATGTTCAACAACCACAAAATTCCTTACAAGGAATTTCTAACATTTGCCAAGCATCCACTATATCTGGGAATACCTTATTTTACTGCACTTCACAGATAATATGAATTTTACAAATTGAGGTTTTGTGGCCACATGCATTAGATGATGATTAGAATTTTTAGCAATAAAGTAGTTTTAAGGGATGTACATTTTTTAGATATGCTATTGCATACCTAATAGATGGCAGTATGGAATAAACAAAAGTTTCATAAGTGTTAAGAAACCAAAAAATTCGTGTGACTTGCTTTTTCACTTTGTTGAGGTAGCCTGGAACCACATGTGCAGTATTTCCAAGGTCTGCCTGTATCTCCCTGGGATTATGCCAAGTGTGATGAGGACGCAGAAAGGCCTTAGGGTATTCACATACTACTGGTGTAGTAAAACAGTACAGGATAAAGAAACCTCACCAGCCAATATGCACAGGTATGTACAAGGTACACAGAGCACAGAGAAAGGTTACCTGGATCCCGCTGTGTAGCACTTACATGATGATCACTCCACCCGCTCCAGTTTCCTGATTTACAAAAGTTGTTGGACTGAATGATACACTGCACTGCATGAAGAGTACTTAGCAAAGAGCTCCTAGCAGTGAATGAATGTGGCTACTGCTGTTGCTTTTTTAGTCTGGGAATTCAAGTGAGTTGTACCGGGCATAAAAAACCCTATCTACCAGCCCTGCATTTAAGATGTGTGACTAAGTAAGAAAGACAAGTAAGAAGGAACCAGAATGCCACCTGGCACAGCAGTGCCATTCTCTGTCAGGCTTCCTTTGGCTGGGCCATCTTTCTACATTGTCTGCCCAATAAGCACTCATGTTTTAGCTGTTGTCTTGGTACCTTTGTCATTTCTTGAATGATAAAGAAACGAATGTCTCTTGAACGGTGAATTGGAAGGAACTGATGAAAGAACTCTGAAAATGAAGTTAAATTGGCTGAGAACTTTGACCAGCACACCGTCTGACCTGTGGTTTAGCCTCCTGTTCTACAGTGGGGCTTACAGAACACAGTTCTTTATAAAAGTAGGCAGCATTTCAACCTGCTCATGTTCCAGTTATAATACAGAGCTCCAAACAAAAGAGAAGCAGGTAAAATCAGTCCAAATGCTCTTAGACAAAAGAAAACACCCCAAAACAATCACATTGGCAATGTCTAGTGTTGTGTGTCTTTGATATTAAATTGTCCTCAGCGTATGCTCAGAACATTCATTATTTGATCAGTGATGGTGATGCCAAGATCATACTTATCACAGTGTTCCTTATTTCCCATTTTCTCCCAGCTGTCATATATAAACGTTAGTAAATACTAAACTTTCAAATCTCCTGTATTCATTCTCCATCTGCATCATCACCCAGCCAGACTCTAAATTCTCAGCAAAGTCGATCGAATTGTCCTAGAAAGCCCAGTTTTCATAACCCCACCTACCCACCCCAAACTGAATAGTACTCAACAAATATTTGCAGAGTGGTTTCCAATGTACGGGCCTGGACTAGACTTCTGATGATTCATGACGGGCCCATGGCCCTGTACACACACAGTTTAATCTAGTGCAGAGGTTAGAAAATTGGCATTCCTGTAGGCTTCATCCAATCACAAGAGGGTGGTGTTTTGTTTTTTTTTTTTAACTTGAAAATTTCACACAAATATCCCAATTTCCATCTTCTCTCAGTTATACTCACTCCAGTCCCACACTCCAACATAGCAGCAGCTGTCTGCCGCTGAGTGGTACCATCAGAGCCTGGCTCAAACACTCTTGCTTGGCCCCAGTCCCTACTCCTGTGCTTTTCTTACCTGTCTGGCCTTCATGGGCATCTCAGGGTACAATCCCTGCTCTAGTGGCTTGTTCCATAAAGCAAAGCCAGACAGATCATGTGACATGGTGATAAAATTAGCACCAGCTACTATTTTTACAAACTGTTGTCATTTTCAATTTTAAAAAGCCCAGGTTCTGGTGAGTGTCTCCTCAACAAACAACATTTTCACTTCACACTCAGATGCCAAGATGATGCTGTCTCCTCCGCTTCACGTTTTCCTTCTGAAACGGAAGAGCAAGGTCAGGACCGTCTTTGGGACACATCGTACAGGAGGCACGACGCTGCTGACCGGTCCTGCAGCCGAAAGGAAGAGGAACAACTGTTTGCCAATGGCAGGCAGACGGCGGGGGCCCCCCAGCTGCCAGGCACCAGCGGTCATCAGATACTGCCCCTCACAGCTCCCCGGAGAATCAACTTCCAGACTCCAACAGGCTTTCTAACTAAGGCTCAATTTCAGATTTTATTAAATTTCTTCCTTAGAAGGTACCACTCAGTTGCTCTCTCAAGTTTTGAAACACCTTCTTGGGCAAGGAAGAAAACGTGGATCAGCTTCATTGACTGTCTTTGTAAAACTTAATCAGGAAAAAGTGTGAACTAGGAACTCTGTTAGAAGAATAAGACAGAATGAAGTAACTATAGAAAGTGACTGAATATTCAAAGACCTGTAAAAGCATCCATTAACTGCAAGAAACATCTAGTGGACTGCCCCTCCCCACTTCCACTGTGCACATAGTCATAGAGACAAGGAGGAAACAATAGCTCAGAGACAGAAACACCCGCCTTGAAAAACTTAAAAGCCCAGGATTCTCTAGAGCCTGAATTCAATGCTGGCTGTTTTCGTCTCCTGGAATCCAATCTCTTGTCTTTCCCCTGGGGAATGGTCCCTCTCTCCCTGTGTGAGGTCTTGATGAGACTGTCAATCACTGTATCTCGCCTTCCCACACCTCAAGACTCATCAGGTGACCCAAGCTGGCTCATGGCACCCTCTCCTTCCCAAGACACCTGAGCAAACCAATTCGAGGTCAGAAAATAGTTTGGATGGGAATTCCCTGGTGGTCCAGCAGTTGGGACTCTGAGCTTCCCCTGTAGTGGACACAGGTTCAATCCCTGGTCGGGGAACTAAGATCCCTCGTGCCACATAGTGCAACCAAGAATTAAAAAAAAAGAAAATAGTCTGGAGCTGCTACTAAGCATCCTGCATTGTCTGTCTGTGCCCTGGGACCCCCAGTCTTGTCCTGGTTTCTCTCTCTTTCTAAGCCTGGTCCTGCTTCTCCCTCCCTTCCAGGTGGTAGATCACACCATGTCCTTCCAATAAACTCCTGTGCTGTGTGAGCTACATTTAAGTTTCTGTTGCTTGCAACCAGTGACCTCAAGCTGACCCTGGAACTCACTCTCTCAAGATGGATGCAACCATGATCTCTTGGGTTTCATAGAAAGACCAGGAGTCTCTGCAGCTGCCAAGGACAAGTAGAGATTTTCTTCATGCAACAAAATACAAAAGAATGTGTTCCAATTCAGGACAAAACACAGCCAACAAAGCTAGCTGGAGTCCTTTCTTCCCAGGTGTGCCCACTGTGAAATGTTTGGTTTGGATCACACTGTCCTTTGGACAGGTGGGAGCAAGCATACGACCTCATGATGCTCAGAGATACTTGGCTAACCACCTCAGGAGGCTTGTCCTCCAGTGAATTTACTCCTTGTCCACTCATCAAATGCCTGTGAAAGTTGGCTTGGGACAGGCCTCATGCCAGACAACCACTGGGTGCCCTTCCAACCTCTAGGAAAGAAAATAACCAGGAAATACATCTCCTCAGTGACCTCATTGTACAAGCAGAAACACATGCTTTCTGGTTCTAAAGAACACGACATGATCTTCCTGCTCACAAACAACATAAAGGGAACTGGCAATCTGCAGCTTTGCTTCTGCAGAAAATTGCCGCATCTCTAAGTGGGAGGCCCCCAAGGCAGACTGTTCCTCCACCACCCACGAAAGGAGGAAGTCCTCCTGCAGCCTCAGGAATAGCCAATGACCAGAATATTTAGAAATATCAAAAGAGTGAGCAACATGCTGTGGGTTGGTAGTTAACTTTTTTTTAAAGATATCCCCCCCATCCCCCACTCAAAGAAAGCAACCCACAACTCATGAATTTATCCAGGACTTGGTTGTTGGGGAATTTTACCAGAATTACATGTATTTTCAAAGAGATCATTGACCCCCATCAGTCGGACCCAAGAAGAAGGGGTGTTTCCTCACCTGGGCTGCAGGTGTGGCTTCCTTCCTGTCCCCTGGGGTACGTAACAGCTGACCTCTGCCTGTCCACCTCAGCATCCAGGGCAGCCCAGGCAGTGCCTGGCTCAGAGCAGGTGCATAATAATACTGCTGCTGCTGCTAAGTCGCTTCAGTTGTATCTGACTCTGTGTGACCCCATAGACGGCAGCCCACCAGGCTCCCTTGTCCCTGGGATTCTCCAGGCAAGAACACTGGAGTGCGTTGCCATTTCCTTCTCCAATGCATGAAAGTAAAAAGTGAAAGTGGAGTCACTCAGTCATGTCCGACTCTTAACGACCCCATGGACTGCAGCGCACCAGGCTCCTCCGTCCATGGGATTTTCTAGGCAAGAGTACTGGAGTGGGTTGCATTGCCTTCTCCGATAATAATACTACAGCATCTCAATAGCAAGGGTCTGCTATGTGAAGAAAGGAGGGGAGGAAAGTGAAGTGAAAATTGCTCAGTTGTGTCCGACTCTTTGCGACTCCACGGACTAAACAGTCCATGGAATTCTCCAGGCCAGGATACTGGAGAGGGTAGCCTTTCTCTTCTCTAAGAGATCTTCCCAAACCAGAGACTGAACCCAGATCTCCCGCATTGCAGGCAGATTTTTTACCAGCTGAGCCACAAGGGAAGCCCAAGAATACTGGAGTGGATAGCCTATCCCTTCTCCAGGGGGTCTTCCCGACCCAGGAATTGAACAGGACTTCCCTGGTGGCTCAGAGGGTAAAGCGTCTGCCTGCAATGTGGGAGACCCAGGTTTGACCCCTGGGTTGGGAAGATCCCCTGGAGAAGGAAATGGCAACCCACTCCAGTACTCTTGCCTGGAAAATCCCATGGGTGGAGGGAATCTGGTAGGCTACAGTCCATGGGGTCGCAAAGAGTCAGAGACGATTGAGCATCTTCACTTTCACTTTCTCCTGCATTGCAGGTGGAAGGTATCAGGGAAGCTATCAGGGAAGGAGAGAGGGAAGGAGGTCTTAATTGGCCATTACTTCTCATTCCAAACCCAATCTCCCAAATGTTTAGAATTCTTAGCTGATGTATTGGATTTCTACTATCATTGTCCTGGAGGGAATATGGTCTCTAGATCACTTAAAATGGAAATACCACATCTTGATAGTAACTTCTGCAGACACATGAGGAAAAACCAGGCTGCCTGGAAGGATGAAGTCTCAGAGACAAAACCAGAGGCCTCCCTAGGCTGACAGACCTAGGATATTGGTCCAAATTGAAGACTAGCTCCCAGAGAGGCCCTGGCTGAGTGGTTTCTTTCTGGGGCTGAGAAATGAAAGGGCTGGATTTCTGAAGGCTCCATCCAACTCCAAATTCCATGGAGAGATTCCCAAATGCCCTCACCGTTACACCTGAGCATCTCCGAATAGCGCAGATGCTAGAGTAGGGCTTCTCTCCAGCAATGAAACCACAATGAAATGTGGGGTCCCTACCTACCCCTAAGCGGAGAGAGTCCCAGGATCTTACCCACTGTTTTCAGAAAGCTTCATCCAAAGAGTAGGACTCTTCCACATCCTACCGCCATATAACTGAGCTTAGAAATAATCCCAAAGCCAAAGATTGAATCGTGCCATCAGGTCCCTCAACACAGTAGCCTCCTCCCCTCACACAGGCACACGGGCTCTGAATGAAGTCTATTTAGAGGAAGCACAAGTGGTCAAAGCCACAGAGAGTAACAGAAACATCCTTCTGTGTGTGCTGTGTGTGGGGTGGGATTTCCAAGAGTGACAGCTCAAAAAATAATCAAGAAGTTAGGGCAACAAATGCCTGCAATATTCGCAACTGAAGCCATTTAGGGAATCCAACAGGTTAGCTGGTTTCCCCCCTGTCTGCTATAACCCAAATGCATCCATGTGAGTGAGGTTAGTTTCCCTCCCCAACCCCCAGTGACCCTAACACATTCCAGGTCAAATGTAGGCATGAGCAATCCACGTCTGTCTGGCACAGGCTCATTATAACTTATGCAAAGCTGCAGACAGATGTGGCTCAAAATAGTTACCAGCAGTGGAAACAGAAGGAGTAAAATAAGGAGCAGGTATTTTTTTAAGGATGGGGGTATGTGTAGGGGGATTAAAAAAAAAAGTCCAGACGCCATCACACATCCCTTTAAACAACCCTCAGAAAGAAGAGCCTGGAGAAGGCAATGGCAACCCACTCCAGTACTCTTGCCTGGAAAATCCCATGGACAGAGGAGCCTGGTAGGCTGCAGTCCATAGGGTCGCTAAGAGTCAGGCACAACTGAGCGACTTCACTTTCACTTTTCACTTTCATGCATTGGAGAAGGAAATGGCAACCCACTCCAGTGTTCTTGCCTTTAGAATCCCAGGGACGGGGGAGCCTGGTAGGCTGCCGTCTCTGGGGTCGCACAGAGTCGGACACGACTGAAGCGACTTAGCAGCAGCAGCAGCAGAAAGAAGAGAAGACACCCTCGCTAAGTTTCATAAGATTTCATCTTTAGAATGGAAAAACCTTACTGAATGAAGACATACTTGCCATGGCAACAAAAATAAAGACACCCATTTTCTTCCTAATCTAATTTTTTGCATTGTTGTGGTCACTCTGATCACTTGATTGCTTACCTCGAGCTAAGAAAACTTAAGTCCCTCTAGAGACACAGGCTCTATCCCAAAACAAGAACCAAGCAGAGTCAGATCCTGTCTTTATTAGAAATGTTGGTATTTGGTTGATTATGAAACTTCTGCACTCATTATCATTTTTAAAAAACATCGCATTCCCTTTCATTTAACTTTATGGCATCCCCTTCAAGTTTGCTCCTGAAAGAGTATGTCACGAGCCTCACCCTATCTTGCCACCCTACAAGAAATCTGTGGAAATCAGATGTAGAAAAACCCAGAAAAGCTACAGACACCTCTGCTCTCTCACGGACCTGCTTCTGGCTTTTGGCAAAGCTGTTCACTGTTCCCCAAGTTGTGGGTCATTCATGCCATCACCAAGCAGCACAGGACCGCAACACCTTGGCCGCATCTGAGAGCCTCTGAGCCTTTCTCATAGGTGCATGAATCTGTTTCTGTTTTTTAAATTACTGAGCCAGGCACAGGGCTCGCTGGCTGCCGCATTCTAGAGTTACTGTTTATTAAGGCCTCCTGCTCAGTTGGCCCTAAGAGGTCATAAAATAAGGGAAGACCTGTGCCTCCAGGACTCTGAACACCGCTAGGTTCTCCAAATGCTCTTGGCTCTCCCGAGACTCCAAACTGGGGCAGACGAGAAAGGGTGGGGATGCCCTGTTCTGCCGTCCGTTCCTGGGGGCTTGGTGGGGCAGCAAGACTCTAGAAGCCCCTGGAACCTTGTCTGGACCAGCAGCTTATCTACATTGTGGCCGTTGCCTAGATTTATTTTCCTTCTAAATAAAATTGGTTCCTGTCCTAAATAGAGGGAAATTGTGTGTGCGCACGTGTGTGTCCCGTTTTAAGGAATTCTGTTTCCACCGAAACATGGCTTAGACTGAGAGGGTTATTTCCTTCTGTTAAACAGTAAATCTACTTCTAATGTACTCCAAAGCTGAGCGATGCTTACAGGGGACTACCTGGAGGGAGGAAGTGGAGCACAGGCAGCCCCCATCAAACTTGCTGAGATGCTGTGGATCCAAGACGGGATTGCGATCTGGCGCTACAAAGCCTGTGAGTTCCAACCGGCTGTGGGGCCCCCCTAAGGAAAGCACTGTTTGCTTCCCAGCTTCCTTTGTTTTAAATTCTTGCAGGAACAAACCACACCAGAGATGTCACAGCCTTTCATCTGCCTTCAAATTTAAGGCCAAGTTCCTAGTTGCAACATCCTCTTCGTCTAGCAAAAATCCAAGTTCTCCCTTCAGGGGCACACAGGGTCATGACCTCCTCGATGCAAATCAACCTGCTTTCCAGCCTCAAGTCTCTTTCTTATCCAGTCGGGATCAGCAGCATTTCAATGAACCCATCTTTGCCCCCAGACATCTCACCTCCTCACATCTATTCTGGGGTAGAAAAGAAGACGTTAGGTCCAACTGAACCCAACCAGGAGGTCACCTTGCGTGAGCTGACCTTGCCAATAAACTCTGAAATTTAGCCCCACGGCTATCAAACTTTAAAAATGCATCTTGCCGTGAAATGTTCTGAGCTGCTGCTACCCAAACTCAAAACTGGAATGTAAACATGTATAGATTTCTAAGCAGGAGAGGGTTACGTGGGAGGGAAATGACTCAGAGAGTAAAAACATGATCAGTCAGAAAACTGAGTTCAAGATCATTTCTAGTCTGGCTGATACTGTCTTCTCTTTTTATTATTTTGGCTGCACCCCACGATGTATAGGATCTTAGTTCCCTGACCAGGGATCAAATCTGCAACGCCTGAATTGAAAGCGGGAGTCTTAACCACTGGACCACCAGGCAAGTCCCAATACCATCTTTTTTTATGTGTTCTTATGTATTTACCATTTTTGGTAAACAGATTCTGTAGTTATTCCCTGGGATGCCTTCCTGGTGGCCCACACTCAGGTCTTGGGTCCTGAGACCCAGGTGCTGTGTACAATGAGAAATGACTGCAAGGCATTGTGTTTGCTCTGTTGGGACTCAGCCTTACTAAGATTTCATCATTTAACAAAGGGGTTCCAAGCAGATCATTCAAATTATCCTGACATGCCCGGTGGCTCAGACTGTAAAGAATCCACCTGCAATGCGGGAGACCTGGGTTCAATCCCTGGGTTGGGAAGATCCCCTGAAGGAGGGCATGGCAACCTATTCGAATATTCTGGCCTGGATAAAAGGAAGAGGAACCAGTGATCAAATTGCCAACATCTGCTGGATCATCGAAAAAGCAAGAGTGGTCCAGAAAAACATCTATTTCTGCTTTATCGACTATGCCAAAGCCTTTGACTGTGTGGATCACAATAAACTGTGGAAAATTCTGAAAGTGATGGGAATACCAGACCACCTGACCTGCCTCTTGAGAAACCTGTATGCAGGTCAGCAAGCAACAGTTAGAACTGGATGTGGAACAACAGACTGGTTCCAAATAGGAAAAGGAGTTCGTCAAGGCTGTATATTGTCACCCTGTTTATTTAACTTATATGCAGAGTACATCATGAGAAATGCTAGGCTGGAAGAAGCACAAGCTGGAATCAAGATTGCCAGGAGAAATATCAATAACCTCAGATAAGCAGATAACACCACCCTTATGGCAAAAAGTGAAAAAGAACTTAAGAGTCTCTTGATGAAAGTGTAAGAGGAGAGTGAAAAAGTTGGCTTAAAGCTCAACATTCAGAAAACTAAGATCATGGCATCCAGTCCCATCACTTCATGGCAAATAGATGGGGAAACAGTGGAAACAGTGGCTGACTTTATTTGGGGGGGCTCCAAAATCACTGCAGATGGTGATTGGTGATTGCAGCCATGAAATTAAAAGACGCTTACTCCTTGGAAGGAAAGTTATGACCAACCTGCTGCTAAGCTGCTAAGTCGCTTCAATCACGTCTGACTCTGTGCAACCCAATGGACAGCAGCCCACCAGGCTCACCCGTCCCTGGGATTCTCCAGGCAAGAACACTGGAGTGGGTTGCCATATCCTTCTCCAATGCATGAAAGTGAAAAGTCAAAGTGAAGTCGCTCAGTCGTATCCGACTCTTAGCGACCCCATGGACTGCAGCCTACCAGGCTCCTCTGTCCTTGGGATTTTCCAGGCAAGAGTACTGGAGTGGGGTGCCATTGCCTTCTCAGATGACCAACCTAGACAGCATATTAAAAAGCAGAGACATTACTTTGTCAACAAAGGTCCGTCTAGTCAAGGCTATTATTTTTCCAGTAGTCATGTATGGATGTGAGAGTTGGACTGTGAAGAAAGCTGAGCACCGAAGAATTGATGCTTTTGAACTGTGGTGTTGGAGAAGACTCTTCAGAGTCCCTTGGACTGCAAGGAGATCCAACCAGTCCATCCTGAAGGAGATCAGTCCTGGTTGTTCATTGGAAGGACTGATGTTGAAGCTGAAACTCCAGTACTTTGGCCACCTCATGCGAAGAGCTGACTCACTTGAAAAGACCCTGATGCTGGGAAAGATTGAGGGCAGGAGGAGAAGGGGACAACAGAGGATGAGATGGCCGGATGGCATCACCGACTCAATGGATGTGAGTTTGGGTAAACTCCGGGATTTGGTGATGGACAGGGAGGCCTGGCATGCTGCAGTTCATGGGGTCGCAAAGAGTTGGACATGACTGAGAGACTGAACTGAACTGGAGAATCCCCATGGCAGAGGAGCCTGAAAGGCTACAACCTCAGACACGACTGAACGACTGAGCACAGCACAGCCAGACCCTACCACGCTGCCACATCACCCCAGCCCTCCCCACCCCACCCCCATTGTTACTGTACCCACCTGCTTATTTAGCAATGCCTTCAGAGAACACCATGCCCCTTTCCCCAAACATTCCAATTATTCACCAGGGAAGCAAACAACAAAGGAGGGGCAGAAAAGGGCAGGACCAAATCTCATCAAGCTTGGACAACCTTTGGCCACCAGGGTGCTTATCAAGCTGCTTATCAGCAGGGCAGTCAGCCAGACACACCTTTTCCCAGGGTCTGTAAACCTGATGCAGAACAAATGCTAAGCGATCACCCAAGAGGCATGGTGTAGGGAGGAACTGGGGTACCCAGGTGCAAGCTCCTCAGTGTTACTGCAGGAAGCTGGGTAAGACCATGGTTTAAGGGTCCAAGGAAGCTGACTTCGGCAGGACTTGAGCTTCTTCGTCCCAGGCTCCTCCAATCACAGACTGTGTGGAGTGGCAGGGAAGGTTATGCAGCCCCCAGGGTTGTACACTTATCCACATGGTCCTGCGATCTTGAGATATGGAGCCCACTAGAGTTCAGAGACTGTGCTGAGCACACTCCGCACACTCTCTCGTGTCATCCTCACATGTCGTTACTCACAGGAGTCATGGCCAACATCAGTGTGGACCATTGCCTGCAAGATCATGATCATGCTCAAAAGACTATCCCTCTGCCTCAAAAGCTGTATCTCCAGCAACAGTACTCCCAGTCCTGACTTTTGGGTCACATGATTGTTACTGGGATCCCTGTGATCACACAGTGGGTGGACAGCCATTCCCACATCAGCGGGAGGCTGGAGAACCAGATCCATCCATTCCACTGGGATGTTCTCAAACTTCAAATGTCCCCTCCCTAGAAATATGTGGCATACCTCTCTTGAACAACAGGAGGGGCAAAGATGACTCTGTCGAATTGTTGCCTTTCTGTGGGAGAATATATTGAATAATTATGATTATTTTTACACCTCTTCTTTGGGGAAAAATATCGTTCCTGCTGGCTGAGTCAGTGTGGCCAGGCTGGTCACCTGGTTAGGTCACCATCCTAGAGTCACACTGATGTCTGCACCTTACCTGGGGGCACGGGGAGAGGGTGTACCATCCCCAGGCCATGCAGCGAATCACAAACCGGACACCGGGCAGAGCTCCTGGGGCTGGAGTCTTCTCACGAGTCTACAGAGCCCAGATTTCCACCACAGCCGTGATTCCAAGCATCCTGCACTGCTCTTTCCAGAAATACATTCCTGCTTGTCAGACCATGTGGCTCAGATTTTTGTTTGGAAACACTGTCACGGTCACAGCATCACAGTGCCTCTGTCATTGCATCCTTGGAGGGATTAACAGATGGCAGGTCCACTCAGTTCTCAGGAACGAAGTGGGAGAGACTGAGCAGGGCTCCTTCTGGGGGCCCTGCGGCTTCATCGGCTGTCAGAGCTAGTGGTCTCACTCTGCGGCCAGGTGGATCGATGGTAGCAGGTGCAGAGGGGCTGCCCTGCTGTGGAGTATGGTTAGCACTGAGAACTCTGTGATGGTTAATTGTATGTGTCAACTTGACTGGGCCACAGTACCCAGATCTGTGACCAAAAACCAGTCTAGATGTTGCCAGGAAGGTATATTTTAGATGCAATTAACATTTAAATCAGTAGATGTTGAGTAAAGCAGATTACCCTTCATAATGTGGGTGGGCCTCATCTAATCAGGTGAAGGCTCTGACAGAGAGAAGTGAGATGCCCTGAGTAGGAAGGGAATTCAGCCTTCAGGATGCCTCAGACTGCAGACTGAAACATCAGTTCCTCTGTGTGTGTGTGTAGTGTGTTTATATACACATAGAGATCTATATATACACATCCTATTAGTTCCGTCTTTCTGGAAACCCCAACAGAGACAATCCCTCACCATGTCACAGGACACTCCTGTTTTTGAAGTATTCTTGTGGAACAGCCCCGAGTGCATAGGGATGTAAGTATGTGGCCTGCTGCTGATGCTAAGTCACTTCAGTCGTGTCTGACTCTGTGCGACCCCATAGACGGCAGCCCACCAGGCTCCCCCGTCCCTAGATTCTCCAGGCAAGAACACTGGAGTGGGTTGCCATTTCCTCCTCCAATGCATGAAAGCGAAAACTGAAAGTGAAGTCACTCAGTTGTCTCTGACTCTTAGCGTCCCATGGACTACAGCATACCAGGCTCCTCTGTCCATGGGATTTTCTAGGCAAGAGTACTGGAGTGGGGTGCCATTGCCTTCTCCAGTATGTGGCCTTCTTGTCCCTATTTCTCTCCTTATGATCTTATTCTTGGCATATTTTCCATGACCATGAGATGAGATGAGTATTTCCTCTGAGGTGGGGTTTTGTTTTCGTTGGCAATGGTGGGTTTGCTGGGGGTAGGGGCAGGCACGGTGGCTTCCTAACAGGGCCAAGGAGAGCCATGAACATCCCTCGCCTTGTGGGCGGGCAGCCGTCTCCGCACCTCCCCAGGTCTAAGAAGGCAGCTGCCCGGGATGCGGTTGGCTCATTTCTCTTCGGGGCCTGAGATCTTCTGGAGGAAACAATGGAAGCTATGAGCAATAGCCCCAGAAAAATCCACATTCCTGCACATGTCTCTAGGGATGTGAGACCTCTGGGACAGGACACCTCATTTGTGGGAGAAAGTCCTGCAGATAGAACCTCAGTGACAGCAAAGACCAGCATTACTAAGCATCTACTATGTGCTGGGTGCAGATCAAGCTCAGATCTGGAAGAGCTAAGTGCTTAGAAGGATGTGGGGAAACCAGAGAACGTGGATCTCATGCCTGGAAAACACCTCTGGGAGCAGCTGCTCTCTAGAACCTTAACTTTCCACATGAGATGCAAGAACAACATCCCCCCTTAAGCAGCTTGCAGGTCCTTAAATGCAGCTGAAATGACCTTCTCCAAGAAGGCCTTGCAACTTCCCAAGCATCATTCTGAGATAAAGCAGGATTTACCTCTACCTCCGTGCAACTGGAAGGCAGTAGAAGGAAAGACACTGGAAGCTGAAAATCACCCAAAGTTCCAGACTCTCAATTTAGGCATGAAGACCCAGACTCCTGTGGTCTCCCAGCACAGCCAGTGGTGGGGACAGGATGCAAATCACACCTGGAGAAGTCCCAGGAGATGAAGAAGGTCTGCTGAAGAAGAGGGGTGACAGCTAAGAGAGAGGAGCCCTCGACATAGGGTTCTGATGGTAGGTTGGGGAGGGAGTGGGAAGCAGACTCAGTCCTCAGTGTGCGTCACCCTGCCCTTTAGTTCACTCCAGTCATTTTCAGATGCTTCCATTTCTCTGAAAGCCCAAGTTCCCTAAAGCCCACTCTCTCACTTTGCAATCTTGTGCAAGATGTTTTAAAGTTTGCCAGTGAAGTTGCCCATACAGCAACAGACAATTTTCAGAAGGAAGGAAAGAGCAAAGGAGGGAGAACAGGAAAGAAAGGAAGGCAGAGAAAGACCATCTGGGAACATCTTCCGTGTAAAGGTTATGTTGCTTGTCTGACTTTACAATGCTCAAGTCTGGCTATTGTCACTTCTTGTTTCCCAGGGTAGCTCATGAAACTCCCAAACACCATATTTAATCCTTCCCTCTAGTGTTTAAAATGAATCAGGGTCTGGGAAGAAGGGAAGAGGTAAATCAAGTTGTGAGGGGAACATTAGCAAGTTGGATATCCTGGGAAAAGCCAAAGACCCATGGCTTCATCTCAGGTCACACATGACAGCTCAGAAGGGGAAGACAGGATTCCTACCAGGTCATGGGGATGGGGTGAGTGCTTCCATGAAGCGAGTGCTCAGAGCTTGGCAACAGGCAGAGAACTAAGGTGGTCTCCCAATATCCTCTCCTTTCTCCCCTCCTATCCTCTGCAAAGTCCCTTTCCCCTAACTGGCTTTGCTTTCTTCTTTCTGGGTTCTGCGAAGCTAATTTAGTCAGAGAACGATGCCAAGAGGATAAGAATCAGAGAGGATAAATGTCAGGGTGATGGAGACCGCAGGAGGAGGTGACGCTGACAGCTGTCTGGGAATAGAAGGCTGTCAGTGGCAGCCTGTCCAGGAGTCCCTCCCCAGCACACCTCTCTTTAAGATCTGGCCTGGTCATCCCTCCCTCTGTGTGCCGACCAGACATAACCCAGCAAGCAAGTTCTGGCATTGGGGTCAGCTCTCTATTGGATGGCCTGGGATAAAATGAAAATGTAGAGCCCTTGCTTCAAAGAATATTAAGCATTTCATTGTGTTGTACACCTGAAACTAACACAATACTGTACATCAACTATACTTGAATGTAAAAAGTATTAAGCATTTCAAGACATCAACAATACACTTTAGACTGTGAGGGTCCTTCTGAGCCCGGACCTTGTACACGTGTCCAGGCTCCTGAGTGGAGCCAGTCCTGCCTGCCATGCAGGACAGCAAGGTGACTTTCTAGACCAGATGTACTCAGAGGACTCACGACCTGGTTTTGAAAGATATCCGACCCCCTAGGTTCAGTCTCCTTTGCACTTCATCCTTGGGGTATCGGTAAAACAAGGTAGGTATGTGCGGCCCATCAAGCTGTCACCCAGGGTGCTCAGAGGTCACATGGCTCGGGGACAAAGGAACCCCTGGATCAAGGGGACCCAAACACTGAAGCAAAGTTGCCTGTCCAGGCCCAGGGCTCTGGAAAGGCTAAGCAGGATGCCCAAGGTATCCCAAGAATACCCAGAGACACCTAGAGACGTCTGGTCCAAGTCCTGGATTTTAGAGACCAGGAAAGCAAATTCCAAAGGCTGGTGACCAGATTGAGGTCAAGCCCTCTTCACAGTTTGCAGGAGGATATTTCTTTAGAAGGGGTTCCTGAGCTGAGTCATTACCCACAGCCTCGGGAGAGGGGCGACTTTACATTAAGGAGACTCCAGGAGGGACTCAGGTGGCACTGTCTCAGTTTTGCAGTAAGAGAGTTCTTACGGACTGGAGGAGAGAAGGGGAGCTGTCTGGTGCAGGGGTGACATGGGAAAGAGGAGGAACTGTGGGCTCACCACCCAGGAGGTAAGGAGCCTGAATTCCATGGAATGTCACCCTGTGGGGGAGGTTTCACTAGGCCCTGCCTAGCCCACCCCTGCACTCCCTAGAGAACAGGCTGCTTTCAAGGAATTTGAAACTCCTCGGAGCCTGGCAGGGTCAGCAGAGGGGCAGGACCCACATGGCCCAGGGGCAGGAGTAACTTTCGGGGCTTCCTCCCCCCAGAGGGATTTCTCAGGTGTCTAATCCCTCTGGCTGGCTCATTTCATTCACCCCTCGACCAGATCAGACACTCTGGGCTTGGGTTTCTCCCAGGCCAGGCCCTCAGAGGAGATGAGAGTCACACCCTTGACCTGCAGAGCTGACCTGGGTTGGCAGGAGGGCTGAAGGCTGTGCCAAGTGGGCTGTGGGCTGCCTGGGCTCAGAAGGAACTAGGTCCTCCTTCAGTGTGAAGAGAGGGTCCTAGCCAGGAGCACCCCTTCCCTCCCCCGGGCCAACTCCCCCCAGGGCTGACTCACTCAGGGGTGTTGATCCAGATGATGTCCAGATGGCAGTAGTAGACGCACTCTCTGTCCTTGTAGGTAAAACATGTGCAGCGCCGGGCTCGGTGGTGCACAGGGACCCCCTCGGCCCCCTGCTTCCCGAACTGACTTGGTCCCTGCTCCTGCCAAGGGCTTCTGGGGCTTGGACCCCGGGCTGCCATGGTGGCCACAGTCTCCTTGGTGTCCCCCTCCGATGTGGCTGCAGAGGGGGCCCGGGGCATGCTGCTCCTGCCAGCATCCCCAGACTGGGGGTGAGGCACCCATCCTGCAGGAGGCAGATGGAGGGGCTCCTGAGTTCCTAGGAATGCAGACCCTTACACCCACCATCCCGTAGAACCTGGGGAAGGGGACTATCAAACTTTCTGCCAAGTCTGCAAGCTAAGGGTACTTTTTTGTTAAGTCTCCTAGCTACTCCCAATGTTCGGAAAATTTTGCAAAGCTATGTGCAGCAGTTTCTGAAAAGCTTGCAAGTTGTGTGCACACTTTGTGACAATCTGGGGAGCTCTTCTCACTTACTGCACAGCGTGCAAGCCATCTGCACCCACTGAAAACGTGCAAGCATTGTGCAGGCTTTCTGAACACTTTGCAGTCATTTTGCACAGTTTCTGAATCGTTTGCAAACTTTTGGAAAAGTTCCCGACTTCATGAAAAATTGACCAACTCGGGCCCGGGCCCCAGGTCTCCTGCCTGCGTGTGGGCTGCAACCTCCCGGGCCCGCGGGGTGGTCCGTGCCCTCAGCTTCTGCCCTCTAGCCGGCCTCCAGGCCGCTCCCCCGGCGAGGCACCCTCCCCGCGCCCCCGATCCGGGGTCCTTTTGTGTGTACGCTCGCGCCAGGAGACGCGCGCCTCCCGGCCCGCTTACCTGCGGCGGAGGTCACAGCGAGCCCGAAAAGGAAGCACAGCCCCAGCTCCATGAACCCCGATCGGGGGCGGGCGCACCGCGCCGGAGGACGGGCGCCTGTGGCCGCCAAAGGGCGCTCGGGCCGGGCACAGTGGGCCTCACCCTCCAACTGCAGATGCTTCGAGGCCGGCCGCTGGCTCGCCGCGTCCCGGGCTGCGGCCAGGAGTCGGCTGCGACCGTCACAAACTTCAGAGCGCGCTGCCCATCCCGGCTCAGGGCTGCCGGCTGTGGGTTAGGGCTTTTCTGGCTCCCGCACCACCCCTTTCGCCTCCCCGCCCCCCGGAGGGGCTGGAGCTGCAGCGCGGGGGCCTTTGAACCCCGGGCGCACGGGGGTCGCCTCCCAGGCGCTGGGGAACCGGCTAGTCGCGCAGCGGCCCGCGGCGCACCCAGCACGGCGAGGGGTGGGGGCGGCGCGCAGGGCCGGGTTTGATGGGTGGGGTGGGGTGGAGTGGGGGCCGGGACAGCTGCCGGAAGGCCACGCGCGCGCACACACGCACATGCACACACGCACACGCGCGCACTCCCGCTCGCACCCCCACCTCGCTGCCTGGCTGCCCCGCTGCCCGGGGACCTGCAGCTCCCACCCCAGCACAGTGGGAGAGATAAAAGACTGCACGGGAAGCCTATCTTTTATCTCCAGGGTTCGAGAAAGCAGCATTTGTCAGCGTTCACCTAATGACACCTTACCCTTGCACAGACCTGCCTGCCAAGGCCCTGGGCGTACTTTACACTCGTGACTCACGGGCACCGGTAGAGTCTCCCAGCCTCTCCCAGGAGCTCAAAGCCGGTGGGTGTGGGCAGCAATCAAGAGCAAAGTCAACCGAGAAGTAGGGTTAGCGGTCCTGGGGTGTCCCAGCTCGCTCACAGCCCCTTCCTTGTGCAGGGGAAGTGGCTCCAGTGATAGGCAGGTTCCTCTCCTCATCGCCCAAGGTGGTCTTCTGAGCTTCACGTGTAGGGTATTCTCCCAGCTTCCCTGAGACTGGTCCCCTGGGCTGAGCAGCACAGGTGAGAGGGTCGGTTAATCTGTTTAACACCCTTTTTGCTGAGAAGGGCGCTTGGAAACTATGCTCAAGAAAGATTTGTGGATGAATGAATGAATGAACCAATGAATGCTTCCTGTGGACTCCGCCCTGGACTACTGACCTCTGAGCACATCAGGAAGCCCTTAGAGCCCCTCCCTGGCCAGAGTTCCCCCAGCAGAGGGAAGAGAGGCAGCACTCCAGGCGGCATCAGGCACTTCCCTTTTAGCTGCTGGCTGTTCCATCTGCTTGACTGATTTGGAGTTTGCTTTCCCTGGGAACCTGGGGCAGGGCAGGGAGTCGCAGGCCACACGGGGGAAGAAAAACAGGTCTGAAGTCATGAAATCACTTCTCATATCTCAGGACACTTGTTGGTGACTTGACAATGTCCACCAATCCTTTAACACTCCTCCCCCAGAAGATAAAGTTGAATATCACCCCACTCCCCTTTAGCCTGAATGACCCACTTGGGAAAAAGTAGAAAGTAGCAGAAGTGACTTGAGTGCCTTTGGAAGCAGAGTTGTGCAAGTTGATACAGCATCCACGTGCTCTCTCTCTCGGGATCCCCGTTCTCTGATACAGCCTCCATGTTGGGAGGAAGCCCATGCAAGCCTACAGAAAGAGAGTCCATAAGAGAAACTGAGGCCTTGCAGCCAACAGCCAATACCAACCTCTATGTGAGTGAATGAGCCTTGAGGTGACTGGCGCCTCCAACCTTGAAGATGTCCAACTGGGGACTAGCTGTTCTCCCCATGCCCTGTCTGAATTCTGACCCACAGAACCCATGGGCATAACGCATGGTTATTCTACACCACTCTTCAGTTCAGTTCAGTTGCTCAATCGTGTCCAACTCTTTGTGACACCATGGACTGCAGCACGCCAGGCTTCCCTATCACCAACTCACCTACACCAACCACTATATTTGGGGTAATTTGTTACAGAGCTGCAGTAACTAGAAAAGTACCCAACCACCCAGAACTGAGCTGATGCTTAAATTTCTCCATCACCCTATCTTCCTTTCATTCTACCTAGTCCCTGAGTTCAAGTCAGGGTGTGGAGAGGGAAAGACATCATCATTTAGGATCGTGTGTGCGTGCTAACTCACTTCAGTAGTATCCAACTCTTTGTAACCCTATGGACTGTAGCCCACCAGGCTCCTCTGTTCATGGGATTCTCGAGGCAAGAATACTGGTGTGGGTTGCCAGGCCCTCCTCCAGGGGATCTTCCTGACCTAGGGACTGAACCCATGTCTCTATGTCTCCTGCACTGGCACGAGGGTTCCTTACCTCTAGCACCTACCTGGAAAGCCCCTCTTTTAGGGTCATTTGTCACCAAACAAGGCAAATACTCTGTAGGGGCCTCTGCTTCATTTTCTGTGTTCCACACTTTGAAAATTAGAAAAGCCCAAGACTAGGATTATCTTCTGCTCCTACCAGGCTAGGATCTGGATCACCTCATTATATCTCTCTCCTTGGACTTAGAATATCCATCACCTACAAAATAAAAAAATCTTGGATTGTAGGATGGCTGGAGAAATAGAAAATATATTAATCGGCCAAAAAAGAGAAAAGAGGTAGAAGGTGGTTTCCTGGTATGTTCAGACACAGGAGCTCTTGGACCACTCACTGGGTCTGCTGCCTTCCACAACTTGGACTAAAACTAACACACCCTGGGTGCCTGCCAGGCACGTGCAAGCTACAGAACACTAGCATGGTCCCGGCCCTGCCCTCAGAGTCCTGTAATCTAGTTGAGAGAGGAAGTCCAGGGATAAGAGGGCCAAGGACACAGGGCTAAGACTAGGAGTCATCACCCAAGTTGAGAGAAGTATGATCAGATGGAGGGTCAGAAGAGGCAGGTCCTTCAGCAGCAGAGGACTGTGATGCAGTGTGCCCACCGTGACGCTCCACAGCATCCCCTCCAGGTGAGGAAGGTCTTCCTTCCTCTACTCCTTCAGTCCTACTGACTATACCGAGGACACTCCACAGTTGGGTGTGTCTTTAACATTCTATCTCTCATTTTCATGCTTAGAGTCTTGGGCAGGCCGCAGAATCTAGATAGGAATTTTTCCCCAGATTTTTTCTTAATTGGGGTAAAATATGCATAACATAAAATCTACCATCTTATCCACTTTTCAGTACACAGTTTAGTGGCATGAAATATATTCATAAGTTTGGGCAACCATCACTACCACCCATTTCCATAACTCTTTTCATCTTAGACTAAAACTTGATCCCCATTAGACATTAACTCCTCATCCTCCCCTCCACAAGCCCCTGGAAACCATCATTCTCTAATGAAGCTGTCTCTATGATTTTGACTACTCTAAGTTCCTCATATAAGTGGAATCATACAATGTTGGTCCTTTTGTGATTGGCCTATTGCACATAGCATAATGTCTTTAAGTTTCAGCCATGTTGTAGCAGGTATCAGAATTTCCTTCCCTATTAAGGCTGCATGATATTCTATTATATGGTTAGACTGCTTATCCATTCATCCTTTAGTAGACACTCGGATTCCATGTTTCAGGCAATGTGAATAAAGCTGCTATGAACATGGTGTACAGACGTCTCTTTGAGACCCGGCTTTCACTTCTTTTGGGTGCATACACAAAAATAGAACTGCTGGATTATTATGTAATTCAATTTTAAATTTTCTGGTGGTGATGGTGGTTTAGTGCTAAGTCATGTCCAACTCTTGCGACCCCATGGATTGTAGCCCGCCAGGCTCCTCTGACCATGGGATTTCCCAGGCAAGAATATTGGAGTGGCTTGCCATTTCCTTCTTGGGGGGCTCTTCCTGACCCAGGGATCAAACTCACATTTCTTTCCTTGTAGGCAGTCTCCTGCATTGCAGGCAGATTCTTTACCACTGAGCCACTGAGTAACTACCATATCATTTTCCACAATGGCTATACCATCTTAGACTCCCACTAACAGTGCACAAGAGTTCCAATTCCTTCATATTCTCCCCGACATTTGCTAGTTTTTGTTTGTTTTTTTGAACAGTAGCCATCTGAATGGTTATGAAATGGTCCCATAAGATAATATGGAAAAACCCAAATCAATTTTTGGCCAGCCCAAGAGTTTTGACTTGCATTTCTTTAATGATTATTGATGCTTAGCATCTTTTCATGTGCTTATTATTTGTAAGTATATATCTTCTTTGGAGAAATGTCTGTTCAAGTCCTATGCCCATTTTTTAATTGGGTTGTTTGAGGGCTTTTTTGTTGTTGTGCTTAGGATTTTGTGACATTGCTTTCATTGCATTTAATTTAATTATTTATCTTTTGTTTTTGGCACATGTGGTAGCAATATAAATTTCTCTCTAAATTATTTTAAATTAAAAATTGGAGTCAAGAGCTGGAGAAGTTGGGTGGTGATCTGATTTGAGCCCCTGGATCCAACTGGGCCTAAGATCCACACCATCCCTGTACTTTTCATTTGTAAATAGCTCGCAGTTTCTTGTTTTTTTTTTAAAGTTTATTTGGGATTCTGTTGCTTTCAACTGAAAAAACTCCGGGCTGGACACCACCAGTCTTCCTGGGCTCCAGGCTACACTGTTTGCAAAGGAAACATAATTCACAAACTGGTGGTGAGGGCTTTAATTATTGTTTTGCCTAATGCTGACTTGTAAACGCTAATGCTAATTTGTACCATCGTTAATCCTCCTTTTGCAGATTAAAAATGAAGGCTCAGAAAGGTTAAAGTGAATGTTTCACAGTCACACAGCTGTTAATTGAAAGAATCAGGATTCACATGCAGTTCTATCCAGTTCTGGGGACAGAGTTCATAACCAGGCAGCACTGCCTCTAGAGCTCATACCATGCATACCCCAGGCTTATAATCATACTCATTTCCTTCTGTGTGTCATCAGCAAGTCACTGCCTCTCCAGTCAACTTGTTGCTTTATTCCCATCATCTCTGATGAAAGGTCATGGAAAGAGTGGTGATCATGTGCTTCCCCTGCAGAGGACATTGAGGAAGGGTCCTTCTCCCTTTCTCAAGTTCCCAACCCTCCTTGGCCATCCTTTGCTGTCTCTGCCATCAGATGCGCTTCTAAGAGAAGTGATCTGTCCAGACACTTCTGAGCCACGGCCAACTACATGGCTAAGGTCCTTTAGTTTATTTTTCGGCTTTTTCCAAGCTGGTAGATGTGCAGCTAGATCTTTGAGACTACCTCTCACTTAAATTTTGACTCGAAATCCAGCTGCTAAGAATATTGTGATTTATCTAGATAAGCCTCCCCTCAAGATGCCTCTTCATGTGCTTTATGACTCTTTTGAAGATTGTTTTCCCTTAAAATTATGGGATTTAACTGAGAGTAACATAATATGTTATGTAGTTTTCCACTATCCTGGACTTTCTTCCTTTTGCCTGACCTCACCAGCGGAAACCTTGAACTTGCCCAGAAGTCAGACAATTAAGTGCTTTTTCATGCTGTCCAAGTCTTAGCTGTGTACCGCCTCAGCTTCACATGGTCACTGAGACCCACTGGTGAAGATACCAAGCTCTAAATTTCTTGCTTTAAAAGTGACATAAAGTTCTCAGTGAAATAAATTGATCACAATGAATTCCAAACTTCAGCACTGCCAACTTTATGGGCTAAAAGAAATCTGATGGCAAGTCTTACAAAAACTTGTTCAAAAGAGCACCAGAGTCTTTCCTTTGTTTCCTATTATGGACGCTTGCTGTTGCAGCCCCTTGGGCATCCCGTCCCTCAGCTCTGGTTCAGACTACATCTTCCCCTGGAAAACAGCCCCTCCAACATTATATGGTTTGGGTGGGGCTTCAAGGCCAGGCTTGTGTCTCTAGATCAACCAATGAGGGCATCACATCATGTTTGAGACAGGCAGATCTCCAGAATTATAAGATCATAAACTTGCTTTTTAAAAAGCCACTCCATCTGAGGTAATTTGCTATAGCAGCAAGAGGAAATTAACTCTTAAAATACAGAGATTGGTTCAGATACAGGCCCATGAGGTAAACCCAGTCCTATCAGAGTCAGTGAGATTCAGTTCTGGGACTTTGGGTGGGAAACTCTTCTCTTTTTCCATGGACTTGCTTAAG
This sequence comes from Bos grunniens, assembly GCF_055505025.1. NCBI lineage: Eukaryota > Metazoa > Chordata > Mammalia > Artiodactyla > Bovidae > Bos > Bos grunniens. The sequence continues at coordinate 26,433,482 of NC_141177.1, read as the reverse complement.
AGGACCAGATGGAAGCTGGGAGGTGCTGGCAGCCATCTTGTCACCATGAAGGGGGGAAAAAAAATCTGTCCAAGAACAGAGCCAATACAAAGAGAGAAGAAGTGCAAAGCAGAAGTAGGGAGATAAGACTAAGTCTTAAAAAAAAAAAAAAAAGACTAAGTCTTGAGCCCCTGGATCCAACATGACACCCTGGACTTTCACCTACATCAGCCACTACATTCCCATCTTTGTAAAGCCAGTTCAAATTAGATTTCTGCCACTCGTAGTCATAAGCACCCTGATATGGTTTGTCTCAAGTCATTGTGACATTGGAGTAAGTTGTCAAGACAATTGGTACAGGGGTGGGGGTCAGGGAGTAGCAGCTGGTGATAGATATGGCTACTGGTGGTTGTCTCAAGAAAGAGTAGCATATATATATAATGAATAATCATCAAGGACCTACTATATAGCACAGGGAACTCTGCTCAGTGTTATGTGGCAGTCTGAATGAGAGGGGAGTTTAGGGGAGAATGAGTACATGTATATGTATGGCTGAGTCCCTTTGCTGTCCATCTGAAACTATCACAGCATTGTTAATTGGCTATACCCCAATACAAAATAAAAAAAATTTTAAACTTAAAAAAAAGAACGTAGAAGAACATCATGTTAGTTGACTGGTTGGGGACAAGAAGAACTATCAAAATAAATATTTAAAGCTTTTCTAGAACTCCTGAGGTTCCATACTTCCCACAGGCAAAAGACATGAGTGCCTACTCAAAATCCAGACACTACACAGGATGGGGCGGGGGAACTATATGAACCATGAAGCAGCATGATATATAACCGTAAAATGCAAAGCCAACCCAGAGCTTCGTGGTTGCCTGGCACAAGCGTCAAGTTGTAGAGGGACTATTGCCTGATGGAAGGGTACAGAGACTCCACCTTCTCCAGCATCTTCTCGGCAGAAGTAGATTTAGTCTGGGAGTGTCTGCTCAATATTTCAGTTCCTATTTTCCTTCAGCAATGCCTCCAACTCATGCCTTTCCCACCCTCTCCTAGAGCCCCTACTCAGACCACTCACATACACACACCCACTCTCATCTTATCTCCAGTACCTTACCTAAATGTGGGAATTTCAGGCATCCCAGCAGATTAATGGGAGAAAGACTTTTGAGCAAGTTAAGTCAACATGCCACAAACACACCTGCTCCTTTTACTTACCTTGAAGTAGCCTTGACTTTTATCAGAGGAATTTCTCACAAACTGTATCCTTCTAAAGCTCAGATAGGGGCAAGTTCCCGTGTCCAGCAAAGGCAACCAACCACTGCATTTGGGAAACTTGATTCCAGCAGCTGTCAGAATGCCTCGATCTGTTTGCAGAATAAAAACACTCACAAAACAGTCAAGAATCCTGCCCAAAGCCACTTCAAAGCCCAAATGTTGCCCCTTCTAGAAAGTTCTGATTTGCTTGTTTAAAGGGAGTACCTTCCAACTCTTTTAGAGCTGCTGAAATACTTAGACCTGCAGTTAAGAAAACTTGCAGCACTGTGGGCTTGGGGTTGAACGAAACTGAATTGAAATCCTGACTCCTCCTAACCTTGCCTAGCTGTGTGACCTCGGCCAGTTCACTCCATCTCTCTGAGTCTCAGCTTCCATATCTTTGAAATGGGAATAGGAGTAGTAGCTACTTAGTGGATTCAGTGAGACTATAGGTGAAGTATTGAATAATAGGCTTGAGCAAAATAAATAAGCATTTAATACATGCTATCCAGCCATGGAGTAGTTATAATGGTTACAGTTGTGTGCAGAATTTTCTTTCCTGAGCCATTATAAGTCCTTTGAGGGTGGATTTTTCATTATCTAGTTATACAATAGTATGCATAACAAACATCCCCCATACTGTAACACTCATTGGCCAAGCAGCTCTGCAATCTTATTGGGCTCACTCATCTATCTGGGGGTCATCTGATTGCTGGGGAGCCAGCTTGACTTTGACTGAGACAACAAAAATGACTCAGCTCTGTTCTCATAATCCTTAACACCAGCAGACCAGCCCCAGCAGGTCCTTCCCACAGCGGTAGACAGGATACCAGAGAGAGAAAACCCAACACACTGAGCCTTCTCAAGCCTCTGTTGATGCCATGTCTGTGAGCATCTCATTGGCCAAAGCAACTCCCTTGGCCAAACCCCAGGACTGGGGAGGAGGACACAGCAAGATCACAGGGTCAAGGGAGTGAAATTGGGCCCATCTGCAACCAACAGCAGACAAGAACTTAAACCCTCTAACATGCTTAAAATGGTAGGTAAAACTGACCCTGAGAAATCAGCAAATGTTGGCTGAGTTGATCACAAATTTGGGCTCCAAACCCAAGTTACCAATATTGCCAAGCATCAGAATCGGCAATTAAAAGTACAGGAATTTAGAATACAGGATTCCTAGTGGCTCAGAGGGTAAAGAGTCTGCCTGCAGTGCAGAAACCTGGGTTCAATCCCTGGGTCGGGAAGATCTCCTGGAGAAGGAAATGGCAACCCACTCCAGTACTCTTGCCTGGAAAATCCCATGGACAGAGAAGCCTGGTAGGCTACAGTCCATGGGGTCGCAAAGAGTCGGACAGGACTGTGTGATTTCACTTTCTTTCTTTTTTTTATAGAGTATAGGTGAGTCACTGTTACTGAGGTTTGGATTTTTTTTCCTCCCACAAACAGCTGACTTTATTTCCTTCCATGGGACTCTTTAAACTTTTGTTCCCAGGGTGAGAGGGAAAAAAAGACACATTTCAGTTGCCTAAATTCCCTGATTTGTCACACACTTTTCTTCTCATCTAGGTCTCCCGCACACCTGGGGAATGGTCCAGACTCTCAAGAGAAGTAAGGAGATCAAGGGTGAGAGGGATGTGAAAACAAACTGGGGGGAAGAAGAAATTTTGGTTGGGGAGAGGGGGTCGCCTGATTCTGGAACTTTCCAAAGTTAGAATAAAGAAGGGACTCTACAGAACCCCTCAGGTTATGGCATGGATGCATTTTCTTCTGAAAGACATTTCACAATCATATTTTTAATGAGCTCCATATTTTCTCCTATAAAAATGATTTCCTTCTAAAAGACTAGAGAAAGCCGCCTCAGCAGGACACCAGTTTAACAAAAGAGTTATGAATTGAGTCTCGAAGTCGTAAGCCAAGTTCAGAAATCCAGAGAGGCCAGGATTTGAGCTGATACTTTCTCAGAGCCAGGGAGCCCTGAGTGGCAGCAAACTCTCCCATAGGAAAGGGGTGATGGATTAGGGGAGGAAAAAGAAATAGTTTGCCTTTAAAAAAAAAAAAAAACCTTTAGGATTAAACTCTTAGTCTCCAGAGAGGTCCACAGGCACTACAATGCAACTGCATTTAAAAGGGTCCTGAGTGTGTTTCTTTATTCATTCAACAACCATTCATGAAGAACCTGTCAGGAGCCAGACACTATTCTATTAGGTACTAATATTAGGACTTGAATGAGATGGATGCTTCCATGGTGCCTGCAGGCTCTTGGTGAGAAAGACAATAACCAAGACATAAGAGACAATTAATCCATATGATGTGGGGTTGGGATAAGTGCCATGAAGAAAAAGGCATAGCCGAAAGAGTAAGAGTGACAAAGAGCATAGGGAGTGGGCCCTGATTCTTTTATTCTTTTTTATTAAAAAAAAATTTTAAGTATAGCGGATTTACAATATTGTGTTAATTTCTGCTGTACAGCAAAGTGACTCAGTGATACATACATATATTCTTTTCCATTATGGTTTATCAGAGGGGCCCCTGTTTCGAGCAGAGTAGAAAGGGAGGTTGTTCTGAGGATGGGACTTTTGAGCAGAGACCCAGAGCTAAAGGAGAAAGCCAGGCCATGCAGAGACACGGGAGAACATTACAGACACACGGAACGGCAGGGCAGGAAGGAACATGGCTCTTTCTGGGAAAAGCAGCAAGACCAGTCTGTTAGTTGCTTCCCATAGCATCATCTGATCTACCTTCTGATCCCAGATTGACGGTGGTCAACCTCCCTGCCTTCTCAGGCTGGGTGGGGGTCTCCCTTTCCTGCTGCTCCTGGGGAGACCTCAGGTTTGTCCCTCTTAGTGTTTTTCAGAGCTGTGACCACATGCCTGTTTCTGTGACGATCTGGTGAGTGATTGTTGCCCCCGCGACATTACTAGAAGACATGGACCACATGTCCTTATTTGCTGCTGGGGCTTCAAAGCCTACTCCAGGGCCTTCTGACAGTTAGTGGCATCTTCGCAAATGCATTCAGCTCCTTCTGTGCATTCTCTCCTTTAATCCTAACAACAACTCTTCCAAGTGGATACTGCTGTTCCCCATTTCAAAGATGAGGAAACTGAAGACAGAATGGGGAAGTGACTTGCCAAGGCTCTCATGGTAGCAGGGGAGAGGGGGCATCAGGATTTTAATCCAGGTCTGTTTGACTTTAAAACCCAAACATTGCAGTCCCACCCTCTGGTTGGGTGCTAAGCTCAGGGATGGGCACGGGACCCCAAGCAGAGACAGTGATAAGCTGGGCAACACTGCTGGGGCTTCTGGAGAAGAGAAGCCACCTCCATGGAAGACAGGATGGGGCCATGAAGAGAAGCAGGTCCACGGTGACTTCTGAGGCCCTGGGTTAGCCTGACCTGAATCAGACCTGCCCCTGGACAGCCAAGACTTCCTGTTCTGAGGCAGCGTGTCTGCGTCTTCACTCGCAATATCAATGTTTACTAATTGGTGAAACATTGCAGCAACAGTCATCACCATCCCTACTGGAGTTATTATTCTATAGAAGAAATAAGATACAAATACATACTTATTTTACCAGAGCTGGTCACACATCGAGTTTTCTAGCAAGGCTGCTTCCCTCCCATGCAGTCTAACCTCAGCAGCTCAAATTTCCCCATGGCAGACCAGCTGTCCCCACTCCCTGCTGTGGCCACCACAGACTTAGAAGGAATGAGATCTCTGGAGAGTCTGATGGTAAGAAAATCCTGAGCCCTGTCTGCCTTTTCCTCAATACCATGAATAAATGATTAATTTGTGTCAAACGCTGAAGTCAGGTACAGTCATGTGATCGCCGTTAAGCCCACAAGAGATGAATCCATCAATCACCTGGCAACTCAGGACCATTGTGCTCGGGCCCAGGGGCAGGCAGGAGTGTGACACAGTCTCTGCACTTTAAAAGCCAGTGATTTGCCAGGGAGATGAAGGAAAAGACGGGGAATTGTTTGAGCACAATGCAAGACAGATGCAATCAGGGCTGAGTGGTGTCCTATGGTCTGCACGGGGGATGGGCATTCAGAGGAGGCAAAACCAGTTCTCGGGGCTGTCACACAAACTCTTCCACCACGGTTCTCCCCTATCATACCTACCCTACCGTTATTCACTTCCGCTCTTCCTTTTTCCCTGTAACTTTTTTTCCTCATAATTTTTATTCTAGAAAGAGATGGCATTAGCTACATGGACACCAGTCTCATGAGCCATCAAGAGAAAAAGAACTATAAAATTAAACCTAACGAAAGCACAAAACAGCATCATCCAACATCTAACCAGACCTCCTGGTCTTGTGCCAAAGACCCTCAGCTCTTTGGCTGGCCCTCTCTTTCAGAAAAAAAACAAACAAACAACAACAACAGGAAGTGAGAGAGTGCTAGGGAGGTGCTCAAGCTATGCTGTTGGTAGCGAGAGATTGACTGTCCTGGAGGCAATCAGGATTGACATAGAACTCGGGCGTGTCCTTATCGTGAGGTGATCGGTGTTTCTGTTGTGTTCCTCGCACCGTCTGCACTGCCTGGGACACCTGCAGGGAAAGGGTGTCAGCACCCCAGCTCTAGTGAAGATGCCATCCCAAGTGCTGGTGCTGCTAAGCCCCTGACCTGTGTCATCCTTGAAAAAACTGAGATAAGAATGACCCCTAAGTGGTTCACATAATGATCAGGAGGACTTTATGTGAGGTGACTTATGTGCAACGATAACACAGCACAACTCGACAACTCTAAGCTGCTTTATTTTTGCTGAGATGATGGTGGTGGTGGTAACACTGGGACCCACAGCCTGCCTGCCAGGACAAGTGGCTCAAAGTTGATTTATCCACCATTCATTCTCTGCAGACACTGTCCCTTTCCCCCTAGAGTTTAGACTTCAGTGGGGCAGGCAGTACCGGTCCCACAAAAGCAAAATGACAACTTTGATGACAGCAGCCCGAGGTGCTGGAACAGAGTAAACCAACCTGGTCCGGGGAGTCAGAGCTGATCTCCTGGGAAAGCACCAGTGCTGGTGAGGGGAAAACAGGTGAGAGGGAACACCCCTGCCATGCAAATGAGCAGGTCCAGGCAGCCAATGGGAGAGCAGCTCCAAGCACCTGGCTGAGACAGATGGCTCTGGGAATTTCCACCCAGAGTCTCTCTGGGCAAAGGCCACACTGGCTTCACCAGGAGCCGATTGATCCTGGATGAGGGTGTAGCTGGGAGGCCTGCAATGTGTCCATTCCAAAGGGCTGCCTGGGTGTTGTCTGGCTGCTGCTGGGGTGAAGTCCTGCCACCAGCCTTCATTCCCATCACCCAGCGAACCTTGCCTCCTCACAAGAGCTCCTCGCCGACCACCTAGCAATGGAACCTGAGCCAAGCACACCCAGATATCAGTGCAAAGTAACGCAGGAATCACTCCTTTTGCAAAGTACAGGAATTATTTATAAAGTTGGAAATTTTGATGTATCTTGTCTGCTTACAGGAGACCTAGGAACACCTCCAGGAAAACTAGGGACATCCCCAGGAGATCTAAGGGTACTTCCAGAGACCTACGGGCACCTCCAGAGACCTAGGGGCACCTCCAGAAACTTAGGGGCACCTCCAGAGACCTAAGGGCACTTCCAGAAACCTAGGGGCACCTCCAGAGACATAGGGCACTTCCAGAGACCTATGGGCACCTTTAGAAGACCTAGGGACACCTCCAAGAGACCTAGGGGCACTTCCAAAAACCTAAGGGCACCTCCAAAGACTTAGGGACACCCCTAAGAGACCTAGGGGCACCTCAAGAGACCTAGGGGCACCTCCAGAGACCTAAGGGCACCTCCAGAGACATAGAGGCACCTCCAGAGACCTAAAGTCACCTCCAGAGCCTAGGGGCACCTCCAAAGACCTAAGGACACCTACAAGAGACATAGGGACACCTCAAGGAGACCTAGGGGCACCTCTAGGAGACCTAGGGACACCTCCAGAGACATACGGCATCTCCAGAGACAGGGGCACTTCTAGAGATCTAGGAGCACCCCTAGACCTAGGGACACCTCCAGGAGATCTAGGGGCACTTCCAAAGACCTAGGGGCACCTCCAAGAGACCTAGGGGCACCTCCAAGAGACCTAAGGACACCTCCAGAGACCTAGAGGCACCTCCAGAAACATAGGGGTATCTCCAGAGATATAGGGGTACCTCAGAGACAGTCTGGAGAAGGCAATGGTAACCCACTCCAGTACTCTTGCCTGGAAAATCCCATGGACGGAGGAACCTGGTAGGCTGCAGTCCATGGAGTCACTAAGAGTCAGACACAACTGAGCGACTTCACTTTTACTTTTCACTTTCATGCACTGGAGAAGGAAATGGCAACCCACTCCAGTGTTCTTGCCTGGAGAATCCCAGGGACGGGGGAGCCTGGTGGGCTGCCATCTATGGGGTCGCACAGAGTCAGAAACGACTGAAGCAACTTAGCAGCAGCAGCAGCAGCAGCAGCAAAGACAGTCTGGAGACAACTCCAGAAGACAGGCAATTTCAAAACCAAGAATTCTACTTTGCTCCCAAAATGCAACTCCAGAGCAACCTTCAACCACAGTGATGCTGAGTTTTATGCAAGCAGGAGAGGGGATACAGTTTACCCTCTGCATGGCCAGACACAAAACCCGGGAGGTGGGTTTCTATGCCCTGGAGAAGGAAATGGCAACCCACTGCAGTACTCTTGCCTGAAAATCCCATGCATGAAGGAGCCTGGTAGGCTACAGTCCATGGGTTTCTATGAAGTTGAGTATGAACCATAACTTATTAGGATTAAAAGCTATTGCTTAGAGTCTCTGCTATGTGCCAGTCACTACACTAAGCTCTTCCCATATCTCATCTCACTTAATCTTGACATCAGTCATGGGATAGGTATCCTTATGATGCTCTTCTCACCATCCAGAAAACTGGAGTACAGAAAGATCAAGTAACTGGCATTAGGTCAGAAAGCTAAAAAAGAAAAAAAAAATAGAGGCACCGGGGCCAGAGTTCAAGTCTGCTGCTGCTGCTAAGTCACTTCAGTCGTGTCCGACTCTGTGTGACCCCATAGACGGCAGCCCACCAGGCTCCCCCATCCCTGGGATTCTCCAGGCAAGAACACTGGAGTGGGTTGCCATTTCTTTCTCCAATTCATGAAAGTGAAGTCGTTCAGTCGTGTCCAACTCTTTACGACCCCGTGGACTGCAGCCTACCAGGCTCCTCCGTCCATGGGATTTTCCAGACAAGAGTACTGGAGTAGGTTGCCATTGCCTTCTCCGAGAGTTCAAGTCTATCTGACACCAAATCCAGACTTTTCTTGACATCCTCATGCTCCCTTCTCGGTAGTATCGCTCTTGCCCGGCATGTCACCCCTGATGGAATGGAAGCTCCTTGGGATGAAGACCATGCCATCATCACCTTCATGGTTGCAGCATCTCACAATACCTGGTAGGTGTTGGCATCCAGCAAAGCTCATCAGGTGTGTTTGTAGAACTGAGCTGACATCAGTTCAGTTCAGTTGCTCAGTCGTGTCCGACTCTTTGCAACCCCATGAATCGCAGCACGCCAGGCCTCCCTGTCCATCACCAACTCCCAGAGTTCACTCAGACTCATGTCCATCAAGTCAGTGATGCCATCCAACCATCTCATCCTCTGTCGCCATCCCCTTCTCCTTCTGCCCTCAATCCCTCCCAGCATCAGAGTCTTTTCCAATGAGTCAACTCTTCGCATGAGGTGGCCCAAGTACTGGAGTTTCAGCTTCAGCATCATTCCCTCCAAAGAAATCCCAGGGCTGATCTCCTTCAGAATGGACTGGTTGGATCTCCTTGCAGTCCAAGGGACTCTCAAGAGTCTTCTCCAACACCACAGTTCAAAAGCATCAATTCTTCGGCGCTCAGCCTTCTTCACAGTCCAACTCTCACATCCATACATGACCACAGGAAAAACCATAGCCTTGACTAGACGGACCTTTGTTGGCAAAGAAATGTCTCTGCTTTTGAATATGCTATCTAGGTTGGTCATAATTTTCCTTCCAAGGAGTAAGAGTCTTTTAATCTCATGGCTTCAGTCACCATCTGCAGTGATTTTGGAGCCCAGAAAAATAAAGTCTGACACTGTTTCCACTGTTTCCCCATCTATTTGCCATGAAGTGATGGGACCGGATGCCATGATCTTCGTTTTCTGAATGTTGAGCTTTAAGCCAACTTTTTCACTCTCCACTTTCACTTTCATCAAGAGGCTTTTTAGTTCCTCTTCACTTTCTGCCATAAGGGTGGTGTCATCTGCATATCTGAGGTTATTGATATTTCTCCCAGCAATCTTGATTCCAGCTTGTGCTTCTTCCAGTCCAGCATTTCTCATGATGTACTCTGCATAGAAGTTAAATAAGCAGGGTGACAATATACAGCCTTGACGTACTCCTTTTCCTATTTGGAACCAGTCTGTTGTTCCATGTCCAGTTCTAACTGTTACTTCCTGACCTGCATACAGATTTCTCAAGAGGCAGGTCAGGTGGTCTGGTATTTCCATCTCTTTCAGAATTTTCCACAGTTTATTGTGATCCACAGAGTCAAAGGCTTTGGCATAGTCAATAAAGCAGAAATACATGTTTTTCTGGAACTCTCTTGCTTTTTCCTTGATCCAGCAGATGTTGGCAATTTGATCTCTGGTTCTTCTGCCTTTTCTAAAACCAGCTTGAACATCTGGAAGTTCACAGTTCGCGTATTGCTGAAGCCTAACTTGGAGAATTTTGAGCATTACTTTACTAGCATGTGAAATGAGTGCAATTGTGAGGTAGTTTGAGCATTCTTTGGCATTGCCTTTCTTTGGGATTGGAATGAAAACTGACCTTTTCCAGTCCTGTGGCCACTGCTGAGTTTTCCAAATTTTCTGGCATATTGAGTGCAGCACTTTCACAGCATCATCTTTCAGGATTTGAAATAGTTCCACTGGAATTCCATCACCTCCACTAGCTTTGTTCGTAGTGATGCTTTCTAAGGCCCACTTGACTTCACATTCCAGGATGTCTGGCTCTAGGTGAGTGATCACACCATCGTGATTATCTGGGTCGTGAAGATCTTTTTTGTACAGTTCTTCTGTGTGTTCTTGCCACCTCTTCTTAATATCTTCTGCTTCTGTTAGGTCCATACCATTTCTGTCCTTTATCGAGCCCATCTTTGCATGAAATGTTCCCTTGGTATCTCTAATTTTCTTGAAGAGATCTCTAGTCTTTCCCATTCTGTTGTTTTCCTCTATTTCTTTGCATTGATCGCTGAAGAAGGCTTTCTTATCTCTCCTTGCTATTCTTTGGAACTCTGCATTCAGATGCTTATATCTTTCCTTTTTTCTCCTTTGCTTTTTACTTCTCTTCTTTTCACAGCTATTTGTAAGGCCTCCCCAGACAGCCATTTTGCTTTTTTGCATTTCTTTTCCATGGGGATGGTCTTGATCCCTGTCTCCTGTACAATGTCACGAACCTCATTCCATAGTTCATCAGGCACTCTATCTATCAGATCTAGGCCCTTAAATCTATTTCTCACTTCCACTGTTTAATCATAAGGGATTTGATTTAGGTCATACCTGAATGGTCTAGTGGTTTTCCCTACTTTCTTCAATTTAAGTCTGAATCTGGTAATCAGGAGTTCATGATCTGAGACACAGTTAGCTCCTGGTCTTGTTTTTGTTGACTGTATAGAGCTTCTCCATTATTGGCTGCAAAGAATATAATCAATCTGATTTCGGTGTTGACCATCTGGTGATGTCCGTGTGTAGAGTCTTCTCTTGTGTTGTTGGAAGAGGGTGTTTGCTATGACCAGTGCATTTTCTTGGCAAAACTCTATTAGCCTTTGCCCTGCTTCATTTCGTTTTCCAAGGCCAAATTGCCTGTTACTCCAGGTGTTTCTTGACTTCCTATTTTTGCATTCCAGTCCGCTCTAATGAAAAGGACATCTTTTTTGGGTGTTAGTTCTAAAAGGTCTTGTAGGTCTTCATAGAACCGTTCAACTTCAGTTTCTTCAGTGTTACTGGTTGGGGCATAGACTTGGATTACTGTGATATTGAATGGTTTGCCTTGGAAATGAACAGAGATCATTCTGTCGTTTTTGAGATTGCATCCAAGTACTGCATTTCGGACTCTTTTGTTGACCATGATGGCCACTCCATTTCTTCTGAGTGATTCCTGCCCACAGTAGTAGATATAATGGTCATCTGAGTTAAATTCACCCATTCCAGTCCGTTTAGTTCGCTGATTCCTAGGATGTCGACATTCACTCTTGCCATCTCTTGTTTGACCACTTCCAATGTGCCTTGATTCATGGACCTGACTTTCCAGGTTCCTTTGAAATATTGCTCTTTACAGCATCAGACCTTGCTTCTATCACCAGTCACATCCACAGCTGGGTATTGTTTTTGCTTTGGCTCCATCCCTTCATTCTTTCTGGAGTTATTTCTCCACTGATCTCCAGTAGCATATTGGGCACCTACTGACCTGGGGAGTTCCTCTTTCAGTATCCTATCATTTTGCCTTTTCATACTGTTCATGGGGTTCTCAAGGCAAAAATACTGAAGTGGTTTGCCATTCCCTTCTCCAGAAACCCAAGTAAGATGGTTGGTGTTGCAAGAGGACATCAAAGGGCAGACACACTGAAACCATACTCACAGAAAACTAGTCAATCTAATAACACTAGGACCACAGCCTTGTCTAACTCTAAGAAACTAAGCCATGCCCATGGGGCAACCGAAGACGGGCGGGTCATGGTGGAGAGATCTGACAGACTGTGGTCCACTGGAGCTGACATCACAAACTTGCAAATGAGGAGTGGTTGGTGTCAACCAAGTGGTTGGTGCTCTAATGTTTGGGGTTTATGTTAGAGATAAACTGACCCAGCTCTTCTCTGGAGGAGAAGGCGGGAGTTCCCTGGCCTTGGGCACCTGTGTGCCTGTTTCAACCCACAGCTGACTCAAGTGGACACTGTCTTGGGAGCAGAGGCTGGGAACATGCAAAATGGGATCAGTAAGACCCCATGACAATGCCAGAAGACATTAAGAGGTTTGTTTCAGCCACCACCCACTTCTCAATTCCCAGGTCCAGTTGCTCAGAAGCAAAGCAGACCTGCAAAGACCAGCAAGGGTGGAATCAAGCCTCTGCAAAGGACACTTGACATTGGACTTAGGGCCACCCTAATCCAGAATGATCTCGTCTCTTAATTATAAATGCGAAGATTCGTTTTCCAAAGGAGGTCACTCTCACAGGTTCCATGAGGACATGTCTTTTGTGGAGGATCACCATTGAACTCCCTACATTTTGGCCTCTGCCTCCCAAAAGTCACATCCATCCGATGTGCAAAGTGCATTCTCCACAATCCCAATTCCCCCCAAATCTCAAATCATTACATTATCAACTCAAAAGTCTCAAATCTTGTCATCTAAATCAGCAACAGATGAGACATTGCTTATGATCCATCCCTCGGTAAAATTATTTTCCACCTGTTTATCTGTGCACTAGGAAACAAGTTATCTGCTCCCAGAATGCAATAGTGGGACAAGTATGTGCTTTGCTGTGCTAAGTCGCTTCAGTTGTGTCTAACTCTTTGTGATTCCCATGGACTATAGCCCACCAGGTGCCTCTGTCCAGGGATTCTCCAGGCAAGAATAATGGAGTGGGTTGCCATTTCCTCCTCTGTCCAGAATACAATAGTGGGACAGGTATGTGATAGTCACTACCATTCTGAAAGGGAGGAACAAGTGGGAAGTAAAGGGATCACTGGCCCCAAGCAAGTTAGACATCCAGCAGGGCACATTCCATTAGGTTTCCAGTGAGTGTGCTCAAGCGCTCAGTCCTGTCCAACTCTTTTCTACCCCATGGACAATAGCCCACAGGGTCCTTTGTCCTTGCAATCTTCCAGGTAAGGTTTCCAGGCCTGAGAATAATCCTCTGTGGTTCTTGGCCCCACCCACTGTACCTGTGGGCTCTGCCCCTAGGCCCTCTGCTGCTGCTAAGTCGCTTCAGTCGTGTCTGACCCTGTGAGACCCCATAGATGGCAGCCCACCAGGCTCCCCCATCCCTGGGATTCTCTAAGCAAGAATACTGGAGTGGGTTGCCATTTCCTTCTCTAATGCATGAAAGTGAAAAGTCAGAGTGAAGTCGCTCAGTCGTGTCCAACTCTTAGCTACCCCATGGACTGCAGACTACCAGGCTCCTCTGTCCATGGGATTTTCCATGCAAGAACACTGGAGTGGGGTGCCATGCTGCTGCTGCTGCTGCTAAGTCTCTTCTGTCGTGTCCGACTCTGTGTGACCCCATAGATGGCAGCCCACCAGGCTCCCCCATCCCTGAGATTCTCCAGGCAAGAATACTGGAGTGGATTGCCATTTCCTTCTCCAATGAATGTAAGTGAAAAGCCAGTAAAGACTGCATTGTGGATTTCAAGGACAGAAGCATGAAGCCCAGTCAGGAGGCTTGCACAGACCAAACAGGAGATGCTGGTGCTTTAATCTTGGATCATGGTGGTAGGAGTAGGGAATCATGGTCAGATCAGATTCAGAAAATATTCTGGGTGCAGAGCCAACTGGATTTTGTGATATTGAACTTGGGAAGCAAGAAAAGAGTGATAGAAAGAACTCAAAACGCCCTCGAGGATTTTGGCCTGAAACTTAGAAAGGCAGACAGATGCAGGCGTGTTTTGGAATGTGTGGAATTCTGTCTGAGTAAAGAGGATTTTTCACACCCTTTCAGAAACTGAAACTAGGAGGTGGCCAGCCCCTACACCCCAAGGTTAGAAGGTCACCCCCCAAAGGCCTTTCCCTTAGCGCTCAATTAGTTTTATTCCAACCCTCATCCCCACTTCAGATTCAAAGCAGCTTTCCCACAGAAGAGTTTTGGGGTGTGAGAAAGAGAAAAGCGTTATCTTGGAGGCCAGTCCCACAACCCAGAGTGCTGGAACACCTCTCTCCAATTCTGGGGCCTCCTACCCATCCCCCTCACACCCACTGCTGGGGACACTGTGCTTGGCTGTACCACCCCAGCCCACATCTGTCAGCCCAGCAAACAGACCCCAGGAACAGGTTAAGTGAAGGGTCTTGTGACCCGCTCATTCTCACCAAGCCACGCCCCCTCTCAACACCACAGTCATTTGCATCTCATAATAATCTTGGTATCTTACCATCCCTGCTCTCAACTGCTTGAAGACAAAAGGAAGTGACAAATGAAAACCCGTTGGGAAAACAGATTGACAAGGAAAAGAACAAACAGCATGAAGCAGCACACACTGAAGCCATCAAGGCTGGCTTTAGCTGTCTGCCCTGCACGCAGACTTTAAGAACAGCCAAGAGATGCTAGGATCTACAGTGTTTTAATTATTGCTTTCAATTTTTTCCCCAAATATTTATTAATTAACGAATGTCTGATCATAGAAGTGATCTTGGGGCCTTCCTACAGCTGAAACTTAATAGTGTGAAAGTCGCTCAGTCATGTCCAGCTCTTTGTGACCATGGACTGTAGCCAGACAGGCTCCTCTGTCCATGGAATTCTCTGGGCCAGAATACTAGAGTGGGTAGCTGTTCCCTTCTCCAGGGGATCTTCCTGATCCAGGGATCGAACCCAGCTCTCCCGCATTGCAGGTGGTTTCTTTACCATTTGAGCCACCAGGGAGGCCCTAACCTTAATAAGATAAGCTTAAAATAATGCTTACTACCTGCTGGGTGCCCCATATTAACTTACAATATGTATAATACACAGCAGCAAGGAAGGTCATTTTATTTCTGTTTAACAGATGAAGAAACTGAGGCTCAGAAAGGCTCAGAGACTCAACCACAGTCTGGAGGTTGAATTTGGGAGTTGTCCCCAGCAGGATTTCCCACAAAGATTTTGGGATAAGCTCACTGTGGAAATAAATGTGGATCAAGAAGACTTCTGGAGGGCTTCCTTGGTGACTCAGTGGTAAAGAATCTGCCTGCCAGTGCAGGAGACAATCCCTGATCCAGGAAGATCCCACATGTCACATGGCAACTAGGCTCGTGTGCCACCGCTGTTGAGCCTGTGCTCTAGAGCCCAGGAGCCACAACTACTGAGCCCACACGCTGCAAATACTGAAGCCCACGCACCCTAGAGCCTGTGCTCCGCAACAAGAAAAGCCACTACAATGAGAAGACCGTGCACCACAACTGGAGAGTAACCCCTACTTGCTGCAACTAGAGAAAAGCCCAAATAGCAATGACGACCCAGCACAGCCAAAAATAAAAATAAATAAAATATTTTTTAATGTGATCTATTTTTTAAAAAGGAGATATCTAGAGATTGAGAACTGGGGAGAGCCAAAGTTTAGAGCTAGAAAGGTTCAGGAAAGGGGACAGAAAAGAGAATCCAGCTGTGATTCAACCCAACTGGCACACTGCCCTGCACTGGTAATGGAGGGAGGGTACCAACCCACACATCTGTGGTCTCCCCTGTATTTCCAACGCCGTTTATGCACTGGCTCATCTGCTTACTCAAAAGTACTTCTTGAGACATGAACAATGGAGAGGGTATTGTCAAGATGCTCACTGGTTGGAAGACAGGACTGATGGTACAAAATCGTTAGAATTCTGCATTAGTTATCTATGAAATGCCCAGGGTGGGGATGAGTAGGGATCCATGGGGACCCACCCACCAGCTCACTTAGGTCAATATGTGCATCTGACTACACTGATCCAATCCATCTCTTTAAATGAAAAAGAGGGCAGTAGGCAATACCAAGATACAAAATAATGAGAAAATCTAGGCGCCACTGTTAAACAGGTTATAAGATCCAGTGGAACAACTAGATAGGAACCAAGATCATGCAATTGCTGTGAAAACATGGCAGATTCAAATAACGCATAAATACAGTAAAAGTTATGAGTGAAAGAACAGAAGAAAACCCTTGCACACATATGCAGATGATTTTCTTCCCAGCCATGCCGCAAGGCACGCTGCTTGCAGAATCTTAGTTCCCCTACCAGGGACTGAACCCACGTCCCCTGCAGTGGAAGCACGGAGTCCTAACCTCTGGACCACCAGAGAAATTCCCCAAAATAATTTTCAACAAGGGTGCCAAGGCCATTCAATGGGGGAAGAATCAGCCTTTTCAACGAATGGTACCAGGAAAACTGGAAATCCACATACAAAAAAATAGTTATGTAACACCATATACCAAAAGTCATATATACAGAAATGGTATGAACCTAACAGAAGCAGAAGATATTAAGAAGAGGTGGCAAGAATACACAGAAGAACTGTACAAAAAAGAGCTTCACGACCCAGATAATCACCATGGTGTGGTCATTCACCTAGAGCCAGACATCCTGAAATGTGAAGTCAAGTGGGCCTTAGAAAGCATCACTATGAACAAAGTTAGTGAAGGTGATGGAATTCCAGTGGAGCTATTTCAAATCCTGAAAGATGATGCTGTAAAAGTGTTGCACTCAATATGCCAGCAAATTTGGAAAACTCAGCAGTGGCCACAGGACTGGAAAAGGTCAGTTTTCATTCCAATCACAAAGAAAGGCAATGCCAAAGAATGCTCAAACTATCTCACAATTGCACTCATCTCACACACTAGTAAAGTAATGCTCAAAATTTAGAAAAGGCAGAGAAACCAGAGATCAAACTGCCAACATTTGCTAGATCATTGAAAAAGCAAGAGAGTTCCAGAAAAACATCCATTTATGCTTTATTGACTATGCCAAGGCCTTTGACTGTGTGGATCACAATAAACTGTGGAAAATTCTGAAAGACATAGGAATACCAGACCACCTGACCTGCCTCTTGAGAAACCTATATACAGGTCAGGAAGCAACCGGACATAGAACAACAGACTGGTTCCAAATAGGAAAAGGAGTACGTCAAGGCTATATATTGTCATCCTGCTTATTTAACTTATATGCAGAGTACATCATGAGAAACGCTGGACTGGATGAAGCACAAGCTGGAATCAAGATTGCTGGGAGAAATATCAATAACCTCAGATATGCAGATGACACCACCCTTATGGCAGAAAGTAAAGAGGAACTAAAAAGCCTCTTGATGAAAGTGAAAGAGGAGAGTGAAAAGTTGCCTTAAAGCTCAACATTCAGAAAACGAAGATCATGGCATCTGGTCCCATCACTTCATGGCAAATAGATGGGGAAACAGTGGAAACGGTGTCAGACTTCACTTTGGGGGCTCCAAAATCACTGCAGATGGTGATTGCAGCCATGAAATTAAAAGACACTAACTCCTTGGAAGGAAAGTTATGACCAACCTAGATAGCATATTCAAAAGCAGAGACATTACTTTGCCAACAAAGGTCCGTCTAGTCAAGGCTATGGTTTTTCCAGTGGTCATGTATGGATATGAGAGTTGGACTGTGAAGAAAGCTTTACGCCAAAGAATTGATACTTTTGAACTGTGGTGTTGGAGAAGATTCTTGAGAGTCCCTTGGACTGCAAGGAGATCCAACCAGTCCATCCTAAAGGAGATCAGCCCTGGGATTTCTTTGGAAGGACTGATGCTGAAGCTGAAACTCCAATACTTTGGCCACCTCATGTGAAGACTTGACTCATTGGAAAAGACCCTGATGCTGGGAGAGATTGGGGACAGAAGGAGAAGGGGACGACAGAGGATGAGACGGCTGGATGGCATCACTGACTCAATGGACGTGAATCTGAGTGAACTCCGGGAGTTGGTGATGGACAGGGAGGCCTGGCGTGCTGCGATTCATGGGGTCGCAAAGAGTCGGACATGACTGAGCAACTGAACTGAACTGAACTGATACAAAAATTCACTCAAAATGGTTCAAAGACCTAAACCTAAGAACTAAAACTATAAAACTCTTAGAAGAAAACTAGGGGAAAAACTTCATTACACTGAATTTTGCAATGATTTCTTGGATACAACACCAAAGTACAGAAAGAACAGAAAGAAGAAGCATACTGTTCCCCATAGTAGCTGCACCAATTTACATTCCCACCAGTAGTATACGAGGGTCCCCTTTTCTCTGCATCCTTGCCAATGTGTGTTGTTTCTTGTCTTTTTAGATAGTTGTCATTCTGACAGGTGTGATGTGCTATCTCATTGTGGGTCAAAGCTAAAAGTTACAAGTACTGTATGATCCAGCAATTCCACTTCTGGGCATTTTCTTCAAAGAAAAGAAAAAAAAAAAAAAAAACTAATTTAAAAAGACATATGCAGCCCAGTGTTCATCGCAGCATTATTTACAATCACCAACACACAGAGCAACATAAGTGTCCATCTATAGGTGAATGGATAAAAAGATGTGGTCTATATATACAGTGGAATATTACTCAGCCATAAACATGAAATCTTGGCTGGAGTGAACACATGGATGGGTCTGGATAATATTATGCTAAGTGGAATAAGTCAGAGAAAAAGCAAATACTGTATGATTTCTCTTACATGTGAAATCTAAAAAGCAAAACAGAAATAGACTCATAATGCAGGGAATTAACTGGTGGTTGTCAGAGAGGAGGGGACTGGGGGAATGGACAAAATAGGTGAAGTTGATTAAGAGGTACAAACTCCCAGCTAAAAAATAAATGAGGATATAATGGGGATATAATGGACACCTAGGGAATACAGTCAATAATATTGCAACAGCTTTGTATGGTAATTGATGGTGAATGGTCTACTGCAGTGATCATTTCATAATATATAAAAATGTATTCAAAATGTATAAAAATATCAAAACACTATGTTATATACCTGAAACTAATATATATGATATTGTATATTAATTATAAGTCAATAAAATGCCAACAATTTGGATTTCATCAAAATCAAAAACATCTGTGCATCAAAGATCACTATCAACAGAGCAAAAAGGCAACATGCAGAATGGGAGAAAATATTTGCAAAGCACATATCTGATAAGGAATTAACATCTAAAATATGTAGTGAATACTAAAACTCAACAAAGAAACAGATTCAAAAGTGGCAAAGGGCTTGAATAGACATTTCTCCAAAGAAAATGTACAAATGATCAATCAGCACATGAAGGAGGAGCAGAATCACTAATCACTGTCGCTAGTTGTTTAGTTGCTAAGTCATGGCCGACTCTTTTGCGACCCCATGGACTGTAGCCTGCCAGGCTCCTCTGTCCTTGGGATTTCTCAGGCAAGTATCCTGGAGTGGGTTGCCATTTCCTTCTGCACCCTAATTATTAGAGAAATGCAAATCAAAACCACCATGAGATAGCAATTTCTACACCCCTGTTTATAGCAGCATTATTCACAATAACCAAAAAGTTAAAGCAACCCAAATGCCCATCAAACTTACGGTTACCAAAGTAGAAAGGGGAGGGGAAGGGATAAATTAAGAGTTTGAGATTAATACATACCTATCACTATATATAAAATAAACAACAAAGACCTACTGTATAACACCAGGAATTATATTCACTATCTTGTAATAATTATAATGGAAAAGAGTTTGAAAAGAATCTAAAATGGAATCACTTTGCTATACACTAGGAACTAACACAGCATTGTAGACCAATTATCCTTCAATTAAAAAAAACAAGTCCCAGGCTTCACAGGCGGCTCAGTGGTAAAGCATCTGCCTGCCAAGGCAGAAGGCAAATGAGAGGCAGGTTTGAGCCCTGGATCAGGAAGATCCCTTGAAGTAGGAAATGGTAACCCACTCCAGTATTCTTGCCTGGAGAATCCCATGGACAGAGAATCCTGGTGGGCTACAGTCCATGGGGTCGCAAAGAGTCGGACACAATCAGCAACTAAACAACAAAAAAATGTTCCAGTGGTGGTGGTGATGGTTGAGCAGTGATAAGAATTTTACTTAATGCCACAAAACTGTACACTAAAAATGGATTAAAACGTTAAATACTATGTTATGTAGATATGGCAAAATGGTAAATCTTGTGTGTGTGTGTGTGTGTGTGTGTGTGTGTATATATAAAACCACAATTAAAAAATTAAATTAAAAGGGGGTGGAAATCCTCCCATACACCCCCAAAGGTACTGATGACGTGCATGCTTAGTTACATTCAGTCGTGTCTCACTCTTTGCAACCCCATGGACTGTAGCCCGCCAGGGTCCTCTGTCCATGGGATTCTCCAGGCAAGACTACTGGCGTGGGTTGCCATGCCCTCCTCCAGGGGATCTTCCCAACCCAGGGATCGAACCCAGGTCTCCTCCATTGCAGGAGGAATCTTAACAGCGGAGCTACCAGGGGTGCCCAACTGATGACAGTAATGGCCAAGTAAGTTGTTATATTCTTTTTTTTTTTTTTTTTCAGAGCTCTTTAGTCCACGGACAGAGGGTTATTAGTCTTTGAAAGAGTAATTGGGGCAAATCATTTCTAACCCCTCTCAGCTCCTCTACAAAGCATAGCTGGTCTGCAGTGACCGCTCAGCATATTGCTCCCACCATGTCTTGAAGGGGGAGGTGAAGGAGAGCATGTGATTCAAAAAGGGGCCCCTGAAATTCGATCCTCATCTTACTGCTGCTGTAAATCTGTCCCTCCATGCCCAGCACCTGGCGAGGCACTCGGAATGTGATACATTGCTGGACTGACTTCCAGGCTTCTCTGTAGTTTCTATAAAGGCAGGGTAGCCTCCAATTAAAATTTTAAAAAAATAATAATAAATTTAAATAAATAAATAAATAAAGGCAGGGTGGCAGTGGGGACTTGAAAGATAATACAAGTTTCAAACGAAAGAGATGTTCCAGATCTCTTATTAAAAAAAAAAAAATGTCAGGAGAAAGGTCAGGGAAGAAAGGTTACATGGTAATGAAGGGGGAGGGCACAAATCCCAAGGTGGCCTTGACTTTTTAATTTAAATCCAGGGCCCATCACTAGCTGTGGCTCCTCATGAATGATAAGCAGAGACTGTCCAGATGTGGCTGCCACCCGGGGCGATCAAACCACACGAAGTTGCTTTAGAATAATACATTACTCTGGATGAAACGTTTCAACAGGTGCTGATTTCCTAGGCGGAATGGTCTCTTTCCCCGAGGCAAGAAAATACTTCTTTTGCATACCCTGCCCTTAGAAACAGTAAAAGCCCCTTGGCCTCTGTGTGATGCTGATTTCCCTGGTAGGTGTCACCTCCTTTGTTTTGGGGTCACTTGAATTATAATTTTTGAACTAGTCTGGCCTTTGGCCGGAAACAAGCTCTCTTTGAGCACTTTCTCTGGAGGGGAATTTTACTTTTAAATACCAATAGGTATACAAATGAAGGCTTCCATGCTAGCTTGGGCATTGTTTGAAAGAGAAACATTATTTCATAACATTTTGGAAAATATTTCAAGTGAATGGATTCCTTTGATGTTCAAACAAATTAAAGGTTAAATCACTTCATGGAGTTGTGAGGGACAGGAAACAAGATTATTTGCTGTGTGCATGGCTTTTTTGTTTGCCTTAAATACTTATTTGGTACCCGTCCCTTAGAGTTCCTTGAAAAATTAGTGTTTAAACATACGCTATGTGGGTTCTTCCAAGCAAGACCTCTGGGTCATCCATTGATCTCATCAAATGTGTTTAAAAATCTGGCATATTTGTCCATGGGTCTTGCTGGGGGCTTTTTGTTTTTGTTTCCCTGCGCTGGCTATTTAAGTTAATTTAAATTCATTCTTTTCATGTGTCATTGAGAAACACATGATCTTTCCTGCTGACTGCCCAATGTATTCTCTGGAGCTCAACCCTGCCCATGCTTCTATAAAGTGTGTGTGTTCAGGATGGGAAAGAGATGGCGAAAGTCCCTGGGAAGTTGTGTCAGTAGATTAAAAAAAAAAATCTGGGCAAAGCAGGGGTAATGAAATTAAATACTAACATGTAAAGTACACAGCTGGCTCTAAGATTTTCAGATTTGGTTTTCACCACGGGTGCTTTTCCACAACACAGAGATGCTGACGCTTTCTCTGGGAAACAGAGAAGCATTGTGGGGAGTGATCGGGCAAGGGGTGGTGATGCTTCTAGCTTCTGAGGAGGTTTTACAGCCCTGGTGCGTTTGTTCTGTCTCACAATAGACTTACGAATAAGATTTCATGGTTAGAAGTAGCCTCAGACACCCAGGGAAGGAAGGCAGGGCCTTGGGAGAACATCCTTACATCAACCAAAACCTAGGGCAGAGGTTGTCTAAACAAGCTTTGAGAAATAACAATTCTGCACAAAGCAGAGCCCAGTTCTGTGCTGTAGTGAAAGTTCAAAGCTATCCAGATTCAGCAGAGGCGATGGCTGTGTGCAAAGGGAAATGTGCCCAGCATCAAAAGCCACTGCGGTGACCTAGAGGGGTGGGGTAGGGGCGGTGGGAAGGAGATTCAAGAGGGAGGGGATATATGTATATGCTATGCTATGCTAAGTCACTTCAGTCGTGTCTGACTCTGTGCGACCCCATAGACGGCAGCCCACCAGGCTCCCCCGTCCCTGGGATTCTCCAGGCAAGAACACTGGAGTGGGTTGCCATTTCCTTCTCCAATGCATGAAAGTGAAAAGAGAAAGTGAAGTCGTTCAGTCGTGTCCGACTCTTAGCGACCCCATGGACTGCAGCCTACCAGGCTCCTCCATCCATGGGATTTTCCAGGCGAGAGTACAGTAGAAGCTAACACAACATAGAAAAGCAATTAATACTTCAATTTTTTTTTTTTTTTAAGTGGAAAACTAAGGTGCTGCAGGTGTTGCAGGAAGGCAGACCCCTTCCAGGGCCCGAAACTGGGCTCTTGTCTAACACTCGAAATGAATTGTCTGAGGAGACACATGTGCTGACAAAGCAAGAGATTTTATTGGGAAAGGGCACCAGGGTGGAGAGCAGTAGGGTAAGGGAATGCAGGAGAACTGCTCTGCCGCGTGGCTCGCAGTCTCTGGTTTTATGGTGATGGGATTAGTTTCTGGGTGGTCTTTGGCCAATCATTCTAATTCAGAGTCTTTCCTGGTGATACACGCATCGCTCAGCCAAGATGGATGCTAGCGAGAGGGATTCTGGGAAGTGGACGGACACAAGGCGTCTCCTTTAGATCTTTCCCGAACTCTTCCAGTTGGTGGTGGCTTATTAGTTCCGTATTCCTTATCAGGAGTTCCTGTCTTGAAACAACTCATGCAAATGGTTACTATGGTGCCTGGCCAGGGTGGGCGGTTTCAATCAGTGTGCTTCCCCTAACAACTTCCCCCGGGGAGACTTCATACTCAAGATACTTCTTGGGAATTGGGGCGGTGGTCTCTTTCTTCTGTAACTTCTTCCTGCTGTGCATGGGCGTAGGCCTGCCTAGCAGAGCAGAAGTCTCTCTCTACCTGATCTAAGTTGGGGTGTTCCACATCTGAAACCAGCTTCCACCCTTGTAGTAGCAGCAATTTAGCTTGAAACTGTTGGCCCCTCTCAGAGATGAAATAGACAAGGGCCAAACAGAAGACCTAACAGGATGGTCATCTCTGGTCCCCGGAAACAGAAGGCAACATTTGGGGTGAGGGCTGCAGGGTTTGTGACCCTTTTTGATTGGTTGGTGGTGAGGCAACAGAGCTGTGCTCCAGGAATCTTGTGTTCAATCTGAAGTTACCAACCTCCACCTGGGTGGGGGCACAAAGACATTGTTATGCATATTTCTTTGAGTAGGAACCAGGACTCTGTCTGGAGGCTGTACCAACCTTTGATTGTTGTTCCTGTTTCTGTATCCCCTCCCTTCCCTGATTAGCAAGGGTTTGAATCCACCCTTTGGAACTCAGGGAAGGTCAAGGAGGCTGAATGAAGCATATATCCTACAGACAAGAAATGAAGAACACAGAACAGATCTCTACTCCAGAGCCCCACAGAGTTATACTCAGTTTTAATTTAGGGAACTAGGCAACTATGACTGTGATAACTTCCTGTCAAAATGGAGCATTGGGCTGCCTCAGCTTGGAGTATAGACACTGAATTGGAAGTATTTCTGAGTTCCAAGTTCTAGATCTGAGTCTTGTATGATTACAAAATCTCAATCCCTTGGTCTGCCATTTTGGTGTAACAGACCCCAATTAGAAGTAGTTGGAGGAGTGATAACTGGAATTTAGAAGACAAAATAAATCTCATTTCTTTTTAGAAGAATAGACCTGAAACCCAGTCCAGAGCTGGCACTTCAGGGAGACTTGTAGCCGGGTAGCCAGTTGCCTAGTTTTATAAAAAATAAGGTTACTAGTTTCCAGCAGACATTGTTTTGAGAATGGTGGCATCCACGCCTGACACAATTCAGAAAACTCAAGTGTTTAGCAATACAAGATCTAATCTGAAAGTACACCCATAGCATCACCTAATTATTTCCCAGGATATCTGAACCATAGCTACTCTATTTTGACTTTTAATTGTAAACTTTTCCTTAATGACATCAGTGTTTCTCTAGGTATGAGAAGATGCAAGAATTGGGACCATAAAATCTTCTCCTGAAAAGATTTAACTATCTGAAGGCCTGTTCTGCCAGTTTTTCCCAGAGCACAGAGTGCCTCATTCCTGATTTTCACCCTGAACTCCTTTCAGGGGTGTTGAAAGTCAGCAGTTGCAGCGGCCATGATTTAATCTTTGTAGATGTAGCTGGCAAGTGTCAGTCTTCAGTTGGCAGAGCCCCTTTTTGCTCATAAACTTGACCATGATTCTCAGGGGGGCATTTCATGACCATTTTATCCCATGGTGCTGGGAATGTCCATTCTCAGGTTTGGCAAAGATTTTGTTGACAGGCCACTCAATGTGCTGTTACTGGACTAGGCCATAAAAAAGTATCCAAAATTCTCTGGACCACCTGTCTTACTAGCCTCTTGGTCCAGGAAAATATTCCGTCTTGTTGCTTCTTCCCATATCTAGAGTTACACTGTTACCATCATCGATCTCATATGGGACTATATATTATTCTATTAGAGGCCTCACACACACATTTGATGGTATAAGAAACAGTAATTTTGTAAAACAGGTGAAATACAAATAACATAGCCAGCAGTATTAGTAAAGTCACAAGTAAGACTTAAGAGCTTCCATTAGATGTAGCCCAGTATATCTCAGGTCATCTGACTTAGTCTGCTCTGTAGAATCTTTATCTTCCAGGGAAATTATATATTGGCACTGTCTATAAGGCACATAGCCCCGTTTTCTAGTGGTACTAGACCGATTGTCCTTAGTATGATTTAATTGTTTCCAACACAGAGGAGACTTTAAACCTAAATTATCATAGCCTGGTGTTATCTATATAAATCCATCCCATAATTGTGGGAGATTTTTTCCTTCTGTGCTGAAACTTTTCCTGTTGCTCTGATTGAGCTTGAGTAATAGAAAAAAGCTCAAATTTATGGCCAGAGTCAGAGCAGGCATTATTAATTGGCCCGGTGAGGGGATCCCTTCTAGTACTATCACTGTAACCTGAGTATGACTATAATTTTTTTTTTAAGTAAATTTTCTCAGGGCCAACCAGTTAGAGTCTTGTAGTAGAGAAATTTACCAAGGTAACCCAGAACTAGACACAGGTAATTGGCCACAAACCCAACAATTGAATTGATTTCTGAAACTAGCATAGAATCAGGCCTATGATAGAAAAGCATTTGATTTATATGCAAAGGTCTAAGAAGTCAAGAAAACATAAATGATCATACGAATCAGGTCCAGCATCTTGGGGAAGCTGTCTACGTCTGATGTCATCGTCTTCTTATCCTGGTGTAGTGTCGTTTCTCCTGATAAAAAGTCCTTCCATCCAGGTTGGAGACAGTCCCTTAAATTATGTCCTTTTCTAGTCCTGGTTGCAGGTCATGAGGCATCTGATCTTCATTCAAAGATAGATTACTGAGATAAGCTTCAGAAACAAACTTAAGGTGTTCTTTAAGAATTCAATTAAATTTTACATTAATATCACGTAACAGCAAAGAATTATCTAAGAGATAAGTCTTACTAGACGCAGACCTCCATTAACAAACTGGGATTTAACATTTTTTGAAATATCTTTTTCTCCCTAAAGTTACCCTCATTTTTATCAAATATAACCAAATTAAGCCTAGTTTGTTTGCAAAATAGGTCTGTTCTCACTAATTTTGGTCTGATGATTTATATAACCATAATTGATTATAGACTTTTAATATGCTGAAACATTTATAGAGTCTCAGACTGAACTTTTAAAATAAAACAAGGCTGGGAAACTCACACCAAAGGCTTATCACAGATTTTGCCTAACAAATCTAAGTGAATTCTTCCTTTTTTAAGGTCTCAAAAATTTCTTGAGATTTTTGTACCCCTGAGATAACCTTCCTAACTCATTTGATAAACTTACTGGAAACCTAAGAATTTCCAATTTTTAGAGGAGTCAGAGAGAAAATATAATTGTTTTGTTTATAACGTTTAATTTTACCAAAGTATTGTCATAATTCGTTTGAGAGGAAGGTTTTCCCTACTCCCTGAAAACCCATAATTTTTCAGATACAAACCATAAAAGTTATAAGCATATTCACTGGTCCATTCAGTCCTTCTGTTAACTTTTGTGAAGTCATCAGGTTTTCCATTAGAGTACCAGGACATATCAGAATGTTAAGAACTCCATATAATTTCTAGGATATCTGTATTCGTAATTTTACCATACATTATAACATGAACGGATTTATTACTCATTTGATAATCTTTTTCATGTAATTTAACCAACCAAATAAACACAGTTTAATATCTCTCTTTGGGATGTTTCAGGGGCCCTCTGAAGCACCCCAAAGTTAGCTAGAGGTCAAAAGAACTTCAGAAGAATTCTATTTAGGAAGTTTTATCGAAAAGATCAATTAAAAGGGTTTAGAACATTTGGTCAGATTTAGTCAATGTTGATGGGTGTATCATTTAGCTTGTTGATATGTTACAATAGGCCTAAAAACCAAGGCTCAAGGTCTAGTGAAAGTCAGCTCTGCCATCTTGGACCTAGTTGACTAACCAGTTTTCTTATGGCTGTGTCATTTCTAACAAAATCCATTTATCTAACTAATTGTAATCCAATTTTAGAAAATCCTGATCATGCATAACTCTTTAGTATTTTTCACACCTTTTTCTTTCTTTTTTTTTAATACTGAAAACACACTTCCTACTTTCATTTAGCAAACCAAGAACTAACTTTTATATTAGCGTTTTATAGATTGGTGAGCATAAATACCAGTGATAATTTCTAAAACTCTTGCTTTCTTAGAACATTTTAGAATGGCACCAAACATTATTCATTTATAGTCCCAAATCTCTTTAGTTTCTCTGTAAAAGGAAATTAGTGTTTAGTAGTAAATGTTTCAAAATCTTACTTTATTTGGAAATGACCTAACTATTCAATAGACTTCCAACCCTTAGCACACTTAGCACAACCCTTAGAAATTTAAGTTATGCCAATCTGGAGAGACTATTTTAGACAGATATTTCTAAAGAATAATTATTCTTAATAGAGTTTATATAAAAGCTCATATCTCATTTACATTTTTTAGAAGTTTCTTCACTTGAGGTAATTTCCTTATTGACAAACTTGTAACAGATATAATATTTAACTTGTATTAAACCTAGGTACAATGAAAATATTCTACTTAATGTTAATTACTCTAAGACATGTCTATATTAGATAGGTCAACAAACAAACATTAATATCAGGTATTTAATACTGAATATTTCCCAGTTCACATGAACCTGGAATTTATCGTTTAATTTAGAGTTATTTGATTTGTAAGCACTTACCTTTTTTAAGCCAGTTAAATAGAGCTCATTTACAAATTAACCTCAAAAATATTACCCAGAGACAAAGACATACCAAGACATATTTAGACAGACACAGTGCAAGATCTAGCTTCATTTTCTAAGTTTAGTCATGAATTAGATACTACAATATAAAATTTACTAGTTTATTAAAAAAACAGTTGAAATAAATAAAAATTTTAAAGTCTTTTTCCCCTTTTCCCTCAGTCTCAGGAGTTAGAGATGGTCTAGATAAGTGTTCCTGAGAGCCCTGGTCTCAAGGAACAGGGAAAGAAAATCGAGTTCTAACAAAATGGTGGCAGGTCTAAACCAAATGGTGGCCAGACAAAGCAAAATGGCCATCAAAAATCACAACACAGAACACAGAGTTGAAACACACACATATAAACCTGGCAGTCCTCATCAGACACTCCCTTAAATACAATACAGTCTCTCAGAAAACCTCCTATAGAGACACAGAACTTCAGATCCAAGTACTAACATCAAAGATTTCAAAGGGAGGAAAGGAAGCCAGGTTGAAAGAAGAAGGGGGAGGAGGTGGGAGAGGGGGTGAAAGGGGTGGCCTTACGGACGTCTCCTGCCACCTACAGATACCCAGGCTTTATGGGACTTTTCCCTGAGCCTCCAGAGAAGGGAGGACTGGAGCTTGGCCCTACCAGAAATCAGACCAGACCAGAACCAGAATTCGAGTTCTCTGCCGAGAGGAAGTGATCAATCTCCAATCCTCAGCTCAGGCTGAGGGCCCTTCGACCAGATTCCTGCATCCAGGACCAGGGGACTAGAAAAACAGTGAAGGATAGGAAGGGTTAAGGGGAGGGAAGGGGAAAGAGGTCAGTAAAGTCTCTTGTTCTTTACTGGTCGGGGCACTCTGGCCAGTTGTCCACGTCAGGAGGAGACCAGGGACAAAAGGGTCCCAGTTGAGGCCGCTGGGTCTGGTCCATTGGCAGACAAGCTGGCCCCTGAGTTCCCCGAGTGGTCAGGATGTCAGTCTCAGCAAAGAAGAGTCCCCTCCAGAGTCGCCATTTTTTGCAGGAAGGCGGACCCCTTCCAGACCCCGAAACTGGGCTCTTGTCTAACACTTGGAAATGAATTGTCCGAGGAGACACATGTGCTGACAAAGCAAGAGATTTTATTGGGAAAGGGCACCAGGGTGGAGAGCAGTAGGGTAAGGGAACGCAGGAGAACTGCTCTGCCGCGTGGCTCACAGTCTCTGGTTTTATGGTGATGGGATTAGTTTCCGGGTAGTCTTTGGCCAATCATTCAGAGTCTTTCCTGGTGGTGCACACATCACTCAGCCAAGATGGATGCTAGCGAGAGGGATTCTGGGAAGTGGACCGACACATGGCGTCTCCTTTAGATCTTTCCTGAACTCTTCTGGTTGGTGGTGGCTTATTAGTTCCATATTCCTTATCAGGCGCTCCTGTCATGAAACAACTCATGTAAATGGTTACTATAGTGCCTGGCCAGGGTGGGTGGTTTTAATCAGTGTGCTTCCCCTAACACAGGGAGAGCCTACAAGGTTGCATCCCTGTGAGCTAAAGCTGATGGAAGCCTCACCTGCCAAGGCCAGTTCTGGGACTTCTCCTACCTGCAAACCAGAGAAAAGGGAAGCCTGCATTCTGTGACAGGACCCAGTTAATTTCAGGATGTGTTATAAACCTTCTGCTGCAGAACTTTGGCAGAAAGCAAATCTGTCATCTCGAGAGGAGTTCGATGTTCTAAATAAGTACAATTAGGATGATAAGCACACATCTCCCTCCTCGAAACCCCTTCATTATTAAGAGAGAGAAGGATACAGACAGAGTGGGACAGGAAGAGTCTGGTAAGAAAGTAAATGACTCCAAAACAGACCAGAGGGTGGAGGGCGACTGGCAGCTTCCGATGAATGAAACCAATTTTTCTCCCAAAGCTTCTGGAGTATAAATGGCTTGGATCAGCTTCTGCATTGGCAACTGAAGATGGCAAACTGTTGCTGAAATGCAAAGTGGCTCAGATGGTAAAGAATCCACCTGCAATGCGGGAGACCTGGCTTTGATCCTTGGGTTGCAAAGATCCGCTGGAGGAGGGCATGGCAACCCACTCCAGTATTTTTGCCTAGAGACTCCCCATGGACAGAGGAGCCTGGCGGGCTACAGTCCATGGGGTCACAAAGACTTGGACACACCTCTGTGACTGAGGGCAACAGCACAGTGTCCACCGCATTGTGAGGCCAAACAAGACCAAAACATCCAAGACTGGAACAGAGAAAGCTTTACTGCAGGGTCCTGCAAGGAGACGGTGGCTCATTCCTTACAAATACCAAACTCTGACTTCCCTGGTGGCTCAGTGGTAGAGAATTTGCCTGCCAACAGAGGAGACATGGGTTTGATCCCTGGTCCAGGAAGATCCCACATGCACTGGGGCAGCTAAGCCTGTGCCCCATAACTACTGAACCTGTGCCCTAGAGCCCTTGCTCCATGATGAGAGAAGCCACCGCAGTGAGAAGCCCACTTGCCACAACTAGAGAAAACCTGCACAGCAATGAAGACCCAGCAGAACCAAAATAAATTAATTAATTTAATTAATTACCAGCCTTTTAATTAATTTATTAAATAAAAATAACCAGCCTTCTGATCCTGGAAGGCTTTCAGCAAAACCCTTTTCTAGGAAAGGTGAAGGAGGCACAAGGTTGCAAACATCTTGGCATCACAGCCTTTGTTCTTGAGGTCAGGTCATGGTCAGGTAATTAGGTTCTGGGAAATCTATACCAAATGAATGTTATTCTCTGTTCTGACAAGAAGGTCCAGGTCCCCAGATCCTGTCCAGCTGCCATCACTGAGGGAGCCAGGCGCCCGGGACTCAACTGGCCTTCAGGCTCCTCAGGCTGCCCGTAAGGAGGGGGCCAGTAGGCTGCACCCTATGCAGACAGCCGCTGCCATGAGATGGCTGAGGCAGGGATTGGGGAGAGGGTCACCACAACCACCTCAAGGCCTGGGCCCAGCAGTGGGCAGCCTTGGCAAGGGCTCTGGAACCTGCAGGACACAGCCTGCAGCCTGTTCCCCAGGCTCCTGGCTCACCCACTGGGCCGAGGCCAGGAGAACTGGAGGGCCCCAGGGAGAAGGCTGGGCTCCACCTCTTATCCTACTCTCAGTCTGAGGACCACCATTCCACAGACCATTGGCTGAATGCCCAGACTAAGGGTCACTCACTGACAGCTGGTTGCTTGTGGGAGGGGCCACTGCAGCGCTGACCAATAGCTGAACGGGGACCACTAACTGCTCTGCAGTAATCATCACCTGGAAACAGGGTGGTGGGGGAGGAGGGGTAATGGCCCATAGCAACCGTCTGGTGCTAGGGCTGTACTGGGCCACGCTCTATTACAAAACCTCTTCTAAACCAAAAGGGACACAAGAAATAAGATCTTGACACAAGAAATAAGATCAATTCACCTTATCTCATTTTATTTTATTTTTTGGTGTTCTCATCCAATACTTTTTTTAATAAGAGATGCTCAATAAATTCTTCAAAATGAAGTACTGAAAGTGTGTTTATATCTGTGGTTCTCACCTGGGAGTGGTGTGTCTGGCTCCCAGGGGACACTGGGTAGTGTCTGAAGACACTTCTGATTGTCACCATGCAGTGGTGGCCTCCCCCACCCCAACCTGATGTGTAATCAGCCCTTCCTTCCGTGACATTGGCCTGAGTGCACTGGCCCAAGTGCTCCATTGAGGCAAGGACCTTTTGGTCCACAGCCCCTCCTAGCCCATCAGGCCAGCCTACTCCTGCCACCCACCCACTGCACTGCTCTAGCAAGCAGACAGGAGCTCCACCCTGGGGGCACCAGCTCTGGGCCTATCTCTGGGGTCAGGAGCTGACTGTTGGGGTCAGGAGCTGACTGTTGGGGCCAGGGTGGGCTGAACCCACAGTACCTGACAACCCTCCACATGGCCACCGTGCTCTCTGCCATCTGCACACCTCATTCCACCGAGGGCTAAAGGACAATGTTGCAGGATCAGCTGGGTCCTTCAGACCTGGGGTGCAGTGGCAATGAGGCAGGTACCAGTTACAGTGGCCCAACTCAGCCATTGATTGGCACCACAGTTGACCCCCCACCTTTATATGTAAAAGGAGTTTGAATTCAGACCAAGGGAAGATGGTTTTTTGAGATGCTAGATGCTAGTCTGCCATCTTCTTAGTCTGCTAGCCTTCCCATTAAAATCATTAGTCCTTGTTTCAACTACCCAGGGCGGGGCGTGGGGTGTGGGCAGGCACATCACCCCTAGGTGAGAGTCACTGATGTAAACTCCCCTGCAATATTTCATTTTGAAGAATTTATTGAACATCACCTATAAAAAGTACCACATGGACTGGATGAGAACACCAAAAAATAAAATAAAATGAGATAAGGTGAATTGAAATGATCTTATTTCTTGTGTCAAGATCTTATTTCTCACAGGCAATGGTGATGAAATTCTGCTCAATATTATGTGGCATCTTGGATGGGAGGGGAGTCTGGGGGAGAATGGATACATGTATTAATATATGTGTGGCTGAGTCCCTTGGCTGTTCATATAAAACTATCACAACATTGTTACTTGGCTATGAGAATGAAAGTGTTAGCTGCTCAGTCTTGTCCAACTCTTTGTGGCCCCATGGACTTAGCCCTCCATGCTCCTCTGATGGGACTCTTCAGGCAAGAATACTGAAGTGGGTTGTTATTTCCTCCTTCAGGAGATCTTCCCAACCCAGGGATTGAACCCAGGTCTCCTGCATTGCAGGCAGATTCTTTACCATCTGAGCTACCAGGGAAGCCCAAAATAAATAAAAAATTTAGAGAACTCATCTCCCAATTTATTGGCCTGTCGTGTGGCAAGCAGAATGAGCTTGGGCTTGGTGACAGCCGCTTGGGGGAGGGAGGTTAGTTATTGGCATCTACTGGATGGAGGCCAGGGGTGCTGATAAACTCCTCCAGTGCACAAAGCAGCGCTACAAGGAAGCCTCTGGCCCCAAACGTCAATGTGCCAAGGCTGGGAATCCTGGACAGGACCGTGTCCTCTAAAGCTGTCAGTCATTCAGACAGGGATGCCTACAGAGAAGCCCTTTGCAAGCCAGGCTTTGTGTTTAGAAACCAGGGAGGTTTAGATGACAAGACACAAAATCCAATGCAAATCAGTTGAGGCACTACAGGGACCCCAGTGACTCTAGCAACTAAAATCGACATCCGTAACTTTTGAAAGTTGGACCATAAAGAAGGCTGAGCACTGAAGAATTGATGCTTTTAAACTTTGGTGTTAGAGAAGACTCTTGAGAGTCCCTTGGACTGCAAGGAGATGAAACCAGTCAATCCTAAAGGAAATCAACCCTGAATATTCATTGGAAGGACTGATGCTGAAGTTGAAGCTCCAATACTTTGGCCACCTGATGCAAAGAATAGACTCATTGGAAAAGACCCTGATGCTGGAAAAGATTGAAGGCAGGAGGAGAAGGGGGTGACAGAGGATGAGATGGTTGGATGGCATCACTGACTCAATGGACATGAGTTTGTGCAAGCTCCAGGAGATGGTGAAGGACAGGGAAGCCTGGTGTGCTGCAGTCCTTGGGGTCGCAAAGAGTCAGACACGAATGAGTGACTGAACAATAAAAACTTTTGATGAGTACCCCTGGTATGCTTACTCTAACTCTGCTCACTTGGGCCAACATGTCTGCAAACAAAAATTCAGGTATAGGGGAAAAAAAAAAACAAACCTCAGGTATGCATTCATTTTATGGGCTTTGTCCTACTGAGATCCTCTGCCTGATCTGGGCAGAACTTCTGTTCTTCGTCAGTGGAGGTTGGGAGAAAAGAAAAAAAGCAATGCTGGAGCCCTTTGATTTTCTATTGTCTGCTAGCTCTAGGATTGATTACTTCACCTCTGAGGTTTGAACTTCTCCCTGGAAAATCATAGTGAAAATAAATGTAATTTATACAAACTCTTGAGCTTAAACATATACATTGTGCAAATTACTTTGGAAATGTTCCTTACAGCCTTGCCCATCAGAACTGTGCTGAAAGGGTGTCTGGTGAGCTTTGGAGCATTTATGAGTCCTAAGTCCATTTATAAGTCCACAAGTGCTAAGCTAACATCTTCCCCTTGCCCTCAGAAATAAAAAATAATTGGTTTCTCCTAGTATCCATTTTCACTCATGATCCTACATATGTCATGAGCTCTTTACTGATTAGGAAGTCATGATTAACATGTTCCCATAATTGCAAAGAGCAGAAGGAACATTCTACACATACCCATTGCTGTTGCTTCTTCTGCCAAAAATATAAACACTCATTTGAGTTTAGTTGGACATTCATTGCCACTAAAGAATCCCCCCATATCAGTGCTGGGAACTTGTTAGATGCTCCTCTGAAAACCATTGTTTGCTGAATTGAAACAAGTTCCTGAAGCATATCTTCCAAGGTTTTTAAAAAAAGGATGAGACTACAGGTTTGGGTGTCAGGGAATCACACTAACCATTTTGTGTTTGATTAAAAGCTTATCATCTAAAAATTGCATATTTCTTGTAAGAAATGGAAATTTCCCTTCAGTCTGGCCACTCAGAGGCAGCAAAAACTCCAAAGCGTTTCTTTGGAAGGAATGATGCTAAAGCTGAAACTCCAGTACTTTGGCCACCTCATGCGAAGAGTTGACTCATTAGAAAAGACTCTGATGGTGGGAGGGATTGGGGGCAGGAGGAGAAGGGGACGACAGAGGATGAGATGGCTGGATGGCATCACTGACTCGATGGACGTGAGTCTGAGTGAACTCCGGGAGTTGGTGATGGACAGGGAGGCCTGGCGTGTTGCGATTCATGGGGTCGCAAAGAGTCGGACACGACTGAGCGACTGATCTGATCTGATCTGATCTGATATATAGAATGGTGTAACCAGGCTGGTGAGAAAAAGGGACTGGAAAGACAGGTGAGACCACCTCAGCCTTTTATTTAGAAACCTTACATTTGTTTTGCACTGTTTTCCTTCAAAGCACTTTTTACATGTTTTGTACCTTTTGAGTCTCACCATATTCTAAAGCTGAGCTTTTTGAGGCAGGAAGACTGGGGCTTTTTGGTCTCTGTGTCTCCCTGTACCCAAAGTCTCATCAACCTAAGTTGGAGAGAACCTGGGGAGAAAGAACGCTCCCCTAGGACTGTCCCTGTTTTCGCATTCAAGGAAACAACAATGGCCATTTTGGAAGGCTGCTTCCAAGGTTAAGGTGGAAATCAATGCAAAACACCCTACGGGTATTCCTCTCAGCTTCTGGGTTCCACTGAGAGCTCTTTCAGAAGGATCCCCTCCCTTCTTGTACTCACTGTCTCCACTGCATGCTGAGCGGCGGCTCTGTAAGTTGCCATCCCTTTGTCTGTGGGGCTGTTCATCCCCCACCAGAAGTTGTTGTGTAGGTTCATGTTCTGGTTTCGCACACACTCCAGTTGCCAGCAGTTACAGCCCTAACTCAGAAATAGCTGAAGAAAGGCATCATAAACAAAGCATTATGGATTGGAGTTGGAGGTGGCTGTCTAC
Organism: Bos grunniens; assembly: GCF_055505025.1. Classification (NCBI taxonomy): domain Eukaryota; kingdom Metazoa; phylum Chordata; class Mammalia; order Artiodactyla; family Bovidae; genus Bos; species Bos grunniens. Next base: position 26,398,055 of record NC_141177.1, on the reverse strand, counting down.
ATTCGTGACTGGAGTGTCCTGGAGGGTAGGAATGGGGGCTGATTTGTCTTTGAAACAGACATACAAACTGACAAGATGAAAATCCTCAATAACCACTTGGTCCATTGTTAGTTCATTTGTCAAATCATCACAGATTTTCTAGGGGCCAAGAACTCTTCCAAGCAACTTACAAGCATGATAACATTGAATCCTTACAGTGATGTTCCATGATCAAGCTAGAAGATGGCATTAACTCCTAATATGATGTGATGAGAAGGGCCCTTCACCTATGTGATTCCCTCCACAAAGCCCACCACTGCAGCTTAATCCCTAGGAAAACACCAGGGAAGCCCCCAAAAAGTATTAGTCATGTCTGACTCTTTGTGTGACCCCATGGACTGTAGCCCACCTATCCATGGAATTCTCCAGGCAAGAATACTGGAGTAGGTAGCCAGCCGTTCCCTTCTCCAGGGATCTTCCTGATCCAAGGATCGAACTCCGGTCTCCTGCATTGCAGGCAGATTTTTTTTTAACCATCTGAGCCACCAGGGACGTCAATCATGAGGAAAACCTCAGACAAACCCAAATGGAGGGACAAGCCACAAAACAACTGGCCGATCCTCCTCCAAACTGTCAAGGTTATCACAGCCCAGAGGAGCCTAAGGAGACATGATGATGGCCAAATGCAAAGGGGTGATCAGGATGGGGTCTTGGACCTGCAAAGGGACCTTAGGTGAAAACTAATGACATCTGAATAAACTGTGGTGTTTCATTCATAGTCCCTTGTCGGAACTGTCATTGTCACCAATGTACTACAGAAACGAAAGATGTGAAAAATACCCCTATTTTTCATTGGGTAAAGGTTTATGGACACTGTCTGTACTATCTTCGCAACTTTTCTGTAAATCTGAAACTATATTAAAATAAAAAACATGTTTAAATTAGAAAGCTTGCTTAAAAAAAAAAATAGAACCCTTTAAAGTAGGGATTTTTAACTGCCCCAGTTTGATGGTGAGACTACTACCCAGGGGAGTCAAAACTTATTGTCTCCTAACCTGCTTATCATTCTAGCAGTTTGTCCCACCCTGCTCTGAGGCTCCTGTTAACACCACGGAAACCCTCCCAAGCCTCCTGAGAATTAAATGTGAGAGCAGATCTTGAAGGGGTCATTTCTCTGCTTGAAAAGTTGAGTCACCCAGGTTGCTCTGAAGGGCAGAGAGCAAGCCAACAAGGTCTGGGAGCTCAGGAAAACATCGCCAGATTGATTTAAAGGGATGTTCAGAGACCTCCTCAGAACTCCTGGGAAGTCTTGGATGTCTGAGGAGGTTGAAAAATTGTTCCAATTCTGTGAGGCCTGGGCAGCAGGAAATCATCCAGAGTAACCTCTCACACCATCGAGACACCAACTTTTCTGCCTCTCTGCGAAGTCCAAGACCCACAGCTGCTTCCAATCAGGATAAGCAAACCCTCCTTCCGGAGCATCTCACTCCACGGTCCCCATGGCTGGCTCTTCAAAGCACACTCCGTCGCCCCATGCAAGGAAGAAAACACACACCCTTTCACCGCCTGGGGCCCGTGGTCCCTTCCCTCTTCACCATGTTATTTCTTTTCTGAGTCCTCAGCAGCTCCAGCCTTATCCACTGGGATTTCTTGGAAGGTCCCCTTGCTTCTGGTGTTTGCGTCATTCCAGTGAATTTCTCCCAATGACATTCAGATCTATAAACTTCCAGTGCTGCAAAAACTCGCCATGGACCGTGCTGGGCACTATGGGTTCTGCTTCCTCAGCATCCAGTCTCCCTTTTCTCCCATGACAGCTTGGGAGGTACTTCATCCCCACAGCTGGCTCCTTACCTGCAAGGTTCTTTGGGAGAGGCCTTCCCTCCCTTGTTCAGGCCTGGCTTAATCACAGTCCCAGTGAATATGGGTTTGTGGGAGGGGGATGTGAACCAAGAAGATTTGCCAGGGATTTTGTCACCAGCAAATGAGGGTCCTGAGTGCTCTTCAACGCCAAGGAAAGTCCCCTGTGATACCCCAGGGGGCTTCTGTTGGCTGCTGAATGATATGACCATGCTCCTTATGACATCACCCTCCCCCCAAAAAAGTCAACCTTTCAACTTACCAACTGTTGTGTGATACGTTGTCCTGTGTATTCCACTGTTTTCCTCTAGGCTCTGTTCCAACACATTATTCCTTCTTGTTTGTTTTATAAAAATGGGGACATCTGATAAACACTCTTATGCTAGACTCGGTGGCCCTTCCCTACCATATTTATCAATCGACTCATTCTTTTGGACCCTGAAACATATGTCTTGAATGGATGTACTCCGGTTTATTGAACTTTTTACTTGCTGGTGGGCATTTATGCTGCATTCTACTACAACTGCCTTGGTGCACCTGTCAATGTACTTTTTTAAGACAAAGTCTAAAAGTAGACATGTTAGTTGAAAGGGAAAATGTCAGTGACCACGCCATGGACGGACCTCAAGAGCTCTGCTGTCTCACACCTTGACCCTGCCTCTCTGTGGCCACCACCTGATGGTGCCCTGAGTCTTGTTCTGTGAAATTTGAGGAGAGGGCTCCTGGTGAGTGAGAACCTTCTGTGTGTCAGGCTCTGAGCATTTAGAATTTTATGTGCATTTAACCCTGTGAAGCAAAAACAATTACTATCCCCATTTACTTTGCAACTCTATGGACTGTAGCCTACCAGGCTCCTCTGTCCATGGGATTCTCCAGGCAAGAATACTGGAGTGGGTTGCCATGCCCTCCTCCAGGGAATCAACCCAGGGATGAACCCACATCTCTTGCATCTCCTGCCCTGGTTGATGGGGTTCTTAACCATTAGCGCTGCCTGGGAAGCCCACATTTACAGATGAGAAAACTGAAGCTCAGGGAAAGTCAGTAAGTTGCCCCAAATCGTAGATCTGATATATGGGGGGAAAAAAGGAATTTGGCTCCAGTCTTGCCTGACTTTGTGGCCTGTGCTCAGCACCCCCACCTCCCCTTCCCAGAGGCTGTTGGTGGGTGCATGGATGATGGATGGGTGGGTGACGGATGGATTACCTCTGCAATAATTGATTAGAAATCAGAGCAATTGGTGTGGGGTAGATGTGAAGTTCTCTTCATCTGGTTTGAATTATTATGAAATCAGGATTATGTTGTTATTTTTCAGGCTACATTCTGAAAGACAGTGATTACTTTCTTTTATTCATTTATTTTCTTTTTCTATCAGCTTTAGCTACTAAATCCTCCTCAGTACAACCTTCTGGATCTTCCCAGAACTGCACAGGAAGAGGAGGCTTACTGTGTTCTGAGCCGTCGACTTCTAGGGTGGGTCAGACGTCCTCACAGGCAAACAGGCCCTTCTGAGGTCATTGCCTTTGGGGCTGTTTTGTCCACAAACTTCTGGCTTCTCAGGGAAAACACATTTCTATATGTGGAGAAAAAGGAATCCTCATGTACTGTTGATGGGAATGTAAATTGGTGCGTCCACTGTAGAGAACGTTATGGAGGTTTCTCAAAAAATTAAAACTAGAACTATCATGTGACCCAGCAATCCCACTCCTGGGTAGATGTCTGAAAAAAAGAAAAACACTAATTTGAAATTAGTTCACCCCAATGTTCATAGCAGCATTATTTACAATAACCAAGACATAGAAGCAATCTAAGTGTTCATCAGCATATGAGTGGATAAAGATATATAAATACATTACTGTTAGTCTCTCAGTCGAGTCCAACTTTTTGTGACCCCATGGACTGTAGACCACCAGGCTCCTCTGTCATCGGGATTCCCCAGGCAAGGATACTGAAGTGGCTTGCCATTTCCTCCTCCAGGGCCACCTAGGGATGGAACCTGGGTCTTCAGCATTGCAGGAGAGGGCCATAATGGGCACAACGTGTGTGATATCAGAGATTTGGCAAATGCAGGATGACCAATCTTCCTATTTTGCCCAGAACCGAGGAGGACCCTGGAATGTTACACTTCCAGTCCTAAAATGGGGGAAGTCCCAGGCAAACCAAGACAAGCTGGTCACCATGCCAAACATCTCTATCCTGTTAGGGATAAAAGAATGGATGGAGCTCATGAAGGCTCAGACTGGACCACTCCCCAAAGCTGGGGCCATGTACCTTGAGTCTCAAAGGCACATTCTAGAAAAGTTTGGTGGAGTTTGGGAATGCAAAAAAAAAAAAAAAAAACCTAAATATTAATGACTTTCCTCCCTGCCTAGGTGCTTCTGATTAAATCTAGGGTGTTTATGTCTGATAGGGGGCTTGACGGTAATGAAGTCAAATCACCCTGCTATCCTGCATGGGGCAAAACTCCATTCCAGGCAACCACCAGAGCTAAACCCACCAGCCACCAGAGTATATGGCAGGGCCTCAGAAATTGCAAAGCATTATGCAAATATAAGTAAGATATTATTTTCATCCTAGTCTATGAAGGTCCCTTGTGGTATTGGCAATTCTTATATGACAAAGATCTATGTTCCTTTTATGCTGAATTAATAATTCACTTATGCTAATAAAAGAAATCCAGTTGCCAGGGTCTCAGAACAACCCCATGTCCTCCCATGAATTCTAATATGCTGGTTTTTTTCCTTTTTTTTTTTCCTTTTGAACCAGCAAACGGGAACAGGTGAGTTGCAAACTCTTGGCATATTTTGAGCCAAAAGTGGTCCACAAATTTTTTTTTTTTTAATGTGAGACACATGCCCCTGCTTTTGCTTGGCCTCAGAGCATACCACCAGCTGCAAGTCATTTGAATCGACTACCCATGTTTTTGGTTGAAGCGTGAGAGACCTGTGCTGATGTGACCTTTCACCCCTCTCCCTTACATGTGTAAGTTTTGTTTGTTCTCCACAAATGTGCATGCCGGGTGGGCCCCATCACAACATCAGCATTCCAACTCAGGTGGGTATAATTGAGCCTTCCCGTTAGCAGAAATAGGTCTAACTTGGTCTTGGAATCTGGGATGTCTAGAAACGGGCTGGACCCACAGTAGTTACTTGTAAGCAAATCAGACATGCCTGATGATTTTGAGGGGTCTCTTCTCCATAAAAGCCCAAAGACTTTCTTGTTCAAAGAATCAACCCTATCACAAAATCCTTGTCTTTTGAAAACCGGAAGAAAGCCCTGGAAGCGTAACAGAAAACTACCTATCAAACTTGGATGCTAAAGAATTCATATTAATTCAGAAAAACCTTCCCTCGCTGACCTTCATCTTATCTCGACATTTAGTGAACCCCTGAAAGGTCATTTAAATACAGACACAATCTGCCTTTTGTCTCACTGACTTGCAGGGTAGAAAATGGCTGAATGCCCCCAGAGGTATTTCATATTCGAGGCAGATCTGCAGTCTATTCAGGCCAGGGCTACGGCAAAGGCTTTGCAAAAAGGACAACAGCACATGGCTCCAAGAGACAGCTGACCAGGTGGGCTTCTTACAGATGGGGGCTTTTCACCACCTCCCTGAGTCCACCCCTAATGCTTTATAATCACACTATTTTATCTGGTGATGTGGTTCTGCCCAAGCGCATCCAGAGATGGGCTGTAACTGTCTATCCACACAAATTCTTCCCTCTGGTACACCAGGTGTCATCTGAAATTCATACGTATGTAATTGAAAATGACATTTCCTCCCACTAGGCAGGAAACCACCAAGCAGTGACCACAGGAGTGGTTAATAACATAGCTCCTCCCACCTCACTCCCCAGCGCCTAGGTTTAGGGTAGAAATCAATTAGACTTCCACCTTGAAGCTCCCTGCTGTTCCAAAGCATATTATTTTATTCCATCTGTCAGTAATTTCCAACAATCTGGTTATAAAATCAAAGTACAACCCAGAGGGTTTTTTTCCCCTCCATTCATACTCTTAGAAGCTCTTTCTCCCTCAGATGAAATTGTGTTGAAATCTGTGTAGTGAGGCTCCGATCCTTGGTCCTATAGCGCCCTTTGCACATTCCCAGGTCTGCGGGAATGTCCAGGCAGAGAACTGTTATTTCTCCAGTTCTGTTAATGTTTTGTGGCAGACATGTCCCGCAGGAGGGGGACTACAGCTTTGCTTCCCGCACCGCTGGTGAAAATTGAGTTGTCACAGCACAGGGAGTCCACGATCATTTCTAATCACCCCAACCCCTGGTGGGAAGCATTTAGCTTTGGGTCAGTTGCACAGACCAAGGCAGGTATGAGGACAACCAGGGCAACAAGCCCATCTTCGCCACCTAGGTGCTTCATGTGGCCATGAAGTCACCGGAAGATAAAATGTTAAATGTTCTTCCTTCTCAACAGTTCTCTTAATTAAAGACCAATATGCGCCTTCTGTTCCCAGGCTCCCAGCCCTGAAGGGGTCTCTTCTGACACTTTGAAGGCAGCACATTTTGAAGTGCTTTTTCCCGATGCCTTCCTCATCGGATGCGGACCATTTTTATACGCATCAAACAAAAGATGACTCATCTACACTGATCCAGGAATTGGCTTTTTTTAATTGGCTGATCTCTATGGGGGAGTGGGGAGGACTCAGCTACTAATGGAAAAGGTTAAGCTTTTCAAACTTAATGTGAAATCAGAATGAAGATGGCCGAACAAAATAAAGCAGCCTCGGTGGGCGGGGTGTTTTGAGTGAGTCCTGGGTGAGACCACACGTGGGATAGAACCGCTCCTTCTCAAGCCAAAAACAGGCTTGTTTTTCAAATGCTTCCCCATCTCAATGAAGAGAGAATGAGAGAGAAAGAGGAAGACTCCAAATACAAACCTAAGCCTCTTGAATTTTATCAGATCCCAGGGTGTCTCACTTCTGTCCCTACGTAAGTCAGAAGAGACCGTCTCGCTCCACGCGTCTCACAAGATTCAACACCGGATGGCAGGCATTCGGATTTTTCTGTTATTACGGTGACTTTTTCCCTTTCATCTTTTCATCCAGATGACTGTAAAAACTGCAAGGCGATTAAAGCCATCTACTCCTTTATCAGAGGGTTTATGGACAGCAGTTCTCAAGCCTTGGGGTCAACGGACCCTTTAAGTATTTTGTTTTAAGCCTTAGATTACTCACGTGTTAACAGTTGGGGCGAGCTGTTGAGAAAATTAAAGAAGGCAGGGGGGAAAGTCAGGTTAAACCAGATGCTGACAGAAAACCCTAAATGTGTCCATATAGAGTTTTGCGCAGCTCTACACAACTCCGCCTTGAGCTGGTTGGAAATGCTACTTTCATCTTAGGTACTTCCCATTCTCAGGAACAGTAGACACCTTGTAGACAGGAGTGTGCATTTACATTTTAGGTCAATTTTCAGCTTTTCAGTTCCAGAAGAACCTCCTTCCTAGATCCCCAAGCATGGTGTGGATTTCTTGGTCATAGCTTTAGGATAAAATATACTCTAACTCTGCCCATAAAATCCCCCAGGTCCAGCCCTGCCCCCTGCAGTCTCACTGCCTGCTCCCCAGTCCACACCTGTGCCCCTCCGTGCCTGGGGCCATCCCATTGTCTTTTCGGTTCCTTCCCCTCAAAGCGCCCTCCACCTGGAAAATCCATTTTCCTCTCATTCTAATTCATCCTTCAGCGTTCATTCTCAAGGTACCATGATTCTGTGGGTTCCCCCCATTCTTTTCTCACTTGGTATGGCCCCTTTTAGCATTTGAAAAATTGTAAGTAAATAATGTGTAATATTTTGTTTCACGACATCTTCTCTACCAGGTCGTGCCTGGCAGATGGCAGGAGTTCAATGAATAGTTTGTTGGATGCATGGAAGAGAGGAAGAAGGGGAGGAAGATGGAAAGAAGGGAGGAAGGGAGGCCGGGGGAGGGAGGGGAGGAGAGAGGGTAGATGCACCTGCAGCGGAGCCTCACTGTGGTGGATACTGTGAGGCACCCCCAGATCTCCTCTAGTGAAGGGCTGCTGCCCCGGCCCCTGGAAGTGCTATTGGCACTGTTGGTCACTATGGCGACTGCCTCAGCTGCAGACAGCTGCCTCCCCAAGGTCACACCCCTTCTCCAGAGCATTCCACAGGTTGGCCAAGGCTGTCATAGTCTGTGTTAGAGTTCAGCTTCTCCCTCTGCCCAACGTGTTTCCTCATTCTCCTTTGCACAGGGCTGGACCTTGAGAGCATTTCCAGGTAGACCTCAGGCACTAAACTCTGTTTCAGAGTCTGCTTATGGGAAAAGCTAACCTGAGACTCATAAGCCTCTCCTAGAAAACGGATGCCCCTTAAGCCTAGGATGGACCAAGCCCTAAAAGTCAGGCTTCTGGTGGCGGTGGATAGGGGGACACTCAGCAAGATTCCCAGCTGCATCTCTAAAGCTGACAGTTTAGGCAAAAACCTGAGAAGAAGGGCCTTTCTAGAACTGTTGGAATCAGCAATGAGGCACTTGAAGTTCTCTACTGAAAGTAATTTTAAAAGTAGAAAAAGTCACAGAAAGTCCTGGTGCCTGGCAACATACTAAGTACTCAGCAAATGTTTGTTGAAACAATGAAAGCTTCTCTTTTTTTCTCCTGTTCTCTCTTTCTCCCCTAAGAATTTAAAACCAGAGAAAGATAATAAGACTAAAACATTCAGCTCCATCAGTTGTTTTCTCTAAGTCACTTGTTTTTAGCATGAAAGTGATAACTATTTGTAATGTATTTTTCCATTATCTTCTTTGTGCAGGAGGTTTTTAAATTAATTTATTCTCTCCCTGCATCAGGTTGTCTTATAATTGAAGACGTGACGTGTTTGTCTTCCAAATGCTTTTGGTGATGTCTTTTTTGCTGTTAACATCTTCTTTGTCTACACTTGTGATCCCTGCCAAATTGCCCATAGAACAGCAACTCAAATACATAAATTATGGGACCACATAGGCACCAATCACATCTGTTTGAGTCCAAATGTCTTGAGAGAGTTTTCTTTTTGCAAAACCAACACAGTCACATCTAGATTAACTGGAACATTTGGAGGATGGGTTAGTCTGGATAATATATTTATTCTGGCTGATTTCCAGTTAACCAGAACTCCACTGATATTTCCCAACCCTGATGCAGAATATCTTTATAAAATGTATTGATCCTCTTGATGCTCTTATCAAGGAGAGTGGAGATAATGGACAATTTCAGAGGCAGAATCTAGTCATGTCATGGCAAGCATGTTGGACTTTGAGGCTTTGATATCAGTCATATCCTTGCTTCTGACTCAAGCCAGGACCACATCCTCAGGTTCTCAATTTCCTCTACAAAGAAGAAGATGCAAAACAACCTTTCAGATTTGGTGCATCCCCATCAATCCTAAAGGAAATCAACCCTGAATATTCATTGAAAAGATTGATGCTGAAGCTCCAATACTTTGTCCACCTGATTCGAAGAGCTAACTCATTGGAAAAGACCTTGATGCTGCAAAAGATTGAAGGCAGGAGGAGAAGGGGCAGCAGAGGATGAGATGGTTGGATGGCATCACCAACTCATGGTGATGAATCTGAGAAAACTCCAGGAGATAGTGGAGGTCAGAAGAGCCTAGTGTGCTGTAGTCCATGAGATTGCAAAGAGTTGGACACGACTTAGTGACTAAATAAGAACAAAACCAGATCTGAAAACTCCTTGGTTCCCAGAAGCAGTATTCATACTCTTTCATTCCATTTGGTTATAGAGGTCAATGAAGACTGTTTGGGGCTCTGGGTTGCATCTACCCTCACAGTAAAAGCTGATCTTTAGATCTGTATTTGCTGGATGTCTAGTCAATATTCAAACATCTGTTCACAGGGATTTAAATTCCCATGTCCTAGTTCTTTCTCCTCAAAGTGGAATGAAGAGTGAAAAAAATGAAGTTAATTGGACCATAACCCATAGATGGTCTACACTGCATGGATTCAAAATGCATGTCCTAATGCCTCTTGATGAAAGTGAAAGAGGAGAGTGAAAAAACTGGCTTAAAATTCAACATACAAAAAACTAAGATCATGGCATCCGATCCCATCACTTCACGGCAAATAGATGGGGAAACAGTGATGGATTTTATTTTCTTGGGCTCCAAAATCACTGCAGATCGTGATTGCAGCCATGAAATTAAAAGACGCTTGCTTTGAATTTAAAAGATGCTATGATCAACCCAGACAGCATATTAAAAAGCAGAGACATTACTTTGCCAATAAAGGTCCGTCTAGTCAAAGCTATGGTTTTTCCAGTAGTCACGTATGGATGTGAGAGCTGGAGCATAAAGAAAACTGAGCACCAAAGAATTGATGCTTTTGAACTATGGTATTAGAGAAGACTCTTGAGAGTCCCTTAGACTGCAAGGAAATCAAACCAGTCAATCCTAAAGGAAATCAGTCCTGAATGTTCATTGGAAGAACTGATGCTGAAGCTGAAGCTCCAATACTTTGGTCACCTGATGCAAAGAGCTGACTCATTGGGAAAGACCCTGATGCTGGGAAAGATTGAAGGCAGGAGGTGAAGGGGATGACAGAGGATGAGTTGGTTGTATGGCATCACCGACTCGATGGACATGCATTTGAGCAAGCTCCAGGAGTTGGTGATGGACAGGGAAACCTGGCATGCTGGAGTCCATGGGGTCACAAAGAGTCAGACAGGACTGAGTGACTGATCTGAACTGAACTGAACACAACTGGGGAAGTTCCAGAGGTGATGTAACAGAAAGCATCAGGACTGGGATATGGAGCCTAGACTCTGCTTCTTGTCCTGCCAAGGCAAGTTTTTCTCCCCATTCTAGTCTTGTCATCCAGTCCAAGTATAAGGCTGCTCTGGGGTCTCTAATAGACTGTGACCTCAGCTTCTTAGATCAGAATTTCTGAACCTCAGCAGTATTGGCATTGAGACTGGATACTCCTTGGTGGGGACCATTCTGTGCCTCATAGGATGTTGAGCAGCATCTCTAGATGACTTTGTTCGTCTCTGATAATGAGGCAATAATCAGAAAAGGGGTGGGGCCAAGTCACGCATCTTAGACTCTTTCTTTTTTCCCCTTGATGCCTAGTGAGCCATTTCTGTTCCTTCATTTAGTAGAAGTACATTAATACTTGCTATGAACTAGGCATTGTCCCAGTTGCTAAGAACCTCAAGACACCATGCCTTGCCTCCAAGGGAGTCTCTTTGGGGCTGTTTATGTGGCTGTCTCATTATGTACTTCATGGACCTCCACCACCCAGCTCTTTAACAAGAAGGGGACTTTCTGACTAGAGTACGGCTTACGTGTGCACACATGGGCATAGGGTGGGACTCCTTAGAGCAAACATGTCTTATGGGAACTCTAACATATAGAAAAAAAAAAGCCTAGATACCTGACCTTTTATTTATGATGAAGTCTAGGGACTCTGTCTGAATTTCTGCTGACTTCTAATGAACTCTTCCCAGTTTCATGCAACATACACATAGAAGACAACTCAGCTGCCACTGAGGTCAGAGACAGGACTGAGTCCCATCCACAGATGCTGCATGTACAAAGCTGCCAATTTCCTATAGGAAACCATTCAAAACTGCATTTATCCAGAGAATAGTTCCTCTACTTATGGGTAGAAATCACATGGACTAATGCTTGATCCTCAGAGGTAAAGAGTGTTGAATTTGCCTCTGGCAGAAGCTGAGGGAGACCGAGAACAGACGTCATTCACAGCTGGGGACAAATGTCTTAGACGCCACCAAGCAGTTCCTTCTGCGTTTGCAGCCTGGAGATTAACAGGCTGTCCCCAAATACGCGACTGGAGACTTGTTCTCGGTGGCTGTTAGCACAGCCAAATCCATTTGCTTCAAATTCAAGAGGAAGGAAGCTGGTCTTTCACCAGAACTGAAGGGACTGCTGGTGGTTCAGCACGAATCCCTAATACACTTTCTTGTGTATGATTCTGCACTCATTAACCAACCAACCAATAAAACAACAAAACACTGAAAAAATATATTGGCGCAACCAGCTATTATATGATTGTTCCTTCGAGACTAATGGATGTGAGCGTCCTTTGACTTGGAATGTTAATTGCTCTGCTGTAAAGTTTGACTGAAGACACTTATCTGATAAACCTACAGTGCAACTTGCCCTCACCAGTTCTGTTGGCTTGAGAGAGAGCTGAGCTTAATAAAAGCTGGAATAACTGAAGAAACTAACACAAGTATCTGTTAGATTAGTTCCATGTTTCCCCGCAGAGTGTGTGTATGGGAGGGGTTATCCTGGGTAGTACAGAGATGATATTTAACTGGTATGCGATGATCAATCTTAATACTTTTAATTCACATTGGAAAATACACACAACTACCAAATTAAGGCTGAGATTTCACAGATACTATAATTTACAAAAAGAGTAGCTTCTTTAAACAGAGATGATTTAAATAAAAGTATTAAATAAAGAATGTACCCACGTGTGGACAAATACGGCAAAAAGCAGTAAGATGGTTCTCAAATGATGGAAGTTTGGAAAGAATAGATCAATTTATGACTATAAGCGTTTGATGAGTTAGCAAAAAAAAGACTATGAAAATCCATCAGTCAGTATATCTGCTCTTCCCGTGTTTCCATTCACACTTTTTCTCCCAATGCATTATGTCTCCATTGACTTCAAATGGCTCCAGGAGGTATAGACAAAGAATACTGTGTTGGTATGTAAAAATAAGTCTACTATTCTTGCCAAGAGTACATGATTTATACTCATAAGGAGGCATTGTTTTTGAAGTAAGGATGTTTTCTCAGTTAATGAATAATATTAAATATCCAAGTAACATCAATTCCACAGGGAAAAGTTTGGGATTATTGCACTGTGGATAGTGCCCTCATGTGGCCTTAAAGTCTAGCTACATTTAAAACCACATTTCTAAGTTACTAGCCTTGAAATATGGCAGACAATGACAGAAGGGACACATGGGAAAAAGAGCAACACAAGAAAATGTGATAATTTGCCATTACCCAATTCTTTCATTGAGTGGAATGGGATACCAATATGGCGGATGAAATGTCTGGTCAACTTTTCAGGAATATTCAGATATCCAACTTATCTAGGATATATTTTTGGTGGTAGTTTGAGTTAAAATGTTAACAAATCAAACAAGACATTTTTATTTTCAGTTTTATTTTTATCAAAACAAAATAATTTAACCATATAAAGAAGGAAATACATTAAACAAACAACCAAGAAGCCAACAGCTTCTTGATTCTGAACAACGGATAGTGTAGTAAGTTCTAAAGAGTTGGCTGCATATATAAGTACTGAGTCATCCTCTAGGGCTCCAAATGACAGAAGCTGATTATTTTTCCTGGCTCTTTTTTCTTTCAGTGGTAAAGTAATACACTCAACATCCTATACTTCAGATTGAATTATGTGTATCCCCACAAACATACAAAGCATGGATGAAAAGGATTGTACAGGGTACAGATCTAGCGCATAGGATTTCTTGGGTCCTGACATCTAGGTTTAATGAGTATCTGGGAAAGAAGAGCAAAAGGCTGTGCTTACAGATTGAGAAATGTAGTGTTTCAAATGCCAAAGAGTCTCCCTCGCAAGCATTCTGGAGTCACAATTGAAGTGAGAAGAAATACGCAAGCCCTGTTTGCCATGGCTGTAGAAATATGACCTCCATAGAGCCAGGCAGCTCATTTTTTTTCCCTCACCAGATTAAATTATGTCTGGAGATTTGAGCAGCGGTACATTCTGATAATGATGACAGCTTCCATAACTACAAAATCTGCTGCACCAGGCAGATTTTTGTGCAAAATGCAAATTTCTATGCTGGGAGAAAAAATGAATAATGTGGTCATTCTAAGTAATGAATGTAAATGCAAGGAAATACAGTTTGGCATGAGACAGAAATCATTCATCTGTCATGGCAAGATCTGTGGTCACAATGCGATTGTATAAAGCCACACTCCTCATCTGAGCTCTAGAGGAGGGATTTCAGGAGAGGGAAGTTTAACTTGCCCTTAGTTACCCATCATGCTATTGACAGGGTTTTGATTCGAACACAGAAGCACCAATCCCCTGTCTTTTTTTTTTTTTTTTTTAACCTCTTGGAAGATGAACCATAAGTTCTCCTCGGTTGTGAAATGAGGGGTATTAGCTTGGTCCCGAATCTCAAAGGCCATGAGTTGTCTCTATCATGAGGCATGAGTTGTCTCTATCAAGTCTTACAACAAGGAGGCATGAGTTGTCTCCATCATGCCTTACATCAAGGAAGATTCAGGTTGTCCATCAAAAAGCACATGGCATTAAGAGCCACTTAACAGTATAGTTTGCCAAGAGCGGGGGAGTGTGAAACCTCTTTTCTCTATGCATTGTCAACAAGTGAGATCTGGCTGCGTGTAGGTACAGCTGGAGGGGCACACTTGGTGGTGTCTTGAGTATCACAGTTCATGGCATTTGTATACCTCACTCCAAGAGAATAGGAAAGAATTCCAAGTGCACTTTATCTTTGTCTATGACAGCATCCTGGGAGTTATTCTCTGTGGGAGAAGTTGAGACACCCATTGGTTAAGACCCTTACCTCAAGCTACAATGAAATTAACAGCACTGGGAAGAAAGGGGAATCCCTGATTTTTAGACTCCATTTTGCCCTGTTCTAAAATAAATTTGCTTTCCCTTAACCATTCCACAGCACACACTTGTACAGTCATAGCAGCAATGACCAATCAATAATCCTGAAATTTTATTTTTGATAACCCTAACTGGGTTATAGTTCACCAATAATATCCTTAAAATGTACCTCTATAGTTGCAGTTCACTTTAAGAAAATCCTTAAGAACTTGAGAAAATTAAGACTTACAAAATCAGAGATTGTCTGTTGCTTTATAAAAGAATTTTTCATTAAAAAAATATTTACCTTGGGATGATTTTCAAGGACCAAGTCCTCTAGGGTCATTCAAACTACATTTTTTAATTTTTTTTAATCCACTCAAATACAGCTTTTCACAAATTCATGTTGATATGAAGTAAGGTACACTTGTAAACATTGCCACCAACTAGCTTAAAGGACCATCGGAGAGAAGAAAATCGGTGACCTGCTCACCTTTGTATGAGAGGCACAGAGAGTTAGCGATGGAATCAGCATTCTGCCATGTTTGATGGAGCTTGGGATGTGGCAGCCAGCAATGATGGGTTGCAGAAGGATAGAGCTCCCACCTGATTCTCCTGAGGTCGTGCTACTGGGAGCTGTGATGTACTGACCTCAGTACAGTGATGCAGCCAGCAGCTCAGCAACCACCCGGGAAAGAAGGGTCTAGACCATAGTCTTCCCCCCTGACCAGTGCCTCCCAAGACAAAGTAACTAGCTCATCCTACAGATATGCTGGCTTCCTCCTACACAGTAGTGTTCTGTCTTTGCTTCTAATTTTTACATCATAAGCCACCATTTAGAAATGGGTTGACTGCACCCCCCTAAACCTGGAACTCTGGGGAAAAAATTAGAAGAGCTTCCCTGAGTCCACATTCTTCAAAAAAATAATAATTGGGTTTAGTTCCCCACATCCCCCTCCCAAACTTCTTGGGTGCAAGACTACTCCTCATGAGGCTCTCCTCCAAGCCACGCTCATGAGAATCGGGGCCCAGAGCAGCATTCAGTGCATCTAGTCATACTCTCTCCTTCCCAGAAGGAGAAAAAGGTGCCGAAAGGGCATAAGTCTTCACCAAGATTCCCTAGCCAGCTCTGCACAAGGTCAGGCCTTCTCTCCCTCTTCCTTCAGGACTCAGAACATTTTGCTAGCCCTCTCACTATAGTGGCAAGGATAAATCAAAGGGTAGATAATTACATCACTTTTGTTTGGTTTAGAAAGTACAGGAAGCAAACGCCTAGCCTCCTTCTTATGTTTTCCTTGACTGGACTTGAAATCACTAGGCTATGTCGAAGCGCATCTGAAATGACCACAGACATAAGCTAAGTCACTGGGAGAAGCTGACCCTACCACAGAGTTTCTGTATAAACAACCCTTAAATTGGAAACTTCACTTGAAGACTCTTGAAATCTGACCGTCCTTCATCACAGACAAGGACGTATTAAAGCATCTTCATACCGTGCGAGATGTTTTGCATTGCGTTTGAACTATGTCGTAGGAACATCCTTACATCAAAGTGAAGCCAAAAGAGCTGGGCTATAAATTCCAAATGGTACAAAATCATACCAAAAGCAAGTATAAAATTTTATTGAAATGCAGCAGTGTGGATCTCCTGAAGTTTCTCCTCTCCCATTTAAAGAGGAGAAGAGTGTGGTAACTTGGAGGCTTTGCTCACCACTGACGTATATCAGCTATTTTCTTCTGCACAGCGGTGCATGGGCTTGGAATCCTGGGGAATTTTCTCTGTGCTGTTCTGACTTGCACAATACAGAGGCTGATTTAATTTGACAGCAAAGTAACACCAAGCCCCCAAAATAAAATTACCAAGATGTAAAACAGCGTCAAAACTCCAATTAGTTTTGTAACCTTGAAGCTTCTGGAGGAAATCTGAAAGGCTCCCATCACGATGAGCAGGCATCAGTTTAAGCTGCAGAGATTACTAAAATGTAACCCTCTAATTGAAATTGCTCAGAGCACAATATGACAGAGAGAATTGGAGGAAAACAAGTGAATTTTCCCCCTCAAAAATGACTCATTACAGAGACTGTTCTATCAACTTTTAACACAATGTTCCTTTTGCAAGAGCTGGAAAAACCAAGGGTTCCAGAGGTCTCCACAGAAAAGGCACCAGGAATACAAGCGAAACATGCTGTGTCATTGAATCACACGTAAGCATTGACCATGTGTGCAACATTGAGAGACACTCAGTATTTCATCAGATCATAGGCATTTTGAAGTGTATTTACAGCTTCCACTAAGGAGGCAAATTACTGAGCCCAAACTTCAGTTTTGGGAGGAATCCAGAATGAACAGAAGTATCTCACTGCCCAGCTCCTTTGCAGGCTCCCCCAACTTTCCCAAGTACCATTACCCTCTTTGAAGCCAACCCCAAGCTCACTGATGGAGGAGACCTGTCACCTTGACCCTGGTTCAGAAGCAAGTCAATTGTGGCTGTCTGGGTCAATGCCAGTTTCCTGGGTAAGGCAGTGAGGAACCAAAGCAGAGGATGCAGCTAGGAGTCAAGCCACAGTCCTCATGCAGGTCAACCCTGCTTACACTTTGTTTCACTGCCACCTTTGCCCTGCTGGCACCTTGTGAGCAGGACATCTGGGGAGGAGTGAGGCTGAGCTTGGGTTTCAGAGTGGGTTGGGGACATCTTAGAAAGACCCCCAGATGGCTTTCCTCTCTGTAGGGGCTTCATGAATAGAGTTCATTTCTGCCGCCCACTTGATGGCATCGACTGCAAAGTATCAACCATCTTTGACGACAGACACCATCTTTCTCTGGAAGCGTCAGATTTCTATCACTAACCGATCTTCATCATCGCTGCTGGTGTCGCTGGACTCCACACGAGTTTGCTTTCTCATTCCTTCCAAACTTCTCTTCCTGAGGGTTTTCAAAGAGGCTGCAGGGACCTCCGTGGGCAGCCCTGGGTTAGAAGGGACGGCATCATCCTTTAGAGCCATGAATCCAGTTCCTTGAGATTTCACACTGTCAGGTCCTACCAGAGGGCAGGGGACCAGTCCTTCCCTACACCCACATTGCCCCCCAGAAGGAAAACACGACTTGTGTTTCCCTTCCTCTTGGTGTGAACTAGCTGAAGCTGGTCCTAAAGCTGGTATTTCAAGATGAATTTTTCCAGTGGACCCTGGTGTAACTGAACCTGAAATTCTCTGCCCAGATGAAGGCTTCCCTGGCAAAAGGTTTGGGGACACACCCTCTTCTATCGTTTTTCTGTCTGGAGAGCTTTGTGCGAGAGTCTCCTCTTCACCCTGGCTATGGTCTTGCGGTTCCACACTGTGAATTCCCAGGGTTGTGTGGCCTGCTCTTGCCCCCAGGGAAGGACAGAAGGCAGCTGCAGAGGTAGCAAGGTCATGGCCGAGAGAGGTTCCTTTGGACACAAAGGAAGAAGGCTCTTGAGCATCTGAGAAAACGCATGGTGTAGGGTCTGCTGAGATGTGCTGCTGGGATGGCAGCAGGTGAGTCTCCAATGATCCCACGTCGAGACCTTTGCTGTGGGCTGGAAGGCTGTCATTAGCCCCCAAGGAGTCAGATGGCAGAGATAAACCTGACCCCACAGCCGTGATTAGAGGACAACCAGCCCCATGCTCGCCAGCAGATGAAATCTCCTGCAATAAAGTGCAAAGGAAAATAAATGGAGGGAAAAAAAGTTAATTGGTATCAAAAAACTTGTGGTCAGAGATGTGGTCCTCATTGAGAACAAGGTCTGGAGGTCCTGATTCTTTACCAAGTGTGAACCTCGATACAATGTTCTCCTCAGTTTCCATTAATAACTAATAGATGCATTAACTCTAGGAGAGTTCCCTGTTGACACACAATAAGCTACTGAGACTGCTCTGTATTTTTATCTGGATTTAAGAAAACTCAATCACTCAGTTATCCAACCAGCTCTGAGCATCCAGTTTTAGATCATTACTTAATGTGTGCTACTCAGTGTGTGTGTATGCTCAGTCCTGTCTGACTCTTTGCGACCCCCTGACTGTAGCCCACCGGACTCCTCTGTTTTGGGGGATTCTCCAGGCAAGAAAACGAGTGGTTTGCCATTTCCTCCTCCAGGGGATCTTCCTGATCCAGGGATCAAACCTGCATCTCCTGCATTGGCAGGTGGGTTCTTTACCACCGCCACCAACTGGGAAGCATCTTTATTCAAGTATGAATTATAAAGGGACTTGGGATTTTTTTTTTTAACCGACTCTGAGATCATCCCAATGGTTCACCGTCCACTCATTCAGCACCATGTTTGAGGCATCTGTTTGCCTCGAGGGGCTTTTTATGCCAGGAAACTTCTCTAGGTGTCCTGAGTGAGTTCCGCCACACTGGACACTAACAAGGAAAAGAGAGGCATAAATCCGGACCACAGATGGGTACAGACAACTCAAAATCACAATTCCCACCTTTGCGATTGGTCTGTCTGTGTCCCCGATGGTTCTTAAGCTTGTGTTAGGACAGAAACTCCTGGAGACGTGTCCGCTCTCCTCTTCCTCCTGCTCTCTGTTCTCAGTGCAAACAGATGATTCTGAGGTGACACAAGAGGGCTCCCCTGACGGATTCACACCTGAAGGGGGGGCACACAGATACACACCTGAAATTATAAAATCAGCCAATAGCCACTTCCCAGGTGTTGACCCATGTCTTCGATACCAGCTCCGAGCTCATCAACTGCGTCCTACATGGGATGTCCACCAACTCGATTTACCTTGAATCAGTTCACATTGTAAATAAAATGTCTCCACTTCTGCTAAGGAGAGAGATGGAAAAACCAATTCCTAAGGTAGAAAAATCCTTTGATTACAGATTTTAATAAATATTTCATATGGATCTTTTTTTTTTTTCATTAGAGTCATCTTCCTTGCCACATTGGTTAATTTTGGATTGGCTTGAATTCTGTGGTCATTCAACTGAGGCCAGAGTAGAAATATTGAGAAAGGAAATTTCCCTGTTATGTTGGATGTCTTGATCTCCACCAGAGCACTGACAGCAGGAGGGTGATGGGTTTTTGTGTTGCTGTTGTTTTGTGGTGGTTTTTGTGATGAGTGTGGGAAGAGGGGCGACAAAGACATGGTCTTGACGGTCCCCACCAAATATCATCTCCCTTTCAAGGGAACCTTACTCTCTCTTCCATCTTATCATTTTGGCCTGGGATATAGGTCAGAAGGATCATGGAACTTCAGAGCATGTAGATCCCATCATGAGAGCAGAGCAGAAAAGCATTCTATAAGGACTGTGTTGCCAGAGAAAAGGGTTTAAACCACTTTTCAGTTTATGAACTTTAAAAAAACTTTGTGTGCTGCAGTCCATGGGGTCGCAAAGAGTTGGATGTGACTAGGTGACTGAACAACAACAGCATAGCTGGTTTACAATTTTGTGCCAATCTCTGCTGTACAGCAAAGTGACCCAGTTATACATGTATGCGTGCTAAGTCACTTCAGTCATGTTCGGCTCTCTGCAACCCTATGGCCCATAGCCGGCCAGGCTCCTCTGCCCATGGGATTCTCCAGGCAAGAATACTGGAGTGGGTTGCCATGCCCTCCTCCAGGGGATCTTCCTGACCCAAGCATCAAACTTGCGTCTCTTATGTCTCCTGCATTGGCAGGCGGGTTCTTTACCACAGAGCCACCTGGGAAGCCCTAGCCATATATAGACATTCTTTTTTATATTCTTTTCCATTATAGTTTATCATAGGATATTGAGTGTAGTAGAGCTCCATGTGCTCTACAGTAGGACCTTGTAGTTTTCACCTGCTAATCCCAAACTTCCAGTCCTTCCTTCCCCCACCCACTCCCCCCTTGTCAATCTACTTTTAAACCTGCTTTTATTTTGATTAACATTACACATGCACAGGGTTTTTTTTTTTTAAGTTGTCTTTCTACTTAAGAAAAACAGCCCACCCACTCATTTTTTCCCACTTGGGATTCCTTTCATGTTTATCTCCTTTTCTCCTAAGGACAAGCACGTAGCATTACTTTAGATTCCCCTTTTCCACTTTGGAGAACAGCTGATGATATCATGAGGGGAGAGGCGTGTTTAGAACCCTCATCCACAAGCCTCATTACCCCCACCCGTGGGCACACATCCCTCCCCTCTCTCCTCTCTTCAGTTATATGTTATATGACTATGCTGTCAAGATTTTGTTGGGGATATGCAATGTTTACATCATTATGTTCAGGAACATGCTTTTCACCACCAAGTCAGATGGTGTACTGTGATTACATTGCCTTTCTTGCCAACACTGTTTTTCCTGAAATTAATCATTATTTTGTCTTCTTCTTCTGCCTAGTTTTTTGCACGAATTTATTACCAAAACCACCTCCCATTTCCTTCCCAATTGTCTTTTATTTCATTTTATTCATTCATTTCATTGCCTTGGAAACATCTCACTCAGAACTTTCTGACCTATTCCCAGTGGACCACTGCTCACTAGGCCCAAAGTGGGGCTGAGCCAATGCATCTCCCTACACCTCCATCCTAACAGTTTTTTTTCACCTCTGGTTCCTGGACACCCCCCCCCCCGCCCCACACACACACACATACTTCTTTTTCCTGGGTTTTCTCTCTTTGTGTTCTTTCCTAATGCAAAACTTCCGGCAATTTCATGAGAAAGGATGAAATAAAATTCTTTAGACTTTTACTAGTGGCTTGTCTGATAGCTATCTGAATTAAAATTCATCTTCCTTCAGAACTGAAGATGTGGCTCCACAGAGCTCTAGCTGTTGAGAAGTCTGGAGCCAACATGATTTACTGTTCCCAATCCTTTGGAGGAAACGGTTTTGTTTTTCTCTCTGGAAACTCCTAAGCTCCTTTTTACGAGAGTATCACTATGGTCCTGCATCTATTTCCATTTGTTGTCTGTACACTTTCAATGGGTCCTTTCAATCTGAACCATGTCTTTATGTTTTACAAAAATATATTATTTCTTTGATATATTTTTTCCTTATGTTTTTTATTTTTTAGCTAGAACTGCTCTTACTAGGTTATTAGACCTCTTGAGTTAACCCTCTATTTTTCTTTTCTTTCCTATTTTCTATTTCTTTTTCTTTTCTTTTGGGGGAATTCCTTCAACTTTCTATTCCAACTTACAAGTGTCTATGTCTGTTGTTGTTGCTCAGCTGCTGAGTCGTGTCTGACTATTTGTAATCCCACAGACTGCAGCATGCCAGGCCTCCCTGTCCTTCACTATCTCCCAGAGTTTGCTCAAACTCATGTCCATCGAGTCAGTGACGCCATCCAACCATCGCATCCTCTGTCGCCACCCTCTCCTCTTGCCCTCAATCTTTCCCAGCACCAGAGTCTTTTCCAATGAGTTGGCTCTTCACATCAAGTGGCCAAAGTAGTGGAGCTTCAGCTTCAGCATCAGTCTTCCTTAAAGGTTGGATTGATATGTCTGTATCATGTTTTTAATTTCCAAGAGCCCCCTCTTGGAATAATTATTTCAAGATTATTAATTATTCCAATGATTAATAATAATAGTTAACATTATTATTAATTATTATTATTGTCCCTTCTTTATAGCATCCTGTTACTACTTCATGGCTCCAGCATCTTCTCACCTGTCTCAGGCAAGATGTTGCCATTGCTGTCATTGCTGAAACTTGCCTGTCCCTACACTGTCTATCTTCTAGGTTCCTTTGTTTCTGTTTGCTTTTATCTCTTTCATATTTAAAGGCTTCCCTGAGATATCCAGCAATCTATCTGCCCATGTTTTAGAAAGAGGTACTGAAAAGCTGGTTAGAAACTCTACAAATGTAAAGTGTCCATCGTGGACCTCCCTGCAGGGTTATCTTGTTGCCTTGTTGACGTGGAAAACCCTGAAGTCATCCACTTTGGGTCTCCACACAGGCTAGTCGACTTTTGCAGAAGGAGTTCTCTGATGTCCTGCCTGGAAATTGTAAGGCAGGTGTCAGCATTCTGTAGTCCGAATTGGGATTGGGCAGGGAGGGGCTCAGCATCCAGTGCCAACCTTTGGTTAAACCCTCTGTTTTCAACCTAGTCCTCTTGCTCCCCAGCATTTTGTAGGGTCTCCAGAGACTAAGCCCCAAGCATTATTTGGGAGTGAAAATGAAGGATGTGACCAGGGTCTGAGAACCAGTGGTGGGGTGGAGGTTTCCGCGGGGTGGGGAGTGGTCAACCAACACTCCTGTTTTCAGTCCCACCTGGTACCATGAATTTCTTAATATTCTTGACTTGACCACTGTTAAATCAGGATGAAGTTCGCTTGGGTCTGCTACTCAGTGACCATTCAGCCTCTGCATTCTAATTCCCACAACCATGGCACTATTTCTTCTCTGGTTACCTAGTGCCCATAGGCCTGGACATTCTAAACACATTCCTCAATAATTTCTGGGTTTTTAGGGGAAAGTGGAAGAAAGTGAACATGCTCTCTCCTCCATCTTGAACCCAAAGGAACAGATCCACTTTTTATACCTCCGGGACAGGTCACAAGATGACCTGAACGCACTAATCTTGAGCAAGTCAGCTTGAACATCTATCCAAGTTGCAATGATTTGGCAAAGGAAATTGTAATTTTCCCTTTAATACAATCTTTACTTGAGCACCACAATACCACAGTCATCTAAAGACATAGCACCAGGATTTTGGTATTTCATTCATCCACTCAACAAACATGTTTTGGGCTCCTCCAAGGAACCAGGCACCATGTTCAACCCTAAGGAATCAGAGAACAAGACCAAGATGCCCTGGTTCTTATGAGACTTTGCTCCAACAAGGAAGAGAAACAGAGGCATGTAAGATAATTGAGGTTGTGATGGGGGTCAAGAAGGAAAGAAATGAGGGGTGACTACTCCAGGGAGGACCAATACAGAGGAGGCTATGACAGAGATGCAGTAAACAGGGAAGGGAGAACGATACTGAGAGTGATAATAAACAGAGTATTATAGAGAGTAGCAGTATCCAAGGGGCAGATTACAGAGAGTAACTGGGGTGGGACAGTTAACTGGCTTGCCTAGTAGAAGAAGGTATCTCTGATAAGGTGCCACCTGAAATGAGATCTTCAGGATCAGGAAGAACCAGCAGCCCTCAAAGGCCATTCCAGACGAAAGAGAAGCAGAGGCAGGGGACCTGCAGTGGGATGGAGCTCAGAGGATGGACCCAGTGGAAGGAGGCTTTGCTGGAAGCACAGTGGAGAGCAGGGGGCTCAGGTCTTGTAGGATGCAAGAAGTCCTGGGAAAGGATTAGATTTTATTCACCATTCATTGTGAAGAAACCAGTGTTTCCATCAAGAAGTCTACATCCTCTAAAGATGCACATGGTTACTATACAGAGACTGAATTAGAGGAGAGGGCATTGCGGTGGGAAAACCAGTTACAAGGTTCCCAGGGTCATCTAGGGGACGGGGGGATGGCATGTCTAGGGCAGTGGGGAGAGAAATGGAGAACATAGACTTGAGATCATTTTCATTCTCATCTATGAAAAACCACCCAAAGACAATAACGATGAAAGACGTTTCTAGAGTCCCAGGCCCACGCGCCTCACTCTAAGTGGATTAAGCCGTGCCCCTACGGTGACAAAACCATCAGGCAATTCATTCAATTCAATGAAGAGTAAAAACCAATTAGTATAGAGAAAATAATCAGATTGGTCAAGCATCTTCTCAGCAGGTTGTTTGGGTTTTTAAGCTTAACGAAAAGGCCATGTGTGCCTTTGACCAATAACTTCTGACTCATCAGAGAAAGCGAGAGGAGAAAATCCATTGATTTAATTTGCTTGTGACCTACAGTCTTACAGAGAAAAGAGAGTTATCTTTAATCATTGTGAAAAATGCCCAAATAATGTCACTAAAGTGTGTTAAATGAATTGAGATTCTTGGGAAAGGACAGCATCCTTGCTTTTAGATGGATGGCCCATTTCAAAAACTTTTCAGGTCCAATGTTAAAGCACAGAACAGGGTCCTGTTTATGTTCTGGCGTCATTCTATGAATCACTTCATACACCTTCAGAAATTGTGGATTTCTATGTCCTATGGCAATCTTTGCAGATTCAACCGCTCTTATGCAATCATCAGCATCTTATTATTAGAGAACTCATGTCTCATCACTTCTGTTCCCCTCCCCATTAACGGCTGCATGTTTAATAATTTCCCTCAGAAATAACATGCTTCCCTGGTGGCTCAGACAGTAAAGCATCTGCCCGCAATGCGGAAGACCCAGGTTCGATTCCTGGGTCAGGAAGATCCCCTGGAGAAGGAAATGGCAATCTACTCCAGCACTCTTGCCTGGAAAATCCCATGGACGGAGGAGCCTGATAGGCTACAGTCCATGGGGTCGCAAAGAGTCGGACAAGACTGAGCGACTTCACTTTCACTTTCAGAAATAACTGCCGAACCACATGGAGAGAGGAAGAGACTGCTTAGTGTGACAACAAATTTAAATTTAGCCATCTTGAAACAGCAATAGGAAACTGTAAATAATTAGAAGGAAAATGGAATGAAGAAATGACACCATGAAACTTACAGCTTAACTGGTGAGACCCTTAATGCCAAGCCTCCTGCCAGCTATGTCATGGCGAGGCCATATTAAAATGCTAATAGACATATTACTCAAATATCATTATCTTGAAATGTAAGAAATTCAATGCTTTTTCATCAGTTGCCCCAAACCTCCATGAATTTAGAGTCCAAAGATGATGAATTATAAGAAAGGAGTAAAAAGGAGTCTTCCACGTGGGCCTCGTTAAGTAAACTGTAAGTGTCAACAAGATCCCAGGAGTAATCACCAGACTACTAATTTATATGATACGAAATTGTTTACAAGCATCCCTGCCACTGAAAGATGCACAATGGGCTAGCATTTAAAACTTGCGATTACTTCAGGAAAGCTGGGCAGAGCTCTAAATGGAGTCACTATGTGGGCAATTATTTGCTCATCCAAATACTAGTTGAGCACATTTTTTTGAGTCCATATTTTTGTTTTGTGTTGTTGTTGCTTTTTAAACTTGAAAAAATATTTATTTTTGGCTACACCGGGTCCTCACTGCTGCACTTGGGCTTTCTCTAGTTGCAGTGAGCAAGGGCTACTCTTTGTTGAAGTGACTTCTCCTTTTGGGGTGGCTTCTCTTGTTGGGGGGGCTTCTCTTGTTGCAGAGCACAAACTGTAAGCACCAAGGCTCAGTACTTGTGGTTCACAGGCTTAGTTGCTCTGTGGAATGTGGAATCTTTCCAGACCAGGGATCAAACCCATGTCCCCTGCACTGGCAGGAGGATTCTTATCCACTGTACCACCAGGAAAGTCCTTGAGTCCCTATTTCTTGAGCTATTTATGAGTCCATATAATTGTGCCTAAATATTTATTACTGACCACAGTCAACACTCTGCCAGGAACTGCGCTGAACACAGGCAGTTTATTCAGTGACCAAGGCAGACACCTTTATGGAAATGACAGTCTAATGGCGTAGAAATTCAGCCAGCAAATCATTACACCAAAAAATGATCTACAAATAACAAATGCTAGAAAAGATGTGGAGAAAAGGGAACCCGTCTGCACTTGTCAGTTGAAATATGAATTGGTGCAGCCACTCAGAAGAACATTGTGGAGGTTCCTTAAAAAACTAAAAGTATAGCTACCATATGATCCAGCAATCCCACTCCTGAGCATATATATCCAGAGAAAACCATAGTTCAAAAGGATACATACACCCCAAGCAGAGTTCATTGCAGAGCTGTTTATAATAGCTAAGACATGGAAGCAACCTAAATGTTCATCAAAAGATGAACGGATAAAGATGATGTGGTATATATGTACAATGGAATACTACTCAGCCATAAAAAAGAACAAAATAATGCCATATGCAGCAACATGGATGGACCTAGAGATTATCATACTAAATGAAGTCAGTCAGAAAGAGAAAGAAAAATACCATATGATATCACATATATGCAGAATCTAAAATATGACACAAATGAATTTGTCTACAAAACATAAACAGAGTCACAGACAGAGATCAGACTTGTGGTTGCCAAGCGGGGGTGGGGGGACTCGGAGGATGGATGGATTGGGAGTTTGCAATTAGCAGCTGCAAACTATTATATACAGGATAGATAAACAACAAGGGCCTACTGTGCAGCACAGAGAACTATATCCAATATCCTGTAACAAATCATAATGGAAAAGAATGTGAAGAAATATTTCAAAATATAAAATTTCAATTAAAAAAATCACCAAGTAGGTGTAGCAAAAGCTAGAAGGAAAAAGCAGAGGGTGCGATAAGATGGTACAAGGGGGTCCTGACCCCACCTGTATCCATGAACAGGAGTAAAACCATGCATGCTGTAAAACTGTTAACCCACACTACCTGTTTAGGGCTGGTTTTCTCTCTACCTAGTCTGAATCATTCATTTAAGTAGTTATTCAACCAATAGTTTTAAGGCTCTCAGATTGAACTAAAATTTTTTGCAAGCAAATCCATTCGTTTCTGCCATTCTATTACGATTTCTGTTTGTAAGGAACTCCAGAGAAGAAAAAAGTACAGCTGAAAATGATGGAAGGAAGAAGATTTATTTGCAGGCAGAGGCTGGGGACATTCATTCCAATCAGAAAATGATCAGAAGTGGGTGGGCCGTGGGTGATAGGGAGCAAGTAGTGCTCAATTCTAGTTCCATAGATGGACAGGGACTGGAGAGAGAGAACCAGGAAAAGGTATTTATCCAGAGCAACCTTGGGCACTTTTGTGCTATCCCAATGCAATCTTTGGAAAGTTGGCCTCTAACTAATCACAAATGAATCTTTTATTCAGAAACACTTTCCTCGTGGCTCTCATCTCTTTTCTATTCCTCTGATGAAAGGCAATCAGGACAAGAAATCTTCCTGCACAGAAATTCTTTACCTAAACTATGTTTAGTGGAAATTGCTGTTTAAAATCGTGCTTGAAGTTAACAGTTGGATCCTGTCCAGACAACAAGAGAGTGACTTTATAATGGAGATTGAAAATAGAATGATGAAACCATGTCAGGAAAAGAGATGATCAAAGAAATGGCCACCTGAGACTTTAAATGCTGAGACTAAATGCAATCCATCCACTCTCCGTATCGTTATTTTAAAAGTTTCCTGTTGCTAAATGCAATTGTCTACAAAGGTCCCTTCCCCAGGACCTAACTGATACACTCACGATGGCTTCTCATCTTTCCTTGAGATTTACACCTTGGAAGGAAGGAGAAATTACTCTGTTTCAGCAATTCCAGAGCTTGGCGACTTAACTATTAATAATAGCTTTAGGGAAAGAATGAATACTTCTCTATTAATTCTAATGAGAAAAGATGTAGGAAAGTCATTAGCTCCTGTCAGAGGAGGAGAGCGAAGGCTAAGTGGGAGAACAGCCCAGGAGAGACCCCTCCTCTGCCTTCCAAATTCTTTCGGATGCTCTGGAACATGCTGAGGACTCTTTTGAGAACAGAAGGGGAGAAGGTTGCTGGCCCGAGGCCCTGAATCACAAAAAGAAACTGCTACAGAAAACCAGGAAAAAAGGCACAGTCACCCTTTATTCTGGGGACGTATTCAAGCCTCTTCATCCAGTGTTTGGAAATTGGCCCTTTTATGTGAGTGTAATTAGGAAGAGTTTTTACTTGAGAAACCACCTGTAATCATGGCCATGTCTACACCTCTGTTCCTGAGATGAAAGCAAAGCATTTTGATCACATTCTCCATTCAGATATTTTCTTCCAACTCTGCGAACAGGGTTGGTTTGAAATCTTGCCGTGACATTAAAGCTTGGTCGTGTATAGAGTTCAACAATGTTCCTTCAGGAAGCAAGACAGATGCCTTCGGGATAAAGACAAGTAATGAAAGCAACTCAGGAACACTCTTGGAAAAGCTTTTCTGAACAGCTCCTGAAGAAAATGTGTCTAATGGATCAAAGACAGTGGTTTTCAGCCAGAGGTGATGTCTAGGGACTTTCTCCAATGCGTGGTACACAGGATAGACCCCCATCCCATTCTGGATGGCCCCAACCCCAAAGGTCAACAGGGTCACGACTGGGAAACCCTGGTTGAAACCAAAAATCATAAACTCAAAAGCTACAGGGCCAGATCAGTAACAGAAACGAGGGCTGTGGATGAAGAAGAAGGACTGGCCCAGCCTCAAGGGCCAGGCTGCCTCTCAACGCCCCACTCACAGAGACCAGCAAGGACCAAGAGGCAAATCTGCTGGAGCTATCAGTTTTTCATGAGAAACCAGAAATCTGAGCTCCATGGTTCCCTTTTAAACACTGACAAATTAATTTTCAAACCACATCACTGTGCTAACCAACCTATCTGTGGCCTGAATGCTGCCAAGAGAGGCCAACGAGTGACCCTTTGTTGGGGAAGAGGTTCGGGGGCACCAAGGATGAAGGCAAGGCTTTAGTCTCCACTCAGCCTCTGCTCTTTTGCAGAAGCAAAGTTTCTTTTAAAAAATACTGTCAAAAAGATATTTATGGGAGAGTAATCCTGTTTTTGAAAAGTAATTTAGCAGTGTCTTATAAAATGAAATTTATAATTATAAAACGTGCCTTGATCCAGCAACTGCTCTCTGGGAAATTGAGCAAGAATATTTACTGCAGCAATAGCTGTGGTAGGAAAAGCAATAGCAATCAACAGGAACATCCATCAATGAAGGAAGAGTTGAATAAATAAATTATGGTACAGCTATACTGTGGGATTTTTGTGCCATTATTAAAATGATCTATCCATCAATCTGTAATATATGCTAGAGTTACATACAAGGTGTATTAAGAAGAAAAGAGTTGTAGATGACTGAATATGGTGTGATCTCTTATTTTGTGTAAACAACAAAATAAAGTGTCTGTCCATATTTTTATGTATGTAGAGAAATGCGTGATGGTGCATCAACCCAACTCTGGCAGCCTCTAGGGCTCATGAGGCTGGGGATTGTCAAATTTTCCTTGCATATGTCAGTGTTGCTTTCTTTGTTGCAATAAGTATGGTACGGTTTTATTAGTCTGAAAGAAAAATTAGAGGCCAATAATGACATTGGCTTTAAAACTCAGACTGAAAGTCATGAGGAAAAACTCCAGATTGTGCAGGGCAAATCATTTCTATCAGAACAAGGAAGACCATCATACTCTTATAACAATAGGTCGTTTCTTAGGCAGAGGAAAGGTTGAGAGACACACAAAAGGAAAAGAAAAATATATTTTTCCATCTTTTAATCAAATCTGAAGTACTTCTGTTCTATCATTTTTTTGTATGAAATTTTGCTACTTCCAAGTAATCATTTTCCAATCTCTTTTTTTTTTTCCCCAGAAACCACTTTTCTCTATGGTTTAAATTTCTCTTCTCCTTCTCTGATGAAAAGCAATCAGTTTGAGAACACTTCACTTACCACTTTCTCCAAAAAAACATATTTAGTGGGAAAGTATGCTTAAAATCTTTTGGTAAGTTGAAACTTCAAATCATCCTCAGACAAAAAGAGAATGCCTTAAAATAAAGAGAGGACAAATTGTGGGGAAGAAGGAAAATGAAATGAAGAACAAAAAAACCCAGCTAATATTATTTGAATTATTTAGTGCCAAAATTGAATCAAGAGAACCTACTTTAGAGATCATTACTTTCAAACTTTCTTAACTCTAAATGAAAATTGTAGCAGAAAAAAAAGAAGTTCAGGCTTTTGGAATATAATTGATGTGTTTAGGCAATTGCCTCATCATTTCTTAAGATTTACACCCTTAGAAGGAGGTGTTATCCTTGTTTCAGCGATTCCGTAAGCAATATTACTTAACTAATGGCTTTAGGAAAAGAATATCTCCCCATTAAATCTGACAGGAAAAATAATGGTACGGAGCCATTAGCTCTAGTCAGAGGCGGAGAGGGAGTTGGTGGGTGAGGGAACCCTGGAGTTCAGGCTGCCATTTTGTTTCTCTCAGGGAAACATTTGGAGGTGATTTGTGACAAAGGGAGCAGGTCAGGAGAGACATGAAGTAAACCAACCCCCACCCCCCATCTCCACCAGTCCCAGTTCACTCATGACTAACAGAAGTTGAAAGGGTGAAAAGATAAAAACAATTCAAATATACTTAATTTCAGAGAACTACATCACCATCCTCATATAATATTGAGCTATTCCACCTTTTCAATAGGATTCAGTAAACCTTTTATTTCAGGAAGTACCTGTCAGAGAAGTTCTCTTTACCTTTCTTTTTTTTTTTTCAATGAAAGATAGCTGCTTTGATAATGTTTGCCTCAGAAGAATTTTTCCTAAACTATGTTAATGGGAAAAAAAATCAGTTAAAATATTTCAGTCACTTAAAAGCTTTGGTATGGACAGAAAATTCAAAAGAAAAGATTCCAGTGAGAAAGAAAGCATAGAAGTGCCTCCTTCACCCTGGAATTAAATAAGGGTTTATTGTCAATGATTTAAGCAGCTCAATTCCGCCTCACTGATGTAGTGTACACGTAGCTGAAGAGAGGAAAATTAAGACATAATTACATAAAGATTGGTATTGTGGTAAATGCCACAGAGGAGATGGGTTATGAATCATGGCACGAGGACACCTAATTAGGCTTGAGAGGAAGTGACCAGCCTGAGGAATCAAGATGTCACCTTGCAGAACCATCCAAGGGTTGAACTGCATCTGTAGATCGCCTTGGGTGGTGTAGTCATTTCGACAATATTGATTCTTCCGACCCAAGAACACAGTGTCTGCTTCCGTTTCTCTCATCGGTGTCTTATAGTTTTCAGAGTGCAGGTCTTCTGCCTCCTTTGGTAGGTTTATTCCCAAGTATTTTATTCTTTCTGATGAGATGGTAAATGGGACTGTTTCCTTAATTTCTCTTTCTGATCTTTCATTCTTAGTTTATGGAATTGCAACAGGTTTCTGTGCATTGATTTTGTATCTTGAAACTTTACCAAACCCTGCTCGCATCCTCAGGATTCTCTATGTATGGTGTCATGTCATCTGCAGACACGGACAGTTTTACTTCTTTTCCAATCTGGATTCCTTTCTTCCTCCTCTGATTACTGTGGCTAGGACTTCCAAAACTGTGTTGAATGAAAGTGATGAGAACGGACATCCTTGTTTCGTTTCCGATCTTAGAGCTTTCAGCTTTTCACCACTGAGTGTGATGTTAGCTGTGGGCTTGTCATGTGTGGCCTTTATTTTGTTGAGGTAGGTTCCCTCTGTTCTGGAAAGGAATAGTATGAAACCTCAGCTGGGTTCTTCAGAGAGAATATAGTTGAAGGATCCACCAGAGGGACAGAAAAATACATTTACTAAATCCCACTCCATGCCAGAGTATTTCTCTCTCCTAATGCAATTTTCTAAGCAATCATATGTTTTCCTTCAGAAACTACTCTTAGCGGTACTTACTTCTCTTCTTTGATGAAAGGCAATCAATTTAAGATTTCCCTCT
Organism: Bos grunniens; assembly: GCF_055505025.1. Classification (NCBI taxonomy): domain Eukaryota; kingdom Metazoa; phylum Chordata; class Mammalia; order Artiodactyla; family Bovidae; genus Bos; species Bos grunniens. The sequence goes on along the minus strand of NC_141177.1, from coordinate 26,366,208 downwards.
CAGAGATATTTTTTTTCCCTGAAAGATGTTGAGTGGAAAGCTGTGTTTAAAATCAACCCTGAAGTTGCAAGTTTGTTCCCAGACCATAAGTATGTACCTAAAATTTAGAGAGCCACTGTGGGCATGAGGTGAAGGAGAAAAAAAAAAATACAATTACTGAAAATACTATTTGGAATCTGTAACACCGAGATGGAAATCAAAAGTATATCCTCTTTGAATTATGATTCTCAATGTTTCTTTATGAGCCTATAAAATGAGGCTGCAAAAGACTGTCCATTTATTGAAATACAATTGAGATATTTGAGAAGCTCAATTCGTCCTCAAGATTTGCATTCTTAAAAAGAAGAAATTGATCCATTTCAATGATAATAGCTGAGAAGAAAGAGCATTTGTTTTCTCCTTCATTAATCCTGATAAGGGGGGAAATGGACTAATTTCTAACTAGAAACAAAAGCAAGAAAGAAAATATTGGCATTGGCCTCAATCCATTTTGGTTTTCCAATCACTTTAGGAAAGAAACATTGTAAGTTTAGCCTCTGTGAAAAGATAATATCCAGGGAGAATCTCTGTCTTCCCTCAAACCTAAAATGCAGTAAAATCAATAAGACAAGAAACCCAGGAAACAAAACGAGAGAACATTTTTCTGTTTTTGTAACGTGTTTAGATACTACATCGCATGTGCTACTCGGGCATTTTGTCTTTCTCCAGAACACCTGCCTTTACCTTTTTTTGAGGAAAGGCAAGTATTTAGAAAGCTGAAAACTTCCTCTCACTCAGATATTTCTTCTAAACAACATTAGTGAAGGAGTCAGTGTAAAATATTTCACTAATATGAAATCCCGTACCCAGAATTCAACAGCATTTCTTAAACTCTATTATAGAGGAGCAAGGGGACTGGGAGAAAAGGAAAGGAATAAAAGCAACTCAAAAGACTCTTTGAAAACTTTTCAGACCAAAATTTACTCAAGAATGTATGCTTTCAACCCGATTTCCTAAGTGTGGTTTTCTCAATAATGAAAGAAACTCAACCGGGCGGACTTTGCCCATAATGGAAGGACTTTCAACTTGGCTTCAGCTTTTCTCAAGATTTCCACCTCAAAAGAAAAGAGCCCTCCTGCGACTGCAATTCCGTAGCAAAGAGACTCAAGGAGTGTGTTTTGAGCAAAAGCCTCGATGTGGTTTCTATGGATGCTGGAGGAAAATAAAGGGGGACAGTCATGAGTTCTTTCAGCTGAAGCAGGAAATAAAATATCAAGGGTTGACTCTGCCCTGTGATGAAGAGGCTCCAACCTCAAGGTTACGTGGAACTTGGAAGCGCGTGTAACAAAGGGGAAAGAGTACTAACAGGAAGAGATGGACCCAATTCTTTTAGAATCCTAGGAAGTCAGTCTTTTGTCCTCCCAGCAGCTTTAGAAATTCTGCCTTTTATAACGGGAAACTTAAATTACAGGATTTTTTTTTTTTTGAACTTCAGAAACTCTCCCAGTCTTGGAGTCACAGACTTTGTCTTCCTCTACATATAATCAGTCTGGTTAAAAATGCCCTGGAAATGTAAAACCTCAGTTACACAACTGAAAACGTTCTTGGAAGTACAGATAGGACTCCTAAAGCAACATGAAGGAGAAAGAGAAAATAAAAAGGCAAGAGCATCCCTCCATAGAAATAAATGTGTAAATGCTCATGCTGCGAAATTCATTAAGAAATTTGATTTCTAGATTTTTAAGAACAGCAATTGACGTATTAGAACCATGGAGAAAGTCAAGGCTTTCAAGCATATAAGAAATCTTTACATCATTCCTTGAAGATTTCTCCTCCATCACCCACAAAGGGAATCTGTTTCGCAAGTCAAGAGCACTATAGGAAGGGAGATCCAGATCTAACAGAAAGTGGGAGATGCTTCTAACTGTTGCCTGGAAAGGAGTAGAAATAATGTCGGGAATCCAGAAAATTCCACGTGGGGAAGAGGTAAGGAATGGAGTGGGAGACGAGACTTGGAGCAGATACAAAATTCTGCACTATACACAAAGGCGAAGGGGCTGGGGGAAAAAAACAGAATTTAAAATAGGCAAAACTGGCTACAGGGAGAGAAGACAATCTTTACAAACTCCTGTCTTCCAGCAGTCCCTGGAATCCCCCCTGGGGGTGGTCCCTGGCAGGGTTGGGATTGGGGCACCTGTGCACCTGACCACACATCTGGCCCCTGGTTATTTTCTTTCTTTCTTTTCTAAGTCTACTGAATTAGTTACAATATTACTTCTGTTTTATGCTTTGTTTTTTTGGCTCAGAGGCATATGGGATCTTCGCTTCCAGGTCCGGGATTGAACCTCACCCCCTGCATTGGAAGCCGAAGTCTTAAACACTGGTCCCCCAGGGAAGTCCCCTTGGTTATTTTCTTGAATCAAAGACAGCTGGGTCGATAAGACGACCACTCCCCTCCAAAATTTTCTCCTCCTAAAAGTCCCAGAGTCTGTTTAAAACGCCCGGAGAAAGAAAGGACAACTCATCACATATGTAGAGCAAGGTCCAATAAAAGGAGATTAAAGAAGGAGGTGGGGTAGAACCCAGAAACGTCAGCAGTCATCATCGAAAATTTATTCAGGAAATCTTGACTTCTGTTTAAAATATGTTATTACTAAATTCAAATCAGAAAAAAGAATACATGGCTTAAATTATCATGGAGTAAACTAACTTAAGGGTTTTGAAATAAAGTAGTTTACACGTTTTCTGTGAATGCTGACAGAAAAATAATGAGAAAATTGCATGAATATCCATCAAAGAATGAGGGCTAGAAGCACAAAGAGTGGTTCTCTTGGCTTTCTCAGTCAGACCCCTCGTGAAAATCTAAAAAGAGGGGAAAAAAAAGTCAGCGTGGGGAGAGCAGAAGAAAGATGTGAAGTGGACTGAGCCCCAGAGGATGCTGGTACCCAGAGAGACAGGATGATGGCAGACTGCCACGGAGGGAAATCATAAGGGTGAACATCTCAGAAACTTTCTGCCCCTTCAAGGAGTTTTCAACTTCTTTAGGCAAAAGCAACCTTCAAAACTTCTATCTTGAGAAATGATTAGTCTACCTGATCTCAAATATTTCTCTCCCACAGAGGAAAACAAGCCTGACCATTTTCCTTGCAGAATAGCCTCCAACCCTGTATATTCACTGTGAGTGTCTGCCAAGTATACTTCATTATTACGAAAGTTCTCTCAGGGAAAGAAATCCATACCCAGTGTCTAATAAATACAAGAGGTGGGGAGGGCAGGAGGAAATGAAATAGCATGCAGGAGACGATAAAATTTAGGTTTTAGTATAGAGATATACCGTGTCTAGAAGGTCGAGACTCGCCCCTGATTACAGCTTCTGAGTGTATTTTCTTAGCCAGAACTGACAGATTTGATGCCGCCTCCCGCATGGATTTTTCGAAAAGAAAACTAAGCCCTTTCCTTCCAGGGTTTGGCTTGGAAAAGAGAGAAAGTGAAGGTGGCCTGTCCTCACTAGTGGAGTAACACAGCCTGGAGGATGCCTGCCCCTGCCACTGACCTCATTTGGGGTCCAGGTGACTTGCTGAGTGGCCTCAGGCCACAGGAAGAAAAGCCTTATCCAGGGGAAGGAGCCAGAAGGCAGAGATGGACAGAGACACAAAGGGAAGGAGAGAAAGAGAGAGACAGCAAAAAGAACCAGTTGCAGGGCAAATGGGGAGATGCATGTGCCCAGGTGACCCAGAACAGGTGATCCGACCAGCTGACCCTGAACCAGCCTCTTCAGAGGTAACAGGTTAGGAGTCTGAACAACAGACAGCCCAGAAGCCAACCCATCTGCAAAAAAAGGTGGTGCCCTGTGCCCCCCCAGCCTGGGCATGGAGGACAGGGCACCGCCACACTGATCAAGTTGCAGAAGTGGAATTAGATTTGAAAGAACGGTCAGGTGCGTTTTCAAGTACATGGAGCCCCCCTCCTGCAGGATGGTAGAGGCTGGAAACGGTGGTCTGAGGGCCTCAGGGAAGGGTAGTAGATGAAACGGGATGCCGAGTTAAACCTGAACATCAGGTCAACAATGGATCATTTGTAACATAAGTGTATCCTATTGCCAAGCTTGGGGGCATACTTATGCTAATATATATAACACACACATACGGATGTGTATATATATGTATGTGTGTTTGTGTGTGTGTGTGTTTAGGGGCTTCCCTGATGATACAGTGGTAAAGAATCCGTCTCCCAATGCAGGAGACGTGGGTTTGATACTTGGGTCAGGAAGATCCCCTGGAAGAGAAAATGGTAACCCACTCTAGTATTCCTGCCTGGGAAATCCAATGAACAGAGGACCCTGACGGGCTACAGTCCATGGGGTTGCAAAAGAGTTGGACATAACTTAGCAACTAAAAAACAACAACAATATATATATCAGTTCACTTCAGTTCAGTCGCTCAGTCGTATCCGACTCTTTCTGACCCCATGAATCGCAGCACGCCAGGCCTCCCTGTCCGTCACCAACTCCTGGAGTTCACTCAAACTCATGTCCATCGAGTTGGTGATGCCATCCAGCCATCTCATCCTCTGTCGTCCCCTTCTCCTCCTGCTCCCAATCCCTCCCAGCATCAGAGTCTTTTCCAATGAGTCAAGTCTTCACATGAGGTGGCCAAAGTACTGGAGTTTCAGCTTTAGCATCAGTCCTTCCAATGAACACTCAGGACTGATCTCCTTTAGGATGGACTGGTTGGATCTCCTTGCAGTTCAAGGGACTCTAAAGAGTCTTCTCCAACACCACAGATCAAAAGCATCAATTCTTCGACACTCAGCTTTCTTCACAGTCCAACTCTCACATCCACACATGACCACTGGAAAAACTATTGCCTTAACTAGAAGGACCTTTGTTGGCAAAGTAATGTCTTTGCTTTTGAATATGCTCTCTAGGTTGGTCATAACTTTCTTTCCAAGGAGTAAGCGTCTTTTAATTTCATGGCTGCAATCACCATCTGCAGTGATTTTGGAGTCCAAAAAAATAAAGTCTGACACTGTTTCCACTGTTTCCCCATCTATTTGCCATGAAGTGATGGGACCAGATGCCATGATCTTCATTTTCTGAATGTTGAGCTTTAAGCCAACTTTTCACTCTCCTCTTTTACTTTCATCAAGAGGCTTTTTAGTTCCTCTTCACCTTCTGCCATAAGGGTGGTGTCATCTGCATATCTGAGGTTATTGATATTTCTCCCGGCAATCTTGATTCCAGCTTGTGCTTCTTCCAGCCCAGCGTTTCTCATGATGTACTCTGCATAGAAGTTAAATAAGCAGAGTGACAATATACAGCCTTGACATACTCCTTTTCCTATTTGGAACAAGTCTGTTGTTCAATGTCCAGTTCTAACTGTTGCTTCCTGACCTGCATACAAATTTCTCAAGAGGCAGGTCAGGTGGTCTGGTATTCCCATCTCTTTCAGAATTTTCCACAGTTTATTGTGATCCACACAGTCAAAGGCTTTGGCATAGTCAATAAAGCAGAAATACATGTTTTTCTGGAACTCTCTTGCTTTTTCCATGATCCAGCCGATGTTGGCAATTTGATCTCTGGTTCCTCTGACTTTTCTAAAATCAGCTTGAACATCTGGAAGCTCACAGTTCACGTATTGCTGAAGCCTGGCTTGGAGAATTTTGAGCATTACTTTACTAGCATGTGAGATGAGTGCAATTGTGTGGTAGTTTGAGCATTCTTAGGCATTGCCTTTCTTTGGGATTGGAATGAAAACTGACCTTTTCCAGTCCTGTGGCCACTGCTAAATTTTCCAAATTTGCTGGCATAGTGAGTGCAGCACATTCACAGCATCATCTTTCAGGATTTGAAACAGCTCAACTGGAATTCCATCACCTCCACTAGCTTTGTTCGTAGTGATGCTTTCTAAGGCCCACTTGACTTCACATTCCAGGATGTCTGGCTCTAGGCAGTGATCACACCATCGTGATTATCTGGGTCGTGAAGATCTTTTTTGTACAGTTCTTCTGTGTATTCTTGCCACCTCTTCTTAATATCTTCTGCTTCTGTTAGGTCCATACCATTTCTATCCTTTATTGAGCCCATCTTTGCATGAAATATTCCCTTGGTATCTCTAATTTTCTTGAAGAGATCTCTAGTCTTTCCCATTCTGTTGTTTTCCTCTATTTCTTTGCATTGATCGCTGAGGAAGGCTTTCTTATCTCTTCTTGCTATTCTTTGGAACTCTGCATTCAGATGCTTATATCTAGTTCATCTGAAATTCAGCTTTAACTGGGTGCCTTATATTTGCATCTGCTAACTATGTCCCCACCCCTACAGGGTGTGGGGAAGGGGATCTAACTGGGGACTGGCTGTGCAGAAATATTTCTCCCCCTAGATGAGGCCCCAAGGCAACCCATTTTCTACTGAAATCACCCTCCCCCACTGCCTTGCCCTTGATGACAGAGAATCGAGTGTGTGTTTTGTCATGACAAGGGGAAGGAGGCTGTGTCCACCTGTGCTCATAAATTCAAGGAGAGGAGATGAGAATGGATGCAAGAGTACAGGGTAAAGGATAAAATTTGAAAGAGGTTTCAGTGTGGAAATGTACCCAATGGTTCTTCCCTATTTTTTATAGATAACATCATTCCTCTGATGATAGGTTCTGGGTCTATTTTCTCAGTGAGCATTCTCATGCACTTCCTATCAAATATTTTCAATGCAAATAAAAGTAATTTACTTTTCCAAGAATGTTTTGGTTTGGGTAGAGATGATACTACTTGGTCTTTGGTCACGGCTCCGGGTTATCTTTGTTCTAGAAAGAATAATTACGTCATGCATCACAGGGACAGGATGGGGTGAGTGGGGGTCTTCAGGGCAGAGCTTGCAATCAGCGGTGGAACAGGGATGCCGAGGAGATCCTGGATATAACCGGGAGAGAGAAGCAGAATTCCTGTGGGTAAAAAGTCCAATGGTGGGAGCAGGTGTGGGATAACTTGACAAGGGAGAACCCGAGAGACCTCAGCCAGGTGATCAAGGTCAACATCAGTAACGGTGAGTCATGTGATGGCACACCCTTGATAGGATGTGACAAGAAGGTCAATTCACCTCTGGAGTCTCACTCGCCAAAGCCACCCCCCCCACCCCAGTCTAACCATGATAAAACCATGAGACAAACCCCAGTAGAGGGACACCCTCCACAACACGGAGCAAGAGTCCTCCCAACTGTCGAGGACGTGGAATACAAGGAAAGTTAGAGATGCCGTCAGACACAAGAGGCACCTAAGAACCTTCTGGAAGTCCACACTTCTCTCCTTATTCTTCAGATCTTGGATCCGTGATGCAGCTTTTCCTCTGAGATATGTCAGGAAAGCATTTTTCCTTCCTTGATGGGTCTTGAAGTAAAAAAAAAAATATGTATTTTTTCAGTTCTCCCATTTCAAACCACTTTCTCTAACAGTAGCCAGGGTATTGTGCTGTCTGCCCAAAGTATGTAATTTGCAGAGCTCACTGAGCATGAAAATGTGGGCCATCATTTAAAATGGTTAAGAATTCCAAGATATGGAAGCACCAATAGATGAATGGATAAAATGCCCATCATAGACGGAGGAATGGATATTAAGATGTGGTATATACATGCAATGGAATATTACCCAGCCATAAAAAGAGTGAAATCTTCCCATCTGCAACAACATGGATGAACCTAGAGGGTATTGTGCTTAGTGATTAGTGAAGTAAGTCACACAAAAATACTACATGATATCACTTACATGTGGAATCTAAAGAAAACCGTGAACAAAGATCACCAAACAGAAACAGAGTCATAGTTACAGAGGACAGGGATGGGGGGCACAGAGAAATAGGTGAGGGAGATTACAAGGTGCCAACTTCCAGCTACAAACTAAATGAGTTGTGGTATGAGATGTACAGTGTGGGGGACACAGTTAATAATTATGTGATATCTTTGTATGTGGACAGATGGTAACTAGACTTATCCTGACCGTTTCGAAATGTATAGAAATATCGAATCACTATGTTGTATAATGGGAACTAACATAGTGTTGGAGGTCAATTATACTTCAAAAATAAACTCATAGGAAAAGGGATAAGTTTTGTGGTAACCAGAGGCAGGGGATGGAAGGAGGGGGAGTTAGATGACGATGGCCAGAAGGTACAACCTTCCAGTTATAAAATACTAGGGGCGTAATGTACAATGTGATAAACATAATGAACGCTGCTCTATGTTATGGACAAAGAGTTCTCTTCACAAGGAAAACATTTTTTTAAATTTCTTAAATTTTGTATCTCTATGAGAGGATGGATGTTTGCTAAACTTATTGTGATCTTTTCATAACGTGTGTAAGTCAACTCCTACTGCTGCCTGCCTTAAACTGATACAGTGCTGTGTGTCAGCTGTTTCTCAGTAAAACTGGAAGGAAGAAAGAATTTCAAGTCAGCCCAGCAGAGCAAGCACGGGGCCTTCCGAGTTTGGCCCTGTGTGCTGCGCAGCTCCCAGGCACGCTAGGGTTTCCCTCAGCAGGTATTGACTGCTAAGATGGGAGAAGCCCATCTTCACATCAACAAGGAAAAGAACCAACACAACAATTCTTCAAGGACAGATAGAGCTGAGGAATGGAGCTTTTGTAAAATGGCATTATGTGGACTGAGGCGAGACTGTGTTTCAAATTGAGGAACACACCTCTCTGTGTTGTTAGTCCCCAAAGGACCCCGAGACCCCCTGACCCCTGGCTGACCTTTCTTCTCAGGGAGGAACCCAAAGTCCACAATGGGGAGAGAGGGATTCTGTGGGAAGGAGAGGCTCAGTTGGGTTGTTTTCTCTTTTATTCATTTTCAGAAGGTCTGGAGGAGTGGTGGTTGTCACACACACACACACACACACACACACACACACACACACACACATACACACACACACACACTACACACACAAGGATTAACTTTTCAACAGCAGACACATGATGAAGGCAGTTGTCAGTTTTGGCCCTTGGGAAAATTGGAAAGGCCTTGAGAGAATTCTTCAAAGTCTGTCCCCAGTTTCTGCCATGTGTTTGGGATAAAGCACAGGTAGGCTTTAGGTTTGATAAATAAAACTGTCATCCAACCACAGTCCCTGTGTTTATGGAGTTGTGTATGTGTGTGTTCAGTAATGATCCACTCTTTGCGGCACCCCCTGGACTGTAGCCCACCAGGCTCCTCAGTCCATGGAATTCTCCAGGCAAGAATGCTGGAGTCGGTTGCCATTTCCTTCTCCAGGGGATCTTCCTGACCCAGAGATGGAACTCGCATCTCTGGCACTGGCAAGCAGATTCTTTCCCATCTGAGCCACCAGGGAAGCCTGTTTATGGAGTTGTAGGTTCTTTCACAGATGCAGCGGAGTTCCCCTGCATTCTGGCAAGGCCACCTTGCCACTCAACCTCCCCCCAGCCTTGTACCCAGAGCAGCAAAAAGGCAGATGTGGGGAGGAGACCACTGGCCACAATGGCGAACCTGTGCGGCATAAAGCCAACCGTTTGGCGGTTACTGAGTCAACCAGGAGCTGGAAGGATTTACTCACCTTCACGCACAGATGCCTTCCCTCTGTGCTGCTGTATCCTAGTCTGTGCAGTGTGAGGAACCCGGCACTGCCTATTGGGGTGCTTGAGTTAGATGAGTGGGTACCACACACACCATGCTCAGGACCTGGGATAAAACTCAGGTCTATATTGTTATCTTAGTCATTAATTTGTGGTCTATAGCCCATGTCCCTCGACCTAGAACATCAGCTCCAGGAGGGAGGGGACCTGACCTGCCTCAGTGGTCCCCGTTTTTCCAGCACCTAAAGGGCTTGAGGGAACAGCACATATTAGCTGCTTGATAAATACCCTTGGAATGAGAGTGCAACCTCGTCAGCCTGACTCTGAAACTTAGGCCAGATGCTGCTTTTCACCTTCATTCCTCCCAATGGCAGCTCTCACTCCTGCACAGAGGTTTCTTGCCCTTTGTGACTGTAGATGCATCTCCAGAGAGAGGTTCTGCAAGGGTTAATATGTGTGCAGCATCTCAGCGCCTCAGGCAGGGGTCCCAGGGCGCATCCGCAGTTGGTCAGGCTTTAGAGAAAAGCTCATTTTCTGATGAATTCACAGCAGTCCTTCCACGCCACCCCCATGAATGAGATCAGTAATGATTTGACTCTGCTCCACTATTCCCACTGATTATAATCATATTTAAAAACCCTGATCATTTTTTTAAACTGCATTTAATGTCAATCTGCATTCATCAAGAATTTTTTTTTTCTTTAAAGGGGTTGTTCTCTTTAAAATCTCCATATGAATTTTGAAGGTAACGGGCTCTGAGCCTGAAGGTAATCTGAAGAAGAAGATTAAAGGTGACCACAACCCTGTTTTCCTCAGGAAGAGAAACAGAGCCTTGAAACTTACAAGCCAGCTCACGTTTCCGCATTCCATACAGCTTCCACCCTCTCTATTCCATCAAAATTAATTTTCTTGTCAGGGATACATAGGTATAACCACAAGCTCTCCCTGGTTGATGAGTGGGGGAGGGGGGCTACCAGGAGGAAACAGTAGGATACGTGTACATAATGGGACACCCTCACGCAGTTATGACAGTTTGATGTCTCGTTCTGGGTAAATAACAGCAAGGTGTTTTTCCTACTCTTATTACTGTAGCTCACCATATAATTTGAGATTCCATCAGTGGGCGACGTTGAAAAAGCTGCAAAGACCTAACAGAAGAGAAAGGATGAAGCCACGCACTGTGAGATGTAGGCTCTGGAATTGTGGGGACCTAGGAGGCAAGCTGGCTCCTTGTTTGGCCATCACAGGCATGGGGGGAGCATGCCAAAGGGATTCAAAGCAGAAGCGCATGAGACTGAGAGAACCTGGGGAGGAGACACACCCCCGAGCTTGTCAGCATGAACACGGGTGTTTAGTAACAAGATTCTTCAAGTGGTATCACTTGCTCTCTGGAGATAAACAAACAAAAACATGTTTTTTCTCAAACTAGAATTTTAAAGTTCTGTCATTTTTTTGTTTTAACTTGTGATGGAGAGTAGGGTAAGGAATAAGATGTCACTGCTGCCCAGAGAGACGAGCTCAGGCACAGAGAGAAAATCTTAGCACATACACAGCACCTGGAGAATGGCATTCCTGGCATGAATATTCATTGAATTTAAAGTTTGGACTTTTACCCCGTCTATATCTCTAGCCCTTGTGGCAGAGCCTGAGAGTTGCCTCCCTGTTTCTGATCCTTTTTCTTAGCAACGAAAACCCACTTTCTGGATAGGGTGTGCTGCTCTGCTAAAAACGACATTTTCCAGTTTTTCTTGCAGCCAAGTATGACTAGGTAACTAAATGTTGGGCAAAAAGATGCGAGAGGATATGATCTATGCACTTTCCAAGGCAGGCCCTTGAAGGAAGGGCTGGTCCCCTTTCAGTCCTCCTTTGCCTTTCTAGTAGCTGGACTGCAGACGTGATGGCAGGAGCTGAAGAAGCCATCCTAGACCACAAAACAAGAAAAGCAAGGAGACAAGGAGAGCAGAGCAACAAGACAGGAGGAACCTGGGTCCCTACCATGAAACCACCATCCTAGATTGTTCTGCTGCTGCTAAGTCACTTCAGTTGTGTCCGACTCTGTGCGACCCCAGAGACAGCTCACCCGGCTCCGCCATCCCCGGGACTCTCCAGGCAAGAACACTGGAGTGGGTTGCCATTTCCTTCTCCAATGCATGAAAGCGAAAAGTGAAAGGGAAGTCGCTCAGTCGTGTCCAACTCCTAGCAACCCCATGGACCGCAGCCCACCAGGCTCCTCTGTCCATGGGATTTTCCAGGCAAGAGTACTGGAGTGGGGTGCCCATTGCCTTCTCCTAGACTGTTCTAGTTACACACAATAGTTATTTGTGAGAGGAATAAAACTTTTCATATCCTTTTAAATTCAGTTATTTTCAGTTTTCAAGAGAGAAGCCAAAGCTTTATCATACTTAGTACCACAGTGATGAGAAATATTTTACTGTAGGAGTCTAATAAACTTTAGACTATTATCTAAACTTTGGTTAGCATGTGTGTGCGTGCTCAGTTATGTCCAACTCTTTGCAACCCCATTGACTGTAGCCCTCCAGGCTCCTCTGTCTGTGGGATTCTCTAGGCAAGAATACTGGAGTGGGTTGCCATTTCCTTCTCCAAGGGATCTTCCCGACCCAGGGATCGAACCCATGTCTTCTGTGTCTCCTGCATTGGTAGGCAGATTCCTTACCACTGAGCCACCTGGCAAGCCCTAAACTTTGGTTATCCCCATACAGTCTTGACAAATTTGGTTTGCCTGTTGACCAACAAGTATTAAGCCTTCACCCGTTTTTTCTTATCTACAAATTATCTGGGCCAGGGATCAGCAAACTACAGCCTGCAGACCAATCCTGACCCTCTGTCTACTTTTATAAAGTTTTATTGAAACACAGCCATTCCCATTCATTTACATATTGTTTGTGGCCATCTTCTCCCTAACATGTCAATGTTGAGTTGTTGCAACAGAGACTTTATGGTCAGCAATGTTAAAGAAACATGTATTATCTGACCTTTACAGAGAAAGACCACCAGCCCCACTCTCCCTGCTTATAGCCAACCAACTTCCAGGATGTGAGTGATGCCATCCTAGATTGGCCAGTCTCAGCCATTCCCACAAGGATCCCACAGATGCATGACCAAACCCAGCAAGACTTGAGTGCCAATTCAGCCAAACCTGATAGCCCACTAACCCAAAGATTCATGAGCAAGAATAAATACTCCTAAACTACTGAGTTTAGGGGTGTTTTGTTACACCACAGTAGCTAACATATCACAGGTAAACCTATGTTTGACATAGATACCGCTATATAGTAAATATATGTGTCATTACATTTGATACAAGAGATGTGTATTTATGATGATTAATATGCATATTTGGGGATGACACAAATTCCTTCAGAATATTTGTTTATAAATATTGGATGTAAATATATTACATTTGGGGACGTCCAATGATAACTAATGAGATTGGGAACGAGAAGCATAAGATTTCATAACCTTGGTCTAGTGGCAGATTGCCCACATATTTTAGCACTTGCTTGCTATATAATCTTATTTCTGCATCTTTAAAATGAGTGTAGGAGAGTATAATTATGGTTGATTTGCATTGTTGTGTGGCAGAAACCAACACATTGTAAAAATTAAAAAACAACAAAAAAATTTTAATGAGTATAATTTTAGCACTTTTGTATTTCCATCAAGAATTTTACAAGGGGTAATAAAAGGGCTCAGAATAGTGACTAGTGATGGGGACCACCCATCAATATTAGCTAGGATTATTCCTATTGTGGTTCTTATTAGATAATACACTGCAGACAAATTATAATTTGTCTGAGCAATGAATGGAATTGAAGTTTGAGAATAAAAGTGTTTACAATAAAAGACTTTGAAATGAATGACTTTTAAAAATAATGCATGTTAGTCACTCAGTTGTGTCCGACTCTTTGAGACCCCATGGATGTAACCCACCAGGCTCCTCTGTCCCTGGGATTCTCCAGGCAAGAATACTGGAGTGGATTGACATTCCCTTCTCCAGAGGTTCTTTCCGACCCAGGTCTCCTGGATTGGAAGCAGATTCTTTACCATTTGAGCTACAGGGAAGTCCTTTTAAAATAAGGCATGGACTTTGAAAACAAACTTATGTTTACCAAAGAGGAGACTTGATGGTGGGGAGGGATAAATCAAGAGTTTGGGATTAACATATACCCACCACTATATATAAAATAATCAACAAGAACCACTGTAATTAGCACAGGGAACTTTACTCAATATTCTGTAATAGCCTATATGGGAAAAGAATCTGAAACAGAATGGATATGCATATATGTAAACTGAATCACTTGGTTTCAAAAAGTTGATGGGAGGGAGGACCTTGAATACACATTTAGTCATTTTTCCTGGGAGGTGAGGACACAGTTATAAGCGTTGGGTGTTGTTGCAAACAAGTCCCTTGAAGATTGCTTTAAAAAACAAAATAGGATGTGTTTATTTTGTGGAAATTTCAAACAGGCATCTACCTGAGAAATGAAAGTGACTGTCCTAATGTTATGTAAATGGGTGCTCACGTGGTGGATAAATTTCTACGATGGCATTGTGCTCAGATTCTAAAAGTACTAAATCTCAAAGAGCTGGGTTGAAAGTGAAGATGCTGTGCTCGGAAATCTCTATTAGGTGACTCAAACCAGGGGCTCTGGCAATGACAAAAGCCATCTTAAAGATTCATGCTACAAGTTCAGCTAGAATGGCTTTGTGAAATGTGAGTAAAAAACATAATGTCCCTACACCGATCTTTTATGTAATGTGTGGTTTAAAGGACTGTGTGCAACTACCTGAATACATAAAACAGTATAAGGAGAAGTTTGCCTACTTCATCTCCATATTGAGGTTGTATTTCAGGTGGTCCAGAAACTCCTTTGGATCTTTGTGTTGAGAAAATAGGAGATAGCCTTATTGTTCAGTTGCTAAGTTGTGTCCGACTCTTTACAACCTGCTGGACAGCAGCACGCCAGGCTCCTTTGTCCTTCACTATCTCCCCGAGTTAGCTCAAATTCATGTCCATTGAGTCAATGATGCTATCTAACCATATCATCCTCTACTACCCCCTTCTCCTTTTGCCTTATATTGAGGTAAAACTAGTAAACATTAATAGCTGTGATTCACGATTTGTAGATAGTCGGTGTCTTGCTCTCTTGTGTAACTGACTTATCAAGAAGTCAGTTACAGAAGAAACTTGGGAAGAGTGAGAGAAGCCAGAAGAAGTTTAGACAACAAGGATTTTGGGAGATGGCCACAGGGAGCTCTGGAGAACAAACCATAATCACAAAACTCATTCTTCCTGAAGGCAAAAAGCCTGAGTGGTCCTGTCCCTCCATCAATCAATCAATCAAGGACTGTGGACCAGCCTTCAGCAACTGTGTGTATGTTCAGTTCAGTTCATTCGCTCAGTCGTGTCCAACTCTTTGTGACCCCATGGACTGCAGCACACCAGGCCTCCCTGTCCATCACTAACTCCTGGAGTTTACTCAAACTCATGTCTGTTGAGTTGGTGATGCCATCCAACCATCTCATCCTCTGTCATCCCCTTTTCCTCCCACCTTCAATATTTCCCAGCATCAGGGTCTTTTCCAATGAGTCAGTTCTTCCCATCAGGTGGCCAAAGCATTGGGGTTTCAGCTTCAGCACCAGTCCTTCCAATGAATATTCCAGACTGATTTCCTTTAGGATGGATTGGTTGGATCTCCTAGCAGTCCAAGGGACTCTCAAGAGTCTTCTCCAACACCACAGTTCAAAAACATCAATTCTTCAGCACTCAGCTTTCTTTATAGTCCAACTCTCACATCCATACATGACTACATGTATGTTGGGGGAAAGTAATTCCCATCAGTCAAGGGCCAATCCCTTGGAGAAGGTACACATAAAGAGATGTGCACCCAGTCTGAAAAGGGATCTGGGCAGGACACCAGTGGCTTTCACCAGAACTGTCACCCTATAGTACAGAGTGAAATGGTCTTGCTCTTTGCTCTCCTCTACCAGGAAACAACACTGGGCTGTGATAGATATAGAGAACAAATGTATGAACACCAAGGTGAAAGGTGGAAGGGGAGATGGGGTAAATTGAAAGATTGAGACTGACATGTATACACTACTATGTTAGGTAGCATCCCCAACTCATTGGATATGAATCTGAGCAAATTCTGGGAGATAATGAAAGACAGGGGAGCCTGGAGTGCTGCAGTCCCTGGGGTCATAAAGAGTCAGACACGACTTAGAGACTGAACAGTAACAGTGATGTGCAAGGGAGATAACTGATGAGAACCTATTGCAGAGCACAGGGAACTCCAACCAAAGCTCTGTGGTGACCTAAATAGGAAGGAAATCCAAAAAAGAGGGGATGTATGTAGACATCTGACAGAATTTGGTCCACTGGAGAAGGGAATGGCAAACCACTTCAGTATTCTTGCCTTGAGAACCCCATGAACACTATGAAAAGGCAAAGTGATAGGATACTGAAAGAGGAACTCCCCAGGTCAGTAGGTGCCCAATATGGTACTGGAGATCAGTGGAGAAATAACTCCAGAAAGAATGAAGCTATGGAGCCAAAGCGAAAACAATACCCAGTTGTGGATGTGACTGGTGATAGAAGCAAGGTCCGATGCTGTAAAGAGCAATATTGCATAGGAACCTGGGATGTTAGGTCCATGAATCAAGGCAAATTGAAAGTGGTCAAACAGGAGAAGGCAAGAGTGAACATCAACATTCTAGGAATCAGTGAACTAAAATGGACTGGAATGGGTGAATTTAACTCAGATGACCATTATATCTACTACTGCAGGCAGGAATCTCTTAGAAGAAATGGAGTAGCCATCATGGTCAACAAGAGTCCGAAATGTAGTACTTGGATGCAATCTCAAAAGTGACAGAATGATCTCTGTTCATTTCCAAGGCAAATCATTCATTATCACAGTAATCCAAGTCTATGCCCCAACCAGTAACACTGAAGAAGCTGAAGTTGAATGGTTCTATGAAGACCTACAAGACCTTTTAGAACTAACACCCAAAAAAGACGTCCTTTTCATTAAAGGGGACTGGAATGCAAAAGTAGGAAGTCAAGAAATACCTGGAGTAACAGGCAAATTTGGCCTTGGAATATGGAATGAAGCAGGGAAAAGGCTAAAAGAGTTTTACCAAGAGAACGCACTGATCATACCAAACACCCTCTTTCAACAACACAAGAGAAGACTCTACACATGGACATCACCAGATGGTCAACGCCGAAATCAGATTGATTATATTCTTTGCAGCCAAAGATGGAGAAGCTCTATACAGTCAGCAAAAACAAGACCAGGAGCTGATTGTGGCTCAGATCATGAACTCCTTATTGCCAAATTCAGACTTAAATTGAAGAAAGTAGGGAAAACCACTAGACCATTCAGTTCAGTTCAGTTCAGTCGCTCAGTCGTGCCCGACTCTTTGCAATCATTCAACTATGACCTAAATCAAATCCCTTATGATTATACAGTGGAAGTGAGAAATAGATTTAAGGGACTAGATCTGATAGATAGAGTGCCTGATGAACTATGGACAGAGGTTCATGACATTGTATAGGAGACAGGATCCCCATGGAAAAGAAATGCAAAAAAGCAAAATGGCTGTCTTGGGAGGCCTTACAAATAGCTGTGGAAAGAAGAGAAGTGAAAAGCAAAGGAGAAAAGGAAAGATATAAGCATCTGAATGCAGAGTTCCAAAGAATAGCAAGGAGAGATAAGAAAGCCTTCCTCAGCGTCAATGCAAAGAAATACAGGAAAACAACAAAATGGGAAAGACTAGAGATCTCTTCAAGAAAATTAGAGATACCAAGGGAACATTTCATGCAAAGATGGGCTCGATAAAGGACAGAAATGGTATGGACCTAACAGAAGCAGAAGATATTAAGAAGAGGTGGCAAGAATACACAGAAGAACTGTACAAAAAAGATCTTCACAACCAAGATGATCACAATGGTGTGATCACTCACCTAGAGCCAGACATCCTGGAATGTGAAGTCAAGTGGGCCTTAGAAAGCATCACTACGAACAAAGCTAGTGGAGGTGATGGAATTCCAGTTGAGCTATTTCAAATCCTGAAAGATGATGCTGTGAAAGTGCTGCACTCAATATGCCAGAAAATTTGGAAAACTCAGCAGTGGCCACAGGACTGGAAAAGGTCAGTTTTCATTCCAATCCCAAAGAAAGGCAATGCCTAAGAATGCTCAAACTACTGCACAATTGCACTCATTTCACATGCTAGTAAAGTAATGCTCAAAATTCTCCAAGCCAGGCTTCAGCAATACATGAACTGTGAACTTCTAGATGTTCAAGCTGGTTTTAGAAAAGGCAGAGGAACCAGAGATCAAATTGCCAACATCCACTAGATCATTGAAAAAGCAAGAGAGTTCCAGACAAATATGTATTTCTGCTTTATTGACTATGCCAAAGCCTTTGACTGTGTGGATCACAATAAACTGTGGAAAATTCTGAAAGAGATGGGAATACCAGACCACCTGACCTGCCTCTTGAGAAACCTATATGCAGGTCAGGAAAGCAACAGTTAGAACTGGACATAAACAACAGACTGGTTCCAAATAGGAAAAGGAGTTCATCAAGGCTGTATATTGTCACCCTGCTTATTTAACTTCTATGCAGAGTACATCATGAGAAACACTGGGCTGGAAGAAGCACAAGCTGGAATCAAGATTGCTGGGAGAAATATCAATAACCTCAGATATGCAGATGACACCACCCTTATGGCAGAAAGTGAAGAGGAACTAAAAAGCCTCTTGATGAAAGTAAAAGAGGGGAGTGAAAAGTTGGCTTAAAGCTCAACATTCAGAAAACGAAGATCATGGCATCTGGTCCCATCACTTCATGGCAAATAGATGGGGAAACAGTGGAAACAGTGTCAGACTTTATTTTGGGGGGCTCCAAAATCACTGCAGATGGTGATTGCAGCCATGAAATTAAAAGACACTTACCCCTTGGAAGGAAAGTTATGACCAACCTAGATAGCATATTCAAAAGCAGAGACATTACTTTGCCAACAAAGGTCCGTCTAGTCAAGGCTATGGTTTTTCCAGTGGTCATGTATGGATGTGAAAGTTGGACTGTGAAGAAAGCTGAGTGCTGAAGAATTGATGCTTTTGAACTGTGGTGTTGGAGAAGACTCTTGAGAGTCCCTTGGACTGCAAGGAGATCCAACCAGTCCATTCTAAAGGAGATCAGTCCTGGGATTTCTTTGGAAGGAATGATGCTAAAGCTGAAACTCCAGTACTTTGGCCACCCCATGCGAAGAGTTGACTCATTGGAAAAGACTCTAATGCTGGGAGGTATTGAGGGCAGGAGGAGAAGGGGACGACAGAGAATGAGATGGCTGGATGGCATCACTGACTTGACGGACGTGAGTTTGAGTGAACTCCGGGAGTTGGTGACGGACAGGGAGGCGTGGCGTGCTGCGATTCATGGGGTCACAAAGAGTCAGACACGACTGAGCGACTAGACTGAACTGAACTGATGTGGACATTTAGCTGTTTGGCTATACAGAACAAACTGATATAGCAGTGTAAAGGAACTACACTCCAATTTAGAAACAAATAAAAACAAGAACTAAAAAGAATGGGTTGTGATAAATGTCTTTTGTTCCTTGATTTCAGCAGTCATTCCTCCATCTTCTTGGAATATCTCTTCTCAATATAAGTGGGCTGGTTTTTAACCAATCACCACTTCCCATCTCCAGGAGCAAGCAAATTCCACTCATTTGGACAAACAGAAGGCTCAGGGCTAGATACAGGACCCAAATCTCACTAAGTCAGAGTTGGTGCTGGATTTCAATTCAATTCAAATAGGACACTTCCTACTGCAATTGTTAAGAGGGTAGGATGCATGCCGGGGGCCACTTCATGCCAGGGAACAAAGTACCCCCCGCCCAACCAAAAAGGTCAGCTCAGATAGGAAGAGGGATAAACAGAGCCTTGGTGATATTGTTTGAGTCTCTGGGCTTCTTGTTTCACAAGCAATTATGTGCTTAAATCTTTTTGAGTTGGATTTTGGTCCCATGCTACCAACAATTATATCAATAAGCCATGACAAACTGTTTTCCTCTTACAGACATTGCTTACTTTCCTTCTGTCCCAGCAAAGGAGGTGGGTGGGTGCCATGGGTATTCCTCCCCTCTCCCACCCTACCACTTTCCTAACCATATTCAAAGTGGGATTAAGAATTTACCAAACCTCGCCTAGTGACAGACTTAAAATTCAAAGCTTGATTGTCTGCTCCTAGTCCCCGGAAAACCATCCAACGTGGGGACACATCATGACTCCACTGAAAGGAGCCAGTCTCTTCTATAAAGAGGCACTTCCAATGGACAGTGATTAATCTAGTTTCCCATTCTTCGAAGCAAAATAATAGAGCAATCATCATTTTCTTCCTTATCTAACTACGCAGATGACGGCTTCATGACTCCTCAAATTTATTGAGTAGCAAAACTGGAGAGAAATATGTCCTCTGTCCTCAGAAGCATTGAAAGCCTCAAGCTGTCAGAACCAACGCAAGTCTTACTAAACAAGCTGCAGAAAATCCAGGAAGAGATGGGAAAGGTAAACAAACACAAAACCCAAAAGAACTTCTTCCTCTTCAAGGAAACTTCCAGACTAAACAAGGCTACGTGGTTTTTCTTAGTTTTGATACAGGATGACTTGCTGCTGCTGCTGCTGCTAAGTCACTTCAGTCATGTCCGACTCTGTGCAACCCCATAGATGGCAGCCCACCAGGCCTCGCCGTCCCTGGGATTCTCCAGGCAAGAACACTGGAGTGGGTTGCCATTTCCTTCTCCAGTGCATGAAAGTGAAAGTGAAAGTGAAGTCGCTCAGTCATGTCCGACTCTAAGCGACCTCATGGACTGCAGCCCACCAGGCTCCTCCGTCCATGGGATTTTCCAGGCAAGAGTACTGGAGTGGGGTACCGTTGCCTTCTCCGGACAAGATGACTTAAGTCACTAAATAATGTTCCTCATTTCTTAATTTACAGAAAAATATGAGTGCATTGAATCTATAATGAAATGTTACTTAAATGAATCCAAATTAATTTAAATTAAGCATTATAGAATGTAGCATTTAAAATGTATAGCAGATAGAGATTAATAAGGGAAAAATGAAGAGCTTTCCCCCTCCCTCCACTTAGCAACATGCAGTATTCTGCTCTGCAGAATGAAAAGGGAAAGAAAAGAACAAACCATAACAGACCCAGGAAGCAGTTTTAAAAGGAAAATAATTGCTTTCATATTAAAACATACAAAACGAATTTCTTTTGAACCATTAATGTGTGGATTTTAAAAAATCAATAGCATACTCTATTTAATCCACTCGAACAAAGATAAATGGGAATTCGTGTCTCTGGTTCTCGGTAGTGTTTTCTCTCATGCTTTTTGGAATCACTGTGCCATGTAATTTCTGTTGTTGTTTTGTCTATGACACTTGGAGAAGCTCGGGTCTCAACATTTTTGGAGACAAAGGGAGCTCAGTGAAATGGGCTTGGTTTACCCGTCAGACAATGTAACAGCACAGAAGATGCTCCATCAGTGGCCCCTGAGAGCGTGGAGGGCCGAGTGAAGGAAGTGGGGCCATGTGCAAAGAGCAACCAGCTCATCCAAGCAGCAAGAGCAGATGGACGCTGTGTGCAGGCATCAGGGCAGAAGGGCACGCCAGTCAGGAGGGGACACAGGAAACCCAGGAGGGGCTGGGCAGAGGGGAGGCCTCCCCTGGTACAGGAACACATGATAAGCCAGCCTGGCAGGTGATGCCACCAAAACCAGGACAGAAGCCAAGACACACCTTGAAGCACCAAGGCTGAAAAGCACACACTTATTGGGAGGGGCCAGCGAGGGCTTCAGGGACAAGGAGGAGAAGTCTCCCCTTCCTGCGTCTCCGTGGTTGCCCACATGCGTGCCCACATGCCACATTCCACTGTGGCTTCCTGGTGTGCATGGATTCAAAAGTGCCCCTCCCACATTCTCGGGGAAGGGGGAGGAAAAGGGGTCATTTCCCTCAAATCCATTCATGCTAAAAGAACTGTAAGCACACCGGCTTCAGCATGTAGGGGTGGGGGCTGACATAGGGAGTGGGGGCAGCCTTCCCAAGCCCCCTGGCAGCTGGCAAAGGTCTCAAAGCTCCTGACAATACTGGGGCTCAGACCAGTGTGTATGCATGCGCTTGTTTTTTTTAAATGTGAATTCACTCTTGTCATGTAAAAATCGGGAGATTTAACTTAATGGAAAATTCTGGGTTTCTGGTTCCTTAGTAGAGATTAAAAGTCATGATCTGGGATGCTCACTGTCAAATAAGATATTAAGCCCTGTTTTAAACGATAGATATAAGCGATATCTCAACAGCCCTATCAAATGGATACTGGCACTTTTCGTCTTGGAGTTATAGACGGAGAAACTGAGGTAAGGGTGCCGCTGAGACCAGCCGAGGACACAGGACCGCAGCCTCCCTCCAAACCGATTCGGGAGATGCTGTCCCACTGGTGCCCCTGCTGGGCTGGCTGCTGCAGGCTTGCTCCTTCCCTGCATCTCTGGGTTAGAACATTTGCTTCCTTTTTTTTTTTTTTTTTTAATATTTCTAACGTGTGCTTCTTAAAAACATGGTCAGCTTTGAAGGACAACTGGTTTGTTTCCAAGCTGGGGAGGATAGAAACACCTCACATCCATGACACAGAAAGACTGAAAAGCCCTGTTTGTTGTGCAAGGAGCCAGGAGTCTGCGTTTGCAGCAGAATCCCGTATCCTGCTCACATACCAGGATGGGGAGCCGGCCAAGGTCCTGCAGCCCACCCAAACCCCTGCCCGGCCCCGTTTAGTCCTTTATTTCACCCTCATCCTATCACTCTTCTCTTTTCTTCCCCTCTCCTTCCCTCCATCCTCGGCTGGGGCTTCTGCCTCCTCTCTTAGCTTTGGTTTTTATTCTTGCACATCTGGGTGGCATTTCTCATTTATAAGAAAAATGGGAGGACAGGAAAGAGCCGGGGTCCCCTGCATGCTGAAACAGTGGCAAGGGCCATTTCTTGAGCAGAAGAGGTCCTGCCTATCTCAAAAATGGGGTGGGGAGGGGGTCTTAAGATGAAAACCCTCCTCTCCCATCCCTGGGCTATAGTCATCTAAATTCCAAAGAACAGAAAATAAATTCGTGCCAAGGGGTCCTCTGGTAGTCAGAGCAGTCCCCTCCCCACGTGAGTCAGGGTCCGATCCACAAGGGACCCACAACTGGGCAAGATCAGAGTCCCCCACAGAGGGACCCCGAATTTGGGCTTTCAGCAGGGCTCCCAGACGGAAGGAGCCAGCCTCGCTGCCTGCTCCTAGACGCTAGGGGGCGCCCTTGAAGCTTGGAAGACAATTTCCATCAAATAAAAAGTGTTTTTTTTTTTTCCCCGCTTCGGTAATAAATTCACAGGGCTTGTTTTTTAACCCCCATCAGAGGTTAGAATAGTTTCATAAAAAAAGTTTTGGTAAATTCATGGGCAACTTTTGAGGTTATATGAGGTTGTTGTTTTAAAAAAAAAATAGAAAAAGAGAAAGAGAAAAACAGCCTTTCTCTGTACTCATGTAAGACTCAGCATCACCAGGCGTGAGGGCGGACGGGAGTCGGGGCTTCGGGCTTCTGTATTTTTCCACTAGGGTCCGCACACAGGGGGATTCTCGGGGCGGGGGCGGGGGGGTGGTCCCTGCTGCCCACCAGCTAGGGGGCAGGTCCCCCGGGGAGCAGAGTCCCAGCTCTCTTGATGCACCTGTTCGGGTGCCACAGAGCCGCCCACAGCCCCAATGCCCATCAGAGGTGCCCACCCGCAGTCCGGACGAGTGCTGGTCACCGCTCTTGCACTCCTTTCTTCCTGGCAGGGAGTCGAGAACAAAGCAAAAAAAGTTCCAGTCCCCACCCCCACCAACCCCAACTCTGGAATAGGGGTTAAAAAGAATAAGAACTTTATCTCAGATTGATAAGAAAGGAGACAAGAGGAGGCAGAAGAAAAACAGCGCGGTTATGAGAGGGGGCGTCGTACATTAACTATGATTCAGAGGCTGAGATGCACTGAGTTCATTTTTCAATCTGCCTTTTGCGAAGGGGGAAAAAAATCAGGAAATTATAGAAAATTGAGAAACAAACATCTCCGAGAGTGCTTTGCACCCGGGGGTGCTTAATGAACACTTAATAATTTCAAACGCGAGTACTTAGAGAAATAGCTTTTGTCCATTCCCGGCATGCCAGGTGCCTCGTAGCAAAAAGGGAGAGCTGAAGTGACTGAAAATGATCGCTAATGTCTGTGCGGAGCGGGTGGGGGCACAAAAATTACTTCTTCGTGTCTCTGAAAGTTAGGGAAATAAACAAGCAAAAATATAGAGCTTTAGCAAAAGAAAAAAAGCGTTAGAATGCAACTTGAGTTTCTTTTCCTCCATGTTTGAACTTGGGCAGGACTCCTAATTAGAATGGAGAATGGCCCTGACATCCCCCTGCTGACCCCAAGGGGCCATATTGAAAATTAGAAGAAGAAATTCCAGTGCTCAAGCAGGAAGCAAAGCTTGTTGGACCCGATTCCCCTGTGCTCCCTGCCAGCATCCAACCTTGGGGCAAAGGCCACAGTGAATGCATTTATTTAGAGAAAGGCAGTGTCCCTAAGCAGAACTCACAGTGCCAGGAAGGCGCCAGAACCCAAAGGATTATTCAAATCCCTTTGTCCCCTCTACCTTTGGGGCCAGTCTCGCTCACAGGCCATCTGTACCCAAGTGCATAAATTCATGTGCCCCCGAGCACCCACTGACTCCATACCACCTAGCTCCCCATCTGAATTTCACTGTTCCTTGATTCATCCCCTTGACCTGTAGAAGTCTTTCCCAGACTTGGGTGGAAGGATAACCCACAGCCCCCACTGTCAGCCAGGATAACCACTGTGACACCCACAAAGTCCTTTCAATGCGTGACACAGCCTCTTTCTAACTCACCATCTCATGTAGATTGGGTATCTTGCCAGTCCCCTGGACAGATGAGTGGGCTATCTAGACTGGCCTCATGGGCTCTTCAAGTGCCAGGTCAGTGAGTCTCTGATACCTATGGACTCAGACACGGCCCCATTTTACAGATCAGGATCTGAGGGAAAGGGAAAGGATGACCTTGGCCAAGGAAGTAGTAAGAAGAAAAGTCAGGACTTGAATTCTTCAGACTCCAGAAACAAAGTTTCTTGCCCTGCACTACTACTGGCCGAATGAGGGGCTGAAAGAGAGGGAGGAAGAAGGAGCATTTGGCATTTTTTAAATTATTTGGCTTTCCAAGGTCTATTGTAGGAAGCAACTGGGTAGGATGAAGTATCTGTCCTAAGAGGGTACCTGTAAATCTACAGACAGGAAAAAAAACAGAACCTAGTTCTCAAATTCTAGTTAGAGGTTGAAACCCAACCTCTCTCAAGACTTAGTCAGGCAGGTGTTAAAGATGTATTAGCATCAAAGGGTGACTTCCTTTGTGATGTAATCAAGAGGCTTACAAAGGAACTGAGGCTTACAAATGACCTTCTCATTGTGACTCAATGCAGTTGGTCTACTTATCACTTAAGAGTTGTTGACGCCATTCAGGTCTCACTTTGCTACTAATCCCTTCGTTAAAATTCACCTTTAAAATTAACCCTAAAGGCTCGCCTGTTCCCCAAAGCAAAACAGCCTGGCCCCTCCGGAAGATCAGGTCCCAGGTGGAGGTCAGAGAGGAAAGACCCAACTAGGTGACCTGAACCCTCCATGGTTTTGTCCCCCATTGGTAGGTCTGTTGAAATCATCACTTCTCCTCTTGCTTCATCCTCTGATGCCATTTGTCTACCAGTCCTTCAACATAGAATATTCTAGAATAAGACTCTTTTTGAGGGTTCTGCTGAGAAGAGGCTCCCCCAACTCCAAGGTAAGGACAGTCTCCAGAAAGCCCTCCCAAAGCAGAACAGTCTCCAATTCAGATTCGTGATCAAAGGCATGTGCCTCTTTTGTTTTAAACGAAATTTTTGAGCATAATACAGTTTATCTTTCCAAATCTCAACCTCTTTAAATGACTCTGTGGTCCTGACCTCTGGCCTCCCCAGTGGAGCCAGGCACGAGTGCACTTCATACTCTTGTGCTCCCAACTTCTGTTGGTGCAGAAATTGGAATTCAGGATGTGTCGCTCCGTTTCTACAGGAATCTATTAGCGACTGCCAAGGGAAACACTTAGCATCTTAGATAAATAAGTAAATAGTAGTTAAGTGCTGCGCGCCTCCACTTCCAGCAGTTTTCTGTGGATAGCAAAGATTCTTTATGATCCAAGGAGGAGAAAAAGGGATGATGCAGTGACAGGCTGCAGGTCTCTGTAGGGGGCCGCGCTCCCCCTGCAGTGGCCGCCGGATGGAGGGGCCACGGGGATGTGTGGCGGAAGCGCGGCCCCCTCCTGTTTTGTTCCTGTTTACGCTAGCCCACTCTCCCTTCCCCGCTCCAGCCGGCCCTGTCAGGATCCCTCATTTGGAAGCTTAATCATATCAGCGAGCTTACCGCATTGCATGTGTAATGACTTGTTTACCAGTCTGTGCCGGCTGCCTCTGCCAGACTGGGCTCTCCCTAAGGACAGGGGCCGTGGCGTGTTCTTGTTTGCCTCTCTTCCTGCTCCCACACACTGCCTGGCACAGAGCGGACCCGACTAATTGCATATGAACTCTCATCTATTTCACAAAGGTGTCTCGATCCACCAACCGGTCCCCAAGCTCCTTAGGAGAGTACTCATGGCATCTTCTGCTTCTCCTCACTCTAAGGGCATAACTCTGACACACAGAAGCTGAATCCCACTCAACCATGAGTAAGAGGTGGTCTGGACATCTGGGCCCCTCTCTCTTTTGGGAAACTGTCTCTCCTCTACTCTTAAAGGTCCCAACCCATCCCTCCATACAAGGGCAGGTGTGTGATTTAGACCTGGTCACTCAAGTCACTCAACTCAACCAGTGATTGGTTCTGGAGAGACACCTGCTCCCAACTAGGCCACCTAGACTCAGAGATCTGGGGTTACAGAAAGGAGTCAAGCATATTCAGGCAAGGCAAGTCCTAGAGGAACCAGTGATGATGCCCCAGGAGAAGATCCAAGCGATGGACAGAAACTGAATCTGGGTGACATCATTCGTACCCCTAGATCCAGCCAAGCCTGAAGCCCCTTTCTCTGTTCCCTGAGATACTGTTTCTGTCTAGGCCAATTTAAACTGAGTCTCTTTCCTCAGAACCCAAAGATACAGGTATCCACTGCTGGTAGCAGCATTTCAGAATAAGATAAGCAAGGTGTCTGTCTGGGGATAGTCAAAGCTTGCAAAAAGAAACATTGCTATCATATTCTCTGCAAGCCTTCTCATTTTATTCCGGGAGTCTGGACTGTGGCCCCAGATCCCACACTAAACCAGAGAAGACTGAGACATTCATCTCTTCAGCTTCTGTCCATAATGAGGGATGAAGATGCCACTCAGGTTTTGACTAAAGCCTCACATATTGCTGTTTGCTCGGTCGAGTTCCCAGGCGGCCTGAGCATTCTGGGAGGTAGCTGAGTAATGCTCAGAGCTCAGCAGCCTGCAAATCAATTAATCTCTTCTGCAAATTGCTCACCAGGTCTAATGAATTGGCTCGGCACAGAGGAAGTCTTATGTGGCCTTGTGTCCTCCGCAGTGACGGACTTCTCTCGGAGCAGACCGAGACATCGTGCCTCAGCCGAGGAACAAATCTATTAATATTTGGAGAGAACATCAAATTGTACCCAGAGGACTTAAAGTTTGGTCAAGAGAAACTCTCTTCTCTGTGATTTCAAAACAAGATAGTCTATTCACCCCTCCATGTTTTTTTCCACTGGATTCTGCCAGCCTTCCTCACGGTCTGTCTGGCAGTGGACCCCCTCTCCCTGCAGTGAGATGCAAGCTTGGGGTGGAAAGGCCCTCCTGGTGACAGGCTTTCCAGTTAGCATCTGTCACACATCTTCGTATTTTTTTTTAAGCTTGATAAGATCGAAGAAGGAAAAGGTACTCTAATATGGTACTGATGGGAATGTGAAATAGAAAGCAACTTGGAAATATCTACTAAAAATGTGCAACATGACTAAACTACAGTGAGGTATCACCTCACACAGGTCAGCCTGGCCACCATCAGAAAGTCTACAAACAATAAATGCTGGAGGGGGTGTGAGGAAAAGGAAACCCTCCTCCATGTAAACTAGGGCAGCCACTCTAGAGAACATGGGCCTTCCCCATGGCTCAGATGGTAAAGAATCTTCCTGAAGTGCAGGAGACCCAAATTCGATCTCTAGGTCAGGAAGATCCCCTGGAGGAGGAAATGGCAACCACTCCACTCTTCTTGCCTAGAGAATTCCATGGACAGAGGAGCTTGGCAGGCTACAATCCGTGGGGTTGCGAAGAGTTGGACATGACTGAGCAGCTAACACTTTCACTATAGAGAACACTGTGGAAGTTCCTCAAAACACTAAAAATAGAGCTACCATATGATCCTGCAATCCCATGCCTGGGCATATACCTGGAGAAAATAATTCAAAGAAATACATGCACCCCAGTGTCCACTGCAGCACTTACAACAGCCAAGACATGGAAGGAACCTCAATGTCCGTCAACAGATGAATGGATAAAGAAGATGAGGTGTATATATACACACTGGAATATTACTCAGCCATAAAAAAGAATGAAATAATGCCATTTGCAGCAACATGGATGGACCTAAAGATTATCCTACAAAGTGAAATAAGTCAGACAAAGACAAACATCATACAATATCATGTATATGTGAAATCTAAAAAAAAATGATACAAATGAACTTATTTACAAAAGAGAAACAGACTCACAGATGTAGAAAACAAACTTACAGTTACCAAAGGGGAGAGAGAGGGGAGGGGTAAATAAGGAGATTATATATACACTAATATATATAGCCTACTATACGTAAGTAGATAGTCAATGTATATATACTACTATACATAAAGTAGATAATCAACAAGGACCTACTGTATAACACAGGGAACTGTACTTAATACTCTGTAATAACTTATGGAAAAAGAATCTGAAAAAGAATAGGTACATATATCCCTTATATATATGTATAACAGAATTACTTTGCTGTATACCAGAAATTAACACATTATAAATCAACGATATTCCAATATAAAATAAAGTATTTTAAACATGCAACATAACAAAGACTCAGCAATTCTTCTTGGGTCTTCCCTAGAGAAACCCCCCTACCTGGGCCTGGGAGTCATGGACAGTAGTTCCATGTGAAGTACTGGCAATAAGATGAACTATTCACTGTTAAGAGAATGACTGCCTAGGGTCACAGCAGCCCCACCCAGAGAGGCTCCGTCCCTATTTACAAGGCTGGGATAGCTCCATATGTATTAACAGTATGGGAAGACCACAAAATGGTGTTGAGAAAAACAAGGCAAGTTGCACAGTGAGATGGGTAGTGTTGTACAATTCCTATTAGACACAGACACACACACACACACACACGCATGCACAGAAACAACACTCTGGCAGGTGCCTTCCTATCCCAAACTGTAGTTTCATCTGGAGGGGGCAGGGGGCATGGGGAATGGGGGTGGTGGTCAAAGTGAACATGAGCCTCATTACCATAATTGAATGTGTTAAAAGATGTATGATTCATCATTACTCACATAATTAAGAACTAAACTTTTCTGTTCCTCTAGGTGGAGCATCCCTGTTTTCCAAGTTCACTTTCAACACAAACCTGCCCAACTTGTTTCAGGAACTTCCTCATCTGCCTCCTAGCATCCACTCTATCTGCCCCAATCATTTCTCCACACTCACCTACAATGGATGGTCTGCCCTCTGCCCTCCTCATCCTTCAGTGGCCCCTCACTGTCCTCAGGAGAAGGATGAGCCCCCACCCAAGTCTCAGATGCTCCTGGTCCCTCCATCTCCTCTCTGCACCCTGGGCATTTCCCATCATCCCTCCTTTGGTCACAGAAGGCTCTGGGTCAGCATCTCAGACTTATAAATGCAGAGTTTGAGGATACCTCAAACTGCCTAGGATACCTAGGCATACCTCTCACACCACTGCCTAGGATACCTCTCACACCACTAAGCTCCCACCCCCATGAGGCAGAAAAGATTCAGTCTTCAAGAAGGGTCTTTGCAGAATGTTGGTTCACAGCTTCTACAGCCCAACTCTGATGAACAGAGTTTAAATTGATACAGGTGAAAGCCTTACAAGAGTTGAGGAAATTCTAGCTAAGACAGCAGAAGCCAATGGAATGTTATTGACAGAGGAAAGCAGATGTGACAGCACAAGAAAGTCCCAGGGAGGGACTCAGACCCCCAGTGGGGGAAGAGTCACAAGCTTAGCGTTAAATAAAATGCAATCACCCAATGAAAAGGTTGTTCTCCCTACTACCCTCTGATTGGGGAAAGAAAGTCCCAATTGGATGCTAATGTATATCTAAAGTCTTCCAGGTCTCTTTTTAAGCAAAGAGTGTATCTAGGGCTCTCGCCCACAACCATCTAGACAGAATTTGCCAGGAAAACATTCTCTTAATGGCATATGATACTGGCTTTCCATTTCCAGCATTGATAAACAGTTTCTATTGAAAATAAAAGAATTTATGGGTTTTGCCAATGAGCTTAAGTGGATCACATAAGCAAATAATCACACAGATGACATGCAGATGGGACATTTCTGAAGATGGTCCATGAATTATTGAATTTAGGAAACACCATGGACCCCTGATTCATCATCTGGGTGGCCCTGAGCAGGTCACTGGATGACTTGGAGACTCTGAGTCTCAGTTTCTCCCTCTGAAAATGAAAATGAATCATCTTAAGTCTGTTGGGGGGATTAGATGTGGGTGCAGCTCCTGAACTGAAAGTGCCTTCTGAGTTTAGTTATTGGGAGATTTCTCTAAAATCTCACTTTGAAATGTTACCCTGAATCTCACGGTGTTTACTGCCAGAAGCCACGCCAGCTGCAGGAAATTGCAAAACCAGAAACTCGATGGAGTTCTTATCGTTCAATAAAGCATCTCTCTCAATCAATATGACTTTAGATGTGTCATCTGGGCACAGGGCCACGCTGGGCTCCTCTTCAGCGTTCCAATTTTAGTCTGTGTACCGGCAGAAGCAGCACGACTTCCAATGTGCCCACAAAAGTCCGAATAATTAACCTCAACCACATCAGCGTTCTCCATTCAGTTCCGCGAAATGCGTTTCTAAGGAAATATATAAGAACACTCTTTATACCAAGGAGTGTTTTCGTGTATCCGCACATCAGAGTACATAGAACAGGATTCAGTTAATGGAGCAGGTCCTTCTGACACAAAGGATTTCAATAATAAAAAAATAAATAAAAGCTGATATGTCGTCTACTAGAGAGAAAGAAATGCGCACATAAACACAAAAACAGGACAAATCTCATTATGAGATTCTTTTTTGCAGCCCAGGGTCAATAACTGTGATATTAGGAAAAGGGTAATAGGCTGATTGCTGATGAGTTTTAAGCTCCTGGAGACTAGAATGTCCCACTTGAAATGCAAATAGAATTGAATGATGTTGAGTTCATCCCCGCTGCTCCCCATGTTCTGAAAAGTATTCTTTTCGGAACGGTGACTTCATCAGGAATTGTATAACCACAAAAGAAGCGAATCGTTTGGTAGAGGCTTTTGCTCAGGTAGTTTTACCCATTTTGTATGGACGTGTGAGTTTTCAGTGACTTTTTCTAATGAAAAAATAACACTCCAATGTGAGCAGGCAAATGTGCAAGCGGGCACACAACACATACCTGCAAAGCTTCCTTTCCTAAGTCCCTAAGACCCTAACCTGGGAAATAAACAGATCATTTTCATGACAAGGCTTAGTAGTGAACTTCCCCTTCAGGTACAAAAGATGGTCTTTTACTGACGTCAATTACATGGAATAATCGCAAAATGGAAAACAACTCCCCCGGTTCTTCAAATGGCATCAGGCAGATTAGGTGCTCAGGTGAGAAGAGAAACCACTCCAGCAAGGACCTATCGCACATTTAACCTAAACCCTGATTTCTGAAACACTACCTCCCACACCACGCAGAAGACACACTCCAATATCTTAGTTAATCCCCCAACAAGCCAATCCATTAAGACGTCGTCACAACTTCAGGCACTTAACGCAGAAACTAAACGGCATACACCTCATGGGCAAGCAGGGACATTTGAAAATTCCTTGCTAGAAACTGCTGTTTGTTGTCAGGGCAGCCTGGATGGATGGATCGCCTCTTTGCTTACCCTCCTTGCCCTCAGTGGTTGTCAAACATGTTATGTATAAGAATCTCTGTTCAGAGTTGTACACACCATTCCTATTCTTATGCTTGATAAGTGTCTGGTAAGTCAAGGCTACTTGAAATCTACAAAGAAACTTCCAGCTCCCCTAACTCCTTTGCTGGAAACTTGGATGGTGGATCACTGAATTTAGGTTTTTAAACACTTTCACGCAACATCACTAATTATTAGAATAATGCAAACTGACACTACAATGAGAAATCACCTCATACCAATCAGAATGACCATCATCAAAAAGTCTACAAATAATAAATGCTAGAGAGAGTGTGGAGAAAAGGAAACACTCCTACACTGTTGGTGGGTATGTAAATTGGTGTAGCCACTATGGAGAACAGTATGGAGGTTCCTTGAAAAACTAAAAATAGAGCTGCCATATGACCCAGCAATCCCACTCCTGGGCATATACCCAGAGAAAAACCATAGTTTGAAAGATACATATACCCCAGTGTTCACTGCATCAACTGTTTACAGTAACTAAGACATGGAAGGAACTAAATGTCCATCGGTAGATGAATGGATAAAGAAGATGTGGTATATGTGTGTGTGTGTGTGTGTATACAATGAAATACTATGGGACCATGAGAAAGAATGAAATGTTACTATTTGCAGCAACATGGATACAACTGGAGATTATCATACTAAGTGAAGTATGTAAAAAAAAGACAAATACCCTATCATATCACCTACATTTGGAATCTAAAATATGACGTAAATGAACCTATCTATGAAACAGAAACAGAATCAGGGACTTAGAGGATAAACTGGTGGTTGCCACGCGGGAGGAGAGAGAGTTGGATTGGAAGCCTGGGATCAGCAGCTGCAAGCTATTACATATAGAATGGATGAACAACAAGGGCAACATCCTGTGATAAATCATCATAGAAAGGACTATGAAAACATTTTAAATAAATAAAAGGCATGTGACCTTCATACCAGGAGAATGAAATAATGCCATGTGCAGCAACACGGATCGACCTGGAGATGATCACACTAGGCGAAGTCAGTCAGAGAGAGACAAATATCATATGATACCAGATACCCCATATGTGGAATCTAAAAAATTAAAAGATACAATATTACTAATATTTATAAAAGAAAAACAGATCCACAGACATAGAAAACAAACATGGCTACCAAAGGGGAAAGATGAGGGGGAGGGATAAACTGGGGATTTGAGATTGACGTAGACACACTACTATATTTAAAACAAATAACCAACGAGGACCTTCTGTATGGCACAGGAGACTCTGCTCGATATACTATAATAACTAAATGGGAAAAGAATGGGAAAAGAATAGATATATGTATACGTATAACAGAATCACTTGGCTATCTATAGCCTGAAATTAACACAACATTGTAAATCGACTACGTGCATGCTAGGTCACTTCGGTCGTGTCTGACTCTTTACAACCATATGCATTGTATAGTCCAATATAAAATAAAATTTAAAAAAAAAAAACATTAAATTCAGTGGTGTTGGAAAGTCAAAAAAATAAAAATAAAAAGTTCAGTTCTCAGAAGAGTCTCAAAGATGCCAATCATCATAAAATCTTATAAATTAGGTCTCCATCCTTCATAACTCCTCTGGCCTTCTGCTTGCAGAAGACTTCACTGCCAAGCCATCTGTTAATTCAAATGATTAGTCCCAAGTTATTGGAATAGTTGAAAGAGGGAAATTAAGCATCCTTTTAAAAAATATTTTTCAAAAACATCCTCTCTCTCATCTTCATAAATTATTGACAGGAAGATTCTCCAAAAATAAAAGGGAGAAAGAATCCATAACAACATCTTATTTCAGCTCCTGGACACAAATATTCCTGGCCACTTCTTTGAAAATGTTTTGCTGATTTAGCTGACCTTCAAGGATGTGAGCCAAAGGTTTTCCCAGATTTGAATTGGGAAATTCCATCCCGCACCCCCATCAAAAGATTACTCTCCATTTCATTTCTGGGTTTCAAATTCCGCCACGTTATAGCCCCTCAGGTCACCCCAAACAAATCACCCTATCATTGTCATGCTGAGGAAACCAGGTCCTCCCGCCTCAAAAATACACACATTCGCACGCACTCACAAAGTTGTGTGTACGCACACTTGCACGTACACGCACACACACACACACACAAACACAGTGGGGTCAGCTCTCTCACCAAGAAGCCAGCTCTGATCTCTCTAACCAGGACCTGCCAGGTCAAAGAAGACAAGAAAGTTGTTTGTAAATCGTGGGTGACCAAGGCCTATCTCTAGCTTCCTTTGAAGTTATTAATGGCACTCCGTCTTCAGACACCCAACACTTTCAGAGTGTCTGTCACTCTGCTGTGAAATATTGGCTTTGGGTGGTGGTGGCAGTAAGCTCTCTGAGCTCCTTTGATTCCCAGGGGGTGTTTATTTTAACGCATTCTACCCCACCTCCAACGCAATGGTGTCCATAATGGCCCATTCACCCCATGCTTGCTGGTTTATCCGACCCAACATCCCTGCTCCATCTTTGACACTTCAATCAGGAATGAGGGGTGATTAATATTCCCTGGGGCCACACCCCACAGACTCCCACTGCCCTTAATGGACACATTCCATGTGCTTTGTAATCATGGGAGAGGAAGCCCTTTGAAAATGGGCACCTGTGACCCAGACCTCTGGCTCAACTAACTGTTCCAACAACAAACACGAAAGCACAGTCATCTGTTATTACCACTTGCTCTGCTGCTGCAACATTATTACCTACATGGGGGTGGGGGTGGAAGGGGACTATGTTCCCAGTGGGCTTTGCACTGCGTATGGCCTCCCAATCTTAGCTCCACATTTAGATTTTGTTTCTGATTTTTCTTTTCTGTTTGGGGCTGGTTTTATCCCCCATTCCCTGGATTTTGGTAGAACAGGCTGGTGTTGAGATCAGAAAGCTACTGAGTGTGATGTTCTCAATACGGAGTAGCAGGGCTGGTCCCTGAGGTCGAGAGAAGCTTTTGAAGGGAAGACAGGATGAGGAGGACCATGAAAGATCAGAGACTTTCCAGCTGGTCTCTCCACTAGTACTGAGGCCCCTGGGTCACCATGAGCACAGGGGGTACACGTGCATCTTAGGAAGAAGCGACCGCCTCCATTGGAGGACGTATGGAAGATGCCCCCACCCTCTTGGGAGGACAGAAGAGCTCCCTGCTTTGGGCTGACAGTTCCCCAGGCAGAACAAAGGGCTGGACCGACAGGTGGTGACTGCATTTCAACCACATGTGGAGCCCTGCCTGCCCTCATCCAGACTGCCAGCAGGTCTTTCTCCCAAAGAGAAGCTAAGGGGGCCCCCTGACCCAGCACACCGGTCTCAGGATTGAAGCTCACTTGGACCACATGCCTGCACGTGTGAATATGTCCTACTGGGAGGTGGGCTGCATGATCCTGTTTTAACGAATACATATTGATTTAGGTTTATAGAGAACTTTCTGCCAGAGCCATTTGCACACGAGGAGAGCACAGACGATGAGTGTCCATGCATGCCACTGTCTTTTCCACTTAGAAACACATTTTGAGGTCCCTTCTATTGGTTCTCAGACCGGGGGAAAATTGTTGAGGTGGTTCGTGATTGAATTGTGCCTATCCCTCCAAAACATATATATCCAAGTCCTAAACCCACAGAACCGGTGACTGTGACCTTACTTGGGAAAACATCTTTGCACGTGAAATTAAATTATGAGTCTCAAGGTAAGATCATCCCGGATTTAGGGTGAGCCCTTAGTCCAATGGCAAGCGTCCTTATAAGAGAAAGACAGGAGAACATTTGACCCACAGAAACACAGGAGAGAAGCTGTGTGCAGATGAAAACGGAGACTGGAGAGGTGCAATCACAAGCCAAGGATACCTGGAGCCCCCAGAAACTGGGAGGCTGGGTAGGATCCCCTCCTGGAGGCTCTAGAGAGATTGGTAGCTTCTGGCATCCAGAACTGAGAGATAATACATTGTTGTTATTTTAAACCACCGCGTTTGTGGCAATTTCTTCCACAGCCCAAAGCAATTTACCAATCCAGAGAGCATCTGTTCTATTCCCCCTACGTCTGAACATCCAGAAGAAGCCATATCTCTGCTGAGAAATCTCCCCCTTGGGCTCCTCCCTGAAACACTGACCTCATCCTTCACTAAACAACAGGGACACTGAGTGCCACGCACCCCACATGCTCTCGGCACTCAGCATATGCCGGACCTTACACATGTGTGCGTGCTCAGTCCTTCAGTTGTGTCCAACTCTCTGCGACCCCATGGACTATAGCCCGCCAGGCTCCTCTGCCCATGGGATTTCCAGGCAGGAATACCGGAATGGGTAGCCATTTCCTCCTCCAGGGGATCTTCCCTCACCCAGGGATTGTACCCGTGTCTCCTGCATTGGCAGGTGGATTCTTTACCACCAAGCCACCTGGGAAGCCGCAGACCTTACACACGTACGCTTATTATGCTCCAGAGCTAAGAATCAACATTTCTCATCTACTTTAGAGTCTGAAAGTTCCTTGCTGTACACGACCTTGTTCGACCCTCACCCTGAGCCACTGTGGGGGTAAGACCTCTATCAGCGTCCTCTCTACAGATAGAAGGTTCCCAGGAGGGAGCTCGCTGACGTCCAGGGTCACTCCCCACATGATTGAAGCAAAGGATGGACAGAGAGCCTGTCTGTCTGTCTGTCTTTACCCTGTACCTCATTTATCAAGGGCAGGCACTGTCTTCTTCTCCTTTTCAGTTCTGCATGGAGCTTAGGAATAGAACCACGGTAGCTGATGTGAGTTTCCAGGATCAGCTTGATTCAGCTCTCTATGGTGCTGGGAAAAGAGCTGGTGGGAAAGCACTGCCATTTGGGGCAACTGGTAGAATTCTGGTGGGTTCTTTTGGGCTTTCTTGGGAGTGGTATCACCCAAGCACACCCTAATGGGCAGGTTCCTGGATTGTATCTCCTTGAGCAGGAGGCAAGTAATGGAGTTCAACGTGAGGAGTCACAGAAAATGAAGAAAGGGCAAAGCCCGGTCCCCTGATTGCATTTTTGTCTAGCCTGCTGCCCACCAAAGTCTTAACCCTTGATGTTCCATCAGAAGACAGTGCTTTTCCTTCTACAACTGGTCATCCATTGGAGCAAATACCTACTTTGACTTAAACTCTCATTAAGGGAAAAAAACGAGTCCTCATCCTTGCCTAAGAGAGGGCACGGGGATTGCAAGGAGAGGGGGTGGCGAGGGCTCAAGGGACAGCAGGGAAGCACTATCTTCCTGAGGGGGTGGTAGGGCTTCGCAGAGACTGAGAGGAGGGGACCCTAACCAACTGTCCCCACCAGCAGGCAGAACCCAGGGTCAGCCCTTGAGCCAAATGGACAACAATCAGCCACAAAAGACAGTTAATTCAGTCACCACTGGCCATATGGGACCCCACCACCTTCTCACACAAGGTCTTGGTCTGACTCCGTCAAAACACTGTCCACAAGGCTAAGGCTGGGCTCAAGAATGCCCAGTGGAGGGAGGAAGGAGGGGAAACTGCAGTCCAGAGAAGTTAATTGATTTGCCCAGTGATTGCAACTTAAAATAGCCCATTTCCAGGAAGCAGTCTCCATTAGTTCATCCTTTGTTTACTTCCGAGCATCACGAAGAGCCCCTTTTGTAAGCCCCATGGAAGCAATGTTCCCAGCCGCTGTCTCATTACAACTCCTCCTGCTACTTTTATTTCACGTTCACTCGAAAGCCCATCCATTGACCTATTTAGCCTCACAGTGGCCCTGCAGGAAGAGGCCAGTGAGCTTCTTCAGAGAAGAAGATGGGGGGAAGGTGGAGGCACCCAGAGTTCTGACTCAGGCCCTCCATACTCAAGGATGTTTGTTGCATCTCAATATTCGATTCCCAATATCCCCACCCAGTTTAGGGTCTTGACCGCCCCACAGAGGTAACACTTCTGTCATCACCCCATAAGCCATCAATACCCTTGCTGGATGTCAGGCTTCAGACAGCAAGGACAGTTGCCTTTGCTCATTTCACATTCCCAGCAGCATTTCACGTTCCCAGCAGCATGTTCCCAGGTGCCCAGTTTGGATCCATCTCCAAGGAGAACAAGTCTTACCTGCCATCTCTGAAGAAGCCTGCCCTTGGGTCCTGCATGGGTCCGGCCCCTTGGCTCGGGGTGGGTGGCCATCTTTTCTCAGAACCCAGTGTGGTTTCCGTAGTCTAGTGACTCTCAGCTGGACACGGCTCTGCAAGAAATTCCCTCTGTACCTGGGGAACAAGAAGCACAGGCGGCATGAACACCGTGGAAAGCCTGTGCCCTGGAGTTCGTGGGCATGGAAATTCCAAACGGGATGCCCAGAGAGAAAAGTCCAGGTCCCCATGTGGAGTCTGGGAGAACACAAAGGGCATGAGGTCCAGGCAGCTCGTCAGCTCTCGGGAACCCCTCTTCCTTCCAGTCCTCATTCTCCTGCCAGGATGTGAGAATGACCACAGGGCACAACTCAGGGGGCTCTTGTGAGCATGAAACGAGACAGCACCTGGAAAATGCTTCCCACACCACCTAGCACACAGCAGGGCTTACTCAAGGTCAGTTGCTGTAATTAAACACTGAATTATAAGACCATGACTACTTATGTGACAGGCTGTCCAGTGGAACTTTATACAGTAATGAAAGCCTTCTATACTCTGCATTGACCAACATGGTAGCCACTAACCATAGGCATCTCTGTAGTGACTGAAATGTAGTTCATATGTCTGAGGAACTGAGCTTTCTGGTCAATTTCATTTTAATGGGTTTAAAAAGCCACAAGTGACTGCTGCTGCTGCTGCTGCTGCTAAGTCACTTCAGTCGTGTCCGACTCTGTGTGACCCCATAGACTGCAGCCCACCAGGCTCCGCCGTCCCTGGGATTCTCCAGGCAAGAACACTGGAGTGGGTTGTCATTTCCTTCTCCAATGCATGAAAGTGAAAAGTGAAAGTGAAGTCGCTCAGTCATATCCAACTCTTAGCGACCCCATGGACTGCAGCCCACCAGGCTCCTCCGTCCATGGGATTTCCCAGGCAAGAGTACTGGAGTGGGGTGCCACTGCCTTCTCCGACAAGTGACTAGTAGCTACCATTATTGGACTGGTTGGGTCCAAA
Source organism: Bos grunniens (assembly GCF_055505025.1). Classification (NCBI taxonomy): domain Eukaryota; kingdom Metazoa; phylum Chordata; class Mammalia; order Artiodactyla; family Bovidae; genus Bos; species Bos grunniens. The sequence goes on along the minus strand of NC_141177.1, from coordinate 26,327,191 downwards.
GGGTCTCCACTGAAAAAACTGGGCAGCACAGACATTCCACATAGAGAAGCCCTTCCAGGTCATCAGGTCTAACCTCCAAAACAGAGCCTTCACATCCCAGGGGAGGGGGAGGTGTGTAACAAAGGCAGAGAAAGAAAATACTGAGCTTCTCAACATTGCTAACTATTAGAGAAAAGCAAATCGAAACTGCAATGAAGTACCACCTCACACCAGTCAGAACAGCCCTGATTAAAAAGTCTACAAATAACAAATGCTGGAGAGGATGTGGAGAAAAGGGAACCCTCCTGCACTGTTGGTGGAAATGTATATTGGTGCAGCCACTATAGAAAACAGTGTGGAGATTCCATAAAAAAAAACTAAAAATAGAGCTACTATAAGATCCAGCAATCCCATTCCTAGGCATATATCCAGATGAAACCATAATTTGAAGAGATACGTGTACCTCTGTGTTCTTAGCAGCATTATTCACAATACTCGAGACATGGAAACAACCTCAATATCTATCAACAGATTAAGGGGATAAAAAAAGATGTGGTGTGGGTTTATATATATAATGGAATACTGCTGCTGCTAAGTCGCTTCAGTCGTGTCCGATTCTGTGCGACCCCATGGACTGCTTCTCCATCCATGGGATTCTCCAGGCAAGAACACTGGAGTGGGTTGCCATTTCCTTCTCCAAATGGAATACTACTCAGCTGTAAAAAAAGAATAAAAGAATGCCATTGCAGGGACATAGATGAACCTAGGAAATATCATACTAAGTAAAGTAAGCCATAAAGAGAAAGACAAATACCATGTGATATCACTTACATGTAGAATCTAAAATATGACACAAATGGAAACTTATCTATGAAACAGATTCACAGACAGAGAGAAGAGATTTGTGGTTGCCAAGAGTTAGGGTGGGTGTGGGAGTCTGGAATTGGCAGATGCAAACGATTATAGGTAGGATGGATAAACAACAAGGTGGGACTGAAGAGCACGAGGAGCTATATTCAGTATCCTGTGATAAACCATACTGGAGAAGAATATAACAAACAATGTATACAGTTGTTGTTTAGTTGCTAAGTCGTGCCCAACTCCTTTTGCCACCCCATGGACTTAGCCTGCCAGGCTCCTCTGTTCATGGGATTTCCCAGACAAGAATACTAGTGTGGGTTTTGCCATCTCTTTCTCCAGAGGATCTTCCCCATGCACATATTGAACCCACATCTCCTGCATCGCAGGCAAATTTTTATTGCTGAGCTGCAAAGGCCTATGTATATAAACTGATTCAATTTGCTGTGCAGCAGCAATTAACACACCACTATAAATCAACACTACTTCAACAATTTTTTTTAAATACTGAGCTTCTGTTTACAGTTATTTTCACCTGGAGTTTCTTATATCTATTGTTGCATGCCCTTTATAATGTACATAATACTTTAGGGGAGTAGAACATATGTATGAAAGTGAAAGTGAAGTCGCTCAGTGGTGTCTGACTCTTTGCAACCCCATGGACTGTAGCCTATCAGGCTCCTCCGTCTATGGGATTTTCCAGGCAAGAGTGCTGGACGGATTGCCATTTCCTTCTCTGGTAAATAAACAGTTATGCATTCTTGCTGCTGCTACTGTTAAGTCACTTCAGTAGTGTCCGACTCTGTGCGACCCCATAGACGGCAGCCCACCAGGCTCCCCCGTCCCTGAGATTCTCCCGGCAAGAACACTGGAGTGGGTTGCCATTTCCTTCTCCATGCATTTCTTGGGTGCAGGCTAAAAATGTTTTACCAGTAAGGAATGTGGAGCCAAAAGCAGACCAGCAAGCTAGTCTAGCACCTCCTAATGGCAGGTGAAGGAACTGAAAGACAGACCAAACACCTGTCACGTACCCTGACTCTCAACCCTGTAGCCAGTTGCTACCGGACTCTTGACTCAGGTCCCTGCACCATTTTGACCATTATTGGTGGTCAGCCCATTGAAAAGAAATCTGCACCACGTCTAGCTGCCTGGTCAAGCTACAAGGTCTCCCTTCCCAAGGCTCAGTTTACAAGAATTCTGTTCCCACCATGATGCTAAGAACCACCTGGTTGCAGAGGAAGGTAAGGCAACCTGCTTGGCAATTTTTCTTTCTCACTTGTCTGAGCTGTTGCCAACATCCAGCCGCAGTCCCCTCATCACCAGGGCCATTGGCAGAATTTTAAATAAGATCTGCAGAGTGCCGTATCCTCCTGGGCGCTGATTTTCACGGCAGCAACAAGGACAAAGTGACTTTTTCTTCATCTTATTCGTGTTTGGAAGAGGCTCCACTTGCAAGCACTCCTGCCTCCCTGGCCCTGGGCAGGAGCTGTCACTCCCCATGGGTGCCTGCCTGGTTCTTTGAAGCAGCCCGTCCCTGTTTGTCAAGACCTCAGGATCCTGAAAGTATGATCTGAGCCCAGGTGAAGAGCCACAGGGCTGCTGTTCTGCTAATCATAAACCCGTCAGACCAGCCAGTGCTGCTGCAGGCCTGGGGAAGAGCGACTTCTAAGTACAGAGACAAAGGCAGGAAGGATGGTGTGGGGATGCGGGAACCTTCCTCACCTGTGTGCCGTGGGTCACCTTTGTCTCCAGTCAGCGGGTAATTGACACGAGCTCACAGATGTTAAGAATGACACAGTTTGAACTGCAGGGAGGTCTGCTTTTGGAAAACGGACAAAAGCGAAGAACTGCATTTGATGGAAATAACTAGGAGACTGCCAGGAGAGCTGCAGCCTCTGGACTCGGGTCTCACTGCAGTGGAATCTAGACACTTTTGGCCCTGGCGGGGAGCCCAAGTGGACTTTGGCATTATCCTCAAAGCAAATTTTGTTTAATCGTGGGAAAGCTCAATTTCTTTCTCTCCTGGGTTCTCCAGAACATTGTTCGAGTGCCCCTCCTAGAGCAGCATCCCCCTGGGATGGACAGCCAGGATGGGGCAGGACTGCAAGCTCACCATCACTGTCCTGCGAGGCCCCTCATGCTCCAGCAGGTACCACGAGTGCCTCAGCTACTGCCTCCACCTTGGCTACTCGCCCATGTCAGCTGTTGGGGTGCCAGCTGCTAGGGATGCACTCTTACCACCTTCTCAAGAGGGTGGCCCTTGGCCAGTGGGAACCGACTTGCCTGGAAGGCCTGGAGGAGTGTGCACACCCCCAGGAAGGGCCCTGAGCCATTGTCACCGGGTGTGAGACCCCAGTCTTTTTGCTTCAGAGCAGGACAATCTCTGTGACACATGTCACACTCTAGAGCTCCTGTGGGGTCAAGCACGACTGGACATCCGACCCCACATCTCTTCTGAGTTCTTCCCTCGCCTGGCCTGCTTCCCTCACCCCTCACGAGCCTCCTGAGAACCCTCCCTAGGTGAACCACTTGTACCAACATCCCCATCTCAGGCCCTGCTTCTGGGGAGCCCAACCTCAGATGCAAGATTCCAGGGTCATCCCTGCTCCTCCTCCTCTGAATCCTGCCCACCTATTTCCCCCAGCGGCACTCAGGTGCATTTACCAAACCTCCTCAAATATGCATGTGCATGCTAAGTTGCTTTAGTCGTGTCCGGACTCTGTGACCCCACGGACTGCAGCACTCCAGGCTTCCCTGTCCTTTTGCTCAAACTCATGTCATTGAGTCGGCTATTTAAAGGCCAGATTTTAAATCCAACTCATACCTGACACACCCTCTGCTCTCTTGGTCTCTCTCTGTAGGTCTTCCTTTAAGAGCCAACATAACTTATGTAAGATTAGCACAGTATCTTCATTGATAGACCTCGTGAAAGACCAATCAGAAAGAAGCCTTCTTGCTCTGGGTCAGCATCAGCTGGGGCCCTGATGACCAGGGGACCAAGGCCACGAGTGCAATGGATATCAACTTTTCTGGAGTCCACTGGGAGGCTCATGAAAGCGGGCCAGGTAGGGCTGTCATGTATCTCGATGCTGGTGGAAAGCCATTGAACACCCTGCCTGCTCCAACCCCACCCTGACCCCCACTCCCACCGCCCTTTCTATCAGGCAAGTCTTGGAAGGTAGATCCCAAGTGGCAGACTTGCAGGTTTGATATGTGCTGATCCCAGAAAAGGAATACGTGTCTGCCGCGTGACCCTCCCTTAATCCTACAAGGAGTAATAAAGCAAACAGAAACGGTGGGAAGGCACAGCAGATCCTCAGCGCCCTTACCACACAGGACCTGGAGTCAGGGCTCTGGTGCCGTGGAGAGCATGACAGAGCCTCAGCACTAGTTCTCTGCCTACAGCTCACCTCAGAGTTATCTCATTGAATGAGGAGAGTATGTCATGACTAAGTGAGCAGACACACGGACTTCCGCTTTACAAGGAAAAACACCATCAGTTAGGAGAATTCTGCCCTCAATGTTTTCTCCTGTGTTCTCCGCTTCCGTGATTAACGGGCATTTTAGGGTTTACAAAGCGCCCTTTGCCCACATAACCTCCAATCTCCTCCTTGTTCATCCCAATTCACTCAGGGCTTCACAATTCATTGTTCATTTGTCAGGAGCTTCCTAGAACCAGTCTCTGAGCATTTCATGCTTCAGATAGCACTGTACACAGTTACAAATTAATCAATAAAATCCAATTCCATGGTCCAGTGCCTGCTCTGGGCACGGCTGAGACATTTTCTGTGGACGCTCAGAATCTCTATACCTCTACTAGTTAACATCAGGGCAATTAGGTGTCCAAGTATGAACTTTTTACATTTTCCCATTTCCACTCTGAAGACAGATCCTGTCTTTTCTAATCCCTCTCCCTTAACTCCTGTACTTTCATTAATGAAAACACCCATTTTCATTACATATTTGGAGATGGTAGCAGAGAGATGAGTGAAACAGAATAGAGGGCCCTGAAATAAATTCCAAGTATACACAGGAAGTTAAAATACAGCAAAACAGTGAAAAAAGTGGATTAGACCAGGGGTCTATACGCCTTTTATGTAAAGGTCCAGATAATAAATATTTTAGACTTTACAAGCCATATAAAGTCTCTACCACATATTTTTATGTGTGTATATATATTACACACACATATATTTATGGGCTTCCCAGGTGGCATTAGTGGTAAAGAATCTCCTTGCCAATGCAGGTTCAATCCCTGGGTCAGGAAGACCCACTGGAGGAGGGTATGGCAAACCATTCCAGTATTTTTGCCTTGAAAATTCCATGGACAAAGGAACTTCCTGGGCCCCCCATGGGGTCACAAAGAGTTGACACGATTGAAGCAACTTAACACATACATAAATACATATTTATATATATGTATATGAAAGTGAAAGTGAAGTTGCTCAGTCGTGTCTGACTCTTTGCAACCCCGTGGACTTTAGCCTGCCAGGCTCCACCATCCACGGGATTTTCCAAGCAAGAGTACTGGAGTGCGTTGCCACTTCCTTCTCCAGGGGATCTTCCCGACCCAGGGGTTGAACCTGGGTCTCCCACATTGCAGGCAGACTCTTTACCATCTGAGCCACAAAGGAAGCTCATATATGTATACATTTATATATTTTTATGCAAATATATGTGTATATATACATATATGCCTATATGCATTTTTCTAAATGTAGAAACCATACCTTCCTCACAAGGGTATAAAGAAACAAGTCAAGAGCTAAATTTGACCCAAGGTCCGTTGTTTTCTACGTAAATATAAAAATAAACCCTTCTTTTATGTTAATACAGATAGAGAAAGAACATGAGACTATCATTTTGTATCTGTGACCCCGGGAGACTGACAGTAAGGAAAAATTTCTTAGACAAGATCAGAAAATCATAACCATGAAGGAAAAGGGAGCTCCATCTGACTACATCAAAATATGCAACTTCTTGATGATCAGAGAAGTCTAAGTGTTAAGTGTTAGTCACTCAGTCGTTTCTAACTCTGCGACCCCACAGACTGTAGCCTGTCAGGCTCCTCTGTCCATGGAATTCTCCAGGCAAGAGTACTGGAGTGGGTTGCCACGCCCTCCTCCAGGAGATCTTCCCGACCCAGGGATCAAACCGGTGTTGCCTGTGTCTCCTGCACTGCAAGCAGATTCTTCACTGCCTGAGCTACCACGGAAGCCAGAGAAGCATAAACAAGGTTAAAAAATAAGAAGCCCATTTCCACAGAACAGTGGGCTAGCTGCTCTGGTTGCCTACCTTCCTATTTACCCTGATACTGAAACCAACTAAAAATGCAGATTAAAATATGAAAATGTTTACAACTTATATTTAAATGTACTGGTGTTCTGATTAGAAGGTAAGATATATTTAAAAGTCAAAACCCAAGTGAAAATAGAAACCTAAATAAGTGAGAATGTTTTCATTTTGAGGGCATTTGCCAAACCATAGGAGCCTGTTGTTCCGTGTTCATGGTCTGGTGGGGCAGTGTGGGGCGCAGAATTCAAACCCAGAATCTACCCTGTGTGAGAGGTGGCCAGAAGACCCAACCTCTTGTCCTGCGTAAAGCTGAGACCTCAGAGGTTATATCCTCAATATCTCGGTGAATTCAGAATAATACACCCTACCCCCAACACCAGCCCAGAGAACTTTTTTTTTAATTCCAATCTTATCACTGAGTAAAGAGGGCAAAAGTGTCTCCTGTTAATTTTATAACACTGAGTCTATCTTCTCATGGGTTTGCAATCTGAATTCACATTACCCTGGGACATGGAAAAAACTACAAGTAAGAATTTTCTTTAAAGTAGTTGTCAATGGGTGCTCCCAGGTACCTAGCAGAAGCAAAACAAATTACTGGAGAAACCCACCACGAAGTTCCCAAAACCTCAGCTTACTGGCTTCCCTGGTGACTCAGCTGGTAAATAATCTGCCTGCCAATGCAGGAGACACAAGAGATGCGGGTTCAGTCTCTGGGTCAGGAAGATCCCCTGGAGGAGGACATAGCAACCTACTCCAGTATTCTTGCCTGGGAAACCCCCCCGGACAGAAGAGTTGGACACGACTGAGCCTGCATACACGCGATGTCAAACAAGGAAACAAATACCAGAAGCCCAGGGGATTCCTAATGGGATAATTTACAGTGACGTGCATCTGGAGACATCAAAGTAAAAGTATGAAACACCAAAGATTAAAGAAGATCTTTAAAAGTAGCCAGAGAAAAAAGACCTTCAAAAGACAGATGAGCAGATGAATCGCTGACTTCTCTCCATAAAACGGAAACTAAATGATGATGCAGTAGGAGCTTTGATGGATTAGGAGGAAATAACAGTGAAATTAAGACTGGAGACACAGCAAAAATATTTTTCAACAACAAGGATGAAATAAATGCATTTTAAGACTCATAAAAAGTGAAATTTTTCTTCTCTAAAGGAAGTTCCCAGGAATATGCTTCAGACAGAAGAAAATAATCCCAGAATAAAGACTTGACATGCCAAAGGCAATGAAGAGGCAGGATGTTTACAATTTCGTGGGTAAATAGAAATGCATGGGCTTAAACATCAGATAACAGACTTGGGAAGTACCTGTAGTTATGTATGACAGGCAAAGGATATATGCAATTCTAGGATATATACACAATCCTACACATTCTGGGTCCGCAAAACATGAAAAGTCTGCTCCTGACAAACATTAGTAAGAATATGGGAGCGTGCAAACTCTCACATTGTCAAGTTGAAAGTGTGATTATCTTATAACCCAGTAATTCCACTTTAAGGTATATTTCTTAGAAAGCCTCTCACATTGTGTTTAAGGAGGCACACATAAGCATGTTCATGGCAAAGTTAACACATACACAAAAAACTGAAAACAATTTAAATGTCCATAAATAGGGGAATGGAAAATGCAATGTGTAATTCTCACGGGATAGAATACTCTATAGCAATTAAGATGAAGGAGTTTTATCTGAATGTATCAACATGGCTATATCTTCAAAAACACAATATGGAGTTTAAACATCAAACTGCAAGATGATAAATTCAATGTGATATATATATTAATATACACATATATTTTAAAGATACTAAACAATTTATATATTAGTGGATACATTGATTATAAGGTATGAACACATGGATGGAAATAGCACCAAACATATAAAGCTACATAATTATCTTTTTCTTCTATTTCCTTTATTTTATGTAATATTTAAATACTACATAAAGTAATATTTTATTTGTTTTATTTTTTAAGGCTCTGAAGCAAATATGATAAAATGTTAACATCTGTTAATTCTGGATCAGCACTCATGAATCTGTTATAGATTTTCTAAACTTTTCTGTATTTTTCTTTATTTTTATTTTTCCAAAAAAAAGAGAAAAAGATGGGAATTCCTTGGCAGTCCAGTGGTGAGGACTCCACACTCACTGCCAAGGGCCCAGGTTCAATCTCTGGTCGGGGAGATGCTGTTGCTGCTGCTAAGTCGCTTCAGTCGTATACAACTCTGTGCGACCCCACAGACGGCAGCCCACCAGGCTCCCCCGTCCCTGGGATTCTCCAGGCAAGAATACTGGAGTGGGTTGCCATTTCCTTCTCCAGTGCATCCCGCAAACCATGCAGCACAGCAAAGAGAGAGAGAGAGAGAATATGCTGATACATGAGTTTCACAATACTCTGTGAGCTGAGACCCATAGGGGAATCTCTGCCACAGTATTTCATTTCCTGTAGAATATTAAAGACAAATGGAGTGAAAATGGGGGCATGAATTTAAAAATGGGCTTCTTTCTTAAGGAGAGAACACACAGGTTGATAGATAGATAGACAGCATAGATAGGTGGATGGATGGATAGATAGATAAATAGATAGACAAGGTAGACGGATGAATGGATGGACAGACAGATATCAATAGATAGATAGACAAGGTAGGTAGGTATATGGATGGATAGATATTGATAGATAGGTAGATATAGATATGCAAACATACATACATATGTGAGTGGGTAGATGGATATATAAATGGATACACACATCCTATAATATAGTCATTCACATCTAGGGGATAGATGGAGACAGAGCGTGTGGTAGGCAGATTAATACCCACTCACCCCTGCAGAGATGGCCCTATCCTAATCCCCAGAACCTGTGCATATGTTACCTTCCATGGCTAGAGAGACTTTGCGGACGTGATCGTGATGAACGTGTGTTCAACCAGTCTAGTTCAAGTGTTGGGAACAGAAAGCTATAAACGAGGCACCCCCAGCCTTGTGGCCCTCCTCACATCTCCTGGGACCCTGACTGAGGTCTGGAGATTTATGTGATTATTGTCACTTAGATGTAGTGTAGTGTGTAGCTTGATATGTGGGAGCAAAGCCACACACCAGTGCTCCTGGGCTGTGGTCAAGGTGATGTAGCATTGCTCTCCAAGCCCACTCTCTGGACCAGCATCCTCAGCATCACTGAGGAGCATGTTAGAAGTACAGACTCTCCAAAGATCTCTCTCAATAAATGTCATATTGCACTTGAAAATATGTGAAAGTGAAGTGAAATCACTCAGTCGTGTCCGACTCTTTGCGACCCCATGGACTATACAGTCTATAGATTTCTCCAGGCCAGAATACTGGAGTGGGTAGCCTATCCCAAAATATGTTTTGATATTGACCACTAACATAATTTAACAGTGATGAGAACAGACTCTATATGATTTCAATACTTTTAGATCATGAAATTTTTGTATCTGGTCTTATGTCCCTGGATATGTTCCAGTGTCCCCTACTTTACAGTCTATAGGAACTTGAATAGAATTTGTATGCTACTGTTGTATGAAAATTGTATAGATCTCAATTATGTTGAATTGGTTCATAATGCTTTTCAGGTCTGCTCTATCTTTCTACTTCTCTGTATATTTACTCTATTAATTTTTGAGAGTTTGGTATTGAAAATCGAACTAAAAATTTTATCTACTTAAAAAAATAATATATCATGAAACTATATGTAACTTTGTTCTGCATTTTCCAAGTCTCCTGTAAATGTGTTACATTTTCATAATTTAAAAAAAAATTGTAATAGAATTAGCATTGTAATTATCCTTCAATTAAAAACAAAGAAAAAATCAATTAAAAAATTTAAAATAGAATTAGCAAAAATAAATAAATAAAAATTTAAAAAAAATACAGACTCTTGGATAGCACTCGGACCCACTGAATTTGACACAGCATCACAAAAAATCTACAGAAAACCCTATGCGACTTTCCTGTCTGTTATGGGCTTGGAACACCAGGGCAAGCTGCCGTTCCACACACAAGCACTGGAAGAAGGCTTGCTGGTTCAGATCTGGGTCCCTGCGGAGGCTGCCCAATCCCTCTGGGGGTCACAGTGTCCTCGTGAGAAAAATGGGGAGCCTGGCACACAGTAAACCCTCAGTGATGCCAGCTCTGGAAATGTGGTCCTGGCAGACATGTAAAACAAGGGCAGGGGACTCAAAAGAGGGTTTGTCATCTCCAGCCACGGAGACTCTGAGTAGTTGTAGGCAAGCATTAGGGATTTGCGTGGCCTCCTGATGAGCACCTAGGTCTGGATCAAACACCTACAAGAGGAGGAGAAGGCCAAGCATTCCTGGAAGGAGACATCGTTGCGGGGGCGAGGTGTGGTGTGGAGGTGCAAGAGAGCCTCAGGGATCTGGGTTCAGAGTGTCAAATGGAGAATGGATGAGGACTGGGACCACAAGTCACACTGAGGGGGAAGGGAACAACGGTGGGAAAACGGGACAGAAAAACCTTGCCGCGGGTGCAGGGCAGCGTTGCTGTTTAGCAGCTGAGTCGTGGTGCTGATTAAAGAATTTGGTTTGTAACTTGCACACAGTGGGCAATGTGAAGGGTTTTGAGCAAAGGGGCAAGACAATCAGAATGACATGCTAAAAGAGGAGTGTTAAAATCCACCTGCCCCTACCCCCCGCCTCATTTGCAGTTGGGAGTTTACATATGCACTCAGATCACAGAGAAAAGTCTAGAAGGGCACACACCTCAATGTGATTGTCTCTGAATGGTGAGATCACTAAGATATTTTATTATCTTCTCCTTGTTCATGTGCATTTTCTAATTTTTCTGCAAAGGACATGCATCACTTGCATAATTAAAAAAGCAATAAAACCTGTAAATAATTAACATGCTCTCTCTTCAGGACTTACACTGGATGGATGTGTTTTCCACTCAGTTGTTTCAAATATTTGCTGGATGCCTGGCCTTAAAAAGGGCACCATTGAAAAACACAGAGCTAGTAGACTGATGGGGAAACATTTGAGTCTTACAACCATGAAACTCTAGACCCCAGTTCCTAAACAGGACTCTCTCTCTCTGTTTCTCTTTCTCGCTCTCTCTCCCTTTCTCTCTGGGCACAGAGATGCCTTTTGAATCCCTGGTGAAGTTTTCTTTGCAGGTTTATTGAAATTGCAGTTTGCAGTTACAGCGTCAGATGGGGAAGTGACAGAGGAGGCCACACGCCCTACCTTTTAGAGTGGGTGCTCAGATGTTTCCACCTGCTGCTCCCACGAGGCATCTTTGCTCTTCTACGAGACCGTCGTTTCTTCCACTCTGGCTCAGACACCCGGTCCCGGGACAGCATCCCTCGGGCTGTTGGGTCAGAGAGCTGAAAATACCAGTGATACTGGCGTCATATTGCTCACAGCCCTTGTGGTGGGAACAACACAGAGGGGTCTCCCACTGCAGACAGGACGCCTGCCCGGAGAAATCAGGCATCAAAATACTGCCTTGCTAACTGGTCTGTGCATTCCTGGGCAGAATCTTCTGGAACCTGCCTGGGCTGGATCCACAGAGGAAAGCCCTGACCTTTGGTGATACCATGGCTGTCTCCTTGCCCTCCTTCAGCAAAATCCACTCCCAGTAACTGATTGCCTTTTGGAGGAAGGAGGCTAACTTGGGTTTTAGATTCCGCCTTTCTCAGGCCCAACACAATCTTTCCTAATCCACCACTCTTGGGATGAAGACAGTACTACCAGGGAGAGCAGCCTGTAAGCTCTGCTTACAGGGACCCAGGCCCTGTTGTTCCACACGATTAAATTAGAACAGAGGCTACAGGACCCTCTTCAGTCACGCTGGCCCAAGACATCCCAGGGTGGGACAGGATCCTTGATGATACAATCCAGGTGCATGGGGTCCCTCTAATGGTGGGACTCTAAGCCTTTTTAATCACCAAGGATTAATCAACCCTCTAGAGCACTCAGCTCCTTAACCTTTCTGCCACTGCTCCCAGGAAACTCAGGAATCAGTCGAATCTGATTATAGCAACTATTTTTCTGGAATCCCTGGAATGATAATGCTCTCTTTTGAAGAGTTTTTTCCTGGTGTCTGTCTCTCAGTAAGGGTTTCTGATTTATAATTGTTGACTACCCAGGGAGCTCCCCTGAGCAGCATTTCATTTTTACTTTTTGCCTCTGCTACCAGGAAGCTCCTAGTCAAAGTTTATGTCCTGTTATGAAAAAGATCTCACCCAGAGTGGTAGGTACAGTTATACTTTCCTTTGAAACTTCTTTTTTTCATGATTTTCTTTCATTTTATTTTACTCTTGGGGCCACTATTCACTCCCTTGGAAGTGGGCTGAGAAGACATTCTACAGGACAGCAGAGGCTATACCAGACGGCCTCACACTTTCTCTCCATTATCACAAGTCCTGCCTGCCAAACTTCCTCCCTCGGCTCCCAGGGCCCTGGGGCAAAGCTGGTATTACCTTCGACATCTGCATCTGCCCTCCATCTCCAGGGCGTATCCTGGTCCATGCTCCAGACACTGTTTTGCTCACCAGCCAGGCGTCCGGACCCTCACCCTGGAGGCCACCTCCAGGCAAATGTAAGCCCAGGTACACAGAAGCATCCTTCTCCTTCTGCTCCATTGGCAGGGGGAGGCTGCGGCTCAGGCAACACCACGTGAGCCGGGGCTCGGCCCTCAGCGATGGAAAAGAGCCCTGGACCCCGCAGCTCCTGGCAGGTTCTGCATTGGTGCGCAAGGCCAACTCAGGCCAGTGGGGGGCCATGCTGGCCGAGAGAGAGGAGCCAGCCTGGTGGGAGCAGCAGGCTAGAGACCCTGAAGAAGGGGCTTGAGTAGCACTCTCAGAAGGTGCCCCCAGCTCTCCAGTGGGTTCCCAGGAATTGAGGACACCCCCAGAGGGCCCGGCCCTCGCCACAGTGTTGCTCCTGGAGATTTCTTGGGTGTCAAGGGTCCCACTCCTCCAGGATTCACACATTGAGGCAGGCAAGAAGGAGGCTGACCCCTTGAGGGCCCTGGCTATTGGTATACCAGCATTCAAGCCGCCCCTCTCCTCTCTCTGTAGCCCCTTTCTCTGGTCACATGACCTGGACCAGCTGGGGTATTTCCAGCAGCTATCTTCTCCAGCTGGGGCCTGGCCTGAGATAGGACAGGGAGGCAGGAGGGCCCCCTGCCCTGACTCGGCAAAGGATGTCTGTACCTCAGGCCCCCTTCTCTTGCAGATAGAGTCCTGGCCTTGGTCCAGCTTCTGGGGGAGAGGTGACAGGGGGCGGGTGTCTCTCTGGGGAAACCTGAGGAGGTACTGGGGAGGAAAGACCATGTCCACCGAGTCAGTGAGGGTGTGAGGAGCCGGAGGGTGGGAGGCCAGTTGGGAGGGACACCCAGGGGGACGTGGTGGAGGCTCCGTTTCTTGAGGACCCTCCCACCTCAGGGCCCCAGATATGACACTCTCTGTGGAGTTGCCACTTCCAGGCAGCCCCCCTGGCTTTTCCCCAGGGTCAGTGTCCTGGTTCTGAGGTGGTGGTGAGGCAGTCTGCATGGGGCCACCAGGAATCTCTCCTCCTGCTCCCAGGAGCTCCTGGCAGCTTAGCTCCTCCACCTTCAGCTTCTTCCTCTCTGAGGGGAGCTTGTCCTCCAGGGCCTTGGGCTCTCCTGAGCTCCCACCAGGCCCTCTCGGGACCACATGGGCCTGCTGACAGGTTTCCTTGGTGCCCTCACCACCGCAGGTGCCACCTTCCAGCTTGGAGTCTGGCCTGGGAGCCTCTAGGTCACCCCCTTTGGGGGGACCAGATGCTGGGAACTGCTGACACTCCAGCTCCGGGCCCTCATGTGGAGGAAGCAGAGGGCTCTTGCTGTCCAAACAGAGGGCTTCTCCACTGCTGAGGGTTGGGGGTGAGACGGCCCTGTTAGAGTCCAGCTGGTCAGGGCCTCCTGTTCCAGCCACTGTCTCCCTCAGCTTATGGGGCTCAGTCATCAAGAGGCCTGCCAGGACTGGTGGACTTGCCCACGGCCCTGGCTTGGCCCCCACAACAGTGTCCCCACCACCCGAGGCCTCTTGCTGGAGAGGAGGCTCCAGCGCTGCCCCACCGCCCACTGTCACCTCGGTAGCCTTCCTGCCTCCACGGTGACTGGCTTTCGCTCTCTGGTAGATGCTCTTGAACGTGTCCTTCCCATACACTTGCCACTTCTCCTGTGAGAACATCTTCAGTTTCCTCTGGCCGCGTTTCTTAGCAGCTGCCTGGCCCTTGCTGGCAGACCCCTCCTCAGCAGCTGGTCTCTTTCCCTCTGGGTCCTCCGCGGGGGCCAGGGCATCTGCGGTCAGGGGGCACGGCAGGTCCTCCACCGCCGCCTGTCTGACTAGAGCCCGAGGGTGCCCGCCGGGGGCATCAGCTGGGCGGGCGGGGGTGGGCCTGGGGCTCAGAGGTTTCTGCCTCCGGGGCCAGGAGTCCCGGGGTTCCGGCGGCTCCGGCCACGTCCCGGTGCCCTCGACGAAGGGCAGTGAGTTGCTCCTGGTGACTGGCACGCAATCGGTGCCAGTGGAGAGCTGCGTGGGGACCGAGTGGAAGAAGAGGGGGCGTGCCCTGTCCGGGGGCGTGCAGGTGGAGCGCGCGGCACGCAGGGCGGCCGGCAGCCTCCCGGGTCCCGGCGGCCGCAGATCGAAGTGGAAGGAGTCCTTGTAGGTATAAGGCATGGGCAGGTCAATGCTACCCTGCTTGGACAGGACCGTCTTGCGGGGCCGCACGTGTGCCAGCTGGGGGTCGTCCACCACAGCCTGGTTGTGCGAGATGAGCCTGGCGATGCGTTCCTCCAGCCGCCTCTTCTCCAGCTCCAGACCAGCCACCCGCTCCGCGCGCCCGGGCCCGGGGCCGCCCTCGCCCTCGGACTCGGCGCTGTGCTCGGACAGGCTGTGCAGGGGGCTGCCGGCGGCCGGCGGCTGCTCCGCGCTGTCCGAACGGGACAGGTAGCCCGAGTCGGTGCTCTCGCACTTCCGCAGCCGGCCCTCCGAGGGCTTGGAGTCTCCAGGCTTCTCCACCTGCTGTTGCTGCAGCGCTGAGCTCGGCCTACTGGCCGTCGGGGACCGAGGCTCTGGCAGCTTCCACCTCGACTGCGGGCTGGCCAGCGGGAGCCCGGGAGCAGAGTCTACAGGGGCCTCCTTGATATCAAACGTGGACCCCCGACAGGGAACAGCGTCCAACTTCCGATCCAGGTTCTTGGCAACCAGGGACACATGCACGGTGGGCACTGGGCAGTGCCCAGCGGCGTTGGTGCCGGGAGAAAGGGGTCTTTGTGATAGCGCCCGGTCGGCCCCCGTGGGCTCAGCAGCCTTTTCACCTTCCTCTAGGAGGCTGCTCCCTCCACCGTCAGACTCCGAAGAGAGTCTGGAGTTGTTGAGGTGTGTCTGGGTCCGTCTGTGCTTATATAAGTTGCTCTGGGTCTTAAAGGCAATGCCGCAGGTGGCGCAGGGGAAGGGCCGCTCCCCTGTGTGGGACCGAATGTGCTTCTCCAGAACGCTGGGCTTCAGGCAGTCCCGGCCGCAGTGTGGGCACAGGTACCTGCCAGCGTTGCGCACCTTGCCTGGGCTGCCCAGAGCGGGCCCCAGGCCCGGTGACAGGATGGGCAGAGCACCCACGATGTTCACCGTGAGCCCCGGGGCCACCGGCTTCCCTGCTCTGGTGGGACCAAGCCCTTCAGGCTGCAGCAGGGGGCCGAGAACGAAGGGCAGGCTGCCCCCGTCCAGACTGCCTGTCACGAGGGGAGCACGTGGCTGGAGCCCTCCCGGAGGCACTGTGTGGTACAGCGGGATGGGCAGGGCCTTCAGGAACACGGTGGGGGCCAGGCCCTGCTCCCGAGACAGGATGACGGGGCCCAGGGTCAAGTGAGGCGATGCCTGCCCACCCGGGGCCCCTGGGGGGCCAGAAGCAGGTGCCGGCTGGTCCCTGGCAGGCGAGGTAGGACAGGCGAGTTCTGGCACATCCATCCCACATCATCTGGGTGGCCTGGGGTGCTGGGAAACCTGTGAGCAACAACCGGACTTTACTGTGGGTACCTCTCTTCTCTCACTGTACGGTACACACTTGCCTGCCCCCACTGAGCATTTCATCACCTCTACTGAAGCCACAACAATTCCGCCCCCCCCCCCCCCCCCCGGCAAAAAAATGCCCTTATGCTCTTGTAAAAAACAGGGGGGAAACTGAAGCTCAGCAAGTGGAAGTGACTTGTCGTGAAGCTGAAACATGATAGAGCAGGGTTCAGACCCAGGTCTGTCTGAATCCTGTCTTTTATTTAATTTTCCAAAGAGAACTCTTGATTCTTGCCCTGCACACAGGTACATGGTGGGCTTGTCAGTGACATCCCCCTACCCAGCACAGTGCCCCGTGCAGAGGGGACACTCAGAACATGAGCTGACTTCGTGACAAAAGAAAGTCGTGCAGCTCATTAAGGGCCTCAAAGTCCACAGTGACCCCATGCCTCGGGGCAAGTCCCTTTCTTCATTTGGGCCTCGGTTTTTAGATCTGTAGAGTGGGCAGAGAATCAGCATCTTCCACTCTGGAGTGCTGAGTTTCTGCTGTTGGATAAGGACAACAGGGAAGAAAACTGATCTGAAGGGATGCTTACTAGACTGAACAAATGAAAATACAAAACTCCCAGTTAAATTTGAATTTCAGAGAAACAATTCATAATTCTTTAGCATGTATCTATGTCTCAATTCTTGCATTGGTCTTGCTTACACTAGAAAATTATGCATTATTTGTGTGTGTGTGCATGCTCAGTCATGTCTGACTCTTTGCTATCCCATGGATTATAGCGCACCAGGCTCCTCTGTCCATAGAATTCTTCAGGTGAGACTATTGGAGTGGGTAGCCATTTCCTTCTCCAGGGGATCTTCCCGACCCAGGGATCAAACCTAAGTCTCCTGCTTGCAGGCAGATTCTTTACCATCTGAGCCACCAGGGAAGTCCAAATGTGCCCACAATTAAAAGTTAAATTATATAAATCTGCAATTCAATAAAGCATGTTAAAAGCAAAGTTACTACAACTGGATATTCACATGCAAGAGAATGAAATTGAATCCCTACCTCAGGCTACATACAAAAATTGACTTGAAATTGATCTAAAGCCTAAATGTAAAAACTAAAACTATGAAACTGTTAGAAGAAAACATCAGAATAAATCTTCATGACCTTGGATTTGACAATGGGCTGTTAGTTATGACACAAAAAGTACAAGCAATTAAAATAAAAGGATAAATTGAATTCTTTCAAAATTAAAAGCTTTTGTACATCAAAGGACACTATCAAGAAAGTGAAAAGAAAACTCACAGAATGGGAGAAAATATTTGCAAATCATATGCAGGATAAATCCAGAATATATAAAGAACTCTTATAATTCAATAACAAAAAGACAGACAACTCAGATAAAGAATGAGCAAAGGGTTGAACAGACATTTCTCCAAAGAAGATATCAGTTCAGTTCAGTTGCTCAGTCATGTCTGACTCTTTGCAACCCCATGAATTGCAGCACACCAGGCCACCCTGTCCATCACCAACTCCTGGAGTTTACCCAAACTCATGTCCATCGGGTCGGTGATGCCATCCAGCCATCTCATCCTCTGTCGTCCCCTTCTCCTCCTGCTCCCAATCCCTCCCAGCATCAGAGTCTTTTCCAATGAGTCAACTCTTCGCATGAGGTAGCCAAAGTGTTGGAGTTTCAGCTTCAGCATCAGTCCTTCCAATGAACGCCCAGGACTGATCTCCTTTAGGATGGACTGGTTGGATCTCCTTGCAGTCCAAGGGACTCTCAAGAGTCTTCTCCAACACCACAGTTCAAAAGCATCAATTCTTCGGTGCTCAGCTTTCT
Source organism: Bos grunniens (assembly GCF_055505025.1). Classification (NCBI taxonomy): domain Eukaryota; kingdom Metazoa; phylum Chordata; class Mammalia; order Artiodactyla; family Bovidae; genus Bos; species Bos grunniens. The sequence goes on along the minus strand of NC_141177.1, from coordinate 26,309,192 downwards.
TCACAGTCCAACTCTCACATCCATACGTGACCACTGGAAAAACCATAGCCTTGACTAGATGGACCTTTGTTGACAAAGTAATGTCTCTGCTTTTGAATATGCTATCTAGGTTGGTCATAACTTTCCTTCCAAGGAGTAAGCGTCTTTTAATTTCATGGCTGCAGTCACCATCTGCAGTGATTTTGGAGCCCCCAAAAATAAAGTCTGACACTGTTTCCACTGTCTTCCCATCTATTTCCCAGAAGTTACACAAATGGCCAAAAACACATGTTAAGATGTTCAATATCACTAGTCATTAGAAAATGTAAATCAAAATCACAATGAGATATGACTTCATGTCAACTAGCACATTGTTATAATAATAATGAAAGTAACATGTTGCTGAGGATGTGGAAAAATTTTAGCCCTAGTGAGAATGTAAAATGATGCAACCACTGTGGAAAACAGCTTGGCAACTCTTCAAAAAGTTAAACACAGAACTACTACCTGACCCAGAAGTTCCACGTCTTCGTATATACCCAAAAGAATTAAAAATAGGTATTCAAATAAATAAATCATAAATGTTGATAGCCACAATTCAAAAGAGCCAAAAGGTGGCAACAACACAGGGGAAAGATACTCTGGAGAAGGAAGTAGCAAGCCACTCCAGTATTCTTGCCTGGGAAATCCTATGGAGAGAGGAGCCTGGAGGGCTACAGTTCATGGGATCACAAGAATTAGACACAACTTAATAGCTACATGTCACAGTCATAGCTTGGGATTGGCTTCAGTGGAAGTATTTATACCACAGAAATTGGCAAATGCTACAATTAATCATTTTTCTCTTTTTCGTCCCAAGACTGTCGTTCCCATTCTCTGTTCCTCATAAACCTGTCTGCATTGTAGATCTCACAGACTTGAGACCTTGTAATATTTTAAGGAAAGACTTAAAGACAGAAATCCCCAGGGATGGGTAGGAGCTACTAGAATTCCTAAGCACTGCCGTGAAGAGAAGATGAGGCTTCCTTGAAGGTGCCGTGTCCTTCCTACTAGCTGAGAAATTTCCAGGTGCTTCCCAGGAGAACCATCAGGCCCGCCTTCCTGTCTCTGCTCACCTGGCTCCCAGGTCACTCGGGCACAGCTACTGGGAGGATCAGATGAATGACGTGTATGAAAACATCGAGGGTGGCATCAGGCAGGGAGGAAGTGCTTGGTTCATCTGAGTTTCCAGTGATACGCCATAATATTTTGAACTATTAATGAGCGAATCCTCCCCTCCCCACCTTCCCTCCTACCCCTTGTCTCTTCCCCATCAGTCAGCGCAGCCAACTCCCTTCAGAGCCTCCGGGAAGGGAGGCTGTCTCAGGTGCAGTTCCCAAGAAAGAAGGCCATGCATGATAAGGATTCGGTTTAGGAGGTGATTTCAAGTAATACTGACAGGGGAGTGGGAAAGCAGGGTGAAGGAAGCTTTAAGGAGTGTGTCATCCATAGATTAAGTTAACCTTAAAATACATTCCAATATACATTAGATGCAGACACTGTTTGATTCCACTTATACGGGGTACTTAGAATAGTCAAATTCACAGAGTTAGACTGTACACTGATAGATGCCTCAGGCTGGGGAGGGTGGAGAGGAGGCAAGCGGGGAGGGGTAGTTAGTCTTTAATGGGGACAGAGTTTCAGTTTGGGAAGGTGAAAAATTCAGGAGTTGGATGATGGTGAGAGTTGCATGACAATGTGAATGCACTTAGTGCCACTGAACTATACAGTGAAATATGTTAAAATAGTAAAATAGTATGTTTTATATTATGTGACTTTTACCACAATAAAAAATATTTAAAAAAAAAAAAAAAGAGAGAGTGTATCGTCAAGCAAGTCCTCACTGAGGGCACCTAGAGCTCACCTAACCAGGTTGGGGAACAAGAGATCATATAAACATGTTACCCCCTGGGGGCTGAAGGCGCAATGGCTGGCATGGCCAGCTGGCCAAGGGGACACACCCAGTGGGCTCTGTAGCCCCAGAAAATCTCATGCCCAGCAAGACTGCCTGCAATTTGTTCCTAAGTGGTAAATGCAGAGAAGGATGAATGGCCAGGGCTTCCAATGGAGTTATTATGGCAGAAACAGAGGACAGACTTATAAATTCCAAAGCCTAAACCCTAAGGGGACTCTGATGAGGACCATCCTTGGGTTGGGAGGAAGTGGGAAGGAGGAAAGCCAGAGGGAGGTGATGAGACCCACAATAGCAATAGCTGCAGAGACGAGTCCAGTGGGAGGGATGGAAGAAGCCCCCAAGGTTCCATGCCCAGAACCCTACAGCCCAGAGGGCTACAGCCCAGGACGACTCCCATAGTACCCAAGAGGGGGTTGGGAGTGACCCGGAAAGTGGGTCAGACCCAGGGCAATGCAGGAGAAGGGGTGACTCAGCGAGGTGGGGCTGGCTTGTGAGCGGAGCTAGGGGCTGAGCACCACCTGTCTCCTGAAATAAGCCCATCATCAGGGGAGAGAGAAAAGAAGTCCAGAACTGACTGCCTTGAGGTGGGAGGAGTGGGGCTTCAAAATAGAAATTCCAGAAAAAGAGCGCTACATCTCTGACACACCTGCCACGATGATTATTTTGCTCTCTGCAGCCTGTTGCGTGATCACAGCAAAATTGACACCTTTTAGTAGCAGCTGATCGCTGCCAGGAAGGTAGCAAGCCCACCAGCACCTTCCGGAGGTTGGGGAGGGGGAACATGGCACTTTTCCCAGGAAAACCACAAAGGGCTGCGCTGATGATTCTCACTCTGAACCAAGGGGGTGGGAAGCCATCCTATTGCCATCAAGCAGGTGCCCCAGGAAGGCTCTAGGAGGACCACCTGCTCAGCTAGACCCACTGCCAAGCGCTGCCCCCGCCCTGTCGCCCTCCTGAGGGTCCACCCTGCAGAGAGCTTCTCGGACTCCTCGCTTCCTCCATCTGTCACGTGTGGGCTTCCCACTCACCGAAGCTATGTTCCTCTAAGCTTGTGTGTGGCCCCATGGGGAGATGAACAGAAAGGTGGGAGGAACCTGAGGAAAGTGACTATTTCCAAAGGCCCCTTTCTTCAGAGCAACCCACAAGGGGGCCTGGGCAAAAAGACAAAGTGGGCATGCTGCAAATAGGTTTTAAAAACTCACCTTCTGGGCCTGAGAGACAAGACTATGAAGATGGAACTTTCAGCAGATGGAACTTCCAGAAAGAACGTGGGTACCAAGACTGTCATTCTAGTTGCAAGTTTCCCAAACGTCAGTCCATCTTGCATGCCTGTCACCTGCTGTGCTGTGTGGGGTAACCACTTGCTTCCCCCAATCCCTGGGCACCTGGGCTAGCATTACTTTAACAGGGAACTATGTGCATAAGAATGTGAATGTACTCAGCAGCACAGAACTGCACTTTAAAATGGTTGAGATAATCAGTTTTTTGTTATGCATATTTTACAACTTCTAAAAAGTAAAAAGAAAGGTGATGCTATATCACTGGGCTTCCCTGGTGGCTATGATAGTAAAGAATCTGCCTGCAATGTGGGAGACCCAGGTTGGATCCCTGGGTTGAAAGGATCCCCTGAAAAAGGGAATGGCTACACACTCCAGTGTGCTTGTCTGGGAAATCCCATGGACAGAGGAGTCTGTCGGACTACAATCCACGGGTAACAGAGTTGAATGCAACCGAGTGACTGACACTTTCACTTTCTTCACTGTATCATTACCCAATTAGCCAAAAGCTTATTTTCATTCAAAAGCCTGCAAACATGTTTAAAGCAACAATTGATTCTATTCATAATTTTCTAAATATTCTAAATAAGCCATAATATTCTAAATCTTAGAAGCAACCAGGATGCCCTTCAGTAGGTGGGTGAATAAGTCAATCATGGTGCATCCAGACAGTGGAATGTTATTCAACATTAAAAAGAAATTATTTTAATTAAAATTTAATTTTAATGACAAAAGACTGGAGCTATCAAATCATGAAAAAACATGAAGACACATAAATGAATATTTTTAATCAAAAGAAGCCGATCTGAAAAGGCTATATAGTTGGACTGTATGATCCCAACTATATAAAATTCTGGAAAAGGCAAAGTTATGAAAACAGTAAGAAGATCTGTGGTTTCCAGGGGATGGGGGGGAGGAAGGGATGAATACATGGGGCACAGAAGATTTTGAGGGTAATAAAACTGTCCGGCATAATACTGTAGCACTGGGTACATGTCATTATGGGTGCATGTGCGCTCATGTTCGACTCTCTGTGATCCCATGGACTGTAGCCCACCAGGCTCCCCTGTCCATGGAATTTTCCAGGCAAGAACCCACTGGATGGGTTGCCATTTCCTTCCCAACCCAGGGATTGAACCTGTGTCTCTTACAGCTCCTGCATTTCAGGTGGATTCTTTACCATTGAGCCACCAAGGAAGCCCATTTATAAATCTAAACCACTCTTTTAAAATTATCTATTAATTTTTAAAATTAAAAATCAAAGCAATTAAGTTTTTAAAGACATGTGAAAAGACATTTATTGTCACTGGCCAAGATGTATGAGGCATAGGTCATCATGCCACGTCTGCTATCAGTTAAAACAAAAACAACCAACAAATAAATGCTTATAATAACTGGAGGTGAAAACAAAGGAGGACTATACCATTACCCAAAAGAGAACCAGCATGTTCACCACCACTCAGTAGCAATAAGGCCATTCATACCCATGGGGTCAGTGGAAGCCATGTGAGGAGCCAAAACATGGCATCCAATTTTCCAGGGAGACACCCATGATAACTGAGTGGGGAGCCAGAATGACCACCCCATGAAGCAGTAATGAGGAGCTCATCCTTGGGGTCAACAGAAACCAAGTGGGCAATCTGTACTTCTCTCCATTTTCTCCCCCTTCTGAGCATCATCAAACTGCTGCTGCTGCTAAGTCGCTTCAGTTGTGTCTGACTCTGTGCGACCCCAAAGACGGCAGCCCACCAGGCTCCTCTGTTCCTGGGATTCTCTAGGCAAGAACACTGGAGTGGGTTGCCATTTCCTTCTCCAGAGCAGCATCAAAGGAAGCCAGTAAAAACAGAAGGTTTAATCCATCCAGACTCTCATAATGTAGTACCCAAGTGACTAAATTTCAATCAAAATCACTTTTCATATCAGGGAGATGTCAAACTGAGTAATGAAAGATAATTCATAAATGCCAAAACCAAGATGCAAGAGGTGTTGGAATTATCTGACAAAGATTTTAGAGGGCCCATCATGAAAAAATGTCTCCATGAATACTTACAAATAGCATTGAAACAAATAAAAACAGTCTCAGGAAGGAAATCAAAAGTAAAAGGACAACCAAATGGACATTTTAGAACTGAAAAATACTATAACCCCAAATTTTAAAATTCAGTGGGTGCGCTCAACAACAGAACAGAAGGGAGGGAAAAAAAGAAGCTGTGAACTTGAAGATAGAACGATAGAGGTTTCCCAGTCTGAACAACAGAGAGAAAATAGGCTGAAAAATAAAAAATGAACAGAGCCTCAGGGACCTATCAGATTAACAAAAGCTATAACGTTCATATCATCTGAGTTCTGGAAGGAGACGAGAAAGAGGACTGGGAGAAAAACAATACTCATCGAAATACGGCTGAAAACTTCAGTTTTACAAAAGACGTATAAACCCATGGAATCAGGACACTAGTGAATCTCAAACAGGATAAACCAAAGAAATCCTCACCAAAACACATCACAGCCAAACTGCTGAAATCTTAAGATAAAGAAAAATTTCCTCAAAGCTGTAAAAGAGAAATGACAACTTTCCTATGGGGAAAAACAAATCCTAATGCCAGCCCGTCTGGCATTTCAGCCCGTCTGAAACTTAAGGTCAGAAGGAAGTAGCACAACATTTTTCAAGGGCCTAAAGAAAAGAACTGTCAACCACAAATTCTATATCCAGCAAAAAGACCCTTCTAGAAGGAAGGGGAAATGAAGGCATTCTCAAATAAAACACAGAGAATTTATCATCAGCACGAATGGCTAAAGGAAGTTCTCTACATAGAAAGGAAATAATAAAGGGAGGGGGAGTTCCCTAGTGATACAGTGGTAAGGACTCCACACTCTCACTGCCAAGTTCAATACCTGGTCAGGGAACAAAGATCCCACAAGGCATGTGGTGTGGCAAACAAATTTTCAAATAAAATAGCATAAAATAAGAAGTCATCATAAATTAATGGTGTGATCCATTCTTGTAAAAATAATATTACTACTACTAAAACAAGGACACTTGGAACTTCAAGAAGGAGAAAGAACACTGGAAAGAGAAAAAATATAGATAAATTCAATATTTCCATTTGAATTTTCCAAATGATGTCTGAAACAGAAAACACTAATGTATTTAGAAGAAATATTTAAGACAATTATAGGTGGGAGAAGGTAGAGGAGGTAGTTTCTACATTTCACTTCAGCTGGTAAAGCAGTGACATTAATAGACTATGATGAGTTATGAATCTATAACGCGATACTAACAGCAACCACATAATCAATACGAGGATATCCGACAGAGCCTGCCTGAACCACAGGCCACAGATGCCATCTCTCTGCAACCATAGAAGCTCGGGCTGGAGAGGATGTGGCTGCAGCCTTCCTGACAGTGAAACTGGGTACCCATGCAGGCAAAGCACAGCTGTCTGTGGCCAGGGGTCCACACACAGTGTGGCCAGTGGCCAGTCCCTCTGCAAGCCTGACTTCCCTCCACACAGCCCATGAACTCTGACTGCCTCTGTCCCCACTAGCGTCCATATTCCCAATGCACACCCTCATCTCTTTTGTCATTGCCTGCTTCCTACCCACACTCCAGAGGGTTACCTATTATGTGCTCAGCAATTCCAGACCAGCTCCAGTCGGGCTAAACTAGCCAACATCTCTGCTGTTGGGTGACTAAGTCACAACTTCTTCAATGAAGTCTGAACTCCATCCAAAATCTGCCCTTTAGTGGACAATCTCTCACAATCCTAGGGACTATAAACAATGTTCTTAAGTCTTGTGCATACGTGCGTGCTAAGTCACTTCAGCTGTGTCTGACTCTTTGCAACCCTGTGGACTGTAGCCCTCCAGGCTCTTCTGTCCATGGGTATCACCAGGCAAGAATACTGGAGTGGGTTGCCATGCCCTCCTCCAGGGCATCTTCCTGACCCAGGGATCAAACCCACCTCTCTTATGTCTCCTGCACTGACAAGGCAGGTTCTTAACCACTAGCACCACCTGGGAAGCCCTCTTATGTCTTATAGTTACTCTTTTATTTTAGTTAATCATCCTTATCCTAAACTTCCCCAGTGTAACCAACTATGTGATGTCTATCTTCTGATTAGATACACATACTACAGAATCAGTACTGGAAGGGGCCCCAAGGGACAGATCCCTAAAGATGGGATCATGCCCTTGAACTTAAGTGTGATGTTAGATCCTTGCCTATGAGAAACGGGATGCTTGCAACCCATGACAAGCAGTGTCATCACAGTTAATCAAGCTATTACCCTTGGTTGCTCATGATAAAGTGCCAATGGGGGCACGTGCCTTGGGAATACCAGCCACACATCAGTGATGATGACAATCAGGAACATGGTATGAGATGGACTTTTCTGACTGCCATTGAGCACTTAGAAAACTATAAACCCAGGTCTATTAACTCCCACCTCAAGTCCTGATCTGAGACTCAGACAGCTTCCACAACAGCCCTGAAAGAATTTATTTCAGGGCTGACATGACAGAAGATCAAACACAAAATTTAATGGTGCAAGTTGTGCATTTAAATGGCAGTTGGATTCACAGTCTCACCAAGTGTCTAGGGTGAAAATTAGGTCAGTAATCAGGTAAGAATGAGATCCTGAAACTTGGAATAAGGCCATCTGACTGGACCTGGAGAAACTGACAATATTGACTCCAAGTCACTCTGAACCTCTCTGACCAGTAGCAGTAGCTTTTCCTCCAAGGTCCAAGAAGACCAGTCTTCCTCAGCTTGAAAACCCCATGGTATGCTCCCTTGAGGCATTAATAGACGCCTCGAATGGGGATGTTCTCTCTTCTCAGAGCCCACCACAGCCCCCCACCCTTTTGTCAGTAACTAGAGCTGCATGTCAGCATGACTCAGGGAGCAGGTACAGGCTAAGTTATTGTTGTTTATTGTTATCTTATTGTTTTTTATTGTATATTATTGTTGTAAGACTTGTCCAACTCTCTGTGACCCCATGGACTGCAGCACACTGGATTCCCTGTCCTTCACTATCTCCCAGAGTTTGCTCAGACTCATGTCCATTGAGCCCATGATGCCTCTGAGCTTTATCCAGGAGGAAATAGCTTATATACCAAAATAGCTGTAGATCCTTGATAACACATATCAGCAGAAACCTGAGAATCCATGTGTGGGAGTGGATCCTAAGAGTGTTATAACAGAAGGGGTACAAAGAACATCAGTGATTGGGCCACGTTCATTGATGGGGTGCTTATTAGAAGTTCGCAACTTAATGTATTCATTGAATGGCTGGCTGTGGTTTTGCAGCTTCCTTGGTTGGTTAACAGAAACCTGGACCCACCACTAGAAATCTAGTGGTGACCTAGATTTCATGAGACTGAGATGCCAGAACTCCTGTGGTCTGATGTGGAGGCAAGAATTCAGCAGCTCAGGTAACTAAGAAGGCTGGCCTGGGTATACCGTGTGCCACGTTCAGACCTACCTACCCACTCCCCAACCACAATTTTCTAGAAGACCCAAAGGCCCTCTCCTCTCTAGGGCATTGCACTCACATCCCTGAAAACCTCTGTGGTTGCTCTCTTTTGAGGTCAGGTATGTCTAGGGGGTGTCAGCCTTGAGATGGGCTCCCCGATTTCACTGGGAATCCCAGGAGAGCAGAGGCCACGCGGGAGCACTTAACTGTCCATGAGAAAGTGGGCATATTCAGCCAGGGCCGTGGGGAGGGGCCAGGAGTCAGAGTTCCTTGGGTCCTAGAGATCTTCCGTGGTAGCTGACTGACCAGGGCGCCACTAGGGGTAAACTAGGAGGTCAGCCCCTAGGATATGGCTTGGTCTGGATAACAAGAAACTCTATGTGTGGTTGTGTGGTCACTAGTAACCTGACTTGAGTCACCAGAGAGAATCATGCCCCTTCGTCCGCTCTTCAGACCTTAGTCAGTTCACAGAGCCAGAGGCCTCTGATTGAAGGGAAGCCTAAGTGCCCTTCAGAAAGAACCCTGTACTATTACTCTATAGTCAAAGCTATGGTTTTTCCAGTAGTCATGTACAGATGTGAGAGTCAGACCATAAAGAAGGCTGAGCACCGAAAAATGGATGCCTTCGAATTGTGGTGCTGGAGAAGACCCTTGAGAGTCCCTTGGACTGCAAGGAGATCAAACCAGTCAATTCTAAAGGAAATCAACCCTGAATATTCATTGGAAGAACTGATGCTGAAGCTGAAGCTCCCATACTTTGCCCACCTAATGCGAAGAGCCAACTCATTGGAAAAGACCCTGATGTTGGGAAAGGTTCAAAGTAAAAGTAGAAGAGGGTGCCAGGGGATGAGATAGTTAGATAGTATGACCAACTCAGTGGACATGAATTTGAGCAAACTCTGATAGTGAAGGACCCGGAAGCCTAATGTGCTGCAGCGCCTGGGACTGCAAGGAGTTGGACACACTCAGCAACTGAACAACAACAGGAAAATCTCCAAACACTTGGAAACTAAAACACAAACTACTAAATAACCCACAAGTCAAAAAGGAGGTGTCAAGGGAAGCCCAAAACACAGCGAATGAATGAAGCTGGAAATATAACATCTCAGAATTTATGGGACACAGCTAAGGCTGTGCTGAGAGGCCATTTATAGTGTTAAATGCTTATTCAAGAAAAGACAGAATCTCAAATCAATAACCAAGCTCCTACACCCATAACCTAGTAAAGGAAACCCAAAATAAGCAGAAGGAAGGAAATAATGAAGAAAAGGAAACAAAATGACTAAACTACAACAGAAAACTAATCAAGTCAATGAAAAATAAAGCTTGTTCTTTAATAATATCAATAAATTGATCTTTATGAAAATTATTACATATAGAATGGATAAAAACCAGATCCTACTATATAGCACAAAGTACTATATTCAATATCCTGTAATAAACCATAATGGACAATAACTTGAAAATAAATGTATATATGTATAACTGAATCACTTTGCTATACAGCAGAAATTAACACAGCATTGTAAATCAACTATACTTCAATAAAATAAATTTTTAAAAAATTAAATAAATAAATCCTACTTAGAATCTCTACAAAGATTTAGAAAGGAAAAAGGACAGAAGACACAAATTCCTAACATCAGGAATGAAACAGAATATCATGACAGACTTGCAGTATCCAAAGGACAGCACAAGGGTTACCATGAATAACTCCATCCACATGCATGTGATAACGTGAATGAGATGGATCAATTCCTCGAAAGGCACAAGTTAGCAAAAATTCACCAAATATAAAACAGATAATTTGATTAGCATTGTATTTATTAAGCAGACCAAATTTGTAATTTTATTATATTTTAAAATCTTCATTGAATTTATTACAGTATTTCTTCTGTTCTTTGTTTTGGATTTTTGGATGCAAGGCATGTGGGATGTTAGCTCCCCAACCAGGGATCAAACCCACACCCCCTGCATTAGAAGGCAAAGTCTTAACCACTGGACCGCCAGAGAAGTCCCCCAAATTTGTAATTTTAAAACAGCCCAAGGAGAAGTCTTAAGATCCTGATAGTATTGCTGAAGAATTCTACCTAGAATTTACATAAAAATTAATACAAATTCTGTACAACTTCTTTCAGGAAACAAAAGAGGAGGGGGCATTTCCCCATTAATTTCATGAAGCTAGGTATTACCCTGACACCAAAATCAGACAAAGATAGTCCAAAAGCAAAGCAAAACAAAACCTACAGAGCACTATCCCTTCATGAATGTAGATGTAAAATCCTTCATAAAATATCAGCAACTAGATTCTGCAATGTAGAAAGAATTACACACCCCACGACCCAGGGCCCCAGGCCTGCATCTGTGTAATCTATCATATTTACAGAGGAAAGAAGGGGGGAAATCACATGTATATCAATTGCTGGAGAAAAAGCTTTTGACAAGAGTCAGCACCTATTCATGATAAACTTTCTCAGAAAATATAAATAGAGGGAAAGCGTCTCAGCTTGATGAAGTGCATCTAAAGATGTTATCCTTAATGATGGAAAACTGAATACTTCCTCCTAAACATCAGAAACAGGATTATACACAGATCACTCAGCACTTTTATGTAACAGAGATGTAGAAATTCTGGCCAGTGCCACACAGCAAGAAAGACAATAAAAGATACAGAGACAAGAAAGGAGGAAATGAAACTTTCTATATTTGCAGATGACACGATCATCTATGTAGAAAATCCCAAGAAATCAGAAAAAAAGAGAGAGAAAAGGAAAAAAGCTTTCTAGAACTAACAAGTTCAGCAAAGTCATGGTCTACAAGATCAACACCCAAAAATCAATCCCACTTCTGTATACTAGCAATGAACAATCGGAAACCTAAATTTAAAATGCAATGCCATTTACAAGCACTCAAAAAACTGAAACACTTAGATGTAAAATGAACAAAGCATAACCAGGACCTATATGCTGAACACTACAAAACACTGATGAAAAACTCAAAGAAAATCTAAAGAAATAAAGAGATAGATTGTGTTCATGGTTTGGAAGACTAGCCGTAGCAGAGGTGTAAAGATGTCAGATTTCCCCAGAGTGATAGAGAGACTTACTTCAATTCCTATCAAAATCCCCATAAGCTTTTTTTTGTGGGCATAAACAAGATTATTTGAAAATTTATTGAGAAAGGTAGAGGAACTAGGGTAATTCAGTTTTGGAAGAAGGATAATAAAATGGGAGGAATCAGTTTAAATTTTCAATAAATTTTAAAACTTATTACAGCACTACAGTAAAGAAGACAGTGCCATACTGGTAGAGGCACAGACACATAGATCAAATTGAACAGAATTTAAAAACAAAAACAAAAACAGAAATAGACTTGCACAAGTAGGCCCAGCAGATTTTTAACATAAGTTCAAGCAATTTGGTGAGGGGAGGGTGATCTTTGCAATAAACAGTGCTGGAGTAACCGACATCCAGAGATAAAAAATAACCTCAACTACACCTCAGACCTTACTTATATTAACATTAACTCTAAATGTGAACCAAGCTTAAATGGAAACTATAAAACTATAAACTCTAGAATAAAAAAAACAAGAGAAAACTCTTTAGGATCCAGGGCATAGGAAAGAGTTTTCAGACTTGACACCAAGAGCATGAGCCATAGAGGGAAAATGTATAAATTGAATCCCATCAAAATTAAGAATATCTCCTCTCTGAGAACCCCTGCTTTGAAGAGGATATAAAACATCAGCTATAGTCCAGGAGACAGTATTTGTAAGCCATATATTAGACCAGGGAATTAAACCTAGAGAATGAAAACCTAACATAAAAAAAAAAATTAAGTTAAAAAAAATTCAAACTATATGCCAATATACAATAAAAATTAAATTTAAAAAATTCAGCAACCATCCAATCAAAAAGTGAGCAAAAGACATGAAGAAAGACACAGCGCCAAAGATATACAGATGGAAACAAGCACATGAAAAGATGTTCAGCACCACTGGCCATCAGAGAAATGCAAATGAAAACCACAGCGAAATATCACTGCACACCCATCAGGATGCGGAAATGAAAAACAGTGATAACACCTAGTGCAGGCGAGAATGTGGAAATACGACATGAATGGCTGATGTGAATACGAAGTGATAAGGCCATTCTGGACACAACTTCGGCAGCGTCTTGAAAAAAAAATTAACCTGCCACTACCATTTAACCCAGGGATTACCTTCCTGGCCTTTTATTCCAAAGAAATGGAAACTTAGATCCACACAGGAGACTGTGCACAAATGGTCATGGCAGCTTTATGTGTAAATAGCTGATAATTGAACTCAGCCCTGATGTCCTTCAACAGATGAACATTTAAATTAGCTGTGGTCCAGCCATGTCCTTATTACTCAGCAATCAAAAGGAGTGAACTATTACATGGAACAATACTGATGAATCTCCAGAGCATTATGCTGTGTGAAAAAAGCCACACCCCAAGGCCAGACACTGTAATTTCATTTATACGACATTCTTCTTTTTTTTTCCTATTTTATTCTTATTTTTTCCATTTTAAAATGGATGTGTAGTTGCTGTATAATCTTATATAAATTACAGGTGTATAATACAGTGATTCACAATTTTTAAAGGTTACACTCCATTCCATTATTATAAAGTATTGGTTATAGTCTCCTTGTTGTACTGTATACCCTCATAGCTTATTTTACCGCTGAGAGTTAGCACATCTTAATCTCCTAGATGTGTGTTGCCGCGTCCCCCTTCCCTTTCCTCACTGGTAAACCACTAGTTTGTCCCTATATCTGTGAGTCTGCTTTTCTGTTGTTATATTCACTGGTTTGTTGTATTTTAGATTCCACATGTAAATGATATTATACAGTATTTGTCTTTCTTTGACTTCAGTTAATTTGTCTTTCTCTGACTTCACTTTATGGTTTATGATCATCTCTAAGTCCATCCATGTTACTGCAAATGGCATCATTTCCTTCTTTTATGACTAATATTCCATTGTGTGTATATACCACATTTTCTTTATTTATTCATCTCTTGGTGGACACTTAGGTTGCTTCCATACCTTGGCAATTGTAAAAAAAAAATGCTGCTATGAAAGTTGGGGTACATCAATCTTCTAGAATTAATGTTTTTGTTTCTCTCAATATATACCCAGGAGTAGAATGGCTACCTCTTATGGAAGTTCTTTTTTTTTTTTTCACTTGTATAATAGTCTTGAAATGACAGATTATGGAGCTGGAAAACAGATGAAAGGTTACCAGGAGTTGAGAGGGGGAAGTGGGTGTGGCCACGAGATATCCCTGTGGTGATGAAACAGGCTGTATCTTGACTAAATCAACATGCAGGTTGTGATTTGAAAGATGTTACCATGTAGGGAAACTAGCTAAAAGGTACATGGGATCTCTCTGGATTATTTCTTACAACAGCATGAAATAAAGAAAGTGAAAGTGTTAGTTGCTCAGTTATGTCCAACTCTTTGGAACCCCATGGACTGTAGCCCGCCAGGCTCCCCTGTCCATGGAATTCTCCAGGCAAGAATACTGGAGTGGGTTGCCATTCCCTTCTCCAGGGGATCTTCATGACCCAGGGATCAAACACAGATCTCTTGCAGTGCAGGCAGATTCTTTACTATCTGAGCTGCCAGGGAAGCCCTGCATGGGAACTGCATGGGAACCTACAATTATCTCAAAACAAAAAGCCTAATTTATAAAAATAATAAATAGTAAATAAACAGAAAGAAAGAGCACTGAAACAGGAAGTGACCTTCATAGCATGTGAGCCCATGTTATTTACTGCAGCATCTAGAGACCTAAAACCATATCCCTCGGCCTGGGTGCCATAAGGCTGCCCTTGGAGAAACACTGACTTGGTGCATATCATTTTCCTCTGCATCATTTTCTCTAGGTCAATTCACTTGTCCTCAGGTGCCCTTATATTCAGAGGACATTTTTACATCACTGCCATAAATGGCAAGGCTCCCCCATTATATGAGTGCAAATGATTATAATGATAATATGATATCAGTGAAGACCCTCAGAGACTTCTCACTTCATTGCAAGTCAGAGCAGAGGAAAGGCTACCCTGACAGACTCTGTAGAGATTCCTGACTGTGACCATTCAGAGAAACTTGGTCATCTTTGCTCAGCCACACCCAGAAGGACAGAACTCCCAGACCTCGAAGACCATACCTGTCTTTGACCCTTTACTCAGCTCCCTTCAAGCTCTATGATTTTGTAAACTATTTTTTAAAGCACTGTAGGGCATCACTGGCTTCCCCAGTGGCTGAGCAGTAAAGAATTCATGTGCCAGTGTGGGAGACTCAGGTTCAATCCCTGGGTCAGGAAAATCCCCTAGAGGAGGAAATGGCAACCCACTCCAGTATTCTTGCCTGGAGGATTCCATGGACAGAGGAGCCTGGCAGATACAGTCCATGGGGTCACAAAGGGTCAGACATGACGGAGCACACATGCATGCACATACAAGGCATCATTGGCCATGCCACACGGCCTGTGGGATCTTAGTTCCCCAACCAGGGATTGAACCTGGGCCACTGCCGTGAAAGTGACGAGTCCGAGCCACTGGTCCGCCAGGGAATTCCCAACCTCTTATGGCTTTGAAAAAGTTGCCTCGACTCTCCTTGCCATGTTTTCCTTCTCTGAAGGTCAGGGCTTATGCCCACTTGTTCAGAGGATCGGACAACTGGCAGATGTGTATGGTGGTGAGCACTCTGCACTGGGTGTTTTTCTCTGTGTTAATTTGACACAGACCTCCCCACCCCCTTCTACAGTCTTGGTTCTCTGCATACACGCTTGTGGTTTCTGCCACGAGAAGGGCCTCTGGCTGGTACCCACTTGGCTCTCCTGGTGGCCTCATTTCCCCTTGGCAACTAGGCAGTGATTATTTAAGTTTTGGGGGGTTCCCCCTCCCCTGTCTTTCTGGTCAAAGTAAAACCGAGGGAGCAAACCTTCATCTCTTGGCTTCTCTGAATCTTCCCACAGTCCCCAAGCCTGTGCAGAACCCAAACGCTTGCTCTGATGGGTATCAGTCTTGTGATCCTAAAAGCTTGCCCTTAGTTGGGTACCAGAATTAGTTAAAAGGCACATTATTTTAAATTGGCCCTGACGTCGATTCTGCTTTTCCCAGTCTCCCGATGTTATCGTTTTTCTAAGTTGCATCCTGTCTCCCCTTGCATTCCGGCAGATAACATCTTGGCTCTCGTTCTTACAGGAAGATTTGCGACGGGAGCAGAGAGGCATGCCACCTCTCAGGACATGGGCTCCAGGGCTTATCTGACAGACCCTCCAGCTCTTAGCTATTTTGGACGCTGGGAACCCAAATATATGTATAAATACATGGTCCCAGGTCCAGGGTCCCTTGTAAATCTCACTGAAAAATGCTCCCCTTGGGTGGTTGCTCAGTAGAGCTGCTATAAATAGTATGACTCTCAAATACCTTGATATTTAGATTATACTGTATGTTTTTTTTTCTGACTCTTGGGCTAATAGAACTAATGTTCCTAACCAATTCACACCTTCAGTTTAATTAGATCCATCACTAAAAAAAAAAAAAAAAAAAGAACTGCTTACCAAGCAACAGCAACAAATTTCCTTATAGGTTTTTCTATGTTCAGGAGAACACGGATTGCAGACTCGGTTTCTGACAGCCATTATGATTTGCAGTAAATATTTTGACAAAAAGAACAGTGATGGTAAGCACACAGGACAATTACTGAACTGGGTCAAGCCCAGTTTTATGCAGCATTTTCTTTTTAACTGTATGCTTGAAGATAAATACATCATTAAGAGTACAGGGTGAGGAAAAAAAAAGAGTTTGTTTTTTAAAAAACTAGCATTATCTATAGGCTTACCTCGTGAAGTATGTTACATACCTTGATGGAGAGAGAGGTACCTGCGGCCAGTGGTGCTCCAACTCAAACACGAATGACCTGGCCTGAAGCTGGGGAGACATCCGTGGCCCCAGAAAAGAACTCAGAGCAGAGAGGCGCTGGCCCAGCCTGCCTCCTACCCTCTTTGCTGAAATGGTGCCCACTCTACAGGCAGCATCTCCGAGGGCAGAGGCACCCTCTTTGTGTATTAGAAAATAAAGTAAAAGAGGATGACCTCCTGTGGCTTGGCCTTTGAGTCAACACTGGGCTTAACTGAGAAAAGCACCATTTTGAACAACCTGGAGGAGACACATGCAGAGATGAAACTTGGTCTGGCTCAGAAATAGGAAGTCAATTCTTTTCTATACATCACTTAATGTCACAGTAACAACCTTTAAAAAACAGGAAGAGAGAGATGCAGAGAGGGAGAGAAAAAAAATACAGCCTCTGCTGAGGCCTTCAGTAATTGTGACTATTGAT
This sequence comes from Bos grunniens, assembly GCF_055505025.1. Lineage (NCBI taxonomy): Eukaryota > Metazoa > Chordata > Mammalia > Artiodactyla > Bovidae > Bos > Bos grunniens. The sequence continues at coordinate 26,292,135 of NC_141177.1, read as the reverse complement.
CTAACAGCGCATCTACCGAGCCTGCTGCTGGGAAATGGAGGTGTGGCACCCAGCATATCAGAGACGTGTTTGTCCTGTGAAGGCTGGTAAGAAGTAGAGCCAGCGTCGTTGTCTTCCTGGAGGTGGGGTTGGAAGAAGCGTCCAAGAACCTCCCCACATAATACTGCAGGTTCTCAGGGCCCAGGTAGGGTATTTCCACTGCAAGTGAAGAAGGCCTGACAAGGATCTCTGTGATGCTGTCTTTATTTAAAGTACTGGTACTTTGCTCAATTTGGAATCACTTGCATTAATTTTTTAATTTTTTTAATTTACTTTTTAAATTGGAGGATAATTGCTTTACAATATTGTGTTGGTTTCTGCTGTACCATTAATTTTTATTTTCAATACATCGCATGAAAACATTATCTTGATGACTTCAGTTTGGGGCACCCCTAAATTCTGCATCCATGGTGGAGTTTTCTCTGACTCCCCACTCTAGTCCTTGCCCTGCTCTCTCTTACTTTGTAAGGAGAAAACACAGGAGTGATGGAGCATTGAAAAGTATAATAAATACAATCCATAAATATGTAAGAATACAGTATGTACAAGTTCAGTACATAAATAATAATTATTCTCAGTGGTGGAAGTTGAGAGGCAAAATGAATCTCTAAGTCACATAGAAAACAAACTTATGGTTACTAAAGGGGAATGGGTGGGGAGGGATAAATTAGAAGTTTGGAATTAACAGATACACACCACTATATATGGGTTTCCCACATGGCTCAGTAGTAAAGAATTCTCCTGCCAATGCAGGAGCCACAGGAGACAGGTTTGATCCCTGTGTGGAGAAGATCCCCTGGAGGAGGAAATGGCAATCCAATCCAGTAGTCTTGCCGGGAAAATCCCATGAACAGAGGAACCTGGCGGGTTACAGTCCATGGGGTCTAAAAGAGTCAGATGTGACTCAGAGACTGAGCACGCATGCACCGCTATATAGAAAATAAATAACAAGGACCTATAGCACAGGGAACTGAAGATATTAAAGATATTCAGTATCTTTAATAATCAAAAATGGAAAAGAACTTTAACAAGAATACATATATACATGTACATATATGTAAAGTTAAATCACTTTGCTGTGTACCTGAAACACAACATTATAAATCAACTTCAATTTTTTTTAATTGCAGCTATTGGTATGGTTAAAAAAAAACAAAAAAGAGTCTCAGGGCTTCCCTGGTGGTCCAGTGATTAAGACTCTCTGCATGTCAACCTCCAGCTGGTCATGTATCTAAGCCTCACACTGAGCTAGATTGGGCTTGGGGAGGAATTTTACTTGGGTGAGTGAGCTGGTCTTTGGAAGAACCACATCCTGAAGATTCATATGGATTCCACTCCCTATACCTCTAGCATCAACGCTCAGGCACCTCCCCAGCTATGTGAGCCACCAGGTGTGCAAGTGGTCACAGGTAGTATGCAGGTAAAACTGGGAAAGCCGGAAGCAATGTCTCAGTGGTGTAGCATGAGCACAGCTCCAATGTCCCTTCCCCTCCCCAGGACCCTCCAGCATCCCAGATCCCAGCACTGCCACCAGCATCCAATCCAATTTATTGGTATTAACAGTTTTCCCATTGTTAAATATCATAGAACCACCCCCTGACCATGACACAGAAATAAAGCATCACGGAAGCCCAGGGAAAGACAGTTTGGGGAACTTCCTGGATAAAATAGATGAGCTGGGTGTTGCAGGATGCTAAAGAATTTTCTGGGCAGGTGTAGCAGCAAGAGGCAAGCTGGGGAGGCTTGGAAATGCACGAAGGTCAAAGGTTTGTGAGTGTCTGGCTGTCCCCGACAGGGAGAGGGAGGGCCATGGGACAGCTGTGGATGCAAGGAAGAGAGAGGAGAAGACTTGGAAGAGCTGAAGAGCTGGGCCTGCCCCTGGAGTAAGGCAAAACTCCCAGAAGTAGAGAGCCATGGGGGAGGATGCAGAAAGGACTGAGAAGGCGGTAGGTAGACAGTCCCCCATAACCAAGGAAGCCCTCAGAAAAGAATCTGTCTCTACATCCGGAAAGGGCTTTGATTTTCTCTTTCCTCCTAAGTTACAGTGTGAATACACTTCATGAAGATAGCTTAATGGGAAAGTTTCCCTGTACAAAAGTAACTTAAAAAATCATGACTTTGGAGTTAATTGAAAATAAACATATCAATGGATGATTAGATTAAAAATCTCACATATCTATGCCATGGAGACATGAGGCAACAGAAGAATGAAATCCTGACCCTGGAACAATGTCAGTGGACCCCCAACTACACTGAATGGAACCACAGCTATGCTGAGTGGACCCCAGAACTATGCTGAGTGGATCCAGAGCTATGCTGAGTGGACCCCTAACTATGCTGAGTGGACCCCAGAGCTACTCTGACTGGACCCCAGAACTATGCTGAGTGGACCCCAGAACTACGCTGAGTGGACCCCAGAACTACGCTGAGTGGACCCAGAGCTACGCTGAGTGGACCCCAGAACTACGCTGAGTGGACCCCAGAACTATGCTGAGTGGACCCAGAGCTATGCTGAGTGGACCCCTAACTATGCTGAGTGGACCCCAGAACTACGCTGAGTGGACCCCAGAACTATGCTGAGTGGACCCAGAGCTATGCTGAGTGGACCCCTAACTATGCTGAGTGGACCCAGAGCTACACTGAGTGGACCCCAGAGCTATGCTGAGCGGCAGAAACCAGACGCCAAAGACGACATGTCGTCTGGTTCCATGTATATGAAATGTCCAGAAAAGGCAAATCTGCAGAGACAGACAGTAGAGTTATAGCTCCTTAGGGCTGGGGCTAGGGAAGGGAGTGACGGCTGCTACGTGCAGAAGTTATTTGGGATAGGGGGGTGGAATGTTCTGGAATTCAATCATAGAGATAAGTGCACAATTTTGTGAATACACTAAAAACCACTAAATCATAGACTTTAGAACGGAAACATTATGGTATGTGAATTATATCTCAAGATAATAAACAATCCCTCCCCTTCCAATTTTTCTAAGTACTGTCACATAATTCATCTGTCCAGATTGGGAACCAGATAACTAACCCAGTAAGCATGTGACAACAGTCACCAAAGAAAAAGAAAAATCATTTCCGAATTATTGTGAACTTGCTTTCTTGGGCCCTTTTTTTTTTTTCCTCCCTCAAGGAAACAAACAAAAAAGATATATCACTCCCTTGCCAAGAGTAAGGCTCGTTTGGCAAAATTGCAGTCTGTCATGACAGTTCTCTAAAGAACAGCTCTCAGGTGCAGCTAAAAGACAGCAAAACCAGGACAGGACGCAGATGTCCTGCAGGTCCAGGAAGACTGGATGGGAAGAGGAACTTACACGAGGAGCAATGCTGCATGGCCCCTGTGCCCCTTTGACACACGTTCCCTTCCAGAAGTGGGGACGGGGGGAGTCTAATGACCCCGTGCCTCTGGGGTTCAATGAATTTCTGTCCAGAAGTGGGGCCAGGGGGAGCCTAATCACCCCCTGCCTTTGGGATTCAGTGCCCAGAATCTTCCCTGGCCCCCAGAGATGCAGCCACATGGCACAAATCCCCAGGGTGGCTGCACCTGGCCCCCTTCTTGCAGCTCTGAGAGCAGCTCTCCCCCAAGACTCAGCAGAAGGATGAGTCTGTGCAGGAAATCTGGGGCCCAGGGACCTGGCTCAGCCTCACCAGCAAGCAGGGCGCTAAGAAGATCTCGAGGCTTCGGATGAGTCAAATCTGAAGTGACTGCAAGACGCCTCCAGATGTGGTCCTCTCTCCACATCCTGCTGCCAGCCCTTCTCTCCCCTACCTCCAGGGGCCTCTGCAAAGCCTTGAACTGGGTCCAGGGCAGATCATAGTCCCCAGGGCATGTGTTAAACGAAAGGAAATGAGTGGATGTGTCTGTTTGTCGTTTGCTTGTTTTCACTGTTGTGCAGCAGCAGGACAACTTGTGAAGAGACTATGCAAGACCAGTCAGGACAGACAGCCACCCTTCTCCTTCGACTCTCCTGAGATGGGCCCTCACATTTCTTGTCCCTCTCAGGTTGTCTTCCCCGGGTGTCCTAAGTAATTGTTTGGGCTTCCCTCTTTGTCACCTGATGGCCTGCATAGGATCAGCCCGAGGACACTATCTACCCAGAGACAAACCCCATCAGATTTCTCCAGCCTTGAGCCAAACCCAGACCTTGCATGGGGGCCCGTAGAGACCTACCAGCCAGGTGGGACCTGCCGGGATGGAAAAACCTCCAAGTCTCCAAGCTTATCAACTGCAGAATGTTCACAGCGGGCTTCAAGCGGGAGGCAGGGGCACACACACGCGCTCTTGGGAACATGCAATCGGGTTTTCATTTAAGCCTCTTTCCTCTCTGGATTCCATTTCCCTTAACATTCTCCTTGTCAAAAGAGGTTTGTAACCACAGTCCCCGTGTAGTGAGAAATGAGGTTCACCTGTAGAGCTCCTCTTAAGGGGAGCCCTCCACAGGGCTGGGACGTGTCCCCATGGCCGTTGTTCTCATTTCTGTGCAGATGGAAAAGTGCACTCCCCTGAAGAGCAGTTGCAGGAGTGGTCGTGTAATTAACTGCCTGAGTGTCCTCTGGGCCACTTCAACCATGTTTTTATTTAAAACATGCCGCATCCAGCCGGTTTTTGATTATCCATGATAATGGAGGTCAAGGGTCAGCAGAATAATTGAGATGGAAACTTTATTCCCACCAGAGGGTCTCCCGCTCCCCCACCTCCACCTCCACCTCCTGCCTTCCTCCTGCTGAGGAAGGAGGCGCTGTTGGATCGTGGAAGAGCTGCTGGCCTGGAGGCTCCCTTGGGCCAGTTCCACAGTCAGGATTCTACAACCAGATTTCTGGGGGACTGTACACCATGCCCTCCCTTTCAGTTGGGGGGAGGGCGGTGGTGATGAAAAGGAGCCAGACCACTGCATGCCGGATCCTCATGCCCAAGCTGAGCGTCATTTTCATTTATACTTCTAACATATTTCTTCAAACTGACATGTTTTTTTGTCATTTAATTGTTTACAAACTGTAATCACAGTTGATGTGGTCATGATATACTTCTGTAATATCCATTAAAATAATTCCCTAGGTAGTCACTTTTTAAAAAGATATGTCAGAAGACACCACTTGACCCTCGTCTGGATCCTAGAATAGAAAGCCAGCATCCAGGGAAGACTGAAAGTCTAGATAACATCTGGAATTCAGTTACAGTCGTGCGTCAACATACTACATCTCTGTCATTGTGCAGCCCTGTGTGCATGTCAGATGCTCACAGCGGGACAAAGGGCTAACTTTGCAACTTTCCTGTAAATGGAACATGACTCCAAGATATAAAGTTTATCTTCAAATGTTTAACAGAGATGCAGATGACTTGCAGACACACCTTCTCCTGAAGAGGCTGGGACGAACTGTGAGAGAAACATTGAGATGCATACATGACCACGTGTAAACCAGAGCCAGTGGGAAGCTGCTGTCAGCACAGGGGGCTCAGCGCAGGGCTCTGTGAGGACCTACAGGGGTGGGGTGCGAGGGGAGGGGCATAGGGGAGGGAAGCCCAAGAAGGAGGGGATACATCTGTACATGTATATAGTATAGACACAAATGTATATATGTATAGCTGATTCAGGGCTTCCAATGTGGCGCTTGTGGTAAGGAACCCTTCTGCCAATGCAGGAGACAGAGACGTAAGAAACACAGGTTCAATCCCTGGATGAGGAAGATCCCCTGGAGAAGGGAATGGCAACCCATTCCAATTTTCTTGCTTGGAGAATCCCATGGACAGAGGAGCCTGGCAGACTACAGTCCATGGGGTCACAAAGAGTCGGACACGACTGAAGTAACTTAGCATGCAAGCACATAGCTGATTCACATTGTTGTTCAGCAGAAACCAACACGACATTGGGAAGTAATTATCCTCCAATTAAAAAAATAATAATAGTGTTTAATGGTTCCACCTAAATTTACAGAAGTTAAGAAATTAAAAAAAAAAATACAGTACCCCAGGTCTAGATACCAATCTTGGGAAATGTCACGTCAGACAATGTGCCAGCCCTTTAGACTCTTCTGATATCGGGAATGGGCTGGGTTTGGGTTGGTTTCTCTGGTCCAGACCCATTCAGGGGAGGGTTGAACGAGGAAGCAGGAAGACGCCCCTGGCTGTGGTTCGGTGGGCGGGGGGCACAGGTTCATCAGGACAATGTCATTCTGACTCTCAAGACAGTTTCCCCAAAACTGTCCTCCTCCACCCCTGGTCAGCAAACAAATGCCCCCTCCCTTTTCCGGAACAGCTCCCATCACTCCAGCTTCCCGGCTCACATCAGGCTATGATCGTACTACATCCGGGGAAAGATTCAGAGCCTCCGGGGCCCATTACTGCCTTGTTGTTGATGCTCCTGCCGTAATTGCCTGAGCAGTTCATTTTCCTAGACGGTCACCCTGACTCTGCTTTCCCAGAGCTAGAGAGAACAGAAGTGCCTGAGTGACAGACCAAAAGCCAGGCGAAGGCAATTGCATTTCGTTCCCTACCCATAGTACCCCTATTTAGGAAGGCATGCTGGAGCTCTTGAGCACTTGGCTGATCTGATTTTTAATCATCAAGTGTAAAAATGAAATCATTCCCAGCATCTGAAGTGATTTTTGTCAGTGTCACCCACTGTTTCTGTAGATTAATTTTTTAGACCAGAAAGAAAAAGCCCCACGTTTCAGCAATAAAAAGAAAAACTGGTTCCCCTCTTCCACCCCCTGTCAAAAGTTTCTTATGTAATGAGTTTGTTTTCTTGTTCTTTTTTTTTTAAGAGGAAGAGTTCACTGATCCAGATGGGGAACAAAATGGTGGGGCTAAGACCCCCACCCCACCCACCCCTTGGGAGATGGATTAATCAGTGTCTTCCAGATGTATTTACAAAAATGATATGTTTAAACATCTCAATAAACAGATTAAAACCAAGATTTGTATATCAGCCTCTGCCAGCTACTTCTCCAAGCCAAGTATCCCTTTGTCCTCATGAAACCGAATGATGACTGTTCCTCAAGTCCAAGTCCTGGCCTAGGAGACCCCAGGGATTTTGTTCTCTCGGTGGCCTCTGAGCTCGTGCTCTGGCTTTCTTTCCCACCATCCCATCCTCCGGGTGTGTCCCTTCCGTGTTGTTATTGTTCAGTCACTAAGTTGTGTCCAGCTCTTTGCGATACCATGGACTGCAGCACACCCAGTTTCCTTGTCCTTCACTCAAACTCATGTCCATTGAGTCAGTGGATTGGCTTGTTTTCCTGTCCAGGAGAAGCTGTGCTTTGTCCAGTCTGCCCTGTCACCTCCCACTGCCCAGAGAAGGTTTTGCCATCACTGAACTGTTCTTCACTGGAAGGACTGATGCTGAAACTGAAGCTCCAATACTTTGGCCACCTGATGCTAAGAACTGACTCATTGGAAAAGAACCTGATGCTGGGAAAGATTGAAGGCAAAAAGAGAGGAGGGCAGCAGAGCATGAGATGGTTAGACAGCATCACCGACTTAATGGACATGAACCTGAGCAAATTCTAGGAGATAGTGGAGGACAGGGAAGCCTGGCACGCTCCACTCTATGGGGTTACAGAGTCGAACATGACTGAGTGACTGAACTGGACAATAACAAACTGCTCTTCGTCTTTTCTGTGATACATGTTCAAGATGCTTGAGGAAAAATAAGGACAAAAACCAAACAGGCAGATACCAACCCAAAAAAGCCATGAAGAAGAAAATAGAACCACTCCTGGGAAATTGCATTCCACAGCTACTCACACATTCACCAACTATTTCTTGAACACCAAACAGGTTCCAAGTTTCTGTTCTAGGTCAAAGGATCAGGGGAGAATAAGATAAGGCCCCTGCACTTGTGGGCTCACCTTTTGGAGTAGGAGACAATCATATAGAAGAAAACACATAAGTGAGTGAAGTCATTTCAGATAGAGATAAGTGATGAATAAAAAAAAAAAGAATGGAGTGCTGTGACACATGATGAGGACAGCTGAAATGCAAGGATGATTCAGCCAAGGGGAAATCTGAGGGTGAGTTGTTCCAAATGGAGGGAGTTTGATGTGCAAAGGTCCTAGGGTGAGCACCCACTTGGCAACTTAAAACCAGCAGAAGGCTGATGGATATGCATAACAATAGCAAAGAGGAAGATGCTACAAGATGAGGCCAAAGTCCAATCAGAGGACAAGGGGTGTAGAGCTTTTGAGGCCACAGGTGGCTCAGATGGTAAAGAATCTGCCTGCAGCGCAGGAGACCCAGGCTTGATCCCTGGGTTGGGAAGATCCCCGGGAGAAGGGAATGGCAATACTGAAGCCCCACTACAGTATTTTTGCCTGGAGGATTCCACGAACAGAGAAGCCTGGCGGGTTACAGTCCACAGGGTCGCAAAGAGTGGGACATGACTGAGCGACTAACAGTAACATTAAGACATGGCAGGGAGGCTGGGAAATCTGTTGAGAGAAAGAGGGTCAGGACAGAGGAACGAGCTTTTCATTGGAGTTTGGAGAAGAGGGACATTGGAGGAGGGAACGTGGATGAAAAAGGAAGAAGAAATGTTTCAAGTTTTGCTGTGGATCATGAGACTCCTCCCCAGCACTGAAGAAACTCAAGCAAAGGACCTTGCTGTTTGCCTATCAGATAAATCACCTGCTGTCTCCTACAAGCCCCTATCTGGGGCTTGTAAAGCTGCTTTGAGACTGGACCACATGAGTTCCTGTTCCAAAGGTGTTACATACTCATTCTACAGGCTCGACCCATGTGTGTGACTATGTTCTGGACTCACGATTCCTCTCCCTGGAGCAGGAAAAAGTGATCCAGCCTGGCTAGATGTTGCATCCTCTGTGAGGTGTGACCCAATTGTCCAGGCACCCTGGGAACTTGTCCTCTCTCAGGGAGCTCCTGTAGCTTGCACATCCTTCCCCATGCACTTCAAACAGCATGTTGCAATGATTGGTTTACCCATCAGCTTCTGTCACCAGTTGCACTCCTTGAAGATGGTGACAAATTTTAACTTTCTTAGCCCAGCTCCACGGGGCTTCCCAGCTGGCACTAGTGATAAAGAATCCGCCTGCCAATGCAAGAGATGTAAGAGACATGGGTTCGACCCCTAGGTCAGAAAGATTCTCTGTAGGAGGGCATGGCAACCCACTCCACTATTCTTGCCTGGAGAATTCCATGGACAGAGGAGCCTGGCAGGCTATGGTCCATGTAGTTGCAAAGAGTGGAACACAACTGAAGTGACTTAGCACACACACATGTAGCCAGCTCCACACAGGTACTTGGTAAGCAACTGTCAGACCGACTTCCCAGCTGTGCTGGGAGAGCAAAGGTTGTTTGTAGCTTTTTCAAAGAAAGAGTTCCCCCTGGCATGAAACAGTGGGGCAGTAACTCCCTCTCCAAGGCTGGGCTGGCCAAAGCAACTTCCTACCAGGTCCTTTTCCCTCTAGGACCTTCCTGTTCTCCAGAGCTTATCATGGCAGGGATGCTCAACCTCTGACTTGTCCTTCCTCGGGTGTACTTGGTGGGGGCAGGGGTGGCTAGGACCATCAGGTGTGTTTGTCCAGTCTCCCGATCAAGTCTGGGCAGCTGGGAGACCCAGGCTTCTGGGGGCAGCATCCTGCACCATGAAGCACTTCACCCAGTGGGCCTGGGAGCAAGACCGCTCGGTGAGGCAATCGGTTCCTCCCACCATGACTTCTGCTCCATGGGAAGCCCAGCCCAGGGAAGTGGGAGCCAAACACAAATCAGGCCCTGACCTTCTCAAAAGTCAGGCAGCAGGGCTCAGGCATGCTTAATATTGCATTGACTTCTTCCTGTTCTCGTGGGGTCCAGTTGTGCCGAGTTTGGCCCCGAGGGGAAGAACTCAGGGCAGTGCGGGCTGGGAGCCAGTGCACGTGTTCTCTGTAGGCGGGAAGGAGAGGGAGCCAAGAGCGGTGAACTCAGGAACACGGTCTGCAGGGGCCGCTCAGCCTGCTGGGCTGTGGGTGGAGAAGGCAGTTGAGCAGGATGGGAATGGATTGTGTGCCCACCAGCAGCAAAGGTCCAGTGATCTCCCTTCACCCCCAGGCCCCCTGTAAACACCACACTCCTCCCATGACCAGAGGGCTGATTTTCAAACAAAATTCCATCCAACATCCTCACTCTAGTCACAGCTCCCTGAAGTAGTCTCTGCCACCTGCATTGTCGCCAGGGTGCTGGCCTCTGCACACCTCTGCGGCTCCGTCCCAAACCCCACTTCCTGTTTGCATCCCAGCCCACCATGGCCTTTCAGCTCCTGCTGGCGTGGGGGCCCCATGACTTGTTCTGTGTCCGTCCTTCCGTCTGCATCTCATTGCCTTGCTCCAGACCTTCAGACCTAACTCAGATCTGGGGTCTTCTGGGGAGCCTGAGAAGAAGCTCATGTCACCATGCTTAGCCATTAACCTGAGCTCCTTTCTTCAGCAGACAAGACAGAGGGGCTGGGGCAGCCCACCCCTCCATCATCAGTCTCTGGGCTCAGTTACTCTCTTGGGGAACATCTCTCAACATATGGGGGTGCAGTTGGCACCAACATTTGGGGCCAACCCTGTTAACTCTAAAAGCACAAATACCAAACCATCTCACTTAAAACTTGCAAATCTCCATGAAGACTTTCCCATGAGAATTCACTCTCTCCAAAAAGTCTGTGCCCAAGATTCAGGTATCAATCCTCAGTGGACAGGGCTCTACCAAGCTCCCAAAATCTCAGAGCAGGGGTCTTAGGGCACCTAAGGTTGAACCTGGGCTCCGTTCTCACTAGTTGTGGACAAGTTCCTTTGTCTTTCAAAGCCTTCACAGACTGCTCTGTCTGGCAGGGACGATAATAACCCCAGGCACTTGGATTAATTAAGTTCATGGTGCTCCCCAAAAGGCGGGTGGATCTCTAACCCCAGTCAGTGTTAATGGGAGCATTTTTGTGTGTGTGTGCTCAGTCATGTCCAACTCTTTGCGACCTCATGGACTGCAGCCCGTCAGGCTCCTCTGTCCATGGAATTTTTCAGGCAAGAGTACTGCAGTGGGTTACTATTCCCTTCTCCAGAGTATTGTCCCAACCTGGGGATTGAACCGCGTCTGTTGCATATCCTGCATTGGCAGGCAGATTCTTTACCACTGAGCCACCTGGGAAGCCATGGTGGAAGCCAGTGGGAACATTACAGCTGCAATTATTCTCATCAACAGCACCCATTCTGGGCATCTTGGCAGGAGGATGACCAGAAAGAGGGACTGCCTCTTCCTCTCTGGAGAGAGATCCTGAGGAGGGCTTATCCTGAGAGACAGGAGCTGTGTTTCTGGCTGGGTGTGCACAGATCACAATGGCAAGTCACGCACACATCAGTGTGTTCCCCCTGCCTCATGCATCCACCTCCACACCAGCCCCCTCACATCCTCAGCTACACCAGAGAACATGTGTGTGTGCTTGTTCACACACACACACACCTCCTGCCCCAGGCCAAACATGCTCCAGGAACGTGGACCTCACCAGGTCCCAGTGGCACTCAGCCCAGTACACCTGCCATAGCCAGAGACCCAGGACAGTAGTGGGGTGCAGGTGGGATGAGCTCATGGCCTCCCACAGGTACACACTGCCAGGCGGCCAAGTGTATTTGCATATAATTTGCATGTGTTGATACAGCCTTCCCATCTCTGCATAGAGCGTTTCCAAGCTAACCTGTTATTACTGCTCCTCCAAAGCTTGGTTTTCCTAGGCGCTTGCTCTGCTTATCCACCCACTGTCAGAAAGTCCTAGGCAGGGAGGCAGAATCTGAGCACCCGGAAAGTCAGGCCAGCATCCCTGGGTCTTGGCTGCTCCCCGGGACAGCGAATTTCATCATGCCTCCCCGGGAAAGACCCAAGGAGACCACCCTGCATATAAAATGTTACTGTGTGCCCGGAGCCAGGTACCCACTACAGCACATAGGCAACTTTATTCTCCTCAGGGCCCAGGGAGCTAATCTGATGGAGAACTTGACCCCAGCTCCTCCCAGAGCAAGTTTTTCAAGTTTGCATGGGCATACCCCGTACTACAGATACTACTACTGAGTGAGTGAGTGAGTGAAAGTCACTCAGTTTTGCCCGACTCTTTGCGACCCCGTGGACAACACAGTCCATGGAATTCTCCAGGCCAGAATACTGGAGTGGGTAGCCTTTTCCTTCTCCAGGGGACCTTCCCGACCCAGGAATCAAACCGGGGTCTCCTGCATTGCAGGCAGATTCATTACCAACTGAGCTATCAGGGAAGCCCATACTACTACTACTACTTGTAGCAAATATATAAAAATGCAGAATGCACTGAAAAAACATATATGTATGTGGGCATATATATACCTTTAAATGAATCACTGTGCTGCACACTTGAAACTAATATGGTAAATAAACTATACATCAATTTTTAAAAATGCATGATGGGAAAATTAAAAAAAAAGAAAACAAATGCATGATGGGGGGCTTTCCTGGTGGGCTCAGTGGATGAGAATCCACCTGCCACGGCAGGAGACATGGGTTCAATCCCTAGTCCAAGACAATCCCGCATGCCAAGAAGCAACCGAGTCTGAGTGCCACAACTGCTGAGCCTGTGCTCCAGAGCCCGGGAGCCACAACTACAGAGCCCACATGCTGCAACTGTTGAAGCTGCTGCTGCCTAGAGCCTGTGCTCGGCAACAAGAGAAGCCACTGCACGAGGAACCTAAGAAAACTGCAGTCAGAGAGTAGTCCGTACTCGCTGCAACTAGACAGAAGCTTGCACAGCAACAAAGACTCAGCACAGCCAAAAAAATAAAATAAATTTTAATAAATAAAATTATTTTTTTTAAAGGGAAAAGGAAAAAAAAATGCAGAAGGGTGAGTTTCCTGGCGGTCCAGTGGCTAAGACTCCGTTTTCCCAATGCAGGGAACCTAGGTTCAATCCCTGGTTGGGAAACTGGGTCCCATATGCCACAACTAAGAGTTTGCATGCCACAACCAAGACTGAATATCTCACGTACTGCAACTGAGAACTGGTACAGCCAAATAAATACATAAAAATAAATGTTTTTAAAATAAAAAAATTTAAAAATACAGGATGCCTAGTTAAATTTGAGTCTAGAAGAAACAACAAAGAACAAGCTAGTATATCCTGTGCAATCCTTATACTATAAGAGAATTCACAGCGTCCCTGAAGTCCAGCTGGGCACCCTGTATTCTCTCGGACAGCCCTACCTAGGACCCCAGATCCACTGGTTTCTAGTATCACTAAAACCATGTTTTCTCCCAGCTTTTAGCTAAGACCAGAGGAACAGGGCTTTACTGCCTAACTGTCCAGCTTCCCACTGTAGGATAGAAAGCGAGAGCAGAGGCTCCACCTAAGGTCAACTGAGAACCGCCAGAAGGAGACACAGGGGCAGGGAGAACACATGTTTCCTAATTTAGTTAAACATCGAAAAGCTGTTCCTCTTCTGTGTCTGGGAGGAGCGCGGTGGTTATCACTGTGGACGTGAGCCCACGTTTCCTGTGGCGAGAGACACGTGTGTTTGCATCAACAGGCCCTGTTTCTAGGGACCCCCCCAGGATGTGAGGCCCACAGCGGTCACAGAGGAGGAGGGGGCCAGGGAGGACCTGTAGATGGGGCTGCTTGGGAGCTAGGGGCCCTGGAGAACCCCGCCCCTCACGTGGGACGCCCACCTGCACGCTGCACCCCGTTGAGCTTCCGCATTGCACTGCAGACAACTGGCCCTTCCCAGGACCATAGGTGACAGTCGCCTAGCTGCAGACCTTTGCTGGGGGTGGGAACTCAGCAGGCAAGGAACGGGGCTGGGGACCTTTGCCCTTCACCTGCAGGGAGGCCACCCCTCCGGCCCCACAGGCCTCCCTCCAGTGGGCTGAGCTCTGGCTCTTCCAGTGGGGCCCCTGTACTTCCAGAATGGGCAGGACTCTGCCTGCAGACACCACAGGTAAACAGGTGCCTCGCCCAGGAGTGAGGGAGAGGAAAATCCTTCATCAAGCCTTTTTCAGGGGAAAGAGTTATTTTATAGTAAGATCGGTGGATCTACTATGGAAGGCAATGCAAAAAATAACATACATAAGGCTCCGTTTCCTCCTCCATCAGAAGGTGATGGGATGGCTGCAGCCTCCCAGGCATTACAAGGACTAGAAAAAGAGATGCAGGCAAAGCATCTCCTTCCCGGGCATAACACTGGGCAGTCAGAGTCAGCAGCAGCAGTCACCTTCTCTGATCATAGTTTTGGACTTATCCCTTCAACTGGCCTGGCATATCAGACCTCTCTGCGCTTAAACAAATTACAAAGCTGCTAAAGACTCCAGGTTTTCAGCACCGGGGGAAGCTTTCACTTCATTTTCTAAGGGCATCCTCTGGTCAGGTCTCAAGCAGGTGACAAGAGCCTGAAGGTCTGTCATCTGCCCTGTCTGATGTGCCCAGGTGGGCACCCATCTCGTACATCAGTGGCCACACACATGGCAAACCTGGAAGGAACCAGAGGTTCCCATTAGAACGGAATTCCCGTTACCCATCCACTGGATCACCACTCATCACCACCTGCTAGCTAGGTGTTCCCGGCCCAGAAAAATCCAACTGTGGTTGCTGAAGAAGCTTTGGTAGAGGATGTGATGGGCCATGTTCAAGGAGCTTGGTGTGGTCAGGAAGGAATGACTCACCCAGACACACACAGCTCACATGCATGGACTAGGGATCCTTGAGTCCGCTGCCTGGGTTGAAGGACAGAACCCAATCTCGACAAAACACCCAAGTCAGTTCCCTGCCTACTCACACCCTCTCGGTGGTCCTGACCCTCCTTCTTAAGAACTGCTCAAATTCAGTGATGCTAATCTCTCTTGAGGACCCTAGCACTGAACCTGCCCAGTGGCCATCAGAGATCAGCCACACTCTTTGTATTTCTTCACTTGATAGAGAGGTCAACCACTGCTCTGGAATGTTCCTGGGTGGGGTTGTCCACTCCCCTGTCTCAGATGGACCAACCATGAAAGACTCAGGAGCTAAATGAAGACCATACATAGGCGGCTCTGAACACCTAGTCGTCAATGACTGAGTCTGACTGTAGGGTCGTGGGGGGATATTTGAATTAATTTAAGAGAGGACAAGAGATGTCCTCTCGAATCAGGGGCTGGGATGCATTCACACTTTCTTACTGACCTAATAATTGTTGCAAATGTACAAAGACAGTTGTCTCAATGGTTCCACTACTGCTCGGCATTGTTTCTCACGTTTGCCTCTTCCTCATGCCAGCTGTTATCCTGTTTTCACCTCAGAGAGCGAGGCACCCTGCTCAGGACAGCTCCGGCATCTAAACTGCTCTTTCAATACAGCCTGGGCTCCAAAATATGAACAGGCGTTTTCAGGGTAAGTAGCCTCAGGTGAGATTTCAGCCAACATCTGACCACTTCCAAGTCCCATGATGAGTTCCTGCTAAAATATTACGCTTCGTCCTAACTACCTTGGGAGCGATTCTCTGTTTACAAAACACACTTCGTCAATATTCACCCCGTGTGGAGATTAGGGAGCCCCGTCCTTCTCTGTAGTGGTAGAGATGCCTCTAAAGCCATTTTTTTTTTCCAAGCCATGATCCAACATCTTTTCCCCCCAATTTCGACTCCGTACAGCCTTTCCTTTTTGAAAAACAAAGCATAACAATTGCAATTCTCCCTTGGCCAGTGGCCAGACCTCCACGGGTTGGAGCCAGGAGATGAACGGATACACCCGGAGAGGGCAAGGTCAGAGAGTGCAACATTCTGGACTCGTGTTTGTGTAAGAGACCAGACCCCGAGGCCCGAGAGCGCCCAGACATGAGGGTCGACACCTCCTGGTTTGAATGACACGCTCAGGACCTTCAGAATCTGAAACACGCCTATGACATTAATTAATGCCAGGCAAACTGTAACAGCAGATCTTAGAGACTAAAAATAAACCTATGCCAACTGATTCATCCCTCACTGCACAGAATTTGGAGCCTTTTTTCTCTGCTTCTCTTCTCCAAGTACGTTACATTGTGGCCTTTTTCCTTTCCCTCCATCTTTGTCGTTCTTCTCTAATCCCTCTCCTTCTGGTCCAGAGGTTGAAAGTGTCCAGAGGAGATGTCCCCACTCGGTTCCCCTTCGACCCACAAACATGCTTAATAAGCAAGGAAATAATTTCTTTTCCTGGCTCCCATAGCGGTGAGCTATGTAATTTGTCCTTAATATTTTCCATACGGATGTTGCTGTGTTGCCTCACACACACACAACTCTATAGCTTCATTTCCGATTACAGTCCGTTCTATTTTAAACTTTGTTGATTTCTACTGGGAAGGAAGCCTATTTCATAGAGATTAGCTGGACAGCTGGGTCTGATTGCTTCTGATTACCGGGCTTGGGGCCACTGGGCAGACAGGTTTCCCAAAGTCCCATAGATGGAGAACCACTCTGTAGGGACCCACTTTGGGGTCAGCGCTCACTCCAAGGAGGAAGGTCAGTGGCCTCAGTCGGAAATCAACAGGTCAAGCCAAAGGCAGGGTCAGCCCTTAGTCCACGTCTCGGCTCAGGAGGCTGTGCTGAGAGGTGGAGGAGGGGGCCTGAGAAGCCCCCTGACTCCAAGGCACTCACGGGGACCTGAGTGGGGGCTTGTGTCACAGAAAACTGCGTGTGCTTGGAAGAGAGCATCCATCATGCTTGCCTGATAGAATCACTCAGGAGGTGACAGACAAGGCTCAGTGATTAAGCTCCCTTCATCTGGCCTTGCCTCCCAGACCTCCAGGTGCACAAAGAAATCACAAAGACCTCTCTCACCTTGAAGTGGTCAGTCCACAGGCAGGTGGGGGCTGCCGCGCTCTCCGGAAAACTGGTGGCTCCGATGAGGCACGAGTTTCCTCCCTCCTCGTCCCATGTCTGCCTTTGCTTCTCTTTCTGCCTTCTCTAGAGGAAACCGAGTGCTGGAAATTTTTTTTTAATTGTGTGTGTGGAGGATGGTGGGTGTCAGGGGTGCAGGGTGGTGGGGGGGTGGTGGAGGGACCCGGGGGGTAGGGGTGCAGCCTGCCCTGGTGTGGGTTCGGGTGTAATGGCCGATGCTGGAGATACGGCTTGCCTGCCGATGCTCAGTGCTACTGCAGCTCTGTGTGTGGGCGGCGGCAGCTACACGGCTGGGTTTCAAACCATTACACTGAACATTTGCAAACAGATAAAAAAACAAAACCATCCGGTACAAATGGAATCTTCTGTTTTTCTTCCCCCCACACACTCTCCCTTGTACCTCTCTTCTGGAGTTTCGGAGAAGGTGGGCAAGGGTGGGTTTCTTTCTCTCTAGGCTCCCCCCACCCCATCACCCCATGTCTTCTGGCCACACCATTTACCCTTAGGGCCACTGAGCTGGACGGGAAGGTCAGGTCATACAGACCAACCCCCAGGCAGTGGGCATGCCCAGACATTTGGGAAGGATTTTCTCTTCTCTGGGGTCTTGCCCTGATTCCAGCCACTGAGACCCATCACACCCAAGGAGGGTTTGTACATCCATATTTGGCCACCTGGATCCCTCCTGGTTGCAAAGCTACCTTGGAACTGGCTGACGAACGGGAGAGAGGTGCACTTTCATATCCAGTGAATGCCTTCTCAAGGAATACTCTGTGAATGGTGGCATAAGATACTCCATGAAAAGGGAAAAAAAAAAAAATCCTGTGGACAAATTACCTTGGAAACTATTGCATCCCATATCACTCTAAGATAGTCGCAGAGCATGTTGGCAAGTAAAGACTGAGAAGTCCTTCAATAAAGAATCCTGTGTAATTTTGTCTAATCCAATATTTCCAAAACATGTAGACCTTAGATGAAAGAATCCCCTCTCCCCAAATACCACCACCACCCATGACAACACACTCATATGTATGCACACTTTGTACACACATTCATGTACCCCACCCCCAGTGGAGGCCTGACCCCAAATCAACCCTTTCAGCCAAGAGAGGACAGGTAAAGTGAGATCCTGGGAACCAGGCAGGTCAGAGGTCACCATCTCAGAACACTCTAAGCTTGTTACTAACACGGGTGCTCTGGCTAGTTACCATGAACTGGAGACTGTGCTTCCAGCTGGACAAGGAACATGAGGGAAGTGGACAATTTCCTCAGGGCTGTGTGGAGCTGAGTCAGTGCAGCTTCTCTCCCTTCCAGTGGGTCTCCACCTCACTTTTGCAGCCCAGGGATGGGGGTTGCCTGAGGTCAGAGCTGACCCAAACTGGCAGGGTTGCAGAGGTGGGGTTGGGGGACAGACTCCCTGGGGGAGCTTTCTGGCACCCTGTTCAGACCCTTGATGGACACTCTAAGGATCAGGTGGCACATCTGATCCTGGACAGTGTGAGACTTAGGGAACCAGAATAGAAGAAGCGTGAAACATAGAAACTCCAAGAGAGAGACCTGCTGCATAGAGAAGCTCAGGTCAGAAGGGACCATGATGGAGGGAGTCGAACAGAAGTAGGGGAGGAAAAGACGGTGCGCCCTACTGGGTTTGGGGGCTGCTGGGCCCATCAGTGCCGACAGACTCTAGCTCTACGGCTCACTGTCGATGGGGCGTTGGGCACCGGGCGTTGGCCTCTTCATGTGAAAACTCCTCAACCAAGCGTGATCTTGCCCTCGTGGGCATTTGAGACTATCTGAGGACATTTCTGGTTGCCACAACTAGGGACAGGGCTACTGGCGTCTGGTGGGTAGAGGCTGGGGATACTGTCGAATGCCCATGAAGATGGACAGGGCGGCCCGAGACAGAGAATGATCCATCCTGAAGGTCAACAGCCCAGCAGAAGTGAAGGACCCAGTCCGGGTGAGTCCTTCAGCCCCCTTGGTGGGGCTCAAGCGAGACCATGCACACAAGGATTCTGAGTAAAGCAGAAGGCAGTTATGTTACATTTGGCAAGAAAGAGACTTCCTTATCATTTAGGTGGCATTTCATCTCTGATTGGGGGGCAAAATGGAAACAGATGGGAAGTCGTGTAAGAGCTTTCTGCTTCAGACCAAGAAGAGAGAAAGCCTGCTGGCCCTGAAAACACTCCAAATCACGTGATTAAAAAAAATAAATAAATAAGAAAAAGAAATGAAATGCCTCCTCTTGCTTAAGTACACCAGAGAACTTGAACTCCATGTGAACAAAGTGAAATGGGTGCAGAAAAGCTTTAAAAAGCTCGCAAGCACTTCGATGAATAATCACTGGTAATTAGAGCATTTTACAGAATCCATTAAAGAAGGTTTAAACAAAGCTGAAATTATTTGTTGACCTTTCTCTGAAGGAGGGTAACAGTTGTGCTGACAACACTAATGCATCTGGCCTGGTCGGGGGTTTTCTTTCAAAGAAATCTTGGGCCAGGCTTGCCACGCAAGCCCCAGCACACAGCAAATTATTGGAGGACAAAAGGAAAGTGAAATTCAAGCTCAGATGTGTATTCCAGGTGACTGCCCAACCTTGAGGAAGAAAACTGCCCATTTCTCACTCTGCACCCCAAGTCTGGTAGGACCCCGAGGGCAGGACCCGGGATCTTGGCCCTGGAAACAGATTTTCCTGGATGATGAAGAAGTACAGGTGGGAGCCCGGGAGAGGCAGGTAGGGGCTGTCCTGCTGTGACTGGAGTGAGGGTCAGGACCGGTCAGGCCTATTTTTTCAAGGGAAAAACAACCAGCCAGCTTTCTGGTGTGGACACAGAATGGGACCCACAAGCACCAGTTACATCAGCTTCCTCCAGGAGCCAAAGCAGAGCAAGGCCGCCTGAGAGTCTTGACAGCCCAGTGCCTCCCCAACCACTGAGTGTGTGTTAGTCGCTCAGTTGTGTCTGACCCATAGACTGTAGCCCGCCAGGATCCTCCATCCATGGGGTTTTCCAGGCAAAAATACCAGAGTGGACTGCCATGTCCTTCTCCACCCTCACCACTTACCCATTCTCTAACCAGAACAGGCAATGGCCGTGTATCTGAGAACTTCCCCGTGCCAGCACTTTGGCACTAGGAGCAAAATGGTGATGGATAAACAAAAGCTAATCTCTGCTTCTGTTTACATGGGGTGCATGGTTAGGTAGTTTGAGATGGACATGTACACACTGGGTATATTTGAAATGGATAACCAATAAAGATCTACCACATGGCACAGGGAACTCTGCTCAATGTCATGTGGCAGCCTGGATGGGAGGGGAGTTTGGGGGAGAATGGATATGGATATGTATGGCTGAATCCCTTTGCTGTCCACCTGAAATTATCACATTGTTAATTGGCTATACTCCAATACAAAATAAAATGCTAGGGGGAAAAAAAAAAAACAGAACCTAGTGCAGTTCTGAGTAATGGATTTTACAGTGTGCCTGGTGGTCTAGCTCTGCCGCCTTCCCTGTGAGGACGTGCCAGAGGAGGTCCAGGGCTCCCCGCTCAGGCGTGTCCCACTGGGGAACCAGCTGCTCTTCACAGGAGTGGCTGCTGCTTTCTGAGTGTCTCGCTCCCTCCTATGTCCTCTCCCCCATGGCTGCCACCCTGTTCCCACCGGCAGCCCCCTTCACCCGACACTCCCACTTGCCCAGGGAGTATCCAGTGGCCTCACTTGGTTCATAAAAGACCTCACAGTTGGACAGAGCCTACCTTCTGGGCCAATTCCTAGGCTTCAAGCCATCCTACAGATGACTGTGAGGTCAGCCACCACTGAGCCAGCCCCAGACGAGGGAGCAGGGTCTTGTGTGTTTTCCCAGGGAGCACCACCGGCATTCCACAGAGAGCCCCTTTCCCAATACACGGTGCCAGGAGGGAACCGTCTGGGCCAATCGAGTGGCTTCTGAGATCATGTCACATGGTCTTCAGCTGATTTTTATGTATTTGGTTTTGGTTGCACTGGGTTTTTGTTGCTGAGCAACGGCTTTCTCTGGTTGCATCCAGCGGGGGCTTCCCTTTGGTGTGGTGTGAAGGCTCCTTGTTCTGGTGGCTTTCTCTCATCACAGAGTGCAGGCTCCAGGCGTGCAGGCTTCAGTAGCTGCGGCACACGACTTAGGTGCCCCATGTCATGTGAATCTTCCCAGACATGGGATCGAACCCTTGTCCCCTACATTGGCAGGTGGGTTCTCATCCACTGCACCACCAGGGAAGTCCCAGATGATTTTTTCAAAATTGTACTAGTTATATTTTTATTTTGATAAAAATAACAGATCCAACTTGTGTATATCCCTTTTAAATGCATCTTAATAGCCAATTTAAATAAAAATTCTATTCTGAGACTTATATGGAAATCCAAACAAACTAGAAGACCTAAAGTGATTTTGAAAAAGAAGAATAAAGTTGGAGCAATCACATTATCAAATTTTAAGGTTTACTCTATAGCTACAGTAATCAAGACAGTACAGTATTGATGGAGATAAACATGAAGATCAATAAAACTGTACAAAGAACCAGAAATAGAGCCACACAAATATGCTTCACTGATGTTGACAAAAGCACAAAAGCAATTTAATCGAGGAAGGATAATCTTTTCAACAAATGATGTTGGAGCAATTGGATGTCTTGGCAAAAAAAAAAAAAAAAATCTATGTTAAACCCACAATTTATACAAAAAGCAACTCAAAAATGGATTGTAGATTTAAATGTAAGATATAAAACTATAAAACTTTTTGAGAAAAAAAAATGAGAGAAAAGTTTTGGGACCTAAGGTCAAGGCAAAGAGTTCTTAGACACGACACCAAAATCACAATCTGTAAAGGAAAAAAGCCAATGAAATTAGACATCATTAAAACTAAATCTTTTCCTCTGCAAAAGATGCTATTAAGAACATGAAAAACAGCTTTATTGAACAGCTGGTACTGGAACAACTGGACATCCACATGCCAGAAAAATGAATCTAGACACAAACCTTAGACTCTTCACAAAAATTAACTCAAAGTGGATCATAGACCTAAATGCAAAATGCAAAACTATCAAACTCTTAGAAAATAGCACTGAAGAAAACTTAGATGATATTCTGGAAAAGGCAAAACTACAGAGACAGTTAAAAAAAAATCCAAGCGATAGCAAACAGCTGAAGGGGTAGAGGGAGGGAGGAATAGCAGAGCACAGAGTGTTCTCAGGGCATGTGTGATAAGGAAGCCTACTTTAATGATGGGCACACGTCTTTGTATATTTTTCCAAATTCAAGGAAATACAGCAGCAAGAATGAACACTAAGGAAAGCTAGAGTCTTTGGGTTGCAGTGATATGTCAGCGTAGGTGCATCAGTTTTGACAAAAGCACCGTCTGATGGGGGATATTGACCCAGAGTGGGTGGGTAGGGGGCATATGGGAACTCTCCCGACTTCTGCAGTTTTGATGTGAACATAAAACTGCTCCTCACAAAGTGAAGTCTCTATTTTAAAAAGAAGAAGAAGAAGAAAATATTTGCAAGCCATGTATCTGGCGAAAGACTAGTATTTGGAATATATAAAGAATTCTCAAAAATAACAGTGAAAAAAATAATCCAATTAGAAAATGGGCAACAGACATGAACAGATATTCCATCAAAAGGACAGCCAGACGGCCAGGATGTATTTGAGAAGATGCTCAATGGATCTCCCACAAGGGATGTGAACTAAAACCATGATGAGACATCACTGTGCACCTGTCAGAGTGGCTAAGATGAAATAAAAAACACAGTACCGATGCTGACCCAGATGTGAATAAACCGCATCACCCACCAGTGGCTGGTTTGTGTGAAAAATGGGTCAGTCACTCTGAAAAACGATTTGGCAGTGTCTTACGAAATTACACGTGCACTTATTTTTTAACTTATTTTGTGTTGGAGTATAACCGATGAACAGCGTTGTGATAGTTTCAGGTGAGCAGCAAAAGGACTCAGCCATACATATATGTGTATCCATTCTCCCCCAAACTCCCCTCCCGTCCAGGCTGCCACATAACACTGAGCAGAGGTCCCTGTGCTACATGGTAGGTCCTTGTGGGCTATCAGTTTTAAATATAGAGTGTGGACATGTCGATCCCAAACTCCCTAACTATTGCCTCCCCAATCCTCCCCCAAGCCCAGCAACCATAGGTCCCTTCTCTGAATCAAACATGCACTTATTTAGACAACTCAGCAATTGCACTTTAGGGCATTTTGCCCAGAAAAATGAAATTTTATTTTCACATACAAATCCATCCATGTATGTTTATAGATATTTTCTTTGTAATAGCCAATAACTGGAAACAACCCAAATATCCTTCAACAGGTAGATAAACTGTGGTGTGTCTACACCATGGAATATAATTAAGCAATAAAGAAAAAAAGACTGTTGATACACTCAACAACTTGGATGAATGTCAAGGGCATTATGCTAAGTGGAAAAAAAATAGTTGTACATCCTGTGTGATTCAACTTAACATGACAAAATTATAGAGATGGGAGAACAGATTAGTGGGCCGGGGCATAGGGATGGAGGGTGGAGTGAGACCACGAAGGGGTCATAGTAACTGACAGTTTTATATCTTTTTTCCTTCTTTCTTTTTTAAATTATGAAAGTATGATAACACATTTACATAAGACCTGGAAAATATAGAATAGAGTTCCATACAGTTCCACTATATGTTACAATTATTTTTTAAGTAGATGAATTAAGATTTTTAGTTGGAGTTTCAATATCATACTCTCAAAAATTAATAGAATCAATAGAAAAGTAGAAGGATATAGTAGGCCTGAAAAGCACTATGAACCAATTCAACATAAGATTTATGCAGTTTTCATACAACAGCAGGATACAAATTCTATTTAGTTTCCCATAGACTATAAACCAGGAGGTGACAGTTCTGTATCTTGACAGTGGCCACGTGTGATAAAATTGCGTAGACTGTATTTGCACATACAAATGAATACATGCAAAAACTGGTGAAACCTGACTAAGGACTGCACCTTAATAAATTGTATTGTCAGCTTCCCACTTCTGATATTGTACTATAGTTATTATGATGTTACCAATGAAAGAGGGTGAAGAAGCTCTCTCTACTCTTTTTGTAATTATTGAAAAAAGGTTTCCAAAGGGAAAAGTATTAATTCAGTGATAGTACAGGTGATTCATGAATTCAGTAGAAAACTTGTGATAGTGACATAAGACACACCCAAGGTCTAGGAATGGATGAATTTCTTCTAGGGGTTAGGGTCCCAGTTCCATCCAGGGGCAGAACCTGTGGGCATCCAAGCCTTAGGCATCCAGTGGACATCCAAAGCAAAACCCGAGCCCTTCTGTGGTTCTGAGGTGGTAAAATTTAAAATCAAAGCGCCTCTGAGGCCAAGCGAGCCAATTTTCTAAATGGCCAGAGGCCTTGCTTAAACTCCACTGAAATGGAATTGAGTGACACAGCAGATGTCATTAGATAAGAGCAGCCCCAGCCAGAAATACCATGTTTCATCAACTCTTAAGACACACAATTGCAATAGGCACCGTTATTTTTTGTTCCACTGTTAAAGAAAAATACACTGCCAGTTAAACCATGATACAAATGCTTTCTTATCACTTAGAACATTTAATTTTACTTATTGAAAGGGTTCTTTGAGACTTCTTTAGACAAATATTTTTTATCACATATTACTATTGTGCATACATAAAAATGAAAATACAAGTGAAACAAATTGTCATTAGTCCTCAAACTTCTTTACACAGAGTCTGACTTTTGTGTCATCAGTGTCTGGGTTTTTTCCATGGCCTCCCATCCTCCATGCATTCATCCATAACCCTGATGATGTGGCATTTCTTTAAAGAATCCATCAAAGGATTTAAAGTCGAAAGTGTTGGACTCTTCAAAGCAGACTTTAGAATCGTATACGGTTTTCCGGCTTTGGTTCCCATTTCAGGATTGTTGCTAAATGTCTATGATTTGCTCAAGTTCTCCACTCCATCCCTACAACCATGACATGCATAAGGTTACAGAAGCTTCCCCTCCAATCCACGATCTTCTTATAGCATGCTGACCCTGGTCAGTTGCATATTAGTTACATGTGTCCGCTGCAGAAGGGAACTTCAGATTTGGATGATGGTTATTTTGATGTTCACACACATGGTCAATTCAAAAATGTCAGGACCTTCATAACACAGCATGGACTGTAAGATACATTCTGATTTTACCTGTATGATCATGTGAAAAAATATCTATCTTCTAAATTGTTGCTGCTCAGTTGTTAAGTCATATCCAACTCTTTAATACCCCATGGACTATAGCCCACCAGGCTCCACTGTCCATGGGATTTCCCAGGCAAGAATACTGGAGTGGGTTGACATTTCCTTCTCCAGGGGCTCTTCCTGGACCAGGGATCAAACCCGCATCTCCTGCATTGGCAGGGGGATTCTTTACCACTGAGCTACTAAGGAAACCCCACAACTTCCAAATAATGGAACGCAGTAAGGCGACAACTGAAATAATGTCAGGTGGCTGTACGTATTCTGAAGAAAACCAAGAAAAGACTTACAATCACAATTGGCTGGGAAGAGACAGACAAAGCAAAATATTCTGAGTACAATATATTTGAGAAGAGTCTCAAAAATAAAAAGTCATTAGCCAAAGGAAAATCTGGGGAAATTGCCCCCTACTATCTGCAAGAGAAGTTAGGTTATGCTCAGAAAAAAACAACCTCCAAGTTTCTGTGTTGTAAGAAATAAAGATTTGTTTCTAATTTACGCTTGGTGTCCATAAGCCTGTAGGCTGCAATGTATCTTTCTCACTTCAAGACCCAAGGTTGATGGAGAAAATGCTGTCTGGAAGATCTCTAGTTGTCATGGCAAAGAGAAAGGATGGGGGTAAATTTCATGCAGGTTGTGCGACCTTCTGCCCAGAAACGACACATGTTTCTCTGTCTATGATGTGAAAGCAAGTTACTAGGGCCATCTAGCTTCCAGGGGTAGGGAGAGGAGTGCCGTCTACCACGTGCTTCTGAGAAAAACTAAAATGATATGGTGAACAGCAGAAATGGTGACCACACAGGCAGGCAGAGGAGCCAGCACCGAAGCAGTGGGCTACAGAGAAGCATGGTGACTGGGGCACAGGGGGAGCCCATGGAGACTGGACCAGTGGGGATGGAGGGACAGGGGGCAGAAGGACACAGCACCCTAAAAAGCACAGAGACCTGTTCTAAAGCCCAGCCATGCTCTAGAAACCACCATTTCATCCTAACTATGACCCTGAATGCCTGTAGACAGAATTAAGCAACTAATTGCATAATGAGGTGGTTGAATTACACCTAATTTCCACAAACGCTTTTGTTGAACAAACATGGCAAAGCCAGAAGGTGGTTTTCAGTCATTTAATCAATCTTTCAAAATGCTCCAAAACCAGTGTTAATCACCGTTTTAAACTAATACATGGAATATGTCCTTAAATACTTTACCGTGTCTTGGCATTAATCCTGCAACTTAATCTACTGAGTCACTGATAACACAATTGACACCTGGAGCCTGGGAATTGGAAATTAATGCATGTCTGGAAGCAGGTGACCAATGGGTGAAGCCCAGGGGGTGTTACTGAGGAAGTGAGGGGCCTGGCTCTTCAAGGGCGCAGAGATGATGCAGGCATTAAAATGAAGGGCTTGGGGTTCCACACAGGTCAGAGGGACTCTGTTTTAGAATAACAAGCTGTCCCTAAAAGAACCTACAGGAACTTTCTGATCCTCCACCCAGCACTGGGCTGCTGTAAATCCTCTGTGGATGTTGCTCCCCTCACCCGGAGACTCTGCCAGGATGTGGCTGTGTTTGTGATGCTGTCAAAATCAAGGATTGAAAACTGCAGGTGGGCTGTTTCTTCACAACTTCCACTCAACACAAGCACCCTTTTGCCCTAACCCCGCTTAACTGCTGAGGAGCTAACAGAAACTTCTGGGGGATGGAGTGCGGACCAGGACCCCAGCTTTCATATCCCCATAAAGTCTGAGCCACCAAGAGAACCTGAAAAGACTGAGTTTGGGGTTGAACACTTCTTGGGACCTAGAGACATCAGGTAATATCACTGCCCCACCTCTTCATCCCAACCTCACCAGTGGACAGAAATGAAGAGGGATTTATCACACAAAATAGAAAAATGTCATGGAAATGCAAGTGTTTTGATACGGACAGCTATGCTTCATTGATTCACTCCCCAAAAAAAAGGGTTTATAGAGCACATCTCAGGCATATTAGCATATATGACATGTCAACAACCTGGAAATGGCTGTCTTGGGATGAAAGTTTTTACTTTTGTTGTTCAGTCGCTAAGTCGTGTCCGACTCTTTGCAGCCCCATAGACTGCAGCACACCAGGCTTCCCTGTCCTTCACTATCTCCTGCAGTTTGCTCAAACTCATGTTCACTGAGTCGGTGAAGCCATCCAACTTTTGTAATAGAGAACCAAAATAACAATAGTTAAGTGAAAGTCGGGTCCGACTCTTTGCGATCCCATAGACTATACAGTCTATGGAATTCTCCAGGCCAGAATACTGGAGTGGGTAGCCTTTCCCTTCTCCAGGGGATCTTCCCAACCCAGGGATCGAACCCAGGTCTCCCTCATTGCAGGTGGATTCTTTACCAGCTGAGCCACAAGAGAAGCCCAATAAAAAATAACAATGGCTTAAGCAAAATAAATGTTTATTTTTCTGCTGTATAACAGTTCCAACACTGGCAATGCAAACATGGGTGACAGATCAGAGAGCTGGGCTTCTTCTAAGTGGTTGGTATGCTTTCCTAGCTTATGTCCCGCCCAAGTGACCCAAGATGGCACACCGTCTCCTTTCTAGACGGACAAAGGGATGAGAGGCAGGCGCACTCCTTCCCTGTAAGGGCTTGACTTAGAAAGTATATATCTCATTCTCTTCACAGCTCTTCGGCCAGAATTTAGCCATAGGGCCAGATCTAGCTGCAAGAGAAGATGAAATGTCTTATTTTTATTCTGGGTGACCGGGTGTTCTTATAAAAACCAGGGAATCAGTTACCCTGAGATACAAAGGAAACATGATATCGGGCAACCCACAGGCTGTGCCACAACGCCCTCCAGGAGTGTGGAGTCTGCTGGGGCAGAAAAGCACATGGCTGGATTCCAACATTTCATCCTAGAATGAGCCAAACACCTACTAGGACGGAAGTCTAGAGGAGGAGGGAGTTTGGGGACTTCTATCCAGAGGGAGCTACAGGATCTACCGCAAAGGATAGTCAGAGGCCTAACATGAACTCAAGAGGACGGGGACAAGCTGGGTGGAGGAAGGCAGCATGGGTTCCGGGGTCA
Organism: Bos grunniens; assembly: GCF_055505025.1. Taxonomy (NCBI): domain Eukaryota; kingdom Metazoa; phylum Chordata; class Mammalia; order Artiodactyla; family Bovidae; genus Bos; species Bos grunniens. The sequence goes on along the minus strand of NC_141177.1, from coordinate 26,263,915 downwards.
CAGACCAGAGCTTGAAGCCTGCCCCACTGCTTACTTTCAGGACGATTGTGGAAAGCAGGACTCAAAAGAGACATCCCCACCCCGGCCAAGATTCCAGACCCCTGCTTATTTGCTCAAACATCAAAATGGCAACATTTCATTCTTTTTACTGGCTGAGTAGTATCCCATCGTGTGTGTGTGTGTGTGTGTGTGTGTGTATACATACATCATATATATACTCTCTATATATACGCCATACATATATATACCACACATATATATATGTGGTGTATATACACACCACATCTTCTTTATCCATTCCTCTACTGATACAGTCTTAGGTTGCTTCCTTATCTTGGCAATTGTAAATAACGCTGCTATGAACACTAGATGCATATATCTTTTCAAAGAGACAGAAACTATTTTAGCCCCTTTTGCAAGAGAGGAAACTGAGGCACAAAGATATGAAATGATTTTCCCAAGGTTCTACAGCTGCTCAGAGACAAAGCTGAAATGACACCGCAAGCTATGTGGCTTTGAGCTCTGGGAGGCAGGAATGCCGATGTCCCCAGCCCACCCCCACTGTACAGATGAGCAAAAAGAAACTGGGAGCCTTGGAGTCCCACAGAGAGTTTGCAGTGAGTCAAGTGGGTCTTGGGTTGAGATAATGATGACCACAAGCCTTCCGACCACGGCCTACAGTGCAGCTGATGGTTTCCTCTCATCTTTCCCAGGTGGCAGGGAAGCCGAGGTCCCGCTGCTCAGCTTCCACAAGCAGGCTGCTCAAGCAGAAAAGCCACAACTGCCATTTGTTTAAAGGCCAGACGAGAGAAAAGCAGACTGAAAGTCCAACCGAGATCGTCCGTGTGTTCACCGATCATCTGGCCTCTTCAAGATGCCAGCCACTGTCCTTGGTGCTGGGTGAGCAGGATGCACACAGTCCCTGCAAAGTGGTCAGCGCAAGAATCAAAATCAGAACGTTGCTGTTGTTCAGTTGTTAAGTCGTGTCCGACTCTTTGCAACCCCACAGACTCTAGCCCACCAGTTTCCTCTGCCCATGGGATTTCCCAGGCAATTTTACTGGAGTGGGTTGCCATTTCCTTCTCCAGGGGAATCTTTCCAACTCAGGGATCAAACTCATGTTAGCAGTAGGATTCTTTACCACTGAGCCCCGAGGGAAACCCGAGGACCATTGTAAGTGATCAAAGCAAGGTAGGTGAACCACAGGAGTAAATCCTATCTCATGGATAGAAGCAGACTTTCTGGCCTGGGTCCTGCCACTTCAAGGCCTGTGGGGGACTGCAGTTGGGGGTCTACTGGCTGCTGCCGCCACTACCCTCTGTTCACTGTTCAGTAAGATTCCAGGCATCACTGTCCATGTGAGAGGGGTCTGGGGTGGCCTCCTAAGCCCTAGGAAGCCAGCATGAAGGTAATACCCAAGACATCCCTCAGGCACCAGGAAAGAGTCTGGGCTTCACCTTGTCCCCACATCAGAATACCATCCTCTCTGCTGTCCTCAGTGACCCCAGCTTCATGGCAATGATACTCTAATCTCTGGAAGCTTAGAATCAGCAGAATGGATGCTCAGTAGGACCTGAAGGAGGAAGGTGTGAGGTCTCCAGCCAGCGCCAGCCTCTGCCATCAATATCCCTCCCTCTCTGAATCCTGCTTTCCAAACTTTAGAATGAAAGATGGAAGAGAGATGCTTTTGTGGGTCCCCTTCCCATCCTGGAGGCTGACCCATGCTTACTCCTCCCCAGTTCAGCCAGCCGTGGTCCCTGCCTGCCGCATGCCCAGCCCTGAATTCATAACTGGGCATGGATGTTTGGGTTCCCTCTTCCCACTTGGCAGCTGTCAAATGGAGCCACACACGGGGCCACTGGCCCGCCCACGGGGAGGGCTGTCTGGTTCTGCACGGAGGTGCCTGTGTGCAGATCTGCATTAGCCTGCATCACTTTAAATCACCTCGAAAATTGACTTTGGAGGAGAGCTTGACAGGTGAGGTGTGTTTTCCTACTGGAAAAACAAGCAAAGCAATAGCCCAAGGCAACCCCACGGAAGTCATGCAGGACCTGAGGTTGAATAGGCCCTAACAGATCAGTTGAGAAGCTTCCAGCTGCGGTCAGTAGCACAAGGGGACCCTGTCAGGTCCTGGGACCCTAGGCGAAGCCGAACCCCAGCCCGGCAGGGTCTTGCCTCGCTCGCTGGGGCCTGTGTGGCTGCAGAAGCAGCCTTTCACCCCTCACTGGCTCTCCTTCCTCCAGTCAAAGCCCGCTTGAGATAAAGTTGAGAGTTTGCCGAGGATTGGGGTCAATTCACCAATTTAGCAATTTAGCAGTTTACAAATAAAGAACCCAGAATGGAGAAAGGTGTTTCCAGAAGGCACGCAAATGCACAAGAAGAACATGATAAGATGCTTCACCTCTAGGACCACCAAGAGATAAGCATGTGAACGTGAGATCGCAACAAAGTAAAATGTTGCTGACACTTGGGGTGCAGAGGGCACGGGAGACAGGCTTCCCCCTGCCCCGCTGATAGGCACGGAAATCGGTCACCCTTTTGGAGTCCAACCTGGCACTGTTGGCACAGCGATCAGTCATCTCAGAACTTTTTTCCCAACGTTGTGATCAGACAAATTCACAATGTGTTTGTACCACGTGGTTTGTTGAAGCCAGAAAATGCCCCCTGAAAAAAGTTAAAACCCCAGTGCCATTTGCAGTAACTTGGATGGACCTAGAGTTGATCATACTAAGTGAAGTAAGCCAGACAAAGATAAATATCATATGGTATCACTCATATGTGGAATCTGATTTTTTAAATGATATAAATGAACTTATTTACAAAACAGAAACAGACTCCCAGATTTCAAAAAAAAAATTATGGTTACCAAAGGGGAAACATGGCAGGGACGGATAAATTAGGAGCTTGGGATTAACATACACACAGTACTGTATATAAAACAGATAACCAACAAGGACCTACTGTATAGCACAGAGGAACTCTACTCAATATTCTATAATACCCTATAGAGGAAAATAATCTGAAAAAGAATGAATATATGTATATCTATAACTGAATCACTATGCTGTACACCTGAAACCAACATTGTAAATCAACCGTATTCCAATAAAATTTTTTTTAAAAGTTAAAGCCCCAACAATAAAAGGCTTGACCAGCTTCATCACAGGACATGCACACACTGCAATGTGACGCAGTCATGTAGAATGCTGGTATTGCGCTACATGATCTGGCTGAGAAAGAAAGACACTGCTATTAGAGTATTGAGTGAGAAAATAGCAAGTTTCAGAGCAGGGCACGATGACAATCACATTTGTGCAAAATTGCTCCTGCAGTGGCGTGTATGAGTGCCGTGTGCAGTCAGACCCTACAGATGACAGGGCCGCGGTGTTATCCTCTGGGGGAAGAACTGGAGAGACTTTAGTGTTGAATTCTTTGCAAGGATCATGTATCATTTTTATAATCAGAAAAAGTACAATTAAAAACAGGTTCCATTTGAAGAAGGGAGCGAATTCAGTAACGCACAAAGAATCAGGCTGTGGCCATATCTGGGTGGGAGGTGAATTGGCCCCACACCTTCCCGAGCCAGGACCCTGCAAGGCTGCCCTACCCACTCACCCCGGCACACCCATAGCCGCCTGCACCTGCTGCCTCAGACCTTCCGCTACTGCCCCCCGAGTCCAGCCCCCAACACACACACACGCACAGGTTGCCACATGCACCAGGAAGCAGGGCCCCTGCTCTCCCTGAGGGCCCCAGAAAGACTCCTCACACGCATGGGTCTGGGAAGTGCAGGACGAGGAGGTGAGGATCACCCCTGGGGCATCGTTCAGGGTGGGTCAGGAAACCCAATGAAAGCCAGGCTTCTGGAACCAATCTGGCCGGCTGAGCATCAGCGAGCAAGGAACTCCATCTCTGCTTCCATCCAGATCACATCGGGTGATCCCAGGAACAGATGCACAAGATGGCTGAGCACAGTGTCCACACCAGGGCCTGGGCTTCATGCAGGAGCAGATGGTAAGAAAGAATCACTATCATTATTAGGCCTGTGGTTCCTGTCCCCCAAGGAACTCGAGACTCTGGCTGGAGGCGAACCTTAAGTACCTGGGGACTGGGTGTCAGCCACCGGGAACCTGGGATGTGGGTGGGGAAGCCAGAGATGCTGGCAGGTGGGCAGAAACACAGCATCACTGCATCCCACTCACCCTCCCACAAGCTTCCCAAATGGAGGCTGAGAACCTCCTGTGCACCCCACGCTTCACACTCAGCTCTCCTGGGCCTCCCAGAAACCTGGGAGGTAACCAGGACTCCCCTTTCAGGGAGGGAACAGAACCTGAGTGACAGCCAATGTAACGGGGCTGGTAAGTGCAGAGACAGGAGTTCCACCTGGATTCTGGGTCCTGAGTCCTAAAGGCGGACACCTGGGAAAGGTCCTGACCTTTTGTCTAAGGACCATTAACAGTACCTCTTAAACACTCAAATTACAGATGTTTTCCTACCCAGGGTGAATTAGTGACATTTTATCATTTCTGGGGCTCAGATTTGGATTAATCCACTCTCCAGTGGCTTCCAAGGTCACTGTCAAGCTCTGGGAGAGAAAATACCTTGCTTTTTTTTAAAAAAAAGAAATATTTCTTTACCTACTTTTGGCTGCATTGGGTCTTAGTTTCAGCAAGTGGGATCTTTATTGTGGTGTGTGGGCTTCTCTAGTTGAGGCACACGAGCTCTGTCCTTGTGGCATGTAGGCTGACCTGCCTGCCACCATGTGGGATCTTAGCTCCCTAGCCAGGGATTGAATCCATGTCTCCTGCATCGCAAGGCAGATTCTTAACCACCGGACCACCAGGAAAGTCCTGAGAACACTCCTTGCTCTTGTACGTTGGGAGGAGTTGAGCACATCTGCAGTCCCAGGGCACATCCACAGGGCCTGTCTTAGTCACTAAGTGGGGGGAGCCCAAGTCCCCAGACAACCTGGTGTTCACCACCCCTCAACTATGTGTGGGGTGGAAGGAGACGAGTCAGGTGACCACCTGCTCAGGCTTGAAGGAAAACGGAGGGTGGGTAGAGATGGGGGCAATGGTCAACTCTTTGAAAAGATTTCAGGTCAAGGGGAACAGAGAAATAGGGTGATGGAGATGGAGAATGTGGATGGAGATTAGTCCTTTTATTTCAAGATGACAGAAATAACATTGAGCGATAAACAGCTTGGGAAGAGGGGAACTGACAACTCAGGAGAGTGAGGAGCAAGCCGGATACACACACACGAAGAACTGGCCACTGATGGGAACACAGACTGTTTAAGAAATTGCGTTAGCTAAAGAAATCCATTACTTTCCAGCGTGGATAATGATTAAAAGTAATGTCTCACCAAGCGTGCTCTGCCGGCCAGGAACACGTCCATAGGGACACTCAATAAACATTTATTGATGGATTGATTTTCAAGTACAGTTCCTCCTAAATTTGAACACACCGAGGTTCGTGTGTAATTGGAAGCATCTTATCACCTCCACTTAGGAAGCCGAAGTCCCAACAAGAGTTTGCTCTCAATCTTGCTCTCAGTCCAGCCTGCCTGGCCCCAGTTTAAATTATCACTTCCAAATTGGTGAGGCCTGAATTACTGAGATTTTACTGCCCTCATGGCTTTAGATGAAAATTAGTGCTGTACCCAAATGCAGGTCGATGGAAAACAGTTGGGGAGGCAGAAACTCATCCACCATTCTCTCGTATGTTCCTTTGAGGCACCGGTCAAGGCCTCTGCACCTTCCTGTGCTTTTCCACAGCTTGTTGGCATATCTGAGATGCACTTGTCAGAAACTGTAGCCCTAACACCTGTTACGTGTCTTGGGGAGAACCTGAGGCCATCACTGTCAAAACCAGTGTTCTCCTCAGGAGGACTTGTTCCAAAAGTACAGCCTTTAGGGCAGGGCTTCTCAAGCTTAGGTGGACATGAATCACCTGTGAATCTCCATGAAGAGTAGGGTCTGGGGGCAGAGTTGAGATTCCACCAGTGCTGCTAATCGGGGACCACTTTCAGAAGAACAGGGCACTGAGGATGCGCTGATCTGCAAGTAACAGCAGCCGGCACACCAGACCAGCTGAAAGGAGAAGGACTTGCTTTTATCTCAGTTTACAAGAGACCCCCACAGCAGGGCAGGACTAGGGTTGGCAAACTCAGAGCCCCTATCAAGGGCCTGAGTCCTTCCTTTCTCTCCCTCTGGTCTTGCAGCCCTGTAGTGCAAGCTTTGTCTTCAGGCTATCACGGTCACAAGATGGCCAAAGCCATCCCAGGAGTTATATCCAGTCCCAACAGCATCCGGCCAAATACAAGAGACTGGACCCTCGTTTTTCGATAAACCCTTCCCAGGGGCCCTGATGGATAGCTTTGGTGCCTCATTAGCCAGACCCAAGACACTTGCTCCCTGAAGCTAGCACTGGTCAGAGCAATGGGCTTGTCGAAGCTGAGTGGCCCTAATCAGAATTCAACCCCAGAGTGGGGATGGGATTGTTACCCCTGAACACATTCCTGATTTGGAGGGTGGGCACCCACACCGGATAGTTTCCACCACCAAGGATGAGGTGAGCTGGCCAACAACACCTGTTGCAGCAACAGCCGCTGCATCCTAGGCTGGGCCTTGCCAAGGGGCCACGCCTTTCTGCGGAGGAAACTCAGCATCACAGGGAGGTGGCTTGAGCTGAGCCCTGTCTTCTGATCCTAAGCTCAGTGTTGCTTTGTGTCACCTCCTCCCAGCCCAGATGGGAAGCCCGTGAGAGAAGGAGACCCTCCAGGCATGCTGTACCCACCAAGGTCTCTGACAACATGGCTGTGCTCACTTCAACACATTGGTCCTCCCCATCAGAGAGGGTTTGCTTATGTGCATGCTAAGTCACTTCAGTCATGTCCAACTCTTTGCAACCCCATGGACTGTGGTTCACCAGGCTCCTCTGTCAATGGGATTCTCCAGGCAAGAGTACTGGAGTGGGTTGCCATACCCTCCTCCAGGGCATCTTCCCAACCCAGGGATCGAACCTGTGTCTCCTGCATTGGCAGGCGGGTTCTTTACCGCTTAGCCACTGGGGAAGCCCATCTGAGGGTTTAGGGTCAATAAAAGTCAGATCAACCGTTAATCACGACTGTGAAGTCTGAATGATCACAGAGCTTGAATCACTAACCCAGAGACAGATGGCGAGTCGGGAACACAAAAACAAACCCTGCGTGGCGTGTTGCCGAGGGACAAGAGAGGTGACAATCTTATTCAAAACTGGGATGCGTAGCCAGCTGTGCTTCCAGCCCGCCCATCCTAACCCAAGGCCAGGCGAGGCCACCAACACAGTGACCATTCTTCTTTGCCAATGGGGCCTGAGCCACAACCCTGGGGGCTCACTTTACAGGACACACACAGACAGCCCTGTGTCTGTCTCCCGCTCAGAACCTTATGAAAAGAAACAGCCATAGGAAGAAAGTTTATTTTTCCTGAGCTGTTGGCTGATCAGCCGACATTGCCACCAACACGGATTATTTGGCATCACAGGCCTTCCCTCCCCTGCTCCTCGCTCCACGCACCTGAACCAACACCATTGACCATCAGAGGGAATATGGACACAGGCGCTCCAGGCAGAAGGAAGGTCTGTGCTGCCTCCTCTCATGTGCCAAGCTAGTTAGAAGTCGAAACTTCACTATCCTTTCAAATGGCCCCCACTTCAAAGATACTTTGCAATTTCTTAATCTGGGTCTGTTCTGTGAAAAAGCAGCTTGGGCAGAACCCAGAGGTTGTCCCGTAAGGAAGAGACCCAGAGCAGAGATGTCCATGGGAAAACAAGACCCTGCTGCTACTTGCTGACTCGGGCAGCTTCGGGAAGCCCACCAGCCCCCTCAGAATGGACGGGTGGCCCTCTCCCCTCCACTGTGTGGACCCTGCCACTGAAGCCCACTGCCCTTTACCCTGCTTCCTTCTTGCTGGAGCTGCTAATTTGCTCCACAAAACCATCCTTCCCAGATAACATCTTGGACCACTGTGGACCCCTCTTCTCCATCATCACACCACACCACGCACAGAAACCCTCCCCTCTCCCACCCCACCCTTACAAAAGTTCTTAGCTCACGTCATTTCAGTGGGACTGGATGTTCAGGTCTGAAAGTCGCCTCTGAATATGCAAGTGATATTTGCCCAACAATTATTTGCTATGCATAAGATGTCCATGCACGGCTGGTGATTTTCTTGAATAAACAGATGTCCCAAACTTCCTTCCTCTCGCTGTGTTAAACCCCATGTCTGGGCCCATCTGTGTGGATGCACGACTCTTCAGGGACAGCTGCCTCTGGGCCAGGAGGTGGGGAAGAGGAGATACAGTCTGGGGAACAGGGCTTCAACCCCCAGGGCAGATGGAAATTTCCAAGGGACTTTGCACAATTTCCTCCTTGACAAAGTGAAAAAACTGAAGCACTGTGACCCCCTCCTGCGTGGCTGGCTAGGCTGCTACGAGAGGAAATGAAAGACATGGCTATTTTGAAAATTATAAGCTGTGACCTCCAACTGGAAGATACAGAAAATGACAGTGGGCATCTTAAAAGACACCATCAAGTCTCCAAGAGAAGATTCTGGATCCGGTAGGGCCTCCCCAGGATGACTTCCATGATACTGAAGAGCAGAGGCAGAGTGACAAGATAATAGTAAAAATAATAGTCAGCATTGCTGGGTCAGACCCAGCTTGCTGGGCTAAGTGCCTTTTGTGCAATAGCTCACAGCGTTCCCACCATGTCTGAAGTCATTATTATTACAGCTTCCATCTCACAGAGCAACTCTATGAGGTCAGGAAGCTGCTGAAACATCACACACTACTCAACAGCACCAGGACATATACCCAGGGCTGGCTGACTCCACAGCCGGAGCACTTGGCCACTCCATTAGACCAAAGTCCTAATGTCACGGGGACCTCAAGTAGCCCAAGCGCCCTCTGGACCTCAGTTTCCCTCTCTGCAGGAGACAAGGAGGAAGGGACCAGATACTCCAAGACCCCTCCCAGCCTAGGCCCGCTCTCATTCTTAGAATGAAACTTGGTTGAGAGCGAACTACAAACTCTTCAAGGCAGCACTTAGTATTTCTGTGCCTCGCGCCACTCGCTGGCTGTGCAATTTCCTCCCACTGTAGGCATGGGCCATGGAAAGAGAAGCTTCCTGCTGCTCCCTTTTTAGCCCCCAATTCAGGCAATGCTTGCTTCTAACGGCCTGAGACTCCATGGAGGCAAAGTGTTGAAAGAGGTGAGCATTTCCAGACTAATGTCGCCCCCCTCCTCCTGAGTCTTCCTATTTTTGATAGTCTTGTGCTTTCCAGACATGAATATTCAAATCTGTTGTCAAGGCAACCCTAGGTTTCTCTCTTTGCACTCTCCTGTCTCAATGGGGGTATCCATAGCAACAGGAATACTTTGTAGTTTTCAAAGTCAGTGACCTCCCAAAGCTTCATGAGACTTGTGAAAATAAAGTATGTTTTGACAAATTTTTAGGCACAGCAACAAATGTAGTACCTAACAAGCTTAACTAATGATGTCTGTAACAGTCAGCTTTTGCTGTGTAACAAATAATCCCAAAACTTAGTGGTTTAAAACATTACATCTATGATTGCTACATAAACACTACATTTATGATTGCTCTAAAAGTCAGCTGGGTCGTTCTTCTGGTCTCAGCCAGGCTCACTCGTGCATGTGTTGTTAGTTCCAGGTGGGAACATACAGCCCGGTTCACCTTGACTGAACTCACTTACATACCTGGGGGTCATCAGACCATAGAGTGGAAGAGGATGTCCTCAACTAGAACAATCCAGCTGTCTTCTCCAGAGTCTCCCATCCTTCAGCAAGCCCTGACTTTTTCACAAGAGGGAAGCAGGCTCCTGGGTCAAGAGAGAGAGATGACCAGAGAAGAGGTAGAGAAATGTGGCCATTTTAGCAAACAATCTGCCACAAATCTCCATATTTCTTGTGGAAAGATTCAGGTACCAATTACATGTAAACCAAGTTTCAATAGCCAAGAAGTCATCATTTAGTACAAAGGAAATGGAACCTTCAGAATTCTCATCTCCCTGGCTCCTTCTAGAAAGAGCTCTGGATTCTCTAATTCTCACAACCATTCAGATTCTAGCTGTGGCATCACCTCCCTCCATGCTTGTGAATCAGGCCACTTGATCCACATGCACTGAGAATGCAGTAGGTTCCCAGTAGAAAAGAGAGATGCTGTCACCAGAAAAAAAAAGGGGGGGCGGGGGGGGGACATGAATGCTGCACAGCTGAAATTAACAGATGACTATGGCAGGTCTCACCCAACAGTCCAACCATCACAGCCAAGAGCCAGGAATCCACCCCGGGTCAACAGTCTCCTCTTTAAATGGACTGAATTCTTATCATGTGAAATATCTTCCACCTGTGAACCTGGGGCAGGTTTCAGAACTCTTATCAAAACTATTCTTAAAAACCAACTCTAGAAATAGCAGGCCTTATCTTAGACTAGGAAAGCGGGAGTAGCTGCCTTTCTCTAGTGGCTGATGAAGGATGCAATACCACAGAATGGAGAGTCATGGCATACATGGGGTTGACCATCTGCCCTAAATGATGGTGAATCCCACCCTCTAATGAGTGCTTGCTGCATGCCCAGAGCTGCCACCACCTAGCAAATGTTAGCTTCCTGTTCCCCAATGTCCCTTGGGTGCTAAGTGACAGAAGTCCAACCAAGATCGTCTTATTTCTCAAAGGAGTTTATCAAATCAGAGAGGTGGGCCTCAAGCAGATAGATTCAGGTATGTCCGGGTTAGGGTTACAGATGGCATCTGCAGCCTCATCTCTCTCGTTAGAGTTACAGATGGCATCTGCAGCCTCATCTCTCTCTGTGTCCCTCTGGCCAAAAACAAGGTCCTCCCAAGTTCTGGTTGATTCGCTCACCACACCCCAGAAATCTTGAAATCTATGATGCCTGGGACCTAGTGGTCCCAGGCACTGGTGGGTGCTTAGAAAAGAAACTAATGAACAAAAGATTGTAAAAAGAAATTTTTCATGCATCAGAACTCCTTGGGTGACTTGGTGTTTTTCCCCTGGAAACGTGAAAACTCTTCTATCTGCCTGACAGGGAAGAGCCGAGAAGGATTGAGACAGAAGCCCAGGAGACTCCTTCCCAGCATCCCCCCTCAGCAGCAAGGAGAGGGTTAACCTGCTTCCGGGATCTGCCACCTCTCCTGTCTGTGCCCCATCACCCCCTCCCCGTTTGTTCTTTATGAGTCAGTAAAATAAGTTCTCCTCCACCATTTGGCCTTCAAAACGCAGGACAGCGCTGCGAGCATTCGGGATGTGCCGTGCCCTCCGCTGTGAGGTCCCCTCTCCAGCTGTTCTTCCCCCTGCTCTTATTCCCCGGTGATTCATCCACTTTAAAATTCCCGCTTTCCTCCCACTCCTGAAAATGTCAGGAGCACCATGTCACCGCGTAATCAATTCCCTTATCCCCAGTTGAAAGCCTATTTTTTCTCAAAGGTGGATGTTTTAAACGGAAGCCAGGAAGAATATCACCAGATGAAGTCATGACAGCCTGTGAAAGGAAGAAGTTGAAGACAAGAGATGATGGATGGAACTTTCTGGATACTTTCTCTTTATTATTTTTTAAGGGTACTTGCACAATGCATCCCCAGGGCACTGACGATTAACGTGTGTTGTCTCACTCAGGGTGGAAAACAGTGGCTGGAAATTGTCACCCGAAATAACCCTTGCATGGCTTCACCTCTTACCAGAGACATAATAAGAGAGATCCGGTCTAATCTTTATTAATAAAGCAGCTTTTTATGAAAGGTACTCAGCTCAGACGCAAGTCCAACGGCTACAAAGTCAACAAAAGAGCAATATGTCAAAATTGATTTCTCTCCTGTGTTTTTAATGCTTTCTGATCATTTTCTCATTTATAAATGTTCTGATTTCAACAACAATGCTTCATTTTGTCAAAATTTAATATGAGAAAATTAGACTGGTGAAAAAAAAGTATGAGGCTTGGTCACCTGGTGGGTCAGGGAACATGGTTTTGTAAATTTAGGTAAATAATTGCTTTTAACTTGGTTTAAATCTTTTCAGCCCCATGGGCTTTGTGTGTTTTTGTGTGTTTGTTTTGTGATTCAGATATATTTCATATTTTATAATACATTTGTGAAATCTCCACATTTGTCCATTAAATCGCTGTAGCACAGTTGAGACAAGCATATTTAACTTCCTGCATTGACCCTGGCCATATCCCCAGCATAGGAGTAGGTTGGCTGTAGCCATTGAATAAATGAAATCTACTTTAAAAGACTCTTTTAGTATTGTAACAAGTAGTCCTTGAATTGATAAATCTGGATAATCCAGAATTCTTCATGTTGAGTTTTCTGGAAGTATCAGAGTGGGTACCCAGCTTCTCAGGTTATGGAGAAAAAGTCCTAGGGTAGGCTGGAGCTAAAAAACAAACCACTGATATATAAAAAGTTCTGTCCTTTGTCACCTTCTCTTTACTTCTCCACACATTATTCTCAATATATCAACACATTCAATTAAAATAATTATTGAAAATGAACTTATTTACAAAACAGACACAGACTCACAGACTTACAGAACAAACTTATGGTTGCCAGTGGGAGGGATGAGGGGATGGAATAGTTAGGGAGTTTGGGACTGACATGTACATACTGCTATATTTAAAATGGACCTGCTTTACAGCACAGGGAACTCTGCTCAATGTTATGGGGCAGCCTGGATGGGAGGAGAGTCTGGCAGAGAATGGATACGTGTATGTGCACGGTCTTGATGAAAGTGAAAGAGGAGAGTGAAAAAGTTGGCTTAAAGCTCAACATTCAGAAAACGAAGATCATGGCATCTGGTCCCATCACTTCATGGGAAATAGATGGGGAAACAGTGGAAACAGTGTCAGACTTTATTTTTGGGGTCTCCAAAATCACTGCAGATGGTGATTGCAGCCATGAAATTAAAAGATGCTTACTCCTTGGAAGGAAAGTTATGACCAACCTAGACAGTATATTCAAAACCAGAGACATTACTTTGCCAACAAAGGTCCGTCTAGTCAAGGCTATGGTTTTTCTGTGGTCATGTATGGATGTGAGAGTTGGACTCTGAAGAAAGCTGAGCGCTGAAGAATTGATGCTTTTGATCTGTGGTGCTGGAGAAGACTCTTGAGAGTCCCTTGGACTGCAAGGAGATCCAACCAGTCTGTCCTAAAGGAGATCAGTCCTGGGATTTCTTTGGAAGGAATGATGCTAAAGCTGAAACTCCAGTACTTTGGCCACCTCATGCCAAGAGTTGACTCACTGGAAAAGACTCTGATGCTGGGAAGGATTGGGGGCAGGAGGAGAAGGGGACGACAGAGGATGAGATGGCTGGATGGCATCACCAGCTCGATGGACGTGAGTTTGAGTGAACTCCGGGAGTTGGTGATGGACAGGGAGGCCTGGCGTGCTGTGATTCATGGGGTCCAAAGAGTCGGAAATGACTGAGTAACTGAACTGAACCAAACTCCCTTTGCTGTCCACCTGAAATTTTCACCACATTGTTAATCAGCTATATTCCAATATAAAATAAAAGGTTAAAAAACATAACTTAACTGTTGAAAGGCATCCCTTCTGGAGACAAGGCTGGGGTCTGGGGAGGGACAGATGGGGACCCTCTCCACCTGTCCTTCTCATTAGCCATGTCATAAACATGTTGGTGTGAGCTTCTTTCTCCTTTTACTCAGTGTCCTTTAGACGGAACGGGGGTCCAAAATCCCACACATGTCAGTATAATGGTTTTCAAAAAGCTTTTCCTCCAATTTTCCTTTCATGTATTGGTGCTGTCTTCCCCCACGCAGAGAACTGGCACTTAGCATCCAGAAGATGCAACGTCATTGTTCTTCCAGTTAGAACATGAAGCCTCTCACCGGTCCCTTGAAGTTGGCTCAAGGACTCTCTTCATGCAGATTTCATCTGGGCATCAACTCAAAGTTTCACACCACATCGAGGTCCAATATCCTCTGAGGTTATTAAGGAAGAAAAACAATCTCTTGGTGGCACACGGTAATTAAGTCTCCATGTGGCCCAGAGCTATTGACTATTTATGGGCACTTATCTGCAGGCTCAAGGGTGATTTTTGCTGGGTGATAAAAGCTGGGAGCTCGGTTCACCAGAAGTAATCCATCTAGACATTTTGTACCCGTTCTTACAAACACCGAGCAGTGGGAATTTGGAAAGAGGAAAGGGTATCTGAGTATCTGTCCCAATAACAATAAGAACTCTGCTCCCTGTAAGAAGCCACATTGCTCAAAGTAAGCTTGGAAACAGGAAAGAGCACATGAACAGAGGTCACGCACTTTGATGACCCACAGAGTGAAGAAATCAGGCCCTCCTTGGGGCATGAGGATATAGCCCTTTGTACAGACTCTCAGGAACATCTCAGCCACCGGAAGGCAGAACAGGACACTCCGCCCCTCAGCAGATTCAGCCTCGGAAAGACACCTCCTCCCCAATCAAGGCTTCCAAGTATCAGCTGCTTTGGGAAGGTACTCAAGCCCACTTGAGTTTCTTCCCACAAGGAAATGAATTTAAAAGATTGAAGGTGCATTATCTCTACTCCTAACAACAAAGACTCGGGCTTTTATCTGTTGTCAAGGCAACGCTAGCAGCTTTTCTCCCTGGCTTCTTAATGCCTAGATTTTTGTTTCCATGGTTACAAAAAATCCCTAGGTCTTCAAGGTAACACAAACTGGCCCACCCAAACTTTCAAGGGTAGCATTATGGCCCTTGGCCAAAACATATCCACAGGCACTGCAGACACCTGTTCATCTACCTGCTCCCCTTGAATCCCACCCAGGACTGGAATTCAGCATCACTTCCTGTCTTTGGGGGCCTCATTTGCACCTGGAAACAGCTGTCTTAGTAACCTCTTGGGCCAATCCAGGAGTCTGAGAAGTCAGGACAGGAAAGTGAACCCAGGAAATGGAGCTCTTTTGAACCACCGAACTGCATTTGTTAGAACCCCTGCTGCCAGAGCCCCACCAAGGAGAACTCTGCAAAGTCAAAGTTATGCTCCGGGAATCAGCAAGACAATGAGACGAGGACAGGGTGTTTGGAGAAATAGACATACCCTAGCTGCCAAAACACCTTGCTGGGACCTCAACTCCGATCCCCATGCTCCATGGCATCAATTTCTGACCCAGAAACTATCTTTTCTCCAGATTAACTCACATGGAACCAACCTTCCAGTTATTTGCATGACGGGCTTGCAGTGTTTTGTTGAAGCCAGTTGATTAAGAAATCATTACTTTTCATCGCTCTGTGGTCTTCTTGGCTTTTCCCCGGGGTTTTGCTATCTCAGGATTATTCTGGCCACTAGTTGGATACTGTTGCTCAGAGTATTAGAAGCAAAATTGTGTGTGCATCTGCACATGCACATATGTGTGTGTGTGTGCACACGTGCAGTAGGGAGTGGGAGGGGCCTAATCTAATAAATTAGAAATATTGTCAGAGTAACGAAGATGTGGCCAAGTCAAAAAACCCAAATAGATGAACCCTGATTTGAGTCAATATAGCCCAGCTTTTTATTTATTTATTTTATTTTTTGTCCATGCCATGTAGCATGCAGGATCATAGTTTGCCAACCAGAGATGAAATCTATGCCCCTGCAGTGCAAGGGTAGAATCTTAACCACTGGACTGCCAGGAAAGTCCCAACATAGCCCATTTTTGAGGCTCTTCCTTGTCATCAACAACATCAGCATCCTGCAACAATAGCTGTCGCCTCCCACTGAGATCCAACGAGGGCGCTGGGCAGGGGAAGTAGGGACCATACACAGGAACCCCCAGTTGTATTAGTTCACTAGGGCTGCCATAACAAGCACCATAAACTGGGGAGCTTGAAACAGCAGATTCATTCTATCACAATTCTGGGGGCCAGAGGCCCAGAATCAAGCTGCTCCATGCTTCTCTTCCACCTTCTGGAGGTTGCTGCCAATCCCTAGTGCCCTTAGCTTGTGGCTGCAGGACTTCAGTCTCTGCCTGTTGTCATGTGGCCTCTTCCCTTTGTGTCTTTAACTCTGTCTCCTCTTCCCCAGTGACTCAGCTATAAAGACTCCATCCACAAAGCAGGAGATGCAGGAGACACGGATTCGATCCCTGAATGGGGAAGATCCCCTGGAGAAGGAAACGGCAAACTACTCCAGTATTCTTGCTGGGAAAACTCCATGGATGGCGGAGCCTGATGGGCTACAGCCCATGGGGCCACAAAGAGTCGGACAAAACTGAATGACTGAGCATGCACACTCCTCTTCTTTCAAGGATACTAGTCACATTGAATTTAGGGCTACCCTACTCCAGTGTGACCCCATCTTAATTCATGACATCTGTTAACAACCCTATTTCCAAATAAGGTCAAAGTCCAAGGTTCAGGGCAGGACTTGCAGTTGGAAGGGACACCATCCCACCAGGCACAGGGATGGAGGCCATCGCTTAGGGACTTGGGTCCACAGGGTTCAGCTGAGCCACCCCCTCCTCCAGGAGATCACCTCCTTCTGTGATCTCCCCAAGCCAAGTTAGCTGCTCCTCTTAGAGCCCTGAAAGCACACTTCTCCCTAGCATGGCGGCTATATGGTAATCACCCACATGCTTGTCTGAATCCCAGAGGCCAAGGAGCCCCATTTGGTCCTGCTCTTGACTCCTCATCCTGGGAGTAGACCTCAGTGAATGTTGCTCATCCCCAGCTTTAAGTGACAGAAGAGCTGGGCACAGGTTAAAACATAAGAGGATGTATTTCTTGCCCAATAGGAAGTCCAGAGGTGGGTGAACTCTGGGCTCAGCACGTGATTGGCTTTGCTCCTGGCCTCCTCGGGTGTCAGCTTCAGCCTTGGGTGAGAGCAAGATGGCGACCTCCATTCTAGATGAGCTTTTTCCCACGGGGATATTTCCTAGACTCCCCTACTGCCAGGACGAGTCACACATCCATGGTCATCCCATCTCTGGCAGGGCCTGGCTTGGACTAATCATTTGGGGGGTTGCTGGGCATGGAGGATTCAGCTGTAGGACCACTGCTTTGTGCAAATGAAGCCACTGTGTTGCTTTGCTGTCTCCACATTGGGCCTAGGACAGCACTTTGGCCCTAGGCAGTGGCCTTTGATTTTGTGGTGACCTTGAAAAAGCCAGAAGCCCAGCTGAAACCCCTAGAGGCATTTTGCAGCATCCCAAGAACCAGTAGAAACACATTTCCTACGGCAGAGCCAGCACCTCCCAATGGCCGCGCCTTTGTGCCAGCACTCATGGAGGTCAGCTGAGGGGACGGCTCCATGCTATTTCTTGGCAGGGACCAGCTTTTTTCTTGGAAAGTTACACGTTCCTGAGCCAGAGTTCCCAGGCTGCATTGAGGTCACGGCTGTGGGTGAAATGGCTCCATGGAGGGTCTGAATGAGTGTGGCCTGGCCTGGAAGTGGTCTGGGGACAGACGCCTGCCCTCATTAACTTGGGGTTTTGGCTCTCACTGTTCAGCAAAAAGGGGGGTGAGGTGGGGACTGGAGGTGACTGGTCACTTTGGAAAGCCAAGAAATTGCAGAGCAAGGTCAATCTTTATTTAGACGTGTTCCTACAGAATAAAGACAATGTCGATGGTGTTCCTACTTCCAAAGCAAGAGCAGGAGAAATAAATCCTCTGCAGGGAACGTTGATCTCCTATGACTCCCTTACCTGGACCCTTTGGGTCAGTGGAGCAGGGTGAGGTGTTGATCGTAACTGCGTGGCGGATATACCTGCCCTTTGCCTGCTTTAGGACAGCCTGCTGTTCATCCAGGGCTTCCTAGTCTTATGATAAAACATTTTTAGAATATTTTAAAAAGCTGGTGATAACAATAATAATAATATGTAAACTTGCCAAGCACTTACTGTGTGATAAAGGCTATATGTGGGGGGACTTCACTGGTGGTCTGTTGGCTAAGACTCCACAGTCCCAGTGGTGGCTCAGACAGTAAAGAATCTGCCTGCAATGCAGGAGACCCAGGTTCGACTCCAGAGTCAGGAAGATCCCCTGGAGAAGGGAATGGCAGCCCACTCCAGTATTCTCACCTGGAGAATCCCACGGGGTCGCAGAGTCGGATGTGGCTGAGTGCCTAACACTTTACTTCCACTTTCCATACTTCTGATGCAGGGAGCCCAGGGTTTGATCCCTGGTCAGGGAACTAGATCCCACACACTGCGGCTAAAGGACCTACACACCACAATGAAGATGGAAGATCCCATGCGCCACAGCTAAGACCTGGCGCAGCCAAACTAAAAAATAATTTAAAAAAATAAAAGGCTATATGTGGGATGTCTCATTTAATCTAGACAGAAAACACAACATACCTAGGGGGGGTCCAGTACCATCATGCTCCATTTTACATTTGCTGGGCTTGGGGCTCAGAAAAGTCCGGCCACCTGCCCAAGGCCTCACTTCTGGGTCCTCTGAGCTCAGGCTTTCGTGGTTCTCAGCACGAGCTTTAGGCCACCACCCTGCCTTGCCTCTCAGAACTGAGTAGCCACTCGGCTCACCTCTCAGATTTGTCCAAATAGTGACATTTTAATGGTAAAAACTGGAATAGTTCTTCCCACTGGCATCCTTCACTTTAATCATAAGTTAAATGGTTAAAAAAAAAAAGTGCATTTTTTTGCATGAGGCGCAACGATTTTTAATGTAAAAAATTTTAATTAGTAAAAGCAAAAGACTGAGAAAAACCAAACATCATCCATCAATTAGGGGACTTGGCTGAATAACTTCTGGTAAATCCAAATGGTACAGCACTATGCAACTATTTTTAAAATAATGAAAACCTTTACATATTTATATGGAGCGACTTTCAGCTTATATTGTTAAGTGCTAAAAAAAAAAAAAAAAACCAAGGTGCAAAATAGCAGTAATAGTTTTCTACTTTTTGTGTAGGAAAGAGGAGAATATATATGTATATGTTTAATATTTTCATAAAGAACAAAAGAAAGAATGAAAAGAAACCAAAACTTCTTCCCATGGGTAGCTAGATGGTAAGAAAGGGACACGGGTGAAGGAGACAGGGCTGGTAATGAGATTTGTGAGAAAACATTTTATTTTACAGAACTGATCTTGGAACCTTGTACATATTTTACATAATTAAAAGTAAAGCTAAAAGATCAACCCCTAAAAACTGACAATGAGCTGAAATAAATGAATCTGAGTGAATATCAAATTGGTCCCCAACCAGACACACAAAAGGAATTATTTAAATGATTTTAAAACACAGTATCTGGATTGTCTGTCCCTAATAATGTCTATCCAGGATAAAATGAATTGTAAATAAATCTTAACTCATATTTAAAAGTCTTGTTTTCCGTAAAGATATTGGTATTGCTATTTTGAAACTATTACATGAATAATGCTGCTGCTGCTAAGTCACTTCAGTCGTGTCCGACTCTGTGCGACCCCATAGATGGCAGCCCACCAGGCTCCCCCGTCCCTGGGATTCTCCAGGCAAGAACACTGAGGTGGGTATGAATAATGCAGGTTAAAGCAAAGCAAAGAGCAATTATGAAAATATCATGGGGAACTAAAATTTTAAGTTTAAAGGTAAAGAGATATACATATAACACCCAAAGATGTAGAACTCTATCATCTTAAAATATGAATCAGAAAACGTCGGTATGAACTAATAAGTTATTTTCTCCTCAAAAAACAGCTTACATAGTTCTTAATTGTGTCCACTGGAAAAAATTATTAAACCAGTGGCACTGAGCACCCCAAGGATCTAGATTGTGATCTCAAATTAACATTTTCTACTATAAAGAACCGAAGGCCTCTCAGAGAAATGGCCAGTTCCATGTCTAGGGCAGGAAATATACAAGCTAAACACAGGAGATTCTGTTCGGCAGGAAAGCAAGAAAACTATCAAAGACGGATAGGATCCTGTCGAAAGAAAACAGGATAACACTGGGCTTCCTTCCACTAGCCAAAGATGGACCAGCTTGAGCAACAAAAAGAGTAACAATTGCAGCTGATTGAAATAAATCAATAAGGTCAAAGTGATACTTAAAAAAATTAGAAACTGGTTCAGTTCAGTCACTCAGTCTATCCAACTCTTTGCGACCCCATGGACTGCAGCACACCAGGCTTCCCTGTTTTCCACCATCCCCTGGAGCTTGCTCAAACTCTTGTCCATCGAGTCGGTGATGCCATCCAACTATCTCATCCTCTGTCCTCCCCTTCTCCTCCTGCCCTCAATCCTTCCCAGCATCAGGGTCTTTTCCAATGAGTCAACTCTTTGTATCAGGTGGCCAAAGTATTGGAGCTTCAGCATCAGTCCTTCCAATGAATATTCAGGACTGAGTTCCTTTAAGATTGAGTGGTTTGATCTCCTTGCATTTCAAGGGACTCTCAAGAGTCTTCTCCAACACCACAGTTCAAAAGCATCAATTCTTTGGCACTCAGCTTTCTTTATCGTCCAACTCTCACATCCATACATGACTCCTGGAAAAACTATAGCTTTGACTAGGCAGACCTTTGTTGGCAAAGTAATGTCTCCGCTTTTTAATATGCTGTCTAGGTTGGTCATAGCTTTTCTTCTAAGGAGGAAGAATCTTTTAATTTAATGGCTACAGTCACCATCCACAGTGATTTTGGAGCCCCAAAAAATAAAGTCTGTCACTGTTTCCATTGTTTCCCCATCTATTTGCCATGGAGTGATGGGACCGGATGCCATGATCTTAGTGTTTTGAATGTTGAGTTTTAAGCCAACTTTTTCACTCTCCTCTTTCACCTTCATCAAGAGGCTCTTTAGTTCCTCTTCACTTTCTGCCATAAGGGTGGTGTCATCTGCATACCTGGGGTTGTTGATATTTCTCCCAACAATCTTGATTCCAGCTTGTGCTTCATCCAGCCTAGCATTTCGCATGATGTACTCTGCATGTAAGTTAAATAAGCAGAGTGACAATATACAGTCTTGGCATACTCCTTTCCCAATTTGGAACCAGTCCATTGTTTCATGTCCAGTTCTAACTGTTGCTTTTTGACCTGCATACAGATTTCTCAGGAGGCAGGTCAGGTGGTCTGGTATTCCCATCTCTTTAAGATTTTTCCACAGTTTAAGAAGTTTCCACAGAATTCATTCAGTTCAGTTCAGTTCAATTGCTCAGTTGTATCCGACTCTTTGTGACCCCATGAATTGCAGCACACCAGGCCTCTCTGTCCGTCACCAACTCCTGGAGTCCACTCAAACTCATGTCCAAACTCAGCCATCTCATCCTCTGTCATCCCCTTCTCCTCCTGCCCCTAATCCCTCCTAGCATCAGGGTCTTTTCCAACGAGTCAACTCTTTGCATGAGGTGGCCAAAGTACTGGAGTTTCAGCTTTAGCATCAGTCCTTCCAATGAACACCCAGGACTGATCTCCTTTAGAATGGACTGGTTGGATCTCCTTGCAGTCCAAGGGACTCTCAAGAGTCTTCTCCAACACTACAGTTCAAAAGCATCAATTCTTTGGTGCTCAGCTTTCTTCACAGTCCAACTCTCACATCCATACATGACCACTGGAAAAACCATAGCCTTGACTAGACGGACCTTTATTGGCAAAGTAATGTCTCTGCTTTTGAATATGCTATCTAGGTTGGTCATAACTTTCCTTCCAAGGAGTAAGCGTCTTTTAATTTCATGGCTGCAGTCACCATCTGCAGTGATTCTGGAGCCCCCAAAAATAAAGTCTGACACTGTTTCCAGTGTTTCCCCACCTATTTCCCGTGAAGTGATGGGACCAGATGCCATGATCTTCGTTTTCTGAATGTTGAGCTTTAAGCCAACTTTTTCACTCTCCTCTTTCACTTTCATCAAGAGGCTTTTTAGTTCCTCTTCACTTTCTGCCATAAGGGTGGTCACTCTTAAAGACTGATATGGTACCAGCCTAGTCTGAAAAATTATAAACAAAGAAAAAGAAATAAGCATTTATACTGTATTTCTCCAAAGGTTGATGGTGGAAGGTTCTCTGTAGAAGAATTTTAGTTACTGAGTGAAAAAGGAATAATAGAATTAGAATCTTATTTTGCTATTTTTGGGCTTCCCAGGTGGCCCTAGTGGTAAAGATCCATCTGCCAATGTAGGAGACACAAGAGACACAGGTTCAATCCCTGGGTCAGAAAGATCGCCTGGAGTAGAAAGTGACAACTACTCCAGTATTCTTGCTTGGGAAATTCCATGGACAGGGGACTGGTGGGGCCTTGGGGCCGCAAAGTCCTTGGGGCCACAAAGAGTCAGACTGAGCGACTGAGCACATTTTGCTATTTCCAATTAAATTTGGATCCAGGACAAGCTTCAACAATAGGAATTTATTATCTCAGAGTCCATGCTGGCTTCTTCCATCTTTGGGGGGCCCCAGGCCTTCCCTGACTTGTGGCCACATCCCTCCAGTCTCTGCCTCCATCATCCCATGGCCTCTTGTCTGCAACTCTGAGTATCGAATCTCCCTCTTATGTCTCTTATAAAGACATCAGTCACTGGATTGAAGCCCAGCCTAAACCCACAATGATGTCACCTCAAGATCCCTCCTCAGCTTAGGGAGAAGCAGAGGGTGGGATGGTTTGAGAGAATAACATTGAAACACATACATTACCGTATGTAAAACAGGTAACCAGTGCAAGTTTGATGTATGACGCAGGGCACCCAAAACCGGTGCTCTGTAAGAATCCGGAGGGTTAGGGTGGGGACAGATGTGGGAGGGGTTC
Source organism: Bos grunniens (assembly GCF_055505025.1). Classification (NCBI taxonomy): domain Eukaryota; kingdom Metazoa; phylum Chordata; class Mammalia; order Artiodactyla; family Bovidae; genus Bos; species Bos grunniens. The sequence goes on along the minus strand of NC_141177.1, from coordinate 26,241,181 downwards.
AGGATGGAGGGCCAGATGTATACCTGTGGCCGATTTATATTGATGTATGGCAAAGACCATCACAATATTGTAAAGTAATTATCCTCCAATTAAAATAAATAAATATTTTTTAAAAAGAGACCTTTAGCTTAATTATAGCTCAATTAAATTAATTAACTTGGAAATAAGGTCACATTCACAGGAACTGGGGTTAGGATGTGACAGAACATGTGGGAGGGTGGAATTCACCACTGACAGGCCCCCTCCCCAGCAGTAATTCCTTTGCCTCTCGCATAAGCTCCTTACCCCCAAATCCTTATCTCAGGGAACCAAGCCTAGAAAAGAAGGCAACTAAGTCATGGGGACAGCAGAACAGCTTGATGTCTATCCAGAGAGGAAAAGATGTATCCACATGGATAGAAAGGCCTATTGAGAACCACAAATTAAAAGTGTGGCTTCCCTGGTGGTTCAGTGGTTAGGAATCCACTTGCCAATACAGGGGTCACAAGTTCGATCCCTGCTCTGGGAAAATCCACATGCCTTGAGGTAGCTAAGCCCCTGGGCCACAACTACTGAGTCTGCGTGCCCTAGGGCCTGTGCTCCACAAGAGAAGCGCCTGCATGGAGAAGCCTGATCACCACAACTAGAGAGCATGCCCTGCTCTTGGCAACTAGAGGAAGCCTGCACACGTCAACAGAGATCAGTGCAGCCAAAACCATTTTAAATAAATAAATACATGATGTTTTAAAAGTGATGAGGGGTGGATGGGAGTTTGGGATTAGCAGATGCAAACTATTATACTGATACATAGAATGGATAAACAACGAGGTCCTCCTGTATAGCATAAGGAGCTATGTTCAATATCCTGTGATAAAACATAATGGGAAAGAATGTGGAAAAGCATATATGTATGTACGTATAACTGAATCACTCTGCCGTACAGCAGAAAGTAACCCAACATTGCAAATCAACTATACTTCAATAAAATAAATTTTTGTTAAGAATGATGAAAATCTAGTACTTCCTGTGTTTGAAACTCACAAGACTTCTGCTACTACTTTTCAAACCCCCGTTTAATTGAACTGGATACCGAAGTATATGTGTGTGTGCGTGTGCATGTGTGTGGATATGTGTGTGTGTGTGAGAGAGAGAGAGAGAGGTGTATGTGTGTGTTTCCATAGCCACTGTTTATGGAACATTCTCAGGCACACAACCTCATTAATCCTTACAGCAGCCCTGAGAAACGTGACATCTATTTATATCCATATACTTCCCCCAAAGACTTGGGTTGACTTATGATGACAGCCTCAGATACCATCAACCCATAAAACTTTGAAGACAAGCCTAAAAGAAGGTGGAGGGTGAGAGCAGCAGGTCAAGTACAACCTCATTGTGGAAAACCAGACCAGCTAAACACAACAGCTTTCTCTAAGCTTCCTGGAAACCAAGGCAAAAAGAGAAACAATTAGAAAAAAAATTCTAATGGTCACAGAGCTCTTATTGTCTAAAGAAGAAAAAATATATGCAAGTTTGCCAAGAAAAGCAAGCTTTTTCCAAGCCCTAACTGTAAAGCAACCTTTCTCCCAGGGGTTGTGAATAAAGGGCAGAGAACAAATTCATGGCTGGCATTTTTGAAAACAGTTTTTCAGAAAATGGCCATTTCTCCTATCGATGGTGGATAAAAGCTCAGAGTGTGATGTTAAATCCTGTTCTGTAAAGGCAGTTCTGCAGGGTGTTTCCAGGTCTGCGCCTTCCAGCAAGCTGGCCCTGTCGAGGGTGGGGCTCTGGGAATGGAGACAACCAGCAGTCCGTCTGTCCTCAGGAGCCGAGTCCTTCCAAAGAGCAGCCAACATATCAGAAGGCGGGCTCTACCGCCCTGGAGGCAACGGGCTCTGCTGCACTGCCTGTTCAGAGGAAAGCCTCCTGCACTGGTCCGGGGACTCTCACACTTGAAAAATTTATAAGTTGGTTCCCCTGGTGCCTCAGCCAGTAAAGAATCTGCCTGAAATGCAGGAGACCTGGGATCCATCCCTGGGTTGGGAAGATCCCCTGGAGAAGGAAATGGCGACCCACTCCAGTATTCTTGCCTGGAGAATCCCGTGGACAGAGGAGCCTGGTGGGCTATATAGTCCATGCGGTGGCAAAGAGTCGAACACGACTGAACTACTTCTTTCCCTTCTTTCACTTTCCTTATTTATAGGAAATGATATAGAGTTTCCAACTTTTATTTTGCCAAATACAGATCCCTCATCCCTCCGCCAAAATGCCTCATCCACTCGATTGTCATTGTTATTTCCTTAAAGTGGAGGTTGAGGGCAGTTCATACTGAAAAATGAGGTTCTCTTTAAATTGAATAAGTCTAGCTTAATGGAAAAACCCACAACCTTGAACCTATTTTTCCCCCTTATTTCACCAGTGAAGTGAAAAGTTGGTTTTGAACTAACTTTTAGGAAGGCTCTGCCCCCCCATGTCTGACTGAAGACAGCGAGGCTACATTTGGCTGCAGTTATGTGAAAGCTTGACCTGGTCCTCCATCCGTGAGGAGGGATGGCCCTGGTGACCCCTGGTGGTAGCCCCATCTTTGTGTAACCCTCTCCCCTCGGGAGCTGCAGCTTGTTTCTAACCCATGGAATATGACCAAGGTGGCAGGAGGTCAGTCCCCAGATTGGGTTACATTTTGTAGGACTCCCTCCTGGCCAACTGGAGAGAAAGATTCCCCTTATGCACTTGATGGAATTAGCAACCATGTGGTAGATGCTCAAATGGCAGGTGTAAAAGTTTTCCAGGGCTGCTAATTCCTCACACTGGGTGGTTTAAACAATAGATGTTTGTGTATGGCTGTCTCTGTGTCCCAAGTTCCCCTTTTCAAAAGGACACAGTCAATTATATTGGATTAGGGCCCCCCTCTGACCTTATCTGAACCTGATCATCGGCAACAACTCTGTTTCCAAAACAAGGTCCCGTTCCCAGGTACTAGAGCATTGAGATTTCAACATCTTTGGAGAACAGAATTCAGCCCTAACAGCTGGGAGCTGTCAGCTCCCCTAGAGCCTGAAAGTAGCCCCCATCCAACAGCTGGCAAGAAGCTGGGGCCCAGCATTCTAGCACCACAAGGAAATGGATTCGGAATTTGCCAGCCACCAGGTAAGCATGTGAGAAGACCTCGGCCCCCAAGATGGAAATGTAGGTCAACTGATGCCTTGATGACAGCCAGGGGAGACCCTGGACAGAGACTCAGCTGAGCCGTGCCCGGACTCCTGACTCACAGAAACTGTGAGAGAAGAAATGCGCATGTCATGTCAAGCCACCAGATGTGTGGTAATCTGCTACAGAGCACAGAAGAGTAACACAGGAAGGACGTCCAACCTCTCTGGGAGAAGGGCTGCCGTGCTGGATGCCCACAGGCAGGCTGTCCTCAGTGTGGGAAAGACAAGAACCCAGGCCCCACACTTACCCACTGTGGTTTTGACCCTATTGATGCGCGTTAAGGGCAGAATAGGGGCTAATCAGTATTTGGGAGGCTATATTGGGTTATGGTGCTGAGAGATGTGGATGCATTAGGATCTAGTGCGTGGACTCCAGGAGAGCATTCTCTTCTACAGAATAAGGGATGGGGGAACACCTTGTATCCTAAGACGTTATCGCTGAGCATCTTCTTTTTTTTTTTTATTGGAAGATGATTGCTTTACAGTGTTGTGTTAGTTCTTTCTGTACCTCGAATGATCAGCTATACATAAACATACATACCCTCCCTCCACCCCACCTCCATCCCACCCTTCCAGATTATCAGAGAGCACGAGGTTGAGCTCCCTGTGTCATACAGCAGCTTCCCGCTAGCCATCTGTTTCACATATGGTAGTGTATATATGTCAATTCTACTCTCTCAATTTGTCCCACCCTTTTCTTCCCCCTCTGTGTCCATGAGTTGGTTCTTTATGTCTGCATCTCTATTCCTTCCCTGCAAATAAGTTCATCCACACTATTTCTCTAGATTCCTTGTATAGGCGTTAACATATGATATTTGTTTTTCTCTTTCTGACTTGCTTCACTCTGTATGACAGACTCTAGGTCCATCCACATCACTACAAATCACCCAATTATATTTCTTTTTACAGCTGAGTAATATTCCATTCACATACATATCAGATCAGATCAGATCAGTCGCTCAGTCGTGTCCGACTCTTTGCGACCCCATGAATCACAGCATGCCAGGCCTCCCTGTCCGTCAACAACTCCCGGAGTTCACTCAGATTCACGTCCATCGAGTCAGTGATACCATCCAGCCATCTCATCCTCTGTCATCCCCTTCTTCTCCTGCCCCCAATCCCTCCCAGCATCAGAGTCTTTTCCAACGAGTCAACTCTTCGCATGAGGTGGCCAAAGTACTGGAGTTTCAGCTTTAGCATCATTCCTTCCAAAGAAATCCCAGGGCTGATCTCCTTCAGAATGGACTGGTTGGATCTCCTTGCAGTCCAAGGGACTCTTAAGAGTCTTCTCCAACACCGCACTTCAAAAGCATCAATTCTTTGGCACTCAGCCTTCTTCACAGTCAACTCTCACATCCATACATGACCACAGGAAAAACCACAGCCTTGACTAGACGGACCTTTGTTGGCAAAGTAATGTCTCTGCTTTTGAATATGTTATCTAGGTTGGTCATAACTTGCCTTCTAAGGAGTAAGCGTCACATCTTCTTTATCCATTAATCCACTTGGAGCGTCTTCTTGACTTATAGATAAAAAGAGGCTGACTTTAAATAGAGACAGTGAGGATTGAGCTGGTAGACCTGGGAGTGGCCATTTCAGGTCACAGCAAATCCGCCCCAGACATAAGATACAATGTCCCTGTCTCTGAGGTTTCCCAGCTGATGCTCAGCACCCTTATCTTTGCCCTCAAAGCCTCAAAACTCCAGGGAAATAACAATAACTGAAAAGAAAACAAACAAAAGGCTAAGCCTACAATAAATCCAAGGAAACTGTAGCAGGTTTCTGATAAGACCCAGAGAGATTTCAAGGCCAGAGAAAAGCTGAAAACACTTTACTAATCATGAAATACCACCCATTCCATGAAGTCCAAGAACCCATGTCCACCCACCAGTTTAATTCTTTTTAATTTTTTTGGCTGCATTGGGTCTCAGTTGTGGCACGTGAGATCTTTGTTGAGAAGACTTCTCTCTAGTTGTGGTACTCAGTCTTAGTTACTCTGTGGTATGTGGGATCTTAGCTCTCTGACCAGAGATCAAAGCCATGTCCCCTGCATTAGAAGGCAAATTCTTAACCACTGGACCACAAAGGAAGTCTCATCCACCAATTTAGAATCCTCAGCTCTCCAAAAATTAAATCTCTGCATCAAGCCTACAGCTTGGTAGCCCAGAATTTGGGCCAAATCACCCTCCCCTTGACCACATTGGTACGGCAAGGTTAAGTCAGGAGGCTTGTTTAGAAAAAGGGCCACGGGGGTGGCCAGAGCCAGGATGCTCTAGAAAGGACAACAGAAGATGCCACTGCTTTCCACATGAGAAAGTGCCTGGGAATGGGCAGCAAAGAGCCGGGGAGAGATGAAGAAACATCCATCCTCTAAACACCTTCCCAGGCACTGGCAGCACAGCCTCCTGCTTGACCCAGTCAGCTCCACCACCGTTTTTATTTTATTAGAATAGGCTCCTGAAGAAAACACATACAAATATAACACTCTCAATTAGGACCAAGTTAAACATTATCTGACAGAACATTGTAATAAAGGGAAGGATTATTTATAAGCCAAAGAGAACATCAAAAAGGGTTCCATTCCCAGCCATTGGCACTTTTCAGAGGGTGTGATTGACAGCTTGTTCTCCCTTTTCAACAAGATGGAATGGAGAACTTGTTGCAGAACTTAGGAGGGTGATGCCAGAAAGTATTGGAAAGGCACAGGACTGGAGCAGGAAGGATCTAGAAGCAGTTTCACAACCTTGGCTACATTGACATCTGTTGCCGTTGCGGGGGTGGGGGGTGGGGGGGCGGTCCCTCTGCACTGTAGGATGTTTAGCAACATCCCTGGCCTCCACCCACTAGATACCAAGGGGAATCCCCACCAGAGTCTGACAGCCAGAAATGTCCCCCAACCTTGCCAGATGTCCACTCCTGGTGGAGAAGCAGCAGCTCTGTGACTTACTAGCAGTCTGACCTCAAGCTGACCCCTTCACCTTTCTGATTCTGCCTTTCCTTATCGCTGCCCTGCTGGCTCTGAACTTTTGAGAAGCTCAAACAAAATTGACTTTGTTTGACTCTAAATTATTTTTTTAAGATTACTGTTTTTTAATACATTATTCCATTTTGTTTTATTCATTTTTGGCTATGCTGTATTGGAGAAGGAAATGGCAACCCACTCCAGTGTTCTTGCCTGGAGAATCCCAGGGACGGGGGAGTCTGGTGGGCTGCCGTCTATGGGGTCACACAGAGTCAGACACGACTGAAGCGCATCATGAGAAACGCTGGACTGGAAGAAACACAAGCTGGAATCAAGATTGCCGGGAGAAATATCAATAAACTCAGATATGCAGATGACACCACCCTTATGGCAGAAAGTGAAGAGGAACTAAAAAGCCTCTTGATGAAAGTAAAAGAGGAGAGTGAAAAAGTTGGCTTAAAGCTCAACATTCAGAAAAGGAAGATCATGGCATCTGGTCCCATCACTTCATGGGAAATAGATGGGGAAACAGTGGAATCAGTGTCAGAATTTATTTTTTGGGGCTCCAAAATCACTGCAGATGGTGACTGCAGCTATGAAATTAAAAGACGCTTACTCCTTGGAAGGAAAGTTATGACCAACCTAGATAGCATATTCAAAAGCAGAGTCATTACTTTGCCAACAAAGGTCCGTCTAGTCAAGGCTATGGTTTTTCCAGTGGTCATGTATGGATGTGAGAGTTGGACTGTGAAGAAGGCTGAGTGCCAAAGAATTGATGCTTTTGAACTGTGGTGTTGGAGAAGACTCTTGAGAGTCCCTTGGACTGCAAGGAGATCCAACCAGTCCATCCTAAAGGAGATCAGTCCTGGGATTTCTTTGGAAGGAATGATACTAAAGCTGAAACTCCAGTACTTTGGCCACCTCATGCGAAGAGTTGACTCGTTGGAAAAGACTCTGATGCTGGGAGAGATTGGGGGCAGGAGGAGAAGGGGACGACAGAGGATGAGATGGCTGGATGGCATCACTGACTCGATGGACGTGAGTCTGAGTGAACTCCGGGAGTTGGTGCTGGACAGGGAGGCCTGGCATGCTGCGATTCATGGGGTCACAAAGAGTCGGACATGACTGAGCGACTGAACTGAACTGAACTGATGCTGGGTCTTCATTGCTGTGTGGGCTTTGTCTCTAGTTGCAACAAGCTGGGGCTGCTCTCTAGTTACCATGCACTGGCTTCTCATTGCAATGGCTTCTCTTGTAGAGCAAGGGTTCTAGGATGCATGGGCTTTAGTAGTCGCAGTTCGTGCACTCATTAGTTTTGGCTTCCAGGCTCTAGAGCACAAACTCAATAGTCGTGGCCCATGAGCCAAGTTGCTCCGTGGTATGTGGGATCCTCCCGGACCAGAGATCGAAGCCATGTCTTCTGCATTGGCAGATGGATTGTTTACCACTGAGCCACCAGGGAAGGCCTCTAAATTACTTTTTAAAACTCTCAAGTTCTAGAGCCATAGAAGTTATGGGAGTTCAATCACCTGCTACTCAAAAAGTGTCTAACATCTAGAGTTTTTCATTTTCATCCTAAAAGCAAACATGAACTCTCCTGGAAGCATTTCCCTGGAGAGAGTTTTCCAGCTTTTTTGAGATACAATTGATATAGAAATGTATGCCTTTCCAAAGTAGGTGGGGAAGGGAAGCATTGGAAGTTTGGGATTAGCAGAGGCAAACTATTATATATAGAATGGATAAACAAGATCCTACTGTATAGCACAGGGCACTATATTCAATACCCTGTAATAAACCATAATGGAAAAGAATATGAAAAAGAATGCATATATGTGTATATATATGTGTATCTGCATAGCTGAGTCACTTTGCTTTACAGCAGAAATTAACATGATGTTGTAAATCAACTATACTTCAATAAATTAAAAAAAATTGTGTAAATTTAAATTGTATAATATGACAATCTGATATTATAAAATAATTTCCACAATAAGATGAGTTAACAGACCTATCACTGAACATAGTTACTTTTTAATGTGTGTGGTGAGAACATTTAAGGTCTCCTCTCTTAGTAACTTTCAAGCTTACAATACAATCTTGTCAACTGCAGCTACCGTGCTCTACATTAGAGACCCAGAATTCATTCATCTTCTAACCAGACACTTATATCCCCTATCTCTCCACTTCTCCCACCCTGAGCTCCCAGCAACCAACAATCTACTCTTTGTTTCTACAAGTTTGACTTTTTTATATTGTGTATTTAAGTGAAATCATACAGTATTTGTGTTTGTCTGATTTATCTAATTTAGCATCATGCCCTAAGGTTACATTCATGTTGTAACAAACAATAGGCTTTACTTTTTTATGACTGAGTAATATTACACTATGTGTGGCTAGACAGATAGATAGACAGACAGACAGACAAATAATGCCCTAAAGTTACTTTCATGTTGTAAAAAACGATGGGATTTCCTTCCTATTATGGTTGAGTAATATTCCACTGTGTGTGTCTCTGAGCGTGGATAAATGATAGATAGATAGACAGATGAACTCCCCTCCCTTGCAGGCAGAGGTCTTGTGTTACTCCTCTCTGTAAAGTTATTGCCAGGATAAGAGCCTGGTACAAATGAGGCACTCAATTAATGCTCATGGAATAATTGGTTTTTATGTTGCTGACTTTTCCCTGAGATTTCTTTTTTTCATTTCCAAAACCAGTATCAGCTTACAACTGAACCGAAGCCAACAACATCCAACAAGCAAACATTTAAAACCATATGAACACAAAGTTCCAAAAATTGCTTTCCATTTCTGATCTCATCCAAGGACGCCCAACACCGGGAATGTAAATTAACCCTAGATGGAAGTTGGAGGAGAATTCACTGGACTGAGAATGACAAACAAGTGAGAACAACAAGAATATAATCTGTCCCCAAGCAGAGCATCCAAAATCAGACAGGAAAAGGATTAAGCTTTACAGTTGACTTACCTGCCCAGAAATTCAGCCCCTAGCTGAACAGAAAGAAGAAACCAGGCTATTTACTCCTAAATATTTTTTAAAGACTAGAATTTCATCCTATAAAGTATGGCAAGAAAAGATAACAAGTCGATTTTCCACTCTGGTAACTGAATTTGGAAGGAGAGAACCATTTATTTTTATCGGTTTCTCATTTGCCCAGGATGGCCCTTTTGAAGTTGACGGAAGGAGCTTACAGATACCCAGTCATGAGGTAGCCTGCATCCTTAGTCGCCATCCAACACGATACGAAAATTACAATTATCCCGTTGCATAGAATTGATATCACCTTGCCTCTGGAGAGCTCTAGGCAGTCCTCAAATTACATTTAAACACCAAATTAAAATTTTAACTATAAAAAATAACGGGATAAACAAGAGAAATCATATTACAATATTATATTAGTAAAAATATGGCTGGGAGAAGGAAGTGGATTTTCCATATTAACATTATGCTAAATGCAACGTTATTTCCATTAGAGCCACAGGAAGCATATGGCCCATTTAGCATCAATCTTCATCAAGGCCTTGATCTCTCACTAACGTTTATTAACGACCCATGGATACCGGCCACTCTCCAAGTCAAGTCACTAGAGAGCAAATTCCTGTACAAGCTTTCCTAATGGTGACTAATGTGGACCTACAATTTCCTATTTTCCAAAAGATATTTTCAAAGAGAATAGAAAAAGGCATCTGGTCAAGTTGAGAATAGGCTGGCCAGTGACTTGATGCTTTGCTTTACATCCAGGTGTCCTGGCTCATGGGGCCAAAGTCTTGTCTGACAGTTTTGCTGATGAGGGGTCATCGCTTGCCTCTCAAGACCCTAACTTCTGTCCTTCCTCCTGCCCCTTCCCCTTCCCTGAATGCAGAAGCCACAGAACTATTTCAAGCTATGGAGACTTTTTAAGCAGTATTGGAAAAGATGGAAGGACACATTTTAAAGGAGAATTTGGTCTCAGGATTGATTTATGTAAAATAATAAATGGTGCCACTTGGCTGTTTATAGAGTTAGAGATAAAATTAGATTCTAGACAGACCTTCTTCATGCACATGGGGTAACTCTGATGGATTACTGCTTTCATGTGACTTAGGATAACAGAGCTCATGGAAATTTACAAGGGGCTCCTTGAGAACACAATTCCCAGCCACATCCAATAATTCAGAAGGATATTTCGGGTTCTGAAAATGACTCAAATTTAATTTGGGAACAATACTTGAAAAGCATAAGCTGATAAAAAGTATTAAGTAGTTAACAATTTTGAAGTTAGTTCATGCTCCATAGCTAAGCAGCAACCATTTCTACCCAATTTCTCCCCAGCAACACCTCTATTGACACATTCTTAGCCTGGCCACCCTCAAAAACATAAGCAATAGGGAGCAAGTAAGGACCCTGGGGATTGAAGAGATGAACATTTCATCAGCTACCCAAGAAAGGAGTCTGGATTTTAGTGGGCTAATGCCCTTGACCTTGGCAGTTTTATCTTTTTATAAAGTTAGAAATCAGGCCAGCCTGAGCAGCCATATGTTGTTGTTGTTGTTGCTCAGTCACTAAGCTGTGTCAGACTCTTTGTGACCCCACAGACTGCAGCACTCCAGGCTTTCTTGCCCTTCATTATCTCCCAGTGTTTGCTCAAACTCATCTCCATTGAGTCGATGATGCCCTCCAACCATCTCATCCTCTGTCGCCCCCTAGCTTTAGCTTTAAAGACTTTTGGACCTGAGTATTCGCTGCCCTCTGGAAGTAGTCAGCTATCTTGAATCCACTCACTTATGTAATAGATACTTAAGGGCAATTGCTATGTCCTTGAGACTTTACCAGTTCTGCAGACACACATGGGGGTCAGGAGCAGGCCACGCTCAACATCAGCCTATAAAGCAGGATGCAAAGTTGGTGGGATGAGCAAAAGATAGTTAAATGAGACCTGAACATAGAGCAAGCTTGCTTGAAGTGGAGGTGTGGGGTGGGGCACAGAATGAGTATTGGTAGAAGTTGAACTTGGGACAGAAAAGCAAGAAGTCTTAGATGCCTGAACTGTAAAGAGGGAAAGGAAGAAGCATGAGCAAGAAGACTGATGAGTCAATGACAAGTCTGTTGATCAAAGTCCTGCCAGCCAGCCGCCTGAAGGGGCAAGTATCTTAGGGAAATAATGTCATGTGACATCATCAAACCCTTTAGAAAGTACCCCCGGCTGGAGTGCAAGGATGGATGGAGGCATGCAAGGCAAATTTGAATGGGAAAACCCCTGAAGACACTTCCATGTCCTCCCAGTCATCCAGGTGACTCCCACCAGGATGGGAGGCCACTGCTGGAGAGGTTCCACATATATCTAAAAGGTAGAGTGTTCAGAGCTTGCTAATTGGTTGGAAGAGCAGATGGAAGGAGCTAGAGACTCCAAGATCATGCCTAGGCTTTGGTGAGAGGAGCAGTGGGGGAATTTACTTGGGCCAGCACACCAAAGAGGCAACTTACAGGGAACAGCTTCTGCAATCAGTTTTGGAGAGAGAGACTTGGAAGGCACTCCTGGGGCAGAGCCAGGTGGAGATGTTTCAAAAGGAGTCTACTGCAAGTGATGGGAGTGCGCCACCCTCCCTTCATCTCTAGCCTGGAAGAGGAGGAGAAACTATTAGACTAGCAGGTAAGTTCTGAGGTAACCCTTTCGCTGAAAACTGCAAGTGCCCTAGGAAAATCAGGGTTTCCAGAACAATCCACATGAGGATGCAGATGCTGCCACGTGCGTTGAGAATACCTCAAGGTGCCTCACTCCACGAGGAAGGGCGGGACTTCCGCTGAGGCCAGAAGGCACCTCTTCTGCTTGAAGAAGGCTGGCAACATGGTGGCCTTCTTGGTCCCCTCAGTCTCTGATGGCGGCAGTACATGGCCAAATTCTACTGGAAACAGAAAGGGCTTGTGCAGCCTCCTTCCTCTACAGCCCTTACTGTCTGCTTGGGGGAGGCCCTGTGTGCTTGTACTGGCAATTGTGAGGATTCCTGAGGTCTCTTGCACCGAAGCTGCCTCCAGTTTTTCTGCCCAGCACCCAGACTCATAATCTCAGAGGGCGTCGTGCTTCTTCCCATGTAAGCTCTGGGCTTCGTGCTTACCTTTCAGGCCCTAGGCACACACTGAGCAATAGAAATTCCAGGCAAACCTCGAATATAACTTCAGATTTTCTAGTAAATAAATTTTCAAGTGAAATTTTGAATGTGAAATTAATTGTAATAATATACTTAAGCCACTATATCTGAACTGTTTTTAAGTTATCAAGATTGTGTGTGTGTGTGTGTGTATAAAATCTTTGCTGTGATGTATATTTTTATACTTAAACCACATTTCAGTTTGCATCAACTACATTTCAATGGCTTGGTAGCCACATGGGGCTCAGAGATGGTGTTGGAAAGCATAGCGCGAGATCAGCAGCCACAAACCTTCCAGTCCTGAGAGCTATTAATAATAATAGCTATAAGAGCTAACCTGTATTGGGCGCTGGCTGAATACCAGAGACCGTGGTAAGCACTTTACATGGGGTATAATGCAGGTAAGTGCACAGATTGAAACTTCGGTCCTGGCACCAGGACTTACTAAATGAGGCCAGTTCCTCTATGTCTCTGTGCCTATTTCTTGCAGTGCAATGGGAATGAAAATGTTAGGGTCTGAATGTGTCCCCCCCAAAAAAAATTCTTATGGTGAAACCTAAACCCTAAGGTAATGGGATTAGAAGGTGGGGCCTTTGGGAGTGATTAGATCATTAAGGTGGAGAAGGCAGTGGCACCCCACTCCAGTACTCTTGCCTGGAGAATCCCATGGACGGAGGAGCCTGATAGGCTGCAGTCCATGGGGTCTCAAAGAGTCGGACACGACTGAGTGACTTCACTTTCGCTTTTCACTTTCATGCATTGGAGAAGGAAATGGCAACCCACTCCAGTGTTCTTGCCTGGAGAATCCCAGGGATGGCGGAGCCTGGTGGGCTGCCATCTATGGGGTCGCACAGAGTCGGACACGATTGAAGTGACTTAGCAGATCATTAAGGGAGAGTCTCAGAAATAGGTTTAGGAACCTCCCTGGTGGTCCAGTGGTTAAGACTTTGCCTCCCAATGAAGGAGTATGGATTCCGTCCCTGGATGGGGGACTAAGATCTCACATGCCTCTTGGCCAAAAGAACAAAACATAAAACAAATAATACTGTAGCAAATTCAATAAAGACTTTTAAAATGAGCCACATTAAAAAAAATTATAAAAAAAGAAGATGAAGAAAAAGAAATAGGTTACATGCCCTTATAAAAGAAGGTCCAGCGAGCTCCCTTGTCCCTTTCCACCATGTGGGACACAGAAGGTGGCAGTCTGCAACCAAGGAGAGGGCCTTCAGCAGACCCCAGTCGTGCTGGTACCTTGATCTGGAACTTCACAGTCTCTAGAACTGTGAGAAGTAAATTTCTGTTGTTTATGAACCATCGTGTTTGTGGTACTTTGTTATAGCAGCCCAAATGGACTGAGATAGTAACATCCAGTTAGGATAGATGAGAGAATCAAATCAGCAAGTAATGAAAAAGTGCCTAGAACAGAGCCTGTTATAGTCCACTCGGTATTTTGCTATTACTGTTATTCTGGGCCACGCACCTTCCAAAGAGGTCAATGTGACAAAGTTTGAAAACTGCCCATTGGATTTGCAATTAGTTCTTGATGATCCTACAAATGGCAATTGATTTGAGTGGTGATAAAAACCAAAACTGGACTTCTCTGGTGGCTCTGTGGTAAAGAATCCACCTGCCAGTGCAAGAGACACAGGTTCAATCCCTGGGTTGGGACGATCCCTTGGAGAAGAAAATAGCAACCCACTCCACTATTCTTATCTGGGAAATCCCATGAACAGAGGAGCCTGGTGGGCTACAGTCCATGGGGTCACAAAAGAGTTGGACATGACTGAGCAACTAAACAACAAAAACCAAAACCAGCCTAGCTGTGTGCAATGAGTAGGTAGTGAGGTGAAGGTCTCCATCTTCATTTAGTAGCCATAGTTCCTTTAAAACCCAGATCAGAAGTACCCTATGGGCACCTGCCTTATCTACAATACCATAAATTGAACGTCTACAAGTCTCCTTAACACCCTTCACAATACCATTCAACAACATCAGGCAAATGCCACCGGAGAAGCCAGGAGCACAATTAAGAGCACCTAGACAGTGTAGACAGTGTAGTGTTTCCTCTTTAAAGGAAAAGCAAAAAGGGGGCCTCAAGGCTTGTCCACATTTAGGTAACAAAAGCAAGTTAGGAAGGGCAGAGGGGAGCGCGGATAAAGCAGAAGGAAGAATGAGAAATGGGTGGATAAAGACGTATTGCTCCAGCTGCTGAGTCCTGGATATCTGTGGCCTGTGCCTTTGTTCACAGTGCATCGAACAAAAGGTTTAATGATCTTAGAAATGATAACCTTTTATTTAGAAATAATTTTGTTACATAAAAGTTGTAAGAATAGTACAAAGAGTTCCCAATATCTTTTACCCAAACTCACCGATTGCTAGTATTTTGCAGTGTATTCTTTATCATTCTCTCTCTGTCAGAACCATTTGAGATTAAACCGCATACATGTTGTCCCTTTATCCCTAAACACCTCAGTGTGCATTCGAGGCATTCTCTAATGTAATGACAGCACAGTTATCACATTCAAGAAATTGTTCATTGACATAATACTCTTACCTAGTCTACAGTTTCGAGGTGGGGGGTGATGGTTGGGATGAAAGAAAAGACAGAATCAGAGGGCAGATGAATAATGAGTGCTGCTCCAAGTTCCACCTCCTCCCACCATCTCAACAATGTCCTTCAGAGCAACTTTTTCTGGCCCAGTGTCCAATCCACTATGATGCCTTGCATCCAGAAATAACTGACTTTTGACTTCTTCTTTATTAAGTTGGACATCTTGGACATCAGCACTAAACATCCATTGGCCTAGTTGAAAGATGCTTGGAGTGTAATTGAAGTGAAGGTATCTTGAGAATTGGCAGGGAAGTTAAGGAAGTATGGAAAAGATAGAAAGAACCCTGAAAAGGAACAGCTGAACGTGCACTAAGAGAACCCTGTGCTCAGGTGCCTGATGTCATCTGAGTGATCCCCTGTTAAGTTACAGAGACACTCGGTTACAAATGCAACTGACCCTTGCCCCGGAAGAGATGACAGATCTTTTCAATAGGAACACAGACCACTTCAATACAAAGTGGTCAGTGGCATAAATGTCGAGACCCATTGCTCACCTGCAGAATCCTAGTGCACTGCTGGTTCATCTTATTCTCACTACTCAGAGACGTAAAAGCCCTGGGCTTGAGTCTCTAGCATCAGTTCAGTCAAGTATTTCACTACCACAGAGCACTAGCATCTCATAGGATTTGGAGCGCATTCTCCCTTTTGCATGGCCAACTACATGCTGATAATCTTACAGACATCCCAAATTTCTTCTTTCTTCTTCAGGCCTGCTCTCTGAAACTTCCCTCTTTGTATCAGTTCTGTTTGAATCAGGCTCTTTGAACTTCAAAAAATCTACATTTCTCAACCCAGCTCAAATAAAAGATAATAACTGAAGACCCTCTGCAGTGTAGGAATGGCACAAGACATCTCTAGGACGGTTTCAGCAAGGAATTAGAAAACTCCAGGGAAGAATAGGAACTTCAGGGCTTCAGGTAGGTGTCCAAAAGCAATGACAAGTGTCAATACAAGTTCATACTAGTGTGAAAATTTCAGTTCTTTTAAAAATAAGTTTCCTATATCTCTTGAGAAACCAGAAAATCATGAGTCCTCTTTGGCTCTTAGAAAAGAACATTACTAAAGACATATTTCGGCCTTCATCATACATCTTTTTAGATTGCACGTGAAGTAATTTGGATGGCATGTGGTGAAATTTACCTCTATGTTCCGACGCCAGCGAGTCTTCTTAGTGAATCACGAGGAGAAGCTGAGTTCCGATGCTTCCTGCTGGCGCTCCAAGTCTACACAGCTGAAACAAGTATTACCCTTACAGCAGGGTGCCAGGGAAGAGAAAATTAAAAATATGAAATGTCAGTACTCCAGAAGTTACATGGTGTCGGTACAAATAATACAATCATGCATCATTCATCTACCGTTGTTTTGTTCGGTGTTCCCTGGTAATTTTTCAGGAAGCCTAAGTTTGTGGTACAATGATAAAAGTTAACAAGTAATTAGCATCAGGAAGGAATCAACTCTGAAAGAGCACAAGAGAAACTTGCTGTGGGGATAAAAATGCTCCAGCTTGATTGCAGTGCTGGTTGTAAACAAAGTCATGGCTACTCAATTCGGCTAAAGGGTAAATTTTATTGTATGTAAATTCTACCAGATAAATCTGACCCTTAAAAAGGGGAGAAGTAATTAGGATGCTACCAAGGAAGTGAAAAGACAGCCTACAGAATGGAGAGAAATATTTGCAAAGCGTGTATCAAAGAAGTCTAGTATCGATATATAAAAACAACACACCAACAAAAGGCAAATCATTTTAAAGTGGCCAAAAATCGGCCGTTCCTCAAAAAATTAAACATAGAATTACCCTAATGAGCCAGCAATTCCTCTCCTAGGTACATACTCAAAAGATTTGAAAACAGATATTCAAACAAAAATTTGTACCTATTTTCATGACAGCGCTATTCACAACAGCCAAAGGTAGAAGAACACAAATGCCCATGGACAGATAAATGGAGAAACAAATTGTGATCTATATGCGCAGTGGAATGGTATATACTCAGTCATGTCTAACTCTTTGTGACCCCATGGACTGCAGCACACCAGGCTTCCCTGTCCATTACCAACTCCCGGAGCTTGCTCAAACTCATATCCATTGAGTCGGTGATGCCATCCAACCATCTCATCCTCTGTCGTCCCCTTCTCCTCCTGCCCTCAATCTTTCCCAGCATCAAGGTCTTTTCTAGTGAGTCAGTTCTTCCAATCAGGTGGCCAAAGTATTGGAGTTTCAGCTTCAGCATCAGTCCTTCCAATGAATATTCAGGACTGATTTCTTTTAGGATGGACTGGTTTGATCTCCTTGCTGTCCAAGGGAATCTCAAGAGTCTTCTCCAACATCACAGTTCAAAAGCGTCAATTCTTCAGCTCTCAGCTTTCTTTATCGTCCAACTCTCACATCCATACAGGACTACTGGAAAAACCATAGCTTTGACTAGACGGATCTTTGTTGGCAAAGTAATGCTGCGCAGCCCAACTAGAACAACCCCTGGGGAAATCTTAGAAACGAGGCGCCCCCTGGTGGTCCTCTTGACCAGGGCTCATGGCAGATTCCAGAGAATTCTATTCTCGCTGTGATGCACCAAGCAATTCATTTTATCTCGGTTTTTTAAATTGTTTTGATAGTTGAGATTATTTTCATCTTAACCCTTTGTTGAATATCTTATATTTTGGAGACTATTTATTATATACTTATTTACAGTTGCATCCCAAGTTCAAGAATTAGCAGTGTGTACCTATAGCATTAAAATTTCAACTCTTCACCATAAACAACAAAAACAACAACAGCACAGCAAGAGACTCAAAACCCATCTCTCACTCACTATAGAACTTTTCAAGCTTTATTTACATTAACATAGTCATTATGCCTTTGATGGGAAATGTTTATTTCATAGAGGAGAAGATGAGTACATCGCAAAGGAGATTAATCATTTCCTATAAGTAACTAACATTATCTTAGCAGCCTTCGGGCTATCTTCAGCTTGGAATGAGTATCTTATTATTTATATTATCTATCGTATGTCCTACTTATTCTCTGCCTCATTTATTTTTATGAAAATAACTTGCAGAGTTTTTAGTTCTGATGAATGATTTTGCTTATTTGCTTTTGAGCATTGATCAGGCACGAGTTCTAAGATAAACACTTAATTTGAGTGTAGAAGAGCAAAGAGAAGCAAAATGAATTAATTTGCCAATCCACTATCATCAGTGAATATTAAAGTACATATAAATCATCACTATTCTGAATGATTCTATGGGGTTGGTGAACTTCCCCATAAAGAGCCAGTGAGGAAATACATTAGATACCTCTGGCCAGAAGGTTTCCACCACAACTACTAGACTCTGCTGTTGCAACACAGAAGCTTCCAGAAGCAGTCTGTAAGCAAACAAATGTGGCCATCTTCCAATAAAACTTTATTTACCAAATGACATGCCAGATTTGGCTTGCAGGCTATAATCTGCTGACCCCTACTATAGTGAACCATTTTTCTCCATTGGTGCCTTCAATTTTGGAAAACAGTTTTGGACTCTACATACTAAAAATGTCAAGCAACAATATGGAGTTCATAATTCTATTCCTACATTCCTAACATTATCTTAGCAGCCTTAGGGTTATCTTCAGCTTGGAATGAGTATCTTATTATTTATATTATCTATCGTATGTCCTACTTATTCTCTGCCTCATTTACTAGTATTTACTCGGTATTTTCTCGATTGTATACTGAAGGATATTTATGAAGAAATGTATTAAATCTTAAACTTTTTATTGCATCTGAGTAAGTTACAACAGTTTAATCCTTTTTCATATGGTACATAAGTCATCTTTATAGTTTAGTTACAAAAATTTACCAACCCAGTTTTTTTATTATCATTATCTGGGCAGCCTTCTAACAGACATTAAAATGATGAAAACATAATTCTCTTCTACCCACAGGAATTCTTGCTTTCCCAGGCATATATTCTGGTTATTATCTCAAAAGTTTTAGGAAAGTACATGTTTTTATATTTTCATTCTAACGTCTGTCTTGTTCTATATAAAATCTCCTAAAGAATTGTATAAATTTTATTAGAAGGGCTATAAGCTTTCTGGCTGATACATGCTTACATTATTTGCATTTAACTTAATTAGATTTTTGAAGGGAATGCTATAAAATCAGATCTAGTGTTTTTATGGCATTTGAAATTTGTTTCCTATCCAGTTCATGGTATCAGTAATCAAGGATATTATTTTGAAAGCAGTTTATATAACTGTATCGTGATGTTTTTTGATGTTTTAAAAAACTGTCTAGACGGTAAGACCAATCAAGACTGTGTCTTTTGATTTTTTTTTTTAATACTGTGGCTCATGGGTTTTTAGCCAAATCTTCATTTATGTAAAATATTTTCATTTTGAATCATACTTTTCCCTCATGATAAGAGGGAATATCTTTATTTTGAGATTATAAACTACTCAGTATCCCAATTTCCTTAAGAATCTTACAGGTGGAGTATTGACACAGTCTTGTGTTTATCAAGCAGATTCATTTTTAAATGAGATTATGCATTTGTTTTGCCGCAGACAGTCATCAACCATGGTAGGTCTACAGCCACTGAAGATCCAGAAGACCCAGGCTAGAGTACCTTATTCCTAGTTTTCTTTTTTTCAACAGCTAATGATATTTTGCTGGAAGAAATTTGGAAATGAATAGGGTAATTTGCCCCATCTGTGAATAAAACCCAATATATAAGGCAGGTCCATACTTTCCCTTTATGTCAGAGTTTTTATTTGCACCATATGTCTGTAACTTACAAAGCACCCCCTGAACGCCTCAGTAGAAGGAAAGGGGCCTGGGACTTACCATATTCTCATCTCTACATGGCAGGTATCCTTTGATTTTCTAGAGTTAAATAGAGATAATTGGTAAATCAACCAATATACTGCTCAATCAGTATCCCAAGGGAAACCTGAACAAATCAAAACCTAATAAGAAGCCAGCATTTGTCTTAAGGTCTCTTTAAGTCCCAGAATCCAGAATCAGTGTCGTAACGAGCAAAAGTCTGGAATGTTCCAAAGAAACACAGTAATGTCTGCCACAGAGGACATAATTGGATAAAATTTTGATTTACTCTGGTACTTGGCTCTTAGAGCGAAGATTTATTTTCCACTTTCTTTTGAAATACTTCACATATATGGAGCGGATGAAATGATAAATGCCTGAGAAGGAACATTAAAAACTGTTTAAATGGAGTACTGAAATAAGGGTAGCTCAGCTGTTTCTTTTTTTCCTTTTTTTATTATAGGGAACCTGTTGGGTGCACAGCTGGAAATGGCTGGACAGCTTCTTTAAACCGTGGTCTCTGCCAACACCAGAGGAACTCTTCCAGGGACTCAGCCCCCTCTTCTCTCAGGGCTGGTATTGCTTTTGGCTGAGATGTGGCACTGCCTGGCCAGGTGAAACAATTAACAGTACTTTTTAAAAAATGTTAAATTTTAAATGATTTTAACTAGGAAGTATACTCCCAAGTTCAATATTATCCAGTCTTCCCTCATCTACGCTGAGTCTTTACTGTCTTTGTCATAGCCCTGAATTATCTGTACCATTACTCACTTTACATTTTTCCCAAAAGTAGACTTGTTTATTTTACCTAAATAGATCTGTTTTCAAAGCGAGCTTCATAAAACTAACATGGACGGAAAAACCAGTTATCACCAGCTTGGAACAGAAAATCGCCCTACGAAATGACTAAGCAACTATTAGGCCTACCTGCCCGTCACTTCCGTTCTGAACCTTTTCTGTGCCTCTCATTTTCAGTCTTGCTCCAGATCACATTGCCTGAAATTGTACTAAGATGAAAGCATCTCACAATAACAGTAAGAAACCACCATCTAAGTACTTCATTCTCCAGGGTTAGAACGGTGTGATTGCCAGGTCAGCGCCTTCACCGTTTCTCTGGGCTGCCTTTGGTGTAGGTCCACAAGTCCCTGCTTCCCACCTAATAGTCTCCAAAGCTCTCCATTTACCCTGGTAGGGATAACAAGTCCTCCCCTCCCTTCTGCTGAGCCTCACCCTGTGGCCCTAGCTATCTCCCTGGCAATACTGGGCACCTTGCCTGGAGCATGGCAGATGATCCTCAGCCCTTGGTGAAAGAGTGGCTGTCAGTCTCTGCTAACAGAAGAGAAAATCTGACATGATGAGGGGTGGAGGGGTGGATGGACAGGACTTCATGATAACAGTTAGTACCATCTAGACAAATAATCGTGGATATAGACAGAAACATACAGTTGCAATAACCCCACACAAGGAAAAAAAACTGTAAATTCCACAATGCATTGGAAGAGCTCATTCTTTCATAGAGCAACTCCCTCTCCTTGCTGTTCATGTGATCTCCCTGTTTTTGCATTTTTATCCAGTTTTTTCATTTTTATCCAGAAAGTGGTAAATAAAATATATTTTATTTCATTCTGGTTAAATTGATCTATTTTATATACTTTATGAAAAAATAAAGGGCTCTTATTAATAAGCAAACTATATTTTTATTAAATTATGCTTTATTAAATGCAGTTTGTGAATTTACTTTCTTGACATGCTATCTCTTGGAAGTAGATTTCTTTTGAGTGCATTCAAAAGCCACGTAACATAATTATGTTACTGTAATTGCCTCAATATTATCTCAACTAAGAGGCCTAAGTCTTTGCACAGAAATGCCATAGAGCACTTTGGAGAGCCCCGAGTGTTTGCTCAGCGTGCTATATCTGGCTTTTCACTGTGTTATTTTGTCTCACAGGACATAATTCACCCGGTAATACAAATGAGCTCATGTAAAAGTTCCCCAGGTTACTGCGAGGTTCTATGGAGGCACTCTGTGAGTCATCAGAACTAATCCTGATTTTCTATTCCTATTTTTATTATATGACCTATACTTTTTCCTTAATACAAAGTATTGCATGCTAATTATGAGATAGTTGGAAATACAGATAAGAAAAGAATTCAGTCAATGAGAAACTCACCACGTAGTCCCCTAAAGCCCCCAACCTAGGAATCACCATCGTTGATGTTTTGGTGTAATTATATATCAGTTCAGTTCAGTTCAGTCGCTCAGTCGTGTCCGACTCTTTGCGACCCCATGAATTGCAGCACGCCAGGCCTCCCTGTCCATCACCAGTTCCTGGAGTTCACTCAAACTCACATCCATCGAGTAGGTGATGCCATCCAGCCATCTCATCCTCTGTCATCCCCTTCTCCTCCTGCCCCCAATCCCTCCCAGCATCAGGGTCTTTTCCAATGAGTCAACTCTTCACATGAGGTGGCCAAAGTACTGGAGTTTCAGCTTTAGCATCATTCCTTCCAAAGAACACCCAGGACTGATCTCCTTTAGGATGGACTGGTTGGATCTCCTTGCAGTCCAAGGGACTCTCAAGAATCTTCTCCAACACCACAGTTCAAAAGCATCAATTCTTTGGCGCTCAGCTTTCTTCACAGTCCAACTCTCACATCCATACATGACCACAGGAAAAACCATAGCCTTGACTAGACGGACCTTTGTTGGCAAAGTAATGTCTCTGCTTTTGAATATGCTATCTAGGTTGGTCATAACTCTCCTTCCAAGGAGTAAGCGTCTTTTAATTTCATGGCTGCAATCACCATCTGCAGTGATTGATACATATATATATATATATATAATTTTTAAGCAAGCAAAATAAATTACTATATCCACTCTCTTCCTGTCTACTTTGACACTTTTTTCCCACTAAATATATAATAGACATTTCTCTTATCATGATATATGCTTCTCCATTATCATTTGTTTATACTGAGGAAAGATTCACATAATGTAAACCTAAGCACTAACCACTGACCGTTTTAAAGCAAGCAGTTCTGTGGCATCTAGTCCATGTGTGCAACCATCAGTCTAGTTCCAGAACATGTTCATCACCCCAGTAGGAAGCCCAGAACTCTCAGCCTTTGTGCTCCAATTTCCTCCTCCTCCCCCCAGCCCCTGCGGTCTTTCTGTCCCTATGGATTTACCTATTCTGGACACTTCATATAAACAGAATCACACAATACATGGCCTTTTATGTCCAGCCTCTTTCACTTAGCATAATGTTTTCAAAGTTCATCCATGTTGTATCATATATCAGGCTTCATTCCTTTTTACAGCTGAAGAATATTCCATTGTATGGCTAGATCACATCATCTCTACCCATTCCTCTGTTGATGGACATTTGGATTGTTTCCACCTTTTGTTTGTTGTGAATACTGCTGCTATGAACATTCATGTTCCAGTGTTGAATCTTTGTTTGCAAATGCATTTATTTGGAATGCATTCAAGAGTGGAATTATTTGGTCTTGCAGTAATTCTGTGTTTAACTTTTCGAAGAACCGCTGAAGTATTTTCCACAATGGCTGATCCATTTTACATTTAAACCAGCAACATCTGAGAATTCCGCTTTCTCGAATCCTCATCAAAGCATGTTATTTTCCAATGTTTTTAATACAGCCAGCTAAGCAGGTATGAAGTGGTATCGTGTGGGTTTCATTTGCAAGTCCTCTCCAGCTTAATTTTTAATATCTGCCTAGCATGCCACTGTGAAGGATTTATTTTCCTAGTGTTCTGATGGTGGACACTTAATTAATAACAAGTTTCTGGTTTTATAAACAATGCTGTAGTGAACATCCTCCTCACACAATCTTGACACAAATGGATTATATGTCTTTTTAATATATATCTCTAAAAGTGGATTTGTTGGAGCAAAAATAAAGCTAAGGCTTTGAACATGTATTCACAAATTGCCTTCAAAAAATATCAATCCAATTTACACTTCCTGTCATATCTGACCTCTTTTTGGTAAGTTACTAATTTCTTCCAAAATATATAACAGATTTTTTAAAAATTACAACCTGCATTAAAACCTGCTGATACTAAGTTTGTATAAATCCCTCTCACTTACTTGCACACGTGGATTTTTCTCTATGGTTTTGCTAGAAAGGACAACTAGTACTGTGCTTTAAAATATCTGAAGGATATGTTGTCATTCAGTTGCTCAGTCGTGTCCAACTCTTTGCGACCCCATGGACTACAGCACTCCAGGCTTCCCTGTCCTTCACCATCTCCCAGAGCTGGCTCAAACTTATGTCCACTGAGTTGGTGATGCCATCCAACCATCTCATCTTCTGTTGTCCCCTTCTTCTCCTGCCTTCAATCTTTCCCAGAACTAGGGTCTTTTCTAATGAGTCAGCTCTTCACATCAGGTGGCCAAATTATTGGAGCTTCAGCTTCATCATCCCCTGGAGAAGGAAATGGCAACCCACTCCAGTATCCTTGCCTGGAAAATCTCATGGACACAGGAGCCTGGTGGGCTGCAGGTTGCAAAGAGTCAGGCATGACTGAGCAACTGACAGCTTCAGCATCAGGCCTTCTAATGAATATTCAGGGTTGATTTCCTTTAGGATTGACTGATTTGATCTCCTTGCTGTCCAAAGGACTCTCAAGAGTCTTCTCCAACACCACAGTTCAAAAGCACCAATTCTTAGGCGCTCAGCTTTCTTTATCGTTCAGCTCTCACATCTATACATGACTACTGGAAAAACCATAGCTTTGACTAGATGGACCTTTGTTGGCAAAGTAACCTCTCTGCTTTTTAATGTGCTGTCTAAGTTTGTCATAACTTTTCTTCCAAGAAGCAGGTGTCTTTTAATTTCATGGATGCAGTCATTTTGGAGGAGTGATTTTGGAGCCCAAGAAAATAAAGTATGTGACCATTTCCATTGTTTCCCCATCTATTTTCCATGAAGTGATATGACACTTTCTTAAATATAAGTGGAAAACCCTTTATCGAGACAGCTCAATTTATAAACAGTCAGTCAAATACAACTATTGAGTTGTTCAGGTTCAGTAATTTGGCTTGAGCAATGGTGGTGCTAATGGTAAAGAATCTCTCTGCCAATGCAGGAAATGCAGGAGACTTGAGTTCGATTCCTGGGTCAGGAAGATCCCCTGGAGGAGGGCTACAGTCCATGGGGTTGCAAAGAGTCGGACACAACTGAGTGACTAACACACATGAATAAATTACATAACATGAATTTGGATGCTGACTTCCAGAAAAACTTAGTAACCATGAATTGGTGGTATTTTTTGACAGCGTGCTATTTTATCACAATATTTTATCTTTTTGAGGCATGACTTAATAAAGTTGATGCGGCATAAGTAATGGCCGGCCCTATTTTTAAAGGAACGTGTTACTGTAGCCTGAAGAGTGTGCAGAGGTTTTGAGTTCAGCTGGACTATTTGGGAACATTAACATAACTAATTCATGAAGACGGAAAGAAACTGGAAGATATTAAAGAGGGGAATTTTTAGCCTAGATATATGGCACAGACAATCATTATGATTATAATGACCAGATCATTTCTGCCCTAGGAAGAACAGTTTAGATTTACTGTGAGAAAACGAAATGATTCCTAATTGACACTCCCAATATGTTAGCATGTTTTGAGAGCATATTACTTCCTGATGTCACAACTGGTCTTTATCTCAGGACAGAGAGATCCCAAGTAGAGCCAAAATATGAGAATATTTATCACACACTTCATTTGTTTCAACCACTGGGACCTAATTAATAACTCTCTAGTTAATATCTAATTTTCTGATTTCTATTCTAAAACAGTTCCCTCTTTATTAGTATTGAAATAATGAATAATTTTCATTCTCTGCATTCCAGCTTTATTAAATATTTAAAGTTTCTTGTCTTTTGTGTTGTTAATATGAGTTTGTCACTTAGATTGTATAATTAGTTAAGCTGTTTCTACTCACACAAACCATTTAGATTTTTTAGATCAATTTGTTCAGAAAAGGCTCATGTGTTTTGAGAAGAATTTGTTCAACCTGCTTTAAAAAATTATGTTTGACAAAAGCAAAATTTGTTCCCTAACCTAGCGGACATCACCTCCTCCTTCTCCTCCTTCCTCCCCACCCTCTCTCCCTCCCCACACTCTCTCCACTCTGAAAATACCCTTCTTATCTTGGTGAAATTCTCCATTGTGAGGTCCCTGCCTCTCAGAAGGGAGTCAAGGCAGGGATGAAGATGTCCCCTCCCCTCATTTCCCAGATGCCAGGATATGGGAACATACTCAGGAGCAGCCTAATGGCACTCCTGTCCATGGCTTTGAAGTTTTAAGGAGTGACCCTAAGAAACAGGTGCACCTACAGGGTACTGAGCACGATGGCTGCAGAATTAGAAGCCAAGGGGTGGCCAGTGCACAGACAGATGCCAGAGGGGAGGCATAATGAGACTCTCCTTCTGGTATGGTCTTGGTGTCCTCGGCTTCCCGACCCTACACAGCTGGCTCACACCCCAGGACTCCGTCACCAGCTTTCTCATTGGTTCTGTGAACTGTTGACAACCTTTCAATGAATTCCTGTCCTCTCCAGTTAATCAGAATCCATTTCTGTTGTTTGGTAATCAGAACCCTTGATTGAAATCGTCTATATCTGGGGTTAAACTTGAGATACAAATCTTGGGCTTGTCACTGATTGAATCTATTAATAGACAGTAAATTTGAAATTCAAATTCAATAAATATTTGTGGAGGAATGATCCTGTTTAAGACATTATTCTGAGGAATGAAGAAAGGCTAAAAATGTTTTCGATTTTCTTCTTTGGACCCAAAATCTAGTGAAGACATGTATCCATCTGATCACATTTGCAGGGCAGCTCACTCGAAGTCCTACAGCTGAAACAGAAGCCAAAAAGTCGTGGGCCTGTAGGAAGGGGGAAATCGTTCTCATTTGACTGATCCAGAGAGACTCTCTGAAGGATAGGCAGCTAAGTTGGGCCATATCCCTCTAAGTTGGCCAGAAAGAATCATTTTCTTGTTGAGGATGGTGATGTGCAAAGAGCTCATGGAGAGTGGTTAAAAAAAACACTATATGTATGTGTATATATATGTGTACATAAATATGCGTGTGTATATATATAGTTTATATATGTATATACATATATATGTGTGTGTGTATATATATATAGTTTAAGAGCATGCCAGTATTTTCTGTTGCTTTTTTTAATTGAAGTATAGTTGATGTACAGTGTTGTGTTAGCTTCAGCTGTACAGCAAAATGATCCTGCTGCTGCCAAGTCACTTCAGTCGTGTCCAACTCTGTGTGACCCCATAGACAGCAGCCCACTAGGCTCCTCTGTCCCTGGGATTCTCCAGCCTATATATATATATATATATATATATATATATATATATGTATAAAGTGAAAGTGAAAGTGTTAGTCGTTCAGTCGTGTCCAACTCTTTGCAACCCCATGGACTGTAGCCCACCAACCTTCTCTGGAATACTCCAGGCAAGAATATTGGAGTGGGTATCCATACCCTTCTCCAGGGGATCTTCCCAACCCAGGGTTCGAACTCAGGTCTCCTGCATTGCAGGTGGATTCTTTACCATCTGAGTCACCAGAGAAACCCTAAAAAAAGGTATATATATATATATATATATACACACACACACACACTGTTTTAGATCTTTTCCATTATAGATTATTACAATATATTGAATATAGTTCCCTGTGCTATACAGTAGGTCCTTATTGCTTATCTGTTTTATATATAATAGTGTATATCTGCAAATTCAAGCTCCTAATTTATCCCCCCTTTTCCCCTTCCATAACCATAAGTTTGTTTTCTGTGTCTGCAAGCCCTATTTCTGTTTTTTAAATAATCCATTGGTATCACTTCTTTTCAGATCCCTCATATAAGTGATATTGTATGATATTTGTCCTTCCCTGCCTGCCAGTGCAGGAGACCTAAAAGATGTAGCTTCAGTCCCTAGGTTGGGAAGCTCCTCTTGAGGAAGGCATGGCAATCCACTCTAGTATTCTTGCCTGGAGAAACCCATGGACAGAGGAGCCTGGCAGGCTATGGTCCATGGGGTCTCAAAGACTCGGACATGACTAAAGCAACTTAGAAGCAGCAGCAGCCTGACTTACTTCACTTAGTATGACAATCTCCAGGTCCATCTCAGCCTGACTTACTTCACTCAGTATGACAATCTCCAGGTCCATCTATGTTGCTGCAAATGGCATTATTTTATTCTTTTCTATGGTTGAGTAGTATTCCATCGTATGTATATATCGCATCATCTTTATCCATTCATCTGATGATGGACATCTGGGTTGATTCCATGTCTTGTCTGTTGGACATAGTGCTGCTATGAACACGGGGGTATGTAGATTTTTTCAAATTAGAGTTTCCCTCTTTTCCAGATATATGCCCAGGAGTGGGATTGCTGGATCATATATGGTAGTTCTATATTTAGTTTTTTAAGGAACCTGCACCAATTTTACATTCCCACCAACAGTGTAGGAGTGCTCCCTTCTCTCCACGCCCTCTCTAGAATTTATCAATTGCAAAATTTTTGGTGATGCCCCTTGTGACTGGTGTGATGTGTAGTTTTATCACTGCAGTTTGATCTTGAGGCCAGTTGTCCAGTGTCATCCTGTGCAGAGAGAAACCTTTCTGCTGAAAGAGAAAGTAAAGCAACTAAAATGTCAGTGATTTCCTTAAAAAAATTTTACATGGTTTAAATGCAGATCTCTCTCAGGATGGGCTGAATGTTGAGTGGATCATTCTTGTCCTTAACTCCTTTTTCCTAGTAGCATTGACATTGTTTCAGAGTTCTCAGAATTCCTCACCACCACTCCCCCACCTAAATCTAAGTACTCTTTGTCATGCTTTACTGGCTCCAAAAAAAAGTAAAGAGGTAAGTAAAAGAATCAGAAAAATAGAACAGAAGTTCAAGTTTCATTATGACTATGCTACACTCTTGGACACTTCATTTCAACTAATATTTTATATCTGAGCAAGGTAAAAAAGAAACCATTTCTTAGCTCTAATTTCCTATAAAAGGAAATTTCCTACAAAGAGGAAAAATATTTTGTAACAGGTTGCAAATTGTTACCACATGTTACATAGACCAAGAAGAGGTATTGATTTAAAATTTTAATATGCTGCATCTGGGGCTTTCCAGGTGGTGCTAGTGACAAAGAGCCCACCTGCCAATGCAGGAGACGGAAAAGGTATGGGTTTGATCCCTGGGTCGGGAAAATCCCCTAGAGGAGGGCATGGCAACCCAATCCAGTATTCTTGCCTAGAGAATTCCATGGATAGAGGAGCCTGGTGGGCTCCCATCCATGGGGTTGCAAAGAGTTGGACACGACTGAAGCACCTCAGCAGGCACGCATGCGTGCTGCATTTAAAATTCATTTACTTGGAAAATCTTACTTCTAACCTTACTTCTTTTGTAAAGATTCAAAAAAGTAAAATTTAAATGCTTTCTTTAAAGAAATGCCCTTCCAACCAAGAACATGGGTCTGCAAATCCAGATACAGAGGAGGTGAAAAAATCGAAGTGTAGAATAACAAGAAACAGCCCCCCTTGAAATCACAAAGACCTGGGTCCCAACCCAAATGTTTCCTCTTATGGACCATGTGAACGTCCCACTCTACAGATGACAACGTTGAGGCTCAGAAAGTTAAGGGACCTAATAGTGAGGCCCAGAAGAAACCAAAGCAGTCTGACCTCAGACCTGGGGGCTTCACTCTTCTGCACAGCAGTGCTAGAGCTCACATGGATCTTGGGCTTGCCCTTGGGCTTCAAGGGTGAACAGGTTAATCTAGACTGCACATTGTCCCTGTGACATTTTACCTTGTGTAACTGGAAGAAAAAAATAGCCACAAAATCAGGGGAGGATTTTCTTCCTCTTTCCTTTTCACCTGTGTCCTCAAGTTCTCCCCGCTCGATAATGGTAAAAGCCACACCCCTGCCTCACCTGTGATGGTCTCCTCACCCCCAGGGAAGCTATGTACCAGTGTCCAGGCTGTGCACTGCACCACACCTAAAGGGATGCCATTCAAAGCATAGACTGACTGACACGAGAACACACGGGTGGCACAGAGGTCCTGGGCCTCCCAGACAAGTCTTGGTACAGCCAAGGAGCAGGCCCCTGTGTAAACCCACACTTTCACGTACAAAGGGGCCCATGTATGCACATGTTCTCTGAAACACAGACTGGAATCTGACTTGTCTCCCTCCTAGGAATGGAGGGGATGTGGGGTGCGGAACCAGAGTGAGAAGAAACATGAATGCTGCCCCTCCTTTCTCTTGCCTCCTACATCTTCACATAACCCAGTCATTTCAACCTCAGGGGTCCAGCAGCCATCGCCTCTCCTGGAAAACTCTTCTTCCGGCCAGCCAGGGGCTGCATCTTTTTTACCCTTCAAATCTCAGGTTAAGTGTCAGGCTCAGGTAGCCAAAATGACCTGCCTCAGGAGCCATCTGCCTCTCTGCTCCCACACAACATCCTCACTTTTTGACCATATTTGTATCTCTCGTGCTCTCCCACGCTTTGTAATTAACAAAATGTTTGCTTGTTTAGAATAATCTCCCCCACCACCACCACCAACTGAGGGAAAACTCCATGAGGTCAGATGCCATCTCATTTTTGGTCTGTAATGGGCATGTAAATGGCAACCCACTCCAGTATTCTTGCCTGGGAAATCCCACAGAAAGAGGAGTCTGGCAGGTTACAGTCCATGGGATCACAAAGAGTCGGACACAACTGAACAACTCCC
Source organism: Bos grunniens (assembly GCF_055505025.1). NCBI lineage: Eukaryota > Metazoa > Chordata > Mammalia > Artiodactyla > Bovidae > Bos > Bos grunniens. Next base: position 26,210,683 of record NC_141177.1, on the reverse strand, counting down.
CTCTCACCTTTCACCTTTCACCTTTCAATGGACACATAGTAGATACTAGATATATACTGGTTGAATGCATAGATGCCTAGATTAGAACTGTAGAAAAGTCTTTAAAAAATCATCTCTCTCAGGAGATTCATACTATTTCCTCAGAACTTCTTAATTCCTCCATGGAAATTTCCTTTGGAAGAAAAAATAGCAGGTGCCTCTTTCACATGGAGAAAGTCAGCGAAGCTGAATGATATGAATACAGGACTTGAATCAAAGCTAACCTGCTAACCTTCCTCGCATAAATCCATTAGTCTCTCTCCTCTTTTGTAAACGAAGACAGAATGCAAAGAGCACTCAGTCTGTTTCTGAAGTTTTCTGCTTTGAAGTTTTGCTGCCAAAGTGAAATCTCCATCTTCCATATTGGAGCAGGAAACTGAAATGGAGGAGATCTGACTTTTCATAAAGGCGTTAGAAATTAGTCAGCAGAAGCAAGAGGAACATGGTTGCGAGCTGGTAAGTGTGAATCAGTCTTAATTACTTTGGGCTCTATTTTTCTCTTCTAATACCCTGTCACTGAAAAGACACCAAAGTGAAAAACGCATTGTGTCATCTCTCCAGGCTCCGTCAGTGCAAAAGGAGATGAAACAAATAAAGCCACCCCAAATTTCTCCTTCCCAGACATTGACATTTCTCTCACCGTGCTTTCAAAAAATACTGTATTCTTAAATTATCCAAAACGTCTTGACTGTTCTTGGAGAATAAATGAGGCCATTTTCAAAATTATAGCCGAATAAAGAGCCTTCCTTTCTCATTAGAGCTTGACAATAGAGCCTGCATTTAAAAAGACTTTTCAGTGTATCCCATTGCATTCTGTAAAAGTTATGAAAGTGGTACCTATGGAACTTACAGATGAGGTTAGGTAATTAAGTGCATTATCTTGGAATAGTATTGCTTTTTTTAATGATTGATGGCCTGATCATTCATGATTTCTTATGGTCAAGATAACTCTCTGCAATGCATACGTCGGGTCAATTTTTTTGTGTGTGTCATTATGAAACTCTATTTGAAACTCCAGTGTCAGTGTTATTATGAGTCAGCCAGGTTGGATACTTTATTTCAACAAGTGCTATGAGTCACTTGAAATTATGTATCATTCATAAGCAGAAAACTTTTTAAGTTCTGTTGTATCCCACCTACCTGTGACATTTTGATTCTCTATAGAGTGGGAAAAAAACAGTATACATTGTAATTTGGTGTCTATTTTTCAGGTAATTGACTTAATAAGTTGAAATGAAATCGTGTGCCACCCAGTTTGCATAAGAGCTGTAGAATTAAGCAGGAACTTTCTGAGCAGCATCCAAGTTCAACAGGGTAATTCTGAAGGTTGTTTTTCCCCATTGGTGCCTGAGAGCCAGGAGGATAGTTAGCAAGTTTTTCTATCTCAGAGGAGCTAAGGAGTTGATCAGAATAAAGTATATGTAGTAGATTTATACTGAATTTCAAGCATAAAAGTACATATTTGGAGGAGTCACATCTTACAGATAAGATGCGTACTGTGAGGGGTGCTACTGTGTGGCAAGCAGTGAAATGGGAGTTTTATGTGACCTCATATTTTAATGCATTTCAGTCTTCCTTACTCGATACATTGACGTACTGCTTCACTGAATTCGTCTTGATTTTGATTCTTCTTTCTTAAGAGTCCATAGAATCAAATAACAATGCCTTCTAGGCAGAGTGCCTGAGGAAAAGACATCTACTTTTTCAGTAGAGTGTTTCTGAATTGATCTGAGTTGCCCTTCACTTGTTCCTGAGAGGTAGAAAGGCTCATAGGTCACTTTCTCTTCATCTGTATCACCAAGTGACCCGTATGGTGTCTGTACATTTCATCGTTGTCATTACCAGTTGAGGGAAGCCTTCCCACACTCCTTATTATCCCATGCTTCCTGATCTAAGAACTGTATGTCCTCAGCTGATCTTCCCCTGCCCATACCTCTCCCACCCACCTCCCCAAGAAAGAGATTAATGAACTCCCAAGAACAATCCCATGTACTCCAAAGATTGCTGTGAAATTCCATTTATGCCCTGTTTCTCTTAAAAAGCAGCAACATAAAGCAATGGCGGAGATCAAGCCCTCTGTGACCAAACAACAAGACGGTCCTCAAAATCTGAAAACATCCTATTTGGAAGAAGCTACTAAGCGGAATCAGAAGGAAAGATATTATTCTTCATTTGGTCAGGAAACACTGACAAAGCATTGCTCTGAACCAGGAGCTGTGCTGGCTTAACCATTCACGGACCGGGGAGGAGACCTGGTGCTGTCAGGGAAGACAAGTGGGGTCTGAAGCCTGTAGAGCTGCCGGTGATGAGCTGTGTGACCTTAGCTGAATTTTTTTTCAAGTCTGAACTTGCTTAGTGGCCACAGCAGCGATGTTACTTTCATGTTAGAATTTGGAACTGATGGGATGAAGGTGGGTAAGAGTGAGGGAGAGAGAGGGGGTCACAGGAACCAGGTCCCCAGCCTGGGAAACTGAGGGCAAGATGTTAACAGTTTGTCACCTGGGTGAAACCTAGGGCCACAGAAAAGGTAACTTTGAAGTTGTACATCCTATTAATTAATGCGTGACATCCCTCCCTCCCCCCAACCCACCCATTGCCATTAACATATCCCTGTCCTCTTGGGGCCCTCCAGGCCCTGCCCCAGCCTGGTGCCTGCCCTCTGGTTTATTCAGAAGCCACTACCCAGGCAGTTCTTCTTGGTCAGTAGCACCATAGCTGCCAGCCCATGGGAATGGTTCCCCTTTCTTAAGTGGTGGACAGGGGGGTTGTCGAGAAGCCCTGGTAACATCTTCATCTTGGACGTCTAGACACCATGACCATGACACAATAAATTTCTGCTGTTTAAGCCACTCAGCTATGGTACTTTCTCATGGCAACCCTAGCAATCAGAAACACTCACTCTCAATCTAAAAACATAACATCATCCACTGAAAGGTGCTCATGCCCTTTTCCCATCACTGGAAGCATTCTTTTTTTTAATCTTTTTTTTTTTTATTTACTTTAATTGGAGACTAATTACTTTACAATATCATGGTGGTTTTTGCCATACATTCACATGAATCAGCCATGGTGTACATGTGTTCCCCATCCTGACCCTCCCTCCCCACTCCCTCCCCATCCCATCCTTCAGGGTCATCCCAGTGCACCAGCCCTGAGCACCCTGTCTCATGCATCGAACCTGGACTGGGGATCTATTTCACATATGATAGTATACATGTTTCAATGCTATTCTCTCAAATCATCCCACCCTCGCCTTTTCCCACAGAGTCCAAAAGACTGTTCTCTACATCTGTGTCTCTTTTGCTGTCTCGCACATAGGGTCATCGTTATCATCTTTCTAAATTCCATATATATGCGTTAGTATACTGTATTGCTGTTTTTCTTTCTGACTTACTTCGCTCTGTATAATAGGCTCCAGTTTCATCCACCTCATTAGAACTGATTCAAATGCATTCTTTTTAATAGCTGAGTAATATTCCATTGTGTATAAGTACCACAGCTTTCTTATCCATTCGTCTGCCAATGGACATCTAGGTTGCTCACTGGAAGCATTCTTAAGAGCATATGATCTCTACAACACCATGGACAGGTCTTGCCTTCCCTCCCACTTTGAGCGACCTGGGCTCTCTCTTGGTCCTGAGGCTCCTCAGTAATGCCTGGCTTCCCCCTGTGCACCTGCAAACTCCCCACATGTGACATGCACCTATTTTTCCCAATAACAAATGAATTAAGAACTGACAGTTAAACTCCCACCTGAACCAACTTTCATAGCCTCCTATTCAAAAGTTAATTTTTTATAGGGAGGCTTTCTTTTAAAAGGTAAAACAAGGATGACTGAGTGTGATGTTCTTTCTACCAATATTTTTGAGAACATTCACCAGTGGAAGTGCCCAGTAAAATCCTAGGACACAGGGAAACTTTCAACTTTTCATTTAAATGCCCTGAACAACAAAACAAGGAAATAAATGTTTGGAGTTCCTTTTAAAAAACATTTTAAGGAACCAAACCCTCTTTCCAAAGAGGTTTCAGTTGAAATAGTTGATGAAAGCAAAATTACCATTGAGAATAAACAATAAATTCTCCCCATCTATATTCTACAATTAGTTACAGTTTTTTAAAATGTTTAAATCATTTGTGGAAGGTATTCCAATACAAATATAAGCTGTTAATGAACATCAACATGGGTATGAAATATAAGCTAGAAAAAAAAGGGGTGATTTATTCATTTTAACAATAGGGCTTTGGGATTCTTTTGCAAATGATTTCACTGTTTTACCTTATTTCAGAGCACATCTATTAAAAAAAATAAAAGCTTCCAATTCTTAATCAAATAATCAAGCAAAAGATTGACTGAGAAACTTCTAGAGACCAAGTTCTAAATTTGGTGCAATGAAGGAAAAAATGTACTGAGACATAAACTTTGACCTCAATAAATTTATGGAATTCATTTTTAGCCTGCTTTCAAAGATTAGAAAATTATACAGTTAAGGACTAAATGGATGGAAAGATTTATACGTGCACTTGATATTCTGAGCAAGGTCCTCCCAGCTGTCATGAAACCCTGGGGAGGAAATGGACATTAATTCAGCTGCACCTCGAAAGAGGGATGCAGTCTGGGTACCGTAAAGATATTGGAGAGGATTCCATGGAGTCCACACAAGGATCTGTTCTCTCCTCTAGCTTCCTAGGCTTTGCTGGCCATCTGGGACATCCGTGGCTTAACAGAAGCATCGCCGCATCTCTGCCTTCATCCTCATGTGACTGTCCCTTATAGGGCCATGTCTGTATCCAGATTTCCCCTTTTTATAAGGACATGCTGGTTTAGGGTTCATCCTAATGACCTACAAAAGCCCTATTTCTATGTAAGGTCACATTCGCCGGTATAGGACTTCAGCATCTTTGGGGGTTGGGGAGCATAGTTTAATCTGTAACAGTGGGCCATCTTTTTCCATAAAGAGCCAAATAGTAAGTCTTTGAGGTTTTGCTGGCAATGGGGTCTCTTCAGCAACTACTCCTGCCTGTGGCTACACCATGAAATATTCGGTAGATGATACGCAAATGAGTGGGGGTGGCTCCATTCCAATGAAACATTTTTTGTGGACAATAAAATCTGAATCTCTTATTTTCATGTGTCACAATGTATTATTCTTTTAATTTTTCCCCCAACCACTCAAAAATCTAACAACCATCCTCAGCTCATGGGCTGTGCAAAAACGGGGCTGGCTGAATTTGCCCACTCATGCTTAAGAGCATCCATATACATTCTTCCACAGCACTTCTGTACATGGAGGTATACAACTGCAAAATAGGCCTGCAGCAACTCAGGAAGCAAGAATCTAATCCTTGTCTATTATGTGAAAGCAAAACAATTTGCAGAGAGTCAGCATCTGAGGCCTGCAGCAGCCCTGACAACCTTTGAAGAAAGGAAAATCAGTCAGTTAGAAGCCTCTGAATACTCAGAAAATGGAAACGCTGGAGACAGCATTGAAAACCAAGGAAACAAGCACCCTGCTCAGTTAAAAGAATAGGCCATCATGTTTCCTGTCAGGTAGCTGAAGATATTTGGGGTGGGGAGGGGGATGCATGATATCTTACATTTAAATGCTGCTCCCAGACAGCAGTGTGAGGAAGGAACAGGAAACTGAAACAAGTTATGAAATGGCCATCAGAAATCTTTTCTGTGAAAAAAATCTTTTGCAAGTTTCATTGCCTGTGTTTGAGTCTCTAACGAAAGCAATAAATGAAGAGTTTTGTGGCTTCTTGGGTTAGAGGCTGAGAGATGAAGACACCTCCCCCAATCTGGATTTGAGGGTGTTTTGCTTCCTCTGGGTTCTCATTTGAGCTGAGAAAGAGAATGGAAAGGGAGTAAGATCATCAGTGAGTGACATCCCCAGCCCATTTTCAATCACACAATTACTAAACTGCTGACATTTGTAGCAACGTGGACATGCAATAGAGATTTTAAGTCTATGTTAATTGACTTGGAAGAATAGCTATGACAAACCTCGACAGTGTATTAAAAAGCAGAGACATCACTTTGCCGACAAAGGTCCATATAGTCACAGCTATGGTTTTTCCAGTAGTCATGTATGGATGTGAGAGTTGGACCATGAAGAAGACTGAGCACCAAAGAATTGACGCTTTCAAACTGTGGTGTTGGAGAAGACTCTTGAGAGTCCCTTGGACTGCAAGGAACTCGAACCAGTCCATCCTAAAGGAAATCAGTCCTGAATATTCATTGGAAGAACTGATGCTAAAGCTGAAGCTCCAATACTTTAGCCACCTGATGCAAAGAGCTGACTCATTGCAAAAGACCGTAATGCTGGGGAAAATTGAGGGCAAGAGGAGAAGAGGGCAACAGAGGATGAGATGATTGGATGCCATCACTGACTCAGTGGACTTGAACTTGAGCAAACTTAGGGAGATAGTGATGGACAGAGAAGCCTGGTGTGCTGCAGTTCATGGGGTCACAAAGAGTCGGACACGATTTAGCAACTGAACAGCAAAATGTTAATTGACAAGTCCTCCTCCAAACACACTGAATATTTAACTTTTACCAGTACTTGGCATTGTGGTGAGACCAAAAACCAACTGCCAAATTTTGAAACAATAACACTTCAGTAAAAATATTTTGATTGGAATAATTTTATATCAGTTTTGAGGTTTCCAAGCAATTGCTTCCTGTTTTATTTACAGCTAAATGTCCCTAATAATTTAAGAAGACCATCAAGATCCTAAAACTACATTTCTCAGTAACTAGAAAGAGATTAGATTGTGCATTTTTGCATATTTTAAATAAAGGATAGAAGTTAGATCCATTCAGAACAGTTTAACACCCAAGTAAAAATACCTCTTAGGATATTTCTTTTCTTTCTCTTCTTTATTGTGATATAACTTATGATAGTACAGTACTCCAATCTTAAGGGTGCAGCTAACAAAAACCCTTTAGCTAACATCATTACTATGATTGGGAGCAAGATACAGATGATTATTATGACTACAGCTAGTCGATATTGTGTTGGAGATTATAGCCAGTACTACAAGCTTTTGGATAGATTCTAACTTATTTTTAAATACTTCATCTTTTCATCTATCCACATTTGTCTCTATTTTCTTACTCAGTTCTTTTGAAGTACTTTTTTTTTTTTACTCACTCCAGTATGTGAATAACTTCCAGGTCTGCTTCTACTGATTCTTTGAACTTCCAGTTGAACAGTCATATCTCATGTCTGTTCTCAAATCAGCTAGTTTCTTACTATATGCCAGACATTTTGGATAACATACTGCAGTTTCTGAATTACCTTCTTCTTAAATATGTCTTTTAAAATATTTCTGGTTAATTTTTATAATCATGAAAGCAAAAGCATTATTCTGTCATAAGGGAGAATACTGAACTTATTTATTCTGAGCCAGTATCCTTGTTGTTTATCCTTTAGGCTGACAGTTTTCATCCAATCTATAGAGTCAGTTGTTCAGAATAGCTTGGAGAAGAGTGCAAGAGTATTCTTAAACATATTTCATTTCTAAACCATTCTAAATCATTGCACACTCCAATATAATAGCTGCCTATTTATCATAAATGTATTCTATGCCTCTGAATCGTTTCAGGAAAAGAAGACAGTGACTGTCTCTTCTTCAGTATGACACAGATGTGGTTTCCCTCTGAGAAGTCATGAGATTTCATCTGAAGAAACAATTCTTTTTCATCCCCTGGGGCCATTTACATTATCTTTATGGTAATCGGAGAATTAGAGTCATAGTGTCCAGCTCTAGAGTCAGAATCTTTACCTTTCTTGATATCCGTGTGATTTTCTTTGAAAAATATAATGAAGCCTAAAGGTTTACGTTTCAGGCTCTTTTCACTTTGCAATTCCCAACTCAGGTTTCCATGACAAAAATTCCATGGACAGAGGAGCCTGGAGGGCCACAGTCCAGAGGGTTGCAAAGAGTAAGACCCGACTGACCACTGAGTGCACATGCGCACATCCTCTTCTTCTCTGTAGGTGTACCTGATTTCCCTAAAGCCACGTGCTTCAGCGTTTACTGATATACGTTATTAGAACTGTAGTCAACAGCACAAACTGATCCTGGTAGCAATCCCTTATCTGTAACTCCTTGATAGTACTGAGCACAAGGAGGGAAAATAAAAGGTAAAATAGAGCATGCTTTATTGACTATGTCAAAGTCTTCGACTGTGTGGATCACAACAAGTTGTGGAAAATTCTTCAAGAGATGGGAATACCAGACCACTTGACCTGCCTCCTGAGAAATCTATATGCAGGTCAAGCAGCAACAGTTAGAACTGGACATGGAACAACAGACTGGTTCCAAATCGGGAAAGGAGTATGTCAAGGCTGTATATTGTCACCCTGCTTATTTAACTTATATGCAGAGTACATCATGCGAAATGCTGGACTTGATGAAGCACAAGCTGGAATCAAGATTGCTCGGAGAAATATCAATAACTTCAGATATGCAGATGACACCACACTAATGGCAGAAAATGAAGAACTAAAGAGCCTCTTGATGATAGTGAAAGAGGAGAGTGAAAAAGTTGGCTTAAAGCTCAACATTCAGAAAACTAAGATCATGGCATCTGGTCCCAACACTTCATGGCAAATAAATGGGGAAACAACAGAAACAGTGACAGACTTTATTTTGGGGGGCTCCAAAATCACTGCAAATGGCGACTGCAGCCATGAAATTAAAAGATGCTTCCTCCTTAGAAGAAAAGTTATGACCAACCTAGACAGTATATTAAAAGCAGAGACATTACTTTGCTGACAAAGGTCCATCTAGTCAAAGCTATGGTTTTTCCAATAGTTACGTATGGATGTGAGAGTTGGACGATAAAGAAAGCTAAATGCCAAAGAATTGACGCTTTTTAACTGTGCTGTTGGAGAAGACTCTTCAGAGTCCCTTGGACATGAAGGAGATCCAACCAGTCCATCCTAAAGGAAATCAGTCCTGAATATTCATTGGAAGGACTGATGCTGAAACTGAAACTCCAATACTTTAGCCACCTGATGGGAAGAACTGACTCATTTGAAAAGACCCTGATGCTGGGAAAGATTGAAGGCAGGAGGAGAAGGGGATGACAGAGGATGAGATGGTTGGATGGCATCACTGACTCAATGAGCATGAGTTTGAATAAGCCCCAGGAGTTGGTGATGGACAGGGAAGCCTGGTGTGCTGCAGTCCATGAGGTTGCAAAGAGTTGGACACAACTGAGCGACTGAACTGAACTTAGAGCGTGTTTACTTCCTGTAACTTTTTTGCTAGTATTTAATTCTACATTGCTGTTTTGTCATGTGGACAAAACGTACATGAAAGGAAACAGGAAAAATCAAGGGCGCTTCATTAAAACTACCATTTCCCTGTCATCTCACAACTTATGGCCCCAGCTTGATGGTACACAAAGACTAACAACAGAAACTGAAATTAATTTTTGTCCCTAAGCTGCTTCCATCTATTTAAGGAAAAAAAAAATAGGTCCTCTAGTCTCTCCATTTATCATTTAAATATTAGAGCTAATTTTATAAAAAGACTAAAATTTAAATGCTACTTTAAAGAACTATAGGGTTTAATTATTGGTCTTGCTTGGTTTTTATGAATAGAACATGTTTATTCTGTAGGTAAATCCTATTTTTGCATTTATTACCACAGGCTTGTGAATCACTAAAAGAAAACAAAAAACCTAATTCTCACAGGTGATTGCTTTTATTATTAATGTCACAGAATAGATTTTTAAATTTAGAACCACTGATATGGTCTGACTCGTTATTTGTGATTTATTAAATGCCAGCTTTGTGTCAAAAATATTGTTTTTGTGATTAAATGCTTGTACAGAATCATTCACTAAAGAACTTAACCACCTCATGATAGAGAATTCACAAAGACTTTCCAGGGAGGGGGGTAATTTGAAACAATTACTAATACATTTCTGTTTTCCATCAAAAGAAGAAAATCAAATTGATTTTGGTCCTTCTTCAGGTTGAATCTGGCAGAGTAGGTAGATGAAAGTGAAGTGAAAGTATCAGTCGCTCAGTCCTGTCTGAGGCCTTGCGACCCCATGGACCCTATAGCCTGTCAGACTCCTCTGTCCATGGGATTCTCCAGGCAAGAATACTGGAGGGGGTTGCCATGCCCTCCTCCAGGGGATCATCCCAACCCAAGGATCGAACCTGGGTCTCCTGCATTGTAGGCGGACTCCTTACCATCTGAGCCACCCGGGAAGCTTATAGGTAGATACCAAGTAAGCAGCCTGGACTATTCAAGTCTGGGTGTCTTATGTAACCCTAAAACAGACTCAGGTTCTTTCCTCTTTGGGGTTAACTTCAGCAATTAAGGCTTGTCATCCACACTCACTGATAACCCCATCCTGAATTCTCTCTCTTAAGGACCCAACAGAGGCATGCTATTTGTCCTAAAGCAGAAGCCAGTCATTCCACCCAAGCAGGTGACCCCAGGGGAAGGGGGAGTGAGAACAGAGTCAGGTATCTCTCTCTTCAAGACTCTCCAATCACCTTCACTTGTACAGAACACAGTAAGTTCACTCCAACTCTTTTTGTTAAGTTTCTGAATACTTACAGCATTTCTGAATCTACTTTGATGGGTAACTTTTGCTTGTCTGGAGGTCAAGCACAAATTACTTTCACGAAGCCACAAAACCTTGCATCGTCCATTTAGTTGTTGTTGTTGTTTTTCTTTTCCCCCATAGAATCATTTTGATTCACAGTGAATTTTCACTATTTTTAAAGCCCGGCTTCGGGCCTGACGTCAGGATTCCTGACCCGCGTTCATCCCCCGCGGTGCCAGAGCCCTTTTCATCCTCGCCCTCCTCCACACTCCCCCTACTCTCGGTGACTCACGCTGCCATCACGCAGCATCACTCAGCGCCCACGCGGACGCGGGGCCTTGCTCCGTCCCGCGCAGAGCTGCGCGCCTGTCTCCCGTCTCCTGGGAGGTTAGGATCTGCTCAAGCAATTTCAGAGGCCGTGCAGGGAGAGGAAGATAAAGCAGCCAAGCAACACTTCAGATAAATTACCCACCGAAAAGAAAACACTGTGAAATTACAGAAGGCGTCAGTGTTTGCGGTTGGGGAGTTAGGATGGCTGTGAGAGGAATATAGAAATGAGTATTCTCATCTTGCAAGGACGCCGCAGGGGAGGATGGGGGCAGAAAACAGGACAGGTTTAGGCTTCCGGTTTCCAACTTCCTTCTCAGTCTCTCCTCTTTTCCCAGTCCCCAGTTTGGGGCCGGGGGTTGGGCTATAGCATTTGAGGGTCATACTTCCAGTTGGATTTTCTGTGTGGCTTTGTTTATCCTGCTGGAAGGAAAACCTAGATTCTGCATCTGTTTTGAGGGAGTCAGATGCAGTACGTAAGATAATATGTACTTATGCATATTGTAGGCAATCATTCTAAAGGGATCTTCCTCCATTTGGGCCATTTAGTGTAGAAGGGAAGTCTGATCACATTGTTTTACCTTGGAAAAACTGTCAGCTTCTGACCTCCATCTGAAAATGGGCTTGAGAGTCTGTGCTCAGTTCACTCATTCTAACAGTTCATCTCCACATTAGGATAGTTTCTGCAAAATAATATCAACCACTAGTTTTCTGTCCACCCCACAGTACACACAAAAAAACATTTTCTCCTTTTTATGCCACCCACTGTTAGTGTTCTGTAAATGACCTGGGTGGAGATTAAACAGCTGTATACGTATGTAAAATAATACATATGTAAAAACACTTAAAAGCACTTTACTCTTTGTAAGTTTATACCTCAACCAAAAATTAAGTAAAATCACCCATTTTTTCCCCTCTCTGCACAGCAGCCGTTTTCTTTCTCAATGTTAGTAATTCTATTGCTAAAATAATATTTTCAAATAATTAAAAAAGAATTTTTAAAATCCACCAGTATCTCCTGACTATAATAGAAATGTTTGTTTTTCAGTATCTGCTGTCATTTTGGACCTATAGTTGTGACTGGGAAATAGATGTTATTTTGTATTCTGTTTTTGTTTCCTCTGTAATATTACATCAAATATTTTCCTGTCTTTCATGACCCTCATAATTTTCCATTTTAATGGCTGCAAACTCTTCTGCTAAGTGATTACAACATCATTTGCTTATCCACTTCTCTTGTTTTGGACATCTAGGTGACTCCAGATTATTCATTAAAACAAATTACCCTCCTGTAAACACATGCATGCATGCATGCATACATCCTCCCAATGGATGGAATATTAAGTGAAGCCCCTGTTCTTTTCAGAGGGTGCAAAAACGGAATGCAAATGTGAAATCCCCTCTAAGGAACCCTGAGTGTGGTCTGCACCTTGAAGCCAGAACTGCTAATTAATTACAGTGTGGTCGTGTCTGTTGAGAACTGCAGCATGGGGCAAAACTATCCCTGAACTCAGCTCCAGCTGGACACGGAATGGCCAATTGGGTATACTTGGTCCACCCCAGTGTGGACAGCACGAGTCAGCGCCCTGTAACTACTCAAGCCTGGCGGCTAAATGAATTAATGCATTTATCTGACCTCACTATCCCAACAAGCTTGTTGAGATAGGCATCATTACTCAACAGATAAGATAAGGAAACTGAGTCTCTTGGACAGAGGTACAAATTGTCACAAGAACACAGGGCTTTTAGCTGACGCGCACGATTGCATCGCTCAAACCCTTGGAAGAAATGGAGCATCAGAGAGAAATTAAACAGCTTTCCCAGGGTCACTCAGCCTTCAAGTATTAGAATCAGAAATCAGACCTAGAATTTCCAGCTCAAAATTCTGCATTCTCTTCTGATACTATGCTTTTTCTCAGATGTGGGATCATGGAGTTAGAAGGTAGAAGCATTTTTATTATTCTATTTTTAATATTGCAAATATTCCTTTTTAATATTGCAAATATTCCTTTTATTTCTGTTCAAAAGTATCACCTGTAACATATACAGTTTTCAGTATACTAGCAATAGGTATCATCTTTTTAAATATTTTTGCTAATATAATCTGTTTAAATAGCACCTATTGTACATTATTTAACATTTAATTCACATGGAAGCCCAGCACTTTTTCATATATCTGTTCTTCTGTACATTGTCTCCCTATGAACTTTGTCTTTTTGTTTATTGGACTCATCATTTCACTGATGTGTATTGAAGTGGCTTCTTTAGGTATTAACCCTTTGTCATATTTGTCTCCTACATTTTTTCCCAAATAGTTGTTTCCTTTTTTATTTGGTTGATTTTTATTTTATAAAAGTGGTCTAGCAGACTTTGTTGGTGGTCCAGTGATTGGGACTTTGCGCTTCCACTGCAGAGGGCATAGGTTCAATCTCTGGTTAGAGAGAATTATCATTCTTAGGAAATTTATTATTTTCCAGAACAGATTGCTCTATCTTCCATCATATCCCTTTATGTGCTGTGCAGTGCTAAGTCACTTCAGTCGTGTCTGACTCTTTGCGACCCTTTGGACTGTAGCCCACCAGACTCCTCTGTCCATGGGATTTTTCAGGCAAGAATACTGGAGTGGATTGCCATTTCCTCCTCCAGGGGATCTTCCTGACCCAAGGATTGAACCCACGTCTCCTGAACCCACGTCTCCTGTGTTGCAAGTGGATTCTTTACCCATTGAGCCATCAGGGAAACCCTTATCTCCCTTTATACTTTCCAGTACATTCTTTATTATTTTCATACATCTATCCCTTATTAAATGTATCCCTGAGTAATAGACTTGTAATTAATTTTCTTTTTATAATTTATTTCTTGTTATAATTAAAGAGATGTTAATGCTACTACACAAGAATATTATTGACTTTACACATTTCTTCTATATCTGGCAACTTTTTGCAGATTTATTTACATTTCTAGTCACCTGAAATTGAATATTTTGTTTTTATGGGCCCAATATGTATTATTCTTATGTTTTAATTTTATTGAAGAGAATAAAACAATATTAAACCAAGGCAGCACCTTAATTTAATTCTGCTTTTAAAGAACTATCTCTAGGATTGTCCATTGATTTAACATGGTGGCTCAGCTGGTAAAGACTCTGCCTGCAATGCAGGAGACCTTAGTTCGATCCCTGGGTTGGGAAGATCCTCTGGAGAAGGCAAAGGCTACCCACTCCAGTATTCTGGCCTGGAGAATTCCATGGACTGTATAGTCCGTGGGGTTGCAAAGAGTCGAACACGATTGGAAGACTTTCACTTCACTTCACTTGATTTAAAAAAAAAAAAAAAAGTTTCATAATATGTTTAGTCCTTTTAAGAAAATATGTGCTTGGAATGTGTATTGGATTTTTTCAGGTTATTTTTTAACTTCTATGGAAATGACCATATGTGAATTTTCATTTAACTCACTGATGTCTTCGATTTTGCAATTGAACCATCCTTGAATTCCAGGAGTACATTTTACTTTCTAATGCAATCCCCTTTTAAAGGGCTTTGTTTTTGACTTCCTCATCTATATTTATGACATTGGCTATTTGTTTGGAGTGCTTATCCTTATCAGTATTGTACTAAGTATTTCTAGTCAAGAGCACACTTAGTAACATAGTGTTATCTATTTTCTAAACATTTTAAAAATTCAGTCATATTCAGAGACTTTTTTATGAAATTGTAATTCTTCTTTGATGACTTCTGTGGTTTTCTCTTCTCTTATCAATCTGTAGAGGTTATCTTGCATCAACTTTAGAAATTTTTATTGTATATGGAATTTCTTTGAAAACTACAAATACAGTAGCATACTTTCAATATTTATTTCTTATGGTTTTTATTTCAATAGTTTCTTTTTCCTTTCTAATTTCTACTTTTCAGAGATTTTTCCATTTTTCTTAATTAGAGTTATCAGAATTTTTTTTTTAGAATTTTTTTTTTATATTATTAGACTTTCAAGGAATCAGCTCTTGTATCTGTTCACTCTGTCTTTTGCTTTCCAATTTATGACTTTATCTTTCATTTCTTTCATTGTGTGTTTTCTTCTCTGAGATATTAAGCTGAATAATTTATTTGCTTTATCTTTTTAATTTTAAAAGATAAACATTTAAAACAATAAAACATTTAAAACTATTATTGATGTTTTCTCTAAGCACTGATCTTGGTATGCAGGATATTATCACTATATTTTCTAAATTGTCTTTTATTGAGTTCTTGATTTCCCATTGTCCCAGTTGTTCTTTAAGAGATTATTTTAAAATATCAAAGTAATTTACGATTTTATTTTTTTTTTATTCTTAGGGCTTCTGATTTTAAGTTTTAGTTGTATTTTGGTTAGAATGTAGCCTATAAAACCTCTGGTGAATTTTATTCATTTAATTTTATGTAAACCACCAAGAGGTAAGATTGATAAGTATTCTTTGAGTAATTCTTTAAAGAATTATATCTTATTTATATATGACAGAATTTTGCTTACTTATTATAGTTTTGGTTATAAGGAATTTAATTCTTCCCTATAACTGAATTTTTGTTTCTACATGAAATTCTTACACTTCTTGCTTTGTGTGTTTTGTTGCTATGTTAGTTGGTGCATATGAATTCATAATAATTATACCTTTAAGTATGTACTATGTTTATCTCTGTATAACCACCCACTTATTTCACTTAATATATCTTATCTTAAATTATTTGAAATTATTATTCCAAGCTTTACTGTACTTATTATCATTGCTATATCTTTGCAGACACTTTTAATTTTAGGTTGTCTGCATTATTTTTTATATGTATGCTATTTGTGACAGGACAATGCCAAACTATTTTTTAGAATTCCTTCTGAGCATCTTTGCCTTTTAGTGAGGGTTCCACTTGATGTTTTTCTTTTTCTTTTAGTTTCATTCTTTTTCCTTCTAGAAAAGTTTTTAAACCTTTAATTGAATTTGATTCATCTGAGTGATCATTTTCATAGCTAATATTTTTCTTTGTTTTAAGTCACTTTATAAACATTTTGAAGGAACTGAAGGAGAGAAAATCCCTAGTGTTCCTTATATCATCATTTCAAAAGAGCACAGCATTGACTAATGAAATGTAGACATCTCCAAGTTTCCAAACTCCCCACCACCGCAAGTAGCTCTCTTTTTGTACTGAGTTGTGCTTTCTTAAATTCTATAATTGCTCATTTGTCTTCAAATGCTGATTCTTATTTCTTATGTTTTGATTTTGAGATGTATTATTCTGGTCTGATGGTTTTAGCTATCATCTTCAAATTTTAAATATGTCATTCGAGTTCCTTTCTGTACTAAAAATACTGTATATAAACCTCATTTTACTTTCTTCTTAACTCTTCTACACAACAGTTTTCTTTTTTTGTTTTTAAATTTCAGTATAAACCATAAAATTTTATTGTTTCATGAAAAACTTTGAGAAAAAAATGTCTCAAAAGCCAATTCCTTCTTTTTTAATGAATGCTTTATGAAATATTCTTTCTTTAGTGGTCACTATTATTCTTGTTCCAATTATAGTAATATTGTTCACATGGACCATTAAAATACCACCTCCATTTTTTCCTAGTACCTTCCCACCTATTCTTATGGAAAATTTGTCCTGAGTAAATGATAAACATAATTTAAACTCTTCTCCTTATGGCACTAATTTTTTTAAATCTTCCACTTACCTGTAACAACTATAATAAATAGCAATATTAAATTAGCTCTTTTTAAAACCCAGTTTTGTAACTGGTGGTTTTGACGCATTATTTATCTAATAGTTATGTACGTATGTGATAGAAAAATTGAGGGACACAGAGGGACACAGAGGAAATAGAGTGTAACCAGGATAAAGACCATAAGATTAACAAATAAGCATCTGTATTAATATTAGAATTTCCAGCATTGGTGCACCCCCTACTGACTGAAGTTCAAATAATTAATTTTAAAATATCACTTAGTGCATGTCATAAAAAAAAATCAATAGTTACTTAGGAGGAGTTTATCAATTTTCTTCCTAAGAAACTTTGCGGTATCTTTACTGTTGGTAGAGTAACACCACGACTCAATAACATGGAATTCAAAGTCACTCATCATCTGAAAGAAATTTATTTATAAATTAACAGACATTTCAGATCAGATCAGATCAGATCAGTCGCTCGGTCGTGTCCGACTCTTTGCGACCCCATGAATTGCAGCACACCAGGCCTCCCTGTCCATCACCAACTCCCGCAGTTCACTCAGACTCACGTCCATCGAGTCAGTGATACCATCCAGCCATCTCATCCTCTGTCGTCCCCTTCTCCTCTTGCCCCTAATCCCTCCCAACATCAGAGTCTTTTCCAATGAGTCAACTCTTCGCATGAGGTGGCCAAAGTACTAGAGTTTCAGCTCTAGCATCTTTCCTTCCAAAGAAATCCCAGGGCTGATCTCTTTCAGAATGAACTTGTTGGATCTCCTTGCAGTCCAAGGGACTCTCAAGAGTCTTCTCTAACACCACAGTTCAAAGGCATCAATTCTTTGGCTCTCAGCCTTCCTTCCCCACGGGGAGAGCAGAGAAAGTCAATTGTCTCAATCTACCTTCAGCTTCTCAACTGGGACTCTTCACAGTCCAACTCTCACATCCATACATGACCACAGGAAAAACCATAGCCTTGAATAAACGAACCTTTGTTGGCAAAGTAATGTCTCTGCTTTTGAATATGCTATCTAGGTTGGTCATAACTTTCCTTCCAAGGAGTAACTGTCTTTTAATTTCATGGCTGCAATCACCATCTGCAGTGATTTTGGAGCCCCCCAAAAATAAAGTCTGACACGGTTTCCACTGTTTCCCCGTCTATTTCCCATGAAGTGATGGGACTGGATGCCATGATCTTCGTTTTCTGAATGTTGAGCTTTAAGCCAGCTTTTTCACTCTCCATTTTCACTTTCATCAAGAGGCTTTTTAGTTCTTCTTCACTTCTGCCATAAGGGTGGTGTTATCTGCATATCTGAGGTTATTGATATTTCTTCCGGCAATCTTGATTCCAGCTTGTGTTTCTTCCAGTCCAGCGTTTCTCATGATGTACTCTGCATATAAATTAAATAAACAGGGTGACAATATACAGCCTTGACGTACTCCTTTTCCTATTTGGAACCAGTCTGTTGTTCCATGTCCAGTTCTAACTGTTGCTTCCTGACCTGCATACAAATTTCTCAAGAGGCAGGTCAGGTGGTCTGGTATTCCCATCTCTTTCAGAATTTTCCACAGTTTATTGTGATCCACACAGTCAAAGGCTTTGGTATAGTCAATAAAGCAGAAATAGATGTTTTTCTGGAACTCTCTTGCTTTTTCCATGATCCAGCGGATGGTGGCAATGTGATCTCTGGTTCCTCTGCCTTTTTAAAACCAGCTTGAACATCAGGAAGTTCGCGGTTCACATATTGCTGAAGCCTGGCTTGGAGAATTTTGAGCATTACTTTACTAGCATGTGAGATGAGTGCAATTGTGCAGTAGTTTAAGCATTCTTTGGCATTGCCTTTCTTTGGGATTGGAATGAAAACTGACCTTTTCCAGTCCTGTGGCCACTGCTGAGTTTTCCAAATTTGCTGGCATATTGAGTGCGGCACTTTCACAGCATCATCTTTCAGGATTTGGAATAGCTCAACTGGAATTCTGTCACCTCCACTAGCTTTGTTCGTAGTGATGCTTTCATTTATTAAGCACCTAATAGGAACTTGGGAGGACAGAAAGATGACTAACATAAAAAAAGAAAAAACGCTGGAAAGAAAAGGATGACCGACAGGGAATCCCTACATCTTAAGTTCTCGCAGGTAAGAGAATACTGGAATGAGTAGTCATTTCCTTCTCCAGGGGAATCTTCCTGAACCAGGGACTGAACTCAGGTCTTCTGCATTATAGGCAGATTCTTTACCACCTGAGCCACCAGGGAAACCCATGAGAGAGATAGGCAACTGCATAAGAGCTTCTGAACGTCACCCCTTCCTACCCCTCCACATGCCCCATGTGCGCCAGGACAGAGCCCATGACAGTCTCAAATTAACCATGCACTGAATTTTCACACACCCCTGACACCTCTTTTTTCTCCCTAGAATTCCACCCCTTCTCCTTCTTCCCTCCCCTTGAAAAGCTTGTGTTCTTTCCCAATCCAACCACGGAATAATTGCATGAACATTTAAGTTTTTCCAAATTTACATTATCACAAATAATTCTGTGATCTAGATAGATCTTTGTGCAGTCTTGGAATACTTCATCACAGTAGGTTCCTGCATTAGGAATCACGAAGAACAAAGAAGAACGTTTAAGTCTCTGAAGAGATGTTGCCAAATTGCTCTCCAGAGAGACTGTACCAATTTATACATTCAACAGAAGCAGATAAAAGTGCCTGCTTTGCTTCACACTCATTCACTTTCGTGCATTGGAGAAGGAACTGGCAACCCACTCCAGTGTTCTTGCCTGGGGAATCCCAGGGACGGGGGCGCCTGGTGGGCTGCCGTCTATGGGGTCGCACAGAGTCAGACACGACTGAAGCAACGCAGCAGCAGCAGCAGCAGCATCACCTCTGAATAAGAGCTATATTTTCATCATTGTTCATTTCATAGGCAAAAATAATAATAATAATAAAATTGTATACTGTCTTGGTTGCTATTTCTTCGATCACCAGTACAGTTGAGCATTTCTTCACATCTCGTCACTATTTTATTTTTCTACCAAGTGTCTGTTTGTGGTGTTTTTATTTTCCAAAAGATTTTAGTGGAGCTTTAATAGTTTATGTGAGTTTTTTGCATATTAAGAAAATTAATACTTAACCCACCATATTTGTAGTAAATATTTCCATACAATATTTTCCTTTCAGTTTTGTTTTTGATGATTTCTACTTTTATGAGTCTGTGCTGTTTGTACAGTTGAATAATTAGATTTTTAACATTTATCTCTTTAGTTAATTAAGAACTGATTTAGGTGTGTAGCCTGAGATAATATAACTTATTTTTCTGAATACTTAATTAACTGTCCCAGCACCATTTATGTACTAAGCTGTCCTTTCCCCTTGGGTTTGAAATGCTGATTTTAATCAAATGTTAGTACTTGCCAGCAGTCCAGTGGTTAGGACTCCATGCTTCTACTGCAAGAGGCACGGGTTCAATCCCTGGATCTCTGGTCAAGGAATTAAGATCTCACGTGCCACAGAGTTCAGCAAAAAAAAAAAAAAATCAAATGTTAAAATATCATATATACTAAGGTTAATTTCAAAGCTCTCCATTACTTCCCACCCATTTTTGCCCAGTATCATACTGTTTTGGCTTCTGTAACTAGATAAGATGTTGTACATCAAATTTTCCTGTTTGTATTTTCAAAATTTTCTTGGCAATTTTCAACTCTTTCTTCTTCCAAATGAGCATTAGAATCACTCTGTCAGGTTTCAAAAGCTTCCTGTTGGGCTTTTGATTGGAATTTCATTAAACTAATTTTGGGAGAATTGACTGTATCAAAACATTCAATCTTCCTGCCCAGAAGCATGGTAGCTCTTCCTCTATGCAAGTTTCCTATTATATTATTCTGAAAAACTTCATGATTCTCTCTGTATACATCCTATACATCTCATTAGGATTTCTTCCTAGGTATTTCATATTTGGTGTTATTTTGAATGGAAATTATTCCTTATACGTAATCATTACTGGTATAAAAGAAAGCTATTAATTTTTCTATTTTTTTTGATTAGTTATAAGTTAAATGTAAACAATTCCATATTAGCTTTTCAAATAAATCACAGTTACCTAAAGTACAATTTTAGGGGACCTACAACCAATTCTATGTGCTGATTGACACTGGTAAAAATGTAAACATCTGTATGTATTTGTACTGAGCACCAGGTCGGCTGATGGGAATAACTAAAGCTATATGAGGATCTTGCCTTATTCAGAGTTAGTCAATAAAGAAATGAGAAATCACTGAAATGACTTCTTACAGCAGGCTTTTTCTGCATTATTCTTTAGTGAACAGACACGTCAGGAAAGGAAGAAGCCTGGACATGCCGATATGGTCTTACTCGAGTGCATTCCAAAGATTCTCAACACAGGGGCTCTGGTGCCTCTGTGTCCCCGTCTGTTAGGTGTCTGATGCATCTGGAAGGAAGATCTATGTAAATGTAAGATTCCATCATGATTTATCAGTCTGCAGGCACTCATAAACATTTTAATCTTAACGTCAAGACACAATCTGTAAAAGGGCATGTTTTCTGCTGGAGTTGATGGTTCCTTCCTGCACCCCACCCAGCCCTTCAGAAACTGAGTTTCCCCTCTTCCCTGGTGGTTACAGTATGTGCATTTCTCAGACATTTCTTGATGAAAACTGGAAGTGGATGGAGTTGAGTAGGTTTTGGTGCAGTTTGACATTAAACTACCTCACAGCACACGAGTAAAGTAATTCACAGGGGCCAGCTGATTATTTTCTAATCAATCATTTGGGCACTTTTTCTGAGTGGGCTGGCACTGACTTAATAAGGACACATGGCTCAGCATTTTTCACCAACAGCTGTTCTCAAAAGACAGCAGATTGGGCTCCAGGCACATGCTTCCCTCCAGGCCTGCTTTGAGCACTGCCCCTGCTCCTCCCTGCTCCAGCCTCCAAGATCATGCTCCCGCAACTAACCCATCCTAGAGCACTGGGGAGCACTGCTCAGACTCAGGCACCTGCTGGTTCTCTCCCAGTTCCCTTGTGTTCTTTCTAGCTTTTTGCCTTCATTCTGTGCCTTGCAAGTTCCAAATTCTTGTAATTACCCAACTTCATAAAGCTGTCAACACTGTTACTGACATCCATTAATACAAGGGGCTTCCCTGGTGGCTCAGAGAGTAAAGCGTCTGGCTGCAATGTGGGAGACCCAAGTTCAATTCCCCAGGAAGGAAATGGCAACCCACTCCAGTACTCTTGCCTGGAAAATTCCAAGGACAGGGGAGACATTAATACATGAGGCATAGTGTCACCAAGGCAAGGGCTTGGCTTGCTTTCCATTAATTCTTCTATTCATTCAACCAATGCTTATTCAGCAGCTACTGTGTGCCTAGCACTGTGGGTAGGCACTGGGGACTTGGCTGTCAACAAGACAGACCACCTCTCTGGACTGTTCCATCTGTCCAAGTGGGTCCCTTGGAACTAAGAAGATCAAAACCCTGGTTCTTATAGGCTGCCAAGTCCCTCTGAGCCTAAATGCTGAGGTCTGGTTTGCCTCATAATCTAGAATACTATGAGTTTATCCTCCATAGAAAGATCTCTTGGCAAATTTCCCACATCATGCCGGAGCATCCAGATGTGAATAGACCCATTTTCTCAGTGGAGAAGCTCACATGAAGATAGGAAGGATACACTGTTTTGCTTTGTTTGGGAGGAGGCATGAGAACACAGTGTGGGAAAGGAAGCTGACATCTCGGTGCACTGTCTCTTCCTAGAGGTTTTCCAACCTGATGCCGGGGGCAGCAGGCTGAGCCCACACACTGCCAGGGAGGATGACCACCCAGTATCCTGGTTTCCATCTTGGCTGCCAATAATCCAACTTTGTTTTCCTTTCACTAACCAATTGAATCACCTAGTTTAGGGATCGTGTCAACATGAAAGCAACTGACTCCCACAGGTACCGGTTAGTATTCCTGATTCAGGGCCTTGGAAAAGAATCATCAAATAACTCCTCCTGGACCCATATTCCAGAACCTTCTACCCACATGCTGTGAAGCACCTCAGTGTGGCCCACAGTATCATGTGGTCCTTCTGTACTAGGGAGTTGAGTCTTGATGATAAAGTTATGTATTTTTTTTTTTTTTTCAAAAGACCCAGGGACTTCCCTAGAGGTCCAGTGGTTAAGAATCCAACTTGCAATGCAGGGGATGCAGGTTCAATCCCTGGTCAGGGAACAAAGATCCACATGCTATAGAGCGACTGAGCCTGCACACCACAACTAGAGAGTCCGTGTGAGACAACAAAAGATGCCACATGACATGAGGAAGATCTCATATGCCACAACTAGGACCCAACACAGTCAAATAAATAAATCTTGAAAAAAAGATCCACATCAGTCATTTCAAGATGTTTCATGACAATCCACTGACTTTCCTCCCATACTTCTGTGCTTGTTTTTCACACAATTTCTTGAGCATACATAAGATGTCACCTTTCTGCAGAAGGGACCTCTCAGGAAGACCATAAGAGCTGGCTCTACCCAAAATTCTGTGAATAGAATCCAGCCAATATTTATTGGACTTCCACTTATGTTCAGAACATTATAACACACCCACCTCCTCACCAAATGAACAGCAGTCACCAAGCAGGTCAGATTCTGGGATTTCACACCATCCAGCTCTGGGTGGCTGATCTTGCCACCTCCAACCTGGGAAACAAAGCAAGTACGTTGCACAAGTTCTGTGTTGAGTCGCCCCCTTGCCCTGCCCCCTTGGTCCCCACAACACAATCCGGTGAGAGGACAAGGCTGGCCAGTGGAAGGCACGTGTGATGGAAAAGGCACTGCCAACTCTTTTCTGGCTGTAAAGCAGGGAAAAGTCCCTACCTCCTTTCTTTACAAGATGTCACACTGACCAATGAGAGGATGTATGGGATGGCTCTAGCTGCCTTGGAGAAAGGCAAGGTATTTATTCAACCTAGAATTCTGCCCAAACACTCGTTACTGAATGGGTTGGACCCCAAAGGGTTGAAAGAGGTGCCAGCTTGATCCTTTGAAACTGTAGTCAGCTGGATCTCTTTCAGGAAGAGTATCGTGGCAGTAATTGCTTGTTCCCTCGGTGTTCATGCTGTCAACCACTGAAATGTTAGATCCAAAAGGTCATCCAGATAAAGTCAAGAGAGAATAGGCCACACAAAAAGAAGCTCTCTGAATCCCGGGGCCAGTATGTGGCTGCATTTGTAATTCCGTTTCCAAGGTCCCCTGTGGATGAGGAAAGGGAGTCCTGAACAAGGACCCTCTGCTTCTGACTTGCTTGGTCCATATGCCTCCAGCAAAGGTGAAGTGAAGTGTTAGTCGTTCAGTGGTATCCAACTCTGTAGCCTGCCAGGCTCCTCTGTCCATGGAATTCTCTAGGCAAGGGTACTAGAGTGGATCGCCATTCCCTTCCCAATCCAAGGATCGAACCCAGGTCTTCCACACTGCAGGGGAGTTCTTTACTGTCTGAGCCACCAGGGAAGCCCACCAGCAAAGAGGAAGAACTAATTTGCCTCCAGCAAAATGGAAGAGACTGCCAAGTTCGACAGCCAGCAAAGAAAACGCTCAGTCCTCTTTTTATTTTTTTAAATTGAGGTATAGCTGACCCCTTTTTTGTAAATCTAGTGACTCTTCTCACTAAGAGGTTGGATCTCAGTGCAGACTGTCACCCCCCACTCTTTAAAAGAATTTATTTATTTATTTTTGGCTGCACTGGATCTTCATTGCTTCTCACAGGCTTTCTCTAGTTGTAGCAAGCGTGGGCTACTCTCTGGTTGCAGTGCTCAGGTTTCTCATTGCAGTGGCTTCTCTTGCTGCAGAGTTTGGGCTCTAGGGCACACAGGCTCAGTAGCTATGGTGCACGGCCTTAGTTGCTCTGCAGCATTTGAGATCTTCCTGAAGCAGGGATCGAACCTGTGTCCCCTGTACTGGCAGGCAGGTTCTTAACCACTGGACCACCAGGAAAGTCCCACCCCCATCTCTTGATGGCACAGAGCTGAGTTATGTTGGCCATGGTCTTGCCATGTTGACCGTGATCCCCAAACAGCAGGTCATGGTCTGGGTGACTTCAAATAAAAATGTCCTTTATAAGAGACAAGAAAAATGGATAACACAGACCCTACCTACATGGAGGTAGACACTGCTATGAAACTTCTCTGGTCTTCAGACACTTGGCAATCAGTCAGGGCACCTCCTTCCACCTCTCCATCTCCTGATATGGTCGCAGGAACCAAAGTCCATTAAATGACCATGAAAGAAAGGTTGTTACAACTGTTTATCTCAGAGACATATATGATGGTGACATTTTTATTATCACAGGAAGGATTTCTGGCCAGGTCTATATGTCTTTGTGTGAGTGTAAGGGAGTCTTTTCAGAGTTAAAGCTTTCAGCATAGAAAGGGAATGAAGCTAATTTCGACATGGACTGCCCAGTTATGGGAAGATGGCTCATAAGACAAATTGATTTAGCTTGAAGAAATTATCCTTAATTTCTCAGGATGAGGAATTACTGGAATAGTCGAAGTCCTCCCAGGAGAAGGGATTCATTTCTTACGATAGGAACTTAGGGATAACTTGGTTAGGTACTTAGGTAAACAGAGAGTGGTGGCCAGGGGGAGGGAGAATCATATAGATAGGAAGCTCTGGACCCAAAATCTGCAATTACTAATGGGAGCAAAATTGAATTGGACTCAAGATACTTGTTGAATGAAAAGTAATGACAGATTCCTGAGATGAGGAAATGCCCTTTGTAGAGTCAAGCAGGTGGTCTCTGGGGTCTCCACAGGCCTCTGGGTCCCTCCCACTTTCTGGCCTCTCCTTCCTGGCCAGTGAAATCCCCAGGGAGCAGAGGCCATGGGATGGTGAAGTCCTGGGCTTGTTGTGCAGGTTGCTTCTCTCCCGCTTATTCCCTGGCCACACAGACCCTTCCTCTCCATTTGTAAAGGTGGTGGAAAGGTAAGAGTATGGCCTAGACATGCCTCAAACCCCTTCCCTTCCTTCCATCTCTGCTCCTACTCTTTCTCACCCAAACTATTGAATGCTTCTGCATTTTCCTCCTAAACCATCTCCCTGAGTGACCCCGAGAAGTCTCAGCTCTTGAGGTTTAAGGAAGCCCTCATTCTCAGCATCCATCTGGTATCCAGTCAACCCACTGAGTCCACTTACAGTCAACACCAATGCTTCATAGTAAAGAATGAACAGCAAAAAAGTGTGGCTAGGACTTCATCCTGGAAAATGAGACAGACACACACAGGCACATGTATACATATGCATATATGAAGTGATACATATATATTTAACACATGTTTATATATTGTATGAGACACATACATGCATGATTTAGGTTAAAATTGTAACTCTGTGCAAATTCTTCTACATAAGATGAATCAAGGGCTGGTTTTTGTCATCATTTTCCCCACCAAACTGGAAAAAGTGCTACACAATATGTTTGAATTTCACAGCCCAATTACAGGGATGAAGATGTTTGCAGAAATATTCAAAGACTTGATTAGTTTTCCCATGGGTCCCTCCTACTCCTTAGCTATTCAAAGCATTGCCTTATGACACACTTTTACTTTAGGAACCATCTCTCATCAATTTTCTCTTCTCAGTTGTGAGCTGCCTTGATTCTACAGGAAGTCATCTACCAGTGGGTTCACCTGTGATGGAGGAGGTCTTGAGGGTCACCTGCACAAACCTGATAAAATCCTGCATCTTTCCTCAGAATTGCCACTTTACTGTCCAGCCATGAGTGGTGTGCCTTCAGCCATGGACAAGTACTGAGAGACTAAGCAGAAGACAGCTGGGCTCAACAGAGTCTAGGCTAGTGTTTTCAGAGGGTGCTAAGTTTCTAAGTGTTTGGCTCAGGAGCAAATACGTTCATGTTTGGATGATTCTTGCTACCCAGTATGGCCACTTTAAAGTAAGGACTTGAAAAATGAAAAGCTGGACAAGGAGGCCCTCTCGTCCCTCTAACACAGAGGTTGCTATGGTCTGAATGTTTGTGTCCCATTCCTCCACCCCCCCCAAAAAAATTCATGTTGAAACCCCAATGTGCTGACATTAGAAGGTGGAGCCTTTAGGAGGTCCCCAAATGAATGAGATTGATACAAAAGAGGCACGAGAGAGCACCCTTGCCCCCGTATACGCCAAGAGGCTGCAACAAGAACTCAGCAACCCAACCTTGCAGGCATCCTGATCTTAGACTTCCATGGCGCCTCCAGAGCTGCAAGAAATACATTTCTGTGGTTTATAAGCCAAGCAGCCTATGGTATTTTGTTATATCAGCCTGAACTAATATACACCACCTTGTACTTTACATTGCAGTTGTGGACACATACACACACACACACACACACACACACACACACACACACACCGTGATCTTAAGGTCTATATTAAATGCCAACAGCACAGAAGAAGAAACAAAGCATTGGGCAGTGCAGAGGAGAGGCAGACGGGGTGTGGACGGGGCGCATTTGCAGCATCAAGACGGGAGCAAGACTCTTTAAAGCAAATAAGGGGAAAGTGCTTTCTGGGCAGAGAACACCGAGTACAGAGTTCAAGGGTGTGGCCTGTGTGGCCTATTGAGGGACAGCTAGTAATCGCTATGGGGCTCAAGCAACCTGGCGGCTGGAAGGACACAGATGGATGGAGTCCAAGGAAGTAGACTAAGAGTCTGTTAGACGCAGCTCAGCAGGACACTACTGACACTTACACTGGCACTTTTTAGACTTGGGGAGGGTGGTGCTGTCTCTGTCCTGTGTCCTGCAGGGTGTTAGCAGCATCCCAGATGCCAGGAGCACCCCCCTCCCTCACTGTAACAACCAAAAAGGTCTCCAGACATTGTTACGTGTCTCCTGGAGAAAATCACCGCTGACCATGAACCGCTGCTGTAGCATCAGCTCCATGAGTGTGGGGAGGACCTAGAATAGGTGACCTGTGGTTATTCATTGAATAAAAAAATGAAAGGAGCACAGGCAAAAGGTTGGGAAGAAAATGTCTGAATGCAGAGAAATTAAGAGTATTAATGAGATTATCATGGCACTAGTGCTAAAGAACCTGCCTGCCAATGCAGGAGATACATAGAGACGCAGGTTCAGTCTCTGGGTCAGGAAGATCCCCTGGAGGAAGGCATGGCAATCCAATCCAGTACTCTTGCCTGGAAAATCCCATAACCAGAGGAGCCTGGCAGGCTACAGTCCATGGGTCACAAAGAGTCAGACACGACTGAAGGGACTTAGCACAGCACGTATGCAATGAGATGACAAGACATTTTCAAGAGGAGGGGACACAAGTTGAAGAAGCTCTCAGTAAATTCAGAGACAGACATCACGGCTGAGAGGGTCAGAGGTCAAGGTGGGTTTGGAGTTTGAAGAGAACGGGTGAGAGTTGAAGAGCAGTTAAGAAGTTAGGGGGACTTCCCTGCCTTCCAGTAGTGGGGACTTCGCCATCCAGCACAGGGGGTGTAGGTTTGATCACTGGTTGGGGAGCTAAGATCCCATGTGCCTCTGGGCCATACAACTAATATGTAAAACAGAAACAATGTTGTAACAAGGTCCACATCAAAAAAAAAATCTTTTATAAAAAAGCAGCTTGGAAACTGACCCCAATGTGAGACACACCCACTCCTGGACTCTGTGAAAGATGGTGGGGAGCCCACAGACTTACTGTTTGGCTTTAATAGTTATGTGTTACGTGAAAACCAGGAGAAAAAAGAAAACAATTTTCTAGTGATGGTAGTTACATAAAGTTTCATTTAAAGTGTATTTGTAAGAATGCTGATATAAGAAACTTAATAATGGAACAGATGGTACGAAGACAGGGCACGTTGTGAAGATGGCATGAGAATGACTGAAGTCTGGGAATAAAAGGCGCTGGTGCCCAGCTGAAGTTGAGGCACGTGACTCCACCCACTTTTCCTGCGAGGTCTGTCTCTGAGCCCTACCTACAAAAGAACGAAGCGGGCTCTGCTGCCACCGGGGCTGGCTGCCGGCTGCCTCACTTCCCAGCCCCTGATCTGAGCCCAGGATGACAAGGCTCCACCCACCATCTCACAAGAAGAGCTATCTTCACAACCACGGGCCGCTGTTCTGAACACCTAAGCCCTGCACCCCCGCTTTAAATGCCCTCTACTTTTTAAAAAAATTATTGAAATATAACTGATTTACAATGTTGTGTTAGTTTCTGGCATACAGCAAGGATTCAGCTGTACCTATATTCTTTTTCAGATTTTTTTTCCATTATAGTTTATTATAAGAGGTTGACTATAGTTCCTGTGCTATACGAAAGCACCTTGTTGTTGATCTTCTAGCTATTTTCTGACTTGTGTTTTGGCTCAGCCAGGTGTGAAGCTTCTGGTTGGAAGGAATCCACCACCCCACCCCGGGCACAGGGAAGGGCACGAGGCTCTGGGCATTGTCACTCCAGTAATTAAGTGCCATAAGAGCAAGTCACCTACTGAACCTCCAATCAAATTAATGACCTACTAATGACTTCCCTGTTTCTGTGAGAGGCACGGTAAGTGACACAAGGCTTTCTTGTTGTTCAGTCATCGTGACGTGTCCAACTCTTTGCGACCCCATGGACTGCAGTACACCAGGCTCCTCTGTCCACTGTCTCCCAGAGTTGGGTCAAATTCATCATGTCCATTGAGTCGGTTTCCTCTGTGTGTTTCTGAGCGAGTCTCCAGCAGATAACCTATGTAAAGGTCCAGCTCTCCAAGTCCAAGTCCAAGGCAGTGTTACTTCCACACAGAAGAGACACTTGGACCTAGACTTCTAGTCTTCCTTTCACACTCCCACCCCCATCACTCCAGCTTTAGTGAGTAAAATCGATAGACTGATAGAGGGATAGGAGGGTAGGCATCATTTAATTTTCACGACTCAAGGGGTAGAATAACCTTCTCTAAAATAAACAGAATAGGGATCCTGGATGGTGAACAGCTTCAGGGATCTCCAGGAATAGCAGAGACAGACTGTTCTGTGCTGATGGGTCCCAAACCAGTATTTTAAACACCCAGCGACATTAACTTTGCATCTTAATGGAGGCTGAGGCACTCTGAGCAGCCAATAAAGTGTTACCTCACCAAGACTTCCCTCTAAGTACTGTAGGTTTTGTTTTTAAAGTCCTGGGTACCACAAATTACACTTAGCAACTACCCAACCATATTATTTCCTTCCTGTCTAATGCAATTTTTCTGTTTCTTTATATAAAGGACCTCGGCTATTTTAAAAAATTATCCTCACTCCTAAATTAACCTGACTTTTGTTTTCAGCAATCGAATGAGCTAAGAACAAGAATGAGGCAGTGTTTCTAGCTTCTAAGAAACTAGATGTAAAAAATTTCCTACAGAGCCATCATTTAAAACGGCAAATTGTTCTGTTAAGGGGTACAGGTTGTGGAGTGTGGTGGGGACCAGGAAGAAAGGACAAGCCACTGAAGGAGGCTCCTCTATGGATGAAACCGCATGGCATTCCTTCCCACCAGCTCACATCTTACTCAATCATTTATACAACAATGATTATGTAAGTGCAGTGGGATTGCTGGACAAGTCAGGCAAGGCCCTCCCCATTAGGAGCTCACAGTCTAGTGGAAGCCAAACAGGTAAACTAGACGATTCCAGTAATTCATTCATTCCACGAAGAATTTTCATTTTTTAATAAATAACCATTGAGTCTTTACCAAGAATCATTATTGAGCAAGACAGGCAAGATCCTTGCCCTCAAGGGCTTATGTTTGCGTGGAAGTTAAACAAACGATGATCTCAAAGAGTGAGAAGTGCTAAGAAAAATACAACAGGCTATGTAACAGAGGATCTAAGGCTAGAGGAACTGCCAAGCTGATGGAGGGCGATGAAGTATAAGGGCTCTCTGGGCGGGGGAATGGGATGACACTTGAGCTGAGATCCATCCTTTAAGCCAGGGCCAGGAGGCTTTCCATCTCTTCCATGAGCACTCGAGCTTCCTAATCTCCTAACCTAACACCCTCCTTCCACTGGACACTAAATGTGCTGCCTGATGTTAGCGTCTCCGGGTCTACCTTGCGTATCTGCTCCCCGCCCAGGGGCAAAATCTCCGGAAGGCAGGTGAAATGGGATAGGAGATAGGAGGAAGCTCTTAGTATGTCACCATGAACATTTGCTCAAACACACAGGCGCAGTCGGCGTAAGCGGCCGGACTGAACCAGTCAACAGGCCTCAGAACCCCAGGCAAGCACGGGCTGGGATGGGAAGAGGTGAGGCGACCTGCCTGTGAGCCGAAGAACCGGCTGGGCCGGGCCCAACTCTGCCCTGACGACAGCGCTCCTGCCTACGCCCTCGAGGGGGCGGGCCGTAAGCCCTGTGCCGCGCCTGCGCAGTACAACGCCCGCGCCTGCGGCCCCGAGCGCGGCCCTCGAACTGCGCCGGCGCGGTGCGACAGGCGCTAAGGGGCGGGGCTCCGTTGCGCCGCGCGCAAGGCTGGGGCAAAACCCGGGCCGGGATAGGGCGTGGGGCAGCGCGTCGGGACGTCCCTCGCGTCGGGCCCGACGGCGCGTGCGCACTGGATGGCCGGCTGGGCGGCTGAGGGGCGGGGCGGGGGCAAGAGTGGCCTCTTTGCCTCATTTGTGCCCTAACGCCGCCCGGACACCGTGCTGGCCGCCGACACCATGAAGATCTGGACTTCGGAGCACGTCTTTGAGTAAGTTTGGGGGTAGGAGCAGGTCGGCGGGGGTCACGGGGCAACTGGGGGTAGGAGGGTAGGTTGGGCCCGGAGTCGCGGCGAGGCCCCGGCGCACTTCAAGAAGCTTCTGGGCGTCGGGCCTAGTGTGGGGAGCTGGGCCCGAGCGCCTCGGAGCCCGGGGCGTGGGGTCCAAGGTCACGACCCTGGGGACACCCCAGAAATGGGCTCCCAGGGGACACGGCCGGACGGGAGGGGACTGGGGATGGGGCCCTTGCGGCCTTCCTCTGGGGGACGCCCCCTCGGGTGGCAGGGGCGGCGCCGAACACGAGGTCCTTGACAGCCCCGTAGGCCCGAGGATCCTGGAGAAAGGCGTGGACTGTCGAGATTCTGGTCGCCCCGCCACCTTCAGGTAGAGTTTCTTAACCTCGGAATGTGAATTGAGGGTGAGCTCAGGCGACCAGGAAGTGGAACTTTTTCCAGCAGCTTCGTGCCTTGAGGAATTGCAATTTATGGCCTTGGAATTGGAGTCCAAGGTACAGCCCTGACTCTGACAAGCTGTGTGACCTTGGGTTACCCATTTCCGTCGTCTGAGACATGGAAGATGACGGTGTTGTCAGGGCCTGACAGCACTGAGATGTCTCTGAGGCCATGTTCATTAACATCTCCTGGTTAGGGGGAAATGTTTACTAAGGAAAAAGGTCTTAAACCAGTTGGATGTTGAGAATTAAATTATTTGCTGCTTCCATGATTCATTGTGCAGAAGAACCATGCCTTGAATCCCCTGTATCGTTTTTGCCTGAACAAATTGTTGATCGATTATCTCATCACTGTTTATTGACTAATAATTTTTCCTCTCACCGGTTTGAAATGCTGCCTTCATCCTAAAACACTGCTGTGATTTATATTTTAATCCATTTCTGAGCTGTCTGCCCTATTTGACTGATCTTGCTATTGTTGCCACACTGTTTTAATTTTTATAGCTTTGGTAGTATGTTTTAGTGTAACCATTTGGTTTAAAAACAAAACGACTTTTCTGAAGGCAGTGTTAAAACATGTTGTAGACTGTTTACATTCTTATCAAATCAGACACATGCAGGAGTTCGCTGGATCCTAGAAAGCAGAGAATGTTAGAATCAGAGGGAAAGTTTCTTTTCTCCCTAATGTTTACTATTTTTTAGGGGGGAGACCCTGAATTTGTAGTCTTTTTAATATTCTTTAACCAGGTCACATTCTTCTACTCTGTTTGAACCATTAGAATCATGGGTGGTTTCTTCTTTGCAGTTTTCTTCTGGGTTTAAATGCTTAAGTTTTTTCCACTGTGTCTTATAACTTTCTTCCTTAACACTCTTCTCCCTAGGTTGTTCCCCACCCCTCCTCTTCACTCATTCTGCCCTTTTCTTTAATGTTTCCCTCTCTTTTTCCCCTTCAGTGTAAATGCTCAGTGAAATTCTGCTATTGGCCTTCTTGCATTTCATCAGAGATTCTTAATTTTTCTCTTGTTGCAGACTTCTCTGAAATTTGATGAAGGCTCTGAGACTCTGCTCCCAGAACATAGACATACTCACATAAATGCTCTGTATGTTCTGGGAGAAGCCCTGATTCTCCCCAGATAATCTGACTTCTTGATCAAGGTCCCAGCTGATACATACACATTTCCAGCAGCCAAATCTGTACCTAGGGCTCCAGCCTCTCTTGACCTTCAAATCCTTATTTTCAGGTTTCAGCAGCGTGTCTCTGCTCCAGTGTTCTGCGGGCTTTTCAAACTCAGCATCCCTGAAAATGAAGTTGTTTATCTCCGCTCTCAAATTTTACACTTTTCCTATGTTTCCCATCTTAAGGATGTTACTAACCAACATCTAAGTCATCTTAGATGACTTTCTGTGTCTTTCCCATCTTTGAGTTGCCAGACTTCCTTCTGAGGCCTAGCATGTAGTTGGTATCTAGTTGAAGTCATTCATTGATTCTTACACCAAATATGAAAGCCCACTAGGCACCAGGCGCTGTTCTTTGGATCGATTCCACTTTGGTAAATAATCAAGACATCATTGCTGCCTCAGTGAACAGTGTTCCCACATTTTATAGGTGAAACAATTGGACAGTTCACCAGGCCAGCACCAGTTCCACTTATTGACTGCCCTTTGGCACAATCTTTGAATGTCTTGCAGTGTGAAGTCTTTTCACATGATTACATTAATTCAGTTAAAATGAATTTCTGGAAGATTGTTTATTGTCATATATATCCTTTGTGATTTTTGAGCTAGACGTGTTTTATAAAGCTAAGTCAACATCAGTGTTTTCAGGTTGGCCCAGAGAGGAGAGAAGTACTGAATTACAAATAACATACAACCATCCTGAAACCTTGCAGTTGCTAATTTTTTTAGAGGAGGTGAGGAAGAGAATAAGTTCCAGGAAGCCAGCTATCCAGAGTCTCTGACTAGATGGAGACAGGGATGGGCTCACTCATCTGATTCTCATTTTAGTTAGTTGCCTTGGTAACAGTCAGAGTGCTTGTCCCCTATCACTTCTTTTTGTGGGGATTGTTTAGATTTGTGAAATAGATTCGCTTGTATACCTGCACTTAATGCTGAATAAGGCTTGAGATTAAAAATACAATGGGATTCATTTCTGAATAGCAAAAATGAAAGCTTTAAGAGTAATGGTGGAATGGGAGGGAGGTTCAAGAGAGAGGAGCAGGTATACCTATGGCTGATGTATGGCAGAAACCAGCACAATATTGTAAAGCAATTATCCTTCAATTAAAAGTAAATTAAAAAAAAAAAAAGGTTTTGGTTGTCCAGGGTTTTGCGAAGCGAGTGGGGTTGAGATTTTTCTTCTGTCCACAAAAAGTTATTAGGCTTAGTTCTCTGAAAAGTTAAAATAGATTAGTACCTACTTGTTTTGCTTTTAGAAAAATAAAAAGCCGTGCTGTGTCGTTTATCAGTAAGTGAAGTTTGAAACACCATCTCCAGATCTTGTCTTTCTTTCAGTGAAGATGTAGAATCAGTCACTTTTAATGCTCATTGTAATTAGTCAGAGGCTCACTTGAAAGGGGTATCTTTTGTATAAGTATATTGTTCAGGTAAACTGTGAAGAGAACAAATGCACATTATGTTGTAAATCACCCAAGTACACGTGTTTTTCCAGTAATATAAAGATGCTGCAAGTTCCATGATGCTGTTGCCATCTTAATCCTTCATAAGCAAAGGCTGATGAAGAGAGACTATTAGAAAATGGCACATTGCTGCTGCTGCTGCTGCTAAGTTGCTTCAGTCGTGTCCGACTCTGTGCAACCCCATAGACAGCAGCCCACCAGGCTCCCCCGTCCCTGGGATTCTCCAGGCAAGAACACTGGAGTGGGTTGCCAGTTCTTTCTCCAATGCATGAAAGTGAAAAGTGAAAGTGAAGTCACTCAGTCGTGTCGGACTCTTAACGACCCCATGGACTGTAGCCCAACAGGCTCCTCCATCCATGGGATTTCCAGGCAAGAGTACTGGAGTGGGGTGCCATTGCCTTCTCCAAAATGGCACATTAGGAGTATCTTAAAAAAAAAAAACAGTATATTGAGTGACCTTTTCAAAACAGATGTCAGAACCACTCCTTGGAGGAAAGTAAAGAATAAAAAGATTGGCTGGAGGGGTCACAATTATTTATTACATTATTAGAGGCAAGTACATGTTTAATATGAATCAGTGATTCTTAGAAACAAAATTTATGTGTGAGAGGATACTGGTGAGTGGAAAATATGACTCAGGAAACTACTGGAGTGTTCTATAGGTTATTTTAACCTTGCAGGCATCAGCTGTGACACATAGCCTGTGTACTGAAAAAAAGACTGAAATCTGTACACGTCCATAATGTAGACTGAGTCCCCTGAAATCATCTTCCGGTCAACATTTCAGAAAATAATCTTCCCTAGGTAAATTAAGTAAACTTTAAGTGTAAAGAATAATTTGATGAGTTATATAAATGGTTTAATTTATATGCATGTTGTTAAAGGTTTGATTTTTGATTCGTGTCTGCAGCCATCCATGGGAAACCGTTACAACAGCTGCAATGCAGAAATACCCAAATCCTATGAATCCGAGTGTGGTTGGAGTTGATGTACTGGACAGACACATAGATCCCTCTGGAAAGTTGCACAGCCATAGACTTCTCAGCACAGAGTGGGGACTGCCTTCCATTGTGAAGTCTGTAAGTGTGCCTTTGTTCCTGAAGCAGTGTGACTGCTGGAGAGAAGTTTTCTAGATCACATTATAATTTCAAATAGGTGGTGGGAGCCAATTTGGAATGTCATTTTTGCATCAGTTCAAATTGTATTATAATAAACTTGAGTTATGAGTGTATAATGAATTAGAAATATTATTACAGTCTTCATGAAGTCACCTGATAAAACCTTCTGAAGGAAGCCAGCTAATGCTCTGTGATCTGAAAGTTTTATTCTGCTTTTCCTACCTTGCCAACAGCTTGAGCTATGGCAGCTGGGATTTGGTGCTGGTGGTTAGTGGGCAGCTGCTGGGGTCATTGGTGCTGCGACGTTAAGTGAGGCATAATCTCAGTTTGCCGTGGCCAGGTTTGTTCCAAGATCTGGTGCTTCTGCCTATACATTGGAAAATGTAAATCTGTGCTCTTTCAAGGGAGCAGGTTTTAGGGATCCAGTCTATCATGATGGGAGAGAATCCTAGTATAAGTGGACCAAGTTATCTGTAGAAACCCTCTTCATAGAAGGTGGGCCCATGCAGAAAACGGAAGTACATGTTTTTCACCAGGAATGTGCTAACTGCTTCCTTTGTTCTAACTGCTGCACTAGATGATGAGGACAAAGAAGTGAGCAGGGTTGGGATGGGCTTGGGGTCAGCGTGGGAGTGCCCCTGCATGTGCTGTGTTACCTTCATTGTGAAGTGGCTGGTCTTCTGCCTGGAGAGCAGAGCCACCGCATCCTCCCCCTTGGACTGCACCAGGGAAGCCCTGACAGACACTCTGAAGCTCTCCTTTCTCTCCATCTATGTTTCCCGAATGTCAGGCTCACTGCTCCACAGCAACCTTGGCAGTTTCCGCATCCTGCCTTGTCTTGCGTACGTTTTCAGCTGGCTGGTGGCTAAATTGTCTCTGCGGAAGGTTTTTGTGTCTAGGAGTCTCATCTTCTCCCTTAAGTGGTCCTCCTTTCTGATCTTTGTCTCATTCCTTGTGTTTTTTATGAAAACACATTTTTGGTTCAAAATACTAACACATCTTTACCTACAAATAAAACATTGATAACACTAGTTAAGAAATCCTCCTCTGATCACTAATTCCAAATGTTTTACTTAGATTATTGGTGCGGCAAGAACCAAAACATATGTGCAAGAACATTCTGTAGTGGATCCTGTAGAGAAAACAATGGAACTTAAATCTACAAATGTAAGTAACTACCTGGCTTAGTTTTTTCTTCTTTTGTGGTGGTGGTGGTGGTTTAGTCACTAAGTCGTGTCCAACTCTTGCGACCCCATGGACCGTAGCCTGCCGGCTCCTCTGTCCATGGGATTCTCCAGGCAAGAATACTGGAGTGGGTTGCCACTCCCTCCTCCGTTCCCTCTTGTAGTTGATACACAAGTGGACGTACACTCTTCAGCCTGGTCTAAGAAATTCCTACTCAGATGCTGGACCGTCTCTGCCTGTTTGCAGCCTCAGTGCTCTAATGAGCCTGCCTGTTACTTCTAGGAGATAGCATTCAATAAAATGAATTTGGAATCACTGTATATTATTACTATTATGGTGCTTTTGTCAAATTTATTACTTTTTTAATAAAAAGTAAGCAATGAATATTGAAAAGTTCTATTTACATAGTAATATCAAAGTGGTTTATATGCTATTTTGCATATTTACCCAGCAGGATTTTGGTTTGTGAGTTAATTTAGGAAATGTTTTTAATCTTGATTCCCGACATTATTTGACTTTTTTTAATTCTGTAGATTTCATTTACAAATATGGTTTCAGTAGATGAGAGACTTATATACAAACCACATCCTCAAGACCCAGAAAAGTAAGTGAAAAGTATTTTAACAAGCTTATTTTACAATATATTTTTATTTTTCTTAAGTATGAAAAATGAAAATTAGGTCATCCTGAAGCTGTGCCAATGTGTTTTGTTCTAGAACTATTTTGACTCAAGAAGCCATAATTACTGTGAAAGGAGTCAGTCTCGGCAGTTACCTTGAAGGGCTGATGGCAAGTACGATATCATCAAATGCTAATAAAGTAAGTAAGGCTGCTCTCACTTAACGTGGGGGGGTGGGGTGCAGGCTTGTGGGATCTTAGTTCCCCAGGTCCGCTGCAGTGGAAGCACAGAGTCTTAACCGCTGGGTCACCTGGGAAGTCCCTCCCGCTTGCTGTTCTTCCTGGGTCATTTCTTAGAAGAGCTGTCCTTGTGAGCTGAGCCACTGCAACATGACGCCATGTGGGCTGTTACTGGGTCTAGTGTGTCTGAGTTCACATTCCACCTGTAATTTCCACCTGTAACTCTGACCAGCCTTTCATCTTGGGCAGTTAACTAAGTGAGCCTTTCTCTACCTCAGTTTCCTATCTGTGAAGTGAAGATTAATTAGCCACCTTACAGGGTTGGGTATGAAGAGTAAATGAGGTATCATGGGAAATCTGGCTGGGGGCCCAGCATTTGGGGGCAGGGGAAGGCGAAGATGTGTGTCACTGTTGAAAGCATAGATTCTCAGCCTGTTTCTCATTATCATCTCCCTTCACCCCCAGATCCACTGTAGATATTTTCTCCTAACTATCCCCACCCTGAGAAATTATTTAATGCCAAACATTATGTCTACAGATTCAGAGATATATGGGTCTGCGTCTGTGCTTTATATATTAAAAGAATGAGATTTTTCCCTACTACCCCCCAACTAATTTTTGCCCCATTGAAAATGTATGATTTAAAATAAAGTAAGTTTAGAGAAAGAGATGCCTAATGCACTGTTTTATAACGTGTAATATCATTCAGCAGTCAAAAGATATTCATAGATGCCTTCTCTATGTCAGGCAGAGTGCTAGGCTAGACTGGGGAGACAGCGGGGAGCAAAACAAACGTGGTGCCTGCCCTCGTGGAACTAAGAGGAAGGCGACATTAATCATACAACACGGCATTAGGAAAGGAAAAGTACAGAAAGGTACGAGAGTGCTTCATGAGTGCTGAGTAAGTGGTGTTGCTGCTGAGTTCTGAGCGAGGGGTGGGTAGGCCGTGAGGGGTCTGCTAGGGAGTGGTCCAGGTGGATCAGCTGCACATGCAAAGGCCCCAAGGCCAGAAGCAGTCAGTGCTCCTCTTTCTGTCCCTCAGGGAAGTACACAGAGTCCCACGAGAGAGGGGTTGGAGAGCAAGTTAGACCAGAGCCTCGGACAGCATTTTGGTGTAAAATATGGACATAAAAAGAGAAATGGAGTTTGACCTCACCATCAGAAGGGGGACCATTCTAATCATAAAGTAAAACATGACTATCATTTAATTGTAGATTCTTTTTAGAACATCTTTTGCAAACAAAAACCAGTTTTAGATCAAGCCAGTTTCTCAAAGCATTTGATATTTGGTAAATAACGTTAAAGAAGAAAATACAAAGAGAAAAACTGTCCTAGTGAGGTTTAGTTACGCTTGTTCCACCCATTGTGACTTCCTGATGTGCTATTCATGCATGCCTTTGCCCTCACTTGGTTATCAGTAAACATACTGGATTTTTTTTTTAAGGGCCGAGAAGCAATGGAGTGGGTAATACATAAATTAAATGCTGAAATTGAGGAACTGACAGCTTCAGCAAGAGGAAGCATACGGACACCAATGGCGGCAGCGGCATTTGTGGAGAAATGATAATGGAGGTTGATAGATGGCACCCAGTTCCCCAGCTCTCTACAAGCTGGCAGTATATTTATTTGTTATTTAAAAAATACAACTCTATTTTAGGTAGAATTTTTTTTTTAAATAAGCTGAAGAAAAGCTATGTGACTTGATCAAACAGAGGTGCAGGGTTTCTAAATAAAAGGGATCAGCTGAAATTAGTATTGTCTGAAATGACTGATTTTGAGGATTCCAGTATTTATGCAAAATTTTAAGCTTTTTGAAAAGTATGCTTGGAAATTGGTATTGGCTGAGGAAACCTCCTTAAGGTAGAATTTTAAAGCTTTTCATGCATTGGAACTCTTACCTGGCTTTGGACCAACCCCAGAACCAAGCAGAGCCCCTTCTGCGTACGCAAGACTGCCCTGCTGCAGTAAACTTGGAGAGCTTCCATGAGGGAACTCACTGTTAAAGGAGGAACTATCGTTTTAAAAAGACATTAATTGTATGAAATAATTTGCTATAAACCACCATTAAAAATCACAATGCTTTAATTTCATACTCAACATTTTTTGGAGTAAAAATTATCACGAAAGTAATAAATGACTCCAACAAAAGTACATTTTATTGTGTTATAAAGGGTACTGTACTGATTTGCCAAAGTTTTGTAACTTAGTAAAGGTATTACCTTCCTTGGATTTGTACTTTATGATTTAGTATGCTGTATCGTGGGCTGGTTATGTTAACTGAAGAAATAAAGTCATTACCAGAATTTTGCAGCACTCTTAAACTTAAACAGAAGAACAGCTGTTCACATCTTTTAGCATTTCACATTTGCTTAACTTAAATTGCCATGTGTCAAAATCACGGTTCTGTAATTGCTAAAGCATGATATGTCAGGTTATTTGAATATAATTACTTTGTGAAGTAATTATGACCACAAAACATCTTTGTTACATGAAGAGCTGTACATCATTTGAAATTACTCAAATGATGTCTTGATCTGAAGCATAAATCCCAGGGACTTCATGTTTTTAATAACATTGTGTCACTGCGGGGGATGGGGGTGGTGGAGAAGAAAAAAATAATAGGGTGGGAAAAAAAGGCATTGGCCTAAAGCACCCTGTGAGCTGTTTTGCAGCTTTTATTTATAGGAAATCCTTGCTTTGGATGAACAGTCCAATATGTGTATTTTGTAACAGGCAATTAATTATCAACCACTAAGTAAGAATATCTATGATCCTTGGAATTGTTGCATACAGAGTACTGTTATTAAAAGGTGATGAGCTCTTGCCTTTATTTCACAGTACTTAATGTATAAACTTCTAGTCAGTTTTCCTACAAAAGAAACCAGTTAATACAGGTATATAAACCACAAAAATCATATACCAATTTAAAAATCGGTGTTTTTCTACTTAAAGTACTGTTTAGCTTGAGGCTTCTTAGGACATTTGTAAAAGCACATTAAAGCCAATAAGGTTTTTTATTATTTTTATAACATTTTTTACAATTAGAATAGCATTTCAACTAAACAAAACATTGCTAAATATTGATATTTAATAAATTACCCTGTATAATTTCTGGAAATTATACTTGTTCTGGAAAGTGTCAGAATAGCCTAATGATAAAAAGATTTCTAAACAATGTTATCCTGACTTTTTTATTCTAATAATCTATAAATTTTCATTTTCCAGTGTAGTTACTTTTAGTAAAGTAGCTGGTAGTTAATGGCTTTTACCTGTTAAGCATTTGAGAGGACTGAAATACTGGTTTTCATGGGTTAGAATTAAGGCTCTCAGACTATGTAGCATATTTTTTAATATTAAAGGTGGATCTTAATTAAAAAACTTCCTGTTAATAAAAACTTCCTTTTAACTATGATGTTTTTCCTGATTATAATTTCTTTCTAATAACTGCAAGGAGTAAAAGTGTTTTATCCTTGGAAGAATTCGCCTAATGCCACGTGCTGGAGCCGGCTCAGCGCCCAAGATTTAGATTCTAGGTTGGATGCGCAGCGCTTCGGCCCTCCCTTCCTCCGATGTCCGGTCTGCTCCCCTGGCCGGGCTCTGCTGCCTGGTCTGGTTACCCACCCTGGGCTGGCCTGAAACCCCGGAACTGTCGAGGGTCGGCTTGCCATGGTTAATTGTTAACTCGGGACGGTAGTGCTGGCGCGTCGTCAAGGTCCAGACCCGGCCGTCGGGTCCCGGGGCGGGAAAGGGGTGGCGCGCCCAGAACACGGGCCTCGACGCGGTTCAAAGTCCCGCGCTACCAGAGCCAGGTGGTCACGCCTCCCCTCTAGCCCCGGCAAGGCTACTACGGAAACCCGCGAGGCACACCTGCACTGGCAACCACGGCACGGGTCGCGCGCCCCTATTGGCTCACGGCGCGGGGAGCATTCTGCGACGAGGCGGTGAGGCCGTCCGGGAAGGCGGGGCGGGACTGGCAGCCTCGGAGCCCCGCCCCTTCCGCTTCTCAGACCTGACCTTCCGGCAGCCGGGCCGCGCGCCGAGCCGACATTGACAGGTCTTCGCGATTCGGCCCGACGCGCCCCCTCTCGCGACATCATGGTGGCGTACTGGCGACAGGCTGGACTCAGGTAGGGCCAGGCCTCGGGAAAGGCGGACCTCTGGGGCACGGGGAGGTACGGGGCGGCCCGGGG
Source organism: Bos grunniens (assembly GCF_055505025.1). Lineage (NCBI taxonomy): Eukaryota > Metazoa > Chordata > Mammalia > Artiodactyla > Bovidae > Bos > Bos grunniens. The sequence goes on along the minus strand of NC_141177.1, from coordinate 26,168,903 downwards.
TCGGAGGTCACGCCGGGCGCTTCGCGGATGGGGGTCGGCACGGCGAGTGAGGTCCCAAGATGGCGGCCTGCAGACGCTGGGCCAGGGTCACGGCCGCCGGGGCCCGAGCACCTGCCGGCACCTGCCGGGTGTCACCGAGCACCTGCGTGCTCCCAGGAGCGCCCTCGACAAGTGCCATGTCTTCTCAAGGACGGCGCTTCTCACCCGCGCGGCCTTTGGCCTTTGAATTGGACTCAGTTGAGGTTCTGAAAGTAACAGAGCTCGAGAGAGCGGAGGGATTCTCTGGGTGTAACCACGGTCACTGTAGCTGTTTCTTTCTAGCTTCATTAAAAATTAACTCCTGTTGTCAGGTTTATTGGTAAAACGGGTGAAAGCCCTTGACAAGGTGTAAAGAGCTCTGCCCCAGGTGAGTGGTGGCTCCTGGGAAGCCAGAATATGGAACACACTGGAGGCCACGGCTTCTGGTGAGATGGAGAAACCGTGGATCTAGGTGTCACACCTGGTTTCTTTGCCCGTACACCCGATTGAGCTGCTCACCTGGCTCAGGTTAACACACCTTGTTACTTGACTAGATTAAGTAGCACCTCCTAATGGTGACCTGTGGGTATATGACTGGGCAACCCAAGAGTTTGCTGATTTTCAAGGTCGAGGTAGAGTTCTGTAGGATTGGAGGCATGATGGTCCCCCTCAGAGGCAGCACCTACCACGTGATAGGTGGGGCAGACCTGCTCACCTCACTTGGTCTTTCATCCTCCCAGCCACCAGTGGGACAAATATTGTTATCCTTCTGCTTTGTGCTGTTGTTTTTACAGGTGAGCAAATTAGACAAAAAGATGCAAAGGTCACCAATTCCTAGGAATGGAAGCAAGAATCTGAACTCCTATCTCTAGTCCCCCAAAAAACAAACCTGAAAATATGAGAAAATAGTCAGCAGCAAACTCCCCTTCCTGTTTTCAAAGAGTGTTAAAAGTGAGCTTACATCTCCTGGAAAATAAGGTGTTGATGGGAGTCCCACGTAGCAAACAGGAAGCAGGCTGTCAGATATTTTGCTCGAATTGATGATGTTCTCTAAGGGCTTCTCAGTTTAACTTAGAAACTTTGATTGGGAAGTTATTTTCAATGGCAGACCTGTGAATCAGAATCCAGTATTCTGAGGAAAACCTTTAAATAATCAGAAGTAGAGCTCTTTTCATTCAAAATAGGTGTGTTTTTTTCCTCTTTTAATTATGTATGCTTTATCTTGTAAGAATAATAAAAGACAAAATGTTGAAATCAAATGGGAAAAAGTACAGTCATGTTATACCCTTTGTTAACATTTAGGACTGTGCTGTGGGTTTTTCCCTCTAATAAATCTATGCATCTTTTAGTTCAAATTCATATGTATTGAAGAGAAAACAGTGCAAAGAAAAATAAAAAATCTCCCATTCTAATACCAATGAAGGCTTTGATACATTTCTTTCTGGTCTTATTTCTCTTTGTATATATTCCTTTTGCGTCATTCATTTATTTTAAAGTTCAGTTCTACAATAATGTACAATGAAACCAAAAGTATAGGCAGGAAAACAAAAGCACAGTCACACAACCAGTCTGGCTGGATCATTGATTATTAGCTTTCTTGCTCTCTCATTTCCTCCCAGCTACATCCGATACTCCCAGATCTGTGCAAAAGCAGTCAGAGATGCACTGAAGACTGAATTCAAAGCAAACGCCATGAAGACTTCTGGCAGCACCATAAAAATTGTGAAAGTGAAAAAGGAATAATCTGTAAGTTACTGATACATTTAGAAAAAGAGTTGCACCGTAAGTTTTTAGAACGCTTTAAAAAATCGAATTTCAGCTCTCAAAAATAGCTGTCCATATTTGGTCAGTTGGTACATTTAGAGTTAGTGGGATGATAATTTGAGGCACACAGGTTGTAGAAGTCCCATGGTTTAATCAAAGAATGTCACTGGGAGGCCCTGACAAGCAGAAGTAATTGCCACATTGATTTTTAGTTCATTTAGCGAAGCTTAGGTAAAGAGCCATCGGCCATCTTATTTTAATTAAACCTGTTTCATTTGTCTACACAAAATCAAATATTTGGAGGATAAACTCCCAACTTTATAATTGTTATTGGAGTTATGTAACTACTTCAGAAGCTTGAAAAATTACTCTTCTTTAAGAGTTTATTTTCCCCACATCTGCTAGTGTTCTCAAGCATAAGGGCTGCCAGTACAGGCAAGGGTCCTGATTTCTTATCAAGCATTAAAATCATCAAGACCCTGCAGTGAATACTGTTTTGCTAAATTTATTATGCTTTCAGAGTTTGGTTCATTTCACCTCTGATGTTGGCATTGCAAAGTAAGACAGTTTCGTACAGTTGATAAGTTCAAACTACTAAAGTGATTTGATCTCTAAACCACTTTTTTTGACATTATTATTTCAAAGATAAAGTGAGGCAAATTACCAGAGGGATGTTTTTCAGATTTAATTTTCTTGTTTTGCTTTAAAAAAAAATTTTCAGCAGTAGCCAGGAAATGTGATAAATATTAATCCTTTGGCAGCTTGTGGTTATGAGCAGTTTTACTTATTGGAACTGTCTCCCCTAAGCATTCTTCATTTTCATTTTAAATTAGTAAATATTTTATTACAAGTCTGGAGATGCAGTGTTTTGAATTGAGCCCTGTTTCTGTTGGGGCTCTCTGTCTAATCTCATCATTCTGAGGGATGAGACCTTTAGGTTGGGTTGTTTTTGTTTTAACAGTGAGCTAACTGAGAAAAATCACCCCACTTCTGCCTGCAGCATGGCTGATCCAAACCCTGCTTCGATTGCCCTCAACCTTGCGATGTCCTTGGGGCCAGGAAGTAGGGTTTGGCTCCAGTAAACAGCACAGTGACCACTGTCTATACCTTGTACAGGGAATGAGTCCCCACTGCCTCAACGTCTTCTAAAGACAGAGTGTTTCTTAACTGTGGGGAGAGTGTTTGGCTTTATTTAGCAAGGAAGTGCCTCTTTGGCTAGGGCCTCTCAGGTGAACCCACACTTTTTACATCTGAGAGCCAAGGTTTATCACCAGCCAAGTGAACTGAAGCCGTAATCGTATTATACAGCTCGTTGTAAGGAAGTTATTTCCCCTGTTTGTGTTGGATTTTTAAGAAAACAAAAGGACCAGCAACTTGGATTTTCTCTTTTCCTTCTAGACCCTGAGTACAGCCTGAATGCTGCATGTTCAAGGTGAAGCTGTGGGCACATATTATAGCAGATTGGAAACCATCTCCCTTCATGGAAAAAAAACAAAATAATACCTGTCTTGTTCATAGATTGACAATGCCAGTGAATTAAAGTACAGTTCACTCTAGCTGTTGGTTTTTGATTTCTGTCAGACTTCTTCTTTATGGGAGCCATCTGCACGGCTGCAGGAATATGATAAAAGGAGAACAGAAACTTCTGTCCATCCAGTGGTTAGCACTCCAAGCTGCAGGGGGCATGGGTTCAATCCCTGGTTGGGGAACAAAGATCCCACAGCCGCCAAAAAAAAAAAAACCCAAAAAGTTAAAGGAAGAAGAGATGTCATATCTAGTGACCAAAGGGATCCAGGAGACATTTTGAAAATGTCTCAAAATAGTGCTCTTTTTCATGACATAAATTGACAGAATTGGGCTCTGTTATCAAAGCTGTCTTACTCCTTATCTTCAAATTGCAGACACCATGTCAGAGCTAGTGGCCAGGGGTGGGGGAGGGGAAGTGGGTTGTCTGCTGGCCTCATCCTCCTTTGCAGGCACCTGTCGTATCCACGTGGTGCCACTTAGCCAGTAGACTAAGTGAGAATGATTATTAAAACATAGATTAGGAAACAAAATACTAAATTGTGGTATTCATTTCTTATCATGCACTTAAAACCTATAGAGGAGTACTTTTAATGTTGAAATTATCAAGCACAAAATATCTTTTACTTTGTCTTATAAACGAACTTTTATATCCTGGGAGTGTTTCTCATAGGAAACTAGACAAAACCACTCATTAACTTGCTTACAGAGTTGATGGCTGAGCTGACATGAAAATCTAAGGCTCTGGACTGCAGGTCTCAGGCGTGCTTATGACAGCCGTCCAGTGTACTTTTTGGGGTAATTCATTTACCCTTTAAATACTTAGAGATAAGAATTTTTGCAAGTGCAGTGTTTCTCTTTCTTTGAAACTTGAAAGCACTTGGCTAAATAAAATCCCACTGCAGAGTTAGAACTGCTTGATTGTTAACCACTTCTGGAGGATGGAGAAATACAGCTGGACAGGAAATTTTGAAACACTTCAGCTTCTGCCCCAGGAACGGCTCTCACCTTGATACTTAAGCTCACTATATAATTTATCAGGGCCACTCAGCCACGCTGAGGACGAGCCCAAGAGAACGTTTTTGTTCTTGGCTTCTGGAGAGGACTTCCTGCCCCAGACTCTTGACCTGTATGTAAGTTTTATCTCATTCTCGGCACAGGGCGTGCAAAGAGGAGCGGGGGTGCTGAACAGAAGCAGCTTAGGAGCCCCTTGAGCCCTGTGCCTGAGGCTTTTGTCCTGAGCTTTTGAAGTCAGGGCCCCTCAGTTGTCATGCTTCAGTCCCCACAATTAAGGTACCAGGAGGCATCTTTCATTACTGGGACAGAAACAAATGACTCACAAGGCCATGGGGCCTCTGATACCAGACGAATAAAGTAACTGATAGGCAAAGGGCTGAATCATTTCCAGCCAAGTTAATTGGAGATAAGTCATTTTATTCAGGAGGCAGATGGAATAATTAGAGTCGAGACTTAGGGACAGGCCTTGTGATAAGGAAAGGATTAAAGTTAACTGAGTAAAGGACAGATTCACTGCTCAGTAGAGATTCTGTGCGGTTCTTTCTCCATGATTAAAAAAATCCTGAACTGTACCATGAGGCCTTGCGTCACGCCCCACTGGGTAGCTGGCAGGACCACTGTGTCCAGAATACCAGGGGGCCTGGTCAGATCAAGTTGTGGGTATTTCACTAACCACCTGCGTGACTTGTGAGGGATTCAGTCTCCTCATTCAAACAAGGTTCTTGTGTGTGAAGTGAAGGAATCAAACATGCTCTAAAATCCTGAGTCTACCATCTCGGTCTTGGAGAGACCAATGTTGCTGTAACCACTGTACAGCTAAAGGAAGAGGCCTTTCAAAATTGGGACAGATTTCTTTTGGTTTTAGTGTGTGTTGCTTTTTTTTTTTTTTTAATCTATATCTACTTAGCTCAGCTGATAAAGAAACTGCCTGCAGTGCAGGAGACCCCAGTTCAATTCCTGGGATGAGAAGATCCCCTGGAGAATAGATAGGCTACTGCACTGCAGTATTCTTAGACTTCCCTGGTGGCTCAGCTGGTAAAGAATCTGCCTGCAATAGGAGAGACCTGGGCTTGATCCCTGGGTTGGGAAGATCCCCTGGAGAAGGGAACAGCTACCCACTCCAGTATTCTGGCCTGGAAAATTCCATAGACATGGGGTCGCAAAGAGTCAGAAGTGAAAGTGAGCAACTTTCACTTCACCAGACAAGAGTAGGATAGTGGGATGCATTTTGAAATATTTTTAACTACTCAACATTAATAAGTCTGGGCAGTTAGGCTCCCAGAAAAGGAATTTACTTAGTCTGAAATAAAGCAATTTAGCCATTTAAAATTGAATTTCTTTGTACTTTAATGATTACTATTGAGCAAACAATCTTTACAGTAATATAAATCAGCAGGGTTTTTGTTGGTGTTTTTTAAACTTTAGATCTGTATCCTTTTCTGCATCTATTTAATTGCCTTTTTAGATTTGAGAAAGTGAAAAAAGTGCCAGAGGAAGCATGCGTATAAATTCTTATGTAATCACAGGTTATGTTTCTTTTTAGCATCTAAAGAAGTTATGAACTCTAAGTAATTCAGGTGCAGTTTCTTATTAAATCTGCTTTCGGTTTTAGTGCTTTTTGAACCACAAGTAGAAAGTGTTTAAAACTTTATTTTTTTTAATTCTGTAGATAAAAGGCATGTCACAATACAAACATCGAGAGAATTTTTCTCTTGGTGCATATTTTGGTTATTTCCTCGTGATACGCACGTGAAGAGAGTGAAGTTTCTCAAAATGAGCTACTATCACCCACCCACTGGCTGCCCTATTACTGCAGGTTACAAAGCAAATAGGAGATGAAAACCCAGTTGCCTGCAAGTAGATAGTTCCTCCCATCACTGGCTGCCCATGGATCCAATTGGATAACTCTGTGGTAATTCTAGAAAGCCATTAAAACCTTTCGTGGATGGGATGGCAGTGCAATATGTCAGAAATAGGTAAACTGTAATTAAGAAGTTATGGATGATTTGATTACGCTCTTGTGTATTTGGTCCGTTGTAATGTGAACAGATTAAAATTGTGTAATGGCTAAAGCTGTGTCATCATGCAAACATTTATGGCAACTTCTGCAAATTAATTTGAACTGTAAAAGTTCCCTAATGAGACAGTGTCCTCCATAACCTCGAAGGACACTACAGCCACCGCTGCTTAATTCCTCCATTTCAGTGGTCGCTGGGCCTGCATGTGCCCTTTCTAAAGAGCAGGGTGGCTGCAAAGCCCCTTCAGGAGGGTTTCTGCATTCAAGTGAAAAGGGCATTTCAAAATAGCCTTTACAAGAAGAACCAAAGATGATGAATGAATTCCCAGAATCAAACATTAATAAGAAACTTTAAAGTATCTACATATATGTTAAGAGCTAGTTATACAGGGCACTTCCCTGGTGGACCAGTGGTTAAGACTCTGAGCTCTCAGTGCAAGGCATGCAGGTTCAGTTCCTGGACTGGGAACTAAAGAGCGCACATGCTGCACAGCACAGCCAATTTAAAAATATTTTTAAAAGGTGGCTATTCAGACATAAAGATCAGAAGACTGGAGTTGTCATTTTGTGGGGCTTTTTGCCTGGGTATTTTTTCGGGAAGGACTCCCACTTTCCTTTCCTCCCTTTTCCTTTTTGCAGTTGGTACGCTGAAGTGTACACACAATCTCCACAATTTACTAGTGGTCACTGACTCCTGTTTTCCTGTGTGGCTCCCAAACATCAAGCAGTCACCTGACTTTCCTGGAGGTCAGCAGATGTGAACAAGTGGGCAGCAGGCCATGCATTGAGAGAGAACCTACAGTGAGAGCCTTAACAGTCCCAAGATCCCAACAAGTACAGATCCCCAGGCACTTACCAGGGTAGCTGATGCCTATATAACTTAACCTCGCCTGCAGGGGTTCCCCCACCCCATCCACACAGTCCATCTCCACACATAGCAAACAGCCAAATCAAATCTTTAAACAAAGGGAGCACTTTACAGTTAATTCACCTGCCTATTAAAAAGAATAAAATCAAGCTTGTGCATAGAATACCACACTCTTCAAGACCCTAGTGCCTGTCAGTACTTCCCCCCCACCCCCCCTCCGAAATCCCCCATCAAAGCTAAGGCTGAGTGGCTGCAGGTGGGTCTCTGTGTCGCAGTACAGAATCGGCCTGCCTTCCCAGGGGTGACTTGCTCATCCTAATAGAAAGCGCTCCGGAAGAGCCAGCCTCAGGCAGGGCCTCTCGCAGTTAATGTTCCTTATCTGCCGGTTCCACTTCTGCTTCCCCCCCGATCTCCTCCTCTTCCACATCTGCTCTGGCATCTTGAAACTGTTGGTATTCGGACACCAAATCCTGGATGTTACTCTCAGCTTCAGTAAACTCGTTGATGTCCATCCCCTCACCGGTGTACCAGTGCACGAAGGCCTTCCTCTTGAACATGGCCGAGAAATGCTCGGAAATCCTGCCGAACAGCTCCTGGATGGCTGTGTTGTTGCCGATGAAGGTGGCCGCCATGCTCAGCCCCCGGGGCGGGATGTCGCACACGGCCACCTTGACGTTGTTGGGGATCCACTCCACGAAGCAGCTGCTGTTCCTGGTCTGCACGTTGAGCAGCTGCTCGTCCACCTCCTTCGTGGACATCCGGCCCCGGAAGATGCAGGCCACGGTGAGGTAGCGGCCGCGGCGGGGGTCGCAGGCAGCCATGGTGTTGCGGGCGTCAAACATCTGCTGGGTGAGCTCGGCCACGGTCAGCGCGCGGTACTGCTGGCTGCCCTGGGCCGTGAGCGGCGCGAAGCCGGGCATGAAGAAGTGCAGGCGCGGGAAGGGCACCATGTTCACGGCCAGCTTACGCAGGTCAGCATTGAGCTGGCCCGGGAAGCGCAGAGAGGTAGTGATGCCGCTCATGGTGAGGGACACCAGGTGGTTGAGGTCCCCGTAGGTGGGCGTGCTGAGCCGCAGCGTGCGGAAGCAGATGTCGTAGAGCGCCTCGTTGTCGATGCAGAAGCAGGCGTCAGAGTTGAGCACAAGCTGGTGCAGCGCCAGCACGGCATTGTAGGGCTCCACCACAGTGTCCGACACCTTTGGTGAGGGCATCACGCTGAACGAGTTCAGGATGCGGTCGGGGTACTCCTCGCGGATCTTGCCCAGCAGCAGTGTGCCCATCCCTGACCCCGTGCCCCCACCCAGCGAATGCACTAGCTGGAAGCCCTGCAGGCAGTCGCAGCCCTCGGCCTCGGTGCGCACTGCGTCCAGCACTCTGTCCACCAGCTCGGCGCCCTCTGTGTAGTAGCCCTTCGCCCAGTTGTTACCGGCCCCAGAGTTACCTGTGGGCACAGGGGACTCGGTCACACCCCTCTCCACCCCCACCCCCCCAGGACCGGGCATGGGGGCTGGGGAGGATGCACACCTCCAGGAGGCACTCTTGCTCTCTCCCCGGTGGAACCTTCCAGAAAAACCTACCGTGGACAAAGCTGTCCGGTTGGAAGAGGGCCCCCACTCGGCTGGATCGGATGCTGTCCATGGTCCCGGGTTCCAGATCCACCAAGACTGCTCGGGGCACATACTTCTTACCTGCATAGAAAGATATGAAGTTAGCAAACTTATAACTTATTTTTCTGAAGGTTCATGTTTCATCAAAATAGAACCTGGGTGAGGGGGAAAAGGCCTTCTAGAAAGTGTCTTGGGTAGATAGACTGGCAGTGATAGCTTAGACCCCGACAACAATCACAGAAATCTGTAAAAAGCTTCAGAAATCACTTCTTCCACCATTGTCGATTTTGTTTGTTCTCTTGCCAGTGATGAGGATTTTGTTCCTATTGGAACTGACTCTACTTTGTATTTAAAAACCAGAAAGGGAAAGTTCTCTGGCTGTGCAGTGGTTAGGACTCTGCAGTCTCACTGCCCAGGGCCCAGGTTCAATCCCTGGACCGGAAACTGAGATCCCACAAGCCACACAGCATGGCAAAAAATAATAATAATAATAATAATTAAAAAATAAAAACCAGAAAAGGAAGATAAGGGAAAAAATAAAATAATAAAAACCAGAAAGGAAGGTCAGGGTCTAAACAGTCTGTGTTGGCAGCGTGGCCCTCCAGTGACCAGAGACAGCCTTGCCCGGGCTACCCTTTGTAGCTCTCAGAACATCACCCGCAGGCCCTCCTTTCTCTGCTGTGTCCCCGGGGCTGGTGACCGAGGCCAACAGTGCGGCGTCCTACCATGGGCCTCATTGTAGTACACGCTGATCCTCTCCAGCTGCAGAGCGCTGTCCCCGCAGTAGCTCCCGGCCCAGTCTATCCCATGCTCCTCTCCAATCACCTCCCAGAACTGAAAGCAGAAGGAGAGAAGGTCAGTGTGCAGAGGGATCCTGCTGAAGGCCACGTTGGAGCCGGCAGATTGAGCAGAAAGACAGGAAGCAAGGGCTCTGGGTCCGCTTTCCTCCCTGAGATTTATCACTGGGGCCCTTTTCCCACCTGCTCGCCCCTTCCTAAATTTATGCTTTGTCCCTGCTGCTAGCCATGAAGATGAAGACTGCATTTTATATCCACCTGAACTGCTTCAATACAACACATAAAATGTCAAATTGGATTTCGTTTTTGTGAAATTCAGGCCCTTGTATACATTAATGCTGTTCTTTTAGAATTTCACATCAGACAGTGTATCTCTACACTTGCATCCTTACAATGCATCCAGATAGCAGAGTATAGATCCCATTAAGTGAAAATAAACTGAATTCTTATCTGACTGCACAATAACATCTCATTCCACTTTGTGGATTTATTTTCATGCAGTTTTTCCCAAAAGCCCATCACGAGGACACCTATGCATGCTTTTAAACAGCGCGCATTTTGGATGATCAGATATGACCTCAATTCAAAATTATGCATAGCCATTTTCTGGTAACTATTTGAAACATATTATACCTTCAGTCACATACACATATTATTTATATAGATATGTGCCAGGCTTTTATGGATACAGTTACTGAAATGGCCCCTTTTCATTACCCTGGAGAAGCACAAATATACATGAAAATGTATTCGTTTATGTTCAATCCCCAAGGCTGTTTTTCTAACCACATTTATGAATGATAGCTCTGCTTGGCCTTGATCTTATTAATATAAGACTCTGTTTTATAGTAAATTATCAGCAGAAAAAAAAGAAAGTTCTCTGAAACCACAAATTAAATGTCTTGTTTATACTTATGGATGATTCACATTGCTGTATGGCAGAAACCAACACAACACTGTAAAGCAATTATCCTCCAATTAAAAGTTTTTTTAAATACCAAAAAATAAAATCAGGAGTGAGACTAAAAAAAAAAATGGCTTAAAAGTTCTTATGGCCCCAAATAATAAGTTTTTGCTGGGTCTTTAACCATTAGGCAGCACATTTCTGGACCCAGAGCTGAGACCCTGCCTAGACCCTTCACTCCCTGCCTGGATCCTATCTTCACCTTATCTTCCAAATTCAGAGCAGTAAGGGCCCATGCCTCCCTTCTCTGTGTGTTTTAATTTTGAACGTCTTATCACTCCATCAAGGAAGGATGACATCTTCCTTGTAAGCGGTCATTTTCTTTGCCCCGGGTTTTAAACACCTGTATTAAAAGACTTTCATTTTTTCCATAGCTGCGTTAGTTACAGTAGCCAAAATTTGGAAACAATCCAGCTGCCCATGGACAGATGACTGAATAAACAAATGTGATCTATCTATACAGCTGGATTGTTATTCAGCCTTAAAAAGGAAGGAAATTCTGACATGTGCTACAACAGGGATGGACCCTGAGGACACTATGCTATGTGAAACAGGCCACTCACAAAAGGCCAAATACTGTTATATGTTCATGAAATTCATAGAGACAGAAAGTAGAATAGCAGGTGCCAGGAGCAGGGGAGAGGAATGGGGAGGCAGTGTTTAATGGTGTGCACCAAGTTTCAGTTTTGCAAGAAAAAAGGATTTTAAATTCAGTTTATCAAGAAAAGCATTTTGGAGATTGGAGACATGACAGTGTGAATGTACTTAACACTACTGAAGTAGATACTTAAACATGGTTACAGATGGTAAATTTTACATCATCTTATCACATATAAACTTTCAAGTTGTAATGCAATAAAGTTTTTAATGTAATTCATACTAGTAGAAGTAATTTCAAAATAGTAAAGAGAATAATCAGACAGCTGTTTCATAGTAGAACCGATCACTTTAAAATTAGAGTTGAAGAGGGCTGCCCTGGCGGTCCAGTGGTTAAGAATCCACCTTGAAATGCAAGGAACACCGACTCGATCCCTAGTCTGAGAGGATCCCACATCCCATGGAGCAACTAAGCCTGTGAGCCGCAACTACTGAAGCCCAGGCTCCCAAGAGCCCATCCTCTGAAACGAGAGAAGCCACTGCAATGAGAAGCTTCCCCCATCCAGCCCTACTGCAATGAAGAGTGGCCACTGCTGGACACAACTAGAGAAAACCCATGTGCAGCAGCAAAGACCCACCACAGCCAAAAATAAATAAATAAATCTTTAAAAAAATAAATTTTTAAAACTTAGACTTGGAGGTATTGGGCTCTGGTATCTGTTTTTTAGCATTGGTCAATAGAACCAAGTACTTTTTAGAAAAATGTGATGGAGGAGGAGAAAAACTTATATCACAAAGGATATATTTTAATTATTTCTGCTGCTGAACCCCCAAAATTTTAGGTTTACCACTTTGATTTTTGGTTGCATTCAAAATAAAATAGTAGTTGATCTTTTTAAACTGGAACATAAATACAGGAGGGGAGGGAAAGCTATCTTAGTGATACAGTGGAAAAATTTTCCCAAGAAATTTTGGAAAACTATTTTGAGACAAAATTACTGGTTTTAGATATGAACGCAGAGGTGATCAAAGTAAAAATGATTGACAGGTGTTTTATACACACAGAACTGTCCACAGAATTAACAGGAGTTAGATTTACCCTTTAAGCCTTTTCCTATGCCTTCAGTCTCTTTAACCACTAAAGGCGTCATTTGACATCAGTAAGTCAGACACTGGACAAGTGCATGGATCTGCTGGGCTCAGGTCCTCCCTGCTACCTTAGAGGCTTTTCTGAGCTGGCTATGCTATGGATCATGGACAGGCCAACACTAGTAACTGGACATTCCTTACCTTGGCTCCAATCTGGTTGCCACACTGGCCAATCTGGATGTGTACAATCTCACGCATCCTTGCTCTGCACCCAAGGATCAGACCTGCCTGGAGCGAGTCCCCAGTCTGGGAGAGCTGCTGGTCACCGCCACAAGCCTTACACAACTCTGGTCATCGCAGTGACAGGACCCACTGACCAGGCTGCCTCCCGCAGTGACCCAAGGGTGTGTCCAGCCTGGAGGCCCAGCCCCTGCCCCTCTCTGCTCTGTCATCCTTGTGAAGGGGGAGTTCTTCCTCTCCCAGCACGGAATATTGCCCGATCATTTCCTAGAGTTCAAGACCAAAGGCTGCTGTTGTGTGCGCTGCCTACAAGACTGGCACCAGGCCTCGGCATTGCATGGTAGACTCTGGGCACCAGCACTGGCTCTGGGCCCCCAGTTGGTCAGACTCCTAGCTCACTGGGGCGACCAGGACCACCTCCAGAGACCTTTCCCACCCAAGCCAGTTGTATAATTAGAAATCCATTTGTCTAAATGCATCGCATGACAGATGAGTCCACAAATTCCAGAGTATGAAGTGGCTTCACTACAGCCATACATACAACCAATTAGACATCGCCCCATCCTCCCTCTAGACTTGCCATGGCTCCCTCGTCTTCAGCTGTGCTTTTTCTAAAAGCCACTGATGGTGCTGAGGTGGAACATAGATGGACAGTTCTTATTTTTATGTTGCATATTCTAATGTTAATAGAAAAAAAAAACTTGCTAAGTCATTCAGTCGTGTCCAATTCTTTGCAACGCTATGGACTGTAGGCCACCAGGATCCTCTGTCCATGACGATTCTCCAGGCAAGAATACTGGAGTGGGTTGCCATGCCCTTCTCCAGGGGATTTTCCCGACCCAGGGATCGAACCTAGTCTCTTATGTCTCCCAAGGTTCTTTACCACTAGCGCCACCTGGGAAGCCCAATAGTAGAATGATAATAAGAGAAAGTTTGCTTTTTCAGCTTGGCCAAATTTGTATGGGTGACATGTTCTTGGGAGTTTGGGAAACCAGAATGGAGACATAAGATCTAAACTCTCCAGCTTGCCATCAAGGCCTTTGCTAACCTGGCTCCAGGCTTCCATCTCAGCATCCCCTCGAGACTTTGGTCTTGCATGGTCAGGGTTCTGGAATATTCCCTCCTCCACACTGGGCCGTGGGGTTTTCAGCCCACGACTGCTGTCTCCCAGCACATTGTTCATACTGGCGGTCACTCGCCCCTCCCTGACATGACAAGGCCCCCTTTAACATAAAAGCCTGTGACTGCCCCACCCACCTTTCTGCCCAGGACACAGCCTGGCTGTGCCTTTGCACCGCCCCCCCAACTCTGCTCTGTTGCCCCTTTGCTCTCGTCATGGGGGTCTCAGTGACTTTGATTCCTTTACCAAACGATGAAGTCCCTCAGACCCAGAGTCCCAGCCACGTTTCCCTGACACCCAGTGAGGGCCAGCCACACAGGAGATGCTCAGCCCCATGTTCCCAGCAAACGAGGCTCACCACCAGCCCCCTGCCTATCACCTCTCACCCTGCAAGCCCCAGCCTGACCATCAGCTCCTAAACCACATGCCTTCCTACACATTGGGAAACCCCAATGTGAGGTCAGTGACATGAGCAGGGAAGTTATCCCCAGTGGACTTTCTGGGAAAAATAGTCTCCTGTCCTCCCAGGAGGAGTTCAACCACAGAGCGAAGAGCTGAGGCAAATGCTGGGAGGGAAACCCACAGGTAGGGAAGAAGGACTTTGTCCCATGGTGCCCGCCGCAGGCCCACTCCTGTCTGTTGTCCGGTGATCTCACACATCACGTGCAGACTAAAAGCTCCATGACCCTCGGTCAGGTCCTGGACCAGGGAAGAGTTGCTGTAAGGGACACGAAGGAGACACCTGTGGACGTTTGAGCACAGACTGTGTAGATAGGATAATAACATTGCAGCCACCTTCTATTTCCTGAACTTGATCTTGGCCTGGGGACTACGCACATGCAAGCCCTTATTTTCAGTAGACACTTTGAGGTATTCAAGGTCACCACGCAACTTTCTCTGAAACAGCAGGGCAACAATGACTGAGTAACACTTGGAGAGAGAGGTTAAGCAAACTGGGACGTGTTAAGAGTTAGTGAATCTTTCCAAACTTAGAAATGAGGACTCTTGAGACATGTCTCTTAGTTTGGAAAGTTCTTCCTGCTCCAAGTTGAATGACCACTTCATTCACACCTGCGTCTGCTCCAGACTTGGCTGCCCCCAAGGTAGAGAGGAGACAGTGTAAATCCAAGAGAAGAAATATGCATGTGCTTAGCAGTATTTTTCACAAAGTAAAAAATATACAGCAGGGAGGGATAAATTCAGAAGTTGAGTCTTCCTTTTTTTTTTTTTTTGGCTGTGCTGTGTCTTAGTTGCCGCGTATGAGATTTATTTCCCTGAGCAGAGAGTGAACTCAGGTCCCCCAGCACTGGGAGAGTGGAGTCTTAGCCACTGGACCACCAGGAAGGTCCCAGGGGGTTGGGATTAACAGATAAACACTACTATATATAAAATAAACAACCAAAAGGACCTACTGCACAGCACAGGGGACTCTACCCAATAGTTTGTAATAAACTTTATGGGAAAATAATCTGAAAAAGAATAGATATTTATTAAAAAAATAAAGAATCACTGTGCTAAACACCTGAAACTAACAGAATATAGTTAAATATATATTAAGAAATATATACACACACACACACAGAATGAGCCTTTCAGCTCCCATGGAGGTCACCCCACTCCCCTTTACTCCTTCCTCTTCCCTCGGTGCTGCCACCTGCCCTCCCCATCCTCCCCCGGCCTGGCAGGCCCCTGCGTCTCTGAGGCTGGAGCAGGAGACAGACCCTGGGGGGTCAGGGACACCCCCCATTCCGGTGGCCCCAGAGCTTTGGTGGCAGTTTCCAACGCTCAGCCTTGTTTGCTCATCACTTATATTCCTGCCTTATCTCCCCAACAGCCTGAGAGTTGCTGCATCGCTTCACCTTCGAGTCCCCAAAGTGCCTCAGTCAATGTTTGCTGAGTGCAGACCAACAGCTGGGCGAGGGTGAGCAGCCCCACTCAGAAGGGCAAGCTTCCCCACAGCCAATAATGTGTTTATTCAGCAGTGTGTTCTAACGGGCGGGGTGGGACTCTCTCTTCCTTCCCTAGGAGGTGATCCAGGCTGACCGTGTGAATGGTTCCGGGGAACAGGGACGGTACGTGGAGTCAGCACAGACCTACTTTGGAAAGTTACAGGAGGCGGAGGGGGGCAGAGCTGCTGGGAGGGTCTGGGGGTGTCCTCCACCTGCGTTTTCACTCTATGTCGGAGGAATGCAGTCCAGCAAGCTGGGCGCCCCCAGCCTCCACCCTGGAGCACCCTCCTTGGGTCACCTGAGTTTGTCAGAATTCCAGATGAGTGCTTAAAAGGTTTTTCTGTTAATGGTGGCAAAAAGGGGGAAGAAGAGGAACCCTGTTTGCTCTGATTCCGGTGGGGCCAGCGGTGTTTACTCAGCCTGGGCGGCATGAGCTGTCAGGGGTGGGGGCTAGTTGGGGGGGGGCGGATGCCAGGCAGGGAGGCTGGGATTGGGGGCCTACCTCCCTCAAACCTGGAAAGCCCAATAGTGGTCCCAAGGCCTAAGTCTGCGGTAAGAACTGAGCAGCCCTCAACCATTGCACAGGCAGTGTTTTTCGAGTCAGCTTCACATGATGGAAGGCAGCGATGCAACTGACTGTGTAGACGCCACTGTCTCCTGGGCCTGCGTCCTGAGTGCCTACTGTGTGTCTGGCCTGAGCTGCTGAGGGCGCAGGAGTTAGCATGTTGGGGAGCACCAAGAGGCAGGACACGCAGTGGGGCTGACACCAGCCCGTCTCTGCCCCTTTGTCCTTATTTATGAAGGTACCTGCTCCCCTGGGGAACACGCAGCCCTCTGGCTGCCGGGTCATCGAGAGCCAGTGAGGCGGTGGAGACACAGTGGCTTTCTCAGGCCCCTGGGAGTGCCCCCTTCCTGACTCACAGGTGAACAGGCCCCCCTGGGTGACCAAAGGTCTGCACTTCTGCCAGGCAGAAGGTGATCCCTTGCCCTGAAGCACAGCAAGGGATTTAAAGCGACCATCCGTGATGAGTGACAAAGCCATCTTCTCCCCCAAGAAGGGCTGTGACAAAGGCAGGTGACAGTGATAGGCCCTGAACTGAGCTCCGGGGGGCAGAGGGCAGGCGTCCCCTGCACGCCGGGGGCGACCCCACACACCCGAGGACCCTGGAGATGATTAAGCACCCTCAGGCCAGCCCTTCGTTGTGAGGAACAGCCCTCGACAAGATGCTGTGGCAGAAAGCCCCTTCCTGGATGACACTCGGGTCTATTATGGGAACAGGACCAAGATGATAAGGAAAACCAGTGTCATCAAGAAACCCCACATCAGCTGCTCCCAGACTTCCTGCAGAGGTGACTCCAGTGGTCAGACTGAGCTCTTCGCATCCTCCACTTGGCAAACGAACTTCAAGTAGGAGAAAAACAAAGTTCTCAGAGAATTCATTGATTTCATCCGCCCTGAGCTTCCACTTCTGAGCACATCAAAGTTCCTTGCATAACTTAGAGAAGACTGGTGAATTACAATGTTTGCTTCTGATTCACAGGCAGAAAAATTTCCAAATGTCTTAGTAAGAAAATGACATCTGAGGGGCCATTAGGAGTGACTCAGCGGATGTGGGCAGATCATCAGATGAACTGAGTTCCACTTGCTTGTACTCTCTTCCTCGTGCATTCTCCTACTGTAAAAGAAAGTTCTGGGAGAATGAATAAGTAACTGCAAGAAGAGAAAAAGTAACCAAGAAACTAGTTACTGTTTTTCTTTAAGCCAGGCTGCCCAGCTCCACGGAAGAGTTTGAGACCTTCTCTCCCTTGGGTGCCCCACGCCAATGGCTCCCCATCCCTCTCCAGCCTCAAGTCCAAAATGGGGATGACATGCCATCTCTTAGGTACATTGAGAATCAGCGTCCTGGGCTGTGGCACCTCTTATTTGCAGGAGGAAACACACACACGCTTCCCGTGAGCCATCATGATTCTGAGGTGTACGGAAACATTAACCTTCTCGTTCATATCTCTCCCATCTCCCAAGGTGTGCAGCTCCTGACAAGCCATGTTCAGTGGCAGAAAGAGAGATAAGCACAACACGGATGAAATCAAACAAAAATATATATTTCCTCAAGCCCAGTGTTTGTCCAAGCAACCTCTGCTGTACAAGCCTCAGAAATCTATTTGTTTAGCCAACAAATGTTGGCTGAATACTCTTTGAGGAACTCAGAAGAGCTTGAAGGACCTCAGAAATGTGGGAAATGTGGTTCCTGCTCTCCAGGGAGGAGAGACTCACGTGCCAAACCTCCCTTCCGTGCCCTTTACCAAGTGCTCTGCCACCACCTCTCTTGCTGCACCCACCTCCAGTCAAAGGTCCGTAGAGTCAAAGCTGTGGTTTTCCAGTAGTCATGTACGGATATCACAGTTGAACCATAAAGAAGGCTGAGTGCCAAAGAGTTGATGCTTTCAAGTTGTGGTGCTGGAGAAGACTCTTCAGAGTCCCTTGGACAGAAAGGAGATCAAACCAGTCAGCCCTAAAGGAAATCAACCCTGAATATTCGTTGGAAGGACTGATGCTGAAGCTCCAATACTTTGGCTACCTGATGCGAAGGGCCAACTCATTGGAAAAACCCCGGATGCTGGAAAAGATTGAGGGCAGGAGGGGAAGGGGGGTGTGGACAGAGGATGAGATGGTCAGAAGGCATCACCGACTCAATGGACGTGAATCTGAGCAAGTTCCTGGAGATAGTGAAGGACAGAGGAGCCTGGTGTGCTGCAGTCCATGGGGTCACAAAGAGTCGGACACAACTTAGTGACTGAACAAGTCAGGGGATGATTCTTTCATTTGGCGGAAGAGACTGAAGCTCAGAGAGGGACCTGACTGGTTGACACGTGTTCCAGGATGACACGGCAGAACCAGAGATGGTTCTAAAAAGATGATTCCGGGTGTGGAGAGGCAGGTCGGCCAGACAGCCTTTAGCCAGGCCTCCTCCTCACCTCTGGTCCATAACTGGGTCCTGCCAGCGCTGCCACCCATCTCAGCATCTCTCCAGCAGAATCAGTGACCCACCAGCAGCAGCAGCAGCTCTCCTGCCCACAACCGCAATAGCCTCTAACTGACCACCACCCCCCAGCCTTCCATCCTACCATCCTTCCTCCCAGAGGGAGCTCATAGAGCATAAAGACCTCACCACTGCTCCCCAGGAAACCAGCAGCCACCAGGGTAAAACCACCCCTCTCACCGCAGCTGATATATTGTTCCGATTGATGGGGAAACCCCTGGGGTGGGTGGGGAGCAGGGAGGGAGCCAAAGGAGGCGGAGACACAGGCCTGACCCAGGGAGGGAGGGACAAGGGAGGGCTGGGTGGG
This sequence comes from Bos grunniens, assembly GCF_055505025.1. Lineage (NCBI taxonomy): Eukaryota > Metazoa > Chordata > Mammalia > Artiodactyla > Bovidae > Bos > Bos grunniens. Next base: position 26,149,984 of record NC_141177.1, on the reverse strand, counting down.
ACCTGGTGGCGGAGGAGGAGCCTTGCACTTGAGGACAGTGGCCTTTGGGAAGCAGGAAGCTGGCCTTAGATCCCAGAGCAGGGCAGCTGAGAGGTGCGTTTACACCCAGGGACCTTGCCCAGCTCCTTCTTCTCCAGCCATCTCTGAGGCCACTTGGTCACACCTACCCAGAGTGTCCGCCTTTCAAGGTCCTTGCACATGCTTGAAAAGTCCAGCACTTTCCATCAGCTGCGTCCTCATCAGTCAACCCCAACTCGCAGGATGGCTAAGAGAACCACCCTGGAGCAAACTCCCAGAGGCCCCGTCTCTGGATCCAGCTCTTTCTACTTGGACACTCTTCCTGTTTCCACATGGCCCCTTACTAGAATGTTCACTCCTGGCAGGTGGGGACTGACACTCCTGTGTCCCCAGGGCTGGGACAATGACGTGGCGCATCCTAGGTTCTCAGCATGCTTGCCAACTTCCCTTCTGGGTCCCAGAAGACTGGATCCAGTGAACGAGGCAGGCCACGCTCCAAGGGCTCCTGGGCAGGCTCCTGGGTGGGCCTGATGGGACCTGCCGAGTGGACGGTGGGAGGCATGCTCTGAAGGTGAGACTGACAGGCCAGTCTCACAAATGTGACCCCCAGGAGGCGAGTCCCCTCCCAAGCCAGCCTGTGTGACCAGCAGAGGGTGTGGTGGCAATGGCTTTTGGGGACCACATTCACAGCACAGGGTCAACGTGAACATCTAACCGAGTGACTGTGTGGACAGAGGAGCAGCTGCCGAGGGACCCATGTTGCCCACGAGCCAGACATGCCTCCCAGCACGCCAGCACCCATCACAATAAAGGCAGTATCCAAAACCTGGCTCAGCCCAGGGAGGTGAGAGAATAGGAAGTGTCTTCCATCTGCCGGTGGAGGGCAGGCAGCGTGGCATGAGCCAAGAAGGAGGAGAGGGCTCGGAGGCAAGTCCACAGTAAATGAAAACTCACCTGTGTTCTCCTTGTGCAACTGGGGAGGCTGGGTCGGCCCCAGCCTGGCTGTAAAGTGTGAGAGATTTCTTTATCAGGACGAGGGGACAAGTCAGTCTTATTTTTAGAAATGAATAGGCTTTTGTGTCATGGCCTTGCATCACGTGTTTGCCAGGAAACTTTATGGGGCAATAAAAAAGAAGAACATCCCAGATTCAAACCTGCCACCCATGAACCTCAGTCTGAGTATAAGTCTCTCGTCCTCGCTGGAGCCTCAGTCTCCCCACCTGTAAAATGGGTGACGGCATTGGATTCCCACCTCACAGGCTTGTGCCAAGGATCAAAGGAGAGAAGACTTGCCCAGACAGGAGTTGTCTAGGCTGACTTTGTATCTGCCTTCGGGCACGGCTGAGCGGCAGGGAGGAATCAGTTACTCAGTTACAGGCCGGCTCCCTGAGCCTCTGTCCCAGGCAGATAAGACGAGTCATTATCCACAAAACACCCTCCCGGACATGCAGAGCAGTGGCAGCGTCAGGAAGAGACAGAGCTTTCATATCCGCAGGGTCCCCAAACCTGCAACTCAGGTGTACCTGCTCTGCGGAGAGAGGAGCAGGTGGGCGGGGCAGCCAGTCCAGCAGCTCCTTCCTCTCCGCAGTCCCAGGAGGTTTTGCATTTCATCCGTGCACCTTCAGAGAGCTCCTGGAGTCAAACGCCCTCCGCTCACAGCAGTGGCCAGAGCTAGGGCCCCTCCCTCAACAGACCGCAGCCCTGAGGGACTCCCAAAGTGATGCAGCCAGCTGTCCGCAGAGCTGGGAGCCAGGCAGACGTATATCTGTGGACCAGAGCCAACTTCAGGTGGAAGAAACGGCCCAGAGGCTTGACTCCACGTGGCGTACGCACCACAGGTGCTGAAGAGGCAGAGCGGGTCACAAGAGAACTCACTTGCTTCTTCTTGCCTTGAAAGTTGTGGTTTCAAATATCTGGCCTCCCTCCCCACTCCACCTGCTAGATTTTCCCATCATCCTCTGAGTCTGCATAGCTTCCAGGGCAGGGAAACCCTGGTACACCACCACCAGTCAGCCTGAGAATGTCACTGTCCCTCCCTTTAACCTGCCTTCTCCAGGGCCCAATGCATGGCCACTGCCCCACTCTGCCCCTTCCGCAGACCCTGGCCTATGGAGGTTGTGTCATCAGGCAGGCCCAGCTCCAGAATGTGCAGCTCAAAATGAAAATGGGGGGCCTTGACAGACCAGCATCTCACCAAGTGCTCAGGGCCCTGCTGAAGTCGGGCGTCACACGCCCACGACACTGGCCCTGACCATCATAATACCAACGCACGTGCACCTCCTACGAGAAGCCCAGGACACCTTCCGAGCATCCAGGTCCCCCAACACTGCAGGAACGGAAGAGCTTATAACCTGGCACATCTCCACCCAGCATCAGGGATGCACTCCAGACCTCATAGCACCCCCCTGAGGGGGGGCCGAGGGGCCATCTGCGCCCCGCGTTGCAGCTCTTGGGCCCTGACCATCTGGGCACTCGGGTGGTCCCCACAATATTCATCACCCTACAATAGGGGGACCACTGTGGTCATTCTTCAGCAACTATGAGCTTTTATGATTTTTTTTAATGTTTATTTATTTATTTTTGACTGTGCTGGGTCTTCGTGTCAGCTCAGGCTTTTCTCCAGTTGTGGCGAGCGGGGCCTACTCTCCAGCACGTGAGCTTCTTCTCACTTCTTCTCTTGTTGAGGAGCACGGGCTCTGGAGCACAGGCTCAGTAGTTGCCGCTCATGGGCTTAGTTGCCCCATGGCATGCAGGATCTTCCTAGGTCAGGGATCAAACCCAGGTCTTCCGCATTGTCAGGCAGATTCTTTAACACTGCACTACCTGAGAAGCTCATATTTTTCTTTAAAGGAGACCCAAAACCCACCTCTTAGGAAGACCCTACCTGGATGGTGGACGTCACCGGGGTCACCCAGGGACAACCCTGCTGGCTTGTTTCCTCCTATGGATGGAGGACCCATTGGCTGGTTCACCTTGGCTCTGGAGGAGAGAGGTGAGAGATGGGGAAACCCCGGCTGGAAACTCCCTTCCCACACCTGCTGCACCTGGGGAAAGGGAAAGGCTTTGGGACCAGGCCCAGGACACAGGCTGGGGCAAGCACCAAGGAACCAGCTTTCCAAGAAGATAAAGGACACCTCAGTGTATCGATAGAGGCCGTGTCTACATGTCACCTCAGAGACAGCCTCTTGGGAACTGGGACCAAGCCCTACTGGGATTCCATGGGCACCTCAGGGCTGCCAAGGGCAGCCACAGAAATGGCTGGAGGTCCGAAAGGCAGCTACTGTGATTTCTGTGTGCAGGCTTGGTGCCAGCAGAGCAAAAGACAGGGACCAGGGGGAGGTGTCCATGTGGTAAGAGCAGGGTCCCCACATCAGAGCACCCTATACCAACACTGGACCCTAGGACAAAAAGCCTGAACCCTTTTCTCCCAAGACCAGGGAGGCCATTCTGCGGCCAGCTCAGGTGACCACCAGTCACGAGGAGCCGGAGGAGGAGGGAACTCTTGAGTTATGAAACCCAGGCCCCTGGGGTCGCACTTCTGCTTTCGGTTGTTTGAAAACGAAATGCTTTGTTAGCAGAAACCTCCCCAGGCAGCTTTGGAAGTTGGCAGGGAGAAAGAAGATTCAGGCTCCAAGTGAGATTTTCCTTGAGGGGCCTTTTCTAGAAGGATTCAGTCTTCCTTCTCTATGTTGGGGCAACGTCTCTCCAGAAAGAGTCTCGGCCTCAGGGAAAGCTAGGGTGCTCAGGTGCTCGGTCATATCTGACTCTTTTGCAACCCCTGGGACTGTAGCCTGCCAAGCTCCTTTGTCAATGGGATTCTCCAGGGAAGAATACTGGAGTGGGTTGCCATGCCCTCCTCCATCAGGAAGCTAGAATAGGGTGCAGTTCTTCAGAGAGACCCCTGCCCATCATCCCTGGAGGCTGGACCCAGGCGGGATGCGGGGATCCGGGGCATCTCTCCGGACCAAAGGGTCCCAAGACGCCAAGGCTGGGGGTGGGGGGCCCTAAGAATGAATGAGGTCTGACAGATCAGAGGCAAGAGGCAAGTGGCGGGGTCGGGGCGGGGTCCGCCGAGGCCTGGCGCGTGACCCGAGTCCGGACGGGCCGGGCAGCCGGGCGGGGCGGGGCCGGGTCACCGGGGGCAGCAGCGCGCCCCGCCCCGGGGGAGTGTCCCGCCGGGCGCAGACACCTTAAGGGCCTGCGGGCCGGGGAGGAAGCCTGCGGAGGGGTGACCGGCGCGAGATCTGAGTTAGAATTCAAGTCGGGGTCTGATCGCACCGGCGAGGGAGCCATGGCGTCGTCCGGGCCGCTGGTGCCTCCGCTGCTGCTGCTGCTCGTGCTGCTGGCGGGCGCGGCGCGGGCCGGCCTCCACTTCCGCCCGGGCCGCGGCTGCTACCGGCCTCTGCGGGGAGACCGGCTCACCCAACTGGGGCGCAGGTCGGGGCGGCTGGGGTTGGGGGGGTCTGCCCATCTCCCGGGGCTGTGCGCGCTCTGCTGCCTGGGGAACCCTGCCGCCTCCTTGGGGTGCCAGCAACCAGGGCGCCCTGCTTCCCTTGACCTCTGCGGGTCAGGGCCAGCCCCTAGGCTTTGGAAGCGCCCGCTTTCACTTGTGTGGGGTTGGACGGGCCTCACCCGTGCTGGAAGCAAGCCAACCTCGCCGACTTGCATTTGGGGCGTTGCTGGCCGGAGCAGTCTGGTTCCTGCATTGGGGGTGGGGGTGGGGGGGTGCCCTGCCAGCTGAGTCTGAGAGGGCGGGGATCTCCCGGGGAGAGATGGGTCGCCCCCATTCCCTCTCACCCTCCCACTGGGGAAGATGTTTGGGCCCCCCCACCCCAACCCTGGGAAAGGGGAGAGGTGCCCAGTGCTGATTCTGTTGATGGTGTCTGTTCCTAGGACGTACCCCCGGCCTCATGAGTACCTGTCCCCGTCGGATCTCCCCAAGAGCTGGGACTGGCGCAATGTGAATGGGGTCAACTACGCCAGTGTCACCAGAAACCAGCACATCCCCCAGTACTGTGGCTCCTGCTGGGCGCATGGCAGCACCAGTGCCATGGCGGGTAGGTCAAGGGCCAGCGAGGCCCGTCCAGCTGCCTTCCTGTCAGCATGAGTGGCTGCAGCCCAGGGTCGCGGGGATTCAACCTGGGATGGGGAGGGGGGTGTCTGTGTCAGGCCTTGGGGAGCCGATCTGGGGCCTTGTGCGTGCCCAGCGGTCACAGAACTGAAGCCCAGTGACAAACGGCTCCAGGACCCTTATTTGTCTCAAAGCTTGTGACCTGAGCCACTGGGGCCCAAACCACAGACTCGCCCAACCCCCTGCTGGAGTTGGGCCTGTGAACGTGAAGCTGCTTTTCAGGGTAGTTAATATTTGAAATGAATGCTTGTTCTGGGCTGGGGCTATTGAGAAAGGCCAGCTTTCTTCTCGTCTGGACCTTAGCCACCTGGCCACAGTGAGGGCCGGAAGGCTTGAGGCCTGGAGGAAGGGGACATCAGAGGTTCACATCACTTGAGCAGGCTGCTGGGCCTGCCTGGGAGGGTGGGTTGCAGACTTCACCCCAGCCTGGGTCTTCTGGCAACCCAGGGGTTCCACACTGAAATCTATGAAACTCCTCCCCTGAGGCACTGTGCTAAGCAGACCGACCACAGTGTGGGTGCTGCCGCTGGCCAACATTCCGCGTATCATTGAAGTTCCTGACTGCCCTGTGATTGCTCCCACTTTGTAGATGAGGAAACCAAGGCTCCTGGCTGAGTGGTCAGGAGACTAGGCCTTTGTGTGAGTGTGAGTGACAGCCGGGACCTGAGCCCAGAAGCTGGGCTGCCTTGAGGGTGAGGAGTGGGGTGGAGGGGGTGGGATCTGGACCCCAGGGTCCACCACTGTAGCAGGAGCACCTGGTAGGTCTCCGCGGTGGCCCTGCCCCATCTCTCCTGGGGGCTGGGTGGTACTTCTGACCCTTCAGGAAGGAGGAGGGAAGGGGCTGGTAGGCTGAGCCCCATTTTTAGCTGGGGAGGCCCCTGCTGACTGGAATGGAGATGGACAGGGCCCCTGGAGAATGTGGAGCCAGAGGCTTAACCAAGGAGCCACTGGGAGACGTCTGGGCTGGGCAAGCAGGCAGGGTGTGGGCGGCCTTGAGCTCAAAGCTCATGGCAAAGGCCTGGCAAGAATGGCGCTCACTGGCCTAGAGGAACTGAGAGGGCCTTTGGGGGGGCCTTAGGGTGCGGTAGGGGAAGCTGAAAAGGTCACCAGGGGCCCTGCGGCCGGGGGAGGGGCCTGGCAGAAGCCTGAGGGATCTCAGGAGGGAGTCACAAGCCAAGGTTTGCATCTGTAAAGGAACACAGTGCCTGGAAGGTCTGTCTGGTCCATTGACCTTTCCCTGTTCGGAAGTCAACCCTCCACTGACTGGAGTGGATCCTCCTGGGCAGACAAACAATGGCTTCCCCCTCCCGACCCTTCGAATGTCCTCCCTAGCAGCAGACATCCTCTTCCTCTTTCGCTGAGAAAACAGAAGCCCCCGAAAGGGGACTTCCAGGGTGCCGGCCCAGCTGCTGCCTACCACAGCTGGTCATAGTTCTCCTGCCCTCCCATCCCTGGGTGTCTAGCATCTGAGCCCCTGGCCAAGGCCACCCCTGCCAATGCCCACCCCTGCCCATCGCTGAACCCCACTCCTCCTCCAGCTGCCACCCCATTTCTGGGCTCTCAGAGGTGCCTGCAGCCCCCACTTCCTCTCTTACCTCCTCAAACACCTCCAGCCGCACCTCCAGCTCCTTGCCAAGGTCTCCAGCATGGGGCTGCCATGGTCAGGCCAGGTGGTCACCGCCCGGCCTCGCCCTGCATGATTGTGCTTGATCTGTGACCCCCCCACCCCAATGCTTTCCTGGCTTTCAGTCACGGTGGGCCCCTGATCTCTGCCTCTCTGGCCCCTTCAGACCCTCTTATGGGCTCCTCATCCTCCCAACTTAACTTCTGAACGTTGGGTTCCCAGGACCCTACAGCTGGACTTGGCCTTCACTTCCACCTGATGCTCTCCGTCTCGCTTGGACGCCTGACACCTCAAACCTCACTTGCTCCTCCTTTCCACCACCACCCTCACCCCCAAACCAGTTCTTCCCCGACCTCCTGATCGCTCCAGGAGAACACCTTCCTTCCCTCACTCTGGCTGAAGCCCAGAAGCACATCGGCCACCTGTTTTTCACCTTCAGACAATCAGGCCATAGGGCTGGGCTCTCCCTTCAAGGTATATCGAGGATTCTGCTGGAACTGGGCCCTGGCCTTGCTGTTGGAGCTGCCTGACCGGTCCACCTGCTGCTCCCCTGCCGCCCCGCCTCAGGCCTCAAATAGCTCTGACCCAGGCTGTCCTGGGCCCCTTTCTGTCCTGCTTGAAACTGTTTTAAGACTTCAGGCAGATTAGCCAAAACCCTGACTTGCCTGCAGACCCTATGTTAGCTGACTCCTTATTTGGTGTTGGGACCCAGCTTGGATGTCAAGAGCTGAAGAACGGGAGGGTGCCCTCAGGCCCGGCCCTTGCCCCCTCCCATGGGTGCCCCCCACTGTCCGTAGGTACCCCCCCCCTCCCCTCTTTTCCTGGCAGCACTGCATCTACTGCTGCCGTGGCCCATCTCCCCGACCACATGGAGCTCACAGGGTGGGAGCTTTGTTTTGCTCACTAAACAGGGCCTGGCGCACATTAGGTGACGAGCTGGCCGTGGATGAGCGGGGCAGGTGAGGGGCGGAAAGGGGAAGTGCCAGGTGTAACCCTCCGGGGGTGGGTCAGGTGCAAACTGGTTGGGAAACAGCAGTGGGGGTGAAGGAGGCCCTCATCCCACCTCCAGGCCTTGCCCAGCGTGCAGCCAGGATGGAGAACCTCCACGTTCATGGCAAGGGGGCTTCCAGGGTGAGGCTGCAATCAGTAAAACCTCGGTGAGTTCATTTAGGTAGCTGGTATTTACTGAGCAGGCTTCCCAGGTGATGCAGTGGTAAAGAACCCCCCTGCCAGTGCAGCAGGCACAAGGGACGTAGGTTCGATCCCTGGGTCAGGAAGATCCCCTGGAGTAGGAAATGGCAACCCACTCCAGTATTCTTGCCTGGAGAATCCTGTAGACAGAGGAGCCTGGCAGGCTACAGTCCACGGGGTCGCAGAGTCGGACACGACTAAATGCATTTATTTACTGAGCACCAACGATGTGCCAGGCAGCTTAGGAGCTACGCTATGCCAGCACTGCGGGAAGGAGATGGTCCAGTAACAACGGGGCTAAGGGGTAGGGCTAATGGGCGAAATGATGTCAGCTGGAGGGTCAGCAAGGCTGGGGAGGGATCGTGAGGGTTGAGAGCAGACGGCTATGGGAGGCTGCTGAGAAGGGGCTTGGGGAGACCTGTCGGGGGGAGGGGTTGGCCACGAGAGGCTCTGTAGAGGTGTGTCTGCAGTAGGGCCCTGGGGGAGCGTGGTCCCGGCACTGGGGAAAGAGCTGGGGCACTGCTGGTGACTGGCTGTGGATTCCAAAAGGCCGAGGGCAGGTCACAGGGGCGGATGTAGAGCCCTGTGGGCCCAGAGCCTGGGAGGTGACCCCAGGGATGTAGGGGGGCATGGGACTGTGGGAGGGAAGGAAGGAAGCACCTGGAGGGGGCTGCTGGGGGGTGGAGGACCTGGCTGCTTGCTCACTGTAATCAGGGAAAGAACAGGCTTGGTGAGTTCCTACTTGGAGGTGGGATCTCAAGATGTGGGCCAGCATGGATGGTTGTGGGATCATCACCTCAGGAGGTGGCAAGTGAGGTGGCCGGCCAGGGTAGGACTGGCTGTAGGGTCCCCAGGACCCTGCATGTGCAGGGAAAGGGGCGTGGCCACCCTCAGCTGCCTGTGGGGTGTGTGGGCCTAGGCGCGTGGGGAATGAGAAGGGTCACCCCACCGGCCCCTGGTCTGGACTCTCCAGTGCCCTAGAGGCGGCTGGTCACTAGCAGCCTTCAGGCAGGACTCCCCTGGAGCTGTCCTGGTAGTTGGCAGTAGGGGCCAGCATCAGTGCTGAGAGGGGCATGAGGAGAGAGCAGAGGCCCCACGGGAGGAGGGGAGCGCCCTGCGGAGCGGGATGCAGGGCCCCCCCCCAGAACAGCATGAAAGGAGGCGGGTGCCGACCCATGTGGCTGCTGCCCCTGCAGACCGGATCAACATCAAGAGGAAGGGGGCGTGGCCGTCCACACTGCTGTCGGTGCAGCACGTGATCGACTGCGGCGACGCGGGCTCTTGTGAGGGGGGCAATGACCTACCGGTGTGGGAGTATGCCCACCGGCACGGCATCCCCGACGAGACCTGCAACAACTACCAGGCCAAGGACCAAGGTAGGCACTGCTCGCCCCCTGCCCCCAGACACACGCATACGGGCACACGCACGCCTCCCTCTTCCCAGGGCAGGTGTGGTCCGGAGCCCAGGCCCACACACTTCTCAGGTCCTGTGGCCGGCCCCGGGGGAGGATGGGACAGAGCCCCCTGGGTGGGGCTGGGGATCAGGAAATGGGGGCCTGGCGTCCTTGTTGAGAAAGGACTTGGGGCAGGGTTCTCCATCCTGCGCGCACTGTGGCCAGGCCGGGCCCTGGTGTTTGCATCTGGCATTTTAGTGGTGTCATGGCCTTTGTAAGGGGAACTTGGGTCCAGGGAAGAGTGTTTTCCAGGAGCCGGGTGGGGAGAGCCGGCAGGCAGCAGGAGGGCCTGGCCTGAGAGTCACGACCCTGGGCTGAGGGCACTGTATGGACCAGTGGGCACAAGCTGGCCTGCTTGTGCCTCCAGCCCCTGGAGCTGGCACGTTCCTTTCAACCTGCTCCCCTTCAAAACCAAAGGAGAGAAATAGTCCAAACCCCAGACCCACAGTGGGTAGTTTTAAGTCTCCTGTCTGGGCTCCCTCGTAACCAGAGCACAGAGCTGGGGCCAACTCAAAAGGCCTTCTGAGACAGGAAAGGGGAGGATGACTTTTCTGCTGCCCCCAACCCCATCTATAAAACGTGTGCTCCTGCTCCTGAGCCTTCTGAAGGCGCCATCCCACGCCCACGGGTGCCTCCGCCTTGCCTCCTGGCCATACTCCCAGCCAGAAAGCATCCCCCCAGACTGGTTGAGTGAGTCTTGTTGAAGTGGTAGATGCCACAGGGGTCAGAGGATCAGAGAGAGGTGCCCAGGGTGAAAAGGAGAAGGGGGGCCCCTGAGGGCTCAGAATTGGGGACCCAGGTGGTCTTGGGGCCCCGCTCTGTCCAGAACTGGTCATGTCCGTCCTCAGCCAGGCCCTCGAGCCCACCTAGAACAATAGGGCCAGATGGAATTCACCGGCCCCTGGTTGTTTGCAGTAAGTGGTCTGGTCTTTGTGTTAGCAAATGTGGCCACAGATCCACCATGTTTCAGGGTGTCCTGGGCATTTGGTGTCCAAGGGGTGAATTAAACCAACAGCTTAATCCTCAAAGAGTTTACTGTCCTGGGGGGAGGAATCTGGACAGATATGAAAATTATGGCAGAAATAGGTAACATGAAAGCAGTAAAGAGTGGGGGTGCAGGCTCAAGGCAGGATGGACCAGGTGAGAACACACGAGACAGTATGGAGTCTTCCAGATCTAACAGCTGCACTTTGTTTTGAACCCTAATTCAAAATGCTTACTTTCCCCCCAGATGTGTTGACCTATTCACTAGCCAACAATATAATCTTATTAAAAGGCTGCTCCCCTTGGAAATCAAAGGAAATTACTAAAAATTATTAAAAATTAAGAATTTAATTACTCTCTATTCTCAGCTATAGAGTATTATGCAAAGGCCTTTCTTCTGGCTTTCAGGAAAAGTCGAGCTTTTGAGCGCCTACTTTGTGCTAATTAGTGTTGTCTTTTTGCTGAGAGCTGGGGAAGGAATGGTTACCGTGACTCCTGTAGCTGAAGGAAGAGGGTAATTAAACACCTGAGCGCAAGGTGATTTCTGTTATTAGCTAGTGGATGGCGCACTCAGCTAGAAAAGTGAAGACTGGGGTCTGGGTGCGCTGCTTTGTTCGCGTCTTAACGAGGAGAAGGTCTCACGCTGCCTCTCCGTGCGGTCCCCAGAGTGTGACAAGTTTAACCAGTGTGGGACGTGCACTGAATTCAAAGAGTGCCATGTCATCAAGAACTACACCCTCTGGAAGGTCGGTGACTACGGCTCCCTTTCGGGGAGGGAGAAGATGATGGCAGAAATCTACACCAACGGCCCCATCAGGTATGAAGCTGAGACCCCTGCCCTAGGTGGGCACGCAGGCTTCAGGTCGAGGGGACCCAGGTCATTATCACCCCTTTTCTTCTGGCCAACTTGACCCGCAAGGCTAGAAACAGCTGCCACATGAGTTTTCTCAAAATTAAGCTCAGGGCTTTCCCAGTGGCTCAATGGTAACGAGCCTGCCTGCCAATGTAGGAGACACGGGTTTGATCCTTGGGCTGGGAGGATCCCCTGGAGAAGGAAATGGCAACCCATTCCAGTGTTCTTGCCTGGAAAATCCCATGGACAGAGGAGCCTGGCAGCCTACAGTCCACGGGGTCACAAAAGAGCCTGACACAACTTAGCAGCTAATCAAAAGTAAAGCTCAACAGTCTATGTGCCCCTGGTAGGATTATTGGGAAGGAGGCACACGTGTGTGGGAAGGTCCCAGGGCGCAGCCCATGCTGCGGGGCTGCCAGTACAGCAACCATAGCGGGGACGCCAGGTGAGTAACAGCAGAAGTTTGGACAGAACCATCAGGTGTGAGTTATGTGATTTGTTCCTAACCGTGGTGAACAGTGGCCGCTGAAAGTGTGCGTTCTCTCCCTGCTTGCTCTCAGCTGTGGCATAATGGCAACCGAAAAGATGTCTAACTACACTGGTGGCATCTACTCCGAATACAACGACCAGGCCTTCATAAACCACATCGTCTCCGTGGCCGGGTGGGGTGTCAGCGATGGCATGGAGTACTGGATTGTCCGGAACTCGTGGGGAGAACCATGGGTAAGACACATCTACTGGGACAGCTCTCACATGGATGGTCTGGGGGGGTTTGTAGCTGAGAACTGCAGCCCTGAGCAGTGGGGCTTCAGGCTCCAGATGTGGGGCTGGGGGGATTCTGTCCTGCGTGGTGGGGGCAGGAGGCTTGTCTTGGGCATCTCAATGTGTTCAGCAGCCTCTTTGCCCCTACCCATTTGATGCCAGATGCTCCTTCTCCCTATTTCCCAGCTGTGACAACCACAACATCCCCAGACATCTCATGGCGGTGGGGAAGACCCTGGCTGAGGAGCCCTACTTTAAAAGTTTCCATTTAGCTTGCTTTATTCCTTTACAACCATCTCATTCTTTCTCTTGTCATATTTTCTGGTCTCCTAAGTAACAACCGGGGTTTCCTCAAAAATACTTTAAAAAAAAAATTAATTTTGGCTGTGCTGGGTCTCTGTTGCTGCACGGGGTTTCTCTAGTTGCAGTGAGCAGGGGGTGCTCTTCACTGCAGTGACTTTTCTTTTGGAACCGGGTTCTAGGCACTTGGGCTTCAGAGTAGTGGCGCGTGGGCTCCGTAGTTGTAGCTCCCAGGCTCTAGAGCTGACTCAGTAGTCGTGGCACACAGGCCTAGTTGCTTTTCAGCGTGTGCAATCTTCCCAGACCAGGGATCGAACCTGCATCCTCTTCATTGGCAGGGGATCCGCTCTACCACCAGGGAAGTTCAAAACACTATTTGATTTGGGTTAAAAACCCAGGGGAGTTACAGCAACTACCAGAATTTTGATTTCTGAAACCTCGTATTAACGATTACAGCTTCAGACACTAATTCATTATGATGAAATCCAGGGAAGATGATTTATGTCAAAGTGATGAAACGTCAGTATTTTTTATTCAATGACTATAAATGGGGGTGTTAATAGGTAGTCCAGACATCTGGTTCACAAGAGTCAATATTTTAGCTACATTAATTAGCTCTTGGTATACAGACCCATGTACCCACTGTGTTAAGGATTAACCAAGTTTAAATATTTCACGAAAGCGCTATCTGAACGGGGTCCTAGGAAAGGGGAGAGGCAGCTGAGCGGGTGGCTTGGACACTGCAGGTGCCCTGAGCACGAGGTGAATTGAACAGGGAGGAGAGAGTCTGTGTGCTCTGAGAGCAGATAGGGGAGGTAGGAGATGCAAGGTGTGCGGGGGTCCCCAGTCCTCACGCACAGTCCCACTCCTCACAGGGCGAGCACGGCTGGATGCGGATCGTGACCAGCACCTACAAAGGTGGGGAGGGCGCCCGTTACAACCTGGCCATCGAGGAGAGCTGCACGTTTGGGGACCCCATTGTTTAAGGCAGAGCAGCTCTTACAGAAAGGATCTCGAGAGCCGGAACCAGAGGGGATCCCATTGTCACAGGCACCGGGGTGGCGCTGCCGTGGTTTGAAGGAACTGGGGGTTGACGTTCACGTGACAGCCAGTGATGGCCCTGAGCACCGAGGACAGGCACGGTGGAAATGCCACACAGGCTGACATGGGGGCGAGCCGGGGAGCCGCCGGCTCCGCGCCTGCACTGGATGGCTTCCTGCCGCGAGAGCAGCCGGGAGAAGCGGGATCCGAGGGGCAGTGAACGATGTGACCTCCGTAGCAGATGACTTGGCAGCTGTGGTCTGGGAGGAAAAACAGCTCGCACTCACCACCAGTTCCTTTGTCACCTTGAAACCAATGGGGCGCACAGGGGGGAGATGGTAATTTCGAGTTGCCCAAGTGATGAATAAAATGCACACTTCACACCAGAACTGAATCTGAATGCTTTATTTACACATAAGAACAACATGATATCGGGATCCACGCCTTCCCACCACAGAAAAGCTTTTATATGTTCTGGGAAAATAAAAGTAATCACAATAATATGAACTAACCAATCAAATCGTGTGCAAAAACAAAAGTCAACTTTGAAAACAGTTCATCTGAGTGTCTCAGTCTCTGAATTCTACCAGGGCTGACGGCTGGCTACATCCTAAGGGGTCTTGGGAGCCCAGTCCACTACCAGGAGAAGTGACTACTGTAGACGGGATCCAGGGGGCAGTCCTGGACTTACAAGGAGAGGGCCCACTCCCAAGTTTTCCCCTTACACTGCTAACATTTTCCTTTACACAGAAATCCTTCACCTCCTCCCATCAGAGCCCATTTCCCAGACGCTGACGGGGCCTCTTCAACAACGGCTTCTGCAAAGGGTTATTCCACAGGGGTCTCCCGGAGGGGCCGGCTCTACTCTGGGGATGCTCTGAGTCAGTTCACCAGGATGAAGTTAGACTTGCAGTGAGCTGTAAGAACAGAAGGGACCTGGGTTAGAAACAAGAGGGAAATGACGACATGAAAACTGCAGCCCAGAGATGCTCACGCCAGCCTTACCTATGAACTCCGTCACGGGGTCATGTTCACCTTCGGTTTTAATGGTGCCAGCAATGCTATCGTTTTCCAGGATGGGGAGGAAAAGCTGCACGAAGTCAGAGGTGTAGGGGGGCGCGATGACATCCAGCACCTGTGGGAGCACAGCCTGTGAGCTGGTCAGAGGGCAGCAGCGTGGAGGGACCCCACCCGTCCCCACGCCCACCCCTTCTTCCTGGAGGCCATCCCAACTCCAACATGAAGACGGGCAGGGCTCATAAAGGTCTAACAGCTCCTGCAGATAGGAGGTGCCTGACAGACCAGTATCCACATCACTGTCATCACCGTGACTATTGCTGGGTGCAAGGTGACAACATCAAGCCCAAAGGGCACTGCCAGGGCACTGACCTCGGTCACAAAGTGGCGAATGAGGGAAATGTCAGTGTCCAGCTTCTCCAGACACTTGCGGATGTAACTGACCACGGGAAGCACGTAGCCCCGGCTCAGCAGGTGCACCATCCTGTCCAGGAGGGTCTTCTTCAACTCAAGCTGCGGGTGTGGGGTGACAAGTTTGAGAAGGGCCATCTCCCCACTGCCCAGCTCACCCTAGGCCACCACTCACCTGCTCCATCACGTCCAGCTGCGAGTGCTCTGTCTCGAAGAGCTTCACCAGCAGCTGCAAGACCTGGGGATGCAGGAGCTGATGGCAAGTGCTGATCTAGAGAGGCCAGAGGGAGCCACCCTGAGCCACATGGCTGCGGCTCCGGGCTCCCCATAGGCCTCAGGGAAGCGCCACCAAACACAACTCGTGGCGGAAAACAGTGGTTCCTGGGGCCAGTCAACTTCTGTCCCGTTCCTCATCCTCTCAGGAACACTTGATAGAAACTGAGAAGTCTACAGAGTCAACGAAACTAATTCCTTAAACGGAAACTCCTCATTTGGAGTAGAAATAACTAGCTTTGAAAAGACTGTCCTCTGAAGGCAGGGAAGACACGTGGGAGGGGAGGACGCAGAGCTCTTCGAGCGCCTCGCAGCCCCTACCTCATCCAGCAGCGCCAGGTGCACTGGCGTGTGGTCAGTCTGCAGCTGGAAGTACCTCGGCTCCGACACAGTCCAGTCCACCCACTTCAGCACCCCCATGGCCACCACTGGAAACCTACGGGGAAACAAGGCAGAATGCAAACACCGAAACCAAACACCTCAGTCTAGCCTATCACTTCACTCTTCGACATGCTCTGCGAGGGAGACGCCATAAGTGCAAACAGGCTGATGAGAGTGGGGCACCAGAACCCGAAACCCACGCTCTACTGACTTTAGACCAACGTCGCTGGTTTAGAAGAAGAAAGCCATTAACGCAGCACTCTGAGAGCTTGGTGGACTGGGCTGAAGCAAGCTCTTAGTCTCTAGTACAAATTAACAGACAAAAATTCACATGCCTAAGAGGACAGCTGTGCGTAAGCTTTCCTAGTGAGTGCTCACACAACTGGCATAACACACATCTATCCAGGCAAAATTCTGTTGGTCTAACTTTTACTTTGAATAGACCCTCTTCTTCAAAGCAATTTTTTAATTCTGGTTGGTCTTCCTTCTTCTTAGTCTAATTTGTGAACAGATTTCTGGCAGGTAAATATCTGAAAATTACTCATACTGCTAAAACAAAATTCTCTCTATATATTTACAGAAGAGAAAACAAATTAAATGAATAAGTACCTCTGAATCTTTTGTGATATATTTTGAGCTGTTAATATGAAAATTCAAACCAGCTCCTCCCCAGATAATTACATCTAGAACCTTCATCTGCTCACCGGATGCACTGATAAAGGGTGCTCAGCTCAGCCACGAGCTCCGACGCCCCCTTGTTCTCGTTGCAACACAGGTTGTGAACAGTCTCAACAGCTTTTGACGTGGACTTCAGCTCGTCTTTATTGATGCTGACACGCTTGTTCTGAAAACACAGCAAGCTGGTGAATCCTGATGGCATCCGTGTCCTTGAAGTCGGGGTAACCCAGCCTCCACCCTTCCCTCTGCAAACCCCTGTTTCTGAAGTCAAGTGTCCCTGTCACACAGCGAACACACACTGCAGACCAGGGGGACCTGTGTCTGTCAGTGTCCTAGGGAATCAGTTTCATTTCTTTAGTCACACTTCAGATTACAGTTTGAATTAGGATCATAGATGCGATGCACATTTCCTTAAGACACTGAGCACGTTGGCTATTTTATGCAGAAACACCAGAAAAGACATTTCAGACAGTAGTTGGGCCTGTGACTCTACAGCCAAAATTCACACATAACACCAAACAGAGGTGGTTCATGTCTCCCTAAAGCCCGTGCGCTCTCAGCATAGACACTACCTTCTTCCAGGTCTCCACCACGCTCGCTGCATATGCCAAAATGTGGATATACTTGTGCTTGTGGTCCTGGTTGATCCTGGCCCCGGGTTTAAAGAGTGACTGCATGAACAGGTCCAGGAAGGCGGGTACCCGGATCTGAAAAGAAACACAACTCAGTGAAAACGAAAGCAGGAACGAGATGGGGGTGAGTCCACACACGCCCACGCAGGAGTGCCAGCTCAGGTCCTTCGCTGAGAGTGCTCCAGGGGGCTTGAGGACTGAGGACGTGATAAGCACCAGGCAAAGGACAGGAACATCTCAACAGGCACGTGCACTCCCTAACTTGAAAGAACTAAGAGGAGCACCAACGTTCCAAAAGAATATACTTCCAGTTGGCATTGAGGGTGTCCCACCTTATGGTTAAAATGAAAGGCCACTCACGAGTTCAACAGGGGGCGGGTCCATGCTCGTAAACATCTTGAACAGGACTGTGATGTCGGCCGGGTTCAGGGCTCCCTTGGACAGCATGGCCCCAAGGGCCTGGCACGCCCGGGGGTAGGAGGCAGCTGTGCCCAGTGCCAGTGTGATTTGACTGGCGTCGTGGCCTCTTGATGAAACAATATCACATATCCCGTCATCGATAAGGTGGCTCCCTGCCCGGCCCTCTCCTACCTTCTCTCCCTCCCGCCTTTCACATTTATGCTTTGAATTGTTGGAATCTCTTTGTTTTTTCATATTTCTCTCGTCCACTGGTATTTTTTTACCTACTGACCCATGAAAACATTTGGAGCTAACTGGGAAAAAAGGATCCAGTGCAGCTTACGGGCTTCCTAAAAGGAACCATGCACTTTTCAGTATCTTAAGACTCCATGAGTAGAAAATAAAGCTAATTAGTAAAAATAAACTTTTATTAGCTAATAAAGCTAATCATTCTGTTCTGTAAAAGATGGACCACAACCTAACAAGCGGACCACTGAAGAACTGTTTCAAGACTACTGTCATCTGCTACTGATGAGTCCCAATATATTGGGAATAAATAAATTCATAAATACAGTGAATTAAACTGTAAGTAAATCCTTTACAAAATATTCATCAAAGCAAAACTTTAGAACGCAAGCTCTTTCCCAGCTCTACGGGTAAGAGGAAGTTATATCAAAACAGGAGGACCTAGGGTTTTCAGTTGTGGAAACAGGGCAATGGTGTGGGGTGAGAGAGCAGAGACACCACCTCTCACCTCTCCTGGGCGAAGCGCTGAACCTCTTGTGCAATCCTGCGCACAGCCGAGCCCCCCTGCTCCTCCTGAGCCAGCACAGACATCAGGGCCTGTGCGAACAGGTACGTGTGCTCCCCGTGGCACACCATCTTCTGCAGAATGGAGAGAAGAGCGTGTTTGGGCTTTGTGACCACAGCAACAGCAAAGGCAGATGGGAGTCAGATGCCAACAGTTCAGCACCTTCTGGGGAGGTGACCTCTGACCCAGACATTCTCCAGAGTAAAGAGCATTTTGCTTTTGAAAACACATGACCCCAAATGGCCTACTTCTAATCTGAGCCACATAAAGTAAAGAACTTACTGCAAACTCGGGGAGATTTTTTTCAAGGTTTTCTTCTCCTCCATCCAAAATGGTAGCTAGAGAAGTACGGAGCACTCTAGAAAACACCTCCAGCTGCTGGCAGGCTGTGGACACACTGGTGATCTCCCCTTGGTATCCTGCGTCAGAAATAAGCTACAACACGGAAATAAGAAGCCAAACACATGAGCCATGGTCACAGGTCCACAGGAAGGTGGATGATGGCGGGCTCTGGGGTGAGAAGGGACGTGCACTGGTTTTGCATTTCCAACTTTTACTCGGGTGCCCACTCCACCACTAACTAGGCTGGTAGCCCCAGCCAACTCTCCACCCCCAACCCGTGACACTTAATCTGTGAGACAGAGGAGACTGACCCGACATTCGTAAAGGCTCCTCTCAGAACACATTGGGCTCTGTAACACATTCCTGCCAAACCCTAAAACACAGTCCATGTCGACCCCAAAATATACACATTCTGTGCTTTTCTTTCTCAACATTTAACAAGACTTACTAAAGTGAAACGATGAAGATCTTTACCAAAAAAGCACATAGGACCTTTTCAGAGGGAACAGACCACCAACCAACCAACTCAAAGTAACCCTCATTCATAAGTACCTTTATCTTTTCTCTGACTCCAGGATCCTTCCTACCTTAACAGTGAAGTTAAGCATCAAACAGTCTGGGTGGGCTTCAGCCAGCTTGTAAAAAAGGTCTCTCCAGGTGGTGTGTGCAATCATTTGTTCAAGCCAAGCAGGGGTCTGATAACAAACAAACAGCAAGGTAAGAGGCCTGGCTCTAGCTTAAGTGAAGATTACATTGTGCCAACAATCACAGAGGAGTCCCTGGGCTCCTGGCTTCAGCTGTGGTATCCTGTGCAGGAGGAAGCAGGCCCAGGGCTGGTGAGGTCATATGGGGCTGAGTGGTAGAGCCAGGGGATGCCCTCCCACCTCCACCCCAACTTTAGACGCTCCAGCCTCTCGCGCCCCAAGCAGGGGCATTTAGCAGGCGATTCAGAAGCTGGGCCTCCCAGCCTGACTGCAGCCCCCAGCTCTCTCATGACTGGCAATGCCAGGTGCCGGTGGGCATGTGGAGCCAGCAACGTGCGCCAGGAGCCGGGGTAGAGGGGGGACGTTCCTCACCTCTCCTTCTTCAGTAAAGATAGAGTCTGCTTTGCGGGGGTCGAAATGTTTGATCAGTAAACTCTTCAGGTGATTTTCCACAGTCTCCTGAACCTGCACTGGCTCAACACCTGGAAGAGAATGAAAGCAACGAGATAGAGAATGGCTACTTCTCAGTTCATGTTACTTCAGAGAAAGTAGATCAAAAGTCCATGTGCAAATCATATATTACAAAACTGCTTCTAACCATTTAGGATTTGGAGTTTCTTATTAAAATTAATATTACATGTATTTAACATATTGGCAAGACCCCAAAAGGAGACCAGGGCGAAACAGACACAGGTGCTCGTTTACGTGTAAAGCACGGTGACGTCTTCTGAGGTTGCAGGGAACAAGGACAGATTGCCAAAATAGGGAGGATGACAGAAGAACAGCCCCCACCACAGAACAGATGCCGGCCAAGAGGCCAGAACCATGACAGCAGCAAATCGACTTGCTTCTGGGCAGCACTTACCCCACAATATCATCCCTACTCAAAGGAGCCGATTTCCAGTAAGGCCCTACTTTGATCGTATTAGCTAAAAGCCATAATCATACCTGGTCCTCAATTACCCATCATCCACTGCTCGCTGTAACAGACTTCTTAAAAATGGTACACTGAACATACACCCTCTAATTCTCCAACATGGCAGGAAACAGCTCAATGAGAATTACATTCGCAAGCTCTCTGTAAACCTCAATTATTCAATCAAGCAAATGAAAATGGGTAAGAAGTTCAATTCTTACTTAGAGAAGTCTTTATTTATTTATTTATTTGTTGCACCGAATCTTAGTTGTAGCACATGACATCTTTTGTTGAGGCATGTGGGATCTAGTTCCTGGACCAAGGATTGAACCCAGGTCCTCTGCACTGGGAGCGTGGAATCTTAGCCACTGGACCACCAGGGAAGTCCCTCTTACTTACAGAAGTCTTAAAACCAGAAAAACAAACAAAAGCTTTCCCATTTATCAGCATTATAATGATCCATATTTGCAGCAACATGGATGGGCCTAGAGACTTGTCTACTGAGTGAACTAAGTCAGAGAAAGACAAGTATCATATGATATAGCTTATATGAGGAATCAAAAAATAAATGATACAAATGAACTTATTTACAAAGCAGACTCACAGACTTGAGAGAATGGGAAGGGCGGGAGAAGGGACAGTTAGGGAGTTTGGGATCAACATGTACACACTGTTATATTTAAAATGGATAACCAACAAGGACCTACTGTACAGCACAGGGAACTCTGCTCAATATTATGTAACAACCTAAATGGGAAAAAATTTGAAAAAGAAAAGATACATGTATAGGTATAAGTAAATCTGCTGTACACCTGAAAACAAGAGAACATTGTTAATCAACTATACTCCAATATAAAATAAAGTTAAAAAAAAACTGATCCAATTGGAAAGATGGGGGTGGGGAACAGGCAGGCCCTAGGCCCCCCACAAAGCACCTGTCTGGATGAGCCACTCGGCCAGCAGGTTGACGGTCTGTGCCACAGCCGTGTAGTTCTCTGACAAGAGCTGGATAACGTTTTCTGGAGATCCTCCTGCCTGAAAATACCTAGAAAAGTGACAGACAAGCTGTGGCACTCGAATGGACGCAGAGGGCATGCGGACAGACAGCAACAGCGAGGAGGGAGGAGGAAGATGGGTTGTTCATGCTTTTAAAGTGGGGGCCCCTGGAAGCCCTCCACTCATGCATCATGTCCCTCTGACTTTACATGTCATCTCTGGGTCTCTTATGCAGCTTTCTCCTCCCAACGCAGCCAGACTTTCTCATGTACCTCTTCAGAGTGTTAAAGATGGAGGGCTCCATTATGTAATCCCGGGTAGAAAACTTATGTAAGCACTCCTGCTGGACCTCGGCGTCATCTTCTCCCTCTCCATAGTCATCCTCCTGTGGTTGGCAGAAAGAGCCAGTTTACTTTTTCATTACCACAGACACCCTGAAATTTCACCTTAAGCCCATGTAACGCTATCCACGTCAAGCATTCCACATTTATCATTTCATTTAACTTTCAAGTAACAAGTGACCAAGAGAACGGAATTGAGAATCATAACCAAGTGGGCCTGCAGCATGACTCCACGCTTGCGTAACGTGTACGGGGGTCACAGAAGTTACTGCATCTCATGAGGACACCTTATCCAGTACCTGTTTCTCTTTTCCTGAACAAAGGTAAGAGCAGTGCCCTTGCCCACTGGGCTGCTGTGAGATCCCACGAGCTGATTTCTGGAAAAGCCATGCCTAGTACCTGACATTCAGTAAGAATTCAGCATATTTCAGCTACGATTACTGTCTCCACTATTACTCTCTCTTATGTGCCACGGAAAGCTTCCCAGCAAAGACTGATGAAGCGGTTCTGGAAGATACAACATCCATCTGCTGTTTGGACTCTAGTCCCCATTCTGCACAGAAGTTATTTTAGGCCATTCACTGAATCTAAGGGCAAAGCAGGATGAGGATGTGGAGGCGATGGACTCAATGACCCCAAGGTCTGTCCAGCTTTAACACTGTTATACCAACAAGCAGATGCTCTTTGAACATTCACTCTGTACTGAGCACTGTACTTGTCACTAGGAAAATTATTGTAGTTTACAAACTAGTAGGAGAGACCAACCTCAGTGCAACTGACCCTTACACATTGCGGTAAGAGATGGGCCAGGGATCATTAAACTGGCTGGCTTTCTCTCCCTCCTCCACAGTCATGGTTAGACTGAACGTGAAATGAACATCTAGTCCACCCTCCATCGTGGGAGCCTAGTGGGGCCAGATCAGGATCGTGCTTCAAGTTCCCCAAAGTAAGCGTCCCCTCACTTTGGGGAGGCTTCCACCAGACAACTAAGCACACAGGCCTCCTTTCAGGTCCTGGAAAACTGAGCCCACCTTTGCACCCCTGCACCCTGGCTTCTATGTCTTCTTATGCCCCACCTGCCTCTTTCAAGGGAGAACTGTGTTTTAGGGTTTGGCAGGAACGTGTTACAGAGCCCAATGTGTTCTCAGAGAAGCCTTTACAAATGTCTGGTCAGTCTCCTCTGTCTCACAGATTAAGTGTCACGGGTTGGGGGTGGGGAGTTGGCTGGGGCTACCAGCCTAGTTAGTGGTAAAGTGGGCATCTGAGTAAAAGTTTGAGACCCAAACCAGTGCATGTCCCTTCTCACCCCAGACCCCGCCGTCAGCCCCTGTCTGTGGGGTCTAGGCTTGGCTCTGCTATTCAAAACAGCATGAGCCCTCAGTTTATAAAATGAGGGCACTGACTAGACAGCCCTCAGACATGCCCCAGGTGTATCACTATGATTGGAAGCCTTAATGTGACAAATACTAGGGCATTTTGAACAAATGCTTGAACCACCCACCACTGAACTGACTGATACCCTACGTGTCTCTCTTCTGGATCACCTTGGTGGTCCAGCATCTGCTAGAGTGGTAATGGAGACAAAAGATGTAGGTGAGATCCCCTTCCTTCATGTATTACTTTTCTGACTATGGGCAGGACCAGGTCCTCCTGTCTCACTTTCTTCATTTACAAAATGAGCAGAGTAATACCCAACTCAGTATTTTGTCCGTGGAATGAGAAAATGCATGAAATCATCTGACCAGCCCAGATTTTAGGTTAGCTAAATCTGACTCTATCCTTCCACTCTAAGCCTCCAACACCATGGAATGAGCCAACACTCAAATCTTGGAGTGTCACTCCCTGCTCCAACTCTTGAACAAGTCATGCTTTTCAGCAGCTCTCAAAGGCCCTTTAGAACCCACTGCTTCCACCAGACATCTAAGCACACAGGCCTCCTTTCAGGTCCTGGAAAACAGTGCCCACCTTTGCACCCCTGCACCCTGGCTTCGATGTCTTCCTGTGCCCCACCTGCCTCTTTCAAGGGAGAACATGCCGCTGCAGGCTTTTTTCCTTTAAAACATAACTTCGATTGTCCCACACACATCTAACCTTGACTCCTGTTCAAAAGGTAGGTTCCACCCTAGAAACTAACACAACACTAAAAAAACTAGACCCCCTGCATTAAAAGTCACTTCAGTTGTGTCTGACTCTTTGTGACCCCATGGACTGTAGTCCCCAGGCTCCTCTGTCCATGGGATTACCCAAGCAAGAATACTGGACTGGGCAGCCATACCCCTCCAGGGGATCTTCTAGACCCAGGGATCCAATCTGCATCTCCTGCACTGAAGGCAGATTCTTTACCGCTGACCCACCATGGAGGCAACTATACTCCAATAAATGTTAAATAAACAGATAAACAAAAGGCAGGTTCCTCGCCTCCTGCCCTCTAAACCAACTGCTTTCCAGTCCCCAAGGGAGAAGCCTGAGAAGCTGGGATTCAAACATCACTTCGGCAGGGTCTTCGGATCAGAATCAGGTTGGGGTCCCCTGGCCGAGCGAGAGCGCCCAGTTTGGGACCTGCAGCCCTGACTTCAGAAGAGAAGCTTGTGACCGCCCCCTCACCATCCACAGCAAACTTTTGAAGGTCAAGGATGGACAATCCTTTTGTCATTACTTAGGCCAAGGACTGACTGAATCAGCCAGAACGCCAAGAGTGTGGTTTACAAACAGTAAAGCACGTGTGAGAAAGTCCAAAGTTGCACTTTTCCCCACTCCTGATGCTGAGTTGGATTTTTTTTTTTTTTTAAAGTATGACTACTTTTTAAACTGTCTGAGCCCCATCCTTCTCTTTGGAGCTTGTGTTCGCCCCGCCCAGGGGGCTAAGAATTCCCCGGACCCGCCTCCGAGGCCGCCCCACGGTGGTCGGAGGGTCAGCTCGGGTGACGACTGGGGGGCGGCGCCCGTGCCTGTCCCTGCGGGGACCAGGTCATCGCCCCACGCCCCCGCCCCCAGAGGCGGCGCGGTGGGTCCCCGTGGCGGCAACAAGAGGGGCGGGCTCGAGGCAGGGGCGAAGCGCGCGGCGGGAGGGGGCGGGGCGGGCTGTGCTTGGATCACGCGGCGGGGGCAGGGGCGGCCAGCCAGCGTCGGGGACCAACATTCCTCGTCGGGGGTGCCCGGTGCCCCCCCTCACCTGGCCGCCTTCCGCCTCGTCGCCCCACTCGGCCGCGTTCCCGAAGTAGTCCTCGTCCATGATGGCGCCCGGCGCGGCCCCCGCCATCCTCTCTCGCGAGCGCGCGCGAGAACACTGAGCATGCGCACGGTGAACCGGCGAGCGCACGCGCGGCCCCGAGGCCCCGCCCCCTGCGGACGCGCGCCTCGTCCCCAGGCGGGAAGCTCAGGATCCCGGCGGAGAGGCGGGGCCAGGTGGAGGGGCGTGGTCGGAGCGAAGGGGCGGGGTGCAGAGGGCGACCTATGCGTTGCAGAGGGAACCGCTGGAGTTGATCCCCCAAAGCAACCTGGCTGGGCCCCAGGGATGTTGGCTCTAGATAGGTAGAAGTTTCAAACTAGACTCACACAGGGCCTGGTTTCTGGTCCCATGTCTTTCTCACCAGGACTTTTGGTCCTCTGAGCATCACTTTCTTCACGTGACTCCTGGGCTCAAGAGAAGGGCAACAATGGTTTATGATATCACTTATATGTGGAATCTAAAATAATGATACAAATGGACTTACAAGGCAGATATAGACTCGCAGACATAAAAACCAAACATGGGGAAAGGGAGGGAACAAATCAGGAGTTTGGGATTAACATATACACATTGAGTTCAGTTCAGTTCAGTCGCTCGGTCATGTCCAACTCTGCAACCCCATGGACTGCAGCACACCAGGCTTCCCCGTACATCACCAACTCCTGGAGTTTGCTCAAACTCACGTCCATCGAGTCGGTGATGCTATCCAACCATCTCATCCTCCGTCATCCCCTCCTCCTCCCGCCTTCAATCTTTCCCAGCATCAGGGTCTTTTCCCATGAGTGAAGCTGAAGAGCCTTTGGAAAACGATCTGATTAGTTTGCTGCAAGTCACACACCCACAGCAGAGTGGTGGGTATCAGGGTCTTTTCCAATGAGTCAGCTCTTCGCATCAGTTGGCCAACGTATTGGAGCCTCAGCTTCAGCATCAGTCTTTCCAATGAATATTCAGGACTGATTTCCTTTAGGTTGGACTGGTTGGATCTCCTTCATGTCCAAGGGACTCTCAAAAGTCTTCTCCAACACCACAGTTCAAAAGTATCACTTCTTTGGCACTCAGCTTTCTTTATAGTCCAACTCTCACATCCATATATGACTACTGGAAAACCCATAGCCTTGACTAGATGGACCTTTGTTGGCAAAGTAATATCTCTGCTTTTTAATAAACTGTCTAGGTTGGTCATAGCTTTTCTTTCAAGGAGAAAGCATCTTTTAATTTCATGGCTGAAGTCACCATCTGCAGTGATTTTGGAGCCCCCCAAAATAAAGTCTGTCACTGTTTCCATTGTTTCCCCATCTATTTGCCGTGAAGTGATGAAATCAGATGCCATGATCCTAGTTTTCTGAATGTTGAGCTTTAAGCCAACTTTTTCACTCTCCTCTTTCACTTTTATCAAGAGGCTCTTTAGTTCTTCACTTTCTGTCATAAGGGTAGTGTCATCTGAATATCTGAGGTTATTGATGTTTCTTCCAGTAATCTTGATTCCAGCTTGTGCTTCCTCCAGCCCACCATTTCTCATGATGTACTCTGCATATAAGTTAAATAAGCAGGGTGACAATATACAGCCTTGACGTACGCCTTCCCCTGTTTGGAACCAGTCTGTTGTTCCATGTCCAGTTCTAACTGTTGCTTCCTGACCTGCATACAGATTTCCCAAGAGGCAAGTCAGGTGGTCTGGTATTCCCATCTCTTTCAGAATTTTCCATGATTTGTTGTGATCCACCCAGTCAAAGTCTTTGGCATAGGCAATAAAGCAGAAATAGATGTTTTTCTGGAATTCTCTTGCTTTTTCAATGATCCAGCAGATGTTGGCAATTTGGTCTCTGGTTCCTCTGCCTTTTCTAAAACCAGCTTGAACATCTGGAAGTTCACGGTTCACATATTGTTGAAGCCGGGCTTGGAGAATTTTGAGCATTACTTTGCTAGCATGTGAGATGAGTGAAATTGTGCGGTAGTTTGAACATTCTTTGGCATTGCCTTTCTTTGGGATTGGAATGAAAATAGACATTTTCCAGTCCTGTGGCCACTGCTGAGTCTTCCAAATTTGCTGGCATATTGAGTGCAGCACTTTCACAGCATCATCTTTTAGGATTTGAAATAGCTCAACTGGAATTCCATCACCTCCACTAGCTTTGTTCATAGTGATGCTTCCTAAGGCCCACTTGACTTCACGTTCCAGGATGTCTGGCTCTAGGTGAGTGATCACACCATTGTGATTATCTGGGTCGTGAAGACCTTTTTTGTATAGTTCTTCTGTGTATTCTTGCCACTTCTTCTTAATATCTTCTGCTTCTGTTAGGTCCATACCATTTCTGTCCTTTATTGAGCCCATCTTTGCATGAAATGTTCCCTTGATATCTCTAATTTTCTTGAAGAGATCTGTAGTCTTTTCCATTCTATTGTTTTCCTCTATTTCTTTGCACTGATCGCTGAGGAAGTCTTATCTCTCCTTGCTATTCTTTGGAACTCTGCATTCAAATTACACATTACACATTACTATATATAAAATATATAGCTCCAATATGAAGCTCCAATACTTTGGCTACCTGATGCAAAGAACTGACTCATTAGAAAAGACCCTGATGCTGGGAAAGATTGAGGGCAAAAGGAGAAGGGGGTGACAGAAGATGAGATGTTGGATGGCATCACCGACTTGATGGACGTGAGTTTGAGCAAGCTCCAGGAGTTGGTGATGGACAGGGAAGCCTGGCATGCTGCAGTCCATGAGGTCACAAAGAGTCGGACATGACTTAATTGCCGAACAATAACGATATATAAAAAATAGGTAAACGACAAGGACCTACTATATAGCACAGGGTTAAGTCCTGAGGACGCGGCAGCTTTGGAAATGGCCAAGGAGCCTGCCCAGGAGGATGCTGCTGAGACCTGCAGCCTTGTGCCAGGCATGGAGGACCACAGAGGTAGGGAGTCCAGGGTTTGTACAGGTTTTGCAGGGGACCCTCACGAGCCCAATACTGAGTTCAGATTGGGTCGTGCTGATTGGAGGTGCAGTCGGAACACTCATGCCTGGATGTCTTGCAGGCATCCAGAGCTGGGAGTGTGCAGTTCTTGATTCAGTGACTCAGCTCCAGCTTCTATTCACAAGATTAAAGCATATCAAGTTAACGAGTGTCCCTGCGGTTGGCTTGTTTCAGGGATTATTTTCATTTGCTTTCTGAAAATGTCACAAAGAATAGATGGCTGTTAAACTCCCACTACTTCTCCTGTTGTATTTTTTTTTAATAGTACCTGAGTTGAAAGCAGGCAAATTAATGTATGTATAACTAATTGCTTCTATGGAATCAGGGATTATTTAACTTACCTCTCTCTCAACCAAAAGATTACTTACTATTAAGCAGATTAACAAACAAGCCCTAATGAAAGCATTGCATTCAGACTATAAGTAGTGATGATTTAGAAAAATTGAGTCTGTAGGTTTTACCTCCTAAGATATTGTTGACCCGTTGTTTTTGAAAAGCCTCGTCTAAAATGTCCAAATTAGTTTACATTACTGAAAATAAGGGCTCTAAAGTCTTTTAAGAGATTTTCCTATTTCAGAAAAATTCTGGTGGAGAATGAGAATGTGGTTTCACTTAATCTATTAAAGAAATATTTACTGAGTGCCTACTCAGTGTCATGGACTGTGATGTAGCTATAATTGTGGAAACAGTTCATCTAATGCTAATGGTGGAAAAGAGAAAAGAAATGTCATTTCTGATGATAGAAGAAGTGTGGAGAGGAGAGGGCTTGACCTCATAGAGGTCAAGGGAAGCCTTTCTAGGGCAATGATGTCTAATCTGAGACTTCAGACTTGAACCTGGAGGACAAAGAGAGTAGGGCACAGTAGAGAAAATACAAGATGACAGTAAAAGAAAATGATCGAAGAGCAGAGATGAAATGGGAAGAGAGAGCCAGAGAAATACTGAGATCTAGGCAGGAGCCAGATGACCTAAAAACTTACAAGTGGCTTGGACTTTATCCCTGGGTCATGGGTAGCCATCAAAAGTGTCTAAACACAGGAGTGGCATGATCAAAGGTAGGGTCTTCAGAAGGTTCTTCTAGCCCCATAGAGAAAGGGCTTAAAGGGAGCAAAGTAGAGGCTGGGTATCAGTTAGGAGGTTGTGGATGAAATGTCCAGGTGAGGCTTGATGGCCATGGGGATGAAGTGAGTACACTTAGGAGAGGCTTAGGAAGCTGGACAGGTAGAGAGTGAATGGTCTTATCCAGTATATTAAACACCCCAATATTTAAGTTCTTCATATTCTGGTCATGCTTCAGCCCTCTCCTCTGTCTTCTCTTTTTTTAATGTGAGTTTTTATATTAATTATTAATTTGGCCATGTCAGTTCTTAGATGTGGTATGCTGGATCTTCCTTATGACACGCAGGATCTTTTGTTGCGGTGCACAGTCTCTAATTGTGCTGCACAGGCCTAGTTGTGCCACACAACTAGGCCTGTGGGATCTTAGTTCTCCAACTAGGGATCAAACTCTCATCCCCTGCATTGCGAGGCAGGTTCTTAACCACTGGACCACCAGGGAAGTCCCCTCTCTGTCTTCCCGTCTTCTTCATGCCACTGACCTACACCTGCCAATGGCAACCCTCCTTTCCCACCCAAAGAACACTTCTGAGACTTTATTGGTTTGATCTGTTGACAATAATTGGCACGGGCGGCTCTGACCTTGAAATGCTGTCTTTCCTCGGCTCTGGCGGCCCCTCGCTTTCCTGGTTTTCCTCCTCCTCCCCAGCCACTCTGTCTCAGACTTCCTCCCCTGGGGTCCCTCTACTAGTTCTCTAGGCACCATGGAGCCTCAGGACCCAGGCCTGGACTCTTTCCTTCCCCACTTTCCCCAAGGAGATCTTTTCCACCCCCAATCTTTGAAGCCATCTCTGCTGGGAACTCTCAAATTTGTACCTGCAGCCCTTGTGTCTTCGCTCATCTCAACTCATGTATCTACCCAACCAACTGCCCCCTGACTTCACCATTAGGCTTCCCCATGGGTACCTCAGCATCTCCATGAGCACCCCAAACCTGGTGCTTTTGCCTCCATCCCCTCTCAAGAAATGGAGCCACCAGCTCCAGTTACCAACCCTAAACACCTACAAGTCATCCTTAACTTCTTTCCCCTCCTCCATCCAATCCAAAGGTAAATCCTCTATCAGTCCCACTTTATTACTTTTTATTTGCTTGTTTATTTATGTTTGGCTGTGCTGGGTCTCTGTTGCTGTAAGGGCTTTCTTTGGTTTCAGCAAGCAGGGGCTACTCTTTGTTGTGGTATATGGGCTTCTCCTTGAGGTGGGTTCTCTTGTTGCAGAGCATGGGCTCTAGACAAGTGGGCTTCAATAGTGGTAGCACATAGGCTCAATGGTTGTGGACAAAGGGCTTAGTTGCTCCGCAGCACATGGGATCTTGGCAGACCAGGGATCAAACCCGTCTCCCCTGCATTGGCAGGAGGATTCTTAACCACTGCACCACCAGGGAAAGTCCCTCATTCCCACTTTAAAAATGCACTTCACATCTCTCGCTTCTGTCCATCTCCTCTGCCACCCACTGTCTAGGTTTCCACTCTCACCGAGATACTACAGGAGCCTCACTTAGTCTATTCTCCAAACATCCACAATGTTCTTCTTTTTAACTTTGCTGAATCACTTTACCATAAAGAAAAGAATCCAAAGATTGCAAGATGTTCATTTTTTCTTATAATTTGTGCCCTATGATGCAATTAAAATGAACAAATACTTACTGAACTTCTAGATGCAAGGTTACACACCACAGAGGAAGCAAGGTGACCAAGGTGACTATGACGCATGCCATCAAGAAGCTGAAAATCTACTAAGGAGAGAGATTATTTAAATATGAAGATAAAACTGACATTTTTTTGTGACAGAAGTGCTGATAAAGTTTTCTTGAAATTCAAAACAGGAATATTTTATTTATTTTTTTCTATGCTCATTTTTTTTTATTACAATTTTTTTTCATTTTGTATTGGAGTATAGTTGATTTAGGGCTTCCCTGATGACTCAGACAATAAAGAATCCACCTGCAATGCAGGAGACCTGGGTTCAATCCTTGGGTCAGGAAGATCCTCTGGAGGAGGAAATAGCAACCCTCTCCAGTATTCTTTCTTGCCTGGAGAATCCTATAAACAGAGGAGCCTGTCCACGGGGTCACAAAGAATCAGACACAACTGAGCAACTAACACACACACATACACCAAAGTTCAGGTAAGAACAGTATGAAAATCAGACTTTTTTTTTTTTTTTTTTTTTGCCTGAGAAGGCTTCTGTGCCCAAAAGCAACAAGGGGAATATGGTTCATGACTAACTTCTCATCAGAAACAATGGAGACCAAAGGCACCAGAATGACATACTCGAAATGCTGAAACAAAACACATTATCAAATAAGAATTCCCTGTTTAGCAAATATAAAGCATGAAGGTGAAATGAATACATTCTCAGATAAACAAAGACTGAGAGAATTTGTTGCTAGCAGACCTGCCTTATGAGAAATACTATAGGAAGTTCTTCAAGCGGAAATTGATGCTAGACCATAACTTGAATTCACAAGAAGAATGGAAGAAAACCAGGAATGGCAAATATAAAGGGTTCTTTAAATAGATTCCATTTCTTCTCTTGCCTTTAAAAAAATATATGATTGGACAAAGCACTATTTGTAACACTGTATGGCTGGGTTTGCAATAGCACAAAAGATAGAGGTTGAGACATAGTGAAGCAAAGTTTCCAGATTTTGCTGAAATGAAGTTAATATTATTTTGAAGCAGATTGTGCTAAATTAAGATGCAGGTTATAATCCCTCAGAGCAATCACTAAAAAAATAACTTTTAAAAAGTAGAAAAGAATGAAGTGATAAAGTAGTTCATGAAAACACATTTAATGTAAAATAAGGCAGTAAAGGAGAAGAAAAGAGACAAAAGACAAATAGAAAACAAAGAGCAAAATAATAGGCATAAATCCAATCATATCAGGAATGTCATTAAATGTGCAAAGACTAAAAACCTCTAAAGACAGAGACTGTGAGACTGAATGAAAAAGCAAGACTGTACCATGTGCTGTTTTTAACAGAAACACTCTGATTCAAAGACACAAGTAGGTTGAAGGTAAAAGGATAGAAAAAAGGTATACCAGGCAAACAGTAACCAAAGAGAGCTGGAGTTTTTTCTATCAGTATCAGATGAAGAGACTTTAAGTCTTACAGATAAATCATAATGATAAATGAGTCAATACAAGAGTTAGGTGTAACAATTATAAATATATATGTATGTGTCAACTTCTATCGGTTAACCCAAAGTAAATGAAGGAAAGACTGACTGAATTGAAAGGAAAAATAGAAAATTCAACAACAATCATTGGAAAATTTAGTATCTCACTCTTGACAATTGGTGGACAAGAGGACCAAAAAAAAAAAAAAAAAAGTCAGCAAGGGTAGCATTGTAAAGTGCAGCAACATCAAAGAATTAAAAATAGAATTAGCATATGATCCAGAAATTCCACTTCTGAGTATATATCTCAAAGAACTAAAAGAGATATTTGTACGCTCATGTTTGTAGCAACACGATTCACAATAGTGAAGAATAGAAGTGGATGCAGCCCGAGTGTCCACTGATGGATGACTGAATAAGCAAAACGTGGTCTATACAACAATGGGATATTACTCAGCCTTCACAAGGAAGGAGGTCTGATCACCTGCTATAACATAGATGAAACTTGAGGACGTTATGGCAGATTCTTTACCATCTGAGCTACCAGCGAAGCACTTACATGAACTAAGCCAGTCACAAAAAGACAAACAATAATTCCGCTTATAGGAGATAGCTAAAGTAATTGACAAATAGATGACAAAGGTCTGTCTAGTCAAAGCTATGGTTTTTCCAGTAGTCATGCATGGATGTGAGAGTTGTACCCTAAAGAAACATGAATGCCAAAGAATTGATGCTTTTGAACTGTGGAGTTGGAGAAGACTTTTGAGAGTCCCTTGGACTGCAAGGAGATCCAACCAGTCCATCCTAAAGGAAATCAGCCCTGAATATTCATTGGAAAGACTAATGCTGAAGCTGAGGCTCCAATACGTTGGCCACCTGATGCGAAGAGTTGACTCATTGGAAAAGACCCTGATGCTGGGAAAGATTGAGGGCAGGAGGAGAAGGGGATGACAGAGGATGAGATGGTTGGATGGCATCACCGACTCGATGGACATGAATTTGAGCAAACTCCAGAAGTTGGTGATGGACAGGGAAGCCTGGTGTGCTGCAGTCTATGGGGTTGCAGAGTCAGACACAACTGAGTGACTGAACTGAACTGAATCAAATCCTTTTCTGTTTTAGAAAATAAAGTTGGAAAGTTTTATTAATAAACATGCAATAAATATTGGAAAACAGCCATAGTTATTAATTTACATCTTGTCTATGGCTGCTTTCACAAACAACAGCAAATTTGAATAGTTGCAACAGACACTGTGTAGCCCACAAAGCTGAAAAGATATACAATGGTCATTGATAGAAAATACTTGACAACCCCTGGTCTAAAGCATAATTCATGAATTTTCACTGCTGAGGTCCTGAGAGCTGCTCTGGATGGACCTCTCTAAAGTCAGCTTGTCCACTTCTTGTCAACTTTGTGACCTCAGTAGTATTCCAATAACCCTCTTTTCCTTACTCCCTTTCTTGGCTTTGTTCAGCCAGAGTAGATTTCATATGGCACTTAAGGAGCCTTAACTAACACAGCAACCCTACGGATGTGTGTTATATAGCTTAACATTGCCGTAGGTTGAGTGGTGGTCCCTGAAAACCTAGGTCCATGTCGTAATCCCCAGAATCTGTGAATGTGACCTTATTTGCAAAAGAGGTCTTGCAGATACAACTAAGTTAAGGATCTTAACTTAATCCAGGAGATCATCCTGCATTAGCTGGGTGGGCCATAAATCCAATGACAAGTTTCCTTATCCACAGAGAAGAAGGCAGGGTGAAGACAGAAACAGAGATGGAGAGATTTGTTGGTAGACACAGCTGAGGAATACTGGAACCAGGCAAAGATGGAAGAGGAAAAAAAATCCCCTAGAGTCTTCAAAGGAGGCACAGGACCGCCCCTACCTTGATTTTGGACTTTTGTCCTTTAGAACTATGAGAGGACAAATTTCTCTTAAGTCCCTAGGTTGTGGTCGTTTGTTACAGAAGTCATAGGAAACTAACACAACATCCACCAGCCATTTTTTAATGTTCTAAGGATGAGATCTGGTCTCCTTAAATGTTGATAAGGCTTTTCCTGGGCCTGACCACTGACTAGCATTTTTTTTTTTAATCACTACCTTTTGATTTTAAATATAATTTATTCTTTAGTTTCCCAGCAAAATTGAATGGAAGACTTCCCTGGTGGTCCAATGGTTAAGAATCTGCATGTCAGTTAAGGGGACCCAGGTTCAATCCCTGGCTCAGGAAGAGTCCACACAGTGTGGAACAACTAGGCTTGTTTACCGCAACCATTGAGTCTACTGTAAAGCCTGGGAGCTATAACTAACTACTGAGGCCCGGGTGGCCTAGAGCGCATGCTCCGCAACAAGAGGAGCCACCACAGTGAGAAGCCCATGCACCACAACTAAAGAGTAGCCCCTCTCGCTGTGGCTAGAGAAAGCCCATGAGCAGCCAAAGGTTCATTCATTCATTCATTTTTAAAAATTGAATGGGAGGTACAGAGATTTCCCATTTCTCCTGGCTTCACCCGTGTGTAGACTCCCCCAATATCAATATCCTCCATTAACTGCTAAGTCTGCTGCTAAGTCACTTTAGTCATGTCCGACTCTGTGCGACCCCATAGACGGCAGCCCACCAGGCTCCCCCGTCCCTGGGATTCTCCAGGCAAGAACACTGGAGTGGGTTGCCATTTCCTTCTCCAATGCATGAAAGTGAAAAGTGAAAGTGAAGTCGCTCAGTCGTGTCTGACTCTTAGTGACCCCATGGAGTGCAGCTCCTCCATCCATGGGATTTTCCAGGCAAGAGTACTGGAGTGGGGTGCCATCGCCTTCTCCGATCCTCCATTAAAGTGGCACTTTATTAAAATTGATAATTCCATCCTGACACATCCTCATCATCTAAAGTCCATAATTCACCGTAGGCTGACCCTTGCTGTTGTATACTTTAGCGGTTTGAACAAATTTATACTTACATACCCACCTTTTCAATATTATGCACAGTAGTTTCACTGCCCTAAAAGTCATTTGTGCTTTTCTTACTTCTCTCTTCAGCTCCCTTTAGCCCTGATAGCTTCTGACCTTTATACTGTCTCCATGGGTTTGTGCGTGCTAAGTCACTTCAGTCGTGACCAACTCTTTGTGACCCTATGGACTGTCACAGAAGCCCACCAGGCTTCTCTGTCCATGGGATTCTCCAGGCAAGAATACTGGAGTAAGTTGCCATGCCCTCCTCTTAGTGTTTCCACAGTCTTATCCTTTTCCAGGATGTCATATATTTGGAATCATACAATACTTAGCCTTTTCAGACTGGCATCTTACACTTAGTAATATGCATTTAAATCTCTTCCATGTTTTTTCATGGCTAGATAGCTCATTTCTTTTTAGTACTGAATACATTCTGTTGTTGAAATATACTCCAGATTATTTATCCATGTGTCTACTGAAGGACATCTCGGTTGCTTCCAAGTTTTGGCAATTATTGATAAGGTTGCTTAAACAACTGTATGCAGGTTTTTGTGTATACATAAGTTTTCAACCTTTTTGGGTAAATAATAAGTAGTTTGATTGCTGACCCTGGAAATGGCAGCCCACTCCAGTATTCTTTCCTGGAAAACCCCATGGATGGAGGGGCCTGGCAGATTACAGTCCATGGGGTCACAAAGAGCTGGACACAACTCAGTAACTCTAACACTTGATTGCTGAAATGTATGGTAAGTGTATGTTTAGTTTTGTAAGAAACCACCAAACTCTCTTCTAAAGAAGCTGTATCATTTAATATCCCCCTCAGCAGTTAATGGGGCTTCCCATGTGGCTCAGTGGTAAAGAATCTGCCTGCTAATAAGGCAGGAGATGAGGGTTCAATCTCTGGGTCAGGAAGATCACCTGGAGAAGGAAATGGCCACCCGCTCCAGTATTCCTGCCTGGGAAATCCCATGGACAGAGGAGCTTGATGGGCTACAGTCCATGGGGTCACAAAGAGTCAGACAGGACTTAGCAACTCAGCATGCAGCAGTTAATGACAGTTTCTGTTGCTCCACATCCTCGCCGATAGTCGGCGATACCCGTGCGTGGAGCTGTGGCCTTTCTAACAGGCGTGTAGTGGGACCGCCTTTTGGTCTTAGTCTACATTTCTCTAATGACATACAATATGGAGCATCTTTCATATGTTGATTTGCCATCTTTACATTTCCTTTACTGGGAAGTTTGTTAAAGTCATTGTCCCAATTTATAACTGGGCTTTTTGCTTGTTTGTTTTCTTATTGTTGAGTTTTAAGAGTTCCTTCCATATTTTGGATAAGAGTCCTTATCAGATATGTCTTTTACAAAGATTTTCTACCAATCTGTGGCATGTCTTTTTATTCTCTTGACACCATCTATTGCAGAGCAGAAATCTTCATTTTAATAAAGTCCAGCTTATCGATGATTTCTTTCACATCACTGAACTCAACGTCATTTGGATTTTTTTTTTCTTTGCCACACTGTGCAGTATGTGGGATCTCAGTTCCCAGACAAAGGACTGAATTAGTATCCCCTGCATTGAGAGCACGAAATCCTAACCACTGGACCCACGAGGAAATCCCTGGACTTTCTCTTATGTTATCTTCTAGGAATTTTATAGTTTTGTGTTTTAAATCAAAGTCTATGACCCATTTTGGGTTAATTTTTGTGAAGGGTATAAAGGCTGTGTCTAGATTGGTTTTTTTTGTTTTTTTTTTTTGCATGTGGATGTCCAGTTGTTTCAGTACCAACCACTTGTTACAGGCATTCTCTTTTCTCCATTATATTGCTCTTCATCCTTTGTTAAAAATCAGGTGACACATTTATGTGGGTGTATTTCTGCTCTGTCTATTCATTTCCATCACCTTGTTTGTCTATTCTTTTGCCAATATCACACTGCATGATTATCATAGCTTTATTGTAAGTCTTAAAGTCGGCTAATGTCAGTCTTCTGACTTATTTATCTCCCTTAATATTGAGTTGCCTCTTCTGGGTCTTTTCTCTCTTTACATGAACTCTGGAGTCAGTTTGTCAGTATCTACAAACGGAATTATTGGGATTTTGATTGAAATCGCGATGAATCTTTCAAACAAGTTGGAGAGAATTGATATCTTGACCTTATTCAATCTTCCAATCCATAAAATGGAATATCTCTCCATATTTAATTCTTTGATTTTGATCATCATAGTCTTTAGTTTTCCTTATATAGATCTTGTACATATTTTTTTGTTGTTTGTTTTATACCAAAGCACATCTCTTTTTTTGGTCTTAATGCAAATGGTACTGTGTTTTTAATTTCTAAATCCATTCATTCATTGCTGGTATACAGGAAAGCAATTGCCTTTTGAACACTGAATTCTGCAATATTGCTATAATCACTTTTTATTAATAGTTTCAGGAGTTTTTTGTCGATTCTTTTGTA
Source organism: Bos grunniens (assembly GCF_055505025.1). Lineage (NCBI taxonomy): Eukaryota > Metazoa > Chordata > Mammalia > Artiodactyla > Bovidae > Bos > Bos grunniens. The sequence goes on along the minus strand of NC_141177.1, from coordinate 26,112,875 downwards.
GACAATCATGTCATCTGCAAATAGTGACAGTTATTTTCTTTCCTTCACAATCTGTATACCTTTTTATTTTATATTTGTGTGTGATTACCTTAGCTAGGACTTGCGGATGTTGAAAAACAGAGGAGTTATCTTTGCCTAGAATCTGACCTTAGTGCTGTGCTCAATTGCTCAGTCATGTCCAACTCTTTGTGACTGGACTACAGCCCACCAGGCTCCTCTGTCCATGCAATTTTCCAGGCAAGAATACTGGAGTAGGTTGCCATTTCCTACTCCTGGGGATCTTCCCCACAGGGATCGAACCCACATCTCTTGTGTCTCCTGCATTTGCTGGCAGATTCTTTACCACTGTGCCACCTGGTTAGCCCTGATCTTAGCGAGAAAGTTTCAAGTTTCTCACCGTTAAGTATGATATTAGCTGTAGAGGGTTTTTTTTTTTTTTTTTGGTAGATATTCTTTGCCAAATTGAGGAAGCTTAATTTCTATTCTTAATTTACTGAAAGTTTTAATCATGGATGGGTTTTGGATTTTATCACCTGCTATCTCTGCATCTGTTGATATGGTCACATGACTTTTCTTTTTTAGCTTGTTGATGATGTTGTTTTTTCAGTCCGACTCTTTTTGACCCCCGTGGACTGCAGCACACTAGGCGTCCCTGTCCTTCACCACTGATACAGTGGAGTACATCCATTTTTGAATGTTGAACCAAAATTTGCAGACGTGGCATAATCTCACATGGTCATGATTCAGAATTCTCTTTATACATTGTTAGGTTTGATGTCTTAATGTTCTGTTGGTGACTTTTGCATCTATATTTATGGGAGATATAGATCTGTAGTTCTCTTTTTATTCTTTTGGCCATGTGGCATGCAGGGTCTTTGTTGCTGAACAGGGATTGAACTCATGTTCCCTGAAGTGGAAGCATAGAGTCTTAATCACTGAACCACCAGGGAAGTCCCTAGATGATTCATTTTAGATCTTTCTTCTCTTCAAATATATCTAGTCAATGCTGTAAGTTTTTCTCTAAGCTCTGCATTCATTTCATCCCACAAATTTTGAAAAGTTGTATTTCATTTAGGCCAAAATTAAAATTTTTTCTCTTAAGATTTTTTTCTTAGGTCCTAGTGTTATTTACCATCTGAACTACCAGGGTTGGGAAGATTCCCTGAAGGAGGCAATGGCAACCCATTCTAGTATTCTTGCCTGGGAAATCCCAGGGACAGAGGAGCCTGTTGGGCTATGGTCCATAGGATGCCAAATAGTTGAACATGACTGAAGCGACTTAGCACTAGCACTAACGTTCTCTTTATCTCTGGTAACCTTCCTTACTCTGAAGTCTGCCTTGTCTGAAATAAATATAGCTGCCCCCATTTTGTTAATTAGCATTAGCAGGCTATAGCTTTCTCTATTGATCTACTTTTTTAAAATATTTACTTGGCCATGTTAGGTCTTAGAGCATGCAGGATCCAGTTCCCTGAGTAAGGATCAGACCCAGGCCCCCTGCATTAGGAGCATGGAGTCTTAACCAACCATCAGAGAAGTCCCTCTAGCTACTTACTTTTAATCTATATGTCTTTATGTTTAAAATGGGCTTCTTGCAGACAACATGGAGGTAAGTAATTTTTTAATCCACTGTGACTAGTTCTTTCAATTGGCATAGTTAGACCATTGCTATTTAATGTGACTATTGATACTGTTGCATTAATTAAGGTCAATTGGATTAACCATTTGGATTCATTAGATCAATAAAAAATAAGAAAAATAAAAGTTTGGATTTTTCACCTTTACTTATTTATTCTCCAGTGCTGTTCCTTTCTATATGTCTGTCCAAGTTTCTGACCTATATTACTTTTCTTCTCTCTAAAGAACTCTTAACATTTCTTATGAGGCAGGTCTACTGGATCTACAAATATCTTCAATTTTTGTTTTTCTGAGAAAGTCTTCACTTCTCCTTCACTTCTGAAGGATCATTTCTGAGGGTACAGAATTCTAGGTGCGTGTTTCTTTTTCTCTAAACACACATATTTTATTCCACTCTCTTCTTGCTTGCATGGTTTCTGAGAAGAAGATGAATGGAAATCTTTGATCTTCTATAGATAATGTGGTTTCATTCCTCTGGCTTCTTTCCGATTTTTTTTTTTTTAATCTTTTTTTTGCCCTCAGCTTATGGGGTCTTATTTCCCCAACCAGAGACTGAACTCTGGCCCCAGGAGTGAAAGCGCCAAGCCCTAACTTCTGGACCACAGGGAATTCCCTTTTTCTTTATTTTTATTTTCTTAAGTTTCAATATGATATACCCAGGGTCGTCATGTTGTTGTTTGTATTGTGTTTGGTGGTCTCTGAGCTTCCTGGACCTGTGCTTTTTTGTCTCATATTAACTTGGGGAAATTGTCATCATCATTTTCTAAAGCATCTCTTCTGTTTCTTTCCTCTCCTTCTGGCTTTCCCATCAATGACTTTCCCAAAATGACCTTTCAAAGGTGTCTCACAGTTCATAGATACTCTGTTCTTTTTTTTTTTTTTTAAGTGTTTTTTCTTTGCTTGTCAGTTTTGGAAGTTTCTATTGTCATAACCCCAGGTTCAGAGAGTCTCTCCTCAGCTGTGTCCAGTGTACTAATGATTCCATCAAAAGCATTCTCCCTTTCTGTTGTGGGGTGTTTTTTTTTTTAATAATCGCCATCATTTCTCTTTTACTCTTTGAGTGTCCATCTCTCTGCTTATGCTATTCTTTTGTTCTTGCATGCTGTTTACTTTTTTCATTAAAGCCTTTAGCCTATTTTAAAATTTTAATATTTTTAAAAATTGAAATATAGTTCATTTACAATGTTGTTAGTTTCTACTGTACAGCAAAGTGATTCAGTTGTGCATATATATATGTTTTTAAATATCCTTTTTCTTTATGGTTTCTCACAGGATATTGGATATAGTTCTCTATGCTATATACTGTGTGTTAGTCCCTCAGTCATGTCTGACTCTTTGCAAGCCCATGAACTGTAGTCCCTCAGGGTCCTCCGTCTATGGGATTCTCCAGGTATACCTATATAGTAGGATTCTCCAAGGATACCTATATAGTAGCACCCTACTATAGGTACTATACATATATATACCCATATAGGTATATATATTACTATAGGTACTACAGGTATATACACTATATAGTAGGACCCTACTCGGAGAAGGCAGTGGCACCCCACTCCAGTACTCTTGCCTGGAAAATCCCATAGACGGAGGAGCCTGGTAGGCTGCAGTCCATGGGGTCACTAAGAGTCGGACACGACTGAGCGACTTCACTTTCATTTTTTACTTTCATGCATTGGAGAAGGAAATGGCAACCCACTCCAGTGTTCTTGCCTGGAGAATCCCAGGGACACGGGAGCCTGGTGGGCTGCCGTCCATGGGGTCGCACAGAGTCGAACATGACTAAAGCGACTCAGCAGCAGCAGCAGCAGGACCCTACTATGCTATATAGTAGGACCCTGTTGTTTATCTAGTCCATATATAATAGCTTATATCTGCTAATCCCAACCCTCCCCAACCCCCTCCCTGTTGGCAACCACAGATCTGTTCTCTATGCCCATGATTCTAATTCATAGACAGTTCATTTGCGTCATATTTTAGATTCCGCGTGTAAGTAATATCATATGGTATTTGTATTTGTCTTTCTGGCTTAGTACAATAATCTCTAGGTGCATCCGTGTTGCTGCAAATGACATTATTTAGTTCTTTTTTAATGAAAGCTCTTAGCAGATTAAAAAAAGAAAAAGAAAAAAACCTCCTGATATGATAATTCCAACCTCCCTGCCATCTCTCTGGTTCTGATGTCTACTCTGTTTCCTTAAATTGCATTTTTTACCTTTTAGTATGCCTTTTCATTTTTTGTTGAAAGCCAGCTTTCCAGGAACTTCCCTGTGGTTCAGTGGTTAAGACTCTACACTTTCAGTACATTGGGGTGTGTGTGGGTGTTTGATGCCTAGTCTGTGGGTTTGATTCCTGGTTCTTGAGCTAAGATCCCATGCTGCCTGGTGTGGTTAAAAAAAAAAAGTAAGTCAACTTTCAACATGCAGTCCTGGGTAAGGGACTTGCACTTCCTTCAGTAATGCTGAAGTATGACGTAGGTGTAAAGGAAGGATTCTCCAGTCCTAGGTCTGGTCTTGGTCTTTGGTGAGCCTCTGTCCCTGGTTTAAGAGCTCTACCACTGCCTCCAGCGCCACCCCCAACCCCGCCAGCTCTTAGGTGGGCTGGGAGGTCTGGAGGGGGCTGGAGTTGAGTATTTCCGCCCCCCGCCCCCTGCAGGCTACGCCTGGTAAAAGCCTAGAAAGTTGGGCTCTGCTAAAGTAGTTTCTCCTGAGGGCATGCCTTGTTAAGTACGGAATGCTCTGAAATATTTAAACCTGGCTACTTGCCTCCAGATGTTCAAGCTGGTTTTAGAAAAGGCAGAGGAACCAGAGATCAAATTGCCAACATCCGCTGGATCATTGAAAAAGCAACAGAGTTCCAGAAAAACATCGATTTCTGCTTTATTGACTGTGCCAAAGCCTTTGACTGTGTGGATCACAATAAACTGTGGAAAATTCTGAAAGAGATGGGAATACTAGACCACCTGACCTGCCTCTTGAGAAACCTATATGCAGGTCAGGAAGCAACAGTTAGAACTGGACATGTAAAAACAGGCTGGTTCCAAAAAGGAAAAGGAGTACATCAAGGCTATATATTGTCACCCTGCTTATTTAACTTATATGCAGAGTACATCATGAGAAACGCTGGGCTGGAAGAAGCACAAGCTGGACTCAAGATCGCCTGGAGAAATATCAATAACCTCAGATATGCAGATGACACCACCCTTATGGCAGAAAGTGAAGAGGAACTCAAAAGCCTCTTGATGAAAGTGAAAGAGGAGAGTGAAACAGTTGGCTTAAAGCTCAACATTCAGAAAACGAAGATCATGGCATCTGGTCCCATCACTTCATGGCAAATAGATGGAGAAAGAGTGGAAACAGTGTCAGACTTTATGTTGGGGGGCTCCAAAATCACTGCAGATGGTGATTGCAGCCATGAAATTAAAAGACAGTTACTCCTTGGAAGGAAAGTTATGACCAACCTAGATAGCATATTCAAAAGCAGAGACATTACTTTGCCAACAAAGGTCCGTCTAGTCAAGGCTATGGTTTTTCCTGTGGTCATGTATGGATGTGAGAGTTGGACTGTGAAGAAGGCTGAGTGCTGAAGAATTGATGCTTTTGAACTGTGGTGTTGGAGAAGACTCTTGAGAGTCCCTTGGACTGCAAGGAGATCCAAAAAGTCCATTCTGAAGGAAATCAGTCCTGGGTGTTCTTTGGAAGGAATGATGCTAAAGCTGAAACTCCAGTACTTTGGCCACCTCATGCGAAGAGTTGTCTCATTGGAAAAGACTCTGATGCTGGGAGGTATTGGGAACAGGAGGAGAAGGGGACGACAGAGAATGAGATGGCTGGATGGCATCACTGACTCGATGGACATCAGTCTGAGTGAACTCCGGGAGTTGGCGATGGACAGGGAGGCCTGGCGTGCTGCGATTCATGGAGTCACAAAGAGTTGGACATGACTGAGCAACTGAACTAAACTGAACTCACCTCCACCTGCGAGTGGAAGGCGGAGGAACTTTTCTCTGGTGGTCACTGTGAGGACCCCCTTGTGAAGCTCCTGGAGGCAAAACCAGGAAAGTTTGGGTGTTCTCATATCACTGGGTCTTCCTGAAGTCTTTAACTCTCAGAATTGTCTATACTGAGCCTCCAGCAATCTGTCCAAAAAAGTTGAGATTTTTCCGAACTTGACTTTACTTGCCTAGGTGCTGGTTTCCGTGGAGGTTTCAGCTCGAGTTATGTTGTGATTCTGTCAGCCTGTGTGTCTTTCTAAACTGGGAGCCAAGACTGGTTGATTTTTCAGTTTGTTCAGTTTTTTACTTGTTCAGGATGGAGTGGTGACTTCTAAGCTCTTACATGCCAGACAGGAAACCAGGAATCCCATATTTTTTCTTCAAAAAATTACTTTGGCACTTATAGTTCCTTTGCCTTTACCAAAAAAGTTTTAGAGTCAGCATATATATTCCTACAAAAATCATTCTAGGATTTTGCTTGGTATTTTATAGAATTTATAGATCAATTGTGGTGGAATTACATCTTAATAATATTGAGTCTTCCAACCCATGAAGGCAAAAAAATATCTCTTTGTTTACTTAGGTCTTATTTCTTTCATCAGTGTTTGGTATTTTTCAGCATGCAGGTCTTACACATATTTTGTTAGATTTCATGATTTTTTTGTGTGTCCTTGTAAATGGTACTTTTAAAATCTCCATTTTGTAATTGTTCATTGCTAGTGTCTAGAAATTTAATTGATTACATTGACCTTGTAATATTGTGGCCTTGCCAAATGCATTTATTAGTTCTAGAAAGTTTTTAAAAATAGAATCTTTATATTTTCCACATAGACAATCATGTAATCTGTAACTCAGTTTTATTTTTTATCACCAACCTACATGATCTTTATTTCTTGCTCTTACCTTATTCCACTGGCTGGGGCCTCCAAAATGATGTTGAATAGAGGTGATGAGAGTGAACATTTTTGCATGGTTTTTATTTTTAGGAGAGAAGCGTTAAATCTTTCACAGTTAAATATAACATTACCTGTTGGTTTTCTGTAATTGCCTTCAGTGGTTTAAGGAAATTCATTCTATTCCTAGTTTGTGGAAAGCTTTTTTTATGACAAATTAATGTTGGATTCTGTTAAATGTTTTAAACAGTTTTTTTTCACTTGCACTGAGATGTTCATATGGATTTTCTTCCTTGCTTTATTGAATTCCATATTAAATTAATCCATCTTTGAGTATGGAACCAACTTTGCATTCCCTGGGTAATCTAATCTCCTTTTCTTTTTCAGGATACATTATTCTTTTTATCTATTGATGGATTCAATTTGGTAATGTTTTGTTTACAACTTTTGTATTCGTGTTCATGAGGGATATGGTCTGAAGGTTATTTTTTCTTGTAATATTTATCTCAGGTTTTGACAGTAAGTAGGGCCCTCAGAAATAGTTAGAAAGCAATTTCTTCTCTTCCATCTTCTGAGAGGTTTTGTGAGAACGTATATTATTTCTCTCTTAAATGGTAGAATTCACCTCTGAATACATTTGGGCCTGGACTTCTGGTTTGGTTTGATTTAGGGTTTTGAGGGGAAGGTTTTAAACTACAATGCAATTTCTAGGTTATATATTGGACCATCTAGACCACCTGCTTCCTCTTTAGTGAGCTGAGGAAGTTTATATCTTTCAAAGAATCTGTCCATTTTATCTAATTATCAAATTTGTAGGTATAATGTTTAAAATACTTCCTTATCCTTTTAATGTCTAAGATCGATAGTGTAAGATCTTTCATTCTTTTTATTTTTTCATTCTTTATTATGTTGGTAATTTCTATCTTATCTCTGCCTTTTTATTTTCCTTAGGTAGGCTAGAGGTTTATAAATTGTATTGATCTAAAGAACTACTTTCTGGTTTAATTGACTTTATAATTTTTCTGTTTTCAATTTCATTGGTTTCTACTTTTATCTGTATTATTTGCTTGTTTCTACTTACTGTGTGTTTAAACTTACTCTTTTTATTGCTTCTTAAGGTGATAGATCACTGACTCTTTTTTCCTGATATAAGTATTTAACGCTATCATTTTTTTCTCGAGGCACTATTTAGCTTCATTCTACTTTTGATTAGTTGTGTGTTCATTCTCATTGAATTCAAAAAATATTTTCCATTGCTCTTGAGACTTTTGCTTGACTTGTGGGTTATTTAGAAGTGCATTATTTAATTTCCAAATATCTGAGGGTATTTAACACTTTTTGTTCTTGGTTTCTAGTTTAATTCCTTTGTGGCCAGAGAATACACTTTGTATGATTCCAGCTCTTCCAAATTTGTTGAGATTTGCTTTATTTCCCACGGTATGGTCTAGCTTGGTGAGTGTTCCACGTGTCCTTGAAATAAATGTGTTCTGCTCTTGTTGCGTAGTGTTCTATCAACACCCCTTAGTTTTTCTTCTTTCAAAAGCACGTTAGTTGGGTTTTCTGTGTATTGACACTTACAGTGTTCCTACCAATACAGAATTATGGTTGGCCTGAGTCACTTTCCAGTCCTGGTTAGAACTCAGAATGAGGTCCTCTGATTGGCACCCGTTTCACGCCACTGGATGGAGCTGGAGATAACTTCCCTAAAGGCATCAGGGTGCCTGGCCAAACCAGTAATTGCTGACTGCATCCACCTCTTAGCTTTCATGTGTGCATGTACACATGTGTGTTTGCATAGACACTTGCTCATAATCCCGTATAACATTTAAAATTCCTCCATGCCCATCTCCTAGATAATTCCAGAATCTTGCTTACTTTCCAAATGAAGATAATGCAAAGTCATAGCCAATTAAAACACAGCTGCAAGCCTGGGTTCTCTGGGTGAGAGACACACATGGTTTTTTGTTGTTGTTGTTGTTCAGTTACTCAGTCGTCTCTGACTCTGCAACTCCATGGACTGCAGCACGCCAGGCTTCCCTGTCCTCCGCTGTCTCCTGGAGTTTGCTCAAATTCACATCCATTGAGTCGGTAATGCCATCCAACCATCTCACCCTCTGTTGCCCCCTTCTCCTCCTACCCTCAATCTTTCCCAGCATCAGAGTTTTTTTTTCCCAGTGAGTTGGCTGTTCGAATCAAGTGGCCAAAGTATTGGAGCTTCAGCTTCAGCATCAGTCCTTCCAATGAATATTCATGATTGGTTCCTTTAGGACTGACTGGTTTGATCATGTCTGAATAATACTCGTCCTGCTGCAGAAACCAAGGTACTACGTGATGAATGAACATACTCCTGCCCCTCCAAGGATCTCTTGGTGCAGAAAAACCCTAAAGAAATTTTCATGGCAGCTGTTACTTCTTACCTTCCTTGTTTATCAAACACGAGGCCTTTGGAAATTCCCTGGAAGTCCAGGGGAATTTTCACTGCTGAGGGTGAGGGTTCAATCCCTGGTCAGGGAAATAAGATCCTGCAAGCCGCATGGGACAGTCAAAACAAACCAAAAAATGATGCTTTCAGTGTAACTGACCAGCTAGTGTAAGGTGTTTATTTAGTGGGACCAATTTAAGCCCTAGAGTGAGAGAGGGCTTTGAGGAAGGACTGTAAAGGAATTAAGAAAACATTTGCTAAATCAAAGTACACACCAGTTTCTAGACAACATTGTTGCTTTGGTCGGGTAAGGAGAATCCACTTGAAGTTTGTGTTAATTCACTGACATCTTATGTGATGGGCTGTGTGGATTCAGTGGGGATGTCAGTGAGAACCACCAAACATAGCCCTTTTAAATATTTGATGGTTATAACAATCCGTACTTTTTTATTCAAGAGGTGATACTGCTTTTTGACTGCTATTTTGAAAGGAAGGAGTTCCGGTGTTTTCTTCTTGACTCTGCATACCATAGTGACACTCCATGCCTTAGAAAGCCAGTCCAGGCTTTTCCCTGAGGCTGACAATCCATTTCAGCTGTTTCTGTTTGGACAGAAAATAGCCTTTGGATGAACTTGCCATAATGCAGGAGACTGGGTTTGATCCCTCAGTTAGGAAAATCTCCTGGAGAAGGAAATGGCAACCTACTCTAGAAGTCTTGCCTGGGAAATCCATGGGCAGAGGGGCCTGGTGGGCTATAGTCCATGGAGTTGCAAAGAGTCGGACAGGACTTAGCGACTGAACAACAACGAGCTTGCCATAGGTACACCTGGTCCATTTATCTCTAGATCCACATAGCCCGTACTCCAGAAGGCAGACAAGATCTATAGGATCCCAATGATTAGCATTAACTTGGAATAAGTATCCAGTAGACCAAAGATTTGAGTATGTTCATTCCTCTGGGGCACATTTCTCTTCAGGGAACATGAGGAAGCAGACTTATAATTTGCTATGATGCTTCGGTAGGTCTCAAGGCTACCTGACATCTACTTGAGTATAGATGGAGATTGAATCAGTGAAGATGCAGCATTACGAATTACGTAGAATTTGTTGGTTTTCTTAAGTTGGGCATAGTCCCATTAGACCTGGACTTATTTTATGGGGGAAAAAAATGAGTCATCTGTCACTTTAATTCCTGAGAACTTTATGATGAATTAATCACAGCTAAAGATTGCTGGGCACCACACCAATTCGTGAAGTTAAATAAACATACCTGTTCTGTTGCCAGTTACGATAACTAGGTCCACTTTACTTCTGGCAGGTAACACCTGGATCAGCCACCCTTGGTTCCACCCATCCCTGCTGCAATTGATCAGGAAGGCCCATTGCAGCACCCCCCCCCCCACCACCAGCCTTCCCTAGTTAGGAAAACAGTCAATTAAAGCCCATTTTAAAAGACTAACATCTTTCTCCCCAGACCATTCCTCAAGGTGATGGAACACGTGGTCTTTCCAGGTCTAATGGGAGACGGAGCGGGGGTGGGAGATGGGGGCACTGGGGGAGTTCATTCAAGTCTCATCGTTCCTCTCTCCTGAAGTCTTTGAATCCTTTTCTCTATCTGATGCCGAAGTGTTACTGGCCTCCCAGTGTCACTTTGCACAGAGGAGTGTCCAGAACATTAGTTAAAACAGCAAGCTGCAGAAGCAGCTGTCATGCCTTCCTAAAGAATGCACTCAAACCCCTAACCTCATTCCAATGGAAAAGAGAACCCCACCTTCCCTCTCCATGCACCCCAAGTCCATTCTCACCGGTGCCTCCAAGGTGTGTACCTCTCTGTGCTAGCCAGTTCCTGCCCCTCTTCCACAGTGGAATGCATTTTTCTTGTTCTGCATTTCGCTCCCATACCACCCTGGATTTGGATGCTATTTCCCAGCCAAGCAAACCTTGGAGAGAGGAGGATGGGGGATGGTGTCTTTCCTGGCAAGGGGAGGGTCTTAGGGAGAAGACCCTAAATAGTGAGGGGTGTTTCAGGGTGATGGGGTCTCAGGGAATCACAGACTATTCCTGCATGTTTTAATTTCATTTTCAGTTTGTTGGCCTTTCTCAACTACTGCTGTAACTTTCAGTTAAATGTACTGTAGACAGTGAACTCGACAAGCCACAGGATCCATCTGTGATGGTTTGGTTTTCAGTGGTGTTGGGCCTTCTTATAGTCAGTTCAAAGGTCTTTGAACATAGTAGAAAGGCTCTGGGATTCTATTCCCTTCCTCGAGATTTGGGCTACTGGTAATTTAAAATTTGCTGATGCCGAGAGAGGCAGCCACTCTATTTCCCAGCTTCTGCATTTCTCACCCCATTTAAATGGCCTCTGGATACTGTTGGGCTTCCCTCATGGCTCAACTAGTAAAGAATCTGCCTGCAATGAGGGAGACCAGGGTTTGATCCCTGGGTTAGGAAGATCCCCTGGAGAAGGGAACGGCTTCCCACTCCAGTATTCTGGCCTGGAGAGTCCCATGGACTGTGTAGTCCATGGGGTCGCACTGAATACTGTTAAGGGAAAAGGGTGTGTGTATAGGATGCTACCTTATTTTATGGAGAAATAATGCTCACGCCATATAATTCACCTTTTCAAAGTGTACGATTCAGTGGTTTTTAGTATATTCACAATGTTGTACCACCATCACCACTGTTTAGTTCCAGAATGTTCTCAGCCCCCCAAGAAGAAACCCTGTGACCATTAGCAGCCACTTCCTAGTCCTCCCGCCTCCCAGCCCCCAACAACCACTAACTTACTTTCTCTCTGGATTGTCCTTTTATGAACTTTTCCTGTAGATGGAATCATATAGTATGTGGCTTCTTTCAGTTACTGTGATATTTTCAAGGTTCAGCCATGTTGTATATCAGTACTTCATTTCCTTTTCATGATTAAAAGATATTTCATCATATGAATAGACCACATTTTGTTTATTCACTAGGTGATGGTTATTTGTTTCCACTTCGGGGCTATTATGAGTAATGCTGGTAAGAACATGCGTGTATAAATGTTTGTGTTAACATATTTTTATTTCTCTTGGGTCTACGTCCAGGGGCAAAATTTCTGGGTTGTCTATAAACTCTTTGTTTAACTTTTTTGAGGAATTGCCGATTTGTTTTCCAAAGCAACTGCAGCATTTGCCATTCCCACGAAAAATGTGTGAAGGTTTCAATTTCTCTGCATCCTTGTCAGCACTTGTTACTGTCCACCTTTGACTGTTGCCATGGCAGTGGGTGTGGAGTATGTTGCCTTTTATGTAAAGATGAAGAGGAAAGAAGAGTATAAACGTGTGTAATTACTTATTATTTTACAGAATAGCTCTGGGACATTACATGAGAAACTAGCAACCTTGATTTTCTTCCAGGGAGATCAGGAGCTGGTGGCCAAGGTGGAAGGGAGATGTTATACCCTCTGCCTTTCATGAACTTATTCCATTTTAGGTCATGTGAAAATAATTACCTATACAAATAATGAAAAAAAAATGAAATGAATTTTAAAAAATAAAAATTACATTTATTGACATATAGCAGGGGTTGGCTTGCCTGGAGAATCCCATGGACAGAGGAGCCTGGCAGGCTATAGTCCATAGGGTTGCAAAGAGTCAGACACAACTGAATGACTGAGCACAAGCAAGGGTTGGCAACTATGGCTTGTGAACCAAATCTGACCTGCCTATTTTTGTGTGACATCAGCTGAACAGTTCTTACATTAAAAAAAAAAAAAATGGAAGTATAGTCGGTTTACAATGTTGTGTTAATTTCTACTGTACAGCAAAGTGATTCAGTTATGTGTGTGTGTCTCTATATGTACACATTCTTTTTCATATTCTTTTCCATTATGGTTTATCACAGGATAATGAATATAGTTCCCTGTGCTATACAGTAGGATCTGAGTTGTTTATGCGTCCTATATATACAAGTTTGCATCCGTTAATCCCATCCATCCTTCCCCCAGCCCCTCCCCCATGGCCACCACTTTGTTCTCTGAGTCTGAATCTGTTTCTTTTCATAAGTAGGTGCATTTGTGTTGTATTTTAGAGTCCACGTAGATGTGATATGTGATCGTATGTTGTTTTCCTCTGACTGACTTCACTCAGTATGATAATCCTAGGTCCGTCGGTGTTGCTGCAAATGGCATTGTTTCATTCTGAACAGGTTTAAATGGTTGAAAACAATAAAAGAAGACTCTTTGGCAGCACATGAAAAGTATTTGAAACTCAGGTTTCAATGTCCATAGACTGTTAAGGATACACAGCCGTGCTCATTTGTTTACATACTTTCTGTGGGTGTTTTCCTGCTACTGAAGCAAAGGTGAGTAATTGTAGCAGAGACCGTGTGGTGCGCTTGCGGTTTTATGCCAGTGGTTGGAACAATGCAAATTGCAGTCACACAGTTAGAACTCGGCGGCACTTGGAGTACCACACATATTGCCATACTGTGATTAAACAAGAAGTTTCCAGTGCTCATCTTTATGTCAGAACAAGAAAAGAAGACCAAAGTGGACTGACCATCATGCTTGTACAGCATAATGGAGTGTGGGTTCTGTTGTTATTACATTACACGGCAAGATGTTGTGTTGTGTGATGACACTAGAGCTGTGTTTAAAAACTACAGCATACATTAGTGGGACCACAACCACACTAAGCATTCATCCAAATATTCCCAAATCAAAGGGGAGATTAGAAAGATTGGAAAATTTAAGATTGTCTTAAATTCTCTTGTGAGAGAAAATTCTATCTTGTGACAGAATTTCTCTTCAACACACAGGAAAAAATGAAAAAGAATCCGATACCAAAATTGGTTGTCAAGGGGCTCATTTCTTAGCCAAGAAAGAAGCCATTTATAAGTGGTAAGTTAATTAAATGGTGTTTGATTGCAACAGCTGAATAAATGGGTCCAGGAAACAAAATGTTTTTAAAGAATATTAGCCTCATACTGAGAATAGAAGCTTGAGGAATTTAGGACATTGGGAACAAGAACAACTTAAAAACAGGGCAGATGTTACTACTCAGTTGGTGTTTATTTAAGGAGTCAGTGCTTAGATAGAAGTGACGACAGAATTAGCTTCTTTAAATAGTCAGATTGAAAATAGTCTCACCTGTAGTTACTGAAAGACATGGTGAGGGCTAAATCACTCAGTCGTGGCTGACTCTTTTGTGACCCCATGTTCTGTAGCCCACCAGGCTCCTCCGTCCATGGGATTCTCCAGGCAAGAGTACTGGAATGGGTTGCGATGCCCTCCTCCAGGGGATATTCCCCGCCCAGGGTTCGAATAACCTGCGTCTCTTATGTCTCCTGCATTGATCGGCGGGTTCTTTACTACTGGGGCCACCTGGAAGCTCTCAAAGACATTAATAAAACACAAATTCAGCACAGCCTGAAGTAGAATCAACTAAGGTGTGTTACAACCAGAGGTGTTAAAATATATGTGCATCACACTGTATAGACTTCCAGTTATTTATAAGATGCGGAGTGCTGAAGGTGTGAGGCAAAGAGGACTAGAGCTAACAGTAATGCATGACATGCAGGGGAGGTGAGAGAGCAAATCCTAAGGGTTCTCATTACAAGGAGAGTTCCCCACTTCTTTCCTTTTTTTCTCCCTTTTTATTGTATCTGTATGAAAATATATTCTGTTAACTGAGTTACAGTGGTCATCATTTCACAATATCTGTAAATCAAATCATCATACTGTGTATGCCTTAAATTTGTACAGATTGTGTACCAATTATTTCTCAATAAAACGGGAAAAAAATATGGGTGAGACAGCAATTGACTTGGCTGGAAAACATGCAAAGCTTGTGAAAATGTAAGGTGTTTATGGTAACTCACTGTACTTCAAGGGAAATATCTGAATCTATCATGTATTACTGAATCAGTATCAATAGTGAACTACATTTCTTCTTGTGGACATGAACATCAGTTCTGTGACATTTTTGTCGGAACTGTAAGAGGGATATGCTGAACTCAGAATATTGTAACTTTGTTGTAACTCAAAAATTTGAAGGCTTATCATTAGCCAAGCTTTATCAAGATATTTTGAGCTCTGAGTCAAGACTAAAATTTTTCCGAATAAGAAGAACCTCTTTCCGTCAACCACTATTACAAATATTGAATGGCTTTGGAAACTGAATTTTGCTGTGGACTTGAAAAAAAATTTTATTAATGAATTCAAACTAATATTTAAAAGGCTATACAGAGTTTATATGTAAAATATACTGTGGTTTAGTCATTTCAGCTTTACTAACTAAAAGTGTTTGAATCACATGCAATGTCAAGTTGTTTTACCTCTCATGCTCCAAATTTGAAACAAGAGTGAAGCTCTCAAATCTCAAATGAACTCACAGTGTATTTAGTTTCTGAGTTCAAACTGCAGTTCAAGTAGTGTCTTTTAGACTTTGATGCAAACTCAAAGGAAATCTACATATTCAAAAATCGATTTAACTCTGTAACTGAGCAGCTTCTGCCCAACGTTCAATGGGAAGTGATTAACCTGTAATGCAATGACATGCTAAAGGGAAATGTCAGGAGAAGAACCTACTAGAATTCTTCGATTGCCTTGTATGTGATGAAGATGCTCGATTAAAATCACATGCTTGTGCACTGATGCCAGTTTGGGAAGTGCCTGTCTGTGTGAAAGGGCATTTTCAAAGATGGAAAACAAAACCACATCACAGATCAGCGTTCACAGATGAATATTTGCATTGGATTATAGGGGACACTAACTTTGATCACCAACTAAGCAACCATTATCCCCTCTGAAAGTACCCCATTCTTCTCATTAGCAGACCTATATAACAAAAATTAGTTATTATATTTTTAATTTCATCAATTAAAAACTTGTTTGTTTCTTCTCTTGTTATGTAAGTATGTACATCATTGAGTTTGGTCTTCCTCCACAGAACCTAAAATATTTACTATCAGATGCTTTCTTAAAAGTTTACATATTAGAGCACTGAAACTCAACTTACTACAGAGCTACAGTAAATCAAAACAGTGTTTGCTAACATTGTACTAGCATGGAGAGAGACCTATAGACCAATGAAATAGACTAAAAAGACCTGAAATAACCCACACGTGTATCATTAAATGATTTTTGACAAGACTATCAAGATCATTCAGTGAGGAAAAGGATAGTTTTTAACAAATGGCACTGGACCCTTACCTAACATCATACAAAAAATTAACTCAGAATGGATCAAAGATCTAATGTATGTAAGATATAAGAAGACCCAAAACTGTAAAAGTCTCGAAAAACATAGGGCAAAATTTCACAATGCTAGATTCAGCAATGATTTCTTGGACATGAACCAAAGACACAGCAAAGAAAGAAAATAGAAAAATTGGACTTCCTAAAAATCTTTTAAAATTTTGTGCATCAGAAGACAAAGTTCTAAAATATTTATTTTTCTAAAATATATAATCTACTATAGGTTGTAGGGAATGAGTATAATTTCTTCCTTAAAGTTTTAGTAGAATTTACCAGTTGGAGAAGGTAATGGCACCCCACTCCAGTACTCTTGCCTGGAAAATTCCATGGACGGAGGAGCCTGGTAGGCTGCAGTCCATGGGGTCGCTAAGAGTCGGACATGACTGAGCGACTTCACTTTGACTTTTCACTTTCATGAATTGGAGAAGGAAATGGCAACCCACTCCAGTGTTCTTGCCTGGAGAATCCCAGGGACGGGGGAGCCTGGTGGGCTGCCGTCTATGGGGTCGCACAGAGTCGGACATGACTGAAGTGACTTAGCAGCAGCAACAGCAGAATTTACCAGTGAGCCCCTCTCAGGCTCTTGTTTTCTGTTTTGGAAGATTATTAATTCAATTTCTTTAATATAGATAGGTTCGTGTAGATTGCCTATTTTTTTCAGGTTGTCTACTCTTGCATGTATTTTAGTAGATTTTATCTTATAAAGAATTGGCCCATTTCATCATTATCAAATAATACTATTCCTTTTTTATCATTTTGATGTCTATAGAATCTATAGTGAAGTCCTTATTGCCATAATGGATCTTTTCAAAGAACCAGCATTGGGTTCATGATTTTCCCTATAGATTTCCTGTTTTCAACTTCATTTATTTCTGCTCAAATTCTTCATTTTCTTCTGCTCAGTGTCATTTCTTTCTTTTTTTCTCTATTTTCCTAATTTGGAAGCTAAGATGATTGATTTTAGATCTTCTGTATTTGCTAATGTATGTATTCAATATTTTAAATTTCCCCCGAGCTCTGCTTTTGCTGCATCCCACAAATTTCGGTAAGCTGTGTTTTCATGTTCACATATTTCAAATTATCTGTTGAGATTTGTTCTTAGTCCCGTGTGTTATTTAGAAGTGTTTTGTTCAGTCACAGGGATTTTCCAGTCATCTTTCTGTTCTTGATGTCCAGTTTAATTCCATTGGGTTCTGAATGTCTTACTGTATGATTTCTCTTCAATTTGGGAAGATGTGTTTTATGTCCCACAATGGGGTCTCTCTTAATGAATGTTCCGTGAGAAATTGAGAAGGAACTACTGTTTTTGGATGATGTATGTAGTCTGAGGATGTCAGTTATATCCAGTTGATGGCTAGTGTTAAGTTCAGCTGTGTCTTTTCTGATTTTCTGTTGGCTGAATCTATTTCTCATACAGGGGTGTTAAGTCTCCAACTATGATAGTGGATTTATCTGTTTCTCTTTGTAGTTCTATTAGTTTTTTCCTCACATTGTTTGATGCTCTGTTGTTTGATACACATGTACATTGAGGACTGTTACATCTTCTTGGAGAATTGTATATCATTATGTAATACCCTTCTTTATCCCTGGTTTAGTTCAGTTCAGTTCAGTCACTCAGTCGTATCCGACTCTTTGCGACCCCATGAATTGCAGTACGCCAGGCCTCCCTGTCCATCACCCACTCCTGGAGTTCACTCAAACTCATGTCCATCAAGTCAGTGATGCCATGCAGCCATCTCATTCTCTGTCGTCCCCTTCTCCTCCTGCCCCCAATCCCTCCCAGCATCAGGGTCTTTTCCAATGAGTCAACTCTTCGCATGAGGTGGCCAAAGTATTGGAGTTTCAGCTTTAGCATCAGTCCTTCCAATGCACTCAGGACTGATCTCCTTTAGGATGGACTGGTTGGATCTCCTTGCAGTCCAACGGACTCTCAAGAGTCTTCTCCAATACCACACTTCAAAAGCATCAATTCTTCGGCGCTCAGCTTTCTTCATTGTCCAACTCTCACATCCATACATGACCATTGGAAAAACCATAGCCTTGACTAGATGGACCTTTGTTGGCAAAGTAATGTCTCTGCTTTTCAATATGCTGTCTAGGTTGGTCATAACCTTCCTTCCAAGGAGTAAGTGTCTTTTAATTTCATGGCTGCAATAACCATCTGCAGTGATTTTGGAGCCCAAAAAAAGTCTGACACTGTTTCCACTGTTTCCCCATCTATTTGCCATGAAGTGATGGGACCAGATGCCATGATCTTAGTTTTCTGAATGTTGAGCTTTAGGCCAACTTTTTCACTCTCCTCTTTCACTTTCATCAAGAGGCTTTTTAGTTCCTCTTCACTTTCTACCATAAAGCTTTCTTTAAAGTCAGCTCTGTCTAAAACAAATATAGCTATTCCTGCTTTCTTTTGTTTGGTGTTGCTGCTAAGTCGCTTCAGTCGTGTCCGACAATGTGCTACCCCATAGACGGCAGCCCACGGGGCGCCCCCATCCCTGGGATTTTC
Source organism: Bos grunniens (assembly GCF_055505025.1). Taxonomy (NCBI): domain Eukaryota; kingdom Metazoa; phylum Chordata; class Mammalia; order Artiodactyla; family Bovidae; genus Bos; species Bos grunniens. Next base: position 26,094,191 of record NC_141177.1, on the reverse strand, counting down.
CAGGCAAGAACACTGGAGTGGGTTGCCATTTCCTTCTCCAATGCATGAAAGTGAAAAGTGAAAGTGAAGTCACTCAGTCGTTTCCAACTCTTTGCGACCCCATGGACTGCAGCCTACCAGGCTCCTCCGTCCATGGGATTTTCCAGGCAAGAGTACTGGAGTGGGTGCCAATGTTTAGTGTTAGCACAGTATATTTTCCTTCATCCATTTACAGTTGACCCTTGAACAACTTGGGTATAGGGGAGCTGACCTTCTGTGCAGTCAAAAATCCAGGTACAACTTTCCAATTGACTCACCATATCAATGAATTCGAACAGCCCTGGATCATGTAGTACTGTAGTATATACTTTGTGAAAGAAATCTGCATGTAGTGGACCCATGAAGTTCAAGCCCATGTTGTTCAAGGGTCAACTGTACTTTAAATCTGTGTCTCTATGTTTAAAGAGGATCTCCTGTAAGCAACATATACTTTGATCTGTTTGTTTGCTTTTACCCACTCTGACAATCTGTTTTTTATTGGTACAGTTAGACCACTAATGTTCAAAGTGATTACTGATATAATTGGATTAATATTTACTATATTCCTTAATGTCTTCTATTTGTTGCTTTTGTTTTTGTTCCTATTTTTGTGTGTCTTTTGTCAATTCAATTGAGTATTTAATTCCATTTTCTCTATTTTCTTAGCTTATCAATTGTACTTTTTTCCCCAACTGTTTTCTGTAGTGGTAATAGAGTTTGCAACATATGCAGGTTTGATCCCTGGGTCAGAAATATACCCTGGAGTAGGAAACGGCAACCCACTCCAGTATTCTTGCCTGGAAATTCCTGTGGACAGAGGGGCCTGGCAGGCTACAGTTACAACCAATCCAAATTATTTTTCAAATAACATCATACCACTTCACAGGTAGTACGAATGCCTTATAATAAGAAACTATTCATGATTTCTTCCTCCTAACCCTGTATTACTGCTATCATTCATTTTGCTTATACCTGATCACATATAAGCATATATGCACATTAACAGATATAATCAAATATATTGTTGCTATTATTATTTTGAACAAAGTATTATCTGTTAGCTATACTAAGAACATCAAAAATAGAAGTTTTGTAACTTCCATGGCAGTCCAGTAGTTAAGACCCCATTCTTCCAATGCAGGAGTTAGAGTTCAATTCCTGGTTAGGGAACTAAGATCCCACATGTCTCGAGGCCCAGCCAAGTTAAAAAAAATAGAAAGTATTTATTTTCACTATTTCTACTTCAGTGCCCTTCCTTACTTTATGTAGACTACTTTATTTTCCTTCTTTTCAAAGAACTTTTAATAATTCTTGCAAGACAGGTCTACTGGCAACAGAGTTCCTTACTTTTTTTGTTTGCTTGTTTCTCTGAGAAAATCTTTTATTTCTCCTTAATTTTTTAAGGATGACATCCCAGAATAAAGAATTATAGGTTAGTGGGGTTTTCTCTTAACCCTTTAAATAATTCATTTCACTCTCTTCTTGCTTGCATGAGAAGTGAAATATAATTCTTACCTTTTTTTCCCTCTTTAGTTAAGATGGGCTTCCCCGCCACCGCCCAACCCCTTACCCACCTCTGGCTTTTTCAGGATTTTCTATGCATCTTTGATTTTCTGTAGTTTGAAAATGATCTATGTTGGTATAGGGGTTATCCGGAGTTGGGGTGGGGAGGAGGGTTGGCATTTATCCTAATTGGTGTTCTGAGCTTCCTGGATGGGTGGCCTGCTGACATTAATTTGGGGAAATTCTTGAAAGTATCATTTCAAATATCTCTCTGCTCTTTTTTTTCCTTCTCCTGGTATTCCATGCACATTACACAACTACAGTCTTTGTTCTCTTTGCTTTTCGGGTTTTCAGGATTCTGCCTGTAAAAGAATCCACCAGCCAATGCAGGAGACACAGGTTTGATCCTTGAGTTGGGAAGATCCTATGGAGAAGGAAAGGGCAACCCACTCCAGTATTGTCACCTGGAAAAAAAACCCATGGACAGAGGAGACTCGTGGGCTACAGTCCAGGGGGTTGTGAAGAGTTGGACGTAACTTAGCCACTTAATACAACAAATTGGTACATCCTACAGCTCAGAGACTCTTCCTGGAATCATGTTGTCTTCCAGTGAGCCCATCATCAAAGGTATTCTTCATTTCTGTTACAGTTTTTTTTTTTTTTTAAACTCTAGCATTTCTTTTTAGTTCTTTCTTAAGATTTGCATCTCTCTGCTGACATCCATCTGTTCTTCCCTACTGTCTACGTTATCCATTAGAGCTCTTAGTATATTAATTGCTTTACATTCCTGGTCTGATAATTCCAACATCTCTGCCATGTTTAGTTCTGATGCTTGCTCCATCTCTTCAGATTGTGATTTTTGCTACTTGGTATGCCTTTTAAAATTTTCTTTGCTGCAGGTGTTTCTTTTCTTGATAGGCATATATGATGTACTAGGTAAAAAAGAAATGCTGTAAATAGCCCTTTAGTAACATGGTGGTGAGGAGTAGGGGAGGGGAAGGGTCCTGTAATTAAGTCTTTCCTGAGCTTGTGTCTCTGGACCGTGAAGTTCACCCGTGTTTCTCCACACTTGAGCTCAGTTCAGTCACTCAGTCCATGGGATCACTCTTTGCAACCCCATGGACTGCCACATGCCAGGCTTCCCTGTCCATCACCAACTCCGGGAGCTTGCTCAAATTCATGTCCATTGAGTCAGTGATGCCATCCAACCATCTCATCCTCTGCCATCCCCTTCTCCTGCCTTCTTATCCCAACATAAGGGTCTTTTCCAATGAGTCAGCTCTTCACATCAGATGGCCAAAGTATTGGAGTTTCAACTTCAGCATCAGTCCTTCCAGTAAACATTCAGGTCTGATTTCCTTTAGGATTGACTGGTTTGATCTCCTTACACTTAGGCGGAACCAAATGACTCCAATGGACTACAGTTGGGTGTTTCCCTTCCCCAGGTGCTGGTACTTGCTTCCCCTGAGGGTCAGGCCTTGTTAAGAAGAACAGATCGTTCTGAGTATTTAAAATGGTTCCTTCCCCCCTCTCCATGCTGGTAGCCTGAGGGGATTCTTCTCAGATACTTGTTAATACTAGGGGGAACTGGTGGAGCTACTGCTGGTAAACCTCATGATATTTGCCCCCCCCCACCACTGCTGAGCTCCTGCTGGTGAATCTCATGATATTTGGGGGTCCCTCTACCCCTGTGGTCTTAGGTTTTTAAGCTCAGAGTTATCCACACCGAGCCTCCAGCAGTCTTTCAATTACAGTTCAGCTTTTCTTGCCTGACATTGGTCCCCAGGGTTTTGACCTGTGAGTCTCACTCTGGTAAGTAGTGATTGCTGCATTTGCTTCTTGGTCTCTCCAGTCTCAAGGCAGAAGTTTGTTCTGTGTCCTCTTCCATCTTAGAGATCCAAGAAGAGTTGTTGGGTTTTCTTTGTTTTTAATAATCTGCCCAGCTTTTTACTTGTTAGGATGGAGTGACTGTTTCTAAGTTCTTTACATAGGGACTTGGAAACCAGAAGTGGTCCACATTTTCTCTTTTTTTCACAGTACTCTTTCTCTTTTTGGGTGGGGAAAGTGGGGTAACTGTGCATCTTGTGAGTAGGAAATGGTAACCCACTCCAGTATTCTTGCCTGGGAAATCTCATGGACAGAGGAGCCTGGTGGGGTATAGTCCATCTGGTTTCAAAGAGTTGAATACCACTGAAGTGACTGAGCATGGGCATCTTATGGGATCTTTGTTCCCCAAGCCGGGTTAGATCCAGGCCCACGGCAGTGAAAGCCCCAAGTCTTAACTGCTGGACACCCAGGCACAAAGTTCTTTTCCACATAAATTGTAGAAGTGGGAATGCTGAGTCAAAATGCCTCAGTTGCCCCAACCCGCCATAATTTCTGTACTTCTCCAGCCTAATTTTCATGCTGCATCATGTACAACCATTCTTTTGCTAAAGCCTTGAGTCCACTGCCCTGTTATCTTATCACATGAGCTTTCAGAACCTCAGCCCTGGGTGACTCCACCATGCCTGCACCTGGGTAGATAATTCCTATAGAGAAAAAAAGCACATACCAGGATCACCTGATTTCCTAGAGATTCCTAATCACCAGCATCAAGTAAGCCATCGGTCCTCATGTCCTGCTGCTTTGTCTGGTCAACATATCCTCCCCTTCTTTGCAGAGATATTTCCAACTTTATCCCCAAACCTCTGACTTCACCCTCCCCACTCACATCCTCACAGAGAATAGAGCGGCTATCCCACAATTGCCCCACCACCTTCTCCACGTTACAGGTATAGCCTTGTGAACACCTGGTTCTCTCCTACAGCACACCCTTCTTACACCTGATAACAAGGAAGTGGTCCCTCTTCACAGGTGGGCTAGCCCTCCACCTGTGTTTAGAACCGCCTCCACTCTACCGCATCAGGAACCTTACCTTATGGACACAGCCTCTTTCATCTGAATATTCAAGTCTCCTTTTAAAAAAAAAAGTATTTTATTTATGTGTCTGTGATGGGTCTCCATTGCAGCATATGAGATCTTTAGTTGTGACATGCGGGATCTAGTTCCCTGGCAGGGATCAAACCCAATCCATTGGAAAAACTTACCCATGGACTCGTCCTATTTCATTCGAATATTCAAGTCTCCTTTTTAAAAAATATGTTTGGCTGTGCTGGGTCTTAGTAGCAGCATGTAGGATCTTCAGTCTTCATTGCGGCCTGTGGGATCTAGTTCCCTCACCAGGAATTGAACCTGGGCCCCCCTACATTCAGAGCATGAAGTCTTAAGTCACTGACCACCAGAGAAGTCACTCAAGTCTCCTCCCATGGGTATTTCTTTCCCCTCAGTTGTAAAACATACTCAGATTGCTTCCAGCTTAAAGAAGCAAAACAAAGACCAGCTGTCCTTGACTTACCCTCCTTGGGTCACCCCCTTCCCCGAGTTTCCTCCTCTCCTTCACAAGAGAAACTGCTTGTAAGAATTACCTACTGTCCCAGTTACTGTGGCTACATAACAAATGACCCCCAAACTTAGTGACATGGATTATTCTCATGGTTTCTTTGGGTCAGGAATTCAGACTGAGCACAGTGGGGCTAGCTTGTTTCTGCTCCAGTGTCTGAACTTTGGCCAGTGGTCTCTGGAACAGGGGCTGGGGACCCAAGTGACCTCTTCATGAACTACTTCAGGCTTCTTCCCAGTAGGGCAGCTGGGTTCTGAGGATGAGCATACTAAAGAGAACCAGAGGTTGTTAAAGGCACAGACACAGAAAATCACATGGTGGTTGCCAGGAGCTAGGGAGCTGGGACAGTGCAGGGTTAGTGTTTAATGGGGTCCGAGTTTTAGTTTTGCAAATTGATAACAGCTCTGGAGATGGGTGCACCATAAAGTGGAAGGAGAGACACGCAAAGGGGCCCCAGGACCCCTCGTGCAGCAAGGCCGTAGTACCTTTTCCAGCTTCTCCACGTCACAGAAGGGACCTTCAATCACACCATGTCCCTGTCACTTCAGTTCATCAGAAGAAGCCAGACTTACACCCTAACAATCAATTTAATCAAGTCTCAGATGCATTTTTTTTTTTTTTACATTTTATCTGAAATCAGAACTATTCAGTCTGGGGCATAGTATAGCTGAATATCAATGCTTTTTTCTTCTTTCTTAGTGTTATCTGAAATAATGGTAAAGCTTCCAGTAGGTGGCACCTTGGATGATGTAAAATCTAGTCTTGACGCCACGTGTCTCCTCAACCCAGCCTGTCCCCAGAGCTCTGGACCTAGTCATCTGATTGCCTGCTTGGCATCCCTGCTTGGATGTCTCAAAGGCAATGAGCTCGATGTGTCTGTGGTCTCCTCTCCCCCCTCCCTCCCCACCTCCCACCAAAGCTGAATCTTTGTCCAGCTCCCTGTCCCAAAGACTGCACCACTGCCCACCAGTAACAGGTGCCAGAAGCCTAAAAAGTGACCCCTGATCCCTTGCTCTCTCCAACCCCATATAGCATCCATGACCATGTTTGTCTCTCCTCCTCACTTTTTCCTGTTTTTCCAATGTAAATTGCCATCATCTCTGTTTTGAATTATGACAGCACTCTCCCAACCCTTCCCTCTTCTTCCTTTCTAATGTCACACCCATTCACCCCCTTGAAGCCAGAAGGATCTTCTAAAAACCCGAATTTATTCCTGTCCTTCTCTTTACCAAGAGTCCTTTAGGAGGGCCTCCTGTTGCTCTTAGGATAATGTCCCTAATTCTAACCTGGCTCTCAAAAGCTCTGAATGATCCACCGCTTGAGCATCCAAGGGACCCGAAGCAAGAGTATAAACAGAGGTACCTGGGTCTGCACCTTCTTCCGTCCTTGTCTAGGTCCCACCCTGAAGGGACTGGACACACATGTGTCAACACCCCAGCCCACACCTCCAAGCTCTGTCCACCCCCTTGGCCACTCCTCGGGCTCAGAGTGTGCACACCAGGACTCCATCTGCTTTTGGAGGGTGGGCCTGAAGGAGGTCTGAGCACATTCGTATTTCTACCCAGAGTTGGCAATTTTTTTAAACTTTTATCTTTTTTCCTATCTTTCAGACAGCTTTTGCACTTGCACCATCACTTTCTGAATTAATTCATGTCATTTTCTCAGCTTTCCATGCGGCTGTCCACTTTGTCTGAATCTCTTAAGCACTCTTTGGCACATATGGGATCCCAATACTTTGACGTGTGGGTTATAAATGTTTTCCTCTCAGTTTGTCAATAGTCTCTTGATCTTGCCTATGGAGAGTCTGATTGTTTTGTGTTTGTGCTATGGAAGTTTAGAAGGCATCAGTCTTTGTCATCATAGTGTCTGATTTTAGTGTCTTGGTTGGAAGGGCATTTGCTGAGCCCCTAATTCTTTCAGTCACCAGTATTATATTCTCACTCTCCTGTGGTTTCTTCCCATTCGCCCCAGTCCTTGTCCATATGGAATGCATATTGATGTAAGGAATGAGGTAGAAATCTGGCCTGGATCTGGTACTTCTGGGTTCTGCTTGTCCAACATGTCATCTCTCTCCTTCTGGCACGAACTCTCTCCTTCTTTTCTATGGGGCACCCTCTCATTGTGTCTGAAGTGGCTTATCCATCATCTACCCTGACCCCATATCTGACCAATCAGGCAACGCCATCCCACTGGCCACAGTGATTGGTTTAGAAAAGGGTGTGTCTTTTAGGTTGGACCAATGAGAATTCCTCCCTATGATGTGTTTTTACCACAGAGATCAAGAAAAAACCACTTTATGCTGCTGCTGTTAAGGTTCTATGTGTGTCTGGCTGTTGGAGACAGCCTACCTTGGAGAGAGCTTATCAGAGAGATGGATTCAAAGACGGGGACTGAAGACATTATGGGAACACGTGGATCTAGCTGTCCCATCCACTGGACTTTCGAGTTACTTGAACCAGCACATCCCTTTTTTAAAGCTTAGTTTCAGTTGTTTCTGTCATTTGCAATCAAAAGGATCTTGATGGATGTATGGTCTTATTTTTTATATCAAATGCCGATCCAGGGATCATCTGTTGTTTTGTCTGCCCAAAAGAAGAGCATCCTTCCCTTCCTCTCCCCCTCAACCCTCCCCTTTATTCTGGGAAATTTTTTTTCTTCTGTTCAACTTTGTGGTTTAAATAGAAGTTGTCACTGTATAAGTCTCACCTTCTCAGCCCACTTCAATTGGCTCAGGTATGGCTTCTGATTCAAGCCTGTTCTATCTTCCTTTCTTTAATTTTTTTTCCCCGCAAAGTGTTGGGAGATGATAGGTGAGCCATTAAAATAATATGTAACTTTCTGGGGGGCAGAAGTATATTCACGTTGTTTAAATCCAAAAGATATTGAAGGCCATACAGTAAAAAATTTCTACCAGGAACTCTTGAAAATCAACAATAGAACTATAGTAACCCTAATAGGAAAAAAAAATAAGAAAAAGTTATGAACAAGCACTTTATAGAAGAAGGCATCTAAAAGGCTGAAAAGTATATGAAAAGATGCTTTAACTCATTAGAAACAAGAGACCACATTAAGAACAATAGTAGCTATCCCTTTATCCCTATTTGGCAAAATTTTGAAAGGTGGTTATTTCCTCCACATCAGAGGGATGTGGGGATAGACACACTTTTGTGCCTGCTTGTAGTTCGGACTGCGACAGCCGTCTGGAGAATCGCCTGGTACTCCTGAGGGAAATGAAATGTGTGCTGTGCTGCCCAGCAATCCCATGCCTGGGTGTATGCCTAAAACAGTGGCCATGGGCCTGTATGGAACAAGTACAGGTTTGTTTCACATGTTTATCATGCCATTGTTTGGGGGAACAGGGAGCTGAAGGCAGCCTGAGTGTCCCTGGTGGTCATTAGGACTGTCCACAAATATTCCAGCTTTCTCTTTCCATGACCACGTGATGGGACTGAACTTCCCTGCCGTGTAAGGTAGGTGGGACCATGTGAAATAAAAGTGAAAGGTCGTGAGAATGTGGGCAGAGTGGATGTCAGCTGCAAATGGAAGTCAAGGGTCGGTGTTTTTATCTGCAGTGGACGTGCAACATCTATGAGAAATAAGCCTTTGTGGTTCTAAACTATTACACAGATATACCTCAGATGCTGCACTTTCAGTTCTAAGCCACAGCAATAAGGCAAATCACATGAATTTTTTTGGTTTCAGGGCGCATATACAAATATGTTTATACTGTAGTCTATTAAATGTGTATCATTGTGTTTTAAAAAAGCAATGTACATACCTTAATTTTAAAATACTTTATTGCTAAAAAGCATTAACGCCATCTGACAAGACAGGGTTGCTACAAACTTTCAATTTGTTTATTTAAAAAATGCAGTATCTGCAAAACACAATTAAGCAAAGTGCAATTAAATAAGATATGCCTGTAATCTGGGGAGTATTTGTTACTGCAGTGTAATCTACTCTGACTGACTGATACAGTGTAACCTACTCTAACTCAGTGATACATGTACACAGTGGAAGCTGTGGACCAGGCACATACACAGCATTGGGGATAGATCTTAAAAACAGCTGTTCAGTCATTGTTCAGTCACTAAGTCATGTCCAGCTCTTTGCATGCCCATGAACTGCAGCATGCCAGGCTTCCCTGTCCTTCACTATACAGTCAAGACATGGAAACAGCTTGCATGTCCTTCGATAAGACGAATGGATAAAGCACACAAGAGTGTTCCGCACATATTCAAAAGAATGAAATACCATCTGCTGAAACATGGACTAGAGATCATACTGAATGAAGTCAGAAAGAGACAAATACCATATGATGTCACTTATATGTGGAATCTTAAAATCGGACATAAATGAACCTACCTATGAAGCAGAAACAGACTTATGCACAGAGAGAACAGACTTGTGCTTGCCAAGGGGGAAGTGGTTGGGGGGGAGGAATGGGTTGGGAGTTTGGGATTAGCAGATGCAAACTAGTATGCACAGAGTGGACAAACAACGAGGTTCTATATAGCACAAGGAACTATGCTCAATATTCTGTGATAAGCCACAGTGGGAAAGAACATGACAGAGAATGCATATATAGGTATGACTAAATCACTCCTATAAAGCAGAAATCAACAACATTGTAAATCAACTATTACTTCAGTAAAATACTTTTTTAAAAGTGTTGGATGAGATAAAAAACTGAAGGAGATCTGTACCATAACACCATTTATATAAATTAAACATAACATACCCCATGTTGCTTAGTGGGGTCAGAAGCAAGAATCAGCATCACATCCTCATGTCAATATGTCAAGGGCAGCTCAGGATAAAGGGAAGTTCAGACAGGGCAGTTCTGACAAGCTCCTGATGGAAAGATATTTGATAAACTATTCTTGGTCTGATGTGAAAGTTCTGTTGAAGGTTCCTGGAAATATGAAAAATGGAATTTGGATACTATAGCTGCTGCTTCTCAGCAGAGCAACCATCCTGTTTCTACAATGAGTAAAATTGAATGACTGAAGGGAGCAATATACCAGCACATATGCACTCAATACGTCAGCAAATTTGGAAAACTCAGCAGTGGCCACAGGACTGGAAAAGGTCAGTTTTCATTCCAATACCAAAGAAAGGCGATGCCAAAGAATGCTCAAACTACTACACAATTGCACTCATCTCACACGCTAGTAAAGCAATGCTCAAAATTCTCCAACCCAGGCTTCAACAGTACATGAACCATGAACTTCCAGATGTTCAAGTTGGATTTAGAAAAGGCAGAGGAACCAGAGATCAAATTGCCAACATCCGTTGGATCATCGAAAAAGCAAGAAAGTTCCATTAAAACATCTATTTCTGGTTTATTGACTATGACAAAGCCTTTGACTGTGTGGATCACAACAAACTGTGCAAAATTCTTCAAGAGATGGGAATGCCAGACCACCTGACCTGCCTCTTGAGAAATCTGTATGCAGGTCAGGAGGCAACAGTTAAAACTAGACATGTAGCAACAGACTGGTTCCAAATTGGGAAAGGAGTATGCCAAGGCTGTATAATGTCACCCTGCTTATTTAATTTATATGCATAGTACATCATGAGAAATGCTGGGCTGGATGAAGCACAGGCTGGAATCAAGGTTGGCGGGAGAAATATCAATAACCTCAAATATGCAGCTGATACCACCCTTATGGCAGAAAGCAAAGAATAACTAAAGAACTTTTTGATGAAAGTGAAAGAGCAGAGTGAAAAAGTTGGCCTAAAGCTCAATATTCAGAAAAGTGGGATCATGGCATCTGGTCCCATCACTTCGTGGCAAATAGATGGGGAAACAATGGAAACAGTGACAGACTTTATTTTGGGGGGCTCCAAAATCACTACAGATGGTGATTGTAGCCATGAAATTAAAAGATGATTACTCCTTGAAAGAAAAGTTATGACCAACCTAGACAGCATATTAAAAAAGCAGACACATTACTTTGCCTACAAAGGTCTGTGGTTTTTCTAGTAGTCATGTATAAATAGGAGAGTTGGACTATAAAGAAAGCTGAGCGCTGAAGAATTGATGCTTTTGAACTGTGATGTTGGAGAAGGCTCTTGAGAGTCCCTTGGACTGCAAGGAAATCCAACCAGTCCATCCTAAAGGAAATCAGTCCTGAATATTCACTGAAGGGCTGATGCTGAAGCTGAAACTCCAATATTTTGGCCATCTGATGCGAAGAGCTGACTCATTTGAAAAGACCGTGATGCTGGGAAAGATTGAAGGCAGGAAGAGAAGGGGATGACAGAGGATGAGATGGTTGGATACATCACCGACTCAATGGACATGAGTTTGGGTAAACTCTGGGAGTTGGTGATGGACAGGGAGGCCTGGCGTGCTGCAGTCCATGGGGTTGCAAAGAGTCGGACACGACTGAGCGACTGAACTGAACAGAACGAAGCTGCTGCTTCTCAGCAGAGCAACCATCCTATTTCTACAATGAGTAAAATTGAATGACTGAAGGGAGCAATACTCAATATTTTGTAATAACCTATAAGGGAAAAAAATCTAACTATATAAATATAAATAATGTATATTACTCTTTAGATTTGGATGCATATAACTGAATCACTGTTCTGCACACCCGAAACTAACACAATATTGTAAATCAACTATACCTCAAGAAAAATCTTAAAAACATTTGACCTATCCAACATGCATGCATGCTAAGTTGCTTCAGTCATATCCGACTTTTGGGAACTCTATGGACCATAACCTGCCAGGCGGCTCTATCCCTGGAATTGTCCAGGCAAGAATACTGGAATGGATTGCCATGCCCTCCTTCAGGGATTCTTCCCGACCCAGGGATCGGGAAGTTCTGTCTTCTGTCTCCCGCATTGGCAGGAGGGTTTTTTACCACGAGTGCCACCTGGGAAGCACCCAATCTATCCAAATCTTTTTTTTTTTTTTTTTTTTAATGAATGAAGATAGGCAAACAGAGCCTATTGGGATTATTGGAAACTGATGCACAGTGAACTGTGATCCCTGAAGGAGAATAAAAAAACCAGAATAGAAGATTAAAAGTGAAATCTGAAGGAATAATGAGTGGTGGGTGAAGTCTGTTATGTTTGTGGTTAGTTTGGTGGTTAATCTGAATCCAGATTTGTTGTTGCTGGTTGATCAGAGTACATGTTGCCATACACCATCTAATTTGGGGTGACTAATGAGATACCATAAGATAACTAGCATAGTAACTAACATATTTAATCCTAAAGACATCAACTTGTTTGATGTTGGCCTACATGTTTTCCACTTATTCTTAGAACGATCACATTTGTCAAATCCAAAGTTACAAACTCATTGGGAAGGAGAGGGTGGGATGAATTGAGGGAGTAGCACTGAAACACATGCGTGACCATATGTGGAATTAGAAGCCACTGGGAATTTACTGCCTGACGCAGGAAGCTCAAATCTGGTGCTCTGTGATAGCCTAGAGGGATGGGGTGGGGTGGGAGGGAGACTAAAGAGAGAGGGTACATATTGATATAGGCAGAAACCAATATAATATTGTAAACTGATTACCCTCCAATTAAAAATAAATTAAAAAAATGAAGTTACAAACTCACTGGACAAATGCAAACACTGAGCAAATGCATGTATTCTCTTCCAAATATTGCAGATATATCTATTAAGAAGCATGTTCAATACTAACATGCAAATTCAAGATAAATGGCTTCAAAGCCACAGCCAATCATTTATAAGAGTTTCATTTGGTGAAGGTGCATAAAATGCAGAATGGGTCCAAGTAAATGACATCTGATATGCTGCTTGCTGTGATTGCACTGTTTTAATATATAAACTTGCTTCATTTTTTAAAAAAATGTGCCCCCAGACAATTTACACATTTTCCCCAAGCACACACACACACCCCAAAGGGTTGGACATCTAACATCCTGGAATTGCTGGCAATGGTGGAAAGGGAAATTGCAGGTAAAAGGGAGCAAGTAGATCAATAAAACAAGATGCACCGGCACAGACCAGTGATAGCCAGGCTGTGACCTGGGGACCGTCCTTAACGCTTTTCCTGAGGCCCAGTGAAGGGAAAGTGATTCTCACCTTGCACCTGCTCCCCGGAGGCATCCAATACTTCCTGTTTACTATGCATCCTGCTGGAGTGGGCATAGTTTAAACATACGCAGATACACATGCTCCCCCAACACCACACGCACGCATGCTTTTCATGCAAATGGAAGCGTGTGTGAAGGTATGCCCTTGGTCTGTTGCTTGTTTCTTGTTTCTCAGTCAAGTTTTGATGGTGAGATTGGAAGAACTGGGCCATGGGACAGGGTTTTCACCATATGGGGAAAAAAAAACTGGGAGGATAAATCCAAGATGCAGATATCCGCCCTTGATCTTCCTGTAGTGTTACGAATCTCCATCCAATCCCTGCTTTGCTTCAGCTATTTCATGTTGAGTTTCTGTTAACATGTAACTGACGAATCCTGACCAATGCATTCAAATACTACTTGGATCATATATGAGATTTCCAAATACTTTAGTCTCTTCTCTGGACTTGTGTTTTGTTCTAATGCTCCTTCTCTTTATCACATGGTTGTAATATTTAGATTATTATTTATATCTAGTTGGCAAGTCTCCTGTCCATAACCTTCATTTTCAGAATTTTATCTGCTTTTCTTTTGTATGATACAATCTCCAGGGTGAGCTACATAGCATAATTTAGCTGCTTTCAAAAAATCAGAGTAGGGAAAAAAAAATCAGGGTAAGAAATTTCCTAGAGGTCCGGTGGTTAGGACTCTGCCCTTCCATGGCAGGGGCCATGGGTTGGATTCCTGGTTGAGGAACCAAGATCCCACAAGCCACATGGAGCGACAAAAAAAAAAAAAAAAAAAAGTACTCTGAGGTTGTGTTACATTTAGAGGTTGGTTTAGAGAGAATTGTCATCTTTCAATGTGGAATCCTCCTAGCCAAGCACAAGGAAGGTGTTTTTTTTTTTTTTTCCATTTATTCCAATTTTCTTTTCTGTATTTCAGTAAAGTTACAGTTTCATCTAATAAAAACCTGCGCTTGTTAAATTTGTTCTTAAATATTTTATAATTTTTCTTGTGGTGGTTTGTACCTTTTTCTGGTTTTACTTTCTAAGAGGTTAGTATTGGTGTTGATACATGTGCTATAAACTCTGAGTGCGATTACTCTGTCCCCAACCATCAGGTCGTTTTCAGGGTGGGTCTAATTATTGACGGTAAACAATCTGCCTGCAATGCAGGAGACCGTGGTTTGAGAAGATCCCCTGGAGAAGGGAATGGCACCCCACTCCAGTCTTCTTGGCTGGAAAATTCCATGGACTTCTATGTCCGTGGGATCGCAGAGTCGGGCACGACTGAGCGACTAACACACACAATTATTGCAAGAAATATGTGTGTGTGCCCTCAGTTGCTTCAGTCGTGTCTGTCTCCTTGCAACTGCAAGGACTATAGCCCACCAGGCTCCTCTGTCCGTGGAATTTTCCAGGCAAAAATACTGGAGTGGGTTGCCATGCCCTTCTCCAGGGAATCTTCCCAACCCAGGGACTGAACCTGTGTCTCTTAAATCTCCTGCACGGGCATGTGAGTTCTTTACTACTAGTGCCACCAAGAAATATAGACTCCCTGGAAGTAATCAAGGTGTGGGGGGGGGGAGGGGAGGAAATGGAGTGGTGGCTGAGGGGAATGCAGACCACCCACAGAGGCAAGGACCTGGGAGGCTGGTGAGAGCCCAGAAGCTGCCCACCAGACCTTTCTCCTGGGTGTCTCCTCTGCTTACCTGCTTATCAGCTCCATTTGCCCAGCTCGGCCACCTGGCTCCTCCCACCAGTTCCTGGTTACCATTTCAGCTCCAAAGTGGTCCAGCTGCCGCTCCCCCAACATGCTTCCTCTGCAGCATCTGTCACCAGTGGTTCTTTCCTCACAATCCTGAGGGAAGAAATCCAATGGCCTTGCCTCCCTTTCTGTGTCCTGCACGCGCCCTGCCTTTCCATATGTTCCTCCCACCTTCAGTACCGTGTAGCTGGGAGAATGGGGCCATTTGGAATTTTAAAATCACACATGACATGCTCATTGAGCTTTTGACCCTTGGCAGAAACATTAGGGCTTCCCTGGTGGCTGCTAAGGCACTTCAGTCGTGTCCGACTCTGTGCGACCCCACAGACGGCAGCCCACCAGGAAATGGTAAAGAATCCACCTGCCAATGCAGGAGATGCAAGAGTGTCTGTCCGTGCCTGTCTCTTTCCAGGCACAGAGCAGGTAGAGGTCCCCACAGTCAGTGGAGAGCTCAGCGGCGCCAGAGAGGGTGGCGGGGAGCGCACAGCTGAGGAGCAGGGGTTCTGGGGGCTTCCCTGTGGTCCGGTGGTTAGGACTAGGGCTGCCACTGCAGAGGGCACCAGCTGGATCACCAGTGTGGGAACTAAGATCCTGCATGCGCTGTGGCCCCCAGCGCAGCCAAAAATAAAGAGTGATTCTGGAGCCAGAGCAGAGTGGCATGGGAGTTCCAGGAGCCTCGCGACCTCAAATGAAGGATGCCTTCCTGTACCTCACTTTCCTCCTCCATAGATGGTGTGATTGAAAACATAATGTAGTATGATGTAGTTTAGTTATATATAACTTAATGTGTACAATTGTATCCATTATACACATGTAACTATGATATGAAATATATAACTATGTAGTAACGTAGCATATTGTTGTGTGTGCTCAGTCATATCTAACTCTTTGTGGCCCTATGGACTGTAGCCTGCCAGGCTCATCTGTTCATGGAATTTTCCAGGCGAGAATACTGGGGCGGGTTGCCATTCCCTTCTCCAGGGGACAGTCCCAATGCAGGGATCGAACCCGAGTCTCATGCATCTCCCGCTTTGGCACACAGGAGGCCCTAAATGTAACACACGAGTAGATATTAATCTATATAACAAAATATAGCATAATAAATTATATAATTGGTAATATATTACTTTATATATATGTAATTATAGCATGAGAAATGTTATATAAGTATGTACTAATGTAAAAATCTAACCATGACTAATTGGTAATAAAATTTATAATGCATAGTATAACACATTATATATAATTTAATAGATAATGTGTAAATTCACATATATGTATAATTATAAGCTATGTTATATATGTAGTAACAACACATTTTTAATCTATAATATCATATGACACAAACAGGATTTAAAGCCTCTTACAATTGTCAAACGTATTGAAGTATTTTGACAAGGCCTAGCCCATAATAAACACTCAGTAAGTATAAAATTTTATTGCTATAGTTGTATAGTTTATGAGTAGCAAAGAATTAAACAGTGCCTGGCCCAGGGTAACGACTCCATAGATGTTATCTTCTACTGGTATGTAGCAGGTGAGTACTAAAGCACTTAGTGCCCAGTGCTCGTATTAATTTCATACTGTAGTACACTCAGCAAGCTTTCTTTGGGATTTTCTTGCAAGCTTTCTTTGGGATTTTCTTGCAAGCTTTCTTTGGGATTTGCTTACGTCATACAATCATCTCATCCACACAAAATGAGAATGGTACCTTCCACTTTCTCGTGTATTTAATTCCATTTGTTATTATTGTTTTGTCTAATTGTTCTAGAAGTGCAGTTTTCAGAACAAAATTATATAACAGTGATGAGAACAGAAATTTGTTGTTCCTGACTTCAAGAAGGTTGAGTATTGCTGGCTGTCGGATCCATTCTCACTCCCAGTGATGTTAAGGAAGTGTCCTTTTATTACTATTCTGCCAAGGCCTTTAAAAAAAATGAACGAACCAGGAAGAGACCTAGTGCTCTCAAATGCCTCTTCAATCCCCAATGAGTTACTGAAGGCTCTTCTCCTTTGTTCTATTAACTAGAAAAACATACTGGCTGATTTGTGATGCTCATCCTTTGCCTTCTGTCCCTAAACCCCACGTTCTGTGGTCTGGATCTTGTTTACTACAATTCAGTTCATCTCTTCATTTGTAAAGAGGTGCATCAAGCATCAGGGTCTGGAAACAGGATCAGTATCATTTGGGGGAAGAACTAAATGAGGCAGAAGTAAGCCCAAGGTAATAAGATTCCTCAGATGGCACCAACTGGTGGAACCAGCTTTGATGAACCTAAAGCCACAATGGAATGCAGAGGAAAACTGGCAGAATTGCTTATTTTGAGGACAAGGGCAGAAACTGACTCCTGAAACTCACCTGAATTTAAAATCTTACAATAAAGGTTTGAGTTGCTGCAGATTTGCTGAATCAAGCCTGGAAAAACTCTTATCATGGTCATATGTGAGGGTGAGTTAATTCCATGTCTGAATTTAAAACTCCTAATTGGGGGGTAAAAAGTGACATAAGTTTAATTTTTCTCTTCAGTATGTAGATGTGAAACAAATCCTCTTTTATATAGAAAGAACAGTTTTACTTTGAAGACACGATGGATTTCATCAAGGGTTGAACCTTGATCGATTGAACTCATCACAGGCACATACCAGGGACCTCATTGTGTCTCTACTACTATTATTAATACTACTTAATAAAACTAAAAGCCATAAGGCAAAGGGTAAGCTACTACTACAACAACTTCGATTTATTGCTGAAACTATTATAAGAATATTTGAACCTCTATATGAAGAAAATGGAGATGTTTATAGTTGCAGAGAGAAGCAATTATGGAATTCTTTATGGGGTGATTTGTCAATGGATTGTATGATGAGTTATAATTTTATGGGTAAAGGTTTAATGCTTTGTTATCATGTACTATCATTTTGAATTTAACCTGGATTATCTACTGGTTTTTAGATTTCACAGTTACTAATTAAAGAAAGGTCCCTTCTCTTTTGCAATATGTATTCATTTCTGCAATATGTATTCATTGGATTCTGGTTCCTAGAGACGAATAAGAATTCTTCCAGCTACTTCAGTGACAATAATTCTTTTTTTTTTCTTTTGAGAAGGCGAGAAAACTTGAAATTCTCCTTAAAACTTTCTGCACCAGTTTGATTTCCCCCTCACCTTTTTACCATTTTTTTCTTTCAGTTCAGTTCACGCTCAGTCGTGTCCGACTCTTTGCGACCCCATGAACTGCAGCACGCCAGGCCTCCCTGTCTATCACCAACTCCCGGAGTTCACTCAAACTCATGTCCATCGAGTCAGTGATGCCATCCAGCCATCTCATCCTCTGTTGTCCCCTTCTCCTCCTGCCCCCAATTCTTCCCAGCATCAGGGTCTTTTCCAATGAGTCAACTCTTCGCATGAGGTGGCCAAAGTACTGGAGTTTCAGCTTCAGCATCAGTCCTTCCAATGAACACCCAGGACTGATCTCCTTTAGGATGGACTGGTTGGATCTCCTTGCAGTCCAAGGGACTCTCAAGAGTCTTCTCCAGCACCACAGTTCAAAAGCATCAATTCTTCGGCGCTCAGCTTTCTTCACAGTCCAACTCTCACATCCATACATGACTACTGGAAAAACGATAGCCTTGACTAGATGGACCTTTGTTGGCAAAGTAATGTCTCTGCTTTTGAATACGCTATCTAGGTTGGTCATAACTTTTTTCTTTAGGAGCTTCTCTTTCTCTGATCTACAGCTTTTTAGTGGCCAGTCTATTTGCAATCTGGTACTAAAAAAGTTTTTTTGGCTTGAAATTAAGGGGAAAATGCATCATCAAATCATCTGAATGAAACTACATTAAAGGGTTCATCAAACTTAAAGAACCTAAGGCATTAGAATCTTGAGAGCCATGAGAAAAATTTTGGTAGGTAGGGTCAGGGAGGTCTACATTCACATTTCTTTTATTGAAAGAGCCACCGTGATGATCTCATTAATTTCAAGAGATGATTCATGGAAAGGCCCTCCTGTTTCTCCAGGTATTTCATCTTCAAACTCTTCATGACTTTGAATGACAAGTGCTCTTCTGGGCTGTATGGTCAAGGCCGTTGATTCCAGATTCTTAGATGGAAGTATTTCTTTCTTTCACTCTTTTCCTAAACCTACTCCCAAGTGTGCCCTCCCAGCCAGAATCATGGCTCTCAGTTGGTATTTCTCACTTTAGAGAGGAAGAAATCTGGGATGCAAGGCTGGAGACCACCTACACAGCAAGACCCAAAGTCCCTAATTACAAAACCACATTTGTGTCTCAAAATATGTGCTCTAAAGACATGGAGGGCATCCAGACTTCCTTGGGGTTGTGCTCAGCAGCTTGAGCTCCTTGCACATCATTTGGTCCAGCACAGGTCCACAGAGTGAATCAGTAATGGGGAAAGGATTTCCTGGACGGCATGTTGACTTCCCAGGGGGAGCAGTGGTAAAGATTCCACCTGCTAATGCAGGAGAGGCAAGAGACTTGGGTTCAATCCCTAGGTCGGGGAGATCCCCCGGAGAAGGAAATGGCAACCCCACTCCAGTATTCTTGCCTGGAGAGTTCCATGGACAGAGGGGCCTGGCGGGCTGGGTCACATAGAGTTGGATGCGACTGAGTACAGTACAACACATATTGACTGTCTTTCAGCAACATCACTGATTTATCTCCAATCCAACAAATTTGGGTGTGGAATCAAGTGTCTTAGGTCAGAGTTTAAAATCACAGGCTCTGGAGCCTGATTATCTGGATTTGAATCCCAGTACTACCCCTTATGGCTGCTTGATTGTAGACCAAGGAAGTTGTTCAGCTGTCTGGTTGTCGGGTTCCTTGTTTGTGAAACACGGATGACAATAGCCCCTTGGGTTATTCCTTGTAAAGCACTAAACAAGGTCAAGCAGGTAGTGGGCACTGAGTAATACCGTAGCTCTCACTTTTGTCGTTAATTTACTTTGGCAAGTCTCTCATGGACCACTGATGTGATTACATGTAATTCTTTTTTTTTTTTCATAAACGTATTGATTTTTGGCTGCCCTGAGTCTTCCTTGCTGTGAGTTGGCCTTCTCAAGCGGCGGAGAATGGCTGCTACTCTCTAGCTGTGATGCATGGCTTCTCATTGCAGTGGCTTCTCTTGCTACTGGCTATGGGCCCTATCTAGAGCACACAGGCTCAGTTGTTGTGGCTCAAGGGTTTAGTTGCTCCACGGCATGTTGGATCTTTGTGGACCAGGGGTCGAATCCATGTCCCCTGCACTGGCAGGCAGATTTCTAACCACTGGACCATAAGGGAAGTCCTAATTCTTGTTTATAATTATTTGCAATGGCCACTCATTACCCTGGAAGTCTAAAAAAAAAAATAAAGTTTAATCTTGAGATTTAGGATTTTTCTTTCTTTTTTCTTGTTTTTAAAATTTTGATACAAAATGAGCATATACAGAATTAGATGGGGGTGTCATACAACACGATGACTATTATTAATAAGATTATTGTCTATTTGAAAGTTGCTGAGAGATCTTGAAAGTTCTCATCACAAAAAATTTTTAACTATGTGGTGATGGATGGCTGTTAAATTTATTGTGGTGATCATTGTGCAATAAATAAGTCAAATCATTACATTGCACACCTGAAGCAAATATAACATTGTATGTCAATTATGTCTCAATTTTTTAAATTAGAATAATTAATGAACCCTCAAGGACTCATCTTTCAGGTTCAACCAGGATGGACTCGAAGCTAATCTTGTTTGACCTCTGCCCGATACCAGTCATGTCCTGGAGCTGACTTGCTCTGCCTGCCAAGACCCAGTTCCATGTTCCGTTCCAAGACCCAAGATTCTCTTCCCAATTCTGTGTTCAATGACACACTGCTGGGAGTTTGCAGCCAACCATAGTGGGAGTATTTACATCATGGAAATTGGCAAGGGCTACAAATCAAGCCTTCTCCCCTGCTCCCACTGCTGTGCTGGAAGAGCCTGTTGTTAAGGAATTACCAGACTCCTGCTGCTACAACTCCCACCCCCAGCCCATTAGATTCCTTTGGAACGTCATATTATTTTGCTTTAATGTGTACACCTAAAATATTACAGCTCCTTTAAAAATAAAACCATAATTCCCTCGTCACATATTAAAAAGTTAACACTAATTTTTACAATATTGTCAAATATCCATGTGTTCAGATTTCCCTGATAATTTCATTACTTTTTATATTTCTATTTTTACTTTTTTCATAATTTTTGTTTTGTTCAAATAAGAATTCCAAATAGGTCTGAACTGCAGGGTGGCAAAATCTAAACTAGGGAAAACTCTAGAGGACAAATAACCCTTTTCCTTCAACAACTAAATAAATTGTAATAAGAGTTGTTTGAGAAAAAAAAAAAAGGAAGAGAGGGAGAAACCTATGAATTAGGCAAAATTTAATAGTTATGTACAAGGGAGAATGGATACATGTCTGTACGTGGCTGAGTCCCTTGCTGTCCAACTGAAACTACCACCATATTGTTAATTGGCTATGTGTGTGTGTGTGTTGCTCAGTCATGTCCAACCCTGTCCAGCCCCATGGACTGTAGCCCACCAGGCTTCTCTGTCCATGGGATTCTCCAGGTAAGAATACTGGAGTGGATCACCCTGCCTTCCTCCAGGGGATCTTCCCGACCCAGGGATCGAAACCAGGTCTCCTGCGTTGCAAGCAGACTATTTACCATCTGAACCACAAGGGAAGCCCTATGCTCCAATATAAAATTTAAAAAGTCATATAAATGAAATACAACTTGTGAGTCCTATCCAAGCAGTAGTTTCCCGTGTTTTCTCCTAAAAGCTTTGTTGTTTTACGTTTCACATGCTAATTGAATTTCCCCATTTTTACTGAGGTGTAATAGATAATGGAAGGACTTCCCTGGTAGCTCAGCTGGTAAAGAATCTGCCTACAATACAAGCAACTCTGGTTCAATTTCTGGGTTGGGAAGATCCTCTGGAGAAGTGATAGGCTACCCACTCCAGCATTCCTGGGCTTCCCTGGTTGCTCAGTTAGTAAAGAATCCGCCTGCAATGCAGGAGACCTGGGTTCAATCCCTGGGTTGGGGAGATTCTGCAACAGCTACCCACTCCAGTATTCTGGCTTGGAGAATTCCATGGACTATGGAAAATGTATGTATGTTTTGGTATATATATGCGTTGTGAGACTATCACCATAATCAAGTTCATTAACATATTCATCATCTCACATAGTTATGTTTTCTTTTCTGTTTTTTCTTTGTAGTGAGAACACTTAGGGTCCACTCTCCTAGCAAATTCAAAGCACAGTGCAGTATTAACTACAGTCATATTGTGTACGTCAGATCCCCAAACTTATTCATTTGCATAGCTGAAACTTTACCTCCTAAACTATCCCTCCCCTTCCCTGCATACCCCAACTCCTGGCAACCACAAATCCTAACCCTCTGCTTCTATGAGTTTAACTCTGTTAGATCCCACACATAAGGAAGATCTCCCAGTACTTGCCTTTTTGTGTAGCTTATTTCACTTGGCATAATGTCACCTAGGTTCATTCATATTATCATAAATGACAGGATTTACTTCTTTTTTTAAAGGTTGGATAATATTCCATTGCATATACAGTATTTTCTTTTATCTATTTGTCCATAGACAGCTGTACACCTGAAACCAGCACAACATTGCAAATTAACTATACTTCAATTTTAAAAATGGTAAAAAAAAAAAAAAAGTCAACTCAGAATAGATTAAAGACTTAAACATAAGACCTGAAGCCATAAAACTAATATAGGAAAACATAGGAAAAAAGCTTTTTATAATGGTCTGGGTGGTGATTCTTTGGATACTGAAAGCACAGGCAACAAAAGCAAAAATAGGTGAGTGAGACTGCATTTAAGCAAAAAGGTTGAGCACAGAAACACTCAACAGAGGGAAAAGACAGTGTAGGGAATAGAAGAATAGATGTGCATGAGTGGTTAATATGCAAAATTGGTAAGGAACTCATAAAACTCAAAAACAGGAATTGAATAACCTGAATATAAAATAGGCAAAGGACATGAATAGGTATTTCTCAAAAGTAGACACACACACAGCCAACAGTGTATGAAAACACATTCATTATCAATAATCATGTGGGAAATGCAAATCAAAACTACCATGAGATACTGCCTCACCCCTGTCTGAGTGACTATTATCGAAAAGGTAAAATGTAAGTGTTGGTGAGGATGTGGAGAATAGGGAACACTTACACACTAGAGTACTTTGGCCACCACATGTGAAGAGTTGACTCATTGGAAAAGACTCTGATGCTGGGAGGGATTGGGGGCAGGAGGAGAAGGGGACGACAGAGGATGAGATGGCTGGATGGCATCACCGACTCGATGGACGTGAGTCTGAGTGAACTCCTGGAGTTGGTGATGGACAGGGAGGCCTGGCGTGCTGCGATTCATGGGGTCGCAAAGAGTCGGACACGACTGAGCGACTGAACTGAACTGAACACGCTATTGATTGGGTGTAAATTGGGGTGGCCATTATGGAAAACAGTATGGAGGTTCTTTGAAAAATTAAAAATAGAGCTACCATATGGTCCGGTAGTCCTACTTCTGGGTACTTGCGGAAAGAAATCCAATCAGTGTCTTGAGATAACCCTCCCCCATTCACTGCAGCATTAGTCACAATAGCTAAGATATGGACACAATCTAAATTGATCTATTTACTGATGGATTTAAAAAAGATTGTATATGCAATGGAATATTATTCAGCTTAAAAAAAAAAGAAATAAATCCTGTTGTTTATGATAATGTGAATGAACCTGGATGACATTATGCTAAGTGAAATAAGCTAGACACAAAAAGACAAGTACTGGGTGATCTCCCTTATGTGTGGGATCAATCCAACAGAGTGAAACTCATAGAAGCATAACCATAGATATGAAATACATATAATGTAAAATAAACAGTTATGTTATATTATATGGGCATATATTATATAGTATATAAAAATAAAAGTATATACATTATATAATATATATCAAATAAGTATGTATTACATAATTACATATCTATTACATATCTATTACTGTTTTTATTACTGTAGCTTTGTAATGTGTTTTTTAGAATATTTATCTATTTGGCTGTGCAGGGTCTCAGTTGCAGCATGCAGGATCTTTGATCTTCTTGTTGCAGCTTGTGGGATTTAGTTCCCTGACCAGTGATCAAACTTAGGCCCCCTGCCTTAGGAGCACACAGTCTTACCACAGAGACCACCAGGAAGGTCCCTGCAGTGTATTTTTAAAAAGAAAGTGTGTTACCCCCGTTTTGTTGATCTTATTCAAATTGTTTTTGCTATTTGGGGGTCTTTTGTTCCATGTTAATTTTAGGATTTTTTTTTCTATTTCTGTAAAGAATGTCTTTGGGGTTTTGATAGTGAATGTGCTGAATCTAGGAGAAGGCAATGGCACCCCACTCCAGTGCTCTTGCCTGGGAAATCCCATGGATGGAGGAGCCTGGTAGGCTACAGTCCATGGGGTCGAAAAGAGTCTGACTCGACTGAGCGACTTCACTTTCACTTTTCACTTTCATGCACTGGAGAAGAAAATGGCAACCCACTCCAATATTGTTGCCTGGAGAATCCCAGGGACGGGAGCCTGGTGGGCTGCCATCTATGGGGTCGCACAGAGTCGGACACGACTGACGTGACTTAGCAGCAGTGCTGAATCTATAGATCCGTTTTGGGTAGTACGCGCATTTTAATAATATTCTTCTAGTCCATGAAAATAGGATGTCTTTCCACTCACCTATGTTTTCTTTAATTTCCTTCATCAGTGGTTTATAATTTTTAGTGTACCAGTCTTTCAACTCTTTGGTTTATTTCTAAGTTGTTGTTTTTTCCTTCTTGCTATTGTGATGGAATTGTTTTCTCTATTTCCTCGTAGGATAATGTGTTGCTTGTATAGAACTGAGACTCATTTTTAACATGTTTTTTATCTGGCAACTTTACTGAATTCATACTAGTTCTAACAGTTTTTTTGTTTTTTGTTGAGTTTTGAGAATTTTCTACATATACTATCATGTCATCTGCAAACACAATTAATTTTGCTTCCTCCCTTCCAGTCTGGATGACTTTTATTTCTTTTTCCTGTCCAATACTCTGGCCACAACTTCTAGTACTATGCTGAACAAAACAGATGAGAGTGGGCATCTTTGTTTTATACTGAATCTTAGAGGAAAAGCTTTCAGTTTTTCCCCATTTATTACGGTATTAGCTGTGTTTTCCTTGGTGGCCTCATTGTATTGAGGAAAGTTCTTTCTACACTGATTTTGTTGAGAGATTAAAAAAATATTTTTTATTTATCTATTTATGGCTGTACTGGGTCTCAGTTACTGCCCGGGCTTTTCTCTAGTTGCAATGAGCAGGGGCTACTCTTCACTGCAGTAGCCGGGCTTTCTTATTGCAGTTGTGTCTCTTTGCAGAGCACAGACGTGGGGCAGGTGGGCCTCCGTGGTTGTGGCACATGGGCTCAGTAGTTGTGGTTCTTGGGCTCTAGAGCGCAGGCTCAGCAGTTGTGGCACACAGGCTTAGTTGCTGTGAGGTATGTGGGATCTTCCCGGACAAGGGATTGAACCCACATCTCCTGCATTGGCAGGCGGATTCTTTAGCACTGAGCCACCAGGGAAGCCCCTGATGAGAGTTTTAAATCATGAATGGATGTTGACATTTGTCAAATGTTTTTCTGCCTTGATTGAGATGGTCATGTGATTTTTACTCTTCATGCTGAACTATCTTTATATCCCAGGGATAAATCCCACTGGTTCATGGTATATGATCTTTTTAATGCATTATTAAATTTGGTTCATTAGTGTTTTGAGGATTTTTGCATCTATGTTCATCAGGGATATTGGTCTGTAGTTTTGGCTATGCCATGTGGCTTACAGGATCTTAGTTCTCTGACTATGGATTGAACCCAGGCCCTAGCAGTGAAAGCAGAATCCTACACTGGGGCACGAGGGAATTCTCTCTTTTGGTGTCTTTATCTGGGTTTGGTATCAGGGTATCAGATGCTGGCCTCATAAAATGAGTTTGGAAGTGTTCCTTCTTCCTCTGTTATTTTGGAAGAGTTTAAGAAGAATCGGTATGAATTTCTCTATGAATGTTTAGTAGAATTCATCCATGACACCATCTAGCCCTGGGCTTTTCTTTGTTGGCAAGGATTTGATTACTAATTCAATCTGCTTGATTTGTTATTCGTCTGTTCAGAATTTCTGTCTCTTCTAGATTTAGTTTTGGCGGGTTGTATGTTTCTAAGAATTTATATATTTCATCTAAGTTATCCAGTTTACTGTCATATAATTGTTCATAATAATCCCTTACTATCTTTTTATTTTTAATAGCTGAGGCATCTGTTGTAATGGCTCCTCTTTCATTTCTGATTTTTAAAATTTGAGTCTTTTTTTCCTGTTAGTTTCACTAAGGGTTTGTTGGTTTTGTTTATATTTTCAAAAAACCAATTCCTAGTTTCCCCCCTTTTTTCTATTCTCTATTTGATTTGTGCCCTCTGTTTGATTTACTTCTGCTCTAATCATTATTGTATCTTTTCTTTTGGTAGCTTTCAGCTGAGTTTGTTCTTCCTCTAGTTCTTTGAGATGTGAAGTTCTGTTGTTTGTTTGAGGTCTCTCCTCTTTTTCAATGTTGGAATCCGTCATTATAAACACTCCTCTTGGTGCTGCTTTTACTGCATCCCGTAAGTTATGGCGTGTTATATTTTCATTTTTGTTTATCCCAACACAGTTTTAAAATTTCCTTTTAATTTTCTCTTTGACTCAATCATCGTTCAAGAATGTGTGTAGTGTCCACCTATTTGTGAATTTTCTCATTTTCTTACTGTTTTGATTTCTAGCTTCATTCCATTTTAGATGGAAAAGATACTTAGAATGATTTTAATGTTAAATTCATTGCGATATGTTTTATGACATGATTTATCCTGGAGAATATTTCATGTGCATTTGAGAATGATATTTATTCAGTGGCACATATCTGTTAAGTCTTAGTGTCTATGTGTTTGTTATGTTGTTCAAGTCAGCTGTTGGGTAGATCATTCAGAAGGAAAATCAAATTTGAAAGGCTATTGATTTTTACATGTTCATCTTAGAACTCTGTTCTTTGCTAAATTCTCAATTTTTAGAAATTATTTTTCTGTGAACCTTCTGGGGGAGTTAAGTTATTTAATTATATCATTTGTGTGTTACTTCTTTCCAATTCTCAGACCTCTAATTTTTTCTTGTGTCTAATTGAATTGGCTTATATGCTCAATAAAATGATATAGTATGGCAATGTGAGGCAAACTTGTCTTTTTTGATTCTTATTTCTGACATTGGTGGAAAAGTTTTAGATGTTCTTCATCAAGTAAATTGTTGAGTATTGGAGAAAAATATGTTTTATAGATGTATCATATATAATAATTTATCTATATATAACATTTATATAATATAATTAATGTTATGTATATGTTACATAAATTCATCATATTAAGGGGCATCCATTGATCACTATTTTATTGGATTATTAAAAAATATAAATAGGTATTAAATTCTGGCAAATATTACTGCTTTGCCAATATTGAACCAACTTTGAATTCAAAGAATAAATCTTACCTAGGCATGATGTTTTATTTTTTTAATCTAATAATATTAGATTGGATAATACTGGATTCAGCTTGCTTATATTTTAAAGTTTTATGATTGATATTCTTAAATGAGATTGGTCTGTAATTTTATTTTTGGATGCAATCTTTGGCATGTTTTAGAATCAGTGTTTTACTTTATAAAAATAATTTTGAAAATTTTCCTTTGGTTATATGCTTGAATAATTTAAGTAGCATTGGAATTATTTGAACTTTAAAGGTTTAGTAGAATTCCCCTATATAACTACCTGGGTCTGCCTTTTTCCATTTCCTCATTATATATAAAGAATCCTTTCTTCCCTTTCATCCTAGATTCTTTTTTTAAGTATACATTACTGAAAAAAAATCAAATCATAGGTAGATAGTTCTGTGAATTTTCTCAAATAGAATATGCTTGCTTAATCAGCATTTGTATCAAGAAACAGACACTGGCACCCCAGAAACCACTTTCATATTTTCTTGAACTCTCTAGCTTCCCACAAGAGCCTGAAGCCCTTTGGTCATAGTGTTCTCTAGGCTCTGTAATTTTTTTTTCTATGTTATATGGTCCACTTACGTCTTTTTTTTTGTTTATCTCCAGTCAATTTTGATTAACCAATGTTTTCTGGAAAATTATCTATTTCATCCAAGCTTTCAAACTGATTTACTGATTTATAATTATGCAAGTTAGTCCTTTATGATTTGAATGTTTTACCTGTTGTATTCCCTAATCCTTAAAAACAACAGGTTCTGGGTGGAGATATTCCATTAAGGTCCGTGCAACAAAAGATTACAAATCCGTGTGTGTGTGTGTGTGCATGAATGTGCAATAGTGTTATTGAACAGATACTTTTCTTGCTGGCTGGCTAGCTATTTATCTAGCCTTATAACCATCTTGCTATCCTGGTATCTGTACATTTCACATGGTAGAGAGAATGAAGGGCATCTACAAAGCATGTGCATTCCAGATGAAAAAGCTGATTGGGACGTCCTGCTCTCCTTTCTTCTTAAGGCTAAGATATACCATTTTGCAACCAGGAGAGAGAAGCCAAGAGAATTGTGGAGGCATTGGCTCTGCGGTTTGATGAGCTGCTAAGATAAAACCAGGAAACACCTACCTCCAGAATTCTTGGTGAGAGATGTAAGCCTGTTTGTTCCACTCCAAGTCAGGTTCCGTTATGTGTGGCTGAATACATTCCTAACTGATACAGAGAACAAGACAGGCAAAATCAGATAACTGTTTTGTTCATAGTACATAAATGTTGATACACAGAAAAATTATCGTAGAGACACTAAATTTCCCAACTCTCTGTTAGCAACCTGAGTAGCAGTTACACTAATTAAGTGAATATTGCATGACCTTTATAGTGTAACCAGTGTTAAAAGCATAGTTTGCATAAATTGTTCACAATGTTTTAGATATATTTTACCTTTTTTTTTTGTTCAGTGGGATAACAGATTGTGCACATCTTACATGGATGATAGGGTACATCCTCCTAGGGTTTCAAAATGATTAAGTGGAATAAACCCTATAAAGGGCCTAGGACACTGTCTGGCACATGAAGTGCCAGTAAAGTGCTCCATAAATGCTAATAATATTTTAATAATCAATATCGATAAAGAAGAGTGATGTTTGCTACTGGTAACTCATACTTAAATGACTAGCTCCTTCTTATCCTTTGTATTCCAGTAAGAAAAGCCTCCTCCTCCTAAAAGCCCTCCCTGGCTATTCTATCTGAAGTGGAATCCCTCCAACCGTTCCCATTCCCCATTTCCCCCAACCTGTTTACTAGCCCAGAGGCCTTGTCTTCATCTGTAATTCAATTATTTATTTGGTAAATGCATGTCTCCCCTGATAGACGTAAACCCCATGAGAGCTGAACTCCCAGTGGCTGCCATAGATTCTCTGCTCTCTATTTGTTGAATAAAAAGACCAAAAAATGTCCAAGAAACTATTATGATAAGAGAATACCATTTGACATAGAAGGGCTGTGCTGTGGTGGCCATTTCTTTGGGGATAATTTTGAAAGTGAAGATGGGTAAAAATTCTAGACCTTCAAACTAAAGCTTCATCAGGCCACTTAGTGGTTTATTATTAGTGGTAAAGAATCTGCCTGCAATGCAGGAGACATAGGAGATGCAGGATCAATCCCTGGGTTGGGGGCGTGTGTCCAGTGCCACTCTGAGGGAGGAGGGCACTCCTCCCTTCCACTCTGCTGCCTACTCACGAATCTCCCTACCCCCATCACCACCGGCTATGGAATCCAATGGAGACCATGGGTCATGGTCTCCCCACAACTGACATCTGGAAAGACTAGCAGGAGACCCTCTCTCTTTTCCTGTATCTTCTAGAACTGCAGGATATGATAGCAGCCAAGCAGTGGGCTTTGGCTACCTGAATTTGAAGCCCATCTTCCCTGCTTACTAATCTTTCTTGGGGCAAGTTACTTTGGCCTCTCTAGGCCGTGTTTAGTCATTGGTAAAAAAAAGTGGACCCTGCCTGGTTAGGCGCTGATGGGTGCCCGGTGGATGCTGGATAACTGTGACTTTTATTACCATCCTTCTGGACGTCATCATAGTCTCTGCCAGTTTTGATCAGCAGGGCCTGGGGTTCTGGGATTGCATTTTTCACATATACATGTTCTATAGCCTGAGAGTTTGTTTTCTAATTGTGATGGATATGTGGCCAGCGCTATAGCAACCTAATGTGGATTATTCCAAGAAGGTTCTAGAATCTCTGGATGGGTGGGGCCTCCGGCTGGCCATCTTGGAAGAGGGGCTTGGGAACTCTTCTCTGCCAGCACTTTACCTGGCTGGGTATTTTTATGGTTGGGCTGGTCCTGTAATTGTTGCCCAGGGTTTAGTGTTTATTTGGGGTACTTTGGAGGATTATGCAAATTTAAGGGGTGGGTCTTTGGCTGTATCTGGATAGCAAGCACTCATGTCGATTGTATGTTCATTTGGGCGGCTTTTGAGTGTCATTTTGTGATGAAATCTCGCTAGTAAGCACACAATTTGTATGTGGAATGAATGTTACATAGGAACTTTGGGAAGGTTAATGGATAGGGGGTGTTTGCTACTTTTCTTGCCCTCGGTGGCACACTCTTTGCTCACCTCTGCAGTACTGAGCTTAAGGATTAATTGGCTGGGATTAATTTGACCTGGAAAATAGAACAGGAAGTAGGGTTTGGGCCTGAGGTAGAGTCAACTTAACTGATGTCCCATTTGGCCTGTTTCAGAGGGTGCAATGGTTGATGCTGGGGGTGAGCTGGTCTCTCCCTCCCAACCTTCTAGGAAGCCACACCATGGGTGACCATGAGCTTAAGGGATGAGCCTGGGGATGAAGAACTGTAGGGAGCCCAAGAGGATCTCAGGTCCAAGTCATGACCCGTCAAGGATTCAGTGAGTTTGGTGTGCGACCTATTGAGTGCTGGTGCCCATTCCCTCCCCCAGCAATGGTGCAAGATTTTTATTTGTATTTCACTTCATTATGAGTAAAGTTGCATGGTTTCCCCAATGTCAGTTGTACCTTTTTAGAAAGTAAAATTGCTTGTTCCTGTACCTTGCCCATTTTTGTGATGGGCTTGTTTATTCTTAAGAACTCTTTGCTTATTAGGGAAATTAACCTGTTGTTACAGATGTTTACCCAGTCTCCATCCCCACCCCCATTCATATTTAAGTTTTGCATTCTGCTCAGCCAACCCCCCTTTATGGTTTTTAAATCTTATGTCATGCTTATTACCTTCTATAAACCAATATTTTATCTTTAAGGTAGCCATTTTAAAGATATATTTTTATATTTAAATATGTTTTAGACCCACATTGAGTCCATTTGTGTATGGAATGAGGGTAGGGATAGTTATTTGTACCTTTTTAAAAAGTAAAATTGCTTGTTCATATACCTTGCCCATTTTTGTGATTGCTTGCTTATTAATTCTTAGGGGTTCTTTGCTTGTTAGGAAAATTAATCCTTTCTTACGTATTTTTACCCAGTTCCACTCCCACCCCCATTCATATTTGATCTTACGTTTTATACAGCCCTTTCCTACCCCATCCCCGACCCCCACTATACGTTTTTTAAATTTTAGGTCATGCTTAGATGGGCCATAAGATTTCAGTTGTAAAAATCACCATTCTAAAAGTACATGTTTGTATTTAAACATATGTGTTTGACTAACACAGATTTCATTTGTGTATGGGATGATGTAGAGATAATTAGTTATTTGTACTTTTTTAAAAAGTAAAATTGCTTGTTCATGTATCTTGCCCATTTTTGTGATGGCTTATTAAATAAGAGCTCTTTGCTTATTAGGGAAATTAATCCTTTCTTACATATTTTTACCGTTTCCACCCCAACCCCGTTCTTATTTAAGTTTTGTATAGCCATCTCCCACCCCACCTCCCCACCCCCATTTTATATTTTTTTAATCTGAGATCATGCTTAGAGGGGCCTTCCATAAGATTTTAATTGTAAAAATTGCCATTTTAAAAGTACGTTTGTATTTAAACATGTGTTTGACCAACACTGGGTTCATTTGTGTGTGGGATGAGGTAGAGATAGTTATTTGTACCTTTTTTAAAAGTAAAATTGCTTGTTCATGTATCTTGCCCATTTTTATGATGGCTTATTAATTCTTAAGAGCTCTTTGCTAATTAGGATAATTAATCCTTTCTTACATATTGTTACCCAATTTCCACCCCTACCCCCTCCCTGATCCATATTTTATGTACAGTCCTCTCCCATCTCCCCACCCGCTTTATATTTTGTAAACTTAGGTCACGCTTAGAGAGGTCTTCTATAAACTAAGATTTTAATTGTAAAAATCACCATTTTTTAAATCACCATTTTTTTTAAAGTACATTTTTATATTTAAACATATGTGTTTGACCCACTGAGTTCATCTGTGTATGAGATGAGGTGTAGAGGTAATTAGTTATTTGTACCTTAAAACAGTAAAATTGCTTGTTCATGTACCTTGCCCATTTTTGTGATGGGCTTGCTTATTAATGCTTAAGAGCTCTTTGCCTGTTAGGAAAATGAATCCTTTCTTACTTTTTACCCAGTCCCCACCCCTGCCCCCACTCATATTTAATTTTTTTACAGTCCTCCCCCCATTTAAATTTTTTAAATCTTAGGTCACACTTAGAGAGGCCATCTATAAACCAAGATTTTAATTGTAAAGATAGCCATTTTTAAAGTAACTTTATGTATTTAAACATACATGTTTGCTGCACATTGAGTTCATTTACATGTGGAATGAGATAGGGATCCAGCCTAATTTTCCCCCAAATCACTACACCATTTATTTTTAACTATTTGATAGCTTTGTACCAGGTTTATTCCTTCCCACCCCCTACCTCCCACACCCCTCCCATCATTTTTACTGTTATAATTGACAAATTTTAATATAGTGTGTACAGTGTGATGATTTAATATACATTGTACACTATTTCTTGAGTAAATCCACTTGATTTGAACCTGCATTACTAAATTACTCCCACCCAATTGAGATGCTGGATGGACAGAGAGCTGAAAAGCAGACACCTATTTTGGGGAGAGTAGGTAAGTAGACACACCATGAGATAGTATATAAAGGTATAAATTGGTAGAATACTTGGATAGGGCAGCAATGATCAAAGTACAGAATTTTTTGATGGACCTTAGTGGTTTTCTTCAGGGCATGGGTTTGGGAGGAGGACAGGGTGAACATTTGATATTGTCTGAAAACCATTTTCAGAAACCCAAGATTAGGTCAACAAAAAGTATGGCAAGATTTTACACCCACTTATAACCTTGGGGCCTTGTCACCTAAATACAGGGGCCTCCTAACTTTTGATGTAGTCCAAACCCTGAACATGGGGTTGCGAAGAGTCGGACGTGATTGAGCGACTTCACTTTCACTTTTCCCTTTCATGCATTGGAGAAGGAAATGGCAACCCACTCCAGTGTTCTTGCCTGGAGAATCCCAGGGACGGGGGAGCCTGGTAGGCTGCTGTCTATGGGGTCGCACAGAGTCAGACACGACTGAAGTGACTTAGCAGTAGCAGCAAACCCTGAACAGTGTGTGTGTGTGCTTGAAACCGCAAATAATTCACAGGAGTCACATCTTTGCTCACATTTAATTTTTATTTTGATTTTTTTAATGCTGCACAACACGATATTTATTTCATTTGTTTCATTTATTTATTTCTGTTTGCTGCTATTATTGTAGTTACTTAAAGAGAGAAGGGAACATTTGTGGCCTTTTTTTCTTAATCTTAATCTATAGGCCGCCTTAAGCTTTCTAAATTTGGAATATTTAAGCAAGCTGTAAGGTGAAGGGGGTTTCGCAAAATCACTTGAGGGAAAGGAAAGGTTGCTTTGTTAATCATGCCCTATGGTGGGTGATCAACTGCGTGTACAATTATATCTTACTTTTAATTAATTGCGCTTAAGGCCTTAATTAAATCTGGAGGTTCCCTTCTTAGAGCAGCTCATACTGACGGAGGTGCATGCGCTGGATGATGTCACGGCAGTCGTTGAACACACGGCGGATGTTCTCGGTGTCCACAGCGCAGGTGAAGTGAGGGTAGCAGTAGTGGCGCCCGTCTCCACTAGCAGTGCTGATTCTCTGTGGGGACAAAGGAACCGTGGTGAGTGCCCCCTCGCCAGTAACTCACCAGTAGATGTCATCTACCAAGCTCTGCCCACCAGTTATTGACATCATGTTGAAACAATCCCCAACTGAAGGGCCCAAAGGCTAAGAGTCATGCTGGCTATCGGTGAAATAACATGGAGGAACTGGATGGTTTGATCCTCAGATTTAGAATTAAGTAAACAACAGTCTCTACTCACCAGAAATTCATCTCGAATGAAGTACTTGGCCCGGGTCACGCGTGGGTCCTCTCCGGGCTCGGGAGTCGCTGTAAAGAATATAAATATTTTGTTACTTAAGTAACAAGAATGAGATTCCTTTGTTCCCCCTATAGACCCCTTATAGTGTGGTGGTGGTGGCTGGGGAAGCAGAGTTCCATTCTTAGAGATCATTCATTTTTAAAATCAAGAACAGAAATCTTTAACATATGCAAGACCCTGTGGGACCAATGGGCACTAATCAACTGCAGAAGGCCATACGTACCATCCTCAGGAGTAGTGTAGCGAGCAAATTCTGGAAAGTAGTCCTCAATCTTCGATTTTCCAGCAAGGACTTTCTCAGCCAGCAGATCTTGCTTGTTGAGGAACAGAATCACAGAGATGGTGCGCAGCCATCTAAGAAAGAGGGAAGCGGGTTTATTGCCCAGGAAGAGAGTATTCTTTTTGCAAGTAGTTTGAGATGCTTGTACAAGAACTTGTACAAGATTCTTTTCTATTGACCTTGACATCAGTAGGGAGGAGATGGAGGTGGGCGGCGGGCACTGCACAAACCTGTTATTCCAGATGCTCTTGAAGAGGTTCAGAGCCTCCTGCAGGCGGTTGGTCTGGTTGTCCTCCCGAATGACCATGTTGTAGCTGCTGCTGGCAACCACGAAGATGATGGCAGTCACATCTTCAGCACAATAAAGCAAACATAACACATGTTAGCAGAGAAAGTGATCCTTAACAATTAGAAAAGCAAACTGTCCTTAGAGAGCAGAGAAGCCCATGGCTTCCGTACCATTGAAGCATTGGATCCATTTGCGGCGTTCATCGCGCTGGCCGCCCACGTCAAACATGCTGCAGGAGAGAAATGATACCTGGTCACTCCAAGGGCCAACACTGGTCCACCGCTCTCCCTACCAGAGGGAATGTCAAGATATCTTTTTTTTTTTTTTTTAAAGGGAACCGTTTACTTACTGGAAGTTGACTTTGTCCACCTGGAACTTGGTCTCAAAGATTCCAGAAGTCAGGACACGGCAGCGGAGCAGATCCTAAAACAGAATCTTGGGTCAAGGGATCTCACCGAAACCAACTAAAACTCATTTATAATTGCCAATCTGGAGTTGCCAATTAGTTGGGACAGAGGGCTCCGAGTCCTCTGCTTGTGAGAACGTGTGCATACCTGGTCGCTGGGCACGTAGTCATCCTGCTTGATGACATCAATCTTGTCCAGGAAGCTGGGAGGAAAAGATGCACCAGGGTGACCACGTGCTTATGCCACTCTGCCCACCCACTATCCCTGCCTCTCTGCAAAGACCAGCTGATGGAAATGACCACCCCACAGTTACATGGCATTAAGTCGGTGGGAATTTTCTGCGTTCATTAAGCTTATGATTCCAAGCTTATGCTTTAGAGAGGTTAAAGCAAAGAGAATACAAGATAAATGTACTTGGCTGAGCAGTAGTAGGTCTAGGAATCCAGAACTAGGAGTGGGCTCTCCTGGCCTTGTTTTAATTTTAAAAGGCTGGTTCTGTGCAGATCAATCAGCTGATTGATTTTGTGCCATTTGATAATGACTGAGTTAAATTCAAATTGTTTGGCTTTGATTAAAATGGCAAGTAGGATGAAAATTGTACCCTTCCTGTCATGCAGAGTTTTAAAAAATGGAAAAAAAAAAAATGGCACATTTAAGAGCAGCAAGGATTTTTTTCCCTCCCAAGAGACTAATGAAAATGAGATTGTCTGAGTTACTCAGAAAGGGTATCCCTTCCTTCTACTTTTAAGAAGGGGCCGGGCCCTTACCACACTGAACAGGAAACAGACACAACGTTCCCTTCCGTTCTACTTCGTCTATGAAATAGCACAGTCCAGATATTAAACTTTAGCGTTTTCAAAAACCCTCAGAGCCACCCAGGTTAGGGGCCCTTATTCAGGCTGGGAGCCTGCACAGTGGAGGGGTGGAGATCTTAGGGGCCATCCTTAACGATGAGAAAGCTTTATAGGGGAAAAGCAGTGTTTTATACCTCCCTTTCCACAGCTATACACTGTCCCCAAAGCAAAAAGTACCTTGCTTGTGTTGCCAGACTAGATAACACTGTTAGGAAAATAACTTTTAAAACACTAATTACTGTGTTAATGTTAAAACCAGCTTTTTTCTTTTTCCTCCTTGGGGGGAGGGGTCTGGAATTATTTTAAAGTGGGCTAATCAGAGAAGAAAAATCACAAAGAAGAGTCTATTTAAAGAAATTCTGTACCTTTTTTTTTTCTTCTTTCCTCCTTCCTTTTTACCAGTTTAAAGTTAGTCTGGCTTAGAGGATATACTAACTTGCCCAATCAGTCTTACATTACAGTACCAGTCCAGAAATAGCTCCCCAGCCGCCCTGGCCTCCAGCATGTTGCCATGGCAACAGAACCACAGTTCTAAAAATAGATCATCAGCACCAAATCTTGTGAGAGAGACATCTGGAGTGGGGCCAGCCAAACCCGGGCTCAACAAATAAAAACAGGCACCTTAAGAAATGGGCAAGATAGCAGTAGATCAACTTTTTAACATAAAGGCAGTGAAACCAGACACACACTGGTCACTGCAGGGCAGAGCTGCTTTCCAAGCATCGGGCTGGGGAAGACATTTTATAAAAGTTGAGCTGTGTTCTCTTTTTCTTAGAGTTGCCTTAAAACTTTCCATAAACTGCAAATGTTGCCTTTTTCAGATAAAGTTGCAGGAGTAATTGAGTGTTGCTTTAAAAAACAATAACAACAAAAAAAAACTTTTAAATGGTGTGAGATTAAAAAAAAAAAAAGCTGGCTAAACTGTTAATTAATGAAGTTGTTACACCCTCCCCCCTCCCAGAGCACTCCAAACTGGGGTGGTTAAATCCTTCTAATCTTGTACCTGTACTTCTGACTTGGATCCAAACTACAAAAGGCAAACAATTCCAGGATTTCCATTTGTTTTGCCTTACTATAATTAGCACTTCCAGCTTTAAGCACAAACTTTTGAGAAAATCAGAGACTTTGTTGAAGAGGGGGGTGGGGGTTGGGGGGGGGGGCGGTCACAGAGACTGGCCAAGATGGACTTTTTTTTTCTTACTTGTTGAAAAAATATACAGATTTGCTTGTATATGAAATCACAAAACAGCTATATGTGTGACAATTGAAAATAATCAAATGCACTTCCAATGGGAAAGCAGGGTCAGGGAGAGAGAAATTAATAGGCTTCACAGCCCCTAACATAAGCTCTTGTGATGTGTAGATACAAGAATCTGGGGCCCTTGCTTTGTGTTTGCAGTTGGAGTGCTGTCACCTCTTCCTCACTCCTGTTTATTCAAGTGGTTTTCATAAGTTCCTCAGGCGTGGGGCTCCTAAGTAATGCAATTTTAGCTTTTTGTGAGCCAGCCGGGTACCATGTTCCTGGTTACTTAATATTTTCAATAGCAAAATTGTGTGTTTCAGTTACTTACATGAGAGGCTGAAACATCACAAATATCTCTTGCCCTTCCCCCAGTCATAAAAGACAATCCAACTTGAGAATATATGATAACTGAGACCGCTGAGTACATTTGTGCAACATCAGCAAACAAACGATACCTTTAAAATATCTTTTATGGCTCTGAACATCACATATTTGCTATATTATGTACAGGATAAGGAAGGTCATAAACTATTTAAAAGGCAACTTTCCAGCTGTGTTTATCACATCCACTGGAAGAGAGCCCATGAAGGGACACAGCAAGGACCCCATGGGGGGAGCATCCTCAAATTAAGCCCAGTGTGAATGAATCAATAAGGATAGGAAATGGAATTCAACACAATACCCAACTCTAGATGAACTAGACACACTGGACTCTGGCAGCTACTACAGTCACGTCCCTGATAGAGGAAACAGCAAAGCAACGGACTGGCCATGAAGGAAGGGGGAGGCACATTTTTGCCACACTGTTCCTCTTTGTCATGTTTTAAATTACAGCAATAAAATATAATACTTCTACCTTATCCAAAGTGTGAAAGCTGTCCTATCTCCCCACATGCTTGGAGGTCAATTCAATTAATTACTTCAAGGTAATTAATTATGAACATCACTTTACTGCAGGTAATTATCATTTGCTCTACCAGGCATTACCTGTTTGTATAAAAATAATGTCACTGCACTAAAAAGTGCAATTAAGGGCTTTATAAAACCAGTGAATCAGACTAGAACTTTCAAACTGCAGGTGGGAACAACTGGCTGGCTTCTCTGAAAAGAAGTAACTTGAGCAGTGTGAGTTGTGGTTTTTAGGATGTTCTCTATGTGTTTTTGTGTGTGTGCACGATATGCACGCTGCTGTGGAGACCGTGTACTTACTACTGGGCGCAGTCAATCAGCTGGTACTCGTTGGAGCGCTCATAGCAGGCACGCACCCCTTCATCCTCCCAGAGAGCCTTGGCATGCTCGTAGAATTCCTGGAAGTGAACAAGAGAGGGAATGTTTAGACACGGGGGCTGCTCCCAGTGAGACCAGAGTTCACCCTGCCACCAACCCTGGGTGCAATTATTCCCTGTTTCGAGGCAAACTAAGGAGTGAGTGTTCATAAAGAACTTCAACGTGCTACACATACTTGGAAATTGAGACCAGCTGATCTCTTATTGTGGATTACTGGTCTTGGGTAGTTTTCATCCTATACTTTTTGGGAATGGGATGAAGGGCCAAACTAAACTACTGAATAAGTTTCTTTCTTCACCCAATTGCTTACCTAGGAGGAATACAAGCTAATTAGGAGACTTTGCCAATAAATGATTTGATGTCATGGAGATAAGACGTCTCATTTATGAAGATGTGGTGAGACCGCAATTTTCCTTCCAGGAAAATGCAAATTTTAGCAAAAATATTATAATTGGGAGCCGTTGGCAAATCTGACCTTGTCAGTCAATGCCTATCAATCAAAGGAGCAAATGACCTCTGCCTGGTTTTAAAACTGCAATAGGTCACAGTTCATATGTCATTTGAGTAAAAACATTTTTAATTATATGGGGGCAATCTCCCCTTACAAGGGAAGAAAAGGTTTTTCTGCAATGTGAATGCAGCAAGAAAAGGGTCAAAAGCTAAATGGGAGGACCCTTAAGGGTCACCATCGTAGTGCAATTTTAATTCGTTTTTTCTATTAGAGCTACAGAACCACAGAAAAGCCTGTGTTGGGCATTATGTATGCTGTGTTTACTGCTCGACTCTTCTTTTATTTTTTCCTATTTAAGAGAATTTACCTAGCCATACTTATTAATACTGCTTCCTGGATAGGAGAAGTTTGCAGCCAAACCCATTTAAAATATACAAACACAAATTCCCACGAAATCCTGACAAAAGGCGACAATAAGTCATTGTTTTTGCTGCAGACGAGTCTTTTCCTTCTGGACCTTATAAACTTGCCCATCTTTCCATTTTGTTTCCTGTTCCCCTCTTATAAACTATTCTTCCCTCACTAAGGGTCAAAACATATATGCTTAGGGCATGGGCAGTTCTCTGTTCCCTAAAAATAGTTCTTTATGGAGCCGACAAATCTGTGCAAAAAGCGTCCTGCACGTCAGCCAGGCAACACAGAAGACAATCCCTGTGTTATGACATTTAGGTGAGGGCCTTTTGTAATTTTTTTTTAAATTAATGAGAAAAGATTTCATTTAGCCCAAGGCAAGGACTGATTTTAGGAAAAATTAATAAAAGTTAAATGGCAAATTGTTTAAAATGAGAATATCTCCCATTTATAAAACTCAGAGCTGGCACTTCATCTCTCATTCCTTGGTATCTCAGAATAGTTTCAATCAGCTAGACGATTAGCATTTCTGTGCCATACTCAACATATAGTACTTTGTCACAAGATGTGTATAAGGGAGTAATTAAGGCTGCCACAAGTCATGACTTTTTCTTCTGTGAAAATTTACAGTCCAGTGCAGTGGGAATGGTGGTATTGAACTGGGATGTTTACTTGTGGAGAGGAGTGAGTCAAGACTTACACACGGGGTGACAGGACTCTGCTCCTCCATCTTGACTAAAGCCCTAATGCTTACTGCTAGCTGTTGCTGTCATTTTAAGAATAAGGATTCTTAATGGGTTAACTGTTTCCTAACAGTGTCAAAGAACTAGGTTTTGCTGGCAGTGTGCAAACTGAGTTTTGTGGCAGAGTAGCGGAGGGGGGTCCCTGGTGGTGTGGGGAGGGGGTGCAGGCTTGGCTTACGGGAGGGAAATCAAAGTCCGGCACGTTCATCACGCTCAGAATGTAATCCACTCTGAACTGGTTCTCTGGGTTGGCCAGCTCCACAGGGGGCACCAGGTTGCTCATGGCGGCCACGATGGTCTGAAAATGATGGAGCAAAGGTCAGGGGGAGAGCGCTGTCTGAAAGGGAGGCTAAAAGAAAGGACAGAAAAGGACCAGGCACGTACTTCAATGGCCTCTTTCAGGTTGTTTTTGATGTCCTGCACTTTGGTGGCCTTCTCACTACAGTGGGATTGAAAAGAAAAAAAAAAATCATATTGCATCACGTTGACTCACAGTGTCGTTTCAACCACGACTTTCCAACTAAAATAGTATTCTGTTCTTGAAGGAGTGGTGGGTTCAGATCTGGGCTGAGGTTGGAGGTTCCCGAATAATGGTGGTTTCAAATGATAACCACCCATTGTGTCCTGAGGACACGCCCAAGTGGGGCAGAACCCCAAGCATCTAGATAAGGATTGTGGCTACTGTACCAGAAGTGTGGACTGGTTATTTACTATTCAGAGGGGCTTCCACCCTCTTGTGGCCCCCACTGCATGCCAGCACTTCCTAAAAGTTCCTATTGGCCTTTATTAGCATCCCTATTGGAGGGTCAGTTGCTCAGTTGTGTCTGACTCTTTGCGACCCCATGGACTGCAGCACGCCAGGCATCCCTGTCCCGAAGCTTTTGGTGGGGGCGGGGAAGTGTTATTGTAGGGTTAAGGAGGTGGGGGAAGGTCATGGTGTGCCTTGCGGCTTCTTCAGTCACTGGATTAGCATAGGGACCAGCAGTGAATGAAACGAAGGTGGTAGTGTTAATTACAGACTTAAGGGCCCCGTTTTTATTTATTGGAATAGTCACTGTCCCTCGATGCGGCCAGCAGCAGTGGACAATATTTCTAGTTGATGTTAATATACATTGATCCCTCAATGTGAACAGAGTAAAATGGAATTCTGCCACCCCTCCCTGGAAGTCTTTAAGATCTGGGACTTATGGGGGGAAGGGGAGGGAGGCGGTGTGGCCTACGCCCCACAGTTAGGTAGATGTTAGTGCCTTCATCAGTTTTTAATTGATTTTAACTTGCACACCTGGGAGGGCAGGTGTGGTCTGTGTGGAACCAGCCACTTTCAGCGTCCCTGGGGACACAGGTAAAGGCCCTTTGACTCTGGGGAACCCTGTCATTGTGCTTATCCCCGTGTGTCTTCAGACACTGTCCATCATCAAACACAGCCAGGGAAGGTTCTTTGGGGCTGTGTTCTTGCCACAGTATTGCCCAGAGTGGGTCACCTGTGGGCTAGGGGATTGGACCACACCCACGACACACATACTGAGTATCAGGTCCTAGGAGGTGACAGTGGTGTCACAAAGATGGAAGGTGCTGTCCTCAGGGGAGGGGACGGAGGGTCCCGGTGACAGAGGCAGGAGGGGGACAGGGCTTATATTTTTCTTGCTGGGGGTTTTTTAAAGAAACCTCTGGAATCCAGTTGTTGATGTATTCACGGGGTTAATTCACCTAGAGTACTGGGATGGAGGTAATTTAAACACGTAGCCCCTCAGGGGCAGGACACGACAGGACATTAGCGTAGAGGACACGCGGGGAGGGGATGTTAACAAGAGCAGCTTAGCCCGGGAGGTCAGTGTGACATGGGGAGGGGGAGGCGGCTCCTGGGCCAGGGGTGGGGTGGGGTGGGGTGTGTGGCCATGTGATCACCTGCAAAGCCCCACCCCCTGGAGAACTTGGCCTTTCACCCTTTCAAAATAATCCTTTTGCATATTCGTTTGAGCGGTGGGCCCTCGTTTTCCAAATGATCTCATTTCATCCCTTCCCCAGGGTGCAACTGGCCTCCGAGACCCTGCCCGTCTCGTATCTGAATGGGGGGAGCTAGTTTAGAGGTACTGCCCTCATCAGGGGCTGAAGAGGTGTATGTTTTGCGGGTGCAAGTCTACAGATGGTACCAGGAACCAACCCCCTCATGGCTCTTTAATAAAAGTGCTGCAAGGCGGGAGAACTCCAGGAGAGCTGTGCCACCAACCAGGAGTGGGAGATTTGTGCCCCAAACCCGACTCTTAATGCAACCAGCATCAATATAAAGGGATCTCATCTTGAACCCCTCTGAGAGTTTGGTGAGTTTCTGAAATTCCTAATCGTGTCCCGACTTGGCGCTACGGCCTAAATCAGGTATTTAGATGTTGGAGTTTTAAACGGACTTGTGTTTGTTCCCAAGTTGCACACAGAAATTCAAAGTTAAAACCCCACAGGACAGTCCCATTCCCATTCATTAGAAAGAAGC
The DNA here is from genome assembly GCF_055505025.1 of Bos grunniens. Lineage (NCBI taxonomy): Eukaryota > Metazoa > Chordata > Mammalia > Artiodactyla > Bovidae > Bos > Bos grunniens. Next base: position 26,051,393 of record NC_141177.1, on the reverse strand, counting down.
TCCATTTCCATGGTAATGAGAGCCTTGGAGCTTTGGTTTTAAGGTCCCACAATAGTTAAAATTATTTATGTCTGGGTATTAATGCCCAAATGAGCCCAAAACAAGAGAAAAGTTATTTCCAGGAACCTGGTTCTTTCATTCAGTTTGATATTTTGGTCTAAGTAGTAGTATGGTAATTGGAAAACTTCCAGTCTTAAATACGGATATTCTGAGAATGTGCTCAGTATTCATCTACGTATGTGAATAGGTGTGGGAGTATATCAAGTATAAAACAGCTAAAATAGAAATCTAAAATCTAATTCGGGTGTGTAATACTAAAACAAAAATTCCTCCATTGAAGCAATTACTATGTAGATGGAGATATTATACTGGGGGTTGGCAGGTTTACTGTAATTTTACTATCGCTTAATGAATTTAACATTGATTGTGACATTCTCTGATCAAGTTCTTCGTATGTCTTTGACGTAATGAAAGCCAAAATGTATATCAACTACATACAGAATTCTGATGGATGCAAAGTGGGGGCTGGAAGAACCGTTTGGATTTTGTAACTGCCCCTCCCCTCCAACATGTATAAAGCCTGAGATCAGGGCTGCTTTATATGCTGGGTTCAAATTTTAAGAGATGGTCACCCCCTCCCCCGTGTGTTAGGGGAAGGCTATGTTGTATACTGACTTCTATATCTTTTATCTTTATGCTTTTTTTTTTTTGGTGGGCAGACAGACAAAAGAAGAAAGACAGAAGACAGACGCAAGATACAGGGATTGCTGAGACATGCAGAGAATTTTTATTTATCACATTTGTTAATACTTAAGTTTTACTTGTAGAACAGAGTCACAGATAGAAGAGCAGGCCTAATACTTAAGTTTTACTTGTAGAACAGAGTCACAGATAGAAGAGCAGGCCTAATACTTAAGTTTTACTTGTAGAACAGAGTCACAGATAGAAGAGCAGGCCTAATACTTAAGTTTTACTTGTAGAACAGAGTCACAGATAGAAGAGCAGGCCGTTAGTATTAGTAGGATTCAGTCAGGGATCTAGCATAGCATCTAGGAAGTATACAGGAGGTGGTTCAATAGGGAAGTGGGTTCAATAGAGAGGGGTCATAGCTCTCAAATGCCAACTTTTGGTACAGTAAGCTGTCAATCACTGTTTATGTAGATGCTTTGGGTGGTTGATACACTACATATTTGTCAATTAGGGTTACTTTTTTTGTTGCTTTTTGTTTGTTTTTTAAATTTTTTTTTTTTTTTCAGTTATCTTTAGAGGTTAGGTGTTGGGGCCCCATCCCCCCACCCCCCCACAACAGAATAGTATTCTTATTAGAAGTTCCTAAGACGGGCAATTCCAGCATGCAAAGTGTGATAGGACATAGCCGGGAAGATGAGAAATTGAAGCCATCATCTAGGGGTTATATAGTCTAAAAAAAACAGATGAACAAACATGTGTCAGTTACTTGGTCCCGACCCCCCAGTCTCCTTTGCCCCTCCCCTCCCGAGCCACAGAAGCTATTTTTGAGGTGCCCTAGGCTAGGTCAGTTGGCTCTTCATGTTCTCAGGACAAAGAGCTGCTCCCTCACTGCATGCTGAATACGAAGAGCAGTGTTTGGAGAGGGTTACCTGGCATGCGTGTATGTATGTGTGCATGAGTGTGATGGGCAGTGCGGATGCAGGAAGTGCAGAAAAAAAATAATTTGATAATGAGTGGAAAAAGATGGAGGCCATCACTAATTTCCTATCCACTGGATAAAATGACAGTTTTAAAAAGACCAGAGACTTTTCCAGATCATTCTCAACAATGACCTCCCTCCTCCTCAAGGTGCCAAGTATTTATCTCCCCCCGCCCAATTAAGGACGGTGCGGCACCACGTATTTTAATAGAGGTAAAAAAGATTTTTTTTTTTCCCCCAAAGAGGTCTGAAATTTTAACATCAGACCAGCCACACGGTAGACAGAATTTAGCAGGTTTAAAAACAAGTAGACAGTTTTTAAAACAAGTAGCCAATTCAAATGGAGAGCTGGGGGTGGGGGATAGAAACCATCAATTTTTGAAATCCTAAACTGACCGTCTTAATGCTGAAATCTATAGCTTTCCCCCAGCTGGATCTAATTATACTTTAAGGATGGCCAAAAAAACAAAAACAAAAAAAAAACCACCCTGTTTTGCACTTCACTTGCTCTAAAATGACAAGAAATTGTGTTGTTTTGCAGATGTATATACCAAGATGGCTGATGGCCCTTAAATGATTTTGGTTTTCTTCCCGGGTCTCTGTGTCCTGTTTCCCAGTATGAGCTTTGTGTGTGTCAGGTGTGTGTGTTAAAAAAAAGTTTTTCTGTTTTTGAATGTTCCTACCCATCGCTGTTGCTCCTTGCAGCCTGCGGGTCCTCTTCGCCGCCCCTTTTAAAGAGAGATTGAAAGCTCACCTAATCTGCAAGGCACCGCAATTTCACAAAAACCCCACACAGCCTCCCTACATTCCTACACAAACGGCCGCCATCCTCCCGTTAATTCTTAGGTCGCCTTCCTGGCTAAATTGGCACCTCTACTGAGACTGCAGGCCATGGAGGGAAGAATTCCACACCTTCACTGCAGCATTAGCAGAACCCTCTGGAGACTTCATCAGGTACAGGAGGGACGGATAATTATTTTCTTGTGCTTTCACTAAATGTACATGCATCAGGGAGCTAACACAGTGATTTATCTCACAGTTCTTTGGAGAATATAGCATCGCGTAAGGCCCCTGATGGTTCCAGACCTCAGTCGCCGTGTTGTACTGAACACACAAAAGGTCCATGATTTTTGGCCCGTGATTTTCTGGTGCGTTATTAATTTCCTCCCTTCTTGGACTTGGGCAGCTACCTATGTTTTTATTTCTATGTAATTGTTCCCCACAAACTGTCATCAATTAAAAGTGTGCCTGGACTGTGAGGCACACAGCAAAAAAAAAAAAAAAAAAAAAAGATTAAAAGAATAAAACCCACTACCACCAAGCCCCTCCCTCCCCAAACCCAATCTTCGTGATTGGCAGCAACTCCTCCTTAAAGGTGGGAGGGACAGGATGGCTTAAGCTGTCTACCAGGTTTTGTAATTGATTAGCTTATTAGCTCATCCAGTGTTAATGGCACTCCCCCCACCCCCAAATGTAACAGAGTTAGCTAGCATTGAGTTAGGAAAATCCGCATTTGACCTCTGTGTTTGTGAAGGTCAGATTAATATGCCATGGTTACTCTGCAGAGGTACTCGGCACAGCAGTCTGCGGACAGTTAAGGCAAATGTAATAGCTCAGCCCAGTCCTGACAAAGCGCACGTTTACGGAGCAAGGAGGCAGAGACCCTGAGCCACCACACAGAATCCCCTTGGGTGGACGGATGTCCTCACTTGGCAGGGAATTCCTAGTGGAGAAGGAAACCGCCTTTGTTGCAATACCGCAGCGAGGAAAAAGAAAAAAGGAGGCTCATTTGTATGAGATAAAAATAAGGTTTCTAGGCTCACATAAAGAATTCCCCTGTATGTCACTTTCACAGGCTAAATTTAACATCCTCAGAGATTACCTATGGTTTCCTCTACAAACAGGCAAACTGGGAATGTCTCTTCCTCTTTTGGGGGGGGGGGGCGGGGAGGACAAAAAAAAAAAAAAAACCCAGAAAAGAGAAGTGCTGGTTTAAATGCCTCGTCTGCATTACAGACAGACTCATTTAGGGGGGAGAAACTTTTCTCTAAAAATTAAAAAAATTTACGGCAATCCACAGAGTAATAAAACTTTAAGTGAATTATTTCAAGGATGTCCTATCTTCTATTGGACCTGAGCTAAGGTAAACAGTGGCTGCTGCATCCTTTTAAAAATGCAGGCCACATCCAGTTTTAATCAAAATATTTATCTAGAGGGTACATGGTCAAATTATTTTTGCTTAACAAGCCTCCTGAAGCAGCGCTCCCCGGAAAGTTGCTGGGGGGAAAATTATGCAAGGTTTTTCTTTAAATTACAAAATCACAGCAAAAAGCCTATTTCAGGCTTTTTGTTTTAATTGAAAGATAACAGTCTCTGGTGGCAGGGCTTTACTGAAAGGTGTGTCAAATTAAGAATTTCAGAATTTGTTTGTGACATGTTAACGTGACTTAATCAACATGTAGTTAGTTGCATACCGTTAACTCATCGGGAGAGCCATTCATAAAACTGGTAAAAGAGCTCATCCCTCTGAATTTTAAACTTAAAAAGCATCCTAAACTAAATGTCCATTTGTATGGATGATGTCATCCTTTTCTCTACCTTCCCCCTCCATGATTATTTGATCTAAGAAATTCTGGAACTTTCCATAAAGAGCTGCCTCCTGCAGTTTTTACTTCTAACAGGTGATAAAATTCATCTGTTTCCCCTTGTGTAGTGCATAGTAGGAGACAGTAACTGGTCTTTATTAGTTCACTGGAGGGAGCAGTTGGTGCATAACTGAATTAAAACTATGCCCCTCTGACTCAGCCTCCCCTTTGGAAACTAAAGGGGAATGCAATTTTAAATTGAACCCAGATTTAAGAAAAAGAATAGGACTGTTAACCAACTAGTTAACTACAAACTAGTGCCTGCAAGTGTTTGTAAGGTTAACTACCCTTACCAGCCCTCCCACCCTCGTGAAAGTAGAAGTGGGTCTGGGGAGACCTATGCCCCTTATTTGCATTCTTCTCCTATAGCTTACATCTTCATATATGCACTCTCTCTTTTCATCTTTATTCTCACTGCGGTATTGTCACATTGTCCTAAAGCAAGATGCCTTGAAGGACTTTTCAAAGGCAAAAGTGCCCCTAGGTCTGGCCAGAAGTACCTAACTCCCAGCCTTTCCATCATTTAAATATCTTTATCTTTTCTTTAGGCAAGATCATCGATTTTTAAAAAGGGCAATGATGATTTGCCCATGGTAATTCCAAGGGGGGGGGATGATGAATTACTAACAAGGGCTGACTCTTTCCACTTTGTTTTATGTGAGAATATTATTGAAACAATGTTTCCCGAATAGTTTAAAACATCCTGCACTGGTGCATTGCGCTGAAATGTGCTGGGGGTGGGGACCAGCTCTGCAGTGGTCAGCGTGGCTAGGCAAAGGGATGGCCAGGGCCGGTGTTAGCCACGTTGGAGACCCACTGCACCAAAACCTACCGCAGACCTGTCACGGGGCCAATGCAGGGGCTTTATAACTATTACTGTTTGTTGCTGCACCAAAGAGTAAAAAAGGAGGAAAACAGCCCCTAAAGAGCTCTTTCCTGATATGTAGGCTGAAAATATTAAGTGGACATTGGCTGCCCAGCCCCTAAAAGCTACCTAAACTTCCTAAAGGTTAGTATAAAATGTGGTACTCTGACCGTGCCCTTGGTACAGATTTGACACTTACTCTCCATTAAACCCATTAACATGCAGGATCCTCATTTGCTTCACAATGGTGCTTTTACCAGATTCTCCAGCACCTAGAAAATGAAAGTAAGTCTCAGGTTAAGAAAGAGACATTTTACACACTTTGGGCAAGGAGGAGAGAGAGGGGGGGAGAGAGAGAGAGAGAGAGAGAGACACTACTGCTGTTTTCTCCATAGAAGCAACACGCAAAACACAAGCAAAATACGAGACGTGCAAATTTCCTTGACATTTCGACGCAGAAAAAATGAAATAAACATCCAACTTTGTGTGTACCTGCAGTATTTCACCATCAGAACAACAAACAAGAATTAAAGGTTTTGGTTTGTTTAGGTGTTTTCTTTTAGTTGTTTTAAAATTTGTGGGGTGGGCACAGAGAGAATGATGCAATTTTGTCATGGTGGGGAGAGGTAGGAAAATTAGTTATAACTATGAAACTGGATCTTTGAACTACGAGCATTCACTGGTAAAAACGTACACCTTAATGTATATGGGCACATTAATTCATTGTTTGTCAGCTGTTTCGTGGTTAAAATACCCCAGGGTTCACAGACAATGCCCAGACCCCTGTGGTGCCCCCAGATCTAAACTGACGCAGCAGCTCTCCAACATTTTCTTAAAGTAGCTGTTTTGTCTGCAGGGTTCTTGTCCCCTGGGCTACTTAAAAATCACCCCCTTAGCCCCACAATATGCGGTTTGATCCACTTCTCCACACCCCTCCCCCCTTTTACTGCAAACTTTATTTTTCTAAGGTAAACTCTCTCTGGATATAACCACCATTTGGGGGTGGGGGCGGGGAGAGATGAAAGACCATCGATTTGCTGTCTTCTTGAAAAATATTTAAATACAGTGCTTGAGGACAACCCTATTAATAACATGTTAAAAAGGACAAGACTTTAATCATAAGGGAAAATATTCCTGAAAACGACTGAATTTTCTATGATTCCAAGCCCTTCACGACTAACAGAGCTAGAAAAAGGGCGTATGCCCCATTTGAAATCACCTTAAATTTGTAAAAACATGTTTTATGGAAAAAACATAGTTCCACCAAGCTAGGAGGAGGATTGCTAGTTTCTCGGACTCTGTAAATGGATCCTCTCTCCAACAAATAATCCTGAGTAGACAATTTTTGTCCCCCTCCCACACAAACCTATTTGGTTTTTTAGCCCCTCTTCACTTTTTATTGTTTTGTTTTACTGCCCAGAGAGCCAAGCATTCCTCCTTCTCTTGCCTTTTCACAAGGCTGTAATCAATATCTGTAAAAAGTTAAAATTAGTTTCCACAGAAACATTGATTTCAAAGCAAACATTCTATCTTAATGAGCCTAACTCTCACAAATTAAAATATTAATGGTACATAATATTAATCAGAATCTCCAATATTCTTCTTTTGTGTTAAAATTCGTAGCACCTCTCTTTTACATGCACACAGAGGTCCGTGCCTCAGTTTCCACATTTAGGAAATCAGAGAAACTGAAAAACTACTGCAAGATCTTTTGTGGCTCTGTAATTCAAATTTTATTCCATTAAATTAAAAAAGATGATCCTCTTTTATGAAAAAGGGCATCATCATGTTTCCTCTTTTTTTGGGTAAGGGGCATCACTCGGTGAGAATCACCATTTAAAGATGTAAAACGCATGGCACTGACCCGGGCTGCAGAGCCCCACGCCAGAGGCTTTCTATGATAATAGGACTAGGACACCTGGGGCAGGTTAGCTGAGTGATGCCAGGTGCATTCAGAGTCATCAGTCTCAAATTAAAGGGAGACTATGACCACTGTGCAAAGGTGTCAGAAATTTAAGGTACCATTCGCATCACACTTGTTTTAAATTATTCAGATAGCAAGAGTGTTCCTGGGGAAGATTCTAGACTTTTCTAGGCTTATACTTTGAAATCAAATTATCAAATTATACGCAATTAATATTCACACACCATAATTCCACTTTTAGAAGTTTTTGACAACAGCTCAACATATGTACCATTTAATTACTGTAATTGCAAATGCATAAACACCAAAGAGACTTATTTTCACTTAATTTTCTGCTTTACATAAATCTGAACCCCGGAGAACAAAGACATGACCCGTCCCCCAAAAGCAAAGGAGACACCACCACAACGGAAAAACAGCCCTTTACATTTTATTCTTTATAATCAAGCTGTTTTGTTGATACGTGACCCTGAACTAGGTCTTAACCTAGCAAATTCACTCAGATAGCCAAATTACTAAGGAAATGGAAAACTTCCATACTAATTAATGCTTGTGTAATTCTTCTGGTCATTTCAACAATTTCTTTTATGCTTCTTTTATTTATTTTTCCAAATCAGCACCTTTAAGAAAAATGGGGGAAAGGCCATCTCCTTAGAGTTAACAGCCCACCCCCACGCTTTTTTTTTTTTGCCAAAGAGGAAAAACCGCAATCAAAAGAGAAAACCCAAAACCAACCAACCAAATGTCACTTGACAAACAACTAATTCATGTATTCTCCTCTCCTTCCACCTGGAAAAAAAGTCTTTTCCTTCAAGTGCGCTGGATTCCCCCCCCCCACACCTTGAAAAGGACAAAAAAAAAAAAAAAACCACGCCATTTCCAGACCAAGAAGCCATTTACAGACAAATGTCATTTTCCAGTTTTGATTTGTGCATGTCTTTTTTTTTTTCCTTTTTTCACAAAGCGCTCTCAATGTGGCCGACTAACAGGAAAATGTGTGTGCTAATGGTTTATGGGGGGGGGGGGGGGACGCTGCTGCGGGGGGGTGGGCGGCAGCTGCTACAATTAATTCTCTTCTTTGCTTTTCAAAAAGCCTGCATATCTGGAAGGGGAAAAAAAGGTCATACTGTAAAATGACGTGTCATTTGGCTTCACTGGGCACTTCAGCGTACTAACTCCATTTTTTTTTTTTTCGGCCTTATTTTATTCGATTCTCCTTCGCTTCCTTCCACGGCCCGGCCCGGCCCGGGACACGTCTGCTCCGCGCACACAGAGTGTCCTGCCCCAAACGCACCAAGTCGCGCCCAGCGCCCGCCGCGCAGCCTCCTCCCGCCCCCCGCCCCCCCCTCGGCTCCGGCGCCACGACTCGCCCGCGCCCCCTCCCCCTCGCTGCACCACCTTTACCACCCGGAGCCCTTCCGAGGGGCTGATGTCACCCGCCCCCCCCGACTCTCCGCGGCCACTTCCCCCGCCGAACCTCCCCTCGACGATGCCCCCTCCGCCACCGCGGCGTTCCCCCCCACCCCGCTGGCTGGCTTTTTCCCTGTCCCTCTCCCGACAAATCACACACCCCACGGAGGCGGGTCCCCCTCCCGTGGCCCGCCACCCCATTTCCTGTCCCCGAAACCCTCTTTTTGTCGCAGTCTCCCGAGCCCTGTGGGACTCCCCCTCCCCCTCCCCAACACGCACCCGAAGCCCCGGCGCCGTGTAGGCCTCGCGGAGAGAGAAAGAGAGAGAGGGGAGGGCGCGGGGAGGACGGGAGAGCGACCGGGAGCGGGCAGACAGGGCAGAGAGCCCCGCGCCCGCGTCGCCACGGCCCCCCGCCCCATTTCAGGCCCCCGCCCGGCCGAATGGCGCCCCGGGGTCCCCCTTCCGGCCTCGCCCCCCGGAGGCTGAGCCCGCGGGCGGGCGGCGGGCTCGGGAGCGCGCGCCCGGGGCGGGGGACGGGCTCGGCGCGCGCGGCCTGCGGGGCGCCCCGAGGGGCCCCCCCGGGCCGGGCCGGGGCCGGCGCCCCCCGCCCCGCCCTTACCCAGCAGCAGCAGACGGTGCGTGGCCCGGTAGACCTGCTTGTCCTTCTGCAGCTGCTTCTCGATCTTCTTGTTGGCCTCGCGCTGCGCCTTCTCCTCGTTGCGCTGGTCCTCGGTCTTGCTGTTTCCGAGACAGCCCATGGCGGCGGCGGCGGCGGGGCCGGGCGCGGGCGGCCTCACGCGGGCCGAGAGGGCCGGGGCAGCGCCGGGCGGGCGGGCGGGCCGGGCGCGGACTCGGCTCCTCGGGGAGGAGCGCGCGGGGAGGGCGGTGTCGCTGTGCCTGAGCGGAGCGCGCAGCTCCCAGCCCCTCGAGCCTGAGCCCAAGGGTCTGATGGCCGCCACGGAGCGAGGCGGACCTTAGACGGAGCTGCGGGCGCTGCTGCCGCCGCTGCCGCCGCCGCCGCTCTTATTGCCTCGGCCGGAGCCCCGCCGCCGCCCCGACCCAGAGCTCCGCGGCGGGCGGGGGGAGGCGGGGGGAGGCGGAGGCGGCGGCGGCGAGGGGGGTGGAAGGAGGAGGAGGAGGAGGGATGAGGAGCGGCCGCGGCGGCGGGGAGGGCGGGAGCTGGCGGAGGGAGGCGCCCCCCCGGGTACCCGGGGAGGGGGGTCCCTCCGCCCGCGTCCGGCCCGGGACGGGACAGGCCCGGGAGACGCCCCCTCGCCCCCCCTGGCTTGGGCCCCAAGCGGGGCCGGCCTCCGGGGGGAGAGGGGGCGTCTCCGAGCCGGTGACGACCCCTCGCACGACGCCAACGCTCCACCCCCCGGGCCGCGTCGCCCTGCGGCCCCCGAGGCCGAGCGCCCCCCTCCCCTCCCGCGGGCGCCGCCGAGGGGCCGGGGTGGGCGGAAGGGGAGGGAGTGCGAGCCAGAGCCCGGACTTAGGAAAATTTTCGAAAAGAAGTGAGAGACATAGAGAGAGCTAGAGAGCAGGGAAGTGTGGAAAAAGCGAGGCGAGCACGAACCAAAGGACAGAGCAACCAAAAAGGAAAATGTGTCCAAACACACATACACAAATACTCAATAAAACTCCACACTACACAGCGATGGTGGTGTCTGGGGGAGGGGGAGGGGGTCCGACTTAGATGAGCCGCTCCTCGCGACCCCGGCGACGGGCGCCAGGGCGGGATCCGAAGGCACCCGAGGCCCCGGAGTGCCCTCGTTCTCTGCGCTTGGCCTTGGCCGGGCCGCCCACGAAGGAGAAGAAGGCGCAGCCCAGGAACATTCGGAAGCAGCAGGTCGCCCCAAAAAAGAAGCCGCAGCCGCGGCCCTCGTCCGGGCTTGGGTGCAGCAGAAAGTCCAGCACCCACGCGGGGTTGCGCACGGAGAAGACCAGGAAGGTCAGCAGCGGCAGGTGGGCGCTCAGCGCGCTCATCTCCAGCCGCCCGGACCCCCACACGGCGCTCCTGAAGCCTCGCAGGGCGTCGATCAAGTCGTCGTAGTCGTCGTCGTCCTCCTCGTCGTCGTAGTCGTCGTCCTCGTCACTCGAGTCCGTGTCCCACTCAATCCAGATCCTACTCGTGGCCCCGGCGCCGGCGCCCACGCCGACCCCGGCGGCGCCCTCCGCGGCGCCCTCGACGGCGGCGGCGGCGCCGGCTGCGGCGGCGACCTCCGGGCCTCGGGCCTCCTCCTGGGCTTCTAGCCCCTTCTTCTTCATCTTCTTCTGCATCTTCTCCAACTTCTTCCTCTCCTTCTCCTTCTTCTTCTCCTCTTTTCTTCTCTTCTCCAGCAGCTTCTTCTCCATCTTCCGCCTCTCTTTTTCGGTTAGCAACTTCTCGCCGGGCGCCTCTTGCTCCGACTTCTTCGGGGGCTTCTCGGCTACCCCTTTCTTCCGCGATGCGCGCTGCTCGGCCAGCGCTGCAGCCACCGCCGCAGCTTCGGCAGCCACCTCGGCCGCAGCCAACGCTGTCTTCCTCTCGCTCTCCAACGCTCGAGCTTTGAGTTTCATGGCCATCTTCAGCATGACGGCTCGGCCACCTCGGGGTGCCTGGCTCTCGCCTGGCCCGGGCGCCCTGTTTGCCCCCGGCCTCGGGCTGGCCGGACCCCGTGCGCCCCGTGTCGGGGGAGTCTGTTGCGATCCCCGCGGCTCTGTCCCGGGGGCCGCGGAGCGCGGCTGCTGGGTTTCGTCCGGGCTGCTGGGCTGGCTGCCTAAGAGTTAGCGCCAAAACGGATGAGCAAACGAAAAAGGGGTGAGAACAAACCAAAAAGCACCCAACAATACGAGAAATCAAAAAGCACCGAGAAATGTCAAACAACTCAAAAAAGAAAAAGTGCACAAGGCGCGATGGCACGAGTTTGCTGTTACCCTCAGGCGCTCCTTGGTTAGGCTCTTGGGCACGCCAATGGAGAAAAGAGAAGAGAAGAGAGAGAATTGGGGGGTGCCCCGAAGGCTCGGGCAGGGCGGTAGCGCCGAGGCGCCCCTGCCCTGTCCCGGCCCGGGTGGCTGTTGCCCCGCGCCGGGCGACTCGCACTTCCGCGGGAGACCACGGTGCCCCCGGACTTACATGTGAGTGAGGTGCACTCACACGCAAGGCAGTGCCTGCCTGCCTGCCTGCCGGCCGCCCGCCGCCGCCCCGTGCCGGGAGGCTTCGCTCCAGCCACGGCGCCGCCGCCCGGAGCCGGAGAGCCAGCTAGCGAGCAGCGCGCCGGGCCGGCCACCTGACGCAGCCCGCTCCGCGGTGCCGACGCGACTGAGCGTGCAGCCGGAGAGCAGCGCTCCTAAGCGGCCCGATGACGCCCCAGCCTCTCTTCAGAGGACGGACCCACCGCGGCGGCCCCTATAAACCGAAGGGGAAGCCGAAAAATCGGCCCGCCGGGGACGTGCCCAAACGGGCTGCCGCGCACCCCGGGGGTGCGGGCGGGTGCGGGGGGCCACACAGGTGTGGGCGCGGGGCGTGGGGGATGCGGCGCTGGGGGGCTTGGGGGCGCCCAAGGCGGTGGGCGCCGGACCCCGCCTCCCAGACCTGCCTCCCAATTTTCGGTGAGTGGTGTAGCCCTAGGCGGCGTGCAAAGTGTGCGACGGCGGCGCTCGCCCGGCTGCGCGCCTCCTTACCTCCCGCTTCCCGGTTAGCGTGCGCGGGGCCGGCCACCCAGCCCTCCCTCCCAGCGGCGCGCACCCGCGGAGGTAGGTGTCGGCACTAATTAATCGCGGCGCGTGATAGGCGATGTGCGGTGTGATATGAGCGCGGAACGAGCATCATCGCCAGGTGAAGACGGCGACGCGAGAGCCGAGCGTTGGTGGCCAGGTCACGGGGTCGGCGCCCTTGGAGTCCTCCCGGGTTGGCGAGGTGGTGGGCCAGGGTGTCCCAGTTATCCGTGGCTGGGCCCGCGGGCCGCGGTGGCTGGGGGTGTTCTGGAACAGATGGAAAAGTAGTTTATTGATCACGAATTTGTTTGAGAATTGTTTAAAAACTTTCAAGTGTTTCCCCCACCCCACCCCAGCACTGTCCCATTTAAGGATACTGCAGACCCGGCGCAGTGGGTTAAGGGCAGTGACACCGAGTCAGTCCTCAACGGCTGGGCGGTGGCTCACTTTTCCTGGGACCTTGGTTGAGTCGTTTGAAGTCAAGCGGGTGTCTGCTTGGGTACAATTCATTCATTCATTCAATAAAAGTTTGGTCCCAGCAGCCCACCTGGTACCCAGGTGAGTCAAGAGTAGCCAGGACGTCCAGTCTAAGACCTTGGCAACTGCCTTTGGTGGTTCACGGGTCACCTGCCAATCAACCCAAATTCACAAGTAGTCACGACTACTACTCTCTCCGTTCTTTAATTTTCTTTCACTTTGAAACAGTCATTAAAACTTTGGATAAAAGTTGGGAGGATAAAAAGAGGAAAACAGTCTATTTGTAAATGGAAACACAGCTAACATACCTAGGGGGTGGGGTGATTGATTGGTTGGGTCAGAGGCCTTGAGTAAATTGTCCCTATAGTTTTTCTTTGAAAATAGAAAGGCACTGTTAATCATTCAACGGGACTGTTGAAATTCCCCCCTTCCCCCAGTTTGCTCAACTCAAAATAAGAAAAAGTGTGACAGATGAAGGTGCCCCCTATTATTTGTTGTTGACCCCATCAGGTACACCTCCAAACCCCACGCCCACCCCCCTTCTACAAGGCCTCACTTCGTGAACCTGAGAGATGGCAGGGCAATTCAAAGTCAGCAGAGAACACTCGGAATTAAGAACAGGAAGCGAAATCTTCACTCCAGACTCTCATGGTCTATCTATATCTGCTACCTCTCCTGACAGCGGGGCCCAGACATTGTCGGACTCTGCAGAAAAGTTGCTGTGTTTGCCCTTCCACCCCCATTCCCAAATCAGCCAGGTTCTGATCACGCTCTGGATATGTCCTCTCTTTCCACACAAATATACACCTTCTGTCGACAGAAACCTCAAAGGAACTGTCATCCACCAAAACAAAAACGGATAAAAATATTCACCCTATAGACCAGAATGTTCTCATAAATAAATTCCACAGTAAGGCTGCCTGAAACTATGACTTAGTCATTCACCAGCTAGATTAGAGACTACCTAAAGATTGAGTTTTTATCTTTACCTATTAAATAAAAACTTCTTGCTTGAATTTGATTAATTGATCGACTGTCATTTTTAAAAACTGGTGAAGGCTTATGAGGAGGAGGAACAGGCCAGATTTTAGTTAAGCTCCATTTGTTCCAAAGCATCTTCCTTTCCTGCTTCTAATGTGGCTGAAGAGCAAATACATTGTATTTAAGAGGAACAAGGTAAATAGTAACCAATACAACCTTGATACTTATGCCAGGAGCTACACATTACTACAAAGAATATAATGAAAAGTCTTCTTATTTGGAAATCCCTGAGTTGGGTTACCATCTCCCCCCTTTTAGATAAATATGCCGCCTGAACTTTGAAAGGAGTGAAGCTGTCCCATGTCATATGCTGACACATATTCCAGGCAAGTACAATCAAGACTATTGTCCTAGAATGTATAAAGCAAGGTCAGGCTTCAGCCATTTCAACTTCTAACCTGGCAGGCCATTCTTGGAAAAAAAAAAATTTTTTTTTTCTTTTTTTTTAGTGTAGCTTTCACCTATATTATGACCAACCACTGATGAACAAATACAGCATTTACTTTGTAAATATATGACAGCAGGTGGAATCAATGGTTTACAGGTAAGCAAAGGCCACTAAGAGCTCTGAAACACAAGCTCGTTTGTGGTCTGTTCGGCTGTCTGTTTTCACCGGACACAAAGTGAAAGATGAGATTTTACTTAATTGGCATGGTGAGCTGATACTGTCTACAGTTTTCACTCTAGCAGTTGACCTACCCAGGGCCTTAAAAGTTTTAATTTAAAAAAAATTTTAAAAAGGCTTTCAGGTTCAGAGGCCACCATGCATGACCTTTTCATATGAATTAGTGATTTATTTTAATAGGTTGTTACCATTTTAAGTGCCTGGTTTATGCTTTGAGAGTGGAGCAATCCATTAGCATAATTCTTGGAACAGTCCAGACTGGAGAGTTTTCCAGTGGAAGGGGCCTCTTGTTTGGCTCAGGGAGAGATGGAAGTCGTGGAAATTTCAAGCTCTGAAGAGGGGCAAAGGGCCAGAATGTCCCGGGTGTAAAGTGCCTGGTTCAGGTGACCTGCTCCCTGCCAAAGCCAGCAAGTGGGGATAATAACACACCCGTAACCTAAACACTAGGTCACCCCCGGCTATGACTTTGTGAAACAGAGCGGGGGTCCCATGCTATACACACTGATCAACAGCTCCCTCCAGCAAAGCATACTTTACAACAATGGATGGATTGGCAAGGGGTTTCTTTTTCTTTTTTAGTGGTCTTGTAAACTTCATATTTATGGGTGGATGCTTTCCTTGGCTTTTTTGCATCTTCCTGTCTGAGAAAGAATGCCTCGTCTGCTTTTAGAAGCAATATACTCGCTATAGCTCAGAATCTTGAAAACGTTTTTACACTTAATGGTGTAATTAAGTTTTTGGACAAGCATGTGTTCTTCTTGGACTTTCATTAGATGGGTCATGTGAGGTTCCAGAGAAAATAAAATTATGATATTATTTTAATAGCCTAGGAAACAAATAGGTTTCCACCGAAACAGAAACCTTTTAGCTGTAAGTTTTTAATAATAATGTTTAGTACTTCAATGGTGCTTTCTGTCTTTTAAAGTACATTTTGCACTTTAACTAGAATGACTAGTTAGAAATTAGAACTAATTAGAAATTTGCAACAACTAGAAATTGTTGTTGCAAATGAATGTGACTTGAAACCTGTACTATACACATGATGAAGCAGGTATTGTAAAAAGCCTTCCTAGTTAATCCCTGATGAGAAGGTTCTATTACTTAATCCCATAAAGTTCTTAAAAATCTAATGTACTGCTTATCTAGGGCATTTTTTTCCTTGTCACACTCACCAGTTAACAGTGACAACCACAAGGTAACCCTAAACTTGCATTCAAAGCTAAACATGGTGTTCAAGTTAGCAAAACTTCCTTTCAAAAGCTGATATCAAGGAACTAACTACAGGGCCACATGAAATTCCCCAATTTGATTCCTATTAATTCTAAAATAATTTATTTTTAACTTAGAATACACTCTAATCAAAACAAAATATGGAGGCACATTGGCCAATGTGTTTGGACCCAATTTTTTGAGCCAGTGGCTTTGGGATACGGATCAAACATTTTAAAAGCACGGTTCACAAAATGAGGGAAATTGGGTCTTTAGTGTCTTGATGGATCTTTCCTGACTCTGATGGATGGACACCATCAAAGAGAGGAATGTCCTGGTCTCTATGATGCCCAGTTCCCAAGACCCTTAGTGCCTTTCTCATGACATTCCCAGGACTGGACTTTTAACAAAGTCACCAAACACTTTGAAAGAGGGACACAATAAAGTAGAGTCTACACTGTTCCTTTTAAAAACTGAAACCTTAATAATGATACACATGATAGCCCTGCAAAGATTCAAGGTACATAATTTGGATGAGGGGCTTACTGACATCAACCACAGATCAACGGACCCTCTTACTGGAGGTCCTAATTGAGGGGTGAGGTATGTAAAACTGTTACCACTCTATAGCAGAAGAGTTAATTTTCCTAAACCAAATTAACTTTTGTTAGGTAATGGGAAAGCCTGTTGCTTCAAACTTTTAATTTGGCCTTTAGGATAGAAATTCATCCAGGATGGAAAATAATGCAGGGAGGACTAGTTAACAATAGGTACCGGGTCAGCTCACTTGTGTCTTTGTTCACAAGATGTCTTAGTTAAATGGCATTTTGATTCAACATCTTATTAAACAAGTACCAACAGGAAAAAACAAAAAGCAAGTTGGTGCAATCAAGAGAGCCCTAAAGTCCTAATAAGATAACTTTCTAAAAAGAAATCCTTTAATTGTTCTGATTTTAAAGATTTTGGGATTTTTTTTTTTCCCATTGCATTCAATTCTTCAAGTTTAGCCCCATATAATTAAGTGTTTAGAGCGTTAAATACTCTGGATGAATCAGGTAATAAATTTCCTTTAATTAAGTGCTGTTTTGTGTATAAAGGAAATAACTGCTAAATACAACTTTTACCATCTTGGTGTTTTTACTGTATTTACCTACCAACCAAGTGTAGATGACTGTTTTCAAACAGGCTTGCAATTAGTTACTAGCCTCAGTTTGGGACAAGTAATATTCTGATGGGGCTGTGGGTGTTACTTGCCTTCGACGCCCCCCACCACCAAACCCACTTCCATCTGTTGTTGGTAAACCCAGAATTAAGCAATTAATGGGACATAATTAGTCACACATTTATCTAAAACTGTGGATGTATTTTCATCTTTCTGTGTTTGCCCACACATGTTGAAAATGAAATAGAAAAATGTGTAATTATAGTTTAGCTCCGCCTCCTTCCCTGGGTTTTTATTTTGAGGGGCACAAATGCTTGGTTCCCAGAGAAGCCCCAGCTTTGCCCCTCCCCCATCCATCTCTGTTTAGCCTCTGTTTGGTCACAACTCAGTATTTGCCCAGAGAGTGCCCTCGCCTCTGCCGGCGGTCCATGGAGGACTGGGCGGTGTGCACAGCCCTCTGTCTGATGAGCCAGGAGCTACTCAACTCGGCAAAGCCCAGATGCTACAGCAGCTCCTCAGGTCTTTGCCGACCTCTGGAAGTTATGAGGAAGAGAGAACTAGCCAGCTGAAACAACGGGCATTTGCAATCAGGCTGGAATCAGATGGAAAGGAGATGTTTTCACGAGCTACAGACCTCAGCTGTGCCCACAGCCACGTCCCAGGGTCTCTGCCTGCCGCCCAGAACTGGGAAGGCGGCCTCTGCCCGCTTTCTCGAACATTCCTGTTTCTTGGTCGCTGAAGTCTCTACTACCTTCTCAGATTACGGCTCCTTTTGTGCTAATTACACCGAAAAAATTGAAAGAATGTCGCTGACTTTACAAAGAACACAAAGCAGGCTTGCTTAAAAAACTAAATATAGCCATTTTCTTTCAGAAGGGGGACCACTCAGCCTTCAGAATGATTTGCACTGTTTGGATTAACTGCAGACGGACAATTCATTTATGAAGACCCAGGTGACAGAAAAGAGGAAACATTTAAAATGTGGGTCGCTCTGGGGGGCCGTTCACATGAAATCCCAAGATCTGATTAATGATGAACTGCCCCCCACCCCACCCCCCCACACACAGCGCTTAATTGTAAAATAAGACTTGCCAGTGATAGCAGGCTAATATAAGCTACCATGAAAAGAGGAAAGAAATGGAATGCCACTGTGTAGAAAGCTATGTACCACGCAGGTAAAAATATAAATGAGAGAAAAAGAAAGTCTAACTTCTCACCCCGGAAGGCTGCGCCTGCCACAAAGCAAGAGGATGCTGTTTTTGCAACTCCCTGTTCTCTATTATATAAGGAATGGTCTTTTAAAAGACAGAACTGGGAAGTGCATGTTGCTGGCCAAGAAGATTATGGATGGCATCCCCGTGCTCTTTCTATGAAATCCTCTAAGGGTTAATAGGTGAACAGTAGCCGCTTGGAATGATTTATTTTTCCAAGGAACATTAAATACTGAATTGCTCATGCTGAAATAATGCCACAGCTGTGACCCTTAGGGCTGCATTTTGGACACTGGTTCAAGTGACAGGTGTACTCGATGTATGCCCAGCTTGGCTGAAATTGTGAGGCCTAACTCAAGTTTTCCCCCTCGACTCGTTGGTGGCAACTCTGGAGCCAGCCAGGAAAGGGCCTTTTGCACATCGAAGACCACGTGTGCTCAGCCGTCAACAAGAACGCCAGCCTTGGGTGGGGAGGGGGTGGATGGGGCCCCTGCTCCCTGAATAGAAAACGAGAAAATCAAGACAGAAGACGGGGAAGAGGAAGTGGGAGCTGAGAAGTCTGATTTGAAATCCTTCTAGGTTTTAAAGCAAACAGATCTGTCCTTGGAGGATTTTAGCAAATGAAGCCAGCCTGGGATTCTAGGAAATGTGTCACCAAAATTGGTATTACTAGAGGAAGTGGCACAAAGCTGGAAATTCGGAGTCTAATCTGTAACATACTAACTATACCTATTTTTATCCCAGGGTTGCAGTGACCTAACACCAAGAAATGAAAACTAGCCCTTCATCGATAGAAGACATGAACACCTTGAGAGTGGGGTGGCAGGGCAAAGGTTTCACTAGGTCCCTTCATCTGACCAGGGGTTAGACATCAGCAGTCACTCATGAAGGCAGCTGATTTTTGAGGAAAGCCAGTGAAGGCTCCAGACCAAACCTTGGGAGCTCTGGTGTGAAGTGAGCAACTCTGCATTGTCAAAAGTCTGGCCTGAGCAAAATGCCTATAGGGTGTCCTAGTGGTTTGGAGAGGGCAAGAAGAAGGCTGGGTAGTCAAGAAGGAGCCCAGATGAAGCTTTCTTTCGTCTATGCCACCAGCCACAAAGGCATGGGGTCCCTATCTTTTGGCAAGATGGTGCCAGGTGGCTGATGAACAGAGAACCACCTCCAGAAGTTGACAAATGTCCCACTTTGGGGCCTGGTTCCAATAAGGATGCTTCTCATGAAGATGATGGTTGCAGCTGCTGCTCCCTTATTCTGAAAAGGTGAACCTCTACCTTCTGAGTACAGGATGCTTTCATAATTGGATTCCCTGGGAGCTGCTTCAAAAAGCTCGTGAAAGAATCTTTCAGAGGAAGCTGATATAAAACTTAGTTGGGATGCAGAGACATCTAATCTTCAAGCTAAATGGATACTGTTTACTCATAACCATTCAAAGCATCCTAAAGTCTAGAAAGACCTAACTCAAGTTCAGTTCAGTCGCTCAGTGGTGTGCGACCCCATGAACTGCAGCACGCCAGGTCTCCCTGTCCATCACCAACTCTCTGAGTTTACTCAAGACTGGGCACAAAGACCGACTAGTTAGCTGCAAATTCCTATCATGGTGTTATTATTAACCCAGACCTCAGGGGGGCGCTCCAGAGCAGGGGAACTGAAAGTCTTTCTCAGCCTTCAAAGTGAATTTCTTAAATAGTTTTGAGAAAAAATCAGTAATCAGCTTAAATACATTTCAGTGATCTGCCACAAGTTAGTTGAATGCAACAGGGGGAAAAAAAAACCCAAATTGTGAACTAACTAGGGTGATCCCCAAGGACACTTAATGTTTTCATCTCAGATATAAGATAACTTTATATTTCATTTGCCTTGCACATTCTTAAATGTGCTAAATAGATGTGTATTCCTCACCTTGGCATAACTATATATCCTCTAGATTTACTGAGGGTACAGAAGGCAGAGAAGGGAACTTTGTAAAAAAGAAGAAAGCTAAAGAATAGAACCCTACAACAAAAATTTAATTTCTAAAATGGATGCCAAAGTAGAAGAGATAGTGAGAGAAAACTATATGCGTTTTCAGTAAAACTACAAACACCAAAAAAGGTACTAGCAACATGAAAACCCCAGGGAAACAAACAAAATCACTCTATAGGTGAACCCTTGCTGTACCTTCCTCCCAACACCTGAGTTCTGTGAAACCACCCAGCTGTCACTTTTTTCCTCTTAGCAATGTGACATTGATTTGTCATTATTAGAATTCAGAGGTCTGCTTAATGAACTCTTAATAAATGAAAGTTATCAATTCTTGACCTTTTCCCCCTGGAATTCTCGGTATGTGGTTAAACTGCTAAAAAAGTATCTTCAAGGTTCTGTGACTATAAAATAAAAATAAAAGATTAAGGCTGGGTGGCTTGGGAAGTCTGAGCAGATTTGGGTTCTGCCCTGCCTGCACCCCAGAGGGAAAATGAGTAAGATCGATTGGAAACAGCATCTGGGGGTAATAGCAATGCTCTGCTTTGGCTGAGCTGTCTGCAAATAGAACTACTCTGCCTGAGACTGAAGTCCAGGAGGGAGGGGTGCCAAGGAGCCCTTCCCCCTTCCTCTGCCCCCGCTAGCATCCCCTTCCTACCCCACCTGCCTGGCTATTGAAAGAAACTGAAGCCCAGAGAGTCTGAATCAGCTAGCCAAATGAGAAAGAAAGAGAAGAGATTGACGATCAAGTCCTAGTTTTGGTGACTGAGAATAAAGGATTGGGGGGGGGTGGGGGGCACTTTTTCAAGAAACTGAATCATGACCAATTTTTTTTTTCCTATGAAAGCAATACTCCTCGTCCGTATTTTTCACTAGCTGCCCTGAGCTGGTGGTAATCTAAAACAAAATGAGGGCAGGTGGCTTCAGCCTCCTTTTCATGCTAAGGTGGCCACAGGCACCAGATAAATCTTGACCCTGACAATGGTGCTGCCAAGAGCCTAATCACAAAGACTGCCCTCTGTGTGCCTGCCTGTGAAGACTGGTGACCCTCTGCCCCTCTGCAGCATACTCCAGGTGGCCACTGCAGAGAAAGCACGAGGGTCTCACGTCTTATTCATGCCCCTTCTAGTTCCTCATTCCTCAAAGAGCAGGCTGGCTTTCTAGGTCTGTCTCCTCTGATCCCTAAAAATAAGTCTACTTGTGGGGCGGGAGCGGGGGAGGAATGTCAGGGGAGGGGGTCAGATGAGCTGATCCTCAAATATTCCACAAACTGGCTGTCTGGGGACAAAACATCCAGATGCTTTTTCACAACTGGACTTTTGACCAAATTGATTGGATGCTTCAGTGTCAAGAACACAAAAAGTCAGAAGGGTCACCAGAAGAGGAAGTTTGTGGGCGACAAGAAAAAACATACTATAGTAGGAAGCGTTACATTTTTCGAGCAAGGAAAATCCGAGTTTTCAGGTTGTGCTAAATGACTCAAAGTTTGCCAGAGCGAAGACAGGGCAAAAAGAATGGATGTTGTAAAAGGTTATCAATATAACCTTTTTATATGGTCCTATTTATTTGGCTCTGGTGCCGTCACAAAATGGCTTGACGCCCACCCCCCCACCACCACCACCACTTTTAAGCACTCTGTAAAATGCAAATGGTCTAAGTTAAGAAGCCATCTAATCTCAACCAATATTAATTTTGACATGAAAAATGAGACCAATTCTTCAGACAGGATTAAGATCACAGCCGCCTGGCATTAACCGATCACCCCCGTTTCTTAAAGAACAGGATATTTTCCTTTTCCAAAGTGCCTATTTATTTCTAAGAGAGACCCAAAATCCTCTCAGACGATTCTTATTCAGACACTGAAAAGGTACAATCTCCTAATGTGGCCTGCTTTGACCCCATAGACTCTGTATCTTATTTGTCTGTTTTTTTCCCCCTCCCAACTAAAATCCCTCTAAAATACCTACAGACCCCCAACACAGCGGAAGGTCAGGATGCTGCCCCTGTATCTTTCTCCATGCAGACCCAACTGCCAGCCCCTAATATTGTTTCCCAAGCAGAAAAGAGAAAACTGAGAAAAAGATTTGTTTTTCTCTCGTGTTTTCTCAACCGGTCCATTGAAATCAGCAGGATCACAGTTCCTCCATCTCTGCAGCAGGCAGAGTCGCCGAGCATCTAGATAAAGAATCTGCCTTTTGGCGGGGCTCAGATGGGGACACTGCAGTTGTTCTAGAAAAAGGAGGCGTCTCTGCACCCTGAGACCACTGCCACCTCCCGTGAGATCCTGCGGGTGTTGCACTTGGCTTGTGAATTCTCTCGGCGAAGTGCAAGAAATAAAGTGGCTTCACTGGGAAACGCCCATTATTCTCCTGCCATAGAGCCCTAGGTCCCTGCTGTCTCACTACCCTCTGCCTGGTAATTGTCATCACAACCGGAAGGGTCTGTATCAGCCTGACGGTTCACAGAGGGGCAGAAGGGACCCTGGAAAAGTCATGGACTGTTTGGAAGAACCTGCTGGCGTAGAGCACCCCACCCCCGAGGGCTGGGGGAACTACGGCCCTGAGTGTTTACCGCAGCCTCCGGGGTGCTCTGCCTGCGTGTGTAACAGACACTGGGTAATTCAGAGGCACAAAGTCAGGGTCACAGCACGTCTCCTGCTTTGTGTAGTTCTGTCCTAGAGGCTCTCCAGCAGCCAGTACCTGGTGTCTGCAGGACATGAAAAGGTTTTAAAACGGAGGAGGGGGCTGAAATAATGCCCCACCACCTCCCTCCATTCCTGGGCCCCATGGGCAGGATCCCCATGGATCCATGTTGCTCTCTTCCTCACATTCCCAAGCCCAGGAGCTAAGGCTCTTTTCAGCTGAGAGTGAGTCTGGAATTCACTTTTCTTTTTCTCTAAATACTGCCAGTCTGAATCCCAGGGCCACCTTCAGGGGCTGGGGGGGTGGGTGGGGGAGGAGTTCCTGAGAGCTCAAGGTCGAAGGTCAAGACAGGGTGGGTGGAAGGGGAAATGGGCCTTTTCCCTGATTCTTGCCAGAGCTGAAAGAAACTGATTAACATCTGCTTTCCACCTCTTTTCCCATTGCTACAGCTCGGGCCTCAGCCCTCAGACCTGCAGGGTTCTCTCTGGCCTCCTCTGCAGCTCCCAGGCCCTAGAACCTGACTTTAAAAAGAAAAAAAACAAAACAAAAAAAACCCCACCATTTTCAGCAATGAGATGTGTGACCACTGAAAACCCCTCAGCTGCTTTAAAAGCCAGTGGAGCAGAACACTAGCGAGACTCCCCCAGCTCGAGGTTAAAGTCACAGTTCACTCCACAGAGGGGAAAGGAGAAGCCAGCACTCAGGAGGCACTGGCTAAGGCCTGTCCTGTGGGCTCTTCCCAGGCCAGGCTCAGCCCTGGCTACAAACAGCCGGCCTGACCAGCACAACTGGGGCAGGGACCCGGGACCACGGGCAGGGGGCTTCCCTCCCTCCTTCGGCGTATCCATCACTGTGCAGTGACAGCCCGCTTGGCACTCCCCTCATATCTCTTCAGAGCCCCCTCCCTTCCCCCCAGCACAAGCCTCCTTGGTTTAAAAAAAAAAAAAAAAAAACAACCAAAACCCATCTTGTTCTTTCATCATAATTAAAGTGCTGTCAGGGAAAATGGCATGGCTGATTTTTGCCGCAGTTGAAATGACCCTCAGCTTTCCTCTCCTCTCATTTGCTAAAGTGGTCCTTTCTCTGCCTGAAATCAGGCCCTTTGGTGATGGAAATTTTAGCAGGAAGCGGAGAGTTCTAAGCAGAATCCTAACCTTGGGAGAGTGGGGAGAAAAATCGATGTTTTTGGAGCCGGCCTCTCTGCGGCAGCAGCAAAGGTGCTGTGAGGCCGTCTTCCCCGTCAGCAAGGGTGCCCTCAGCTCCATCATGCCGGCTCCCTCCCTCCCAGGCGTTGTCAGGGGGTCGCAATGTAGCCACACTTGGAGGTCGATTCTCCCTGTTGACTTATCTAAGGGGCAGAAGGAAGCTGCTTGGAACGAAGACAAAATCCGAGCGCCTTCCTCGCCCAGAGGGAAAGCGTGACTGCGTATTTAATATCCTTGCTGGCCTGCATGTTTGTGTTTGAAATAAAGCTATAACTTCCACGCATAATGAAATGCGCCCCCCTCCTCCTGCCTGCCGAGGGCTACAGAGCTCCGCCGGGTGACACTCCTGCCTGTCACAGCCACTGCAGTGCCCAGGGCCCTCTCTGGCAATCTCAGCTCCTCTCATTTTGTGAAGACGTCACCAGCCTGTGAGCTATCAGAGAACTTTCTGAAAAGGACATTTCAGGTGAGCAATGCAGTAACATTGGAGGGGGGGGGGGGGCAGAAAAAGGAAAGAAAGGAGATTAAAAAGAAAAGAAAAAAAAAGAAGGCAGAGTAAGCCAGGGCCCTGAGTAGTTCTGAGCTGCACCTTTGGAAAACCATGTGTGGAAGCCATGACATATATTCAAACACTTATCATGTGAGGAATTCATAATATTCAATCCTAGCCTTCAACTACCTAGATATTAAGGAAACATGTCAGGCGCTTTCACAATTAGCTTAATTTCCTTTTCCTAAATATCAGGCATCTTGGAAAGGCCCCTTCTGAGTTTCACTGGGGAGCTTAATTGGAAGGTTCCGGGTTTCTAGAAGGGTATGCTAATATGTGGCAAGTCAAAATGGCAATCCAGGCCTCCCTCGATTGAATCATTAGTTGTTAATGCACCTCTGAGTAACTCCAAGCTCAGGTGTGAAACTAGCCCAAGTGTCACTACAGCACAGCTTCTTCCCTGGGCTGCAGCAAAGGATGGTGGGGCTGTTTATGTAACACACCAGCAATAAGCTTGTTTTTGCGGCATCATTATTTGCCGGCCTAGTCTCCTGCCTCCTTGCTCCTTTCTCCCTCCCCACCCCCGACTTTTCTTTTTTCTTTTTAGAGAAAGCAAAGCAGCTGTATAGTACTCGAATCTTTTACTTCCTGACTATTCTGTGTGTCAGAGAAGTGGACGCTGGAGAAAAACATGGGGCTTGTTATTACCGGCCTGAGCCGGAATGAGTCAGGCACCTGAAGCTTCGATGTGGACCTGACTCTGCCACTTGGATGAGGCCCCCTCCTACATCCTCTGAGCTGTACCTGGAGAGCTGGTGGAGGGGTGGGGGGGGTGGTGCGGGGAGCAAGCCCTGGGGTCACGGGGCGGTGGGGGCAGGGAGCCAATTTGCTGAATTCACTGCTTGGGGGTGCACAGAGCTGGGGGTGGGGGAAGCATTCGGGTGTCAACTGCCCAAATGTTCCCTCCCCAGCCTCTTGTTAGAATTCTATTTCACTATTAAAAACGTGACTCTTTCAGCTCTCTGGCCTCAGAGAGCTCTTTATTAAAATGCAAATGTCCCTTAAGGGTAGCCCCGTAAGCCTTTGCTAGCTAATGGGATTAACTGAACAGAACACAACCACCTGCAGGGAGGTAAGGAGGCCTGGGGCCAGAAGCCCCCTTCTCCAATTTGCTACAGGCTCATCCCTGAGCAGGAAGGAAGCAAAATCCAGTCTTCTCAGCCTCAGCTGTCCAGATGTCTTTGAAAGGGGACTCTGCAGCCGGGGGCCCCCCGAGTCCCAGCAGTGGGACCATTTGCTCACTGCAGTTCTCGGCGCCCTGGTGGCCCCATCTCTTAACAATCAGTTCTCTCAGGATGGACAACGTTTTCAAGGTATCCTAGCAGAGTGGTCCGGATTCAAGAGAGCATCAGGCCGCGGTGGGGAAGTAATTGCACATAACTAATTCATTTACAGAGGCAGCCACTTGTAATAAAGGACGTTTTCAAAGTGACTTGGCAAACTGATTTTTTTTTTTTCCCCCTGAGCTGGTAAACAAGCTTCACATTATGCCCTGAAAATGGGTTTTCATTCACATTGATTTCGAAGTGTGCCTCTCAGGTGAAAAGTATGAAAATGTCACAAACAAGGAGAAGCCCAAACTTATTAATTCTGTAAATCTGAATTTGACTCCTGAAATAAAACCAGTCCCTGTTGTCTGGGGAGTTCCTTCAGTTCAATTGCCTTCACAAAAGCACTTCCCTCCTCTTATATCTGAAATAAGAATTCTCTATTTACCTACCTGTATACACACACACGTATTTTTATAAAAACCGCATATCCTATGCTGAGTATTACAAGAGCCCTATAGATAAAACAACTCTTCCAAGGCTCTGAAGAGATGACTGAAAAGTATTTGTGAGAGAAAAGCTGGAAATTAAATTCTGCAATTAACTCTGCACTTTTCTTTCCGCAAAGACTGGGGGTTAATTATACTAACCTGAATAATGAGTATCTCTATTTCCATTAGGAAAATAGGAAAAAGAGTCCCAGAGCCCAGAAGCTAAGATGGAAGACAGAAGCTAGGATGGAGGGCAGGCCAGGACCTAAGATGGTGGACTGGAGCAAAAATGGAGGGCAGGTGAGGACCTAAAATGGAGGACTGACTAAAACCAAAATGGAGGGGATCCCAGAAGCTAAGATGGAGGACCCAAGCTAAGATGAAAACACTTCACAGTACCTCAGGACCTCTGGATGCAAACTGTGAATGCTTTTTCACCCGACCCCTCAGAATACAAATCCTAGACATAAACAGAAGATTCTAAGCTTAGGTGGAAGAATTTAAGGCTATCCCTTAAGAGGATTTTCAGTCCCAGAAGATCCTGAAAGGCTCAGGCTCCAGACAAATCAGAGAAGAGAGAAGGAGCTGGCTAAAGGAGCTGGATGAAGAAGGAGCTTCACTATCCCAGGGTCAGGCCTCTGGAGTCCCTTCTGAAAGCAAGTCCACCCCTCAGTTCGCCCAGCAAACTCCCAGCAACACCTCCTAAAGAAAGGCCTGGTTCGGTAGCTTCTCTGAGACCCACACTGGGCCTCGAGAAGGTCCCACCCCTGCTGTTTACCTACAACTGTTCAGTCCTGGACTGATGTGGAAATCTGAACCGTGTGCCTGTCGAATCTACACATGGACATCTGTTTTGATCCTTCTGGGTTTTCTACAGTCTCATTATCAGGACTCAACATATTTTATGTGACCATTGATTTGCTTTGCTCAACTAGATTGAGGAAGGGTTGGAAGGCCACCAACATCTGTGTTTTTTGACAACCTTTCTATCTTTTCTTACCTGCCGTGTCTATTTCCTATTTAATCACCCAGCAGCAATGGTGCATGGTTAACTTCCTGGGATTGTTTTGATTGTTAAGACCAAAGAGAGCAGCAATGCCTTATACCTTTGTCTTCCCCATGGGGAAGGGCACATTATTAGTGTATATTGAGTGAATGAATGAATAAACAAAAATGCCCAAATGAAGGCAAACTCACCGACCCAGCAAGGATTTCATGCTTCTGAGAGGCCTGGCAGACACATGCTTGGCTACTGCAACTTAAGAGATGCTACTAGAAAGGCAAAAAGGAAACACAGCCATTTCGACATCTCATTTAACCCCCCAATTAGGCAGTGACTTATCAGTGAGAGAAAATGGGAGCATTTGCACTGAGAACTGGGCAGTATTCCATGCTCTTTGCCAAGTTGGACACAGTCTACATATGAGGTAAACCTCAGATCTGCCAATAGTCAAAAATTAATTCGTGACAACTGTTTTCACTTGGAACCATGATTTCCTTCAATTAGGTGTGTCATTTTATGCTAAATTCCCATTAAACATTTCCCAACAAGCTTTTCTTTTCTTTTTTTTTTTTTTGAACAGCCATGATGACCCTTTACCCCTAAGGATTCTTTTCTCTCCCACACCACCGCTCCCCCCCACCAAAGATTCTTAAAGGTCACAGAAGGCCCATTCGATAAGCATATTGGTGGTGAGGCTGCTTTCTGGGCTATTAGGCTAGCAATTACATTTCCCCCCCTCTCGCCCCTTAATCGGCCATTCTGCTGGGTTTCAAAGCAATGCAAATTTAGCTCCAATCAATTAGTAACACGTTTCTAACTTGGGGGCTTGGGAAAAGGGTGAACTTTTCCTGGTGGAGGGAAGTTAAAACCTTGAGAACAAACGAATCCTGTTCAACCTAGCAAAAGTCTTCTGCCTCTGTGGACTATGTTTTTTGGTTGTTGATTTTTGCTTTAGGCCGAAACTGGGGAGACTGGGGTCCTACCACAACAAATTAGGATAAGATTTTAATTTAATTTTATTTTTTTTGCTTGAGCTAATGAATCAAGCACAGGACACAGAGGCAGCTGACGGAATATTTTCCCCAGTAATGCCAGGAAGCTAAAATCAGCCTTTGTGTTTTGTTTTTTTTTTAATAGCCTGAGAGATTTGCATCTGGGTGTGATATGCTTGAGGGCCCCCCCCAGTCAAAGCAATCAATCTTGTCTCCTCTTGCAGAAGCCCCCTCCGCCTTCCTCACAGAACAGAATTGTCTCCTCTCTCTAATGAACATACCCAGGAGAATAAAACTTGTTTTTCAAAAGTGTGGGGAAGGAAGAAAGGAAGGAAGGGAGGAAGGAAGGAAAAAAAAAGCACACAATGCCTATACTGGGTCTGGCAGGAGCCAAGTTCTGGAGGACACTAACCTATAAACTTCTGAGGATTTCCTCAACGTCTGAGAGGTATACGTAATATACAGGGTGTTCACTTTCAACTTGAAAATTTACTTTGCTTTGTTTTGAGTAGTTATCAAATCAAAGAACTCATAAAGATTGGCTTTTTTTTTTTTTTTTTTTTAAGGTCAAAAAGGTCCAACGGGTGCCAGATTTCTTAAAAATCAAACCACTCAGTTGGGTAAGGCTTGTGAAAACACTCAGAAAATCAGGCTGTGCCAGAAGGGGGCTTATTACTAATTAAGGGGAAAAAAATAGAGGAATCATTTTAGGGTCAGGAGAATGTTCTAGCAAGTGAAAAAGGGCCAACTGTGGTAGAAAGAGTGGAGGTCACAGCTCAGGGGATGGTGGGGAAGGGAGGTAGGGGCATTGGTCTTGGCATTCGGCACCAGCCCCCAGTCCCTGTCCTACTGGGGGGGGTCCTGAAGGGTGGTGGGATGGGGAGGGAGCGATGTGTTGTGTCGTTCCCCACCCGCCCTTCGGATTCCTGGGCCTGCACCCCAGGCCTTCAGTCAAGGGCAGCCTGGCCCCTCAGCTGCGCTGGCCGTTCAGCCTGGACTGACAGCGCTCCATCCTCCACCTAGTGCAGCTTCCATTCCTTGTAACCAGACCCCTCTCCTCCTCCTCCTCCCAGATTCTAAGTTCCTAGAGGGCAGGGACTAGGGCTCCCGTTGAGAGCTACATTTCGCAAAAGTACTTTTTCTTTCTTTCTCTCTCCCCTCTTTCCTTCTCTTTCAAACTTTTAATTTCATCTCTATGTTGCTCTCTCTCTTTCCTTTTGTACCTTCTTTTTCTCTCTTTCCTCTAGAAAGAACTGGCTTGGAGGGGAGCTGGTTTTTCCACTTCTGAGTTCACAAAAGTTCAGAAAAGAAAGGAATTCAGATTCCTTCCCCCCTTGTCCCACCCCAGGGGAAAGCGCTGAGCAAGTAAAAGAACCCTGAAAAGACACAATGGAGAATGTGGGAAATGCGCTCAGGAAGTCAGTGAGTGTTGGGTGGGGGGGTGAGTTAAAGGTGAAGTTGTTTGCGCACCGCCATCAGTACCCTCTTTAGAAACATCCATATGTCTGGGTAGAGAACAGGAGGAGATAAGGAGATATAAAACCCTGACAGGATAAGGGCAGGGCGGGGGGTGGATTTCCTGTAATATTATAATGTCATTTTAACAATAAGTACAACTTCTGGAAGAAAAAGGGAAAGGGGTCAGAGAAAGTGTGGGGTGTGGATTCCCAGTCCTGTGGGCAGCGAAAGTGGGCAGTTTGGCCCGATGTGGGAGACTGGGTTCTAAGAGGACATGGCCCCCCAGAAGGTAAAGATGTGTGTGCTGTCCAGGGGGGGAAAACTGGTAGAGAAACCCACCAAATGAATGAACCTAAGCTCCCTGTCTCCCTAAAGTACAAAATGGCAGCACTGGTGTTAAAACTAAACTCCCAGGGACCCAGAACAGGATGAGACCCTAATCTGAGGTACCCACCCCCTAAAACCTGGGGCTTTTTTTCCGTAGGCCTTGCTACATTTCATCTAGAAAATTCTAAGTGATCCCACTTCCTGTGGGCATCCCAGTCATTCTGAGCTCTCTGCTGACCTCTGGTGGGGGAGAATTCTACTGGCCTGGAAAAGGTGTCTTTAACAGGGGAGCCCACCTGCCCTGCTTTCCAAGGGACCCCACATCCAGAGGAACCCCAACCTGGGGGAAGGGGAGAGCCTTGTTAACCTGCCTTGTCCAAAGTTCAGGGCTATGGATTGGAAGGTGGGGGCAGGAAAAAAAAAAACTTTAAAGGAGCCCCAGGAAATTGGGAGTTTAAGAGAAACTTGTTGGCGTAGAGTCTATTTTATTCAGTTTCATTTATTTTTTTTCAGCTATAAAGGGGAAGGGGAGAGGGTGTATTTAAGAATGGTGTGTGGAGGGTAGGTTTTGTTGAACAGAAATGAACTCCTGTGACAGGATTTGGTAGATCCTGGCATGGGAGGAAGTTCACGTGGCCCTTCTCAAATAGATGACCTCATGATTTTACAGCTGCTGCAGGGAGGGGAGAAGAGAAATGGAAGGGGTGCCCATTCTGTTGGAACCAAGGAAGTTGGCCCTGGACACCATCAGATCTCACTGTCTCTCCACGGGACTTGGCCTCATCATGACGGACGTGACCTTCCTTTAAGCCCAGGGTTGGGCCTGAGATGGAGGGTGGGGGTCCTCAGCTGGGGAAAACTCTTCTTAGTAAGAATGCCCCTGAAAGCTCAACAGGCTTGCAGCCCTGAGAGGCAGAGAAAGGTCATAAAGGGGAGAAAAGAAAAACTAGCCCTGAAATCTCAGAGACCCTCAAAAAGCCCAACCATTTTCTCGTGAATGGAAAAAACTGTAAGGATTTACCCTCAACCAGTATCTTCTCTATAAGACAGCTATCCCAAAATCTACTCCCTCATCTCCCAGCATCTTCCCATATTGTCTCAAATGCTAACTCCTCCAGGAACCTCCCAGGGTTTCTCTGATGGACAAAAGGACCTCTGCCACCTCTGAATTTCTTTTCTAGCCCTGGATTGGGGTGAGAAAGAATCCAACCCTCTTGTGCATCCTGCAGAAGTTCTCCCAATGACGGGTACCCAGAAATTATTAATTCGGTACCAAAGGGCAAAAGGCAGGCCTAATATTTCCTGTACAAGCTGCTATTTTGGAAAGGATGCTTTAAGAGAAAAGAGAGAAAGACGTGTGTGTGTGTGTGTGTGTGTGTGTGTGTGTGTGTGTGTGTGTGTGTGTGTGTGTGTGTGTGTGTGTGTGTGTAAGTGTGGTGGGGCAGGATGGTTATTTGGCATACCTGTCCTATTAAAACTTTTAAGAAGATAGTTAAAGAAGTTTAAAGTGAAAAGGACAGTCCTCTCCTTTTTCAGATGAGAAAAACTGGAACCCATAAGATAAGCAATTTGCCCAAGGTCTCAGAACTGGTTCCTGGAAGACCCAGGGCATGCAAAAGGGCTGGGAGGTTAGAGGTCATTGTGATAGTGTTTTTTTGCACGGGCCATGGTCTAACAGAACCACTAGTTAAAAGGGATATCTGTCCTTAGAGATCCATTGTTCCACTGGAAAACCTTAAAAAAAAAAAAGAAAATGATCCCTGGGCCTTGAGGGGCGGGGACTGTGACCCTGGAAAAGAGGATTAGGGGAGGGGGCTGCGGAATTCTGTCTTGGGCGCAAGCTCCCTATGAATTCTGGAAAGCCAGGCTCTCAATTGTAAAAGCCGAGCGCCATCTGCCAGCCAGATCTGAACAGCCTTGCTTTATTTTATTGTCTCCACTTCCCAGCCCTAAATAGTTGGTGTTCTGGCCCCTTTCCCTTAAAAAAAAGAAAGAAAAAAAAAGGTATTGCTTGCTCAGAAACCTCCCTAAAATAAGAATTTTTTTTTTTTAATTTCAAAAGAGAGGAAGGGAAAACGAGAAAGCAAAGAAAAAATGAGGGAATCTCTTAAGAGGCTGATTTCTGACCCCAGGTTTGAGCTGGGCAGACCTCCGGGGAGAATAGGACAGCTCCCCCCTTCCCCGCCCTTCTCCAATGAAGCAGTCCTGGTGGCCTTTCCCCGACCCTTACTTCCTGGCAGAATGAAAGGTCAGCGCCCAGCTTGGAGCCTGCCTTAATATGGGAAGTCAGACCCTATCTCTGGGGAATCAAGGTTTTAGGGTCAGAAAGAATAAAAAGCGAGACCTGTGCCACCTGTCAACTTAAATCTCAGGATAAGACGTCTGCAAGGGATTTGGCTTTGTCCCTTGGGTCATTACCTCTTTCTACATAAAGTTGAACACTGACAGATGCACCTCCTGGCTCTCTCTAGGACTGCCCACCAAGTTTAAGTATTTCCCCTGACCATGGCAGAATCTTCAGGACGAGGAAGCTTGTTGGTACTTTAAGAATCAAGTTTTGGCCTTTCCTGGCTGTCACTTGGCAAATTCATGGAATCCTTGAATAGAGCAGTGGAATCAACCAAGGTTCTGGAAATGAGAGCCTGCTAATGTTCACCCAGTGTACCCTTTCCATGATCCTGGGACCCTCCAGAGAAGCCAGGCCTTCTCTGCCCACCCCCTCCACAATCCGGGTAACTTGGGAGCATGGCAAAGGATGAACACAACAAGTCCACCCCGGACCAAACCTCCCAAGGATAAACATCCCGAGAGCCCTCTGGAATCAGGAAACCCTCCAACTGGAAAAGAGAACCCTCCGTCAAGTGTCCATCTTAAAACTAGCCATTTGTTTGCAAAACAAAATAATCTTAATATGCTTCCCTTTTAGCAGCTAAAAAGGAAGAAATGAAATCACCTAAGTGTGGAATTATAAACAGCTATTAGTTTTATGACAATCCAACTTTTAAAATTTTTCCCCTAATGTCTGGCATTTGTTTTGGGTTCTGCCCGGAGCCTTCTAAGCATTTCCTTGGAAAGATGTTGCACTTGGTCCCAGGCAAAAAGTCAAAATCAACATTCAAAAAAAAAACATGCCTTGGGTAATTTCGAGGATTCTGCAATAAGCAGATCTTAGTTAGAGAGCACTTTGCTTAACTAAACTTGGAACCTATTTTTTTTAAAAATGTCCAGTAGATAATTTATTAAACTACCAACCAGTTTTCACCCTTTATCCTAAAGTAATCTTAATAGTAAAAGCAAAAATCTAAGTTCTCATAGGTGTGTAGAATGGAGAGTAGGGTTTTTTTTTTCCCTTCTAGACTTTGCAATTAACTTAAGGGCCCCAAATTCCAAGTTTGCTAAGGAAAATGAAAAAAAAAAATCTTTAAAAATAATAAATCTCAAATGAATCTGTAATAGCTCTTTTGGAAGACCAGAAGGGGGCAAACATGTAAGTGTTTTAGGCTCAAAATAAAATAAAGAAGCAAAAAGTCTCCTTCCGTAAGGGTTAATTGGGCGGGGAGGGGGGCTGGTTAGGTGCAAGCTGGGGGTTGCTAGACCACTATTTAAAAATAAAATGACTTATTCAACTATACTTGAGTAAAAAAATAATCTGTAAAAAATTTTAAAAATCACTTAGTCCTGTTATGATTATTCCAAGATATTGGTTATAGAATCTGCCCTAGCAATGGGGGTATGGACGGGTGGGTGCATCTACCATCTTACCAAAAACCAAGTGCAACTCTTGAACAGGAAACGTCCTTGGGTTCTCACTTCTGTTGGCACAAGTATGTCTTATTTCTAAAAGATCTTATTTTACCTTCATCAGTACAGTCATTCAGAGGCATTCCTTCCACTGCCCCCTACCCACCCCTACAACTTCCTGCCTTGAAATCTCAAGTCCTAACGGTTAGGGGTCACCCCCATGCGGTGGGCTGGTTCCCATAGGGCTAGGACTACAGTGACCCAGCTAGCAGGGCTTACACCCTATGGCTGCAGTGCACACATTACCAATCACAGGCTCTGTTTGTGTTTTTTTTGTGGGACACACACAGGTGGGGCCCCAGCCACCTAGAGCTGTTATGTGACCAGCAGCCATCTGAGTACCAGTCCTTACTATCCTGACCATACTCCTGTCTGATGCAGAGTGAATCAATTTATGCACATCAGATAGGGAGAATCCCATCCCCTGCCTGCTTCAGACAGAAGCCCCTAAAGAACCCCTAAGTGGTAGATGAGATCACTGAAGGGTTAAAATCTATTTATGCCCTGATCTACTATTGATTAGCTACAGAATGACTTGCGTAATCAGCAATCTTAGACCGATTCATTATTTCCTTCCCTGGAATAATTTCCTTTTCTCTGCCATTTAGGGTCATCTAGTGAACCTCCGGAGGTCACCTTCTTCTCAGAGATTTTTTGGAAATCAGTTCTACCGGAGAATGTAGGATCACCCAGACTGGAATTAACATTTCTGAGTGGTTACTAGTAACTGAAGTTAGCAACTTTTTCTCTGAAGATAACAGCTTTCTTTTTAAGGTGGTCAGGTTATGATCTGTATGAGCTCTGCCTTTCCTAGGATTTGATGTTGATGTGAAGGCAGTGGTTCTCAACTGGGGGTGGTTTCTGCTCCCCTGCTTTCAGGGGACACTTGGCAATGATTGGAGGCAGTTCTGATTGTCACACTGTGTGTATGTGGTGGTGGTGGGTGGGGTGGGGGTGTGTGTGTGTGTGTCTGTGTGTGTGTCTGTAAATGTGTGTATGTTTGTGTGTATATGTATGTATGTGTGGGCTTCCCTGATAGCTCAGCGGTTAAAGCGTCTGCCTGCAATGTTGGAGACCCGGGTTCGATCCCTTGGTTGGGAAGATCCCCTGGAGAAGGTATATATGTTAGTGTATATATATATGTATGCATGTATGTATATGTGTGTGTTTGTGTGTATCTGTGTACATGTATATTGTGTGTATATGTGTGTACATTTGTTTGTATGTATATGTATGCATGTGTCTGTGTGCATGTTTGTATATGTGTACATTCATGTATGTTTGTGTGTATGTGTATATGTTTATGTGTATGTGTGTATGTTTATGTGTCTCTGTGTATGTGTGCATGTGTATTGTGTGTGTATGTGTATGTATTTTTGTGTATGTGTGTGTGTGTATTGTGTGTATGTGTGTATTGTGTGTATATGTGTGTTACTGGCATCTAGTAGGCAGAGGTTAGAGATGCTCCCACACATTCTACATTGCACAGGTTGGTCTCCATGGCAACATGTCAGTGGTCTGCCTATGGAGGACCCCTCTGTTATACAGAGTCCCCTGAAAATGCTAAAATCCCAGCAGAGAGCCAGCAAGGAGAAGTCACAGTTTAAGAATAAGAGACTAGGTTTGACCAAAGCTCCAGGGCCTTACCAACCAAAGGGGTTTTGACCAGAACCTGGGCTTTGTCCTGGGGTGGGGCTGCAGGGAATAGGGACCCTCCTCTGTCTTGGCTGGTTCTCCTCTTCCCCTCTTGCTGTCACTACAGATGCGACACCTTTCTTCTGCCTGTACCACCTCACCATCTAGTGGTCACCTGAAATACCAACTCACTCCCACCATCTCTTGGCCCTTCTAGAGTCAGTCAGTAAAAAAACAATTCATATTTGGGGGTGGGCAGTGGGTGGAAGGACCCCTGAATGACATATATGATTTTATGAATAAGTTAATGAAGTAGACTGTGGGCCTCCCAGACCTATCCAGAGAACACTGATTGAGAATTAACATGGACACTTTCTATAACTTCAGAAACTACAAAGGCCAAAAAGACTTAGGAGGTACCTTACGGAACCGCAGATAAACAAGCAGCATCTTCTTAAAACAGAGTGTCCATGTGCCCCAGCAATTTCAGTGGCTGTGTACCTCATAAGTGACACGGCCTATTTCAACAGGTTGGTTTGTTTTCTTTTTCAGATGGACCAGTTAGCTACTTGCATGGCTAAAGAAACAGAGGCCCAGGCCTGTGGTCCCCCAGGTCAGTGGGGCCTGGATGGAGACTTGCTGAGATGCAGGACCTCGCTCTGTATCCTTCAGCAGAGCCCTGGCAAGCAGCCTGTCTTGGCCATGGACTACATTACAGTGTGTGCTTTTAGTCTGTGTGCCTCATCACAGGAATTACTGTTTCTTTTAAAAAATCCCACAGCTATAAACTTACCTGAATGAAGGTTCCCTGTAAAAAAAAAAATGTATATATATATATATCTTCACAGTCATTTGCAAATTAGCAATCAGTTTGAGGCAAGGCAAAACTGCTCAGAGGAAAGAGAAGTGAGGTGCTCTGGTCTTCTGATCAAAGGGAAGAGGTGAAAGCTGGATAAATCAAGTTCTTTTTCCCTTAGAAGAATTGGCGCTGTGTGCTGATATGGAGGTTGGGAAAGCTTGTCTGTGGCACGCCTTCAAAAGTGAGTACGAGAGTTCCCTTCCCATTATCAACTCATTAAGGGAAGTTTAAGGTACTCACTCTGTCCTACACACCAAGTGTGTATGACAACTTCAGAAACATTGACTGACTCATAATAAATTTGGGATCCGATAACAATTTATGCCTTTATACCTCCCTCCTTGCCCCAATTTGAATCATTAAGAAACGTTCAGTAAGATCTCATGTTCAAGTTCTGTGGGCAGAACTCCACGAGTCAAAAGGCTTGAGAATTCTCCTGAGGTTTAACAAATTACCCTGCAGTGCATTCTTCCTCTAAGGCAGGATGGCAGCGCATGCTCCCTTACGTTCACTGCTCTGTCACAGATCAGTCCCCTACTGTCCTTCTCTGTTACAGCCCCCAGTTGCTGCCTGGGTGAAAGTACTCCAGGAATTCTGACTGGAGGGTGTTGCGCCTCTCAAGGGTTTGCTGTTTGTCAGAGACCAGAGCGTCTCAGGTCTCAGCTGAGCATGTCATCAACAACCAGGAAAAGTCAAACGTGGGTATTTTTGCGTGTTGTTCCCTACCTCATTCTCGGAGGGTCTTCTCATCTTCCATTCCCAGTGGCTGGCCGCCTTCTCCATCTGGCTGTCGGAAGGAAAACTAGAAACAATCTTTTTTTTTTTTTTTGCATGTGTAATAAGCACAGAGCAATCAGTGCTCAGGACCCCGGGCTCAACCACAGTAGTGATAGGATTTATAGATAAGGGCTAATAAAGAGGAGGAGGTGGGGTGGCGGCAGCGGGGGATCCAAGAGGGGAGTAGGTAATGCTTTCTCAGGACAGGTGAAAAATAAGCTCCC
Organism: Bos grunniens; assembly: GCF_055505025.1. Lineage (NCBI taxonomy): Eukaryota > Metazoa > Chordata > Mammalia > Artiodactyla > Bovidae > Bos > Bos grunniens. The sequence goes on along the minus strand of NC_141177.1, from coordinate 26,014,271 downwards.
ACCTCATCTTGTCACTCACCTAACAGTGACTCCACACCATCATAAATGTGTCGGTCTACTGCTTGGGTTGACTCTTGTTTATAAAACCTGTATAAAGAGTGTATTCGGAAATGTTGAGATGGGAAAGACAGGATGGGTGCCTAGGATTTTTAGAATTTTAAGTCTCACAGGGAATACCGTAAACAAAGAAAATAAGCAGTGACTTCCCTGGTGGCTCAGTGGTTAAGACTCTGCGTTGCCAATGCAGGGGGTGTGGATCCGATCCCCGGTAGGGGAACTAAGATCCCACAAGCCAAGAAAATATGAAGCAAACAAGCAAATAAAAACCCTCACTTGGACCAAGGAGAGAAAAACCCAGGAAGACAAGTAGACTCCTAAAAATAATGGCTGCCATTTATCGGACACTTATATGTGCCAAGCACTTAGTTAAAGGCTCCTCTCAGTTTTTAGTACCTGATGCCCATTTTAGACAATGAAGGAAAAGGACACATCCTTCTCTGATTCTTCTGGAAACACCCCTCCCCTCCCTTTTCACAGGCTCCTTGGCCTACGCCAATGGTCAGTTTGTATCTGGGGCTTCCCGTTAGCCTTCCCCAGTTCTACAAAGGCCACTTGGACTAGTTGACCCTTTAGAGGAATCCCAAAGAGAGACCCCGGCCCGACTTTCACCATCTTATGCCCCGCGTGACCATGGGCCAGAACAGGAATCTGATGGAACAAAGACTCTTTCAGTCTCATTCAATGAAATCTGTTGAGGTTGGTGTTAACAGGGCCAGAGTCTGAGTTCCTCTTCTTGGGGGGGCCACCAGGGCTGGACAGGGTTAATTAGGCTGACCAGTGCTTGCAGTTTCCTCCTCAACTAACTTTTTTCATTGTTAGTGGGGACCCTGTCACATCAATTGGCCCTGCCCTTTCTATTTTGAAAATCCCTACACTTTCAGAGGAATTAGATTTTGAAATGGACAATGGGCATGTTAATTTCACATTCCATTAGGAAGGCCAAGAGGCACAAGGTGAGCTGGGATGAACTCCACCTCTGACACAGGTTAAAGAACCCAAGAAGTGTAGAGGACAGTTTGCTTTTGCAATCTACACATCTTCCCAAAATCACTTCATGGGGAGGGATTTGGAGGGTCACAGTTCTGCTGGGGGTGAGAGGTACGTTTCATATGGTGGGGAAATCGACTCTAAAAAGATTCATGGTTGATATGGAGAATGTCAAATCTAGTCAGTTAGGTTACCTTCTCTAAAAAAGATTTCTTTTTTTCTTTTTTGCTTAATATCAACCTTCCTCCATAAAAGTCAAAGGTGATTTCTAAGATTATGCACTGACTCTCACTAAGAAGGAATTAACCCTGACTAAAAGGAAGGAATACTTTTTAAAAAATAATCACTATGAAGAATATTGAGCAAGAGTTATTTTAATAGGGTCATTAGATCCAGGCCAGGAGATTCTAAACAAGTCTATTACACTGGAACACTAAAAATGGAGGGGGCTAGGCATAAAAGCAACTATTTTTAAATGATGATGATGATGATATATATATATATATATTTTTTTTAATAGAAACCTGAGTAAAGAGAAAAACTTTAGACCTCGCTAACGAATACTTCTGGGGAATTTTTAAAAGACTTTAAGGAAAACCTGCTTTTAAAAAAAGAAGTCCAACAAACAAACTAAGGCAGTGGTGTTGGCAGATGGGTTACAACAAATGTGGAAACAAAATACCACCAGAACAGTGACAGGTATTCCAGAAATGGGGAGGCTCACGTTTCACGGACACACAGCGGACATTTATAAGCAGGGATCTGTCTGGTTCTGGCTATAATTCAGGAAGCAGAAGACTGCTGGACACCTGTCATCCGACAAGGGAATTAGGGAACACACAGCACACTTACAAAACGACGCCTTGTAGCGTATCACCGCATTCTGGGGACAAGCAGTGAATTAGAAACTTGAGACTCCCTCACTGATCTTGCAGAGTTGAGCAAAAGTACCTGACATTTAATCACTAGGCTTTTGGTTTATTTGCCTATGAAATGGGGTCCCATCACATTTTTATTGCCCAAGACTGTTGCAAAGGCATTTTAAAAATACAGTAAGAATGTGCTATCATTATGTGTAATCATTACTATTACAGGTTACTAATAACTTTGAAGGCAGTGAAGCTGTTCCTTTCAAGCTGGGGGTGGGGAAGTAAGGAGGTGGGAGGAATAAACAAAAAAGTAACAAACCTTATTTTTTTTTGCTTAATACCAGTTTTCCAAGGTATCTGTAATGTAGGCAAATGATAAAAATTAACATAGCTATATAGAAAAATGGTTTTATTTGAAGGAGAATCTGTAGGAAATTGGATTTTAAAAGGCAAGGAAGAGATTTTTGGCCTGATAAGCCATGACTTTCTCACTGCAGCAAATGACTCAGTGGAGGCATTTTGAATAAGGAAAAAAGGGCTGAACTGAAAAAGGAAAAAAAAAAAAAAAAAAAGGAAAGGGGTACTCTAGCAGGATGAGATGGAGCCCTCATTGTTGTGCTTGGTGGCATAAATGATCATACAATTGAGACTCACTGTATAAATAAAGTGTCATGGCAGAATAGCCATTATTATATATATAGCATTTACCTGCACAATTTTAATAAATGTAGTAGCTACTAAGAAATTCTAACCTAGCAGTCCCTTCAATTCTTAAAGGAAAATGACAGAATCACCCAAATTAGGTTTCCAAAAAAACATGTTTAAGCCACTGAAATTACTCAGAAAGGCAACAGAAACGTGGAAATAAACCTACCATTGGATAGTGTTGAGTAAGAAATGGGCTTCACTTTTTTTTAGCCATTCTAGAATTTCAGTCATGTTATCGACTATCTAACCATTTATCTTTTTAAGATTCTCTATAATGTGTTTAAGCTGTTTGGGCAATAAAAATGGGGAAGCTATATACACAGAATGCACACACATTGTTAAAGCAGCAGTTGAATCTGTATGTCACAAATTATCAAAAAGATGGTCATTTGGTCTGCATTTTCCGGGGTGGGCATGTACGGATGTCTTATGTGTTAGGATTTAAATATTAGTGAAAACATTTGTCCTACATGTACATGGGTCTTCACCCTGCCTTCTCTCCCCGTCCCCAATCAGTCATTCAGATCCAGTGGGGTACCTCTCTTGTCACTTCAGCAAAAAAACAAAACAAAACAAAATCTTATCAGATCGCAGCCTGGCTCAACAAGCCACATGGACACGGCAGGCAACCTGGCTTTCTGAATTCAGGTTTTCCTGATAGACAGGGCTCAAGGCTCACTGGACTACACTGCATGCAAAGGTGCTCGACCTGGGTGTAGGGCCAGGGTGATGCAGGTGAGCCCAGCTAATCTTCTTTATAAGGCAAATTTTCTCCCCTGCATCAAAATAAGAGTAAGCAAGGGAAACTTCTAATGTTCTTTAAGGCTCAGCCTCAGACATGGACTGTTTGCTGCAGGGTAGATGTTTGTATAACCTATGGCAGAAGCCTCCAGTCTTGATTTAAGTGGATGATGCTCCCCACCCTAAAGCCCCAGAATAGGGGATTCCGGGAATGGAGCAAAGGAGAATTTAGTGAAGATCTGCTTGAAAGATTTTTACAAATGAGGCAACTGAGGCTGCAGCATGTGAGGGACACTGCCAACTAGGCGACAAGTGCACACTGTGCCTTGGCTCTCCTGTCTGCCCCTAGTTATGGCCCCTCCCCATCACAGGTGTGCTACCCAGTGCTATGTTTGGAATGTTGACATGGAACTGTTGTGGCAAAATCAGCTGTCCGCAGGAGAAGAACACACTGTCGTTTGAGGCTCTGGGCCTTTAGTGCAGTTAGGGCATCTGAAGTGTAAAACTACCTCCCTCCTGGATGTTTTTGAGGGAAATGATGCTGTCCTTATTTCCCTGGGTGGGCAAGAATAAAATGACCATCACATTTAAAACTGTGACTTGTGAGAAGCACACATCACAATAGCACACAGTTATATGGCACATTACAAAATATTTAACAAATGTAGCACAGCCTGAAAAATTGTAACCTTTAAATTCCTTGAGAGGGCTTAGAGAATAAGCAAAATAAATTAGGATTGCGGAGTTTCACTTTTGAAATCTTCACTTAAGCCACACATTCAGATCTTTGCTAATTGCTGCTCTGATTAACTGTGGCACAGGAATCAAGACCCAGATTTGAGCTAAGGAGAATCTAGGGGAGGGGGAAGGAGGGAGGGGGACTGGGCGGGGCCAGGGAGGGACTGGGGAGATGCAGCAGAGGGTCTTGTTTCGGGGGGAGGAGGAGGCTGTTGGAAAGGTGAGGGGAGGAGGAGGGCGGAGGCCAGGGCCGTCAACGGTATCCTCCCAATGGAATTATTAACAGATCTTTTAATGTTTTTGTATCCCAAGCCCATATGCAGAGGGTCTTACCTTTGAGCCTCTCTGCCCCCAGCTAAAGCTGCTTGAAAAAATTCACATGTAAACATTTACATGTCTCACAGTTTTTTCACATTTTATCCACACACTTAAAATACACTGGAAGCATGTTTTAAAAAGTTTTATTTTAATTGCATTTCAAACACAAGATGGGCATTCAACTCCCAACGCATAACCTCTCTCTTAGAACCAAGCCCCTCCTACTGTATTTGGTAAACGGGTAAAGGATTGGCTTACCTCAGGTTCTTCCCTAGGTTAAAAAAAAAATGATTTCATAGTTCTTAAACATAGCCACGCCCATCCCCTGGAACCAGTCCCGGTGTGGTTTGTAGGGTTTTTTTGCCCCTCCTCCCTTCATCCCCCACCAGGTAAGCTGAATGGGTGCAGAATACCAAATTTTTGCGCGCAGCCCCAGATACCTGCGTGTCTGGTTTTCAACCGTAAAGGCGGGAGGGTTTGGCGAACGAATAAGAAGTGAGGAAACGCTTAGCGCAAAGGGGAAAAAAGAGAGAAAGACAGACAGAAAATAGGTTATGGAGGCCGCCCGGAGGCGGCCCCCGCCCCCAGCTCAGCCAGCGGCCCCACATCCTCCCAGGCATCTCCCGCTACTTTCTCAGGCTTTTCGCGCCGCCAGTTTCGCGCCGCCCGCTGCAGAGCGCCAGCGCCAGCACACAGGTACCGCCGGAGTGTTGTGTGTTCACGGAAAGTTTTTGCCCGCGCAATGGCGCAAAACACAAGACAGCCCATTCCCCGGTACAAGTACACAGTCGGCGGGTAATTTAGGGGGTGCCAGGGATGGGGGTTGGAGAACACTTGAGGATACCATGCACAGGCGGACACAATGTGGACACCAATGCACACCCACAACAAGCTGTCTGATACCAGGAAGCTGAGCTGGGCGAGGCAGGGACGCACGTTCTCCATCAACCCCCAACCCACCGATGGCCCCAGCCAGCTAGCATGAGCGACCCCTGAGCGCCCCACCCCCCAGACACCACCACCCCGCCCCGCAGTTCCTGGCTCACCTGAAGCCCCCGCCTTTCTTGCCGTCCCCCACCCCACGACTCGCCGACGTGGTCTTACGATCGCTGGCACTGGTTTGTCCAGCTGGAAACGACCCTCAAGTGTTGTATTGCGCCATGTTTATCTCCCAAAGGGCACACACTCCCCCACCCAAGCCCACCCAAGATCCCTCCCGCTGCCAGGGCAAAGTTAGGGCCCCATGCTGGAACTTTCTGGCAGGTTCTTCCCGCCTCGGCCCAGACACCCCCCTCCCGCCGCCAGGCCCGGAGGCCCATCGGGCAGCCCTGCCACCCGCTCCCGGGGTTCCAGGGTGGCCCTGCTCCCCACGGGCAAAGTCCGCCGCATTACCTAGAAACAGCATGCGCTGCGTATGCGAGTTGTCCATCTTCTTGTTCTGGAGTTGCTTGGTGAACTGGCTGTGTCTCTTCTCGGACCACTTCTGGCCACGCTTCCCCGCGTTTTCCTTGCGGTCCTGTCTGCGCTTCTCCGCCAAGGCAACCTTCTTGACCTTGGGGCTGAAGGAGCCTCTGAACTGGGGGCTCTCGGATCCGAAGACGCAGCCTCGGAAGGCCCTGACGAGGAAGTTGGGGAGCAAGTTGCTCCGGGGCTTTCGGTGGCGGCGGTTTCGCTTGGACGAAAACCAGCGGCGGCATCCGAAGGTCCCATCGTCGGATTCGTCTTCGCTGTCGCTGCTGACCGATATCTGATCGTTGTAGAGGTAGCAGCAGCTGGGCTCTGACCTGCCCCGCCAGGCAGATGCGCGCGGAGGCTGCGGAACAGGCGGATCGGCAGCCTGGATCTCCGGGCTGGGGGGTCTAAGGAAACTGATCTCGGGTCGCGCTCCCGAGGTGGGCTTTGCCCAGGTGATAGGAGTGGCCCGGGGGACGGAGGCTGCCCGGGGGACGGAGGCTGCCCGGGGGACAGTGGCTGCCCGGGGGACAGTGGCTGCCCGGGGGACAGGAGCCGCCCGGCCAACAGGGGCTCCCCTGGTGACAAGAGCGGCCGGGGCTGCCCCAGCGGCAGGAGCGGCTGGGGCGGCAGGGGCGGCAGGAGCGGCTGGGGCAGCAGGAGCGGCAGGGGCTGCTCCGGCGGCAGGGGGTTCTGGAGCAGCCGAGGCTGCCTCGGTGGCTGGAGCGGCCAGTGCTGCCTCGGCGGCGGCGGCAGGGGCTCCGTCCCCGGGATCGGGGACCTTGCCTCCCTCTGCGGCTGTGGTGGCTGAGCCTCCCTCCATCTCGGCTGCTTCTCCCTCGGCTGGGGGTCTCTCTCCCTCTGCTTGCTCTCTCTCAACGGGAGCTCCGGAGACCTCGATGCGCAGATCATCAAGCGCGACTGGGGGGCTGTCCATGTCGCCGGGAGCGTCATCGACCCCAACGGGGGCGCTGCCAACCTCGCGCGGGGGTCTGGAGACCTCCATCGGGGGGCTGTCTCCCGCGAAGTGTGGAAGAGGTCTGACAGCCTCTCGAGATGGGCTGCCGATGATGCCGGGGACCCAGAGGGGGGGCTCGTTCGCGGCGGGAGTGAGGAGGATCGCACTCGAGACCGCGACTGTCGTGATCTGGCTGCCCCCACCGCCGTCGATCTGTGGGATAGCTCGGGGGAGCCCAGGAGGTGGGCTGTCGTTCCCCAAGGCTGCTCCATCAAACTCGAATGGCAGATCCTCCTCGAGGGGAGGGCTGCATCCTCCTCTGATGCCTGCGTTTTCAGGTCTGATGGCTCGGGGCTCCTCGGGAGGAGCCCTGAAGACCACCGAACCTGGGCCTCCTGGAGCAAGGTCTGAGACCTGCAAGGGAGGTTGGTTCTCTCCCTGGTCTGGCTGCTCAAACTCAAAAGGCATAGCTTCTTCTGGTGGAGGGCTGTAGCTTCCCAGGCTTGGAACGGCCTCAGGGGAGGCTCCGGGCTCCATGACCGGTGGGCTGAAGGCCTCAAGGCCTGCACTGGTCCCAGTGGTGTCTCCAGGATGCTCCAGGGTAGGCCAGAAGCTTCCCAAGCTGGCCTGCTCGACCTCGAAGGGCATGGCTTCCTCGGGAGGTGGGCTGTACCCTCCATGGGCTCCAGCTTCCTTGATGGCCTGGCCGAGGTCCTGGAAGTTGGGTCTGGAGACCTCTGGGGGTCCACAGGCTTCGCCTTCAGTCTCGATGGGGATGGGCTCGCTGTGAGGCGGTGGGGTCTCCATCTCTTCGGCTGGGCCAGGCCCAGCACCGGGGGCAGCTGCCCCTGGGGCCTCCAAAGGTGGTTGCTCGGGCTGTTCCCCGAGTTCAGGGGGGTTATTGCGTTGTCCTGACATATTATTGCCGTCGAGGCAGTTGCGCACGCCCATAACACGGTGGCGGCTTCTTAAAATAAACTTGGGGCCCCGTGAGACGGAGCACCCAACCGAACTAGGGTGAAAAAAATATTTTCAAAAAATTTAAATCAAAGTACCAGCTGGAAAGTTCTCCGACCTCACTTTCCAACCCTAGTGAGGTCTAGGGGTTCAGGGGTTCAAGGCCTTGAACCCCAGACCATGGCAAAAACAAGTCTATTTTTGCTGGTTGAGTCTTGGCTCCTTTCTGATCACTTTTTCTCCCCTCAGGCTGCTCCTGCCCCCCCCCCCCCACCACCACCTTTGGCCTTACTTGTCCCCTTCTTTCTCTTTTGCTCAGTCCCAGGCCAGCCCCGCCTGCTTGGATCAGAGGAGCGCGCCGATTCGGTCCGAAAATCGCTCGTCGTGCTCTTTTTCGGCCACCAGAGGACGCAGGTTCAGTGTCGAGATGGCTCTGGGAGCCGGCGCCAGGCTCCGGGAGCCCCAGACTTTGGGTAAGGGGGCTGATGCGCGCAGGCCTCGCAGGGACGTTTTGGCTCCTTCCAGTCCTCTCCCTGACTGATTTGGAGTGTTTCTCCTCTCTTCTCCCCTGGTCAGAGAGAGCGCTCTCCTGCGTTGCAGGACACGTGACGCAAGACGTGGGCCCCGGGCTGCGGGAGCGCAGGAGCTGAACCCCTCCCTCCCAGACCCAACAGACTCTCCTCGGGGGGAGGGGGGACTGCAGGAGTGTTTCGTAACCCCAAACTACCCCTGAACCTCTGAGCCGCAGCCCCCAGCCCTGAGCATCCTCAGATTCTAAGTCCCGAGTCTGGAGCGCAAGGCTTCGGGCGCGTGCAAAGGGGGTGCAGGAGCGCGCGGGGATGCGACAGGTGGTCGTGAGCCCACCGGCGGAGCAGACAAGTGGCGAGGGCAAAGGGGCTGACGAGTGTGAGCATGCAATTTGTTTTTAAAATGTGTTGGGGGTACTTTACATCGCTTCTACGGCTTTTGTTTGCCGGTTGCCGAGGCTGGCTCCTATAAATTAGCACATCAATGTCCCCCATCCCCACCACATTCTGGGGTCTCTGCAGTGGCCTAGGGTGACGCAGGCAGGGTTCTTCCCCGTTCATGGGGACGACGATAAATACAAGGGAGTAAGAGGGTCTTGGGTATCTACTACCAAGACCCTCCCAAGCGGTAGCTGCCGCGGCACGGAACTGGGGGTTGCGGGACGCACACAGGGACCCCACAGACTGAAGGCCCCAGAGTTCCAGAGGTCCTGTTGTTCTGGGAAAGGGCTAAATGGAATTTCAGTTGAGATTTATGGCCGGTTTAAGGTGGTCTCGGAGACTGAAAAACCCCGTGCGCACCGAACCCAAAGATACAAACCGTGCCGTGCGGGCAGCTGCGACCGCTGTGCGCTTGTTCCCCGCTTCGGGCACCGGCTGTGGGGTTGATTAGTCAGCTCCTCTAGCCCCTCTCCAGCCCCCTTCAAGTTCTTCTCGTCTCGCTATGGGTCCCCTAGAACAGCTGCTTTACTTTTCGAATGCCTGAGCCCGCTGAGGCGGCACTAAGTCCGGCCACAAACCCGGCACTCGTCCGGCTTGAGCTCCCATCGCCGTCGCTGTAGTGCGTGGTGGGCTCAGAGCCGGCAGGGATAAATGCCAACACCACCTGGGTGGGCTTGGCGTGTGCATGGACACAGATCAAGGTTTGGGGGTCTGCGGAGGGATTTGAGCCCCAGGAAAAATTTGCTGCGTGTGGTTCATGTAAGACCCGGGACTCAAGCATATCTGTCTCGCCAGTGGGTGACATGGACCCATGAGCCACTTTTAGATGGAAGGTAGCTGGGCAAGAAGGAGGTGATCACTTGGCCTTAGGGCGTGGGGAGGGATGGCGGGGTACGTGCAAGGTGGGCTGCGGCAAGCGGGGCGCATCGCTTAGGTCGCATCGCCTGGATCGCTGTATCTACGAGCCACAGTCAGGCGAACCACGTACGCACACACACTGCCACCTCGCTAAACCTAACACATCCCTCTTTGAACGAGGGGGTCAGAGCCACCGCGCATCACTGCCCCCGGTAAACCACCACCCATGCGGATGAGCTGTGCCGAGGAAAACTGACAAAGTTGGACCCCGGGTAACGTTTGGAGCCCCCCACCCCCACCCCAAGGGCGTATAATCTCAGCTCTTCGGGTCAACACACTTCCAAGTACCAACACTGAACTTTGGTCCAAACTTTGGACAACTACCCCCACACGTAACGGCTCAACCTTTTGAGCATCCACGGAATGTGCCAACTGGGTCGCAACAGTCAACTCACTCCCCTCCGACCCCAGTGCTGGGTCAGCCATTGGGCTGGGGTCACGCCAATCAAGGCTGCCTAGCGAATGAGCGGGGGGCGTCAGACCGGAAACCGGATATGAGTGGGAGGTCCAATAGGGGGCGCCGCGTTGGAACGCCCTAAGAGGTTGTGCCGCTGGGGTGGTTAAGAGCGGTTGGTGGGCGGGCGTATGGCGGCCAGGCCTGGGCTGCCACGAGGCCGGCTGGCGCTGTGGGGTCACTTCCTGATGCCCCAGGTCACCGAGGCTGAAAGGGGAGGTGGGGTCTCTCAGGGAGCAGCCCTCGTTCTCGCTGATGGCGGTGGGCAAACCCCTAAGAGGGATCCGCTGCCAGGGCGAGGCGAGGAGGCAGCGAAGGGCCTGCAGGTAGAGGGCCAAGACCCTGAGGAGAGAGGGGGCTCACTGCCCCGATGCAGAGGAACAGCCCCAGATGGATAAGGAGTTGAGGTCGTGGGGATGCTGAGCCCTGCCGAAGTGGAAGGTCAGTAGGCGTCGCGGTTTGGAGCCTCAAGGAGGCCGCGATGGGGGCCCTAAAGGGACGGTTTACACTCGCCAGGCCTCGCGCGCAGCCCACGTCACCGAGGCTCTTTCCTACAGCACCGTTCAACAGGAATGGGTGCAGAGTGTCTGTTCTGCATCCCCAGGAGCCTGTAGCACCTGGATTATTTGCCAGGAGAGCACACGCACTGATGGGATGAGGATCAGGCCGACAGTATCTTCCTTCCTAGAGGCTAAGCAACATAAAAATGAAAGAAAAGACCCCTCAACTGGGGCGGGGGCGGGGGGGACTTTGATGGAGAAAATGGAGTTGCAGATGGGCCTCCACGAAGGGATGGATGGCTAGGCTGTGAGCAAAAGTGGGGGGATGGGAGACTTCGGCCTACCACGAACAAAGATCCAATAGTAAGAAACGTGGCACACGGCTAGATAAAGAGAACAGGTCACCCGGCCGGGCCTGGGGGAACAGTGGGAGAGAGAGGCAGGGAATACTGATAGTGTTTCTCTGAGGATGCCATGGAATAGCAGGGCAAGCAGTTTGGAGGCTTCTTTGGTAGGAAATGGAACAGATATTGAACTTTTTTTTTTTAATCCTCCAAGTGAGGATTTGAGCCTTGTTTTAGGGCGGGACTGGGGAAGTGTGGAGGATGGCCCTGACGAAGAGAACAAAGGAGGCCCTGGCCGGTCATGACCTTTAAGGGAGAGAGAAACAGGCACAGTGAAGGAGGCAAGAAGACTGGAGGAAGGGACTCAGAGGGATCCCAGAGGACCCTCCAGCAACTCCCCGGTGCAACATGCAAGGGGCAGGGGAGCCCAGGTCTGGCACCTGGGATGGAGAAGTCAGGACCTGGAGAAAAGCTGGCATGGTGCCTAGCCAGTCTGGTTTTGGACCTGACAGAGGGGAGAAGGAGGTACAGTCTGGGTGGAGATTTCTTTCAGCCTATTATTTAGGAGGACGGGACCAAAGTCAAGACAAGACCCCAAATTCAAAGTGACAGTTATCCTTATTAGGATATGAAATCACTCGATCAGATAAAATCTTCAAGGGGAGAAATAAATTTGGTGATAGACTCTCAAACACTTGGAGCACTGGAGAGAAAAAGGGGGGACATAACAGGAAAGAGTGTTGGGCCTAGGAAGGGCCGGGTGGGAGCCGCCAGAGGGAAGAATTTAAGAATTGGTCAGCATAGCTCGTCTAGATGGCGGTTTCTCTGCCTTTACACAAGTTGCCTTCTGGGGCCAGGGAGTTCTGTGCTGTGGGGACTGTCCTGGGCACTGGAGGATGTCTAGGAGCATCCCTGGCCTCTACCCACTAGATGCCAGTAGCATCCCCTTCGTTGTAGCAACCAAAAATGTCTCTAAATTTTGCCAAGTGTCTTCTGGGAGGCAAAACCACCCCCAGTTGAAACCACTGCTGTGGGCTGAGAAAGGACCCTTAGACTCAAGTAGCAATTACCTTAATTTGAAGGTAAATTAGGATCAGGAAGAAAAGATTGCGGCATTTAATTCCAGTGTCCCCCCCTTTGTCCACTCTTGTTTATTTCACTGTAGTGACTGGCTACCAGAATCTGAAAACCCCAAATCTCTTGGATGAGTGGGGATCAGAGCTGAAGCTTCATCACAAATCAGAAGTGGGACTTGAGAGACTAGCAGAAGGGTAGCCAGATGTTGGAAGAGCTGGCTAACCTGAAAGGCAGCTGGGTAGCCTCGCCACAGGGACCCAAGACACCCATATGGTAAGAGCTGGGGGTGATCAGCTGAGAGGGGCTAACTGGTGGCCACTCAGATTGGTGGGACTGTCTGGCGAGCCCATTCAGGGCTGGTGACCTTGTTGGCCAAGATAGAAACATGGCCTTGACCTGGATGGAGGTGGCCAGAGGGCACAGTTTTTAAGATCTGCCACTATGATTTTATAATTGCAAAGTATCACCTTAGGCATCGATTTCCAATTCTGAATGGATTTCTATCAGGGAAAAGGTAAATATTTTTAGAAATGAGCACGAAGGAGAAAGGAACATTAGTTAATGGGTTCATGTAGCCCAGAAGAGGAAGGCAGAGACTAGGGAGGGTGCCTGAAGAAAGACTGAACTGGGGTGAAGCTGCAGGCTGGGGTTTGGCGCCCACCCAGCAGGGCTTGTGCTAGGGTCTGCAGTGAAATGGTACTCTGAGAGGAGGAAAGCCTGGGCTGTCAGAAGCCAGCTGGAGGTTTCTTGAAAATTGTGTATCCTCAACTACTTAAAAAGAATAGGGTTTCTACACTTCATGCATTGAGAAAGGATGGGAAATACTACACATGTTTCAGTCAAACACTGCGTTTCTAAGGAAGTCAGTCTGTTCAGACCTGACAGCCCAGGTGCCACAGGAGTGATGAGCTGGCTTTTTGTAAAGAAGTAACCCCAAATGGAAAGACAGTATTTCTTCACTGTTGACTCTTAAACGGCACCAATGTCACCTGCAGGGACGTGGCCCCCTTCCTTGGCGGCCCCACATGACTCCCTGCCCGCCTGCCCACCAACTCCGTCTTCTGCTCTATTGACGCCTCCATGGCAGCACACGTCATAATCAGTGAACGATCGTCAGTGTACTTACGTCTGGAAGTTCTTATTCATTGCTAAAGCCTATCCAGACTGTAAGTAGCTGCCTATCAGCTTTCTGTTTTAGTTCATCCCTGTATCCAATAAAGAGAAAGCAAAGTGGAAAAGGGTCCCTTGAGAGGGAGGAGAGGTAGGCAAGAGAGAAGAGAGCAGAAACCAGGACAAATTAACGATCCCTCTTCCTCTGGTGGTGGCATTTCCTCCCGGAAGGTGGGGGGATGCTTGGCAGTGGGGCAGTTTGCAAAGCCTTCTCTGCAGCCCCCATGTGTCATTAGCTGGCAGTGGGTTACTGTCAGGTGAGGAAAGGAGAATCTTTTCACCAGTTGTGAGGAAAAGGCAAAGGCAGAAATGAAAGGACAAAGGGAAGAGAATTCAGGCAACGATTATGTTTCTCAGCCTCCCAGTGACAAATGTTTTCTGAGTGCTGACTGAGTAGCAATAAGACTTTGATGCTGTTCAATTAATTACTGTTCAATTAGGACTCGCTGTGCCCATCCTTTTACCTCCCAGCATCTCCTCTGCCAGCCTCAGCTGGTGGAGGCAGCAGCAGTCTACTGCTGTCTGCAGAAGGGTCTGCGTGACCAAGCTATTTCAGCAAATGCCAAGTGCAGGGAAAATGTCTCCAATGGATGAGGCTCAGGAGCAGGCGCAGAGCGGATGTTACAGACAATGGCAGCCAGAGGTGTGAAAAGACTTGATCTCAGATTAAAAAGCCCCAGGGACCAAGGGTTCCCACCAAGAATCCAGCCCTCTTCGTTCAGCTAGCCCCTTCGTTCAGCTAGCCCCTTCGTTCAGCTCATTAGCTGTCCTTGGTGGCCCTGATCTTGGAACGGCCACCCCATTCTGCAGCCAGACACGAGGCTGGCACCTGACCCCCTTGGGCTTGTAGGGTGGGTCCAGACATTCTTTACAGCCACCTGGACGGAGCTGTGGATTCCTCCTCTAGGCTGGCTGACGGTGCAGCTGAGAATTCCAGGGGAGGAAGTGGCTATTCCAGATTAGAGGAACAATGTCACCCTGGAACGGGGACTAAGAGGGGCAAAAGTTGGGGGTAGGAATGGTGGGAGGAAATCCCAGAAGACACATTTGGCTTTAGTGGAAGCTCTATTTGAAATTTCGGTAATTCTTGGTGGAAATTCCAGGCCCCGAGGGGCTTCTTGGCTGCATGACTTATTCCTCTTGACTTTGTAAGGGGAATGGTATATTTCACCTTTGTGCACAACCTCAATTACCCAGAGCAAAGTCTCCTAATGAAATCTAATTGAGACAGCAACATAAGCCAGGGCACTCAGAAGCCGGCTCTTGCCTGGGGGAGGAGAAATTTGTCTTCTTCAGCTTGGGGGTGGGTGGGGGGCAGTCTTGGACTCTGTGATCCTCACACCCCTCAAGTTTGAGATTCAGGGACTCTCCCTGATCCAGAATCCAGGACTTAGGATTTAAACCATATAAAGCAAGGTTTCCTAGGTTGTAAATCTTCCCATTTGATTGAAGCATTTGAGGTGTATATATGACAGCTCGACTGCATCTATGAAATTGAAATTTCTGGGCCAGGCCTGTAAGAGACTCTCAGGGGGACAGTGACTGTAGGGTGACTAACCCACCGTCACCCTCAGCTGTGAAAAACGCTCTTCCTAATACTAAGCTGATGTTGAAGACTGCCATGGAGGCTCCTCTAAACCTTTTCCTCCCCAAATCTCTTGCTTCAGCCTGTTCTTTCTAGCCGTAACACAGGTTTTGTGATCCCCATCTCCAAACCTCAGCCTCCTTTCTTCTCAGGTGTCTCATCTCCCTCCATCTTTCCTTTTTCCTTTGACTTCCCCTACACTTTCCTTTTGTAGTCCTCAAATCTCCCACTGAATTACAGCACTGCATGCCCTGGAATGGGGAGGTGGGGGTGCTGCAGTGCCAGCTCCTCTCAGGTGTCCTGCATTTATTGGCTGGGTGCTTTCAGCAGGTGACAGTGGCCCCGCACTGCATACTCTTGGCCTTGGAAGAACTAAGTCACTAGGCTGTTCACTTGGACTTCTCTGCCATGTGAATTCACTAGCACCAGTATCGGGGGTCTTGGGGGAAAAAACATGAGATTTAAAGAAAACAAACATCAGTAAAATTCATGTTATATATAGCCTTGTAATACGTAGCCCCCCCCCAACAAGGTTAAAATACAGAACAAAAATGGGATGTTAAATCACTTAATTTGACATAAATTAGTTTTTCTTAAACACTTTTAAAAAAACAATCTCATGCATTTGCAACAGAGTTAAGATTGGTTTGGGGGAGAGTGCAAAAAAACCTTAGCTATTCCAGGAGCCCACAGTAGAGAGGCAGATACATGGTGTATCTCTGAATCTGTGGTATTCACATTTCATGAATGAGGACTAATTCAGGAAAAAAAATGTCTGAAAAAGCTCCTGGGAGGGAACGATAATGAGGGGGGGGGGAAGGTTGAAAGAAAACTGGTTTATCCTAATTAGCTGCAGCCTCTGAGCCAATTTTTCAGGTCAGTCCTCATCAGGACACTTTTAAGTGTTACTAGAACATATACTCTGCACTTGTGGTCAGTTTGAGGTTGGGAGTATTTGTCTGCTCTCTCCCCAAACGGCGAGCATCTCCAGGCTGCCTGCCCCCACCCTGAAAAGCCTATCTTCTGACCCTGCGATGAAGGAGGGCAGATGAGCAACAGCACACCTACAACAGACAGTAACTCTTAAGCTTAACAGCTGCTCTTCAGAAGTCTAGGCACCCACCCCACCCCCCATCCTTGTTAGTAAGAGGTTGTGGTGGAATCCCGAATTCTCTAACCTGTCTGCCTGAATTCTCTAAATCCTATTTACGGATTTTTTTTTTTTTCTGACTTGCTTCTGCACCATTTTTGCCCCTAATGCAAAATCAGATTTGAGAAAATCAAATTAGACAAACACAAAAGAGAAAGAATTCTTCACAACTGGTGTTTTTATTTTATCAACCTTTCATTTGGGGGGGTGGGGCTCCTTTAGCATTAAAATCATTGATCTGAGTCAAACTGGGAAACTCTGGGCTTTACTTAGTCACCCTGCAGGTACTGGGAGCAGAAAGGGATGCTAGGACCCGCTCTTCAGCTCCTTCATGTTCCATATGAAGAAACTGAGGCAGAGACCACTGGGCCTGACCTCAGCCTGCAGGCAGGTGTGGTCGATGAGCCTGAGGTCTTAGACCCAGCTGTCCAGCTCTGGGGCATCAGAATTTAGAAAACAGCGACATTAATGGCAAACCCGAAGAACAGGATGAGGAATTCCAGCCCTCATTCTAAAACGGGATTAAAGATGTAATTTGAGAATCTCATCGCCTTTTTGCTGGACAATTTTTAAGGGAAGGGCAGTCCTTGCGTTGGCATATGACATCACTCTGGAAGTTTGATTTGATTCTAGTGATTTGTTTGTAATCTTTCTGTTAAGAGACATACTTTCCCAGCCACCAAGATTTTTGCTCAGTTTCCTCTCTGTAGCCTCCCTTTACCTGAAGCGCAGTGATAATATAGAAAAACTGAGTAAAATCCATGCATTTTTTTTAAAGCTCATTTCTTACCAACCTTGACGTTTCAGCTTTCTTCCTCATTAAACCTTCTATCAAAACTGCTAAAACTGAGGCTAAAGAGTAAAGGGGTGATAGCAGTTCCAGGGGAAAAGTTTCTAGTGCATTAAACAGACATTATCTTAAGACAATTCCAAACTTTAAAATTCCCAATTCCCGAATTCTGATAAACACAGATTAAATGTTTTCTTTGCCAAACCTCAGGGCATCAGATTGTTGACACCACACAGTATTTGAACACTGATGCATGATTTTCCAACTCAAGTTCACTTAAAAGAACACTTTTGTCCAAGAAAAAGCACATTTTTATTAAGCAAATGATTAATGTAGCAAAACAAAAAATCCTGAATATTGGAGCAGACCATTTAACCAGCTTTATTTTACTAGTTTTCCCTTCCTCTTCCTTTCTTCCTCTCCAGTTGAAACCTAGTAACTGGCTGGTAATTCACCCCTGTGGTCAACTCTAAGGGCTGCTTTTTGGGAGCCAATTTCCTAAGTTGCAAGGGCAAATAAGGCCATTCAAATGCTAATACCTCAGTGCTGCAGGGCAAGACAAAGGGCTAGTTGGGAGACGAGAGAGTGGGGAATGCTTGGAGAACTTGCCAGAAACGCTTCTGGCAGAGAAAGGCAGCTAAACACCAGTGCCGTAGGTAGAAAGAGGGCTTTTTGAATCCTGTGTGTAGCAAAAGCCCCTCTCCGTGGGGTGGGGGTCCTCCTCACAGGGGTTTGGTATGTTCCTCAGGTGTTCTGTATGTTCCTAATGACTCTTCCACCCTGGAATCAGGATGGAAGGAGGGAGGGGGTGGGGGAAGGGAACTGAGTGGGGGGAGGGTAACAGGTTTTCTCAATCAGGTAGTTCATGGAGGAATGTCTGAAAGATGGCCCACAGTGCGTTCCTGGAAGGGGGGACCCAGCCGCCCCAACTAACCTGGTAAAATGCCTACAGTTAAGAAAGTCACCCTCTCCCGCGCAAGCTTCTGTTTAAAAAACAGCCCGAGACTGGGGTGACAGGTGTGGGCGTTGCACTGAAGACTTTTTTTTCAACTTTTATATGCTAAAGCAACATGTTTCTCTAATGGAAAACCCAGCTCTGCAGGAAAACAGTTCCCCTAGACTCCAACCTGGGAGGGCAGCCCCCACACTGAAAAGCCAAGGGCATCCTGACCGCAGCCGCCTATTCACCAGAGACCTTTTACTGGGTGAGCTCAGGCTTCCAAGACATCAACAGAGAAAAAGCCAGCACGTCCAATGCCTCCAATAGGAACACTGCGCCGCCGTTTTTACACTAAGTAGAAACGTTAGCTTTGGGGACCCCCATTTCACCTAGGTAGTTTAATGCTTTCAAGCCAAAGACAGGGCATGCCGGACCCCCAAGTCCTAGGCAGCCTCCAGACTTCTGGACACTTACCCCGCTGCCCAAGGAAGCCCCCTCGCCGCTGTTTACTAGGTAAGACCAGGGCAGCATCCAAGAGCTATTAGTCAGCGCCGCAGCCCACCAGAGCTAAGTTTTGGGGCTGCGCGACGCCTTCCCCCGGGCGGAGACCTGGAAGGAAGACCCCTTAAGATATGTTCTAAATATACGCCGAAACCTTATTTTAGGAGTCTAAGAACCCGACCCGCCTTTTCAAGTTTCCAAACGCCTCACTTTCCCCCCAAATTCTTCTCATGTGAATAGCTCAAACCGGCACCAAACGAGACGAACGCGCACCAAGAAAAAGATCAATTTCCAAATCGGGGGAGGTTTTGTAAATACATTTTCACTAACCAGTCTCTCCCCCCAGGATTGGCGAGAAAGGCACACTTTACGCACCGAAGATGCGTTACCGGATTGCGGCCGTTTCCGTGCTCCAGCTTTGCCTTCAGGTTACAGATTCCAAACAGCCCCACCCGAGCCAAAAATGGCCGGTACGTGCCGCCTGCCCTCCCCTCCCTGAGGCTGCCGTAGCCTCTGGCCCTTTCCTTCTCTCAACTAACTGCCCAGGGACTTGCGGCGGCTCCTACACCTTTCCCCAGCTCGGCGGGTGCTGCGCTCTTTCGGAATGCGCTCTTTGGCTATGCGCTCTTTACGGGTGCGTTGTGGGGTTCCCTGATGATAGGCGCGACTCCGTCTCCAGCCTGTTCCTTGTTCCGCTTTACCTTTCGGCTCGTGACCACCTCGCTGACTTTTTAGCTACTATCTAACATCCCCAGGCAGCTGCGCAAAAAGCCCGGGACCTCTCCAGCCAAGATGTATCCAGCGTCGCCATCAGACCAGCTGCGCCAAAAGGTTGGCGATACCGCGACACGACTATGTCCGTGCCCCCAACCCTGGTAGCCCGTCGGGCACCTCCTGAGACTCCCGTACCTCCTCTGCTTGCCCTCCAAGCACAGGTGATTCGTGGGAAACCGCCGGCTGGCTCGGAGAGGTCGGCTACGAGGCGCACAGGCAGGTGCGCACGCTCTTTGCAGCGGTCTCTGGCCCCGCGAGCGCCCGGGGACGGGCTGTGGCGGCCAGGACTGGCGCACAGCCGCGAGGGGCACTGGCGCTGAGGTCCCGCGGCTCCAAATTGGCAGCAACGGGTCCTGGGCTCCAGGCTCCAAGTGCCTTAACCGCCGCGCGCGCGAGAGACTTTCCGGGAGCAGGCAACTCTCCGGAGTTCTCACCCAATCCCTGCCTGATTACTTTTCGCACATTGCAACAGTGTCGCTACAGCGCAGCGGCCCTGCTTTCCGAAAGTTGGCGCGAGCACTTCCGAACCACGTTTTTGGCACCCGCCATGGCCAACTGGTTTGAGACTAGTTTCTCTAGGAGGGAAAAATGCACGTAAAATAAGTGACTTACCCGTGCCTTCTGGGTGTGCAGCTCGAAACCTGGGGTGCGCCCGGGATTCAGTCGCGCGTCCTGGACACCAGCTCAGAGACCTCTGGCTGTTTCCAGAGGGGCGCAAAGACGCCCCACCGTCCAACAAGCGTTTAGCCACCTGGGCGCCCACCGGCACCCTGGGGGAGGTCTGGGGAGCCCTTCCCAGTTGGCCCTGTGCCCCTGCCCCTCCCGGGCTGGCTCACTGAGCCCGCTCTCTTCCCGCTTTCCCTCTAACCTGCCTTTCCTCCCTCCCTTCCTCCCGCCGGTCCTGCACCGACCCCAGACTCGCCAGTTTAACGGTGGGCAACCAACCTGGGTCAAAGAACACAAGGAGAATCCGGGGCGCGTCTTCCATTAGTGACGCCGGATGGGGATTGCCCCCCTTTTGGAAGGGGACTCTGGGGATGGGTCGCGGCGGGTGGGCTTCTTGGGCTTGCAGCGGTGCTGCTGCTGCTTCTCCTCCTCCTTGGGCTCCTCTGACTCTTCGGGGTCCCTCGGATCCTTGTCCTCGGGCTCCTCCCCTTGTCTGGGGCTCTCAGACTCCTGAGTACTGGGCGGCGCACGACTCGGGGAGGCGTCGGGGCTCCGCAGCCTCAGGGCGCTGAGACGCTCGGTGAGAGACTGGTGGAAGGTGGGGCGCTTGGGCACCACGGGGCCCGGCTCGTCCTCGGGCTCGGTCTCCGGCTCAGTGGTGGGGGCGGTGTCAGACTCGGTCTCGAATTCGGTCTCGGACTCGATTTCAGACTCGGACTCGGTCTCGGATTCGTAGTCGAACTCTTCTTCCTGGTACTCTGGGCACTCGGGAAGGGAGGGCTCGAAATCTGTGTCCTCGTGGTCAGATTCAGGGGGCTCGGGGAATACCTGGGCTGCAGAGCGGTGGTGGGCGTTCAGGAAGGTCCGGCGCTGGGCAGCCGCGCGCTGCTGGGCGCGGGTGCTGGAGGTGGCAAGGGCGCGGAGGAGCGCGATGGAGCAGGAGAGCCAGAGGAGCGCGGTGGCTGCCCGGCGGCCTATGGGTGGGCACAGATCGTTGTAATTGTGGCGAGCTCGGCGCCCTAGCTGAGGTCGGGATCTACGATCCATCCTCACGCACACTCGGCGAATCCGACCCACCCTCTGGCTCTGCAGAGAGCAGCTCCGAAGCGCATCGGCCGCTAGAGCCGAAAAAGGTGCCCCTCGCGAGGGAAGAAGCTGGGTCCGGCGGTCCCAGCCCCACCTCGGCTCGAGGGGAAAAAGGGAAGCACCTACCTTCCTGACCACTCAACTTTCTAAAGCTCCGCGCCTCTGCTTGCCTCTCTGGGCATAAAGAAGGGATGGGAAAAGGGGTGGGAAAGTCCGTCTCCTCCGGGGCCCCTCTCTCTAAGTCTTAGACTCTGCAGCCTAAGACTCCGGAGAGGTGTCTCCGCTGGTCCTCTCGCCTGGGAGAGGAAAGAGGAGACTGAGGCGAAGACAGACGGGGCTGAGAGGTTCTGCAAAGTTGCGCGCCCGGACTTCTGCCGGGCATGTGCAGTAGGGAGGCGGGGGCGGGTCCCCGCGCGTTGCGCGGTGGCGCGGAGCCTCGGCTCAGACCCTAGTGGACCGGCAGGTGGCAGGAGGGAACCTTGTTTGAAAGGTTTTGGACGATGCGAGCGGCGGGGGGACCAGGCGGGTGCCATGGAGCAAGCGAGCCAGCCAGCCAGCGAGCCACAGGTTAGAGTGTGTGCGCAGCGGGGCATGGGTTCTTCATGGTGTCCGGACCCCTCCCCAGCTTCTCCAGGGTTATTGATAAATTGAACAAAGCCTGAAGCAGCTAAAAAATTTGCCGATATTCTGTCTTCTGGAGGAATGAGCGTCTGTACGTCACTATTAACTATCCAGTCCAGGGCATTTTCCAAGGGCTTAATATTATAGTTGGAAAAGGGTAATCTCAGGCAATCATTAATCGTGAGACACCTTTGGCAGATCTGGTCTAGAAACTGTAATTTGAGACGTTTCCAGATCCTTCCCCAATGCGGTCTGAAGCGACTAATTAATTACGGAATGGTTAGATAAGCACCTTCGCTAAGAAGGACGCCCACAGACAGACGAGGTGATGGTTTACACGTCCCCGAACCCGTTGGTGGGCCACCCTGAGCTCTAGCGCAGAACGAGGGCTGAAAGTCTCTCTCTGCCCAGAACATCCCTCAAGGAAGATCTGTGCTGATGGTTCAGTACGTGCAAACCAGTTCGCCGACCCTGGAGGGCGCTGCAGGGCGTTCGGCTATCAAGGAAACCGCAGGGTACCGTTCACAGCTCTTTTCATAAACAGGTTTTCAACAAAGTGCAGTCATTCAACAAATATTGAATGCCTAGCTCTTGCCAACCTCTGTTCTAGGTGCTGAAGGTGGTAGAGTAGGAAGAAGAGGAAAGGAAAGGCAATCTCATATTAAGGAGAGAATCTTTAGGACTAATCTTATGTTAATCAGAGCATTAAACCACTCAGGACTCACTCCTTACCCATCAGCATTGTTTGATTCAGTATGCATTCTACATATGAGAAAATTTATTGGGTCAACCAGAGTATTAGGGCTACGGGACAGCTAGACCCCCTAGGTCATATCGTTGAACCCCAAAGGAGATGAGACCATCTCTTGGCCCTGGAAAATCAAACGAGGTCCATGTTCTCCTGGAGGGGGTCCCTGGAGTGGTCCTTGCTTAGGAAAGGGTAGTACTTTGGAAGCTCAGGGGTTCCAGTTGCAACTTGACTGCTGCTTCTGCCCACCTTATTCAAATACAGAGCATCCCTTTTGCCCTAGTGACAGGTCCACCCGTGGTACAACTCAGCAAAACCATCTTCCTCAAGTCTGCAAGTACCAACAAGCTTCCAAGTGGCACAGGTGGTTTTTCTTGTCTTTGAGTCAACGTGGCAGAGACTTCAAGAGTCCATGAGGTAATTCTTTTTCTTTTCTTTCTTTCTTTATGGCTCTGCTGGGTCTTTATTCCTGCACTTGGACTTTCTCTAGTTGTGGGAAGCGGGGGCTACTCTTTGTTATGGTGCTTGGGCGTCTCATTGAGGTGACTTCTGTTGCTCAGTGGTTGTAGCACACAGGCTTAGTTCCTCCATGCCACGTGGGATCTTCCCAAACCAGGGACTGAACCCGTGTCCCCTACATTGGCAGGCGGATTCTTAACCACGGGACCATCAGGGTGGTCCCTCCTCTATGAGGTGATTCTGCTTTACCTTTTGTGGTAGTCCACAGTAGAGTGCCCTGCATCCACAGTGGTTCCTCAGCATGGTGGGGCACACACCCCTTTCCTTCCATGTTCGCCTTAGAGCTGTGAAGCCCAGAGTTAAGACCTTAGTGAGATCCTAGCCACTGTTTTGGACATGTGAAGGTTTTATATCTGCGTCTTGGCTGTGAATGGTCTTGAATGTTCCTGACCTGGCTTCTCAGCAGTGCCTGTCTTGTGTCTTGAGTTCATTGAGTTCATTTGTAGCATTAAAATACTGATCAGTCTAATAAAGTGGAATCGATTTGCAAACCTCGTCAAAGGGCACATGTCTGCATTCTTGTCGTGCTCTCTTCCTCCTCCTTGGTCCAGAGCGACCGAAAGGGGTTTACTGTCACAGATGCCTGGATGGCACCAATCACATATGGATGTTATTACAGGACAGGGGACAGGGTCCTTTGGAGCTATAGATCTCAAATCCTGATCTCTCAGCCCCACCCTGAGACATTTCCAAAGGTTCTGCTCACGTTGACCCATCTGCTTTCTTTCTTTCAATCAGTGCAGCCCCCCTGACAGTGAGTGGAACATAAAGACATCACTCAAGTGGTTCTCAGGGCACATTGGGAAAAAATCAGGCAGATGTGGGTGCTGCTGAATGCCCTTTCAATGGAGACAAATGCCAGCTGTCAGCAATGAGGGGGATTATGATTCTTTAGTGGACATAAGAAAGTACTTCGTTTTGCAGGAGTGCTTTCTGCCTGTAATGGAGATGGCAGCTCAGAGCTGATCCACTAATACAGATACACGAGATTGCCTGCATTATTAAAAAATGTGCATTACATAATACATAGTTTTGGACTACAGTCTGCATTAGAAATGCACTTTCTTTGCAAGATGCATTTTAATCAACAAACGAACATTTAACAAAGCACCGCATTTAGAGCCCCAGTCATGTATAGTTACAGGTACGTTTCTGGCGTTCATTTGACACGGGCTCCGAGAGCAGGAGGACCACACTAAAATACTGTTCCATCTCGCACTTAGTGCCGAGGCCAAGCAAATGGCTCCGTGCAGAAAACGCTCTTTAAAATGCATTACGTGTATGACTTTAAAAGTGCTTGCTGCAGGATGAATTTCAAAAAGGAGCAAGTGGTGATGAACGACCTCGGGTTGTTACCAGGCTAAGGAGCGAGGGGCTGTCTGTCTGTGGTAAATAAAGTGTGGATGTATGTCACCTGCGGGGCTCGGCCGGAGGGTGGCCCCTGAGCCCATGGGATAGGGAAGTGCAGTTCCCAGTTCATTCTGAAGAGTATTGTCTCCAGCCCTTTACAGGATCATCCTGGGGAAGAGGCACTAAGATGTCTTTTATGTGGCTTGGGAGGGTAGAATTAGAACCTACGGAACATAGTTCCAGCAGGCTATGTCAGCTCAGCCCAAGGAAGAGTATTCAAACAATTAGGACTGTGAAATGCAACGGCTGTCAGGAGGTGGTTGGCTCTTTGTCAGGAGCAGCATTAAATCAAAAGACAGAGGACCACATATTGGAGATGTTTTCCCCAGGACTCCTGAGCCGGGTGGATTAGAACCCCACGCTCACTGAGTTCTTTTCAAGTCAGAATCTGATTTCATGAAAGGGGTCTGGAGGCCCTGGGAGAGGAGCTGAGGGCTCTATCAATGGACGTGTTCTTCCAACTCGGCTTCTATTTCAGAGGCATATGAAACTGCAGGTGGTTCAATGGCAGGAAGGAATGTCTGGGTGGCAGTTTTAGGACACAAGCAAACAGGTGTTAACTGGGAAGCCTCAGCCAGTGGTGGGTGGGCCTTTTGTAACCAAGGTGGGACTCTGTGGCTCTCTGCTCCACAACTCACTGGCAGAGAAATTAGCCGTCTGTCTATTCATTATATTGGGCCTCTTTGCCTCCCTGCCCTGAGCTGTCTCAGAAATTAAAAATGAAATTAGCTGTATAGCAATTGCACATTGAGTCACTTCTATGACCAGGACAGTCTTCCAGGCCTGTGGGGAGATGGAGGTGATTGAGAGGGGACCAAGCCCTGCCATTTGACAACATGCACGTCAGTGGGAAATGCCCCCAATTATTAGTGGATTGCCAACAGGTGGCAAATCCTCAATCCTTCCCAGATGGGCAAACCAGGGAGGGAAGCCAGCGGGCAGTGGTTATGTCAGGGAGTGTCCATCTGGTGGGTTTCTGCAGGAGGTGGGGTCTTCCCTCGTCTGACTTTGAGGCTTTCTTTTCTTTTCTTTTGTTTGGAGCCCATTAGAAGGCTTTCAACCCACGTGCCTACTGTGTGCAAAGCCCTGCTCTGGTACCTCTTGGGAGACAGATGACTCACAGGAATTCTCAGAAGGCTTGCTGGGGCATTGTCACAGGTCCCCTCAACACCAGTACATTTTCCAAGATGAGACGGAAGATAAAAGATCGGTTCTGCTCCTCCAGGCAAGTGGGTACAATCACTCTTGAACATATTTTTTGGACAATCATTCGAAAAGGTTATTTTTGAAGATGGAGAGCTTTTCAAACTTTCCTTTGGGTAGAAATGAATTCAGGGAGTTTGAAGTGCTACTCGCCCCTGACTGTGGCAATCAGCCAGAAGGCTCAACCCCTCCAGCCCTGGGAATTTGGCGTCAGCCCTCCTGCCTGCCCCCTACAGAGGTCTGGGTTTGTCTCGCTTCTCTGGGCACCATGTAACTTACTCAAGCAGTACCGGCATTGATTGGCTCTCACCAGTAGAAAGGGCCACAGGTCCAGGCCCCTGATTTTGTGATTTTGGGAGCACTCCCATCCAGAGCAGAAGCAGACAACAGGAGGAAGTCATCATCTTTTTGACCTGGCTGGCTTCTGTTGTTGGGATTGCGATTCTCTATTGTGTGTCCCCGTGCAGCGCTGCTGGTGTTGTCCTCTCACGAGTGGCCTTCCTTCGCCTTAGCTTTGTGCTCTCTCGAGGTTCTCCCACCAACCCTGCATCCACCCGCCTGCCCACCTGGTCCTGTCATGGGCGGAGCAATTTCTAGGCTACTGATCGAACAGAAAGTGTCTGGAAGGCCCTTCCCCCAGGCAGGGTGTAAGCTTGGGTGGCCAGGGCCTCCTGAGGCGGGACGCCTCCCTTTCTCTGTCTTGACTCTGGCTCTTAGCTTTCGTGTGGTGTGGTCCCAGGTTCACATTGGACTCTGGCTCTCTGCCTACTCTGTCCTGGAGAAATGAGGACTGGGCTCGGTCACCTGCCCTGCCCCAGCCTGCCTGGTGCTTTTCCATGGCCAGTGCTGCCCACGGCCCAGGTGATGTAGTGTGAGCTGCACCCTTTGCCCTCCGTGGCAGCCCCTCGTGGGGATGGTGGGCGGTGGGTGAAAGCGCTACTGATGGCAGAGGACGCTCAGCCGTCAGGAGTGTCCTCGGCACGCCGCTTTGCTTTTGTTCAGCTCACCCTGACTCCCACCTTGTCCCCTGGCCACTGGCATTAACAGAGAGCCTCCACGTTGTTTTTCTCTGCTCTGCTGAGGGTCTGACTCACCTCTCCAGGCTTGGTCCTGGCTGGGGGCGGGGTGAGGCAGTGGCGCGCCAGAGGGAGGGAGAGAGTCTGCTGGTGTCATGGTTCAGGCTGGCGCTCGGAGCCATCATTTGAGCCCAAGCTCTTCAAGATGTGATTAGACCAATTTTACACGCCTAGTCACTGAGGCTTGGGTAGATTGGGACTGTTTCTATATGGGCAAAGTGAAGTGGAGAATTGAGGCAATTATCTTCAGGCAAATGACGCTGGGCTCTGTAATCAGTCCGTTCTGATAACTAGGGAATCAGCCTCATTCATGGTGGTGGTGCTTGAGTTGAGGAGGATTCTAAGGTATTTGTTTGTTATTTGCACTTGGCTTTGTTTTTCCCCAAGGCAGTCAGGGGAGGGCCATCCTACTGACACAGATGCGAGTGTCTGTAGGCTGTGGGACCTGTCAGCCAGGCAGGGGTGGCAGGTGCTCTGGACCTGCCACCCCTATGAGCCACCCTATGAGCAGGTCCCCGGCCTGCTGGGGTCCGCCCTCTGCTTCCTGCTTCTGGTGGATACCTGCCTGCCCTTCTTCCCTTGTGCCTGCTCGTCCTGAGATGTTGGGCCAGAGGATGGACAAGGTCACTTCCAGGGCCAGGATTATACAGGTCTCAGCAGGCCCACAGTTAGACACGAACTTCTGGGGTTAATGAAAATGTCCCAGAACTGGAAGAATGAGAGAGCAGGTCTTCTTAGATCAGAAGTGAAAGCTCACTCTTGACTGGTGATGACTTCTGGACCCTCTCACTTCCATCTGTTTTTTGTTTTGGGGTTTTTTTTTTTTTTGAGGGGGAAGCCTAAAATCATTGTAAATTGGGAGGTTTTCCCTTTGCTGGTCTAGAAATTTCTTCCTGAAAGAGCTGACATTTCCCTCCCAGCTCTTCACTGGTGAGAGAAGGAAAAACAAGACTTGTTTTCCAAATGGCTGAGTTTGATTGGTTTGTCGCAAGTGAGGACTTGGAGAATTCCTGTTTACTTTCTGGAACAATCTGTGCAGCTGGGAAGTTGAGGGCTGCGTGGGGCCTGCTGGATGCCAGGCAGGTGGGCCAGGGACCCTGACTAAAGAACTTGGAAAATTCTCTGGCGCCCGGTGCCAGCACCTCTGCCACCCCATCCTCACACTCACAGAGAACAAGATGAATGTAATGAATTTCAAATTGTGATTTGGACAGCCTAGGAATGAGGAGGTAGGGCTTGAGATGACCCTAGGGAAACACACAGGAATTCAAAAGGGTTTTTTTTAGATTGCCAAGAAATCTTCATCTTTGTCACTTTGAAATTTTCTGGTATTGCTTGGTTTGGTTTAGTCGCTAAGTCGTGTCCGACTCTTGCGACCTCATGGACCGTGTAGCCTGCCAGGCTCCTCTGTCCATGGATTCTCCAGGCAAGAATACTTAGAAACTCTAAAATGTCCTGTTCCAAATTGAGACAAGAAGGTTTTGAAAACTATCACTCTATCTTCAGACTACGGGGACAGTAGTGGGGCCCGTGTATTTTTCTATTGGTAACGAATTTGATTCTGCTGTATTAAGTTGTGGTGTCTTTTCCCAGTGTTTTAGTTGGTTTATAGCCTTAACAATCATCATTTCATACTATAGTTCAGGATCTTCTGGGACAAGAATCTTCTGTGTGCTCTCAGAATCCTCTGATTGTTTTGCCCATTTATTTCTCTATAGAATTCAAGAATCATTCTTACCAAATTCTGTAATGACCTTGGTGATGCCTTGACTGGATTTTGAGTCAATCTATAAATTAAGTTGGGAAATAGCCTTGTTAAGCCTTCAGCCAGAAGTTTGGTCTCTTCTTCGTTTGAGTTTCTATTTCATACATTAAGGATTTGTGTTTTCTTTATATAATTCTAATATATCCTTTGTGGAGTTTGATATATGAATATGTATCAAGTATTTCCCAAGCATTTGATATGTTTGTTGCTATTGTGAGCAGAATCTGCTTTATCATTATATTCAGGCTGTTGATTATTGTTTATAGAAATGGTATTGATTTTTGTGCATCTTTCTCTTGTTTTGCTCCCTTTACAATTGCTTGGTTTATGAGGCATCCAGGAGCTGCTCCAGCAAACGCTGAGAGGTGGCTGTGGGAAGGTTTGTAGAAGAGAATCCCGTACATAGGAGAGAGTCCTGCTAAGTCACTGGTTGCCAGATGCCAACGCACAGTGGAGTGAGAGAAATCAAGATGATGTCGTGGGGTTTCCGTCAGGTTAAGCGTATTCCGGGAAGGGGCTGTCCTTGAGATGGAGGCTGCAGAAGCTTCCTACCTTTCGGTATTTCAGTGTCATTTCTTTTTGGGTGACAATTGATAGCAACTTGGGGCTTTTTGTTGGAAGATATTAGAGGACTTTTTAGAAGTTTATTTAAAATTTGGTTTTTATTTAGTTTTTTAAATGACAGCATATTAAAAAAAAAACCTCGTTGGCAACCTAGGTTGGCATTCCATAGTAATTTGAACATTTTAGCGTTTTCTGAAATGTCAAAATCAGGAACTTCAACTCATGTTCTTTTGGACTTCACAGTTCTGTGTTATTTGGTAATTCTGGGCTTTCTTTTTAATTTAAAAATAAATTTTGGTTTATCCTTTTGTCTTCTTCTAGTTAGTCTTGTCATGTAGTTAGATTCATGTTTTTATTTCTTCCTTCCTCTTTTCCTGGCTTCTTCACCCTTCCTTTGTGTGTTGGCATGTTCCTGAGACTATGTGAGAGACAGGAGTCATTGCTCCTTTTCTAGAGGAGATGGGTGCAGTGGGGCATCCTCACTGTGCTTCTTTGTTTAAAGGGATTTTCTCAATGTCTTTTGTCTGAAGCTACTTAGGTGGGTTTTAAAAGGAAACAGGGACTTCCCTGGTGGTCTAGCGGTTAAGACTCTGAGCTTCCAATGCATCCCTGTTCAGGGAATTAAGAGCCCACATGCCGTGTGGCATGACCAAAAGTGTACAAAAATAATAATAAAATAAAAGGAAATAAGATGGTATCCTGTGAGAGGAACTCAACAGAAAGGCTAGGATGAGAGACAAGAAGCTGGATTGGAAACAGCTGGGGCTGGAGATACATCTTGCCTCCTGCTTCATAGCTAACCAGTGGCACTACCTGTCCCATCTTCTGCCTCCACAGTTGCAAAATAAGGTCCTTCTAGGGTCCAAAGAAACCTACCCTCCAGAGTTGTGAAGGTGATGAAATGAGGAAAGGAATTAGCAAGCGAACTGGTATTGAGCTGCTGAAATGATAGCTTAATTGACTGCAGCTCAGTTGGTGGTGGTGGTCAAGGTCAAGAAGCCAAGAAGGCGATTGTGCTCCCCCCAGAGAGGCAAGAAGAACCTAATGTAAAGTTGGGGCAGCCAGTCAAGTTGGGTCTTGTGTCTTAGTGGCCTCTTATGTACTGTATCTTTATCCATTCATCTCTTGAAGGAAACTTAGATTGCTTCCATGTCTTGGCTATTGTAAATAGTGTAACATGTATCTTTCCGAATTGGACTTCTTGTCTTTTCCTGATGTATGGCCAGGAGTGGGATTGCTGGGTCATATGGTGACTCTGTTTTCAGTGTTTTGAGGACACTTCATACTGTTATCCATAAGTGGCTGCATCAATGCACATTCCCACCAGCAGTGCAGTAAGAGGGTTCCCTTTTCTCCACATCCTCTCCGCATTTGTCATTTGTAGACTCTTTGGTGTGAGATGGTACTTCATTGTAGTTTTGTTTTGCATTTTCCTAACAGTGATGTTCAGAGAAGGCAATGGCACCCCACTCCAGTACTCTTGCCTGGAAAATCCCATGGCCGGAGGAGCCTGGTGGGCTGCAGTCCATGGGGTCACGAAGAGTCGGGCATGACTAAGTGACTTCACTTTCACTTTTCACTTTCATGCATTGGAGAAGGAAATGGCAACCCACTCCAGTGTTCTTGCCTGGAGAATCCCAGGGACGGGGGAGCCTGGTGGGCTGCCGTCTATGGGGTCACACAGAGTCGGACACGACTGAAGAGACTTAGCAGCAACAGTGATATTGGGTATCTTTTCATGTGCCTTGAGAGATGAAATCTTAGCTCCTTGGCAGTATAGGTTGGGAGACTTGAGGCTCAGAGGTGGGACCTGCTTGGAATGGCAAAGCCATCTCTTAGATGAGAACTTTTGTGATTCAGGTTTAGTTTATTGTTCATTCCGACAAGTGAGGCATCTTCCCTGAGAAGTGGACTGTAAGCTGAGGGCTCGGATGTCAGCCCCTTGATATCAGATCTACTTTCTGTGAGCATCCAAATGGACAGTTCCCAGCTTCGCATTCTTTTCTTGATCACTGTAGAACTGACATTCTGCCGGCTTTTTGTTAAAGAAAGAGCAGAGCAGGAACTGACCAGAAGTGGTTTGGAAGCTAGAAATAGAACTATACCTGCCCTTAGTAATCAAGCCTGGCAGAGTCCACCCAGCAGCCAGGAAAGGCTTGGGCAAGGTTAAAGTGAAGATAATTTGGTGACACTTATTTCTGCCGGTGGTTCAAAAATTCACCCAACTCCAAAAGCACCTGTTAACTACTTAAAGCTTGTCCCCCAAATATGGAAGTTAGGTACAAGAAAGACAAGTCAGTTTTCTCAAGATGTCTGCTTCATGAAACCTGTGACATAGCAGCAGCTCCTCTCTGGCATTACTTTGAAATATTTAATGTTTAATTACAAGTAGAATATATGAACTAGTACATTACATAAGAAGTTTAAAATACTAACTAGAGCTAAAGGCCAAAGTCTGCCTTAATAACCCTCAACTTGTGACTGTCTCCATAACCCACCTCTCGAATGCCCCTGAGGTTACCAACTTCACATACTGGCCAGTTTCCACAGAAAAATTGCTTTAAAAAAAACAATGGAAGTAATGTCTATGCCACTTTGTGGCTTTTCACTTGGCCCTGTATCTTGGAGACCCTTGGCTGGGTCACAGAAGCTGCCTGGCTCTTAGATTGTCAGTCATCATCTCTGTCTGAAGAGAACATGCTGATAGTTCCACCCCACCCCCACCCCCGACCCCATGCACTTGGTCCCTGTTAGAAGACCATCGCCCCTGTCCTTTCAATCTGCTCCTATGTATGTGTTCACAGGGGCTTCTCTAGGGTTGCGACTGCTGAGGTAGATCTAACTGTCTACCTGGGTTACAGGTAGACATGGGGCCTTGGCTCAGCCGCCCTTCAATACAAGGCCACCAGTTTGATCCCCAGCAGCACATGTGACTCCCCTCTCCACACCACCCTGTTCTTCTGGCTTGGAAAGCCCAGACCTCCCCAGGGTGGGAGTGAGGGCTTAGGGCTGGGTCTGTGGGGTTGTGACCTGGCCTTCATTATTCTTGTCTCTAATGGATCAAGAAAAAACACTGAATTTCAGTGAAGTTTATTTCAGAGTCTGCCACGAAGACAGAGGGTAGAAAAACCTCAATAAAAGATCTGAGAAGAGAGAGGCCGTGTATTCTGCGGTCAGGGCCACTTTTAGTTCTTCTTGAAGGTAACTGAGCTCCTGTAGAAATAGCACTGTTCACTCCGCTACCACGTGGCAGCTGATAGTTTTGAACCCAGGCGGTAGACCTCTTTTCCTAATCCTGGATCTGGACAGTTTAAGTTCGGAATGGCCGCAATTTAAACAATGCTCTTCGGCCTTTTGAATCTCTGTCCTCCCCCTGCTCCTACCCAGCCACTCATTGCAGGCATAGACAAGTTCGTCATGGAGCACAACTAGGGTGACTGTGTCACTGTCATCCAAATGGGACATACTTAAGTGTGGAAGGCAGTGCTAATGAGGAGAAGGGTGCTGAGATGACAGGTGACCCCTGGCTTTCCCTTAATAGTATTAATAATGTGGCACTAAAATGCATAAGGGAGGTAATACAATTAATAATATAATTACTTTTAACGATGTTTAAAAGAAGTCATTCCCATCTCAAAGTATTTTTCAAATAGGCTTGTGTGTGATGAGAGAGGGTCTGTGGTTGAGAGCACTTGTGGAGTTGGGTGAACTGCCTGCATGAAGAGTAATGTGCTTGTCTGTTTCTTTCTGAAGTCACTATGGAAACTTGGGGCAAAGAGCAAACTCAGGAGAGAAAAACGGGAGCTTTCCAAGAGGTTCCTTGGGGCTCCTGACCAAGAGCTGAGCCCTGTTGTTGAGGGCTTCCTTCAGCAGCAGCTTTGGTGGGCGGTGGGCTCTGTGCTGGCAGAGCTGTGGAAATGCTCCAAAGCACAGGACGGGGAGCCGAGGAGGCTCAGTCCAGCCAGGTAGCTGCCTATTGTGTGGAATGGCCACTTCTAAGCAGATAACATAGTCAGAACTTTCTGAGCTCAGTAGCAGCTTAGAAATTAGAGAAGCTTTTGCAGTCTCTTAGAAGTGTCGAGATCATTTGTGCTCAAACTTGTTGCTCTTGTAGCTTCATGATTTTGCCATATTGCCACACTCTAGCCATGGAATGGTTTTCTTTAGGTTCACTTGCTTTCTTTACATAAATGAGTTTGGTTTTAAAGGACAGTTATACCACCATCACTTAGCTCCTGGCTGAGTGTTTCTTAAATACATATATAATATGCCAAGATCAATGCATAGCTCTTAAAACAGATAGCGGTGGTCCTCGTCTCTGGAAATCAGCCCAGACGCTGCCTACATCCAGTCCAGCACCCTCCTTTCCCTGATAGATACTCATGTGGAACCCAGAGGGGTTATGAAGACAGGTGGTCTTCCTGTATCCCTCACCATCAAAGGGGACAGGTTAGATTTGACGCCAGAACCAGGGAAGGCCTCTCCTGGTGGACATGTGGTAAGAAGAGTTCTCCCACACTGCAGCGCCCTGTGGAGTCTCACCGGGACCCAGTGGCTGGGGCGGGTCTGCTTTCAGTGACACTTGCCTTCTCGTAATACATCGACAGACGCAGTTGTCTTGCTCTGCTTTTACCATGACATTTGCTGTCACTTCACATACTTCAGTTCCGTTTGCAGACACAGCCAAGAATGAGGCTTAACAGGGGGCTTCACCCCATGCCCTTGGCCTCAGCAGAGCTGCCTCACAAGCAGAGGGCTGTGGCTGCCCTTCTCACTCAGGGGTTTAGTGGGGGAGCGGGTCTTCCATTGCGCTTTCTGTTTTTGACCGACTGCCAGAAAATGCCAGGAAAGAGAGCCTGTGCCTGAAAGGCCGTATTCAGACATAGTGAAGTTCAAAAGCAAGCAGTCTATGCATGATAAAGGCGAAGTGCTGTACATGAGCAGCACATGGTCAACCCAGATCAACTCGCGTGACATCTTCACTGCCTCCATAAGAAGGTGGGCAGGGGAACAGGGGGTCCAGTTGATCAGGTTACCGCCTGTGCTTTCTTGGGTCAGCTGGAGGGTTACAAGGCTCATTGTGGTATTTTTAAACACTGAATTTAAAAGGTATGCGCCAGTGGAATGGGACATCTGACACCAATCCAGGGCACGCGAGGAGGGGACCCGATGTTCCGTCACCTGCCAGGCCTCACTCCCTTCTCTGCCAGAGAGTACCAGCACACACTAGGCCCTCAGCAAACTTCTGTTGAATACTTTTTTGACGTGTATATTTTTAAACTTGTTATGGAAGTTTCCAAGCACCCCGAGGCAGAGAGGGGGCCAGGGCCCCAGCACGTCTGCATGGCCATCAGCCCCGCTGCCCTGCTTCCCTCGATTGCCTCTACCTTTTCTCTGAGTGGACTTTAAAGGATCTCAATTCCAGAAATCATCTCATTTCACCCCTACTCTTTTTGAGTTCTTTTGGGGGCTGTTGAGGCCACCCTCTTCCTCCATTCCCCGGGGGTGAGCATGTCAGGTCATGAACCTGCTTTCCCTTCTTCTTCCCCACAAGATGTGTAACCACGGCACAGACCGAGGGGACCTGGCCTGAGGAGCAGACCTCACTCCTGCGAGCCCGAGTCTCCCAAAGCCACCACCCAACATCTGAGTTCCCTCTTAAAGGCCCCCAGTTGCTCACTGGAAATGTCCTCTGTTTCGCCAGCGAAGTGGACGCATTTCCAGTGAGCAGGCAGGTTGCAGCTGTGGTCTTTCCAAAAGAATGCACACATGGAGCCTACGGGGCCCAAATCAGCGTGATGTCAGTTGTCACCGTCCGTGTGGAAAGATTTTGCCCCCGCCAGCTGCCGGGCCCCCTTGTGCTCTATTAATCCCAGGGCTGTGGGGCCCGTCGGGGTCGGCAGCCAGGCAGAGGGACAGCTGTGGTGGATACCGCACCACACTCCAGGCATGTGCTCTGTGTCCCGGGCACACAGATGGCGCAGAGGCCCCCAGCCTGCGCCTGTCTTCTCCTTGTAGGGTCGGGAATGGGCTGGGCTGACAATACCCTTGACACAGGAGCCAAGTTAAGAGCTGTGAGATGGAGTGGAGGGCTTGGCCACCGCGTTCCAGGTCAGCTGACGTTTATTGGAAGCGGTGGCGTGTGCCGGCCAGTGAGGCCCTGTATTCCAACAGCTGGGGGCACTGGGCTTTTATGTGCCAAGGCTGCACAGATATTTTTAATGTCCCAGGACACACGGAAGCCCAGTCATGGCAGGGTAGAGGGGCAGCAGGGTTTGGAGGCCGCCGCCTCACCATGGCCAGATATGGTCAGGAGAGCAGGGCAGGATTAGGTCTGGGAAGCAGCCCAGCATGTGAAGAGGTAGCGAGAAGGTCATGTGAGTGAGCTAAATGTCCTGGCAAGCGGAGGAGGGGCAGGTGAGGACTCTGAGCGGGTGCTGGAGACAGGGGACCGGCCCACAAGGGACAGGTCTGGAGGTGGGAGGTCAGCAGGACCCAACCCCCAGCTCAGAGGGGAGTGGGGATACAGCTTTGGTTCAGGCCCTGGTTTTGGCTGTAGAACAGACCTGAGCACCTGCCTCAGTGCCCCACCAGTGCCCCCTGGGCAGCTGTTCCTCTGCCTAGGACCTTTCTCCCTTCCCGCACAGGCCCCGAAGTGCCACCGCTGTTATTAACAGCAGAAATTCATCTGTGGATGCCCACCACCCCAGAGGGGAGCTGGACGCTGCCCCCAGGCCTGAACCCACCCAGGATGTGTTTCATCCGCACAGATTTTTTTAAAGTCTGACTTCTGTTCGCCGCGAACGTTTCGATCATAGGAGATTTTCCCAAAAGCTTTGGAGATTTGACTTTTCTGGGCCTAAGGGAGCCTTTGGGTGTCTGGGGCCCACTGTCCACAGGCCCTGAAGCTGAGGGGCGGCCGCCCCCTGTCGGTGAGCCACAGACCCGCCACCACCTGGCCCCATCAGTCAAGGCTGAGCAGGCCTGGCCTCTGTAGGCATCTGCACTTGCCTCCTGCAGTAAAGTGGAGCTATTATTATCTCGGGAGGAATGAGGGCCATCAGAATTAGCCTCTGAGCGGCTGCCCAGGGCCTCCTTGACTTTGCCTTGACATTGGGCCAGGAGACCTGGGCTCATGGACCTGCCTGGAGTGGCCTGGCTTGGCGAAGAGGCAGTGGAAGAAGGGGGCAGTGAGCCCTCCCTGGGCCTTTGCTGAGCCCATGGGGCCAGCAAGGTGGCCTGGTTTTCTCCAGTGGCCGCTTAGCAGTCTGAACAGACTCCACAGGGCCAGGGTAGTGACCACAGCTACACCAACATCTGTGCAGCTCTGGGCCTCTCAGCTGTGGTTAGGAAGGCACCAAGGAGGCTGGGGCAAGGCTGAAGTCTGGGTGTGGCTCAAGGCACAGGGGAGGGAGAGGAGGAGGGCGCTGTGCTGGAGGGGGTCTCTTGGGGCCTTCAGGGCCTTGGCTGTGGGCAGCTCTCGAGTAATTCCTATTCCTGTGCAGAATTTACTCCTGGTCCTCTGTGGTTCCGACTTCACTATTGCTTGTCCAGGCCCCTGGGAAGAGCCACGGCAGCTGTGACTACTGCTAGGCCTTCAGGGACACCTTCCTGGGGGATTGGGAGGTCCTCTTTCCTTGAGGAGCTTGGTCTAGGGAAGCTCTCCTCCTGCCTTGTTTGTTCCCCTCTGATGAGTCTTTTCTCTGGTGGCTCAGCGGGTATAAGAATCTGCCTGCAATGCAGAAGACACGGGTCCAATCCCTGAGTCGGGAAGATCCCCTGGAGGAGGAAATGGCTACCCACTCCAGTATTCCTGCCTGAAAAATCCCATGGACAGAGGAGCCTGGCGGGCTCCAGTCCATGGGTGTCCCAGAGTCGGACACAAGTGAGCACACGCAACGAGTGGGGCCTTCTCCGTCCCAGGAGAATACGTTCATTCGTTCAATCTTCACAGTAGTCTCAGAGGGAAGCTGAGGCACAGAGAGGTCAAATAACTTTCCTGAGGCCACACAGGAGGAAAGTGGGGGAGCCCAGATTTGAACTCAGGTGGTGGGTCAGGCTGGAGCTGGGGTGGCTTCCAGAAGCCAGTGTCTGGGAGGCTTTCCCTTTGAGACCTTCTGTGGACTGTGTAGTAGAGGGTCTCTGCTGCTTCCGGGCCCTTCCTCAGCTCTTGGGGCTCAGTCTGTCCTGAGCTGGTTCCTTGGGGCCTGGAGCCCACATGGTGGGGAGGGTACCCCGCTGGCCTTACGGACACCAGCAGTGCCTCCCCTCCTCTGGCCCCCTTTGAGGAGGCTGCTCATCCTCATCTTCCAAACAGGGTGATACAGATTTTCCCGGGTTTTCTGACCAGTGAGGAAAGTGATCCTAGAGAGACATCAGTACGAGCGCCACCTCTAGTCCCAATGGGAACAGCAGGTACCTGGGGGTTAGCTGGGTGGGGGGCGGGGTGGGTGGGTGCCTGGTGCAGTGTGTCCATTATGATGGGGGCTCCTGGACACCCCCATGATCTCGCTGGAGCCCCACCCATAGTACTGATCTCTGGGTGATTGACCTTGCCAGGGTTACAGCCTTGGCACAAAGTGCCCCAGGCCTAACAGGTGGTGCCGCTTTCTTAGGAGACTCTCCAAGGTAGATTCCTAGGCCCACCCACACTCTCCCACCCTGGACACTTCTTGGACCTGCTCTGGACCTGTGGCCCTGTGGTCTCAGGTAGGTGACGTGACCCATGTGGGTTTCCTTGTCTGCATGATGGTTGGGTGACGACGCATCATGGGTTCCACCAGCTTTTTCCCTCCCATTGTGAAGGAGGCCACGCCATACAGCTCCCCACCCCACCCCTGCTCTATAGCATCAGCAGGGCCTCACGACTCTGACTCCTTTCTCTGGCCAAGTAGAAGGCTAAGGCCCGCAGGAGTTAACTTCACACAGGTGATCTGTCTGAGATCATGTTGGAGGCCTGGGAGAGCTCCACTCGGCCCATTTCATTACAGCCTGCTCGCGTTCACCTGAGAAAGGGGCCCGTTTTCAAAATCATGGCTACTTCTCTAAATCAGCAGACAGCAGCCTGAAGATCACCCGTAAATGTCTGCTGCACTGAGGGCTGTTTTGGCTAATGGAAAAAGGACACCAAGTTGAAGATCCATCCAGGTGTGACCTTGGGGGCTGTGGGCATGTTGTGGTGTGTGAGGGGGTTGCTTATCGTGTTAACCTTTTGCCCCCTTATCTCTCTCTCCCCCAAGCCTTTCTGCTTTCAGTGTCCTTGGAGCCATCAGCAGCTGTGTCCCCCACAAAGCCCTGACACTACTCTGTGTGGTACTACTGAGCCTCCTTAATGTCCCTCCTTGCTGTGAAATCTTAGTGCTTCAGCCTCTTCTTGATGGGTATCTCACCTTGCCCTTGAAGGAGAGCTTTGCTCAGAAAATAGAGTCCTGGGAGGTAAGGTGTGGTCTTCACCCTCCAATAGAACCCACCTATACTTAAGGGTCTCCATGTTGCAGGGTCTGCAGATATCAGTTAGACTGGGGTCCTGTCTGGGCCAGCAACGGGCCTCTTAGAAATACCTTATCACAGCTGACCTTAGGTTCACGACTGGGCTTCTCTAAGAGGCCTGATTAATTCATGGTGCCCCGTCGCCCATAGCCACCCCGAGACACAAGGATTTACTGTACCAGTTTATTGCCAAGCTGTATTAGTTGATAAGCAGGAAACTCCAGACCATCTGTTTAAAAATAAAAAGTTAACAGCGGCACAGCCCTAGAGCTCACACTTTGTACTGCTGCATAGTAAACGAGCCCACTGGGTGCAGTGACCTCGGCTGAGGTGGCCACAGGCTTGTCCTCCACCCCTCTCACCCGGGGCGCCAGATTTGTGGAGGACAGAGCACCACCACACACCCCTTGCCACCCTGCCACAGCCAGCATCACTCGTCCTGGCTGCTCCCAGGCCCCTCGTCCAGGTCTGGCTGCGTTTGAGGGTTTCTAACTCTTCTTTAGACCCCAGAGACTGTTCCCAGCAGGATGTCCATCCCATCAGCTGAGAGTCCTCATGGTCAGTCTCATGGACCTGTCACGGAGGCCAGCCTGCAGGGCAGGACACAGGAGCACAGGCCGAAGAGGGCTTCCTGTGACTGCTAAGGACAAGCCTTTTGCTTGGCACC
This sequence comes from Bos grunniens, assembly GCF_055505025.1. Classification (NCBI taxonomy): domain Eukaryota; kingdom Metazoa; phylum Chordata; class Mammalia; order Artiodactyla; family Bovidae; genus Bos; species Bos grunniens. The sequence goes on along the minus strand of NC_141177.1, from coordinate 25,975,498 downwards.
TGGGTGAGCTGCCAGCCCCGTTTTCATTTGCAGCTTTTGTTGGATTCTGGGCAGGGTCTCTGTCCATCGCCATGGCACTGGGTGGTAGGGTGGGGGTTGGGCATGGCCATGGCCCTCTCTCTGGGGCCCCCTGTGCAGGACGACATTGTTAACACCACCCGTCATTCAGACCAAGGCAGTGCCAGAACCTTCCCAGAAAAGCCTTTGGAAGTGAAATGTTGAGGCCATGGCAGAGCCACGGTCAAGTTCTTCTGCTTCCCATGGTGCCCTGAGCCTGCTGCCAAGCCCACGTTCAAAGGCTGTTTCTTCAAAGTTAATGGTGCCGCCTTTGAGCTGGGAAGGGAAGCGGGCAGTTGGGAGGCCCGTTTCCATGTGCATGTTTGAAGGGGTGGTAGGGGTTCTTTGGTTTATGATGGTGTGAAAACTTGGGCTGGGGAGAGGGGTCCATGTCCACCTGGGCACTACCTGGCCCCACGTGGGCAGGGCTGGGAAGGGGCGTCAGGCACCGCCTTGTGGAAAGTGACCATGAAGGACCCTTCCGGAGGGCCCCCCCCAATCCTGTTGTGCTTGGTTCAGAGGGTTGGGCGGAGGCTTTCCTGAAGGGTCTGAGAGAGCAGCACCCACAGGCTGTGTACTCAGGAGCTAGGACGTGGGGGGTTGGATGAGGGGAAGGCCAGCCCGGCCTGGCCGCGTGTCTGCCTGCTTCCCTGATGGAGGCCCGACCTGGTCAACTGCCCTGTGGCGGCCAGTGAGCATCAAGATGAAAACCCAGGAGCGCAGGCCCCTGACCCCAGCCTTGGCCTTGAGCACCCACAGCTCCCTATTCTCCTCACATTCTTTAGCCTGCAGCTGTCGGCCGGTCTGCACCTGCCTGTGCACCCGCTTTTGGGGTCTTTCTCCCTCACCCCAACTGGACCCCTGGCCTGGCCAGCCCTCCCCACCCTTGGGAAGCCTCTCACCGTCCAGCCCTCCTTGGACATCACATCCCTTTCGTCTGATCTCTCTGGGGAAGCCTATTTGCTGTCCATGGCTTCTAGTTCTTCTGGATGAGCACCCAGGGGATGGCCAGAGCTGCTGTGCCGACTGAATGGCCCTCCAGCTTCTTTCTCCACACGTGGCACTCAGTAGGTGCCTAATAAACCTGTTTAGAATGAGTAGATGGGTCTCTTTCTCTTTGTTCGTTGTGCATGGAGCGCAGCTCCACACATGGGAGCCCTGCAAGACCGCGTGCACACAGATCCTGGTCTGCCCTCCCGCAGGCGCTCCTGACTCGTGGAGCCTAACACTACATCCCAGAGCACACTTAGAGCAGAGTAGGCATTGAGGTGATGGTTGGATGAGGGGATGGGTGGGCAGATGAATGGAGGCACAGAACACAGACTCAGACACTTGAGGATGTGCAAGAGGCAGCGAAGTTGAAAAGTGCAGAGTGGCCTCCCAACAGCTGATGGGACGCTCTGGGCAGGGGCAGGAGGTGTGGGGGTGAGCGGTGGCCCAGGATGCAGCGATCTGAGCAGAGGCAGGAGGAGGACACCCTGTTCCCAGTATAGCAGATTAATTCCTCTGAGAAACTGACCGCTCCCCACCCCCCCACCCAATCACAACAGCAATTAGAGTTGATGTACAATTCCTGGGGCCCAGTGCCCATTCACAAACCTTGCTGGGTGTGGCCTGGCTCCACAGGCTGGGAAGGGGAGCTGAGGAGGAACTGTAGGAACAGTGCCAGGCCTCCAGTCACCTCATGTTGGGGGTTTGCCTGGGAGATGGCTGTCCCTCTTCTGCTCCAGCAGTTAATACCAACCAGGCTCAAGTGCCCCCACAGCAGGGTACCAGGCAGAAAGGCACTTGGGTGGACAGGACAGGGAGACCAGGGGTTCTGGGGCAGGTCAAGAGTAAGACTGAAGATAAGCCTCATTAGAAACTGATAAATTCTGCAGAAAAGTGAAGCAGCCTAAAAGAAACAAGAAAACAAGGTATGCAGAAACAAAATGAAAAGAAAACCTATAGACCAAGACAAAATATTTGCAAATGAGGCAACTGACAAGAGCTTAAATTCCAAATATACAGCTCAGGCAACTCAATATCATAAAAACAAAAACCCAATCAAAAAATGGGCAAAAGCCCTAAATCAGCATTTCTTCCAAATGTCTGTATGGAACACTTATTCCATACAGATGGTCAATAGGCACATGAAAAGATGCTCCACATGGCTAATTCTGGAGAATGCGAATCACAACTACAGTGAAGTAACACCTCCCACGGGTCAAAATGGCCACCATTGAAAAGTCTACAAACAATAAATGCTGGATCGTGTGGAGAAAGGGGAAATGTTCTCCTGTTGGTGGGAATGTAAGTTGGTGCAGCCACTATGGAGAACAGGATGGAAGTTCCTTAGAAAACCAGAAATAGAGCTACCATATGACCCTGAAATCCCACACGTGAGCATATATCCAGAGAAAAACATGATCCAAAAGGATACATGCACCCCAATGTTTGTAGCAGCACTACTTACAATAGCCAAGACATGGGAGTATCCTAAATGACCACCAACAGATGAACAGATAAGGAAGATGTGGTACATGTGTACAGTGGAGTATTAGCCATATAAAGGAATGAAATAATACCATTTACAGCAACATGGATGGACCTAGAGAGATCTTATTAAGTGAAGTCAGGAAAAGACAAATGTTATCACTTATATATGGAATCTAAAAAGAAGTGATACAGATGGGCTTATTTATAAACCGGAAACAGACTCAAAGATGTAGAAAAAAAATTAATGGTTACCAAAGGGGATGGGTAGGGGAAGGGACAAAAGGAGGTTGGGATTAATATATACACTAGTGGTAAAGAATCCACCTGCAATGCAGGAGCTGTAGGTTCTATCACTGGGTCGAGAAGATCTCCAGGAGAAAGGAATGGCTACCCACTCCAGTATACTTGCCTGGAGAATCCCAGGGACAGGAGCCTGGCAGCCTACAGTCCATGGGGTCGCAAAGAGTTGGACATGACTGAAGTGACTTAGCATGCATGCATGTATAAAATAATCAACGAGGGCCCACCGTATAGCACAGGGAACTCTACTCAAAACTATGAAATAACCTATATGGGAAAAGAATCTGAAAAGAAAGGATATATGTATAACTGAATCGCTTTGCTGTACCCTTGAAACTAAAACAACATTGTAAATCAACTATACTACAATATAATATAAAATGTTTTTTAAAAAGCAAAAAAATGCACTCCAACGTTCACAGCAGCATCATTTACAATAACTAAGACACAGAAGCAACCTAAATGTCCACTGACAGATGAACAGATAAAGACGTGGTACATGTATATAATGGAATATTTTTGAACCATAAAGATGAAATAATGCCATCTGCAGCACCATAGATGGATTGTCATATTAACTGAAGAAAGACAACTATCACATGATATCATATGCGAGATGTAAAAAAAAAAGACAGAATTACAGAACAGAAACAAATTCCCAGACATAGAAAAGCACAGAAAACAAACTTAGGGTTACCAAAGGGGATAGTGGGACTGGGGGCAGGGGATAAATAGGAGTTTGGAATTAACATATACACAGTAGTATACAAAAATAGGTAAACAGCAAGGACTCTAGAGCACAGGGAACTATACTCACTATCTTGTAATAACCTATAAGGGAAAAGAATCTGAAAAATGTATAATTTACAATGTAGTGCTAGTTTCAAGTGTACAGCAAAGTAATTCATATATACATGAATTAACAAATTTAAAAAGTTTTTTTAAATATCACAAAAAAACACCCAATCAAAAAATGGGCAGAAGACTTAAATAGTTCTTCCAAATATGGTCTATATAGACCACATTGTCCATACACATAACCAAGAGACACATGAAAAGATGCTCCACTTTGCTAATTATTGGAGAAATGCAAATCAAAGCTACAATGAGGTATCGCTTCACACTGATTAGAATGGCCATCATCAAAAAGCCTACAAATAATAAATGCTGGAGAGTATAGAGAAAAGGGAACCCTCCTACACTGTTGGTGGGAATATAAACTGATGCAGCCGCTATGGAGGACAGTATGGAGGTTCCTTAAAAAACTAAAAGAGCTACAAGGGAAAGGCTACCCACTCCAGTGTTCTTGCCTGGAGAATTCCATGGCGAGAGGAGCCTCCAAAGAGTCAGACACGACTGAGCAACTAACACAACACGCATATGACCCTGCAGTCCCACACCTGAGCGTATATCCAGAGAAAAACATTATCCAAAAGGATACATGCACCCTAATGTTTGTAGCAGTACTACTTACAATAGCTAAGACATGGGAGTATCCTAAATGTCCACTAACAGATGAACAGATAAGGAAGATGTGGTACATGTGTACAGTGGAGTATTAGCCATAAAAAGGAATGAAATAATACCATTTACAGCAAATGGATGGACCTAGAGATGATCATACTAACTGAAGTCAGAAAAAGACAAATGTTTATCACTTACATGTGGAATCTAAAAAGAAATGATACAAATGGACTTATTTACAAACCAGAAACAGACTCAAAGACCTACGTAGGCCTACTCAAAGACCAAACCAAAAAAATTTATGGATACCAAAGGGGATGGGTAGGGGAAGGGACAAAAGGAGGTTGGGATTAATATATATATACTAGAGGGATTGGGGGCAGGAGGAGAAGGGGACGACAGAGGATGAGATGGCTGGATGGCATCACCGACTCGATGGACGTGAGTTTGAGTGAACTCCAGGAGTTCGTGGTGGACAGGGAGGCCTGGCGTGCTGTGATTCATGGGGTTGCAAAGAGTCGAACACGACTGAGCGACTGAACTGAACTGAAGTGGTAAAGAATCCACCTGCAATGCAGGAGCTGTAGGTTTGATCACTGGGTTGAGAAGATCTCCTGAAGGAAGGCATGGCTACCTACTCCAGTGTTCTTGCCTGGAGAATCCCATGGACAGAGGAGCTTGGTGGGCTAGACAGTCCACGGGGTCAAAAAAGTCAGACATGACTGAAGTAACTTAGCATGCAGGCGTATATAAAACAGATAATCAACAAGGACCTATTGTATAGCACAGGGAGCGCTACTCTGAAATAACCTGTATGGGAGAAGAATCTGAAAAAGAATGGATATATGTGTAACTGAATCGCTTTGCTGTACACCCGAAACTAAAACAACATTGTAAATCAGCTATATTGTTGGGGTTTAGTTGCTAAGTCATGTCCAACTCTTCTGCAACCTCAGGAACTGTAAGCCTTTCAGGCTCCTCTCTCCATGGGCTTTCCCAGGCAAGAATAGTGGAGTGGGTTACCATTTCCTGCTCCAAAATAAACTATGAAAGTGAAGGTGTTAGTTGCTCAGTCATGTCTGACTCTTTGCGACCCCATGGACTGTAGCCTGCCAGGCTCCTCTGTCCATGGGATTCTCCAGGCAAGCATACTGAGTGGGTAGCCATGCCCTCCTCCAGAGGATCTTTCTGATCCAGGGATCGAACCCGGGTCTCCTGCATTGTAGGCGGATTCTTTAGCATCTAAGCCACCAGGGAATTTCAAAATAAACTATACTACAATATAAATTTTTTTAAGTGAAAAAAAAAAAAACAAACCATGCACTCCAATGTTCAAAGCACCATAGTTCACAATAGCTAAGACGTGGAGGCAACCTAAATGTCCACTGACAGATGAATGGATATAGAAGATATATTGCATATTTATATATATGTGTGTGTGTGTGTATATATATATAATGGAATACTTTTAAGCCATAAAAAATGAAATAATGTCACTTGCAGTAACACAGATGGACCTAGGGATTATCATATTAAGTGAAAAAAGTCAGACAACTATCATATGATATCATACATGGAATCTAAAAAAAGGATTGAAATGAAATTATTTACAGAGCAGAAATAGACTCACAGCCATAGAAAAAAAACTGACAGTTACCAAAGGGGGTAGCGGGGCTGGGGGTGGGGGGTAAACAGGAGTTTAGAATTAACATATACACACTTTTGTTGTTCAGTCGCTCAGTCATGTCCCACTCTTTCAAACCCATGGACGGCAGCATGCCAGGCTTCTCTGTTCTTCACCATCACCCGAAGCTTGCTCAAACTCACGTCCATTGAGTTAGTGATGCCATCCAACCATCTCATCCTCTGTCATCCCCTTTTCCTCCTGCCTTCAATCTTTCCCAGCATCAGAATCTTTTCCAGTGATTTGGCTCATTGCATCAGGTAGCCAAAGTATTGGAGCTTCAGTTTCAGCGTCAATCCTTTCAATGAATATTCAGGGTTGATTTCCTTTAGGATTGACTGGTTTGATCTTCCTTCTGGCCAAGGAACTCTCAAGAGTCTTCTCCAGGACCACAATTCAAAAGCATTGATTCTTCAGCGGTCAGCTTTCTTTATGATCCAACTCTCACATCCATACCTGACCACTGGAAAAACCATAGCTTTGACTACACACAGTTCAGTTCAGTTCAGTCGCTCAGTCATGTCTGACTCTTTGCAACCCCATGAATCACAGGAGGCCAGGCCTCCCTGTCCATCACCAACTCCTGGAGTTCACCCAAACTCACGTCCATTGAGTTAGTGATGCCATCCAGCCATCTCATCCTCTGTCATCCCCTTCTCCTCCTGCCCCCAATCCCTCCTAGCATCAGGGTCTTTTCCAATGAGTCAACTCTTTGCATCAGGTAGCCAAAGTATTGGAGTTTCAGCCTCAACATCAGTCCTTCCAATGAACACCCAGGACTGGTCTCCTTTAGGATGGACTGGTTGGATCTCCTTGCAGTCCAAGGGACTCTCAAGAGTCTTCTCCAGAACCACAGTTCAAAAGCATCCATTCTTCGGCGCTCAGCTTTCTTCACAGTCCAACTCTCACATCCATACATGACCACTGGAAAAACCATAGCCTTGACTAGATGGACCTTTGTTGGCAAAGTAATATCTCTGCTTTTTAATATGCTACCTAGGTCAGTCATAACTTTCCTTCCAAGGAGTAAGTGTCTTTTAATTTCATGGCTGCAATTGCCATCTGCAGTGATTTTGGAGCCCAAAAAAATAAAGTCTGACACTATTTCTACTGTTTCCCCGTCTATTTCCCATGATTACGCACACTACTATATAAAAATAGGTAAACAGCAAGAGCCCACTGTGGACCATAGGGAACTATATTCAATATCTTGTAATAACCTATAAGGGAAAAGAGTCTGAAAAAATGTATATGTATAATTGATTTACAATGTAGTGCTAGTTTCAAGTATATAATAAAGTGATATATATATATGAATTTAAATTTTTTAAAAAGTTTTTTAAAATATAAAAAACAAGCCAATGAAAAAAATGGGCAGAAGGCCTAAACTGACATTTCTTCCAAATATAGTCTGTATGGAACACACAGTCCATACAGATCATCAACAGGCACATGAAAAGATGCTCCACGTTGTTAATTATTAGAGAAATGCAAATCAAAACTACAATAAGGTATCACCTCACACTGGTCCGAAAGGCCATCATCAAAAAGTCTACGAACAGTAAATGCTGGAGAGGGTGGAGGAAAGAGAAGCCTCTACACTGTTGGTACGGATGTAAATTGGTGTAGCCGCTCTGGAAAACCGTATGGAGTTTGCTTAAGAAACTAAAAATGGGGCTACCGTATAATCCAGCCTTCCCACTCGTGGGTATACATCCAAAAGGAGAAAACATTAGTTTGAACAGATACATGCACCCCACTGTTCACAGCAGCATTGTTTACAACAGCCAAGAAAAGGAAGCAACCTAAGTGTCCATCACCAGATGAATGCACAAGGAAGATGGTTATATATGTGTGTATGTAGGTAATGGAGTATTAGTCATAACACTGAAAGAATTCTTGCCACTAGCTGCAACATGGATGGACCTAATGAAGTTAGAGAAAGATAAATATTATGCATCACATATTGTGGAATCTAAAAAAGTAATATAATCAACTTATTTACAAATCAGAAACTGACCTACAGACATAGAAAATGAATTTATGGGTGAAAAGGGGGAGAGAGATAAATTATGAGTTTAGGATTAACAGCTACACACCACTGTATATAAAACAGATAACTCTAGGCCTTAGTGTCATCTTCTGAGAAACCTCCACGCCAAGAGGGTGAAGTGGAGGAAGAAGAGGATGTGCAGGCTGAAGCGCCAAAGAAGAAAGATGAGACAGAGGTCCAGGTACACTGATACACCCACGGGAGTCACAGAAGCGGAAACAGGGAGGTCAGAGGCCAGGGACACGGTACAAATTGCTGGACTGCGTACCTACTGTCTAGAACTTGTCTCAATGGGTCTGGAACATTTACGGCCATTCTGATCACCTCAACCACCTCTGCGAGATCCACCTGGCTTTGCCTTGGACCTGTGACAGTCCCATTCTTGACTAGTTCTCTTCTCAGTTGTGGTTGAATGTATATATACTATATGTATGTAATAAATCATCTCTCTCTGCAGTCTTAGTTAAAGAAAAAAATAGATAATAAGGGTTTACTGTATAGCAGAGGGAACTATATTCAATATCTTGTATTAACCTATAATGGAAAAGAATCTGAAAAAGAATATATAATTAATTTACAACGTGGTGTTATTTTCAAGTGTACAGCAAAGTGATTCATGTATCTATGTGAATAAAATTTTTTTAATGTTTTAAAAAATATCATAAAGACAGCCCAATCAAAAAATGGGCAGAAGACCTAAACAGACATTTCTCCAAAGAAGACATGCAGATGGCCAATAGGCACATGAAAAGATGCTCAGCATTACCACTTATGAGAGGCATGGCAAGCAAAACTACAGTGATGGGACTCCCTAGTGGTCTGGCAGTTAAGACTCAGTGCTCCACTGCAGAGGGCCCGGGTTTGACCTGGGTCAGGGGACTAGGTTCTGCGTGCTGCAACTAAGACCCGGCTCAAACAAATAAATGAACAAAACAAAACTACAGCGAGGTATCCCTGCACACTGGTCAGAGTGCCCATTATTAAAAAGTACAAATAAAAAATGCTGGAGAGGGTTTGGAGAAAAAAGAACCCTTCTACACTATTGGTGGGAATGTAAACTGGTACAGCCAGTGTGGAGAACAGTATGGAAATTCTTTAAGAAACTAAAAATAGAGCTACCCTATGATCCTGCAATCCCACTCCTGGGCATATATCCGGAGAAAAACTAGCAGTATTATTTACAATAGTCAAGACATGGGAGTAACCGAAATGTCTACTAACAGATGAATAGATAGGGAAGATGTGGTACATGTACACAATGGAGTATTAGTCATAAAAAGGAATGAAATAATACCATTTACAGCAACATGGACGGACCTAGAGATGGCCATTCTAAGTGAAGTCGGAGGAAGACAAATCATATCACTTACATCAGAATCTAAAAAGAAATGATACAAATGGACTTATTTACAAACCAGAAGAAGACTCACAGACTTAGAAAAGAAATTTATGGCTACCAAAGGGGATAGTTTTTTTTTGGGGGGGGGACAAATAAGGAGGTTAGGATTAGCATATTTGTTGTTGTTTAGTTGCTAAGTCACGTCAGACTCCTTTGCAACCCCATGCACTGCATTCACAGGCAGATTCTTTACCACGGAACCACCAGGGAACCCCTGGGATTAACATACATGCACTATGATTTATAAATAGATAATCAAGAAGGACCTATTGCATAGCCCAGGGAACTGTATTCAATACTCTGAAATAACCTATATGGGAAAAGACTCTGAAAAAATGGATGTATGTATATGTATAAATGAATCACTTTGCTGTACAAGTTTGTGTGTGCTCAGCCATGTCGTCAACTCTTTGCAACCTCATGGACTGTAGCCCGCCAGGCTCCTCTGTCCATGGGATTCTCCAGCCAATAACACTGGAGTGGGTTGCCATTTCCTTCTCCAGGGGATCTTCCCGACCCAGGGATTGAACCCACGGCTCTCGAGTCTGCTGCGTTGGCACTCAGGTTCTGGCCAGTACACCTGAAACTAAAACAACTTTGTAAACCAATTATACTATAATATAAAATAATTTTTTTAAAAAAAGCAAAAACAAAAATGCACTTCAATGTTCATGGAAGTGAAAGTGCCATTCACTCAGTCATGTGCCACTCTTTGCCACCCCCATGGACTGTAACCTGCCAGGCTCTTCTGAATATGGAATTCTTCAGGCAAGAATACTGGAGTGGGTAGCCATTCCCTTTTCCAGGGGATCTTCTGGATCCAGGGATCGAACCCAGGTCTTCTGCATTACAGGCAGATTCTTTACCAATGCAGAATAATTTACAATAGCTAAGACATGGAAGCAACCTAAATGTCCACTGACAGATGAATGGATAAAGAAGAAGATGTGGTACATGTATACAATGGAATATTTCTGAGCCATAAAAATTGAAATAATGCCATTTTTAGTAATGTGGATGGACCTAGAGATTATTATATTAAGTGAAGAAAGTCAGAAAGACAACTATTACTATCATATTATATGTGGAATCTAAAAAAATGATTGAAATGAAATTATTAACAGAACAGAAATAGACTCACAGACACAGAAAACAAACTTGTGGTTACCGAAGTGGGTGGGGTGGGGTGGGGTGGGAGATAAATAGGACTTTGAAATTAACACAGACACACTACTATATAAAAGTCGATAAAGAGCAGGACCTACTGTAGAACATAGGGAACTACATTCGGTATCTTGTAATAACATACAAGGGAAAAGAATCTGAAAAACATATAAGTTATTTACAATGTGCTAGTTTCAAGCGTACAGCAAAGTGATTCATATATATACAAATTTAAAAATTTTTTAAGTTTAAAAAAGTCATAAAAAACAACCCAATCGAAAGATGGGCAGAAGACCTAAATCGACATTTCTTCCAAATGTGGTTTGTATGGACCACATAGTTCATACAGATGGTCAACAGGCACATGAAAAGATGCTCCACATTGCTAATTATTGGAGAACGCAAATCACAACTACAGTGAGGTTATCACCTCACACTGGTCAGAAAGGCCATCATCAATATGTCTACGAACAATAAATGCTGGAGAGTGTGGAGAAAAGGGAACTCTCCTACACTGTTAGTGGGAATGTAAATTGGTGCAGCCACTACAGAAAACAGTATGGAATTTCTTTAAGAAACTAAAAATAGAGCTACCATATGATCCAGGATTCCCACTCCTGGGTATATACCCAGAAGAAGAAAACATGAGTTTGAAAAGATATACTCACTCCAATGTTCATCAGTTCAGTTATTCAGTTCAGTTCAGTTCAGTTGATCAGTCGTGTCTGACTCTTTGCAACCCCATGAATCACAGCACGCCAGGCCTCCCTGTCCATCACCAACTCCCGGAGTTCACCCAGACTCACGTCCATCGAGTCAGTGATGCCATCCAGCCATCTCATCCTCTGTCGTCCCCTTCTCCTCCTGCCCCCATTCCCTCCCAGCATCAGAGTCTTTTCCAATGAGTCAACTCTTCGCATGAGGTGGCCAAAGTACTGGAGTTTCAGCTTTAGCATCATTCCTTCCAAAGAAATCCCAGGGCTGATCTCCTTCAGAATGGACTGGTTGGATCTCCTTGCAGTCCAAGGGACTCTCAAGAGTCTTCTCCAACACCACAGTTTAAAAGCATCAATTCTTCGGCTATACCCCAATACAAAATAAAAAGTTGAAAAAAAATGCCCTTCAAGGGTCCTGATGATTGAGGATGTTTAGCTGAATGTAGAGACTGATGGATGAAGAGATGGTCCCAGAACAGTGTGTCTATAGGGGCTGGTGTGTCAACACAAGCTAGGGTACAAACACAGGTTTCCCAGCTCTATCCAGGACTCTGAGAAGTAATGACACCCAGCAGCAACAACCACACCCTACATTCAGATTTTGGCTTCTAATACCATTTTCCAGTAAAAGGAACCAGGCACCTTGCAAAAAAGGGCTTATTCCTGGGCTGGGACCAGGACTGCAGGACAAGTGTGGAACCCAGACTAGGACCATCTGACTAGCCAAGTAGAACTGAGTCATAACCCAGTGTATAAAACCAACATCTACAAGGCCACACGGATGTTAGTAACACCAGAGAATTCATGCAGATGCCCCTTCAACTCCCCAGCCCTGAAGTCTGGGCAGGACAAGGGGACTTGCTCCCAGAGTCCATTGTAGAAAGGACGGGGAGGACCGTCACGATCCAAGCCGAGCCCCCCATCAGTGGCAGGGCTGCATTGGGAGCCTGGAACTGACGGGATACGATGAAAAGGCCTCCATACGATGAAAAGGCCTCCCCCAAACCCTTGGCCCAGATGTCAGGGGTACCCTACACAACCTCTGCCAGCACCCCTGAAATGGTCATCAAAAACTAGGAAAATGCAAGAAAGTATCTCAGTCACGAGGAACCTAAGGAGACGCGACGGCTGAGTGTCATGTAGGGTCCCCCAGGAGATTCTGGAGCAGAAAAGGGGCATGAGTGAAAAACTAGTGAGATCAGAATAATGGGTGGAGTTCAGTTAATAATAATGTATCAGTATTGGCTCATTGTGTGTGTGTGTGTGTGTGTGTGTGTGTGTGTGTGTGTATGCGCGCGCGCATGCACGCGCTCACTCCAGTTGTGTCCGACTCTTCGTGACCCCATGGACTGTAGTTCTTCGGGCTCCTCTGTCCATGGGATTCTCCAGGCAAGAATACTGGCGCGGGATGCCATGCCCTCCTCCAGGGGATCTTCTCAATCCAGGGATCGGACCCGCATCTCTCATGTCTCCTGCATTGGCAGGCGGGTTCTTTACCACTAGTGGGCAGCCCCACTGGCTCATTAGTTGTGATGAATTATTAACACCTTGGCACGTGACAGTGCAGAGCACACGCAGTGGCAGTTTCTCTGTAAGTCTAAAACTTTAGGTGTACGGGGAGCTCCCTAGTGGTCTGGTGATTAGGATTCTGGCCTTTCACTGTCACGGTCCTGGGTCAATCTCTGGTCCAGGAACTAAGATTCTGCAAACTGCACAGTGCAGTCAAATAAGATAAAATACAAGTGTACAGAAAACTACTAAACATTGAATGGATAAACAATAAGGTCCTACCGTAGAGTACAGGGACTATATCCAATATCCTGTGATAAACCATAATGGAAAAGAATATACATACACATACATTCTTTTTCATATTCTTTTCCATTATATATCTATGTCTGAATAGCTTTGTTATATGGCAAAAATTAACACAACATTGTAAATCAACTACGATAGAGAAAAAAAGAAATATAGAGAGGCATGGATAAAGATGATGTGGTGAATATATACAATATATTCTGTGCTACAGCCTTTGACTATGTGGACCACAACAAACTGTGGAAAACTCTTAAAGAGATGGGAATACCAGACTACCTTATCTGCCTCCTGAGAAACCTGTATGCAGTTCCAAGAAGCAACAGTTAGAACCAGACATGGAACAACAGGGTGGTTCCAAATTAGGAAAGAAGATGTTAAGGCTGTATATTTGTCACCCTGTTTGTTTCTCTTATACGCAGAGTACATCATGCAAAATGCCGGACTGGATGAATCACAAGCTGGAATCAAGACTGCAGGGAGAAATATCAGTAACCTCAGATATGCAGATGATAACACCCTAATGGGAGAAAGCGAAGAGGAACTAAAGAGCCTCTTGATGAAAGTGAAAGAGGAGAGTGAAAAGAGTGAAAAAAGTTGACTTAAAACTCAACATTCAAAAAACCAAGACCATGGTATCTGGTCCCATCACTTCATAGCAAGTAGATGAGGAAAAAGTGGAAAGAATGACACTTTCTTGGGCTCCAAAATTACTGTGGACTGTGACTGCAGCCATGAAATTAAAAGACACTTGTTCCTTGGAAGAAAAGCTATGACAAACCTAGACAGTATATTAAAAAGCAGAGACATCACTTTGCCAACAAAGGTCTGTAAAATCAAAGCTATGGGTTTTCCAAGTATCATGTACAGATGTAGATGAAGAAGGCTGAGCTCCGAAGAAGTGATGTTTTCAAACTATGGTGTTGGAGAAGACTCTTGAGAGTCCTTTGGACAGCCAGGAGACAAAACCACTCAGTCATAAAGGAAATCAACCCTGAATATATTCATTGAAAGGACTGATGCTGAAGCTGAAGCTCCAATACTTTAGCCACCTGATACAAAGAGCTGACTCGCTAGAGAAGACCCTGATGCTGGGAAAGATTGGGGGCATGAGGAGAAGTGGACAACAGAGGATGAGATGGTTGGATGGCGTAACTGACTCAATGGACATGAGTTTGAGCAGACTCCGGGAGTTGGTGATAGACAGGGAAGCCTGGTGTGCTGCAGTCCATGGGGTCATAAAGAGTCAGATATGACTTAGTGATTAAAAAAACAACAACAAATATATGTACCATGGAATACTACTTGGCCATAAAAAGAACGAAATAATACCGTTTGCAGCAACATGAATGAACCTAGAGATGATCATATTAAGGGAAGTAAGCCAGACAGAGAAATGCAAATAGCATATGATATCACTCATGTAGAATCTAATTTTTAAAAAATGATACAAATGAACTTATTTACAAAACTGAAACAGACTTATAGGTATCGAAAACAAACTTCCCCAAAGGCAGAGGGACAAATCAGGAGCTTGGGATGAACACACACACACTACTATATATAAGGTAGATAAGCAACAAGGACCTGCTGTGGAGCACAGGGAACTCTACTCATGATTCTGTGATAACCTACATGAGAAAAGATTCTGCAAAAGAATGAACAGATATATGCATCTAACTGAATGACTTTGCTGTGTACCTGGAACTAACACAACATTGTAAATCAATTATACTGTAATAAAACTTTAAGAAAAGATAAAGGCACTTCAAAATGTAAAAAAAAAAGAAAAGCAATACAGAAATAAAGATAGATGACACCATAATTTACATACATCCATATATATATATGGATATACATATAATATATATGGATATATATACATATGGAGATAATTTTGGGCCCAGCCTCATGAGAAAGAGTGATAAAGGACCAGGCCTTCCTGGACGGAGCCAGGCGCTGCAGAGAGAACCACCCGAGGCCCTCCGCCCACCCCCACTCCAATCAGCTCCTGCTGCTCTGTCTCTGCATCACACTTCAAAGTTCGCCTGTTTACAGGGCTTGGGGGTCCTTTTCCGCCAGGATGCAGGCTGCACGGTGGGGCTCAGCCCTGCTCGGCCCAAGTCCTAGGTGTACCGCCACCCAGCAGGTGCACAGCCGACATCCAGGTAGAAGAGGCGAGGGAGACAGTCCTTTACGAGGGGGTTTCTGTGGGTGAGAGTGGGAAGTCAGGGTACAGGAGGCACCTGGGGCTTCAGCACCAAAGACAGGCAGCGAGCAAATGAGGAGTGGTTGTTGGTTCTGTGTTTAAGGCACAGGACAGGTGTGGTGGGATCTTGCACCCTGGCAGCTTCCAGGTGCCCCCAACATGCCCACCAGGACAGCCTGGGGGAAAGGCCACAACCTCACTGGGCCAGAACCACTAGTTGCAGAGCCTTCCTGGTCAGCTCCCTGGCAAAGCCTGCCCCATAGCCAGGACTCCATAGGGCCAGGCTTCCTGGCAGCTGGTCGGAGTTTCCACAAGATGAACAAAACTCAGAGCACACGCTTGGAAAAGGAAATTAGGAGAGGCCCTGTCTGCCTCCAACATCCCCCTTCCCCAAATTTTTCCCTTTCTCAAGAGGCAGGATGTTTTCATCACTGACTTGGGACTAATGACATCTGATAAAAAGAGGACGTGCCCCTGTCCTGGGCACTCGCACCCACCTGCGGAAGTGGTCATCTGTGACCTATTCCTTCACATCTAAGCGGGATGTGAGGAAGGCTGGGGGGAAGGGTGTGGTGTGCTGCCAGGTGGAGGGGCTGTGATGGCAGGGCAGGGGGTGTCCATGTGAGCAAAGGCACCCCTCAACTTTCCTGAGAACCAGCTCCCTTCTGGGCAGAAGAAGAAGAGCGGGGTTGCCCAGCACCATCACCAGCTCTCTGTGGCCAATCACTACCCACCTCTCCCTGCAGACAGTGTGAAAAGACATAAGCACACCCACTGCAAGCCAGGCTCTGACTTGGGCCCCAGGGACACAGGGGAGGACAAGTTGGACACCAGCCTGTTCTCATGGAGGGTAGAGCCCAGGTGTGACACAGACCCTGGCCATGGTATAGCAGGGTCTTGGCCAGGAGAAAGCAAGGAGGGCTTCTTGAAGGAGGTGGCATGTACCTGAGATGAGGAGGTAGCCAGATGACTAGGTAGAAGGGAAGTGTGCCCATGGGGGAGAGGGCAGCGAGTGGAAGGGCCTTGACCTTGCAAAGCCGCTCCCTCTCCAAGTCCCACCCCAAGCTTGGATTAGACTGAGCGGGCAGGGAAGAAAGAACTACCCAAGTGCTTCAGACAAATGACAACCCATTTGCATTTTGGAAAGTTCCTTCTAGAAGGCCATTTCAGGCCAGAGGGGAAGCCGGGACACAAGTGGGGGGAGGAGCTGTTGGAGCTGCCCCTTGAGAGGTGGCAGCATCCAGCCAGGAGAAGGGGAGAGGAATGCAGAGACAGCACTGGGTGCAGGAGGCCCTGATGGTGGGGACTGCTGAGAGGGACCACCCAGGAGACAGCAGGGATGGGCGAGGTCGGGAAGGGTGCTTTGGGGCCAGACATCTGACAAGTTAAGAGTCTCCCTCTGGTCTTCGAGTCCTCACCTGTCAAATAGGGAGCTGGAAAGGCTACTGGCCACGTCCCCTCCGAGTCCAGGAGCCCGGGGATGGTGCTGATGTGCGGCTGTGGTCACCGAAAGGGGCTCGAGTCCCTCCCCCCTCCCCCCAAACTTTAGGTACCAGGCAGCACAGTCTCTCCTTCCTCTGATTAAACATCCAGCCGTCCTCACCCGCAGCCCACGTCCACAGCCGCCGGTGCCCTTTCTGCATGGGTGACTCACTAGAATTAATGTTCATTTGATTTTTACTATAAATTACGCCTCACATAATTTCTCCATTACTGGCTAGGACGGCTCCCCGGGAAGGCGGGCGGCGGCGTGGACACCCGAGCCGGGAAGCGCTGAGTCATCGCTCCGCCCACGCGCCGGCTGGCGGCCGCCGGCCCTCGCAGGTGGCTTAATGGATGCGGCTCCCCATCACTAATGGGAGACGCTCACCTCGGGCCCAGGAGCCCTGGGGCACGGTGAGAGCTTATGTTACAAGTCCCACTTGAATGTGGAAAAGTGAGATGTTGAGGGTAAAAAAGAAAAATCTCTCTTTCAAAGATGCGAGGGTCACTTTCCCTCCTTCCAACTGTATTTACTGACTGTGCCCTGCATCGTGTGAAACGCTGGTGATGCCACAGAGAACAAAACTAGACGGGGAGGGGGGCGGTGCTTGTGTCCGAACCAGAGACAGACTAGTTGATCACAGAAGCACCTACCAAACTGCTGCACATGTGGGTGCATGCCAGGATGGTCCCCCAGACCCCACCCCACGAGGTGATTCGAGGCTGGGATCTGGGATGCTCCGCCTGCAGAGCTGTGTGACAGCAGGTGCAAAGGCCCCTTGAGGGAGAACCCGGGGGCAGGCAGGGCTCACGGACAGCCAGGTGAGCTGGCAGAACAGTGGGCAGGGCTCAGAGTTCAAGGCTCTGGAGCCCCTGGAGAGGATGAGCTTAGTGTTCTGAAGGTAGAGGGTGCACTGATGCTAGAGGGAGTGGGTGGGCCACAATCAGGTCTGTCTGCGGGATCATTTTATGGACAAGGGAGGGGACACTAGTGTTAAGGAACCTGCCTGTCAACACAGGAGACATAAGAGACGCGGGCTCGATCCCTCGGTTGGGAAGATCCCCTGGAGGAGGGCATGGCATCCCACTACACTATTCTTGCCTGGAGAATCTCATGGACAGTGGAGCCTAGTAGGCTATGGTCCATAGGGTAGCAAGGAGTTGGACACGACTGAAGGGACTTAGCACAACCATAGACCAGAGCAAGCAGAGGCCCAGCCAAGACCACTTGGGGTCGTGAAAGGAGGGTCCCGAAGGGCCCATGGGCTCAGGGCCTGATTTGCTGGCCCATAGGAGGCTGCAGGCCTCGTCTTCCTCATCAGCATGGAAACCATGCACTTCTTGGTAGGAATCCGACAAGTCTAGGATAGTGACTCATCCAGCCCAATTCCCCCGGCAGTGAAATAAACCAATTTGCTTAAACCTCCACTGATCTAGTACATTTGTCTTTTTTTTTTTTAATATCTGAAGCTCAAAAGAAACCAAAGTTTACACGAAAAGAAAAAAACCTAGTATACTAGATTGAAGCAGACGTGCACTTATCTGTTTTCCAAAAGAATTGAATTAAAAAACAAAGCCCACAAACAGAACCTCACGACGCCGTCTGCGCCAGGCCCCTCACTGCTCCCCTCGCCTAGGTGCCTGCAATAAATCACCCTTCAGCCTGCCTCCCTCTCCTGGCCAGGGGCCAGCCTCCTTCTGGTCCTGGGGTCCCTGCGGCAGGAAGTGCAGGGAGAGGCATACACGGGACCAATCTGGGTGAGGTCTGTGGATGGGCCCCTCGAGATCACTCCTGGCACAATGTCCTATCCCTGTCCCAGTCTGCAGACCGGAAACTGAGGCTCAGAGAAGCCAGCTCATTTCCTAGAGCTCTTACCTCGTAAATACCAGAGCTGGACTTTGATGCCCAATTCTGACGCTAATGCCAAAGGACACGGAAGTCATAAACTTCACCATTTTCTCTCTCCCAACATTGTGTGTATGCCAAGTATCCCAACGCTTGGCATGGGATTCCACTGATATCCATGGTTTTTGACTCAGGGCAGTCTGGCTCCTTCTTGCCCCCGGGACATTTGATAATGTCTAGGGACAGTTCTGAGCTTCCCTGGTGGCTCAGATAGTAGAGAATCTGCCTGCAATGCGGAAGACCTGGGTTCCATTCCTGGATTGGGAAGAGCCCCTGGAGAAGGACATGGCAACCCACTCCAGTATTCTTGCCTGGAGAATTCCATGGACAGAGGAGCCTGGCAGGCTACAGTCCATGGGGTCAAAAAGAATCAGACAACTGAGTGACTAACACTTTAACTTTCAGGGACAGATTTGGTTGTCACTGCTCAGGGGTAGGGAGATGCCATTAGCATCTGGTGACCAGGGATGTTGTTAAACATCCTACGATGTAGAGGACACCTCACAGCAGAGAATTATCCAGCCCAGAATGGCAGCAGCATCCAGGTGGGGAAACCCTGATGTGGGTAAAACAGTAAAAATATATGCCTATGCTCAGGCTCAGAGAAAGGGCTGGAAAGATAAGCACTAGAATGTCTACATTTGTTTATCTCTTGGTGAACAGGTTTGGGTAATTTTTTATTTTTCTTCCTCGTGTTTTTGGTACTGTCTGAGTTTTGTAAGGAACAAGGTGCATGTATCATTTTAATAATCCGAGAAGAACTGTTTTCATTTTGTTAAAAAAAAAAAAAAAAGGAAAAAGGGATCCAGGACTTATCGATTCTGATCCGGTTGCCTCACTAACTAGCTGTCAGGAACAGCTCTCTGGAAAATATGTCTATCTGGAAACTGAGAAGAACAATCCTTCCTGAGTGATATTGTAGGAATATAAAGTAACAGTGTCCTGGAAAGAGGCTCTCTGAGCTCAGAGGAGAAGAATTGTTGAGAGTGTTGAGTTATTGCTTTTCCCATGTATCCATCTTCCCTCTGATGTAATGTGTACATTTTTGCAGCCTAGAAATTCAGGAGACTGGCATTCAGGGAGGGTCTTCTATGTGCCCAGAACTGGGAACTAGAGTGGGGTCCATAATCTCTTATGCTCAGGGTGGGCAGAACTGGGGCTTCCACCTTCCCAAGGTAGCATTTAGCACTCAGATCATTTTGATTTCATCTCAAGGCCAGGCTAAGAGCTGGATTTCTCCACTGGGGCACTGTTGATGTTCAGGTGGGATATTCCCTGCTCTGAGGATGGAGGGGGCAGGCAGAGACACTGTTGGGTGTCTAGGAGCACCTGCAACCCCAGACTCTGCCCATGATGTACTAATAGCACCCACCCCTCCTTCCCCCAAGTCCGTGACAGATAGAAATGTCTCTAGCCAAGGCCAAACGGTGCAGTGGGGGAGCTGAAGATCACGCTGGTGCAGAGCCACTGGGCTGGCTAGGCATGCCTGGTGTTTTAACGAGAAGGCCTCAGAGCAGTGGTACAGGCTCCTGGCTCAGGAGGCTCGTCTGCTGCATTTCTGAGTCACTGCTTGTGTTTTCCATCTTCAAAAGTCTTCCCTTTGTGGCTATCCAATCTGAGACACAGCCCCTCACCCAAGCAGGGAACTCCCGATGGTCTGCGAGCCCCGGAGTCCCCTGGATGAGCCTCACCAGCAGGTGGTGAGGACTGGGGCTCCACTTTCTCAAAAAATAATGACAGGCGGGCAGGCTGTGCTCCAGCTGAGTGACCACAGGGCAAACCGGTGTTTGCTGGCCCTGCAAACAAAGCCCCCGACTAACTGGGACAGGGCTGGGATACATGCCTCTGTGGCCACTTGGCACGCCAACACCTACACAAGAATCAGGAGATGAACTTTAAATTGAGTAAGATAAAACCAGTTTGGAAATTCAATATCTCACCTCCCTTTCTGTCTTTTTAAAAATCCATAATTCATAGAGAACCTAGTCAGGGGGTGTGCAGTTCAAATTGAATTATCCTTTCTTTTTTTTTTTTCCTCCAAAGACCTTGGCTGGGAGAGACAATTTCTTGAAATGGAGAAAATAAAAAGCAACTCTTGGGCCCTCATGTCCCCTGGTCTTGACCTCCCTGGCCCAGGTCTCCAATCCGCGGGGACGGAACATTACAAACACCTGCAAAACAGTGTTCTGAAACACATGCTAATTGCACTGCCAGGAATTTGTTCTGCCGCTGTCCTCTCGCTCGGGCTGGCGGTGATGAATAAACAGGTTTGTTCATTGAGGATCGGTTGGTAATAGCAACAGACTGGAAACCACGTAGATGCCCGCCATAGAGAACCAGTTAAAATAACCCCATTCCTCCCCTGCCCATGGAATTACCATGTTGCGCTAAAAACAGACCCGGAGATGCATTGCACAGTGAGAGGAGATGCGTCATCATGGCCACATTGTTGAGGCCCGGTGGGGAGCAGTGTTTATAGTGTGCTACCATCTGTGTTTATAAAGAAAGGAAAAAATATGCACGTGTGCGTTGGCTTGTGTACACCTAGTCTGTATAGACCAGTGGACCGGGCTGGCTGGGTCCCAGGAGGGGAAGGGGGAGGCCAGGAGGAGAGAGCCCACAGGACGTGCTGCCCGCACAGCCTTTTCTGTGTTTTGATTTTTTTGAACCAGAAATAAGTGCTCAGAAATAAATACATAAAATTAAGTTTCCTTTAAAAAGAGAAAACAACCACACACCATGCTAATTTGTTCTGAAAAACATATCACGCGGAAAGGATGATGAATTCCTATGAAACCGACTCCAGTGTATCGCCTTGGGCAAACCTGGGCCCCTCTCCGCATCTTGGAATTTTTCATTTTGCAGTTGTTTTCTAAGACACTTTGCTTTGCTAATATGCTGTGATCTTTGGTTGTCTTCAAATTACAACGTGTTGATGACAGCCTCTAGTCGTGGGTGGTGACTTGTTCTAGAACTCTTAAACCCCTTTAACCTGCTTCTGGCTGCTGTGTTATGGCTAGGTTATTAGGCTGATATCTGGCTAGGTTATTAGGCTGATAAGCATGGACTTGTTTTTATGGATATTTCCTATGTGTGGCAAGTGGTATAGATTTTTCCATCCACTATGGGAGTGTCAAAGTTCCCTTTCAAATAATTTAAGTAACGCAAGAGCAAAACAGTATTGAGTGAACAATAGCACAGCTAAGCCTGCAGATAAGCACAAAGCACAGAGCTAGATCCCTGGGCACTGAAGCTGGGGACACACAGCTCTGTACAACACGGCCCCTTCTCCTCTGCAAATCTGTTTGACGTTTGATGACCTGGTCTCCTGGACTCTCATGCAATCGGATCAAGAAAGAAGGAAATAAACGGGCCTTTGTAGTGAGATTTTAATTACTGTGCTGAGGAGAAAATCCAGGTGTCTTGTGCTTAGGTGGGTGGGGCAGGCGCCCCAAAGTACACTGTGCTCTTTGGCTGGGTCTGTCCACCTCTGTTCAGAGACGATGACCCTCAGTTTCTATTCTGTTTTAGAAGGTACTTTCCATTCTGTCCTAGAACGTATTGTCCACTCTGATGTCTAAGTGCTGCAAATCTCCAGCTGATAAGGTAAGTCTATTGAACCTGCAGCATTCAGCTGGATCAACATTTGGTTGCAGCTCATTCTCAGAGACCATGCAGACAGCTAGGGTCAGACATGGGTCCTGAGACAAAGCTCCCCTCAGAAGATCTAAAAACTGGTTAACCAGTGAGATGGCAATACTGTTTTATAGGATCCTTAGATGCAAGTGAGCTCTAAATCACACTGTGGAAACACATGGAGGGCTCCAAGGGAGAAGGTCCTAAGGGTTTTTCCCGATTGGAATTTCAGCAGGGCGGGCTGAAAGTGCCAAGTGGAATTACTGCTTGGTGCATGTAAGCAGCGTCTCACAGGATCCCAGTCCACTGTCTACCTTCAGGATACCCCAAGTGCCCGCTCACTTGGAGCTGGTTACAGCATGGACCTTGTGCATGAGCTCATGGTCATCTCCTCACTGGTTGGTTATTTTCTTCTATCGAAAGCCTAGTTAATCCAATTGTGGTTCTAGAGGACTCTTGAGAGTCCCTTGGACAGCAAGGAGATCAAACCAGTCAATCCTGAAGGAAATAAACCCTGAATATTCATTGGAAGGACTGATGCTGAAGCTGAAGCTCCAGTACTTTGGCCACCTGATATGAAGAGTGGACCTATTGGAGAAGACCCTGGTGCCGGGAAAGATTGAGGGCCTAAGGAGAAGGGGGTAACGGAGGGTGAGCTGGTTGGATGTCATCACTGAGTCAATGCACATAAGTTTGAGCAAGCTCTGGGAGATAGTAAAAGACAATGAAGCCTGGTGTGCTGCAGTCCATGGGGTCACAAAGAGCCGGACACAACTTAGAGACTGAATAACAAAGAAAAGAACTTTGATATAGGTTTGAATTTAGGAAAGTCAGGTGCCTGGGGAGCTAGATTATCTGGCTGGTTTGTGGAGAAGTTTCTGGTAGGTCTTTGAGGTTTTAGATAGTGTTGGAAGCTACTGGGCATAGATGGCCACGAGTGGAGTGTGTCCAGGGGTTTCCAGCTCATCCCTGGAAACAGTGAATAAGCCCAGCTGGCACCATGGTGAGCATGGACCACCGACGTGCACACATCACCCCACTGGATCTCACGAGGAAGGTGCTCAAATGATCCTCTTTCACAGACAGGCAGACAGAGGCTCAGAGAAGGTGGGCAGCTTGCTCCTGGCCACACAGACCAAGATCACAGGGACAGAACTCAAATCCAGATCTGACTCCAGAGTCAGAGGAGCAGGGACCACCCCGAGAGGCAAGACAAGGGAAAGGGGCCAGGCCAGGCACGGTTGTCCTGAGAGGGCACCCGAGGAGAGCCAAGGCTGGGGACCAGTGGGCTGGTAGCTGGCCTCATGGGTCAAAAACTACCGAATACTGGAAGCCGCACATGTCATCACCGACTAGACAGCTTTCCTTGATTCCCTGCTGAAGTCCACTCATTAGAACAGTGCCCACCACAAAGTAGGTGTTTGATAAATGCTGGTGAGTGAGTGTATACAGGTGGCTGTTTCAGCATCGAGAACATTGATCCCTGGGCTGTCGGCCCCAGAGGCAGACCCCTCCAGACTCTGAAGGTACTCTGGCTGCCTCTTGGGGTTGGGGGAGCAGCTGCCCGTAACTATGGAATGTTTCCACACCCATTCCCAGGCGGGCAGGGTGCTGAGGAAAGGACAGGCAGGACGCCCTGCAAAGATGCAGGTGTCGCAGGGCAGCCCAGAGCCCATGGCTTCAGAGGTGATGTCCAGGCTTCTCCTCGGGTCCTGCTGCCGTGTTCCCTGCTCTCAGGTAAGATGGCTTGGTTGTTTCTGAGGGAGGAAGGGACATCCCACTGGTTAATGTCTGCCGCCCTGAGCTCCCGGTAGCTCAAGCTGCCTCGGTGGTCCTCCTCCCTTGATTCTCACAACCTGGCCGTCCATTTTGGCAAAGCTGCAGGGGGAAGATAAGGCTGACCTTGACCCCTGAGGGGGCTTGGGCTGGGAACTCCACCACCATGTGCCACCAGCCCCCTCCCCATTTTCTGGAAGGCAGGACAACGATGGCGTACCAACCCAGTGTGGTTAGGGAGCCATGCAGGCTGCAAACACAAGTTGTTTCCATAGTCTACCTCGCTCCCCCCCAACCCCTGCCATTTCTTGGAGATCTAAATTGCAACTGAGTTTGGGCTGTGAGAGGGGAAAATCTATCTTCTCAGCCTTCAGCTTCAGCCTTGGGTCTACAGATTGCCCTTGAAAGGCAGCAGACAAGTGAGCTTGTCTAACTGAGCGTTTTCTTCTTGCTCTCGCTGTGTGTGTGAGTGCAGAGGCAGGAAGGGGTTATTGACCACTCTGCTAGGTGGATCTTTAGAAATACATGTTTCCAGGCCCCGCCCCAGACCTGCCGGTTCTGAGTTTCCAGGCATGGGGTCCAGCGCCTGGATTCTGATTAACCTCTTCTCATTTCCCCACCAAGCCAGCCTTGGAAACCCTGATCAAACGATAATTTCAAAATGGATTCTTCATTGCAGAAGGATTCAGGGGAGAGTTGAGATTGAGTGGTGAGCAACCAGCTTGATTTGCATGAGGGTAGGAGGGCCAGATAAGTTTCCCTCCACCTGGAGACTTGCTCTCTGAACAACTTGAGGCTGTAATTATACATGCAAAGTGAAGCTAAAATTTCAGAGAAGTATCTGGAGAATTCAAGTCAGAAAAAGCAGGTTCATCTGAAATACCTAGATAATTAAAGAAAAAAATATATTCATTGTATAAATCGCTCATTAATTCACCCCTCCATGGGGGCACACAGTTTAAAAGCTGGCGCTTTGATTAATCCAAGCTATATTAAATCCTCAAGATGTTTTTTTTTTTCTCCTTGTGCCTGGATCTTCATATTTCCTTCCTCTAAAAGAAAATTCGTAAATAAAGTTGTCCCTTTGCAAAAATGCATTTCAGATTTGGCTTGGCAGAAAAAGCACCATAGTTGGTAGAATCAATTTGGGTGCTCTTTTTCTTTTTTTTTAAGTACACATTTTGAAATCAGATGCATTCTTTCCAGTTCACTGAAAATGCTAATTTTTTTTCCATCACATTTCAAAGTTACATTGTGTGTGGCTGAACGAATTGCGCCTGGCACAATAGCACTTAAGAAAGACTGAGGGGGGACAAGATCCCAATCAGAAGGAGAGCCAGAGAAATGGTTAATTTCAAAGGCAGGCAGCTGATTGGGGAGAAGAATCTATAGAATTATTTATTTTCTTAAAAAAAAAACAAAAACCCAAGAATTCAAAAAACCACTTGGAAAGAACAAGCACCTAATCCTGGCAGGTTGATTTTTAAGACCCTCTTAATGAGATTTCAGCACATCTGTTCCCTGCTCACTCTCCTGTTTGTCTTCATTTCCACTGCGGGGCTCTCAGGGTACCTTAGACCCAGCTCACTTCCTCCCCCCCGTCCTTCAGCTGTTTTATCCAGGTACAATGGCTTCTCAGTGGTCTACCTGGTGTTTCTTCTGCTCAGCCCACTGCTGCAGGCACCTTTGGCTGGTTGCATGAGAGGTAGGGCGACCCCGATGGCAAGCAGGTGGATTGGGAAGGGGAGGTGAACAAAATCACATGCCATACTTGTGGACTCTGTCATCCAGCCTTTAAAAAAATAGCCTTTTAATGTGTCTTGGCTGCAGCCAGAGAACTTCCTCAGTATCTTCCCAGGGATCAACGTCAAACACTCTTCGATACCTTGTTTTACAAAGCTGGCGGAGGGACCGAAGCATCTGTGTCATAAAGTCCTTCGGAGGTGATGGGAGCGATGGATGAATATAGAATATTCCCAGGGCCCTAGGGATCCTCGTTTCCCAGTAAACGAACACACTGGGAGCTTGTTCTTACTCTTCACTTAAGGCACCAATCCCTACATTTGGGATTTTATAGTCCCGTTAAAAAAAAAGTTTAGAGGGGACAGTGCCATTTTTTATTTCATCAGGAAAGGCCATTAAGGAGCAGTTACCTTCTCAGGCCACATCTTGTAAAAAAAATAGTATTTGGGCTCCCCGAGGGCGACCTGAACAAGAAGGACTGAATCTCAGGCCTGATTAAATAATGTACTCGCTCGACCAGTGTTCTCTGGGCACCTCCCAGGTGCTCAGGACTCAGGCCAAGCCAGGTCCCGCTGCCTGCGAAGACCACCCTTCAAACCGAGGATGGCCAGCCTCTGGAAAAGCTCACTGTTGCCACTGGGCTCATGTCCCTGAGGAGTGGGACTGACCTTGGGAGAGGCTTTGCTGTGCTCACCAGCAAGTCTGTGCCCTCCCCCTCAACACCTGCACAGGGAAGTCACGTGTCTCTAGGTGGTGATGTGCACGGCCACAAATCCAATATGGCCCCACACTTGGGTCCAGTGGAGCTGGGCTGGATGCTGAGTGCCTGTGAGTCCTACAGCTCAGGAGACGGGGTGATAGGAAATAGGAGGGGCGGCCCACTTCATTTTTCCTCAACACCCCAGTTAAGCCACCACCTGCTTGGCGATGCATCACCAGGGATCCAGTGAGAGCTGAGGGCAGAGCCTGGCATCAGAAAGGGAGCTGCATGGGCCTTCCCAGGCTGCCTGGCACCCTTGTCCTGTATTCCCCTACTCCTCTTCTCTTCCAGGGAGCACCAAGCTCTTCCTGCGAGCCGTGTGGGCCACCAGTGTCCTCTTCCTACTGCTGCAGGGCGCCCTACAGGTTGCCTTTATCTCCCTGGGACCCGAAGGTAAAGACCACTTTCCCATTTGCCCCCCAGCAGCTTGGATGCAAGGACTCCGAGGCTGTGGACCCACGAGTGATTTAATCATTAGAAAGATCACACTGGTACCAGCTCTTATTCCGTCCATGACAACTGTCTCCCTAAAAGCCCTCCCTGCCACTTCTGAAAGATCTTGCGCTTCATGGGGGCATCATGCGTGCCCTCTCCATTCATGGGGCACCAGGGCTGCAGCAGGACACAGAGGGCATGGGAGCCAAGGAGGGAGTCAGCTGGGGGCTCTAGACCCAGGGTGGGCAAACCATGGCCCCAGGGTCAAGTCCCAAGCAGGATTTTTACATTTTTAAATGGTTGGGAAGAAGAAAAAAAAGAAAAACCACATCAAAAGTAGAATATTTTTCTTGACCCAAGGAAATTATTTACGGGAACTGAAATTTGAAATTCCCATAAAGTTTTATCGGTTCGTGGCCACACCCGGCGGGGTACACGTATTGTGCGTCGCTGCTTTTGTTGAAGATTTTTACTATCGGGTGCTTTTATAGAATAAGTTTCCTGAGTCCTGGTCCAAACCAATGGATGGGTTTGCACAGGGTTCTGTCAACTCCCTGGAATTGTTTGCAAAGTGGGGGCTGGGCATTTGTTCAGAGGAAGGCGCACAGTTCTCATCACGTCCTCCCAGAGCCCAGGTTCCCAAGTCACAGGGTCACCGGAGTTAGAACATGTAAACACAGGACACCCAGTTACATCAGAATTTCAGATAAACAAGAAAGACACTTTTATATGAGGATGTCCCACATATTTCCTGGGACAGACACGTACTGGAACTTATCCATTGTTCATCTGAAATTCCAGCGTGATTTGGTGGGACATGTGGATCACCACCAGGATGGGAAGAGACAGGGGACTGGCCCCCTATGCATCTGGTTCTCACAGCCCCTCCCTTACCACCAAGCTGGTGCCTCCGTCTCTCCTGTTTCCTCCCACCCACCCACCCCCAGTGCTTCCTGAGTCACGTGGTGGTCTAGTCAAAATAGGACGTTACATTTGTTTCCCCTGAATTGATTTTTATAAATCTTTATGGCATAAGCTCTGTTCTGATTCCACAGAAATCCACACTTACTGTAAAAAATTTAAACCCTGGATGAAATGGATAAGACATGAAGGGCAAGCGTCCATGATCTGGCCGCTTGGGAACCACCTGGTCCTCCCGGGCTGTGTGGGTCAGACCCTCTGTGTTTTCCCATGCTTGTGCCTAGGCATGAGGTCACTAAGTCCACCAGGCTCTGGGAAGTGAGGCACTGGAGACAACTTTCCAGCTCAGTAGATCCGATTTACCTCGTTCTTTTTAACGGCCTAGAATGCTCAACTGATGGTCTCATCAGCCTGTAAGTAATGACCCTCAGATGCAGTTGATGTGACCTGCTTGCGTATCTCAGCATCTCAGAACCTCTTACTCCCATCACGTGAAGTCTAGCACAGCTCTAGCTCTTTCTTTTTATCAAAGTAATACACATGCATAATTGAAAAGCTGAAGAGTTCCATTTGCTCCTCATGAAAGAGATGGTCCTTTATCCCACCCTTTGGTCCCTAATCTGTGCTTTTAGCCCTTTCTTCCTACATTTCTAAAGAGCATGCTCCTGGGGCCATTTCTGACTTCCTGTCTGGGACAGCATCCACGGGGGTGACACTTGGCTTCTGGGACCCCACCACTTCCCAGGTGATTCCCCACCCTTCTCTGCAGGATTCAGTCCGGAGATGCCCCTGCCTGCCTCCACTTCAGACCCCTCCCAACTAGCCCTCCTGGGTCCCCTTCTGGCCCTGGGTGATGCCTGAGTCTGTGTTTGACTGTCAGCAAGAACCAGCCAGTCGTGGGCAGAGATGAGGGCATGATGCTCCCCTACCTGCCCGTAGCACCAGGAGGAAATGTGGACAAGACCATCCCCATCCTCTTGGGAGGGCCGAGGTCCCTAAGTGTCCTGAGGTGGCCAGGGGAGAGGCCAGCCCTGCCTGGGCTGCCCAGTGTCCAGAGCACCTTGGAGGCTGGAGCCTGAGCCACTGTGTCTTCCGCAGGTGCTGTTTGGGAAGAGGCCGTCCAGCATCTGGGGATCGTTAGGTGAGGGGGGCTCGGGCACGAGGGTGGGCTGCAGGGGGGAAACTCAGACCACTGACCCCTGTTGATTGAGAAGTGTCTAGATGCCCAGACCCAAGCAAGTATTCAGAGACAGACAGCAGAATATGGCTGGTTTCTTCCCCAGAGGACCTGAGTCCTGGGGGGAAGCAAGCCCCATACCTGAGGAAGATAACCAAGTGACAGGGAGATCCAGAAAGGGCTGGGGGTTGGCAAGAGGCAAAGGGAAGCCTCCTAGGATAGGTGGGACACAGTCAGCCTTCTTGGAAGAGGGGCAAAACTGATGGGTGGGGGTTGTGGGTGGGAGGGGGCAGGGAACCAGGCTAGACCCTCTCTCAGCCCCTCACCTCCAACTCAGGTTCAGCTGGGTGGATGCGAAGGACGTTGTGCGCCTCCTGGCCCCAGACATTGGGATGGCACGTGTGGGCCTGGTCACCTCCAAGCTGGGCCATGAGCTGGTGAGGCCTCCTGGGACCACAGCACCTTCCCCTTTCGATACCATGGACCACGAGGAGGACAAGACGGCGGGAGAGAGACATAGCATGGAGGTAAGTAGGAGAAGGGGTGCCAGGAGGTGGCTGGGGCCACGCGCCCCACAAGATGCTGAGTGGCCTTCACAACAGACAATGCTGAGTTCCTCAAAAAGGGTCAGCCCTGCAGGCCTTATCAGCACTTCCCACAAAAAAGGAGAAATGCAGAGTTCCTCAAAGTTAAAAATGGTCCACCCTGCAGGCCTCGTCAGCACTTCTGAGGCAGATAGGCACCCTGACCCTCCCGGAAGGATGTGGCTCCCCCGGCGGCAGCTTGTCCACTGAGCTCTGTGTCCCAGTACCTGGGCAAAGCAGGCCTGGACCAGCTGCCCAGTAAGTAGCAGAGGAGGAGCAGCATCCACTGGAAGTGAGGCTGGAACTGGCAGCAGAGAACCAGCCTGGGGGGGCTCCCTTGCCGCCTGAAATGCCCACTTTATGGGGCATGGTCCTTAGGGTGGGGGCTGGGAAGGATACCTCCTGAGCTGGTGAAGTTCCCTGACTCTCCCCATACCACTGAAGTTCCACTGTTAGGGATTCATTCTTTCAGCTGAAATATGAGTGCACACACACAGGGGATTTAAGGGCAGATATCCCTGGAAGTGGCGCTAGTGGTAAAGAACTTGCCTGCCAATGCAGGAAACATAAGAGACGTGGGTTTGATGCCTGGGTTGGGAAGATCCCCTGGAGAAGAAAAATGGCAACCCACTCCAGTATTCTTGCCTGGAAAATCCCATGGACGGAGGAGCCTGGTGGGCTGGGGTCACAGAGTTGGACATGACTGAGTGACTGAGCATGTGTTTCTGGAAGGACTGGGAGACTTTTTGGCTTTTATTCCTCACTTTGGGGTAGTAACGGAGAAGGCAATGGCACCCCACTCCAGTACTCTTGCCTGGAAAATCCCGTGGATGGCAGAGCCTGGTAGGCTGCAGTCCATGGGGTCGCTAAGAGTCGGACACGACAGCGACTTCCCTTTCCCTTTGGGGTAGTAACAGAGGCCCAGGTGGAAGATGGACTTGGGTGAGGTCACGACACCTCTTGAAATCCCCCAAGGCCACCCTCAGGTTTAGGAATTTGCTAGAAGTCCTCTCAGCAAGGCTTTGTCCTCACAGTCAGGTTATCACCATGAGAGGGCGAAGAGGAAGGCAAAGAGCAGAGTGCAGGTTGTGCTGAGACTGGCTCCCAGGGGCATGGCTTGCATCCCAGTGTGAACCTGCTGTGTGGCCATCAGCAAGTCATTCCCCATCTCTGGGCCGCTTACACCGCAGATGCTTGATCCAAACCCTTCCAGGTCAGAGAGCCGCTCATCTGTCAGGCAGGGAAGGACCCCATGGTTCTTTCTGGCTTCTCCTTTGACTTTTCCAGCATTGTGAGAGCGATATTGAGGGCAATGTCATCAGCTGGTGCTCTGACCTTCGTGGCGAGAAGGCTACGGAGGCCAAGGGGACAAGGGAGGAGTGGGTCCTAAAAGTTGCTGCCTTCACATCAAGCTTGAAGGGTGTCTTGGAGCCCTTCTTCCCCACCACGTGGAAGGTCCTGGTGACCCTTCTACCGGGTGCAGCAGGTGGCAAGAGGTCCCCGTGGGAGGGGGACAGACCCTGGGGTGGCTGGGGGGCTGGGGGCATTCAGGGGACGGGGCCATAGCTGTTGAGAGAAAGGGGACACAGAGGCCCAGCTGAGGACTGGACTGTGGGTCTCCAGGGCAGAAGAGAGATGGAGAGCCACAGCCCTGGGCTCCGTGGAATGTCCATGGGGGTGTGGCCTATCAACTCCCACTGCTGATCAGATACAAGAGCTTGAGCCACCCCAGGGAAACCCAAACTTGGGGGTCTACAGCATCCCCCCTTCTCTCTGGGGCCTGTGGTTGTGGTGGCCAGTCTAGGCCTCAGTCATGGCCTAGACTGACATAGTTGGGGCTCCAGGCTAGGCAAGGCTGCCCATCATGTGGGTGGGGGTTGTCTCCCCACGGATGATCTCCCCTTCCATGACCTCTGCCGTGTACTTTGGGGCCTTCCTGGGCCTGGGCTCCTGGTGGGCGTGCGGCCGGGCTTTGAGCACCGTGGCCTTTAGCACCCTGTGCGTCTTCATGGCCATCTTCACTGCCGGCCACCTGGGGGGCCTGTACCTCTACCAGCTACCCTTCTTCCAGAACTGCGTGCCTCCCGACGACATTTACGCCAGGTACTGACCAGACTGTCCCTACCATGGATGGCAGAGGGTCCAGCCTCCCTTGAGGAGTGGGTACTGCCCTTTAAATGGCCATGGCTGCATTTTCCTTTTCCTAAAAAGGACCGGCTTCAGGCGAGCAAAGCCTTCTTCTACTGGTATCTTCTTGACCACATGAGAGAGAGTGAGAACAGGAGGTGTCCATCAGCTTCCTTGTCCTGAAGGCTGATGCTAAGACCGTGGTCAGCTTGGGAGGACGCCACGCCTGGGTGGGAATCTGTGGTCTGTGCCCACAGTCGCCTCTATTCAGAAGGAGAGCAGCCCCACCTACCTCCATTTTGGCTGTCTGCTGTCAATCATTCATTCCACAAGCCTCATCAAGTCCTATAGCGTCCCAGGTGCTGGCCCAGGTGATACAGAGACAAGCAAGAGAGATGTGGCCTTGTGGAGGTTTTTCACCTACAGACAGGCTTCTAGTGCCCTCCAGGAGGATGGAGACTGACAAGCAAGGCAGATGGCTCTCACCATCTGACGGGGGAGGCAGATGAGCAGCTGGACAATGTGACGAGTCCCACAGTTGGGGAGGGGGCTGAGGGAACACACAAGGGGCACTCCTGGTGTGGCCCTTGGGGCACAGTGGGGAGGAAAGGCCATCTAAGCAGGTTTGCTGCAAGGCAGCCAGGGCCCCATGGAGTGCCCTATTTCACCCTCCACCCTGAGTCTGATCATCCCCCCACCCCCAGGGAAAGGACTCCAGAGGGCAGAGAAGGCTAAGGTGTAGGTGCTTCCCAGAAGGGGTGCCCAACCAGGGAGGTCCATGGCAGCACCTGGTGGCTCTGTGCATGCAGGCTGCTGGGGATGACCGCCCTCATCAGGACCAACCACACAGGGTTCTGGAAGCTCCACCTCCATCCCGGTCTCAGCTGGCCAGAAATTGTAAACCCCCTGATTCTGTTGCTGTCCTACTACACACTGATCCTCCTGCTGCAACAGCAGGCCCTGCAGCCTGAGGTAAGTTGTCCTGAGAGAACTGGGACCATTTATTCACCTGCCAGACACAGAGGAAAGCAAGCAGATGAGCACATTCTCACTAGGGTGTGAATGACTGATAGCTGCTCACTGGTTTCTCCTCCCATGGTCCTAAACAGACAAGCTGTAAGGAGATGTGATAGTTGCCTTCGAAGGTTTAAAGGGCTATTGTGCAGCTGAGACAACTTGGCTCCACTCAGCTCCAGGGAGCAGAAGGAAGGTGGGAGGGTGTAAGTTACAAAGAGGCATCTTTCAGTTTAACGCACAAAAGGACTGCAAAAAGTTACAGCTGCTCATTGATGGAGGCACAGGCCACTGTGAATCACCTGTACAAGCCCTGTCTTTCTTTTTGAAAAAATATTTATCTATTTGGCTGCACCAGGTCTTAATTGCTACGCTCGAGATTTTTGATCTTTTTGGCAGAATGTGGGATCTTTCATTGTGGATGACCGCTCTAGTTGTAGCGCTAAAGTTAGTTGCTCTGCGGTACACAGGATCTTAGTTCCCTGACCAGGGATCAAACTCACGCCGTCTGACAGATTCTTAACCACAGGACCACCAGGGAGGTCCCAAGCTTTCCTATCTTATGACTTGTTCACAGAAATTCTTGGAGACCTTGCTGGCCCTGACTAGAAGAGGGCAGGAGCCCTGGGGAAATGGGGGAGGGGTGGATGGCTTTCCTAGGAGGCAGGGCTGGAGCAGGATGCATGGGTGTCCCCCAAGCATCATTACTCCGAGCCTGGCCTGTGAACCTGGCCAGGAGCTTGTCAGTGATGGGGACTCTCAGCAGCCACCCCCCACCTGCCCGTCAGGGTCTGCATTTTCCCTGGGGCCCTCAGGGCATTGATGTAGAGCAGGGCTGTCCAGTAAACAGAGCTTTCTATGATGATGGAGAGAACTCTCTCCATCAGCACCGTCAAGCCCACCAGCTGCCACCAGCCACGTGTGGCTTCTGAGCACTTCAATCGTGGCTCCTGCGACCGGGTAAGCAGATGTTTCATTTTGCTTAATTAAAATGAAAATTTAAAAACTAACACTCGACTCGGTTATTGGGAAACTTGAAATTTGTTTGGAACAACTTGGGTGCGTGGATCTGTGTTTTCCACTTTACATTTTATGAAATCTAAATACAGATCGAGTACTTCTGACGAAAATTTAGCATCCAAATTGCAATATGCTAGAAGAGCAAAACATGCATCAAATTGGGGAAAAACTTGATACGGCAAAAGGAGTGTCAGCTCTCGCTGCTTACCACTCACCTGTGGAGAGTAGTGTTCGTGTGTTTCAAACAGCACCTGGCTCATGCCCACCCCCCGCCATGGTGGAGAGCAGCCCCTGCCCCAAGCATTGAGTAGAGTGGGGGGATCATGGGAAGGGCTTCTTTGGTGGCTCAGATGGTAAAGAATCTGCCTGCAATGTGGGAGATGTGGGTTCAATTCCTGGGTCGGGAAGAATTCTCCAGGGAATTCCCTGGAGAAGGGAATGGCAACCCACTCCAGTATTCTTGCCTGAAGAATCCCATGGACAGAGGAGCCTGATGGGGTACAGTCCATGGGGTTTCAGAGTCAGACATGATTGAGCAACTAACACTTCAGCTCCTACCCAATGGTCTTGGAGACCTCAGGAAGAGGGAAAGTCTGGGGAAAGTCTCAGTTTTGAACAACCCTCCCACCCCCACCCCCATCCCTGCCCATTGAGGCCTCTTCTTCCTGTGGGGGGAGGGCATCTTAGGTACCCAGCAGTCTCATATATGGGATTTAGCCAATGGCTGGGGATTTGAAAGCTGCGTTTTCTCCCAGAAGCCGGGAGAGAGGGAGGCAGTCCCTACAAGGTCGCCAAGCAGAGGTGAACAACAGGAGCTGCTGCGCTCTGTTCTGTGGACCTCAGGCAGCGAGGAGGAGCAGATAAGACCCTTCCCTGCGCCATTCTGGGGCACCAACTGAGGCAGCCTCATTGCATGGAAAGATAACAGTAACAGCTACAATAAGAAGGGAAGTTATTAGGATTTCCTCTATGTCCAGTGCCATTTCTTTCTTTTTAAATGTTAACTTTATTTACTTATTTTTTGGCTGCACAGCCTCTTCCTTGCAATGTGCTGGCTTTTCTAGTGGGCTTAGGTGTCCTGTGGCACATGAGATCTAGTTTCCTGACCAGGGATTGAACCCTCATCCCCTCCATTGGAAGATTTTCAACTGCTGGATCACCAGGGCCATCCCTCTGGTGCCATATCAAGTGCTTTACATTGTCCTCATCCTCATGGTATAGACAGGGAAACTGAGACAGAGGGGGCGTCACTCCCTATGCTGGTATTAGGTGGTAAAACTGGAATTTGAACCGGGCAGTACAACACCAGAGCTTCTGTCTTAATGTAAAAAGGTGACAAAGTTGCGTTAAACCACCAGGAAAATCCCAAGCTCAGCAAACCAAGATGGTGCCAATGCGCAGCACAGCCAGAAATCCTGCCTTGGCCTGCAAACACCGAGTGGTGAGTGTTGCTCGCCCAGGGGAGCTAAGCAAGGGGCTAGCCCATCTGCATGGGATGAAGCATGACACTCATGCATCATTCATCGTTTTGAGTAACAGACATGGGTAGGAATACTGCAGTAGCAGGCGTGGTGAGGGTTCACCGGGCACTGGTTGGCATATGCGTCTCGTCTGCAGATAGGGTGCGGGGTGAGGGATCCCAGAAGCAAATAACTTGCCCAAGGTCATCAACCCAGCCTCCTCATCCCCGATGAGAAGCTGTCTGTCTTTGCAGAAGTAGTCTGTATGAATAATTGCCCGCATCACTTGCTTCAGGGTGATTAGACTTACGCTCACCTTGGCAGGATGGGCTCATCCTTTATCTCAGTTCTGTGTCTGTGTGCAGCCCCGTGACAACTCCGAGTTCCCTGGGGCCCAGAGGAACCTCGGGGACAGATTTGTAATTCAGAAAGAAAGAAACCTGTGAACAGCCAGCTGTAGTCCCTGAAGCAAGAGCAAATCTCCCGATTCTGCCTCGTCACTTGCGGACCAAGCTCCTTCCTGAGTTCATCTTCTCAGGTCGAGCCTGTCACTTTGGACTTGGGGCTGTGCAGCTTCATAGTAACACGTGTGTACAGACCCCCTGACACCCTTCCTCCTCACCCCACCGTGCCTAACCCAATGTTCCAGATGCAGAGCGTGGTGGATAGCAGATGCTCACAGCTCGCGCTGGTTTAGTCTCTCAGAGCTCCAGCAGGTGGGGAAACTGAAGGATGGTATTAATATCCTATAGATGAACTCTTATTCCCCACCCCCACACTAAGCGAGGCTAGGTTAAAACTGGCTTAAAGTGTGAAAGTGTTAGTCGGTCAGTCATGTCTGATTCTTTGTGACCCCCATGGACTGTACCCACCAGGCTCCTCTGTTGATGGGATTCTCCAGGCAAGCATACTGGAGTGGGTTGCCATTCCCTCCTCCAGAGGATCTTCCTGACTCAGGGATTGAACCCTGGTCTTCCCATAGTGCAGGCAGATTCTTTATCATCTAAGCCACCAGGGAAGCCCTTAGACCCATCTCACAGCACTGTCCTGGATGGGAAAGTTTAAACATAGACTCTAGTTGAAAGGCAAAAAAAAACAAAAAGCAATCACCGTTTG
This sequence comes from Bos grunniens, assembly GCF_055505025.1. NCBI lineage: Eukaryota > Metazoa > Chordata > Mammalia > Artiodactyla > Bovidae > Bos > Bos grunniens. Next base: position 25,939,002 of record NC_141177.1, on the reverse strand, counting down.
TCCATGCTTTGAGGCAGCCTCCCAGAAGTTCCTCTCTACATAGGAGTATGAAGCTGAGACCCTGCCTCCTCCCATGGTGGGTGAGGGGACCCCACCATCACCACTGTGACTCCTTTCATGATTCATCCAAAATGAGAGCCTCATTGTGTGATGCTCAAATGAACTGGGAACCTCGCTTCCCTGTCCAACAGGCTCTCCCTCCAGCAGGGCTCCATAGGTGATATATGTCCACACTTTATTTACCACAGACAGACAGAGCCCCTCGCTCCTTAGCCTGGTAGGAAGCCAAGGCCATTCATCACCCACTTGCTCCTTTTTGAAATTCACCGAGCAGCGGGCATCTCTTTAAACCCCTGTACGTAATGCATTCTAAACAGCATTTTCTACACGGAGGCATTTGCTTGACCTCGGCTCTGCGCACAGGATGGAATGGTGCCCTAGGAAGCACCTTCCGCAGCCTATTTGGAACGCACTCCTTGAGATGGCTCTGTGGCTGTCTACTGCCAAGGCTGTGAGGGGACCCCAGGCATGGGGGTGTGGAGGCTATGGAGACCACAAGGCTGGGTTTCCGTTCTCCAGAACCCACCACCCAGGAAGGGCACCGAGGCATGCGTGTGACTAGCTGGAATGCAGGGCGAGGAGAAGCAAGCTTGGAACCCTCTCTGGAGAGGGAGGCGATACTTGTTGGCTGTGATCTTGGAAGACAGTAGCTGGGCCTCCCTGGGACTTCAACATAGCCTCAACCAGGGGCTGGGGTAGGAGACAGAAGAGCTCAGCTGGAAGTGTGGGTTGGGTCTCTATAGAGGGAAGTGGTGGTGAGCTCATTGCTGGTTAGGGGACTATCCCAGGTGAAGCCTACATATTTTGGTGGGAAATAAATATCAATTATAAAATTAAAAGATACTTGCTCTTTGGAAGAAAAGCTATGGTAAACCCAGACAGCATATTAAAAAGCAGAGATATCACTTTGCTGACAAAGGTCCATGTAGTCAAAGCTATGGTTTTTCCAGTAATCATGTACGGATGGGAGAGTTAGACCATAAAGAAGGCTGAGTGCCAAAGAACTGATGCTTTCAAACTGTCGTGTTGGAGAAGACTCTTGAGAATCCCTTGGACAGTAAGGAGACCAAATGAGTTAATCCTAAAGGAATTCAACCCTGAATATTCATTGGAAGGACTGATGCTGAAGCTGAAGCTCCAGTATTTTGGTGACCCGATGCAAAGAGCCTACTCATTGGAAAAGACCCTGATGCTGGGAAGGATTGAAAGCAAGAGGAGAAGGGGGTGAAAGAGGATGAGATGATTTGATGGCATCACTGACTCAATGGACAGGAGTGAAAGACGCTCATGTCCACTGAGTGTGCCATAGTGATGGTGAGGGACATGGAAACCTGGCGTATGCAATCCATTGGGTTGCAAAGAGTTGGACACAACTGAGCAACTAAACAGCAAAAGTGTGACTAGCTCTCTGATTGAGAAGAGCTTGGGCTAAAAGGGAGAAGAATGTCCTCAAAGCCTTCAAACCTTGCCTGCCCCAAACAAGGCTCAGGGCACCTTGCCTGATCTGGTCTCCATTGGGAACATCCTGCTTTGAAGAACAGTACTTCTGTCCATCCAAATTCTGCAAGCAAGTCTCTTCCCTACTCTCAACCCATATTGAATGCACCAAAAAGGTGCTTCTGCATTGTCCCAAGTTACTCCAAACTCATTCATTTCCCACTTCAGATCAGCTCACCACACCAGTGCATTGTCCCCTGCTCTCCTCAGACCCAGGCAGTGCCCCCCTGGGTCTGCCATGCGCACCTGTCCCCTATAGTCTATTCACTGCATGGCAGCTGGAGATATTCTTTCCAGTGAATCTAACCTTCTGCCCTGCCCGCCTCTCTAGCCCTCAGTGTCTTCCCACCACTCTTGCAATAAACACCAAGGCACTTGGCCAGGCCTTTGGGATCCTGAGTGACCTCTCAGGTCTTCCAGCTTTCTGGGCTCCAGCCCTCCAGGATCCTTCCTCAAGACCATCCTCCTCTACACAGGGTTCATTTTGGCTCATTCATGAGCTCATGTTCGGGCTCATTCTGGCTGCCTTCCCCCCACCTCAGTGATTCCCTTGTTCCTTCCTTCCTCCGAAGCCACCCAGGCTGCTCTGACCATGGTGTGCCTCTGCTGTGACCCTGACACAGCTGTCATTTTACATGTGAGGGTCTCTGCTGTCGCTACCCTCACACTGGACAAAGTGTGGGTGTGGGAACGGGGTGGTTTTGCTCACTGTGCCTGTGATGCGTCACGGGTTCTGGAAAGGATGGATGCATGAGGCCTGGCTGAGGCCCAGAGTTTAAACAGTGCCATACAGACACAGGGTGGGGAGTGCATGGTGGGCTGGGGGCTGTCGGTGCCAAGGGTGGGCTTGCTGGGGAGGAGTGATGTAAAGCAGACACTCTGGGACTCTTTCCCCAGAGGCTCAGGGAAGAGCAGGTGAGACCAGAGACCAGGTCAGGAGCATCGAAAGCAGTGAAGAGGTCGCTGCCATCCTTCAGGTCAGATCAAGCTCAGGAGTCTGAGGGAAAGTGGGGAGGAGGTTCTGGGTCTGAAACAGGCTTTCAGAAACCCCAACTCTGACTCGAGTGCCTCAGGTAACCCACGTGCCTCGGAGTCTCACCTGGCTTTTATACAAATCGTCGCCAGGAAGTTAACTGAAAACTGGCCTTCATGCTGTCTCCTCTGGGCTCACCTGGGGCCTTCAGAGAGTGCTGGGGTGCCTATGACCTCCAGCTTTCCATCCAGGAACTCCCCTAAGCAGCCCTCCCTCCTTTGCCAGGTGACGCCCCTCCCAGGAGGGAGCTGGCAGGACCTCCCCCTTCTGCGTGGAGCCCCAGGACAATGCCTGGCCTGGACCCACCAGTGTCCTTTGTGCCAGAAAAGAGTCAGACAAGCTCAGGTAAGAGACCCACAGCCCAAAGGAGGGCCTGCCAACCCCCCAGCACCCCAGGTCCTAGATACATCGTAGCAAAGCCTATCATCTCCCAGACAACATAGAAACAGGAGGCCTCCTCAGTGGTGGCAGTCAGATGGGAGCCTTCACCCTGGAGATGGGCTGTTCACCCACCTGGCTTACAAACCATTGAGTTCAGACGGGATGCAGGAGACACTACGTCATGCCTCACACTTGCTAAGGGAACGTTCTTTGGGCAGAAAAAACTGGGCAGGATGGACCTAAAAACTGCCAGACTTGAACAGAAACAAATCTGGCAGTTTTTAAGTCCATCATCATGACGAGAACGGCAACTTTTTTGATGTGTGAGCCAAGCCCGGGGCCCTGGATGCTCAGCCCCTCTTTCCGTCTTTGCTGGATGGAAGGGGCCTCATAAACTGGTTTTACTGTCTAGCTCACTTTATCGAGAAGGAAATAGGGGATCATAGCGCTTAAGTCCCCGGCCCACAGGAAACCATGTCCGGCTGACTTAAAAGGCCTGCTCTTAACCTAATCCTAACTTAATCCAGGCGAGAGCTGGTTCTTCTCCACCTCAGCACCAGCAACATTTTGGGTGGGATTCTTCTTTGTAGGAGGCCGTTCTGTCCATGTGGGATGTTGAGCAGCCTCCCTGGCCTCCACCCACTAGACGCCAGCATCATCCCCTCTCCCCTCATGCCAGCATGTCTCTAGACCCTGCCAAGTGTCCCCTGCGGGGGACAGATAAAGCCACCCTTGGTTGAGAACTCTAGAATGTCCTTCACAAGGCTGTGATGACCTGAGTCATGAGTGCAGTTAGGTTCCCCTCTCCTGTCCTCACCTCCTTTTGGGAAAGAGGTTCCCAGCAGCACAGACAGATTTGCTACCAAGAGCCACCTTCCCTGGTCCTCCAACGAGTTCCCAGGACCTTCTGTCCAACTCGGTTTTAACTCCTTGGAGGATGGGGGCTGATGCTGCTTAGCGAACCCTGCGGTGCCCAGCACAGGCTGGGCATAAAGAAGGCGCCTAATAATAGCTTCCTGAGTGATAGCATACCATGGACCACATAGAGAGAAGCCCTAACCCTGCACTGGGCTGCTGCAGTGGAGACATTCATCTTGTTCCCTTATTCTGGAAACATCCACTGAGAACCAACCGACGGCCAGCTCCTCAGGGGCTCTAGGAGTAGCGCTCACGCCTGCCACGTTGGCTTCAGGGTGTTGGCAAAGGTGCTGTTGGGCTCATGGATAGGTTCAGGCAGGACTCAAAGGGTGTGCTCTCTGTTTTGAGGGAAGCTGTGGGTGGGTGGTGGGGCTGATGCTGGCCAGGCTGCTCTTGTGTGGGCACAGGAGCTGTGAGGTGTTCTGATCCCTCCCTGCTCTGAGGACAGACCCTCTGACAGGCCCCCGCAGGTTACAGGCTTGGGTGTGCCCATCTTGCCACAGCCCCGCCCCGCCACCTGAAGCCTGTCGGTGCCCTTTGCTTGCAGGACACGCTGCCACCGCCACCCCACACAGAGTCAGGGCTGAGCTGCACCTCGGTCTTGGGCTACCTCGCCACAAGGCATAGCCATGTCCCTGCACTGATCACCATGATGGTGAGTCCTGGGGAGGTAGGCTGAGCATGCACGCACACACCAACAGATAATTTATAATGTTGTGTTAGTTTCAGATGTATGGCAAAGGGATTCAGTGATACACATATATATTTCAGATTATTTTCCATTACAGATTATTATAAGATATCGATTATTGTTCCTTGTGTTATATAGTATATCCTTGTTGCTTATCTGTTTTATATACAGTAGTTTGAATCTATTAATCCCAATTTATTGAATTGAATTTATTAATCCCTAATTTATCCTTCCCCTGCTTCCCTTTCCTCTTTGGTAACCATGTTTGTTTTCTATGTCTGTGAGTCTATTTCTGTCTTGTATATAGATTCACCTGTATCGTTCTTTTTAGATTCCACATATAAGTGATATTATATTATACTTGTTTTGCTTTGTCTGACTTACTTCACTTAGTATGATAATCTCTAGGTCCGTCCCTGTTGCTGCAGATGGCATTATTTCATTCTTTGCTATGGCTGAGAAATATTCCATTATACATACATGTATATATGTATATATTATATATATATGTGTGTATATATATATATATATAGAGAGAGAGAGAGAGAGAGAGAGACCTTCCCTGGTGGCTCAATGGCAAAGAATCCACCTGTAGTGCAGGAGCCACAGCAGACTTGGTTTTGATCCTCAGGTCGGCAAGATCCCTGGAGGAGGGCATGGCAACCCACTCCAGTATTCTTGCCTGGAGAATCCCATGGACAGAGAAGTCTGGGGGGCTACAGTCCACGGGGTCGTGAAGTGTCAGACACAACTGAAGTGACTAAGCACATACATATATATACACACACACCACACCTTCTTTATCCATCCATCTGTTGATGGACATTTGGGCTTCCAAGTCTTGGCTGTTGAAAACAGTGCTGCTGTGAACACTGGGGTGCATGCGTGTTTTTGAATTAGAGTTTTCATCTTTTCCAGATATATGTCCATGAGTGGGATTACAGGATCAAACGGTAGTTCTATATTTAGTTATTTAAGGAGTCTCCATATTGTTCTCCATAGTGACTGCACTAATTTACATTTCTGCCAATGTAGGAGGGTTACCTTTTCTCCACATCCTCTCTAGCATTTCTTATTTGTAGACATTTTGGTGCTGGGCATTTTGACCACTGTGAAATGATACCTCATTGTAGTTTTGATTTGCATTCTCTAATAATTAGTGATGCTGAGCATCATTTCATGTGCCTGTTGGCCATCTGCGTGCTCTTTGGAGAAATGTCTACTTAGGTCTTCTGCCCATTTTTTGATTGAGTTGTTTTTTTTTGATATTGAGCTGCATGAGCTGTGTATTTTGGAAATTTAGCCCTTGTTGGCTGCGTCACTTGCAAATATTTTCTCCCATTCTGTAGGTTGTTTTTGTTTTGTTGATGGTCTCCTTTGCTGTGCAAAAGCTTTTAAGTTTGATTAGGTCCCATTTGTTTGTTTTTGCTCTTATTTCTTTTGCCTTGGGAGACTGATCTAAGAAAATGTTGCTACGATTTATGTCTGAAAGTGTTTTGCCTGTGTTTCTTCTGGGAGTTTTATGGTGTCATGTTTTACATTTAGATCTTTAAACTGTTTTGAGTTTTTGTATACGGTGTGAGGGAGTGTTCTAATTTCATTGATTTACATGAGGCTGTCCAGCTTTCCCAACACCACTTACTGAAGGGACTGTCTTTTCTCCATCGTATATTTGTGGGTCCTGGCACTTGCAGTGAAGCTCAGAGAGCTGGAAAGCACTTGGCATACTTGATGAAAGATCCCATGCGAGCTGGGGGTGTCCTGACCGGGGCCTGAGGGCAGGAAGGGTTGGCCTGGAGGCCCATGTGTCCTTCTCAGAGAGGCTTTTTTGTGTGTGTGGTAAAATGCTTCTGCTTGTCCTTATCACTGGGATGGCCAAGCTTGTATCACCATTACAAGGGAAGGAAGCACCTCTTGTAAGGGACAAGTCTCCTGGTTATAGAGGGTCTCTGGGGAGGGCTGGGCTGTACCAGCCATCCTGTCTTGCTGGGATGTAACTCCCCACAGCGGCTCTGAGATGGGGAGTAGGGCTGGAAACCCTGAGTCCCCCACTACCCTGCTCAAAAGGGAACTTTGGCTGTTGATCAAATGCATTTATCCGAAGTTTTACATCCAAAGTGGATTTGAGAGAGGGACCATACTAATGGCTGCTGCACAGGAGAAGCCCTGCTTATCTGTCCAAATAATGGGGGCTCCTGCTGGGTGTAGGGGATGGGGCTAGATTTGGAAATGAAGTTGTATTTTTTTTTTAACATTTATCTATTTATTTAATTTTGGCTGTGCTGGGTCTTTTTTGTTGCATGCAGGCTTTCTCTAGTTGCAGCACACAGGGTCTACTCTCCTGTTGTGGAGCACCGGCTCTAGGTGACCAGGCTTCAGTGGTTGCCACGCGTGGGCTCGAGGTTGCAGCTCCCCGGCTCTAGAGCACTGGCTCAGTAGTTGTGGCATGTGGGCTTAGCTGCTCCTCGGCATGTAGGGTCTTCCCAGACCAGGGATCGAACCTGTGGCCCTGGCATTGCAAGGCAGATTCTTAACCACTGGACCACTAGGGAAGCACTGGAAATGAAGTTTTAAGAAGGCTCGGAGCCCCTGGGCCTTGAGACGTGCTCTGAGAGGAGCTGCCTCTCTGCAGGTGTGGAGCATCTGCTTCACAGGCTGGCCAGGCTGCTTGCTGCTGCTCTGGGCCTGTGTCATCTGGATGGCCCGGGACCCCTGCTGCCTGGCCCTGAGAAGTATACCCTTCCTGGTCGGCTACGCCAGCCTCCTGATCATCCTCAGTTTCATGGTGGGCCTCCATGTGTCCCGAGAGGAGCTGTTCCCTGGGGTCCCGGGCTGGCTCCTCACCAACCTGGACCTGAAACCCTACCTGCAGCCATGTCTCCACCTGGGTGCCAAGATGCGCTCTGGGGATGGGATTTAACATTACAGAAAAGACCACAGCTGAGGGCTGGGGACAGTGGGGCATGGGGGCGGAGGAGGAGGCAGGGCTGGGGGTCCACCTTGGCTCAGTGCCCGGCTCCTGGAGACCCTGTGTGCCTTTGTCTTCACTCCACAAGATGCAGGGGGAACATCATGAGCACCTCCACTCTGACCCCCATTGTCTCCGAGGGGCGGGTGATGTGAGCCCAGGGTGCACCAGGCAGTTGGGGGGACACGTTCCAGCTGGCCCCCGACTCCCCCTTCCACGGAGCTGCTGTGGCTCTTGCACCCTAGACGACAGGGCTCTGAGAGACAGAAGCCTGTTTCCAGCCCCAGCCCCTGTGGCGGGAGGGAGACCCATGGCTTGTTTTCCGGGAGATCCAGGGTGAGCCGTAAAGGAAGTGTGTGTTTCCACTGCAGAGTCTCTATGCATCCGTGTTCTGGCTGCTGCTGTGGCAGCGGGTCTCCAAGAGCCGGAGGCTGGTGGAGGAGGAGGCCTGGAGAGGGGACCCCGGGGATGTGAGCGGTGAGGACGCTGGATGGACTGGCTCCTGCCCTTTCTCAGGCCATTTATGTGCATGTTTGAAGTTAACCGTTTCCCCCAGGAATCCCAGAATCTTAGGGTTAAAGGAGCCTCCAGGCCCTTGTTTCTGGTCTGCCTTTAGCTGGTTCCTTGCTGGCTCTCCAAGGACACACAGCGAGTGGTCCCAGGTGACCTGGGTCACACCTGGAAACTCAGAGCCGGGTGCAGGGGCAGCCTGTGGTCCAGGAGGTGCCCGGCAACACAGCTTTGCTCTTCAAAAATTCAGATCTAGAACTTTCTGGCCCCAGATGGGATATGAGCCACAGCCCCTTCCTGAGCAAAGTGAGGCCCCGGATGGGAGGGGCCTTTGGGGGAGGCTTTCTGAGCCCTCATGGTTCAGAGTCCAGTGTCCCAGCCCTGGAGACACCACCTCCCCAACCTGTCTCCTGTCAGAAGGGAACGGGGAAGCACTGTGGCCAGTGTCCCAGAAATCTGAGTGCTCCCCTGCCTCTCCCCCTGCACAGGGCCCGGCAGCATCCTCAAGTCTCCTAGTCGAGTACCGGCTCTACCTTGGTGCCGCCCTGTGCTTTGCTGTCAGCTTTGCCAGCAAGGTGGTGGTATACAGGGTCGTCTACGTCCTCCTCTTCCTGTTCTGGGTGACCTGGCACCAGGTAAACCCCGGTGGGACCCCAAGCCCCCAGTCCCTGCCCTGCTTCTCTGCCCCAGGCTGCTTCCTCCTTCTGCTTTCTGACTTCTGGCCCTGCCATGTGTGGTTGCCTCGGGGCTGGCACTCTCCTCATGGAGAGGGGACCACGCAGCTCACAGGCTTCACACCCGCAGCTGCTCTGCCAAGCCTCTGACCCGGGTGCCCATTCACATTTATCAACAAGTCCACACAGCCTGCTCCACGACCAGACGCACCAAACCTGCCTCCAGATACGTGAGCGTTCCAACACATGGGTGGAGAGAGAGTGCATGGAACACGGGAGCCACAGACAGAGGAAGAGATCAATTTCCAGTACCACCTGGACTGCTCAATATACAGACAGAACTCCCAATGCCTCAGCTTTCTGGCTGTCCGGGGGCGGCAGGTTGGGCAGGGGGTTACCCTTCCCAATGCTGAGATTTGCTTTTCTGCAGGAAACTTAACTGAAGGCCTGGACCCCTGACTTCACTTTGCATGTCTTGTTAAAACTTATCTAGACCCTCATATAAGAATAAGCTTGGGGACTTCCCTGATGGTCCAGTGGTTAAGACTCCACACTCACAATGCAGGGGGGCTGGGTTCGATCCCTGGTCAGGGAACTAAATCCTGCATGCCACAACTGAAGATCCCATACCTCACAACTAAGACCCGATGCAGCCAAATAAATGTACATATATATGTGTGTGTGTATATATGTGAGTGTGTGCATATATGTGTGTGTGTATATATATATATATGAAAGTGAAAATGTTAGTTGTGCAATCATATCCAAATCTTTGCAACCCTATGGACTGTAGCCTGCCAGGCTCCTCCGTTCTTGGAATTCTCCAGGCAAGAATACTGGGGTGGGTAAATATTCCCTTCTCCAGGGGATCTTCCTGACCCAGGGACCAAACCTGGGTCTCCTGCATTGCAGGCGGATTCTTCACCATCTGAGTCACCAGGAAAGCCCATATGTGTATGTGTATGTGTATATATAAGGAATGAGCTTGGGCTCCAAGCAGCAAAGATTTCTGCTGGAAAGAACAGTTTTGCACAGGGAGCTGGTCCCGTACACTCCCCTGCAGCCCTTCTGGTCATGGCCGCCCCTGCCCTGCTCACCTCTCTAAACCTGCCTCGCCTTCATCAGGACTGTGTCTGAATTACAGATACACCATAATTCCTGGAGAAGGAGCTCCAAGTGCTTCTGGATGGTCATGGTCTCCTAATCCATGGTGGTCCTTTCCGCTGTCTACACTTTCCAGTTTCAAGCTGTTTCTGAATTTTTCAGTGAAACCCTAGGACTGTCTGAAGAGGGGTAAGAATGCCTTAGGCCCTGGGCTGATGAATGGGGAGGGGGCTTTTCTAGTTGGTTCTGTGCTCCCTGGGCATCTCTGTAAAGCTCCCGAGCCCCTCCAGGTCTGGGGAGACGCCTCTGGCAGCTCCAAGTTTCAAGATCAGAGCCCAGGAAGAGGAGCCCCTGGAGATTTTGCTGCCAGGTCCCTCCTGTTCTATCGGGGTCTCAGGACCCATGGACTTGAAACCCCAGCGTGTTCCCACCTTGGGCTCTCACCAGACTCAGGCAAACCCCGGCCTCAGCTCGCAGCCTGAGTTTTAGCTGTGAGTCTCTTTATGCGGAGAGCACACATGCCAGAGGTTCCCGCAAGGGCCCTGGGCTTCTCCAGGTCATGTGAGCCCACCTTTCACAGAACTGTGGCCCAGAGCCGGATTCTAGGGCTAGCGCCCTGTTTTCTCCCTACTGAATCCCCTCAGGGTGCATCTTAGAGTGGGTGTGGGGAAGGTGGCTGCCGTGACTGAAACTTGATGACCCCAGCATCCTGTTTCCTGGTGTGGCAAGTGAGTTCTTTGTCCACAGCGCCTCCTCTCGGTCATAAATGCAACCAACGTCTGGGAAGCATTTCCTGACCAATTTTGTCCCAGGGCGCTGGGAAGTCTCCTTCCTAGATCGGACAAAGATTCTGTGGATAGGCCACGCGATGTTTTCATTTTAAGATTCACGGCCCCTGCTGACAATCTAAAATTCTCTGGATTACCTGTCTCACATATCTATCGTAATCCAGAAGTTTTGTCCTACTGCTTCTCCCCATACCCAGAGTCGCACTATTACAATTATTTCGTGTGGGGTTAGCGAGTTCTTTGTCCACAGCGCCTCCTCTCGGTCATAAACGCAACCAACGTCTGGGAGGCATTTCAGGACCAGTTTTGTCCCAGGGCCCTGGGAAGTCTCCTTCCTAGATCAGACAACGATTCTGTGGATAGCCCAACTGCCTCAGGACTTTAGCCATCATTAACTCTCCTGGGAGACAGTGAAGGACAGGGGAGCCTGGCGTGCTGCAGTCCATGGGGTTGCAAAGAGTTGGACACTACTTAGTGGACCGAACAACAACAAGGCTCCAGGACCCCTCACAATCAAATATCACTTGCTTATCCAGACCCTGCTTATTTAACTTATACACAGAGTACATCATGTGAAATGCCGGGCTGGATGAAGCACAAGCTGGAATCAAGATTGCCAGGAGAAATATTAATAACCTCAGATACACAGATGATACCACCCTTATAGCAGAAAGCGAAGAAAAACTAAAGAGCCTCTTGATGAAAGTGAAAGAGGAGAGTGAACATGTTGGCTTAAAACTCAACATTCAGAAAACTAAGATCATGGCATCCAGTCCCATCACTTCATGGCAAATATATGGAGAAACAATGGAAACGGTGAGAGACTTTATTTTGGAGGGAGCTCCAAAATCACTGCAGATGGTGACAGCAGCCATGAAATTAAAAGATAATTGCTCTTTGGAAGAAAAGCTATGACCAACCTAGACAGCATATTAAAAAGCAGACATTACTTTGCCAAGAAAGGTCCGTCTAGTCGAAGTTACAGTTTCTCCAGTAGTCATGTATGGATGTGAGAGTTGGACCATTACGAAAGCTGAGTGCAGAAGTGATGCTTTTGAACTGTAATGTTGGAGAAGACTCTTGAGAGTCCCTTGGACTGCAAGGAGATCAAACCAGTCAATCCTTTAGGAAATCAGTCCTGAATATTCACTGAAGGACTGATGCTGAAGCTGAAGCGCCAATACTTTGGCCATCCTTATGTGAAGAACTGACTCATTGGAAAAACCCCCGATGTTCAGAAAGATTGAAGGCAGGAGGAGAAGGGGATGACAGAGGATGAGATGGTTGGATGGCATTATCGACTCAATGGACATGACTTTGAGCAAGCTCCAGGAGTTGCTGATGGACAGGGAAGCCTGGCGTGCTGTGGTTCATGGGGTCACAAAGAGTTGGACGCGACTGAGCGACTGAACTGAATTGATCAAGACAAAGTGCAGTGGAGGGACTTTGCTGGTGGTCCAGTGGCTAAGCCTCCACACTCCCCATGTACGAAGTCTGAGTTCGATCCCTGGTCAGGGAACCAGATCCCACATGGCACAAATAAGATCCTGCGTGCCACAGTTAAGACCCAGTGCAGACAAGTAAATCAATAGAAAGAAGTAGAAAGAGTTAGTCTCTCAGTTATGTCCAACTCTTTGCAATCCCATGGACTATATAGCTCACGAGGCTCCTCTGTCCATGGAATTCTCCAGGCAAGAATACAGGAGTGGGTAGCCATTCCTTCTCCAGGGGATCTTCCTGACCTAGGGATCAAACCTAGGTCTATTGCATTGCAGGCAGATTCTTTACTGTCTGAGTCACTAGGGAAGCCTCCCAAGTAAATAAATATGTCTTTTAAAAGAGAGAAAGGGCAGGCGGGCCCCTCAAGGAAGGCAGGACCCAGGGAACAGCAGCCTCTCGACCTTGATCCGTTCCAAGCTCCGAGACCTGGGCCTGCAGCGGTTCCATGCGGCCATGCTGTTTGCTGAGCTCCTGTTGCCCACTGCGCTCCTGCTGGCAGGCATCCTCCAGTGTCGTTACCGTAATGAAGACCTCAGGAAGACCACTGGCCTGCGTAATAGCCCCATTACATGGAAGGGCTCGTCTGACAGGTACCACTGTCCCGGGGCAGCCTTTGGAGATTTTGCTAATGGCAGGCTCAGAGTCAGGCCTGTGCACTGAATCAACCATCTGTAGGTGTTCTGTAGACATTGGTGGGGAAAGTTAGACCCTGTGTGTCTCTGGAGGGTCTACGGACCAGGCCAGGGGCTTCTGGGCGGGAATGTGCACTTGGCTTTTGCTGCGACTCTCTGGGTCAGCGCTGTCTGCCTGTCGGATGGTCTGTGGGCCTGAGGGTCTGTTTTATTTTCGTTTTTACTGTTTTGGCCTCTAACTAAATTAAGACATTGGCTGTGAAACTTGGCTTTTAAAGACTTTCTAAAATTTGAGTCACTAATAGGATAGGATAGTTTGCAGAATTCTTATTTTAGAAGGCGGTGCGTCACCAGAGCAATTTGCTTCTTACTCAAAAGTTAGGCGGGAGGCTGTGGCCTTCTCAAGCCTCAAGACCTGCATCTGTTTTTTGGATCAAACTTTGCCACGCTCCTAACATGTTTTGTGAAAAAGTACACAAAATACCACGGCTTGATTCTTTTTCTCCCCAGGGGTTGTCAAATACTCTTTTTTGTCAACATCGTGCGGTTTGATTTTGGTTTTTACTCGGCTTTGTTTGTATCCAAGGTGGGATGTGAAAGCTTTAGAGAAAAGGAAGGGTGCTGGGAGCCAGTTGGTCCCTGGGTGAGGTTGGGAGGCCCTGCCTGTGAGCAGGGTGCTCTTTCCTCCACTGCACCCTGCCCTCCATCCCCGAAATTATGTGTAATTCGGAAAGGATGCCTGCTGTGGAGAGAGAACACTTGGGGAGAAAAGTTCTCTTTTGAGGCTCCCAGGCCTCCCTGGGTCAACTGGGATGGTGTGAAGGGGTGAGGGTTTTCAGAGGTGGCTGATGATGTTTGGGGACCGGGTTGCCATGGCAACATAATACGAGCTCCAGCCCCCGCTGTACTTCCAACCTAAGCACCCTGTGATCTGTCTCCCCCGGCAACAGGAAGGAAACCGACGTGCATCTCCCACCAGACGTGTGAGTGCCTCTCTTTAAAATTCCTCCTGCAAGGCGTGCCCTCCCCAGGGAACATGCCCTGCGTCAGGTGCACCAGACGAGCTGCCCCTGGCTCAGCTGCCCTGTTCCCTGAGCATTCAGGTGTTGATCTCATTCTTTACAAAAATTCCAGCAGAGAATCAATGCCCATCCCTAGGGGACTGACTAAGCAAATGACGGTGTGTCTCAGAATCTAGGATGCTCTGAGAGGAGAAGGAGGAGGAGGAGGAGGAGGAGGAGGAGGAGGAGGAGGCAGCCCCATGTGTGCTGATCTGGAGTGAGACTGAAGCTAGATGACCAAGTGGCAAAAGCAAGGGGCAGAACACTGTGTATAGAATGTGCCCCCATTTGTCCAAGGAGAAGATATCTGCACACACAGGCCTATATGAATATGTGAAGTACGCGTCTTTTGAAGAATGCACGAGAGATCTGTCATGGTGCTTGCCTTGGGGAGGGAGACAGAGGTGTGAAGGAGAGTTGCTTTCACTGTGTACCCTTTGTGCCCTTTGAATTACTTTTTTAAACTACTGACTCAATAAACATGAATCTGAGCAAACTCCAGGAGGGAAGCCTAGCGTGCTGCAGTCCATGGGGTCGCAAAGAGTCAGACACAACTTAACAACTAAGCAACAATGGTGCTTTGTCCAGTCAATATAACAAATGAGTAAATGCATAAAAGTTTATTAGAGTTTGCTGTTTAAATAACTCCAATAAGAAAGGAATACTTTTATAAATAGAGCTCTCTCTGTGTATCTCTTTCAGGCTTAAGGTTATACCTGGGAAACTTCAGAAGAGGTAAGAACTAAAGAGTCAGAGAAAAATGCACTCTTTTCCAGAAATTGATTTCTGGAGTCAGTTGTGCCCCGAGCAAAGCATAAATGTGATTCCTGATGGTGCAGGTCAAACACAACTTTCCCCTTATGGTCAAGTCCTTGATTCTATTCCCTACCCGTGTCTGCTCGTGGCATGGACCCATTGCGCTTATGGGCTTTGATAACACAGGCTAATAAGTTGGTACCCAGTCCCCCTGCTTGAAAGTCCCTCAGTTCTCTGCCTTTGGTTTTCAGATTACGACACAGTGGGGAAGAGGAGGCCACTCAGAACTGTGCCGACAAGGCCAGCACTTCCAAGTGGAAGGCAGAGGAGTCTGGAAGGCTGGGGAGGAAGGTGCCAGCAGGTGGGAGATGCCGCTTTCCCCTAGAAGCCCTGCATGACGCTGCCCGGGGGCTCCTCTCCAGAGCTGCCAAGAATTCTGGGCACCCAGGCAAACGGTTGATTCATTAAAACAAAAAAAATAATCCACCCAGATTGTTGACCTGGTTCCCTGATGCAACATGGTCTCAGCATACTGTCTTCACATTTTATTTTGGGGGCAGGCCAAGTGTCCCAGGTGTGAGGGGGCTGGGATATCATGGCCCTGCGCCATCTGCCTGTTTCCTCCTACCCACGTTCATTCCCATGCCCGATGGGGAGCCCATTCGCATCAGTTGGTCCTGCAGATTCTGACAGCAGCTGGGCAGACGGCTGACATTTTATTTTCAATTAAGACACAGTATTTGAGTTACAAGCGACTGAGGTTCCCAGGGTCTGTTTTGCTTACCTGGGGAGCCACTGCTTACAAGGAATTGGGGGCCATGCTTGTTGTTGATTCCGCTTGTGGTTTGGACAGAAACAAGAAACGAATGGGAGGGCATTTAGCATGGCGCCTGACATATTCTGAGCGCTCAACACATGCTGGTGTCTTTCATTTTGTCAAAGTACACACTTAAACACCCCTTGGGAAGTTTGTTTTTTATTCATTCATGCTCCATGGCTCTGAGCATTTGGTATGGGGATGGCGGTGGGTGGGGGGGTGCTTTGTGTGCCAGACAAGGTGCTGAGCATTGAAGGGACAGAGGGAAATAATTGGTGCCCCTCCCCTTAAGGAACTCACAGCCTGAAGCCCAGTCAGCAAACTGTGGCCCCAGGGCCAAATCTGACCCTCCTGACTTTGCAGATAAGGCCACACCCATCTACATATGGCCTGTAGGTGCTTTAGTGCTGCAAGAGTATGTGGCCCAGACACTATGACCTGAGTCTGAAATATTTACGATGTGGGGTTTCCCAGGTAGCTCAGTGGTAAAGAATTCACCTGCCAATGCAGGAGCCACAGGAGGAGGAGATGGCAACGTATTCCACTATTCTTGCCTGGGAAGTCCCATGGACAGAGATGCCTGGTTGGCTACATCCTATGGAGTCGCAAAGAGTCAGACATGACTGAGCACACACGTGCATTGATCTTTGTAGAAACAGCCCTAGTGTAGAGGGGAAACAGGAGTGTTTACCAGCCCCTGGGATGTGGACAGAGGGCCATGCAGGCAGCTCCAGCAGCAGAGAGGAGGGAAGCCAGAGTGGGGACGAAGGGCCTGATCACAGGCACTCAGTGTTATTGGAAAACAGCTTTCTTTAGAAAAAAAAGCACTGTCTTCCTAGTTTTCTCTGCTTTGTTCTGGTTTCCTTCGAGATGCAGACTTCTTCCCATTGTTTTCAACAACAAAGCCAGACCCCACGGCATCACCAGGGACATCTGGTCAAAGCCTTTCTCTTCCCCCAGAGGAGGAAACGAGTGATCTGGACTTGGCAGTTGACAAGCTGACTGCTGGCTTTCAGAAGTTTCTAGAAAATGGTGAATGGGACTCAAGCATTCTTGTGTGCTGGAAACACATAGCATTAAGCTTGTAGCCCCCGTGGTTGTCTGGCTCACCCTGCAGGAGGTCGGTGGTTTTCAGGAGGACCACTGCCCTCAGGTTCTAAGACCCTTCTGTTTCTTCTGCATGGTGTTGACCTCTTATGGAAGGTCCAGTTGGTGTATTTTTAACTCCCATTTCCCCCTAATTTGAGCTGCTCCGATCACAGGCAGGGAATAAGAGCCAAGCCAAGGTGCTCACAGACTTCAATACTTTCCTTGTAGGTTTCCTTGATGAACTCTGTGTTTTACATCCTCTGGGTGTTGTCCCTGCCCTATTCCACATCACGTCCCTTCGCATCCCGTGTTTCCGCAGTCTGGGCGTGTGTGATAGTGGTCTGCAAAGTGATGTACCAACTGAAGTGGGTCGTACCCTCCGCCTGTGCTTCAAACTGCACACAGGTGAGCTCTGTTGGAGCCAGAGCTTCTTCCTGGCCAGACAGGAGGGCTCCAGGCAATGGCAGGGACTGAATTCTCACCTCTCCAGCATCTGCCTTCCTCTCTCTAAGGACAGTTATCAGAGGAACCATCAAAACACAATGTTGTTGTGTCTGGGAAAAGCCAGCTAGTGCAATCTCGGCCATCTCAAGGAGACAGTTGAGGCCCATTTGGGAAGGTTGTGAATGACTCACCTAAGAGCCATACTATGTCCATTTAATCATTCAACACACACTGATAGCAAGCCTGCTCTGCACCAGGCGCTGTGCTGGGGGCGAGTGCTCGGGAGATGCTGCAGATGAGATTCCAAGGGGACAGATGAACACGTGCAAGGACATAGACACCCTGGGGCTGGAGGTGGTGGGAGGAGGGTGGAAAGGACACTGCTAAGTCTGGGAAGGGGGTGCGGCAGGCACAGCGAGGGGACCGGGCAGGTAGGAGAGCCCCCACCACCACCCCGTGCCCAGCCTATGGACAGTGCGTCAAGAGGTAAGGTAAGAAGCCACCTGCCTGGTGGCCAGGACCTCTGGGCCCAGAGGGAGCTGATGCCCAGCCACCCTTCTGTATTTGGGGAGTGTGAGGGGGGAAGCCCAGTGGAGGTGCCAGAAGGGCTGTCTGGTCCATCTGGCTCTTTTACAGATGGGGAAACTGAGGCACAGGGCCTTGCTTGGGGTCTTTCAGCTGAAGTCCTTCCCAGGCAGCCCTGTAGCTGAGTTGCTTCTGGGGTCCACATACCCCGTGCCCCGTCATTGTTTCTGCATCCCCCTGAGGTGTGGCAAGCAAACAGAACACGCCCACCAGCCCCGCTCGCCAGAGGACTGATGGTCTTACTACAGCCTGTGGACCCGGCAGAGTGGCTCGGAGCATCAAGGAAGTGTGATGGCAGAGCACTGCCTTGTCTGAAGGTAGGGATGACATCACGCCCGTGATTAGCGGGAGCAGACAAACGGGGATGTCAGGGCAGCGTGAACCTCCGGGGTCTGAGTGCCAGGGAGGACGGGACAAGATGGAGAAGCTGGCCAGGCCAGGCATGCAGTGGGCACCCTCTCCATAAACTTAGCGTCCCCTTCCTTCCCAGGGAACATTACATTAAGTAATTGCTTTGGTGGCCAAGTTATATATTACCGCAATGAACCTGGCTCCGACTTATCATTCTCTTTTACTGTTTTGCCTAGAGAGGTTTCCGTGGCGGCTTGGAAAGCCAGGAATGAATAAGGACAGAGGTGACATTAAAGGCAGGCTGTTAGCAGAAGTGAAAATTAAACAACTCAGCCAAAATCGAAGTCTGGTCGCGCCTTGCCTGTGTAGGTGGGGAGATTAATTGCTCCCCTTCTGGGGCCTCTTCCAATGTGCTGGGAGTTTGCAAGGGATTCGCTTGTGATCCTCACTCTTTCAGCTCAGCCTTGTGACTGGGGGGCCCTACTTCCAATGACTCTGAGGCTCAGAGAGGCTGAAGCACTTGTCTGTGGTCACACAGAGCAGTAACAGCGTGGCAGGAATGAGAGCCAGCTCAGGGTCACCTGCTGGCTGGAACAGGCCATCCTGCAGGGTCACACCTGAGAAGCAGGAAGTGGGGGTGTCCCCCCAAAGCAGTAGGAGACCAGGTAGCAACTGCAGGAGCATGGAGGGAGGTGGACACATATGCCCCCTCTCTCCGGCTGGTCCAGGGTTCCCAGGCCTCAGTCTAGAACAAAGAGGACTTAGGTAGCGAATGAAAGCAGGTTGCTGTCCAAGCAGGTGGGGACCCAAAGTGCTGGAATGTCTCTAGTCAGAAGTTGGGGTGCTGATGGTAACCAGCTGAGCCTGGGGCCCTGTCCCTGGCATCCTCCCAGGACAACCCTGCTTCTGCTTCTGGGTTCTGCCCCTTGCCCTCCACCAAGGGCACTTCTCAGAGGAGGCCTGGGATCCAGAGGGCTCGGGTCACCCCTCTAGCTCCCCAGAAGGAGGAAGCCATGTTGGTCCAGCTCTAGAGCTTGTTCCCAGAAGGAGACCATGGGCGAGGGACGCCATGACCTGGCTGCACTCCACGTGGCAGGGGAGGGCACCCTTGGTCCTCAAAGAGGAAGGCGTGGCATTAAGTGCACAGTGTTAGGAAGGCAGGGAAGAGCAGAACTGGTTTATTTTAACAAGCTACCCGAGAAGATTGACAACAAGGCTCTGCTGTCCTCCGAGTCACCGCAGGCAGCCCCCCCTGACCTCATCCATTTCCTGGGAACGCGGGGAGCAGAGGTTCATTGTCAGACACTTTATTTTAAGACGTGTCAGCCTCTGCTGGTTACCACGCAACTCCAGACATTGCCCCCAGAAGCTCCTGGAAAAGGACCAGCCAGCCGTCCAAGCCGTCAAACAGAAGTCCTATTTAGTCCGCATCTCCTAATTTGCACTGGGGTCTCCGCACAGCCACGGGAGGCTGCTTGGAACAGAGAATCTCTATGAAGGGCATGAAAGGCGGCGAGGAGGCCGGCCACATCTGCATAGGAACCGGGACGCACTCGGACCGTCTGGGGCTCCGAACAGACCTCTCTCTTCATCTGGAATAATTGGTCAGTCTCTCGCAAGTGGCCTCGTGTTACAGCACACAGGGCATACTTATGGATAAATATGATCTAATAAGGTAATCCTTTTCACTTCCGTGTCACATGATCGATAGGGAAAATACAGCATATTTATAACCAACAATTAGGCTTTCACTGCATCTTCCCCCCATCGCTCATCAACAAACACCCTCTTATAAACCCCGCATCTGAGTGGTTCTTCCTCCATCCATCAAGTCATCCTGGGTGCAGGAAAGATTCCTTAGAATGGCCATTGCATTGAAAAAAAAAAAAAAAAAGATGCAGCCGGCTAAGGAAGATCTTTAAATTCGCACCTCATGCCACAAGATGAATTTCAGCACAAACCAGCAGCGTTGTGAAGAGCCGGCAGCTACGAGAGGGAGTCGTCCTTGGAAGCGGGTGTTGGTGTACACCTTGTGTTATAAAGTAACACAATCAACCAAAGTAAATGAACTCATTATGATTGGCTTTTTATTCCCAGCTTGTCAAGAATCATAACTGTATGAAGCTTTCTCCACCTCGATCAATTGGAAAATCAATACCTCTGTATTTGCAGAGAGCATCTTTGATGGGGAGAAATGAGAGGAAATGTTTGAGAGACAGGGAGGGGATGTTATCTACTCCTTCTGACAGGTTGAGTGAAGAAGCAGGCCCCCCTCCCTTCATAAGAGTTGGTGCTGAAACCAGCATTTTCTGTTGGGAGTGGGCAGCCTGGCAGGCTGATGACCCAAACCATAGTGCTGCTGGAGAATGGCAGGTGGGGGGTCTGGGTGTCCAGCGAAGTGGTCTGCCTAGTGGGCAGCCCCGGGAAACTGGGCTTCTGCCCCAGACGGCGCTGATGTGGGTTTTCTGTGCTTGGCAAAATCAGCTGGCTGTCCTGGCTCTGACGACTCTGGAGGTGACAGTGAGCCAATGCCAGAGCGTCCACCGACTTCGGGAAGGACTGCTGGGGCACCTCGCCAGTGCCACCTCGGACACCATCACCCGGGCGCACCTGGACCACGGGCTGCTGAGCGCCTTGTAGTATTTCGTCCACTTGGGATTTTACAAGTTTGGGCTTGAGGTGACCTCTCTGCTTTTGCTTCCATTTATCAATACCTTGTTTTTTATTTCTTTAAACAAGAGAAACATCTGGCATATACAAAAGTAGAGAGAGCCATATCATCAGCTGCCATGCATCCTTCAGCATCTTTAGCAATGATCAACTCGCGGCTCACCTGTACCCTTCTGTTCCCTCTCCGGGATGTGTGTGTGTCTTAGCCACTCAGTTGTGTCCAACTCTTTGCAACCCCATGAACGATAGCCCGCCAAGCTCATTTGTCTGTGGGATTTCTCAGGCTAGAATACTGGAGTGGGTAGTCATTTCCTTCTCCAGGGGATCTTGCCGACCTAGGGATCTATCCCAGGTCTCCTGCATTATAGGTGTTCTTTACCAGCTGAGCCACCAGGGAAGCCTCTGCTGGGACCCAGGCATTATTTTGAAGTAAAGGCCATACTTCATGAATACTTCCGTGTTTATCTCTCAAAGATGCAAAGTCTCCAAAATAGAAAAACAAGACCGTTACCCGCCCATGAAAAATGAACCATTTCTCAAAATCAAACATTAAATCTGTGTCCAGATTTTCCGTATTGGCTCATAACTTGAAAATTTGTCCCAGTCAGGATCCAAATAGACTCCACACACTTGGTTGATACATCCTTTGAGCTCTTCACTTAGAGATTGTCTTTCTATCCCTGCAATTTGTGTAATCAAGGAAATTGATCAAAGGCTGTGGGGTTTTTCATTGTCTGGACTTTGCTGATTGCGTCCCCATGGTTTCCTGTGAGATGGGGGTGTTCTGGGTCCATCATGAGCTCCTTGTTCCTTAACTAAAGACTTCTATGAAGACAGACATCCTCTCCCCAACTATTCGATTTTCCTGAGATACAGTTCTTTTTTTTTTTTTTAAGTCGATAACAATGCTTAAATTTTTCAAATGTGGGAGTTGGTTTTGTAGGACCCTTCCAAGAAGCCCAATGAGTTTCCAGCATTTTAATCCATTTACTCTTGTCCCAATACTGCTCAGATTGCCCCATCTCTGGCCAGTGGGAATGTCCCACTTTCACGACCAGGGGTCTTTATAAGGGGCCCTGCCCTCTGCCTTGCTGTCTTGTTAAATCTCTGACCCACCGAGGGCCCTGTGGAGCCACAGTGCTGACCACTGACTGTCCCTCAGTCTCCATAGCTCCTCGCAGTTGAGACTCTGCTCTTTTTTCTTTCTGGACCATCTTGAACAAACTCATCTTGTGATTTATCCAATTTGCTAATGCATCAAATGATTGTGATGAGTTTCTGGGCTTAGGGGGTGCTTTGTAAAAGCAATAAAGTGAAAACAAATAAATGAGCCCAGCTCCCCACCATCCCCAAATCTCAACCGCCATCTCATCCTGGAGCATTGCGGGGAGACAGCCCTTCCTGCCCCAGCTGTTAGCTTGTTCCTGGCCTTATCTGCATCTCTCGCCCTGCATTCCAGCTGTGTTTCATAGCCGCCCTCCACACCGTGGGGCAGCGCATGGATTTCTACGCCCTCATCCACCTCATCCGGCTGGTTTATCTGCTGAATCTTTGGTGGAGAAAAGCCATCACTGAGGTTTGGCCCAGATACTGTGGTTTCCTCGTCAGTCTGACCATCTTCCAGTATTTTCTGTGTCTGGGGCTGTCTCCTGCACTCTCCAAAGGTAAACCAACCTGCCTGCCACAGGACTCTTCCGTGGAAACACTGAGTCTTGGCAAATGCTGACTTTGCCCTGGACGTATCAGGACCTCAGGTGGAGGAACTAGGGCTCTGTGCCTTTTGTAGGGAGATTGCTTCACTGCGGAATCATGCGGCCTTGGAGATGGTTTGGCCCAATATCTGGGCCATGTGGTTCTAGAGGATCAATAGCCACCATGATGTGGTCCCAGCACAGTCAGACCCACCAAGCTAACCCAGAGTTGCCATGAGAGGAAGGGTTTGTCCAACTCTGCCCAAAAAAGCAAATTAAAATGAAAAGAGCAGGAAACAGGAGGAATGATGCCCTTCCATCTCGTACACCCTTCACTTCTCCTCGCTCTTCCCCACAGCAGTCCTGTCAGGTCATGCCAGTCAGACGTCTGCATCCCCACTGAACAGATGAGGGAGCTAGGCTGGGTGGGAAGGGAGTGCCAGCTGCTGTCACCTCTTCACGGGGGAAAATGGCTCTTGGGGGCCCAGGACCAAGGAGAACCATGTTTGTGGACTTTGGCCTGGGTCCTCTTTCCTGTCCCCATACAGTAAAGAGTCAAAAACCTTGTCCTGAGTTGAATTGACAGTCTTTGCTCTTCTTGGATACTGTTTTCTTGGCTCACACAAGTGTTGGCTGTTAGTGACCCTCCCTAAGGACATGTCCATTGTCTCCCTCCTATTCTCCCTGCAGAGCTCCCTTCTCCCCTCTCCCTCTCCACCCTCCCTCTCCCCTCCCCCTTCTTTTCCTGCTCCTCCTCGACTCTTCCCAACACAAGATTCTTCTTCCTTACGTCCTCTCTTCTCCTGTCTCTTCCTCTTGCCCTCACTCTCCGCCCTCCCCCTCTTTTTCTCTGTCTGGTTCCCCACTACGCTCCCTGTTCCTTACCTTCCCATCTTTGCACAGTCTCAGCACCCTCCCTCCTGCCTTTGCCCCCCTTTTGTCCTAGATCAAGGCTGAAGATTTTAGCCTAATCACACCTTCCCCTCACCCCATAGCCTTGCTCAGCCCTTGCCTCTCAATCCTCAGCAGGACTTGGTAGTCCACCCGGGTCTGCCCCCTGCAGATGGAGCCTGAGTGGGCAGCTGTCTACAGGTAGGACCCCCAGCACCACGAGGTAGACCGCTTTGGGGTCCCCAAGCAAGTCAGCCAGTGTGGGTCAGAGGTTGAAGCAGTTTCTAGCATCCTCTGAACTTAAAGTCCTTCTCTTGACCCAAAATCATATCCGGCACCTTAGTCATTCCATATAATTTGAAAGAAGCATTCCTAGAACACAGACTTGATGATCTTTAGAAAAATAACAAAGATGAAAAGGCAGTTCCTCCTGCCTTTACAGATTACCCGTGGAGAACCACAAGTACAGAAATACATTCAGATCTCATTAGGTGGTTCTATCTCCCCGATTCTGCCAAGAAGCCAGATGCCAATCTGTTATTCCGTGAGTACTGAGGTGGTCTGAGTACCTGTACACTTGGGCAGGTGCTGGAGAACCTGGGACAACCTTCCTTCCAATATTTCTCCATTTCATCTTCGTGTAATCACCCAGACAGTACTCAGAGAAGAAATATAGTTACCAGGTTCCAAGGTCTCAATCTAATTAAAAAATGCTTGCATTGGAGAGAATTTTAATTCATAAGCATTGTTCTGATGGGGCTGAGGGTGGGGAAGGACTTTTCAATAGATGATTTAAAATCCAGAGATTCAATTAGACCCTAAATACAAAGCGGATGGCTGATTTGCAAATCAGATTTCCAGGGGTTGCCTCAAAGAAAGTCCTTCCAAAACATGGATGTTGTCAGCTCCTACCCATCCCTAACACCCCCTTCTCCTCTTTCTCGGGAGTTATTTCCTCAGGTCACCACTGACTCGATTTTTGCATTGCAGCTTAATTTTACCTGTTGTAGGATTTCATCTGAATGGAATTGTGTGCAATCTGCTTTTTTGTGTCTGGCTACCTTTACTCACCATAGTATATTTTAGACCCATCCATTTTTCAGCATGTTCCAGTAAATCATTCTTTCTTATGGCTGAATAGCATCCCTTGTATGAATATTCCACATCTGGGTTACCCATGAGGAGCTGAAGAGCATCACCTGGTTGTCTCCAGCTCAGAGCTAATATAAATAAGTTTTTTGAGAACATTCCTGCACATGATTTCTGTGGACATATGTCTTATTTCTCTGGATAAATATTTAGGGGTTGGATCACTGGATCATGGGAGAAATGCATATTATTGGTTTAAGAAATGTCAAGTAGTTTTCCAAAGTAGTTGTACCACCGTCTATGAATTTCTGAGTGCCCCACTCCTAGAAACATACCATAAGTTGACTGGGCCCTGTGCTATCCACTCACTCTCGCATTCAAAATTATTTACTGAGCACCTATTATGTGCCAATGGCAACCCACTCCAGTACTCTTGACTGAAAAATCCCATGGATGGAGGGGC
The DNA here is from genome assembly GCF_055505025.1 of Bos grunniens. NCBI lineage: Eukaryota > Metazoa > Chordata > Mammalia > Artiodactyla > Bovidae > Bos > Bos grunniens. Next base: position 25,914,339 of record NC_141177.1, on the reverse strand, counting down.
CTGGTGGGCTGCAGTCCATGGGGTCGCTAAGAGTCAGGCACGACTGAGTGACTTCCCTTTCACTTTTCACTTTCATGCATTGGAGAAGGAAATGGCAACCCACTCCAGTGTTCTTGCCTGGAGAATCCCAGGGACAGAGGAGCCTAGTGGGCTGCTGTCTATGGGGTCGCACAGAGTCGGACACAACTGAAGCGACTTAGCAGCATTATGTGCCAGGCACTGTTTAAAGCTCTAGGAATTCAGCAGGAAGAAAGATCCTTGCTCTTACCCAGCAGGCACTTTTTTTTATTTTTAAGGGAATCAGTAGGGACTTCCCTGGTTGTCCCCTGGCCAAGACTCCATGCTCCCAATTCAGGACCCTGCATGCCACAACTAAGACCTGGTGCAGCCAAATAAATAAACAAATACATTTTTTTAAAAAAAGAAATTGATAAATTTATATGGACAAGCAAAGGACCTAGGATGTCCAAAACAATTACAAAAAAAGAACAAAGCTGGAATACTAATACCACATGATTTGAAGACTTTAAAGTCCATTCACCAAGACTATACTATTAGTAAAAGGCTAGACACCTAGATCAATGGAATAGATGGTTCAGAAGGGATAATCTTCTTATCAAAGGTGCTGGAACATTTTTGGATAAGTCCATATCCACTGCCCCTCCCCGATGCACAAAGAAACTCTTTATCTGTACTTCACATCATATGCAAAAATTAACTTAAAATGGATTGTGGGTCCCAATGTAAAACCCAAAACATTTATTAAAAAAAAAAAAAATAGGAGAACTTTGTGACCTTGAGTTGAAGAAAGATTTCAAAAGACACAAAATGCACGAGCCACCATAGGAAAAAATGGATAAATTGCACTACATCAAAATAAAAAATATTCTGCTCTTCAAAAGACACTGTTAAGATCATGAAAAGATAAGCCAATGACAGAGAGGAAAGATTTGCAAAACACATGTCTGATAAGGACTTGTATCCAGAACGTATAAAGCATGTCTATAGCTCAATATGAAGGAAACAATGCAATTTTTAAAACAGGCAGAAGATTTGAACAGGGACTTAATCCAAAAAAGATAAGAGAATAAGCATATTTTGAAATGATGTTCAACATCATTAGTCACTAAGGAAATTCAAATTCAAATTAAAGGGAGATTATACTAACATACTTATTAGAATGGCTAAGATCTTTAAAAACCCCAAACACGGAAAACCTGACAATACCAAGTCCTGGGAAGAATTCAGACAGGAGAAATGTTCGTGCAAAGCTAGGGGGAAGGCAGCATGACAGAGCCACTTTGGAAGATAGTTGGGCAGTTTATTTATTTATTTTTCAGCGATAACATTCAACTTTCATTCTGATCTTACTTGCTTTAATTTGTAAAAGTAATGACACTTACTTGCTATAATTTGTAAAAATAAGAAAATTATAAAGATTTCCTTCCCATTTAGGTCACCACAGAGCACTAAGCAGAGTTTCCTGAGCTATACAATAGGTTCCCATTAGTTATCTATTCTACACATGGCATCAATAGTGTATATATGTTGATCCCATTCTCCCAGTTCATCCCATCTCCCCTTTCCCCTCTTGGGGTCCCTATGTTTGTTCTCTACCTCTGTGCCTGTTTCTGCTTTGGAAATAAGATAATCTATACCATTTTTCTAGATTCCACATACACAAGTTACTATATGATATTTGTTTTTCTCTTTCTGACTTCACTCTGTGTGACCGTCTCTCTGTTCATCCACATCTCCACAAATGACCCAAGGAAATCCAAAAAAGTGGGCATGTGTGTATACATATAGCTGATTCACTTTGCTGTCCAGTAAAACTAACATTTTAAAGTAACTACAATAAAAGCCAATAAAATAATAAGCGAATAAAAAGTTAATCTGAATGAGAAAATCATAAACAGAAAAAAAATTATTGTAATTTCAGACATAATCTGCTAAAATCTTAGCATATTTCCTTCCAGTCTCTTAAAATAATTTTTATATAGTAGCGTTCAGGTCCTGTGAGCAATTTTGTATTCTAATTTTTTGCTAATAACAGCCACCACAGATAGATCACTTACCATTGACTTGTAAGCATTTACTCGTGACTTCAAAATGCCTTGTAATCATAATTGTGCTGGATCATCGAAAAAGCAAGAAAGTTCCAGAAAAACATCTATTTCTGCTTTATTGACTATGCCAAAGCCTTTGACTGTGTGCATCACAATAAACTGTGGAAAATTCTGAAAGAGATGGGAATACCAGACCACCTGACCTGCCTCTTGAGAAACCTATATGCCGGTCAGGAAGCAACAGTTAGAACTGGACATGGAACAACAGACTGGTTCCAAATAGGAAAAGGAGTATGTCAAGGCTGTATATTGTCACCCTGCTTATTTAACTTCTGTGCAGAGTACATCATGAGAAACGCTGGGCTGGAAGAAGCACAAGCTGGAATCAAGATTGCCAGGAGAAATATCAATAACCTCAGATATGCAGATGACACTACCCTTATGGCAGAAAGTGAAGAGGAACTAAAAAACCTCTTGATGAAGGTGAAAGAGGAGAGTGAAAAAGTTGGCTTAAAGCTCAACATTCAGAAAATGAAGATCATGGCATCCGGTCCCATCACTTCATGGGAAATAGATAAGGAAACAGTGGAAACAGTGTCAGACTTTATTTTTTTGGGGCTCCAAAATCACTGCAGATGGTGATTGCAGCCATGAAATTAAAAGACGCTTACTCCTTGGAAGGAAAGTTATGACCAACCTAGACAGCATATTCAAAAGCAGAGACATTACTTTGTCAACAAAAGTCCGTCTAGTCAAGGCTATGGTTTTTCCAGTGGTCATGTATAGATGTGAGAGTTGGACTGTGAAGAAAGCTGAGTGCCGAAGAATTGATGCTTTTGAACTGTGGTGTTGGAGAAGACTCTTGAGAGTCCCTGGGACTCCACGGAGATCCAACCAGTCCATTCTGAAGGAGATCAGTCCTGGGTGTTCTTTGCAAGGAATGATGCTAAAGCTGAAACTCCAGTACTTTGGCCACCTCATGCGAAGAGTTGACTCATTGGAAAAGACTCTGATGCTGGGAGGGATTGGGGGCAGGAGGAGAAGGGGACGCAGAGGATGAGATGGCTGGATGGCATCACTGACTCGATGGATGTGAGTGTGAGTGAACTGCGGGAGTTGGTGATGGACAGGGAGGCCTGGCGTGCTGCGATTCATGGGGTCGCAAAGAGTCAGACACGACTGAGCGACTGAACTGAACTGAAAGGCTACTTTATATTCCATCATTTGAATATGTCCTAATTTGCTTAATCAAAAATTACCTTGACATATAATTATTTAGACTGTTTTGACTGTTATAAGGAATGTGTGTATATATAAATATATATATACATATAAATACTGTATCTATATAGTTGAAGTATAGTTGATTTACAATAATGTGTTAGTTTCAGGTGTAAAACAAATGATTCAAATATATATACTGTATATATACACACATTTGTATATATGTTCTTTTTCTATTGAAGTGTAATTGATTTACAATGTTGTATCAATTACTGCTGTTTAACAAAGTGATTCAGTTATACATACATATACATTTTTAAAATATTCTTTTCCATTATGGTTTTTCAAAGGATATTGAATATAATTCTCTGTGCTCTACAGTAGGATCTTGTTTATCTGTTCTATATATAAAAGCTTATATCTGCTAACCCCAACCTCCTACTCCATCTATCCCCCAACCCTTCCCCCTTGGTAACCAATAAATTCCTTCTCAGAAGTTATTAAATATAGTTCCCTGTGCTATTCAGCAGGACCTTATTTTCTGGCAGGTTTCTTCTAATATTCGATGTACGTTGGCTGTGCAACCCAGCCACTGCCCTCACAGGTATTTACCCAAGTGAAATGGAAACTTAGTTCCATACAAAAACCTGCCCATGAATGTTTATAGCAGCTTTACTCATAATCACCGAAAACTGGAAACAATCCAAGTGTCTATTAACTGGTGAGTGGCTAAATTGTGGTGCATCCATACCACAAACCACCACTCAGCAGGAAAAAGGGATGACTTATTGACACGCATGACAACCCAGTGGGACTCGCAACAGTGTCGTGCCACACACAAAGGGTGACGGGCTGCCCGGTGCTGTTTGTGTGCTATTTTGGAAAAGACCAGACTATAGGGACAGAAAACAGATTGCTGTTTGCCTGGAGGTTGGGGAGATGATTGGCTACAAAGGGCACAGGGAAATTCGAGGCTGATGGAAATATTCTGTATCTTGATCAGGATGGTGGTTACAGGACTGTATTCATTTGTCAAACCTCAAAGAACTATATTCTTGAATGCAGTCTGCACCTTGATAAGCCTGACATTGCAAAAGACCCTAGGCTCGTGGATGTTCCCATCGCATTGGCATGGCCATGAGTCTCTGAGGGTCTCCTACTCACTCCATTTTTCTCTTTGTCTGTTTTCTGTGTTTCCTTCTATTTTAAGATGACCTGTGGAAGGCACTTTTGTGTCTGTTAAATGACATCATCTTTCCTTTTCACTGGCCTCTTCAATCTTCCAGCTCCTATCTGGACATGGTCAAGGTTGCTGTTTTTTGCTATCACTTCTGGTTTGTGCTTTGCCTGGTGTTTCTTGTGGGAACAACACGGATCCACGTCCTGAGTGTCAGGTACCTGGTGGCCTTTGGATATTTCATGCTGCAAGGGAGCCATCTCCTCCTGCAGCCGGCAAAGACCATCCTCCAGTCGTGGGACTGCCTGGTCGCCTACTCGGCGCTGGTGGTTGCTGTGAAGACTTTCCTGTCGGTATGGGATAGTCCTTCTCTCAAGGCTGCTCTTTGTTTTCCTAGCCTGACTGTCTTAATACCCTAAAAAAAGGTACTGCCAAAACCAACAGTCATCTTAAAAGGCCTTTTTCAAAGATATGTTTACCAAAGGTGGAAAGAGGTAAAACGATCCGCCGTGTGTCACGCACGATGCCGCCCGTGCTTCGGGGAGTAGCTTTTGATGTTGAAGAGCTCTGAACCCAAGGAAATCAAGAGGGGAAGGGGAGGACGTGCAACAGAAAACATGCTTTATGGTCTAGTTAATCACCTTAGACGATGCTCCAGAGAACCCGTGTTCATTGCGCGGGACCACGCTCACATATCAAAGGGAGAAGTGGAATAACACAGAACCGCGTAGATTAATGCAGCAGTTTGAGGGCTAGGAAAGTCACAGGTCTGAAACTGGAAGGGGCTTCCCTCCCTGCCCCCATCTTGGGTTGGTAGAACTTAAGGCTTCCACACGAGAGATGCAGACAGAGAAGTACCAGAAGAGGCCAGTCCAGTACCACCCCCTGGGCTAGCTGACCCTGGGAGCCCTGTCTCCAGACCCAGTGCTGGTTGTTTGTCTGACTTGCCATGCTTCGGGCACAACTCGCAACCCAGGGACACATTAGGACTTTGCTCAGCAGGATGCAGTCATTCTTTGGAGGTCTACAAGCCTCAGGTCATCCTGAAGAATATTGGTCCTCATTGGCTTGAAAAGTTCCAAGTGACTGCCTATCAAACAAACCAGCTTTTACTGGAATGGTGACAATCATCACCTCAATTTATCTTATTGCATCTCCATGGGTGGGGATACCACCGTGTCCTTTCCTGTCATACATCTTAGGACTTCATCCTTCTAATGGCTCGTAGGTCTTCCTTATAAAATCACAGGTTGTAAGAGTGGGAAGGAGTCTGCAGAGATGACATGGTGACTTTGCAGATGAGAACATGGGGAATCAGGGGCGAGAAGGACAGTGATCCACTTGGGGCCACACCGTCGCTCATGGCCACTGGACTGCTGTTGCTGGTCCATCGACATGGAAGAAGCTTCCATGGCCTCTGGGTTAACCCCTCCTTGTGTTCTTGGGAAGAAGCATGATTAGACCTCCCAGGGTGGATGGCCAAATGCTGCTCTTCTCGGGGACCAGCGCATTGGATGTTACAACTAGGGAGACAAATGGTAGATGACACTGAACAGCAAATGCACGCTGGGAATGGAGCAGGCAGCTTGTCTTTCCTCGTCTCTTGCAGGTTGGTGCATGTATGTACCTGGAGGCCTTACTCAAAACGCACTGCTGGCTGGTCCACACTTTTGGCCTGTCCTGCACAGTCCCAGGTTACCAGCTAGGTAAGTGCCGCCAACCCCCTGCTGCCCCCAGTTCAGCACAGCCCATGTAGAGCCCACGTGTGTCACGAGAATAGGAAGATGGAAGGGACAGAAGAGTGGAGCGAACTGCACAATAGCCACCCACCCCCGCCCGAGATCTACAGCACCTTCTGCCATCTTTGCCCCATCTGTGTGTGGGTTTATGTACATTTCTTTTGTGAAATCGCCAGAAGGAATGAAGCACACACCAAGACATTCTCCTGCAGAACCAGGTTCTCATCAGCTCATCCTGAGAAAACCAGCTCCTGTCCCCCAGTCACCTAATGCCCAGCCTACATGCCAATGCCCCCAGTCACTCCTCACTGGGTCCTGACAGCTATTTATTATTATTATTATTGTATTATCTGGACTCAGGATCCAGTCCAGGTTCAGGGCTGCATTTGACTGCTTTGCCAATTCCGATGGGAGATGGAGGAGACCCCAGGAGAAATTAGGAGACCTCCATTCTCTCGGAGAAAAGCCAGGCACCAGATGAAAAGCAGAGAGAAAGCAGGGTGCTTCTGCCTTGCTCCCCAGTGCTTAGTCAAGGGCATGGTGGCCTCCAGTCCGTGGCCCTGGGCTTCGAGGGGGCGATTCCAGGTCTGTGCCGACGGCACTTCCGTGGGGTTTGCGAAACCCCAGCCACGCTGCCGACTCCCGGGCTTCGGGCCTGTTTGGAGAGGGAGGAGACCTGGGTTCTGCCCGACTGGACCTGTCACCGGTTTCCTTTTATGAATGGAGGGGAAGGAGAAATGTGTTTGTTTTAACTTTTGCCTCTGAGTGACATCCTGGCCTTGGCTCTCCCTCTCTCGGTTTGTCAAAAAAAAAACATGTGAGATCACATTTCTCGTCTTTCACAATCAAGCCTGGAGCTTCAGGGCTTAGTGCCATGGCCATAGGGAGTAGGTTTCTGAAGGTCCCAACGAGGCTGAGATTGGGGCGGGGGGTTCTCAAGTCCTATGGATTACCGATCCCCCTCACTGTCAGCTCCATTTCTCACCTAGGGCTCTGCCTGGGTCCCCTCAAGGAATTGAGAAGGGAGGGCCTGAGGCTCCAGGGAGGGGCTGGTGCAGATGGGGGGCCTCACCTCCTGGTTCCCTGAGAAAATCACCAGTGGGGGCAGGAAGGGGAGGAAAGGACAGAAGTCACCAGGAAGCAGAGCAGGCTTTGCCCTCGGGAGCCCGGGCTCCTCCCCCGACCGCAAGACTCCTGGTTTCTCCTGTCTTCCATGCAGCCATCCCCGGGGACGAAGCCTATGAACCCCCAGAAAAGGAAGCGGGGATCCTGTGGGACACCGTGTGTCTCATCTTCCTGCTCATCCAGCGACGGATCTTCCTGAGTTATTACCACCTTTACGAGGTGGCTGATCTGGAAGCTGCTCAAGCCTTAGCATCCAGGTACCAGGAAACCCAGGAGGAAGACCTCAGCTGTTAGGGGCTTGACCAGACACGAAGGAGGCTTTAGCTAAAGGATCACCACCCTTTAGAACTCCCAGAAACCTCAGACCATCTCATCTCACCCCTCCCCTCAGCAGAGGAAGAGCTGATGCTCAGAGTGGGTCACCTGCCTGGTGACACAGCCCCTCCAACACATGCTCCTTCCTCTCAAGTCTGGGATTTGATCCTGGTCAAATTGTGTAGGGCCATGAGATCTTAGGAGGTACTATACTGACTTGTAAACACAGAGGAGGGGCAAGGGCAAAAGACCAGCTCTCTTTGCCAACAGTAACCCCAAGTCCATAAGGGACCAAGTTCAGCTCAGGGTCGAAGGAGGAGGTTGGTGGACTTCTGTGAAGAACCAGCCCAGCCCTGCAGAAGTCCAGGGCTTCCAGAGCTTCTCAGGGCAGCCCTGCCACCCCAGTCTCAGGCTTCTGCCCTGGTTTACCTGTCTGTTTGGCCAGCTTGTGGAACTAACACAGCCCCTTCTAGTGTTAGTTCCTCATCTGATACAAACTGATCATCCAGCAGCCCTAGGGTGCTCACCTGCAATGATGGGAGCCACACCTGTGCCACTCCCAGGGAGAAGGGACAGACTCAATTCCAAGGGGTCCCCCATTGTTTCCAGGGTATAGGCCAGAATTCAGATGTACCTTGAGCACACTGTTCTCTCAAACTCCACTTAGCCTCTCACCCTGAGAGCATGGCCTGTTCAAGCATGGCCCATCCTCAGGCGAGTTACAAGCATCCGCTCCCATACAAAACCTCCATGGTTTGTTGCATGCTCTGTCCTCAATCAGTTGAGCTAAATTTGGTCTTGATGTTCTGGAGGTTTATGCTCTTTGGGGAGAAAGGAGGAAAAAAAATTCTTTTGAGCAGCTGGCTGGACCCCATCTTGTTTTATGAATTGACATATGGTTGACAAGCCCCTTGGACTACAAGGAGATCCAACCAGTCCATTCTGAAGGAGATCAGTCCTGGGTGTTCTTTGCAAGGAATGATGCTAAAGCTGAAACTCCAGTACTTTGGCCACCTCATGCGAAGAGTTGACTCATTGGAAAAGACCCTGATGCTGGGGAGGATTGGGGGCAGGAGGAGAAGGGGACGACAGAGGATGAGATGGCTGGATGGCATCACTGACTCGATGGACGTGAGTCTGAGTGAACTGCGGGAGTTGGTGATGGACAGGGAGGCCTGGCGTGCTGCGATTCATGGGGTTGCAAAGAGTCGGACACAACTGAGCCACTGAACTGAACTGAACTGACACATTTCACCTTGAATTTTAGTGCAAAACCTGACAGTGATAGTGATGTTTTACCAACAGAATCTACAAAGATTCTCTATAAGGCACCTATAAGATATACCTGTCTTATATACATATATATCCTTTTCTTATATATCTTGGAAGATACATAAGACACTTAAAATACATGCAAGATGATTTCTTAAATGTATTTCTTTGCCCACACAGGGGTGCTGAGCTCTTGGCACTGTCCTTCAGGGAGGTGTTAGAACACAGTGGGGAAAACAAGAAAGAAAATGCCTCTAGGTCATCACGAGGCAGTTATGTTGGCTTTTCTTTCTTCATCCTGGAAACATAGCCCTTCCAAAGGAGATGCCATCTTATCGCTTATTTCTTTCTTTGTCACAGACTTCTTTCTTTCTCTTATTTTTGAATTTCTCTAAGAAAAAAAGCCTAAGACCTGAGATGCGCCATTGTTCAGCTTATGGGGCACTAACGAGCTGTGAATGTGGGTCAATCAGCGGATGGAGGTGGCAGAAATTGCAGGCTGATTCTTCCAACCGGAAAACAAAGGCAGGGCTCTTGAGTGTGATGGGAACATGAGTTTCCCCTGGAAAGATCCATCACTTAATGTAATTCTTAGATGAGGAGGAGATGCTTTGAGCTCTTGATGGCTCAGACTTTCTGCTTTGGCTAAAGTCATTGTTCCCCAAAAGGCCATTTGCTTTCTTTGCTCTGAGCCTTGATTCAAGCTGTTCCTGGCTAAGAGGGGCCACCTGCTACTCTGCTTAAACCATTGTCTTCCAATGCTCTACAATGCGTGCACCCCAGGTGGTACCCAGGAAGGTTTTGGTGGTCATGCATGTATGTATTTTTTGTTTAAAGGCTACATCATTTATCTTGATGCACTTTGGAAGAGGTAAGGGGAAGGAACATCTAGACAACTCATTGAGTGACTTTAAGGATTGCTTAGGGTAATGTCAAGTCATAAAAGTGACTTGACTGTAATCAATTGTAAAAATTATATAATATTGGAGAAGTCATGATATGTGCATGATGAAGTTGGCAGAGTTCTTTCTGTTTTGTTGCCTGCTTAAGTCTGAATTCTCAGGCTATCTGAGTCCACCAAGACCCCCAGCCCCAGTCCCTCAGCTGCCCAGCTATCGTCTGGGGCTAGCAAACCCACTTGAGATGCTGCTCTGTTTTCTGGAGCAGAGAGCAGTCAGCCCTTGTGCCTCCCACCATGGACCCCAGGCAGCACTTGGAGCAGGATCCCATCCATCTGGGTGCCCAAGATGCTGGCTGTTGGGTGGGGCGGGGTGTCGCCTCTTAAGTCAGGAAAGGTGGGAGAGGACAGCTAGGCAGCTCTTCCTCTGTCTGAGGCTTAGGGGCAAAGCCAAGCAAAATGGCAAAAATGTTTTGACCGCGGGAGAAGAAAACGGCCTTCTGTGTCTTCAATTGCCAGGATTGAGAAGATCAAAGCAAAGCACAGCAAAGGAAAGTTGCTGCTTTGCAGCGAGGCAGCAGGAGGCCTGCTTCCCCGGTGGTGAGTGTGAGCTGTTTGCCCAGGGAGGATGCTGCCACAGGGACTAGCACTCCAGGTGAGCTCGGGACATGATCTGCCTCCCCCCACCCCCAGCTTGAAACAGGGATATTACACTGAGCCCTCTGTCATCAGCGCCACCAGCTGCCCCGCCCCAAGCTAATAAGAAAACGGGTCTTCGGATCTGAGGAGTTCGAGTTATCTTTTTGTCTGATGCATCTGAAGAGTTTACAATCAGAACGGTGCTCAGAGGTGAAATTCTGAACTCTCACTGAAGTCCCAGAAAGGATCCCTCCCTGTTTGCAAAGTGAAAACACATCTGACAGGCCCTGGCTCCCTGGAAATCCATGGATTACTTACTTAAACAGTATTTTCTTCCTTTCAGTTTTGAGACTTTTTTTTTTTCCTCCAGAAAACGAGTTCCTCCAAGGGCCTGTAGCTAAAGACAAAAGTCGTTTCATTTTTTACTGGTCATGAAATAAATAAGATATCCTTCAAAAAGTTGTTCTTTTTCAATTGGACTGGATTTGCTCTTCCTTTCAGCTGAACAAGTTGGAGGGAACAGTGTCATCATCTGGCTACCAACCTCTGAGAGGACTGGGTTTATATGGCAATTCATACACAGGATGTCATCTATGGGTTAACCTTCCTAATTGGGGGACACACTGTCTGAATTAGTGACAAGACTGAATTACGGTGCGTTTAAGAAAGATTCCATTTTAGTGCTTTCGAGTTCCTGAAACCGTTAGAACTGGTCTCTTCAAGGACCTCCCAGCACAGACCTCCCTGGGAATCTCCTTGAAGCAGAGGAGAGAAGAGGTTGTCAGCTTACATGCTAGGCAGTCTTGAAAACACGTTTTATCTCTAGTCTCTTATACGTTTCCTTCTCAGATTTTATTTGCACCAAATGATTTGTTCAAATGAATTGTTGTGTAAGGATGGGGGAGGGCAGTCAGTAAACACTCAGCAAGGTGATGTTGATTTCTTCAGCAGACATTTCAGGCTGGTCCCTTTTTGGAATGAGCACAATGTGGTCCAGGGTCGGAATGGCTGATGGATTTGGGTTTCATCTTTATTTAGATGATCTCAGTATGACAGAAAATGAAGAGGAGAAAAAACGGTGGCAGCCTTGGACAAAGCATCCTTCCAGTAAGCCGGGATTGTTAACAGCTGCCTGGAGCATGGCCCTTCAGGACTCTGAGAAGCGGGGGCCCACTAGGTTCCAGGGTTCCCTAAAACAGGTCCGTTCCCTAGGACATGCCTGTCATTTGAGGCAACAAGGTTGTGGTGAGGAGGCAGGCAGAGGGCTCACTCCGCCTGCCCCATAAGGACGTGAGAGGTCGTGTGTTTGTGTCTTTGGGGACAGTGAGGGAGCAGGGTCCCCTCCATCTACCACGGCAGCAGGTGAGCTGGCCATGGATGATATGGGACAAGACTCGTGGAGTGTGTGCAGCCGAGGAAGAAGGGAGATTGCAGATTCCGTGACTAACAAGGGAGATTGATGGTGAGGGGAGACAGAAATCCACAGGCGTCTAATGTGAAATGTCAATACTAATACATAATTTAAATCCAGTTAGGGAATGAGATACACCTGTTTTGACAGATTTCCCTTCTGTGGTAGAATGTGCCAAAAGGGAGGAAACGCCACATGTAAAATAACCCGGTACCCATCAGGTCAGTGAGACGCCCAGCATGTCTCAGGCCAGGCCAGGCTCATAGTGAGGTCTGTGGGCAACGGGGCAGGAAGGCATATCTTCCAGATTCTTTTTGTGGACATGCTTTGCAGTGCTCCAGGATGGCAGCTACGCCTTCTTTGAGACTGACAGCAAGAAAGAGGAGCCTCAAGAAGGAAGCGAGGCAGAAATAACAGATCAGCAGCCAAAGCCCAGAACAGCTTTCCAGGTAAGTTTTCTTTAACCTGGACTCGAGCTAATGCAGGTGAAGTAGACACATTCTGTGGGCTGAGTGGTCCTCACCAAGGATGCTCTTGCTTTAGAAGCCTCCGTGTGTGCCCACGGCATGGCTGGACCTGCATGTGGTGGAGCAGACTATGCAGAACAACGACCTGAGCTTAACTTGAGCCCAAGTTCATTTGGATCCCTCTGGGAGATGTCCTATTATAAAAAGAACAATGGGTGCCTCAGAGGCCCATGGCTCTGGATGCTGGATGCTTGTTAACGTGTGATGAGGGAGTGACTCTGAGGATCTCTGCTTGTAGGGGCTCCCTGCTGACTACTGGGGAAAAGCAGCGGACTCATGGGGAAGCCAGTCAACTAGTCCTATATAAAATCGCTCAACTAGTCCTCTTAGTATAAATTACTCCTGTTGTCATGGGCACATGCAAAACTGAGTGGAGAACAGGGGTGTGCATTTGGAGATGTCAACCAATATCTTGGGGGTATTTCAGGAAAAGGGATAAGTTATTTGAAGACATGTCTTAATTTTCTTTACCATGCCTACACGTGTGTCTCTGTTATATCCTATTGTTTAGAGTTTTTCCTGAAGTGTGCATTTTAGTTGAAAGCTACTTGGAAAAATATTGAAGGAAGAGCAAAGAATTCCATATATTACTTACTCTTTGCCCTTGTCTTAAGGAATCCATTTTTCAATTTTTTTTTTTTTTTTGGTAAAACCAGAACTACTAAAAGCAGACACAAGAAAGGCTGTCACCCACTTTATCCTTTATACCAAGCAGCACTGACTTTTCTGGGAACAAGGAAGGAGATCATCCGGCAAAATTCCGTTTGGGTTTGACTTTGATGTTCTGATGTCTAGATGCAACTTTAAACATCTTTTAAATTCACAAACCGCTCCTAAGAGCCTTTCCTCTTCTAAGAGGAAATTACTTGGAACAAATATGACATTGATTTTCCATCTCCCTTGATTAGTCTCATTTGGTCTGATTTTTATTATTTAAGGCTTACCGACAACGAGAATATACAGTTAGCGATGGTTCTAATTAGATTTTGTGACCTTTAAAGAAGAAAAGGAGGGTCTGGGCCTGGAACTGCTGGAGAACACAGCCGGGTTTACGACTGTCTCCCTGCAGCTCGCCTACAAAGCCTGGACAACGGTGCCGCGTGCGCTCTCCAGATGAGGATGGAGGATGAAGGAGGGGTGGGAAACCCCGAGTGGGATGAAGAGGGGCTCCGGCGGCGCCACAGTGGAGGTACTACTGTCGCCAGCAAAGCGGGGTTTGTGTGGTAACTTGGATCAACAGATGGTCGACTAGGAAACACTGGCGTCAAACAGTTCTTGCTGGTGGCTGGGTCCATTGACAGCAAGTGGAGTGTGGAGGGAAGATGAGGTCATAGGTGCGTATAGGAGCCTAGGGGAACTTTTATACATGCCGATGGTGGAGGGAGTGCCTTATGGAGGTGTCCACACAGCTTGGACAATGGGTTATTTGCTGACGGGCCAATTGATTATTCTGAGATATGGAGGGGGTGGTGGTAGAGAATCTGCATTTTTCCAAGTGTGTTTTCCATAATGACTTGAGATTTGGAACGCATCAACCAGACCCAGGGAGAGAGAAATATGTGGTCTGTCGGGTGTCCAATCTTTCCTAAGTGAGGCATTCACTGGCAGTAAGCCCTGGACCCTGACAAGTAGTGGTCAGCAGCCAATACAAATTTGAAAGGCCTTCCTCTCTAGGTGGACCTGCTTTGCTGAGCATCTGCAAATGAAGACCAGCTGATTTGACATCAGGGCCTGTAGAGTCCCAGTGACCCCAGTAAAGGGCCCATGATGTGATGCATGTTTCAGGAGTAATTTCCACACTCCCATCATCAGGCCCACCTTAGACACACAGACACCCCCATGGGGATGTAACAAACATTTACCAAAAAACATCAATTGAAAACAGACAGGAATTTCCAGTCTATTTTGGGGTTTTTTTTTTGGTGACTCAGGAGGTGAGAGACTGGCAACTTGTGAGATTGAAGCTGAGGCCAGAGCAGAAAATTCAGATGAACCTGGTAGGTATGGTTGTCCTGCCATATTCAAAACAGAAAAAAAAGAAAACTCTAGGAGGGGAAACCATGTCATGGATCAGGGCTGATGTCAGATAACCTCACTCAGAGATGAAAGGCCAGTTAAAGAGAGTGATGAGTGCTTAAATGCCTTGCTCAAGGCCCCTCAGCACAAAGCCAGCTCCTCCACCTCCCATCAAGGGATGTTCTCATCTTCCAGCTCATCCCGTGGCAGGACATCCTTTCCAGAGTCCTCCCTATCCCTTGTCTCTAACGGCCGTTCCTTCAGTGCAAGTCTGGGTGGCCTGCGATCAGACCCACTCCCACCCGCTGCAATCAGATTCCCTCCCACCCACCTCCCTTTCACTTCTCTGGCCCTCGGTTTCTCTGTGAAAGGAAGACAGCTAAGAGACCATGAGCAAGAGGGATGCTGTAGGACTGAAGGGTTGAACCATAAGATCACACCAGTTTTGGGTACACAGTAAGTGCCTAACTCATGCTAGCTATTCAGAATGCTGGGTAAAGACCCTGATGCTGGAAAGGGTTGAGGGCAGGAGGAGATGGGGATGACAGAGGATGAGAAGTCTGGGTGGCATCACTGAATCAATGGACATAAGTCTGAGCGAACGCTGAGAGATAGGGAAGGACAGGGAAGCCTGGTGTGCTGCAGTCCATGGGGTCGTAAAGAGTCGGACATGACTTACTGACTGAACATTCAGAATGCAAACGATAACAGTGTGGTCCTCTCCTCCGAAGGTGCTCAGAGACAGTCAAACTAAACCTGGGGCCCCCACTTTGGACGAGAATCCATGACATCTAGGGAAATTCTTCCCACAGGGCAGCCCCCTCAAGACTTAGCTGATGGACTGGATGGAGTTTATTGTCTTGTCGCTCTGAGGCAAGTTGGCGAAAAGAAAGAGCAATGGTCCTGGTGGGGTTTCATGGGTAGCGTGTGTGGTTCGTGCTCTCTCTCCACAGGAAGCCTGGCCTGGAGGCTTGTCACCATGGCCCGGTTGTGTGGGGTCCTGGGACAGATGTTGTTGGACGATGCCACCGAAGCTCTGCATGCACTGAGTGGGGACAGTGCCCGGGTGTCCGTGGCCCTCCGGGGGTTGCGCCATGGCTGCTGGCAAGCTGTCACTCAGGCAAGCTTGGCACCTCCTGCCATATCAACGGCCTTTAATTATTCCTTGTGAACAAGCTACTCCATCGCTGACTCATGATTTATGCCTCGCAGTAGCTCCTGCACCCACCCTCCCTGCTGGTTTGGGCCACTGTGGTGGCCGGTGCGGGGAGGGACGCGGTGCTCTGCCACCTGTGTTCAGAACTCCCGGAGGGGCCTTGGGGCCCCTTGGTGGTCCCAGCTCCAGTCCTGAGATGCAGACTGTGAGGAACTGTGTTCCGTCCGTTTTCTGTCACACAAAGTACACCCACTAGCTCCCTCCTGGACTTTCCCCTCCTTATCCACATCTGCTTCCCTCTCTTTTTTTCTTTTCCTTTTGGCTGCTCTTCACATCATGTAGAATCTTAGTTTTCCTGACGTAACCCGTGCCCCCTGTATTATAAGCATGGAGTCTTAACCAGTGAACTCCCAGGGAAGTCCCTCTTCTTTTCCTTTGTATGATGAAACTCTGACATTTCTCTGTAGGGGAAGAAAGCCACCACAGAGGACATTCTGAGAGGCTGTCATGCCTGCTTGCGAGAGTCCTCATGCACGGCCCCAGCCAGGAGGGAAGAGAAGCCTGAGGGGCATCCAGAAGGCAAAGGGTTACCTGGGTCTCGTCCGAGAGATGCCCGATTGCCTGTAGAAATGGCGCAGGGCACAGCCCCAGAGGATCCTCTCAGAAACACCTGCAGGTCCAGGCAGGATCCACCTGAGGAAGCACTGGAAGACCCCCTGAGGCGGGGAGCAGGTTGCCCTCAGCCCCGAGGAGCCTCCCTGCCCCAGGACGACCCCAGGTGCCAGGGGTCCCCGGTGAAACCTTGGTCTCCCTGAAAGTCAAGACCTTGTGTTGTGGGCCAAGGATATTTAGAGGGCTATAAAGGGATCATTTTCACTAATGCCACAAAATTATTCTCTGTGTCCGAACAACAGAGGCCCTTGGCAGGTAGAGAAGTAATTTTCCTCAAATACGAAGTGTGGCTTTCAGAGAGGCCCGGTGGATATGGATGGGCTCCCTTTTTCTGGGCATGTTCAGGGAGCCATGTGGGAGCTGTGATCTTGTAAACGGGTCCCTTTAAAAATACCTGGGAGGCCTGGGTGGATCAGGTGCCACCTGCACACCTGACGGGAGTGGGCAGTGTTGGGGGGATGCTCATCAAGGAACCTGAGGAAGCTCATCCCCTGACCATCTCAGCTGTGTCCCAGACACCGGGGGACAGACGAGGACAGAGCCATGGTGATGGCTGTGTGGGCGGGGACAATGGCCATTCCCCGTACTGACTGCTTTGCTGGACTGGTCCTGAGTCATTTTGCATCAATTAACCCCCTTAGCTACCGAGAGCCCAGGGAGGAAGGTAAGAGTATTCTCCCCATTTGAAACAAGAGGGAACTGAGCCCATGGCTCAAGATCACATGTAGCCATGTTCTGCCATCTCACCCGGACATCCAGGTGCTGCGGATGCAGCCCTGACTGGCCCACCATCCCAGAAGGAACACCTCATCTTCCCTTCCCCCATCTGCCTCCTTGCACCCTCACCGCAGTCCCAGGAGTCAGGGCTTCTCCCCCATCCTAGGCTCTCGCCCATCTGCTCCACTTTCTCCATCGGTTCTGTTCCCAGTCCCTTCCCCTCCACTCCCTTCTGCAACCCAGCAGGCTGGGGTCCTCTGGAGACTGCAGAAATCTCTCCCCTCCCCCACGTCTCTTGGCCACCAGACATCTTGAAAGGGCGGAGGAGCAGCATGAGCCGTGTGCTTCCTCTCCGTCTCCTGTGTTTTTACAGGACCCTCTGGCTCCTGCAGCCTCCATTCTGTGGACCCCTCCCCCACTGTCCCCTCCCTGTCCCTTCTTGTCCTTCCTTAGCACGTGTCCTGAGCTCCAGTCCTGGGGTCCTACCTGCTTAGGAGCCGTCTCTGACCTTGTTAAACTCAAGTTCATTACTTCCTTTCTTCACGGGCTGGTGCCCCTCCCCCCCGGCTCCCAGCATAGTCTTTGTGGGTAAAAGCCCTACTCCAAATCTCTCTCAAAACCTTCACAACCATCCAACCTCTAGTGAAGTGGCCCAGGAGCAGATGCCAGCATCGTTCTTTCTCTTATTCATCGTGTCCAGCAGGGGATGCGGTGCCCAGGGCTCTGTTTTGAAAATGTCTCTCTGGATTCCACCCACAGCCTCTACTCTGTGTCCACTGCCTCACTCTGACCATCGCTGCTTCTAGCCTGCCCTACCAGCCCATCCTGCCTGCCACTAGCTCCTCCATCTGATACACCCTCCACACCAACCTCAACTCCCCCCAGCCTGCCCTTGTCACCTCCTTCTTCATCCTTCCAGGGCTTTCCTGTCTCCTGCAGAGTGAAATCCAGACTCTCAGCCTGGTTTGCAAGGCCCCTCATGACCTGATGACTCTAGTCCCTGCGCTCTGTTTTCTGAATTGCAAAGGATCTAACACTTAGCTGGAATGTCCATTCTCCCTGCCTCTCTGCCTGGAGGGTTTGCTCTTGTCCTACAAGAGCCAGCCCAGCCAGCCCTCTGGGAAGCCTCCCAGCACCCTGTCCTCCTCTGGACTTCCTCAACTCCTCAGAAGTGGCTCTCACTCAGACCCCTGGCCCCAGACTCTTGCCCCCAGCAACATGAACCCTGTGAGGACAGGGGTCTGCCATGTCCATCTCTGTGCCCCTGTGGCCCAACTCAAGGTCTAGAACATAATGGCCTTCCAGGGCTTGCTTGTTCAACCAAGCAATGCAGCCTTCATGAAGGACGCAGGAATAAATATCAGACCATCCCCAGTGATTGCAAATTCCAGATGAGAGGAGTCTGGAATCCAAATTCATGAGGGTTTAAAAAAATTTTAGGATGTCCTTTGAAGCAAAAGCCCAATCACTTAGTCATCAAAAGTTTTTAGAAAATGATGTCTTTAGGGTCTACAGAGGTCACAGAGATGGTAAGGCACAGTAGCTAGGGGTCAGCCGAAAGGGAGGAAGGGTTGAGCAAGACCCCACCACTGGCAGGATGTCCCTCAAAGACAGTGGGCTGGCAAGTCCAAGACCTGCTACGCCCCGCTCCCGCCTGCCATCACCACCAACCATCCTGTTCCATTCCCGTCATTCAGAGACTCAAACAGACCAGCAGCTCCAGCAGGAAGTTCCTTTTAGGATGTTTCCGGCTAATGATCTGTAACTTAAAAGGCAAGAATTATCTGTAAATCGAGTCAGAAACAAGCACATTTTTCTTGCTCAAGGTGGCTGCCCAAATTGCTGTTCTTGGGTCGGAAGGTGTTGCCCTCCACAGGCTAGGAAGCAAAGCAAGTGGTTCTTTGAACTTGATTACTTGCTTGAAAAGACTACTCAATAGAGAAATTGTGAGCAATCGAGTTTTTTGGTTTTTTTTTCCACCCAAATCACATATTTTTTTTAATGCATCTGGGGAGTGCATGTTCAATAGAAAACTTTGTGGCTGAGCATTGTGGGAAAGTGGAAACTTGCTCCCAGTATAGAGTTTGGGGAAATGCAGTTATTTTTTACCTACTGGATTTTCTCGAGGCCCAGACACACCTGCCCATCCAGGGCGGTGGGCCTATCTTTCCTGGACTTACAGCAAGGTATCTCCCTCCCTCTAGGCTGCCCCCGGAGGACGAGCTAGAGCAGTTGGACAGGTCCTAGCAGAGCCCGCCTTGCCTGGTGAGGCTCGCCTTTGCCTTGCCCAGGCTGCCGAGGCCAAATCCGGGGCTCTGTGCAGTCTTGTGATTGCTCTCGACCACTTGCTCTCGGCCTCCGTCCTCTCCATGGTTCTCCCCATCCTGTCTTTCCTGTGGGCCATGCTTTCTGTCCCCAGGCCCTCCAAACGGTTCTGGATGGCAGCGATCTACTACACAGAGGTAGATGCCAAGGGGACCCCCTGGCAGACCCAGCCCCTGCCAATGGATGGATACCCCACCTGCTGCCACTGTCACTTTTTAAAAAAAATTCGAGTGTATTTATTTGGCTGCTCTGAGTTTTAGTTGCACATGTGGGATCTAGTTCCCTGACCAGGGATCGAATCCAGGCTGCCTGCATTGGGAGCACAGAGTCTTAGCCATTGGGTAACCAGGGAAGTCCCCATCTCACACACTTTTGATGCAGCCTTGGGGGCAACACATCGAGTGCTGGTGTCAAGTGAGTGAGGAGGCTGGGAGAACCCAGAGAACAAATGGAACCCCTAATGTTCCGCTCCGGCCCTCACACCACCCCTCCAAGAGCACCGTAGCTTTTGAGAGTTGGATGCGGCTATGAACAGTGCTTCCAGGCACCGTACGTGTAATAGGTACACAATAAGCACGTGTGGATTTATCCCATCAGGCTCCGTCAGTTCATGTTTATATTATTTTAATTTTTTGACATCTTGGACATAATTTACCACCAGCCTTGCTCTCTGCTGCACTTTCTGACTCAGATGCAACATTTGTAAACTTGAAGACAGCCTGTCCGTGAAATTAATTAGTGCAAAAGTTAAGTACCTGTCATTAGATTGTTTCTCCCATCACATCATTTTTATCAGCCTAGGAGGGGTGTGAGTTATGGCTCCCTTGCCTCCTAGAGTCCTGGACAGGGAGAGAGGAGAGCCTCCTGGCTCTGGGTTCCCCCTACAGAGTCACTGAAAACACCCCCAGGGGAGGCAGCCACCAGCCTGGGTTCTGTCTGCTAGGTCTCCTTAAGCTCTGCCACCCTAACAGTTCTGAGCTAGGAACAAAGCTTTTGGTTTAAAAAAAAAAAAAAAAACAATAAGCACTCTTATAAAGAATAATTTAATCCCCTGGAAGGAATATGCTTTTAAAAGTCCATGGTACATTTTGTGTGTATAAGAAGATCCTCCTAATTACAAATGAACCTGATCTCTTTGGATTTACTGCTTGTAACTGAGTCCAATAAAATTTAATCTCCCTAAAAGTCTTCTGACAATTCTGACTTTCAGTTAATACCATCTTGCACTTGAAGGGCTTAGTCTGGATAATCTACATGTTCCACTGGGGTCTCTGGGTTGGGTGTTTGGAAGGCAAGCCAGGCCTCGTCTCTGATTGTAGATAGAGGGGCCACCAGGCAGAGGGTGACAGGCCTGAGGTCACTGACCATCCCCCCACCTGCCTCCACGCTTCTGGGCGTCTGCTCTCTAGCAGGAAAGGACCACACTCTTTAATGTGCACATGCCCTTTTCCTGATCCACCCGGGTAGGGCACTCTCCCCTGTGATACCCCATTACTGCCCCAGGTTTACCTTTACCTCCTAGGAATCTGATGTGGTCCTCAGGGTGCAACCCACTCACTCCTGCCCCGGGTCTTTGAAGCACCAGCTCTTACCTGCAGGGCAGAGCCTCTGATGGCATTTCAACACAGGGTACTTGACAGAAAGATAGTCAGTGGAAGAGAAGCCACCACAATAAGAAGCCCATGTACCACAGAAAAGAGTACCTCCTGCTTGCTGCAACTAGGGAAAGCCTATACAAAACAAATACTAAGCACAGTCAAAATAAATTTAAAAATTATTTAAAATTTTTTAAAAAGTAATAAAAATTACTTTAAAAATTAGTTTTTTTTCAAGTACAATGGCAGATGTATAAAATAGTAACATTAAACAAAACTGGATTAAATAATCAGAATGCACAAATTATCAGATTTAATAAAATTAAAAGATCCAACCATATATTCTCTTTAGGAGGCATTCTTTAGATTCAAAAATATAGACTCTATAAACAGAAAAGATGAAAAACAAAACATCATGAAAACAATAATTATAAAAGTTATGGAATGGCTATACTAATATTAAACAAAATTCTTCAAAATGAAAAGAATGTTAATAGAAATAAAGGAGGATATGAAAGAATTAATCTCCGTATTTTAAATCCAAAAGTTGTTAAGATGGTAAATCTTAAATGTTCTCAAGACAAAAAGAAATGGTAATCAGGTTACATAATGGAGATGTTGGTTAATGCTACAGTGTTAAATGCTTTGCTATAAAGGCATCACACTAACACACCATACATCTTAGACAAACAGCATTACACGTACTTTAAAGTTCAAAAATTTTGTCAATTTTGTCTCCAAAAATTTTAGGTCAGTTATATCTCCAAATATATAGCAACTCTAAAGACACTTGTGCTGAACAAAATATGACACACACACACACACAAAAAAAGAAAGATAGTCAGTGGACACCAGCGTCTGATCCTGACCCCACAATGAACCGTCCAGGGGTTTCATCAGCCTAGAATTGGCTGTGGATGCTACATGGGCACCCTTACCCACAGGACTGATTCCGCCGCCCTCTTCGGATGGACTGATAAAAAAATGTGTTCCTACTAGAGGAACTACCGAGGGCCAAACTAGAAAGTGCCTAAAAGATGCTCTAGACTGGCTCTTTAATTTTACAGATGAGGAAACCAAGAGGATACTGGGTCCCAGACAGAATATTGGACCCCCTTTTCTACACTGAACGTGGAGGTGGGGGTCCTTCATCCATGGTTCTGCCACTGGCTGCCAGCAATCCTGGGACAGAGGAACAACGGCCACCCCCTGCCCATCCCCTGGGGACAGAAGGTGCCTCTCTACTTCCTTCCATTTCCAAACAGAAACATCACCGCTCAACTCCTGAGGAGGCCCTTGGTGGCCCAAGACTGTTTTCCTGGCCGAAAAGACTGACTTTTAGAAGTTTGTGAAACAGAAGCATTGGAGAGATTCTGCATGCAAACTGACTTTTGAGCACTTTCAGCATAAGAAGATAATCTCTTAAAATCCTCTGCTACTGGCCTGTGAGAAGAGGCAGGCTGGGAGAGCCATCTTAATCTGCCTGCATGCCTACGTGCCAAGTCATTTGTTGTGTTCAACTCTTTCTAACCCCATGGACTGTAGTCTACCAGGCTCCTCTGTCCATGGGATTCTCCAGGCAAGAATACTGGAGGGGGTTATCATGCCCTTCTCCAGGGGATCTTCCTGACCCAGGGATCAACCCTGCATCTCCTGCACTGCAGGTGAATTCTTTACTTCTGAGCCACCAGGAAGCTCCTTAATCTGCCTACCATGCATCAGATTGGTTTAACAGTCAACAAATGTCAGGAGAAATTAGAAAGGGAATAATAACTCAAAGAAATTAAAAAAAGGCTGACCAGGCTTCAGCAGGGGCACATGGGGCCACCCTATGTATTCATGGCAGCTTCTGCTTTTTTAATTTCCTTTTACTCTCAAGCCTCTGCTGATGACCAGCCAGTTCCTTACATTTGTGAAGCCTAGTAGCTTTCCTGGGTATTCACTGGTTTTATGGTTGTTTGTGTGAGTGGTGTGTTTGTGTCTCTGTGTGTTTTCAGGTCAGTCGCAATGACCTCTCTCTCCTTCCCTTCTTTAGGCCACTGTTGTGGTCAAATACTTTTCACAGTTTGGACTTTTTCCGTGGACCACAAAGCACCACGCTGGCATCATTAGGGAAAAGCCGTTTTCTCTGCCCAGCATCCTCAGGGTTGAGAAGCGAGACGGCTCTATGTTGGGCGACCTCGTGCAGCTGCTGGCCCTGTTCTCCCATCGCTCTACCATGCAGGTGCGTCCACCTCTTCTCTGAGGGTCTGTGACCTTTGGCTCCACTCCCCATGAGTCCTCACTTGCTAGTCATGACCATGAGAGGCGGACTGGCTGAGATCAGCAGGGTACCCATTCCCCTCTCCAGAACAGGAAAGGGTGTCCCCCTGACCCGGACATCTCGGCTGCAGAGACTGATGATTAAATTTTGGATGTCCAGCTCAGCCTCCAGACGTACTGCTGCTCTGTTCCCCATTGGAGGGTGTTTTCTTTTCTGTGATGTTTAAATCATTTGATTTGAGATTTTCCTGTTCCCAGTAACCCTCCCCACCAGGAGTTGACTCTATACCTGGTTGCACCCTCAGGCCCTTCTCCCCTTGCCACCACCCCCTGGACCCTCAGAGCCCCTTGCTCCTTCCCATTCTCTCCCCATCTGGCCCCACACTGCAGAGACTTCTCCCTGACACCTTCCTGGCCTTCCTTAGAAACCTCCTTCTGCACCCTTCCCATCCCCCTGGCCTCCAGCTGGTTTGGGTGTGTGAGTGTGAGTGTGTGTGTGTGTGTGTGTGTGTGTAGTGGTGGTGGTGCAAACTCATCATGCCCATCTTGTCCTCCAGGGCTTGGGGCTGTGGGACCAGCCACCATATGACCAGTCTCATTGCAAGGGGCACCTTGCCTCCAGGCAGTGGGCACCTCTGGAGATGGGCCGACTGGACCCCTCCTCCCAGGAGCTGCCATTGTCCCCGCCAGCCCCCCACTGGGCCTTCTGGAGGCGTTGGTGGGCCACGGGACACAGAGGCAGGCTGCACCCCACTTGCCCTGGGCCACAAGCCCTCCAAGGTCTGGCCCAAGGAGGAACCCTCATTGGTCTCAACACAGAGACCAGTGCAGAGCCTGGGAAAATGTAGGCCACTGGCGTCCCCAAATCTGGGCCAGGAAAGGGTCTGGGGTTAGTTCTTCCTCACCCAGTGCCCAGGCCACCCTGCCAGCTTCCTCACCCCATTAGGCTTTCCTTTCTGCAGCCTGGGGTCCAGACCAGGTTCCCCAGGATCAGGGAGGCAACAGTGTGAGCCCATGTCCTGGACTCAAAGGCTGGTGGAACCACGTGGCACCTGGTTCCTTCCCTCCCAGCCCTGGGGTGGTGGGGGGCAGGGTGGTCCCAGCCAAAACAGCT
The DNA here is from genome assembly GCF_055505025.1 of Bos grunniens. NCBI lineage: Eukaryota > Metazoa > Chordata > Mammalia > Artiodactyla > Bovidae > Bos > Bos grunniens. The sequence goes on along the minus strand of NC_141177.1, from coordinate 25,890,086 downwards.
TTCAGAGGAAAAGCTGAAGGGGAAGGCCTGTGTCTCTGTGTCTTGCCAGGGGGTCCCCAAGACCCAGGATCCAGGAAGAAATGGAGCCTCCTTAGGAAGCAGTCACTCAGACAAAAGCAACTCAACAGAAGCTTGTTGCAGACGCTGGAGGAAACAAGGAAGCTGGGTGTTAGGAGGTGATCAGGGGAGCTCTTCCGGGAGCTGGGGGCCAGCTGAGTCCTAGGAGCTCCTGTTATCCCCCCTCCCCAGAATGAAAGCTTCCCTGCAGGCAGATCTGCCACGAAGACCTCATGGTTATTGGGGAGCCTGGTGCCTCTGAATGAGGACCAGGGCCTGCATCTTCCTGGGCCACGGGAAGAACACCACGTGCGCGTTAGATCCCAGACTTGCATCTGGGAAGTTGCAGCACACTTTCCCACTTGCTGGTCTGTCTGTAGGACTACAGCGAAGCTGTTACCATCCTTGCTTTTTGTCCAGGCATTTCTCAGTTCACACTTTGGTCTCTCCTTCTATCTGCCTGTCCCATTATCCATCCATTTACCCATCTTTCCACCTTTCTTCCTTCCATTGATCTATTGTCTCTGGATGCAAACTCTCTTCCTTCCTCCTTTCCATTCATTTAACCATCTCTCCATTTGCCCATCCGTTGACCCACCCACCTGCCTCCTGCTTACCCATCCATCCCTCCATCCATCCACCTATCCATTCATCCACCCACTCATCCATCCACTCATCCATGCATCCATCCACCCTCTCACCCAGAGTCACCTGGCTGCCCTCCTTTTGCTCAGCTGTAGGACTCCCTGTACATCACAGGTAATCACACACGGACACTGTACTCTCTCATTCTCAGAACTGTTTCACAGCGACTCCAACATTTTACCCCCACAGCCACCCCATGGCATAGTTGGGCCGGGGTGTATCATCCCCACTTGGCTGGTGAGGAGCCTGAAACTCAGCAGTAGAGCCACTTGCCTCATGTCACAGAGGGAGGACTTGGTAGGGAGAGGGTCCACCGCCCCAAGCCCTTCTCCAGGCTGCATCTGGCTGGCCTCTGGGCAATATCCTCTAGAGCCTATGATTGGGTTAGTGATGAGGTTGGACCTCAAGTGACCAGCCTTCATGGAATTGGAGGAATTGGAGATGAAGAGAATACAGGTGTTGGGAAAATGAACCTGTACGTGGTCCCCAGCCTCTGCATCTCCCAGCCACAACCTCATCCCAGAACTTTCCGGCCAGTGCTGAGTGTGGTCAACCAGGAGGGCCGGATCCAGCACCACCGTGTCTCCTGCGGGTCCCTCCAGATCTATCACTCCATCCGCCGGTTCTTCTCCAACCTCCGCCAGCCCCCAGCCAGCCCTGTGCACGATGTGTGCACCCTGGCTTTCCTGGAGGAGGTGCTCAACTTGGTTATCATCCTCTTCAGCTACTGGGCCTTTGGGGTGAGCCTGCGAGTCCCAGGCCCATACAGACTTCCAGACCGCCCCACTGAGCACTTGGCTTTCCTGGGAGCCTCTGCCCAGACCCCTGGGTTCTTGGGGCTGCAGTGTCCCACCACAGTTGTGGGGGGTGGGGTGGGGTGGGTGACCACTAGTTCCTTAATAACCGGGAAGATGACTGGCTTTCTTAATAGCAGAGGTGGTCTGCTCCCTCTCCCCAACTCTTTCCTCTCCCTCCATCTATTTAGAACAGCAACGGCAACAACACCATTACTGAAATCTCTTGTCTTCCGTGGCTTGTCCAGCTTGTTGTTGTTTTATTGCTTCTCGGAAGAGCTTGTACTAATTAAGGTGAAAGCTGGATACTAATGGGGCAGGTGCTTCGGTGGGAACACAGGGCCTCCCCCACTGTTGATGGCTCCCTTCTCTGGTCCAGAGCCTCTGTCCTCATTCCCCATCCCCAGAATTCATCAAGGCCCAAACCTTCACTCCTGAAACCGGTGCCCCTTGCCAGTGGGAGCAGGGCTGGAGGGAGGCCTCGCCTGCCCGGAGCTCCCTCAGCTCTGGCATATGCTCCATGGTCTGAGGGGAGAGGGGAGGTGACATCCCATCCCCAAGCAGTGCACCTGGGGATGGGAAGGGAGCTCAGGAGGGTTTCTGGAGTTTGGAGGCATTGGAACAAGCCTCGAAGGGCATCAGGAGAAACAGAGAGAGAAGGGCATCAGAGTCCAGGGGTTTTCAGGGGCCGAGGGAGGGACTCAAGAGCAGGGACGCCAGTAGAGTGATGCCTCTATGAGAGAGGACTTGGAGGCTGGTCCCCAGGTTGAGGCGGAGAGGCCCCGCGATCCAGGCTAAGAAGGGAGATGCCTCCTGAAGCATCTGAGGAGCAAGGCTGGTGGGGACACAACCAGGAGGGGCTCTCAGCCACGTGTCACCCCGCCGGCCGCTTCCTAAGACGTCTTTCTGGCTCCCGTAGAAACACTTGGCCGCCGACCTGGCCGAGTTGCTGTCGGAGGAGATGGTGCCCGGGGCCTTCCTGGTGATGGTGCTTGTCCACTTCGGCACAATGCTGGTGGACTGAGCCCTGTACCTGAGGAAGGCCGTGCTGGGCAAGTGCGCCTTCCAGCTCCTCCTCATCCTCGGCACTCACTTCTGGCTCTTCTTCGTCCTGCCTGGCGTCACCTCGAGGTATCTTGGCCACCTTGTTGGCCCTCCTTTCTCCCTGTCCTCCCCAACCCCCGCAACACCCCCAAAGAGAAAAAGGCAACGAACCACCTGCTCAGGGAGCGTCTTTCAATTCCAGGGGAGTGAGAAGCAGGGGGCCGAACCACCGAGGGACCCCTGAGCAGCTTTGTACATAAGCCCAAGGAATGTTTATCAGGCCTTGTACACCTCCCCCAAGGACCTCCTTGGCTCCACCCAGCTTACGTTCATGCCCCAAACCCCAACATAAAGGCCAACTCCTGGCCTGCTGGGGAGACTTGGAGACAGCGGGATTCCAGCTAAGAAGCACTGGGATGCTGGGTGGCCCTGGGCCTGGGGCTCCAAGACCAGGTTTCAAGCAGCAGAGACATGAAACCTCTCATGGACCCCAGGGCCCAGCTCTAAACTTTTCTCTGAAATAGACATTCGCAGCAGCCTTGCTGGGGCTCATTTCTCCCTGTTCTGCCAAGAAGCACGTCAGGAGCTTGCTGAGGCCCCTCTGATTAGATTGTCTCTGTTGGCCTGACGAGAGGATTTAAGGATTATCTTAATGATAAATCAGCAGCAGCCATCCCTGGAGGGGCATGGTTCTGACAGGGCAGCTGCGGCCCGGCTCTTCCATCAGGAGGCGATGAAGGGGGAATAGAAACTCACCTTTTCCAGGAAAAGTACAGGGAGCCCAAGTGTCCCCAGAGGCCACCTGCAAATCAAATCATTTGAGGAAAAACAGTTTTTGCTTTTTCTTCCTTTCTCCCCCAACTAACAATTATTCTTGAAATAATAGCCCCAAATCTCTTGGTTTTGATGAGTCCAGAGCACAGTGTGGGTCCCTGAGGGTCCAAGGCCGCTGAGCAGAGAGGCCCATGCACAGCCAGGATAACCTGCTTTTCTGGGCATTTGCAGGTGGTATAACCTCAACCACGAGGCTCAGACCTGGTACCTAGTGAAGTGCATCTACTTTGGCCTGCCCGCCTACCAGATCAGGCATGGCTACCCAAACTGGATCCTTGGCAACTGCCTGACCAAAAACTTCAGTCTCGTCAACCTCATCTTGTTCAAAGGGTGAGCGAGACATTTCAGATGCACCCGGCGGGGGCCCGCAGGGGACTCTTAGGACCCACCCAGGACAAATTCTGGGCCCACATCTGGGAGGACCGGGTATCTCCAATCTGGCCACGTGCTGCACGGGCTTGTCCCAGGACCCGCATGCGGCCTGAACCAGGGCAAGGGGGAACCGGCTGTGTTTGTGCACCTGTGTTTATCTCTCTTGTTCACCCACATAACCTAGATACTTAGCGTAAGGCTGGGTAACGTGTAAGATTATTTGCTGAAAGGATGGAGAATACATGGGGTGGCTGGGATGGAGTGGGATGAGATGGTGGATGGCACTGAACGGATGGATGGGGTAGGGGAAAGGATAGGCCTTAGACAGCATCACACAGACAGGTGGGATGGATGGACGGGCAGGACCGCTAGATGGACCAGCACCCTCCAGCTTCCCACGGTCTTCCCCGCTCCCAGGTTCCTCGTAGTACCTGTCCTCTTAGAGCTAAGGGCTGTCATATACTGGATGTGGACTAACACTTCCCTCAGCCTGTCCAGCTGGACATGCCTGGAGGACCTGTACACCAACATCTTCATCATGAAGTGCCACCAGGAGTCTGAGAAGGTGGGCATGCAGCAAGTTTCCTGCTCTTAACCCTATCTCCCTGGAGCAATGAGTGTCCTGCCCTGCCCAGCAGGCAAGGTGCTCATCTCAGCACGGCCCTGGCCCAGCTTCACTTGGGACTCAGGAGTTTGTAGTTAAATCCTCAATAAAATGGCAGACCTTATGTTAAGCTCTGCTACCACCACCTCATGAGTGTTCCACTCCCTGATGGAACAGGTACCATTTTATTCCCATTTCACAGAAAGGCAGGCCATTCAGCATGCCTTTTTGTTCAAGGTGACACAGCGGGAAAAATGTGGGGTCTGCGCTTGGGTCCAACTCTCTCTGAGCCCAGCTGTGGACCACTGGACATTCCCTGAATTGACCGCCTTCCCTCAATTTTCAGAGGGATCATTCACCAACCTGCCTCCCTTGAGTCCACATCTGCCTGGCCTGACCTGCCGCCCTCCACTCCTGCAGAAATACCCCCAGCCTCCTGGGCGGCCGCAGAAGAGGGCCATGAAGTATGGGCTTGGAGGCATCACCACATTTGCTTTGGTCTTCCTCATGTGGTTCCCCCTGGTTTTCATGTCCCTGGTGAAGATGGTGGGCGGCGTGACCAACCAGCCTCTGCAAGTGTCGGTCAAAATCGCCATCAACGGTTACGAGGTGTCTGGAGGGGAGGGCAGGGAGAGGGTGCCTGTGCTTGGACGGAGGAAGGGAATGGGCTGGCACCTGCTTCCTTGTTCTGCAAGCTGTGGTCCTTGGTGTGGCTTCAGATCTCAGACCCCAGCTTCTGAGCCTTCGTCCTGGTTCTTTTCCCCATGTGTACCCTTCCCGTCTTCTTCTCCTGCTGGTTTCACAAGAGAAGAGATCTGAATCTCTTCCCCAAGTCTAGCTTCTTGGCACCTTAGCTCTTGCACCTCGTGTGCTCAGTTCCGACGCCCATTACCCCAGGGAGGACAGAGGTTCTTTGAGGACAACTCAGCGGTTTTGCCCCCGTTTCTGTCACTAGCACGGCCAGCTTTCTAAAGCCCACCTACTTTACCTTCCTCCTCTCTGCCAGACCCTGTTCTCCATGAGTGCTCAGCACCACAACCTGGTCCCTTTCTTGGACGCAGACTACGACCAGCTGACCCAGCAATATGCTCTCCACCCCGTGAGTGTCTCGCGAGTCCAGAGGAGCCCCCAGCCCCCCAGGCCCCACCTTCTCTCACATCTCAACCAGATATTGACACTTCATAATGCTCCAGCTATTAAAATGCAATAGACCTGGTGGGGGAAAGAGGAGGCAAATAACTCAACAAGCACACAGAGATGAACCCGAATGACGGACCCTAACCCTAACCCTAACCCTAGAGGCGCATTGCCTCCTGATACACGCTCCCCTTCTTCCTTTGCCCAAGTCTGCCATACAGTTTTTAGTGGACTACAGACCCGAGGACATTGTTCTTGCCAAGATCAAAAGTCATGCCAGTCTGGTCTGGGGCATCAGCCCCACCGACCTATCAGCCATGGTCCAGGAGCTTGCCAAGACCACTGCCATCTGCATCACCCCCTCCTGGGCTGTTCAGAGGTAACCTGGCACCACGTAAACCCAGAGCCCTGTCTTAATTCTCCTCCCCAGCTGTTTGTGAGATCTTACAGATAAACCTTAGGAAAGTAATAGTGTAATGACTGACCTTGAATGAGGACCACACGAATGTCAGGCACAATGTCCCTCCTTCTTTCCTGTCTCTCTGACTCTTTGCTCGTCTCTCTTTTGAAAAAAAAACCCCAATTTCTACTTTGAATTTACTCATCTTTGGCCAGTCTTTCACTATGATTAACATTTAAGGGTTAATTTGTTTCTGTTTTTAATTTTATACAAGTACAATTGAGAAACACTGAGAAAAGTGGATGCATATATATCAGATCAGATCAGATCAGATCAGTCGCTCAGTCATGTCCGACTCTTTGCGACCCCATGAATTGCAGCACGCTAGGCCTCCCTGTCCATCACCAACTCCCGCAGTTCACTCAGACTCACGTCCATCGAGTCAGTGATGCCCTCCAGCCATCTCATCCTCTGTCGTCCCCTTCTCCTCTTGCCCCTAATCCCTCCCAGCATCAGAGTCTTTTCCAATGAGTTAACTCTTGGCATGAGGTGGCCAGAGTACTGGAGTTTCAGCTTTAGCATCATTCCTTCCAAAGAAATCCCAGGGCTGATCTCCTTCAGAATGGACTGGCTGGATCTCCTTGCAGTCCAAGGGACTCTCAAGAGTCTTCTCCAACACCATAGTTCAAAAGCATCAATTCTTCGGTGCTCAGCCTTCTTCACAGTCCAACTCTCACATCCATACATGACCACAGGAAAAAACATAGCCTTAACTAGATGAACCTTTGTTGGCAAAATAATGTCTCTGCTTTTGAATATGCTATCTAGGTTGGTCATAACTTTCCTTCCAAGGAGTAAGCGTCTTTTAATTTCATGGCTGCAGTCATCATCTGCAGTGATTTTGGAGCCCCCAAAAATAAAGTCTGACACTGTTACCACTGTTTCCCCATCTATTTCCCATGAAGTGATGGGACCAGATGCCATGATCTTTGTTTTCTGAATGTTGAGCTTTAAGCCAACTTTTTCACTCTCCTCTTTCACCTTCATCAAGAGGTTTTTTAGTTCCTCTTCACTTTCTGCCATAAGGGTGGTATCATCTGCATATCCTAGGTTATTGATATTTCTCCTGGCAATCTTGATTCCAGCTTGTGCTTCTTCCAGCCCAGCATTTCTCATGATGTACTCTGCACAGAAGTTAAATAAGCAGGGTGACAATATACAGCCTTGACGAACTCCTTTTCCTATTTGGAACCAGTCTGTTGTTCCATGTCCAGTTCTAACTGTTGCTTCCTGACCTGCATACAAATTTCTCAAGAGGCAGGTCAGGTGATCTGGTATTCCCATCTCTTTCAGAATTTTCCACAGTTTATTGTGATCCACACAGTCAAATGCTCATGAGCATATATGATAAACGCAGTTTGATAAATTGTTACACCGTGAATACATATGTGTAATCAGCACCCAGATCAAGAAACAGAACCTTGCCACCCCTTAGGAAGCCCGCCTTGTGCTTCCCTCAGTTGTACCCTCTCCCAAGGGAAGCCGCCACCCTGACTTCTAACAATACAGATTAGGTTTGCTTGGCTCAAAAAATCAGTCACTGTATTTTGCTTTTATTTTGTGATACAGAATACCAGAATAAAACAAAAAACCATTTGTTTTATTTTTAATTATATGGTTAGAAAGACATGTTTTTTTTTTTTTTAACACAATGTTTCCTTTTCCTTTTAGCAAGTTAGCATCTCTTTATTTTATTTATTTTGGCCTCACTGTATGGCATGTGGAACCTTAGTTTCTCAACCAGAGATGGAAGCAGTGCCCCTGCATTGGGAACACAGAGTCTTAACCACTGGACCACCAGAACCCAAGAACATGGTTTTAAAATGGACTTTCTAAGGGACAAACAATATGTTACTGTCCCCCAAATATTTTGACATTGTGTTAATAGACTGTTTGTTTATTATAGTTTGGCTTTATGGTCTCTTTTGTGTTTTGTTGTAGGTTTTTTGCGGAAGGAATTTGGAACTTTTTGGGGTATAACAACATATACCAAGGCTGAACAACGATGTATATTCATGGAAACTGTTTCACTGAGGCAAAAATTACATACAGTAAATTCCCAGATAAGAGTACAATTTGATGAGTTTTGAGTAATGCAAATAGCATGTCACCACCACCCCAGTCAGAAGACAGCATCTCTACTGGCCCAGAAAGTTCCCTCGTGGTTCTTTTAGTCCAGGCACACTGCAAACACTTCGCCTGTTCATGAACTCCACGTGCACATAATCATAGAATATGTGCTCATTTGTACAACATAAAGCTTTTAAGAGTCATCTATTTTGCTGCATGTATCAGCTGTTTATTCTTCTTTAACATGCTGAGTAATGCCTCATTGTGAGCAAATATACAACAATCTAACTATTTATTCTTCTATTAACAGACATTTGGGTTGTATCCACGTTTATAGACATATGTTCTCTTTTCTCCTGAGTGAGCACTCAGGGGAGAGGAGTTGTTTTATGATGGGATGGCTATATGCTTAACCTTTAAAAAACTTAGGAACAGTTTCCAAAAAGAGTAAACTGTCTTATACTCCCACCAGCAATGCAAGTGAGTTCTCATTACTCCGCATCCTCACCAACCACAGAGAGCATCAAGCTTTTGAATCTGACCGTTCTGACAAATGTAAGTGATATTTCATTGTGCATTCAACTTGTGTTTCCCTGTTTACTAATGATATTGAGTAATTTTACATGTTCTTATTGTCCATTTGCGTATCTTCTTAGTGTTTACTCAGCCTTGTTCTTTTTGTTTGTTTGATTTTTGAATTGTAGGGAATTCTTTAAATATTCTGGATATAATCCCTTTGTCAGATGTACATATTTCAAATATTTTCTCTCAATCTGTGATTTGCACTTTTGTGTTCTCAGTGTGGAGTTCTGATGAACAGAGGTTTTCGGTTTTGAAGTCCAGTTTGTCAGTATTTCCTTTTGTGGTTGTGCTTTCATGAGTCCTTTCTAAGAAATTTTTGCTGGTCTCAAGTTCATGAAGATATTCTTATACTATGTATTCTGCCAGGAACTTTATAGTTCTAGTTTTTGTGTCTAGATCTCCTGTCTGCTGCTTCTAAGTCGCTTCATTCGTGTCCGACTCTGTGCAACCCCGTAGACCTACCAGGCTCCCCTATCCCTGGGATTTTCCAGGCAAGAATACTGGAGTGGGCTGCCATTTCCTTCTCCAATGCATGAAAGTGAAAACTGAAAGTGAAGTCACTCAGTCGTGTCCAACTCTTAGCGACCCCATGGACTGCAGCCCACCAGGCTCCTCCGTCCATGGGATTTTCCAGGCAAGAGTACTGGAGTGGGGTGCCATTGCCTTCTCCGAGATCTCCTGTCTAGCTCAAACTAATTTTAATGTGTGATGTGAAGTAAAGGACAAGGGTCATTTTTTTTTTTCTGTACTTTTTCCTAATTTTTCCAGCCCATTTGCTGAAAAGATGTTTCTTTTTCATTGAAGGTGCCATTGCCTTGATACCTTTGTAAAAAATCAATTGACTGAATATAGATAGATCTATCTCTGGATTTTCATTATGATCCACTGATCGATTTCTCTGGGATACCATCTTGATTATTGTAGCTTTTGACACACTTTGAAATCAGGATGTGTGAGTTCTCCCACTAGGCTGTTTATTTTGAAACCTGGCTATTTTAGCTACTCTGTATTTCTGCTTAAATCTTAGAAACAACTTGTCGGTTCTGGAAAAAAAAAGTCTTGTTGATATTTGGGTTGGAACTGTGTTGAAACTATAAACATTCATAGTTCAACCTGGAGAGAATTTGCTTTGTAATGATATGTAGTCCAAGCCACGAACATGGTTTATTTATTCATTTAGCTCTTTAATTTCTGTTCACATTACTTTCTACTTTCTATTCATTTATTTTTGGCCATGATTTTTTTAAAACATTTAATTTCATATAGCCAGTTAACAAACAATCTTGTGGTAGTTTCAGGTGGACAGTGAAGGGATTCAGCCACGCATAGACATGTACCCATTCTCCCCCAAACTCCCCTCCCATCCAGGCTGCCACATAACATCAAGCAGAGTTCCATGTGCTAGGTAGCAGGTCCTTGTTGGTTACGCATTTTAAATATAGCAGTGAACTTACTTGTAAAAACAGAAAGAGACTCACAGACTTAGAGAACAAACTTATGGTTGCCGGGGGGAAGGATGAGGGAAAAGGATAGTTAGGAAGTTTGGGATGAACACATACATTCTACTGTCTAAGATACAGGTCTTGCACACATTTAGTTATCTTTAAATATTTTATGTTTTTTATACTATTATCAATGAAATTGTTTAGAAATTCATTTCCAACTATTTGCTGCTAGAATTGATTTTACATATTGACTTAGTATCCTATGATCTTATTAAAGGTATTTATGAGTCCCAGTAGTTATTTTCATACATTATTTAAAAATCTTTACATAAATAATCATCAACTCTTTGAGACCCCATGAACTATACAGTCCATGGAATTCTCCAGGCCAGAATACTGGAGTGGTAGCCTTTCCCTCTCCATGGGATCTTCCCAACCCAGGGGTTGAAGCCAGGTCTCCCACATTGCAGGTGGATTCTTTACTAGCTGAGCCGCAAGGGAAGCCCTTACATAAGTAATCATGGCATCTGTAAGTGTAGGGAGTCCCGTTCTTTCTTTCCAATCTATGCGACTTTTTCTTTTCCTTGCTCTATTATACTAGCAAGGAATTTTAGTACAATAGTGAAGAAGAGAGGTGAAAGCAGACATTCTTGCCTCGTTCGCAGTCTCAGGAGAAAAGCCTTCAGTGTTTTAGCAATAAATATGATGTTAACTAGCATTTTCATTTTTCTCTTCTCAGACTGAAAAGGTGCTCTTCTCATTCAAGTTTGCTGGCAGTTTTGGTCACAAATGGGCACTGAGTTTTGTCAGATCTTTTGAAATGGTCATATTATTTTACCCATTTATTTTGTCAATATGGTCAATTATATTGGCTGATTTTTAAATGTTATATCATCTTTGCGTTCCTTGGGAAAACTCTACTTAATTATGATGTATTATCATTTTATGTATCACTGGATTTCATTTGTTAGTATTATATTAGGGATTTTTGCATCTATTTCATGAGTAATTTTGGTCTGTACTTTTTTTTTTTACAATGCTTCTGTCAGATTTTGGTATCAGGATTATGCTGACTTCCTAAGATGATCTGAGAAATATTTTCTTCTCAGTTTTTGGAAAGAGTTTGTGTAAGAGTTGTATTATTTCTTCTTCGTGTGTTTAATAATACCTCCCCCCTGCAGAAAAGCACTCTGGGCCTGGAAATTCTTTTCATGGAAACAATAACCAACTCAGTTGTGTTAGTAGATATTGGACCATTCAGAGCATCTATTTCAAGCTGTATCAGTTTTGATAAGTTTCTTTTTCAAGGAATTTGTTCCCCTCATGTATGTAGCTGAGTTTATTGGCATAGAGTCTCATAAAATTTCCTTGTTTTTTGTTTTTTTTTTGGTGTCTGTAGGATCTGTAACGATATCCTCTCTTTTATTTCTGATCCTGGTTATCTGTGAGTTTTCCTCTTTTCTCTCACTCAGCTCTGCTAAGGATTTGAAAAGATTTACGGAGGTATAATGGACATAATAAAATTAATAAATTTAAAGTATATGATTGGATGAGGACTAACATTCCTGTACATCTGTGAAATGAAAGGCACGATCAAGGGTGGGAGGAATTGGGAGACTGGGATCGACACACACACAGTATTGATACTATGTGTAAAATAGATAACTAGTGAGAACCTACAGTAGAGTAGAGAGAACTCTGTGTAATGAAATATGGTGGCCTGAATGGGAAGGAAGTCCCAAAGGGGGAGGATATATGTTTATGTAAAGCTGATTCATTTTGCTGTACAGTAGAAACTAGCACAGTATTGTAAAGCAACTATTCTCCAATAAAAATCAATTTAAAAGACCCCCACAATCAAGATAATGAGCACTTCCATTGCCCACAAAAGTCTACTCATGACTCAGCGTAACTCCTCTCTCCCTCCCCTCCCATCTCCAGGCAACCATTGATTTGCTCTCTGTAACTAGGGATTAGTTTGCATTTTCTAGGAGTGTCTATGTTTTCATACACGAGCTTTAAGAGTTCCTTCTGCATTTTGGAGAACAATCCTTCATCAAATATGCCTTGTGCATATATTTTCTCTCAGTCTGTGGCTTGACTTTTTATTCTCTTGATGGTGTCTTTCACAGAGCAGAATTTTTTTAATTTTAATGACGTACAGCCTGTCAGTTCTTTCTTTTCATGGACTGTGCCTTTGGTGAGCTTCACACATGTTCTGAATTCCCCCAGACTCCTTAAGTGGGCCTGGATGGCTGTTGTGGACTGGGGTTGGGTATTTCTTGTCCCCCAGGTCAGTTAGGCTCTGGTAAAAGCCCAGCAGGTTAAGCTCTGGTTAACTAGTTTCTTCAGAGGTTGTTGTTGTTAGTTACTAGGTCCAGTCCTGCTCTTCTGTGACCCCATGGACTGTAGCCATTTAGGCTCCTCTGTCCATGGGATCTCCCAGTCAAGAATACTGGAGTGGGTTGCCATTTCCTCCTCCAGGGGATGTCCCAATCCAGGGATCAAACCCGCGTCTCCTGCATTGGCAGATGGATTCTTTACCATCTGAGCCACCTGGGAAGCCCCAGCAAACTGCCCCCTCTGTTACAAGCAGCATGCTCTTTCATATTTCAGAACAATTCCCTTTCACCTATTCCTGCCAAGAGTACAAGGTGGGGTTTTCTCCATCTGCTGTGAGGACCTGGTCTACCTCTAGGAGGTAAAAGCCACAGAAGTGTGGATCCCCTTGGCATTTCTATCCTTGAGACTTGTCCCCACTGAGCCTTCCATGGTTCGTCATTTACAGCCCAGTTTTCCTTACCTTATCACTGATTCCCACCAGGTTTGTGCTTGTGAATTTCAACTCCAGTAAGCTGTGATTCTCTGTATTTGCCTCTTGGTCTTTGCAGTTTAGGGGGCCATAGTCTGCCCTGTGACCTCACCTCTCTGACAGGTCTAAGACGACTTATTGGTTTTTCAGTATGCTTATCTTTGTACTTATTTAAGTACAAAGAGTGGCCAGTTCCAGCTTCTCACATGCCAGACTGGAAACTGGAAGTCCACATTGTCTTTCAAAGTTTGTTCCCTATGTTCATTGCTGGCATATACAGATGTGGTCAATGTTTGCACGCCAGTCTTGCAACATTGCTAAATTCATTTATGACTACTAGGAGGGTTATTTGAAGATGCCTTTGGATTTTATATGTAGACAATCATGTCATGTCCAATGCAATTTTATTTCATTTATTTCATTCTTTCTAATTTCTATGCCTTTTATTTCTTTTCCTTCTTGATTTTTATGTTTTTGCCTTGTTTTTTTGTTTTTGGCTTGCAGGATCTTAGTTCCCCAACCATGGACTGAACTTGGGCCCTTGGCAGTGAAAGAGCAAAGTCCTAACCACTGGACCACCAGGGAATTCCCTTTTTCTTGTCTTATTAAAGTAGCTGGAACTTTTAGTTCTATGGTAACAGTGGTGAGTTGGACATTCTTGCTTTGCTCTCAGTCTTAAGAAGAAAGCATCCCTTCCCATGAATTATGTTAGCTAGAGATTTTTGAAACATTTATTAAAGGTTTAACATCTCTTCTATTTCTAGTTTGCTGAGAGTTTTTATTGTGAATGGATATTGAATTTTGTTAAAGGCCTCTCCTACACTTGGGGAGATGATCCTGTGCTTCTCTTCTGTGGTCTGCAGACAGAAATTACATTGACTTATTTTCCAATGTTAAACCAGTCTTAGTTCCAGGATAAACTCCCACTTCATTGTGAGTATTAGTATTATACATATGTATATATATCATTGGATGCAACTGGGAAGTATTCTGTCTAAGCATTTGTGCTTATGAGGGATACTGTGCTACAGCTTTCCATTCCTATGTTAATCTGGTTTTAGTCTCAGAGTAATGCTGGTTTCATAAAATGAGTTTGGAAGTGTACTCTCCGGTTTTCTGGAATTTTGCATAGAATTGGTATTCTTTCTTCCTTAAATATTTCGTAGAAGTCACTAGCACAGCCATTTTGGCCTGCAGTTGTCTTTGCAAGTTTTATCTCAGTTGAATTTATTGACAAATCGTTATATTCACTTAATATCCTTTTCTTGCCTATAGGCTCTTTAATGATGTCTCTAATTCTGCTGTGGTAATTTATATCTTCTTTCTATTCCCCCCTGATAAATCTGACCAGGAGTTTATAAATTTTATTGACATTTTTAATACGTTTTTTGCTTTTATTGATTTTACTATATTGTTTTTCAGTTTTCTCTTATACTTTGGGCTTATTTTACCTTCATTTATTTATTTTTGATTTTTGTGGTGGAACTTTAGGTCTTTTGAGATTTCCCTACTTTTCTAATATAAGCATTTAATGCTTGAGATTTCCCTTAAAGCATTAACAGCATCCCATACATTTTAAGTCATGTTCTAATTTTGATTCAATTCAAATATTTTGTTATTTCTATTTGGATTTCTTATTTAACCCATGAGTTATTTAAAAGTATACACCTTAGTTTCAAAATCTGTAATTTTTCAGATATTCCAATACTGATTTCTAATTTAACTCCATTGTGGTGAGAGAATATTATTTGTGGAATTTTTAGTCTTTTTAAATTTATTGAGTTATTTTAGGGTCCATAATATGACCTGTCTTAATGAATATTTTATGTGTCCTTGGTAAGAATTGTGTTCTGCCACAGATAGTACTGTTAATTCTCTATCTTTACTGATTTTCTATCTGCCTATTTTATCAATTATTGAGGGAAGACCATCAAAAACTGTAATTAACTCTGGATTTGTCTGTTTCTCCTTTGAAATCTGTCCGTCGTTGCTTCATATATTTCGAATTTCTATTACTTGGTGAATAAATACTTAGTACGATTAGGTCATTTTGATGAACTGTCCCCTTTATTGTTATGAAATAATTCTATTTTTTTAAAAAAAGCTTTTTTAAAAAAGCTTTCAATTCTGTATTGTTAAAAAAGTGAAAGTGTTAGTTGCTCAGTCGTGTCCAACACTTTGCAATCCCATGGACTCCTCTGTCCATGGGATTCTCCAGGCAAGCATACTGGAGTGGGTTACCATGCCCTCCTCCAGGCATCTTTCCAACCCAGGAATTGAACCCAGGTCTCCTGCATTGCAGGCAGAGTCTTTACCATCTGAGCCACCAAAGAAGTCCAAGGAGTATAGCCAATTAACGGACTTCACACATACACATAGCTAATGAACACTTTCGTGATAGTTTCAGGTGAACAGCAAAGGGATTCGGCCATGCATATACATGTATCCATTCTCCCACCAGTCTCCGCTCCCATCCAGGCTGCCCCATAACTTTGAGCAGAGTTGCCTGTGCTATACAGTAGGTCCTTGTGGGATATGAAATGGTCCTCTTTAACCTTGTAATTGTCATTGTCCTTAATCCACTTTGACCTATTCAGTATAGCAGCTCCAGCTGCTTTCTTCTGGTTAGTGTTATAATGTATCTTTTCCCGTCCTGTTATAAGTTTAGAAGTGGGTTTATAGACCACACAGAGTTGGTTACTGTTTTTATATCTGATGTTACAGTCACTTCCTTCGTGTATCTAGACTATCTGCAGTTCATGTGATCATTGACATGGCTGAGTTTGAGTTTTCTTGTTGCATTTGTTAATATGTTCCATTTGTTTTCCATTTCCCTTTCCCTCTTTTTCTTTGTGGTTGGAAAGAGTTTCAAGGCCACAGCACAGGGGGTAGAACTGCAAGTAAACTCTAGTGGTCCTCATGAGTTGAGCAGAGTTTGGGGTCTTTGGAGGCCATGATGGTGAGAGTTTGCAAGTCAGAGTAGGGAGGAGAGAATGCTGAAGACAGAAAAAATATTGGACATCTGTGGAGAGTTCCTCTGAGTCTGTAGCTGAGTGTTGATCAAGGAAGTTATCAAGGTAGTAAGCAAAAAACACTGGAAAGCAACAGGGAGAATAATATCTGGAGCTCCAAATGGTCAGAAATAATTTATAATCCTGTGACCCATAGTGGAAAGACTTCGTAGAACATGGGATATAGAGTATGGTCCCTGAGCAGGGACCACTGTCTCAGGTGTTGCTTGTTCTTTATTTAATTGGTTTCTGCTTTTATCTTTCTTATTTCCTTTATTCTCTTACTTGGGCTTAATTTGCTCTTCTTTTTCCAGCTTTTTAAATGGTAAATTATATCATTGATTTTAAACCTTTCTCTCTTTTCCAAAATGAATTAAAATCTATAAATATTTTCCTAAGCACTGTTTCAACTGTGTCTGACAGCTCTTGTTGAATTTTCATTGTCATTCAGTTGAACTATTTAAAAATGTTTCTTTGTGATTCCATCTCTGGGTCATGGGTTATTTAAACATGTGTTGCTTAATTTACAAATATTTGGGAGCTTTCCTATATGTCTTTTTTGATTTCCAATTTAATTATATTCTGTTTGCGCATGGTCAATCACTTCAGTTGTGTCTGATTCCCTGTGACCCAGTGATCTGTAGCTGGACTGGCTCTTCTGTCTGTGGGATTTTTCAGGCAAGAATACTGGAGTGAGTTGCCATGCCCTCCTTCAAGGGGTCTTCCTGTCCCAGGTATCAAACCTGCATCTCCTGCATTGAAGGCGGACTCTTTACTGCTGAGCCACTATTCTGTTCTTAGGGGAAAAGAAACCTCTATAATTTTCAATCTTTTGAAATGTATTGAGACATTTTATGACCCGGCACATGGTCTATCTGGATACATATTACATGTTTACATGAAAGAATCTATATTCCTAGCTACTGGGTATGGTGTACTGGCTATGTCATAAGGAAAAATAGTTGATAATGTTGAAATCTTTTGTATGTTTAATTTTGAGGGTCCCCAGGTTTACTATTGATTTCAGAGAGTAAGTGTTAAAATCCATCTATGATTATGGAATTTTCTATCCCTTTGATTCTGTCAAGGTTTTATGTCATGCAGTTTGAAACTTCAGCTTTAAGACACATACACATTTATGGTTGTCGTGTTTTCTTGATGAACTGTGAAGTATTTTCATTATTGTTATGAAATGTTTTATCATTATGAAATGTTCCTTTTTATCTCTTATGTTTCTTGTAAATAAGAAACCTTAACCCTATCATTTTGCTATTTGTTTTTAATCTTTTTTTCTTCTGCTTTTTGCCTTCTCTTGGATTAACAGAAATTCTTTTCTGTATTTTTAATATTCCATTTTAATTCCTTATTTTCTTTTCAAATATGCATCTTTATGCTTCATTTTTAATGTCTGTTCCAGGGATTATAATAGGCATTACTTTTCCCCTAATTTTTTTATTTTGGTAAAACAGGCCTAAAATTTACCATCTAATCACTTCAGCTATTTTCAGTGGTCTTAACTACATTCATTACTCATTGCCATCACCACCATCCACCTCTCGGACCCTTTCTATCTTGTAAACCTGAAACTCTGTCCCCCTTAAACATTAACTCCGCATTCTTCCCTTTTCCCAGTGTCTAGCAATTAGCACTATTTCTGTCTCTGTGACTTTGACTACTCTAAAAACCTCACATGTAGGTGGGATCATACAGTGTTTTTGTAACTAGATTATTTTAGTTAGCATAATGGTCTCAAGATTCATTCATGTTGTAGCAGGTATCAGAATACCCTGCCTTTTTAAAGCTGAATAAGTCTAGTACATGTATACAACACATCTTGCTTATCTGTTCATCCATTGATGGACACGTGGGTTGCCTCCACATTTTGTGAATAATGCTGCTAGGGACACATTTATACCAATCTCTCTGAGACACTGTTTTCAATTTCTTTGGGTGTAAACCTGGAAGTGGAATTGCTGGTTCACAGGGTGATTCTATTTAAAAACTTTTTAGGAATCACCATAATGTTATGTACAGAGGTTGTATCCTTTTACATTCCCAACAGTGCTCTAGAGTTCCAATGTCTCTACGTTCGCACCAACAGTATTACTTTCTGATTTTTTTATGCTAGTCACCCTAATGGGAGGCTTCCCTGGTAGTTCGGTTGGTAAAGAATCCGCCTGCAAAGCGGGAGACCTGGGTTTGATCCCTGGGTTGGGAAGATCCCCTGGAGGAGGGCATGGCAGCCCACTCCAGTATTCTTGCCTAGAGTATCCCCACAGACCGAGGAGCCTGGCGGGCTACAGTCCAAGGGGTCGCAAAGAGTTGGACTCCACTAAGCACAGCACCCTAATGGGTATTAGGGTAGTTAGTTCATTTTAGTTTTGATAGCATTTTTCGAATAATTACTGAGATTGAGAATCTTTTCATGTGCTTATTGGTCATTCATATATCTTCTTTTGAGAAATGTCTGTTCAAATCCTTTGCCCATTTTTTTTTTTTTAATCGAATTGTTTGGGGTTTTCTGGTAAGTTATATAAATTCTCTCTGTTTTCTGGATATTAAATCCTTATCAGTTATACAATTTGCAAATATTTTCTCCATTCTATGAGTTGCTCTTTTATTCTGTGGGTGAATAGAGGCGCGTGTCAGTTGAGGCACGTGTTTTTAAAATTTTAATGAAATGTTTTTGTTACATGTGTCTTTGGTGCCATGCCCAAGGAATTATTGCCACATCTAATATCATGAAGCTTTTGCCCAGTGTTTTCCACTAAGAATATTGTAATTTGAAGTCTTGCCTTAAGTCTTTTATACATTTTGTGTTAGTTTGTGGACATGTTTTTAGACTAGGGTTCAACGTCATTGTTTTGCATGTGAATGTCCAGTTTTCCCAGCATCATTTGTTGAAAGACTGTCCTTTCCCCATTGAACAGTCTTGACATCGTCATCAAAAGTCATTTGACCATGTATGCATGAGTTTGTGTTGTTGTTCAGTCACTAAACCACGTCTGACTCTTTGCAATCCCATGGGCTGCAGCACACCAGGCTTCCCTGGCCTTCACTATCTCCCAGAGTTGGCTTAAACTCATGTCCATTGAGCCCGTGATGCCATCCAACCCACTGGTCTATATATGTCTGTTTTTATGCCAATACCACATCGTTTACATTACTATAGTTTTGTAGTAAGTGTTGAATCAGGAAGTATAAGTCTTCTGTTTTTTTCTCCTTTTTCAAGATTGTTTTGGCTATCTGGGGGGCCTGTGAGATTCCATATGAATTTTAGAATGGGTTTTTCCATTTCTGCAAAAAATGATATTGGGGTTTGGACAGTGACTCCATGGACTCTATAGGTTGCTTAAGGTGGCATTGACATTGTAACAATATTCAGTCTTCCAGCCTGTGAGCATGGGATGTGTTTCCACTTACTTATGTCTTCTTTAATTCCTTTCATTTTGTGGCTTTCACTGTACCATCCTTCTCTTTGGCTAATTTAACTCCAAAATATTTTATCCTTTTTGGCACTATTATAAATGAAATTGTTTTCTTAATTTCTTTTTTGTTCACTGTTAGTGTATAGGATGCAACTGCTTTTTGTGTATTGACTCTAAACCCCACTACTCCGTGGAGTTCACTCATTAGTTCTAATAATTGTTTTGTGGAATCTTTAGAATATTTTACATACGAGATGATATCATCTGTAAACAGATATAAGTTTACATCTTCCTTTCCAATTTGGAGGTCTTTTCTTTCTTTTTCTTTCCTAATTGCTTGGGTTAGAGCTTTCTGTACTATGTTGAATAGAAGTGGTGAAAATGGCTTGTCCTTTGCTTGTTCCTGATCTTAGAGGGAAATCCTGCAGTCTTTTACTATTGAACGAGATGCTGTTTATCAAGTCATCTGTGATGGACACTCGCTCTGCGTTCGCCTTTGGCTGTTGCAAATAATGCTGCTGTGAGCATGGGTATGGCATGTCATCCAATGTCTTCAGTTTTGACGTCAGGGGAATGCTGGCTCATAAAGTGAGTTCAAAAGTGTGCTCACTTTCCCTGTTTTCTGGAAGAGCCTGGGCATTATTGGTATTATTACCTCATAAAATGTTTGGCAGAACTTGCCTTGGAAACAATCTGGGCCAAGTTTTCTTTGTTGCAAGATTTTAAGGTAAGAATTCAGTTTCTTCAGTAAATTTAGGCATATTTAGGTTATCTCCTCCTTGAGTTTTGGTGTTTTGTGTCTTCCAATAATTTGTCCATTTCATCTAAATTGTTGAATTTATGTCGTAGAGATCACCTTAGCATCCTTGTGTGTGTGTGTTGCGGGGGTGGGGGTGGTCTTAGTCGCAGCATGTGGGATCTATCTAGTTGCCTGACCGGGGATCGAACCCAGGCCTCCTGCATTGGGAGCAGAGAGTCTTAGCCACTGGACCATCAGGGAAGTCTCATCATAACATCCTTTTAATTTCTGTAGCTTCTGTCATGATAGTCCATTTCCCATTTCTGATATTTATAATTTGTGTCTTTTCCCTGTTTATTTTGGTCAGTCTGCCTAGAGTTTTGTCAAGTATATAGATTTTTAAAATAACTAACTTTTAAAAATTAATTTATTTTCTCTATTTTCAGTTATCCTAATTTCTGCTCTTTATTGTTTCATTCCTTCTGCTTTCTTTGGGTTTAATTTACTCTTTGTTTCTTTTTTTTTTTTTTTTTTAATTTACTCTTTGTTTCTAAAGTGGAATTCTAGGTTGTTCATTTGATACTTCCTCTCTGACCTCTCTGTGATTTAGAGATGAGTTGCTTAATTTAGAAATATCTGTGGATTTTCCAGATATCTGTTATTGATTTCAAGTCTGTCGTGGTCTGAGAAAATACACTGTATAATTTTAATTCCTTTAAGGTTGTTAACTTTTTAATGGCACAGAATGTTCTTCATTTTGGTGAATGTTCCACTTACATTTGAAAAGAATCAGTGTTCTGTTACCATTAGCTGAAGAGGTCTATAAATGTCAACTAAGTCAAGTTGATGGTGTTGTTCAGCTCTTCCATATCTTTGCTGATTTTCTGTCTGCTTAATCTGTTGATTGCTGAGAAAGTAGTGATGAGGTTTCCAAATATAATTGTGGGTTTGTCCATTTCTTCTTCAATCAGGTTTTATCTTGTAGAGTTTGGTCCCTGGCCACTGGGGCACCCATAATTGGGATTGTTATATCTTTTTGGTAAATTCTTCTCCTTATGTAATGGCCCTATTTATGCCTGATAGTTTTCTTTCTATTGAGGTCTTTGTCTTATTTAATATAGCCACTTCTGTTTTTTGTTTGTTTGTTTGTTTAAGATTTGTTGTTATGTGGATCATTTTTAAAGTCTGTATTGAATTTGTAACAACACTGCTTGTTTTGTGTTTTGGTTTTCTGACTGTGGGATGAGTGGGATCTGAGCTCCCCAGCCAGGGATTGAACCTGCATCCCCTGCCCTGGAAGGTGAAGTCTTAGATGCTAGACTGCCAGGGTACTCCTTTCCAGCTTTGATTTGTGTTAACTGTGTATTTTTTTTTTCCATCCTTTTACTTTTAGCCTGTCAGTGTGAGCAGCCAGCAAGCTTTTTCTGCAAAGGGCTAGTAAGTGAATATCTTGGGCTTTGTGACCACATATGGCCTCTCTCTCCTTCTCTTCCTCCTCTGCTTCACAGCCCTCAGCAATTGTAAAAACCATTCTCGGGATTTGTCCTGTGAGCAAGTTTGTTGGTTAAATTTAAGATGCATTTCTTAGAGACAATGTCTAATTGGATTATTTCTTCCCCCAATCCAATTTCTGTTTTTAATTGCTGTATTTGAACCATTCAGGTTTAATGCAATTATTGCTACTGTTGGATTTAGGTCTACCATTTTATTATCTCTCTATCTTTCTCATTTTTTTCTCTGTTCCCTTTTCTGACTTCTTTTGAATTACTTGAAGCCCTTTATTTTTAGTATTCCATTTATTTTGTCTATTTGATTTTTGGCTGTATCTCTATGTTACTTTGGAGTTGTTGCTTTAGAATATTTATCTCTCCAACTTTTCACCATCTGTTTAGTGTTAATATGGTACTGCTGTATGTAAAATATAGAAATCTTCTAATCATCTTTATCATCTCGATTCTATAATTCACCTTTTAATTATTACATGTCTTACATCTACATACATTGAATCTTCCAGACAATGTCACCAAGATTGCTTTGTAAAGTCATACATTTTTAAAAGTACTCAAGAGAAGAAAAGTGTCTATTATATTTACCCAGATATTTATCTGTTCTGTTGCGCTTCCTTCATTCCTGATGTTCTGAGTTTTCCTCTGATATCATTTCCCCTTTGCCTGGAGAACATTCTTTCAGATTTCTTTTTGAGCAAGTCTGCTGGTGATGAATTCTTTCCGTTTTTGTTTTTTTCTTCTTCTGACTAGGTCTCTATTTTGCCTTCACTCTTAAGAAAAATATTTTTGCTGGATTTAGAATTCTGAGTTGACAGTTCCTTTGTTGTGAATTTTCAAGGATGCTATATTATTTCCTTGTCTTCTGACCACCATTGTTTCTGCTGAATGGTCTCTAGGCGTTGCTCACCTTCAGGGAAGGCATCATTTTTTTCCGTCTGCTTTCAATCTTTATCTGTGGCTTTCAATCACTTGATTCTGATGTGTCTGGGTGTGGTTTTCTTGGAGTTTATCCTGTTTGGAGGTCTTAAAGCCTTTTGAACCTGTAAAATTTATGTCTTTTGACATATTTGGGAAAGTTTAGCCATTATTCTTTGAAAAAACTGTTTTGCTTGGATTCCGGTGGAAATTGTGAATGTTTGGCCACTCAAAATACATAAGTTCTGGAGCTCTACTGTAAAACACAGGGCCTAGGATTAACAATACTGTATTGTATGCTTTACTTTTTTGGCCACGCCACATGGCATGTGGGATCTTAGTTCCCCAGCCAGGGATTGAACATGCGTCCCCTGCGTTGGAAGCACAGAGTTAACCACTGGACTTCAAGGAAAGTCCTTGTATACTTTAAAAAGCACAAATTGTATACTTAAAAAAAAAATAGTGACGAGGGTAGATCTTATGTTAAAAGTTCCTACCACAAAAGGAAAAAAAAAAAACAAAACAAAAACAGAAGCAGGAGGATCCTTTGCAAGGTGATGTAAGGTAAGGTTACAGCATTGATAGTGATCTGATAGTGACGATGGTGTCCCAGGGCATGTTGTTAGCCCCAGACACAATTATCTATAATTTGTAATGTAAATTACAATTAAATCTATAATTTACTGAATTGGCCATCTATAAAGTTTTATGTCAGTCATATTTTCCTAAAGTAGTTAAATTTTTTTTTCTGACCCTGTCTCTTCCTCTATTAGGAATTTCAGTGACATATTAGGTCTTACAATATTGACTAACAAGTCCCTGAGGCCCTCATTTTTAAAAATCCTGTCTTTCAGCTCTAAGATTAGATCATTTCCATCGATCTGTTTTAAAGTTTACTGACTCTGTCCTCTGTCATCTTCGTTCTTCTCTTAGCCTATTCAGTGAAATGTTTATAGCTTCTCCTTTGCTTCTCAGATCTAAAAGTTTTATTTCTTTTTAAATAAGTGTTCTCTTTAATAAAATTTTACATTTGCAGGAGGCTGTGAAGATAATAGATAGTGTTTACAAATACCCCATATCTAGTTTTCTGGCATTTTTGAAACTGAACCCAAGTACTGCATTTCGGATTCTTTTGTTGACTATAAGGGCTACTCTAGTTCTTCTCAGGAACGTGGTGAAGGACAGGAAAAACCTGGCATGCTGCAGTCCACGGGGTTGCAAAGACTTGGACATGACTGAGCGACTGAGCAACAATTTCCCCTAATGTTAACATCTTTCATTGCCACCGTGGCATATTTGTCAAAATTAAGATACCAACGTGGGTACATTATTATGCTATACTCCAGACTGTACTCAGATTTCACCAGTTTTTACATGAATGTCTTTTTTTTTTTTTTTTTTGTCGGGGACGGGGGAGTAGATTTCCAAAATTCAATCCAGGATACAAAACCACATCACATTTAGTGATCCTTCATTATAGTTTGTCTCTCTTTGCCAAAACTTCTGTTTTTTCCATTCATTTCGAGCCTGTCCGGCTTTACCTCACAGAGGGTAACGAGCACAGCCGCTTCTCAGGCCTTGTCTGATAATCCCAGCAACTGGGTCGTCTCAGGGTTGTCATCTTTTGATGGTCTTTCCCTCGAGATTTGATCAGATGCTCCTGGTTCTTGGTGTGCTGAGCAACGCGGGATTTTTATTCTGGACATCTTGTTTGTTTGTGTTATGTGAGAAGACTGGATCCTGTTAAAAACGCCCTGGAGAATGCACGCTTCCTTCTTCTTTTTCCATTTCCCCCTCCCCTATCCTTTTTCTGCGCTTCCCTTGTGGCTCAGCTGGTAAAGAATCCGCCTGCAATGTGGGAGACCTTTAGCAGCAAGTTCTGTCTCTTTCTGTGGGTCTGGGCTCCTGCCCACTCAGCCTGCCGAGCTCCAGTGGTGCTGTTCTCCAGTGCCTACGTGCATCCCACTTGGAGGTCAGCGTGGACTCGAGTGCTGGTGTCTCAGGCCTCAGCTCTGAGGACCTCCCGAAGCCCCTGGCCCTGGGACGGGAGCCTGTGCACCCGTGCTCCCGGGGGCACCCCTGTCCCTCCAGCCATGGGCCCTGCAGGACTCAGCTGCTGCCTCGGGGAACCTCTGCTGGACTCTGCAGTTCTCTCTGTGGGCACGTCTCTGCTTTCCAGGTGTCCACCTGGCAACCCTGGTCACCTCAGCCTACCCGAATCCTCAGCTCTGTCCCCCTGCCGCTCAGGGGGCCCCCTCTGACTGGGGTCCTGTGGGATGTGATGCAGCCTGGGGTGAGGGGTGCTCTGGGCTATCAGCTGGGGCATCTGCGCTGCTCATCGCATTTGCCCCACGCCCCCCAGGATAGTCCTCAAATGCACCCGTTTTCTAGTGTCGGAAAAGCGTTGCTTTTGGCACATCTGTCTGCTTTTCTTACTTGCTTAGGGCAGGAGGGTGAATCCAGTTCCCCTCCTTCATGGTGGTTGGAAACGCGTATCAGACCCACTTGGGGAGGCTGGCTTAAACATGGGCTTTTTGCTTCTGTCCAGGCAGAACACCTAGCCCTCCCTCCCCCCGCAACCCCATCACCATGACCCTGAGCTCCTTTCATGCACCCCTGCCCACAGGACAGCGGCTTTCTGGTGGAATTCCCGCCACCCCCAGGCTCGAGGGACTTCTCACTGTCTTCCTCCAGTATCTTCAAACAGCTGTCTTTCCTCTCTGTTAAAAGTTTAAACTTGCCCACCATGGGTCTTTCATGACACCATTGGACCCTCTCAAGATGAATGTTGGACCCTGTTCTGTTTTTCACCAATGGAGGGACTCAGTGTGGCCCATTAGGACACTGGGTCAGGTCACATGACAAGGAAGTGGCAGGGCCGCTAAGCCTGTCCCACTCGTGCCGTGCGTGGGACTGGGACAGGCGTCCACGACTGCAGAGGCGGCGCACAGCTCTATGATGCTGGTTCTCACCGGCTATCCTTAAGCAGTGAACTTCACTGCAGCCTGGATGACCCCAGCCACCCCTGGGTGCTGAAGGGGGTTCCCGCCGCACATGGGAGGCAGGGGGCAGGTATCTGGTGACATGCAGCAGAGGACTGTCCCAAAGGCATCAATTCAGCCTGCCTCTAGTCTGCATGAAACTCATCCACAGCTCCCCTTGTGCTTAGAATAAAAACTTGGCTCCCGCCTGTGGCCCACAAGGCTATGCTGCTCACATCCCGGCCCCACCCTCATCCTCATACCCCTCTCTCCTCTCCTTTCCAGCCTCACTGGCCTCCTTCCTGCTCCTCTGGTTTGTCGCGGCCTTGGCCACCCCAGGACCTTTGCACAGGCCATTCCCTCTGCCTGAAATTGGTTTCCTCCATCGTCTGCACCATCTAACGTCCACTCATCCTTGCAATCTCACCTCAGACAGCACTTCCTCTGGGCAAGCCTTCCCACCTGGCCCTCTCCTCAGACCCCTCTCCGAGCTGGATCATCCGCTCTGCCATGACTTTCATCTGTGGGCTGATTATTTATAGCACGTTTCCTTACCAGAGCTGGGGAGGAAGTGGGGCTGCCTTGTCTTCCATCCACAGGAGGAAATGACACCTTCCTTGGGGCCCAGCAGGCCTGTGGGACTGTGCTCACCAGGTCCAACCCAAGGCGTGTTTGCTTGCTTGCTGACAACTCCCTCATGCACCCCCAAGAGCTGAAGCTGGAGGGCCCTGCACTCAGAACCTTCTCCCCAGGGCTCCCAGGACGGCTGGCTAGAGGGAAGGATGCAGGGCGTCTGAGTTCTGTGCTGTCTCTTGCTCTCGGCCCGGAGGATAGCAGCTCTCACACGTGATGGGGTCCCTCTGCTGAGGATGTTCGCATCTTGTAAAATGTGGTCAGGCCACCTCCTGTGGTCTAAATGCCAGGAAACCCTTATTTCAGAGCACTTGCTCTGCTGCTGCCTCCCCCGCCTTCAGACAAGGTGGAAACCAAGGCTTGGGGGCCAGCGAGGGGCCGAGGCAGGCAGCCCGGCCGTGTCCACTGTCCTTCTGCATAGAGTGCCCACCTGGCATCTTCCCAGCAGCCTCTGGGCAGAGGGAGCAGGAAGACATGAGCCTGATACCTGCCAGCCTCCTGGGCCTTCAGTGATGCTCAGCTGTGCAGAGCCACGGTGCCCGCCCAGGTGCAAGTCCAGGGCTGGGTGAGGCCCAGATGGAAGATGGATGCACAGAGGGCGGGGGGCGGGTGTTGCCTGATGAAGACCGCAGACGCCCTGATGGCAGGGCCCTTTGTTGCCCTCTCCTCTGGCTTCAGGGCCTGAGATGAACACGGTGGTCACCCAATGCATCTTAGTGGCGGGAGAGGGGTCACTCAGTGCATGTTAATGGGGAGCGCAGGCAGCCGGGCCAGAGGAAACTGCCCCACGTGCCCACCAATATGTTTCTCAGCCTCTTGTCTCCTTTCCCTCCACCCTCAGGAATGGGTCTCTGGTCAAGAATGTGGAAGCATCTGGCAAACACATGGTGTGTTACACAGACGCGGAGATACGGGACCAACGGGTGTACACACTCAGCCTTGTCCAGAAAGAGCCTGTGTAGGTGTCCCCTCCATGCACACACACACACACACACACGTGCTTCTGCACCCCTGGGTGGGAACAAGATAATTTGCCCTGCACGAGGCAAATTGCTTACAAAACGCTAGTCTATTAGTCGCTAATGACATCTCCATGGATGGTACAAGGAAGCAGAGGGTTTGGGGTTGGCCTGGAGGCCTCTTCTGGACTCATGCAGCCCAGCCCCCTCCCACAGGCTGGCTCTGGCTTGTCAGTCAGGAAAAGACTGAGCTTCTCAGGGGTGCATACAGGTGGTGCTTAATAAATACTTTTGGGAGAGGAAGCTGGCTTCCTGCGGTCCCTGCACTGGACCAACTTTGTGGACGCCACAGAAACTCACCCAACCCATTAGCAAAGCCGGGGAGTCAGGCATGATAAAAAAGCCCAAGGTCATAGAGTTGGGGGAAGTAAGTTGACTCAGGGGAGGGGGAGGAGGAGGTGTCTGAGCTACAGAGTTTCCCATGTAGCCAACAGGAAGACACGCTTTCAGATAGCGGCCCCCCTCACCATGTTTGAATTGCATTAAATGTAGGTGAATGTAAACCAGACCTCTGAGTTTTTTTGACTTTGTTTTCCTGCCTGAAGAATGCTCCCTGGCCTTATTCCCAAAGCCCTGAGGATCACAGAGGGGACTGAAGTGAAAATGGCCCACCAGTTAGAAGTTGGTAAGGACCCCCCCCTGCCCCACATTGCATCCCTGCCCCCAGATGGTGCTGCCAGGGAAGGCGGGGGAGGGCAGCTCCCCCCCTACCCTGTTCTGAGCCCTGCAGGTGGGCCTAAGCAGGGCCCCCTGTGAGCCTGCCTGGCTGGGGTGCAGGGCTGAGCCAGCCGCTGGCAGGTCGACACTGTCTCCAATGTGCGTGGGACCTGGTACTTTTCCAAGGGCTTTTAAATGCATTATCTCGCTGGAGGCTCATTTGAGGCGAGGCCTCGAAGCCGACTGGAAAACAGCTAATTTACTGAATCCTGAATGGAGAGGAAGCAGAAGGCGGCGTGTGTTTTTGCTGAATCTCAAACCAAAACAACCTTTTGTTAAAGAACAAACAAATAAACAAAACCGCTGAAATCAATTCACTCGGGAACAGTACGAACAGAGGTTCTGGGCAGAGCATCTCAGCAGCAAATTCCAGCTCAACCAGTGTGGACTGGGGGAGGGGCTTCTGGGGTGATGGATGTGCTCATGGGGTGGGGGGAGGTTGAGGGGGCAGAGTCCCTTTGGGGAGGGGCATCAGTGTGCACCAGGGGACCAGGCTGACCCTCCCAGGGAGACCTTGAACACTGGCTCCTCAGGAGGTGCTGCTGGGGAGGGGGCCTCCAGATGAGGGCCCCTGAATAAGGCAGGAAGAAGGGGTGCATTGGGGGTAAGGGGCCAGGCTGAGTCTAAGAAGAGGTTGCATTGCCTGCAGGGAGGGTGGGAGAGTGTCAGAGGTTTTGCTCAATCAGCATCCATCCCAGCCCCTTGGAGGCAAGTCCCCTGACTTGGTCGCCGTGGGTGACATGGGGTCTTCCCAGCCTGCAGGCATCCCCAGGGCCTGATGCTGCCTCTCCTACACAGCCCACTTCCATAGGCCATGGGATGTGGACCTCCTGGCCTTCCGCAATGCCACCATCCAGCTGCAGCAGCTGAGGCCAGTGGAGGCCCCCATGGCCAGCCCAGCAGCTGAGTGGTGGGTGGTCCAGGAATGGCGGCCAGGCTGTGACCAGAGCTGGGGCTGCATCAGGACCAGGAGCTCGTCATCTTTAATGACAAAATCAGCCCCCAGAGCCTGGGCTTCCTGGCAGGATACGGGTAAGGCTCCCCCGGCCCCAAGAACTTGCCCTGTGGCCCAGAGGCTTCAGAACTTTCCGCCCCTTCTTGCCCCTGCTCACCAGAACTGCTTGGGATGGGGTGGGGGTGGAGGGGGGGCTCACAAGTCCCTGTTCCCTTAGCCCCAGAAATACACCAGGATGGTGACTTACTGTCACACAAGCTGCTAGCGGAAATGGGCACTCCCACTGTCCTCATTCCCGTCTGTAGGGTCACATGTCACCTGGCCCTCCAACCCCAGGTGGGGACTGGAACCCCAGTCCCACTCACAAGAGGTCGTGGGGGCTGCGAGTGGTTAGCACTTGCACTTCTATCCCACTGGGCTGAGTAGGGGCTGTGCTCTACTCTCCTGGGACAGCAGTACTGAAGCCCCCTCATCCCCCCAGCATTGTCGGGCTCTACGTGTCGGTGGTGATGGTTGCAGCCAAGTTCATCCAAGACCACTTCCTCCGCATTGCCCACTCCATCATGTATGACCAGCTGCCTGATGTGGACCACATGCTGGGGCTCTGCACGGACATCTTCCTGGTCCACAGGCTGGGTGAGCTGCAGTTGGAGCAGGAGCTGTCCACCAGACTCACCTTCCTGTACTGCGCCTGAGACGATGATCAAGTGGACGTGCCAGCGCCCACCCACTCCCTGCCTGCCCCCTGCCGACCCTGTTGCTGGGGCTCCAGTGGAGTGGCTGGAAGCAGCCGTCGTGTCCTCAAGCCCTTTGGCCTCAGAGAAGTAGGGTCTTTGCCTCATCCTTGCTTCCCCCCACTGCCAGGCCCTTGGCCTGCAGCTGTTGCCCAGCTGGGTCCCTGGGCCTGAGGCCCCCTTTGTGCCCACACAAGGGACACTCAGTCCCCCGGATCCCTGTAGCCCCTGCAGGGGGTGTGGACAGTGCCAGCTGCCAGGAGAAGGAGCTGGGCCACCTCAGTGACCTCTGGCTCCTTCAGGGCTTCTCAGGGAGAAGCTGGATTGAGCTGCCAACACCAAGGCCATTAAGCACGCTAATGACCCATGAAGGCTCCTGGCCCCTCCGGCCCCCGTGCCTCCCTGAGCCCACTGACTGCCTCGTGACCATGATTACTGCAATTTAACACGTCGGGCCAGGGCTTTCCCAGACGGGGCGGAGGCCCTGGGACTGCCGCTTGCCTCTTCCAGGCCCAGCCTGGGGCTGTGCACACAGCAGGCAGTTAATAAATACATGCTTGAGATCATGCCCAGAAAGAGTCACCTTGATTTCAGGGCAGGGGAAGGGACCTGAAGTTTAGGGAGCCTTGGGCAGGGGTGCGAGGTCAAGGAGCCCAGACACAGCTAGGGAATGTGTGGCCTGCAGGCATGTTCTCGCCCTCCCGTCGCCTGCAGAGGAGGTGCCGGCTCTATGCCAGGTAGAGCCTGAGTCCTGGACCTCCTCTGCGGGGCCCAGGCTGGGGGTCTCCCTGACACCTGGCCAGGCTATGCCCTTCAGCTCCTAGGATCCTGCCCAGGGGGCTTTCGGTTGACCCTGTGTAACACTCGCCTTGTGCCGTGCCAGGGATCAGGACACCTTCCCTGCAGACTGAGGGTCGTGGGAAAGTCCGAGGTGCCCGCCCTCCAGAGCCTGCACTCCGAACCTCAGAGCCCAGCTGGCCCTGGGCTCTCATCTGCAGGAATGAGGTTGGCAAATTTCACCTCAAAGTCGGGTGCTGGTTTGGGAGGAGATGGTGGCACCCGGAGCCTCAGACCCACAGGCAGGTTGTTGGGCTGCTTGCTAAAACGGGCTGGAGAAAGAGGGAGACAGAGGCAGAGGTGTGATGTGGTTTAGCCATGTTTAATTCAACTTGCAGTGAACTCAGAGGGGCCCGAGTAGACATTCCTTTTGCTCCATAAAACCTGAACCAAGTCGCCCCATCCTTTCAAAGGGGTGGTCTGTTGGAGGCAGGGACTGCCCCAGCTGGAGTGGGGCCTGGGTGCCCTGCAATGTGGGTGCCATGTACGGAGCCTGGGGCTGCAGATGGGGCCACCGGCACCCACTGTGGGGCCCAGGCACAGGCGGGGGTCTTGAGGGCCACGTGGACAAGAGCATCAGGGCCGTGCATGCGTTCTGGAGCCTGGGGGTCGTGCAGGGGCCCCAGGGAGGGGCACGGTCTGCAGAAGCTGGCGGGGAATCAAACATAAAACAAACCCAGTGCTGCCCACTCACCCCTCCCTGGGCCCCCCGAACCCTGAGCTGTCTCCTAAGACACAAGAAGGAGCTGTTTCCGTCACCATGACAACTAAAAACAAAACATCTCAAAGTATAATCTTCCAATTGCTTAGAATTAATCAGTGCAAAGTGAGGTAAAGTGCCCAGTGTCACTGGGCAGGGCGGCTGCGTCACACAAGCCTGCGCCTCTTGGAGTCCCTCTCCGCGTCCCCCTCCTGGGCGTCCACGTCGCAGCCAAGTGGGGATACCAGGTTCAGCAGAGGGTCCTCGGAGGCCTGGCCAAAGAGTGCCAGCAGAAGGGCCACACCGAAGCCCGTGGCGCGCTCGCCCTGTGGGTGAAGACAGTGGAAACCTGTGCGGCCAAGCCCCCCACCCCAGCAAACCCGCCACCATGGGAGGGCTCTTGGACCAGGGCATCTGATTCCCCATGCACCCCCCAGCCCCCTTCCCTGTCCTGTTCCACTCAAAGCCGGTGGAGGACGAGCTGTGGACACAGCCCTGGGTTCTCCTCCCCTCCCCTCTCCTGGCTCCTCGGGGAGGAAAAGGGTGAGACCAGGGCCCCTGGGCCTCCTGCCGAGGACAGGCGGGTTGGGAAGGACTGCACACAGCAGCCACACTGTTCCCAGGGACGAGGAGACCAGAGGTCAGGGGGGACCACAGCTGGCCGTGTGACCCTCACACAGAATGTTTCCGATGAGCTCAGCCTGTGCTCTGGAGCCAGAGAGGGGCTCTGGATGCAGGAGAGAGTGGGAGCAGCCAGACCCGTGGGGAGGGGCCAGCAAGGGAAGCAGAGTGGCTGGCCGGCCAAGGAAGGCCTAACGGTGGGGTGGGCAGGGGCACCCCCGGGGCCCAGACTCACGGCGTGCACGGGCGCGGCGATATCCAGGTGGACCCAGACCCCAGGCCAGTCGAAGCCGATGTGTGAGGCGATGAAGAGGCCAGCGCAGGAGCTGGGGCTGTTGTCCCGGTCCTGGGGTAGAAGGCAGTTGTAAGCATCCACTGCAGCCATGGTGGGGGTGGCCACGGAGGACACCCTGCGCCCTCCTGACCCCCATCCTCAGCGACCACCTCTCCCAGTGTCTGCAAGAAGGGGCCTGGGGTGGAGGGCCCAGTGTGGAGAGCAGCAGAGAGGGTCCCCGTGGGCCTGGCAGCTGGGCTAGGGGGTCTGCCTTCACCCTGGGGGCAAAGGGGGAGCCAACGATAGACCCAGTGGGGACTCCATAGCGGGGAGGATGCCCCAGTGCCTGCTGAATGGACATGCTGTGGGGAGACCAGTGAGAGCTCCATCCCCTTCCCTGATTTCTCCCCTCCCCTACTCAGAGCCCAGATCTGGGCCCTCACAGGGGGACCAAGGTCCACCCTGCTCCACACCTACCGCCACCGAGTTCTTCATGTCGGCCACGGCCGAGGTGAACTCGCTGAAGTGCAGCTCTGGGCAGTACACCAGCGGGTGCACCAGGTCCCCGCACTGTCGCCCGGCCTTCACACAGGCCGCCTCCCACTCGGCACTGTTGGTGAGCACAGCCGCGTGGTACTTGCCTGTGGCGATGCCCTGGGCATGCGGGAGAGATGTAGAGAGCATCACCTGGCGGGTTGGGGGACACTGAGGACAGAAGAGGGGCTGACAGAAAACAAGGCAGAGAAAGAGACAGGGAAAGAGGGCCCCCACAGGGGCCCTGTGCCAGTGTTCCCTCCAAGGTCCATGGGCTCTGTGTGCCTGCACCCTCACAGACAAGCTCTGACCAGGTGATGAAGCAGAAGGGACAGGGGGGCCCACCTGAGCTCCGGTCAACGTGGCCATGTCCAGGATGATGTCGGCGCCCAGGTCCTTGCAGGCGTAGGACACGCCATCTGCCAGCACCAGCCTGCCCTCAGCATCCGTGTTGTTGATTTCCACAGTCCTGGGGACAGCAGACACCCCACTCAGAGCCCCTCCTCCCTGTCCTCAACTGCAATGCAGTGCCTAAAGGTTGGAAAGGGCTTGGCCCCCTAAGCTGGGGGGCAGTCCCCAGACCCCGTGGGCCCCTGACACCTCAAACAGGGACCCAGCCCCCATCGCAGGCACCCGGGGCTCTGGGACAGCACAGTGGCGTGGGTGCTATGAGGAGGTGGGCGGGGTTGGCCTTACTTTCCAGAGTACAGCAGGTGGATGTCATCCGGCCTTGTGGCATTGGGCCCCACGGAGTTCTCAGCCAAGCAGAACACTGCATGGAGAGTGTCTTTGAAACCCTAGAGGCGGCAGACGAGTGGATAAGAAAGCTGTGGTATATGTACACAATGGAATATTACTCAGCCATCAAAAAGAATGCATTTGAATCAGTTATAATGAGATAGATGAAACTGGAGCCTATTATACAGAGCGAAGTAAGTCAGAAAGAAAAACACAAATACACTATATTAATGCATATATATGGAATTTAGAAAAATGGTAACGATGACCCTATATGTGAGACAGCAAAAGAGACATAGATGTAAAGAACAGACTTTTGGATTCTGTGGGAGAAGGCGAGGGTGGGATGATTTGAGAGAATAGCATTGATACATGTATACTATTATATGTGACATAGATTGCCAGTCTAGGTTCAATGCTTGAGAGAGGGTGCTCAGGGCTGGTGCATTGGGATGACCCTGATGAATGGGAGGGGGAGGGAGGTGGGAGGGAAGGTCAGGATGGGGAACACATGTACACCCATGGCTGATTCATGTCAATGCATGGCAAAAACCACTACAATATTGTAAAGTAATTAGCCTCCAATTAAAAACAAACAAACAAAAAAAAACCCGGAGGGAAAAGGGCAGAGGCTCCAGTTATAGGCTGGGAGCATCAGGGGCAGGAAGGATGGTGACAGGCTGGAGCTCTCTGACACACAACAGAGAGACAGACAGATGGGTCCAAGGAGCAAAGATCACAGCCCCCTGCACTCCCCACCATCCTGGCGGTGGGCCCTAGAGCAGGGTCCCAACAGATGCCAGGCGACGCAGCATGTACCCTAGAAGCGGAGCTGCCTGCTGGGTTCAAGTCTGTGCTCAGCTCCTGCCTCCTATCCATACAATGTGGTCAGCGGTCACAGTGTCTAACCTCACAAACCTGCTGATCTTTAGCTTTTGAGGTAGGGCTTTTGACTTTGATGACCTTGACCCTTTGCTGTTTCCCTGTACCTACACTCAGGTTGAGTGCACTAAGTTCCTGGAGGCACAGTGACCCCCCCACCCCCCAGTGTCCCTCAGGGCAGCCACAGAAACCCCTGTGTGGGTGCCCCTTCTCACTCCCACGCTCACCACACTCGACTCTGACGTTAGCATCTGTTGGTCACTCTCACCTGAGACAATTACTGTGCTGTTGTTTGCCAAAAGGTGGGTTCCCACCTCTCTCCCTTGTACTGTTAGCAACTGGGAGGCCACTGTGAGGAGATGACTTGTTCCTCTTGGTGTGAGCATGGACTCTTACTTCATTCTGTGAGTGATGACCCTCATTATATACTTTGGGGCTCAAATGGAGGCACATTCCTTTTCTTAAAAAATGAGTTACAAAGCAGGAGGAATCCGAGGACCACTTCCAACCACCAGCTGATGAACCAGCCTTAATTGCCAAGTGGTTCCTCGCCCATAGGAAGGGTCTACCTGCTGGGGCACCAGCCACCTGTCCAGATGCCAGGACAGACCCTCCATGCGCGCAGTCACCCCAAACCCATAGCTGAGACACCAGGCAGCACAGCCGCCTGGGAATTTGGCTCCTATTATTGGACACTTTCCTGCGAGCCCTTCCCAGAGTGCCCCCCAGCCCCGGAGGCTGGGTATGTCCCTTGCATACTTGACGAGCTCATTAATGGAGTAGGTAGCAGGCCTGGCTGAATCTGGTCAGGTGGGCTGGGTGCTGCTGAATGGGGGCTGCATGATGCCCCCCAGTACAGTTGAGACACCCCCCGCCCAGCACCCCTTAGGCCGAGCCCCTCCTCCCCTCCAGCCTTTCTGCTCCCCTCGTGGGCGTGGCTGGGCAGAAATCATTTGCGAAGATCTTTTTGCTTTTGTTTTCTCTGGAAGTCTCCCCCTGGGGGTCATGCTGCTCAGGCAGTACCTTTGAGGAAGAGGGGCTTATGCTTGGTGACTGGAAGGGCTGGGCTTTTCAGAGTTACCTGAAGCAGCCATGCTGAGAGGTGAGTGGCCCTGGATGGCCAGGGCGCCCCATGCCTCTGCTCCATAAACATGCTCTACAGTGTCAAAGGGCAAACGTGGGGAACAGCCACGGCACTGCTTATCGACCAGGCCCCCAGCTCGGGAATTTGGCTCCAATTGTTGGGCTCTCTGAGGCCTGTGTGTTCTGGGTGGGGAGCACGGAGGCCTCTGGCTGCCCAGGTGTCTGGGCTCAGTGTGGCCACTCCTGGTATTCCAGGACAGACCCCAGACCTCTTCCACCAAACAGCAGCCAGCCCCTCCAAAGAACCCTGCCCTGAGTGCCAGAGCCCAGGGCTGAGCAGGCAGCCAGCCAGCTCCAAAGCACCCTTCCCATTCCGGTTGGGGCGGGAGGGGTCTTAGGACTTAGCGGAGGGCCCATGATGCCAGCGGGTGCCAGGCAGAGAGGTGACATGCCCGGGTGGGGTGACGCTCTTGGCGTGAGGAGCCCTGACTGAAGCAAGGAGCTCTGGGGGCCCCAGGGACCCGGCGCGGGAGTGTGGAGGGGGACGGTGCCAACCACACAGACTCAGGGGGCTCTGGGGAGGAGAACCAGGGAGGAAGTCAGGGCCCCCCTCACCTGCTTGACGGCGGCTCTGAAGGCCCCCAGGACAGCTGCGGCGCCCCCGCAGTCCCTCTTCATCCCTGGCATGGTGGTCTGTGGGGGCAGGAAGGGGCGAGAGAGAGGTGAGTGGATGCTGACACCCCAGCAACAGTGCTCTCCACTCCAGTCCCCACACCAGGGCCCCAGAGGCACAGGAGCTGGCGCCAAGTCACCTGAGTGCCTACAGAACCCAGGAAACGCCACTAGTCACCCAGGGATCCTCCAGAAGCAATGAGAAGCCAGAGTCAAATTTACCAGGTTGGGGACGCACGTCCAGCTTGAGCAGAGCTTTGGGGGTTACTGAACAGAACTGTGTGAGGTTCAGTGGGGACTTCCAGAGTGGCCTGGGTCAGAGGCTGAGCTGTGCCCAAGTCAGCCTGGGGGTCTGTCTGCAGTTCCTCCGTGTCACGACCTTGACCACCCATCCAGGTTAATGTGAGCTCTTCCCAAATGTCATTAGTCACTGTGATACCATCAATCCCACTCCTGCCCCAAGGGCACTTGCCACCTGTCTGCATTCACGTTTCCTGGGTGACGGGGTCTAGTGAGGGAGTCGCTGGAGACCGAGGGGCCCTCTTGCCATAGAAGTAAACACCATTTCCTGTACACTAGTTGAGAGCAGCTAAGCACTTTTACGGTTTATGGGCTCCCGATGCTAATTGACAGGCTCATATTTTAAATTAACAACAGGTCATCGGATGTAAGGATTCGGGACCAAAATGTACCAATTTTTCTGAGCCCTTATTGGATTACACGAGCTGAGAGTTTTAATGGAAAGTATTTTTAGATATAAACTGAGCTGTTTTTACAATTAAGTTGAGCAAAAATGACTCAGCTAGCACTACTGGAAATAAGCTGTTTTGACCTAACCTGCGAGAAACCACGAGATTGTTTAAATGGAATAACGGGGCCTCAAACTGAGAATCAAACCTCCTGCAGGATGGCCACATGGAAAATGGCTGAAGATGGCCACTGAATCCCCGTGTCCCTGGACACAGAACAAATGTCGCACCACCAACGCAGCTCCATAGACTGAGTCAGCCTCGTGGATCCCACCTGGCATTCCTGTTTTTATAAAAGAAACTATTTCCACAGGAACGCTTTCGTCACTGTTGGGTTGCTGTTTGTGCCGATGGGGCAGTGGCGACCTGGGGCCTGTGGGAACTGGTGGTCACTGGGTTAATTTCCAGGCCTTTAGGAGACAAGGTGGTGCCAATTTCACTCAAGTCTTCTTGCTGAAGCAGTGAAGTGATTAGCTTTTTAAAAACCTCAACCGTAGAGAAGAGTCATTCCCAACACTGTCTTGGTGGCATGGAAGGGGTAGGGGAGGTCCTGTGTTTGCTCCCTGATGCCCGGCGCTCGGTTGTGGTCAGGCAGCTGGAGCCCAAGCAAGAGTGGGCACCAAGTCCTGAGCTCAGTGAGCCTGTGCTCTCCCACTACCACTGTCCTGGAGGTGGGATGGGGGGAACCACTGACAGACTCTGGGGATCCAGATGCAGGTATATGCAGACATTTTCTCGAAAATGGCCAGAGTGAGCCTCTCACCTCCAGGAGGACAGCTGGCATTACTTGGTAAAACTGGAGCTTTCAAGCAAAAAAAAAAAAATCAGGGTTTTGGAAAACTTGTATCTGCTTCCATGATGGCAACCTAATACTCAACTTCCTACATGAGATAGATGATGATATTAATAAATGTAACTTTTTAAAATATTGTATGCTGAAAAGCGTTAAAATCTGGAGGTACGGCATAACTCTTTAAACAGTGTTTTCCAAATAGCTCATATGTGATATCATAAAACCATGCATTCAGACTTCAGGATGGACCTACAGATTTCAATGTGGCAGAGCTCACAGGCGTGGCTTCAGATCCCCTGTTATAACTTACCTTTTAAAAACTCCCACTTGTTGAGTTTTGGTGTAACAGCAAAGAAGAAGGTCCTGAGTTACCTGAAGAAGGTATTAAAATGCTTCTCCTTTTTCTAACTGCTGAAGGACTGGGGCCAGATTTTCTTTTTTATATTTCAACTAAAACACATCGCAACAGACTAAATGCAGAAGCAGATGTGTGATCACAGCTGTTGTCCACTATGGCAGACAGTAAAGAGAGCTGCAGAAATGTAAAATGGTACCACTGTTCTGGTTAATTTCTTTTTTTCATTTTGGAAAATACAGTCCTATTCATAAGACTGCATTATTTACAGTGGCATGCAATGGGGTCATATTGGTCTTTTTAATGAATTAATAACTATCTTTAAATTTTCCCAATTTTAATTTCTAGTAGACAGCTAGCAGACATCGCCCTTATAAATAAAATCTCTTTCGAGATCAGTATTTTTTAAGAGTGGAGGAAGTCCTGAGATGAACACATCTGAGGCCCCTTAATTCACACTGATCCTGATTTGCCTTGAAAATCTCTGAAAACAGCCAGGACTGTTCCTGCAAAATTGGGAGAGGGTGCCACCAGCAAAATGACTAACCCTCAGGAAGCCTTGCTTCTCACTCCACCCTCTAACAAGCCAACGTCTGAATGAGCCCACAGATCCATCCCCCAAAATGCAGCTGCTAATGGGGCAAGAGCCCCTGTCAAGGGTGGGGGAGGAGGGTCAACACCAGGTGTTAAGAATTTAAGAACAATAATAAACCAACTAAAAGCTGAGTTAGATCAGAAAGAATGCTGATCACTGAAGAACTGATGCTTTCAAATTGTGGGGCTGGAGAAAACTCTTGGGTGTCTGTTGGACTACAAGGAGATCTAACCAGTCAATCCTAAAGAAAATCAACCCTGAATATTCATTGGAAGGGCTAATGCTGAAGCTCGGATATTTTGGCCACTTGATGCAAAGAGCCGGCTCATTGGAAAAGACCCTGATGCTAGGAAAGATTGAAGGTAGGAGGAGAAGGGGACGAC
The DNA here is from genome assembly GCF_055505025.1 of Bos grunniens. Classification (NCBI taxonomy): domain Eukaryota; kingdom Metazoa; phylum Chordata; class Mammalia; order Artiodactyla; family Bovidae; genus Bos; species Bos grunniens. The sequence goes on along the minus strand of NC_141177.1, from coordinate 25,851,374 downwards.
AGAAGATGAGATGGTTCGAAGGCATCACTGACTCAATGGACATGAATATGAGCAAACTCCAGGAAATAGTGGAGAACAGAGGTGCCTGGCGTGCTGTAGTCCCTGGGGTCACAAAGAGTTGGACATGACTTAGCAGCTGAACAGCAACAAAAGCTTGTTTGCTTGTTGTCATCAGTGGTAAAAGAATTCCTCCAGAAGAAACCCTGTTGTTGGTTGAAGTGAGTCCTTACCACATAAATAAAAACTTCAGACCTGCCTGTCTTAATTCCTCCTCCTTCCAGAAACATTATCCTACGTGGACACTAATCACCGCCAGGGGCACAGACTCCTCAAGGCACTCTGGTTCTGAGGCAGGCAGGCTCTGGAGGTGGCTGGTGTCCACGGCACCTCTGACAGTGAGTTCCTGCCTTCGGATGGCGGATTCGGCGTAAACACCGGGAGCAGTGAGCCCTGCTGCTGCCCACAGTCTAGGGGAACCACCTGGGTTGTGCTGTGTAAGACATTTTTACTCCACAGACATTTGAAAGTTACTGGGGTCCATCTCAAAGAACCAGAAACACGGACACTGATGATTTGGGGAGTTTCTTGGGAAGTGGGGTCTTTTTTGGTCTCTGCCGAGGGACCCTTTTGTTAGAGACTTTCCCTGAGTGTATCAGTTGCTTCATGTGACAGAAAGTCTTCAAAATTAAAGTTAATTGTGCTCTTTTGGCGGAGAAGGCAATGGCACCCCACTCCAGTACTCTTGCTGGAAAATCCCATGGACAGAGGAGCCTGGTGGGCTGCGGTCCATGGGGTCGCTAAGAGTCAGACACGACTGAGCGACTTCACTTTCCCTTTTCACTTTCATGCACTGGAGAAGGAAATGGCAACCCACTCCAGTGTTCTTGCCTGGAGAATCCCAGGGACGGGGGAGCCTGGTGGGCTGCCGTCTATGGGGTCGCACAGAGTCAGACACGACTGAAGCGACTTAGCAGCAGCAGCAGCGGTGCTCTTTTGGATCAACTACAGCGCAGAGACTGACACACCTGGCATGTCCATCTAGCGAGCAGAAACACGTGAAGAAGACCAGTGTGATAGAGCCACCGACACTGGCCAAACTGAAGGCTGGACGGCAGGGCTGTGATGCTGGCGTACGCCACCACAGGAGAACGACGTGGAGGTGTCAGCTTTTTTGTCAGAAATTACTCAATGCTATTTATAAGTGTTAACCGATGGCTGTTTTCTTTACCTGTACTACAATACTCATAATATTTTACTGCAGATGGTCACAAAGACAGTGGGCATCACCCTAGGACCTTTTCCTCTTCTTCTCCAGATTTTCTGTCCTGACTCAGTGCAGGCGTGAACGGTCTGCCCCTTGGAGGGGACGGGGCCCCGGGTCCTCCCTCCTGGATGCCCCAACAACTTGCTCTTTCCTCCGACACCTGAGAAGGGGCCGCCCTTCCCCGCCACGTCCCCCCAGCCCTGGTCCTGCACCTCACCTTTCCCTTCATGCTGAGACCCCCGGTATCGTAGACGATGCCCTTGCCCACCCAAGCGATGGTCTGGGTGGCTCCGTCTGGGGTGTGGCTGAGGACGGCCAGGGCCGGGGGATGGATGGCAGCTTTGCCAACACCATAGATTCCTAGGGAAAGCATAGGACTCGTCATGAGGGCTCAGGCCGGGCCAAGTGGAGGACTCCTGGGAGTCCCCCAGAAACACTGCTCTCCCCACAAACAGCTGCTGGCCTGTGGGTGTTCCTCTGGGCCACAGAGCCTGGCCATGTGAACCAAGTTCCCCGCCCTCTCCTGCCCCTGGCTGCTGTGGGATTGGGGGATGCAATTGAGTTCTGTGTGAAGTAGTGTTAGGCAAGAAGACTCGCTGAGGGAAAAAAAAAAAAAAATTGTATCATTCCCAGAAAGCAGTGAACAGGACTGCAAAATGAAGAGATTTTGGATAATGCTTCAAGGCCGTTCCAGCCCCGCTCACCCTCCCATCACTGACCCCTCCATGCACTCAGCAGGCGCCTCCCTTTCCCAGCTCACCCCAGCTGCTGCCTTGCTGTCAGTTTACACGCCCCAACTTCTTGAGAAAACCATGGCTTGCTGTGGGCAGAGGTCACACCTCAAGGTACCCTGATAATCTAACCGAACAACTGTAGCAACCAGGACAAGAGCCAGTAATGGCTGCCTGACAAACTCCTACTCATCCTGCAAGACCTGCTGCAAATGTCACCTCCTCTGTGAAGCGTTCCCTGACAGAACTGCCTCCAGCTGCAACTGGCTTACATGACTGTGACAGGCAGCTCGAACAAGCCCCCACGGATCCCCTCTGGGCATTCATGATCATGTGGGTCCTCTCCTCTCCCCTATGAGGGCAGGACGGCGTGTCTCAGTTTCTTGGGACGTGGCAGGAATCGTCCAAGAGGAGGTTACAGAAACAAGGCCTCTGGCTTGTGTGCTCTTTCTTGTCTCTTGCTCAGAGACCTCAATCTGAGAGCAGCAGCTGCCACGTTGCAAGCTGCTCAAGGACAGGCTCACACGACAAGGAGCAGCCGGCTAGGTCTCTGATGGCAGGGTCATGAGTGAGACTTGCTGGGAGCCCGTCTTGGGCCCCGGTTGAGCCTTCAGGTGACCGCAGCCCCAGTTAACACAGGTATCACGGCCTGGAGAGACCCTGGGCCGGATCCAGCTAAGTCACACCCAGTTCCCCACCCACAGACCTGCACTGGAAGGACCGTGCTGCTCTCAGCTGCTGCCTTTTGGGGTAACTGGTTTTGCAGCCACAGATAACAACCACAGTGACCTTCCCAACCCTGTTCTAGTTGTCACTGCGCCTTGGTGCCTGGGAGGTGGGAAGGATGGGCCTGGCAGTCAGGGAGGGCTCTCTGAAGAGGTGGTCTGTGAGATCATACTGGGGGAGAGTATCCCAGGGAGAAAGAGCCATGAGAGCAGGTCTTGATGAGGATATGAGCTTGCGTATTCGAGGAACAGAAAGGCCCTGCTGGGCTGGCCTGGGGAGCAGGAGAGCAGCGCGGGGGAGGCTGCAGAGGGGGCGGACGGGGAAGGACTTGGACCCTGTGGCTTCCAGGATCTGAATCAGGATCTGAATCGCTGCCTCCTCTTTCCCCCGGGGATGAGCTGCTTCCCAGGGTCTGGCCTGGGGGCTGGACACAGGCTGGTTTCCTGTGGGGTGAAGCTTGGGACAGCACAACATATGGCCTGGCAGCCCCCCAGCCCCCCAAGTACCCCAGGCCTCTGCTGAGGCCAGGACCCTGGAGGACTGGCCCCCACCCACCTCCAAATCCTCTCGCCTTCAGCTCCTCATCCCGGATAACGGTTGGGACGATCCCCAGTTCTTTTCCAACTTTCTTAATCTCCTGGATGCGTTTATGGAAAAAACAACAACATACAACACGTGAAGATGGCTTAAAATGAGGGTGAGGCCAGGGACAGGGGTGAGCAGATGCCTTGTGGTGGGAGAGGGGTGGGCCGGGAAGCTGAAGCCCTGACTCTCGGCTCTAAGCATGATTAAACCCAGGAGAGGAGGTTTAATCACCTCCAAACTCTGCGATTTCCTGTGGCTCATGGCTCGAGTCCTGCATGGGGGCCTCAAGGAGGAGGCTGTGTCCTCCCTCCAACCCCGGCTGAGGACCGGGGGCCCCTCGGCTCCGGGTGGATGGCAGGACTCTGTCTGCAGCAGCCCATGGCTTCCCCAGATGAGGTGCAGAGACTGTGGACCATCCCCTGGCAGCCCTGGGATTCCTGACTGTCCCTGGGGTCGATCAACACCATCCCACCCCAGCGGACCCCAGGGCCACGAACCTCAAGGAAGGTGTCTGTGTTCATCTCATTGCAGGGTGTGTCCACGATTCGGGCTGCCAGCCGCACGCCTTCTGTGGCACTTGTTAAACACTAGGAGAAACAAAAGGCTGTCACTGGGGTCCTGGCACAAGGTGGAAAGTGTCCCTCATTGCCAACAGCCAGGACCCACAAGTGTCAGAGGTACACATCTCCCAGGGAAGGCTGGGCAACGAGAGCAGGTGGAAGGGAAGCAAGAATTGTACCCATGACCCCAGCTGTCTACAGAAAGACCCCTATGGCTGCAGAACCATAGAGTAGCCCTTTGGCCTAGCATCCTCTCCTGATTTACATGGGGCCCTCCTTGCTTTCTGAGCCTCGTCTCCTGTTCTGCCCCTTACTCTGGTGGTGGGTGGCCTCCTGCCTAGCCCTGAGTGCACACCTCATCCAGCCTCTGCCAACCCCATCCCCCTCTCCCAGGAGGAGGTGATACCCTCTGTTATGGGAGTCTGAAGCCCTGACCACCAGGGGAGGGTATCAGGAGGGTTTGGGGAGGTGCTCAGGCTTCAGTGAGGTCAAGAGGGTGGGACCCCATGATGGGATTAGTGCCCTTGTAAGAAAAGGACGCAGCTGCAGAAGCCACCCTGATCTGGGATGGCTAGGCTCTGAGATGGCCAGCCTTTGGCAGTCTGAGAAACAAGCATCTGTGGGTTAAACCCCTGTTGAGGGGCTGCTGTCATGGTTGCCCAGGCAGACCAAACACCTTTGCTTCTCTAGCCAGGGTCCCAGACACCCTTCGAGGTACTTCTCTCAAAGGCCACATGCTCCAGGAGCCTCTTGGAGCCTTGCAATGGAGAAAAGGCCCCTGGACCCGCTGGGGAGGCGTTTTTCTCATGTGGGCCCCATGGGAGTATCCCAGACCCTCACCCTTCTTCCTGGGCACCTGATGCGACACTGCTCTGGCCACAGGGCAAGAAGGGAAGGACACAGACAGCTGCGCCTTGTGCAGAGGGCATGCTCATGTCTCTCTCCCCTCAAAGCTTCTGCCAAGAGCTCCCATGTACCTGACTCAGCCCTGATGCTCAGCTCTGCCTCCCTGCTCTGTCCCACCTGGCCCCCCAGCATCCGTCCCAGGGCCTGGTTGCCTTAAGAGAGAAATGGAGTGTGGGTTTGGCAGGGATGTGGACAGCGTCCAGTTTCTTGTTGCCTCTTCCAGGCCCACAGGAGTGGGAAGGCCAGCTCTGGGTCCCTAACAACAGCCCAGTCCCCTCCCAGGTCCCTGCATGTTCCCAGGTAGTTAACCCTTAAACCTCAGAGGCAGAGACTTGACAGCTCAGATCTGAGGCGTGCCATGTGGTCCCCACAGCCTGGCAGCAGGCCCTCCCCAGGAAGGGTGAGGGTCCCCACCTGTGGGCATCAGAGACCCTTGGCTGCTGTCTGGGGAGTGTATCAGCACCCTGAGGGTTGTCTCAAGGGAGGCAGGATGCCGGCCTCATGACCCTGTGAACGCAGGGCTCCTCCACGCAACGCAGCAGTGGCTCAGGTGAGAGGGCGCACCTCACTGTGCCTTGATCGCGTCAGAAAGCAGCATCATTCACTCACTCATTCATTCACCCACGTCTATGTGAGCACCTGCCGTGCACCGGGCTCCACACTAGACTCTGAATCCAAAGAGGCCCAAGGACGTGAGTCCAGCAGAGACTCACAACATTAAATGCGACGGAGGAGGAGGGTATGAGAGGCCACAGGGACCCAGGTGGGAGGGAAAGGCCACACGCGGCGTCAGAACCTCACACTTACGATCCCAGATGGGAGGAAAAGACGGCTGATGGATGGCAGCTGTGGTTAAGGCCCGGGTCTACCCCTTGCTGGTGTGGCTGCACTCAATCACTTAGTGTCTCTGAGCCTCAGCTTGTTCAGCTCTCAAGCGGGGATAAACAGACCCATCTCATGGGCAGTTGTGGAAATCAGGTGTTTGTACACAGGTGTGCTCAGAGCAGAGCCCGACATCTGACAAGCACCCATGAAGCACTGGTCATGACGTGGTGGGAAGCGGGAACCAGAGCGGGGCATCTTGAGGCAGCCAGGCCATTAGGAGGCTGCTGCCTGGTCCCAGAGAACCAGGCAGGCACCGTAGGATGGGTGGGGTGTCAGAGCCAGGGAGACTCACCAGCTCACTGGTTCTATCACACACAAGAGAACTAATGTGCACGGGACCAAGTCCCCCCCACTCTGGAGGTGGGCATGGGGCTCCCACACCAGTGAGAGGCACAGAGGCTAAACTCAGATGTACAATCTCAAGTGAGGATGTCTCTCAGCTGGCAGGTGGGAAGGGTGTGGGGAGGAGAGAGGGTTCCAGGTGGGTGGGGGCCCTTCAAGGAAGGATGACAAGTGCTCTAGTCTGGCACGTTTGGCCCCTAGAAGACAATGTCAGGAAGGGGATGGGCGAACTCCACGCTGGTGAGCTGAATGAGGAAGGGAGTTAAGACAGGCCAAGCAATCAGACCATGTTATTAAAGGTTTGAAGAGCAAGGTGGTGAGATAGTGGATGAGGGGGTGCTAACAGGGCCTGAGACAGAGTGAAGTGTGAGGGAGCAGAAAGGACCACCTGAGTCTGGCATTTGGAAGGGGGGCTGCAGGTGGGAGGGTGAGATCATAGCCACAGGTCTGGGAGGGTCACCTGGCAGTCAGCCCACACACGGACTCAAAGCTGGAAATTACCTCCAGCCTTGCCTCGCTTCAAAAGGATTATTCGAAGGACCAAATGAAATAACATATGTAAAAGCGCACCATAAAGGGTAATGTGATATATACACGGGCGGGATTATTAGTATTAAAACACAAAAGCGCCTGGTGCGAGGTAGGTGCTCATAAACACTGGCTGAATGGAATTGAATCCTGAGAACAAGACCACCTTGTGGGAGGGAGCCTGTGGCCTGGCTTTGGAAAGGCCCCGGGGGCCTGCTCTCTCCAGCAGCAGCAGCCCTGTCCTGTCCTCCCAGGGAGTGTGGGGGAGAGAGCACTGCCCAAGCTGGCGGGTGGAGGGGGCACGGTCTGAGCTTCTAGACACCCACTTGCAAAGTGGACACTTCCACTGGCCCGTTGTCTTGTCCAACCAGGAAAAACTCCACCGTGACGGTCTTCTTCTCTGTGCGCCGAGATGCCCCTGAGCGGTGGGTGAAGAGGGGGAAAGCGCGGGCCAGGGCGCAGGCGGAGGCGAAGGCGTCAGACCGCTCACAGACCATCTGCAGCACCAGAGAGCAGAGCTGTGGTGAGGGGAGCGGAGCGGGGGAGGGGACCCCGGGGTCGCCCCATGGGAGCCCCTGTCAGGAAGTGCTTGGGCCCCACAGCCGGGTCAGAGGTCACTGTGGAAACAATCTGGCCAGAGATGCCCCAGCAGGGCCTGCATCCCGGGGGCCTTCCCCGGAACCATGGTCCCATGATGGGAGAAAGAAAATGTCAGCCGCCAGATGTGGTCCACCGCCTCCCGAGACCTGACAGCCGGACGTGCAGGGCCGCACGGTGGATGTGGGCTCAGGAGGTCTGGGTCGGAGTCTCAGATCTGCCACCTACATTGGTCTGGGGTGCTTACGTCTCTGGGACCTCAGTTTCCCTGTCTGTAAAGCAGGGGTGGCAATGTCCAGCCGTGGACCAACGTCCACTTCTGAAGATACTGTGGCCAGAGTGCTCTGCGGTCCCAAGACTGAGCCGTGGGAGACACAGATCATGGCCAGTACGGCCAGCACACTGCACACAACCGGCAGCCCGGGTGGGGCGGGTGTGGGGCCAGCCTCTCAGGAGCACTCACCAGAATACACCGATGGGTCCCCGGCGGCAGGCAGGTCCGCACCAGGCGGGTGATGAAGTGGGCAGCCGAGGGGCTGTTGTGGCGGCTCACCCTGGAGGGCAGGGCGGCCACGGTGGCATAGTTCAGGTACAGGGGACAGCTGTCCGTGGGGTTGGGGTTGAGCGTGCTTAGCGCGGCCTGCCAGAGCTGGATCAGAAGGGGAGACACAAGACAGACACCAGGCTTCAAACGGCTGCCTGCCAGGAGCACTGCGTGTGGACACCGGCATTGCTCGCTAAAATGGGCACTTTTGCAGCTTCCCTGGCACCCTGGATCCCTAATTAAGACGTGTCACATCTCACTAGATAAGCGCGTGTGCGTCTGCTGGCACACGTCCACCCTCGTGGGATTAAGCACTGGGGACTTAAAAGGCCAGTTTGGGGGCTGCTTTGCCACAAAGGCACTGGGGTGAGACCAGTCAGGGGTCTTGGAAAGGGGCAGGCGTCACCACCACGAGGGCTCCGGAAGGAGGGTTCGGAAGGCGGCGTCAGGGCCCCTCGAGGGCACTTCCTTCGCACCTAGTGGGCTCTGCCAGCTCTGCCCACGAGCCTGCGGCCCGGGTGGGTGCAGGGCATGAGTGGCTTCCGGGCGAGGCTGCTGGACGGGAGCCAACGCCTCGGGTTCTCGGGAGGCGGGCGGCCCCGGGCCTCGCCGGCAGGCCTAGTCCGCCAGGCACACCCGGCCGGCTGACTGGCGGGCTGGGGGCGCCGGGCGGCCGAGGCGGGGCCTCCGCGGCCTCTCCGCTGGCCCAGCCCCGCCCGGGCTCTGCTGGCCGGCGGGGCGGCGCATGGCGGCCGGCGCGGCCCGCTCACCTCCTCGGTGACCCGGGGCTGCAGCTTCCCGCGGACGTGGCTCCAGGGCACGCGGTGCAGGTGGTGCAGTTGGCCCAGCAGCAGCAGCGGCCGGCTCTGCGGGTCCGCGTCCCCGGCGCTGGCCTGGAACTGCAGGCCCACGTTCGCCATCTTCGCCGGCCCGCGCCCCCCGCCCCGGCCGCCGCGCCCGCCGCGCTCGGGCTCCCGCTCCGGCCGGGCCTCGGCGCCGCCCCAGCCCTGCCCGGCCGCCGGCCCCGCCTCCCCCGCCGCTCCGGGCCGCTCGCGAGACGTGCAGGGCCCGCCCGGGGCGCGAGGGGGCGCCGGGCCGGCGGGGCGGAGGGCAGGCCCCGGCCCAGAGCGGGCCCCGAGTTCCGCCAGGCCCCAGACCGCGCGGGGCAGGCCTGGCCCGACCAGGCCCTGTCCCCGGCAGGCCCCAGGTCCTGCTAGGCCTCAGATCGCCGCAGGCCGGCTCACCCCGGCCCTGATCCCCTGGTCCTCCCGCTGCCAGGGAGGAAGCACTGCACTTCCGGGATGGGGCCCCGGCCTTGGCAGGCTGCCAGTGGACCCTGGTGGCTCTGACCTCCAGCGGGTCCTGAGTAGATGCGGGCCCAACGTCAAGTCTGCCCCAGCCCTGTCCACCAGAGCAGAGTCTCGGTGAGGCCTGAGCCAGCCCAGCCCCAAGGACAGGCGCGCCCCGCCCCTGGGTCTCTGAGCCGCGGTGGTGGTCCAGGGGAACCCGCCCCACTCTTCTCCCCACCACACGCTGTCAGTTTGGACTGGCTTGGGGATTCTTGGACTCCACGGTCCCCTCTCCTCACTCAGTGAGTTCCTTAACCTTTCTCAGACCCCCACTATTTGCTGGGCACTGACCTTGATGTGAGAGGGCATGGGGGTCTGGATTTCCATCCAGGTCGCTGCTTCTGGGATGGCCAGTTATAAAGCCAGGCATCACCCATGGGTGTGTGTGTGGGGCCTGTCCAGCCCACCCTGGGCTGAAAGCTGTCCCTGCAGCCTACCATTCACTTAGGGAGAGAGGAGGGGTACCTGGTAGCTTACAAGACCCCTGAGCCCACCTCACTGAGGATCTAAGGCTAGTGGAGGGCCCCTGGACTGGGCTGGCGGACCTGGATGAAGCTAGCAGGCGTCTGGTGGATAGTGGGTATGTCCAGCTCCCGGCTTAGATACGAGGGTCGCTGGGTAAGGACGCAGTTGAGGAAGCTCCTCCACCAGGAGTCATTTAAAAAATCCTGTTGCCCCATGGTGTCCACATCCTCATTGCTCAAGGGCCCCTTGTTGGCACCCCTCTCTGTAACCTCAGCTAGTTCCATGCAGCCATCCTCATATTTAGAATTTCCTCTTCATAACCAACTTTAAAGAACAGCAAAGCCAATTGTCTAGCGTGGCAGCCAAGGCCGCTGACCTCCCAGCGTGTCCCCGACTCCATGAACTGCCACCCACCCTCAAGCCACACTCTCATCTTCCCTGTCTGCTCCCTCCATGTCTGTCCCTGGGCTTTGAGCCATGGCCCCAAGCATTGCCCTGGACTAGAGCTCCAGCCTTCTGAAGGTAGGCCTTTGTGTCTGCCTTTTTCTCCAGGGCCTTGGCACTCAGTTTCTGAACTAGTGTAAGGAATTCCTTCGAAACCCTCAGCTTTCCCGACACAAAAGTCGGTGCTAATTGGATCCTATTTTCCTCAAAAGATTTTACAGCAGCTGAATGTTTTCACACATTTGTAAAGGGTATGAAGAGCATGTACGAGGATCTCTCACTCTTGTTTGCAAATACACTGCAGACAGGCAGTTGGCCCTCTGCAGGGGAGTTGATTTCCTAGAAGGTGAGGGACATAAGCCCTGCCCAAATGGGTGAAACAGGACTTACAGGCTAACAAGACAGACCCAGTGTCCATAGGGCTCTGGAACCAGAGCTCAGAGACTAGGGAACAGGATGGGCGTGGGGCGGGGGGTGGGGTGGGGAGGGAACATGGGGAGTCTGATTCAATCCACAGACTTTTGCAAACTGAGGGAGGATCCAAGCCACGTTTTAGAAAGCCGGATCTGGCAGTTTTTGTGTACAGGGAGTTGGAGGGGGAGAGAAACTGTTGGTAGAGAGAGCACCTTTCCCTTTAGAATTCTTCTGTATTTAAGAATACACTGAATAACCCCCATGGCCCCAAGAAAGGGTGAACAAGATGATTCAATCTAACCAACATTTATTGAACACTTATGTACACAATGCAAGAGAAAATGGGAGACGCTTGTTAGAAGCAGATATTCCTGATTCTGGTTTTAAGCCACTCCTGAATTGAAGAAATCCAAACTAAACAGACACTGAGGAATGACTCCATTTCACATGCCTGCCAATTTCCTCAAGATGCTGCTTGTGACAGATGTAACTATATTCCAGGAAAGTACTTTCCCCCTTTTCACTGTGGACTTTGCAGACTTCAACATAAATAAGGCAGGCCCCACTTTGTTTAGATAAGTTTTTATGAAGGTATTAATCCATGGCTTAGTATATACTTCACTGTCAATGAAAAATTCACCTAAATTTAATTTTCTTAAAAAAATAAAAATTTAAAACAACTTACCAGGCTCTTTAATGCAACCCAAGAAGTAACTCATGTTTCTGACGACTTGAAACTGATTCCAAACTCAACTGCGTCTTCAAACTTAATTTAGGAATTGAGGAAAAGACTAAAAACTTCTGGAAGAAATCAGAATAAAGTTCCCAGGACATATTAGGAAGATTTTGGTACAGGTCACATTCTAAAACATTTTTTGTTGTTGTTGTTCTCATTAGTTATGTATTTTTTATACATTTGTAGTTGTTCAGTTGCTAAGTCATGTCTGATTTTCTGCAACCCCTGACTACAGGAACCCCAGGCTTCACTGTCCTTCACTATCTCTCTGAGTTTGCTCAAATTCATGTCCATTGAGTCAGTGATGCCATCCAACCATCTCATCCTCTGTCACCCACTTCTTCTCTTAACCTCAATCTTTCCTAGCATCACAGTCTTTTCCACTGTAGGGCATATATGTCAATCCCAATTTCCCAATCTATCCCAACCCTCCTCTCCACCTTGATATCCATACCTTTGTTCTCTATGTCTGTGTCTGTATTTCTCCTTTGCAAATAAGTTCATCTAGACCATAGAACATATTTCTTTAGTCATATCATATTAGATGGCTCTCAGTGTATGACATGTGCATTTTTGTGTTAATTTCATGCCAGAGTATCTACATAAAATCAAAATATATAACTATCAGTTCTGAAGAGCTTCAGGCCAGATCAGGCATTGGGGGTGGTGTGTGTGTGTGTGTGTGTCTTGAAGGCAGATGTGGGGCATTCTGGAACCACTGTGGCTCCCATGGCTGCACATACAGTGTGCCTTGAGATGTATGCTAAGCCCTGGCATTTGGACTTGACCTTGTGGCCACTGAAAGCCAGTGAATGTGCCTCAGTCAGGATCAACCTGAAGTCAAAGGAGGGCTTGTTCCTGGCTGAGAATGGCCTGCTACTTCCTATGCCCAGAGGACATGGAGGGAGGCTTAGCTCCAACCACTCTCCACGGGGCAGGTGGCCTGGAAGTGACCCCCATCCAAGAAAGGCGGTGGGAGACCTGTTCACGACCTCCCCAAAGGCTGTCTGTATCCAGTGTGTGCCCTTCATCACCACGCCTGGAGCTCCGGGAGCCTCCCTGTAAATTTAGTAAATACTGCATCTGACTTGCCAGTTGGAAGATTTGCAATCCTCAAAGGATTAAAACTTAACTAATTGCCATAAACATCACATTTCCCTAAACACTTTTTTTGAAAAATGCATGAACTTATGGGAAAGTTGAGAAACCAGTACAATAAACTTGTATACCCTTTACCTAGGTTCATATATATATGTGTGTGTGTACGTGTATTTGTGTACATATAGGTATTTTTCTCTGCATCATTTAAAGTTAGCTGCATATGCTTAACTCTAAATGCCTGTGTATATCTCTTAGAAACAGGAGACTCTAGCCCTCATGATGACAAGAGCCATGGAAATTTAACATTGAGGCCATTCTAAATGTTATCTAATATACAGTACACATTGAAATTTCTTTAATTGTACCCAAAATGTCCTTCATGGCCTTTTCTTTTTAAATCCAGGATCCAAATAAGGATCAGGCGTTCTGCTGGGCTGTCAAGTCCCTTTGGTCTCCTTTAATCCAGAACAATCCCTGCTTTTGTCTTTTCTGACTTTGACTCGACTCCCAGAAGGTCCCACTGCCTGGATTCGCCTGATTGCTTCCTTATGATTAGATTCGGGTTAAACGTTTTTGGCAACTATGCCCCCTGCGTTTCCCACGGCACCCCATCAGGAGCCACATAACCTAGGCGTCTCACCTTACTGGCCAAGGCTGTTTACTTGGCTTGAGTGGGGTCAGCCAGATCTCTTCTCGGTAAAGGTAAACGTGCCCCTTTGTAACTGATAGAGTGGAAATCAGCTTCCTCTTTATAATGCATGGAGTGACACTCTGAGACTATTAGAATGTTCTGTTTCCTGACAACCTCTCCCCCACAGCTTTCAAATCCAATAATGATCTCTGCCTGAATCAAGGATTGGTTGCAATGTGGTTATTTTCCAGCTATCTCATCCCTTCTACACTTGCTGCCTGGTGTTCTTGAGTATAGAACACCATCATTTGTGGGGACCAGGGCAAAAATAAAAAAGCAGAGCCTCTTTTTCAAAAATGAGTTTCAAGATGGTGACAGAGCATTGAATCCAAAACAGGGTCTGTGTGACTACAGGGCTGCAAACCCAGGACGCTGGCCTTGCCCCCACCATGAACAGTGGAAGTGTTAATTGCTCAGTCGTGTCCCACTCTTTTGTGACCCCATGGACTGTATCCCACCAAGCTCCTCCGTCTATGGGATTTCCCAGGCAAGAATACTGGTGTGGGTTGCCATTCCCTTCTCCAGGGGATCTTCCTGAACTAGGAACAGGGATTGAAGCTGGGTCTCTGGCACAGCAGGCAGATTTTCTACTGTCTGAGCCACCAAGGAAGCCCAATGGACCCAGTTAAGAGTGTCTCTCTCAGTGTTTCTGCTCAAGCATCTCCATTTAGGCAAGCGATCGCCTATCAGGCAGGCTCCTATGTCTTTTTCACATGTTCCTATTGGGTGTTGTGTACTTTTGCCCTTTCGGAAACAGTAAGACAATCCTCGGACTCATATTATCCCTTCATTGCCCCAAGTTTAGAATCAGTCATTTCTCCAAAGAACCCTGTTACCTTTTGGTTGGGATAACTGCTGTTAAGTAAGAGCTTCTATTTAGAAACCCAGAACTGCATACCAGAGGTGCTCACAGTTCCCTGGGTGTCACTGCTTCTGATCCTCTTAGAGGAGGGCAGTAGGATTTGCTTTATAGGGATTATCAGTTGTTCATTTCTACAATTCTCACCAAATAGCCTCCACTCTGACGATAAAGCCACCACATCAAGTTCGAGATTTTTTCCTTCTTTCCTTCCTCGTCTCTCCCTTCCTTGTCCTTAGAATGCATCCCAAGGATATATCCAAATTTCCTTCGTGTGTGTGGTCTATCTGATGTACATCAAGATTCCTGTTTCTGTCTATTCAACATAAGGGTTTGCTGGGTCAACTGAAATAATGCACAACGAGAGCCATGAGTTCGGTTCTACCCGGGGACCTACTGAGGACTCCAGCCCCGGACACAGCCTCTCAGCTCTGAGAAGGGCTCCCTACAGGTGTGGGGAAGGTCAGTATACATGGCATTTTAGAGAAGGGGTAGGTGAAATCAAGCACACTTATTGGTGGTAGGTTACTGTTAGTCACGAGGCACAGATATCTCAGTTCAAGATTTCAGTGCTTTTTTAAGTATGTAAGAATCTATGCTCGTGAAATTTTCTCCTGACAGTATCTATCTGAGGGCCAGTTCTGCTTGCTTTCTCAGTACACAGAGGACCTCATTCCTGATCTCCACCCTGAATTCCTCTTAGGCTGTACAGTAGCCAGAATTGGATGGTGGGCAACATTCTTGTTTTATAGCTGTTTTGTGTATGTGTGGTTTTTTACATTTTCAGTTTTTCAATATGTAAAACATTTGTATGGTTCCAGAGATGAAGCTGTGAAAAGGAACGCTCAAAGAAGTCCATCCCTTTTGACATTCTCCCACGGGAACCATTTTTATTACTTTTTAGTTTATAAAAAAAACTGTTTCTTTTTGAAAAATAAAAACAACAAGATTATGTATATTCATGGATCTTACGCAAAAGACAGCACATTGCACAAAATCTTTTGCACTTTGCTTTAAAAGCACATTTTGTAATCTCATCTAAACTGTGTTTTTTACCTTTCAGGATCACTTAGATGACAGAATGTGTTAATAAAAATGTTACTAGTGGAATCATTTATTAACAACCAAAAGCATTCCTTCTAACATCAGTTTTTAGGGCTTCTAGATAAAATGAGGGGCTGAATGAGTTGCTCTGAGGTCCCCTGGTGTGCTAGCAGCCAAAATTACTCTCCCAGAAGGGCAGAGTGTCAGATAGTAATAACCCTCACGTCTTGGGAACTAGATTTCTATTTACTTCTCAACACCAGCAAAATTATTTTCATGGTTGCAAAAGTTTTCAAGGGCATACTGAAGACCTGGAGCCTGGGGACAAGGGGGCTGAAGGAAGTTAAGAGAGAAATCATTAACAGACCAAACATGGTTCTACATTCCTTGAAGCAAACCCAGCATATAAAATGAAGACGTATAGAAAAACAAAATGAGGGGTCGGTATTTATTTTTGATCAAGAAATCGTTTCTTCAGAATGAGACCCACAGACAGAGAGTGAACTTATGGTTGTGGGGGGCGGGCAGGGGAGCTAGGGATAGTTAGGTAGTTTGGGATAGACATGTACACACTGCTGTGTTTAAAATGGATAACCAACAAGGACTTGTTGAATAGCACAGGCAACTCTCTGCTCAGTGTTATGGGGCCGGCTGGACGGGAGGGGAGTTTGGGGGAGAATGGGTACATGTATATGTATGGCTGAGTCCCTTCACTGTCCACCTGAGACTATCACAAAACTGTTAATTGGCTATACCCCAATACAAAATTAAAATCACAAAAATCAAACCAAAACAAATAGTTTCTTTTAAGAAAATCTTCATTTATTGGATCCTTTGAGATAGTAGGCTTCGCAAGTACCTTGAAAATGACTCAGTCTTCAAAAACCTGAGTCACATTTTTCCCAGAAACGCTCTTGTGGAAAGCAACACATCTATCTTAGTAACTAAATGTGGATCTCTTAAAAAGTGAAAAAGAACCCTGAATCTGTTGCTCATGATTTTGGCAGCTGAGCAGGGTGGAGGTAAGGGTGGGGGAAGGGAAAACTAACCAGAAATTGTTGGTTTTTTGGGTTTTTTTAAAGGCCCATGAGAAGGAAATTCAGTGTTTTTTTCTCACTGAATCTGGAAGGCTGCATATTTTGGGCCAATTCCTAGTTGTGGATGGGATGTACAAAGATGGTGCAACCTTGCCTGTATCACCATGCAGGTTAAAATGCTAGGTTTAAAATAAGCTCACTTATTCCTTCTCAGTGATTTAATGAAACTTGAGTGACATTAGAACCCAAACAGAGTAAAAAGCATTCCAATCAGGTCTGTGGTTCTCTTAACATCTTCATAAATTCACTAACACTTAAATATCACCTACGAGGACCATAAAAGACATTCTCAAGTCTTTTTCTTACCACGTTAGGGAATGTATAGTAAATATGTACTATAAAGTGCTATTTTTAAAACATGATTGATTTGTTATAAATTCAGCAGCACATGAAACCAAGGAACATATATACCAAGAGGTGCCCTGCCTTTTCTTTCAATGAGTGGCTACTTCTCATCTTACTCTTGGAGGCATAGACTAGGGAGAGGGGAGGTGGGTGGGGAGCAGTGTCTGCTGTGGGGGACTTGGCAGTTGGAGGGGAAAGGAGTGACAAGGGCTGGGTGGCAACCAGCTCTGGAACTTACCAACTCAGGTACCATGATCTGCCCTGTGTATGCACCCCCAGTGAGGATTTTTTCCTGGCATTATTGTGCAGAAACATACAACATGGGCCTCCAACAAGGCACTGTGTAAGTGCTGAAGTCCTGTGTAAATTTAATTATTAGCATGAACTGAAGGTACTGTCATCGTTTAACTCAGCCGACCTTTTAAATGGATAACCAACCTTGAGGCTTAATTGGATTTAAAAAAATCAATTTCTAGCCACTGCCTAGCGTGGAAATGAAGCGCTACATTCTCAGGCAATTGTAAAATCAGTTCTGCTCGGGACTATTTTTTATTATTTACAACACGAACATGACACGATCCATCTCGGCAAGCATTTTGTGTAGACGCACACCTTTTATATAAACAAGCACAGACGGACATACTTGCACACTGAGGCAGGTCACCAAAGCAGCGTTGCTGTCTGCTCAGTGGCAACCTGAGTCATTGGCAGCAATCTCTTCACATCAGTTACACAAAAAACTGAACTCGGGGTAATGACATACCACTGTTTGCAAATCTCTTAGCCTTAGTCTGCTCTAATCTCTGTAACAAGAAAAAAAAAAAAAATCCTTGAAGCTTTTACCAAATCACATCTTGACCATTAAGTCTTTCTGGAAGAAGGTCATTTAATTTTATGGAAAGAAATGAACAATTAAAAGGGCATAAGCAAAAACGTGCTGGTCTGGAAATGACAACGTTGAAGATGCGAGTTCCAGCCGTGGGGTTCGCTGGTCATGTGACCTTGGTGAGCCCTCTATGGGCTCTCAGTTTCCCCATCTGGAAAAAGGGGAAGTTTCTGGGAGAGAAAGGGAGTTGCTCTATGTCCCTGATCGCTGATGAAAATGGAGGTCTATTATGGTGCCCTGAGTCAGAGCACCAAGTTAAAAAACACACACACACAAATACATTTGATTCCCTCAGCACTTCCTCTGAGAAAAAGAGATGAAATGATGCTAACCAGAGGCCTTCTGCCTCCACCTCCATTACAACATCTACAAAACGAGAGAAACAGTGATTGCTGATGGCGGAATTTGGACAATTAGCTAAAAGCAGTTGTAGAAAAAGTTGATGAACAGAAACTGCTAAGCCCAGGAGTCTATGTTAACTAAGCCCTGTTTAAACGTGCATTGTGTTGAATGCCATCCCGCTTAAGGGATCCATTTTAGGCAGATTATGGAGCTGAGACAGGGACCTGTGCAGTTATCCTCAACATTCAGGACAGGCCAGAAAGCTCATTTGGACAACTGGACAAACGATTATTTTCTTTTGCCTCAATTGACCAGATGATTGTTACACAAGTCCTTGCCATCTGATGCTGTGGAATGTCCCTCTGTGTTGTAAGAAGACTGGTAGACTGCCGGCGGTGGCGTGGAGTCAGGGAGGGCTCTGCATACAGCTGATGCCCACTGTCCAACTCCAGGTCCTGAGTCGGAAGCACTTTCAGACGTTATCTTCTTTGGAAATGATCTATCATTCCCCATCATTCCACTTAGCCAAACTCTACGGTTTCAAGGGACCCAAAAGATCTAGAGAAACTGTTTTTAAGTAGACATACCCTAAAATGTCACCCAAGAGTTCCCCCACCTGCTGCTGCTGCTGCTAAGTCGCTTCAGTCGTGTCCAACTCTGCGGGACCCCATGGACAGCAACCCACCAGGCTCCTCTGTCCTTGGGATTCTCCAGGCAAGAACAATGGAGTGGGTTGCCATTTCCTCCTCCAATGCGTGAAAGTGAAAAGTCAAAGTGAAGTCGCTCAGTTGTGTCCGACTCTTAGCGACCCCACGGACTGCAGCCTACCAGGCTCCTCCGTCCATGGGATTTTCCAGGCAAGAGTACTGGAGTGGGGTGCCATTGCCTCCCCCGCCTACAGCTCTCTAAATCTCTTGTTCCCAACCAGCAGGATGAGAGGACCTGTGAAAACTTCCTGAGACTTGAGAGGAAGTCAGCCATCACCCACCCCCAAACATTTTTTTTGCTGAGGACTCTGCCCACTGAGATCACATCCGTGAACTTATAGGATTGGGGGTGGGGGTGGTCAGTGTAGGACTCAGGAAGTTTGACGTCGACAGGTGGAGGTTCCACATGCCCACTCAGTACCCTTATTACTCTCATTACCCATCATTTTGAAGGGAGGTATTTTCCCTCAATTTGAAAACAAAACTAAACAAAAACATCAGGCAGCAAGGTGAGAGGTAGCGTTTGGGTGGTCAAGGGAATGTGGAGAGAGGAAATTAGGTATTTTAGGCTCACACACACAGGAATCTACAACTTGGGCCCACATGTCCACAGGGCTGAGTTTCAAAGTGTGACTGACATTAGACATACCAAGTCCCCTAAGTCTGAGGACACTTAGGAAAACTAATTAATGGATCAGAGTACCAAAGGACTGTCCCATCCTCCCTACACCCAACTAATGAATGTTTCCTCTGTGGAGACAGGGAGCTGGTTTCTCCAGATGGTGCCCACATTTTGACTAGAATAGGGGATCCTGGTGATCAAAATTAAGCATGTAGAGTAATATGCTGATAAAATGAGAAACAAATGGTGCCAGCCCAGGTGAGTCATTCTGTTGGTGCTACACGACTTAAGACAGACAAACCAAGAGGAGTTCTAGGCTCCAGCTCTGGGTTAGGATCAGAGTCCTGAGAGGATGTTCAGGACATCAACAGGGTCAATTGCACACGGCCTGTCCTACCACCAATGTGGGTCCGCGCAGCACAGTCATGCCTGAGGGCCAGCACCTAGGGAGCTCGCTGCCCAGCAGGCAATGCTTCCAATCACCGTACCTGCAGATGCCTGGAGGGCCACCTCAAGAGAAAGCCACCCAAACCTCAGTGGGAACACGACCCACAAGATCATCTCTTGAGAACATGAGCCCAGCAGGGCACACGTGAGTGGCTACTTCTCCTGCAGCCCATCAGGACGGAAGGTTTCTTTAATGTCTCGTGTTCATTGTTCAGATGTGTCCGACCCTTTGCAACCCCATGGACTGTAGGCCGCCAGACTCCACTGTCCACGGGATTTTCCAGGCAAGAATACTGGAGTGGGTTGTTATTCCCTTCTCCAGGGGATCTTCCTGAACCACGGATTGAACCTGGGTCTCCTGCATTGCAGGCAGATTCTTTACTGTTTGAGCCACCAGGGAAGCCCTTGGAGAGCAGAACTGACAGCGGACAGAGCCAGCGGCTGACAAGCAAGCCGGGGGCTGTAGTTCCAGTCCAGAAACAAGGTGAGCGCACAGGAAGAGGTGGTTGTTTCTTTCACATTGTTCAATGGGCTCTGAAGATACTGCATTGCCCTGAGCATGGGGCAACCTCCAAGGACTGAAAGCCTAGCTGGCCCAGGGGACCACCTGCAATCAGCTCACACATCCGTGTGTACAGACCCTGGGGTGTACCCAAAGATAGATGCCTGGTGCACCCCATCCCCCGATGGCACCTCCCACCAGGCACACATGGGTGAGAGTTAGCACTGAGTTAACACAGAACCATCCTGGCCTTTGAGAAGAAATACAGTCCTAGCTTTGAGTAATACTGGCAAACACTACCCCTGAAATTTTCAGATTAGCAGGGCAGGAGGACTTCAAAGAAGTTCAAGTCTCTGGGAGCCCGTGTGTAAGAATTACTTCTAAGCAAGGCACATGTAACTAGGTTTCCTTGAAGATCTCCAGTGCTTCTTGGTGGGTACACAAAGCATACATTTTTCTAAGAAATGTAATTATCTGCCGTTTTTGTACAAAAGTCAAAGTGTTAGTCACTCAGTCATGTCTGACATTTTGTGACCCCATGGCTGTAGCCCACCAGGCTCCTCTGTCCATGGGACAGTGGGTAGCATATTGATGGGTCTCCTTGAAAGCATTTATCAGACAGACAGACTCCCCAACACTAAGGCCAAGGCCTCAGCACACAACAAACAGTCATCGGTCCCCAACAGTCACAGAGCAGGCCAGGCTCCCCTGAAACATGGATGCACTTGAGGAAAACAGGCAGCCCATCATTAAAATTACTACTAGGATAACAGAGTGTTCTTGAATCTGATGATTGCTTTATTGTACAAAAAGTTTCCAGTAACAGTAAATTAGTTTTCTAAAAAGGACAAAAAAAAAAAAGTCGTTTTGGATAGAAGCGCTTCACTAATTGCTTTATTTAAGCACACACACACAAAAGTCTTATCTGACCAATTAGGTTGGAAGGTTTTTATTACCTTTAAGAAGCCATTAGCTAGCATAAAACACTGAAAGCTCTTGTGTCAAAACAAATAAATAATGCTCTCTCAATTAGCAGAGACTGTGGTAAATTCGTTAGAGATGAACGCGGCTTCACGCCCAGGGCCAGCAAGTCAGCACCTCCCCCCACCCCAAATTAATAAAACAAGAGACAGTAGTGCTCAGTCCCCATCTCGGGAAAGATGAGGAGCTCCAGGGACCTGACAGGCAACGTCTATGGGTCCCCCCTCCAGCCCCAGTCAACAGAGCCGTGCAGGCCACATCACAATGGGCAGCAGCGAGGGCAGAGCCAGGAAGAGCCACCTTTGCCACCAGAGCCATAGGCGAGACAAGGAGAGAGAGGACCCTTGGGTGCCAGGACACTAATCACTAACCTCCCCTTCCAGCCTGCCTGCTGTTGATCTGTCCCCAGGAGGTGGCAACAGAACAGGAGTGTTTGGTGGAGCCTGGCAAGTTGGAACACGTGCTCCAGCTGCTGCTGGCCTGGGGACACGGTGATGGCAGCCGATGCCTGGGCTTCAGCTGGTGCTGCCGGGGATCCAGTCAGAGGGGGCAGCTGTCCGGATCCCAAACAGGATCCTTCAAGCCATTCCTAGTCAGATTCATTATTTTACCCAAAGGAATTGGATAAAAAATCCAACTAATCACCCTGTTCACTAAAAATAAATACAAATAAATAGTGATCCTTTCTTAAAGGATTACGTTCCTTCAAGAGTCAGTGAGCCTAAGCACTGGAAAAGCTCCCCCACAAGAACCCTTAACACCATCCCAGGCTGTCTAGGAGGGGAGCCCCTCATCTGGACAGCCCCCATCCTGGGAGCAGCTTGACTCCCTGAGCTCAAAACCACTGAGGCTAAAGAGCCCACAGCTGCTCTCAGGAACCAAGGAAGCCCCCCCATCTCAGGGGCAATTGAGGAGGGGCTGGACCTCATTCCCGGCCTTCCTCCTTAGTAAGTAGCTGTCAGGGAATGCCATGCTACTTCCTGATATGCCAGGGATGCCTTTAGATCACCCCACGCCCACGTCAGGAACAGGGAACCAGGGACTGCCCGGCTTCATGAACCACTTGGGACGGGAAGGCTGGGCAGTGGTCTGCGTTTTAAGCACATGACCTGTTTGGACAACTTGAATCTCCGGGTTTGAGTTTAAATTTCTGGAAATAACTTCAAAGTCAATTCTAGAGAGACAGGTTATGTGACTGGTCCAAATAAAACGTAGCACACTTAATGAGGTCATGCTCTTTTAAAACATTTTACAAGAGGTAAAAACAATGGAAAGCCATCAAAAATGACACAAAGACCATTAAAACTATACTGGTGTCTCAAGACCCGTTAAAACACAAACAACTTCAGGTTTCAAAGTTATCATCACTTTCCACATTACTCCACAGGTCCAGGAATATGTTTGAGCACCATATTGATAATAGGTAAGTGAACAACAAAGTCCTGCTTTGGAGACCGGATTCATGCTCACACAAATGAGGGGTTTTCTGAGCCAAGATTTTCACAAACAGCAGGAATATGCCTACCTTCTGGGCATGTTCAATGGCAATGGAAGGGCCAATAAATCAAACCACTGGGGGAATATTTTACTTTGAAATGGAGTCATGTTTGGTTAATAATTTGAGACCCACTAATCCTAAATAGGGTGACCCATTTAGAATGGCCTCCATGTAAATTCACAGTCCATTAAATGGTGTCTGGCTTGAACAGGTCTTTATGTAGTTATTATATAAGTAATGGATTGAGCAAGGATGGTTGGGGATGGGCACGGGGACATACCGGCCAGCTCTGGTGACTTTTCCGACACTGCTGAGTGCCCTTTTAATGTGAGGTTCTTTCAAATCATCAACTCTTGCATTTGGCTGGTTCTGCTTAGTAACCCCTTTCGGTTTACAGGAGAAAATGCAGTGCACAAATCTGAGATGAGGAATACTCCATTTACAATTAATTTAAACTTATGAAGCTGTTTTAACTGGCCCATCTAAATGTGTTAATTAACATCAATGATGGTTTCTTATTTTTCACACTTTGTTACTCTGATCATTAACAGTGATGGAAAAGTTAAATTAAGTTAATGGGGAACGGATTATAAATTCTTAAAGGACTTCTCAGTTTGTTTTCAACTGGAAAATACATAGACAAAGATGAAGAGGCAATTTTGCCTCTACTCATAAATTCCTGGTACCAAATTTCTTAAAAACCAGATGGTTTAAAAAATTTTTTTCCAAAAATTCTTTTAACATGCTGCTCAAACATGATTGCTTAAAAAAAAAAAAAGAGCATATACAGGTATGATACATCGAACAGCGTGACGAGGCCTGTAAACGTTCAACTGATATTTTCTTTCTGAAAAAAAACAAAACAAAACAAAACCAAAGCAAGAACTCATCTCTATTCCGCAGCAGTATCCAAGGTCCTTCACGTCTTGCCAATGAAGGAAAACAGATGCCCCTTCCCCTCGTGTGAGCATGACCGGGCCGAGGAGTCCATGGGACCGCCGCCACCCCAGCTAGGCCGGGGCCGCACCTCCGCCAGAGCCCCCGGGCGCCGGGCCTCGTGCCCGGGTCCACGCACCACACACACTGGCCCGATGCCGCTCAGCGAGACTTCACGCCGACGAGGACAACAGTGAGGACGATGATGATGACGAGCAATATCAGGATCACGAGCATCTTCCGGTTCTTCTTCTGATACTGCTCTGCCTACAGAAAGAGGAAGGAGAAAGGGTCATCATTTTCTCCAAAATCAAGTCTGCCTCGTTTCTGGTCCTAGCTTCTGGCTATACCTGCACACCCAACACCTCTGCCACTGGCTCCATCATCACAATCACTGCCTAGAGTTCAGTTGACTCCCGTGACCCCCGAGTTCCCTACCTACAGGCTTCATGAAGCACCTGCTGGGGATCCACCATCACCTGAGGGCCGTGGGAGAAGTCTAAGGCTCTGCCTTCAGCTCCACACAGCCTGCCTCTCCTTACATCCCCCTCCACTGACCGCAAGGACCCACTCTTTCTATGGAAGCCTCTCACTTCCAGACACGGTTCTTTGGAGGAATGCACAGCTCCTTCATTGAGAAGTCAAACTTCTGGCTCCAGTGACACCAGCCAGAAGGGAGAGAAGTGAGGGCCCCAGAGAAGCTCTTCTACCTCCTCTGAGTCTGCAAACAAGAAGAAATTCATCCATGGAAGTATTGAGTTGGCCAAAAAAGTTCATTCAGGTTTTTCCATAAGATGCTACAGGAAAACCAAAACAGACTTTTCCACCAACCCAACAGAAACAGGAAAGCTGCCCCATGGGGTCAGGTGCAGAAAGAACCCACCCAAGCTGAGTCATCCTGTGTGGCTAGTGACACACGCCTATCGTGCAGGAACGTGACTCAGAGAAAGGAGAGGGGAGGAGAGAGTAGCGAAGTGTCCCTGACCACATGCTGCTGGTGCTGCTAAGTCACTTCAGTCGTGTCTGACTCTGTGGGACCCCATAGACAGCAGCCCACCAGGCTCCACCATCCCTGGGATTCTCTAGGCAAGAACACTGGAGTGGGTTGCCATTTCCTTCTCCAATGCATGAAAATGAAAAGTGAAAGTGAAGTCGATCAGTCATGTCCAACTCTTAGCGACCCCATGACTGCAGCCTACCAGGCTCCCCCTCCGCCCATGGGGAGAGCACACTCCCCACACTTCTGTGGACGGCACTGCCTCATGGCAAAGGTGAAAGTGAAAGTGAGGGGACGGCTTGAGGGCAGCACCTGCTCAGAAGGTCCAGCCTCCCACGCCCACTTCTGCATCCCCACCAACCTTCTGACCAGCAGCTCTGTGTCCTAAGTGAGCCCGCCCACCCACCAGGCCACTCATCCACAGGAGGAAACCTTAGGACACGTTCACCCATCTGGAGAGCCTGGCTCGGAAGAAGTGACTCCAAGGCCCCGCCAGCTTCAGATGAGCTGATCGCCAAGGCAATGGCCAGCCAAGCCGAAGAGAGGACAGTACGTGCTCACTCTTGTAGTCAGTAACCACCACTGAAGCTGACACCAGGTGATACACTTTAAAACCTCTCAAAATGATTTATAAAGTCAAACCTTAAGCAAATTTTTTAGTTCCCACTAGATATGTACACCCTCGTGGAGAAAGCTTTTCCCCTTTATCTCTGTTGTATTACAAAACATGTTTTGCTAGTTTTTATTTAAGAAACTTCAAAACCAATGCATAATTCAACAGCATATGAAGGCCCAGATATTACAGAGTGAGAAACTAAAGTTAGCTTTCACGTTTTTAATACATAAAATGTGGCAACCAAATGAACCGAATGCTTAAAAAATTAAAAAGCCTCCTATGTCCACAAGGCAGACCTCCTCTTTCTCAGTGTCTGCTGGCGTCCCACCCACTCCTGCCCTGCACGTGGTAACAAGCATATAGAAGAGGAAGCTGAGGGTTCCTGGTCAGACCTGTGCGAGGCCTCACCTTCCATAAACCTGGCACCACGGCCAGGTATGGTCACCTCTCCCACAGGAAGCGACTGGTCTCAGAGAGATGACAGAGAAGTACATTAGTGAATCGAGAAAATGACCATCACACATGGCTAGGAGTACCGCTGTCCATGAGGAGATGGACAGAATTTATTTCATCTGTGAAGTATTTCATTCCTTCTGAAGAAAACACGCAGCCAATTATATATGAGAGTCACTCAGCAGTGTACATATGTGCTTCTCATGGTTGATTACAAGATTTTTAAGGATGTTTTCCATTTATTTTTAACAAATATCATGAAAAACATTCTGGAGACAGCCATCAGAGTATTAGCAAAGAATGAGAAAGCTAATACTCTCACTTCAACAGACTACTCTCTCCTCAAGGTGGTACACAGATATACTGTGGTAATTAAAAGAGAAAATTAGATTTTTATCTTCTCCAGAATGAATCCCCAGCAGCAATTCATCAGAAAAGTACCACAACAAGGGAGGCCTGAGTCAGCAGCTACCAGCAGACAGAACGCGCAACACGGGTTTTAACAAACACCCACTCAATCGATTCCCTAAAACAAGAGGGCCTAGCCAAGGAATAAAGTATTTTCTAAAAGGAAGAAAACCCCGACTCTTTCAGAGTTTGCTGTCACAGAAAGGGGTTCTCAGCAACTTCAACTCTGCATGTGGGGTGCACTGGGATTCACTAATTGCAGGGAAACGGCCACAGCCCGCACGGTGGGCTCTGAAGAATAACGACAGGCTGCATTTTCACAGCCCCATCTCGAGCTGATGACAGACGAAAGTGCTGGGGACAGTTAAGACAGAAGACAAGCCTCGTATGAATTCTTGATACGGGAAAACAATTCTTCAAATTCTCAGCTACTGAAAGATATGCCATTACCTTGTGGAGCTGTTTCAAGCCGTCTTCAGTTTTGATACAGGACTGCTCAACATTATAGTCGATTCTATCGAGGACGGTACCCTGGGTGATAAATGACAGTCACAGACAATCAACAAGCGCAACTGGGAAAATGGAGCTTCAGAAATGAGAGATGCAGATTGCAGGCATTGTCATCCACGGGATTATCTGTTCTACTTGACTGTGGGGTAAAGGGACATCCTGTCAGCTCTGGAGTCCATCACCAAGCAGAGTGAGGTGCTCAGTGGCAGAGTGCCGCCATTAGCTGCAGGAAAGCCTAGCTCATGAGAAGAAAATACTGACAAATTGAGGTTTCTTTTTTGGGTTTAGCTACTACAGGATACTCCATATTCAGGCTTAATGGGGCTTTAAGAAATACATGGTTCAGTGGAAACAGGCTCTGAGTGGTGAAGGGCTTGCTTCTGTGCCCATCTGTGGCTTAAACTCACAGGTTCAAGGAAGCAGAGAAGGCCAGTTAAGCCAGGCCTGATTAGAATGAGGTCTGGAAACTTACTATCATGTCTGAGAATCTCCACACGCCTCCATGGGTCAGAGCAAACACGGCTAGCTCCAACACACCATGTAAAATCACACGTTCGCCTCCAGGAGAGTTTTGCCTGTAATTTTTTAATTGCTGGGTTCAAACAGGAAGAAGAGAACACCAGGCTCCACGGAAGGATGGGGCTCTGAACAGAAGTGTGCTGCGTTGGGAGACGACAGCACGAACAGTTCCATGAGAGCCACGGGAGTAATTAACCTAACTAGATCTTCTACAGCCTTGTCTGCTCTAGTCTGCAGCTGGTTTCGGGGGATCAGGACCCAAATCCCCACTGGCAAGATAATAAAACACCCTAATCAGATTTTAACAGTGAACAAACAATCTAATTCTACTTGAGGGCTAGTGGTTCCAGTTGCCTTTACACAATAACCTGCCAAAATTAGATGGGAAAACTTATCCATCGTCACAATCACCGCTGAGCGTGGGCAGAGCCAGCCAGGCTCCCGGCACGGGGTGCTCCTGGGAGCAGCCCTGGGATGGAGGCAGAGGACGTGAGCACTGTCACTGACACCTGTTTCTCATCTAAAAAATAGTTTATTAGTATTTTTATGGGGCATGACAGCAGTCTGCATAGAATTTGTACGCGTATATACATACACACATACATAGTGAGTCGTGAAAATTCCCTGGAGTAGGAAACGGCAACCCACTCCAGTATTCTTGCCTGGGAGAGTCCCATGGACACAGGAGCGTGGCAGGCTAGAGTCCATGGGGTCACAAAGAGTCGGACATGACTGAGCACACACACTGTATATACACAGAAGGAATGGGTTACAACTGCTTTCCTGACAGAAGTGCAGAATCGAAAAGCCTGGGGAAGAATGAGGTATCAGGGCAAGAGAGCCCACTGACGAGGCAGGTAAATGCACACACCTGTTCTACGATCATGGCTCCCAGGTCCCTAAATATCTCGTTCAGGTCAGAGATGGACTGCACGATCTGGCGAATCTCCCTCTCCCGTTCCTCCACCAGCAGCGTGTTCTGCTCCACCAGCACTAGCTGCTCGTCTGTAAAGCCCTAGCCAAACAAAAAGGACGAAATGTGCACATGAAGTACGATTTTAGATATAACTTAAAGAAAATAAAATTTGAAACTATTTCTATAGAGCACACCACACACAAGCACTTATTTTTCCTAACAAGAAAGATCTCCCTGAATCAGCGGGCTCTAAAGCACCACCGGCCAAAGCGGGGACACAGAGAACCCCTGTCGGCAGCTGCCCCAGAGCCAAGCGGCAAAAGCACCAGGGAGAAGCCTGCGTGTCTCAGGGTTCTTCCTGGGAGTGGGGTGTGCAGACTGCTTTCCAGAAGATTCTGGAAGGCACCTGACAAGGTCTCCGTGCAGTCTTTAGAAAAGAAGAAACAGTATGGCCCCCACGACTGTTCTCCCGCCAGCTGCAAAGCACTTGATGGATGTGCACGCCACACAGTGCCAATCCAGCTGTGTCTCAGGGAAGCTAAAGGTCCGCAAAGAGAAGGAAACAGAGCAGAGTGCACATGAGCAGCAGGCGGGTCTGTGGCCCCGACACGTACCCGGTCATACAGAGTATTATCCTCGCCATCGTCCATCAGCGGTACTGATGTAGCAAAAAAATGCTGGGATCTTTCCTCTCGATTCTTCATGCCTGTCGTGGATAGGAATTCACTTTACTTGAATACGGAAACCGTTCTGGTTACTGTTCCACCATTAAAAGGGGGCATCTAGAGTAAAACTCAACAGTCAAAATGGAGACATTCTTGGCCACTTTAGAAGAAGCCCTGCTCACCTCCAGCAGAGATGGGGGACAGTAAAGGACCACAACCATGCAACAGCAGGCAAGCATTTGGGGTTACTTAGGACAGAGACCACACTGCGAGTGTGAACAGTTCACTGGGTGCCAGGTGAGTGACACTGCAACACCATCATCTGAGACGCTCTCAGTGGAGCAGAAACACTTAGCTGCTGCTAAAAACATTTAAAACATTAAGTATTTCTCTCTAAAAGTATATCTGCTAAGAATTCCAAGTGGCCCTAATCAAATTTTAGAAGTAGTAAAATGAAAGCACAAACACAAATATGCCAGTTGTCAGGAGGGAGAACTAGCTTTTGGGGGAGCCTATGGGGATATCATTGATCACAATGGCAATACAGAAAAAGCCAGTTTATGGGTGCTCTGAATGAGGATGTAGCTGAAACCTGACTTTGCACTATTTGGGAAGGAAGGGAGGCTGGGAGAGAATGTGTCTGCTTTAACTATTCCCAGGTAAGGTGTTTAGACAGATAGGCAAATATAAAGCTTCAACATGATTACAACTATTTTTACCCATTTATCAGCAGCTCCTGCAAGCCTAACACCTAGAAAACTACATGCTTTTATAATATGCTAGATTGATTTTCAAATACTTTAAACTTGACAAAAGAGTTTCTCTTTTGTTGTTTTAGAGGACTGTCAATGCCCCATGGGGTGGCCTCAACCTGGATGTGGCTACCACTGGGGGCAGAAAGAGCTACTTTCTACCCCGCAAAGTAAGAGGATATGCAAAGGCTAACCATGAAAAGCAAAGGACAAAACGGAGAACCAGCAGAAGAAGACACAAAACACAGAGTTGTCCTGTGACCTAAGCGCTGGGACACTCGTCACTGGAGAGCCTGGCGCGGGTGGACACTCACGTCGGAGGTAGCTGGACTGTGCGTGCCGGAAGCTGGTGGACAGCTCCTGCAGGGCCTGGGCCAGCGAGGCCACCACGTTTCGGAGGAGCCGCTCCTCCTGCTCCGAGCAGGCCCGGCGGGCCCGGCTGGGCAGCGCCTGCACCGCACGCTGACACCTATGGAAGAGCTGGGAGGACAGGGGGCGCTCACAGTGGGCCGGGGGCCCCAAGGTGCCTGCACGCCGGAGTGAGACACACAGGGGCTCTGGCCGCACAGGCTGGCGCTGAGGATGGCCAGGAAATCGCAGCTGAACCAGACCTGAACAGATGCTGAGTGTGCACATGCGTGCGCACTGCTCCTCACAGCCTTCTCATTTAGTCCCGACAGCCACCCTAACTAAGAGGCAGGTACTACTATTATCGTTTCCATTTTACAGACGACAACACTGGGGTCTGAGAAGTTAAAGGAGAATCATATTACTGTTAATTGCTAAAAGCCAGGACCCAGATGCTCTTAACACCCCAGGGCTTCCCCACGCATCATGCCCCATCTCTGTGCAGCAGCAACCCAGGAGGTGTAAACAAATGAAAAATGTAACTGCTTATTTATACACTAGTCACACTGCTTTTTAAGATTTTTAAAGTATCTTTTTAAAAAAGTCTTTATTGAGTTTATTACAATATTGTTCCTGCTTTATGTTTTGTGTTTTTTTTGGCAAGGGGGCATGTAGGATCTTAGCTCCCCCAACCAGGGATGGAACCTGTGTCCCCTGTGTTGCAAGGCGGATTTTTAACCACTGGACCATCAGGGAAGTCTTGAGTCACATTATTTTAAAATTACTCAAGTTTAACATTTTACAAGAGACACTTCCAGGAGGCTGAGTTTCTCTGGGATATCAAGAGATTCAGTCTGGGCAACTGCTCCCCATCTGTTCAATTACAACTACCCTTTTTTTTAAACAAGAAAAAAATTTGCAAACTAGTATACAATAGAAGTTACACATCTTAAAATCAAATGATTGAACTCAATAATGCTCTGAATTTAATTTTCAGATCAATCCACAGTAGTATTTAAAAACAATCAAAAAACAGTCCCCACTCCTGCAGGACAAGGAGTGCAGATGCTGAAACCTGGAGGAGCTCAGGGCCTCCTGGGTCCCTCTGTGAACTTCAAGCTGGGAAGCAAAACTCTAGGCCTCATTTAGCACTGTTCTGTGGGCTGGCTTTTGAGAGGGTGAGGAGGCCGGGAGACCAAGTTCCCACCTGAGGACCCCTTCCCCCTCACCTGGGTGATCTCCTGTGTGGTTATCTCAATGGCATGCTCCTGCTCGCTGCTGTCATCCAGGGTAGGTCGGTTTAAGTGCTGGTCATGAAGGCTGGCTAACTCCTTCATCTTCTGTTTAATCCGCCCAACATCATACTGTATCTAAACAAATGAAATCCCAGAGCTCTACTCTCTCCCTCCAAGTGTCTGTCTGCCTCTGAGACAATCAGCTACACGCAAGAGTATGGAGCTCAGTCTTCAGCCAATTCATAGTTGACTGAGCAACCTTTAATTCAAACCACCAGACATTCAAATACCACTCTTTCTGGTTATACAGTTCTTCAGTTTCTTTCTGTAATTCGGGTGTTGTTTCGTCACTAAGACAGGTCCAACTCTTTTGTGACCCATGGACTGTAGCGTGCCAGGCTCCGCTGTCCATGGGATCTCCCAGGAAAGAACACTGGTGTGGGTATCCATTTCCTTCTCCAGGGGTTAATCTTCCCAACCCAGGGATCAAACCCGAGTCTCCTGCATTGGCAGGCGGATTCTTTACCACTGAGCCACCAGTTACTACTAAAACCAAAATCACAAGCATGCCCACAGACATACACACCTTTCTTGTGATGTGTGACCTGAATAATTCTAAAGCCAACACACTTACAAGGACATGCATTCAAGTTGCAGCCAAATCAATCTTTATGGCAGATACCTTAAAACATATTAATGTCATAATTACCTCAATAAATAAGAGAGTGTGAAACGAACATTCCACTTACTTCATCCACTCCATCCACCCATTTAGGAGGGGACCGCTTTGTCACACCAATTGCGGCTTCTGGGTCCAAGCTGATGCCTGACACCAGAGCCATGCGATCATCAGCGAGCTACAAAGAAATAAAGGGACATTAAAAAATTATTCAAATTCAGTCCAGACAAGCACACTCTTACTCCCTTTTAAATGTCGCTCACTAAGACAGAAATAGAGGAGCAAATGCACTTGCCTGGATTACAAACTTGCTTTTGATACTGCTAGGATATGGAACTGTTTTCCTATCTTTCCACGTACCACTTCTTAATTTCCTTGGACATACTTGTGAATATGAATTTGACTTGATCTGGCTATGAAAATGTAATGAAAAAGTCAACAAGAGATCCTTAAAAGAAAAACCTTAGTATTGTACTATGATGGGGTGGCATGAAACTCAGCAATTCATTTGATCAGACACATTAAAAAAGAAAATATTCTAGGCTATAAATGGAACCAACGCAAACATTTCAAGGTTTACTTACAGACACTTAGCTTATTTCGTAAATAGGGCTGATCCAGTTATCTTAGTCACAAGATCATTAATCAGGTTTAAAATGTGTCAAAGAGCTGCCTAAAACAGTCCGCAAATTATCTACCATTTGGCAAAAGCAATCCCTAAAATCTCAAGGCAATCTTACACTGTCACTCCCTTTCTTTGGTTAAATGTCCACAGGCAACATTTTCCCTTATTTTCAAACGATCTCCGTAGTACTTGTTTATTTTACCTATGTAATACACTGCCTTGGAAAGCTTGTAAGAATGGGAGAGAAATCACAGGTTTGGTGTGGTTAAACTGTTCTCTTGCCTGGAGGCAGTGAACAGCTGAAAGGATCTTGAGGTACCCCTCCAGAGTTCAGAATTTATAAACGCCAGTTTCAAAAGATGCAAATGATGATCAGGAAATAATGGAAAACAGCATATAGAAGTCTGCTACAGGTAGGACTTTGTACATTTTCTAAATCGCACTGCAGAACTGGGTAGAGAATGTATACTGCTTTTCTTCACCACTCCCTGCATTTATCTAAATTTATTTTTTCACTCATTCGGCAAATTTTTTTTTTTTTTCTAACAATAAAGGAACAAGGCAAAATTTTTAACATCCTCAGATAAGGATAAAAGGGGGTAAAAAAAAAAAAAATCACACAAGGAAAAGCCTACATTAAAAGAATTCTTCAAGCAACAGCCCTAAACCCGGAACAGGGAGATTACAGCAAAATTCCTAAAAGCACACTGGAGTCTTGCGTCCGGCTCTGTCACAGCGGGGGAGGCGCTGCCCCCACTGGCTCGGGGGGGCGTCTGACGCAATGACCACGCTGAAGGGACCAGCCGCCCCAGCAGTGCTCCCTGGGCATATGAATCGTGATCAGGCCCAGCGCCTTCCGCAGTGGCGTGGACCCTGCAGGGCCAGTGTCATTTCAGGTCCTGAACAAATGGTGCGTCACCCCACCTGCGCTATCGGGGCTCTGCGTCTGTGCTGTGTAATTCTCAACCACAGCCACCTTGTTTGTTTTTAAGAGTTCACTAATAGGAATTTTACCTTCCTTTTATTATTTTAACCCTCGCACAAGCTAGGTGAGCTAGGGGCTATTATTCCAATCTATAAATGAGGAAATTGAAACCCAGAAAAGTTAACTAGCTTGCCCAAGGTCACAAAGCTATTATGTGACAGATTAAAACCTGGGTTGGCTGACTCCGGAAGCCCCAATCACCCCACCAGCTGCCAATCACTTTGGCAGGCCCATGAAATACAACCGCAATTTGCTAAGAAAATGTTATCAGGATAACAAGCCCTCACCTTCAAACAACAACAACACAAGACACAGTCCTCGGATCCATTTCCCAGCAGCAGCACCAGGGACGACAGGATAGGCTCAGCTGAGCACAGAGGCTGGACAAACTGGCCTCTCTCGAGTCTGCAGACACAGCCCCTCACCCCACACACAGCTGTGTGCTCCTCAAAACTGCCCCCAAAGCCACCAAGAGCTGTGCAGTCTTGGAGTGGGCACAATGACCAAACCAAAAGGGACCAACCATAGACCAGCACCCAGCACCTGCTGGCTGGACAGCAGGCACTGGACACAGAGCTGCTGCCTACCTGGAGCAGAACTTAAACCTCCAGCTGTTCCCACAAAGCGACACCTGCGGGTCATTGAGTTTCCACTGCGCCAGTGGATCATCTAACACACTGCCTGTTACTATTGAACCATATCTCAATAAAATGATGGTAGTCATTTGTTTTATTAAGAGATTCTAAACTCACAATTCTGTACTGTTGTGACTGTTAACCAAAATACACTAAACCAAAAAAGATACAGAGGGTTTACCTAAGTTTATCTGCACAGTAGTAACTAGTATCAATTTCTCAAAAACAAGTGAGAAATTTTTATAAATCACATATGAAATCAGTTGAAGTGGATTCAACTCTTTTTTAAGCAGTACTTGGTTTTACATAGTAGACCTGTGCCCCCAAAAAATGCACGTAAAAGAGTGCGCACACACACCGTCTTCAGGAGTCCCAAGGAAGCTTGCTGGGGACCAAGGGGAGAGATGACTCCCCAGCTAGCCAGCCCCAGCTTTCCACAGGCTGTATCAGGATTGTGCCAATGAGACAGAATAGCTGATTCTCTAAGACTAAAAACTTTAAACAGGGAATAATTTGTCCCCTTTATGATACCATCTATAGCAAGAGTCTATCATGATTAAGACAGGCAGCCTTACAAGAAACGTGTCATTTATTTGATCGGAATCAGCTTGTAATACCTATCACAGTATGTACCATTTTTTAAAAAAAATAGACTGTTTTAGGAAGGGAAAATCTAACGGAAGATAACCGTCAATTAAAACTGGGAACAAATATGAACATTAAAAAAATACATTTTAAATGCAAAACAATCACCCTTTCAACTTCAGAAACCTCACTTCTCATTTCAACGTTTTCTCATTTTTAAGATCCAAAATATGTTCGTTTCCAAGCTGCCATTCAAGTCAACTCAGGCCTTAAAAAGCTGTCAGGTTTTTCACTCACTCTACTTGCTGCTCTTCCATTCCATGTCTCCCCAGCGAAGAGACGATGATGGGCAGTAAAGTTTTGCTTAACGAACTTATGCTTCTCAAGTTAAAAAAAAAACAAACAAAACTTTCCATGTTTTTAAATAAGAAAATAATATATAAATAAAATTGTACTCCTGAGAATTAAGAATTTAAGAATTCTTATTTGTAACTCTGTCCTCTAAGAACTATAGGGTGCGTGACCCCACCCCAGAGTCACCCAGCTCAAGCGCATCAGTGCAGGAAGATCCCAACGGTTGCTCACAATGGCACGCCCACTGGCTTCTTGTTGAGTTCATCAAAGTTATCTATGCCCTCGGTCCACTTCAGACATCGACAACTGTCCCTTTAAAGAAGACCAGATAGCACGGACAAGCGCTTGATCTATGGACAGAAAACACACACACACACACACGACGCAGCCTTATAAATCTTGCTGTTCCAACTATACAGCCTTCCTCCTCTTATAAAACCCGACCTTTATGAGAAGTCTGATTTAGTGTTCCATAAGATTAAGGATATGCAAAGCCTCTGGAGAGATTAGGAAAGTCAAATATATCCACACACACATGCACACTCATCTAAAAAAAAATAAACTAAGGTCAGTCATAATGCACTGGTAATAAGAACCAATACTGACAATTCTGGATCGTTTGCGGCAAGTCCAGATGGGAAGTTGGCAAACACCGCCTGGCGGCCCTGGTTTCCACCTGAGACAAGGTGGGCATGTACGTGGTGCAGTCAACTCACTGTGCTCAGATGGCTAACAGACATTTAAGGCTGAAGAAACCTCCTTCCTTGGAGGGAGTGAAGAAGCATGTTATATAAAAGAGTTGGGGGCTATCAGCACCAGTTTTTTCTCTCTGATCTGTGATCGTTTTAAAATAGTGTTTACCTTTTCTGATTATGAAACAATAAATGTTCAAGATAGTTATTTCTTTATGTGTGCAAAAAATACAGAATTAAAAATTCTGACAACCACACCATCCAGACAAAATGTTGCTAGGTTCACTAACCTTCCTTTTCCCCTCAACTCTCATAAACAAACTTAAAAAAAAAAAAAAAGTAGGAAGCAACAACTGCACGCACCATAGGTTATGGACTGAACCCCCACTTTCAGCCCAAGACAGACCTGCAGAGAAGACGGCGCCCTGTTCCTCAAACACCGATACCAAGGGGCTGAGACTTCCCTTCTCAATGCTGCCCCCAGCAGGGGGACCAGGGAGCAGCCCATGCTGGCTGGCCCCACGCTCCAGCCACTTCACCCTGCCCTTCCCAGGCTATGTGGTTTGGGAACCTGATGCTTACATCTTGTAATTTTAAAAATCATTCCTTCTATGAACTTAAAAAGCCAACAATTTGGGAGATGACTCTGTCATAGGTGGGGAGTAGACGAGATCAAGGCCAGGAGAGTGATGGGGTGGTGTTCTCCCAGGGCACTCCTTACTTGTTTCTGGAGAAGAGCAGAGCCTGGTATCCCCAGGGTGCAGCTGATTTTCAAGGTGATTTGAGAAGGAGAAATGACAAACCCATGTGGCCACCATGACACAGTCAGGACAGCGTGCTTGGGCCTCACCGACACAGGGATGGCCTCCATCTGACCCACGTCGGGGGCAACTGGAAGCCCGACTGCACCCTGGCAAAGTTGGGACTCTGGACGCTGTTCACAACACGGCCCCGCTTCTTGCTCAGCACCGGGCACGCAGTCGTAATAAACACACACTCATAATTAAGTGCGTGAGTCAACACTAAATGCAATGAATTAATGAAGTAAATACAAGACATGTCATGTACAACTCACTTCATAACGGATGTGCTGATTCTGGACAAAGGACAAGAAGGGGAAGTGAACGGGTGGCGGGCTGAGGGGCCATGAGGCCCCAGAATGGACAGGCTGGGCCTCGGGGCATGTGGCCGGAAAGGTGGCTCTCACTCTGGGTCTCTGCTCCAGAATGTGGCAGAGAGAACTTGGGGTGGGGCGGGGGGAGCCAGTGTCTGGAACTTACTGCCTGAAGAGGAAGTAGGAGAGCCTGGAAATAGGTTCAGACGGCGGAGCCCTCAGGAAAGATGACCCTGATGAGCCGAGTGGGAGAAGTGTTCAAACTTAGGCCACTGTGACTGTTTCCCAGCACCGCCCCCCCACCATCCCAACCAGGGCACACTTCTTTTTGGGGGCCACAGGTTCCACGTTTCCAAACCATTCAGTAAGGGCAGCACCCATTCCTAGATGGATGGGTTTGGTTTTCAATACTAATTGGTTCTTAATGACTCAAGCAATAGACGCGCATGGTTTAAAACTATCTGCCCGACCTAAGAAAAGGGTTGGCAGTTTCCCTTCCACCCCAGACTTCCTGGAAGTTATCCATTGTCAACAGCTTCTTGTGTCTCTTCTCAAAAATCTCCCAAGTACTCACAAGCCTGAATGTGAGTTATTGTTCTTAAAAAATAAATAAAACATAAATAATTTTTTTTAAAAAGAGTGGGAATTGCAGTATCCATCATTATACATCAGGCTTCTTCCCACATGGCCCTGCATCTGGGAGCTCACTGCCCCGCAGGCCTGAGACAGGCTGGAGCCTCTCACAGGCGCAGCACAGGGAGCAAGCGAGGCTGCACACTTCATGCAACCAGCTCCCCAGGAAGGGTCTTCAGGCTGTCTCCCATCTGCGTTATTACCAACAAGTAAGGGACCCACTGGTTTCAAAGACAGTGAGTGGGTCTAACCCCACCTCACAGTTCCTACTTCCAAATTAAAACAAAAGCCAAGGACACCCTCCCACCCCCAATTTTAAAAGGGCCCTTTTAAAAATGTATATCCTGAGGAAAAGTATTTCCAACCCCTTCCTGGCTGAAACAGTTAATAGAAAACACAAAGCCAACCATCACAGTTCAATCTCTTTTTTCCTCCACGCTTTATTAGCATGACTGGAATAAAGTGCTGTGAACACGTACCCTCTCCATCTTCCGGGAGAATTGCTAATAAGTAATGAAAAGGCCAAAATCGTGCTGCTAGGAAGGGGGCCACGTAACCATTAGTCAGTCAGCACGACCCAAGGGTCACTCGCTCCATACCAGTGACACCTCAGCAGACAGCTCAACAGGTCTGGTGGCTCTGGGGCCGGCTTCCTGAGGGCTTCTGCCAGACATCACGTCCTCCTGCACCACCACCAGCCCGCCCCCACGACCCCCCTGCACAGCCTGGGGAGCCAAGGGAGCTTCGTGCATCATCTGAAAACAATCTGGCTGATTTTAAGTGGGAGAACGCGTTCAACCTTTACTGCCTCCAGAGTTGAGACACT
This sequence comes from Bos grunniens, assembly GCF_055505025.1. Classification (NCBI taxonomy): domain Eukaryota; kingdom Metazoa; phylum Chordata; class Mammalia; order Artiodactyla; family Bovidae; genus Bos; species Bos grunniens. The sequence continues at coordinate 25,813,693 of NC_141177.1, read as the reverse complement.
TTCCCAAGAGTAGCAGATACTGTTACCAAGCCCTTCTCTACATCGTCAATTCACCTGGTATGAAAACACAGTAAATGAATCCTAAAGATTAAATTGTAAAACACAACAAGGAGAAGTAATCATGACAAATGCTAAAATATGTGTAAACTCTGTTAGCATTTTACATATAACCAAAGATTTCAGAGAAACAGGCATTAATTGTATATACTGACATTCAAAAATATTGAAAACACAATACCTCATCCAGCTCCTGAAGAGATATGTTGTTGCCATCAGCCCATCCAGTTAGGGACAGCGGGGGGAAAAAAAAAAACAAAAAACAACAAAGAATGGGGACAGACAGACAGATAGATAAGGGATGGTCAGTTGAGAAAACACTGAGATTTCAAGCAACTCTTAAGTTGACTAAAAATACAGATCTACTAATCAAAGCTTTTAAAAAATCTCCCCCTTCTAATTCTTGCTTTAAAAAAAAAAGCTGTATCAATATTTAATTTACTGTGTTTTTTACTTTTATTTACTGTGCTTGTTCTGGTAAAAGAGGTAGGAATCAAACAATAAACAGCTGTAAAAATTAAAATACAATAGAAACAAAACATACTTGTTTTAAATGCAATAAAATATAATGGTATTTCTATTTCACAAATGTCAAATAGCATATACAATATTCTAAATTTCCCTTAGGAAGATAAGAGAGCAAAGCTAAAACATAATTTCACTGTGTCAAATAAAAGTAAATTTTAGCACGTAAATCAGCACTGCAAATACAGCAAAATCAGAACGTGAACAGCCCACAAGAATTGTCTATGGCCGTATTCAGATGATATTTGAGTGACCACATATGTAAGGGCTCTGCAAATTAAATCCCGCAGACACGGCTTCCTCCGTGGCAATAAGCAAGCCGAGAACCACTTGTCCCCGGAGAGAGACACAGGTGGTACAAGAAAAGGAAAACTCTCCCCATGTGCTTGGCATGTATTATAATAAGTCTAGGAGACACACTGTTATTATAAGGCTATTATTAAAAAAAGTAAAAACAAAAAGGGGAGTTTTTTTTTTTTAAGAGGAGCAGAAAGGAAGAAGCATCGGCAGGCAGAAGATTAAGTTTCAATTTAAAAGGAAAGGATCTTTTTACAATCAACGTGGAACTCTATTTTCTAAACAGATCTTTACTAATGATAGATAATGTGAACAAATAGGTCCTTTTTTTTTTTTAACAGTATTGATCACTGAAATACTTAGTGGTGAATTTCAATAATCAACTGTGTTGATATTTTTTTTATCCTGAGCAGTAAATTTAGAAAATAAAAAAACATAACTTCCTTATTTAAAAATTAATAGTGCAAATGAAACTGGTCTATCAGGGCCAAAACACTATTAAACAGTGACAGTAATAACAGTGTAACCACACAACATTCCTCCGTGTAAAAATTCAATTAGCTGACATTATAGAAAGCTGAAAGGCCCCTTCATTCCTTCTACAATTTGCCATGAGAGCAAGAACTGTATTTCTGTGTATACCCTGCCATGACAGCAGTACTATAAGATGCTAATAGAGGAGACAGTGTCAAATGGAAATCTGATTTAATTACCTTTTACTTTAATAAAAGAAAAACCTCCTTTTTTAAAAAAAAGCTAATGTTTCAGCACGAAAGCACTGAGGTGTTTTTATTAATAATACAAGACACAGGGCAAAACCTCTAATTCGGTATCTCAACCTGCATATCTACCCATTTTGCAGGGGTTCCTTGGCGTCTAATCTTTGGATAAAATATTACTGCAGACCCTGGTTAAGATCTCTGCTGCACAGGAGCCTGGCCTCTTGGATTATTAATGAAGCACACAGCCCGATCTCTCAGTCTCTGCAATTATTAGTTGACAAGAGGTGAAATCAGAATCTTGGGTATATTTTTCTTTTTTTCTTTTACAAATAAGAAAATCAAGTTTTAGAATATATAAATTCATTTCCCCAAAGGCACAGGGCTGAGATTCAGACAGACCCAGGTGTTCAGGCCTCTTTCTACCCCACATTCCAGCCTCTCTACTTTTACCAGCACTTCAGGGAGTTACTAGTGACAGGCAACGAGTACCACATCAGGAACTAGATTCAGGAGATCATCTTTTTGAAGCACATCAATCCCTCCGACTTTGCTACTTAAACTTAGCAGGTTTTGAAACTCCCCCTGCCACCAATTCACCAGGAAACTTTGTCAAGACCTGAATGAAAACATTTAGAATTACCATCAGGAAAAACCGAAACAGAGCCAAAGAAAAACACGATGCTACGCATCATCACCTTCTAAATCTTCATAATGTCTGAGTCGAGGCTTCTGACCTGCCAACGGCGTGCAATCAAGCAAATACTGAAAACTCCAAGTAGCATGTGGAATTTAAGGTCTAAAGAACTTTCTACAGAAAACTGAAAAATAAGTGGAAACCCATCTGTGTTTACTCAGGAAGTCTGGAAAAGTTGAGCAAAATGAGTTGGAAATACAGGTCTATGCTATAGTGATATTTACTTTATTTCCGTTACTGCCAAAATAAAAGTTTGCTTCACTTTCATCCAACAAAGTACCCTTATTCTCAAGTAAGCCTCTCTGCTCAAATGGAATCTTTAGAAGCAGAAAAGCAAATAGATCTAAAGAGAAATATACAATGATTTCATACTTGGATTCTAAAGACAGGGGACTAATTTTCCAACAGACTCGGCATGGACTAAAACTTAGAATCTTCAATGTGGAGGTTAAAATGGACTGGCGTGATTGTGAAGTGAGATAAAGATGTTATAGTAAAAAAATATATATATGTATATATGTGTGTATATATATTCTTTTAAATGGGTTCCTCCTTTCTCCGGGACCTGCAGCACATGTCCAGGAAAAGCTGCCAGCACTCCTGTGGCCCACTAGGTAGCAGGGGCTCAGAGCCAGGCCTGCCTGCGTTCCTATCCCAGCTCCCTGGCTCGCCCGGTGGGCACCACTGAGCAAGTTTCCTAACACCTTGAAACCTCAGTTTCCGGATCTGTATCCAGAGAAAAAAACAGCAGCACCTGTGTGATGGAGCTCTATGAGGACTAAGTGAGGCTACACGTGCAGAAGGACAAGCCCCAAGCCGGTGAGTGCTCAATAAATCTTGGGCTAGTATCACTGTCAAGACTGAAGAAGGACTTCAGATTTCTTATAAACATATTTAACCTTCAGTCTTCCCCCCCTAAAACACACCATGTATTTTATTAAAAATAATGTGCTACTTTCAAACTAATCTAAGACCAATTAACTTCAGCTTCCATTTATAGATTGTGTATTATTTTAAAGCAGAGAATAGATTAGGCAAAGCAGCTCAAGTCCCCTCCTAAGATCTGTTTCCAGGGATGAAAGGGAATCACACAGGCCACATAACACCTCATCAGATCAGAACAGCAACCTAGCATCTACCTGTCATTCGTTTAAGACTTTACACATTTTTCTTTTTTTTTGAGTGACTATTTAACACTATAAATTCTTAGCTTCCTAAAGCTAAGCTGCCTGTAACTTTTTGAATGAGGTGTTGCCTTAAAACCTGCACTTGGCAGATGGAATGTCAAAGCTACTTCTCCACAGTACTGGAGCTACTTTTGAGGATTTTTGCGGTAACATCTGGCTGGTGGACAGGGCAATGCTGTTGACTATGATTTCCTCCTTTTCAAAATAAAGCTAAGACTGCAAGGCTTGGTTAGGAGAAACAATGCATTAAAAGAGAATTTGAGAAAGCCCTGCTCAATCCACAGGACTACTTACTAGAAATCTCCCCTAACTCAAACCCTCAATTTACAAATCAGGCAAAAGATGTCAGAAGAGATTAAAAGCTTGCCCAGAGACCTACATTCTGAGTCAGCCAGAGTGTGACTTGGCCCTAAATTCCCAGGTTTGGAGTCCAGTGCTCTTCCCTGTATTTCATGCTGCCCTGAGGCACAACCGTGACGGGGCATCTGAAACTGAGGCCAAAGCAGAATGAATGGGAAATGGCAACAGCTGCATTTTGCTGAGAGTCTAAAAAAAAAAAAAAAAAAAAAAATCAAACCCCTGGCCTTTCACAATTAGTTTTACTAATATCAACACAATGGAGACCACAATTAAGTAGAATTTTGTTCAGTTCTGGGCGCTGAACTTTAAAATGCCCACAGGAAAAAACCAGAAAACTAGACTTCATGCATAGGCAAGAAACTTAACCTCCCTGCCTGAGCCAGGACTGCTGAGCTAGAGAAAGGTCCGGGGCACAAGCAAGCTGCAAGGTTATCTGTCTTGCAGGAGGAGGAAAGGGCTTCCTGTGTCAGACCCTAGGGGCCGGGGCCAGGGCCAGGGATCACAGGATGCAAGACACTGACAGATGGGGTTCACGGAGGCAAGCGCTTTTTGGTAGTAATTGAGGTGGGGGTGACGCCTGCTGGAATTTCCTATCCCCATCAAGAATGCGGTCAAGGCAAGCAGGCAAAGGGGTTATCACAGAGGGGATGTTGGGTCAAATGACCTTTAGGTCCCCCCTGGCCCTTGGGACTTTGTTTTGTCACTGCATATCCTCCTTCAATTCTGCTTAGCTGTGACATATTTGCCTGAAGGATGCAAAAACCTGTTTTAGTGTGCATTTATAGGTGCACACAATGAACCACACCACCCTCAACCACCAACTTCTAGTTTTTTCCTCCAACAGGGATGTAAAAAAAAAAAAAAAAAGCCTGTTTAAATTTTCTGAAGAATATAGTTTTACGTGAGCTTTGTTTTGAGGTGTGTCGTATGTACATTCATGCACAAACACCACTTTACAATTTCCACAGCTTTCACCCAAAATGAGGTGAAAATTCAGGCTTAAAAAAAATTGTGATATATTTCTAATTGTGAGATAACTTGCCCACCCCAATATCAACTTCTACAGCCTTTTCTTCTAACTAGAAAATAGAAATTTCAGTTTATGATTTTTTAAATTAAGTTAGACACTAGAGCTTTGTTACTTCTTTTTTAATTACCTGAGTTTTAGTAAATATATGCAAATTGTATTTTAATTGTCTTACTTGTGTTTTCAACACGACAGGTATTTATTTTTTAAGTTTTTATTTATGCTTTTTCAAACACCCAGAAAAGTATGTAAAATGGAACAGCCTCCCCTGAAATACTCATCAGTAGACTTAGCAATTAGTAAGGAACACTCTGCCTTATTTGTTTCCTTTGTGTGTGTGGGGGGGTTATGATTAAATATAAAGTAAGTGATATTTGGACATTTCAATAGTAAACGTTTCAGTAGATCTCACTAATAAGTCTAACAAATTTATTGAATTTTAATTAATTTCTTAATATCACCTAAAACCCAGTCAAATTTGACAGCATTAATTTTGTTTGATTTGCTACAAGATTTTGAAAATTTACAACCCAGAAACGAGGTTTTTAAATTTGTATGAGCTAGATATGCAGTTAAAAATATTTAATAAAGTTTTTAAAAATTGTTAGACACGGCTTTTTCCCCAAAATGTTTACAACATTTTTTCAGCTTGCAGAAAAGCTGAAAATATTGTACCCTCTATGTAGTCATGCTGTCTTGCCATATTTGTTTCTGTGTGTAAATGCAGAAATAGTTTCTGTAGAATCAATTGCAAGCAAGCTGAAAATATAATAATTTACCCCTAAACACTTCAGAAATCTATGACATGCCATGTGTTTTTAATGCACACGATAAAAATATATATACATGTGACTTATTTAATTCTAAATTAGGCAAAACATGTTTGTTTAATTGCAAAACCTATTTTCAGATAATATGAATTGACTACAAGGATTTTTTTATAAGGATATTTTAAAAGATCTGATTCTTATAAGCATCTGAGAAAAATTTTAAATAGTCAAACCAATATATGTAAAATTTTCAATGGTATATTATGTAGAAAATATTTTTTAGTGTTCTGAATTAGGTACGTATTTTTAGTTTGACTTAGAAATCTATTTTCAAGAAAATGTCTGAGTTAGCTAAATATACCTGTACATTTTCTGACATATCTATTCTTCCAACTTGTACACATGAGCTATATATTTTAAATTATATGACTTAGTTTATATATATATTTAAAATTGCCTAAGAAATCCATTTAAAAAATAGGTTTTACTTAGAGATGCACTTTTAAAAAGCTGCCGGCTCGGACATTAGGTTTTTAAACTGTCTGACCAAATGGTTAATAATGATAACAAAAAAGCCTCACGTTATCCTATGGTGTAGTGTATTTTGAACGTTATATGATTAAAAATTTTAAAGCAAACGTTTTAAAATCAGTTAAAAACTAATATTTTAGAAATATTAACATGAGTTTTAGTTGTTTTTTTTCCCTTTCTACAAGGTAGCATAAAATCAAGCCATTTGAGGAACATGCAATTTTTACATCTTAGCAAAACTAAGGTTCCACTGAGGATTTTTTTTTTCCCCACTGAATTTCTACTCTCTATTTCTTAGTTTATTCCAGAACATTCTTTTCAAAATTAGCGCTGGAATTAGCCTGTTTTCAATTTTGCACTTAGTATAATACCTTTTTTTTTCAGTTTACAAATGTAAAAAATCTTCAAATTCTCAAGTAACTGAAAACCTACACACACTCAGTTGGTCCCTGTTTTCTATGCTTTTTGATTTGAGTTTACCGTGATTTTATTCCTAAAGCTGTTCACAGTTTACAATAGCTTTTCTACATAAGCAAGATGGACAAATACATTTTCCTTTTGTGATTAACAAAAAGGAAAAACTGTCTTTGTAGGTGCTCTGTCAATAATCAAGACAGCCATTTTTTTGTGTGAAGCATTTAGATCAAGTCATAAAAAATTTAAAAGGAATATAATCCGTAACAGGTGAAGTAAGTGTGAGAGCCCCAAAACTGCTTATGTCAAGCATAACCCCCAAGAATCCGGTCTTAGAGTGATTTTACTCTCCCCCCAATGCTGCTTCTATTCAAACCCAACCTGTCTACAGGCAGGAGCCCCCCATTACAAATTAGTATCATAACTTTTCAATTTAGGCTACCCAGAGCTCATCATCACCCTTTGTTTAGACTATCTGCACCCACTTCCTTGTTCAACAGAGCAGGAGACTGAGGTTTGGACGGGGAAAGTAGCCCTTTATCATAAACAAACAGGAAAACAACAGTCATCCTTCCAGGCCCTCCCTGTAAGAGATTCTACAGCTGGGCTAAAGAAAGGTTCAGGTTAATTAAATCAAAACCGTGGGCTATTTGCGGGGTTAATTTTCACATACACATCACGTTCGTTTTAAAAAGTTCCTATGGAAGAAAAAGCTTAATTTCCTGTCTGGGAAATAGAAAACGAAGAAGCAAGCACCTTACAGCCTCACAAACAAGAACCCCCATGAAAAACAGCAAAGCAATTATTCACAGAGAACACGGGCACAGAGGGCTGCGAGGCCATTTAAAAAAAACGAACAACACCCCCCCCCCCCCAAAAAAAAAACCCAACTCCTTCCTCTCTAGGGAGGAGGGCATCGTTCATTTGCAAGGATTTGGATCTGCCAGCCTGCAAACCGACCATCAGAACCAAAGTGAGGCTGTCTGCGGGGGCGGACGGGGGAAGGAGGGGGGCGCTTAAAACAAAACGGAACAAAAAGGCTTCAGGAAAAAAAGCCTCCAAATCTCAGTGCTAAAACATATGTAAATTGGAGGCGCCGGTCGCGCGGGGACAACCCGGGGGGTGGAAGGGGGAGGACGGAGAGGGATGCGGAAGTGAAGAGAGCGTGCAAGGCAGAGGTGGAGCAGGATCTAGATGCTTCTTCCCCAGCCAGGGTTATCGAAGCTCGCAGACCCCAGCCAATAGACCCCGCACTTCCATGCTAGTCTTATCTTCTTTTTTAAACAGAGAGACAGACACAGACAGACAGACAGGCAGAGCCGCAGTGCACACAGGGCGTGTGTCGGAGGCCGCCTGGAGACTCACCGCAGCAATGCTACGTGAATGCAGAGGGCTGGAGGTGGTGTGACTACTCACTTGCTCGGCTAACAGCTGCCGGTTTTGGATGGAATTATTCCGCAACAACAAGAAAGCGTCGGTTAAACGCCTCGTGGCCATGTCTCACCCTTTGTGACCCCCAGCTCAGGGGCCCCCCGCCCACTTAAGAGTCCAGGTTTATTCACTTTCTTTCTCTTGGCCTGGCCTGGTCCCCTTCGCAGGCCTGCAGCCAAGCAGGTGCTGCTCTGTGCTTCCTCCAAGCGCAAAGACCCCTCCCCAGATGGCACCTCGGCTTTCCAATTGTCTGACTCCCCCTACCCAGGGCCTGCCTTCGATCTCTAAGCACTCAAATCCCCCCAATCCTTGCGTTGCTAGCCAACTTCCCAGAGACCCCTCCCCAATCCAACCTTGGATCTACAAGCGTCTAACTGGCCAATCCGGCTTTGGACTGGAAGAGTCGTAAGCCCCCTACCACATCAGTCTCTGACACCCCCTAGGGCCCGAACCTTCTATGTCTGACTTGGCTCACACGCGTCTGGGCCGTGCTTTCAGGCTTGCCTCTGGCTCAGTTTGCCCTCCAGAGGCCTGAGAGGCCTGCTTGAGGCCCCCCTTTGGACAACCGAGCCAGGCCTGGGCCCTGAACGCCTGCTGCTTCCTGCTGGGGCCTGGTCTGAGCCCTATAAGGCCGGGGCCCCGACCTCCTGACCCCTTCCCTTTATGGGTGGCCTGGTCCTCCACTGCCCCAGCAGACTGCCGGCCTCCAGGAGGGCAGCAGAGCCTGCCTTCACTGCCTCCTCACTCCTCTTCTTCGGCTCCCTCCATCCCGGGATCTGACTTCTGCTCAGCCCCTGGGCCGTTTCCGTGCTGTGGGTCCCGGGTTCTGGCGTTCCCCCCTGGCCCTCTTCCTGTCCGTCTCTCGAGAGTGCCCCCCTGCGACGTTCACAAGCCTTGCTCGCAACGTTCCGGGCGCGGGAGATCCCTACCCCCCTGCCCCGGGGCACGGGAGCGCTCCGCCCTCTCCCGGGGTGCAGCCGGGACGCTAGGTTCCCCCTTGCCAACTGGGCCCAGGCGCTGAGAGCAGGCCTTCGGGCAGGCCTGAGCCTCGAGAACGTGGGCCCCACGTTGCAAACAACTGCCAGGGGCCTTGGCGCCCTTATTAGAGTGGAGTCGAGCGGCAGGCAGATTTGGGTTCCAGCAGAGCCGAAGTTTGAGACGCGCGGAGTTGGGGCGGGAGAGGAAAAGTTGGAGACGACTGCCTCTTGGAGGCCGAGCACGCTCCACTGCAGGCGGCGGCTCGCACTCGCTTTTTTTTTCCCCAATTCTAAAAAAAAAAAAAAAAAAAAAATGTATCAGGAAAACAAGCAGGAGAAAGGAAAAAAAAAAAAAAGCAAAAGCTCCAGCTAGAGTTGCAGGCCGCCTGGGCCGTGCCGCGGCCCGCAGTTGGGGGGTCGTGGGGACCTGCCCGGCTGCCGCGTTCTGTAGGGGGCACTGCAGGGTTGTACAATCTCAAGTGGAAAAGTTCCCGAAACTTTGACAGCCCCCCGCCCCCAACCACTTCTCCCTGCCTAGTGGGCCAGCGCGCCCGTGTGCCAAGCCGAGCCCCGCGCCCCCCGCACCCCCAGCCCGCTTTCCCGCCCTGGAATTGGGTCGGGGAGCCCTCCGCCAAACCCAGCACTTGGTTGCGGACTCGGGTTGGCGGGATTTGGGCAGAGGCTGCGCCGGGGCGCGTTGGAATCGAGTGGCCCGAGCCCGAGCGCGGCAAGCAGGGGCCAGGTTATCGCCCCGCGAGCGAGGCCCGAGTCCTGCGGGGTGTCCTGCCCGGGGCCACGCCACGGGCCGTAGGAAGCCACCCTACTGGCCGCACGAGGTCACCTTCCCTACCCCCCCTCCAACCCCCCCAGCGCCCAGAGGCCGAAGCCCGAGCCAGAAAGCCTGGGCCGGGCGCGCGGGCCCGAGTGGATCGGGGTCGTGGAGTCAGGCAACCGCCCCTCCCCAGGGGCTCGGGGCTGGGGCGGCAACGGGTTCCCCTTCCCGGGGCGAGCCGGGACCACCGTGGGGCCGCCGAGCCGCACTCGAGAGTGTAGTCTTAACAAAGGAAAATCGCCCCGGCACCCGGGAACGGCCCGATCCCTGCAATTGTTTCTGCATGAAACAAACTTTACACACACACGTGCATTTTCCGAGCGTCTCCCCCGTGCTAAGCGCCGAGTTTGCAAAGGAAAGATAGCAAACACGGGAAACAAAGCTGGTGTCGGCGCTCACAAAGGGCGGCAGCCGGGCCGGCGCGGAGACCCGCGCGCGGATGTCAGTAGCACCCGCGGGGCGCGGGGCGAGGGTCCCGCCGGGTTTCGCCGTGTCGCTGGCGGCACCCTGTACATACATACATATAATTTTGTTTTCTAAAGGAGAACGTTTCTGTGCATCTGTTGTGTAAAGAAAAATTACTGTGAAACATATCTTCGGGAGGGAAATGTCCAAATGCATAAAATAAAAAGAACCGGGAGAGCCAGAGAGCAGGGCTGGCGCGTTGGTTTGGAGGAAGGGGCTGTGGTTTCCGAAGCCGGACTGTGGGCTAGTGGGGTGCTCAGGGAAGGGGCGCTCGTTTGCGGGCTTTCGCGGACGTTGGACGATGCCCAGGCGAAACAAAACCTCGCCGCCGCGTGACACCGCGGACAGCGAGCTGCCTGCCTCTCCGAGCAGGCGGCTGCGGCTGAAGAAAGCCGCTGCTCCAAAGGCAGGGACCCCGGTTATCTCGGGGAGGGAAATTCAGAGAGCCTGTGTGCGGACCCCAGGCAAGCTCGGCACCCCGGGACATATGTGCCTGTTTGCCGAAAGAGGGACAAGTCCTATCTCCACCCACAGCGCGTGCGATCCCTGCAGTGAGACCTGACCCAAGGCGCATGGCTAAGCCCCCTACTCCTGCTTCGGAGAATAGACAATGTAAATAACAACCGAGCTGGTGTTAGGCAAGACATCAGACAGAAACGTGGTCGGCATCGTGTTCCTTTCGTTGGAGCTCTCAGCACCTTGCAAAGCAGGGACATGTTTACTTGTGGCTTTCTCCCCTAGGCTAGAACGCGATCTTCTTGCCGGGCACCGTGTTTTTAGTGTTTTATTCATCTTTGTACCCTCGGCCATTGCATTTACTTAGTACTAGGCTCCGGATAAATGTTTTTTAAATTTGTGCATGAGTGAATTAGAGACCTGAGATATCCTCCACAAACTCTCTGACCGCCCTGGAGTGACTTTAAGCCTTTAGAGCCATTAACGGTTAGGAAGGGGGAAAATGTGGGGTTTTAATAATCCATGTAATGTGCTCCCTGTCTTCCTCCCCGGGGCTATTGTGAAGATCCAATGAGCTAAGTGAAAACCTTTGTCAACTATCAGGTGCTGAGCAAATATTATATAGGATAGCCGTTCATTCATTCCCTTTCCTGGGAAAGCGTTAGAGACTCCTGGGCTTGTGTTTCAGTAGATGGTGGTTGCCCTTCCTGGTCAGTCTTAAATGTTTTTTGCAGGACAATCTTGTTCTTACGTTTAGGAAATCAATCAAGCTTCCATTTCTTTGAGAGAAATGAACAGGCACTTGCTCACATAAATAATGGAAGAAAAAACCTCGTATTCCCAGAACAGCTACCTCAAGCAACCCAAGAGCCCGAAAGCACGGAAACCATGAAGCATCCATGAGATTGGCATAGCAACCCGAAGGCAGCACTGTGCAGTAAGAACCCGGCTGCGTCCAGGCATGGGATCGTGTGCGGGAAATTGTGTTAAGTGAAATGGAAGCCCTGGCTGGGACACCCACCCTGCTACAGACCATGTCCAGTCTGTGTACACCCTGACCCATACTGGGAGTGAGGTGGGTTGGTGGGGGGAGGATATAAATCATTATATTTGAATGTTCCTTGGCTGTTTTATTTTCCTGTCAAGTGGCTTAAGCCTGATTTTTTTTTCTTTTTTTCAAGCATTCCCTCATGGCCAAGTATGTGTTTCCTTGGAATTGAAATCTAGGTTGATGGTTTTATATTTTAAAAGCTTTCTTTGTGACTCATTCTTGGCCTGCGATAGGATTCTGTAATACTCCCCAAGCTCACAGAGCCTGGGTGTCCTGTTTCTTGGGCTTTGTACCCACTTTCTAACATTTTGTCAGTGGATCCAAGAAGTCACTTTGGGAGACAAGTGTTTCATTGTCTTCTTGTCATCGTAATCAGTGCGGAAGGGAACCATAAACATGGACTTTCCCAGCTGCAGACAGACAATGGCAGGGGCAGGAGGAGGTTTTCAAGTGCTGACAGGTTAGTGGTTAGACAAAATGGGTCAGCAGGGCGAGACCCACACCCTTCAGGGAAGACGTTTAGATGAGATAGGTCTCATGGAGCCCTCACTCCGTGGGCCAGCACACAGTAAGTGCTCCATATATGGCCATGTGTTTGATTTCAGCAGCACAAAGCTCACACAGGCTACACTCCCTGCTGGAAAGCTTCACAGCAAACTCCAAAGAGTTTGGAGCATGGGGGTGGGTCCTGAATACATTTTAAGATTCAGATTCTGTGGTTTAGAAATCCAGATGTGTCTAAACAGGTGGAAAAAGGGTTGAAACAGTTTCAAATGGACACCTCTTAACTTGGGCCTTCCTAGCTCCTCTTGGAAGACAGATGGTCATTTTTTTTTTTTTTTTCTAAATCAGGATGAGCAACAGAAGCCCCCGAGCCTAATGAATGTCTCATTTGCACAGATCTGACTTAACAGGCAGATTCTGGCCAGATTCAGGAGACAGGAGCTTTGTGTTCTGTCACCCCAAACAGCTCCTCAAAACCCTGAGCACTTCCAACCTCTGGAAACTCCCTAGCTCTGTCTGTCTCTAGCCACGACACCTCTCATGAGCAGAGAGATGCTGCAGAGAGGCAAGTTTTGTTTTGTCCAGACTCCATTAGGTTTTTATAGCAGACAATTCAATTCAGGAAGCATTTCTAAAAAATCTACCAGTGGCTCTGCCTAGCTCTTGCCAGGCGCTGCTACAAGGGCTGAAACAGAGCACAACTCTTGCCTTCAAGGAATGCAGCCTCCATTAATTCTGCCCAAATGCTGGTTCTCATCGTGTGTGTTTCTCCAGCAGCCTAACACATGCTTTCTCTTCCCCTCCATCCATCCTCTACGCTGCAGCCATGGTGACCTTTCCAAAGCACAAATCTCATCATGTCACCGCCTGATTGAGGCTCCGAAACAGCTCCCTCTGGCCTGTACCAGTGACGTTCAGCAGAAAACAGGTGTTCTCCAAGCCAGGCCATCGCTAATAGTAACTAATGATGGTCTTTGCTTGGTTGGCAGAAAAAAATTAAGCTAATTGATGGAATAGTCTTCCATGTTAGGTGTTTCTCCCCCTCACTTTTTCTTAAGCTTTTGGTCCCTGCTACCCCTTGGCTGTTTAGAATATAGTATAAGACTATATCTGATTTATTCCAGAATCATGAATTTTACTGAAACTGTTTTTTCACATCTCAGTATTTCCTGGGAACTTCCCTGGTGCAGTGGATAAGGAACCAGGTCTGGGAAGATTCCACATGCCTTGGAGCAACTAAACTCGTGTGCCACAACTACTGAGCCCTTGCTCTAGAGCCTGTGCTCCACAACGAGAGAAACCACCACAATGAGAAGCCTGTGCACTGAAATGAAGAGTAGCCTGGCTTGCCAAAACTAGAGAAGCCCTTGCAAAGCACTGAAGACCCAGCACACCCAAAAATAAGTAAATAAAAATTAAAAAAAAAATTCCTGTTGTTCCGCACGTATGTGTTCTACATGGTGGGGGTGCCCTGGGAGGGAGGCCAGGCATTCAAGACCCTTCCCAACAGCCCCCAACCCTCAAGCAGTGTGCTTGTCCCTCTCCAGGGCTTGACTAATGTGGTTTTCTCTGCCTAGATTGTGGGTCTTTCCCCTTTTGCTTTGTGAACATTTCCTTCATGTCTTAGCATCACCCATTGTCTACATGTCACAAATGTTTATGGAATAGATGAGTGGATGGATTGACAGATGGAAAGATGAGAGGAAATATACTCAGGACCAGCATATACCAGGAGGTCAAGTCGTCCGCCTCTGTCCTCACTTACCATACTCCAGCTACAATGGCCTTCCTCCTGGTTCTCAAACCACCTTAGAAGTTGCTGTTCCTGCCTACTTAGTCATTCACACTACTGGCTCCTTCTCAGGACCCGGGTCTCAGATCACCTTGTATAAAGTGATCCTCCAACCTTGTCGGTGCTGTCAGGAAAGGAATGTCCTCTCCCAGGGTCCTGGGCCATCATGCCATGTATCTGTGCTGGATCAACTTCAAGACTCAAAGAACATCTAACCTCATGGCTTTTGGTCTTGGAGGTCTCCAAAGAAACCTCTTAGGTAACAGCTCACACCAGCAAAGCATACCTTTGGTTTTCTCCTGTAGGATGATGTTGATACGTGTATCCTCAAATAAATCAGCCTTCCTGTCTTCACCATCTTCCTTGGCAAGAACAATTAGTTGAAGTGCCAAGCTGGGGCTGACCAGGATGACTCAACCCTTGAAAAATATAAAGGAAATTATTGTATTTTCTCGCTAACAGGTACTGAGACTCAGCCAGCTCCTCCATTTCTAGTTTGTTCTCACCCCCACCCCCATGGCAGTAACCACATGACATGGTATTCTGAGTGATGTCAAGTACAGAGCTGGATCCAGTCTTCTCCAGATGCCACTCTGGTAACCAGCAGCCTCTCATTAACCATGTGGCCTTATAAGAGTCAAAACTCCTTGGGCTGCAAGGGACAGAACCCAGAGCAAATTGGTTTAAACTTAAAAGCAAATGTATTGGCCCAAATAACAAAAGAAAGAAAGAAAAGAAAAAAGAGAAAAGAAAAGAAATATCTAGACATAGCTGGATCCAGAGGGTAAATGGTATCCATAAGAGTCTATTTCTCAGCTCTTCCTTGCTCTGCAGGGTTTTCATGTTCAGGCTAGTTCTCCCCAGGAGGTGGTAAATTGACGTCTGGAAGCCCAGCTCTGGTGTCTCACACCATAGCAACCCCAGTAGAAAGTACACTTCTCTTTCTTAATAATTTCGATAAAAAGTCTAGAACTGACTCTCACTGGCCTATCTTGAGTCCCATCCTCCTCCCTGGACCCTAAAATGCCAAGCTAATAGCCAGAAAGTAGTGATCATCTGATTGGTTGGGCTTGGGTCATGTGACCACTTCTGGACTCAGGAAGGTGAGGGTAGCCGGGTCTGGGTCACTCAAACAAGATGCACTGTTAGCTATCCCTTTTTTGAAATCACTGTGTTGAGGTTCCCAGGGCTTCCAAGGTGCCACAGTGGTAAAGAATCTGCCTGCCTATGCAAGAGATGTAAGAGAAAAGGGTTTAGTCCTTGGGTCAGGAAGATCTCCTAGAGAAGAGAACGGCAACCCACTCCAGTATTCTTGCCTGGAGGATTCCATGGACAGAGGAGCCTGGTGGGCTACAGTCCATTGGGTCACAAAAAGTCAGATATGACTGAACACACACACATACAACAATAACACAACAACATGTGTTGGGCCCAAGAGAAAGAATGCTGGGTACTATAAGCAGCAGATTTCTGCCTCAGGCCAGTTTTCAATCCTTACTCTGCCCTTCACACATGGCCATCTGCCTCTCCTTGAATGTCGCTCCCTCGTTTTCAGTCTGTCTGTAGGCCGGTCCCCAGATGTTCTATTCTTGCTGTTGTGTCTTAGACTTTACCTGCCCGTGGTTTCAGATACTACAGACTCTATCGTGTCCACCCGCACAGAGCCTCCTGGATGTCCTGCCCACCCTTTGGTGAACCACTGGGTTCCTACCCAGGTATACTCCCCCTCCTCCTGGATCCCTTATCTATGGCACCAAGAGTCAGTCTGCCCCCTAAACAGAGCCTTTGGCCTCATCTGCCATTCTGGCTCCTCTTTACCTGAGGTAAACATACCATCCACGATCAGAGTGTAGAAGATTCTGCCTCCTACCTACCAACTGTCCTGCCCACGGCCGCTCCACTGGTCATTCTCTCTCTTGCCTCAAAAATCACAAAAGAAGCCTCTCTGCCTTGTCTCCGTGCCTCTGATGCTGGTCCCCGATGCAGGATGTTCTCTAAACCATCACCTTTCCAAAAAGATTAATCTGGTCGTGCACCTCTCCTGATTAGACGCCTGCTCTGTCATCTCACTGCCTACGGCGGCAGGGAGAATGAACTCCTTAACTGTGCCTCTAAACACCTGTAGTGCCCATGCCTCTTAAGCCAGACCTGCCAGGAATCCTTCGCCTTGTGGAACATTGTTGGCACCTTCCGTGGTTACCGTTTCTGTGCCTTGTGACATTTGATAGCTTCTGCTTTGAATTCTTTCCTCCACTCCCACCCCCTCCTCCTGGAAAACTCACTCACCTTTCAAGATGAAGCTCCCTGTCGTCAGTGAGTCCTTCCCCAGCCCCGCAGGCAACATCAGTCACTTTCATTTCTTGGAGCACAAAGCACCATGTTCATTCATGACGCGGAGGACATGCCACCCTGTCTTGCGTTGATCTGTTTCCACATCTGCCTCCTCCACTCAACGGGGACCATGGGGAGGGTAGGCCCTGCCAGAGGAAGCGCTTGCTCATGGAGTGTGAGCAGATGAGTGACATTTGGGCATTGCTGTTGGGGGATGGGGAGGGAGGCAGGCTACAGAACATCACAGTGTGAAGATGGATCGTTGTTTAACCACCAAATCCCAGGGTTTGGGATGTGAGGTTTGTAAGCCAGGCTGGGCAAAGAAAGTCCTGATAGATGTCTTGAGGGCCAGCTCTTTCTGATCAGGCGTCATCCATAAGCTCAAATGGCTCAAGGTATTTCGGCTAAAGAGAAGGTAGTGTAAAGCGAGGATGGGGTTGAGGGGTGGAGATGGAGAAAGATCCAGCTGAATTTTGCATCTCCAGTTGGCAGATCTCCTATCTACCAAAGGCTGGCTTGTCCTTAGCCTCAGTCCCAATCAATTTGAGCCTCAACGTTGGATTGTCAGTGGTAAACACATGACTCTGTTACCTTCTTTCCCTTTTGTTGCTTTCAAAGTCCAGTTGCAAAACTGGTTAAGTGTTTCCTTTGTCTCTATGAGATGCGACTTCACTATTCTCCCCTGATGGGATCGATGGGGTGCTTCATGTCTTTTTGATGGAAATGGAGGCTGAGCCAGTCGGACTGGAGTCAAATTACCTCTGGAAATATGACTGGACATGGGTCTCAGTGAAATTCATTCGATTTTCTCTGGGTCCTCTGTGTCTCCCAAGGATCCTGGGAAGCAGGGCATGTGCTGTGTGCAACATGCAATGGAGAGATATCTTCAGGCCCATAAGGACTGCAGAGTAACAGGACTCCCCGGAGGCCCAGTCTAAGCAGGCTAGGGAAGAGCCAAGCTCCCACAGGCTCTTCTACATGCGTCACATCTCCCACTTCAAAGGTTACCAGGATGGAGATGTTTAGCACTTCCTGGGTGCCCCAAGGACCTTTTCCAGCCCTTGGTATTAAGATCCGACTCAACTGATGGAGACCCCCATTGCTTTACCAATACAGAAGTATTGAACCATGGGCATGGCATTGTAGAGCTGCTGGAGTTTCAAAAGATGCTCTGCTCTCAAAGAACTCACAGTCTAGCTGGGGACACAAAACCAACAGACGGGAAACAATTAGTGAGCACTGGAGCTTGAAAAAATATGCCAAAGTGACTATGAAGGCAGCCGCAGTTCAGAAAAGGGAGAGATTGATATTTCAGCGAAAGCTCCCTTCATGAAGGAGGCAGGGGAGGACCCTTTCCTTGAAGGAGGGGCAAGGGCTTCAGAAAGGGGAGGGCACCCCAGAGAGGGGGAAACAGCACATGCGAAGCTGGAGAAGCAGGAGAAGAAGAAGGTGGGTGAGGGACAAGGAAAGAGCTCCCCAGAACCCAGTACACACTGGGGAGGTGATGATGCAGAAATCAATCAGGGTGGAGCCAGACTTGGAGTTCTCTGGATGTCAGGGCTTTAAAGGTGACATTCAGGGACTTCTCTGCTGGTCCAGTGGCTAAGACTTGGTGCTCCCGATCCAAGGATCCTGGGTTCAATCCCTGGTCAGGGAACTAGATCCCACGTGGCACAGTCAAATCAAATAAAATTTTTTAATATTTTTAAAATATCATAAAATAAATGTGACACTCATGCAATTTATAAGCACTTATCTTGTGTGTAATGGGCACTGTGAATCATGCTGGAGGCTCAGAAATTAAGAAAATACAAGGAAAGTCAGACACTTTAATAAATATCCTTCAGTAAGTGTTACAGGGAAGGTACCCCCAGGAGCTGGGAAGCCGGAGATGGGCAGCCAGCCTCACTTAGCAAAGATTAACATGGGCTTCATGGAGGGAAACTTGGAGGGCATTGGAAAGCATCCAGGTGTGGAAGAGGCAGAAGCATGACCTGGCCATGTGCAAAGATGTTCACAGCAATGAGAGGGTGGACCATCTGAATTCTCAACAAAAAGCCACTGATGAAATAGATGATAGTCCATCCATATGGTATCCCTGTAGAGTAGTTAAAAAGGATAAAGCTGTTCAGTATATATTGATTGGGAAAGGTCTCTAAGATGTAGTATTAAGAGAAGGAGGGGGGAAGCAAGATCCAGAAAAAAATATATTGTATGCTCTCTTGCTCTCTTTCATGTGAGGAAAAATGATGTGTGTGTTTTGCTGGTAAATGACTAGACATCTCTGGAAAGAGATGCAAGAAACAGGGACTGATGGTGGTTTCCAGAGAGCTCAGAGGAGGACTGTGACTCAGCCTTGGTGTGAAATGACTCCAAAGGGAGACATCACTTGAAGTTTAAAACGTGCTGAAGAGCAGCCAGTGGATGGGTGAAGAGCTGTGTTCTGGGGGAGGGGATGCCCAAAGGAGCCTGAAGTGTTCCAAGGCCCGTAAAGATGCTTGGGAGGAAGACACACAGGCAGAAGATGCACCTTAATGAGAATGATGTTCCAGGCTAAGGAGTTCACACCTTAGCCTGGAGGACTGGCTAAGGCGTGTCCTTAGCCTGGACACACTCACCCACTCCATCAGTCGATACTGATGCAGACCGAGCAGGATGGCTTTTGAGTATGCTAACTTGGTGTCTCGGTTGCCAGGTTAAATCCAACAGGCTGCTTCAACAAAATGCCACAGACTGGTTGTTGTTGTTTAGCTGCTCGGTCACGTCTGACTCTTTGAAGCCCAGTGGACTGCAGCACATCAGGCTTCCCTGTCCTTCATTATCTCCCGGAGCTTGCTCAAATTCATGTCTGTTGAGTTAGTGATGCCATCTCATCCTCTGTTGCCCCTTTCTCCTCCTGCCATCAATCTTTCCCAGTATCACGGTCTCTTCCAATGAGTCGACCCTTCACATCAGGTGGCCAAAGTATTGCAGCTTCAGCTTCAGCATGAGTCCTTCCAATGAATATTCAGAGTTGATTTCCTTTAGGATTGACTGGTTTGATCTCCTTGCAATCCAAGGAACTCTCAAGAATCTTCTCTAGCATCACAGTTCAAAAGCTTAAGTTCTTTTGCGTTCAACCTTCTTTATGATCTGAGTCTCACATTTTACATGACTACTGGAAAAACCATAGCTTTGACTACATGGACCTTTGTCGGCAAAGTGATGTCTCTGCTTATAAACAGCAGAAATTTACTTCTTACAGTCCTGGAGGTTAGGAAGTGCAAGATCAAGGTGCCAGCAGTGTCGACCATTGGTGAGGGCCCTCTACCTGGTTAATTTCTCAGGTGGGAGTGGGGAGCTTGGGGGGGGTCTCCCTTTGTAAGGAGACCCCATTCATGAGGGCTCCACCCTCAGAAGCTCATTACTTCCCGAAACTCCACCTTCTGACACCATCACCTTGGGGGTTGGGATTTCATCATGGGAATTTCAGGGAGTTGGGAGTGGGGACACAGACATTCAAATCACAGCACTTGGCCAGGATGAACTACATTTCCTAGAACCCCCTTTCTTCTCTGTCTGTAGTCAGGATGGGCCACAAGGAGGTCCTTGCAAGTTTCTGGAGGCCCCGTTCCCAACTCGGGATCCAGGATGGGCAAACCAGTGTGCTGCCTGCCCGCCTACAGTTCCCTTTCGAGAAGGAAGAATCAGAAAGTAAACAACAAATAAGGGAACTTTCCTGGTGGTCCAGTGGTTAAGACTCTGCACTCCCAGTGAAGGGGGCCTGGTCAAAGAACTAGATCCCACACGCTGCAACTAACAGTTTGAGTGCCCCAACTAAAGAGTCCGGGTGCCTCAGCTAAGACCTGAAGCAGCCAAATAAAAAAAATTTTTAAGTTTATATAAAAAGAAAACCACAACAAATAAATAATAAGATATCAGAAAGTAAGGTCATGCCAGCAGAAAATGAAAACTAAGTAGCCTACTTTAGGCCAAGAATGTTTCAGGGAGGCCTCTCAGAACAAGTGACCTTGACCTGAAGGGCAGGGGGGACTGCCCATCAGCCAGCTGTAGAGGCTCAGACTGTGGGTCACGGGCTCTGAGGTAGGTCGCACTGGAGTCTTTGAGGAACAGGAAGAAGCTGACAGGCTGGTGGATTGTGAAGGAGCAGAGAGAGTGAGGGGTGGGGTTGGAGCTGAGGGCCTCGATAGCCTTGCAAGTCAGCATCTTGATTTTATTCTAGAAGCATCCTAAAGTCAAGGCATCTTTCAGAGTTGGCCATGAGAGAGCCCACACAGAGCTCTTCCTTTGAAAAGTGGGGATAAACCATGGTCTTGCTCTGTGTGTGTGTGTGAGGGACAGAGAGAAATTTCATGTCTTGGTCTTTGCCTTGGGCTGACTTGCAGATCCTTCCGCCCTGTGTCCTGGCTCCCTGCTGGTCTCACCAGAATTCCATCTTTCCAAGGAAATCAGACTTCCTTCTGCTAAGAAGATCTTTCCAGGCCCCGGATAAAACAATCACGCAAAGCTGAATCACTCACGCGGTTTTATGTTTCATTTCCCTGGGACGCCATTAGCAACACTGAGCCCTTCTGCCTGTATTCAACAGAATTTCTTACCCTGTTCTGCCTGGAACAGAAGGGAAACGAAAGGGGAGGAAGGGTCTCGGGGAGCTGGGCCGGGGAAGGGGGTAGTACAGCACCCCCCTTTCAGCCCAGGGAGGACCCCTAGAACATGACAGATGGCAGTCACCTTCCCCAGGGTTCGTAGGTCAGCTCTTCGTACCCTTACTCCCGCTCCAGACCTCCTGGCTTCAGTGTTTCTATCTAATTGATTTAGAAATAATGGATTTATTGGATAAATGCTTATAGACCATGGAGGCCAGAGAAGGGAAGCCATTTGGCCAAGGTCACACGCTGCCCAGTGGCAGGATTTGGCTGTAAACCCAGCTTGACTCCCAGAGCGGCCCTCTGGTGCATAGTAAGAGTCCCTCTGAGAAGAATTGGTCCTTCCCCAGAGTCCCTGGCAACAAGCGGCACATCTTCTGTGTGGTTTTCATAAAGGGTTGGTCCTGTTTCTCACTAAATCACTTAGATCGTGGCCTGTTCATGAGCAGGAAGTGGGTCAGAAAGAACAACAGCAGGGGACCACTTACAAATAAGGGATAGATTCGGACCCTTCAGCAAAGCCACTGCTGCTGCTAAGTCACTTCAGTCGTGTCCAATTCTGTGTGACCCCATAGACGGCAGCCCACCAGGCTCCCCTGTCCCTGGGATTCTCCAGGCAAGAACACTGGAGTGGGTTGCCATTTCATTCTCCAATGCAGGAAAGTGAAAAGTGAAAGTGAAGTCACTCAGCCGTGTTCGACTGTTAGTGACCGCATGGACTGCAGCCTACCAGGCTCCTCCGTCCATGGGATTTTCCAGGCAAGAGTATTGGAGTGGGTTGCAAAACACATGGGCTTAAAACATGGCCGGCTTCTCTTGGAGCCACCCGGTACTTAGTATGTCTTCAACCAGTTTGGGGTGGATGGGTCAAAAAGTGGCTGATCACTGTGTGAGAGTTCTTGTTGCTCACCTCTCCCTTCATTTAAGACCCAAAGCAGTGCCTCCAAGAAGCTTCCTGGATGGATGGAAGATGAAGGGATTCTTTGGCCTCGACCAGAATTTCTGGACTCATGGGTGATTCCAGTTAAAGTTCCAGAATTGAGTCTCATTGGCCAGATTTAGGTCACCTGCCTCCTCATCTGGAAACCCATCTGTCATTCCTACTGGGGGCAGTGGGGGTGGTGGTGGTGTCTGTCCTGGCCTGGTTCATCTACCAGGGCTGAGGCAGGCCAGGGGAGACCTTCCCAAGGAACATTAGGGCTTTGTCACCAGAATCAGAGAAAGTTGAGGCTGGGCTAGCAAAAGGACCAGCAAGACCCAAAGACCGAAAACACAAATTTCCTCATCTCCTTTCAGAACCACAGAGAGCTGCAGGACCACCTGTTCATCTCTATATTATGCTCAGGCAGGGCAGGGGCTTTGTCAACATTTGTGGAGTGAATGAAAGAATAAATAAATTGTTCAGTGAATTGTGGACCTTCTGGAAGTGAGAAGCAGTCCCCACGGTGGGAATAGAGCAGGGACTCTGACAGTTGTAGGGGGTGGTCCTGGACCCCAGGTCTGGCTCATGGAGAACACACAGGGCCCCAGCAGGCTGACCACCCTCTGCCAAAGGCACATGAGCTTGATGCTAAGCCGGAGGCCGTGTGAGCTGGCATGTTGGCGGCAGGGCCATGGGCTCAGGGTGCAGCTCCCTGTGAAATGAGGGCTGTTCTTCCCCCATGTCAGCCTTGGCCTGTGGCCCTGGGCCTGGAGAAATTTTCATGGCAACAGATGGATCCAGAGTGATAGGAGGGGGCCCTGGGGAATGATGGCTTCCTTGCTGGTGAGAAGCCGAGCCATCACCAGCCCAGAATGGAGAATTGTTGGTAGGCTTATCTCCTGAGTTGAGGGGGTGTGGGTTTCTGGGGGCCTGAACGACATCCAGGAGAGATGGCGGGGAAGCATCCCTTCCTTGGGGGTTGGCCTGGCCAGAGTGGGGCTCCCTGGGCCACTGGGAGCAATGCCGGGCACAGGTAACAGTGACTGAACAGACAGCTCTGTTGTTTCCAACATGAGAAGCTCTGATGGGCCGTCTTTGACATCTGGAAAGGGAGGTGGGAAGGGGCCGTGCATGTCTGAACGCTAAACAAGGCTGCTTTGGGATGCTTTTCATGCAAATCCCATGATTGAGTTTCCCATGTGTGGGAGTGGTTTTTTCACAGCTCCTTGGTCTTTTAAAATGAGAGGCGAATGAAGGCTAGAATGATTTGGTAGCCCCCAAAGGACCTGCTTGGGGAAAAAAAAAATCCCCAGGCTCTTGGCTCACAAAGAAAAAGCATCCCGTTTTTCAAGAAACTCTGCCTAACCATGCTTCTCCTTGCGGGGAGGGGTGTGGAGGCTCAACTGCTCCTGATAGCAGTCATCTCAAATAACCCTCCTGATAGTTGTAGGGGCCAGTGTTTCTGAGGTTGTGGAGAGGCAGAGCCAAGATGGAACTCAGGTCCGGCTGGCTCCAGGGCACATGCCCAGCTCCTCAATCATGTTATGGATATTGAAGGAATCTAATACTGCCACCCACGATGATCTTGGCTAAGCCCACTCAGCCAAGAGCACCTTGTAAGCAAGTCCTCTAAGGACAAATGTGTCAGGAGGTGATGTTGGAGCAGAGAATGGCTGGGAAAGAGTGTCTCGGGGCAAGGGAATGGTGGCATCTGTGATGTTGCCAGAAGGACTTGGGATTTGGCTGAATCGAATCAGGTTCCTTCTCCAGTTGTGAAACCTTCACTCCCCTAAGGGCTGTGGTCTGAGATCAGCAATTCCCCCCAATCTGGAAGCATCCATCCAGTCCCTCCAAGCTATAGCCACAGAGGAGGATCTGAGTCGGCCTTTCAACGTTGGGTCTGGCGGGCTCCCACTGGCTGGGTGGTCTCATTCCCCATCCCTGTGGCTGCCTGCCCTTGCCATCACCTGGAATGGAAGGATTCTGAGGCCCTTCTCCAGAAACTTCTACGGAACATCTCTGTGTGACACGAGGGCTGGCCAGCACTTTCCACTCTCCTCCAGGGAGCTTCACCGTGAAGAACATTTTCTTTCTGATTTGTTTTCGTCTCTGAACAACCACAGGTCTCCAGCTGGCTTCACATTCTTTCCTCTTGTGGAAAAGGTTTGCAGGACTGTTTCTGGCTCTCTCTCTCTCTCTTTCATTTGATTTTAAAGGTGCAACAGGCCAACATCGAAGAACAGAGTAGGAGAGCGGGAAGAAGGAAGGAACGGGGGTGGGAACAGCCATCCGGGGACTGTTCCTGACCTTTGAGGAGGTCACTTCCCCATTGGATTCCTCAGTTTGTCCACTCCTCAAATGGGCATCCCACAGGAGAGTCTTGAGAGACAGAAGCTGAGGTGTTGTCCATGTGGCTGCAAGGGCTAGAAAGAAGGGAAGCAGGAAAGAAATCTCTCTAGACTAGTTCCCCAACCTGGGGGCTGGATGCTCTGGGGGAAAGCTGTGCTGTGCATTGTGGGGTGTTTAGCAGCATCTCTGGTCTGCACCCATGAGATGCCAGTGGAAAACCTGAATTGTAACAACCAGTAATGTCTCCAGATGCTGCCAGACATCCCACATTGAGATCCACTGCTCAGCACATCCCGAGGCCCCGGATGGTGTCCCCTTGTAACTGTCTGGAGTTGGCACCCTTCATGGTCTCCTGGTGACTCAAGAGCTGGGGAAGGCTGACGCCGGGGGAAACAGGAGAGACTTAGGCCCCAAGCTGGTACAAGGCGGCCCTTCACCTCACCTGGACACCTCATTGCCCAGGAGGTCCCTCTCTTGGGAGGCAGTGCTGCCTCCTCTGAAGGCTCAGGAAGGCCCCCAGGATGCACAGCATCCTCCCAAAGCCCCAGAGGTCCTGCCACTCTGTGACCTGCAGGAGCACCAGCCCCTTCGGTGAGTGGTGTCCCCCCAGGTGCTCAGTGCAGGAGGAGACGGGTCTTCGGATCTCCAGCATAGCTGATCCCGGCAGGACATGAGGCCCCAAGGAAGAGGAGGGGGCCTGAAGGCTCCGTGAGACCACCCCCCACATACATGGCTCCCCAAACTGGGGTGCCTGTGGTCTGAGCTCTACTTTTCTTACACTTTCATTTTTCTTTTTTTTTCCCCCTGGTTCTTGGCTCTGGAAAAAGTGGAAAAACATATACAGTGACCATACTGTTGATGTCTTGTTCAGAGAGAAGGAAAGATTTCACAGTTACTCAGAGAAAATACTGGTTGACGTGTGGTTAATAAATCACGCCCACATTTATGCATTTGCGGGTGTGGGTCTCGATGGCATTTTTCCTTTCTCGAGAAGCAAATTTAAGCTCCAGACTCTGACACGGCCCCATTAAATAGGGCCTTTCTCTCCTGCTGAGGACTGCTTTCACATGAATGTTTGTCAGGCAGCCGGAATCCCCTCTCCCACTCCGGAGGCAGCACAGAGACCCTCGCACCAGGGCTGGCGTCTCCACCCTGAAGACCCGGGCTTAAGGGAAGCAAGAGGGCTTCCTGGCATCAGATTCATGAAACTAGAGACAGGAAGGTGCCTTCCTGAGCAGGGACTACATGGCCTCCAGCATTCAGGACCCATATCAGCAGTACTTAGTAGGCAGAGACAGACGACTTCTGTACCCAGATGGGCAAGGTCTTTGTCTCTAGCACATTGCCCTGTCTCCTCTCTGACAGACAGATCCTCCTGCCCACCCCACCACCCCCCATGCTCTTCTTTCCCCTTGCTTCATCTAGCCTGTAGTCACCGGGCTAGAAAAGGACTGTTGAATAAACTATCGATCAAATAACAAATATTTTTAGCATCTATCATGTATATGCCACTGGGTTAAGACCTGGAAAATGTATGGGGCTTTGGGGAAGGGGGGAATGAGGCTCTCAGGGATGAAGAATGGCAAATACACAGTGCGCCTGCCCCCGTTCTTCCCGCCGGTGCTCCTAGCAGACATTGCTAATCAATCACTAGACATGGAGCTCAAGAATTTGGTCTGATGTACAGTTCCAGGCAGCTCCTCCTTGGAAAGGTCTTTCAGTATGTAGCTCTGAGACAGAACGGGTTACCTACTTCACCAGCCAAATGTGTCTTATCTGTCCTGGTGATCAATAGAGTAACAGACATCTTGTTGCCCTAAATAGTCTGGATATCTTGAGAAGATGAGACATGCACTCCTCACAAAACAAAAACCCTAGAGCATCAGAGCCATGAATGTTGATGGTCAGATGAGGCCATGGCAGGAGGTCTATGCTTTCTGAGGGGTTGCTGCCTGCCTCCTGAGGCAGCTTGAAAGACTTCCTGGAGGAGGTGGCTTGCCAATGTGTTGGCTGTCTCACTAGTGCATTGGCCTTTGATCACATGGCAATCTTGCATCACTGCCCTTCAGGGAAACCCACTGCTATCCAGCCATGGGCAACTTGTATACATTCCTAGAACTGGCCAAACATTCCCCTCCCCAGGGGATTTGCACCTGCTGTTCCCTCTGCTTAAAATGCTTTTGTCCTAGCTCCTACCATGGCTGGCTCCTTATGAGCTTCCAAGTCCTGGCTGCAAGTCCCCTCCTCCAAGAAGTGCCCTGGCTGCACCCTGCTGCCAGGTCTTCCCATAAATCTGTATCTCAGCCCCTTGTGTTGTCTACCAGATGTGATCCGGCCTGCAAGATATGGAAACCACCCGTGTGTCCATCAGTAGATGAAGAAGATGTGGTGTGAGTGTGTGTGTGTGTGTGTGTGTGCACTCAGTCGCTTTTGTCATGTCCAACTCTTTACAACCCTATGGACTGTAGCCCACCAGACTCCTCTGTCCTTGGGAAACTCGGTATACTGCAGTCCATAGGGTCTCAAAGAGTTGGACATGACTTAGCAACTCAACAGCAACAATATAATTGTACATCAACTATACTTCAATAAAAAAGGAATAAATGAATGACTACAATTTAAAATATATATGAATGAAATTTTAAAAAGTTTTAATGGTAAAAAAATAAATAAAAATAAACACTATGAAAATGGAAAAAAAAAGAAAGGCAGGGGGGATAAGAGTCAGCCTGGCCTGCTCATGACTTTGGCCCTGACACCAATGGTCAGGTATACTGTAGGTGCTCAATAAATATTTGCCCAAAGAAGAAAGAAGGAAAAAAGTTCTAATGGCTGCATGGGAGGTGACAAGGAAAACTTTGCAAAGCCTGTCCAGAAAACAGCTACACAGTCAAGTGCCCTCTCTGTTGTGCATCTTCCCATCCGGGCATCTTCGATTTCTACAGCTGTCTCCCACCCGGGATCCAGGTCAATCTCTGGTGGATTACATCAGTTGCCCGGGGCTACTGCAATAAAGGACCACAAATTAGGGGGCTTAAAAAATAGGACTCTGGAGGCCAGGTGTCTGAAGTTCAGGTGTGAGCAGGGCCAACTTCCTTCCACAGGTTCTAGGGGAGGGTCCTTCCTCGGTCTCTTCCTCAGCTGGTCCAGGGTGTCCTTGAATTGCAGCCACATCCCTCCAACCTCTGCCTCCATCTTTGAATCATCATCTTCTCTCTGCCTCTGTCCTCTCCTCTTCTTATAAGGGCACCAGTCATCAGATACAAGGCCCACTGATAACTTTGATAACTTCATCACAAGATCCTTAACTGGGTATATCTGCAGAGATCTTTGTTGTTGTTCAGTCACTAAGTTGCATCTGACTCTGTGACACCATGGACTGCAGCAAGCCAGGCCTCCCTGTCCTTCACTGTCTCCCAGGGTTTGCTCAAACTCATGTCCATCGAGTCAGTGATGCCATCCAACCATCTCATCCTCTGTTGCCCTCTTCTCTCCTGCCCTCAATCTTTCCCAGCATCAGGATCTTTTCTAATGAGTCAGCTCTTTGCATGAGGTAGTATTGTATTGGAGCTACAGCTTCAGCATCAATCCTTTCAATGAATATTCAGGGTTGATTTCCTTTATGATTGACTGGTTTGATCTCCTTGTTGTCCAAGGGACTCTCAAGAGTCTTCTCCAACCCAGAGTTCAAAAGCATCGATTCTTCAGCACTCAGCCTTCTTTATGATCCAGTTCTCATATCCATACATGGCTACTGGATACATCTGCAAAGATCTTACTTCCAAATAAGCTCATTGAGGTTCTGGCTGATGTGAAATGCGGCGGGGGGGGGGGGGGGGTGGACACTCTTCAGTTCACTCCAGGGAAGATCAGGACAGAAGTTGCTGGATATCCAGGGCTGTCCTCAGGTCCAGACTCCCTAGAGCTGAAGGTGACATTCACGGAGAGCTGCCAGCTGGCTCGGTACCCTGGTGGGGACCACCCCCGCTCTTGCCCCTCCTCAATGCTGAGCTCCCTCCCAGTAGGGTCTGTGTAGCCCTGCCTTTTGGGAAGGACCTGCATTGCCTTCTTTCTTTAGGGGGTGGATAGAGGTCAGGTCACCTTGGATTCCATTGCCATCATCACCATCGACTGCACTGGTTTTCTGGAGTGTGTGTATGTGTTTAACTTGTTCTGCTTTTTAAAAGGCACACCAGAGCAGCAAAAGAGTCTGGAGGTCCTTCTAACATCACCACAGGCTGACAGAGGGCCCACTGTCCCCAGGGCCAGGGTCCCTCTGGGGAGATATAGGTCTCTCTTCTCCTGGGCCCAGAGCAGGTATGAGCTGTCCCTGAATCCTGCTTTTGCAGGAGAGCGGGCGGCAGAATGGACCCCAGGAGAGTCATAAACCCCAGGCAGGAATGAAGCATGGCTGAAAATGCTGGGCTTTGAATGGAATAATATATGGCCCAGGAGATAAGCCTCCTCTTATTCCAGGGCTTGCGTTGCTGTAGCAAAGCCCCAGATGGATTCCTGGGAAGAGCTGAACTAGGAAAGAGACGTAAGGACTGGCCTGCCTGCCCTCCTGCCGTCCAGTGCTCAGAGGCAGTCAAGCCGGAGAATCTGTCCTCAGGGAGCCCCTTATTCATGGGAAAGATGAGCACGCAGGCAGGGGCTTGCGGGGAGGAGTGTGGAAGAAGGCAGGGAACCCAGCTGTGGGAGAGTCCAGAAGGTGGGCTTTGGAACACACCCGCTTCTCTCCATCTGGTCCCCTTGCAGCTTCTCTGGTCCCTGACACCATAACAGCCCCCCCTCACTGGGCTCCCAAGTTTCCCCCAGCAACCCCAAACACTCTCCACACAGGAACCAGATGGACTTTAGAAATCAGATGAGGGGCTGGCGTAGGTAGAGCTCTTTGGGATGATCCAGTGATAACCGTTTTATTGAGAATGACAAAGATGTAGTTTCTTATCCTCACACACTTTTTCACCCTGTACTGAGACCAGGAAGGACTGTTGCCAGGACACAGGACATGGATGAATATCTCCAGCCACAGTGAGCACTGACCTCTCTGAGCCCCCAAGACCAGCAATGCCCCATATGGAGCACTTCCTCCTTCCAGCTGCTTCCTGACTTTCCTGGGGAAGAAATAGGTGAGGAATTTTGCCTATAAACCCTCTATTCTTTGAAAAATCAAACACAGCTCTTAGAGACCAAACAACTGACTTCGCCCAGACTTGAAGGGTCCTTGACATGGAGCGAGGGCCTTGGAGGAAAGACAAGTTCTCACCCAGGAGATAAAGGCATCCTCTCAGTAAGGAAGAGCATCTAGAGTTTCCATTTGGATTCCTGAAGGCCTTGGGGAAATCCAGGGGGACCGTTTCCAGGTGGTTTCAGAAGTACCTGACATATGGTAGGTGCTGGATAAATATCTGAGTAAACCAAAGAGCAATGGTATTAATAATTGTGTTAAAAACTAGAGGCTCTTTATCGGGCACTTACGAGGAACCAGTCTGTGCAGAGTGCTTGACTCTTAACGGGAGACACAGCCTGTCCCCTGATAGTGTCAAAACTGGGCACATTCTGGCTGCACGCAAGGGTGGATGCCTGCCTGGCTCTCTGGAAGCCCACGTCTGGTTAGAAAGACAAGATATCGAAAACTTCACCACTGATAAGGGTTAAACGGCCGTTCAATACAACAATAGAAGAGATGTTCAAGGCACTACATGATTAATTGCCCCGGGAGTCATAGGGATGATAAATGTTTTAGGGACTCAGGGGAGGGAGCCATTTGTCCAAGGCTGGCAGAAGAGACAGACATGGGTAGGGGGAAGTCAGTGTCCTTTTGAAGAGGGACCATGGAGCTGGCGTGGGATCTACAATGGTGTGATTTGAGGGGACTGTCTTTTTTTTTTTAAGGAGTAAATCTGATGCTTAGTTACCCACTTGCTCTGGTCTCCCCATGCTGCGGTCCTTAGAAAACCAGCTAGTTCAAGAAAATTGGGAGCCAGTGAAAGCTTGATATTTATTTCCCTTCCAGCTGTTTAAGAAAAGCCTACTGTGACTCAGATGGTAAAGGATCTGCCTGCAACGCAGGAGAGCCAGGTTTGATCCCTGAGTCGGGAAGATTCCCCTGGAGGAGGAAATGGCAACCCACTCCAGTATTCTTGCCTCAAGAATCCCATGGACAGAGGAGCCTGGTGGGCTACAGTCCACAGGTTGCAAAGATTTGGACATGACTGAGCAACACCACTTTCGTTTTCCAGCTGTTTAAAATTCTCTAGGACAAGCCAGACATCTCAGATCTTTCCTCTAGAAAGTGGAATGGGAATTTGGTGCATGCCTCCTGTGAAATAGGGTGAACATGCTGGCTTTGAACCCCAAAAGTAGTTGGGGCATCTCTCCCTTGGCAAACGGGCTCCACATCATACCAGACAAACATGTTTTTTCATGGTAGGGATAAGATTGACAAGTGTTTGGATTTTGCCCCAAATTTCAAGAGGTTGAAGCTGAGGGGTTTCTCTGAAGCTCTCAGAGGTCTGGATGATGTTCAGTCTGGGAAACAGCTATTCATCACATCTCATACCAGAAATTGGTTCGTGGACGCCCAAGGCTTTATCTCATTAAATCATGTTGCTATCTATAAATGGTGTTCAGGCTGCTTCTCTGGGAGCGAGGTCATCTGGCTGTTTAGAAAGTCCCACCCGGGTCAGGGAGGTGCTGCTATCTGCAGACTTGGGGGAGACCATGCCTCTCCCTGTATCTTCCAAGACACAAACCATCCAGGGGCTGCATCGGATCAAGGTGCAGCTGTCCTCCCCCCAACCCAGTAGGCTCCACTCTGGGCCCTGGCAGTGAGAAAGCAGAAGGCTGACAATGAATCGCATGGTGTCATCTGCGGGGGCTGGCTGGTGACATCACAGCAGGGAGGGGGGCTTCTGGAGCCAAGAGAGGCCCAGAGGGCTCTGAAGATAGTGACAATGACTGCACCTTTCTCTGTCTCTCTGCTTCTCTCTCCATCCACCTCCTCCCCAAGCCTAATGGACTTAAATCCCCCATGAAAAAATGAAGATCTGCAAAAACCAATCTTTGCCAGTGATGTTAAGCCATCAAGGGGCACCTCTCCCAGCTGGGTCTTAAAAGGCGGCCATGATGGACTTGAGACGGGAGGTGGTCCAAGGAGGAGTCAGGAGGCCCCAGCTTTGGGGTCAGAGTCAGGGTCAAGTCCCCACTCTCTTTTGGGCAGGCCACTTGGCTGTGCTGAGTCTTGGGTTTTTCACCTACAAAATGGGTTTTCCATGAAGATGGTAGCAAAGAATGCATTTCAGCAGTAAGAAGGTGGCCAGCTTGGCAGCACCAGGACTTTCTGTGGAGGGCCCACCCCTACAAGTCCAAGTCCCCTTGGATTTTTCATCCAAAATGTCCCAAGGCTCTGTTTTCCTTCTCAGTTACTCTCCCGAGGGTAGGGAGAGTAGATAGCCAGGGAGGAAGAACGCAGTTTGCTTCTTCCACGTTCCGAAGTGGGAAGGGTCAAGGGTGTCTGTGGGGCTCTCCTGAACTAGGGCTCCTCTTCTCTCCTCTGCCACTGACCTTGCCGCCCCCTGCCTCATACTCAGGCCAGCTGGGACCGTACCTGGCTTCCTCCCAAGAAAGCGAGCCCTTGACTTGCTGTTAGCATTCAACTACAGGGAACTTGGAAATTGAACCTGGTAACCTTCCAGGGCACCACCATAGTCGTACATGTATACCCCACAGACTTTTCTCGAAAGGCGATTTCAGCAGATAGAGCCAAAGGAACCCAGTTCTCAGTTTGATATTGGTCATCCAGGCAAGGGACCCTCACAAACACGCTCTCATCCTGTCCTTAGAGTTCCTTGGATTCCACACAGAGCGGAAGGACAAGAGGAACAGGGAAGTTGTAAGACAGAGGAGAGAGAGAGAGAGAAAGAAAGGAAGGAGAAAATGAAAAATAAGATGGGAGGGGAGAAATCAAAGGCGAAGACACAGGAAGAGAAAACCAGAGTCAGAAGGAAAAGTTTGAGACGCAAACAGACGTGGAACCACTTTCACCAGTTTGAGCTCCAGTGTCCTGCTGTTCACCCAAGAAACCCAAAACCCCGCATGTGGGCCATCCCTGAGCTGGGCCCTCAGAAGGCCTTGGACTGGCTGCAGAGGAGAAAACTGCCGAGGAGCCCAGTAAAGGGAGACGCTGGGCAAAGGAAAGCGTGCATGACAAGAAGGCCCGAGGCTGTCTGCAGCCCCCAGGACCACAGTGTCAGAAGTAAGAGCCAAAACCTAAGCTTTCAAAGTTCCTGCCACTGCAGCCTGATTTCTTTCTCTGGTCTCAGAGGTAAAAACTGACCTCTAAATGGTTTAGAAAGGGCTACACATGGTTCCTCCAGTTCCCAAGGGCAAGTTCATGGGGGAAAGTCAAGCTGATTGCATTGCTGTCCAAAAATCTGGGTGTTTGGATGTGGTTTGTAGACTGAGCTCACCCTGGCGGCACCCAGAGCTGGGTGGGCACCTCCGGGTGCAGGATGCATGGAGAGCCCTTGGGGGCTGCCTCCTCCCCATCAGGGTGGGCAGCGCTGTTGCGGGCACAGGGTCCAGCCCTGGCTGAGGAGCCTGTGCTCAGGACACGATAAACATGGACTGCATCTCAGGTGGTCCTAACACCTACGAAGGAACAGAGAGCAGCCCTCTTGCCGTCTGGTCTGTTCCTTGTTATCTGTTTATCTGTCTGTCTGTTTGCATCCATCTCTCCTACTGGGCAGGGGCTGCCTGACTTCGGCGGTGCCCCCCCACCCGCACATGGCAGGCACCCATGGGGTTGCGGAGTGGGCGGTGTGGATGGCGCATCTGCCTGCCCTCTGCCCTCTGTCTGGCTGGGAAGAGCAGCCCTGGTCTCTAGGGCTGTCATCTCCTATCCCAGCTCACGGAGGGGCATTTCAAGACAATGAGGGCCAGAGGCACAGCGTGGGCGGGTGGCGGGGCTCAGGCTGAGAACAGGCGGCCAGCGGGGACTCAGCCCCCACTCCTGCGGCTCCGCTGGGGAGTGACTCACCCGGCGAGCGGCTGCGTGAGTCAGCTCGGCCGTGATGTGCTCTGCACACTGATGAAGCCAGCATCAAAATGCACATGGTAACGGGCAGCTGGTGAAAGCAGGGGGCTCACCGCACACTTGCAAGCACGCGCGCGCACACACACAGCCCCTCTTTCCCTCCCCACCCCCACCTTCTCTCCTCTCCCCACCTCCCCGCTTCTTTTGTGTTAAGATCAGAGCATTAAGTTTGAATCAGAGACCTCCTACCCCAACCCACCACACACCAGTCACATGCAGCTACCGACGGGTTACCTCGCAGCCCTGTCCCCCGTGTTCTCGTCTTCTAGACGTGGAGACAATGAACTCCATGTTGCAGGAATCCAAGTCCACGGGACGGGCTGAGGATGAGGCCTGGCATGTCACAGGTGCTCTGGGGTCATTCGGGCTCCTGAGGCTGGCGTCGGTCACTGATTTGTGCATCCGACAAGCACCCAGCCAGCAGACGGGGCACCATCCCCGGCTCTGCAGCCAGAGGTCTGGGAATGAGACGGCAGGCAAACGAGTCAGACATGCCCTTCTGCAGCCTCACAGCCACACACAAAGCAGCAAGTGAGTTACAGAGCTGGAAACCAAGTGGAGTGGGAGGGGGGCGGGAGGCCTGGGTTTTTAGGAAGAAAAGCATAGCAATAATGAGGAGGGAGAATTGAAATCAGGAAGATAGCTCCCAGATCAGGGCAGCTCGTTTTCAGTTACTTCCGCAAACAGTCAGGGGAAAGGGTCAGTGGGGACTTAAGAGCCAGCGAAGTGGCCGCTGGTCAGAGGGACCCGCAGATGATCAGGGCTGTGTGAGAAGAAAACCCTCTCTCTGGGCCCCTCATTTTTGTTTATCTCTGGGTGAAGTACAGGATGTTTTCTTGTGTCGGCCATACCCTCCTGGTTGACAAGAAACTCAGTTCGTTGTGGCTCAAGGTAAAACATGGGGCTTCATTGTCTCATGCAAATGCTTCTCTGGAGGAATGCGGTGGACGCAGGCATGGTGAGATCCAGAGGCATTAAAAGTGCTGTAAGCATCTTGCTCTGCTTTGAGTTCTGGTTTCTTTCATGTCAGTTTCATTCCTAGGCAGCTTCTCCCCACATGATGGCTCACAGTGGATCCCAGTTTATAACTTCTCATATCAGCCATGCCATAGGGAAACCTTGATTCTCTACAACCTCCTCCCAAAGCCCCGTGATTGCACTGTCTTGACCTACCGCTCATGTGCCCAACTCTAAGTGAGCCATAGTAGACAGAGAGTGGACTGCTCTGATTAACTCACTCTGGGTCGTGAGCCCCACAAAGACCATGTGGGTTGAAAATAGAGAAAGGGTGTGTGCCTGCATGCTAAGTCGCTTCAGTCTTGTCCAACTCTTTGCGATCCCACGGACTGTAGCCCTCCAGGCTCCTCTGTCTTTGGAATTCTCCAGGCAAGAATACTGGTTCAAGATGCCATTCCCTTCTTCAGGGGATCTTCCCAACCCAGGGATCGAACCCAGGTCTCCCACATTGCAGGTAGATTCTTTACTGTCTGAGCCACCAGGGAAGAAGCCCTAGAGGAAAGGTAGCCCTCCAGAAAAGAGAGCCAAAGTTTTCCAACTTCTATGCTGGAAGAAAGAGGAATAGATGTCCAGCTGCCAGAAGAGACTGAATGCATCTTTTCTAGCAGCAGAGCAAGAAGGTCTGCTCTTTAAAGAACCACAGAGGGGCAGAGAGACAGTGGTTGGAAGGGCAAGAGGTGGACTGGATTCAAGAGTGGGTGGAGGGCACTGGAGAGACAAGGACAGGCCATATTTCCAGCTAGAGACCAGATTTTAAGGTAGAGGAGAGGTTGGGCTTTATGGTGGGTTGATGGAGCTCCTTGGGGTGGGTTAACGTATTCAGTAAGAGGGTGCATTGGTTTCCTAAGGCTGCCGTAAACCACCCCTAGCTTTCAAACAACAGAAATGTTGGAAGGTTTCAGACAACAGAAATGTTCTGGAGACCACAAAGTTCAAAGTCAAGGTGTTGTTGGCAGCCCGGTTCCCTCTGAAGGTTGTGGAGAAGGATCTCTCCCAGCTGCTGATGGCTTCTGGCAATCCTTGGCTTGTAGGCGTGTCATTCCTATCCCTCCCTCCATCTATACATGGCCTTCTCCTTTATGCCTGCGTCTCCTTCTCTTTTGTCTCTTATTATTTTGTCTTATTTGTCTCTAATGTCCTGTCATTAGATTGAGGGTCCTCCCTACCAGGATGACCTCACCTCCCTTATGCCAAATGAAGTCATATTCTGAGGTCCAGGATGAGTTCCTCCTTGGTGGGGTGGGGGGATACAATGCAACCCTGTGCAGTGGAAAGAGGGCTTGATTTTGGGGGAGGAAATGTATAGAATTCTGGAAGAGACTGGAGTTCTTTGGTCAAGTCAGAGGAATGCATTTGTTCCTTCGCTGATCTATCTGGACGTCATCAGGCACCGACCCAGTGCACCCACGTGCTGATGCTCAGCCAGTGCTGCTGTGAAATTGACAAGCTCTGCTTCCCAGTGCTGCTCACTGGCTAGTGGCTGATGAGGAGACTGCGACAGAGCGAATGTCATGCACTCACACACTTCCCCTGATGAGGCCAGCAAAGTTCCCAGAGGAGGTGGCGTGGCCAGGGTCAGCTGTGGAGAGCGGGAGACAGGAGTGAGGGCTGGTGGGAGGGTTTTAACTTGCGTGACCAGGACGGGGGATGGCGGTTGTGCTTTCCCTGAGAACAGGGTTGGGGGGAGGGTGGGCATGAGCAGGTCTGCAGGAGACAGTGATTCCCTCCACAGGTAGAAGGGAGTGCGCCATTGGGGACCCCAGACTCAAATGCTGATGGGTGGGCTTCTGGAGGAGGTGGAGGGACGGCCAGGGTGGGGAGGCTGGTGTCTGGGGATGTGATTTTCATCACAGCCGTAAGCACTGCACTTAGTTCCAGGCCATGGTAGGAGCCCCCAGAGTTTCAGAAAGTGTTTATCATGGTGCATCTGAGCCAACAGAATGAAATTCTATATGGAGGTCAGACCCTCTGGGGGGCCCATTCTTCATTTTCTTGGGCTCCAATCTGGTGGGTCTAGTCGCCGTCCAAGACCACCTCGTGAAACCAGAAGGCGTGACTGAGGCTTCCTGCAGGGTTCTCGGAAGCCCAGGGCCTCTGCCCCAAGCACCACCCATCTGGCTTGCACAGGATAAGGGAGGGAGGCGGGAAAGGGACCCCAACCAGGATGAGCGGCCCCCAGCAGGGAGGGCTCAGAGCCCCGGAGCCCCGCCCTCCCCAAGAGATGGCTCCTCAAAGCAGATTTGTGTTGTTGGATTGTTCTCACATTTGTGAATACTCTGGGGCTTGGAGGGGATGGTCTCCAGACCACCCAGCAGCAGGCCAGGTTGAGATGCTAGATTTATTAAATAGCACAATTCTTACTCATGGAAGAAAGATAGTAAGTAAGAGAAGAGAGGCAGGGAAGGAGAAAAAGAGAAAAGATGGGAAGGAGTGGAGAAGCTGCCAAATCTTCAAGGTCACAATGAGCCTGCCAAGCCTGCCAGCCAAAGCCCCTTATGTGGGCTTCCTACTGTTTTCTGGACCCCACTGACCCAGCTCAGTCCTCCCCCACTCTCCCTGACAGGGAGCAGACTGCTTCAAGAGTCCTGGAGCACATGGGTTTGTCCTCCTCCAACAGACAGAGTGTCCATGTGCCCCAGAGACACCTCTGTCTCCCTGCTCCAGGCTCAAGAGTCCACGGAACACCCTCTGCCTCCCCTAACCCCTCCACAGCAAGACCAAAGGAGCAATTCCCACCAGGGCCTGCCCTGGCCAGGACCAGGGTCCAGGTGGTACCGCAGGCCAGGCTCCTCCTCCACGTCCAATAGAGGACATGGAAGTGCCCTCACATGGTTGGTGTTCAAGAAATAGGACGTAAGTTGATAAACCGCATTAGGTTAAATACACAGTCTACCAACAAGGAAATCAAGGTGAGAGCGAGCTACTCTGCAGGGAGCACGCAGATCCACAGAGCTGGAGTGAAGATACACACCCAGTTTCGAAGAACTCCAGAGACAGTGGCGTGAGATTCCTGTTGCTGTTGTGAAAAAAGTCTACCATCGACTTGGTCACTTGTTCAGTCATTAAGTCGTGTCTGACTCTTTGAGACCCCAGGGACTACAGCATGCCAGGCTCCTCTGTCCTTCACTGTCTCCTGGAGCTTGCTCAAATTCACATCTATTGAGTTGGTGATGTCATCCAACCATCTCATCCTCTGTTGCCCCCTTCTTCTCCTCCTGCCTTCAATCTTTCCCAGCATCTGGCTCTTTTCCAATGAGTCAGCTCTTAGCATCAGGTGGCCAAAGTATTGGAGCTTCAGCATCAGTCCTTCCAATGAATATTCAGGGTTGATTTCCTTTAGGATTGACTGGTTTGGTCTTGCTGTCCAAGGGACTCTCTGCTGTCCAAGAGTCTTCTCCAGTACCACAATTTGAAAGCATCACTTCTTTGGTGCTCAGGACTTGGCCAGTGAAACAACAAATCCACAACCTCACAGTCCTGGAGTCGGAAGTTCAATGCAGATCTCACGGGGCGAAAGTCAAGGTGCAGGCAGAGCTGGCTCCAGGGGATAATCCATTTCCTGGTCTTTCCGGATTCTAGCCACCTCCCCCTGTTCTTTGGTTCACAGCTCCCTTTCCCAGCTTCAAAGCGTGCATGTGCCTCTCTGACCTTGCTTCTGTTGTCACATTGCTGTCTGACTCCAGCCCGGAAAAGTCCCATGTTTAAGGCTCCATGTGATTAGATTGGACGTAACCTGATCATCCAGGAAACTCTCCCCCTCTCAAGGTCCATAACTTAATCACCTCCACAAAATCCCTTTCCACAGTTTCCAGGAATTAGGACATGGCTTCCTAGCATCACTCCAGTACTCAGAGCTGCTCCCCAACCAGCCAGGGCCTCTAGGAAGCTCCCAGCAGAGTCCAGCTCTGTTTGCAGATCCCTTTGCCTAAAGATCCAGGTGGAATTGATATGAGGGGACCCAACTGTGCCACTGACACCCTCCCAGCAAGGGCCTGGAGGCAGGCAGGAAGGATGCACAAGAACGAAGCTGGAAAGAAGCTTTAAATGTGTTCTGGGTGTGAGTTAGGGGGCATTTGGGGAGCAGGGAGACCAGGGTGGTTGAAGAGTAGGAAGTGAGATTGAGAGGTAAGTGAGGGGGCTCAGTAGAGTCTGGACCAGAAGGAGCCTGTAGAGTTCTCAGCAGGGAAAGGCAGTTTCCCAGCTATATTTCAAAAGCCTCCCAAAGCTGAGACGGGAGAGTGCAAGCCTGGGAGCTAGGACTCCGCAGAGTGATGGTGGTGGCCACATGTAGGTGATAACTGTAGAGCTGGAGATGGATGAATGTACTCAAGAGCTACAAGGAGGCAGAATTGACAGCGCTTAGTGATGAATTGTGTGCAAGGGTGGTCTGGGAGAGAGAGGTCAAGGACTCAGGCGGGGGCTGCCCAAACAAAAATTGATTGGGGATAGAATGAAAGCCTCTCTCTTTTGTGAGTCAATGAGGTGCAACTCTGCTTGCCTCGGTCCTCTGGACAAGCCAAACCAGCACGTCAGCACCCAGAACAGGGCCTGGGGAACCGGCTGCTCCTTTGTTGGATCACCCCACCCCTTCCTCACTCTCAGGGGAAGAATGTTACAAGCATATACCCTGTAACTGTACTCTTAAAAATCACTTGGATTAGTGCTCTGCTAGGTGAAAACATCCTCTGGTCTTGTCACTCCGTGCCCCAGTCATGCCCAAGTGCAAACTGCCATTCCATTCACAGGAAGGAGTCAGAGAAGAAAGGGGGAGAAAAAAAGATATTTGTTTCTCAAACTGACCCTAACTCAAACTGAACCCTGAACAAACTTACTGTGATCTCAATGCCACTGGAAACCTCACTTTAACTTTAACCACAATATCCAAGCAGCCAACTCAACCTCAACCTCAAGCCTAACCCCAGCCCTAAACTAAACCCAACCCAACACTAACTCCAGCCCAATCCAACCTAACACAATTCCGCTTCACTCCTAACTCTAAATCCAGTCTTGAACCCAACCCAGAAAAACTTTAACCCCAACACAGTCCAACTCAACTCTAATCCAAACTCTACTCCTAACCCTAAACCTAATGGCACTTCAACCTCTGCCAAACTCAACCTCAACCTCAACCTGATTCTAACTCTGAGAGGTGACGCTTAGAAAGCCCACATAGGCCTGGGAAGCATCCCTGCAGGATGATGTAAAGTGGAAAGGCATTGCTGGCCCATTGTTCTGATGGATAAACAGAAACCAAGTGGCCATGAGCCCTGGGAGTAAGAGCAGAACCAAGAGTCAAGTTCTGGTCTCTGAGATCTCAGCCCTAGAGCTTTAGCCAGGCCTCCCTGGGTGGAGCTGGGTTGCAGGAACCAGGGCCTGTGTATACCTGGGTGGCCAGTGGACTCATGTCCACATTCACCGTCTTGCAGAGTCTTCCCTGGCCAGGGCAGACTAAAGACTGCCTTGCCAGGTTGCCTGGTGGGGGAAGCGGGGTGACCTTGGACCTGCCTTTTTGGTTCAGATGAACGTAAAGAAGTTGAAAAGGGTGGTGCAGAGAGGCCCGGAGGAGGAGCTCAGGGAAAGAGGGAGCCGGGATGGAGGAGACATGAGATGCGCCCTGAAAGGAAGAAAATTGGTCTGTCACCATGATACCATTACCCTGCTTCCTCCAATCTGCTTAATCCTCTGAGTAGGGAGTCAAGGGAGAGGAACTCATCCAAAAAGCAGACACCCAAACCCAGGGTACTTTCTGTTAAGGGAAGCAGTCAGCAGGCTCCAGACAGAGGGTCCCTGTGCCTCCCAGGCCTCCGGCTCTGCTGCCAAGTACGCACTGGCCCCAGCCTGTCCAGCCACCCCTTCCACAGGTCGCCTCTCAGTTCACCTGCCCAGGAGCACTGGGATGGGGGGCAGGAAGCTGCTAGACCCACTCAGGAGCAGGATTGAGCCTCAGGGTGGGGGCCTGGGCTCTAGGATTTGAGGCATCTGCACTCACTGTGGGCGGCAGCCCTGACATATTTCATTGTCCCTGACTGCAGGGATGCATGTACCAAGGCCTCTTGGTTTCTGCTGTTATCCCAGTGGTTTGGGAGCACAGGAGTCCTACAGTGCCCTGAGAATGTCCCAGCTTCAGTATGGAGACTGCTGGCTGCACCAGGGCCTGTGCCACTGGCTGTCCTGGCATGGGGGAACCCTGCCTCTGCCATCAAGTCAGGTATACATGGGCCTCACTAGGGACTGGCCCGCAAAGTCCTAGCTTCTCCTGCCGCTCCCTCCTCCTGGGCAGTAACGTGGGCGTGAACAGGAAAGGAGCCAAGACTCTTTCAAGGGGACTGTGGGCCGGTATCCTCAGGGAAGTGCTGACATCTCTGTGCTTTCATTTCCCAGCTAAAAAGCACCCAGTTGGGGCATAGCTTCTGCTTGGGAAAATGCTAATCCCACTTCCACGCCCATCCCAGCCATTTGAACCAGCCCTAAAAGTGTTAGTGGCTCAGTCATGTCCGTCTCTTTGAGACCCCATGGACTGTAGTCAGCCAGGCTCCTCTGTCTGTGGAATTCTTCAGACAAAAATACTGGAGTGGGTAGCCATTCCCTTCTCCAGGGGATCTTCTGGGACTAGGGATTGAACCTGGGTCTCCTGCACTGCAAGCAGATTCTTTACTGTCTGAGCCACCAGGGAATTCCAGTGGCAAGTCCCTGGGCCTTTCCATGCCTCAATTTGCTTATTTGCAAAATGGAGATAACAAGAGTACTTATTCATACAATTGTTGACACCATTAAATAAGTCAATATATACAAAGACACTTGTATACAATAGAAAGCTTGCCATACCACCTATTAATCACTCAAAAAATTACTGATGATTATTATTGTTACTCATCCCTTAGAGCTAAATTACTGATTATTATTATTGTTACTCATCCCTTAGAGCTCAGTAAAAACGTGGTGTCTCTCACCACCTTGTCTAAAACATGTAGGCTTTGTTATGATCTCTCATCACGTTCTTTTCTTCTCCTTCATGGCATGTTGCACATTTGTAATTATATGTTTACGTGTATAGTTCTTTTGCTTCCTGTGTTTCTTCCACCAGACTGGGAGCCTCCATGGGGTGGGGTGGGGCTATCTCCCCACTGCACACTGGGGG
This sequence comes from Bos grunniens, assembly GCF_055505025.1. Taxonomy (NCBI): domain Eukaryota; kingdom Metazoa; phylum Chordata; class Mammalia; order Artiodactyla; family Bovidae; genus Bos; species Bos grunniens. The sequence goes on along the minus strand of NC_141177.1, from coordinate 25,772,098 downwards.
GGCCGGCACAGCCCGAGCGAGTGGCAGGAGTCAGTAAACATTGACGGAAAATAGTCCCTGAATGACTGAACAGAAGATTCGGTTTAGTGAGTGACGGGCAGGGTGCCAACAGCTCTGCCTCACTGCACAGGGACGGCCCCAAGCCACCTGCCATGTGTCTGACCCTCAGAGGGAGGCCCGGGCTGGGAGCTGGGAGCCCCTTGGCTGAAGGGTGGTCGGGAGGCTGATCCGGGGGCTGTAGGAAGACCCTCGTCGAGAGGTTGAGAAGGCTCTTGGGTGACCATGAGCGCTCCGAATGCTCAGGACAGAGCTGGGCCCTGGGCACAGGGAGGCTCCTTTGCCTGGTCCTCCCTCCTGTCTGCCCTCCAAGTAGAGACCAGGCGGTGTGAGCTCTCACGGGAGCTGGGGGTTGGGGGTGGGAGCAGGGCTGGTGATTTCCAAAGTTGCTTCTGCCCCGGGCAGGGGGCTGGCCTCTGGGATGTACCACAGTCCTTGCCTTGGAATCTTATACCATTTGGGACGTCTCTTCTCCAGTTTATTGTTTCTGCTTCTCCCCCAGTGATGTACTAGAAACCTGGGCAGGCAGATGGGCCCTGTGGCTGCTCCGGCCATGAATTCCAGCCTTGGGAGAAACCTGGACTTGGGGAAGCTTGTCTGAAGTCCAGAGGAGCACCCGAAATAGGGCTTGTGGAGAAAGAACTGCTCAGTCAGTAGCAGGGGAGGGAAGCATCCTTCAGCTCGGGGACCCCCGGGCATCGTCTCAGCTTACACAGCCAGCTTGTCGAGGCTGGGGCAGATTTGAAACATAATTAGCAAGCCAAGCTTGCACTTCTCACCTCCTGAGGCCTTGGGACCAGTTGCATGACTGCAGCCCCTGCCTACCAAGGATACTCTTTTTACATTTCCCCACAGCCAGGGCCCTTTCCCTTGCTGACGTGTTCAAGGCACCATTTTCTAATGCACAGACGTTTTACAAGGGAAAAGGGAAAAAAGAAAAGGCTCCTCACATCCCCAGCCCAAAGTAAACAAACCCACTTTTCACTGAAAAGTCCTGACAGAAGCAGAGTGAACTGAATATCCGGAAAACATATAAATCATGAGGGACGTCCTGAAAGACAGTAAGCAGATGACTGGAGATATTTGTGTGGTTATTACAGTCAGACTTGACGTGACGCTTGGGCCCTCGGCAGGAAACTAAAGGGTGACCTCGGGTGGGGGCTATGCTTTGTTCAGATCCCTGAGCCCCCCAAGGGTGGGAACTGCACCCCAAAGTCCTATGCCCCGGCCCTAAACCGGAGTGAGTGAGACCTTGAGCAAAATAATTGCTGTGTCCAAGATGGTTTGTCATAAGGAATCTGGAAACTCCATCAAATAAAAATCTAAAACTCAGGGGAGGGGCTTTTGGACAAGGCGCTGTTCTCTCAATGGCTAAGGAGCTTTACATTACCAAGATGGAAAGCGACAAGATCTTAAGATACTACAGAGCAGACCTGCCTGGATCTGAAAGGGGACTTTCCATACAAGTGCAGGATCAATTAGAAGTCCACTGCACAGGTCATCGTGTTTAATGGTTACAAAGGTGCCGATGGCTGCTTAAATGTGTCCTGTTTGGTCACAAATGTCAGCTCTTCTCATCTCTGTGATTCACACGCAGTCCTTGTAGACACAAGCTGGCCTACAATTTAGGGACGGCACATATAGCTGGAGGGATCAAGCCAAGTTGAAAAATAGGCTTGGCTTCCCAGGTCCCTTCCTAGGGTGAGGGGCAGAGAGCAGGCGTGGTCCCACCTGTGTGCCTTTCATGTCTGTGTACGATGCCCAACATCGTACACAGACATGAAAATGGTCTCCTGGAGAAGGAAACGGCAACCCACTCCAGTACTCTTGCCTGGAAAATCCCACGGACAGAGGAGCCTGGTAGGCTATAGTCCATGGGGTCGCAAAGAGTCGGACACGACTGAGCAACTTCACTTTCACTTTCATGATGCCCAACACACAGTTGGCGATGAATAAATAATTACCAAATGATGGAAGGGGAAACTTCTGGATCTCTTATTCCCCACCCCCTTCCAATAAAAGTCTTGTCCTTCAGGGCCCTCCTCAAAGAACCTGACCCCATGGAATAGTTGTGCCTTCTCCCCGCACACACCCTGGGTCATCACAGAACACAGCGCCTGCTTTTACCTTCAACTCTTGCCACCTGGGGTAGGGCCGGGCCCACTGAGTCAAGACCTGTTGACTGACTAAAAAGGAGAAAAGAGACTCAGTCTGATCTACTTAGAGATCCCATTGAAACTTCAGGAGCCCCACTTAGTAGGAACTCTTGTGAAGCCAATGCAGGGACATGGGACTTGGAGGAGGGAAAGAAAGGCCATTTTGTTCCTTCGATAGACGAGGGAGCAGTATATTAAAAGTGCTAAATAAATGCCGATCTATGAGATACCACACCATACCCTCTAAGATGGCTAGAATAAAAAAACTGTAGATTGTAGATTGGAACCCCCATATGTTGCTGAAAGTGAAAGGGTTAGTCACTCAGTTGTGTCCGACTCTTTGTGATCCCACAGACTGTACCCTGCCAGGCTCCTCTGTCCAGGGGGTTCTCTAGGCAAGAATACTGGAGTGGGTTGCCATTTTCTTCTCCAAGGGATCTTCCCTACCCAGGGATCAAACCCAGGTCTCCTGCACTACAGGCAGATTCTTTATCATATGTTACTAGGGGGGAAGGTAAAATGGCGAATCTTCTTTGGAAAACAGTTTGGCAACACCTCAGAAAGTTACACATAGAATCACCATACGATCCAGTGAGTCCACTCGTAGGCACAGAGAAACGAAAATGCATGTCCACACCACACGTGCACATGAATGTCCAACAGCAGCATTTTTCACAAGAGCCAAAATGTGGAAACAACCCAAACACCCTTCAACTGATGAACTGATAAAGAAAATGTGGTGCATTTCTAATATAGGGGTCAGGCACAATAGGAAATGAAGTTTTGGTACATGGTATGTTTTGGGTGAACCTTGAAAGCATGATGCTAAGTGAAAGGACCCACATATTGTATGATTCCATCTGTATAAAATGGGCAGAACGGTCAGCAGGTAGAGACAGAGGCTGGTTTGTGTTTGCTTTGGGCTGGAGGGGGTTGCCTGTCAGTGGATGTGGGCTTTTCGGTGTGATGAAGTGTTCTAAAATTTAGCTTGTGGTGATGGTTCCATAACTCTGTAAACACATCAAAAGCCATGGAGTTTTACACTGTACATGAGTGAACGATGTACAACTATGAATTATATCCCTGTAAAGCTGTTAAAAAAATAATGGACCTGGGTTCCTGTCTTGCCTCAGCCACTTTCTCTCTGAGCTTGGAGTTCATGGCACGACCATGTTGCCTCTTCTGTGGGGCCATCTGCCTGCTCAGCTTCCTGCTTCTGGGGGTCACAGAGATGATTTCAGTCCAGTTCCTCGGAGACGGCGTCATGGTTGGGCCCCAGGGCCCACTTTGCCTTGCTGATCTTTGTCACAGGAAAAACATAAAACAGAGGAAAGGCGTGCGGACAGCTCCTGATTACTGTTTCCTGGACTTCCAGCAAGCACGTCGCTCGAACCCAGCCCAGCCCTGGTGACGTCTGGCCTGTGGGGCATAGGAACTGCCTGCATCCTGCAGACAGGGGCACCCAAGGAGGGGAGACGTGTACCATGTCCATGACTGCCAGGGAGACACCCCAGCATCGGCATGGGGCTGGGGACAGTGGTGGGAGGGGCGCTCTGGGCACATTAGCTGTGAGACGCTGAGTGAGTCCTGGGACCACTGTGAACCTCCATTTCCTCATCCATGAAATGAGGATGGGCTGTTATGAGTCCCAGTGAGAAATGTTGTGCAAAGCAGCTTCGCCCAGCGCCCAAAGGACACCCAGTGACAGGTAACACGTGGACAAGTTGTGCACACCAACCGCCAGGTGGGAGTGGGGTATCTACGTCTCCCATTTCAAAACCAACATGGGGATACACAGGGGCCCAATCCTGGGCAACTCGCACTGGCATTAAGGGACAGGGACCCAGGACCAGAGGGGCTTCACAAGGCAGAGGCTGCCATCAGCCTCATGTGGCAAATGAAGAGACAAAATTGCAGACTTCAGGAGGTACAGAGGAGAGTTTCTTCTCATGCCAGCCAGGGTAGGTACAAAGAGGCCCAGAGAGTGTCAACCAAGGATTCCTCCCTGGAGGAGAGACCGAAAAGGCCTGGGTGGTTGGGGCCTCCAGCCGCGGGGCTCACCCTCTGCTGCTATTGCCTAACAAGGGGCCCAGGGGCCTTGGTACAGCCTCCAGTTATCATGACGCAGGAGAACCAGGAGGGCCTTGGGATCCCACCTCACCTGCCTCATCAGGGCGTTTGCAGAAGAACAAGGTCCCAGTGTCTTGGGCTGTGGGCTGCTGGCAGCCGTGCATCCCTGCCTGCACAGGAGATCCTGATGTCAGTTACACAGCCACATAATTGGCATGAGATGACGGTGGTGGCCCTGGCACCAGGGGACAGGCCTGCCAGGCTCCTACATACCTGGGCCTGATTTAATTTTGTCCCCTTCAATTAAAATCAGCCCTCTCGCCCTTCTGCAGGACAGATGGCTCAGACATGGACGGCTTTGTCTTCTCTTTCCCGACTGTGCATTTCAGACTTTCCTCTCCACTCCAGGAAGCTCCCACCTGCTGTCCCCTCTGTCCCTCTCTTCCTTTTTCCTTTTCATTTTAGTTTTTTCTAGGAACTGACCAGTGACTGCATGCTCCTCAGAGGGTAGGAAGGGGAAAGAAGGTCCTGAACATAATTAATACAACTTCATATATTTGGGACTTCCCTGGAGGCTTCTACGGTAAAGAATCTGCCTGCAATAGCAGGAGACCTGGGTTCGATCCTTGGGTCGGGAAGATCCCCTGGAGTAGGGCATGGCAACCCACTCCAGTATTCTTTCCTAGAGAATCCCAAGGACAGAGGAGCCTGGCGGGCTATAGTCCATGGGGTCGCAGAGTCAGACATGACTTAGCAACTATCATTTTCCTATATTTGGAGCTTTGGGAAGCCAGAGTCATTCAGTGTCTCATGTTAAAGTAATAGAGGGAAAGTGAAAAAAAAAAAAAAAAAAAACAGAAAACCTTTCCACCTCTGCTTCCCTCCCACTCCTCTTAAAGGAAACAAAGCAAAGGTTTCTGTCCACATAGATTTCCACAGTGATATAAGTTTTTAAAACAGCACAAACATTGATCTTGGCAGATGGCCACATGGAAAGAATGGGCATTACCCACATGACGCAATGGCTTGAAGAAGGCAATATGCCCTCCCGAGAAAGCCCAGTGCAGGGCATCTTTGCAAGTCTATTCACAGATGCCAGAGCAAATCAGACCTAGACCCGTGGGGCTCTTGCTGCTGAGCAACACCCCAGTCCCCGAGGGGTGTTTTCCTCTGCCCACTGTCGGGGTCACAGGTGGAGGGTTATGTGGGGCAGGCTTCACCCAGGCAGGGGCACTGGCTGCACTGAGATCCTCTGCCTCCTTTGAGCTCACAGCCTGGCAGGTGCAGCTGCCAGAAGTGTGAGTTGACTAACTGAGGAGGAAGGAGGGATGAAGGACTCGTGGGAGCAGGGATGGATGGACCACAGGAGTGGGGTGGGACTAGTGAAAACAGGAGGAAAAAGGGACAGAAGAGGGACTGAAGGAGGGCTCTTTTCCAGACACCCAGGTGTTTGAAACCAAGTAGTATGAAATCCAGGCTTCCTTGGCAGCTCAGATGGTAAAGAATCTGCCTGCAACGCAGGAGATCCAGGTTTGATCCCTGGGTTGGGAAGATCTCCTAGAGAAGGGAATGGCTACCTACCCACTCCAGTATCCTTGCCTGGGAAATCCCATGGACAGAGGAGTCCAGGGTTAAAGAGCAAAGATTCTGGGGTCCAATGTGGGTCTGTACCCCTGCTCTGCTGAGACCTTGTGGGCACCTCCTAACCTTGCTGGATTTCTGCTTCCACATCTGTGAGTGAGAACAAGAACAGAATCTGGTTTCTGGGGCCCCTGGGAGGCTGAAGGGGCTACGGCTTGTGGACATGCCTACAGCTCAGTGCCAGGGCCTGGGTCCATGTGGCCACTGTACTAGCCTGGGAGAAGGAGGTAGAGAGGCCGTGTAGAGCGGTGGGCTGTGAGAGGTCAATCAGAGCACTCCCAGGAGGGCAGGGCAGGCAGGTGACTCTAGGTGGGCCCAGAGGGAGGACCCCTAGCCTAGGAATAGCCCAGCCTATGGCTTGCAGACCCTGAGAGAGCACCCGCTCTTGGGGTGAGACCAGGGTAGGCCAGAGCGTGGCTCCTGGGCCCGTGGCCTTCACAGCGGTGAAACTGAGGCTCAGGGAAGTTTAAACTGCCTAACTCATCATCCCCACGTTGGACAGAGACAGGGCCAAGAAGCATCAGTGTAGCACCACTTTCCTTCTTTGGCAGCCCCACCAGTGGGCTAGCAGGACCCAGGGGTGGTCCCATCCCCCCACCCACTGACAGCTCCCCAGCAGGGCAGGGTGCTGGCTGGTCGCCCTCCTTCCAAGGGCCCTGTTTATCTGGAGCCAGAAAGAAGGAAGTTTCCACGCAGGTGCTCTGAGCTCACAAAGCCCCGGGCCCTTGCAGGCCTGTCTGAGCGTCAGCTTTGATTAGCACCACCTGTCCTCTTTGTCAGACTCTTCCGGCTAATTGAATTCCGGGTTCCTCCATGGCCCTGCTCACATATCCAGAGGCAACAGGAAAATTTTAGGAAAATGCTCCTCTTAAGAGAAACAGAAAAGCTGGGGCCTGAACCCCGTGCATGTGGCCTCCAAGGCCTCCCTTCTAGCCCTCTCTCCCTAGGTAAAGTGAAAAGTCAAAGTTAGTCGTTCAGTTATGTCTGACTCTTTGTGACCCCATGAACTGTAGCCCACTAGGCTCTTCTGACCATGGGGATTCTCCAGGCAAGAATACTGGAGTGGGTTGCCATTCTCTTCTCCAGGGGATCTTTCCAACCCAGGGATCAAACCTGGGTCTCCTCCATTGCAGGCAGATTCTTGCAGTTTGAGCCACCAGGGAATTCCCTGGGTGCCAGGTGGAAATTCTGGAAGCTTTCCAGACACACACACATACACACACACACACACACACACAAAGATTACCTATCCTCAGGGTTCACATCCATAAAATGGGGTTACAACTGGAGTTAATGACCACGGTGGTGACTGACCTGGGTTGGTCTCTTGCCCACACTAAGCAGGTCCTGCTCCTTGCCAGTTCTAGAGCAGGTGCTGGAGGAGATGATAAAGCCCCTATCCCGCAGAACTTGTCCTCTCGCTCAAGAAGAACAAGAAACAGGTACACAAGTAAACAGAATTGTTGTTCATGCTTAAAGCAACAACAAATGAATTCAAGGAAGACCAGAGGTGGGCAGTGTGGGAGCCCACTTCAGATTGGGTGGTCTAGGAAGGTCTGTTTCTCTGGAGCTGTGACTCGGAGATTGAGAGGGACATGGATATGGGAACAGAGTGCCAGGCAGTGGGACAGCACATGCAAAGGCCCTGAGGCAGCATGGGCTTGGCCTGTTCATGAGCAGCAGGTGGGGTCCACTCAAGGAGGAGGGTGGACGAAGAGGTGGGAGAGAGAGGCAGGTCTGGACCGAGCAGGGCCTCGTGAGACTTTCCTGGTATCCTAAGTCTTCACCCAGCAGTGGGTGGGCAGTGGCTAGGGGGCTGGGGACAGTGGCCCCTGGCTGCTGCCTGTGACAGCTGGTTTATGCACCTAGGACCCCTTGCTCTGAGGCAGACACAGCTGTTCCCTGGATACCTGTGGGCACCAGCAATGTGCATTAGGGAGCAAAGAGCTTCACCTTATTGACATCAGAGTGGGCTGCTGGGTTACTACTGCTCTCCTCCTTCCACTGCCAACCAGCGCCTCCTCAGTGCCAAGCACGAACCCTGGTAATTGAGGCTGGAACCAGGTGCCTAGTAGAAGCAACAAGCTCTTCAGGGGCTAACTGAGAACCTCACCATCTCTTATGGTTCTCCCCATTTAGAAACATTGGTCCTTAAGTCCCATGCTTATAATAATCATATTAATAATTCATGCTTGTAATAATCATATCAATAATTTAATAATAAATAATAGCTCACATTTATTAGTCAATTACCATACCAGGCTCTGAAGAAGGGCTTCCCTGGTGACCCAGGGAAGTCAAGCAACTTGTCCAAGGTCACATAGCTGGAAAGTGGCAGAGCTCCCAATGACTCCTCTCTGACATCTGCTGCCGGTAATAGTCATTGCAAAGCAGCCCCAATTTGCTGAGCACATACTATGTTCCAGACACTAACTCCCACCCATTCCCGCCAAACCCCCCACCCCCCAACCCCCGTCATTTTCCATGTTCGCACGTTGTACGCATTGTTCATCATTGTCCCCATAGGGAGTCTCTTTAGACCATTTTTCCTAATCACCCCTTCCTGTGAAATTTTCATACCCCAAATAAACTGCATCTCTTTACGGATCTGTGCTTTGAACATAAAGTGAGTACCTTTTTGATCCACCTCCCATAAATACGAGGTGGGGAGGGACACCACTCTTGGAGAATGTGAGTGTGGCCTTGAACTCATGGATTCCTCAGGACATCTGTATAGCAGGTGTGACTATTTTGTGAGGAGCCTGAGGTTCTGAGGTTCAAGACCCTGTCCCTGGTCACTCAGGGGAGCCAGGGTCAGAGTTGGCCTGTGCCGATGACAATAATGGAGTCGTTTATGAGACTGCAAACACACAGCTGAATCTTCTGATCTGGCCCCATGACCTCCTGAAAGTCAAATGCATGAGTGTTTACACTTGCCTCTTCCTGTGGGTGGGGGTGGGGGTCGGGGGGCCCAATCTCTGTAGTCCCTGACCTCTGACCTGGAGTGCAGGCTTTCAAAGGAGCACTTGACCATGATTTCAGGGGCTGAACATGGGGTACCAGGAGCCCCACTACCATGTTCTGTCCTGTCCACCTGTGGTTTCTGGATACTCAGGGGTCTGCAGTGGCGGGGGTTGGGGGGTGGTCCCTGGAATTGCAGAGATGCCCCAGAGGTGACAGGCATGTCCTGGAACAGCAGAGGCTGTCAGCAGTGGCCCCTAAGGACAGGAAGCACCATCCCCCGAGGCCCTGGCCTGGCTGTCACCCTGCCGCCCGCCCTCCCTTCTCCCGGGAGGAAGTCGGGGACACTGTGGGAAACAGGCCCAGGGGACTGATGGATCCCCCAGGCTCGGCCCACTGACCTTCCTCCTGAGAAAACACTTGCAGCAAGCAAATCTAGGCCTTCACCCGGCACCCAAAATAGCTGGCACCTCCGGCCGGGCCTCCATGTCCCCAGGAAGCTCCTCAGAGCTGCGGAACAATGGGGCATTGTGCACCCAGGGCCTCCTAAACAGGAAGCTGGGCCTGCAGCAGCGACCCCACAGCCTGAGGCTCGCACGGGGGTCCAGAGGCCAGGTGTGGCCTGGCGTCCCTCAGCTAGAGCCAGGGGAAGAGAAGAAGGGTAGGAAGCACCAGGTGGCCTGCTCAGCCTTGAGGCACAAGGGACTTAGGTGGAAGCTTGGAGGGCCACTGAGCAGAAAGAGGAATAAACAGACAGACAGACGGGGGATCATGCCAAACCCTGCCTGGACCCTGGCAGGGACATCCTCCCAGCAGTTGTCAAGGGTGTCCTCTGTGCCAGAGACTGTGTGCCTTGGTAGGTCAGGCCCTGCTCCTTGCTCCCGCTGCCCTGGTCCCTCGTCATTCCTTGAACACGTCCTGCACGCTTGTGTCCCAGGGCCATTGCACGTGAGTCGGGTGAGGAGGGGAACCTTGTCAGCCTGCAGAATGAGGATGCAGCCAGGGACGCCAAGACCACCTGAGACTGTCCAGATACAATAGATAAGAGATGACGGTGGCTTGGCCGGGGGAACAGCAGGACCACAGACAGAAATGGGCAGGTGGTACCGCACCCAGCACTACCTGGGACCTCCTTAGAGCCCCCAGGGGCTCAGTGCTAATTCTTGGAGCTACTGCTGTGTGACCTCTAAGGAGACCTTAACCTCTCTGAAATGCGCCCAGTTACACTGGGTAATGCCATTGGGAGGTGTGGCCTCTGATCAGAGCTCTGCAAATGTTAGCTATTATTGCTTGAACCATTTTATATGGATAAAAAAGTCAAATATTGGTAATTTCCTATGATTCCACCTAATAGTATTAACTATCTGAGACAGTAGCTGTAGTAATTTAAAGTATGATGTACTTTATATACAAAAATGCCTCCAGGGCACCCAGCAGAACATTGCAGAATCACATATAAAAGTGCTTAGCAAACTATTAGCATGACGCAATGTCATTTACAAAGATAAATGTGGAATTCTCTTTGAAATAAAGCTCAGAGCTTTTCCCTTAAAGTCATAAGGGGTGAGGGTTTGGCCACCAAAAGAGAGACCCCCAAAGGAAGACCAGACCTTTACAAGCACAGAAATTAAGCTCTCAGTTCAGTTCAGTTCAGTCGCTCAGTCATGTCCAACTCTTTGCGACCCCATGAATCGCAGCACGCCAGGCCTCCCTGTCCATCACCAACTCCCGGAGTTCACTCAGACTCACATCCATTGAGTTGGTGATGCCATCCAGCCATCTCATCCTCTGTCGTCCCCTTTTCCTCCTGCCCCCAATCCCTCCCAGCATCATAGTCTTTTCCAATGAGTCAGCCCTTCGCATGAGGTGGCCAAAGTACTGGAGTTTCAGCTTTAGCATCATTTCTTCCAAAGAAATCCCAGGGCTGATCTCCTTCAGAATGGACTGGTTGGATCTCCTTGCAGTCCAAGGGACTCTCAGGAGTCTTCTCCAACACCACACAGATGCCTCAAATTTTACCAGTCTTTTGGGATGCATTCACAGCAATCCAGCTTATAAGAGACTGATGTGTAACCCCCTCCATACCTGCTTATCCATTTGAAGGGACAACTGTGAGTGTGGCCAGATTGGGATCCTTGGGTCAAATCCCCATGGCTTATGCTAGGGGTTGTGAAGGAATCTGGGGAGTCAGATGGGCCCCCAAAAGCCTAAAAGGGACACAGGAGTCAGAGAAACACCACACAGAAGATGGAAATGCCTGGGACACAATCCATCAGCCTCAGAGGAGTCTGATGAACAATTTGACTCACTACAGAACCCACTGGAAATCATGGCCTGCGACTTAGCGCCTCTCAGACAGCATTGGCCAAATGAGGCCAAGTCCTTGTCCTCTGACCCCCACCCCCTTTTCTGTGTTCCCCAAGAGCCCCTCCCCCATCCTCCTGCATCTGAGATTCCAAATCCACTGATAGAAGAGAGGATTGTAGTTGGTATGTGGCCGCATTTTTACTTTGATACCTGGAGTCTCAGAAGGGACTAGAGTGAAGGGAGGGAGAAGTAAAATGTAGGGTTAGGTTTGGCATGGAACTTGGGCCTGATACTCACCCCGCTCCACGCCCTGCCTCCTTCCCTCCAGCCCTTCATCTACTCACGAGTATTTATTATTTTCTTAATTATTTATTTTGATATGGACCATCTTTAAGGTCTTTATTGAATTTGTTACAATGTTTCTTATGTTTTACCTTTTGGTTTTTTGGCCATGAGGCATGTGGGAGCTTAGCTCCCTGACTGAAGATCCAACTCCCTACCCTGGAGGGCAAAGTCTTAACCACTGGACTGCCAGGGAAGTCCTGCATTTATTTAAATGTGAAATGAGCATGCAAACCCTTGCTGTGGACCTGGGAGTACCAGTGCCCTGGGCTTTCCCTCCTGTTTCCTGCTGATGGGCTCTTGTGCTCTTGGTCTCGGACCAGAGTCTGGAGCATGTTGTGGCAGAGATGCAGGCAGTGACGAGGACTCCCCCTTTTCCTGCCACTGAGCAGACTCCTGCCCTGGGCCCCTGTGAGTCCAGCTTGTGTGGGGAGCCTGTTCTAACAAGCCGGGAGCTTTTGGTTGGTGGGAACATGCTGAGTGCTGTGCAGCCTGAACACTGCCCATCAGGGGCCAAGGGACACTAGAGTGGGGCCCCGGCTCGTCCGCAGGCCAGTGAGCTCCATTGCTGCCAGGGCAGGGGGTAGGCAGGAGATGAGGAGGGTGTCTCTTCTGGCACCAGCCAGCCTCCAAAAAGCCACAGAGAACATTCACCACAAACCAGCAAGCCCCATGCAACAAATTGCCTCCCTGGCTTCCTCTCTCTGACTTGGAGTCTCTCAGGTGTGTCTGAAAGGATCAGGAGAAAGAGGGCAGAGGCAACATGTGGGGCTCAGCCTGGGAGTCTCGGCCCTCCATCCTTCCACCCCGACCCCTCTCACCCTCCTTATGCCCCGGGGGCTGCTGGAGCCACATGGTGAGCAATGAAAGCAAGCATGGCCCCTGTCTTTGGGCTTCCGTAATTGCTCAGCAGGAGAGTACAGCCACAGCTTCAGCAAGTTCAACGAAGAGTGGGTGCTGGATGCCACCAACAAGGGGCCAGGCGAGGTCAGTGAGCTCAGGGGCAAGAAGGGCGTCCTGAGCAGAGTAGACAGCATGTGCAAGGGCCCTGAGGCAGGAAGGTATATACTAAGAGGAGGAAGGGGGCCACGACTTGCTTCTGAATCCTCCCAGGTCATCAACAAGAATGGACTGGAGGTGGCTGGAGGGAAACCATGTGGCCTCAGATGAGGGATGACGTCAACCGTCCCCTCCTTGGCCAGCCCCCTGCAGGAGACCAAGGTCTCCACCAGATTCGATTTGCATTCCAGGCCCCACAGCCACCCTGTGAGGTGGATTCTAAGAGCCCCATTCATCACAGGAGTAAAGGGAGAACGAGAGGACCCACACCACGCTGAGGGTCTCCATTGCTCTGTGCAGAAGCCAGGACTCCAGCTTCTCTACTCTACTGTCGGCGCACCCCTCCCTCCCCGTCCATGGGTCCATGGAGTGGGCAAGGGCTTCCCAGACCCTGAGGGGCTGTTTCCACATTAGGTTTGGGATACCCACATCTCCTCAGTCCTTTACAAGCCCACCAGTGGAGGCCAGCTGACCCACTCTCCTAGCAAGCCCCACACCGGGTCTGTCTTACACTCCCCAGTGCTGACACAGGCGCCTCCCTTCTCCTTCAAGAAGAGGCCTGCTGCTCTCCCCAATAAGCCGGTATTGTTGTGCCCCACCAGCCACCAGTCAAATCCCTGTGGCTCCGGGGCCCATCTCAGACCCTTCCTGGTGTTTTCCTGGACTGATTTTGTACTGTGGAGGTCCCTGTTGTTGCTCCATGGAGCTGAGGCTTTACTGTCTCCCTTACACTTGACCTCTCGGGAGCAGCACTGTTCCTGTATCCGACAGCCACTAAGTCCCGAGCATTTCATGCCTTGGTGAAGTGTGTGGCCTCAGGGCCGTTCCCATGGCAACCATCACGGCACTCACTCACCGGGCCATGGCCTACTTCAGGCGGGACTGACACAGAGCTGACCTCCAGGGATGCTGTGTATAGCTAGCTGTTCGGGCCGTCACTGCACAACCCCACACCCTGTGCCTGTAGCGAACCTGGTGGGGACAGAGTCTCTGAGCACCTGTGACCATGCCAGGCAAGGAGGCAGCACTCAATACGTATTAGCAAGGATTGTTATTATTACTATCTTCCATTAGAAATGGCAACCCAGTCCAGCATTCTTGCCTGGAAAATTCCATGGACAGAGGAGCCTGGCAGGCTACAGTCCATGGGGTCGCATAGAGTCAGACTTGACTGAGTGACTTAGCCCTCACACATGCATTAATTATTAATCATTGTTACATTTGAGTGCTGTGCTCAGCACTTGTCACGTGTGATCTCAATTCGTCCTCCTGACAACTTGTGGAGTGCTTATCTCTCTATAAGACACTGGAGGCCAGAGAGGTTAAGTGACTTGCTCAAAGTCACACAGTGAGTAGAGGGGCTGGGGTTTGAACTCAGGACCACGGGACTCCACACTTCAGGGCTCTAAGCTAGGACATGGAGCTGCCCCTCGAAGCTGCCCACTCCAAGGGTCTCAACCCAGCCCAGGGGTGCAGTGAGGGTTTGGGGGCTTGCTGCCTTAACAGAGGAGGTAAGGGGAAGGCCATTCATTCTCAGCCCCTAATCCTGCCCCACAGGAGACACTGCATGTTTTTCCAAGTGTGGATGAAGGACCCTGTGCACTGAGGTGTCCAGTAAAGAAGACCAAAATGCATGTTCCTGGGCCTCACACCACTGACCCTGAATCTCTGAGCAACTGACACTCTGCCCAAGTAGGGATTCAGCAAATTAAATGCAGGACACCCAGTTACATTTGAATTTCAGATAAACAACTAATAGCTGTTTAGCATGAGTATGTCCCAAATGTGTCATGGGACATACACTACGAGATTACTTGCTGGTCATCTGAAATTCAGATTTAACTGGGTGTCCTGCATTTATCCTAGGAACCCTTTCCCTGGGTGATACAGGTACCTAAGGAATAAAACCTCTCCCAGTGGGCAGGTCTGTATGGAGTCCACAGGGGTGTGCCGACTGTGCTTCAAGATCATGGCTCCAGCATGAGTAACACAGGAGAGGTCCCGGTCTTAGGTGCACCGCCCAGGGTCACCACCAGCATGCACGACTTGGGAGAGCGAGGCTCAGAGAGGGAATGCTGGTGGAGACATCTCTGAGAGGGGCTGGTGAAAGAGGCCCAGTGGATGGCCGGACCCCCAGTGGAGCTCAGGCAGGCCTTCCTGGCAGTCAGGGCCATCTGGGCTCAGACTTGAACACCTGGCACCTCCCGCACAGGAAATGGCCCACTCTTGCACCCCTGAGACAGATTCCCACCCCCAGTGACCAGATGGCCAGGCAGAGAAGGAGGGTGGTAGAGAGGCCAGGTAGGGGAGCAAGAGATCAGCCCAGATGCCTTTGCATGGCTCAGAGCAGCCGCCGGCTCTGTTTTCCTTCCAGCTGCGGAGATTGAGCCTGGTTCAGGGAAGGAGAAAATATACACGCACACAACACCCACCAGCCCCTCTGGCTGTTTCATCTCCTAGAAACCCAAGGTTTAGCAAGAGTCTAATTAAGCATCTCCTCCGCTGTCTTAAGTTACATGGAATGTAACTGCTTATGAAACCTGGCTTATCTTTGATCAGGTGCCAAGGGGTCAGTGGCTGTGCTGGGACCGATCTGTGTCTGAGGTTGGGAGCAGGTGAGGGGGTGCCAAGGAGCTTCTCTTGAGCAATGTTTTAACTTGTGAGACTTCCTCTTTTCCCTTTTGGTCCAGCATGCACCTCACTCCATCCCAAACACCCTTGAAGATGCTTTGGGAGTTTAGGGGTTGACTCTCTTCCCCAGGTACTAAAAGCTGAATGGCACTGGGTTTGAACCCTCTGACTATGACTTTGGGTGAGTCACATAAGCTTTCTGAACCTTTCTCAAATCTATGAAATGGAGCTGACAACTGTTCATTCTAGGGTCATTGTAGGAGCATGGAACACAGGACCTGTGGCATTGTTGGTGCCCTGTGGGTCGTGGATGCTATGCTGGTAAGTCCACATTTCCTTGTAGTGTCGGCTTACTGTCCATCTCTCAGGAGGAGCTCCATGGGGATTGGACCTTGATTTTGTGCCCTGCTGGCTCACTAGCACTAATCTGGAACAGCTTCAGGCTCATGGACTAGTGTTAGGTGGGTTTTCAGCGGATAACGGATTGAGGGAATGGATGCCCTGGGGCCTGGGAGAAGCTGGAGTTCAAGCAGCTGAAGGAGAGTAGGGTTAAGGCAGGGTACAGCTCCGACAGGTGCACAGAGCACTTGCAAACATGTTTTCAAAAGTGGAAAATATTGTCCCCATTTTCAGATAGGGAAACCAAGGCTCAGAAGGGAGAATCAAATTCCAAAGGCTGCTAAGAAAATGAAAATACAAACATCGTCACCCATCACCAGGTGACCGATTTTCACCTCTTGCTATTCACGCTTACCCTCGTATGATCTCTCCCTGTATAGACCAGAACTGACAAAGACCTAGGTAAAAAAAAATAGACCTAATATCCCTAAAATATAAAGCATGTTTTGACATATAAGAAAAAAAAAAGCAATAAAAATGAGTAAAGCATGCTGCTGCTGCTGCTATGTCGCTTCAGTCGTGTCCGACTCTGTGCGACCCCATGGATGGCAGTCCACCAGGCTCCCCCATCCCTGGGATTCTCCAGGCAAGAACACTGGAGTGGGTTGCCTTTTCCTTCTCCAATGTATGAAAGTGAAAAGTGAAAGTGAAGTAGCTCAATCGTGTCCGACTCTTCGTGACCCAAATGGACTGCAGCCCACCAGGCTCCTCCGTCCATGGGATTTTCCAGGCAAGAGTACTGGAGTGGGGTGCCATCGCCTATTAATGGATAATTCACCATGAAGGAAACATAAGTTGTGTCTTAAAAGATATGTAATCTCACTCATAGGCTTCTCAGGTGGCTCAGTGATAAAGAATCTGCCTTCCAATGCAGGAGACTCAAGTTCAATCCCTGGGTGGGAAGACCCCCTGGAGAAGGAAATGGCAACCACTTCAGTATTCTTGCCTGGAGAATCCCATGGACAGAGGAGCCTGGCGGGCTACAGTCCACAGGGGTTGCAAAAGAGTCAGACACAACATAGCAACTAAGTAAAAACGATCTCACTTATAAGGAATACAGATTAAAACCATATTGAATTGCTCACTTTTACCCATCAGATGTACAAAAAGCCAAAAGTTTAATGATATTCTGTTGGTTAAACTTTGGAAAAACATGCACTCTCATACACTGCTGGTGGGTTTATCATTTGGCACAACCCTTAATAGAATATAACAGGATAATATTTACAAGAATAACAAATTCATAATGTACTTTTGGAATCAGCAATTCCAATTCTAAAATTTTATTTTACAGAAATACTTGCATACATATAAATGGGTATTTGTATACCATTACTCACTGAAGTAGGCAATGGCACGCCACTCCAGTACTCTTGCCTGGAAAATCCCATGGACAGAGGAGCCTGGTAGGCTGCAGTCCATGGGGTCGCTAAGAGTCGGACATGACTGAGTGACTTCCCTTTCACTTTTCACTTTCATGCACTGGAGAAGGAAATGGCAACCCACTCCAGTGTTCTTGCCTGGAGAATCCCAGGGACGGGGGAGCTTGGTGGGCTGCTGTCTATGGGGTCGCACAGAGTCGGACACGACTGAAGCGACTTAGCAGCAGCAGCACTCACTGAAGTATTTTTTCTAAAAGCAGAAAATTAGAAACAATCCAGTTAAATATGATGCAGCTTCAACAAGAGAGAGAAGGTAGGAAGTTACCCCTGCCTGTGGTTTTTCAGTATCTTTTTACCTGTCTCCCTTTGAATGTTTCAAAAGCTTCTCGTTGGCATTTGGGGGACTCTGGAGACTCATATCCAAGTATTAATAGCCAGAAGCATAGGTTTTAAATTTTGATTTAAGATAAATCCTCTTGGGGGTGGGGGGAAACTGCTTTTGCTTATCACAGTCTGTTACATATGTAAATGTGTAAAATAATTACAGTTATATGAAAAAGTCCCTCACGACTCTCTGCTTTGAAGTGTTGTTTTTGTGGTTTAGTCGATAAGTCACCTTCAACTCTTTTGCTACCCCATGGACTACAGCTCACCAGGCTCCTCTGTTCACAGGATTTCCCAGGCAAGAATGGGTTGCCATTTCCTTCCTCAGGGGAGTTCCCAACCCAAGGATGGAACCACATCTCCTGCTTGATAGGTGGATTCTTTACTGCTGAGTCACCTGGGAAGCTGATTTAAAGTTAAGAAAGAAAGAAAGATCCCCATCACTTGACAGGAGTGCCAAAATTATCCGATGGAAAAAGAACAGTATTTTTGACAAACGGTGCTGGGACTACCAGATATCCACCTGCCAAAAAATGACATTGGATCCCTACCTCACATCATATACAAAAAGTAATTTTAAATGGATCAAAGGTCTAAATATAAGAGCTGAAACTACAGAACTCTTAGAAGAACATATAGGAGCAAGTCTCCATGACCTTAATTTGGCAAAAAGATTCTTAGATATGACGGTATGTGCAATAATTGGAAAAAATAGATAAATTGGACTTTTACAAAACTAAAAATTTTTATGCCTCAAAGGCACCATCAAGAAAGTGGAAAAGACAACACAGAGAATGGGAGAAAATACTTGCAAATTGAATAAGGGATTTGTATCCAGAATATATAAAGAACACTGACAACTTAAACACAAAGAGAAGTAACCCAATTTTTAAAATGGGCAAAGGTTATTTCTCCAAGGAAGGTATACAAATGGGCAATAATCTCATGAAAAGATACTTAGCATTATTAGTCATCAGTTCAGTTCAGTTCAGTTCAGTCGCTCAGTCGTGTCTGACTCTTTGCGACCCCATGAATCGCAGCATGCAAGGCCTCCCTGTCCATCACCAACTCCCGGAGTTCACTGAGACTAATGTCCATCGAGTCAGTGATGCCATCCAGCCATCTCATCCTCTGTCGTCCCCTTCTCCTCCTGCCCCCAATCCCTCCCAGCATCAGAGTCTTTTCCAATGAGTCAGCCCTTCGCATGAGGTGGCCAAAGTACTGGAGTTTCAGCTTCAGCATCATTCCCTCCAAAGAAATCCCAGGGCTAATCTCCTTCAAAATGGAAAAAGGTAAATCAAAAGTGCAATGAGATACCACGCTACAGTCAGTAGGGTGGCTCGAAACAAAAAGTCTAATAAGTGTTGGCAAGGATGCGGATAAATCAGAACCATCATACACGCCTGGTGGGAATTTAAAAAGGATCAGATGTTTTGGAAAACAGTATAGCAGTTTCTCAGATGATTAAACAGAGGGTTACCATGTGACCCAGCAGTTCCAGTCCTAGATATATCCTCAAGAGAAATGAAAACATATGTCTACACAGAAACTTGTACACAGATGTCTATAGTAGTACTATCCACCATAGCTGAAAACAACCCAAATTTTTATCAACTGAATAATGGGTAAACAAAATGTGGTTCATCCAAATAATGGAAAATTCATTATCCTCCTGTGAATAGGAATAAAGTCCTGACACATGATATGATTTGGATAACCCTCGAAAACATTACAGAAGACAAATAATATGATTCCACATACGTGGAGGCCCAGAACAGAGAAATCTATAAAGACAGAAAGCAGGTTTGTGGTTGTTTAGGCCTGGGTGTGGAGGTTGCGATAGGGGTATGGTAGCTAATGGTGACGGGTTTCTTTTTGAGGTGACAAAAATGTTTTGACATTGACTGATTGGGCATTAACTGTAAAATACTAAAAAGTACTGAAATATATACTTAAAATGGGTGAATAGTTTGGCACATGTATCTCAATAAAGTAAAAGGAAGGGAGAACAAGATGGTGGAGGAGTAGATGGGCATGGAGTACATCTCTCTCCACAGATACATCAGGAATACACCTTCAGACACAGAAGTGCATGCAGAATACCAGCTGAGAGTGGACACGAGTACCTGACCAGTGGACGATAATATATGCTGCTAAGTCACTTCAGTCGTGTCCGACTCTGTGCGACCCCAGAGACGGCAGCCCACCAGGCTCCCCCATCCCTGGGATTCTCTAGGCAAGAACACTGGAGTGGGTTGCCATTTCCTTTCCCAACGCATGAAAGTGAAAAGTGAAAGGGAAGTTGCTCAGTTTCGTCCGACCCTCAGCGACCCCATGAACTGCAGCCCACCAGGTTCCTCTGTCCATGGGATTTTCCAAGCAAGAGTACTGGAGTGGGGTGCCATTGCCTTCTCCAGGACAATAATATATATAACCATGCAAAACTCAGTAGGATAAAGAAACTAGGGGGAAAACAGGAGTGTTAGTAGGAATGGACCTGCCCTTGGCGGGTGAGGAAACTGAAGCAGGAGTCTGATCTCCATATCGGGGCAATTGTCTAAGTCAGAGGAGAAACATTTAAGGCTGAGAGTGAAACATCTGATCTGCGGCAACCTAAATGGAATGAGAATCAGACAGTCCTTGCCGCAGCCATACATACCCCAGATAGGTACACAGGTACCCTGGAAGGTGCAAAGGCTGGGAGCTGGAGTTTAGGGATAGTGGAGCAAGCCCAGGGCAAGGCCTGCTGTTGATTGTGGAGAGACGGATCGAGGTGATGGGAGAGAGGAGATTGTGGTGGGCAATGCCTGTGGAGGAAAGCCAGGAAGCCATGGAAGCAAGGCAATACTGCTGAGTCATGCGTAGTGGGTGGAGTCATCACGATAGCCTCTCTCTCCCAACACACCAGCATCGGCAGCTGAACAATAGAGAGGCTGGCTCATCAAACTCCTGACGCACTGAACTATAGAGTAGGACCTCACCCAGGGTGCCCCTTTAAGTGCCTGACCTGCTGATCTACAGAGTAGGACCCCACCCAGGGAGTTCCCTCTATGTGCCTGACTTGCCAAAAAACAGAGGACCCCAGGCAAGGGAGCCCTCTAAGTGCCTGAATGCAGGGAGCTGCAGAGAAAGACTGGCCAAAGAGGCCTTCTGATCGCCAGCTACAAGAGGCTCAAAAAAAGACTCTGCTAGGGCCATAACTCCTGCAGTGGAGGCAGTCCGTGTCCATGCACACGGTGTTGTCAGGGTCCCCGCAGGCCAAGAAGCTGTGTCACCTTCACACTCAACTCTCACTGGGGCAGAGCTGCCACAGGCAAAAAAAGTCTTGTGTCCACATGCGCAGAGTCGCTTTGGTTGTGTCTGACTCTTTGCGACACTGTGGTCTGTGGCCTGCCACCTCTGTCAGGGAGGGGGTTCTCCAGGCAAGAATACTGGAGCATATTGGCCAATACTGGTTGCCATACCCTTCCAGTAGCAGTATCAGTTCAGTTGCTCGGTCGTGTCCGACTCTTTGCGACCCCATGAATTGCAGCACGCCAGGCCTCCCTGTCCATCACCAACTCCCGGAGTTCACTCAGACTCACGTCCATCGAGTCAGTGATGCCATCCAGCCATCTCATCCTCTGTCGTCCCCTTCTCTTCCTGCCCCCAATCCCTCCCAGCATCAGAGTCTTTTCCAATGAGTCAACTCTTCACATGAGGTGGCCAAAGTATTGGAGTTTCAGCTTTAGCATCATTCCTTCCAAAGAAATCCCAGGGCTGATCTCCTTCAGAATGGACTGATTGGATCTCCTTGCAGTCCAAGAGACTCTCAAGAGTCTTCTTCAACACCACAGTTCACAAACATCAATTCTTCAGCACTCAGCTTTCTTCACAGTCCAACTCTTACATCCATACATGACCACAGGAAAAACCATAGCCTTGACTAGACGAACCTTTGTCTGCACAGTAATGTCTCTGCTTTTGAATATGCTATCTAGGTTGGTCATAACTTTCCTTCCAAGGAGTAAGCGTCTTTTAATTTCATGGCTGCAATCACTACCTGCAGTGATTTTGGAGCCCAGAAAAATAAAGTCTGACACTGTTTCCATTGTTTCCCCATCTATTTCCCATGAAGTGATGGGACCAGATGCCATGACCTTCGTTTTCTGAATGTTGAGCTTTAAGCCAACTTTTTCACTCTCCACTTTCACTTTCATCAAGAAGCTTTTTAGTTCCTCTTCACTTTCTGCCATAAGGGTGGTGTCATCTGCATATCTGAGGTTATTGATATTTCTCCCAGCAATCTTGATTCCAGCTTGTGTTTCTTCCAGCCCAGCGTTTCTCATGATGTACTCTGCATAGAAGTTAAATAAGCAGGGTGACAATATACAGCCTTGATGTACTCCTTTTCCTATTTGGAACCAGTCTGTTGTTCCATGTCCAGTTCTAACTGTTGCTTCCTGACCTACACATAGGTTTCTCAAGAGGCAGGCCAGGTGGTCTGGTATTCCCATCTCTTTCAGAATTTTCCACAGTTTATTGTGATCCACACAGTCAAAGGCTTTGGCATAGTAAATAAAGCAGAAATAGAAGTTTTTCTGGAACTCTCTTGCTTTTTCCAGGATCCAGCGGATGTTGGCAATTTGATCTCTGGTTCCTCTGCCTTTTCTAAAACCAGCTTGAATATCTGAAAGTTCACCGTTCATGTATTGCTGAAGCCTGGCTTGGAGAATTTTGAGCACTAGTTTACTAGCGTGTGAGATGAGTGCAATTGTGTGGTAGTTTGAGCATTCTTTGGCATTGCCTTTCTTTGGGATTGGAATGAAAACTGACCTTTTCCAGTCCTGTGACCACAGCTGAGTTTTCCAAATTTGCTGGCATATTGAGTGCAACACTTTCACAGAATCATCTTTCAGGATTTGAAATAGCTCAACTGGAATTCCATCACAGCACTGTATTTCCTGCTGCCCTAGCTACCAACTCCCCTGAGTACCTGGTGCAGCCAGAACCCCTGCGACCCAAGCAGCTGCATCACCTCCACACCTGGCCCTCACAGGGGCAAACCTAAGTCCTCCAGGGCAGCCTCAGGAGCAAACCCCAATGGACAACCCACATGCAGAGGTGGAAATAAGAATAATAAGAATAAATAAGAATAAATTGAAATCCAGGGACAGTGTCGGTAAGGAAGAACACCCAAAACCTTCCACCATCTGTACAGGCTACAGATTAAATCCACACGATCAACTAGGCAGACTCTGTGTATGGAATATACAAAAGGTTATTGAGAGCTCCCACAAAAGAAAACACACTAGTTCTGATAACTGTGGACATTGGAGGCAAGAACACACAAGAATTCAAGATTAGAATCTGATTAGAACCAGATTAGAATCTGAACTGCCCCCACAGCAGGTCCAGAGATCAGCACAGTGTTGGAGGGCACCCTAGGGAGGTGAGGTGGAGTGTGACTCCCAGCAAGGGAAAGGACTCTGACATAAGTGACTCAAGAAAAACATTTATTATTCTTATGCTTTGACTTGTTCTGTAGACTCTTTTGGATTTTTGTTTTCTTTTTTTTACCTCCCCCCGACCCCTGTTGTAGTTGTCGATTTTATTGGCTCTATGAAATCTAATTAAGCTTTTGAGCTTTTTTTTTTCCCTCAGTCACATTTTTTATTGTTGTTATAAACCTCTGCTTCTATGTTGGGTGTTTGCAGTTGTGTGGAGTTTTATTTTATTTATTTCTTTTCTCTTTTTTTAATTTTAATTTTTTAAACCTATTATTATTTTTTCTACATTTATTCCTTTGTTTGCTTTTCTTACTGCCTTTTGCCCTTGCAGTTAATCTTTAATGGTTATAAATCTTCTTTATCTACCTCTGTTTAACTTGGCACATCTATTCTTTCTTTCTTTTCTCTCTTCCCTTTGCTCTTAACATAATTGTTAGTTTTATTTTCATTGCTTTCTCCCCCAATTGGCACCTTGCTTTAGTTTTGTTTTCCAGTTTGTGCTTTAGTTAGTTTTGTTCTGGTAGATATAATTTTTGGTTTCCTTTTTCCACTGGGTCAATCTATTGTACTTTATTCTTGTTGTACTGTTTTGATTTTGCTTATGGGTGTATATGTATACGTGTACATTCAGTCACGCTTTTCACTGTTGTTATAAACATCTGCCTCTACGTTGGGCTTTTGCAGTTTTGTGGAGTTTTCCTTTTTTTCTTTCTTCTTCCATTTTTCTTCTTCTTTTCTCTTTTTTATAATTTTATTTTTTTAAAACCTATTATATTTTTTCTACTTGTATTCCTTTGCTTGCTTTTCCTATCATTCTTTTCCCCTTATAGTTAATCTTTAATGTATATAAATTTTCATCATCTACCTCTATTTAACTTTGCATATCTATTCTTTCTTTCTTTTCTTTCTTTCCTTTCCTCTTTACATATTTGTTAGTTTTTCCCTACTTGGCATCTTACTTTAGTTTTGTTTTCCAGTTTGTGCTTTAGTTTTGTTCTTAACTGGTAAATATAAGTTTTGACTTCCTTGGATTGCCAGGTCAGTCTACAGTACTTTATTTTTGTTGGGCTGCTTTGACTTTGCTCATGGGTGTATATGTATATGTGTATAGTCCGTTATTTTAATTATTATTTGTCTGATTTCGTAACTGGCATTTGCCTGGGGTTCATCTTTGGTTTCTTGTTTTTGGATATTTATTTTAATCTCACTTAATGCCATAACAAACCACTTGTAGAATCTTTGTTCCTGACCAGAGATCAAGCCCTGAGCCTTTGAAGTGGGAGCACTGACTCCAAGACCCTAGACTACCAGCGGACTAACCCTAGGGAGTACCAGATAGAACTTACAGAAAGGAAACCACTTGAATACAAGACCCGGCACCACTCAACCACCAGTAGCACCCTGTGCAGGACTCCTCATGTAAACAACAAAGAAAACAAAAAAAATACAAACCCAATCATCAGCAGAAAGGATACCACCTCCCTCAGCCTTGTCCATCAGAGGAAAAACGAACAAACAAACAAAAACTCAGCACAAATCTCACCATATGAAGCTTACACAAACCACTGGACCAAACTTAGAGGGGAGAAACGAAAACGAAAAGGAAGAAAGAATTCAACCTTGAAGCCTGGGAAAAGGAGACTTCAAACACAGTAAGTTAAAAAATAGTAATAATTAGAAGTCAGAGAAATACTATGCAAATAAAGGAACAAACTAGAAACACAGAAGTCCAAATAAATGAAGAGGAAATAGGCAAACTACCTGAAAAAAATTCAGAATAATGATAGTAAAGATGAAAAAAAAAAAAAAAAACTTGAAAAAAAATGGAGAAAATGCAAGAATCAATTAACAAAGACCTAGAAAAATTAAAGAATAAACATACAGAGATAAACAACACAATTACTGAAATTAAAAATACTCTAGAAGGTATCAATAGCAGAATATCTGAAGCAGAAGAATGAATCAGTGAGCTGGAAGATAAAATGGTGGAAATAACTTCTGAAGAGTAGAATAAAGTAAAAAGAATGAGGATAGAGTCTCAGAGACCTCTGGGACAATATCAAATGCACCAACATTTGAATTATAGGGGTCCCAAAATAAGAGAAAAAGAAAGGATATGAGAAAAAATTTAAAGAGATTATAGTTGAAAATTTCCCCAACATGGAAAAGGAAATAGTCAGTCAAGTCCAAGAGGTACAAAGAGTCCCATACAGGATAAACCCAAGGAGAAACACACCAACACACATACTAATCAAACTACCAAGACTAAACGCAAGGAAAGAATATTAAAACAGAAAGGGAGAAGCAACAATTAACATACAAGTGAAACCCCATACACTTAGCAGCTGTTCTTTCAGCAGAAACTCTGCAGGCCAGAAGGGAATGGCAGGATATATTTAAAGTACTGAAAGGGAAAAATCTACAGCCAAGATCACTGTACCCAGCAAGGATCTCATTCAAAATTGATGGAGAAATAAAAAGCTTTTCAGACAAGCAAAAGTTAAGAGAATTCAGTACCACCAAACCAGCTTTACAACAAATGTTCAGTTCAGTTCAGTTCAGTTCAGTCGCTCAGTCGTGTCCGACTCTTTGCAACCCCATGAATCACAGCACACCAGGCCTCCCTGTCCATCACCAACTCCCGGAGTTCACTCAAACTCACATCCATCGAGTCAGTGATGCCATCCAGCCATCTCATCCTCTGTCGTCCCCTTCTCCTCCTGCCCCCAATCCCTCCCAGCATCAGAGTCTTTTCCAATGAGTCAACTCTTCACATGAGGTGGCCAAAGTACTGGAGTTTCAGCTTTAGCATCATTTCTTCCAAAGAACACCCAGGACTGATCTCCTTTAGGATGGACTGATTGGATCTCCTTGCAGTCCAAGGGACTCTCAAGAGTCTTCTCCAACACCGCAGTTCAAAAGCATCAGTTCTTCGGCACTCAGCCTTCTTCACAGTCCAACTCTTACATCCATACATGACCACAGGAAAAACCATAGCCTTGACTAGATGGACCTTTGTTGGCAAAGTAATGTCTCTGCTTTTCAATATGCTATCTAGGTTGGTCATTACTTTCGGGGACTTATATAATCAAGAAATACAAGAGAAGGAAAAAGATCTACAAAATCAACCCCAAACAATTCAGAAAATAGCAACAGGAACATATAGATCAATAATTACTTTAAATGTAAATGGATTAAATGCTCCAACCAAAAGACACAGACTGGATGAATGGATACAAAAACAAGACCCATATATATGCTGTCTACAAGAAACCCACTTCAGACCTAAAGACACATATAGACTGAAAGTGAGAGGATGGAAAAATATATTCCGTGCAAATGGGAAGCAAAGGAAAGCTGGAGTAGCAATTCTCATATCAGACAAAATAGACCTTAAAGAATATTTCAAGAGATAAGGAAGGACACTAAATAATGATCAAGGGATCAATACAACAGGAAGACATAACAATTATAAATATCTATGCATCCAACATAGGAGCACCTCAATACATAAGACAAACACTAACAGACATTAAAGGAGAAATTGACAGTAACACACTAATAGTAGGAGATTTTAACACCCCACTCATACCAATGGACAGATCATCAAAACAGAAAATAAGTAAGTAAACATGTCTTAAATGATACATTAGATGAGATGGATCTCACTGATATCCTCAGGACATTCCATCCAAATGCAGAAGAATACACCTTCTTCTCGTGCACATGGAACATTCTCTAGGATAGACCACATCTTGGGTCACAAATCAAACCTCAGTAAATTTAAGAAAATTGAAATCATATCAAGCATCTTCTCTGGCGACAATGCTATGAAACTAGATATCAATCACAAGAAAAAAACTGTCAGATACACAAACACATGGAGATTAAACAACACTTTCCTAAATAACTAACAGGTTACTGAAGCAATCAAAAGGGAAATCAAAAAATTTCTAGAAACAAATGACAATGAAAACACAACAACTCAAAACCCATAGGTTGCAGCAAAAGCAGTTCTAAGAGGGAAGTTTATAGCAATACAATCCTACCTCAAGAAACAAGAAAAACATTGAATAGATAACCTAACTTTACACCTAAGACAACTGGATAAAGAAGACCAAAAAACCCCAAAATTAGTAGAAGGAAAGAAATCATAAAGATCTGAGCAGAAACAAATGAAAGAAACTACAGTAAAGATAAATAAAGCTAAAAGCTGGTTCTTTGAGAAGATAAACAAAATTGACAAACTTTTAGCCAGGCTCATCAAGAAAAAAAGAGAGAAGAATCAAGTCAGCAAAATTAGAAATGAAAAAGGAGAGGTTACAACAGACAATGCAGAAATACAAAGGATTATAAGAGACTATTATGAACAACTACATGGCAATAAAATGGATAACCTGGAAGAAATGGAGTCTTAGAAAAGTTCAGTCTTCCAAGACTGAACCAGGAAAAAATAGAAATTATGAGCAGCCCAATTACAAGCACTGAAATTGAAGCTGTGATCAAAAATCTCCCCCAAAACAAAAACCCAGGACCAGATGGCTTCACAGGAGAATTCTATCAAACATTTACAGAAGAGCTAATGCCTATCCTTCTAAAATTCTTCCAAAAAATTGCAGAGGAAGGAACACTTCCAAACTCATTCTGTGAGGCCACCATCATTCTAATACCAAAATCAGACAAAGACAACACAAAAAAAGAAAACCACAGGCCAATATCACTGATGAACATAGATGCAAAAATCCTCAACAAAATGTTAGTGAACAGAATTCAGCAACACATCAAAAAGCTCATACACCATGATCAAGTTGGGTTTATTCCAGGAATGCAAGGATTCTCCAATATATGCAAATCAATCAATGTGATATACCATATTAACAAATTGAAAGATAAAAACGATATGATAATCTCAATAGATGTAGAAAAAGTCTTTGACAAAATTCATCTCCCATTTAAGGTTAAAATTCTTCAAAAAATGGGCACAGAAGGAACCTACTTCAACATAGTAAAGGCCACATATGATAAGCCCACAGCAAACATTATTCTCAATGGTGAAAAACTGAAAGCATTCCCACTAAGATCAGGAACAAGACAAGGGTGTCCATTTTCACCACTATCATTCAACATAGTTCTGGAAGTTCTATCTACAGAAAAGAGAAAAGAAAAAGAAATAAAAGGAATCCAGGTCAGAAAAGAAGATGTAACACTCACTGTTTGCAGATGACATGATACTGTACATAAGCTAAGCTAAGCTAAGCTAAATCGCTTCAGTTCTGTCCGACTCTGTGCGACCCCATAGATGGCAGCCCACCAGGCTTCCCCGTCCCTGGGATTCTCCAAGCAAGAACACTGGAGTGGGTTGTCATTGCCTTCTCCAATACATGAAAGTGAAAAGTGAAAGTGAAGTCGCTCAGTCGTGTCCGACTCTTAGCGACCCCATGGACTACAGCCTACCAGGCTCCCCCATCCATGGGATTTTTCAGGCAAGAGTACTGGAGTGGGGTGCCATTGCCTTCTCCGGATACTGTACATAGAAAACCCTAATAATAGTATAAGAAAATTACCAGAACTAATCAGTGAATTTAGCAAAGTTGCAGGATACAAAATCAATACACAGAAATCACTTGCATTTATTTATACTAACAGTGAAAAATCAGAAAGAGAAATTAAGGAATCAATCCCAGTCACCAATGCAACAAAAAGAATTAAATATCTAGGAATAAACTTACCTAAGGAGACAAAAGAACTGTACACAGAAAACTACAAGACACTAATGAAAGAAATCAAAGATGACCTAAATAGATGGAGAGATACTCTGTGTTCTTGGGTAGGAAGAATAAATATTGTGAAAATGACTATACTACCAAATGCAATCTACAGATTCCATGTGAGCCCTATCAAATTACCAATGGCATTTTGCACAGAACTAAAACAAAAAATTTCACAATTCATACGGAAACACAAATAGCCAAAGCAGTCTTGAGAAAGAAGAATGGAGCTGGAGGAATCAAACTTTCTGACTTCAGATTATACTACAAAGCTACAGTCATCAAGACAGTATGGTACTGGCACAAAAACAGAAACACAGACCAACGGAACAAGATAGAAAGCCCAGAAATAATCCCATGCACCTATGGGTACCTTATTTTTGACAAAGGAGGCTAGAATATGCAATGGGGCAAAGACAACCTCTTCAATAAATGGTGCTAGGAAAACTGGACAGCTACATGTAAAAGAATGACATCGGAACACTTCCTAACACCATACACAAAGATAAACTCAAAATGGATTAAAGACCTAAATGTAAGACCAGAAACTATAAAACTCTTAGAGGAAAAACATAGGCAGAACACTTGATGATATAAATCAAAGCAAGATCCTCTATGACCCACCTCCTAGAGTAATGGAAATAAAAACAAAAGTAAACAATTGGGACCTGATTAAACGTAAAAGCTCTTGCATAGCAAATGAAACTATAAGCAAGGTGAAAAGACAACCCTCAGAATGGGAGAAAATAATAGCAAATGAAACAACTGACAAACAATTTCCAAAATATACAAGCAGATCATACAACTCAATGCCAGAAAAACAAACAACCCAATCAAAAAGTGGGGAAAAGACCTAAACAGACATTTCTCCAAAGAAGACATACAGACGGCTAGCAAACACATGAGAAGATAAGATCACTCATTATCAGAGAAATGCAAATCAAAACCACAATGAGGTATCAAGTCACACTGTCAGAATGGCTGCCATCAAAAAGTCTACAAACAATAAATGCTGGAGAAGGTGTGGAGAAAAGGCAACCCTTCAACACTGTTGGTGGGAGTGCCAACTAGTACAGCCGCTACAGAAGATGGTATGGAGATTCCTTAAAAAACTAGGAATAAAACCACCGTATGACCCAGCAATCCCACTCCTAGGCATGTACCTGAGAAAACCAAAACTGAAACAGACACATGTATCCCATTGCTCACTGAATCACTATTTACAATAGCTAGAACATGGAAGCAACCTAGATGTCCATCAACAAATGAATGGATAAAGAAGTTGTGGTACATGTACACAATGGAATATTACTCAGCCACAAAAAGGAATGCATATGAGTCAGTGCTGATGAGGTGGATGAACCTAGAACCTATTATATAAGCGAAGTGAGTCGTAAAGAGAAAGAGAAATATCATATTCTAACACATATATACAGAATCTAGAAGAATGGTACTGAAGAACTTATTTATAGGGCAGCAATGGAGAAACAGACATAGAGAATAGACTTATGGACATGGGGAGAGGGGAGCAGAGGGGGAGATGTATGGAAAGAGTAACAGGGAAACTTACATTCCCATATGTAAAATAGATAGCCAACAGAAATTTGCTGTATGGTTCAGGAAACTCAAACAGGGGTTCTGTATCAACCTAGAGGGGTGGGGCGGGGAGGGAAATGGGAGGGGGGTTCAAGAGGGAGGGGACATATGTATACCTATGGCTGATTCATGTTGAGGTTTTACAGAAAATTCTGTAAAGCAATTATCCTTCAATTAAAAAATAAATTTAAAAAAAGTAAAGGAAGGATGGGAGGAAGGGAGGAAGGAAAGAAAGGAGGAAGGGAGAGAAGATGGGAGGAAGAAAGGGTAGCCCCAGCCTGTGCTGGGTGGAAGATGGGAAACCCCAGCCAAGCCCTGGGTAAGGCTCCTGCACTGAATGGAGACCACCCACCCCACACCAGGTAGAATCCATCTTAATGGTGATATTTTCAAGATATTCCCATCCCATATCTTCCTCCCTCTGTGGATCATGTGCCCCAGAAACCAGAAATTCCATTTTGGGGTGAGTCTGAGACCAACCTCAGCCTCTGAGATGTGGCCTCCAAGGTCATGGCTTGAAAGAATCCAGGAAGACACCAACCATCCACACTCAGCAATGCCCATCTGCTGGGCGATGTTTCCACCTTGGTTCTGCCAGGCCTTCCCCAGAGAGGGAATTTAACTACAAGTCATCCCCAGGGAGGTTATGGGTCTTTTCCAACGAGTCAGCTCTTCACATCAGGTGGCCAAGGTATTAGAGCTTCAGCTTCAGCATCAGTCCTTCCAATGCACATTCAGGGTTGATTTCCTTTAGGATTGACTGGTTTGATCTTCCTACTGGCCAAGGGACTCTCAGGAGTCTCCTCCAGCACCACAGTTTGAAAGCATAAATTCTTTGGTACTCACTGGTCCTGCCAAAATCTTAAAAGATCCCTGCCCCTGTTCCCCTCTTTTGGAAGGATAAGCTCTTTTGGAAACAGTGGCCCTCCTAATGCTTGCTGGATATCATGGACCCTCCCTACTCTGCATCATCCCCCCACCCCCACCACCCACCGCCTGCATGGGACAGCTCCTGGGAAGATGAACTCAGAGGCGGTTTTCTGCCCTGCCAGATGGAAACATGCTCTCCCATCCTGCCAGAGAAACAGATCAGCACGCTGGGTCCACAGAGGGAACCACTGGCTGCCTTGGAAGAACGGCTAATAGATCATGGAATTCCACCGCCAAGCCATCATCTCCAGGCCAACGAGCTTGAATTATGACAGAAGGATTAGGAGAGGGTGGAAACTTGGAGGTCACCCACGAAGACGTTTGAACATTTGTTTTCTATCTACAGCCTCATTTCCCAGCTGCGTAGGACACTTAATCCAACGTGAAGTTTTGCATATTAAACTTTCTCCCTGATTACAGTCCTCCTCAGTCTTCAGTGATCTTTGGCACCCAGTGGGCACTTTGATTTCCCTTGATGTGTGTGGACGTGAGGGGTTGAGGCCAAGCCTTTTGTATGACATCTTGTTTTCTCTCGGGGGTCAGTGCGGCATGCTGGCTGGAATGGCAGTGGGGGAACATGAAGCACGCACTATGCCTGTCAATGAAGCAGTGGACAGGCTTGTGGAGGTAGGCCCAGGCAATCAGGGATGGCGATGGTAATTGGAATGGTCAGGGCAAGACAGAGGCTCTTCCGGGGGAGCTGAGATACTACAGGGTGAAGATTCTGAGCTTCAGATGAAGCTTCCCCAACTTCAAGCTATTAAGTTATTATGGCTGATTACATTCTGAGGGGCCTCGGCTGGCAGGTTCTAATTGGCAGTACTCCTGTGATTTTATGGGAACCAGGCTGGGATGGGGAAGGCTGAGATCAGCCCCGCCCAGCAGAGGCCAGATGAGCTGGGGACTGGAATCTTTCTTCCGACATCGTGGCAGCTCATCTGCAGACCTTTACAACCTTCTGTTCCCAGCAGCCCCTCAGCACAGCTGACCGGGGGTTCTTCGGGAGCTGCCTCCATTCACAGGGCAGGTGGCCAAGGTGAGGGTCAGGGGGTTTCTGAGGACTAGAAGTCTCCATTGGCCTCAGCTGGCCAAGCACCCCCACCCTTTATCCTTCTAACTTCTTCCATCCAGAAATGCATGTTGAGACCTGGCTATGGAAGGGAGTTGGCAACTGGCTTGTAGTCAGAAGAGGGAGGCTGTCTGGATGCACAGAGGAGACTGCAGAGCAGTAGCAATGGGACCCCAGAATTTCCAAGGGGAAGAAGCTTCAGAGCTTCATTTACATAGCAAACCTATCACGTATATTTAATTGTGTGTTTATTTGGAATGCCTTGGGGGCTTGACTGTTATAACAAAGAGACCCAATATGATAGTGGCTTAAACAACACAGAAAGTCATTTTCCTCTCCCGTAAAGGCTTAGGGTCATAGACCTGAGTTGATGGAGCAGCTCCAGGGTCATCAGAGACCCAGGTCCCATTCACCACATTCTCTGTATCTTTCACGTGTACTGTCCATTTCAAGATACAAAACGGCTGCTCCTGTTCCTGTCATTACTTCTGCATTCCAGCAGGTGGGAAGGAATAAAGGGGCAAGAAGTGGGCCCATTCCTTTCCCTTAAAAGCACAATTTGGAAATGGATTATGCCATTTCCACTCAAGGCACAATGACTAAATCTACCACATGTCCATCTAGCTGCAAGAGAGGTTGGGAAGTGAGATCTTTATCTGGGGGTGATCACATGT
Source organism: Bos grunniens (assembly GCF_055505025.1). Classification (NCBI taxonomy): domain Eukaryota; kingdom Metazoa; phylum Chordata; class Mammalia; order Artiodactyla; family Bovidae; genus Bos; species Bos grunniens. Next base: position 25,739,183 of record NC_141177.1, on the reverse strand, counting down.
CTAGTTATAGTGTATTAATGTAGAAGAAGGAAAATCCAAAGGGGGCTCCCCAGAGGAGTGTGATGAAGGCAGTTGTTTTTCAGTCACCAACTCATGTATGACCCTTTGTGACCCCATGAACTGCAGCATGCCAGTCTTCCCTGTCCCTCACCATCTCCTGGAGCTTGCTCAAACTCATGTCCATTGAGTCAGGGTGAGAACCAAAGCCTCCAGCCCCAGCCTCTCTTGAGTACACCCTTGGGCCATATGGATGACTTCCCTCCCTTCTCAATGCATTCAAGTGAAGTCGCTCAGTTGTGCCCGACTCTTTGTGACCCCATGGATAGTAGCCTCCACCAAGCTCCTCTATCCATGGGATTTTCAAGGCAAGAGTACTGGAGTGGGTTGCCATTTCCTTCTCCAGGGAATCTTCCCAACCCAGAGATTGAACCCAGGTCTCTCACATTGTAGACAGACACTTTACCATCTGAGCCACCAGATGCATTCAAAGCAGTATGCAAAATTCACCTCCTCCAGGCAGATTGTCAGGATTAATTACTCCAGCTGAACTGATCATCCTCTTCTTTGGCCCACCCTTCCCTCTGCTGGGTGCGCTTGGCTATTCTGGAACCTGGGGATTTCTGTGGACTCTGTCCCAGGATCCCTAGCAGACCCTTATTTCCTGACCCAGGGATCCCGTTTCTTCTTTGTGTGTGTGTTAGTTGCTCAGTCATGTCTGACTCTTTGTGATCCTACAGACTGTAGCCCATCAGGCTCCTCTGTCCATAGAACTTTCCATTTCTTCTGTAGTCTGTACCTAATCCACCACCCTCAGTCCCAGATCTGTACTCCCAGGAGGTAAACACCCAGGGCTGAGCGCTCTGGTCATTTTTTAGAGGAAAACACACTGTACTATCTCAAGGTAGGAAGCTCTGTGAGGGCAGGGACCTTGCCTCGTTCACTGTTTTATCTCCAGGTCTCAGCACATGCCTGATGGTCAGTAAGTACCTGCTAAATGAACAGAGACCTTCTGCATCATCACCACCATCATCACACCTGATGTTTACCGAGGACTCCTGTTCGCTAAGCAAGGGTTGCACAACAAGAGTTGGCAGACTTGTTCTGCAAAGATCCAGCTAGTACATATTTTTGGTTTTGCAAGCCACAGGGTCTCAGTTACAGCCACTTGACTCTACTATGGTGTCTAGAAAGCAACCACAGACCATGTGTAAATGAGTGGGTGTGGCTGTATGCCAATAAAACTTTATTTACCAAACAAATGTAAGCTGGATTTGGCCAGTTGGCCATAGTTTGCTAACGCCTTATACAAAACAAAAAAGGATGTCCTGGGGGTGGGAGTGGACATCCATAGGCATCCTGAGGTGTGTGGGAGACAGGCACAGGGTAGGTGCTGGAGCCTACTGTCCAGGCCTGAAGGAGACCTATTTTTTGGGTGTTGGCCTTACTCAGTCTTCCGGTCTCTGAGCTGTATGTCATCTCCCACTCATGGGAGAGGGGCCCAGCACAGCCATGGGTATACTATGCATCACCAACCCAACTGTGGCTAATGGGGTCAGGGGTGGATGTCTGCCCTGAGAGGGTGTTTGGAATTAGGACACGGCCCCTCTGGTCTATCTCACACTGGGGACCCGCAGACTTAGGGATCTGGGGAAGCAGAGTGGGGGCCTGCAGAGAGAACCAAAGAAGCATTTGAGAGACGCCCAGACTCACCGAGACCTGCTGGTACTCTCGTTCCGGTGCCCTGATGCCCCCCTACCCTTCACTGAACGGCTCTCCCCCTGCGCCGTGTGCTGTGGGTTTCCATCATCTCCCACCTTGGGGGCTCAGCGAGTCGGCTGCTTTCACCTCCTCTGCAAGCAGTGACGCCCGCGATTCGCTCCTCTCCCCACCACTGCCCTCCTCTCTCCTCTTGGGGCCCCTCTCTTGCCGTTCCAGGGCTCGTTTTCCTGGAGCAGCTCAGAACATTACCCCGCGAAATGAAGAATGTGGAATACTTGAGATTTCCACTCACACACTCCTGGAAAAAACACATTAACCTTTAAGAAGGGAATAATGGCTTCATTTTCAAGTGACCTTATGGATTAACCCTCGAAGAGCACTTTCTGAGGGGGAACCATAGCCCGTGGCAGGGACCCAGCAGGTGCAAACAATGAAGAAAACAGAAAACCTGGCAGAATCCCTTGGTTAGCCCTGAAGAGAAGCGGATCACTGTCGACTGACAGCAACAATAAGAGCGTCCTGGCTCCCGTGAGACACCAAGTCTGCCGGACAGGAGGTCGCTAGCTTCAGGACAAGACCAAGGCTGTCTTCCCTGGATCTGCCCTTGACCCGGGGCTGATGGAACAGCTGGGGCTTGGCCAGCACAGTCTGCTTCTCTGTCGGTTGGGTCTCCCTCTGCCAGTCTGAAGGGGGTTCCCACCCCCAGAGAGCTTTTCTGCCAGCCTGCCCCTGCCCCCCCACTCCATGTCCTTGAAACACAGACTCCAGGATCCATGTGTTGGAGGAAATGGCACAGTCTACACGCCTGGGATATTTGCAAAGCATAGTAAAGGCTCTGAGAAGTCCTGCCAGCAAGAAACCTTTCTGACTTTGTCAAACACCAGTATTTTCCAAACTGTTCTGGCCACAGGAAGCCCTCTCCCCTTTTTGTATTTTTTGGATAACACCTACAAGGGCTTGGCAGTGTTGCTTACCCGTGGAGCGTGCTTTACAAAAGGCAGACTATACACATACCTTCTGCGAGGTCATTTGAGCCACAGGAAAAAAAAGAAAAGAAAAACCAGAGCTCACTGTTCATTCTCCAGTTCATCTCTTCATTTATCATGGAAGCATGCATTCCTCCATCCATCCATCATTCATTCATCAACACAGGTGTCCGTGGCCAGGCGCCTCCAAGGAGCAGAGACAAACCTGAGTGCTTCTCTGCTTTTGCCAAGCTGCCCAGATGGCAGGGGAGATAGCAATGCCCGTGGGGTATGAGATAGAAAGACAGGCACCTACATTGTGTCCACGGACCTCAAAGGCCCAACTTCCCAAGATGTTCTCTTGAAAATAAAGGGGCAGAAACAGAGACACAAATATAGAGAATAAAATTATGCTTACCAAGGAGGAAAGATGTGGTGGGATGAATTGGGAGATTGGGATTGACATATATACACTACTATGTATAAAATAGGTAATTACTGAGAACCTATTGTGTAGCACAGGGTACTCTTCTCAGGGGAGGAAATCCAAAAAAAGAGAGCAGATATGGATAGCTGACTCAATAGCTGATCTATAGCTGATTCAGTTTGCTATACAGTAGAAACTATCGGAGAAGGCAGTGGCACCCCACCACAGTACTCTTGCCTGGAAAATCCCGTGGACAGAGGAGCCTTGTAGGCTGCAGTCCATGGGGTCACGAAGAGTCGGACACGACTGAGTGACTTCCCTTTCACTTTTCACTTCCATGCATTGGAGAAGGAAATGGCAACCCATTCCAGTGTTCTTACCTGGAGAATCCCAGGGATGGGGGAGCCTGGTGGGCTGCTGTCTATGGGGTCGCACAGAGTCAGACACGACTGAAGTGACTTAGCAGCAGCAGCATCAGAAACTAACACAACATTCTAAAGCAATTCTATACGCCAATGAACAATTTTACAAAGAAAATAAAGGGGAAGAGGATTTTAAAAATGTCTCTTCTACCAAAAGTGTCAAAATGTAGGCAGGCAAGAAGCAGCTTGAAGGAGAAGGCTGGAGGGAGGGTGAGAAGAAGACCGAGGCCGGGACCCAAGGTGGGATGGGAGTGTGACATCAACCGCACTGTCACGGCCAAGCTTTGGCCAAGGACTTGCTCTGTGCCCAGCACGGTGCTAAGAGCCGAACATCCCCATGTGCTCCATTCACTCAACAAGCATAAAGAAGCTGTTTCTCATGAGCCAGGCACTGAGGACATCATGGTGAATGTGCCCTAACCAGGGAGACCATCTACTCAGTAACCCACAAGAATGGGGAACAGCTGCCGCAGGCAAGTCTCAGAGGCTTTCTCAAAGCCACAGAGCTGAGAGTGTAAGGCAGGACCCCCTGACTCCCATGCCCAGTCTCTGCTGAACCAGTGGGCAAAGGAACAAGTTTAAAGCGCGATCAATCCCATTAGGAAATCAGTGACATGCCCAAGAGAAAGCAACGTTGGCAGAGGCCAAGCTGGATGCTCATGATGGATGGAAAGTGGAAAGAGGTGCAGCCAAGAAGACAGAGCGGCTGGGGCCATGTGGGTTCTGCCTTTGACAAGCGGCGTCTGGCCCCCATCTCTCACCCTAGGGCCAGCTAATCCCATTATGGTCCAATCCTTCCCGGCAAGCTGACTGCTGATGATCAAGATCTCTCTCTCCAGCCACCCCCTCCCCACCCTCACCTCTTCTCAAAGGACAGCTTTGAACAGCTGTGGGCAAGACCTTGTCTCCTTTTCAGAAAGCCTTTGAGGAGCACAGGGAGCTGAGAGACCGCTGGGGGTGCCATGATACCAGTGGATGGTGTGGAGAAGAACAGTGCAGATGGCCACTCAGATGTGGCCCCAGAGGGGACAGCTCAGCCCCGTTGGCCACCATCTGTGTCCCCACACTTCCCCGTTCCTTCAAGCACCCCCCGGCTCCCTGTGGTGCCGCGGTTTGGAATCATCTCTCCAGATATAGTCTGTATGAGCTTCCTGTGGCTGCTGTAACAAATGGCATGAACTTAGTGACTTCAAGCTACACAAATTCTTTATCGTACGGTTCCAGAAGTCTGAAGTCCTAAATTCAAGGGGCTGTTTTCCTCGTGGAGGCTCTGAAGGAGAATCTCTTTCTTTGCTTTTTCTAGCTACAAAGCCAGCACGTGACCCTTCAATCCCCCTCTTACAGGGACCCTGTGACACGTTGGAATAATCCAGGAATGTTTTCATTCTCCTGGTCCTTAATCACATCTCAGAACCTCTCTCACATGTAAGGTGATATGGTCACAGGTTCTGGGTTTTAGGTGAGCACATCTCTTGGGGGCTGACTTCAGAGTCTCCCCCTCAGGCCTCTGGGCTTCACTGTTGGCCTGTCCTACTGCTGAGGGCATGAGCCGGAGCCTGGGGTCTGGAGAGTTGTAGGCAACGCCTGGAGGAATTTGCTCTTTGTCCTCCAGGCTCCCCCAGAATCCACATGGGCTGAATCTGGCCATCTATGACCTCTGGACTTGGACCCAGTTTCTCCTCTGTAAATGGGGTTCACATTTATAGAACAGCTCTTGAGAGGACGAAATGGTACAATCACCCCTCCTGGAATACTCTAGAAGCACAATAAACGTTGGCCAAGTGAATGAATTGCTCTGGATGAAATGACTATTGGACCCTGGAGCAAAGAACTTCCCCTGTGAAACTGGGGTATTCGCCCCAGCTCCTCCTCCAGAGGCCTGCTGTGCTCCCCCCACCCTACAGAGGTGAGGAAAAGCTCAGAACAGCACCCCAGGGAACAAGAGGTCAAGGCTGCTGGTCATAGCACAGCCTGAGAAGCTCAGCCTTTCTCATGTCGGGGATGGTCCCGCTGATCCTGGGGCAGGTAGGGGTCAGACCTGAAGTTCGGAGTGGTGAGTGAGCTGCCTGAAGACCCAAATAAGTGGTGAAGTCAGGACTCCAACTCAGGACGCTGGGTTCCTGAAGCTCATGGTCTGAACCTCTAGGATGCATGGCTTCCAAACTCCAGCAGACCCAAGAGAAGACATATGGGTGCAGCTCACAGACCAGGGGACAAGCAAGCACAGCAGGACAGAGGGACCATGTGAGAGCAAAGAAGTCTGAAATGTTCAAAGTACACAGTGGTGAATCCCTTTCCTGAGAGCCAGAGGGGAACGCTCAGTGGCAACAGGAGCAGCAGGTGGCAACCACACGACCCCCACCATGACTGGTGGTGTCCGCAGGGAGGGCGCTCTGTGCTGGGACAACTATGTCAGCTGACCCAGCCTTCACCGCCACCCTCACAGTCACTCCTGTGTTCACATACATTTTCTCAAACAAAATTAGAGGTAAAAATAACCTGGGAGAGGGCGCTTTGTATTGCTCAAGGTCTCCATCCATCATTAAGACCCAATCAAAAATGTTTTTTAAGACACTAAAACCAGCTTTTTAAGGTACGCTCTTTGAGCCAAGAACTGGTTCTAAAGAAATCACTGTGGATGTTCCCAAAGGCCCATAAACAGGCACATTCACTGCAATATTGTTTACAATCAAGAAAAATGGAAGCAACCTAAACGTCCCACAGAAAATCAGTTAAACAAACACAATACATTCACACAACGCGATACCGTACAAGCAGTAAAAATGGTGGTGTAGGAGACCCATATTTCTGACACAGAACAGCATTTATAATAAATCGTTAGGAAAATAGCAGAAAGTCACAAAACAGTATATTTAGAAGGATCTCATTTCCTTTCATCTCATTTGAAATTTGTGTATAGATAGATGATAAGTAGATATAATTGATAGAGAGATGATAGACGGATGGATGGATGGATGGACAGTCCTGCAGAAGAGACAGCTATTCATAGTTTTGCTTAATTCCAGTGTATCTGGTCACAAGCCCTCTTTCCTCCTCAGCTTCTCTCAGCAGCTTCTAGAAGGACTATCCTGAGGTGCACAGACACGCAGGTTCTGTCGGCAAGTCAAACTTTGTCGTTTTTAACTTTCTGGTTTATGCTAAGAAAACTGCTCCATTGCCAGTTCCTCCAGGGCAGTGATGATGACCTCTTCCTTCTTCTGTGTCCTCCAGGCCTGACATCCCCACGGAGGAGACGCAAAACAAATCTCCCTGAGAAGCGAATGAATCAGTTCAGCATTTCTTTAAACTGCGGAGTTCTATAGCTGGCTTGGGGCGGGAGGGAAAAGAACTGTTCTCCCCTTGGAAAATCTGAGGTGAATGATATTTAATAAAGTACAAACTTTTGGTACAGATGGAACACAAACCAATGACATCAACAGAGCCACCAGCCTTTCATTAGAGCTACAAGCAGAGCCCAGTGGCCACAGCACCGCAAACCTAAAGGCTCCGGGAGACGCAGGCCCCAGCCTGGTGGAAATCAACGACAGGTCACAGAGGTGAGGCCGCCAAGGACCCCTGATGACTGTCATCCCTCCACAGTGCTTATAGTAAATTGTTAAGGGAAAACAGAAAGTCACAAAACAGTATGTTTAGAAGGATCTTATTTCCATTAAAAATTTGTGTTGGATGGATGATGGAGGGATAGACAGTCCTGCAGAAAAGGCAGGACTGGTCAGCTGGCTTGAGAGTCTTTATATGGGGGCGGAGGGTGGCTGGAGAGGAATTCTCTTTCTCTGCTCTAACCACTTAGAATAAAATCCAAGCTCCTCCCCAGGGCCCCAGGCTCTGTGGGAATTAGCAGCTGCCTGCATAGCCCACCTCCCCACCCTCCGCCCACCCTGATCAATCCCCTCTAACCTCACCAAGCTTGTTCCTGCCTCTGGGTCCTTGCACCTGCTGCTCCTGCTACGTGGAAAGCTCTGCCCAGAGCTTCACTTACTGCCCCTTCTCATCACTCAGGGATCATTTCCAGTGTCCCTTCCTCAGGAGTCCCAACCGGCAACCCCACCTCTCACAACCTAGCCTGCAGGCTCTTTTACTCTCTTCACAGCATTTCCATTTCCTGAACATCTTTGTGTCTGTTTTCTTAAGAACTGCCTGGAAGGTGGCCTCCACGAGGACAAGGACCACATCTACCTTTGCTCTTCACTGTGCCCCGTCTGTAGCATATTCAAAAGCAGAGACATTACTTTGCCAACAAAGGTCCGTCTAGTCAAGGCTATGGTTTTTCCTGTGGTCATGTATGGATGTGAGAGTTGGACTGTGAAGAAGGCTGAGCACCAAAGAATTGATGCTTTTGAACTGCGGTGTTGGAGAAGATTCTTGAGAGTCCCTTGGACTGCAAAGAGATCCAACCAGTCCATTCTGAAGGAGATCAGCCCTGGGATTTCTTTGGAAGGAATGATGCTAAAGCTGAAACTCCAGTACTTTGGCCACCTCATGTGAAGAGTTGACTCATTGGAAAAGACTCTGATGCTGGGAGGGATTGGGGGCAAGAGGAGAAGGGGACGACAGAGGATGAGATGGCTGGATGGCATCACTGACTCGATGGACGTGAGTCTGAGTGAACTGCGGGAGTTGGTGATGGACAGGGAGGCCTAGCGTGCTGCAATTCATGGGGTCGCAAAGAGTCGGACATGAGTGAGCAACTGATCTGATCTGTGCCCCTGTCTACCAAGAAAAAAGTAGGTGCTCAGCAAACACCTGAAATGATGAAAGAAGTGAGGCAGGGGTGGAGGGGAGGAAGGAAAGAAGAGCAGATGAATGGATGGCTCATATGACTTTGCCTCCATTACATGATGTGGGTTCTTGGGTGAGGCCAGTGACGGAAGAGTAAAAATTGTAAAAATGATCTACATTGGTGTGTGTGTGTGCGTGTGTTTGTGTTTTCCCCCAAAGCAAAAGTACAGAATCGTAGCAAAGATCGGGTTAAGTTCTTAAAGGTACTTAGGCAGCATTCTGAGTGCTTTAGATACATTTTCATAACTTAAATCATCATCCTAACAACCCTCCGAACTAGCTTCCATTCTTATACTCACTTTACAGATGAGAAAGCTGAGCTCAGAGAGTTTGGGTCTCTCACCCAAGGTCACTCAGCCTGGGGCACGTTCACCCCTTAGGTTGACTCCCAGCCAGGATCCCTCTTCCTGATGTGACCCCCCACTTTGTCAGAACAACACCTACATTTACAGCTTAGTGACAGGAGTGAACTATTGTATATGGCCCCAGGGACCCACAAAAGGCAGGGAGCCCCGAGAGTTCAGTTCCTGCCTTCTTTCTCCTGATTGCAGAACCCAGCAAGTGGACTGGGTCCGTCCCTCGTGCTATGTAGGCGCATGGCCCAAGGGAAGGCAGAAACACAGGAAGGCCAGAGGAGTGTGTGTGTGGAAACACAACTCAGGGGCAAGTGCAGGACAGATGGACCCCCAGGCGTGGAGAGGGCTGTCGGATACATGAGTCGCCCCACTTCTGCAGCAGATGGATCCCTCTGAACCGGGATCACCAGCAGGTGACCCCGAGGCCCAGCGTCCCAAGGGTTAAGCCCCCTGCGCTCGACTGTTCTGACCGCCCTCCCTCCACCTCCAAGGGTATTGAGGGAAATGTCAGCATAAACGATACCTGGGAGCCCTACAGAGAAACTACCCTATTGAGTTTTTTAAATTAAATCTATTTATAATTTATACCCTGCCTGCTTCCAAAAAAAGGATTGGAGGCGGTTTACGATAAACGATACATGAAATGGGAAGGCTGTTAACTAGAAAGAGAAAAATCAAGAACACCACCCAGGAGGAGGGTCAGAAAAGCTCCCAGATACTCAGGTTAAGGAAGAGGCTACACATTTAAATAGTTCAGCTTGCATCCTGGTAGCCGAGAAGCCACAAAGGGAATCGCTGATGTGGGCCATGTAGCTCTCTCTGAGTGACTCGGGGAAGCTCGCTGATGCACTCCAGCTCCTGGGCTGGCATTGCGGGAAGCAGAAGGCAGGCTGGCTCTGGAGTCGCTGCTGCCCCTTCTCAAGCCTCTCTCCCCTGCTCCTCGGCTGTTTCCAGCAAACTGCTGCCATGTTCCAGGACTCTGACAACAGCCCCTCCTCCTCCCTGTTGGTTCCACTTGTGGGGGGCCCTGGGTCACTCCATGTCAAGGATGCTTGGCCTAACACCAGTACTCCTTCTGTGGAATATCCCGACTTCACCACCATCACCTGCTCCCAGTGCATATAATGGAGGTCAGACTCAGCTCCTGATCCCTGGCTCCAGTGGTGGGTATGTGACCCGAGATGGTCCAATCAGAGTTAATCCTGGGACTTTCACAGGAACTCTGAAGATTGCTGAGCTAAGGGAATGGCCAAGCAGCTAAGCCAGGAGCTGCTGCTTGGCCATCATTCAGGGACAGTCTGCCCGAGAGTTGGGCCAACATAAAACCTTCAGGTTGGTGAAGGGATCCAAGTCCTGATGACATCATCGAAGCACCTGGATCCAGTCATTCCTGAAGCTGATACACTCCTGGTCTTTTCTGGTAAAGGAGCTAATAATATCCCCTTTTCTGGCTTATACCTATTTGAGTTGGATATTCCCTGATAGCTCAGTTGGTAAAGAATCTGCCTGCAATGCAGGAGACCCCAGTTTGATTCCTGGGTTGGGAAGACCCCCCTGGAGAAGGGTTAGGCTACTCACTGCAGTATTCTTGGGCTTCCCTTGTGGCTCAGATGATAAAGAATCCACCTGCAATACAGGAGACCTGGGTTTGATCCCTGGGTTGGGAAGATCCCCTGGAGAAGGGAAAGGCTACCCACTCCAGTATTCTGGCCTGGAGAATTCCATGGACTGTACAGTCAATGGGGTCACAAAGAGTTGGACAGGACTGAGCGACTTTCACTTTCACTGTTTCCTTGTAAACAAATGCCAGCTCACAACTTCCACATCCATAGCTTTGAAGCCTTTCCACCCCAGGTCCCACCAACTTGGTTTTACATGACTATCAGTAAGAGTTCTCCTTGTCCTTGTCTTATAGGTGAGGAAACTGGTGTACAGAGGTTAAAGCAAGCTGCCAAAGGGCCCACAGCTGAGCAAGTTGCAGAGCTGGGATTGAAGGCGAGCAGCCTGGTTCTCCAGCTAATCTCACTGCCAGGTCTTCCTCCCCATCTCTCCCGAGAGCCTTTCCTTCTTTGACATGGGGTGGCCTGGCCCATCTGGGAGATGAAACGACTGCACAGACTGGCCCTGATTCTAACTTGCAGGTTGATACCTGATTCCCCACTTGCCTGACCTCTTCAGAACCATAACTTGTGGGATATCGAACATTGTGTTATTCCCTCCCTCTTATACCTTCAGCTGCACCTTTCTGGAAGGTTCTTTGCTTCCTTCTTACCCCCACTAACTCCTATTCCCATAGATATAGGGAAATACAAATTAAAATAACAAGGTGGTATCAGTTTGCATCCATGAGATGGGCAGAAGGTATCAATGTTGATAATAGCTGGGGAGCCTAAGGATGAAGGGAGAAGACAGATGACCGCACATCCCATTAGCATGGATGGGGACAGGGTGGTGATAGCAGTAAAACTGTCAATGTGCAGGGCGGTCAGCCCAACAGATCTGTGTCTACAGACCCAGAGCACATGTGTGAACACCCAAAGGACACGAAGAATCTTCTCATGGCAGCATGACTCAAAATGGTAAAAACAGCAAACAACTACAATTCCATTGACAGGGGAGTCGTGAAATAAGCTCCTCTGAGCCACAACCTGGAATACTAGGCAGCAGGTAAAAAGAGTGACGACTCCTCAATAAGTTAATTGTGGAGTTTCCATATGACCAAGTCTATGCCCTGGTATATCCCCCCAGAGAAAGGAAAAGCGGGGATCCTATGGGAGTTTTTGCACACATGTTCACAGCAGCACTCTTCACGTAGTCAAAAGCTGGAAATAACCCAAATGTTCATTATCAGAGGAATGGATAAGGAAGATGTGGTCTAGCTACACAATGGAATACTCATTAGCCATCAAAAGGATTGAAGAATTGATACATGGACAAATCTCGAAAATCTGATGCTAAGTAAAAGAAGTCAGACACAAAAGGCCACGCCTTGTATGATTCCATTCATAGGAAATTCCCAGGAAAAGCAAATCCACAGAGATAGGAAGTGAATTTGTGGTTGCCAGGGGCTGGTGGGGGTGGGGATGGGGATGGGGTTGAGAGCTAACGGTGGTGGGGGTTTCCCTTTATGGTGATGGCGAACTAGACAGCTATGTGGATTCACTTAATGCCGTTGAATTGTGTATGCTAAATAGAGACAATGGTATATTTTACATTCTATGTATTTATCACAATTTTGAAATGATAAAGAATGGGGTAAAAAAATAATCATGGTGATTTGTTTTAAAAAAAACTGGGGGGACTTCTTGGTATGGCTTGGAGGGGCCTCTGAGACATACTAAGTGGAAAAGACAAGTTGCAGGATGAACTTAAAATACGGTCTATTAATGGGAGAAAATGGTTCACATGTATTTTTATGTGAAGTGTTCACACTTGATAATGAGCCTACCTTTGGGGATAATGAAGGGCCAGCTCCTTGCTGAAGCGTCTGGAAAAGGACGCACCCTTGGATCCTTGAGTCCATACTGTTTTTGCTCTGCCTTTGCATCCTCTCCTTCCCCACCCTCCAGCAAATCCCTCCAGTGGACTCCCTGGCCTTTCCTGGGATCATTTAGGGTCCCTTCTAGGAACCCCCTTTCATTCTTTCTGTTTTCTTTCCCTTCCATCTTGCACTCCACCAACCTTCTCTGCAGCGTGTTCTGGCCAACCAAAGGCAAAATGCCCAGCCCCCTGCCCCAAGAACTCCTCCAGCAGGCCACTCCATGCAGAGGATGGCAAGCAGCCATGGAAGCATCCTCGTCTGCTCTCAGGGCATCAAATTCAAAGATGCTTTCTGGCTAGAAGATTCTAGATGAGCCTCCCGAAGACCTGCAGCTGAGGACACTCACAGTTACCTGAGAGGCTTGTGAAAGCCCCTACACCCCAAGCCAGACCCCAGATCCACTGAACCAGTATCTGCAGCCCAAGGGTTCCTCCACCCAGGCAAGTTTGGGGACATTGGCCATTGGCCATTCTAGCCGCTGCCTCCTGTCCTCGGGGCACCTCACACTTTTGTGCTGCAGGCAAGACTGCCTGCTCATCCACAGCTGACCCACCATCCACCAGGGCCCTGGGGTGACGGTAATGCTCGCTTCACATCAGCTTGGTTGGCGCTGGCCTCTGGTTCCACAGAGGCACCTGAAAATCAAGGATGCCCCAAATCTGGAGATTTTCCAGCCAGACCATGGGGCCTCTGGGTCAAGGGCAGACCACCCTCCTCAGCGGGATCAGTAACCGGTAGCTGAAAACCATCTGGGTTCTGAATAAGCGTGAGGTTGGATCCAAACTGTCAATTAGCCCTCAGCCCCAGCCCCCACTGGTGGGCCTGTTTGTTCAAGGTGCTGGTTTGCTTATGGAGGTTATGAGCTTTTTATGTGCCAGCCTGCACCCTCCCAGCCTCCTGGCAGGGCCATTCGGCTGTCTAAATCAAGACATCTCCGTCCGCAGCGACCGTTAGTATGTTCACGCGTCGGCCGCTTTGCTCCCCTAGTAATCTAAATCTAATTTATTGGCCCAGGGCTGCAGGGAGCAGTCGGCGCACAAGGCTGGTGTGCGCTGAAGAATGTAATATACAGCGTTGCCGTGTAATAAGGCTCTTTATAGAAGGCATTAAGGAGGGTCTGGCTCAGAGTGCTGCAGAAATCGTGATTAATTCCTGCTTGGAAAATATCCACGGCACAGACCTTGGGAGGCTCCATGGGGACAGCACAGGGCCTGGCACCTCTGAATTCTCACACTGCTTTACCATCTGGGTGGTTTATAAGATTAGATTGCTTAAGCTCCCTGAGGGCAGGAGTGGTGTTTTACAGCCCCTGCTTCCCCATGTAGCCGTGATGAAGGTGTACAATAAACTCTTACTGAATTCATCTGGATGGAACTGAAGTGCAAAGCTATTCTTTGTGCACTTGCTGTGACTTTGGGGTTGGCTTGCTTGGCTGATGAGGAACTACACCTCCAGAGGCCCATTAATCTGGATGGCACTGGAGCCAGGAAACCTGGCCCCTGCCAGGTCCCCTGTGACCAGCTGGCATGAAGAAATCCTGGATTTCCTGGGGCCCTGGTTCCCACTCAGTTGCCGTGGGACAGCGGCGGTCCCCAGGAAGATCCAAGGCTTCTTGGAGGATGTTCATGAGACATTCATAGAACCCATGGCTGAGCACTCAGCTTCCCTGGCTAACACTCAGGGGCACCCACTTGGATATATCACTCACTCACTCACTCACTCATTCACTCAGCAAATATCAGATCTCCTTGATGCTAAGATGCACAGTTTTTCGTATTATAATTTCTCTGGAACCAGGATGGCTTGTAATACTGACACTGAATCAACAACATATTGTAGGAGTTCACAGACTGAGACCCACAGCCCCAATCCGGCCCACCACTTGTGTTTGTAAATAAAGTTTTATTGGAACACAACCACATCCATTTACATGTTGTCAAGGGCTGCTTTTGCACTTAGCCACTGGGTCAGAGACAGTGGTACTGCCTGAAAGCGTTTGCATCTGACCTTTACAGAACAAGGTTGCTGACTCCTTTTATTTGGTATTTATCAAGTACCCACAGCGGCACCTGTCAGCACAATGGTTAGAGGCCAATATGGTGGCTTCAGGGACAGTCAGCACTGGATTTAAATCCTACATCCCCATCTGGCCAGCTGTGTAGCCTCCAGCAAGCTGCTCTCTGTATTCCAGTTTCCTGATAAAGATTAAGTAAAAGTTTGGTTCCTGCCACATAGTAGTCACTCCTTAATGAGAGCCTTCTCCTTTTTTGAGGACATGACTGAAGTGACTTAGCGCACACACATGCAGCACTGCTATTATTGATGCAGGCTAGGCCTGAGCTATAAAGGCTTGGGAATGGAATCTTGAACAAAACAAACTCTTTGCCTTCAAGGTGGACTTTACAACCCAGGTGAAAGGAAGGGGGAAAGGAAGGTACATTACAGAGAAATAAATCCTGCATAGAAGACCCCAAGGGGAGCCCAGTGGCAGCTCCTAATCCAGTTGTGGGTAAGTCAGGGAGGGCTTCCTGGAAGCAGTGAGGTCTGTGCTCATATCTAAGGGATGTCTAGGAATGAGCCAGCGTTCAAGCTAAGAGCAGGGGTCTTGAGAATTTGTCAGTCCTGAGTTTGAGTCTCCAACTTCATACTTTTCTTGTGCAACCTTAACTAAGTCTTTTAATCACTCTGCTTCTGTCTCCTTGCTTATAAAACATGGGTGAGGACTGATGGTAACAATTGCTACTACTAGTGGTAAAATAAAAACAATACCACCCCCAAAGGGCTGTAACAATGGTTACTTAACAAATAGCCATCCATCATTTTCTGTTTGCTTAGCTCCAGGAATAAGGTAGAAAACACATGCCAGTTCTCAGGAAGGGAGGGAGACAGCAAATAAACAGGTAAAACAGAATGCAGGCATAAACTGGGATAAATGCTCTAAAAACTGTGGAGGTAGAGAACAGGGGGGTGCAAGATGGGGTGGGGTCAGGGACACCAGGCATGGGTGTGAACACCCAGAATGGGCCAGGTTCCTAATTCACAGCAATAGGTTCAGCTCAGTACCTACACCAGCAGTCCCCCCACCCCCGATGCCCACCTTGGGCCCTTCCTGGCCAGGAGAGTGAGTTTAGCTTGATGCTTCACACGTGTCCATCTCATAGTCCTCACTGCCCAGAAACCCATTAACCAGCCACTCGGGAGTGACAGCCAGCTCACAGACAATTTACATTTGTCCTGCCCATAAAATGTTTTCTTTTCAAAAACTTGACTATTAAAATTCTAAATCAAGAGAAAGCTCATAATGGCATCTCCCTGGCAGTCCAGTAGTTAAGAATCCACCTTGCAGGGGCTTCCCTGATGGTGCAGTGGTAAAGAATCCAGCTGCCAGTGCAGGGGACACAGGTTTGATCCCTGGTCTGGAAAGATACTACATGCCTCAGAGCAACTAAGCCCATGTTCCACAACTACTGACCCTGTGCTGGAGAGCCCAGGATCCACAATTACTGAGCCAAGGTGCTGCAACTACTGAATCCTGAGCACCCTAGAGCCTGTGCTTCACAAGAGAAGCCACCTCAATGAGAAGCCTGCACCACACTGCAACTAGAGAGGTGGGCCCTGATCCCTGTAACTAGAAATAGTCCATGCAGCCACAAAGACCCAGCGCAGCCACAAATAAACAAAGAAAATTATATATATATATAAAGAATCCACCTTGCAATGCAGGGGATGTGGGTTCAATCCCTGGTCTGGGAACAGAGATCCCACATGCCATGGAACAAATAAGAGTGGACGCTGTCAAATAAATAAAGAGCTCATTAAAAAAAAAAAAAAAAAACCCTCAACTTCTAGCTTCCATCAAAAAAAAAAAAAAAAAAAAATCCTGGAGATACGCCCCTCTCCTTCCCAGGGTGAACACATTCATTTGCCACACTCTCTACCCCTCCCTTACGTCGCTTACCTGCAATTTATAGATGTGTGCTAGCTCAGCTCCAGTGACCCCCTCAGAGCCACATCTGCCCTCTCCTCATCCTGGCTGCAGGAGTCTGCTCCACATGGACCTGTTGGCAGGCCACAGCCCACCAGCTTCTGGGTTCTTTGGCCAGTGGAGTGACCCACCAGAGACCTGAGGGCATTTCCTCTCCAGGCTCTTTTCTGCACAGGTAGCCAGATGCTGGGTTCCCTTTCTAAAGGCCAAGGCTCCTGCCAAGCAGCTCCCGTACAGTCACCCTCCCTGGGCTCCGGGCATCGCCCCATCCCCTCAACCCCTCCCCCAGGGGTGGGAACGTCTCCCCACTGGTGCTGGTCCTTGCTTTTCCTAAACCCTGCCCACGCCACACTCCTTTTAAGAGTCAGTTTATCACTTTGTAAATGACCCCACTCCCAGCCAACTTTGAGCCATGGGCTTGGCACATGGTGAAAGCTCGGTGTGTAGATGCCAAAGGAAAGGATGGAGTTTTGCCCCCATGTTCTCTGGGCTTCTCCTTTGACAAAGGAGCTGGTCACCTGTGGTCCCCATCCCAGCCCCCAGTGGTTACCCCTCCACCTTATCAGCCTCAGGGCCACACCCCAGAAACAGCTGCAGCCCCGAAACCACCACACCTCCCTTTCCTGGGATCCGCTGGACTGCTTCACATGCAGGTCTCGTCCACCCGCAAGAGCATAAACAAAGCGTGTTTTAAATCATTTCGACGTGGGCCGGCGCTCATTCGCAGGTCTCTGGGAGGGAGTCCCAGCTGCCAGCAGGTATTTTAATGTAGCCACGGAAAGCCATGGGCAGGCATGGGTGATGCCTGGCCTTTGTCGGGGTGACAAGGGGAGGCTGTCACAGAGGCGGGGAGGTCCAGCCACCTGACCTGGGTCAGCAGTTTCCTGCATCTCTGAGGACAGAATCAGAGAGTAAAAACACCACTTCCCTGCCCCCACTGTGGGCACCCAAAAAGACCTTGCTCCAAAGCTCTGTAAGTCCTCCCCGGAGACCAAGCTTTGTCGTCAATCAAGAACAGGGGCCATAAATCTTGCATGGTGTGTTGGGTGCCTACTCGGCAGGCCCTGTTTTATCTCCAGTTTACAGAAAATTAACTGAGGCTTGAGGATGACAGGGCTCCCTCCCAGCATCGCAGAGCTAACTGGACGAGGGGTGAAGGTTGAGACTGAGATCGAGACCACTGCTTGCTACAATGGCCCTGACACGGAAGGGTGCCCACCCAGGAATAGCCAGGCAGGCCCTCTGGGAGTTGCAGGGAAAGGGGTCTGCTTGGAGACCCTGCTCAGGCTGCGGATATTGATAGAGGATGCCAGACTGCAAGGCAGTGAGGCGTGAACCTCCTTGGGTCACGCCAGCCATCTGCAGACATCTGGTTTCATGAGGCTCCTTGGTCGGCCTTGGAGAATTGATGGAGGCAGAGCTGAGGCCAGCCTGGTGTGGGGGAAGATGGAAGTCCAACATTAAACAACTGGAATGGAGCAGCTGGTCCATTTCTGCAGGCGTGAGACAGGAAATGAAGCATGAGCTCAGAGAATGGCTCCTCCAGGGCATCTCAGGGAGGGTGTCACTGTCCTGGGATCCAAGGACTCCTTCCCCACTAAATATTTACTGAGCACATGCTAAGTGCCAGCCCCATGCTTGGCACGGGGGTTAGACATAAACAGAGTTCCTGCCCGCAAACAGTTCACCATCAAGTGACCCTCAGAGATATGCATTTCAAACAGTCAAACTTATTAAAGAAATTAAGAAAGAATCTCACACTTTAACTTGCATTTTTTCATAGAACAACAATAAAAATGATACTAAAGAAAGAAACGCAAAGAACAGAACAGAAAAACTTCTGGTAGAGTTGGGGAGGGGAGCCTAAGAACTGTCTTTAGACAATTTGGACCAAGTGGAAATTACCCTGTGAAGGAGGATGGATTGGGGTTTGAAATTCCCGAAGAGCCCTAATGTGTCCACAAGAAATTGCAGATGGCACTGCAAATAAGACAGAGGCATGTGAATAAAAGGTCAGAACCCATTTCTTTGCTGAGAGAGGACTCGGGTGGTCCTGGTGAACATCTGAGGGTGAAAATGCGTTATGGTACCACTGCCGACTTGCACTGAGAAATTCTGTTGGACTCAGATTGAAACAGTCTATGTTTCACCCTAAAACAGAAATAGTGGCACCTGTGAGCTCTTGCTGGCCCTTGAAAGTCTGAGAATCACAGCTTACATTCTATTTGTTTTCTCCCACCCAGTTTCCCTCTGAGACTCATTCACTTCACCTCCATTCACTCCTGTCCCAACATCACAAAGTCTTTTCTTTTCCCTCTTTCCTTTCTCTCCTAGTTCTTTTTTAAATGTAGGTTTGCAGCCTATCTCACCAAAGAAAAGAGATGGTCCCCTTCCCTCCTCCTATCCAAACTTCTTCAGCCCTTTCTCTGGGTCTTGGCATTTGGTTGATGGGACATAGTCACTACAAAATGTACAAGTGGTGGTTAGGTAGATAGATGGATGGATGGATGGATGGATAGATGGGCAGATGGATGGTGAGATGGATGGATGGATGAACGGTGAGATGGATAGATGGACAGATGGATGATGAGACGGTGGGATGGATGTATGATAGGATGGTGGAAGGGATAAATGAATGGATGGGCTTTAGGGAAACCAGCTAGGAACCTATTGCAATCATGCAAAAGAGAGAGTGGTGACCTGGAAAGAGATAGTGATAAAACGAAGTGGTTGGTTTGAAGAGTTATCTAGGGCCATACTCTGCTGACCCCTGTTGTAGGATAGAAAATGGAAATTCTCCACATGGACATTTTACCTCAAATATCTGTTCTCAGATTTGTACCTGTCAGTCAAAAATGGGCATTTACTGCAGTCTGGATGCTGTCTGGTGTTTTCTGTGGAAAGATGTGTAAGGAATCTCACCTTGATATGTCTCTATGTGAGATACTGAGCTGACAGGGCTTTCTGATCGAATGCTAAGCCTCCAAATGGCTGTGTTCATGAAAAGGTTTTCTTCTTTCCTTCTTTCAACATCTTTCAGGGAAATAAACCACTATTTCTGTGTGGGTGAGGTGGAAAGGCAGTGGTGGCCTGAGAAAGATAGGTCATCTCCTCAGCCACTCAACCGACAGCCATCTTGGAGCGGCACCTCTCCTGGGAGGACACTGCTTATGGAAATAAATGTGATTTTCAGTGGAAAGAAAGTTCAGATGTGCTCCTCAGACAAGCATATTGCTTCTGGACACCAGTACTGGAGCTCTTGGAAATATTTTCCAGAGCGCAGGGCTGGTAGGGTTGAGGCCACTTTCTTACTAAAGCTTAGATCTTCTGCCGTCTTTCCATGGTGCTGGGGGCTTCCAAAGTCATCACTGCGTAGGTAGCAGGAAGGGAGGGGTGGGGGGAGGGGCACAGAACATGGGCCTTTTGGAACCCTGGGCACATTTATAACAGAATGGTAACTGTACAATGTTATTGTATCATTTAACTGACATGTCTACTTTGGAATGTTTATAACTACCGTAAATCAGGAGGCCGCAAAGCCAGGGCAGCAGCCACGTGTAGACATTCCAAGGAAAACGTATAAAATAAATAAAACAATCACACAGGATCAACATTCCATTCCCGCCTAGAAAACGGAAAATGTAACGGCTCCGGCACAAATACAAGTGTCCAAAAGCGAGTTTGGTGGGAGCTGAGGCATCAGGGCCTCCTTGCTCGCTCTCAATAAAGATGTGAGGGCAGAAAAAAATCATTAAAGCAGTTAAGAACAAAATGCACGACCCCAGAGAGCAGCCTCACCACCTGGCTTCACGGGCACCCTCTCCCACATTCCCCTCTGGGGCACAGACACATTTCTAGACCTGAGGGTCCATGATCTTCTGAGTCCGGGAGTGGATAGGAAACCACAACCATTTTGTTATTCCCTGTTTAGAACATCTGTCCAGTTTACTGAAAGAAAAAATAAAGATTTGCTCTTCCCAGCCATCAAACTTTATGCATTGACAAACTGCTTGATTTCTGCCTTTTGTAGCAGCTTGTATCATACACAGCTAAATGAATTCTGGCTAAATAAACATCTGGTTATTAAAACTATGTGGGCTCTGGGTTTGAAGGGAGGAGCTCTATAATCCTTCTGGGTTTGTCAGCACTTTCAGGACACCTGGAGCCTGGAGCTTCTTTTACCCTATTAACTGGGACCTGGAAGAACACAGAGCAATGAATCCAAAAACTGTAGCATTTCTTGGGGGTTTTTTATTTGTTTTTTGTAAGTATTTGCCAGATTCTTTGGGGCCGTCTTTCCTGTCTTAGGGCCTTTGAGGCAGAATGCATAAGCTTGGGTAATAAAAGCCATCAAAAGTTAAAAATTAATAAACTTGAGGAATTAATCACCTCTTGGAGAAATTTGAAGCCGTTTTTCTTTCTCCCAGGAGAGGGTCTCTGCTTTCTGACTGAAAGAAAATGCCTGGGAATATTTCCCCTGAAAGGTTCGAGAGAACTATTGCAAGGTAATTTTCGATGTCTCATTTTGTCTTTTTGACTTCAGTTCTCCTTTGGTCATCAAACCAGGGAAAAGGACAGACTTTGGGTTTTCCAAAGCTTGGGATCTGAAGGTAGGAATCTGGGATTGTTTTCCCCAACCTCATCAATGGCTTGGAAACAGTTTAGCAAGTTTAGAATAAAAGAGGCTCCAAGCACACAGAAAAGAGAATTTCCAGAGGGACTCAGCACAAATAACCGAGACCCTGGGCAAATTGCAGCCAGTTCAGCCTCCTGGAGGGCAAAGCATCTTCTCCTTTCCCTGACCTTAATTCCAGAAGAACAAAAAAAAAGTCCTCAGATTCCTGGTCTAGAATTCATCATTTTAGCCCAGGACAGAAGCGCTTAGGACAAGTGCAAATATTTGACCAAGCCTGGCTTCTTTCTTGGGGCTCTTCAAACCTCACTGGTTCTGAGGGTATTTTTCCCAGGCCTCTCTTGGTTCAGGTTTCTTTGGACCATCAGTCGCTGAGGGTAGAGACCTGACCGATGATGGCCCCGCACCCTTGGAGCTTCTCAAAGACAACTGCACTAAGAGATCTGCTTTCCCCAAACGCCTTGCTCTCTACCGGTGAACAGAGAAGACATTGTGCCTGATTAGCATTCCATTTCTAAACAGATCATGCAAAGAGAGAGACTGCAGAATTCCAGATGTTGATATTTGTATTATTGGATCATAATTACATTTCAAAACAATCACTGCTCCCTGGAAGTTAGAGCTATTGTCCCTTCTTTGTCCTTTGTCAGTCTCCTTGAGCAGCCCTCTGGTGATTTATTATTTCACAGACCCCAGAGGGGAGCGCCACTGCCTCCCTGGAAAGGTCACACGCTGAGTGCAGACTTTATCCGGGTCAGAAGTTGCCCTCAGACACCGAGGGGAAACTCCTGGTGAAGTTAATCAACATCCAGTCCAGAGCGGGTCAGTGATCAGGTGTTGGATGTGGGCGGGGAACTCACACTCGTGGTGAGCAGATTTTCTGCACCACCCACCTCCCTCTGGATGAAGAAACTCATGTTTCCATAAGATTTACATTTCTGAAACTAACCTTACTTGCAGATAAAACCATTGGAAATTCATTATCCATGGAATGATGCATAAAAAGATCATTTAGCCTGAGGCTTGTTTTTTTCCCCCCTCCCCATAGGTAGTGGGGTGGGGGCAGGGGAAAGACTTCAACTATGTCTGGGGCAGGTCAAGCAAGCCAAGGTCCCAAGGCTGCCCAAGGTGAAGTTGGGCCTGCTTGGTAGGACCAGCCAAGCGGATAGAAGAGGTAAAAAGTAAAAGCCAACAGATAACTCCAAGCTGACCCCCACAGTTCCAGGTAGAGGCAATGTCCCGACAACCTTGCAGAACCCACAGGTCCTGCTCCGGGGGTGATGCTTCTAAGCTTTAGCAGGGTTCGAGCCCACTGCCACCCACACTTGTCCAGTCTGAGAGGTTCCTCTGTGGCCTTGGAGGAGACAGTCCAGTCTACCCTGACCCAGGCCAAGACCACAACTTAGACACTTCATTTTAACCAGCACACAGCATGGCAAAGAGTATCCATGGGAGTATTTTGTGTCTCAGAAGGCCCAGGACCCGCCTCGGGCCCCTGTTTCCTTTCCGTGGTTTTCTCTGGTTAAAGAGACACAAGCAGGGAGGCAGGGAAGCCTGCTCGGGGTGATAGCTCTTAAGCAGATGACAGGAGGGAAGCGGCATGAAAGATAGCTGGGTTTAGGGAAATCATCCTTAATTCCATTAAAAAATGCCCAGAAACACCAAAAGCAGCGCCTGGCCCTTCCTCCCCGTTCGGGAAAGAGATGTAAGAAGGGAACGGCGGCTGCTCAGATCCACCCGCCTCCCCGGGGGCTGTGAGGACACCTCGGGACTGGCAGCCTTTCATGGAACTAAGCTGGCCTCACCAGCCCCGGGCACACACCGGATGGAGCTTTCATGCGGCTTCCAGGGCCGAGACAATGCGGGCAGAGAACAAGCCAGGATCAGTACAATCACCGTCACTGGCTGTCTCCAGCTTGATATTAATCTTTCAAAAAAGGCTTCACTCTGGAGGCAAGGTATTAGGTGGCTCAGCCAGCTTCTTGAAAAGTTCCTCTTTCTTTACAGAATGTCAAGTGAGATTTCAAGGGGGTGTACGTCATAACCGAAAGCATGTTTTCCTTAGGACAAGAAACCACTGCAAAACTTATTCTCCCTCCTGCCCACCCCAGCTCTCCTGGACTTCTAGCCAAAATCCCTCCCGTGTTTTGGAGAGAAATAACAACAGCAAAAAACCCGTAGGTGGTGTTTTTTGTTTTCAAGTGCAGTGAAGGTCCCTCCTGGGTGGCAGAAGAAAGTTAGGCGAACTTTATAAATCTGGAGGGAGAGCTGGCTTAGGCAGTATTAAGGAGCCGAGAGGTGTTTTTCAGCCGACGTTGTTTTAAATGGTACCCAGAGGAGCTCCATAACCTTTGGGACCCCTACCCCTGTGTGCAGAAGGGCAGCCACAGAGTAAAAAGTCAGATTGTCTCGTCACCTGGGAGACCACCAGCTTTTCCAGGGTGGCCACCAAGGACAGCCAAGATCAGGGGCCTGAAGGGATAGGGTGGGGAAATGGGAGTTGGGCGGAAACAAGAATCAGTCGAATTGCCCTCATCATGGGAGCCAAACAGCTTAGTCGTGTCCGACTCTTTGCGGCCACATGGACTGTAGCTGCCAGGCTCCTCTGTCTATGGAATTTTCCAGGCAAGAATACTGGAGTGGGTTGCCATGTCCCACTCCAGGGAATCTTCCCAACCCAGGGATTGAACCTGTGTCTCCTACTTGACAGGCAGATTCTTTACCACTGAGCCACCAGGGAGGCCTCCAAACAGCACAGATCCAGGTATAATTTGTACCAACTGAGTAACAGCCATTGCCCTGGGGAGCAGCTTTGTTGAGATTATGGGTACACCCCTCCTGGAGAAATCACAAGTGTGATACTCTAAAGACTGCCCCACACTCAGTGGAAAGAAGACCCCTTTCTCGTAGCCCTGTGAGGCTGAGGGGACTTTTCAAGGGTAGGGGACAGTGGCAGGTAGGGAGAGGGGTGGTAGGCTTGGGAGACCACGGCTGTTTGGCTGGGAGGAGCAGCCAGGGGTCTATCCCCTGCTTCCTGCAGAGCAGCCAGGACTTGCCCAAGGTCACAAAGCAAGTTAGGAAGAAACAATCAGCTCAGGCTCAGTTCCTCACAAGCAGAATCCTATAAAAAAGATGAAAATGACCCTGGGGATTTGAACAAAGGAGCCGGGCTATAAATCCACTCTCCGAATAGCTGCTGGTGATCTTCCTAAAATGCACATCGGGGGCCTCCACGCGGCCAGGAGGTGCCCTTCAGAGATGCCGGTGCCCTCGGGAGAGAGGCCCACATTCTCAGTCCAGGCTGCAGGGCCAGGTGGTCTGCAGCCCAAGGGCATCTGGACCCCACTGCAGCCCCCTGCCCCTCCCTGCTGTCCCCACCCCAACCACGCAGGCCTTCTTGGAGTTCTGTGTGTGCGTGTCTCTCTGTGTCCTCTCTCTCTCTCTCTCCCTGTCTCTGTCTCTCTGATCTAGAGACTCATTTCCTTGTGCAACCACAACTTCCCAGGCATTCACAGCTGGCCGCGTGCTGTGTGGCACCAAGGACACGATGGGGAACAGTGGGTACACCCCTGTCCTCTGGGGCATCCAGTGAGCGGTGGAGGCAGAAGTTAACCAAAGAGTCACACAAATAATTAAAATGTAAAACTATGTACATATATATCTTGAAATACCAGGCCAGGGGCCAGGAGCGCATTCAAGAGGCCCTGCTGTAGTAAGGGCTGGGGGACACGTCCCTGAGAAAGGCAGTTTTGGGGACTGAAGCGTGACCAGAGCTGGAGGCCAGGGAGACAGGTGTGTTCCCAGGAGCCCAGAGCCTGAGGGGGAGGCACCCCGATCCAAGGGGGCCAAGGGGCCTGAGAGGAAGGAGACTGGATGGAGCCTCAGGGCGGGGGGGTGAGTGTTGGGGTCCTAGTCTGAAGGCTGAGCACATGCCTCCCGGGAACGTCTGGCTCTGACTCTCACGTGTGGGGCGCAGGCTGACTCCTTGACCTTGGCTCACAGTTCCCAAGCCCTTGTTGACAGGTACTTGCTCCACCCCTGTCCTGCTCCCTCTCGCCCACCACAGCCTCACGAGGCAGGTTCTGGGGAAACTGAGGGCAGGGGGAGCTCCAACACCTGCCTAGGTACAAATCCAGTGGGTGGCAGAGCTGGAACTCAAACCTGAGACCCTGGGGTGCGAGTGACCGCTTCCCATCCCTCCTCCAGCTTCCTCCCAGGCCTTGCCTACACCTGGCACATCTCAGAGATTGGTGACTGAACAAGCAAGCAAGCTCAACCTGCTGGGGGCTCACGCTTCTCGGGCTGAGGCTAGGCCTTTGTTCATGGGCTGCAGCGTCCCCAGGCTGAGGGCAGAGATGGACTCTGGGAGGGGAGGGGCGCTGGTTCGTGTCAAAGCCTTGGGAGGCCAGAGAAGAGCGGCCAGCTCAGCTCATTACCTGCCCTGCTTGGAGCCCGCACTTTGAAGAAAGAGTGTGGACCAGCTCGTGGGGATATGAAAGGATGTGCTGAAAGCCATCGACACGGCGTGTGGACTCATATCGATCACAAGGAAATCTATTGTTTCGGAGGAGGGCTTGGTTGGAGAGAAGACAGTATGTTAAGACTAAGTTTAGGGGTGGGAGTGGGGCCCAGACAAACAGAAAGAGGAGTTGGAGGAAAATCAAGAACATACATCCTTATTCCTTCTCCCAAGCGAGGGGAGCTGGAACCCAGCTGGGTTTGGCCCAATAAGCAGGGGACAGAGGTGTCATCCCTGGGCTGAGAGGTGCCCCCTCGTGCCACCCCACCCACAAGTGGAGGACATGTAACTTAGCTTCTCTCGCAGGAGAGAGCGAGGCAAGGCCGGGGCATAGGGTGCATGACTCGGGCAGCCCCATGGAGCCCTGGGCTCAGAGCATCCCACACTCGGTTTTAATGCTCTGCTGTCTCCATTTTGAAATTCTGAGTGTTTTTTGAATGAGCGCCTCACATCTTCATTCTGGTCCAGGTCCTGAAACTCCTGCAGCTGCTCGTGCTTGGAAAGGAAGTGGACAAAGAAGGACGCCCTGGGGGTGGAGGCCGACAGCACGTTCAGACACCGGGGCCCCACCATCTGCTTGGAGCCTTCCTGGGACAGCTGCAGGAGGTGTGGGCTCGCCTGCCGGATGCGACTTCCCGCTGCCATGGGAACGTGCTCAGGAAGAAGTGGAGCCTATTTACCTGGGACTTTGGTCACTTATCTGATGTTCACACTCACTGTGGCCACTGGCTCCCACTGGGGAAGGGGACACCCCTTGGAGGGGAGCAGACAGGGAGGAAAAGAAAAGCTGTTATCTCACGAGAAAGGGAGACGTCCCCGCAAACGCAACGGGAAAGCTTGAGGGGGACCTCTCTGTGCGGTGCCTGACTCCCGAGCCCTCTCCTCCCTCCTGCAAGGGGAGGGGACCCAGTCTCTTGGGGAGGCAGCTCTAGACAGTGTGGCTTCATCCACAAGGGCTGTTAACTAGGCTAGTACTGACCCTACCATGGGGTCCCTGGACCTGAGGCCTAGGCCTAGCATCACACCATGGCCTGGCATTCGAGGCTCAGCACATCCGGCACCAAATGCACTGTACTCAGGCTCTCCCGCCATCCTCCCAGGTGGCCACTGGGCTGGTTACTTGGAGAAACTCTAGCTGGGCTTCAGGCTCTTCTCTGCTGCCCAGAGCTTCCAGACTCAAGATCCCGTCTAACTCTGGGAAGCCCGCCTGCCCCTGCAGCCCCTCCCCAGCCTCCCCCATCCAGCTCGGTCTCTGCACGGAGCTGACTGCTGAGTTCAAGGTTCACACTCTCAGCTCAGCACTTGTGAACACACTGGAGCCAGGTCTACCTGGATCTGAATCTCAAAACTGTGCCAGCCCTGGGTACCCAGTGGTAATGACAGAGACAGTTCCTGTCCTGGCAAATGACATGAGATAATGTGCAAATAGGGCATAAAGAACTGGAGCCAGGAAACAGTCATAACAATAGCATCCTCACTCTCATTAAGAACTCAGCATATTGAAG
Organism: Bos grunniens; assembly: GCF_055505025.1. NCBI lineage: Eukaryota > Metazoa > Chordata > Mammalia > Artiodactyla > Bovidae > Bos > Bos grunniens. The sequence continues at coordinate 25,712,311 of NC_141177.1, read as the reverse complement.
GCAGAATTAGAGAGAGGCTGCTACAGATAAGAACACTGACAAGAATTTACTCTGACAACCCAGTGGCAGAAACCAGCTAGAAAAACTATCACAATTACATAAGCACATAAAAAGACATAGCACTCTGAGACCTGGCAGGGCAAACCGTGTGTGGCTGTAGCAGACCTGAACCATTAATGGAGTTGACGACTAGCAAATCTCCAATGATCATCAACCAGGGGCACATACGCAAAGCAATTGGATTGCTGGGTCAAATGATAAGAATATATTTCACTTCTTAAGGATCTGCCCAGCTTCTTTTCCAAACAACCATGTAGGAAAATTTATCCTTTCATATCCTCATCAACACTTGTTGTTATCTGTCTTTTTAATTTTAGCCAGCTCATGAGCACAGTGGTATTGCACTGTGGTTTTAATTTTCATATCACTGATGACTAATGATGCTGAACATCTCTGCATGTGCTCATTGGCCATTCATATATCTTCTTTTGTGAAGTGTCTTTTCAAATCCTTCACCTATTTTAAAAATGGCTTATCTTTTTATTATTGAAGCATAAGAGCTGTTTTACTATTGAAGAGTAAGAGGTCTTCCCTGGTGGCTCAATCGGAAAAGAGTCTGCCTGCAATGTGTGAGACCCGGGTTCAATCTCTGGGTTGGGACGATCCCCTGGAGAAGGAAATGGCAACCCACTCCATCGCCTGGAGAATCCCCTGGACAGAAGAACCTGGTGGGTTACAGTTCATGGGGTCACAAAGAGTTGGACACAACTGAGTGCCTAACACTTTCACTTTTCAAGAGTTGTTTATATATTATACATACAAGTCCATTGTCAAATGTGTGTGCTTCGATATTTTCTCCTAGTCTCCCCTCTCTTGTCTCTTTATTTTCTTTTTTAATATTTATTTTATTTACTATTTGTTGCATGCGGGACCTCCCATCTTCATTGCAGCATGTTAACTCTTACTTGCGGCAGGTGGGACCTAAAGCTCCCTGACCAGGGACTGAACCAGGGCCCCCTGCATTGGGAGCACTGACCACAAGGGAAGTCTCTGTCTTTTCATTTTCTTAACTGTGTCAGAAGTTCTTTTTTTTATACTCAAAAAAATTCCTTCATGCCCCTTACAGAATGCCATTACGGAATGTTCTGTAAACGGAAGCATATATTACATACTTTCTCAAGCCAAGCTTCATTCAGTCGTCATAATACCTTGCACACTCAGCCAGCTGTGGCATGTTTCAGTATTTCGTTTCTCTCTGTTGCTAAACTGTGCCTCTGTATGAATTTCTTTTGTATGGATGTACCATAGGGTATTTATCCACCCTTAGTTGACAGACATCTGGGTTGTTTCCAGTTTGGGGCAGTTATGAATCTGTACACTATAAACTTTTATATACACTTTTTATGTGTATATTTTCTTCGGGTGAATGCCTATAAGTGGGATTGCTGGGTGTTATAGTAAGTGTGTATTTAGCTCTGTAAGACACTGCCAAACTATTTACCAAAGTGGCTGTACTGCTTGACGTCCCCACCAGCCAAGGGTGAGAGTCCAGTTATTCTGTCTATGGCATTTTTGGTTTTCTTTTTCAAGTTGTGATCTATCTTGGTAAATATTCCACATGGATATAAAAGAAAGTGTTCCCTGCTGCTTGGTGGAGGGTTCTATACATAAAAACATCAATTAGACTACGTTATTCAGCTCTTCTATATCCTTACCAATTTTCTTTCTACTTCTACTGACTCAGGGGATGTGGAAATTTCCACTCTATATTTGAATTTGTCTATTTCTCCCTGCAGTTCAGCACTTTTGACAAACACCTGTGACTGATGGAGAGGACGACCACTCTTTCTGTTGTGAACAAGGAGGACTCTGGAGCCAGGCCATTGTCTGGTCCCAGTTCCCTGGTCACAGGACCCCTACATCCCAGAGTCTTCACCTGTATTGCATCTATAAACACCTCCTTGGAAGGTGGTGAGAGTGGACCCTGGACCCAACAGGCTTCTCCTTCACATCCATCTCTCCATCCTCCCCTTGTTTTAACTCTTCCAGCATCCATCACCATCTCATTCCTTGTCAGGGGATGGCAGGGGCTGCGTCACTGCACTCATCTGATCTATTCCGTGGGGTGAGTGGAGGTGTCTCGTTTTGCAGTGACAAGTAGCCCAGGCTGTCACAGAGACTTCAAGAAACCAGGTGGATTTAGCCCCACTCTGATAATATGCGGTGGGGGGTGCCGATCAAGGGAGAGTTCAATACTCAAGTGGGGAGGAGAGTCATTTAAAACACAGCAGCCATTTAAAAGACAGGGTTCTCACAAGCCAAACTGGAACCACCACCACCACCCCCGCCCCTGCACTGACCCTGTTCGACTGCTTTGGAAAAACCCATCCAATAAAATCAATATGACCCATGGCGGGAGTTAACCTTCCTGGCCCTGGGGAAGGTTCCGGATGACTGGACAGGTTCCTGACAAATCAGAATTTCTCCTGCACTTGGGGAGGGCAGGTTTGGAGGTGAGAAAGCCATAAACCACAGCGGTGCCTTCAAAAAATGAGATGATGCACTCAAGCGGTACCGGCATTAGACCGACAAGGGAATGGCTGAAATGCTATTTCCTTGGGAGGGACCACGTGCTCCGTGGCCCAGGGGGCCACAAAGAGCAAGGAAGTTATGGGGTGGGGGTGGAGGGGGCCAGAAATCACAGCCTCCTGGACTCCCGGGACTTTTCCTTGAAGCAAATGATAACTTAATGGGGCGAAAAACTTGGGCTGTTTTGAAATTCAAGCACAACTCCTCTCCCCCGCCTGCCCCGCTTCCCCGACTGAGCCGAGGGCACGGTTTCAGCCACTGTTATTGATGTTTTAATGCCGCCCACCGTCCAGATCTGACAGCTGGAAGGGGGAAGCCATGGGGGACCGTGGGGAACAGTGACAGAGGTGGCTTTAACCAGAATGACGGCAGCGACCAGCCACGTGGCTGTGACTCAAGTCCAATTTCTCCCTCTCCACCTCTCGCCTTGGATAAACTCCATGTAGGTGATACCAGAGTGATTGTCTGGTTGCCATTTGAAGGCATCGTGACATATAATAAGCCACTCAAACCATAAGTCAACATTTATCTGTAGGGAGCCACATTCTGCATGTCCAGAAAAGGCGAATCTTCCAGATGAGAGGGACCTTGAAGATTCTCTACTTCAGTGATTTCCATCCTGCCCGCTGCTGAGCATCACTTTGTTCTCCTCCCCGCCAGGCCTCATGTTTTCAAAGATTGTGTCGTCTAAACTGCCTTCGCTGAGTAATAATTAATTTGTTTCCCAATTGTTCAATTAATCAAAGACATAAATAACTGCCAACCTGAGCTTTTAATCAGTGTGTGTGTGGTGCGGGGGGAGAGGGAGCCAAATCGCTGACACTTACAAAGCACCTGCCGTGCACCCGTCCCTGGCCAGACACCCTCCCTGTTTTCTTTCTTCTCGTCCTTACACAACCCTTCCAGGTGAGGATGCAGACACAGAGAAGGAGAGAAGCCAGTCTCCTCATCCAAGGTCACACAGGCAGCCAGAGGCAAAGCCAGGACTGAGCCCTGGGTCTGTTGGATATCAAAGGATCCCCTCTTTCTAATCTGTTACTACCTCTCTGCTCACCACCCTGGAGTGATGTAAATCTAGCTCACAGCAGAGGGGAGGCAGTGTAGTCAGCCTGGAACACTGAAATTGCCTCCTATATTGGGTTAAGAGTCCTTCCACTGCAAGTGAGAAAAGCTGGACTCAAACTGATTCAGGAAACAAAGGAGGGGGTGGGATTCATATGACTAGAGCTAGACAAGGTGGTCAAGTTTCAGGTATGGCTAGATCCAGGAGATCAAACCAGAGCTGTGCACTCTCCCGCCTACCATGCCATCTCCTGACTCCAGTGGGTTCTGCTTCTCCTGGTTCCCAGACTTCCCCATTAAATCCAGACTTATACATGCAACTTCTTCCTTGGTGTCTAAAATGCATCTCTTATGCAATAGGGTCATGCGGAACTCTGACTCTCCTGCCCCCAAACCTGCTCCTCCCTACCTGCCCACAGCCCAGGAAGTGCAGCCACAACTACCCAGCTTCTCAGGCCCTGATTTGAGTAAACCTTCAGGCACCTCTCTCTCCCACCTATAACAAATCAATCAGGTTTCACCTCCACAACAACCCCAAACTCTTCCCTTCCCCCCAGATTCCCTGACAACACAGTCCAAAGCCTCTGGTCCCTCAGCCCGTCATTGGTCCCCAGGCTTCGACTGCCATCCCCATCACACCCCTCAACCCCACATGTAGAGCAAGGATTTCAAAATGAAACTCTGGACTTCCCTGGTGGTTTAGTAGTTAAGAATCCACCTGCCAGTGCAGAAGACACAGGCTCGATCCCTGGGCCAGGAAGATTCCACATGTTGCAGGGCAACTAAGACCATGTACCACAACTGCTGAGGCTGTGCTTAGAGCTCAAGCTCCATGAGAAGCCACCGCAATGAGGAGCCTTCACACTGCAACTAGGGAGTAGCCCCAGCTAGCCACAACAGGAGAAAGCCTGTGTCCAGCAATGAAATCCTAGCATAGGCAAAAATAAATAAATTTTTTACAATAGAGCAATTTAAAAATAAACAAAACAGAGCTACTCACCTAAACCCTCCTGTAGCTTTTTACTACACTTAAAATCAAAACTCCTTCCTATGGCCTACAGGTCCTACTTGATTTTGGCCCCTGCCCAGCTTCTCAGGTGGCACTAGTGGTAAAGAACGCACCTGCCAGTCAGTGCAGGAGATGTAAGAGACACAGGTTTGATCCCTGGGTGGGGAAGATCCCCCAGAGGAGGGCATGGCAACTCCACTCCAATATTCTTGCCTGGAGAATTCCCTGGACAGAGGAGCCTGGTGGGCTACAGTCCATGGGGGTCACAAAGAACTGGACACAACTGAGTGACTTAACACACACACCTCTTACCAGTGACTTTCTGTACTGTCCCTCACCTTGTTTGAGGGCCTCTTGCCACACTGAGACTTCTGCTTCTTAAAATGCCTTAGTTCCCCTCCATCCCAGGGCTTTGCACTGGCTGTTCCCTCCTCCAGCCCTTCCCTTGTCTGGCTCCTTCTTGGCACCCGTGTCTTGGCTTACACTTGCTTGGGAAGCCCTCCCTGACTACCTCTGAACTTACTCTCTAAAATTGTCCTCCCCTAAACTCACCCTCTTGTACATTGTTCGAGAGTTTATGTCAATGTGCAATTATCCCACTGAGTTGTTTGCTGGCTGAGCATGTGTCTCCCCTCATTAGAATGCTGCACAGATGGTTCTATTGGGTAAAATTTCTCTGCAGAGGATCAGGCTCTTCTCTCCTTCTGTGTGTGTATGGGGATCTTGCCAACTCTCTGCTGCCTGCCCGGGGGCAGAAAGTCCTGGAAAGTCAGCCTCCAAGGGTCCAGGTGCATAATGCTGGGTGCCAGGTGGAGACACAGGCTAATGCACCCCCAGTGTAGCCGCAGGTGAGGCTGAGGGCCTTGTCCCTGAGGGCTGTAATGACAAGCACACCTCTGTGTCTGATTCTAAATGGAACTACGTGTTCTTGAAGCCAGCACCAAAGAAGGCACTTGGACTGAAGAACAAGGCTTTGTTAGAGACCATCTTGTCAGTGATGGGGCCTCTGGACAGCAGTTTTCATCAATGGTGCAGCCATGACTCAGCCAAGCAGAGACTTGATGAAGAAGGGTATGCAGGGTGACCCTCCATCAGCCTGCCCTTGTGGCCATGTGGTCCTCTGTTCATAGTGGTCTCAACTGCAGGCAGCCGTCACCCAGCTTCTTTCTCTCCACATCCAAATCTCTCCTCCAACTAAAATGCCACCTCCTCTTCCAAGGATTCACCTGAGGAGGGGAGCTTTTGCCTTCTTGAGCTTCTAGCACTTCATTTCCCCAAGGACAAAAATCACTTCCAACCGACAAGTCTGGTTATTTGTACACCAAAAGATCCCCAAAGGCACCTTAGACCTACCAAAGTCCTATTATTGAGCCCAGAGTACAGAAAGACCCATTCAGTAAACATTTGTCAGCTAGATGCTGCTAGCTGGCTATCCAAATGACAGGTGGATGGATGGTTTGTTGGATGGATGGATGGATGTTGAATGGATGATAGGTGGATGGCTTCATGCATAGTTGTAGGAGTGGGTGGGTGGGTGAGCGGGTAGGTGCATATTTGGGTATATGGGTGGATGGAAAGACGGATGACTGATTGGATGAATGGACAGATGGTTCACTGACTAAGTGGTTGAATGGATGAATGAATGGTTGCTTGCTGCCACTGTAAAATTTATTCCTGATGACAACAGTGGTAAATGGGGCAATAATATCAGATTAAAGCAGCACATCTCAAGCTGATTTCCAGGAAGTCCCCAGTCCCTAAGATATATATCTCAAAACAAATATTCATACTTAAATAAGTTTGAGTGACACTGTATACCATGACTTCCTATGCAGTGGTCACAGTGCCCATCAGCATGTTGACAGAATTAGTGTTGAGGGAGCATGTTTAGTCCAACACCCTTTCTAATGTTGGCTTAAAGCCTTCACTCACAGAGCATCCCTCATCCAAGGTTTTTAAAACTGGTTAGCATTCTAAGCAGGTGGGTGAGATGGTGAAGACCCTAAGCTCAAGGACTGGGGCCGGGCACCTGAATGTCTGGTAAATGAAAAATTTGTTTGGAGACTGGGAAGACATTTGCTCCCACCAGCCTTTATTCCTCCTGTACCCAGGCTGGAGAGGGGGGTGGTGACGCTGTCTCGCTTTCCTGAGCTCTCACAACCCAAAACTGAGTCATCCCACTTTATCTTCCCTTTGTTACACTGGCAAGCATTCAGATGGTTTTAGCTGTAGCTATGATACAATGCCACAATGATAAAATACTGTCTATTCTCCTTGGAACAAGAGGTCGTGAGGAATCTGATCATTTTTCCTGAAGAAATCATCTTACATTTCAAACTAAAGGCTCTCCAACCTCTTCAGGGGCTCCAGAATACAAAAACTTAAGATGCAAAGGCTTAGAAACTTCAGAAGAAATCTACCTGTCACCCCTTCCCCACATCCCCTAAGGGGAGGGAGGCAGTCTATGGAGACCGCGCCTGCAGAAGTTGGGAGGGCGGGTCCTACTGGGGCCAGTGTCGAAAAGGTCCAGCTTCTCTCACCTCTCCCTTCCCTGCCTCAACGCCTCCAGTCACATGGACCCTCTGCTGATTTCTGAAATGCCCCATTGGCCTCTGCATTTGCCCCTGTTTCTGTTTGGACCACCCTCTTCCCATTCAGCAGAAGATTCTCTGAGCATTGTTTGGTCAGCTCAGCTGTCCCCTCCAAAGAATTGTCAGTTGGACCATCCCCCTCTACTTCCTCCTTTCTCAGAGTTTGTTCCCACCTGGAGTTATATCTATTTGTCTACATCTTTGCCCTTGCCGACCTCCCTCTCCTGATGACCAGACTTGTTTACAGTACTTCACCTCACATATTACCTGCCCCTGACATAGTGTTTGGCACGTGTGTGCATGTGTGCTAAGTCACTTCAGTCGTGTCTGGCTCTGCGATCCTATGGAGTATAGCCTGCCAGGCTTCTCTGTCCATGGGATTCTCCAGGCTAGAATACTGGAGTGGGTTGCCATGCCCTCGTCCAGGGGATCTTCCCAACCCAGAGACTGAACCTGTGTCTCATGTGTCCTGCTTTGGCATGTGGGATTTTTTTGTTTGTTTGGTTTTTTTACCACTGAGCCACCTGGGAAGACCTGCTTGGCACATAACAGATGCTTAATAAAGATTTGTCAAATTAGTAACTGCCTAAAATTGGCATATCCATGCGGAATTGGAGAGTAGTATTTTGAGATGGTGTTACCCATCACCACTCAAAAATCTACCTGCTTACCTGGCACTACCTCCACCTTGAAGGTCACTCATGGGGCCGAAGGAAGTTGTTGGGATGATAACCCATCTTTCCTCTTTCCTTCCTTCTGGCCAAACGTCGAGTGATGGACCTGAATATTTATTTCAGAAAGAATTTCACTTTCATCCTGAAAAAGGAAATTGTTCTTTGTTGAGAGCCAAGATGAGAAGTTGGAGCAGAGTACCCAGCACCAGGGCTCCCTCTGCCATGCCTCGCACCATCACACAGATTTTCAGTGCAAGTGTCTAGAATCCACTGTGATTAATCCCAGAAAGAGAAAGTGCATGCAAGCCATGGCCTTTGGGTCTGTGGATGCTGGTATTTCAGTCCTGGCAGTTTAGATGCTGGTTTAGAAGCCACTCCACGCACGCCATCCAACCCGCTGCGCAATGAGTAACCGCACCCTTGCAGAATGCTGCTCTGTAATTAGATCCCTCCAGCAGGACCTGGCTGGAGCCATTTCAGAATTCTCTCTTGCTACTTCAAAGCCTTGGGGTTCCCCCCACCCCTTCCTTAATTAGATAATGATAGAGGGAAGCAGCTACGTAATCTCACCAGCAGAGTCTTTTTCTGCTTGTGGTTTTGCTCTTACTCCTTGGAGAATCCATTTTTAGCTTCCACAAAGGGTTGAGGGCACTAAGCACAGAAATCTTCAAAGCCATTCCCAGCTCCCTGGCCCTAATGAAATCCCACCCACTAGAAAAAAGCTCCCTGCACCCACCCTAGCAAGGCAGGGCTGATGAACAGCTAGGCACCATCATGCTCCTTCCTATTCTCTCTCTTCTGCTTCCACAAGCCCCACATCCTACCCACCAGCTAGTCTGCAAGTCCTAATATTCCCTGGATATGCCATCATCAATCTCAGCTTTGATCCTTTGCATATAGAGCTTCTGTCCTTGAAATGAGCTTCCCCTTTACTGAACTCAAGGACTCCTGGGCACCCATCGAAACCCCAAGCTCAACACCCCTTCTTCCAAAGATCCATTGCTGACCTCCCCAGTGGGTTTCAGTGACCTTCCCTGTGCTTCCCCAGCCCAGCAACCATGTCTCAATTATCCTCCAGCCCAGCAGTGAGGCAAGATTGTCTTGGTACAATCCAGCACCAGACCGCACCCCAGGGTTTCCGGGGGAACCAGGAACATGTAGGCAGCACTAGTTGCTCTCTGCTCCCGGCTGTGCACTGCACCTGGAGTTTCTAATCCTTGGTTTAAGTCCTGGATTTGGCACTGGTTACCCACACGACTTCAGGCAAGTTACCTCACTTCTTGGGCCCCCAAATTTCCTGTCTTGCAGGGGTGTGGTGGGGGTTGGGAGAAAGGATGACTATGGATGTCAGATAAAGACACAGCTTCACCTTTCAGTAACTGAAGGAATAAAGGCACTGTTACGACTGCTTCCTCTCCCTTTCTTCCTTTCTCTCCTCTCCTGTTCTCTGGACCTTCCTACTTCCTGCTTTACACAAATAAGGTCTTTGAGAAAACTGTTCCCCAGTCCTTGAAGGAAAACACTAGCTGACACCCCCAAAGCTGCCTGGTTCTGGAGTTGAACTCCTCCTCCCGGTGAAGCTGTGCTGGGTCCAGGCACGGAGACGCTGAGCCATTTCACCACTCTGTTAAGACTCCATCGATCTCTCCAGCAAAACCTCCTGCAACAGCAAAACTGCGGCCAACAGATTACAGGGGGATTAATCACCCCGCCCTGCTGTGCCCAGGACACTATACCACCTCCTCTAACTACAGTTAATCAAAGGATGGATGGAGGGCCTCCCCTCGCCCACCTCAGGGACTTCACTTCATGTTTTAAGACTTGGCTCAAGGCTACCTCCAGGGGGAAACTTCTCCCAGCCCCTCCCCCTGAAGTATCTGTTCAGGGCGTGCAGTCTCCCCAGCCACCACCCCTGCCCACAGCACACCATCATACCATCTTGCTGGCCTGACCTGTTGACTTCTCTTTGTTCATGGTGTACAGGTGCCTGGGGGAACTGCTTCAGGGCTTGGAGACCAGCGCCCCCCCACACCCCCAGGTCCCCTTAGACCTACTCCAAATTTCCTGTCCAAGCAAATCCTATTTCTTTAACCCATAAGCATTTATGTAAGAAGTAAGGTTTCTGCAGAAGACCCCAGATGCTTCATTTACCCACTCTGAGCTTCAAGTTCCTCATCAGTTAAGGGGGGTTCGGGGGCTGGGTCATGATTCTTGCCTCTGGGGGTTGACATGAGCTGTTGTAAGTGACGCTTGAGCGTGAGGCCTGGGCCCTCGAAAGGCAGAATAAATACAAGCGAATCGTGTTACTCTTATTATTGAGACAAATGCAAATTGATGCATCTCATGGGGAAAACAGGAGTCACGGGGGGAGAAACGGGATCAGTCTATTGTGATGGATGAAGTGTGCTAGGCTTCAGCTTTGATCACGATTTTCAGTGTGTGGGGTGGTGATCAGGATACAGTTGCCCCTTGGGGGAGATTTCTTCAGCTCAGCCTCCCAACGACATTTCCCCTCAGATTCCAGCCCAGTGAGGTAATGTGTGCTCAGTCACTTCAGTCGTGTCCGACTCTGTGCGACCCCATGGACTACAGCCCTCCAGGCTCCTCTGTCCATGGGATTCTCCAGGCAAGAACACTGGAGTGGGTTGCCATGCCCTCCTCCAGGGGATCTTCCTGATCCAGGGAGTGAATCTGTATCTGCTGTGTCTCCTGGATTGGCAAGCAGGTTCTTTATCACTAGGTCCACCTTAGAATCGGGGGCAGCATTTGACCAATTTGACTGACGAGGAATCTGAAGACCAGAAAGATCGGCCCTGATATGCAATGAGATGCTGATACAACTTGAGACACTGAGTGAGAGAAGCCAGAACCTTAAGGACCAAGGTGGGAGGATTCCATTTATAGAAAATGTCCAGAATAAGCAAATCTGTAGAGATAGAAAGCAGATTAGAGGTTGCTTAGGGCTGGAGCAGATGGGGTGTGGGGTGGAGGTGGCTAAAAAGTACAGAGTTTCTTCCTGAGATGATGGAAATGTTCCAAAACAGACTGAGGAGATGGCTGCATACATCTGTGAATATATGAAAATCCATTAAATTCTAATTCTTTAAATGAATGAATCGTATGGCATGTGAACTACATCTCAATAAAGTTGCTCAAACAGAAAGGAAATGCATTAGCTTGAGGCCACACAGCCAGAAAATTGAGACCTGACTCCACCCAGGTCTACTCCCTGAAAGACCATCATCTAAGGGATTTCCTGAGAGTTGGACCATAAAGAAGTCTGAGCACTGAAGAACTGATGCTTTCAAACTGTGGTGCTGGAGAAGACTCTTGAAAGTCCCTTGGACTGCAAGGAGATCAAACCAGTCAATGCTGAAGGAAATCAACCCTGAATATTCATTGGAAAGACAATGCTGAAGCTCAAACTCCAATACTTTGGCCACCTGATGTGAAGAGCCGACTCACTGGAAAAGACCCTGATGCTGGGAAAGATTGAAGGCAGGAGAAGGGGATGACAAAGATGAGATAGTTGGATGGCATCATTGACTCAATGGTCATGAGTTTCAGAAAGCTCTGGGAGATAATGAAGGACAGGGAAACCTGGCATGCTACAGTCCATGGGGTCGCAAAGAGTTGGACATGACTGAGCAACTGAACAACAACACCTTGGTGGTCCAGTGGTTAAAAATCTGTCTTCCAATGCAGGAGATGCCAGTTCAATCCCTGGTTGGGGAACTAAGATCCTACATGCCACGGGGCAACTAACTCATCCAGCCACAACTACTGAACCTGCCCACTCTGGAGCCTGTGTGCTGCAATGAAAAGATCCTGCATGCTGCAACTAAGACCCAATGCAGAAATATTAATTACATTAAAAAAAAAAAAAAAAGGACCACCATTTGAGCCCCGTGTGCTTTTACAGCCCCACCTTCACAAACAACTCTTGAGTCTCTGCATTTGGAGCACATCTGTCCAAGGGCAGAACCCACCCACCCCTGTCTCCCATCTGACCTGAGCCCTGTTTTCCAAAGCGTGTCTGATGATCCAGTTCCCGGTCACACGAATGGACTGAGGATGGTACTTTCAGGAAGCCCCCCGCTTCCCTGAGTCCCAGCTTATCTGATCTGGTGCAGACGACTATAAATAAACAGTTACAGACTGCCCTGTCTGGATGAGCCATTTTCTGAGATCATATGAACTTGCTTTTAAGTACCAGCTTTTCACAGATCGGTTGCTATGAGGCACTTTATTAAAAACCACCCATTTGCAGCTAAATTCCAGCTCCGACCAAATCCAATTTTCGTATCTACTGCGTTTTTAGACATAATGATCAGAACATCGTTTCTGTTTCTATGGGGAAGAGTGGATTCAAAGGGTTGTTTTTCTGTGTTTTCTCTTTCTTTACAGGCAGGTGGACTGTGCATGTTTAAGGCTGCTATTTGCCATGGCCCTGGAGGCCTTCAATAGAGAACAAATATTTATGCTTTGTTAGTGCACACAGACATTCTCGGCAATGTTGATTAGTGCTTGGGGCTGGTCCAACCAAGGTCAGGGGCTCGTGGTCCCCCACCCTGAAACTGGGCCTATTAGCTTTTCTTAGAGGTAAAGTCTGGCTTTAGCCTCCCCCGCTGACAAACATATATTACTGATCGTCTTAAGCGACTGAGTGGAATACATTGGTGGGTAAAAAAATGCTCTGCACCAGGACAAAAACAAAGAACATGTCTTTTTGTAAGGGTCCTCCACAGGACCTGTGCCTCACACAGCCTTTAAAGGAGCCCAGGGACCACAGCTTGTCAGTGGGAGGGGCCTCGAGTCCACCCCCGAGGACTCAAGTATTTGCTCAGGGTCTCCTGCTATGTGATGGTAGTTAGGCTTTCTGACCATCCACCGCTTGACCTACAGCCAGGGTCAGCATAGGATGTACTTCAGATGATTTTCTAGGGTCAAAACAAGCTACTGCATGCAAAGTCCTTGGCATGGAGCTCAGCAGAGACCTGATGCTCAATCCATGATGAGCCATGATGACAATAACGATTAGTACATTTCCAAGGGGGCCAGTGTACATTGAGTGTCTTTTCAATTCTTTTTTTTTTTTTTTAATTTGCAGTGAGGTAGATCAGAACTGATCAGAGCTGGAAGCCATTTCTTAGCCTTCTGTTTATCAAATCCTCCTTCCCTTCTTTCTTTCCTATCGATTGGATTTGAATATATATGCATTTGTTTAAGATGTATTTGCAGAGAGCTAGAATCCCAAGGACGGCGGAGCCTGGTGGGCTGCCATCTATGGGGTCACACAGAGTCGGACATGACTGAAGCGACTTAGCAGTAGCAGCAGCATTGGGTGTCAAGGGCTTCCCCAGTTACTCAGTGGTAAAGAATCCATCTGCAATGCAGGAGACGTGGATTTGACTCCTGGGTTGGGAAGATCCCCTAGAAGAGGGCACGGCTACTCACTCCAGTATTCTCGCCTGGAGAATCCCACGGACAGAGGACCCTGGTGGGTTACAGTGCATGGCGTCACACATAGGCAGACACGACTGAGGTGACTGAGCACACAAGCACTAGGAGTTAAGCCCTCGCAGGGAAGTTCAGCCAAGCAGAAGCTGACCACGCCGTGGGTCACGTGTGTCTCCTTGATAAACCAGAAACAAATCTGGGGGATGAACACAGTGGTCAGATGGATATCAGGTCCACAGGAAGGCAGGGCTGCCCATGTACTTGGGGATGGGACATGGCCCCTGGATCAAGGTTTTAAAATGCAGGGGACAAGGTGGGGCAAGATGCACTGTGGGAGAATTGTCCACAGGACGTCCTGGGTGTGGGTCTGGAGCTCAGAAGACATATGATCCCTAACGCTGTCCTTCAAGAAGCCTTGCAGACCTCCATACCCACATAGCGCCCAACCAGCTGCTGCACCTGGGCCCGCTCACAATGGCTTTCTCCCAAGCTGGGCTGCATTCAGGGAACAGTCTGTGGACTCCAGCACATTGGTGGGGGTGGAGGGTGGGAGGGGGGTGGAGGGTGGGAGGGGGGTGGAGGGCGGGAATAGCTCTCTCCTCAAAAAAATTAAAACTCATGGTCATCAGGCTGAAATAAAACTCTTGCCTCTGCCAACAACTTCAAAGTGTAGATTAAAGGCTGATCTTGAGACTTAAAGCCACCCGGCTGATGGCTTTGGGTGGGAGCTGGTTTCTGCAGAATTAATAGTAATAGCAATTGTACAAACAGGTTCTAATAATAGCACCCAGGAGAGACACACTGTGTCCTGAGGTCTCCAGATGATAAAGTGGATGGAAAGAGCTTATTTCCCTCACCAAATTCACTAACAGAAAGCAGTTAGCCAGGGCAGATCACGGGTAATGATGCTCGGTTGTCTGTGAATTAATTTCGGGACAGTACTGCCGGGAGCTAATGCGTTTTTCAGAGAAGAGGAGCATCAAGAAATGTTGATGCTCATGTGGACTGGTTCATCGTAATATTGACATCGTCTCAGTGGAGCAAGGGGCCAGCTGGAATGTCCTCTGGGATTAATGGACATTTTGGAAAATGTGAGAACGTAGGCTTGGCAGGGCAAGATTCGTAAGCCGTCTCTTCCAACTCTGGGAGCGGGGATGTTCTGCCTGTTGTCAGGACTGCTGAATTGCTGCCCAGTCATCTTGGAATTAAAAACACATCTACCTTCTGATTAGCAGAGTTCAGCTTCTTTTGTGAAACTTCTCAGATAGTCTTATTCCCTGGTTCCCTCCATGTTTATTCTCAAATCTGTCCTCCGAGGAGAGGTCGGCGTCAGGTCAGAATTGATTTGGCAGCTTAGTGTTAACCTGATTTATCGATACCAGTGTGCGATGATGTACAAATCTGGCTTATCGTTTTGATGTATTGGCCATACCCGGTGATAAGGTATGCATTCCTATAAAAATAAACTCATTGGGGCTCCTGAATGCCTGGGTTGTTTTTCTTTTTTTCTTTTTGGCTGCCCAGCATTCCTGGGAAATGATTAATAAGATGTTTCATTTAAGTACCAAGCCATCCAGACACTGAACAGGAGCCCAGGCGCCCGGATGCAGGAAAGCCTGAAATTAACAGGCAGCCATAGAAAGTATAAGATTAATTTCATTTTCTTTTCTTATCTTATGCTCTCTTTTATGTCTTTGCCTACGCAAAGGGGAGATTAATTAATCCAGGAACAATCTTTTTGTTGGAAATTTTATATTATGTTTGACTACTTAATAGAAAGCTGAACTATAGCGGGTGCGGCGCAGAAAGTGTATCCCGAAGGACAGAGGGCAAAGTCGTTTCTGAGAGGAGACAGCAGATTTCAAGGCTACTGTTAAAAGCCAAGAGCTGGAAGGATAAAGCAAACCAGGCACCCATCCCTTCCTGGAGTCATTCCTTCGGAGACACCTCCTGGCACCTGCAGCAGAACCTCCCCGACTCTGCCCTCTCCTCGAGAAATCCTTGGAGCTGCACCTGACTGCGTTTTAGGGTGATTTGGAGCGGATCTGAAATGCAATTCCATTCAGTAAATATTTATTGAGTGGCAGCCATATGTTTGGTACCATCCTGGCTGTGAGGGGATATCAAAAGGGGTGAGACGTGGTGCCTGTCACCGAGAATCTCACATCTAATTGGGGAGATGAGCTATACACACACAATACCAGGCAATTATGGTAATAGCATGCATTTAAATACTGCTCTCCTATTTACCCACATTTTCATATCACTCTCTCAGACATTGTGGGAACCTCTCAACAACTCAGGGAGGGGAGGCAGGGCAGATCCAGTGAGTCTCATTTTGCAAATGAGGGATCAGAGGCTCAGTGGGGTGGGGAAGCTGGCCTCAAATCACCCAGCCATAAATGACAGCGGCGGGCCACCAGCCAGGGTCCTCCACTACTCTGCGGTGAGTTGCAACTAATCAGCTACACTGATTAAATGCTGGGAGAGGGGGTGCAGAAGGCAGGCTGGAGGAGTGCTGGCCCCCTTCACTGCCCTGGCCCCAGAGAAGCCTGCCTCTGGGTGGGGACAGGTGACGTTGATCTTGCTCTTGAGTTTCCCAAGTTTCCAGCAAGCATATTGAAAGACAGCTTCCTTCTCTTCAGTCCCATGCCTGGGTGTCCTGCCCAGCCCAGCAGGAGGGGAACAGTGGGTAAGAAAACATCAGCCTTCGTGAGGGCGGCCCAGGGAACCAATGACTGGTCCAAGAGCACTGAACGTGGAAAAGCGGAGCCAAGTCTTACAGACCCCTCTTTATATCAGGAGCAAGCATCAGTTCTAGGGCACCATGTCAGCCAGGACACATGATGCCGGGGCTCAGGTATCTCCGGGATCCAAGCACAGGGCACAGTGTGGGGACTTATAGGCAAGTACCCGGATGAATGAGTCTGGCCACCTTGGCTGTCAGATGCCTGGCCGTCTTTGCTCAGCCTCTCCTTCTGTCTCTTGTTCCGAGTCAGAAGGATGGATGAAATTATTCCTACTCAGCCCCATTAACCACACAGATTGATGGCAAAGAATAAAGTTTAGATTTTTCAAAAATCTTTGCAGCAGATGGCCCCAGGAGACCAATTGCCGGCTAAAATATTACAAGATTCCTAGTTAAATATAATTAAAAAAGCTTTAAGAGAAGGACTGACACTCTCTCCCCACACTACACCGCAATGTGCCAAAGAGTTCAAAACTGAGAATGTCAGTTTCTGGGAAAAACCACCGTGATGGTATAGCCCAACTGTCTGGTGACCTAGCTGAGAAGACTAAGGACAGAGTTATGGCTGTGACTTCAACCAGGGCCAACGACAGAAAGCCGATGGAGAAGATCAGACTCATGTACCAGTAGAGGTGATGCCATTAACTTCTAAAAGATGTGGCCACTAGGACGCTGTGTGGCCTTGGGCAAGCTGCTTAACCTCTTTGTGCCTCTTTTCTCCCTCTAGACCAGCACTATGCAATAGAAATAGAACGCAAGCCACAGCTGTAGTGTTTATTCTGTGGCAGCCAAATTTTTATACAATTAACAACAAAAGTGAAAAGCCTAAAGAAGATAATTTTATGTTTTATATAACACAATATGTCCAGAAGAGTAGCATTCCAGAACACATAATCAGATTGAAAATTAATGGTTTACATTCCTTTTTTTTCCTCCCAAATCTGAAATTCAGCCTGTGTTTTACTCTCAGTGTGGACCAGCCAGACTTCAAGTACTTAAGAGCCACTCGCCATGAGCTGTCATGGTATTGGCCAGTGCTGGCCCAGAGAACACGCCCAAGAATTGAGTCTAACTCAGGTTTCAAACAAGCAACAAGGTTGAAAACAAGCAAGACAAGCAAGCATTTACCAGTGCCCTGTGAGTCACCAGCACCCAGGAAACATTAGCTGCGATTATGATCAGAAAACGAATGCCAGACAGTTCATCCAGAAAGAAGTGTGATCCAGGGCTCCTATTCCTGAAATTTTCACTCTCAAATCCCTTCCACAAAAACAGCCCCAGACAGAGCTTATGGGAGCTATGGGGGGTTGAGGGGGGTGGGGGCAGCGATTTCTTTAGGCTCTGGGCAAAGCTACTGAAAGCAAATGGCAGCCTCTGGGGCTTGCCCTTAAAGCAATCGGGGGATCCCAAGATTAAAATTCAACTGCGGCCAAATTCTGTTATAAACGGCTTCAATCCACCTGGGGTCTGGAAGCTGGGCAGATGTAATCCCCTCTCCTGGGCACACGCTGATGAAAACCCCGCCTCACTCCATCACCCATGGCTTTAAATCAGCCGCTATTCCTGGGCCTGACACTGCAGTCACTGCGAGGTTTTACTCCCCTCCGTCAGGCTCTCAGTTATGGGGCTGGAGCCTCCTAAGGCACCTTCGTAGCCAGCAATTCAAATACAAATAGCGCTATTGATCACAAAGGCATCAATAACGTCAGCCCTACAGCTACTCGTGCACATTTTTAATTGTCCTGTCCCTTTTTATATCTGCAAATATTACCATAAGCTTCCAGGAGACACACCACCCCTGGCTGTGGTGGGGGAGGGAACCGCCCTCCTGGCTCAGACCCACTCATCTCAGCGTGGTAGGGAGGGTGGCTGGCGCACTATTAATAATCTTGAGGTCCCTCTTCGTAAAAAAGAAAATAAAACACCGGCTAATCCCATTTGGGGGCTCGGTGTTATAACTCGTCAGGAAATGCTGCCCAATTACACCTAATTTCTCCTTGTTTTTCCGACTGGTCCGCGTCCCGGCAATTATGCTTCATTTGCTGTAACAGAGAAAAGTAAAATACCCAGCTGGTAGGCAATTTCCCCGTGATTAAAGCATAGGGCTGATCAGAAAGCTGCCGTCCAATAAATTAATCAAGAAATAAGGAATGAACGCCCGTGTTTGACGTTTGGGGATCACACATGTGGATCTCCAGATGGTTCGACTTAATTTTTACCTCCATGAAAACGAAGGAAGAGAAAACCAGGAGTGACTCTGACAGCCGGGTGAACCACCCACCCCCCAAGCACACACCCTTGACCCCAGCACAATGACTGCTCTGCAGCCTCTGGAATCTTCTTCTCACCTTCTGGGAGAGCAAGGCTGCTCCTCAGAGCCTGAAGCACTGGCCTTTCTGGGGCCTGTGCAAGCGCGTGCCATGTGAAGAAAAATGATCGGCTCTGAAATTCGACACGAAAGCAGCAAAATCAAAATTAATAAGTGCTTCATTAAACGCCTGCCAAAGGCAGCAGTGAGCCCCGCCGCCCCACCACCCGCTCCCGCTGCTCGTTGGCTGCAGTGTTACGATGTCATCGTCATAAAATCTTCATTACGTTTGCGAAAACAGTTGCGAGAATTCCTCAGGATGCTATTGGTTCTGGGCGGGATCAGGGTAATTGCGACGTTGATGAATTACCCGCCAGCCAGATAATTGAAGAAGCAAAATCATTAAACTCCCTTCAAATACTTTTACTGCCAATAAATTACAGTTAAAGTGTGGGTGTGTTTTAATTTGTGGGAGATGATGGGGAGTGAGGCATCCGAAAGAAATTCTTCCTAAGGGCTCCCATACTTCAGATGTTACCCACCCACGGTAGGGGGCCCCTGAGATGCTCAGAGAGAGTGCCACAACCTGCGAGAGCCCAGGGACTGCCTGTCAACAAAGGCCCAGTCCCTGTCATCTCAGACATCCTTGTCACACTTCCAAGACCACTTCCCCCATTCCCCTCTCCTGCAAGGAGCACCCTGTTCCCCTGAATGCCCACGGCTGAGGGTGCGAACTGGTAATTACATGCAGCAACACATCCAAACAGCACCGCAGCGCTGATTAACCACCTGGTTTGCAGACACAGTTCAAAGGGACACCTGGAAGGCGGGCCACCATGACCAGCAGCAAGGTTGCCCTGGCAAAAAGATACTCCCTGAGTCAGAGCATCTCTGCTACCTGCCACCCCACAGCCTCACTCACCTAACCCAGTTTCTGAGGCTTTCAGCCTCCCCAGTGAAAATGAAGGGACAGCAAGGGGCAGCCTTGAAAGGGCTCATGGGACCCCACAGCTCCATGAGGGGCTACCAGGCTGACTTTGACTTCTGGAGCCATTTGGCCATGACTGGAGACGTTTGGGGTTGTCCCAAATGAGGCAAAGGGGCAGCTAAGAGCATCCAGTGGGTTAGAGTTTTGGATGCTGCAAAACTCTCTACGGTGTTCAGGACGACCCCAAAACACTGGGTGGCCTGGCACCGATGACCAGTGGCACCGTGGCTGGGAATCCCTGCCCTAGGGAACCAGCCAGACCAAAGCAGCCTGCCTCCTGAAGGGTCTTTCTTGTGGACTATTGGACTATTTACAATTCAGAAGAGCAGGAAAACTCAAGTTGAGGGACCTCACATCTTCACTTCACACATTACACCCAGGTCCCCTGGCTGGAGGAGACACCACTGTGTGGGGTCTCACAGACGGCAGAAACCCACCTTTGTTGGCAGCTCTTGCAACTAGACATAATTTTGATGGAGTCAGACCCCCAAATGAGGTCGTGAATCACCCACTTGCTAGAAGAAAGAGCTCTCCGTTTCTAAGCCATAAATTAAGGGACCCGGCCTTCCAGCGTCCTCCGTGGCCTCCAAACCTCCCCCCACCCAAGTGTGTTCATGCCTTTTCTTCTCCACAAACATTCTCTTCTTTCACCTAGATTTCCCCTTTCAGGAGAGTTGATTTTGTCTGTGGCTGGTTTTAGATTATTCTTTCAAATAAAAAAACATCAGAAGAGATTAATCATAGCCTGTAACAGAAAGGAATGAAGCCACATCCCACTGTGACCTTATGATTTCCACCACGATTGCCTGCCCAGCCTCAGGAAGAAGACATGGCCCTGGGTGGGTGGAGAGTTTTTGCCAAGCGGCCCTCGGCTCTGAACCCCACTCCTTGCGGTGACTATGACAGCTTCTTGAATTTATGAATTAAGTGGCGACCTCATAAGTATGAGTTTGGAGCCTCACAATGGAAATAGTGATAATAAATACCACTCATCAGCAACTACGCTATCAGATATAATTTGGGGGCTGTTGGTGGAATTGCCTTCCGCCAACTAAGGTATGAGATTAGCCCTCTGAAAAACAGTGACTAATTCCTGTGCTACTATGAGCAGGGTTGATATTGACTCTATTTTCCAGAAGATGAAACTAACACAGAAAGGTTAGACAAAGCCTGGCCTGCTCCACAGGGAACTGAATCCGGGGTGGAAATTAGAACCCCAATGTTGTGGGCACCAGACAAGAGATAAAACGTTCATCCACATGATAAATTACAGTTTGAGAACTCCGTGTGTCCTTGTTCAGGCTTGAGAGCACAACACAGCCAACGATTTGAATAAAAATCACGATAGAAAAGAAAAAATGGTGGTTGGGGTGTGGGCTGCTCTGGAGAGAGGGTGGGAGTGGGCAGAGGCCTTCCTCCTAGCAGAATGCAGAAACCATCAGACTATAGCGAGAATTTACCCACCCAGCTACACCCCAGCCTTTTCTCTAAATCTAAGCCCCTTCCTTGAAATCAGAGACTCCAAGAAGCATCTTGGAAGCAGAGCCCAGTCCGCTAGTTCCAGGGCTCCCAGCTCGGTGGCAAGACACATGAAAGACCCAAGACTGATGATTATTAATCGTAAGGAGCGAAGTTCTGAAAAATGACCCCTCACTTGCTTTCATAACTTTTCAGGAAACGCGGCACAATTATCTTTTCTCTTCTCTCGCTTAAAAGTTGAAACTGAAATTAATTTTTTTTACAACAAGCCAGTTATAAAAGAAAACCATAATACCTTGCCACTGGGTAATTCCTCCTTGATTAATGACGGGGATGTTGATAAAACTGATGCCCACTAAACTCATAAAAGATGAAGACCTCTGTCTGATGCTCATTTGTGACCGGATGGATGGGTTTTCCAGGCAGAGAATGGACATTTGAGGGAGTGAGTTTTCTTATGAGGGCTTCCCTGGTGGCTCAAACAGTAAAGAATCTGCCTGCAATGCAGGAGACCTGGGTTTGATCCCTGAGTTGGGAAGATCCCCTGGAGAAAGGAATGGCTAGCCACTCCAGTATTGTTGCCTGGAGAATTCCATGGATGGAGGAGCCTGGAGGGCTGTAGTCCATGAGGTGGCAGAGAGTTGGGCACGAATGAGCGACTAAGCACTGCACAGCACAGCATTCTCCCTTCAAACTGGGAGTGGGTGGATTCCATGGTTGAAGGGTAAAGGAGGAGATGGGAAAGATGATGGATTTTTCCTGCTCAGAATTGACTCTTTTTCTAGTAATAACCCTCCCTTTTACTTTAAAGGCTCTCAGTTCAAGAAGTTCATTCCAGGTGGCCCTGCAGCAGCCCTTCCCACCCTCCCCGCCTCCAGGGAAGGACACTCATCCTAGCCTGGACATTGGCTCTCGATTTCCTGCTCCTAGTATTGGAGATGAAGTGCTCTCTCTTGGAGGGGGTTATGAAACTGGCAGAATGTAAGCCTGGTCCTGCTGAAATCACTGGTAACACAAAAATGGAGAGCCTCCTGAGAATTGAGCCACTCTGGAGGAATTCAAGACCTGAAAACCAGCTGGGGCCACCACATACAGCTGGGCAGAGTGTGCACTGCACAAATCTTCCCATGGAAGGGGCAAGTGGGGCTGAAAACTAGCCCACGCTGTGCGTACTCACGTCCCCTTTACCACGTGCAAAACACCCCAAAACACCAGTTTCTGCACAACAAGTCTATGAGCTGTTATTAATATTACTATCATCACTAGAAACATAAGGGATGAAACACAGGTGGTCTGGGTCCAGAGTCCATGCCTTTCACCTCTAAGTTATTCTGCCTTTTGTCAGATTCCAGGGCAGAGAGCAGAATATTCAGGAGACTCCAGCCTGGCCAAAGGCAGGGAGGCAGAGACGATGGCCCATGGGGAGGCTACAGAAATAATGAGGTCAGAACACGAGGGCCAGAGAAAGAGGAGCCATGAGGGTGATATGATCAGACTTCTCTTTGGATGAGATTCACTTTTCCACTGAGTCACATACTAATGGCAAAGGGTCATACCCAGATTATATTAATACCAAGAATTACTACAAGTCAAAGAGAAGATACAAGTCACACTACACAGCTCAGTCGTGTCCGACTCTTTGCGACCCGTGGACTGTAGCCGGCCAGGCTCCTCTGTCTGTGGGATTCTCCAGGCAAGAGTACTAGAAGATACAAGTAACCTAATGCAAAAAAATGGGCAAAAGACCTGAACAGGCACCTCACAAAAAAGATATGCAAATAACCAATAAGCAAATGAAAAGAGACTCAACCTAATCAACCATCAGGGAAAGGCAAGTTGAAGGCACCATGAAGTGGATGCAACCTGAATATCCATGGACAGGAATGGATAGAGAGGCATGCATCTGTACAATGGGAAGCTCTTCAGTCTTAGGAAGGAAGGGAATCTGGACACCTGCCACAACATGGATGAACCTTGAGGACAGGATGCTCAAGGAAATAAGTCAGACACAAGGACAAATACTGCATGCACAAGGTTTCTAAAATAGTCAGACTCATAGAGACAGAGGATAGAATGAGGTCGCCAGGGGTGGGGGTGGGGGGTGGGTAGGGAGCACAGAAAGATTGCAAGCTGTCGTTTGATGGGTAAAGAGTTTCGGTTTTGTGAGATATAAAATTTCTACAGATGTATTGCAGGTTACTTAATGGGTGTGTGCTCAGTCATGTATGACTCTTTGCAAGGCCATGAACTATAGCTTTCCAGGCTCCTCTGTCCATGGAATTTTCCAGGCAAGAGTACTGTGGGTTACCAGTTCCTACGCCAGGAGATCTTCCCGACCTAGGGATTAAACCCACGTCTCTTGCATCTCCTGCACTGGCGGGTCAATTCTTCACTGCTGCACCTCCTGGGAAGTCCCGATAGTTAACACTACCATGGAATATACTTAAAAATGATTAAGATGGTTTTAAAAATTGAACACATAAAAGCACAGGAAGATACTATATCCACCCAGAGAATGAGAAACTAAAGACACAAAAATAAACACAAAACCACCAGACAGCAGCAAGTGTTTCAAGGGTCTAGGACAGCTGGAATTCTGGTACACCGCTGGCAGGCAGATAAACTGGGAGCACAGCTTCAGAAAACCATCTGGCCACCTATAAAAACCGACCATACCCTATAACCCAGAAAATCAACTTGTGCCAACAGAAATAAACTTGTACAAGAATATTTACATAAGTGTTGTTTGTAGGAGCTTCCCAAATAGAAACAACCCAAACAGCCATCAAGAGCAAAATGGGTACACAAATACTGGCAAATTCACCAACAGAATACTATATGGCAAAGCAACCAAAGAACTGTACCCACACACAGCAGCACACTTGAGTTTCATTTTACAAATGTTGTGCAATACAGAGTGAAGTAAGTCCGAAAGAGAAAAACAAGTATCACATATTAACGCATATATATGGAATCTAGAAAAGGTGTTGATGAACCTATTTTTCAGGAAAGGAATGGAGACTTAGATGTAGAGAATGGACTTGTGGTCACAGTGGGGAAAGGAGAGAGTGGGACGGATGGAGAAAGTAACATTGACACATACACGCTCTTGCTGCTGTTGCTGCTGCTAAGCCGCTTCAGTTGTGCTTGACTCTGTGTGACCCCATAGATGGCAGCCCACCAGGCTCCCCCGTCCCTGGGATTCTCCAGGCAAGAACACTGGAGTGGGTTGCCATTGCCTTCTCCCATGCATGAAAGTGAAAGTGAAAGTGAAGTCGCTCAGTCGTGTGCGACTCTTAGTGACCCTAGGGACTGCAGCCTACCAGGCTCCTCCGTCCATGGGATTTTCCAGGCAAGAGTACTGGAATGGGTTGCCTTTGCCTTCTCCAACTACCGTGTGTGAAATAGATATCTGGTGAGAAGTTGCTATGTAACACAGGATGCCCAGCCTGGTGTTCTGTGATGACCTAGAGGGGTATGACGGGGGGGAGGGGTGGGAGGCTAAAGAGGGAGATGATGTATGTATAATCATGGCTGATTTGCATCGTTGTATGGTAGAAACCAACACAGCATCGTAAAACGATTTCCCCCCCAATTAAAAATAAATTGAAAAACATACTGATGTTAGAAAAAGAGAGAGGGAGCAGGGGAGAGAAAGAAGTGAAGGACAAACAGGGAACAAGAAGGAAGAACTCTATCTATTGTTTGATATTTCAAAGGTCTTTTTCAGATCCTAAATAGAAGACTGGGAATCACTTGTTTAGTGCCACTAAAAAACTTAATCTCGTCTAGAAAATGTAGCTCATGGGATTTCTACCTGTACAGTCTTAACCTTGCATGGAGGAGGTGGTCGGCGCTGGCCCCAGTGAAAGTACAAAGTAGAATTTGGCAAACCTGTAGGCCGTACATAGTATCTGTGTTCTATAAATAAAGTTATATTGAAACATATACCAAAAAAAAATGTTGGGCAAAAGGAACCAGATGTAAAAGAACACAATCTCAATTACTCTCTGCTGTGGTGGTGGGTGGAGAAGCTGTAAGACGTGTTAGTGAGCAGCAAGGGTTGGAGGACACTGACCTCCGATGGGGATGCCCAGTGAAGGGCCAAGCACCGTGCCTGGGCTAAACAGCTTCATCCTCCTAATACCCTTCGGAGGAAGGGCCATTTTCTAGATAAAGAAGATGTGATATATACATACAGTAGAATACTACTCAGCCATGAAAAAGAATGAAATAATGCCATGTATAGCAACACGGATGGACCTAGAGGTTATCAAACCAAGTGAAATAAGACAGAGAAAGACAAATATCATGATATTGCTTATATCTGGAATCTGAAAAATGATACAAATGAAATTATTTACAAAACAGAAACAGGCTTGCAGACACAGGAAAAAAAAAACAACAAACAACTTATGGTTACCAAAGGGGAAAGGTGGGGAAGGGATAAATTAAGAGTTTGGGATTAACAGATACACACCACTATATATAAAATAGATCAGCAACAAGACCTACTACATAACATAGGAGACTATACTCAGTATCTTGTAGTAATCTATAGTGAAAAGAATCTAAAATGTAATGTAAGAATCTAAAAAATAATGTATATATATTTATCACTTTCACACACACGTATGTATGTATAACTGAGTCACTTTTCTGTACACTTGAAACTAAGACAACATTGTAAATCAAAAAAAAAAAAAAAAAAAACAAGCCACTTTGTACCTGGGCCACTTGACCTTTAAGAAAAGGTTTGCCAAGTCTTGGTTTAACCAATCAGAGAAAAATCATATTTGGTGATTTAAAAATACACTGATAAGGATGTGCACTCTGGTTGGACAAAAAGAACTGCAAAGAGATCTTAAACTCTTTTTAGGAATAATGATCTTGTTAGTAATAATATTTCATTACTTTGAAATGGCTACACGAAGGGCTTCCCTGGTGGCTCAGCAGCAAAGAATCTGCCTACAACGCAGAAGACTCAGGTTCGACCCCTGGGCTGGGAAGATCCCCTGGAGGAGGGCATGGCTACCTACTCCAGTATGCTTGCCTGGAGAATCCCACGGACAGAGGAGCCTGGTGGGCTACAGTCCATGGGGTTGAAGCTCAGACTCGACTAAGCGACAGGGCACCCAGCTACACAAAACCGAAAGACAGTTATTTTCATTATTTGCAGCCTAAGAGAGAAAAGACCTATTGATACAAATATAAATTCACAGCACTCAAATACTCACGGTCAGGACGCACATGTTGGTTGGGGTCCAGCCTATAGCGCCTGGCCCCTGCGTGGGGGGCTTGTGTTTGTACCTGTCCTTCTCCCCAGGATGTTCTCCCACAGCCCCGCCCCCTCCACCCCACTGCCCACGTCCTAGTCACCCTCGCTTGCCCTTCAAACCTCCGCTCCAAACTCACATTCTCAAGGAAGTCTCCGCAAGCCCTCAGACCCTCCAGGGTGTCGTGTCAGCCTCTGGAGTGAGCAACTGTCATTGGCTGTGTGTGTGTGTGTGTGTGTGTGATGACTTGTGACCACAGGTCTGAGTCCGTGCACCCATCAGCATATTTCCCACCCAGCAATGTCTGGCACATGGGAGAAGCTCCATACAGATCTACCAAGCAAAATTACAAAGACATCATAACAGCTAGCGTTTACCAAGCACTTACTATGTGCTGAGCTACAGTGAGTGTTCTCTCACCTCATCCTCTCCCTAGTAATAATCTAACATCTATGGAGAGCATCCTCTCCGCCAGGCCCCACCCTACACACTGTACAGATAACCCCTTATCTTCTTTCCCTCAATTCTGTGCATCTGGGATGGACAGTGGCACGTGTCCCTCTGGCTGGTTTACTGCACATTGTTATTCCACCAAAAATGAACCTAGGTACTGCAGTGAAGGTATCTTGTAGATGAGTGACCATTGACAGGTGACTTTTTAAAAATTTTTTATTGGAGTTCAGTTCAGTTCAGTTCAATTCAGTCGCTCAGTTGTGTCCGACTCTTTGCAACCCCATGAATCGCAGCACTCCCTGTCCATCACCAACTCCCAGAGTCCACCCAAACCCATGTCCATCAGGTCGGTGATGCCATCCAGCCATCTTATCCTCTGTCATCCCCTTCTCCTCTTGCCCTCAATCTTTCCCAGCATCAGGGTCTTTTCAAATGAGTCAGCTCTTCACATCAGGTGGCCAAAGTATTGGAGTTTCAGCTTCAATATCAGTCCTTCCAATGAACACCCAGGACTAGTCTCCTTTCGGATGGACTGGTTGGATCTCCTTGCAGCCCAAGGGACTCTCAAGAGTCTTCTCCAACACCACAGTTCAAAAGCATCAATTCTTCGGCGCTCAGCTTTCTTCACAGTCCAACTCTCACATCCATACATGACCACTGGAAAAACCAAAGCCTTGACTAGACGAACCTTTGTTGGCAAAGTAATATCTCTGCTTTTGAATATGTTGTCTAGGTTGGTCATAACTTTCCTTCCAAGGAGTAAGCGTCTTTTAATCTCATGGCTGCAATCACCATCTGCAGTGATTTTGGAGGCCAGAAAAATAAAGTCTGACACTGTTTCCACTGTTTCCCCATCTATTTGCCATGAAATAATAGGACCGGATGTATCATTGCTTAATAATGTTGTGTTAGTTTCTGATGTACAGCAAAGGGGATGAGCCAAACGTATACATACATCCCCTCTTTTTGTTATTTCCTTCCCATTTAGGTCACCGCAGAGCACTGAGTAGAGTTCCCTGTGCTATACAGCAGTTTCTCATGAATTATCTATTTTATTCATAGTGGGTGGCACTAGTCATAAAGAACCTGCCTGCCAATGCAGGAGACATAAGAGGTACAGGTTTGAGCCCTGGGTTGGGAAGATCCCCTGAAGGAGGGCATGGCAACCCAATCCAATATTCTTGGAGAATCCCAGGGACAGAGGAGCCTGGTGGGCTACAGTCCACAGAGTAACAAAGAGCTGGACACGCCTGAAGATGCACAGTGTACATACATTTTCCATGATTAATAATGAGCATTTATGAATGCACACAAAGCTTGAGGGGAAGAATTTGGTGTTCTCTTACTTAATTTTCACAACACTCCTGCAGGACATATACTATTATTTTCTCACATTGTGCTCTTATTAAATGATATAGAGGAAGGTTACATAATTCCCAACGACCATAAAGTACCAAGAGATAAATGTGACACTAAATCCATCTCTGTGTCCCCAGATGCTTGGCTCTTTGCCACCCCATGACACACATGCAGCTAAGAGACTGGATCAGAGCACAGCAAGGCAACTTTCTGCATACACTTGAACTCCGTGTGCCTTTTTCTTTATTTTTTTGAGCTGTAAATTGACTTCATTCAGAAAACAAAATTTGAGAGGCTTCCTTGCTGGCTCAGTGATGAAGAGTTCACCTGACAATGCAGGAGACTTGGGTTTGATCCCGGGTCCGGGAAGATACCACATGTTGAGGAGCAGCTAATCCTGTGTGCCTGTTCTCTACTGAGCCTGCATGCCGTAACTACTGAAGCCCGCACACTCTAGAGCTCACACTCCAAAACAAGAGAGAAGCCACTCCAATGAGAAGCCCAGGTACCGCAACTATGGATTGCCCTCTTCCAGCCACAACTGGAGAGAAGTCTGGGTAGCAAAGAAGACACAGCATGGTCAAAATTATATAAATGAATAAAACAAAAATTTTTTAAAGGAAAAGAAAAACTTTAAACTGACATTGGACCTTCACCCCCAATTTTATGGGTCATATGAGTAAACTTTTTACTCTGTTGTTGTTCAGTTGCTAAGTCGTGTCCAACTCTTTTGTGACCCCATGGACTGTAAGTCACCGGGCTCCTCTGTCCATGGGATTTCCTAGGCAAGAATACTGGAGTGGGTTGCCATTTCCTTCTCCAGGGGATCTTCCCCACCCAGGAATTGAACACACATCTCCCACATTGCAGGCAGAATCTTTACCGCTGAGTCATCAGGGAAACTTTTTTTTTTTTTGCTCTAAAAAAAATAAAAAAAATTAAATATCTTTTTGAAAAAACAAGACAGGTGCCTTTAAATAAAGGAGACAATCCATGATAACGTGAGGGATTCACCCAATTGGTTCAAAGGCAGAACAGAAGTTTCCTTGAGGAAGGTAGTCTGCCTGTGGACAGCAGCCTCAAGCATCAGCCTGCAGATTTCAACTTACCCCCTCTCCATCCTGTAATCCAATTCCTTAAAATGCATCTCTTAGGGCTTCCCTGGTGGTCCAGTGATTAAGACTCCATGCTTCCAATGAAGGGGATACAAGTTCAATCCCTAGTCAGGGAATTAAGATCCTAAGATCCCACATGGTATATGGTATGGCCAAACAATAAAAATAAATAAATACATGCATCTTGTAATATAAATACCCTACTGGCTCTGTTTCTCTAGTATAACCCTGACTGATACATTATCTAAATTTCTAAACAGGGAAACTGAGGCAGAGGAGAGTTTCTACAGCTGATCTGCAGTTAGCATAGTATAGGTTGAAGTACAGGCTCGGGCTGGGTTTCAAACCCAGGCAGTTGGGCTCCAGAGTCACAGTTAACCTCCAGTGCTCAGTCTCCAGCAACGAGAGCTTCCTCCTCCAACTAGCCTCCTTGATTAAAGAGAGGGATGGTCACAGGGGAACGGGGGGTGGGGGGAGGTGCGGATGGAGGGAAGAGGGGGTGGCAATGGAGAGAGGGGAGGTCTAGAAGAAAAGTTGAGTTAGAAATTCCTGCCACAGTTGGCTGTGGGTTGAGTTGGGTCAAGGGTGGCGATCAATAAGATGAATACAGCATAACTCGAGTTTTTATTCCCTTTGTCGTGATGGATGAGGCCTTTGAAGCAACTGGCGGAGGCCTCACCCTGAGCGTCCAGGAAAGATTTGTGGACACGTTTATATGAAGGATCTCCCTCCAGCTCCCACGAGTGTTTAAGATGACTTGCTTCAAACCAAGATCAAAGAACAGGCTGGAGATATTGTTTCACCGATTTGTATAAATCAGCCAGACAAACTGTGGCCTCGACAACTACTGATGTTTCTCTGGTTGGAGGTAACTTGTTAAGAAACACGTCAGGCAGCTGCAAAAGTCCCAGTGCCTCCTTGGGAGAGAAGCTTCAGAAAGAATCGATCGTGCGCCGACTGGCTTCACCTTAACTATTCCTGAAGCCGTAATTGAGAAGGCCCTGAGGTCCACTATCCACGTATCCTTCAACCTTTCAGCATGGATTGGAGTGATCATTTTTAATACTAATGCCTTCTATGTTTGTGGAATCTTCACATGATCGAAGACACTGTCCCGTATTAACCTCATAACAATCCAGGAGCTAAGTGAGGGCCGCAAAGATGTCTGCCATCTTGCTGGTGGGAAATTGAGGCTCAGAGAAGTCAAGGGTCTTGGCCAAGTTCAACAGACACATGACTGACAAAAATAAGGCTAAGCCGGGAGTTTAGCTCCAGCCCTAGCTGACTATTTCCTCTTTTTCTCATCTTGCCAGTGTTTGCTGAGTGCTTTCTAGATGCCCCATGCTAGGCTGACTACTTCCACCTTCTCTCACTCCTTAAAACATTTCCTGATCTATCCATTTTCTTAGGCTATGATATGGATATCTATGATATGGATATATATCCATTTTCTTAGGTGATTCCAAGGTGGAGGTTGTGCAGAAGCTTCCTCATGCTGGTCAGAATGGCCATCACTAAAAAGTCGACAAATGATAAATGCTGGAGAGGGTATGAAGAAAAGGGAACCCTTCTCCTACACTCTTGGTGGGGATGTAAATTGGTGCAGTCACTATGGAAAACAGTACAGAGGTTGCTTAAAAAAACTGAAAATAGAGTTGCCATATGATCCAGCAATCTCACGCCTGGGTATATATCCAGATGAAACTATAATTCAAAAAGAAACATGCACCCCTATGTTCATAGCAGCACTGTTCACAATACCCAAGGCATGGAGACAACCTAAATATCTATCTACAGATGAAGGGATAAAGAAGATGCTGTACATATATACCATGCAATATCATTCAGCCATAAAAAAGAAGGAAATAATACCATTTGCAGCAACATGGATGGGCCTAGAGACTGTCATACTAGGTGAAGTAAGTCAGAAAGAGAAAGGCTAGAATCATGGTATCACTTATACGTGGAATCTAAAATACGGCACAAACGAACTTGTCTGTGAAACAGAATCTCAGGCACAGAGACCCGTGGGTCCCAAGGGGAGGGGAGGGGAGGGGAGGGGAGGGATGGAGTGGCAGTTTGGGGTTAGCAGAATCAAATTATTATACATAGGATGGATAAACAAAAAGATCCTACTGTACAGCACAGGGAACTTTTATACTATACCCTCTGAAAAACCATAATAGAAAAGAATATGAAAAAGAATGTATATATTTATATAAGTGAATCACTTTGGCATACTAACAAAGTACACTGGAAATCAACTATATTCAGTAAGATAAACTTAAAAAAAAAAAAAAAGGAAAATAACCCATTCATTTCTCATCTGTGTGCTTCTAGAAGTGCCTCCCACACTGTGAAAACAGTTTTCAGATTTATGAAAATGAATAACCTCCCTTTACTGAGCACGTAGCATGAGTCACGTCCCATACCAAGCACTTCCTATGTATTTCCAGGCTCCTCCATCCATGGGATTCTCCAGGCAAGAATACTGGATAGGGTTGCCATTTCCTGCTCCAGGGAATCTTTCTGACCCAGGGATCGAACCCAGGTCTCCTGCACTGCAGGCAGATTCTTTACCACTGAGCCACTGAGCCACAAGAAAAGCCAATTAGCTCTTTTAATCCTCTGGAGTGGTCACGTTTGATTTCCAGTGTACAAAAGGAGAAACGGAAACAGAGACTCACTGAGGTCAAGTCCCTCACCCAAGGTCACATCCAAGGTTACACAGTCATCTTGAGGTGGAACACTGGTTCCAAAACTCCTGCCCCTACCCCAGGGTTTTTCTAGATTACAACCTTGCCTATCACCTCCCCCCACCCTCCTTTTTTTTTTTTTTTTTTTTTTTTTGCCATTTCCTTGTACTACCCTTGGTTTCATGTTATGAATTTATTATTTAAAGGAAATTATTTTTCATTAAAAAAAGTTAACTTTAAGTCAGACAGCTTCAGATGTAGAAAGCTAGAAAGAGCATCACTCCCATCCTTACTAGTACAACAAAAGAAGAAGCCAGACAACTTGAAATTTTGCAACTTTTCTTTAATCCAGCAGAGATCTGAGGGTGCCAGGGAATCAACTCACCTGAAATCTAAGGAAAGACAGATGCCTCCAGGGACAGACAGAACTGGGGCACTTGCTTACCTAGGGCACATGCCATTGGACAAACAGCTAAAATATTTAACAAATTGCTAAAGGTTCGATGTGGGCTAGAGAGACAATGCAGGACATCTTGGTGCCAATGACATAAGAGAAATTCATTCTACATGTAGGGTTTAAATAAATTATATTTAATTTTTAAATTTTTAAAATTATATTTAATTTAATTTAAAAATAAATTTATTTAAATAAGTTATTTATTTTATTTGGGCTGTGCTGGGTCTTTGCTGCTGCATGGGCTTTTCTCTTGTGGAGAGCAGGGGCTACTCTCTAGCTGCAGTTCACAGGCTTCTCACTGCAGTGGCTTCTCTTGTTGCAGAGCATGGGCTCTAGAGCACAGGCTCAGTAATTGTGGCGCACAGGCTCAGTTGCTCTGCAGCATGTGGGATCTTCCCGGATCAGGGATTGAACCCATGTCTTCTGCATTGGCAGGCGGATTCCCTACCACTGAGCCACCAGGGAGGTCCTGTACACACAGGTTTGTTTTGACCACTGAACTGGTATCCAGATAAGACAAGACAAGGTAGGCTGAGGATTCTGAGAAAGCTCCCTCACAGGGCGAGACTGAAGGATGGGAACAGTGGCCACCACAGGAGAAGCACAAAGCACCACGCAGGTCTTTCTCCCCATCTTCTAAAAGTTCCAGGGGCAGGACAATAAAACCTGGTACCCTTAGGACACTGGTGAAGAGCAATGAAGCTGATTGAAGGAAACAGCAATAAACCCCCTCTATTCCTGCAGTGGGGAAATGCAAAGGAAGACATCCTGAGCCCAGACCTCCAGGTGGGGCTGGACAGGGTCACACAGGGCCTGGCTGTGATCAAGGCATATTCAGAACAGAGAACACTTCCACCACCAGGCACATCAGTGCAGAGTCACCGGCATTTTAACAGTATCTGCTGCCAGGAGAGGGGCAAAAGGGTGCAGAGGGATTCTCTCTCTGGTGAAGTGCAAAGGAAGACTTAAGCTGAGGGTGGAGCAGACATTAAGGAAAATGCTCTCACAAAGCAATCCCCAAAATAAACACAAGCTAACAAAAGAGGACTCTGAAGCTAGTGATGCATTGAGGGTAACCATAGCAACAACAAAACCTTAAGATCAGCTGAACTCTTAAGTGATTGACTCATCTCCCCATCCTAAAGGCCTGGCAGAAATAAAGGCACGTTCCGATTCCAGACTTTAGAAACTATTTATCTCAGTCCCTATTGTCTGACACTAGATGTCTGGCTTTCAATAAAAAGATTTTTGAGGGCACTCAGGAAAAAAAAAAAAAGCAACAAACTGTCAAGAGACAAAAGAATCAACAGAATCAGACTCAGATATGGTACCTTATATGTGTGTGTGTTTAGTTGTGTCCAACTCCTTGTGACCCCATGGACTTCACAGGCTCCTCTGCCCATGGGAATCTCCAGGCAAGAAGACAAGGGAGTGGGTTCCCATTCCCTTCTCCAGGGGATCTTCCTGACCCAGGGATTGAACCTGCATCTCATGAGTCTCCTGCATTGGCAGGCGGGTTCTTTACCAGCTGAGCCACTGGGGAAGCCCAGGTATGGTACAGATGTTGGAATTATCAGACAGGAACTTAACATAACTGATTAATATGTCAATGGCTCAAGTAGAAATGAAGATACCACTAATGATCACAGGGGTGATTTCAATAGAAGACTAGAACCCAAAAGAAAGAATCAAATGGCAACAATGAAAATAAAAACCACAGTGATTTTGACAGACTCGTTAAAAAATATAATGCAGGTAATAACAGACTTGAAGACAGGCCAATAGAAATTATTCAAATTGAAACTCAAATAGGAATAGAGTTTTTGAAAAATCAGCCTCCAACGGTTATGGGACAATAACAAATGGCCCAACAGAAGTGTATTTGGAATCAGAGAAAGAGAGGAGAGAATGAGGCAGAAAAACTATTTGAAGAAATAATTATCTCATTGACATTTTTAGAAAATTCCATCCAAGTACACAAGGAATATTCAGCAAGACGAACCGTATTCTGAGCCAGGAAATCAATGCTAACACTTCAAAATTAATCACTGAAATCAAACAAAAAATATTTTCCAAAGCTAATGACTGACATCAAACCAAAAATCCAAGGAGCTCAGAGAACACCAACCAGGATGAAATAAATAAAAATGAACACCAAGATAGGCATATTCAAACTGCTGAAAACTAAGGACAAGGAGAAAACCAAAGGCAAACAGAAGGAAAATAAACTTTACCTTTCATATAGAGGAACAAAGATAATTATTACATCAGACATCTCATCAGAAACTTGGCAAGATAAAAGACAATGGAAATGGCATCTTTGGAGTGCTAAAAGGAAAAAGAACCTATCAACCCCAAATTTATTCCCCAGTTTGTGGGCCATATTCCACCTGCTGTCTATTTCTGTAAATAAAGCGGTATTGAATTTATACAATTCAAACATGTATTGTCTATATGGCTGCTTTCACGTGACAACAGTAGAGTCAAAACACTGACAAAACCACATGGCTTGAAATCCTAAAATATTTACTGACTCTAAAGAAAAAAATTTGCCAACTCCAGAAGATAACTGATTTTCAAAAAAAGGAGTAGCAAAAGCAAAAGTATTGGCAAGCTTCTGTGTGCTCATATCAAAAGTGAAACACTTGACCCGCAATGACACAAAGCATTTGAAAGAATTATTAGTATATTGTTGTAAGTTTCCTAGACTAGACATAAAGCAGTATCATTTTAACTGAAGTCAAAAATTTTAATTAAAGATTTACACTGTAAAACGTAGGGCAATCGCTAAAAAAAATTAAGATATAAATACTAAGCCACTAGGGAAGATAAAATAGAATCATAAGTAGAAAAATGGAAATAATAAAGATAAGAGCAGAAACTACTGAAATTGAGAACAGATGAATAATAGAGAAAATGGATGAAACCCAAAGCTGCTTCTTTGAAAAAATAAAGCAGATA
Source organism: Bos grunniens (assembly GCF_055505025.1). Classification (NCBI taxonomy): domain Eukaryota; kingdom Metazoa; phylum Chordata; class Mammalia; order Artiodactyla; family Bovidae; genus Bos; species Bos grunniens. The sequence continues at coordinate 25,677,085 of NC_141177.1, read as the reverse complement.
AACCTCTAACTAGATTAACCAATAGGAAAAGAGAATAACATAAGTTATCAATATCAGGAATAAAAGATTGGACCCTCACACTGCAAAGATTAAAAGATAATAAGGGAATATTACAAGCAACTCTATGCCTACAGACAGAGTAATTCCTGAGAGGCACCAACTGCCAAAGCTCATTCAGGAAAAAATGAATAATCTGAATAAACCTTCACCTATTAAATAAATAAAATGTACAGTTAAGACCTTTTTAAAAAAGAAAACCCCAGACCTGGATGGCTTCAAAGGTGAATTCTACTAAATATTTAAGGAGGAGATAACACCAACTTTACATATATTGTCCTGGAACATGAAAGAGGAACGGATACTTCCCAGCTCATTTTATAAGACCAGCATTACCTTGATGCCAAACACAAAGACATCACAGTAAAAGAAAATTATAGATTAGTAACCTCTGTGAATATAGATAAAAATCTTTAACAAAATATAAGTACATCAAATCCAATAGTGTATATAAAGGATAATTCATCACAGTCAGGTGGGCTTTATCCCAGGAAGGTATGGCTGGCTCGACATTCAAAAAGCAGTCACTGAAACTCACTGTACTAGCAGGTTAAAGAAGAAAAATCAAATTATCATGACAAAAGATGCAGAAAAAGTATTTTATAAAGACACATCCATGATTTAAGAAAAAGTAAAATCTCTCAGAAAACAAGGACTAGAAAAGCATGTAAACTATTAAAGGACATCTACAGCTAACATCACACATATAAAGACCAAATGCCTTACTGTTGAGATCCAGAGCAAGCAAGGAGATTGGCTCTCGTCATTTCTCTTCAGTATGGTGCTGCTGCAAATAGTCCAGAGGAAAAAGAGCATATTCATTGGAAAGAAATGAAACTGTGTTCATAGATTACATAATTATCTACACAAAAAAGTTCCAAAGAATCTATGAAAAACTTACTAGAACTAAACTGTTGGGAAAGATCAGGAAAAGCGGGCGACAGGATGAGATGGTTGGATGGCATCACCGACTCAATGGACATGAGTTTGAGCAAACTCCAGGAAACACTGAAGGCCAGGGAAGCCTGGTGTGCTGTAGTTCATGGGGCTGTGAAGTGTCAGACACAACTTAGGGACTGAACAATAACTGGAACTAAGATGCAAATGTAGTGAGGTCCTAGGGTGTAAGGTCTATATACAAAAACTGATTGTATTTCTAGACACTTCCAATTGAAAATGAAAATATTTGAAAGTACCATTTAATACAATAGTACCAAAACCATGAATAATTAAGTATGACTCTTACAAAATACATGCAAAACCCATATGCTGAAAACAAAACAATAGTGACGAAGGAAACCAAAGACCTCAATAGATGGAGAAAGATGCCATGTTGACGGACTGGGAGACCATATTAAGGAGTCAGATCTTCTAAAACCAATGCATAGAGTCAGCACAATTCCAAACAGTCCTATGTATTCTAGAATGGAGGTGTTGATTTCTATGTGAAAACCCAAGTCTTGGCTCCCCTCCCACTGCATCCTCAACAAGGGTCTGTTGAATGAATGACTGAAGGACAAGTAGACTCTGGTCTTCCTGGGGGATGTTTCTGCTTATTACAAGTTTCTGTAATAGAAAAGTATTTTATGTTGGAATGAGAAAAATAGAAAGAGAGGAAGAGGAAAGAAGCCTGCACCAGCGGAGACCAGCAGTTTCAGGGTGTCAGCTTCTCAAGATCACTTCTTACCTCCCCCCAACGCACTTTGGATGTTTTATGGACAAATAGGCAAAGTCCCAAAGGAGACAGGGACTTGCTGAGGTCACTCTTATGGTTTGACTGGGCTGGAGCCAGAACTCCTAACACCCTGCCTCTTTCTGTTCATCATTATTGTCATCGGAAGTCAACACCATTCAACAGTCACCTTAGGCCAAGCACCAGGACTGCAGCTTTATATGCGTCTTCTCATTTACTCAGAACAGCCATTGGAGACCCATCAATGCGGTCCAACGGAACGTGCATCTTAAACACCAGGATCGAGCCAGCCTGGGGCACCTGCGTCCCACCGTGTCCACCCTGGGGCAGAGCTCAGCCGTTAACATTTCCGCTAGAGCACAGATGGCTGAAACCCACCACACACTCTGCATGCGTGCTAAGTTGCTTCAGTTGTGTCTGACTCTTTGTGACCCTATGGGCCGTAGTCCACCTCTGGGCTCCTCTGTCCAAGGGATTCTCCAGGCAGGAATACTGGAGCAGGTTGCCACGCCCTCCTCCAGGGAATCTTCCTGATCCAGGGATCGAACCCCCATCTCTTAGGTCTCCTGCCTTGGCAGACAGGTTCTTTACTACTAGCACCGCCTGGGAAGCCCACACACACTTTACTTTCAAATAAACCACACAGCCCAGCGTGGACACACTTCCAGAACCTATGAATTTAAGTGGCGCAGGAGCGGGCCACCCAGTGTGGTGTCAGGGACCAGCTTCCAACGAAAGGCCCGCTGGCTCTAGGAGTCTGTGTGGAGGTGGGGTGTCTGTCAGTTGCAGACCACATATACCACCCCCCACCCTGTGCTCCCCCTTCTTCCCATTCCCTGGCTCCTCCTCCATTTTGGGAGCCTCCATCAGAAAGGACAGGACCACTGACGGTGTCTCTTCAAGATCCCAGGCTTTTGGTGGGGTCTTTGGTTTGACTCTGCTTAAACTGTTCCCTAAAACTAATGGCATGCTTCTTAATTTCCTGGAGCTTCGGGGTAATGGGCCAGGGGGAGGGTGAAAAAGGTCTCTGATTCATTTTCTCTCCACCTTCCACAAATGAGAGAGAGACCGGAATGAATGGCGTGGTTGATAAATGAAAGCAGCTTAAATCAAAGACCTGCTTCCCCCGCAGCGAGATAGCACTGCACAGCTCCCGAGGGACCTGGAAGCCGCTCCTCTCAACAGGTTTCAATCTGAGACCCCGCCAGCCTTGAGGCATAGCAATCTCAGCTGCATCAAACCCACCTAGAGAGCTGGCCAAGAGATGCTTGGAGAGGGGAGGGGCGGGAACAGTATCTTGTTAACCCTTTTCCTTAGGGGTATTTTACACCATCACCCCAGGTTCCATTTACCTTGGCGTCGCAGAATTGGGACATTCTGCAGTACACTCTATAAATTCTTTTTTTAAGCCAGCTTGAGCCAAATGTAACAGGGTAAGCCGTCCAGACCTGTTTAAAAAGGATAAACCCCAGCTAAGAGCATAAATTACACCCCACTGCTTTTATCATATAAACACGGCCAGAGAGCCAAGTGCATTAAAGAGGCGAGACACAGGCCCTGGTTGCTATCTCATTAAGCCCATTAAATATTAGGAAAGAAAATACCTTCACATCTTGGGTCTGGTTTAAACTATCAGGGAACAGATTAGAGTTAATTAATGCCGTGAACTCTGAAGCCGCCAGCCAGGAGGCTCCCGGCGGAATCCACACCTGTCACAGACTCGATTTCAGAAAATCTAAGTGGACACCCAGGAGCCCTCCCCTCCTCCCTACCTCCCCTGGATGTGGGAGCCCTAGGTACCTAATCTGTAACTCCCGAATCTGGATCAAGAGATAAACCGCACCCCTGAGACAGAAAGTCGGTGCATTCCAAGCAGAAACTGTGCAAAGGTCTCTCACTGGGCACTCCGGAAATTGCCAGGGGTTCCAGGCCGCAAGGCGAGACCGCTAAGTTGCTTCTGGCAAGTTGGAAAGAGCTTATCAATTATTCATGCAACTGGATAAACAGGGATTTTATCTTGTAGCATGAATCAAGAGATAAAAATTCCATTTCAAGAGGGAGGGTGGAGACTGAACTCTGAATGTTAATTGTAAAACGAAAAAAAAATGAAAAAGAAGAAGGAAAGGAAAAAATATGTAAGGTCTTCTGCTTGGGCTGTGCCTTGAGCGCTTGTAAACTTCCCCCCACCCCCAAATTTCTGTCTGTTCACCGACTATAGCTTACTTGCTCCCCAGACAACGCACCGCCTCTTCTATTGATGTACCGAAGCAGCCGCAAAATCCCCACTTGTGAGGGGCCCTCTGGATGGATTTTTAAACCCCTAAACACCACCACCTTCGAGGTATTTCTATTTAAAATCAATTTGCTGCTTCCAGACTGAAATTGGAAGCAGAGGAAAGTTTACAAACAGATGCCTGTCAAAAGGCTCAAACGAAACAAGAGCTAGTCACACTATTGGGACACGCGGGCCAGGAAAGAATATGACTTTCATTGCTGGCCTCTTGTCCCCTCTGCTGTGTGGCCCTGCACCTGACAGTTCCTTAAAGGCTAGAAAATTAAGCCAAAAGATGAAATTTGGGGATTACTGGTTTATTTAGACGTTTACATTATTAAATTTGACCACAGGTTGGAAAATACACACATAAATGGAAAAGAAAGTGGTAATGTCCCAGAGTCAGCTGGACTTGTCCTCCTGTGGCCTCACATTGAGTGACTTTCATTTCTATCCATTCTACTTTGTATTTTCCAAGAAAATTTATTAGGAACATGTTATAATGGGAGAGAAATAACCAATTTTGTGCTTTTTAAATGCTACGTTAGGTGTATATATCAGATCAGATCAGATCAGATCAGTCGCTCAGTTGTGTCCAACTCTTTGAGACCCCATGAATCACAGCACGCCAGGCCTCCCTGTCCATCACCAACTCCTGGAGTTCACTCAGACTCACATCCATCGAGTCAGTGATGCCATCCAGCCATCTCATCCTCTGTCGTCCCCTTCTCCTCTTGCCCCCAATCCCTCCCAGCATCAGAGTCTTTTCCAATGAGTCAACTCTTCGCATGAGGTGGCCAAAGTACTGGAGTTTCAGCTTTAGCATCATTCCTTCCAAAGAAATCCCAGGGCTGAAATCCCAGGTGTATATATAGATGTTTCTAACTGGGGCAATGTGGGAGACCTGGGTTCAATCCCTGGGTTGGGAAGATCCCCTAGAGAAGGGAATGCAACCCACACCCTTGTATTCTTGCCTGGAGAATCCCATGGACAGAGGAGCCTGGCAGGCTACAGCCCATGGTGGCACAAAGAATCGGACATGACTGAGCACTACCACCACCGTAACATTTATTGTTAAAAAAAAAAAAATCAACCATCTACAGTCATGCATGCCCCCCAACATTTTTTTGTAATTTTCATCCTCTGACAAAAGCCCCTCAAAACAGGAATCGTCACAGTAGGTTTGCCTTCTAGCCACTCGGCTGGTGGGTGGGCAGGGGGCTGGGGAAAGGTGAGACTCTGCTCTGGGCAGCCCTCTTGCAAACACCACAGACAGGAGAAGTTGGCACCCGCACAGTGCCCCACGGTCTAGGAGGAGAGATGAAGAGCAAAGAACCACCTGGGCGATGCCTCCTGCCCTTGCTGCGTCTCAATTGCCCCTGTTCAGGAAGGGGAGTCCACGTTCTCCGCTCTCTTTTGTTCATCTTACTTTTCAGACTCAGAGCAGAAAGCTGCCATCACGTAACCGAGTTCATGGTGAGCTAATAACTCAGCTCTGTGTGAGGCCTCTCATGTGTTGTATTTTATCATTTTTTCCTTCTCCCACCCCATGCCCACTTCCCTCCTCTCACGCCTGAAGGCAGCCTCTCAAATCTGTCGGACGTGTTGCCTTAGATACGCACACATGAAAACCTGTGGATGCGGCTTTATGCTTGGAGCTTCCGTGAAGAAGCCCTTCTGCTTCCTACCTCTTTCTCAAGACACTACATTTTCTAGATCTCTCTCTTCGGTTGTGTGTGTCTCATTGGTTTCTCTGACAGCATCAGGAACCCCCGTGCAGTTTAGCTAGACAGACCCCTGGACACTAGCATGAAGCTATTCATATGGGAACACATGGCCCCACCTCTGTGAATGAGGGACTGGGATGTATCTCCACAGTATGGGGACCGGCAGCCCAAGGGTGAGTTGGTACATTAGTGAATTATTATGAATCAATTAATAAATGAGAGGATAAAATCAACAAACCAGCTTAGGGACCACCCCAGAACAACAATCATGACAACTGTAATGTTATTCATTCTATCCATCCATCCACCCATCCATCCAATCACCCACACAAACATGTATCTATCCATCCATCCACCCACTCATTCATCTACATATCCATCCAGAATGTGTTCACTCAACACCTCTGTGTCAATGTGCTGAGTTGATCCTTCCAATGTCCCCTACCCCTACTACAGCCTGATGGGGCAAGAAGACTGAGGTGTGAGGGCTGGTGGGGAGGTTTCTGGGCATCCCAGGACATTCTCACAATCTGCCTCCCCAGGAGCTGGTGAACTGGAAGTCATTCAGGACTCAGGCAGTTTAGGGTCAGGTTGAGGAGCAGGACTCTCAAGTCCCAGAGCAACTTCTCATTCAGGCTCCATCTCACACCAGCTGTATGACCTTTGACTTCCCTCCAGGGAGTCTCAGGGCCTGAGAAGACTGGATCCTATACCCAATGTCAACTTCTGTAGACACTGTCATCTTAATCCTTCAGGGTCGCATGGGCATTATCCCCATTTTATAGAGGAGGAAACTGAGGTGGGGAGTTGCAGGCTAGGACCAGATGAGTCCAGAGAGGCACCCAGGCCTCAAAATGTAGGCAGTGCTCAGCTTCAGGCACCCACCCTGTAGCTCCATAGCCTGAGAGTGAGCAGCCCCTCAGCATTCGAGCCCCAGTCCCTCACGCTGGCTGTGGCCCTGGTGAGCTGCTAAGTGGTAGCATTAAGTTTTGCAACTGAGGGACTTCCCTGGTGGTCCAGTGGATAAGACTCTGTGCTCCTAGTACAGAGAGCCTGGGTTCGATCCCTGGTCAGAGAACTAGATCCTGCATGCCACAACTAAGACCTGGAGCAGCCAAATAAATAAATAAAAGTCTCTTTTAAAGATTTGCAACAGAGTCTTCCAACAGGGCCCAGTGCTCATCCTGTGATAGAGTGTTTGATCATTTGCTCATTCATTCAACAAAACGTAGTAAGTCCCCATCACACACAAGGTGAGATGTACCAGTGCCACGGGGGACTGGATGGACAACTGCGGGGGGATCAAGGGCTTTCCCGGGGGACAGGAACACAGGCTCCCTGCCTCAGTTTCTCCATCTGAAACAGAGGGCTGGTTGTGAGGGTCTGGGGGGCTCCAGGACAGGCAGTGTGATGCTCTTTAGACAGAGATGGTCACCACGTGGGGGGAAGGGTGTTCAACCTGCCCCTCAATTCATCCAGAGCAGCCCCCGCCTGCCTTTCCCACCAGGGAAGCTGGCCTGGATGTTTATTGGGTTATTAGATAACCAGGCCCGGGCACCGTTTCTTTGATCAGACACCCCTGATAACGAGCAGGGGAAACAGACCATTTTACAGCAAGATTTCGTGGGGTGATCTTATCTTCCCGTGGTGCTGTTAATATGCAGGAGGATGAGGAGGTAGGTGTTTGGTGGGGAGGAAAGAAAGAGGCTCATTCTGCAAAGCTCTCCTATTGCGCCAGCCTCGGGCTTTGATTTGGGGGGAGGGTGGGGTGGATGTCTGGCTCAGGGCCCCTCCCTCACACCAGCTGTGGATGGCTCCAGAAAGCCTGCCCTGTGTCCCCCCACTCTTCCCGCAGCTCTGACCACTTGGGAAGACCCCTGCAGTGATCAACCCAGAGAAGTCAGCTCTGGAGGCCGATGGTAAAGCCCACAGACATGACTCATGGCTAGCAGAGTCGAGGCTCAAGAAAGAACCTGCTTCTTCCCCAGACAACCTTATAATTACTAATCATTTCAAATATTCTCGGGTCTGTAGGTACGAAAGGGATCAGGAATAGAACAATTAACACCCTTGCTGCAGCAAAATGCAAGGTCTGGACAATACAAATTTGGGGGGTTAAAAATAAATATCTACGTTTGAAGTCAAGTAAGTTTAGCTTCGGTTCCTTCTCTCTCTTTTGTTAGATCTTATGACCAGAGGGTTGTTCAAACACTAATTGTTCATTTTCTTTCTTTTTTTTGGAGTAAAATCTGCATTGAACAGGGAACTTATCTGACCCTGTGCTTCTGTTTTCTCACCTGTAAAGCCAGGAGAGCAGCGCCAGTGGGCCTTGAAGACCCCTCCTAGCTTCTCCCATCCTTCCAAGCATCACCCACTGTTCATGTCGGGCTGGGCGAGTACGATACCACCTATAAATCTCAATCTCAACAGAGGAGTTTGGCTAAGACCTAGGCAGCACTTTGCAATAGGGCTTCCCTGCCATTCCTAAGCCTCTTCGAAGAAAGGGTGTTATCATATTAATAGAATGGGTTTTCTCATTTAGGAACTTGAAACTCAGAATGGAGCCAAGAGCCCGGTCAGTCAGGGAATCCCATGGAGACACAGAGCATCCCAGACACAAGCAGGGACTAAGGAGTCTGCCACTTTCCAGCTGTGTGGCCTTGAGGCAGTGGCCCAACCTCTCTGAACTCAGTTACCCTGCTCTGTAAAATGGGGCCAACAATACTTCTTATTTCTCATCAGGCTGTCCAGATATAAAGTCTATGCATCTAAAGCACCTGGCCCACACCAAGGTCTCAATGTGGGTATTAGTTGCTCAGTCGTGTCCAACTCTTTGCAATCCCATGGACTGTAGCCCTCCAGGCTCCTCTATCCATGGGATTTCCCAGGCAAGAATACTGGCGTGGGTTGCCATTTCCTTCTCCAGGTTGCAATAATTATCAGCAATTCCTCTTATAAATAAGCCAATATAAATAAATAAGCCAAAATAACAATTAATACATGAGCACCAGGCTTTGCAGGGAAGCTCTGTTTTCTAATAGCAGTACAGTAGGTTCTGAAAGTACCAAATCATAACCCCACGTCGCATCAGCGTAACATCCACCTCCCAAGCCAAACCATTCTTACTCAAAGCCCCATCAGTGAACTGGGACTGCAAAAATGCCCTCAAGCTGGAAGCACAGAAAGTACAGCCTCAAACAGTCAGGGCCAAAAGAGCATGCAGTTTTTTTAAAACTATCCATAATTGTAAATTTTTAAAATTTAAAGGCACAAAGTTGCCACAAACAATCACCATTATGCAATTATAAATAAGCACACCCCACCCCCCACCCACGTTACCCCTTTCACCGAAACTTAATATGTGGCGCGCGGCCGCTGTCTGCCGGGGAGCTGATGGCATCTCGGCTTCAGCAAGGCCACCTCGAGCCTCATGCTGTTCTCAGCAATCCATAGAGACCAGAAAAAAATGTCATTTTCAGGAAGGGAATTGATCGTTTCTCTCACATTTCCATTTGTGTAAGATCACGCTGTGGCCTCCTTCCACACTTGTCGAGTCTGTTCCTCCAGAGAAAAGAAAAGCTAAGGACATCCCGGGGACGGGGGGTCCCTGGCTGAGGGGTCCCTGGTGGAAGTTGAAGGGTTCCGGAGGCCCAGGGTAAAAAATCAAAAGACGGGGTGCTGTCTCCTGACCCCCAGGGCCAAGCAGCCCACAAGTGTGGACAGGTGGGTCTCTTCAGAGGGCAGGTCAGCTGCCTGGACACGCACCCTGGGCACAGACATGTCCCCACGTGCCCAAGTCCTCCCCAAGGGACATCCTCCATCTCTGTCTCTCCCTCTTCCTCCCTCTTTTTCATTCTCTTCTTCTTCCTCCCTTTCCCATCTGCCTTTCTATCTGCCTCTCTTCTCTGCCTTACTTCCTTGTCCCTGTCTTTCTCTCTCCCTCTCTGCCCTTTTCTCTTTCCTTATCTTTCTTCCCCCTCTCTCCTTCTAGCTTCTCTCTTTCACCTCTCGTTTGGTTCTATCTACTCTCTCTTCTTCTTTCACTGTTAAGGACAACACAATGAAAATGGACACCTTGATCTACACATCTCAGCCCCCCACCAACCCCGCCTGCACGGCTTTACTTCCATTCTCCTGGTGGTCCCCGCAGGTGGGAAGCCCTTCAACTTCCACTTCTCCAATCCAAGTGATTCTGTCGCTTCTTCATCCATAAATCCAATAACTTGGGAGGTTCCTTCCCCAGATGCTACTCCTGTCCTTCAAGTCTTCCCTACCACTGAGGAGCTGCCTGGGGGAGCCCAGGCCCTCAGGTCAGGCCCTGAGGTGGCCTGACCCATCCATCTCCCTCCTCCTTCTCCCAGCTGCCTTGCCTCTGAGCAGCCACCCTCAGCTGACTCACTCAGATGGGGATTAGGAGTGGGGGCAGGAGGAGGAGTTGGGGGTGGGGGGAACCGCCCTGGTCGGCTCCACACTGTTTGCCCAGATGCTCTTTGGAGCAGAGAAGAGCTAATTACAGGGAGCGGCTGTGGGCTGCTGGGCGCCCCAGGTTGGCCACATTCACTGCGCTCCTGCACTCCAAGTTGACGCGACTTTTCCAAAAGTGTCTGGAAGGCCTGAAGAGAAGCCTTGGGGGTCTGAGGACCCAGTGGGCACAGATGAGCTGCCCCCGACCCCCTTGCCCTTGGAGGGGACAACCTGCATAGGGTTTTGCTTTTGCGGAGGAGCGCACCGCAACGTCTGGCTTGGCCAGGACAAGAGTTTTCGGGAGGCCTCCTGGCTCACTGCAGAGACTTGGTGGGGAGAGGAAAGAACCAGGGCACGGAGGGGGGTCGACTGGGTTCTGAATGGCAGGAGGAGCTGCGCCAGAGGGCTGGGCGCACTGCGAGGCTGTGCGAGCAAGGCCGGGGGCTGTCTCCACCTCTTCTGGAAAGTTGGACCTATGAGTGCGCTGCTCTCCTTACAACTATCAACAGCCCGGGAGGGCGAGCGCGTGCAAGAGCGGAGAGGGGCGCAGGACCCTCTTGACTTCTTCGCAGGACCCCAGCCGGGCCGCCGCTGTCCGAGGCCGCCTGAGAGCCCTGCGCCGGCGCCTCTTCTCCACACAGTGTGGAGGCGCCCCAGGGGCCGTCCTGCCACCCTCGACGGGATGCCGGCTGCCATGCTCCCCTACGCTTGCGTCCTGGTGCTGTTGGGAGGTAGGTGCCACCCTCCCCCCACTGCCTCGCTGCCTGAGGTCAGAAGGGAGGGAGCTGCCATTTGACATTCCTTGGGCTTCCTGGGGACTGCAGTGTGGGCTGGTGAGCCAGGCCGGCAGTTCTGCGTCTTGCGCGCTCTTCTCCAGCCTCACCTGGCCGGGCACCTGCTTCACCTCCAGCCTCCTCCTGGACCCTGTGCTGGGAAGCCGGGCGCGGAACCACGTGTGCGCCCCTCTGTGCTCAGTGCCCGCGAAGCCTGACCTCCAGGGATCCCGAGCCCACTGGGAGCCCCTCAGCAAGGTGCAAGCTCCACGTCACTCAGACCTGGGCTGCGGAATCTGGTCTTGCCCACTGAATCCTAGATGGGCTGGGACTCAGAGCTGCTGTCCTACAGCAGAGCTACAGAAGAAGTGAGGGGAGGGCACAGTGACCCTCACCCCACCCCTCAAATTCTGGTGCCCAGCAGGCTTGGGGTAGGGGGTCAGGGGACCGGACCCCCGTAGAGGGGACAGTGTCGTCTCCAGAACTAACTGCTCTCCAGCTGCCTCTTCTTAGAGGGTAGGAAGATCAAAATTCTGTTATGCCCGCTGACCGTGGCGTACCACCATTGGCAAAGATGACAATAGTAATCACAGTGTGCCGGGCTCACCCCCAAGCACCCTCACTTTGTGAAGGATTAAGAATTCTATCCCTGGAGTCAGATCACCTGACTCAGAAGTCCAGATCAGCTTCATATCAGCCTGTGTGAACTTGGACAGGCATGTCCATCAGTTCTCTTAGCCTCAACTTTCTCATCTATCAAATGGGCTCATGAGATCCTCACCTCTGTCTGGGGTTATTGTGAGGGTTACAAGAAGGAGAGCAGGAGAAGCGACTAGCACACTGCCCAGCCCCAAGGTGTCTATCCTGCAGGAAGACACACTGCCCAGTTATCGCTGAGCACGCTTTTCTCCACTTACAGGCAAGGAGCAAAGTCAGGTCTCCCTGCAGCTCTTCAATCAGCCCCGAATTTCTCAGCTAGATATCTGAAGAAGAGATGAGCTGGGTCTGAAGGAAGGTCAAGGGAGGATGTGTAGGCAGTTTGAAGAGCTGCAGACGTATCTGCCAAAAGGGGATGTTTACCTCAGGGCTGGGGCGAGAGGTCGCACGGCTGTCCATGGCCAAGGAGTTCTCACTGGGCACAAAAGTAAGTAAGAGTGGAAAGTAAGAGTGGAAGGAAGGGGGCACGGAGGGGAAGGCTGGGCAAAGAGTCTGTGTGCTTGCCCTGTGGGCAGAGAGCTGGGAGGGGGAGAAGGAGGAAGCTGTGTCTTCACCTCTCCTCCTCCCAAGTGGTTCCATCCCATGGGGATGGGACGGGCCAGCCCAGTAGGGTACATTTCCCCAGAAACCTGCAGCCTTGGTCACAGCACAGGGCCGTTGTCCTTGGCAGGCCCCGTGCTTCTGTCACGCCAATAAAATCAGCGCCAGTGTAGCCTCGCTCCTGGCTCTCTGGAGTCCTGCTGCTTCGCTCCCAGGTGACCTCTCGCCACCCCAAGTCAGACAGACTCCACAGGAGAGAAGCCGAGAGTACCCGGAGGCCTGGGTGAACAGAAGGGGCGGCTGTGGAGCCTGCGGTTGAGACCCAGGTCTCAACCTTGGGGTGACAGACCCGTGCGGGCTGCCTTCACAGCTCCTCGCTCTGAGCTGGGCCCCATTTTCCACTGAACCCTTTTCCCAAAGTCCTTCTCACCACTGGCTGCATCACCAGGCAACAAGTTCCTTGTGCTTTAGTGAAAGGAGACAGAACCCTTTTAATCCTTCAGATACTTAGATAATTGAGGTACCTGAGCAGAGGCAAGCCTGGACTTCATGTCTCCAGGTTCAAGAAACTACTGTAGGCACACCAACGGCCCCACCACGGGAATGCACCTTCTCACACACACACACACACACACACACATATACACCCCACCAGGGTTTCTCAGCCTCAGCACTGTTGATACTGTGGTCCAGACCCTTTTCTGCTGGGGGCCATCCCATGCCCTGGAGGACATGGAACACCATCTTTGGCCTCCACCCACCACACGCCAGTAACAACACCTCCCAGCTATGAAAACCACAAACATCCCCAGAAACTGCTGGATGTCCCCAGGGGCCACGATTGTTCCCTGCTGAGACCCACTGGTGTGGGCAGATCAAATTCAACTTTCAGATGAATCTGTCAAAAATCACCAGGTTAGGTGGATTTTGTTATTCTTGCTCTGAGCAATCAGGAAATCAAAGGCACAGTGGGACCTCAAGAAAAACAACACAGTTGAAGTAGTTTCTAATCTAGACGTTGATTTTTCCCGCTTGTCCACTCTCCCCTGGTCTCTGAAAATGTCCTCCCTGGAGATGACAGGAGCTGGCTGTGGGTGAGGGTGGCTAGTTACCGGCTGCAGCAGACCCTTGTCAAAACCCTCCATCGCCAGATGTGTCTTGTGCCAGTGCAGTGGCTTCCAGCTTTGGTTCACTCCTCAGCAATTTCTGGCTCTTAAAAATCTCCTTACTCAACAATTTATGCTTGAGGGGGAAAATGAAAAACCACAGCTTCTTTTTTTCCCCCTCTCATTTGTATTTCTTTTTTCTAATTTCAGCCCTGCTTTTATCTCTAGCCATATACTTTGCAATGGCAAGTTATCATTTAGAGACAGATTAACTAGGACAAAATCACAGGCTATTCCATAATAAATTACTTGTGGATATGGGGCTCTGTTTCAAAACTAAGAGTGAAAGCTGGGGAGAAAATGAACTTAGTAGATGGGTCCGAAAAATCAAAGGTGAAAGGAGATAGGTAATTGTATTCATTACGTAAAACAAAAAAAAGTTTTTTTGAATGAAAACTTCCTCTCACTGCTTGGATCATTGTGGCCAGCTATTTCACTTGTATTCTGACTGACGCTGGAATCTCCAAAGTCTAAATAATCAGCTCAAGACAAACAGAACAGCTTCGTTGGTCTCCAAACCATCTGGATGGCAAACTAGTAAGAAGCTACGTGTGAAGAACTATTTGGGAAATGTATTGGATACTCACTATGTTCATGGAAGCTGAAAGCCAAAATGAGCCCCTGCTGAGTCCCTTCGCTGTTCACCTGAAATTATCACAACATTGTTAATAGGCTCTACCCCAACGCAAAGTAAAAATTTAAAAAGGCAAAAAATAAAAGACCTGGTGCAGCCAAGTAAATTAATCAATAAAGTAACTAAAAAGAACCCAATGCCAAAAGAGGCCACTGAGTTCAGTTTGAACTTGAGGGCAGTTCAGGCTGAGCTGGGGGTGATCCGGGGAAGGAACTGAATTCTGAAGCTGGTGCCAGAGGTGGCCATGAGTTGTAGCTGGGTGGTAGGCAGTGAGACTGATCCTCAAACCAGAATGGGTTTCAGAAGTTTATTGCCCAAAGCCAGCCCCCGACCCAGAGTGGGGAGTGCAAGGGTCATGGTGAACAGATGTCCCAGAGAACATCAGACCTCCCTGTGCGAAGGGCCACCAGGGGTTCAAGTGGGCTTTGGTTCCCTGGGGAGGCAGGACTAGTCCCCCAGGACCTCCACCTGTGCACTGGGAGGTTGGTTGGTCTTGGCTGAGTTTAACACGTCTTGTGTGCTATGGAGAGCTTGAGAGCAGCATCTTAGGAACTGAAAAGACCCGGGTCCCATCCTGGCTTTGTCACCTTCCAGCCCTGTCACCTATGTCCCCATTAGCGAGTTGGGAATGATGATAGCCCCACCCTCCAGGGATACTCAGTCCCCGCCAGAGCCTCTGTCCTGCTCAGCTGTGTTCACACCCGTGCCTTCTCCTTTGAGCCCCTGTCCGTGGCCCCATTTCCTGTGTGACCCTCCTCCCCGCACACTTCACAGACAGGCTTTCTTCCTCCTCAGAGAAGGTATCACCAGCCACCACCAGGATACAGAAACACTCTGTCAGCCTGTCCTTCAGGCCACGCCCCTTTCCACCGCAGCCTATACACACACACATGCTGTTCCTCTGCTTAGAATACTGTTCCCTGCCCCCAGCCTCCCCTTCATCTGCAGATTTGGATGTAAATCCCTAGTCATGAAATTGCTGCAGCAAAATATGTGTGTAAATTCTCCCCAGAGCCTTCCTTTCTAAGGGCTTGCACAGTCAACAACCTCCATGGAAGGGCTATGAGACCCTTTCCCCACATCCTTGCCAACCTTCATCATTACTTTTCTTTAAAAATCTTGCCAGTGGCAATGCCTGGTTATTTATACTTGCATTCCATCAGTTATGAGTAAAGAAGAATGTCTGTATATAACCCCTTTCATTGACTTTCCTATGACACCTCCAGTAATCTCCTTTGCCCATTTTTATATCGAACTTAAAAAAAATTTTTTTCTCCTTATTGATTTGTTAGTGCTTTTTATATAGAGAGAAGTAGCTGTCTCCCATATACATTGCCATTTTCCCTAGCTTTCTGTTTGTCCACCCAAACTTCCTGAAAGAGAATTTACTCTTTGTTCCTGGTCTCTTTCACATTTATTCCGCTGAAACATGCGAAGGCATGTGGTTTCTAAGCAAAATGTGCATTTTTTCACCCAAGAGAAGAATAGATGGCCAGATAGTCTTACTATGAATGACCACATATGGTGTCTGTGTGTGAAGGAGAAACTGACTTTCCTCGGAGGGGAGAGATACAGCCCAAGCACTATGCTAACAAGCATGTCATAAATGATACCCCATGATTCTTGCAACCTCCTGTGCCATGGGCACCATTCTACAGATGACAGAAGCAAGGCCACACACCCAAGGTCGTCCAGCCGGCAAGCCCAGGGGCTGAGATTTGCGGACCACCAAGCTTCCTGCTTCAGCTGCCCTCTCCTGAGGCAGTTCAGCTCAAAGCTCAGGCAAGAGGCTCCCTGCTCTGCTGCTGCTCGAAAGAACTGGGCTTCTGAGCCAAGTTTGGGCGCCAGGAGATCCACAGGCTCTGTGGCATCTGGGCTGATGGTTTACATAACACGACTTAATGGGGAAGATCGCAGCGCAGAGACCACAGGCATGCTAACAAGAACAGCGTTTTAAATCCCCAATTAAATGTTAATCTGAGAGTTGTTGAAGAGGGAAGGATCCTAATTGTCCATCTGCAAAGGCTGCAGAGCTGCTGGGCTCTGGAATTCGGCTTCCCACATTCAAATTCCAGCTGCTCCATTTGCTGCAGATTACCTCATCCTTCCATGCCTCAGTTTCCTCCTTCATGAAGTTGACCCCAAGGGACTACTGTGAGAAGTCGGTATTACTATCCATGTGGAGTGTTTAATACAGCACCAGGCACACAGCAGGGGCTTGGTGAGGTCACTCACATCACTGTTAAGGTGACAGACACTGCCCTGCAAGGTCCAATCTGGGGAATATGCTATCCTTCTCCTTGTGGGATTGCGGAGAGGGCAACTGCAAGGCAGTCTGGGATGTCAGGAGTGTGGCTGGGGAGGAGGGGTCAAAGAGGGTGATGGACAGAGTCAGAGGAGGACAGGGATGCAAAGTATGAAAAAGGAGTCAGAAGCCTGACTTCCTGCTTTCAAAGGCATGTGGGGGCTTGGGTTGCCTTTGCCTGGTAGTGGACCTGAAGTGCCCATCCAGTGGGTGGGACGGCGCCATGAATTTCAGGAAGGAGGGATGGCGGGGGGGGGGGGGTCTTTGTGAGGAAAGCTATGACAAACCTAGACAGCGTATTAAAAAGCAAAGACATCACTTTGCCAACAAAGGTCCAAATACTCAAAGCTATGGTTTTACCAGTAGTCATGTATGGATTTGAGAGTTAGACCATAAAGAAGGCTGAATGCTGAAGAATTGATGCTTTTGAATTGTGGTGCTGGAGAAGACTCTTGAGAGTCCCTAGGACTGCAAGGTGATCAAACCAGTCAATCATAAAGGAAATCAACCCTAAATATTCATTGGAAGGAGTGATGCTGAAGCTGAAGCTCCAGTGCGTTGGCCACCTGAGCTGACTCATTGGAAAAGGCCCTGATGCTGAGAAAGAGTGAAGGCAGGAGGAGAAGAGGGCAACAGAGGATGAGCCCTGGGTTGGGAAGATCCTTTGGAGAAGGGAATGGTTACCCACTCCAGTATTCTTGCCTGGAGAACTACATGGACAGAGGAGCCTGGTGGGCTATAGTCCATGGGGTTGCAAAAAGTCGAACAAGACTGAGCAACCAACACACATACCCAGAAAACGGACTTGTGGACACAGTGGGGGAAAGAAAGAGTGGGACGAACAGAAAAAGTAACATCAACATAAATATACTACTGTGTGTAAAATGGATAGCTGGTGAGAAGCTAGTGTATACACAAGAAGCTGAGCCTAGGGGTCTGCAATGAGCTAGAGGGGTGGGATGGGGGAAAGGGAGGAAGGCTCAAGAGGGAGGTGATATGTATATAATTATGGCTGATTTGCATTGTTGTATGGCAGAAACCAACACAACATTGTAAAGCAATTTTCCTCCCATTAAAAATTAAATTTAAAAAAAAGTAAAAAAGTCAACATCCACTGGGCACCTGCTTTTGTTAAGCATTGTAGGAGCATTATATTACTTCTTTACGATTGCCGTATTGTTTGGACACTACAGTCATTGCCATTTCACACCTGAAGAAATGGAGGCCAACGGGCTAGGGTTCCTAAAAAGTTTGCAGACCAGTGAGCTCTTGGTTGCTCAGCAACCATCCACAGCATGTGAGATACCAACCCAGTAAGTCCACACAACTCACTGCTCCCTGGTGGCCCTAAGGTACTAATAGTCTGTCTACATGGTTAGCTCAGGGACCAGGAGACCCATTCCCCATCACAGAGAGGAACCAGGGAAGGTGGGATCCTTCACAAATGCCAGGGAGATCCATGGTGCTACCTGTTGGTCTAATTAACAGTGGAGGGTTTGTCCTGAGTAATCCTCTCCCGCCACCCCCTTCTCAAGCCTTCTTCTGTTTGAAGCCAAACTGCAGTGGACAAGTGCTGGGTCTGCCTGCCTAGGTTCCTTGCTCCCTTTTTCTGCTCTAACAGCAAAGTTTCCCTTACTAACTCCAGTTCTGGAGGACTTGTGAGCCAAGGTGCCTCCCCTCCTACCTGGGACACGACTCTCAGGCCTGTGCCCACAGCTATTCCAAGAGCTCAATGTGCATTACAAAATCTGAGCTGCCCTCTCCAAACCTCAATATTAAATTATACAAAAAGGGAGAAGCAAAGCAGTCAATCACACCTAACCCTCTTCTTGCCCCCAAATACGAGTAAAAACAGAGCTCAACACAGAGATGTATTTAGCTTGGAATTACCAGTGACCACAGCAAAACAAAATTACTTGTCCTCTGAAATGTACAATTAAGAGTTGTTTTAACATGTGTTTTTTGGTGGTTGGGTGTGGTTTCTAGATAGTTTGAAAGTGAAGTCTACTGTTTGGTCTGTCAGCTCTAACCGGGTTCAGATGGGCTCCACTTTCCTTAGCAGCAACCCCCAGTTAACTGAAATGAAGACCAACTTGCCAGGGGGTGAGAGTGCCTGGGCTTTTCCAGTTGATGTTTGCCCTTCTTTTTTTTCTTACGATAGTTTTACATTTCGTCTGCCTTTTACAGGGAGGTCAACTTAAAGTAACCAATAAGACCTCAGAAAACTGTTAACCTGGTGATGGAGTGACTAGCTGCATTTTCCTGGTAAACCCCACCCCAAGCCTTCAGGGACTAGAGATGCCTGTTTGGGGCCAATTCAGAGATGTATTCATCTCTGCCACAGTGAAATGCCATCATGCTTAGCAGTGAATTCCTGAAAACTTCCTGATGCTGACTTCTTGAAAACTTGGTGTTCCAGGTAAAGAGCTTAAGCCCAGTCCCATTATATCAGGCTCTACATTATTACTGCTGGCAGGGGCCTCAGGGAATAGAGGTTAGGATACCGAGCTTCCAGAATCCTTTAAGGGCTTCAACAAAACATGGAATTGCTTGGAATTTGCATATTCATCACCACAGAGCTTCTCAGAGTGTTTGAGGCCAGAGCTGCTGGAGTTCATTATTAAGAGGGTGAAACATAGTCCCCTGTTTACACAGATAATTTGCTCAGAAAGTTCTTTTTTTTAAATCCCACTTAACTACAAACTTCTTTGTCTCTCTCCTCCAAATTCTAATTTAGAACGAAATGAATGAATATGCATTTACTATGTTTTTGGATAACTTGGTATAATTTCAACTCCAATGATGGAAACATTTCTTCATTCAAGTATTCTTCAAGGGGTGTTCAGTGGATGCTGACAGTGTGCCAGGCACTGTTCCACGTCTTGGGGACACAGGCATGAACAAAATGGGCCTGGTATGGCCCTTGTGGAGCTTGCCTTCTAATTGAGTGGTGGGGTGGGGTAGGGGAGCGCAGACAATAAATAAGAAACAAGAGAATGACTGATGGAGTGGTACTAAGGAAAGATGGTGACTGGGGAAGTGTGGCTTCCAGAGGAGGTGAATTGAGCTGCGCAGTGGTGTGAGGAAGAGGGGGTGTGAGAGAGGACTTGACTAGGTCTGAGGCCCAGGAAAGGAGGTTGAAGATCCCAGAGGTGAGACGAGCTAGAGGGAGGGGCGTCCAGGCCAGGAGACACCATGCTCCTGGGTCACATGTTCTGAGAACACGGGGGCCTGCTGTCTTGGTGGTGGGGTGGGATGTGGAGCAGAGGCTCAGGAGACCACGCCGGTGAAGGTCACAGCCAGGGACAGGGTACAGCGGAAGGCTGGGGTTTGGAGAACTCTGCCGGACACAGCAGACACACCAGCCCCACCTGCAGACGAGAAATGAACGTCCACCCAACCTTGGTGACTGCTGCTGAGGGTCTTGACCACAGCACCCAAAAGTGGTCCTGACGCAGGTGAAGGGCGTGAGCAGTCAACGGGGTCTGAAGCCAGGAGGAGGCCAGCCTCCCAGGTGGACACAGGATGGAGATGAGACTCCACAGAGGACAGGGAGATGTGAGAGTGGGGCCCGTGGCCTTGGTGAGGGAAGGACAGCAGCTGGAGGTGACGTCCACCAGGAGGTGATGAAGGTCAGGGCACCCTCCAAGGATGAGAGGTTTTGTCCGAGGGAGGAGGACCTGTGATCTCCAAGCAGTACCAGCTTAGGACCTGTCATCAGGGAGGCTGGCATTTGAGTGGAAACCAAAGTTCTCAGGGATGGGAGGTGTGGGTTTGGCTGGTCTCCACGTCCAAACTGGACTCCACGTCCAAACAGGCAGCCAGTTCAGGCAGACACCTTTGAACTTCCTCCTCCATCCCTCCCAGCCCCTTCAACCTTTTCCTGGCCAGGTGTGTCCCATCAGCTCCCGCTGGACAAATGGCCTTTCTTTGTGCACGAGGGCCACTTCAGGATAACCAAGGGTGTGAACAGAGTCCTTCTTCCCTTCAAGAAATTATATCCTTGTTAATCAGGAATGCAGTATCTGAAGCCACACTTAAGCATCGTCTAATAGGTCCCCAATTACTGAAGGGGTACATTTCGGGGGGGCTGAAATTTCAGCCGCACCACCACCAGTCTGATTATCTTGCTGCTTCCCTCCCCCTACTGAAAACATTTCATTATTGAGCAACACACTTTCGAAGCTAGTTTACATTGTCTTTGCTTGGCTGACCTTATACGCTATTGAGTTGGAAAATGTGGTTTGTATTGTAAGGCCTCTTAATAATTTTTTTTTTTTTAATGAGGGACTTTTCCATTGCAAATGAGACAACACCATATTTAGCACAAAGAACGCCTCTGTCTGTTTTGAAACATAATTTTCATTAGCTAGGTTTTTCACCGTAAAGAGGATTTAAATTTTGTTTTAAAAACAGTCTGCCGCCCCCCACCCACCTGCAACACGTATTTCTGTGTATCCCTCCGTAACAAAGGTCTAGAAAGACAGGCAGATTGATAGTAATGGTCTGCTGGGAAAGGAAGGAGGTTGAAGGCTGATTAAAGGGAATTCTGCTGCCCTGCCTTATTCCTTAGTAATGCCAATACACTAATAGGGGGTAGACAGAGTCCTGCCTCCGCCAGCCCCGCAGGCAGGGGCCTGTGTTATGGGTTGAAGCATGCCCCGCACCTTACCCCCAAAATTTGTATGATGAAGTCCTAACCCCCAGAACTCCATAATGTGCCCTTCTTTTTGGAAAGGGTCTTTACAGAGTGATAGCATTAAAGTGAGGTCATGGGAAGGGGGACTGTAATTCAAAATGGCTGACGTCCTCATAAAGAGGGGAACCAACGTGAGGACGGGGGGAGGGAGTCGTCTACAAGCCCAGGAGAGAAGCCTCAGAGGGAACCCCCCCTGCCACACCTCCACCTGGGACAGCTGGTCTCCAGAGGGAGGGAGAATCCATTTCTGTGGTTTAAGCCCCCGGTGTGGGGGGCTGGGTGATGCTCCCCTGGGACCTAATAGAGTGAGGCATGGGGGTGGGCGGGGGTCCAGCATCCTCCTCCATGAAGTGGGGCATCAAGATTGCCCCGAGTTGGACAACAGGCCCAGCCCCCACCCAAGCAGCTCTCACGCCGGCGCCCCCTCCCCAGTCCCTGTCTGCAGTCTGCACAGGAAGCCAGGCAATTTTGGAGGGATTAGGACCATCGCATCTCACGCACCTGGCCCCACACGGTAACCACGTTCCCCTATTCTGTCCTCGAAAGGCCCACTGAGACCTTAGCACTGCTGGCCAGGAGTCCCACGTCCCCACCAAGATCCTACGATCCCCCTCAGCTGGGTCCCCACACGGGCCCTTCCTCTCCTCCGGGGCATCCAGGCCTCCGTGGGGCTTCTCGTAGGCGTGCCCTGCCCTAGGCCCTGCCTCTCCCTCCTCCCCCTCCTCCTCCTGCCTCCCCCTCTCCCCGCTGCCTGCTTCCTGGCCCCCTGCCGGCCCACCCAGCCTCCCTCATTCTGACACCCCTCCCTTCTCTCTGGATATCCCTGTTCGGTCATTTCACAGGCTTCTATCCCTCAAACCAGTGCTGGCCAACGGAAATTAGATGCTGGCCACGTATGTAATTTTTGGCTGCCACGTATTGCACGTGAATCCTAGCTCCTCGACCAGGGATGGAACCCATGTCCCCGAAGTGGAAGTGGAGTCTTAACCACTGGACTGCCAGGGAAGTCCCCATATGTATAATTTTAAATTTTCTAGTAGCCACACTTTTAAAAGGAAAAAAGAATAAAATGAAGTTGTGTAATTATATAGTTTGATTCAGTGACTCGATGGACATGAGTATGAGCAAGCTCCAGGAGTTGATTATGGATAGAGAAGCCTGGCATGTTGTAGTCCATGGGGTCACAAAGAATTGGACACAACTGAACTGAACTCACAGTTTGATTCATATTTAAAGACATTCTTACTTAACCCAAGATATCCAAAATACTATCATTGCCACACACAACCAATATTTTAAAATTATTGAGAGTTGGCATTATTTTTAAAATAATGTGCGATAATATTCAAAATTTGGGGCATAAAATTTCTATCAGAAATCATTATATATTTAAGCTTTATAAAATTTACTGTTGAAAAGGAGAGGCACATGCTTACCCAAGTTGTTCCAAAGCTTAAAAGTGTTCTTTTAAGTAACTGAACTGAATTTTAGTTTTGAAATATAAGCTAGAATCATGTTTCTCAGAAAAGGGGCGTTAGATAAAACTGGAGAAAATCTGAATAAAATATGTATGGACTTTAGTTAATAATGATGCATCAAGATTGATTATGTAATCGTAGTAAGTGTGGGCTTCTTAGGTGGCTCAGTGGTAAAGAATTCGCCTGGCAACGCAGGAGATGCAGGTTCGATCACTGAGTGGGGAAGATCCCCCGGAGAAGAAAATGGCAACCCACTCCAGTGTTCTTGCCTAGGAAATCCCATGGACAGAGGAGCCTGGCGGCTACAGTCCATGGGGTCACAAAGGGTCGGACATGACTTAGTGACTGCAGCACAATGACAACACGCACCGCACTCACATAAAATGCTATTAACAGGGGAATTGGGGCTAGTGTAGATGAGGACTCTACTTTCTTCCCAGCTTTTCTGCAATCTGAAACTCTCCCTATACTCTCTCCTGCAGCCTCGATCCCCAGAGGGGTCCCTGTGAGCAGGTCTGAGTTCAGACCTAGCAACGAAAGTGAAAGTTGCTCAGTCGTGTCGGACTCTTTGCGACCCCATGGACTGTACAGTCCATGGAATTCTCCAGGCCAGAATACTGGAGTGGGTATAGCCTTTCCCTTCACCAGGGGATCTTCCCAACCCAGGGACTGAACCCAGGTCTCCTGTGTTTCAGGTGGATTCTTTACCAGCTGAGTCACAAGGGAAGACCTTACACACTTGCAAATTCACACAGTGACTTTTGTTTTTCATATAGTTTGACTTGCCTACCTTTTTTTGTTTCACTCAAAGTAAATCAGAATCTTATTAACATCTCCTCAGTGCCACTCATAAGAAGCCCTTTCCCCTTTCCCTAGCCCCTGATCGCAGACATAGCCTCACCCATCCCTGCCTGGCGCCAGGAAGACCCCTGAGGGGTCCCCTGCTCCCCCACCCCTCTCTCCACTGCAGGCCCATGCTCCCTCAGTTGCTTCTGCCTGAAGCACCTCCAGGGCTCCTTTGCCTCCAATACGGCCCCACCTGCCCAAACCAGCCTGCTCCACCCAGGCAGTCTCCGTGCCCTGTGGGCCCCACTCTCCCTGCAGGCAGAGCTGCAGCTGCAGCAGCTTTCTGTCCTCCCCTTGCCCATTTCCAGCTCAGCCCATCCTCAGGGCCTTTGCACATGCTGTTCCCTTAGCTTGAACTTACTTTCCACATATCATTTCCCCAAACTCCCCTGGACCCCCAGCCAGGGAGCCCTCCTGGCTAGCTTTCCCCTTCACCCCTCAAACCCATCCTCAGCATTTGTTGTGATATTTCATCCCTGAGATTATGTAAACACTATCTGTCCCCACTCACCCAGCACAGCACCCAGCATCCCACCCCCGCCCTCCACTCTGGGGACCCACCTCCTTGCCCCACCGCACACTGTTGATTTATCTGGGATCTGGCTCCCAGGCGGGGCTGTGAACCCCTCCAGGGCACAATGGGTTTTATTCTTCTTCGAGTCTCTCCCACACCTGACCCAGGGTTTGGTGTAGATTATTGCTAAATAAAAGCTGTAATTGCATACACTAAAATTTCTTTTCAGGATTCAGAAAATCAACCTGAACTCATTAACCTCAGGGGTAGCAGGACTGAATAGAAATGCCCCCTTGCCCTCCTCTGCTCATAAAAATATTCATAAAGCGTGAGCGTGGCCACGGCCTGCCTCGTGGCAAGCCCTGTGCTCAGCTCTCCACGGCCCCAGCTCTGCACTCTGTCCCTGTGCCGGAAGTGAGTGATGGGGCTGCGTGATCACACAAGCAGTGACCCCAGGGCTGAGGGTCCTGACTCCTGCCAAGGCTGGAGGAGAGCAAGGAGATAGCACGTGTTGTGTGGATGGTCAGGTCAGTGCCGAGGAGACAGGAGACCCTTAGTAAATGCAGCGCATCACAGCCTGGCGTTTGATGTTTGGGGTTACAACAGTAATCACATGCATGGACTGAACGTGGAGTACTTCGCCTGTGTTACCTCTTTCTGCACAGTGAGCCTCTGAACCCATTATACAGATGGAGAAACTGAGCTTCTCCCTCAAAGCCACTAACCTGGATTCCAGCCTGGATCTGCTGGGTCCAGTCTGGGCTCTAGCCACCATGGTCCCTGCCTTCAAGGGGCCTCAGCACAGGGGTGAAGCACAGGTGTGTACTGGGGGCTAGGGAAGCACAGAGGCCCCCTCCTGCTCCCTGGGCAGAGGCATGCCTTCAGTAGGGACGTGATGCACAGTGTGGTTAGATGACACAATGTGATCCCAAGGCTCTGCCGTGCCTTCTTAAGACCACACCCCTTTCACGCACTGATCTGCAAGGGGGCAGCTGTAGACATTCATACACGGGGGGCTATGTGGGTGTCACGCTCTGCTCCCAGTCTTGAAATTCTTAATGCTTTCTGAACAAGGGCCTTGCTTTTTCAGCATGCACTGGGCCCCCAGTTTATGGAGCTGGTCCCAGTGGCCAATGTTCTTGCATGCATCTGTCAGGAGTGGCACGACCCTAGACAGAAGGGTCCCAGCCGCCCCCCAAGCTCAGTCGGCTGAAGATGCCCACGATCCCCAAGTGCTGCACAAACAGCAGTCATCGCTGGGAAGGTGGTAACCAGAACCTCCCTTGTTCCCTCTGGAGACAGTGAAGTGGGGCCACAGGCCAAAGAGGGAACTGGAGGGCAGGCTTGAGACAGGATCATGGGGAAATTGTCACTAAAAAAGTGACATCTGAGCTGAAGGATGAGAAGGAGCTGAAAGGTCCTAAAGAGCATTCCTGGGCCAAGGAGCTGCCAGGGAAAAAGCCCTGGGGTTAGTACAAGCTGGGCATCTTAGTTGTTTCTGGCGGCTGTTACCACATGGCTATTACCATGGACTGGGCAGCTTCAACCACAGATGTGTTTCTCCCAGTTCTAGAGCCTGGGAGGCCCAAGATCAAGGTGCCAGCAAATTCCATATCTACTAAAGGCCTACTTCCCTATCTGCCTTCTTGGTGTGTCCTCAGGGGGCTCAGGACTTTCTCTTCTTATAAGGGGGCTAATCCCATCCTGGGGGCTCCACCCTCATGACCTCATTTAAAATGAATGTCCCCAAAGGTCCCCACCTCCAAATGCCATTGCACTGGGGCGCAGGGCTTCAGCTTATGTATTTGAGGCAGGCACAAACATTGTCATAGTACTGGGTGTGATTACAAAAAAAAATTGGCAGTAAATCAGTGTGTGATGTGCCAAGTGCTGGGAGAAACTAAGAGAAAGGAATTGCAGGCAGAGACTGGGTTTTGAAGGACTCGGAAATGGGAAGGATTTTAAATAGGTATTCGCTCACAAATATGTTTTTATGACATAATGTTTGATAATTATTAATGCAAAAAATAAAAATAGAGCTTCCCTGGTGGCTTAGATGGTAAACATTCTGCCTGCATGCACAAGATCCAGGTTTGATTCCTGGGTTGGGAAGATCTGCTGGAGAAGGGAATGGCAAGCCACTCCAGCATTCTTGCCTGGAGAATTCCATGGACAGAGGAGCTTTGTGGGCCACCATCCATGGGGTCACAAATAGACACCTGTGAGCCCATCTCTTACACCAAGAACCAGAACTTTACTAGTATCTCTATCCTTGTATATTTCTTTCCTTCCTGAATTTTGTGTTTTCTGTCCCTTGCTTTTTTCAGGGTATGTGTACCCTGAATGTAAGTTTGTTACATATGTTGCTTGTTCTTGAGCTGAATAAGTTATTAGGAGCTGTGCATGGTCTTCTGCACTTGGGTCACTCCCCATTAGGTCTCTAAGTTGTGTGTGCATGCTGTTCTACGTGGCTGCCTGTCATGCTTTTCCACTGCTGTGTTATATTCCAATATGTAAAACAGTCTAGATTATCTTTCTCTTCTTCAGTCTGTTACATCTGTTTTCAGTTTTAGGCTATTACAAGCAAGGCTCTTATAGACATTCTTGTACTTGGCACCAGGTACACATGTGCAAGAGTTATAAAATCAGAGTCACGATCTGTTAATGCATCAGGAAACCACACTCGAGGACCCTAATCTGTGCATTTTCTTAAAGGTTTTGTTTTGTTGCTGCTGTTTTTAGAGAAATACCGATTTTAATTCAACATAATAAAGCAAACTCTAGGCAAAATTTTTCAACCTAAAAATTGACAAAACTTTTGAAACAAGGGAAAATTTCCCCCATACTTGATACATGGCTCCAGTTACCAAAAGAAAAATGATGAAAATGCTAAAACATGAAAAGAGAAGCCTAATGTTTTTTAAGTATATGAAAAAACTCCCACAAAACCTGTCAACATTGTTCTACAAAACAGCACCAGTAAGAAAGGCATGGCTGTCTCATGGTAAGAATCAATATTGTTTCCTAAATCCCTTGTTTCTGTAATTTGCATGTGTGAATGCTGCTTGCTGATGTAAAATGGATTTCTGACTGTGGGCACCAGCAAACATTTGTAAAGCCCACTGGTCTCACACTGCAAACTTTTAAGATGCTCATGTATGGGAGTGGTTTTATAAAACACCAGGGTTCCCACTAATCTTTACCTACACTTGCTATTTGGGGAATTCCTGATTTTTGCTCATCTTGTGAGTGTAAAATGTTACCTCATTGGGCCTTAATTTCCATGGCCCTGACAGTTAATGGGCTGGAATGTCTCTACCAAGCTTTATTTAACATTCTGTTTTCTCTTCTGTAAGATCCTGGCTTGTGTCTTGCACCTCTTTGTCCATTGTGTTGTCTTTTCCTTAAGGTCTATGGGACTTCTTCGTGTTCTGCACATCAGCCCTTTGCTGGTTCTCTGTGTGACAGGTGTCTCCTCCTAGTTGGTGGTCTTCCTTTTCACTCCCTTATTTGAGTAACAGGAGTTCCTAACTTTAATGTATTTATTTGCTTGTCTTTCAGTGTAACACTTTTTGCATCTTGTTTGAGAAATCCTTCCCTACCCTGAAGTTGTAAAGATATTCTTCCATATTTTCTTCTGAGAGTTTCAGTACTTTGCAGTTTCCATTTGGCCTTCCCTGGTGGCTCAAGAGCAAAGAATCCACCTGCAATGCAGGAGACATGGGTTCAGTCTCTGGTTTGGGAAGATACCCTGGAGATGGAAATGGCAACCCACTCCAGTATTCTTGCCTGGAGAATCCCATGGGCAGAAGAGCCTGGGGGCTACAATCTACGGGGTGGCAAAAGAGTCAGACGTGACTTAGCGACTATACAGTCACAACAATTTACATTTAAGTTTTTTATCCATTGTAAGTTGATTTGGGGGCTTGGCATGAGGAAAGGGAAGAATTTCTTTTTATTTTCCATGTGGATAACCAAAGGCTATGTATTGAATAGCCTTCATCCTTGCTGATCAGCAGTCCTGTCCCTTATCAATCTTCTGAATTTCATGAGTCAGTATCTGAAGGATCTATTGTATTCTTTTAGTTAATTTGTTTATCTCTTCACAGAATGTTCAATGCTATAATTACTCTAGTTTTCCATAAATCTTGGTCTCTAATACAACACACCCCCATTTCTTGTTTTTCTTCAATTTCTGACACCTTCGCTCTTTCATATAAATTTTATAACCATCTCGTCAATATCCTAAAATAATAAAATAAAATAGAATCACCTATTGGGATTCTGATCTGAATCCATTGTATCTATGGATCAGTTTTCAGAGAACAGGCATCTCAATATTTCCTACCCATGAATATATATCATTTCTATCTTCTTTAATATCTATCCATGTGTTTTTATAATTTTCTCCAAATATGTCTTGCACATCTTTATGAGACATAGTCCTAGGTACCTTATACTTCTTATTACTATTATAAATGGTATCTGCCCCCCTCCATCTCTTTCTTGCTGTTATAGAATGTAATCAATTTTTTTACATTGATTTATTTTATCCAGCGATCTTGCTAAACACTCTTGCTGTTTCCCATCATTTTTCTGCAGATTTTGACTTCTATTCTAAGATAATCATATCATCCACAAATAGTGACCATGTTATTTCTTATTTAATCCTTAAATCTTTTATTTCTTTTTTTATCCTACTGCTAGGACCTTCAGTAAATGTTGAGAGTAACTGACATCCACTGTGATGTCATCTCAGTTCTGATCCCAGCTGGCCAGTATTTTACTATTCAGTTCAGTTCAGTTCAGTCGCTCAGTTGTGTCCGACTCTTTGCAACCCCATGGATTGCAGCACACCAGGCTTTCCTGTCCATCACCAACTCTCGGAGCTTGCTTACTATTAAGAGATATTAGGGTAATGCCCATAATCAGCATAAGGATATCTTTTGATAAGGATTTTTTTTTAATTGTGAAGAGGTGTGGAATTTTATCAAAAGTTTTCCTGCATCTGTAAAGAAAGCTGAGTCCCGAAGAGTTGATGCTTTTGAACTGTGGTTTTGGAGAAGACTCTTGAGAGTCCCTTGGACAGCAAGGAGATCCAACTAGTCCATCCTAAAGGAAATCAAGTCCTGAATATTCATTGAAAGGACTGATGCTGAAGCTGAAACTCCAATACTTTGGCCACCTGATGCGAAGAACTGACTCATTTGAAAAGACCTGATGGTGGGAAAGATTGAAGGTGGGAGGAGAAGGGGACAACAGAGGATGAGATGGTTGGATGGCATCACTGATTCAATGGACATGAGTTTGAGTAAGCTCCCGGGGTTGGTGATGGACAGGGAGGCCTGGTGTGCTGCAGTCCATGGGGTCTCAAAGAGTTGGACGTGACTGAGTGACTGAACAGAACTGACTTTCCTGCATATATGAGTCATATCATGTGGTGTTTCTGATCATATGGGAATGTGGTGAATGACATTTATAGATTTTTCTAACATTAAACACATTGCGATAGACCCCAACATGGACATAATGCATGATCTTCTTATATACTATGTATTTCAGTTGCTCATTTTTCAAAAATATTTATTTGTCTATTTTTCCGCCTCAGGTCTTTGTTGTGTGGGATCTTTTCTGGTGGCACGTGGGCTTGGTTGCCTCTGCAGCCTATGGGATCTTAATTCCCTGATCGGGGATTAAACCCACATCACCTGCATTGTACGACAGATTCTTAAGCACTGGGCCACCAGGGAAGTCCCTTGCTAATAGTTAATTTAGGACTTTTGCAACCAGGTCCATCAATGAGGTTGTTCTGTAACTTTCCTTTTTCACATCATTCTTAATTTCCCTTCCTCACACTGTCCTCAAAAGGCTTCAGGGTTTCTCTCTCCTGAGTGTCCTTTCCAAAACCGGGAGGAGAAGCAGGACCCCAGGAGAAGCAAGACCCCACATGTCTTCATGTGGACATCAGTTTTTGCAGACACTGGAACTGTAAGCTATGTGAACATAGGAGACAGTCTCTTCCTTTTCTTTCCTTGGTCGGTCCTTTTACCCCCGACTACCTTTCATCCCTGCCTCTTGCTGTAAAGTGTTGCAGTGACCATGGGCACTCAGGCATCAGCTTAAGGAGAAGTTGAGCTGGAGATTCTTTTACTTAGTGAGATGTGTCCATGTGTCTCAAAGCTACTCCCCTGTGTAGTTATAGCTGGCTGAGCATGTAGGGGGGCTGGCTTCCAAGAAGACGTGCCTCTCACTGGACTCCCTTCCCACTGTGAGGACATGAAGGCATGTGTAAATTTGTCCTCTAGCATCAGAAGTTCAAGGGTGGAGGAGAGACAAGGCGCGAGCCGCCCAGAGCTGGGGCGAGGCTAGGAAATGTTTCTTCACATCTCCTAGCCTGTAGGTGAAAGCAGCTTAACAGAGGTTAGGGTTTTCCAAAGTTTGATGACAACCTGGAAAATATTTGCTATTATAAGGAGCTGTGAAGCTAAAAAGAAACATTTCTAAACTATCAATAGCCAAAAATACACTCAACCAACAAAAGCAAAAGAAAGACTGAAAGGCCTTTCCACTTTTCCCATAAAGAATGAAAATACAGTCTTTGTCATATAAAGAGGGAATCGAAGCTTGTACAACCCAGACGATGAAGAAAGAAACTGCTGTAGAAGATTCAAGTCATTGATTAGTGAAAATAGTATGTTCTGGGTTTTATAATGTGTGTTCAGTTCAGTTCAGTCACTCAGTCATGTCTGACTCTTTGCGACCCCATGAATTGCAGCACGCCAGGCCTCCCTGTCCATCACCAACTCCCAGAGTTTACTCAAACTCATGTCCATCGAGTCGCTGATGCCATCCAGCCATCTCATCCTCTGTCATCCCCTTCTCCTCCTGCCCCCAATCCCTCCCAGCATCAGAGTCTTTTCCAATGAGTCAACTCTTCACATGAGGTGGCCAAAGTATTGGAGTTTCAGCTTTAGCATCAGTCCTTCCAATGAACACCCAAGGACTGATCTCCTTCAGAATGGACTGGTTGGATCTCCTTTAGAATGGACTGATTGGATCTCCTTGCAGTCCAAGGGACTCTCAAGAGTCTTCTCCAACACCACACTTCAAAAGCATCAATTCTTCAGTGCTCAGCCTTCTTCACAGTCCAACTCTCACAACCATACATGACCACAGGAAAAACCATAGCCTTGACTAGACGAACCTTCGTTGGCAAAGTAATGTCTCTGCTTTTGAATATGCTATCTAGGTTGGTCATAACTTTTCTTCCAATAAGTAAGCGTCTTTTAATTTCATGGCTGCAATCACCATCTGCAGTGATTTTGGAGCCCCCCAAAATAAAGTTTGACACTGTTTCCACTGTTTGCCCATCTATTTCCCATGAAGTGATGGGACCAGATGCCATGATCTTAGTTTAACATTTGTCAACTGTATAAAATTTGTAATCTCATATGATTTTTTTCTCATTTTCAATCAATATGTACTTTTATGCCAATTTTGAATTTTTGTATAAATTTGCAGCCCTTTTCTTTGGAGGGGCTTGTAAATTGAATAAACTTCAGGCTCCACAAAACCTGGATCTGCCCTGTGTACACAAAGGACCACAGAGGAGCTCGGGGCTGCCCTTTCCTCCTGCTCTTTGCAGGAGATTATGTAACATCAGAATGATCTGCTGCTTTAGCCTTTAGTGGAACTCTTTTGTACAAACACCCTAGCCTGGGTCTTTGTTTATTTGGGGGATGGTGGTAAATTACTGTTCAATTTCTCCGTTATAGAACTACCCATATATATATATATACCAGTATGTATAAATGCTAGATCATGGACTTTTTTTAATGAGGTATAGATGATTTATATTGTTGTTGGATCAGAAGCTTCTTTTCAATATTGCTGCAGGATCTGTAGTTATGTCCCCTTTCCACTCCCAGTATTATTAATTTCCCTCTCATCTCTCCCCACCCATCCACTATGCTGCTCTTTCTTTGTTTTTATGATCAGTCTTACCAGAGATGATTCCCATTTATAAAGGATTTTAGAGAATGAACTTGAGCCTTGTTGATTGTCTTTCAAAGCTTTGTTTTCTACTTTATCAATGTCTGCTTTCTTTTTTATTATGATTATCTCTTTCCTTTATCTTTCTTTGGGCTTACCCTACTTTTCATGTTCTACCTTTTTCAGTTGGATAAGTATCTTTAACTTGCAGACTTTCTTCTTTTAAGTATAAGCCTATAAGCTTATTTTGAAGACTTGCTTTCTCCACATATGAAATGTGTTTTTATAGGGACTATTTTCTCTTTTTGCTCAGTTTTTGCTCTATTTCTTTATTTTATCTGTATTTCTTAATTGAGGTCTGACTGTTTCAGAAGTATTTTAAATTTACAAACACAGATTTTTTTTAAATTGTTTTTATTTCTGATTCTTATTTTATTTCGGTTATAGAAGTGTCACCTGTATGATACCAGTCCTTTGAATTTGTTGAGACATTCTGTGGCCTCATATGGGTCAACTTCTGTAAATGTTCCATGTGTGCTCAAAAAAAAAAAAAAAAGGTGCATTCTCTAATTGTTTGGCCCAGTAATAATGTGTATATACATTTAAACAATACATACAAACGTGCACAGGTACATGTTTATGTGTACTGTACACACACCTGTATAAAATGAATCATGTTTGTTGTGTCTTTTTAAGCCTTGTGTATCATTACATTACTACTCTTGTCTGCCAGACCTATACACAATTGAAAGAGCTGTGCTAAAATCTTTCATTAAGATGACGGATTTTTCACTGTCTCCCTATATCTGTAGCAATTTTTGCTTTGTGCATTTTGATGCCGTTTTATAGTCATATCTTCCTGGAAGATTGGATCTTTTATGGAGTGATCACTATCCTTAATAATGCTTTTTCTAGTAATCCTATTTTATCTGATATCAGTTTCCTTTTATTTTGTATTTGGTAAGGACTTTCAATCCTGTTACTTTCAACCTTTCTGTGTCTTTACACATCAAGTATATAAATAACATAAAGCAGAAGTTTTAAACATCCAATTTAATAGTGTCTGTTAACAGGTTAGTAAATGAGATTTGTTTTATCATATTTAGTTTTCAAAATTGTGCTTTTTATGTTTTTTTTTTCCTATTTTCTTGTATTTTTTTTAAACAAGGGTTGTAGTTTTTTTTTTTTTTAATAAGCTTGGGTTCTGTTTATACCATTTTTTCTTTCTTCAAATTTAGAAGTTATATAATACTATTTATTATTTTAGTGGCTACTTCTGAAATTATAGCATCTTAATATCTTAATCTTTTTCCTGATAGTACAAGGAATTTAGAACATTAACCTGATCATTTCTCCTCCAAATTACATGCTACTGTTTTCCAGCAATTTTGTTGATGTCCTTTTTTTAACCCTACAAAATTACAGATCATAAGTTTATTCAGTTTTTTTTTTTTTAGATTTACAACATTTTCAAGTTCTTTGTTCATTATATCTTCTTAAAAATTAGATCTTCCTTCATCATAAATTCCTTTGCATAGAAGATCATTTCATACAGTCATAAACACTCTTAGTATTGTTTATCTGAAAGTGTCTTTGTTTCATCCTTAATCTTGAAAGGTTGTTTGGCAGGGTCCAAAAAAGATCTTCACAACCAAGATAATTACAATGGTGTGATCACTGACCTAGAGCCAGACATCCTGGAATGTGAAGTCAAGTGGGCCTTAGAAAGCATCACTACAAACAAAGCTAGTGGAGGTGATGGAGTTCCAGTTGAGCTATTTCCAATCCTGGAAGATGATGCTGTGAAAGTGCTGCACTCAATATGCCAGCAAATTTGGAAAACTCAGCAGTGGCCACAGGACTGGAAAAGGTCAGTTTTCATTCCAATCCCAAAGAAAGGCAATGCCAAAGAATGTTCAAACTACCGCACAATTGCACTCATCTCACATGCTAGTAAAGTAATACTCAAAATTCTCCAAGCCAGGCTTCAGCAATACATGCGTGAACCGTGAACTTCCTGATGTTCAAGCTGGTTTTAGAAAAGGCAGAGGAACCAGAGATCAAATTGCCAACATCCGCTGGATCCTGGAAAAAGCAAGAGAGTTCCAGAAAAACATCTATTTCTGCTTTATTGACTATGCCAAAGCCTTTGACTGTGTGCATCACAATAAACTGTGGAAAATTCTGAAAGAGATGGGAATACCAGACCACCTGACCTGCCTCTTGAGAAACCTATATGCAGCTCAGGAAGCAACAGTTAGAACTGGACATGGAACAACAGACTGGTTCCAAATAGGAAAAGGAGTACGTCAAGGCTGTATATTGTCACCCTGCTTATTTAACTTCTATGCAGAGTACATCATGAGAAACGCTGGGCTGGAAGAAGCACAAGCTGGAATCAAGATTGCCAGGAGAAATATCAGTAACCTCAGATATGCAGATGACACCACCCTTATGGCAGAAAGTGAAGAGGAACTAAAAAGCCTTTTGATGAAAGTGAAAGAGGAGAGTGAAAAAGTTGGCTTAAAGCTCAACATTCAGAAAACTAAGATCATGGCATCTGGTCCCATCACTTCATGGGAAATAGATGGGGAAACAGTGGAAACAGTGTCAAACTTTATTTTTTGGGCTCCAAAATCACTGCAGATGGTGACTGCAGCCATGAAATTAAAAGACGCTTACTTATTGGAAGAAAAGTTATGACCAACCTAGATAGCATATTCAAAAGCAGAGACATTACTTTGCCAACAAAGGTCCGTCCAGTCAAGGCTATGGTTTTTCCTGTGGTCATGTATGGATGTGAGAGTTGGACTGTGAAGAAAGCTGAGCGCTGAAGAATTGATGCTTTTGAAGTGTGGTGTTGGAGAAGATTCTTGAGCATCCCTTGAACTGCAAGGAGATCCAACCAGTCCATTCTAAAGGAGATCAGTCCTTGGGTGTTCATTGGAAGGACTGATGCTAAAGCTGAAACTCCAGTACTTTGGCCACCTCATGTGAAGAGTTGACTCATTGGAAAAGACCCTGATGCTGGGAGGGATTGGGGGCAGAAGAAGGGGACGACAGAGGATGAGATGGCTGGATGGCATCACTGACTCGATGGACAAGAGTTTGGGTGAACTCCGTGAGTTCGTGATAGACAGGGAAGCCTGGCATGCTGCAATTCATGGGGTCGCAAAGAGTCGGACAGGACTGAGCAACTGAACTGAACTGAAAAAAAAAAATCTAGATTGATGGCTCTTTTCTTCTTCTCTTCAGAGTTCTGCAGATTCAATTGTTGATTTATTTTTATTAATCCTGCTTAGTATTCACTGTCCTTCTGGGTACCAATGATTTGGTTCTTTTATCACTTCTAGAAAATATTGAGACATTTTTTTCCTTCACCTATTGCTTGTTCTATAACTTTCTTTTCTCTCCTTCCAGGAGATATTATTTAGGCTTTCTCATTATAGCTGCTATGTCTATTAAAGCCTTTTTAAGTTTTTAGCCCCCTCTCTTTCTTTCCTGAATTTTGGGTAATTTCTTTGCATCTATTTTCCAGTCCACTAATTCCTTCTCCAACAGCATCTAATCTACCCCATGATCTAAGTACTAAGTTTTTATACCAACAAGTACATTATTTTATTTCTTAAAGTTCCATTTGATTCTTTTTTGAATCCGTTCGGTCATTTCTATAGGTTCATGTCTGTTGTTCATTTTTTTAATTCCATATTTTACTTCATTAAATATTTCATATATACTTTTATTATGTGATAGTAACTCCAATATCTGAAGCTCTTGGTATGTTAGCCTTTTCTTTCTGCTAACTCTTACTCCATAGTGGATTGTTTACTGTGTATTTGGTGATCTTTAACTGGGACATCATGGACAATTTTGGGACCTAAAATGATCATGCTTTCCGCAGGAGAATATTCATATTTACTTCTCCTAAGTGTCAAGGGGCACCAGCAACCCTGTAAGTCCTGGTTCCCTGCCCCTAAATGCTGACTTTGGCTTCTGTCCTCAGTAGAGTCTCCACAGGTCCCACTTCAGCTCATTCAGGGGACCAGAGAATTCAGAGGCTTCCCTGCGATTCAGGTGAGAAATGATGGCTTTACCCAGAGTAGTGGCAATAAAAATAAGCATAAGGGTATGAATCCAAGTTAGTGGAGTAACTGCTTATTAACCTGTGCCCCTTTATTTGGCAGTATTTTATAATCACACACAAAAATATGTGTTTGACGACAA
This sequence comes from Bos grunniens, assembly GCF_055505025.1. Taxonomy (NCBI): domain Eukaryota; kingdom Metazoa; phylum Chordata; class Mammalia; order Artiodactyla; family Bovidae; genus Bos; species Bos grunniens. The sequence continues at coordinate 25,640,984 of NC_141177.1, read as the reverse complement.
ACTTTCATTAGCTTCTAATTTCTCTTCCATTGTTCATATGTTAGATTTGCAAAAAGTGAAAAGTCTGATAATATCCAGTGTGGTCAAATGTGTAAGGACATGGATACTTTCATATACCACTGATGGAAGGTAAATTGAAATGGCATTTTTAAAGGGCAATTTGGTCAAATCCCGTCAACATGTTAAATGCACATACAAATTTCTTTGTTAGGAATTTCTCTAAAAGACACCCATAAAATTTATACCAAGATGTATTAAAAGGATGTCCAACATGTTACTGTATGTTTAAAAAATTGACCACAATCTAAATAACTATCTGCAGAGGATTGGTTAACTAAATCAAGATTCATCTATATAATGGAATACTGTTTTGTTTTTTCCACAAAGAGAGAAGGCTAAGATGGAAAGATAGCCCCAATAATTTAAGTGTAGAAAGCAAAATGCAGAATGATGTGTATAGGAAGATTGCATTCATAAAAAAAATTTAACAGCCAAATAAAAAAAACATTTACATTTATATGCAGAGATTGGCGTGAATGCATTTTCTGGGAGGATGCACAAGAAACTTAAAATGATTCACTTTGGAGGGAGCAACAAGGGCTTCAGGGTGGAAAGCAACTTTCACTTTTCATTTTACACCTTTTTTATACATTTTGAAAATTCTGCTGCAAGCCACATATTGTTTTGTTTGAAGAGTTTAGCCTGTTTTTATTGGACTCTTCTTGATTAGGGCACCACTTTCCCTGGTTATTACCTCTTCTGTTTGTGCCATTTCATTATTTCCTCAGATTCTTCCTTCAAAGACTTCCTTCAAAGTCCCTCCAGTCCTAAAAGGCCAGCCTTCCTCAAAGATTTCCAAAATCCATTATTAATTTAAAAATATAGATTCCATATAATATACATAGTATGGTCCTATTTTTTTCATATATATATATATATATGAAAACATATATATATATATGAAAAAATATACATATATATGAAAACATATATATATATAAATGTTTCCCTGATAGCTCAGTTGATAAAGAATCCACCTGCAATGCAGGAGACCCTGGTTCAATTCCTGAGTCAAGACAATCCGCTGGAGAAGGAATAGGCTACCCACTCCAGTATTCTTGGGCTTCCCTTGTGGCTCAGATAGTAAAGAATCTGCCTGTAATTCAGGAGACCTGGGTTCGATCCCTGGATTGGGAAAATTCCCTGGAGAAGGGAAAGGATACCCACTCCAGTATTCTGGCCTGGAGAATTCCATGGACTGTATAGTCCATGGGGTCCCAAAGAGTAGGACACGATTGAGTGACTTTCATTTTCACTTCACTTTCATATATATATTTTGAATATGCATACATGTGTGTGAAAAGAAAAGTCTAGGAAGATTTAGGACATGGAAACAACCTAGATGTCCATCAGCAGATGAATGGATAAGAAAGCTGTGGTACATATACACAATGGAGTATTACTCAGCCATTAAAAAGAATACATTTGAATCAGTTCTAATGAGGTGGACGAAACTGGAGCCTATTATACAGAGTGAAGTAAGCCAGAAAGAAAAACACCAATACAGTATACTAACGCATATATATGGAATTTAGAAAGATGGTAACAATAACCCTGTGTACGAGACAGCAAAAGAGACACTGATGTATAGAACAGTCTTATGGACTCTGTGGGAGAGGGAGAGGGTGGAAAGATTTGGGAGAATGGCATTGAAACATGTATAATATCATGTATGAAACGAGTCGCCAGTCCAGGTTCGATGCACGATACTGGATGCCTGGGGCTGGTGCACTGGGACGACCCAGAGGGATGGTATGGGGAAGGAGGAGGGAGGAGGGTTCAGGATGGGGAACACATGTATACCTGTGGTGGATTCATTTCGATATTTGGCAAAACGAATACAATATTGTAAAGTTTAAAAATAAAATAAAATTAAAAAAAAAAAGAAAGAAAAACGTATTGTGCGCCTGCTGTGGGCCAGATATTGTGGTAGAGGATCAAAGGGGACCAGGGTCCCTGTGCTCAGCTCTCTTGACAACCCAGACTCTAGAATTCAGGGAGTCACCTGTGTACCAGCAGGGTAATGGCAGTGTGCTCTGTGTGAGGTGATGTGGGTGAGCTTGTACATCACCTTCATGCTTTTCTGTATCTTCTGTTTATTTATCTATTTATTTTTTGCCCTGTGTATGGCATGGAAGAACTTATATAAAAATAATAATTAAGCCATAAAACGCAATCTATCTATCCCTTTGGTCTTGTCTCTCTTCTCCAAACCCCTACACTCGTCAGTGCAATCACTGAGACATTGATGCTAAAGCTTGTTTTGTATCTGGATATCAAATGTAAGTGGGTGTCCCGTGTTGTATCTGCGTACACAACCTGCTCTCAGCGCTTCTGCATCTCCGGCAGGGATGGGTGGGGGTGGGGGCTCCTTGGCCCTTGCCTGCCCCTTCCAGCAGGGCGGCTTGCCCTGGGACTCTGCCTCTGTCTAACTTGACCTCTGTCCTCCGCCCATGTATGTGCTGTGGACAGGTGTGTGGCCAAGCCAGCTCCTCATGACTGGCTCTTCCTGGATGTCCTGTTGGCTTCTTAAATGACACACGCCCAAAATGGAACTCTCCCCAGGCCCCCTTCTCAGGAATGGACTCCCAGACCCCAGTTTCCCGGCTGAGAACCCACACAGACACACTCCCTCCTCCCTGTCTTCACCCCACATCTCAGCCGCCCTGGCACCTCCTCCTGAGAACCCCTCTTCCCCAGCCTCACCTTCGTGCTGGGATTTGAGGTGGTCTCCCACGGGTCACTGTGAGCCGCCCCACCACCACTGCATACACTCGACCATCCTGACCACAAGCCCGCAGAGCCTTAGCGCTTCGGTCCCTAGCCGCTGTCACTGTGAGCCACCAACAGCAGTTGGCCATATCTGATTCTCCTGTCCTATAATAGGGTCAACCTTTCTCTCCAAATCAACTAACTCATTTTCACTTATTTTAAAAATTAATCTATCCTTGTATGCTTTAGCCTCGTGCTAACAAAATTCCAGGCTGGATGTGTCAGTTATCGAGCTGAATCGAAATAAGACAGGTAAACTTCAAAGGTAAACTGTCCATCACCTACCCCTGTGCCACCCAGGTGGGCACAGTGCCCTTGGGAAAGCATGCCTTTCAGAATGCCCACTGGCTCTCCTCCCGCCCCCACGAGGCTTCCTCACACCCCCAGAGTGAGGGCGGGCAATCCTCCATGCAGCTCCTGCTGCTCCCTGCCTCTCCCTCTCCTGCCCGCTGGCTCTGGCTCGGCTCCGTGTGCTCTCTGCTGCTCTCTGCTTGGGGACTAATGACTTCCTGCTCAGCCGGCTTGCTTTTCACACCTCCCCACCCCTCCAGCCTCTGCCCAGGGCCCATTACGGCCCTCTCCACCCATCAAGCCGCTCCTGCTCCAAGACTCTCAAGGAGCACAGAGGCGGCAAGGCTCCTCTTAGCAGACCGGACCAGAACACCCACCTCTGTCTCCCGAGTGCAGAACATCAGGCCGTGTGCCCCCTTGTCAAAGCACCTTTGCTATCCCGTGGTCAGGCACTTGGTAGGTGCAATGTGGCACAGAGACCTGGGCCTGTGTGTGAACTTGGAAGGACCGTGGGGTTTGCAGGGAACACAGTTGGTTTGGATTTGGGGCCTTTCCACCCACCGACTCGTGTGACAGAAGTTAGACACTCTCAGACACTCCTTTTTGGAACCTCTGTTTCCTCGTATGTAGAATGTGGGCAACCCCAAGACCTACCCCAAAGGCTTGCTGTGAGGACCCCACAGATAAATAAACGTGGGTTCTGCAGACTCTAGAGCTACAGGAAACCTGTGTCTTGTCAGTATGGTAACTAGACGCCCAAAATTTAATCCACTGTGGTCACACAGTTAGCCTGACTGTGTCCCCTGGGTGAGCTGCGAGCTCCCTCCCCGGGATGCCTCCCTGGGATGTGAACCCTTGATCCAGGGTGGCAAGGAAAGGTGAGAATTACAAGCCTGTTTACTTAACATTTAAGAAGCCAGCCCATTTCCTGCACCTTGCCTGCAACACTTAAGCCAATATTTACATCTTTGGGATTCTATTTGTATGGTAATTTAAAAATAGGGTTTGGACTTACAGCTCACCTTTCTCCTGAAACTCCAAAAGCACTTTAATTTTCTAGACAGTAAAATAATGCAGTAATTAAATATTACCATTTCTTTTAAAAAAATAAAATCTAGTAATGCCTAACAAAATGGGTTTTTCAAAACATGATGTAGGTTTTCCCACAAAACTACACTCTCGGGAAATTCCTGATTTTGAATGTATGGAAGAGACCATGAACTCCATCTCAACACAATGTAAGAAAAATTGACTTGTTAAATTGCAATAATTTTCTTGCATTTAAAATCTCCATGCTTCCCAGCGTAGCTGACCCAAAGGCCCTCCCATGCGCGTCTTTGGGGAAAGGCCGAGAGGAGCTGGGATGGTTTGTTTGATTGTTTATGAAGCTTCCCGGACCCCTTTCTCACGGTTCCAAATTGGAGCGTTTGCTCTGCCTTGCAAACTTCTTCCAAAGGAGGCCAAGCTTGGTGACCCCGTTACCCTCGCCCTTGGGTCTCCAAATGCGTTCTTGGTAGGACTGGAGCCCAAGATTCCCCCACGTGGAAGAAGGCATGGGCCCCGGAGCCGGCCTTCCAAGGGCTCCTCCACCAGCGCCAAGGTGGGCGGAGAGAGGCCCTGGCCCTCGGCTGAACGCCGAGGCTGGAGGAGACGGTGCTGGGTTTCAACCGAGGCCGCCCAACCGCCCCAACCAAAGTTCAAGAGGGCCCCCTTGTGGACACTTCCAAGAACAGCCCCGTACGTGGTATACTTCCCCAACGCCGGGGGCTGCGACCCGGGACCCCCCCACACCTCCGGACCGCTCTCAGACCCAAAGGCACTCAAGAGGCGACCAACAGTCTCCAATCCTCTCTCTTAGAAACCTAAGTATTTCTGTGAGACAAGAGGATTCTTGGCCCCTCCAGGCAAGACCTGGTGGACAACCAAGCTTCCCAAGGTGCCTCCCCAAGGTGCCTCCCCAAGGTCCCTTCTGAGCCTCTTTGCGGGAGTCTTCACGGCGAGGACACAACATCTTCTTTCTTACTGAACGTGTCAAAGCCTTGTGATTGCCTTGCCAAATTCCTGTCCTATGGAACAATGGAACCTTCAGTCTTCTGCCAGGAGAGCGAACAAGGATGCAATGCAACTGGAGACTTCTAGACACACGTTCTGTTTCGCAAACACGGACTTGTAACTACAGCCCTCAGGGCAGCACTAGAATGCTCGGTGGGACCCAGGCAGGTTCAGAAGCCAGCAGAGACCTCACACTCCAGCACAGCACCCCACCCCCACGCCACTTGTTACTCCCCTCAAAGCATAGGGCTGGTATCTGTGGAGAGTATCGACCAAATTTGGTATCTGCTGCATGCATGCCCAGTCATGTCCGACTCTTTGTGACCCCATAGACTGTAGCCTGCCAGGCTCCTCTGTCTCTGGGATTCTCCAGGCAAGATCACCGAATTGCCATTTCTTCCTCCAGGGGATCTTCCCAACCCAGGGATGGGATTCACATCTCTTATGTCTCCTGCATTGGCAGGTGGGTTCTTTACCATTATCAGCACCTGGGAAGACCCTTCGCTCCCCACTGCAGTCACCCAGCGGTGGCTGGGACAACCCCACCCTAGAGGCTCTGGGCCAAATGTCAGGCGTTCTCCTCCTGGGGTCATCAGCCACTCTTCCCTGAGAGAAGGCAGGTGCTGATGAGGCTGAAGCAGGAAATTTGGTATAAATTATGAATATCTACAGGGCCAACGTGCAGATCTGGGAACACAGGCACTCAAGTTGAGCTCAGGAGGACATGTGTCCAAGACACCAGAACATCTGGGTGAAAAGGGAAAAGCTCCCATGAATCACCCGGACGCCTCGGCTGCTTGGAAGCAGCTGGACCTTGGCTGGGAATTCCTAGTTTTCATCCGGGTGGAAGACCCGGCCAGAGAGAGGAGTGATTAGCATTATCATGGGGCTCAGGGAGTTTTGATGGGAACGGTTTTAGTACTGGAACATTCCTAAGCAAACAAACAAATTTAAAAAAAAAAAAAAAAAACCTGGCTGATGAGCCAGGCCTGGTGGGCCAGACTCTGTCTCCCAAATCCCCCCTTCCCTTCCCATCCCATAAGCCCTGCATTTTCTCTCCGCTTAGCAGGAAACGCTCAACACAGGCCTTGGGGAGAGATCTACGTGGTCAGCCAGTCCCCTCGACAACATGTTTTCAATTTTGGAAACACAAGCATAATAAAACAGTTGCCTTCTCCAAGCAGCACCTATAACGTCCACCTTTTCCACCGATCCCTTGGTCCAGCCCAAACTGGAACTTTTCATGCAAAACAGGGGAGACAGTGACAAACCAAGCTACGTTCCTTCCACAGCCTTTCAACACACTGACATCTGAGTCTGAGGCCCTCCTGCATCTCAGAAGCTCAGAATCTGTTTTCCTAGGCATGCGGTCCCTCCAGAATTTCTGCTCCCTCAGGAGGGACCATGTCCTGAGGGAGCAGAAAGTTGCTCGCTCAACTCACCAACTCTCCAAACTCACCATGCAAAGGCAGGCACACTTCTCAGTCCCGGGAAGCTGCAGGGCTGGGGAAGCAGAGTGTCCTTTTTCTAGAGCATGCCATTTCTGAGTTTCCCAAAAATACAAAGTCTGTCCTGTCCAGTCCCTCCCCCGCAACGCCCCTTCCCTCTGGCCTTGAAGGCAAAGACCCTCGGATCAGATGGATAATGAGATTCAATTACGGCCAAATGAGGGCCATATGAGGGGTGTGAGGGCTGGCCGTCCACACCAGAGGGGGAAGTTTAGGCTCCTTAGAATTCAAAGTTTATGTTCATATTTCTGTGACTTGCTGGTACCGGCACCGCATGTCAATCTGTGACCTTCTCAGGGGAGTTTAAACGGAAACCCTGCGTGGCTTTTGTGCCGTGGCCGCCTTGCAAAGCACGTCTTCTGCTGTAGCGACGCGGTGACGGCTGCCATCTCAACAGCCGGATTCCGAAGCTTGTTGGCCAAACGTCCCCTGTGTGCCGTTGCACGCCAGCATTTCTCAGAGTGTAAAGGGCGGCCGCCTCTAATCAAGAGAGGTTATTTTGGGGTGGGGATTTTTATTGAAAATGTGCGTAAGCTTCCAAGTACAGACATTCTAGGTGAATTACCTCAAGCTCAGGATTTTGAAATAAACCAGAGGGTTTCAGAATTTTTTTTTTTTTAAGCAAGAGAACACTTTTTTCAAAGCAGATCTTAATTAGCCTCCCAGGACATAAACCAGAGCAAAGGGTGGGGGGCCTTCGTGGGCTGAAAAAGGCCGGGGTCCCACTCACTGGGTCTCCCCTTCTCTCCTGAAAAAAACATCTCTGGTTTTTGGAAACCAGCTTGAAAACCTCTGATACAGTGAAATCTGATGCAGACATCTCTGTACTATCCAGTACAGAAGGGGCCCCTGAGCCCCTGAAATGGGACCCGTCTAAACTGAGCTGTGCTGGAGTGTATATGCACACCCGACTTCGAAGACTTGTGTTTGAAAGAGCGTATAAAATATCTCACTGCTAGTTTTTGTATTTATACATGTTGAATTTACTACAGACACTTTTGGGTCTGGATAAAATATTGTTAAAATTAATTGCACCTGCTACTGTTTGGCTTTTTATAATGTGTGACTCACAGTATGTGTCTATTGAGCAGTGCTGTGGAGCCAGGCTGGAGCCTGCCCTGGGATGAAGAACCATATCAGGGTCCTAGTTTTGCGGGGCAGGCCCCAAGGATCAAAAAGGCTTTAAAGCCAAGGAGCTAGCATCAGGTGCTTATGCCAGATTTGACCCATCCTCAAAACTTTCGGCAGGACTTGAGGCTCAGACTTAAATCTCCCTTTGACTACTTGTCTTTCCTTTCTCCCTACTTGGATAAACCAGGGTTCCCTTCCTGCTGGGAACTCCCTTACTTATTATCCTTCTACCCTCAGCCAGATTCTTAGTGATCCCAACAGCTGCAAGCCTTCTTTTTCCTCACTTCCATTTCAAGCCTGACCCTATTAGCCACACACATGATGGAAATCACCAGCCAGTTTTTTAGGAGGGGAAGCCCCAAGGGATGGGCGAAGTATCAACAAGGAATTTATGGGCATTGATCTCATGGAGCATGAGTCATTCATTCATCCATTCAACTAAAAGCAGCGACCACGACTAGCATTTACTGAGTGCTAACTATGTGAAGGCATTGTCCTAAGTGGTGTCCATGTCTTGACACAACAGATCGTTAGCATCCACTGGACACTGTCCTAAGGGGCTGGGGAGTCGGCAGGGAACAAGAGAGATAAGGGCCTGTCCTCATGGAAAGGAGGGAGAAAGAAAAGAGGAAATAAAGGACGAAAAGAAAGAAAGAGGAGAGGGAGGGAGGGCAGGAGGAGAAAGAGAGAAAGAAAAGAGGGAGGGAGGGAAGGAAGGAAGGAAAAAGAAGAGAGAGACTTGGGGTGTCTGGAGTGACACCTCACTAGCAGTGAGCACCCAGCACCCAGATCTTGGTTTCTAAATACCATTCTCCAATAAAAGGAACCAGGACACCTTGGAGAAATACGTACATAATGAGCCTAGAAGATCTAGTGCCAGAAAGTGAGGACATGCTAAAACAAATAAATAACAAATGCATTTAGAAAGGACCCAGGAAGTAAGTCGATAGTGCTCCTGAGGGCCACAGGGATAATTTGAGCTACAGACTAAATAATGATAGCAATGGATTGTAACCTGTAAAACAAATATCGCTGAGTTCACACTAATACAAATAATAATCGAATAAAGAGATAAGCAAGGAGGAGAGAGCATGCTTCTTTATAGCACAATCCCAGTTAATAGATTCAGAAAGAAGGGTGGAACTAGCAAATGACCATTTGGAAAACACCACAGTTATAACTTGTAAGTAAGAATCATCACTGGTCATCAATAGATGCTAAAGTTAGCAGGGGGAGTATAATGGCAAACAAGATATTTGCATGATCTCTAAGTATATCCCCATAAGATAATTATTAATTACAAAGAGGAAAATAGTCATTTAGCAGATGCCTCCTTAAGTGAGTGGTCAAAGTTAATATCACCAGTGCTTCCTCAAGCAATGCACTGAGAAGGGCACAAAATCACTTCTTTGGGGTTTGGGCCCAAACCATGTAAACTGAATGTAATCATGAAGAAATATCCAAAAATCCTAAATTGAAGAACACACTTCAAAATAACTGGCCAGTACTCTTCAAAAGTGTCAAGTTTATGAAAAACAAAGACTCAAGAAGCATTTCTGATTGAAGGACTAAAGAGACCTTACTGTGGACTGCGACTGCAGCCATGAATTTAAAAGACACTTGCTCCTTAGAAGAAAAGCTATGACAAACCTAGACAGCATATTAGAAAGCAGAGACATCACTTTGCTGACAAAGGTCCAAGTAGTCAAAGCTATGGTTTTTCCCTGAGTCATGTACAGAAGTGAGAGTTGAACCATAAAGAAAGTTGAGGGCTGAAGAATTGATGCTTTCAAACTGTGGTGCTGGAGAAGACTCTTGAGAGTCCCCTGCACAGCAAGGAGATCAAACAAGTCAATCTTAAAGGAAATCAACTTTGCATATTCATTGGAGGGACTGAGGCTGAAGCCAAAGCTCCAATACTTTGGTCACCTGATGTGAAAAGATGACTCGTTAGAAAAGACCCTTATCCTGGGCAAGATTGAAGGCAAAAGGAGAAGGGGGTGATAGAGGATCAGATGGTTAGATAGCATCACTGACTCAATGGACATGAATCTGAGTAAATTCCAGGAGATAGTGAAGGATAGGGAAGCCTGGTGTGCTGCAGTCCGTGGGGTCGCAAAAAGTTGGACGTGACTGAGCGACTGAACAACAACAAAAAGACGTAACAACTAAATGTGATGTCTGATCCTGCATTGGATTCTGGACCAGAAAGGAAACATTACTGGGACAACTGGTAATATCTGCATAGAATCTGTAGGTTAGGTCATAACATGGGATCAATGTTAATTTCTTGGTTTTGACCATTGTACTATGTCTATGCAAGATGGTAACCTTTGGGGAAATCAGGGCTAGTAGAGCTCTTTCTACTGCTTCAGCAATATTTTTGTAAGGTATGAAATGATCTCAACTTGCAAAGTCAAAAAATAAAAGTAAATTAACAATAGTAAGCAGGTAAGTAATTGAGAGAGGTGATGAGTGCTGTACAGGTGAGAAGAGAGGTAGAAAAGAGCAAAAGGGAAGGTTTGATGTCAGCCTGCCAGGAATTCCAATTATGCTGAGGCCGCAGCAAGCGGAGAGCACCCAGCTCAAAACAGAGGGAGGATGCTCTGGCCAAGAAATAGCTCTGCAACGGCCCCGAGGCGGGAGAGTCTTTGCTGCTCATCCCCAGGAACACACAGTGGAGAAGTATGGTGGGGGCTTACGGATGGCCTTGGAAGACAGCCAATTTTGAAGGGCCCTGGAGATCCTAAGGAAAAGCATGGAATGCTACTTCAAGTGTATTAGGAAGTTTTTGGCCATTGTGTAAATTTCCTTTGAGACACTTATGATTCTTTGAAATTACAATCCATAGTGGGTCTCCTTGATTAATGCCAGCCTCCCCGAGAGAACAGGAACTCTGGCCATCACGTGCTCCCTTACAAAGCATGTAACGGCCATGCAAAGTTCATGGTAGGGGAGGGGAGAGAGAAGAGAATGGACAAAGGGTATGGTCCTGGGAGGCCTGGGTGGCTTGGTATGGGTTGTGAATTGAATTGTGTCCCTAAAAAGATGGTACCAGTAAATGTGACCTTATTTGGAAAAAGGTCTCTGCTGATATAGATGCAGTCGTACTGGATAAAGGTGGACCCGAACCCAGTGACTGATGTCTTTATAAAAGAGGAGAGGGAGGTTTGGCTACAAAGACATAGACACATAGAGAACAGACAGTCATGTGAAGACAGGGAAAGAGTAAAATGATACACTTAAAAGCCATGGATGCCCTGGGCCCCCAGAAGCTGGAAGAGGCAGGAAGGACCCTCCCTTGGAACGTCCAGAGAGAGGCAGCCCTGCCCACACCTTGATTTCAGACTTCTGGTCTCCAGACTGTGAAAGAATAAAGTCCTGCCATTTTCAGTCTCGTAGTTTGCTGTCCTTGGTCATGAAGGCTCCAGAATGCACAGCCATGTTGGGAAGAGAGGCGATAACCTTGGCCTCTGCCATTCTGTGCACCCCTTCGGGCTACTGACCACATCTACATATTAAATAGTTGCTTATTAAATATCATTTACGTAAAGTGTTACTTAATTTTTAAAAAAATCCAATGCAGACCAAACCCCTTTTAAAACTCAGTCTTATCTTTGTGGGCTGTGAAAGCCTGATTTTGCTACAGTAACAGCCGCTGCTTTTTAACACCCTCTAAAATCGATGTATAACCACTGGAATAAGAAATGCTCACCACTGCACCTAAAATCACCTGGCACACCTCCCAGAACCTCGGAACAAGCCAATTAGGATAGAAAAAAAAAAGCGAGTGTTTTTCTTTTGCTTTTTGCCCCCAACAGAAAGATATCTGAAGACCTGATATTTCTCCATCTGCTCTGGCTACGAACCGCACGCCTTCCCTCCCCCGCCCCCTCCCCTATTGATCCAGACCCACGTGTCTCATGATCTTTGAAGAAAACAGGACGGTGCACCTGGGTATAAACCGGCTCCCAAGACTCCATTTTTCATCTGGAAAATGAAGATAATCACGTCCACCTAACAGAAGTGTTGTGAACAGCAGATAAGAAAAGGGCACATATTTTTTATTTTAAGAAATACCCCCGAATAGGCCAATCCACCGAGACAGAAAGCAGATTAGTGGCTGCAAGGGTTTGAGAGGAGAGAGGCGTGGAGAGTGACTGCTAATGTGTGCAGGGCTTCCTTTTGGGGTGATGAAAAGATTCTGGAACTCGACAGAGCTGATGTTTGCGTGACCTGGTGAACATCTTAAATGCCACTGAATTTTAATCGTATGCTTTAAAGTGGTTAAAATGGTAATGTTTATGTTAGGTGTATTTTACCCTATTTTATTTGTTAATTGAATATGAAGCACCTGCCTGGGGCAGCCAACTCTCCATCCTCTGAACCTCAGTTTCCTTGTCTGCAAAATGGGGGCACAGACGGAACCTGGGCCATGGGAGGTCTTGCAGATGGTCCGTAGGAATGGCCGGCACATGTAGGCACTCCATCAGGGTGCTGACCGGCTGCCTCCTGGGTGCTTATGGGGTGAGACCACCTCTTGAGACCACAAAGTACCAGTGCTCAAGACAGGCTCCGAAGTCGTCTTCTCCACTAAGGCCCCAGGCAGGCTCCACGTGATGTCTGCGGTGCAGCCCACTGCTGGCATTCTGACTCACAATCACACAACAGGCTGGAGCACATCAGATCTGAAACCCCAGTAGTCTGGTCTGAGCAATTGGACGCTCCGGATTTCATTCTGCAGGTAATTTCAACGACACGATCTAATTTCAAATGTCCTGCTCTATGAGTGCAAAAGCAGCATAATTTTTAATTAGTGGGTAAACAGTAAATAATGGATGGCGGCAAGTGGACACCACTGTTAATTAAAAATCCATGGTTGATAAAAATCAATTTGGCCCACGCATTTAACTCCGTCTATCAGGTCCCTGAGAAAAGTCGTGCAAGCCAGCCCATGGCACCATCTGCTTTCCGCCGTGGTTTCCTGAGCCCAGACTTTTCTAGGGGAGAAGAGAGGGAGAGAGAGAAAAGAAAATCTATAAGCAGCCTCCAAAGCTGGGACTGGAAGCATTTCACGAGTTCATTTCTCATCGGTTGGTTTCATTTTTTGTAACCTTGAAGTTGAAGCTCCAGCCAGGAGGCAGTATCACGCTCCACTCTGAGCTTTTTACCAAGAAGGGCTCCATTTTGTGTTTCGTGTGTACATGTTCTGAATACGGTGAGATCCCACCATATCTCATCATCTCCTGAATTAATTAAATCCCAAATTTTCGCAGAAAAACAAGACAAACTAAAAGACACTTAGTGGGAAGATGGTATCTGAGGATTCATGTCAAAATACAAAACGTTTTTGGTGTCCAAAAAAAAAAAACTAAAATTTTTTTTTTTTAAAGTTGAAAAAAAAAAAAAACAGCATGTTGTGAACCCAACGTCTTCTTGGGAGCTCAAGAAGAAGGTGTGAAGCGTGGATACCCTGGCGTGTGTATTTCAGCTCCAGACTCCCAATCAGCTTTGCTGGGCGTTTGGCCCAACTCAGGCGCCTCAGCGTCCTGGCTCTGGTCCCCAAAAGACTAGATGTGCCCGAGTGAGCACAGAACTACTCTTTCAAGCCTCTCCTTGCATGGAGTTACTCTGAGGAGTGGCCCTGACAGCCCTTGGGGTAATCCAAGTGCCCCCTGTCCCTGGGGACACCGCAGCGCTGGTGCACCAGCTGTCTGTCTCCATCTGTCTTATTTGGCTGATTGAAGTCCACAAATCAGGTGTAGGGCACAGCAGGAACATACAAGGACCCAGTGCTGCAGCAGCATTTTCACTCATTCATTCCTTCAACCCCTTCCCCTGCCTGTGATTCAAAAGGAGCCACGGTTAAGCTGACAGGCCAGAGCCCACGGCCTGGCTCCAAGCCCGGCTCCATCCCCTGGGGCAGGCCAGGCCTGGGGCCAGCTGAGCCCAGTTCACTGAGCCCTTGGCTCTGCCCATCATGGGAAGTCGAGACTAACACCATTCCCTAGGGTCATCGCGATGGTGAGCTAACGTGTAAAAATATTTATAAAATAACATAATAAAGATGTCCAGAGTCGGTACCCAGCTAAGAGGGGCTGCTGCCGCCTCGTGTCGTCGTCACCATCAGCGTCATTCCAGCTTTCTCAGCCAGTCCCATGGGAACCCAAGAGTCTCCCAGGGAGACCCCAGACCTCTGGCAGGCCAAGGGGGAGCAGAGAGCTTGGGGGCCCCAGAAGACTGCTGTGAAGGGGCAAGGAGGGGACCCCAAGCCTCCCGGCCCGAGCACCTTTCCTGAACCTGGTGTGGTGTAGGGGGAAACACCCTAGGAAGGCTGGCGATGGAGTGGGGCCAGCGGGTTGCAGCAGCTATAACATTTGGACGCTGCTACCACCAAGCTTACAGCCTCCCGCATCTGGGCCACGTCAAGCCCGCCTCTCTGAGTGGGGATGACAGTTTCCAGGGGAGTTGCTGCTCTTTAGCAGATGAAGGCCCTGGTGCTCTCACCTCCGGGCCGCTCCTAGAAGTGAAGATCTGGCCAGGCCTGTCTGGTCTCCACCAGATGATCATATCTGGCAGGGGAGGGAGGGGTCCCTGAAGAGGGTGGGGGGCCCTCTTCCATGAGGCCTCTGAGTCCCCCACCCCCAACCCCACCCCCACCGCCCCTCTGATGGCCTTGTGCTTCAGCCCGGGTCCTACCACACACATCCTGAGCATCACTGTGTACCCCAGTGCCTTCCTGGTCCACCCATGTGGGGATGGACAATGCCTGGGCCTGGCACCACCGAGAGACCACGAAGGGAGTGGCCGAGAGGGGCAGGTGCAGGTCTGGCTGCTCCAGGGGGCAGAGGTCAAGCTGAACCTGGGCTCGTAAGGGAGAGGATGGCAGTCCCACTGTCCGGCTTCTCTGTCTGGGTCCTGGCGGCCTCCTGCCCCTGGTGCAGGGCCTTTTCACAGCCGCCCAGTGGCACTTGGCCACAGGAGGAGGTGCAGGTGGGCACAGACTCTTGCCTAGCTCTCTGCTGCACCCTGAGCCAGGAGGGGGGTGCCAGTCAGCTAGAGAACTAGGGTGTGCCCAGATCGCTGACCTGGGTCTGTCTGCTTTGCAGCCCGCACTTCAGAGGCAGCTGGGATGGCAGGGGCGGGCCATCTGCACTGGGAACCAAGCTGCCAGCAGCCCCTGCCCAACAGAGCCCTGGTCACTGCGCTGCTGCCCCCACGCCTGGACGGGCCCTGGATCTCCACTGGGTAAGACCTGAGGGTCATACTGAGCACAGGCCCGTGGGCCGGGAGACCTCACCCTGAACCTCCGTGTTCACATCTGTGAAACGGGCACAATTCATCTGGTTGTCCAGAGGCTGCCCAGGCATGGGCTTGCTTGTCACCCTCCCCAGAGTGAGCCTAGGAGGCCAGAAGGAGCCATCCACCCAATTCTCCCTTTCACCTGATAGTCTCACCTGACATTTCTGAGGCCCACTGCTGCTCTGAGGGGTGGGCTTAGCGCTCTGCCCTCACTGGTGGGGCAGCCAGGAGAGTCCTCCCCGCTAGGGTCAGAGAGAAGGCAGGCAGCGTCCTCACCCACCATCCCCTTGGGCCAGTCCCACTCTGGGGTCAAGGACTGGACTTTGCACGTCCTCCATGCACCTCCTGAGGTCAGGGGGAAATTCCACTGCCAAACATCTGCTAGCAGCTCCCTGGGGTGGGTGGGGACTTGACATCTGCAAAGTTGCTCTGGATGCATTCCCAGGCTCTGCCCCCACCTTTCACAGGCCAGGTGGGATTCAGGCATCACTGGCCAGGGTCAGTGTGAGACAGAACATGGGGAGGAAGGGGGCTGGCTGCAGGCTGTTCTTGCCCTGGGACAATAGCATTCCAGATAGTTCTAGAAGCTTCTAGTATTTTCTTCCTAGAAAGTCCTCCATTGTACCCTTCAGATAGGGTCTGTTGCTTTCTGGGAGCAGCATAGGGAAGGACCCAGAGTCTGAGAACCACGAGGACATCTAGTGCGACCTGCTACCTTCCCTTGGGCAAATCTCCCCACGCTGGAGTGTGAGTCACTTCTCTCTGTGTTTAACTACCACCTGTACTGATTCTTACAGGTGGTAGTTCTTCTTACGATTCTTCTTAAGAAGAATCTTTATGATTTCCTTACGATTCTTCTTTAAACCAACTTGCTTTTGTTGGTGTAAATATATTCATGTATTTTTACAGCTTTATTGGGGGATAATTGGTACACTGTACACATTTACAGTACTGTGATTATGTTTCAAAGGAAATGTCGTATCACTATGGATATGGAGAGCTGAGCCACTTGCCATAAATAGGAGGTAACCCTAAAAAGAAAGTCTGAAAACGAAACAACATCATTAGGTTCTCACCCGAGTCTCTCACTGCCTGCCTGAGGCCCCGATTCTGTTTGCTTTGGGAGAAAGGGGAGGTTGGTATTAAAGACATAGGATAGAAAGAAAAGGCTGGTGAGAACTTTTCTCCTGCTCCAGCAGCCCCAGTACGAAAGATACTGAGAAAATAACAGTCCAGGTACTGCCTATTTGTGGGGGGACTCGTCCACCGTCCACCCCAGCTGAGCCCCCACGGGAAAGTCCCAGATGCTCCCTGGCCCCAGCCCAGGATGTGACAGGGTCCAGGAGTCCTGTTTTCATCACCGGCAGAATAAGGCCTGAGGACCAGGGCTGGCTTTGTAAATAAAGCTTTACTGGCACACAACCACACCCATTACATACAGTACTGTCTCTGGCCACTTTGGCTCCAAGACCACAATCTTGAGTAACTGCAACAAAGACCACCTGGCCACAAAGACAAAATAGTTATAGTCTGACCCTCTCCATGAAAAGTGTGCTGACCCCCCCGGTTTAGACCAACAAGTCTGTCACAGACTTGGATGAAACCTGGTTTGGGGTGGGGGGGCAGTGGTGGTCAGCTTGGCAAATGGGGAGACAATGTAAGTGCTCATCATTCATAAGTCACTCAATGAGGACCAGGGTTGGGGGATCCAGTGTGTGCCTGGTCCTGGAGCAGGTGCCAGGAATCCACCGGGGAAAGAATAGGCAGGACCCTGCCTCCTGGAGCTCAGAGCACAGGGTTCCCCACACAAAGCAAAGGAGCCCACATTTCTTAAACCCCTCCCAGGTGCCGTCACTGCGCTGGTTGCTTCCTGGGAGCCCGGCCTGTGGATCTGATGCCTGAGTCCAGAGGAAGAAGCTGGGCATCATCCCGGGTCACACTCCTCATGAGGGACTGAAATGGAATTTGAACCAGGGGCCTCTGGCTGCAAAGCCTGTGTGTTTCCTGGACCAATGGGAATCCCTGGGGGACCCAGGCCAGAAAGGGGGAGATGTCGGCTGAAAAAGGTGCTTAGGACCGAATGGAAGGAAAGCTTCTGTTGAGACCATAAGGCAAAAGGGGAAGGCCCCCAGCATGCAGGGTGGGGCTGAGGGCAGCTGGGGGAACTGAGCCTGCAGGCCTGAGAGGAAGGCTGAGGGAGGTGGAGCCCGGAGCTGCCCTGGGCTTCACCATGCACGAGCCCAGCTCACTGCCCAGCACTCTTCTCCCTCTGCCCCGCAGCTGCGAGGTGCGCCCGGGACCCGAGTTCCTCATCCGCTCCTATACTTTCTACCCCAACCGCCTGTTCCGCGCCTACCAGTTCTTCTACCGGGACCCCTCGTGCAGCGAGCCCACCCACTCGCTGCTCATCAAGGGCAGGGTGCGCCTGCGCCGGGCCTCCTGGGTCACCCGCGGCGCCACGGAGGCCGACTACCATCTGCACAAGGTGGGCGTCGTCTTCCACAGCCGCCGCGCCCTGCTTGACGTGGCCAGGCGCCTGGACCACAGTAAGGCGGGCCGGGACTGCGCGCACCGCCTGCCCCCGGCGCGGGCCTGGCTGTCCGGGGCCCTGTACGAGCTGCTGGGCGCCGGGGCTGAGCGTGACTGCGCGGCCGCCCTGGGCTTCACCATGCACGAGCTCAGCCTGGTGCGCGTGCAGCGCCGCTTGCAGCCCGAGCCCCGGGCCGCGCCTCGCCTGGTGGAGGAGCTCTACCTGGGGGACATCCACACCGAGCGGGCCGAGAGGCGGCACTACCGGCCCACCGGCTACCAGCGTCCGCTGCAGAGCGCCCTGGTGAGTCTGGGGTCCAGGGAGGGTGAGTTCTGAGAGCCTGTGGGGCCTCTCCCTGCCTGGAGCCCTCTTTCCCCGCGACTCCAACCCCACACTGGTCTGCCGGCCTCAGGACCTTTGCACATGCTCTTCCCTCTGCTTGAGGCCTTTCCTCAGGTCTGGAGAGGACTGGCTTTTTCCAGCAGGAACTCCTGGGTTGCCTTCTTGAGTGTGGCCCTCCTGGACTCTAGAGGGTTCTTTCCTGCCCCTGCTGGGACGGTGCAGGTCCCTGTCTCTCAGGTCTCTGCTCAGTTGTCCCCTCCCATCCCCACTCTGCACACACTCAGGGCTGCACTGAATTTGCAGTTGACTGCCTTGCCCCAGCAGCACTGGATCCTCTGCAAGGGGGAAGCCCTCTGCTCCTCTGTGTCCCCACCCAGAGCCCAGGGGCTGGCACACTTGCTGGGCCCATAAACGTTGCTATATGAACTGGGGGGTTGGGGGGCACTGAAGCCACAGGGCTACAGGGCTTTGCTGCCCGCTCTCACAATTGGAAGAATTTTTAATTCTTTTGAGTTTACGTTGAGGTTAGTAAAAATGAAGTCAAGGTTAGGATGCTGGGTTAAGAATGTCTGTAAGAGATACCCAAGGGATATTTTTCAAAAGTGAAAATTGTTCAGGTATCCTTATCAGGTGTTCTTTGAACCCACAGGCAACCCTCACACATTCAGCGTGTATTGAGTGCCTGCTGTATACTAGACACTTAAGGAATTAAATCAAATGAGGCGAAGCATCCACTGTGTATTGGGGGTGGGGGTGGCGGGAGGCAGGGGCACCCTCTGCTCTCTCTCCTTCTCCCTCTTCCCTCCTCCCAACTCAGGATCTGGGAGGAAGCACAATAATAAGTTCTCGCAATCAGAAAATTAGCCCGAGTTCTTTTCATGACCTCGAAACAATTCTCTGTTTGCCAGCCAATGTTCCAGGCCGCTCTGATGTCCATCCTTCTCAGAGCAGAGCAAGTGCTGGTGGTGGGGTGGTTACTGGCACCCATCACCTCATTAGGAGGGCAGTCTGCTCCAGACACAGAGAGGAAGGACCCCAAGGTGTGGAGGATGACACCGTCCCTGGGGCCACACACTCTTGCCCTTCTGTTGCCTGACCACCCAGGGTACCCATGCAATCTGCAGCATGATTGTGAAGCAGGACACACGTGCATGGGAGCCTGGGCCGGCAGGCCAGATGTGCAGACATTAAATTAAACGTCTTCTCACCAACTGCCCCCCTCCCCATAGAAAAAGAAAAAGGAAGATAATTTCAAAGATGGATACACTGCAGATAGACTCCCAAGTAACGAATTAGTCATTACCTTAAGCTCTCTGGGTCCCAAGCCTTGCCCACAACCCAAACCAGATGGTAAATATGAACATTTTTAGAAGTTAATTTAAAGCCAATTTGATCCCCAAATTCATTGCCTGGATATAGAGTCCTAATCGACCAAAATCATCTAAGCCTGGTGTCACCTCTAGGGGTTAATTAGAAACTGTTCTGTGTTGTTGGTATAACTTTATGTAACAAGCTTAAATCAGAAGGCGTTTGGCTTGCACACAAGTGTGAATTCTGCTGGCCAGAGTCTTGTGTATTAACACATGCAACTCCGGACCTGTGCACAGTGATGCCCGGGAAGGCTTTTTGAGGGAGATGGGTATTTCCTTCCAGCCTCTTCCAGAGCACCGGAGAAGGAAATGCTCTCTCTCCCCCTCTCTCAGCTTCCAGTCGTGCTTGTTCTCCATTTGTCTCTGCCATTGCAGAAGACTGGTTGCCCCAGATCATCAGCCAGCATCCCCAGATAGCCTGTATGCAGAAGATATCCTTTGAGGGAGAAAGGCAGCCCAGAGATTATTTTGATATAATACATTATGTCCTGTCCATACACATTAGTGTAACAACAATTGGAATGTGGGTTAAAATGCCTAAATTAGAGGAGACTCTTATCAGCCAGCACTCCAATTACCAGCACTCCAGCTAACTACCCAGCTTTCTTGCTTCTTTGTTATAAACACTTCTGTAGCCATTTATTTAGCAGTGCCAAGTGCCTTCAGGTCCTCTGGGTCAAAATCCCCCAAAACAAAAAGAATATCATTTTCTGTATGATAGAAGTAGAATTCCGGGCAAGTGTAGGTTCATCATAGAAATAAATAAGAAAAAAAAAAGTTCTCACTCATCCAATATTTCCTTTCTAAATCAGAACTCCCAAATGCCCCTTGTTTGGCAGGAGACTCACCCAGCAGCAATCTGTGGAAATATGTTTTTTTGTTTTTTGGTTTTTTTTGGCAAGAAAAAAAAATTGGATCTGTTTTCCCAGCTGGACCCTCAAGAAGCATTTCCCTTCCTGGCCCTGTTGTATGCCCTTGGCCCTGAGTCCCCTTCTGGAGCAGCTAAAGCTAGAGATGCTTGCTTTGACAAGAGGCTGTTCCAGGACATTTACCTTTCAGAATGATGCTCTCAACTAAATTCTGGGCAGCAGCTCCCTTTAAAAAAAAAAAGAAGTCAGTATCTTGTTTCTTCTTGGCCTGGACTGAGCTTTTTCACTCCAAAAGCAGACTGACTCCTCCCACGCAATTTGGTTCAGCATCTGCTTCCTGTTGACGTGTTTTACTGTAAACCCAACTCATGAGAATTTATAAGGCAGAGGCAACTGTAAATAAGGCCAAAGCGCGAGGAAAACAAACCCACAGCCTCAGACAACTGAGGACCGTGCCCTCACGTGACAGTGCAGTGGGGACTGGGTTTCCAGTTCTAAACAACACAGGAATGAACATCTTTGTGTCTCATCACTTTGCCAACTTTTCAGCCACACCTCAGCACAGACCCTTAGCAAGCAGGTCTGGGGGCATGAGAATTTTAGCGGCTCTAAAGTAACAGCGCGTGGAATGCGCTCAGCACAGCTCTTGGCCCTTAAGAAGCACCTAACAAAGAATGAGTTGGGAGTGAAGGGAGTAACTACAGGCAAGAAGGATAATAAATGTTAATGGTCAGATTTTAGGACCAAGCAGGCCAGGTATGGGAAAGGACACCTCCTTTCAAATCCCAGGATACAAGTTCCATCTCTCCTTCCTTCCTTCACCCAATACACCTGCTGTGAACAGGAACCTTGCGCGGCTGGGGGTATAACAGCCAGGGAGAGACGGTCTGGCTCTCTGGAGCTTACTGTCCAATGAAGGGGTAGGGGCGGAGAGAAGAGGAAAGAGGGGATGGTGCATCTCTGAGGGCCACCATCCAAGGCGAGGTCAGAAGAGGTCTCTCTGAGGCTGGTCTCTGAGCTGAGACTTAGAGGTTGGGAAGAGGGCAGTCAGGCCACGTGTTGGGGCGGAGGGGAAGGTGGGGTCCAGGTGGAAGCAGCAGCAGGTGCAAAGGCCTAGAGGATGGAGGAGCTGACAGAGGTTCAAGAAGAGTGAAGTGACCATGGGGCTGGAGGCAGGAATGAAGGAAGTGATGGGTGCGGGGGCGGTGGGTGGGATTACAAGCCAGCCCACTCCAGGCACACCCTGGCACCCCACCTCTGATGTCACCCCCTTCCCCTTTGTCTCTGCCAGCACCATGCCCACCCCTGTCCAGCCTGCAGCCTCATCGCCCGCTCTGACGAGCACCACCCACCCGTGCTGCCCCCTCAGGCGGCCCTGCCTCTGCGCCTGGGCGGCCACTGGGTCAGCCCCGGGTGCGAGGTACGCCCCGCCGTGCTCTTCCTCACCAGGCTCTTCACCTTCCACGGTCACAACCGATCCTGGGAAGGATATTACCACCACTTCTCAGACCCCACCTGCCGGCAGCCCACCTTCACTGTCTATGCGGCCGGCCACTATACCAAGGGCACACCATCTGTCAAGGTTCGAGGTGGCACTGAGCTGGTGTTCCAGGTCACAAGGGCCCGCGTCACCCCCATGGACCGGGTCACCACGGCCATGCTCAACTTCTCTGAACCGAGCAGCTGCGGGGGCCCGGGGGCTTGGGCCCTGGGAGCTGAGCGTGACATCACTGCCACCAATGGGTGCCTGCCACTGGGCATCAGGCTGCCCCACGTGGAGTATGAGCTGTTCAGGATGGAGCGGGACCCCCTTGGGCAAAGCCTGCTCTTCATTGGACAAAGGCCCACCGACGGCTCGAGTCCCGACACTCCGGAGAAGCGGCCCACCTCCTATCAAGCACCCCTGGTGCTCTGTGACAGCGTGACCTGGGGCTTCTCCCCGCAGCACGGGGCTCGGCTGCAGACGCCTGTCCGCGGTGGGACACCATGTCCCCACGTGGCCCCTCTCCCTGTCCTACTCCTGGTCCTCAGGCCGGCCTTCTTCCAGTGGTTGTGAAATAGGTATATACTTCCAGCTGGTGCCTCAGGACACTCGTCTGGCCCGTGGACTCCCTCCTGGCCATAGACTCCTACACCCATGGCTGTCCTGGACAGTGATACAGCCTGGCTGCGTCAGCTCAGCACCTGCAGGGTCTGCACCACGGCCAGCAACTTAAGTCACGACCACAAACTCAGGCCTGGCAGCAAAGTCACCTGCTCCGAGTTTCTACATGCTCACTCTGATTTTCCTGGGTAGTCCGAGGAGTGGACTACGCCCATCTCCCTGCCCGATGGTGCCTCAGTTCTCTCCTGGAGCCCCAGGATTCAGTGAACTGGGAACATGGTTCTCCGCGTGCATGCTGCCACAGTTCTCCTGAGTCTGTGGGTTGCTGTTTAAAGATTATTAATTTGCATTTAGCAATACCAACTCAAAACCAAGCCATGAATTAAAGATGCTGCTTCGGGCTTTCAGCACAACTCAGCTCGCCGGCAGGGGCTCGTCTCTCTTTGGGGGCAACTCGGCTTTCTTGAGTTGTGACTGCTGGCGTTTGTCTGCGCCCGCCTGTGCTTCTGCGAGTCAGGCCTCAAGCTGTCAACAGCATGTGCAGAGAAATTGAGCCCTCCTGGGCCAGGGAGCAAATCAAGGCGGCCCCATCTGAGCCTAGAAGCTCGGCCTCCCTTGCCCACCCCGTACGCCAGTGCGTGGAGGTAGCGGCCGGGGCCAGGTCTTTGGAGGAAAGCAGTGTTTCCAGCCTTTGGAAAGTAATTAATACTAATGACAGCGGTAACACTAACGTGCTCTGTAATTAGGCCTGCACTGGCATCCTCTGTTTTCAAGATTCCCTGTGCTTGGCTGACAAGGAGGGAGAGAAACCTCCGGTGCATCTCTGGGACCATCCGAGGGTCACTGGGCTGCCCAGCAGTGTCTGGAGGATGAGCTGGAGAGCCACACCGTGCCCAGCCTGCCTGCTGCAGTGCTGCTGTGCCCATGCTCTCAGTTCAGAGGGAGCTGTCATCATGGTGGGGACAGGCTGTGCCTCTCCAGGGACCCTGCCTGTGTTCCCAGGGCCTCGTCTGTACACCGCGAAATTAACTGGCCTCCTGGTGGGCTCAAGGGTTTCCGGGACGCTGTGCTGATGAGTCACACCCTCCTTCCTCTGCCTGAATCCTAGAATCCTATCTATCTATGGCTCTTATCGCAGATCTTGAACAATTGTCTGTGAGGCTAATGATGCTTTCAGAGGGAGGCCCTTGTCCTCTGTTCAACAGTGTGGGGTTCAATCAGTCTGCTGAAATTGCTAACTTATCTACCCATTCTTCTTTATAAAAAAAAAAAAAAAAAACCACCAAGTTAATATTCTCTATAGGTCTCAGAGAGCTATGAGTGTTCCTGGCATATTTACCAAAGTACAAGAAATAATTAGATTATTTACAGTCTCAGACTGCATCACGGTGGGGGTTGCGTGTGTCTGTGTTCCTGGTGGGGATGAGGGTGGGTGGCGGGAACATGTCCATGGCTGAGCAAGTCTTGTATCCGAGGCTTGAGGCAGCCATACTGCCATTTATCATCAAATTTGAATCTTTTAATAAAATTAAACAGCCTGAAAAATGTTCCTGCTGGTTATTAAAGTCAACCAAGGGGATTATGGTTCTAAAGAAAGGAAGTGAAGTATCTTGTGGAGAACATGTGAAAGAGAATAAAACCAGTGGAGGTGAACCCTAGCTCTCTCTGTGTTGCTCCTTCAGTTCACACCACTGCCCTGTGCTAATTAAAGCTCTCCAGGGGCTTCCAGCACACACAGAATAAAATCCCAGGTCTGGACATACCACTGGCTACCCTGGCTGCCCTGGGTGTGCTTCTGTCTCCTGACCACGCCAAGCTGTTTCGTGCCCCAGGACCTTTGCACGTGTCATTGTTGCCACCCGGTGCCTCCTCCCCCAGATCACAGAGATGCGACTCCTTTCATTCACATCTCAGACTGCGTGCCACCTCCTTGGGGAAGCCACATGAATATTCCACCCCCCACCCCCAAGGCAGCCTCCATTTCCTGCTCTCCTCTCTATCCACCCCATCACTCTGCTTTATGTTCCTTATAATGCTTGCTGATCACTGTCAGATTTATCCATGTTTATTCTCTGCCTCGAGGGAAGGACTGAATCAGTCACCGGGATCTTTTCCAACTGGTACAGCCATACCTGGTGCTCAGTAGCACCGGGATGCATATGGTTGGGTGAACCAAGGCTAGTGATCGCAGTTAACCTTCACCAGCAAAGAAGGCACTGCCACGTGCCTGGTGAGGCATCCCATGAGGGGGGCACCCCACAGTGTAGAGTGGGACTCTGCAACTAGCAGAGAGAACCCAGGCTTGGAGGAGAGAGGGATCAGCCCCAGGCCCCCACAGCTGAGCCCCAAGAGCCTGAGTGCAGAGCTTCTGACTCGTGGCGTCCTACTGGGGCACCGGTTCCTGGCAGGGGTGGGAGTCATGACTGTGTTTGAAGAAAGCAGTTCAGGGCTGCTTTGGAGGACATGACTGAGCCTCCCCTAATTAGGAAGCCTATGCTGAGGAAGAGAGAAGGTTCCTGGCCCCAGGGACGAGATGGAAGCACCCTCCCATCCTGGGCTTCCTGGTTCTGGAACATTCGATGTGTGTGTGCTAAGTTGCTTCAGTCGTGTCTGACACTTTGCGACCCTAGGGACCATAGCCCATCAGGCTCCTCTGTCCATGGGATTCTCCAGGCAAGAATACTGGAGTGGGTTGCTATGCTCTCCTCCAGGGGATCTTCCTGACCCAGGGATCGAATCCACATCTCCTGCGTTGGCAGATGGGTTCTTTACCATTAGCATCACCTGGGAAAGCCCACTCATTGCTGACAGAAAGTTCCAGGCTCTTTTCTCCAGGGCAAGAAGCCAAGCTTCCCAGACTCTGGGCTCCAGTGAGGGGTGGGTTTCTACCCAGAGGACTGAGGGGACTCTTCCAGGGCTGGGGACCCACCTTATCATTATGTCTGGACCTTCCACAGAGAACTCAAGATAGCTTTAATCAGAAGAGGGGAAAGTAAAGCCAACAGTTCTCATTCAAAACAAAACAAAATTAATGTTCTCCATTGTATGTTCAGTCACGTTTTAAAAAAAAAACCTGTGCAGTTTATAATTTCATAGCACAGGCTCCCAGGAGGGTAAATGAGCTTTTTTCTTTTTTAATAAAAAGTTTAAATTGTCTACAGCTCTCAGAGGCCTATTAACTAACAGATGCTGATTATCAACAGAAGTTATTTCTTTGCTTTCTCTAAACGAATGTGCTCAGTCTCCCAGCGGTGCAGCTGGCCTGAGCCACGCAGCTCAAGGTGACGCAGTGGCTCTGGTCCCTGGGGCCCGTGACGCAGCCGGGAGCGGGGAGGGGCAGAGCCTCCGGCCGCAGGGAGGGACTAACATCAGTGCCAGCCCGGCCTGGACCCCCTCCCAGCCATTAGTGGAGCCGGCTGGGGAGGGGCTGCTCTGCTCAGAGAGGGTCACCTGGGCAGCAGTGTGAGACCCCCAGTCTGTTCCTTAAGGCCTTAAGTGACAGACAGCCTTTGCCTTGTCATACATAACCACCATCACACGGACGTGAGCCCAGGAGTCAATTACCTGCCAATATTCCCTAGGACTCAACTTTTCATATTCGAGGCCGGCCCTCCTGTGACCTCCGGATTCCCCTGAGACCCCTTTGGCCACCTCCATCCTCCATCAGCCCCAGCCAGCCACCCCCTTGCTGTCCTGAATGTGGTCCCTCTCAGGTTCTTTGCCTCTGATCCCCCCTCTGCCTGGAGCATTCTGCTCACTTCACCCCACTGTGTCACTGCCCACCAGGGCATCCTTTTTATCCCACCACAGCAATTTTCAGGATCTCAAATACCCTATTTGTTGGTTTCCTTCTTTCTTGTCAGCCTCTCTCCTCTAGGGGCTTCCCTGGTGGCTCAGATGGTAAGGAATCCGCCTGCAATGCAGGAGACCCAGGTTCAATCCCTGGGTTGGGAAGAGCCCCTGGAGAGGGGAAATGGCAACCCACTCCAGTCTTCTTGCCTGGAGAATTCCATGGACAGAGGAACCTGGTGGGCTACAGTCCACGGGGTCGCAAAGAGTTGGACACAGCTGATTGACTGACACTACTACTCTCTCCTCTAGAGGATGAGTTCCTTGACAGCCGACCCTTGTCTGTCTGGTTCCCCACTGTCCCCCTGGGTGTGAAACAGAGCCTGGCACAGAGTAGGGGCTCAATAAACACTGGTTAAATGAAGAAATGCTCTGAGAACTGCCTGGAAGTGCTCTGCATTCAAGCATCAAGATGATAACCACATTCCTTAAATACCAGCTTGGAATTTTGTTTTTTTTAATAAGATGGACAAAGCAGAACTCTGTGAACTTGAAGATACCTATTTTGTACTAGCCAGACTCTCTCTAGGAAGGACATTAGGTACAACTGCTGTTCCAGGAGAGGGGGTCACAGCACCCAACACAGGATCCCCTGAGAACCCACCTCAGGTTTTTCATACTTAACAGAGGTCATGGAGCCTGAGGACACCCTCAGCCTCACACATGCACCTTAGACTCCATGTTCTTGCTGCTCCGGTTCCCCCACGAGCAAAATGAGCTGAAACCTGATAATAATTCCTGGAGCCACCCATCTGCAACAGGAAAGACCATAACTGGCAAGTGATTCAAGAGGAATCAACAACATAGTCTAAGAGGAATGGCTTTAAACTAGGAAACTTGGTGAGGTTGGGTCTTTTCTCAGTGATGTCACATTTATTTCCTAAAGGCTATTCATTAATAATGTACTACTCTTCCTCCTACATCTGGTATTTTTTTAATACCTTAGGAGAAAATAAATTAACAAAAAACTTAGGTGGTTTATTGCTTGTGTTAAAATCAGCCATGTCTGCTTAATAAGACCTATAAATATTGACTTAGCATCCACCATGAAGGTCTGCCAAGCTTCTGGCTAAAGTGGCCAGGTAGAACACATGCTTTTCCCTCTACTTTCTTCTGAAATCCCAGTAAATGTCAGGAAAAGAATAAAACACCACAAAATCACACAGATAAAAAAGGAAAAGAGACAACAGCCAACAAGAGGAAAATTCTGGGATCTGGAACACGGATGGGCCCCTTTCTGTAGTAGGCTACGAGAAAGTCAAAGAATAGAGCTGGCGGGTTGGCTGAGAGGTGGAGCTCAGAGATGCGTCCACTGTGCCCTGAAGGCTAAGGAATTGGTGGGCCAAGGCAACTCAGAAGCAGGACAGCAGTAGGGCTGAAAACCGGAGGACCATTTGCAAGTCTATAAAAGGAGTTTTGCCCCCCAGATCCTGTCCCTAACCCCTCTAACCACCAGCAGTTTAATCAGAGTATCTTTGGATGTGGAAACTATTTAGGGCAAGGACAAGGTATAAGCTAAAAATGAAGTGAAACATGAAACAGTGAAGCTGTACATTCTCTTCCTTTTTAAGGGATGATGGCCAGACTTCTGCTGCCAGGCAGGAGACTGTAAGATTCCTCTTTAGAGAAATGAGCCCCAGCTAAACCAACTACAGGTACTGACAGCTAGAAATTGCTCAACAAGGTATCTGTTAGGTCCTTAATGAGTTAGCTTTCATTGAAACCCACTGTTCAACAAATCCCACCTTCCCCCATGCACCTTCCCATCAGCTTTTTAGTGCTTCACTAAAAATACCTGCTTCCCTGGTGGCTCAGTGGTAAAGAATCCACCTGCCAATTCAGGAGACACGGGTTTGATCCCTTGGTAGGGAAGATCCCCTGAAGAAGGAAACGACAACTCACTTTGGTATTCTTGCCTGGGAAATCCCATGGACAGAGGAGTCTGGTGGGCTACAGTCCACGGGGTCACAAAAGAGTCAGACGTGACTTAGCAACTAAACAACAAAAAATAAATACCTAAGGATGTCAAGAATCACCAGGCATTTGAGAAAACCTCCAAAGTGGCAGAGACACAAACCTAGCCCAAAGCAAGTAGTAGGTAGTAGATAATGCAGGGGATAGACCCACAACAAAGACGATACTTTCCTCAGTGAAAAGCACGTTAACTTTTTAAAGACCACCACCATTTTTTAGTCTCTCTTATAGAACAAAACAGAAGCTTCTAGAACAACAGCAAAAGAACTATAATATCCTCAATGAAAAGAAAGCATATACATCTAGCAACAGCAGCTGGCCATAAACAAATAAGAATAACTGGAAAAGAAAGAAGTCTTGAAAATGATAAATACATTAACAGAAAGAAAAAATCAAAAGAACATTGGAGATTGAAGAATTTCTGCAGAAATAGAAAAAGGATCACACATTAAAACGGCCTCTGACTTCTTATGGGCAACACTGGAAACTGGCAATCAGTGAACGATGCTTCAAAATCCTCTAAATGATTCCCAACCTTGATTACTATACCCACTACAACTATCAACCAAGTAGGAGGGCAGAATAGAGCACTTCCAGAAATGTGAAATTCTCAGAAAAATGATCTCACCCTTACTTCTCCATTAGAAATCTGCTAAAGGATACATGCTGCCACGTTCTTCAGCAGGTAGTAAAACAAGAAGGAGAAAGCAAGAGACCCAGAAAACAAGAAACCCACCCAGAAAAGAACAAAGGAAGCTCCCAAGATGAAAGGGAAGAAAGGGCCCTCCTGGGATGAGAGCTGGGCAGCAGGCCTAAAGATATCAGTCCAGAGAATAGCAAGGGATGCAGAGGTCCTAGGAGGGAGCTTTCTAAGAAAACACACACACATAAAAATCACAGGCTACCCAATATGCGAAAGTACTAAAGAGACTTATACTTCTGTCAGAGTTGGAGGCTGAATTCATTAGAGATACATAGACTAAGCAAACAAAACACTAAGATGCAGTTATTCTGGGGGAGGGGGGAAAGGTCCTGGATACATACACTCATAAAACATACAAGGCAGAGCTGTGAAGGATATTTTCCTTGGAAGGGAAGCTATGACAAACCTAGACAGCATATTAAAAAGCAGAGACATCACTTTGCCAATAAAGGTCCATCTAATCAAAGCCATAGTTTCACCAGTAGTCATGTACAGATGTGAGAGCTGAACCATAAAGAAGGCTGAGCACCAAAGAATCGATGCTTTCAAATTGTGTTACTGGAGGAGACTCTTGAGAATCCCTTGGACAGCAAGGAGATCAAACTAGTCAATCCTAAAGGAAATCAACCCTGAATATTCCCTGGAAGGACTGATGCTGAAGCTGAAGCTCCAATACTTTGGCCACCTGATGCAAAGAGCTGACTCATTAAAAAAGACCCTGATGCTGGGAAAGATTGAGGGCAAGAGGAGAAGGGGGCAACAGAGGATAAGATGGTTAGATGGCATCGTTAACCCAATGAACATGAGTTTGAGCACACTCTGGGAGATAGTGAAGGACAGGGAAGCCTGGTGTGCTGCAGTCCATGGGGTCACAACTTAGCAACTGAACAACAACCATGCATAACGGTACTTGCATAGCCAGTATGATGGCATGACACGCAGAGAGGGACAGGAGAGGAGACTGTGCTGTAGACAGGGGTGGGGAGAAAGGTTATTGGAGCTAAACCCTTATCTTCCTTAGAAGGAAATCAAGAAATAGTATCTAGACATGAAAAATCAAGAAAAAAGCAGCACATGCACACTATTCAGAAATATAGAGGTTAATTACCAGAAGAAATTAGTGCTAAAAACAGCTGCCTCTAGGCAATGGAAGCCAGGAGTGATGAGGGTCTGCTGGTTTTCATTATGAGCCTGTTAGAACTATTTGGCTGTTAATACTATTAAATGAAATGCTCGGGTTAAAAAACAAAATTAAAAATACCACAAGGCCAAATCCAATGACAGAACCTAGAATGTCCCTTCAAATTGCTTTTAATCCAATAAAGGGACAGAGAACTGGGGACAGCGGTGGTGGGCTTGGGAAGGTGCCTTAGAGTCGGCAGTCTCAGCCAATGTCTGTAAACCTCGCTTGTCCTCAATGTCTGAGACTTAGGAGAAATACTGAGGGTATGATGGGGCCACAGGCTTCCCAGGTGGCACTAGTGGTAAAGAACCCACCTGCCAATGCAGGAGACGTAAGAGATGCAGTTTGATCCCTGGGTCAGGAAGATCCCCTGGAGAAGGGCGTGGCAACCGACTCCAGTGTTTTTGCCTAGAGAATCCTGTGGACAGAGGAGCCTGGTGGGCTACAGTCCACAGGGTTGCAAAGAGTCAGACATGACTGAAACAACTTATCACACACATGACAGGGACACGGGGACTGGATGGCTATCCTTTGATGACTTTATCATTCCTAACGGAGTTTGGAGTCACGTTTAGAACTGGTGATGTGACTGCAAAGAGAGGCTTAAAATATGACAGTGGGCCTTGGCTTGATTTTAAAGAGTCCTGCCCCCATACACATTTTCCTAACATTTTTGAAGAAGCATAAAGGTACATTTTTCCAGAAGTCCATAACACTCATTTTGTGTTTCTCCGAAGTTTTGCTATTTCTTTGCTTCTTTTTTTTTTTTTTCCCAACTACAATTTTATTTTTAAACTTTACAGAATTGTATTAGTTTTGCCAAATATCAGAGTGAATCCGCCACAGGTCTTTGAAGTGACCTTAGTGGTCAAATATTGCTAAGAAAACATAAGTTCAACTTGAAAAAAAAAAAAAAAAAGGAAGTCAAGACTCTGGGTA
The DNA here is from genome assembly GCF_055505025.1 of Bos grunniens. Lineage (NCBI taxonomy): Eukaryota > Metazoa > Chordata > Mammalia > Artiodactyla > Bovidae > Bos > Bos grunniens. The sequence continues at coordinate 25,610,005 of NC_141177.1, read as the reverse complement.
CGATTTCTGAGGGCATTCCGTGTCTGATGCAGTGCATCCCATTTAGGACCCGGCAGGTTCTTAGGGAGCAGATTTGTCTTCTAAGCAGTGATGAAAGTTAATGGCAAATTGGTGTGGTTACTTTTTCAGCACAGCACCTTCTCTTGTTTAAAAAGGCCTCACCTAGAGATTGTCATACTGAGGTGAAGTCACTCAGAGGAGAAATATGACAGCCCTTATATGTGGAATCTCAAAAGAAATGATACAAATGAACTTATTTACAAAACAGAAAGAGACTCACAGACTGAGAGAAGGAACCTATAGTTGCCAGTGGGGAAGGGATAGTTAGGGAATTTGGGATGCACGTGTATTCTCTGCTATATTTAAAGTGGATAACCAACAAGGACCTACGGTACAGCCCAGGGAACTCTGCTCCGTGTTGTGACAGGCTGGATGGGAGTGGAGTTTAGGGGAGAATGGATAGATGTATATGCATGCCCGGGTCACTTTACTGTGCACCTGAAGCTATCACCACATTGTTAATTGGCTGCACTCCAATACAAAATGAAAAGCTTGGAAAAAAAAAAAAAAGCTTCCATTTCACAGCTGGGATTTTAACCCTGTATGGATTACCACCATTTTCAGTACCGTTTATATGAGGAAGCTTCGCCCCGGACTAGGAGGCTGAAACGCATCCTCTTAGAACGCCATAGTCAAAGAACCCCAGGAATGTGATGTGTGATGTTCAGACCAGTGCAGTAGTGGGGCTGCTGATTCGGGTCAACAGTCCAAGCTCCGTTTGTTGGCCACACAGGGTGATTTCCTCTCCCACCCAGTCCACTTCTGTACTCTTTGCAGTGATTTTCCTGTTAGTGAAATCACGTAGATTCATATTTGCACATTCATAAATGTGTCCTCAGCATCTTCATTTTTGTCATTCTGTCATCAGCCCCTTGTGGGGTGTGCCTTTCAATGTCACTGCTGATCCTTTACCCCATGAAAAGCTGCTCAACCTCACACACAGAAACCCCAAATTAAAACTCGGAAACCAAGTGCATGCTTCTGATGAGCAAAGATCAAAAAGGTGGGCGAGGTAAGATGCTGGTGAAGGAACAGGAGGAAAGGAGGTAGTTCTGGGGCGACATGCCCCCATGTCCTCCGTAAGATGTAGAGTCACGGGGTCAAATTTTACACGCAGGCGTCCTTTCCCGTGGGGCTTCCCAAGTGGCACAGAGGTAAAAGAATCTGCCTGCCAATGCATGAGATGCTGGAGACGCGGGTTCTATCCCTGGGTCAGGAAGATTCCCTGGAGGAGGAAATGGCAACCTACTCCAGTATTCTGCCCTGGAGAATCCCATGGACAGAGGAGCCTGGCAGGCTACAGTCCATAGCGTCACAGAGTCGGATACAACTAAGTGACTACGCACGCACACAACGCCCTTTCCCAGGTCTCTTTCAGGAACTCTCTCCTGATATTCCAGCTCACTTACAGGGGCATTTGCTGCAGCTCTGTTTGCAGCAGTGAGACTAGAAATGACTTAGGTGCACCTCTCAGAGGGCTGGTTGAGAAAAATCACGCAGGGGAGACCCACGGAGCCATTCAGATGTATGTGGCCACGAAATGATCTCTAAGACGCTCTATAAAGTAGCGCTCAGGACAGGGAGGGGAGTGTGTGCTGCTGCTTGTAAGAAAACACAAGGGCTCTGCACACACAGGAGCACACAGAGGGCCTCTCTGGGGAGAGCTGAACAGGAAATGGGGTGTGGGGAGCCTGTGGAGAAGGGAAGCGGGTTTTGGACTGGAGGACACTGAAGAGGAGCTGTCTACCCTTCGCTCTTGCATGAAGCCTTACCGTTTGCATGTGTTCAGTTCAGTTCAGTCGCTCAGTCGTGTCCAACTCTGCGACCCCATGAATCACAGCACGCCAGGCCTCCCTGTCCATCACCAACTCTGGAGTTCACGCAAACCCACGTCCATCGAGTTGGTGATGCCATCCAGCCATCTCATCCTCTGTTGTCCCCTTTTCCTCCTGCCCCCAATCCCTCCCAGCATCAGTCTTTTCCAGTGAGTCAACTCTTCGCATGAGGTGGCCAAAGTACTGGAGTTTCAGTACTTTTGAAACTTTGCATGTGTAACTTCCTCCAAAGAGGTCAAATGTTCTCATTAATGTTTTAACATGAAAACACTGGAAGATGGAGACTATCTGCCACCACTTAAAAGACCAACGCCACCCCAGTGTGCAGGCTTGGAGGAAGTTTACACCAGTGAGTAATCAATAAGTCAACAACAAACTCCTCCCCTGACAGGGAAACACAGGGCTGCAGGCCTGGTCCCCATGCTGAAGCTCTCTGGGAAAAAAGTTTCCTCATCAGTAAAATGAGAAGTTTGACCTAAGTCGTTCTGTAAGGCTGTTTTTGGGCACAAAATATCTGATTGTTCATTTAAACCAATTTTGTGTTCCCAAGGAATAGTAAGAAAGCTAGTGATGGGCTCTAGTATCTGGTCTAAATGCTCTTAGGCCATCCATTCCAAATAATTTTACACTGAAGCATCCTTCAAATACATTCAGAGCACAGAATTTATTGAACATAACACGGAGACGGCTAGTACGGAAAGTTCACGCCTCGGCAGGGCAGGTTTCATCAGGCTGACATGGAACATGTGAGAACATGCTATGAATGGCTCCTTTGATCTGGACACTAAGGAAACCCACCCCCTTCCCTTTGGGAGGTGGAAAATCAGCCATGAAACCATGCATTTATTATATATCAGATAACCAACACATACCATGGTAAAGAGTCCTCTCCTACACCAACTTTTTAAATGCATTCCACGTCAAAACGGGTCATACAACTTAAAATACATAAGAACGATGAAAATGAAAGCATTCTAAGACATGTCTTAGAATACTCAATCCCCAAAATGTTAACATATATCGAAGTCAGGATAAAAACCCTCATCACAAACTGCAGAGATCTTTTTTTCCAAGACAGGGAGATGTAAGCTATGGGAAGAACAGCATGTGTTACTGAAACTACTTATTTTCACAAAGAGAGAGGAGGTGAAGAGAACATTTAAATAAAAATAGATCATTCTGAGTTTCTTATAAGAAGTTCCAAATGGCAGGAGCTTATAAATTGTGTTTTTATAAGGAAACGCTAGTAAGAGAAATGAGAACCAAATGCATTTTGCGTTTTTCTCTCTACGTAGAAGAGTGAGTCAGTTCACTGAGGCTGCTTACGAATGAAAAACACAAAAAGACAATCATCCCTATTGAGTAGTTTCTCAGCATCTCACTCAGGCTCTGACACTGAGAAGGTAAACTGACCGATGTTTGCTGAGTGAGGGCTGGTGAAGAGCAAGCGGCGGTTCTTGTGCACATGGTGTCAGTGGGACAGACAATAAACTCTGACCTTTGAATCCAAAGAAAATTATCAATGGAAAAAAAGAGATATTTTTAAATGAATGCTGCACTAGAGGCTCACAGATGAATTTAGTTTACTTCTAAAATACACAGGAAAGATGGCAATGCAGGCACCCAGTTCATAAAAAGAACCAGACCTTTCTGTATTACGTGGAAAAATGTCGAGTCGATGTGGGAAACACACACGCTAATTTATTATCTTAAATCACAAAAACTATGCATTCTTGTTAGCACTAAGCCTTAATGAAATTGTGTTAAGATATCTGATTTGTCTCCCTTAGTCGGCAGTTGCTGAAGGGCAATGAACAGATAATGTAACCTTTTCTGTTCTGGCCAGACTTGTTGGGCGTCAGTCAAACAAAACCCTCAGGGGCTACAGCCGCACCTGCAGAAGCCAGGGCCAAGCTCCCTTGGCTCAGGACACAGAGGTGGGCAGGACAGGAAGCCAGCACCTGTCCTGCCCCCGCGTCTCTGAGCCCAAGGATTAAACACACATCCACCCTGGGGTTTGACAGAGTAACTGTAACAGGGCATTGTCACAGGATCAATGTTTTCTGGTTTAAAAATAAACATCAGTATTTATTCAGCAGCAGCAGACTATTCATATTACCCCACCATACTGTTTTATTCAACTGACATCTTTTAATCAAAGCAATCCATATCATGGCAACATTCCCAGGTATCATAATTGCAAGTATTTATGGCAAGTTAGATGATAATAGCTTTATTTCTGTTGCTAGTTCTTTCTTTCTTCCCTCCCGATTGGGTTTTCTAATGAGTTATTTCCATTAAGAACACCTAAAATCATTATAGTCATTGAGACAACTGCTCACCCACCTCTACCAGCTTCACTTTTAACTATTACACACAACTGTTTATGTGTGTTCATGTCTTCTAAGTTTTCCAAAATACCTCTGTAATGACAATAAAAGTGAAATCTTTGCTTTTCATGGTGGGGTTACAGTGAACAGAGGGAGGTCGGGTCTGCCGACTTGGGGGTGGGGGACCTTGTGCACCCTGACGTTCCTGGAGGCCGAGTTTCATGTGCACCAGGTATGCGGCTGACGAAGATTCAGACGCAGGAGGAAGTGGGTTAGTGAATTTATCTTGCTGGGGGTGCACTTCCACAGCCTCCCTGGCCTGCCTGTCAGCTGAGGCGCTTTAGTGGGGTCTGCTGTGGCGGCCCCCCTTCGGTGATTTCCCGGAGGGGTCTGGGACCAGCAGCTGTGCGGCTGTAATCCCCAGCAGGCCCCTTCTGTGATGCTGGTTTTTAATGCTGGTTTTTGCTTCACGTTTCACTTACAAGTTATGTAAAGCCTCCACGGAAAGCCTCATCATCACCTTGTGAGACAGACTAGTCATTTTCTTTCTCAAGCCCCCAAATTCATTCCCCAGGAGCGTCACACAGCAATCTTCAGGCAATGAGAAAATGGAAAATGCATGTATCTTCACTGTCTGAAGTGTGTTTAGTTTCCAAAAGAAAAATAAAGAAGCATCTGAATGAGAGTCGTGACTCCGTCTGCTTTGTATGTAAAACCAACTACAGAAGGGATGAAGGCAAACACAGACAAGGTGCCTGAAGGGCCCGTGTTGCTGAGATGGGCCCCCGCTAATTCACCGAGGCCTTTCTTACCGCCCCTCTGAGGGGTTTTTGAAGCTGAAACAGCGTCTTAGAGACTTAGGCCCTCGCAGGAGGCTTCCCAGAGACTAACTTCGTTCCAAACTAGAGGTTCTAAGAAGTTGTTCCATTTAACCTCATGGAGGCTTCACTTCCTCTTGGGCAAAACAGAACCCTTGCTCCCCAATGTATCCCAGTTGTCATGAGGACTGAGTCAATGAAGGAGCACAGAGGAAATGCTCTGCGCGGGGTGGCGAGGGCATCCTCACAGCAGCGACTTTCCTTGCAAGGTTACCATCAGAGAAGCTCTGAAGAAGGCTTTTAAAAAACAAGAATATTCTCCAAATCCAACTAGGCTGGGAACTCTGAGGGACCCCACTTCTCATGGGGCACAGGGGGTCCTGAGTGCCCTTTCTGGTCTTGTGGGACCTGCTCGCCCAGCTGGAGTCATCAGTCCAACAGTGTGGCGGACCTCCTGAACACAACCCCATTCCTGCTCACATCTCAGCACCAGCGACTGCCACCCAAGGTTCACTGTGCAAGGTCTCCAGAGAGGGAACTCTGGTGAGTGAATGAATTACTTAGGGCTCCTCCTGCTCCAGCCCCACAGCCTCAACAGGAAGGGGCCATGAGACAAGCTGCTCCCGCCCCAGGCCCCAGCGAGACGCATGTCAGTGAACTGCCATCACCCACAGGGGGTGCAGTGGCCTCTCCACCTGCCAATGTGGATGTTACTCAAGTGTTCAAGGTGACTTTCAAGTCCACATCCACCTCTCTCGGTATTTTTTTACCAACAATTTCACAAACAAACTGTAAACAAAAACTTGTAAATGAGCCAGTTCTTTAGAAAAGGAACTGAAAATGATAAACGGCATTCTATATTGGCGTGGATCCTGAGTTTGCAAATATATTTTTGTGTGCAAAAAAAAAAATAGACACCATTTGAAAAATGTTAAGCTACTTACATATGGTATATATGCTACACACACACAGCCTGTTTGCAAATTAATTTGAAAGGCTATTTAGCTGTGAGCTATCACTGCATTCAGTTATATCTGACTCAACACAGCCTGCAAGTCCAATAGCGATACTTTCCAATAGCAATTCTTTTCCTGGGATTCGTTTGAAAGCATTTAGGTTTTCACGGATCACTGGAGGTTCTTCATTTTTTCCCCCTTCTGTGTTATATAGGTATAAGCTGTCTCTCTAGGCATAAACTGTCCACTGGTAAAAATCAATTTTGATTTTATCAGTATTTATTACCGCTGGTGCCAGCAGTTTAGAAGACTAGAGAGAAGGAAAACATGCAAACTAGGAGGAGAAAAAAAAAAATTAAAGCCAGGTCCTCATGCCTACAAACAACACAGCCTGCTGATCTTTAAGAGGTATTCCCTATGGTGCCAAGGGAGCCTAAATTATCAATTATCAATCAATAAAAATTTATAGGACTCTGTTACTGCTTATAATCTCTTTTGTTATCTGTGAGCTCGGGGGTGGGTATTTCTAAACCAGGGAGGGCACTGCCCTCACAGGTGCTATGAGCAGTAACTAGGGCTGCAGGCACTGGAGCAGCCTGACCATGCCCGCCCAGCCTCCCTTCCCAGCCGACACTCCAACCAGCTTCAACCTAGCTTGTTCCAAGCCAGTTTATTCCAATGACTTGACTCTCACCAGCTCAGGACAGAATAGTCTATGGGCAGGACCACCATCTACCTGCCTCACTCTCAATTTCCAGAAAAGACACCCAAAATCTGCACACTCTTCCAGGCTCAAGATCTTGAGTGTCCCTGGCTCTTAAAATAATGAACCAGAGCGGTAGCTGACCAGGGTCACTGACATGAGGTCTGGTCTTCCCATCACTACCTTCTCTCCCTGGTGGGGGTTCCCTTCTTCCACTCAATCAGAAAGTTCAACAAACTAACAGGTGTTCACCAAGTCCTAACCCCTAAAACGGCCAAGAGGTTTAATAAGATGACTAGTTAGAAGAGACAACCTTGGATTTTAAATTTTGATTTTAGGTCACACACACACAAATAGCCCACATCCTCTGAGACGCGGATTTCCTTTTTCTAGATGTACACAAAATACTAAGTCATTTTCAAATACCTGAAACACAGGCGCCCCAAACACTCTTTTTGAGAACTTAAGACACTTGATACAGGCACCAGCAAATTTGTCTCATGGGCCAGATCCCAGCAGCTGTTCTTGTGAATAAAGTTTTATTGGCACACACGGCAACCTCCTTGAAGGAAAAGTCTTTCGACTCCTTATCTAAGGAAATGGGACTGCACTACACCCACAGGCACTATTTGTGCGTGCTCAGGCACATCCAACTCTTTGAGACCCCATGGACTGTAGCCAGCCAGGCTCCTCTGTCCATGGGATTCTCCAGGCAAGAAACTGGAGTGGGTAGCCATTTCCTCCTGCAGGGGGTCTCCCTGACCCAAGGACTGAACCTGCATCTCTGGCGGCTCCTGCACTGGCAGGCAGGCTCTTTACCGCTGAGACACCTGGGGAGTCCCAGGCATGATGTGAGGCCCTCCGAAGCACTGCCCTTTCAAGGCCAGGAGTTGCAGCAGATTTATCACACAAAGATTAACCTGCTGCAACTGCTACACTTAACAGAAGCTGGCAGAACGCACACACTTCCCTGCTCAGTCTTCTCACCCCTTTTCTTAAGTATCTGGATCCACACGGAATGGACACTGGAGACTAACTTATAACTGCTGGCAGGGATTCCACAGCTTCATGCAATGGGTCTGTGGTTGGGAACTAGGTCTATTCAATGTTTACCAAGAGTGCTCAGCATGTAAACATATGTATTTCTCATCCATAGGGTCATTTTTCTTTTTAGATAGGGGTCATTTTTAAATCAACCTTCCAATGACAAAATAATAATGATAAAAATAGTAAGTACCCCCAACCCACTTTGCAAAAGTGACAAAATGACAAAAGATCTCTTAATTTGGGGGCTTTATTTTTTTTTTTTCTTTTTAAGATGCTACATAGTCAAACAGAATTGGATTGGTCTTTTACGGCATAAAATTAATTCACAGTCAAGCTCTCCATCACTACTTGACGGCTCATCCAAAGTTCCTCTCGAAGCCCCTCCCGCACCACCCCCCACGCCCCGGCCCCGCCTAGCTGGCTCCCTCTCCCCGGCCCCTCTGCTGCCTGCCTCTCTCGCCCTGATTCCAAGTCAGGGCTGCCTGGGAAGGTCAGGACCACACTGGGGCATGGGTGCTGAAGTGTGGGTGGTGGTGAGAAGCAGAGAAAGACAGCACAGGGACCAGCTACCCTTTCCCCTAGACAGTGACCTCGAGCTGACTGCCGCTACTGAGAGTCCTCTCCCCACGGTGCCTATTACTTATCTACACAGAAAACATTTCCTGGCAGTTGTTCTCCAACGTTCCCACAAGCACACCTCCGTGTGTGTGCGCGCGCGTGCGTGCGTCCACATGCGCGCACACAGCCCTGAACCTTCGGCAGCAACGCCAGCTTCACTCCATGGTGTTAGGTAGCACAGGTGGGTTTTAGGCCACAGAATTAATTATAATCTTGTGACAGAAGACATGAGATGAAATACATTATATAAGTTAAATATGCATTAAACATCTCTGAATAATAATTCAATCTCACTACATGAACCAATAGTTATCTAGCTTGGTCCCTTGAAGAGAACAGCATTCAATGACTTTGACTTCCAGAGCGTCGGGTCAATCAGCAACACACACTCCCCACTGCTGATGAGCACAGCCGATGCTGCCACAGCGCCGTTCTTGGTGCCTTCAGGCCCTGTTCATCAGTCCCCAGGAACTGATGGCCGGGGTGGGCGTGGAGAGGCTGCCCACAGTGAGTGAGTGGCACGGGGAAGGACATCGACAGGGTGGGCTCCAGCTTCCCAGAGGCCAGCACCAACAGACAGGGAAGAGTGTCATGTTTGCAGAGAGGAAATCCAGCAACGTGGACCAAGGCTATGGACGCTTAAAATGACATTTACAACATGCCATTACCATTTAATCATGGTTTCCCTTGTCATTAATAAGGTTCACTCTTTGCCCCAATCATTTACTATGCATTTTAAACTTTCTAAAAGATTGTTATATTATGTTCTATTTGTGTGTGTGTGTGCATGTGTGCACGTGGGCGCACACAAGCGGGGAGGGGTAATTTAAAGGCAAGACCTGTGAGATGTCATCATACATTAATTTCTCTTTACACATGGTTATGATAAATTTAAATCCCACACTATGGCGGACCCATCAATCCAATCCCCGGCTCGCATGCTGCCTCTACAAGGCGATCTTCCCTATGATCACGCCAACGATGAAGAAGAGGACGACGAGCGCCAGCAGCCGGGTGCTCAGGCCCTCCTCCTTCCCAGCCACGGCTGACGCGGGAGCGGGGCTGTTGCTCTGTGCTGTCTTCCTCATCCGAAGGCCGTCTTCCTCCTGCGGAGCAAAGACACATTTCAAAGACAGTCCAAGGCACCAGAAGCGGAAGGCAGCTGTACAGCTTAGCAGAGGTTTGGTGGGGGCTGGGGAGGGGGTGGGCAGGAGTTACGCCCAGACTCCATCACACGATATGGTCCCCACCTCCTCATTTTGCAAATGGAGAAACAGCCTACAGAGAAGAGACTGGCTTGAGGTCCTTCTTCCTCCATGCATCCACCACAGTCTGCTGGTCCCTTTGTCTAAGGCAGGGCACTAATGTAGTTCTCTGAGATTTATAGAAAAAAGTTCTTCACAGAAAAGAATCCCAAGAAATGACCAAGTAAGGGACCTGGATGCTTTTAAATGTAGAGCTCCATGGTTGATACTTGGTGAGTTACATGGAGACTGCTGGACTGAAAATGGGATGTCTGTAATATCAAAGTATAACTGAACTGCATAACACATCTCAAATATTTTCTATTTAATGCATGGAATTTCTACCAAAGAAGAAACGATCTTTTTCCTGCATATGAAGATAACTTGGCCACATTTTCCCCACCTACACAGACCTGTGAGAATTGACACTTTTCCTTTCTTCACAATCCCAAATAGGGCACACATCAAGGCCTTCCTGTTCTAATTACCCTCAATCCATCCCTGACACCCTCCACAACAGCTGCACTTTCTTTTCTTCTCCTTCAGTTCGTTCACACTCATCAAGTGTCTGATAGATCTGACGACAAGAGACAGCCAGCCCCTTGAGCCCACCTCCCATGACACTCAAGGCCACGTCTGTGGGATTATCAGTATCTGTGGCTGTGTCTTCCTGGCTACTCTGGGGCTTATCTTAAGGGCAGGGACCACCCATGTCTGTATCCCACAGTGCTGGGCACACAGGAGGGTCTTAGGAAATGTGTGGCCAAATCAAAGTATGAAAGAACACAAAACAAGAAATCCTTGTTTTGCAAGATGAAGAATCTTCTAATGTCAAGACTGGTCTGATAATATTTTAAAGACACTTTGCTCGTGGGGTATGGCCAATATTGCTGTGTGCTGATAAATGACTGGTGCTATTCAATTAACTTAAAAAAAAAGGGGGGGGGGCACAGCAAAATACAGCATTTATTTTATTGGGTTTATATAGAAGCTATTTCCACCTATTTATCACTTTAAATGGCACAGAAGAGAAATACATTCAAGAAGAAGCTTTAGGCATATCTTAGACTTTTAGCCAAAAGTAGAGTGTCAGCTTCATAATTTACTCCATACTAACAGCAGTCACTGAATGAGGCAAATCATGATTACTGCAGAGAAAGACAAGGATGCCACTTCCTAAACCCTGCTGGCCCCGCTGTGTCTCCTCCCTCATCAGAGTAAGAGAAGGAAGAGTCACCTGCAGTGAATTTATGGTGTGTACCTGGTGCTATGCAGTCAGAGTGACAATCTATGGTGGCTGGGGACATAATCAAGATGAAAAGAACAGATCGGCCTCAAGACTTAAGCTGCAACAAAAGATCCTACAATCAGATGTTCAGAAACACTCTCTTTAATCCTGTGTATGAAAGGCATACTTTCAACACTGGAAGGGGCCTTAACAGGGTTTTGCAAACACAGGCCAGAAGCCGCTGTGACGGACAAAGTTACACAGAGCGTCCAAGTCTGGCTGGTCACTTCCACACTACCGCAGGCCTCCAAAGCCAAGAGTAGCACACCTGCCTCGCTCCAGCACCAGTGCAACCTCACCCCCCAACGCCAGGGCCACCCTGCAAAGCCAGGGCCACTCGCCAGGTCTAGGGCCACAAGCTGGAGCCCCTGGTTCTCTGTAATCTCCCCCATGGATGTGACAGCACCCCAGCTCCAGTCTCCTGACCATACTGATAGAGGATGAGACCCTACTGCTGATCTATTTAGGATACTAAAAAATCAGAATGATGATTGCCTTGAAACAGAATACAGATCAGTCTTTACTCTCTTCAAAAAGATTCTCATCCAATGGGGATGGAACAGGGGCTTGAAAATGTGAATTCAAGATAACCATTGTTGTTTTTTAATTTCACTTTATACTAATGGATTCCTTGTTTGTCTGCTGTCTTTTTATGAGGGGACAAGAGTTTAAATAGTTGAAAAACTACTGCTCAAGGGACAATGGTTCTTAATTTGGGATGCATGTGGGCGTGTGTCCAAGGATTGTTTTGAGAACCTTAGGAAAGGTACAGAAACTTCAGCCTGGAGGAAAAACATGCAAATACAAGACAACTCCACAAATTCGGTGTTCAGCCTCCTCACCCAAGACCACAGTAGCAAGCCCCCATTCCCTGGAGATGATCAGGAAATAAACTGCCATTACCTTGAACTGCTTGTTCTCCTCCCGAAGCCTCTGGACTTCGCTCTGCAGCCTCTTACACTCTTCCATCACCTTCTTAACTTCAGTGTCATCCAAGGAGGAACTCAGAGCTTTAGACACCGTTGGTGTTTCTGTCTTTGATGCAGTTGTGGGTATAATTTTATTTATTTCTACATCATGCTGTTCAGAAATAAATGAAAGCCCAAGTGTCACCAACCACGTATTAAAGGACTTCTTCATGCAAAGTAAAGTAGTTCTCAGCAGACACCACCCAAGGCAGCGTTTCATCCAAACTGTACAATGTCACATTTACTTTTAAAACGGATCACTTTATCACCTAGTATCTTCATAATCTAAAACTGGGCTCCAGAAATTATAGATGAGGGCAAATACTGAAGTCTGGCTGAGACTAATACTTCAAAGAAAGAGAAAAGGGCCCGTGCGCACTGCACTATCAAATTCCTGCCATGAAAAATCAGCAGAGCATAGCTGTGCAAGCTCAGGAATCATCAACCACAAATTACCGTCACTACAAAGACACAAACATCCCCCAGAATGGCTGGGCGGGAGCAGAAGGCCAGAGGGGACATGACCCAGAGGGTGATCTGTCTCCTGAACTTAGACAACTGCAGAGATGGGATGAAGGTGCAACAAATTCAGTGTCTATGGTATTTCAACCTGGGGAGGCAATGTGTTCCTCACTTACCCAGCCACGACTGTGCTGTGACCCCCTCTGGAGACCCACTGGGGATGAGTGAGTATGTGGGGGCAGGGGAAGCACGGAAGCCCTCGGGGGTCCATGCGGCAAACGGAGAACAGCGAGCTCTACCCTTAGTCTCCCAGGGGAGAGGAGTGAGGCCCTGGCAGGCAAGACCTCAACACACAGAGCTAACCTCCAAGTGCACAGCTGGGGCCAGAATACAGTCCTCAACTATACATAACTGGCAGAACATGCTGTGGCAAGAGGGAAGGGAAAAAGGAAAGACGACCACCACTCTTTCAAAGAAATGGGATAGTGATGGTGGTCAATTAGTGAGCCAGAAAAAAATGCTAAGTAGTTTTGACACAAAGCATCAGCATTCCTGGAGATCGTTATGGATAACGTTGAGAGCTTGAACATTTCTATTCCCACCACCAGCTATTAACAGCCAGGGTGGTTTAATATTCTGCATGGGTTTTAAACTGTGTTAACACAGTTTAAGTTTTTTGACTAGGGTGAAGGGAGGTCCATGCCAACCAGGCTCATGCTTTGGTTTCACACAAAGAAAAGTGAGCCGGCAACTGGGAGGGAGTCACTTCTTACCCTCAGTGCTCAGGCAGCATAGGGGGTGATTCTCAACGGGAACTGACTCTGCCTCAGGAAGGGCGTACCGGGCGACATGCAGAGACACACCCTGCAAGGCACAGGACAGTCCCACAGCGAAGGGCTCCTGGCCCGAAAGCCGGCAGGGCTGAGGGTGAGAAACCCTCATCTAAAAGCATATTTTGACTGAAGAGAATCTGGGGTTCAAGAGGTAGACAGTTGGTGCTCAGTGCAGACAGGGAAGCCTGCAGACAGCACTGAACAGGAGGAGCTGCGCGCTCACCACCACCTGTCCATCAAGCACCAGGATAAATGGCAAATTATTCCGTTTTTGTCTTTCCCACTGTTAAATATTACAGCAACCTAGAGCTTTGCCCAAGTCAAAGAAGCTCTTCGGACTTTATGACATTTCAACAGGTTCTGCTTTTCAAAGGCAAAAAAATGTTTCAATGAGTTCTTTCTGTGAATCTTCCAAAGGCAGATTTCACAAAGGCCCACTTATTTGTTGACTTCAGCTTATTTTTCTCTTCATACATCAGAAGAAGGAAAATAATTTGCCAACTTAAATCTTGGTTTTGCAGGAGATGGTATGCAAATAAGTATCAGCTTGCAACATTCAATTATTGTTAACTATAAACATACTTACTGGTTTATCATTTTCTGCTGGCAATTCAAACACACATCTAAGTTTTGAATCCATAAGGTCTTCCGGTTTTGCCTCCTTCCACTAAAACAATTTAAATTCAATAATCAGGATATTATAAAGCTGCTAGAAGAATGATTTTCTTCTTATAACTGACAATTTCAGAAAAATACGCTTAATGAGAAAGCCCTGATGTACATCAAATAAAGAACTTAAGTCTGCTGAGATTTCAATATTTTTAACGTGACAAGATTAAATACACCAGCTCCCCTGAATATTGATTATTCTTCACCAGCCCCAGTAATGCTGCCTGACTCCTCTGTGTCCACCAACGCTCCTTGTCGCCAGGCTGTGAAAAGCACACAGGACAGAGAAGACCACCACTGGACCCAGAGGAATCTTCTAGCCTGCATCTGGATGGCCTAAGGACATCTGGGCTCTCCTTAAGAAAATACAACTTACTTTGCAGGGCATGTCTTTCTAAGCGGAAGCCCATACTACTTGGAGGTGCTTTTAGAACACTGCCAACTACCAGCAGGGCATGGGAATGGGAAGGCCACACTCTCTGTGACCCCTACTGTCTGGGCTGACCACCACTCCCTCAGCCTGCTGGTAGGAACATGTTCCTGACTAAATCCATGTTCTGGGAGGAGGCACTCCTGGCTTACTGCTCCTAGTTTTGGCAGAGGAGAACAGGAATCCCAGATGTCCTGAGAATTAGAGAGTAAACCAACATAGCAAGAAGGTGATACAGCAAAAGGAACGAATTCCCCCACCCTGACCCCAGAACCATGCAGGAGGCAGAGAGAGCAACAGGTACCAAAAGTCAAAAATGGGAAATAATCTCTGTGTCAAGCAAAACAGGAACACCAAAGTAAGCCATGGTGGGCACAGTCATGGAACAGCATGCCATTCAAGGGATACCGAAGAGTGTTTAATTACATGGGGAAAATTCACAGGATATAAATGAAGAAACCGCAAGCAGTCTTTTAAGTCTGCTCCTCTGCGCGCGCACACACGTGCCCATAGATACATGCGTGTGTGTGCGCATACGCTAAGACCGCACCTCTGCGCGCACACACACACGTGTGCACAGATACATGCGCATGTGTGCGCGTACCGTAAGACCGCTCCTCTGCATGCACACACACACGTATGCAGATACATGCGCGTGTGTGCACGTACCGTAAGACCGCTCCTCTGCACGCACACACACGTGCGTACAGATACATGCGCGTGTGTGCGTGTACCGTAAGACCTTTGGGCAAGGGTCATCTCAGTGTGCTGGAAGTCGCCGCGTGAAAGCCTGCTGGCAGGCAGGCAGTCCAGTGATCTTCGAGGGTCTGACTGCTCTGCGTATCACAGACCACCCCTTACCCACCGGGGCAGACGTGCTCTGCACTGGACAGAGGTGGCAGTCACCACCCTAACCACATAATCAGACCTGGTGTCACCAAAGGAGGGACATGATGCACAAAGGACACTGCCTTGCAAAAAACCAAAAATACCGAACCTGAATTTAGTCATGAGGGAATCATTTGATAAATCCAGAATGTGGGACATTCTACAAGGCACTTGGTCTGGACTGTAAACAGGATGAGTGTGCACTAGTAGAACACCAACGAAAGGCCATCTCTTGAACTGGGAAATGCTAATATGGGCTTCTCTCTTAAACACATTATTGAATTAATGTTAAGCCTCTTAGCCACGAGTGACAGGCTACTCAACAGAACTGAGTCTATGAAAGAGCCTGCCCTTGTTACAATGCATTCAGGGATGGTGAAGTTTCATGAACAGTGCATCTTACAGTTAGGAAACTCAGCAAAAAACAAAGTTTAGGACAGAGAAGAAGCAAACGTGGCAAATTGTTAAAAGGTGATCTTAGTAAAGGTTAGAAGAATAGGCACTACTGTTTTTTCAACTTTCAGTACATCAAAAATATGAAGAATAATATTTTAAAGTAAAGAAAAACCACCAGGCTCTCACTAACAGTGGTTGGGTCTAGTATGAACAAACTACAGGTCACATAGTTTTATTTTTGCTTGTTTGTATGTATCCCAGATTTCCAACAAAGTGCATCTCATTTTTTAATTGTTATGAACATTATCACGAAAGAAAGTAAAATTCACTTTTACTGTACACTGAGGCCTGGCCTGCAGCAGCACTCAGATAAGACAGCTGCCAGACACTGCCTCACGCTCTACACATAGCACATTTAGTCCCACAACAGCCCTGGGAACTAGGTTTTTCCCCCATTTTACACATGACCAAACCCTCAAGAAAGTTAATGAAAACTGCCCAAGGCCACAATGTTAGTAAAAGGCAGAGTCAGCTTCACACTCAAGACACCCAAGGCCATGCTCTTTCACCAAGCCATGCAGCGAAGCCAAACAGAACATATTCTTGGAGAGTCCACGTGGTGCATTTGCCATACATTTTTTTGATCACACAAGGTAACTTGAAGTGACACACCATGTTCCAGGAAGTGAAAGCAGTGAATGTATCCATAATTATTTCTATGAGAAGGAATGTTAACACAAAGCCTATGATCGCTGGTCTCTGTGAAACCTCAAATGTCTCATTTACCCCTCACTTCCTGCCCAGGAGTTACACGGAGTTAAGCATGAAGGTGGTCAGCTATGCTTTTCTAAAACTGAAAGAAATGGCTGTGTGGTCACACAGGGGCCTGAAGGTAGGATGTGCATGAAACAGTACTTCAAATAAAACTTTGAAAGAGAAAAAAAATAACATAGTGTGAATCCTAGCTAACTCGAATTTGTAGGCATTCCTCGGACAACACCAGTCTCTAAGTTTCACTTGATGATCTGGAAAGTGGTGAAAATGTTGAGGCAGTCCTGCCCTTCTTTTCCAAACTGTGAGGACTAGACAGTCTGCCCTCCCTGGGCTGTGGATATTAGGGGTCTATCAGTATACTGAGACTCTCACAGCACCAGGATGCCTGCTGATTGATTCACGTGTGTAAAAAGCTGGGGGTAGAACTGCCATTATAATCATCTTCTAGAAAAATCAATACAGGGGACTGGCTGTGGGGCTCTGTCCCCATGGCGACCAAAGTCCGTGGACGCTCAAGTCCTTCATAGAAGATGCTGCCGCTGCCAGCACTTCACACCCACAGAGCAGAACCCAGAGCAATGGAGGCCCAACTATAAGGTATCAACTACTTATTTTATGAAAATGAAGTCAACTTATTTTTACCAAAATGAAAAGATGGAGTTGAACACATATTTAAGGGGAGGAGGGTGGAAAAATTGAAGGAATCTGGGGGCGGGGCGGGGGGGGGGGGAGGCAGGGATACAACAATAAAAACACAAAGAATGGCACTTACTAGAACCAAGCAGGGCGAAAAAGGCCTAAAGGATTGAAGGATATTTAGTATTCAACTCTCCCGCATCCCTCTAGATTCTGGGGGATCGGGAGGAAGAGGCAGAAAGCGTTTTCTAGAATAAAAATTGCCCTTATCTGTAGGGGGACGGAAGGGGGTGAACGTAGAGAACCCTTAGACCATTTAAGACACAACCCACCAGAACAAGGAACTGCTGAAGGAAACCAGAAGAGTCAGATACCAGAAAAGTCAGAAGAGTGTTCTAAAAGTTACATAAAATGTTAAAATCAAAGTTCTAGAAACCCATAAAGGCAGTCAAAGTACAAACCTCCTGAAAAGCACCATTCCCCTTTAAAAACAATTTTGACGTATTTTGAAATGCATGCACCCACAATTCTGCACCTATTTTTTTTTTTTTTAATTACTGGAGGAAAAAAAAAAGCATTCAGTACTTACTACTGCTTCCATATCAGAAGTGTCAGTTGGAGCAAACATAGACTGAACCATAAACTTGTGTTTACTTTTCTCATTGGGATCATAATCGAAAGGCTGTAACATCACTGAGAAAGAAAATATTTCATTAGGAGGGTCAGAGCTTGGTTACCGGCAACCATTTGTTACATTAATACTTGCACTTTGGTGGTAAAGCAGTTCACCAGGATGTTCTTCTCTGAGCCTCATGAAGCCCCTGGTGAAGTGAGCACTTCGAGATGAGCAGCCTCTTCCCCACCCTGCGGGTCTCAGACCTCAGGTCAGGGACATGAAGGGACCTGCCCGAGGTCAAACAGCAGGCAGTGGCAGAGCCGGGACCGGGGCTTAGGACCCAGGTCTTCAGACTCGCAGCCCCTGATCTGCCACCATGGCACACCTGACCCAACAACTGCCACAGGCCTTGCATCCAGGTCAACCAGATACAGACATCTGTACCTGTTCTGCTCAGGAAAGCACCCGCCAACGATCTCCTCAAGAACTAAGGACGGTCCACATCTGAGGAGCAGTTCAGGCATCTCTCTGTGCTATTCTCCATGTCAAGATCGTCATGGTCACACTTCAAATACAATTTTGCCATGGATGTTAGAGAATTTTTACAACCCACACCCTCATAGCATGGAGAAGACCCCATCAGCTTTCACAACCTTTCTCCCAAGAACCTAGAGGACTCTCCCTTGCAGGCTCCCTGGACCGAGCACATCCACAGACTGAGGGGCTGTCCTATTCTGGCCAGCCTCCCCAGGACCTGCCACCCTACCCCACTGAATGACGGCTGCTTTACAACATGAGGTTTCCTACAAGGCTTTGAGAAACCACACATCTAGTTGAGCTCCCTGAAACCTAACTTGCTCACACGCAGGGAAAGCCTGCTGTAGCCCTGATGAGTGACGAGCTCCCCGGGACCGAGCGTCCCCCTGGGGCCAGAAGCTGGGCTCTGCCCTTCAGCTTTACCATCACTTCAGTTAATCCTTCAGAGGCAGGGAGTGTTGCAGAAGGTATTGTGATGCTTACTTGCAGATGGAAAAACTGAAGCACAGAAAGATTAGCCCAATACCATGATGGAGCGGTCTGACTGGAGGGCCAACGTTCAGGGCCACAAGAGGGCTGGATCTCTGTGCTGGCCACTCACCAGTGTTTTCCTGCCTTTGAACTCACTGAGAACTTCCTGGGTTCTTAAAGCCTCACAGTCATCCACCCCTGCAGCAAACAACCAGCCCTGCCCTAAGCCTGGCTTATAAAGGAATCTGGGACCCGACAAAGTGACGGACCTGCTCAAGGTCACCACTCTGGGAAGCAGCAAAACATGCTGTTCAGCAACCCTTTTGCCACACTGGATTCTCTGACACAGGTGGGGTCACATCCCCAGATCCCCCATCACGGATCTTACACGTGACGAGGAGGAGGAACACAAACATCCCTCTCTGTCTTGGAGGTGCACGGGTCCTTTCTCTCTTGGGGACAGAGAAAGTTTATCAATAAAATACATTCAATCTGAGGATCTGATATTCAAAGTGAAACCATCAGCAGAGAGAACAAAAGGTCATTTAAAACAGGCACAGGGCCACTCCACTTGAAATTTTATTCTTGCAGATGTAAAGGCATGGCTCTATCCTGGAGAAGCAGTCCTTGCTGGTGGCCTGGGACCTGGAATGGAGACAAGTCTGCTGCTTGCATCACTGAGCTAGCAGGAGCTCTCCCAGAGCATCGCTACACACTGGGGCTTGACATTTAACCCCAGGGACAAATGGCCGGACTAGCAGGTCAACACCACAGACTTTTATTCTGAAAGCTGAATTTCCATTGCATTTTTTCCACCTCTAAGATTGCAGTAAAGATGTATGTGATAAAGAAGCCACTATCTTCACATGCACTGTGATCCTGCCTGGACAGGGAATGTCAGCTTTACTGGAGTTGGGTCACGGTCTTCCAACTACTATCAGATTAATGTTCATTTAAAAAAATTGAAGTGAATTAGGTTTTGAGAATTTCAGATCTCACCTAGCTGTGACAAAATCACGCTCTAGAATTTTTTTAGAATGGGAAAGAACTTAGTCTTAGACTGCATTTAGATTTCAGTAGGGCACAGGTCTAGCAGAAACACTGTCTCATCCTTGAGACTCTGCTTTCCCAGCTGTGAATGGCTTCCAGTCCTCCACTATGGAGGCCTCTAAGGCTGAGCCAGGATTATCTGTAAAGATGCCCAGAAGATGAGAGCCATCAAAAGACACTGCTAATTCTCAGAGAAGTTGGCTCTTTAGCTTCAACAACACTGGGTCACACACAAAGAACAGCAGCATCCAGAGACCCTAAGAGCTGTTTCCTCCCACTCTTTTCCCCTTTCCTCCAGGAGGTGCAAGCCAGAAAGAAGGGCATGTGGGCTGCAGGCCCATCCTACAGTACACTGACCCTTCCTTTCCATCTCTCCATCCTGCACCATGCTCCTGTCCCCAGTGCCTTCACAATGTCCCAAGAGCAAAAGGAAAATAACTGTTACTGGCACCTAGTATGGACCAGGCACCAAAGAAGGCATATTTTCCTTAGTTCTCCCATCAGTCTTCACAACAACCATAAAGATGGTCATGTCTTCCTTTTCTAGGTGAGAAGACAAGGCTTAGAAGGGCTAAGCAGTCTTGCTTGGGCCACATGGCCAGTATCAACTGATGGACCAGAACTCCACACTGGTTCTGTGTCCACAGTCTGACTTCCACGGCACAGGTTCTCAAAGCATTACTCGCAGACCCTGAGACATCTCCACCCCCATGTCAGGTGGTCCATAAAGTCAAAGCTGGTCCTGATGATACCAAGACATTACATGTCTTTTCCACTGCACTGCTACCCCCAGTAACGGTGGGCACAAAAGCAACAGTGGGGGAACCTGCTGGTGCCTAAGTGTGGACACCAGACGGCAGGCACTGCCACTCACGTGCAGTGTGTTTAAAAGGCCATCTCACTTAAGAATATCCTCGATGAAGCAATAAACATCACTCACTTCACTAAATCCCAACCTTGGACCGCGCATCTTGGCACTCTGCTCTATGAAAACACACATCAAGCATCTCTGCTGCCCTGGGCAAAGCACTTGTGTAACCACCCCGGGTTATGAGCTAAACTGGACACTTTCGCATGGAACCACTGACAGAAAACTATGGGCATTCACACCGGGTATATGGCAGATATTTTCCTAAAAATGAATGAAGTGAACCGGTCACTGTAGGGAAAACAACTTGTAGCTCTTGTTGGTGATAAAATCCAGGCTTTCAAAAAACCTTAGAATCTTGGGAAACCTCTCTTGGCCACCAAGAGCTTCAGTTTCCCCAAGGAGATCAGAAAGGAGAGTGACAAATGTACGTTTTTGATGCTGGATAATGAAATCTGTCGACAGCTGGAAGGTCTGTGTAGCTCAGCTGGCATAATACTACCAAAGCCACCAAGTGCAAGAGAAACCAAAGCATCTTGGTGAAACAAAGTTCAAATGGTTTACTGGGACGGGGTCAGAGTCTACGCTGTGCTGACGAACGTGAAGAAAAGTGCTGCTCGACAAGTTCCGGCACAGCATCAAAGAAGAACACCTACAATTACAATACATATCGGTGGTAAAGGGGAAGATCCAATACACATCGCATTACCACTGATATGTATTGTAATTGTGGGTA
This sequence comes from Bos grunniens, assembly GCF_055505025.1. Taxonomy (NCBI): domain Eukaryota; kingdom Metazoa; phylum Chordata; class Mammalia; order Artiodactyla; family Bovidae; genus Bos; species Bos grunniens. Next base: position 25,588,772 of record NC_141177.1, on the reverse strand, counting down.
TTTTACTTCATATACATTGTAATTGTATTTGTAATTGTATTGTATTGTACTATTGTACTGTAATTGTAGGTATTTTACTTCATATACATTCACCGAAACACACTGTAACAGAACGAAATGCAAAAGCAACTGAGAGAATCCAGAAATTAAGGAAATATGCAAAACCTATCAAATAATGCCATAATTTTTTGAAAAGTTATCTTTCACTAAAAAATGTGTGAATTGTATTTATTAAAATTGTTATGAAAGAATTAATACTTTTTAAATTTCTCAGTTTAATTTGCAATACAACAAATATTGATACAACCCACAAACCGAAAAAAAAAAAAAAGCTTTTTTGGTCTTTAATTTCTAAGCATATACAAAAGGGGCCCTGAGACCAAAAGGTCTGAGTACCATTACTCTACATCAGGGTGCCTTGCAGGCCCCTCCAGGAGGGAAATTATCTGGTTGCTAATTCAAGTGAAGGCACTGGTGGCTTCCTACAGTCCCCTCTTGGGAGAATGTGCCATTTAAAAGAGAAAGCAGTTCACACAAACCAAGTTTCCGCCCCACGTGCACACGGCTGCACATACACCTGTCCCTGAGAGGAGGAGACTGGGGCGTCCCATGCTCGGCTAACCAAACCACCTTGCTGCAGCGTGCTCCCCTCTGCAGGTGTAGCCGTCTGATACCCCTGCCACCCTCAGAACTCACAGATGTCATCAGCCCACCTCCAGGCCTAGAGTGCATTGCCCGCCAAGTTGCCATGTGCAGAGTTAGACGGACCTCACGAAGACAGAACTTACACGAAGACCTCCGAGCTCATGAGAACACAAGCACACAAAGAAGTGGGTACTGGTGGCAACTAGCCCACCTTACAGGAGCACTGGAGACAGCAGAGGGGGCGGTCACATACCCTCTGTAAAAGGCACGGACTCAAAACATGGAAGCACAGACGCCCAGCTCACCCTAAGGCTGGCGAGGAGAAAACTTCCAACTGAGTGAAAACGATGACCACCGGTGAATTTCAGGAAGCTCAGGGTGTGAGATGGGTGCTTGGCCCCTCCCTCTCTGCAGCGACGCTCCCTCCGCCTAGAGCAGGAGGTGGAAAACAAGATGTTTGCCACCCACCAGCTCTCCTTTTCTGTGGGCTCCCCAATCAGCGATCAAGAGTGAGGAGGTCAGGTGGCACCCAGACTTCCTGAAACTTCATGAAGGCTCCTGGGCTTCAGCATCTGCATCGTGCTGCCCCCAACTCATGCCCAAAAGCCTGTATTTCTCAGCCGCTATCATCTCATGTCAAGTTCAATTTGCTAGACCCTACTAGCTGGGACTTTACGAGAACATGACAGAATAAACGTTAATCGTTTGTTCTCGCAGCTCCATACATGCAAATTGTGACAGAAATTATGTACTTTTTTCCATGACAGGCTATAAAAGAGCTTCCCATTAACTTAATTTATTTCACTTGAATTCCAGAGACACTGATGATAAAACCCTCTTAAATGAACCATCTATCCTACTTTTTAAAATGTATCGCTGATACTACATTAAAAAGAGGCCCGTTACCAGGAGACGGCCTGGAGACCAGGTCACCACTCACCAGCATTAATGCTTTGTGATACACTGTCAGCTGAATGCAGGTTGCAAAAGTGGGATCCTGTTAGGAAAGGGCCTTCACAGTCATAAAACACTGGATCAATAAGATCGGACTTTCTTCAGAAGACATGCAGAATATACACTACTTAACACACACAAGCGCACACACCTCGGAGAAATGACTTGATTAAATGCTGCATAAAAGCTTATGAGAACCCGGGCAAGTCACAGATCACTTTCATCTGCATTATAACGGCAACAGAGCACATGAACAAAAGCTTAACAAGGCACCCTGGCAACTGCTTTATTATTATCTTTTAATCTCAGAATTTTATCTTTAACATGCCTCTCTCCTGTTTACATGACCACCATCTCAGCGCAGGCTTCCTCCAACATCCAGGTTTCTCCTCCCAGATCTCCCACCTCCTCCCAGTTTCTCTCAGAGCCCCTGTAACCCACATATTCCATCTCCCCCAAGTACCCGGCTCACCAGCTTGATAGTCCTCAAACGAAAAAAAACTATTTCCCAAGTAAAAGACAATCAATCCATGTCCACAGTCTCGTTCTCTCAGTTTCCTGATATGATCCAACAATTGTTCACGCTGCTGGTCCAACAGGTGTGCGCAGGGCGCCGGCCACGCCCACACCCCCAGGTGTTCTCCACGGCGCCTCTTACCCCGTTGGCCTTAGGCGGCTGGCACATCCCTCGTGGTCCACCTGCCCTACTCGCATCTCAGTATGCCATACCTTCTCGGGCTTTCTCTGACTCTGAACCTTCTACTAGTCTGACTGTCACGAGGGGGTCTCCAACTTCAGCTTGCAGCAGACCTACCTGGAGTGTGTGTTAGAACACAGGTGGCAGGGTCCCACCTCCAGCTTCTGATTGCACAGGTCTGGGGTGGGGTGACGGGTTCCCAGCTGCTGCTGCTGGTGGTCCAGGACCCACGCCCGGAGAAGGTGGGCTGAAAGCACCCCTGAAGGCCGTCTCACCCTCTCGTCCTTACTGGACTGTCAGCGGACACCACCCATACAGAGCTCTCCCACAGGCTCCCCTTTCCCACACTCACTCTTCATCTCCTGGTTTAAGACAATGGTTTCTAAACTTTTTTTTTTTTTTTTGAGGCCACAATTTGCTGGGTTTTTTTTTTATTTTTGGCCTCAGGATGCGGGATCTTAGTTCCCTGACCAGGGATTGAACCCACATCCCCTGCAGTGGTAGGGCAGAGTCTTAACCACTAGACCACCAGGAAGTCCCGGTTTCTAAACTTCTTATCACCACTGTCCTCTCACTCTCTCTTCGCTTTTATGCCTCTGTCAAACTGTCGTCTACCAAACTGCATTTACAACGTCATAATGAAGTCACTGCTCCACTTTTTTGGAAACTGATCAGAGACAAACCAGAACTCTGTCAACAGCTTATAATAACCAGTGTTACCGCAATGAGGTGACAGAATTCTAGCCTAAAGCAAAGGAATCAGACATTTTAGTTAGACTAGGTGCCCTTATCAGGAATAAATTTATCATTTCCTTCAGGATGCTCAAAATGTTGAAAACAAGACTAATTTCCTGGACTTCTGCCTATTCAGGGACCCATGGATGGAACTATGAGTCTAGTGGGTAATTAATCTTATCTACTTATAAATTAGTTGACACGGAATTGTCTTTGCGTTCTCTAAAGGATCTTCCAGTTCAGTATAGATCATTTTAGATAACAAACTCTTCAGAGTCTGATTAACTTATCTGTGCAGTGTTTACAGTACAAATGTACCCCAATACTGTTGGAAATGAGGTGCATCATATACACGCCTAAGAACATGGCTCACTCACTCCCTTTCATAAATATCTTTTAAAATGAACATCTATTTTCAAAATTCCAACGCACTTTCCTATCTCCATTAATGCTTTCTAATGGAATCCCACATAGCCTTTCCTGAGTACTCTCATGTTCTGATTATCAACTCACATTGCATCTGTCTTAATCTGAACCACATGCCAGGGCCACTGTGCAGGGAGAAAGGTTTGTCCTGAGGCTGGGGTTAATTTCAGACCCCCGTTATCTCTCCCATACTTGTCCTCTGGAGTGTTCCTGTCCAGGCCTTCACTGTGGCCACCTCTCACAGCTCTTCCCTTTCATTCTGTGATGGGCTGGACATCAGAATAGGTTAACAGAGAGTCTAAAGTAAGGGTATAAACAGTAGAGTTAAGGTTAGAAGCCCAGGTGTATCAATGTGCAGGGAGCTGCCATCAATGACAGGAACATGACTTTTGGCTGCTCCCAAGTTGGGCTTGGTTTCTGCTCCTTGGCCACACTGTAAGAGCTGACATTACTCTGTCTAAGTGAGGTGGACTGAATGTACTTGGATAAACCCTCTTGACCATGATCTTTTAAAATGGAAAGAATAAGTAAACTGTGTTAAACTCACAAAAAGTGAAACATGGGGTTCTTCTTAAGAAACTTAAAAATTATAGTAAACTTTTAAAGAAACCATTAAAAGCATGATTAAGCTAAATTTTTATTGGTAATCTACTCCCCCCTCTTTTTAAAAAAACCAGAATCTCAACTGGGGAAAAAGATTAAAGACATCTTGTAAGTACGACTCTTGAGTTGTTCTTATCTGAGAGTAATAACCCTGATTCATGAAAACCATCTATAACAAGGTTTCGCTTATCAGAGACTTCCAAAGCAGATGATCACACGAACAATGATGCTGTTAAGATGCCTGAACCCCCCAAATACAGCTCCTGCTATCAGCACTTGACAGACGGATGCCTGACTTCCTTCTCTAAGGGCAGTGGGCTTAGACTCTGGTGCTAATCACCTAAAAGCTGCCACCCAAGGTTGGCTGGTCCAGGGCAAGCGGGCCGCTCCACTAAACTGAGTCAGCAAAATCTTAGGAGGATTAATTATCAATTGTGATCCTACCCAATTACATTAATTGACCAGTGATTCCATCCAAGAAGAGCTGCTGATATTCATTCTCTGTCCTCTGGATTTTACTGGAAGAACTCTGTGCTTTAAATGTGATTGAAGTAAGTGCTGAAAAGGGCTATATATCAGGAATGAACATTGTTCCTGAATTCTTTGAATTTAAAATACAGATTCAGACACCAGAAGACTTGTGTCTGTTTGTCTTCAATCCACTTTCGATTCCCAGGGTACACTTAGTAAAGTGTATCTGTACCTAAATACTGGTATCTTTACCGACTCTTTCCAAGGCCCACCCCGCCAAACAGATATTTTGCATTTCTAATTTGCTTGGTACATAGGCAACCAATGTGCATAATTGAACTGCAAATGGAAGCGCGCTTGCTACTTTAGTGAAATTAGAATTCAGTGAAGGTGATAAAAATATTAAACTTAATATCATATTACAGGAAGCGTAAGTATTTTTGATGGCCCATAATTTTACCACTTCACCTGCTGTATCTGCTGGCAAACATGGTTTGGAATATTAATGGAAAACTCCCTCGTTATTAAACTACAGTACTAAAAAAAAACCCTACAACCACTAACAGCTTACCACAAAGACACTTTCAGAAATTATCTACCTTAAAAATATTTCCCCACCAGACAGTTCAGAAAACAGATTTAATTTTGTAAAGCTAGAACAAATGGAGAGACCCCCCACTGCTTCAAACAATTCATTAATTCAAAAAGTTCTATTTTCCTTGCATTTAAAATCTCTGGGGGAAAAAATCCAATCTCCTCTTCTCCAATCTCCATTTAAGTGTGCCTATTTTGCTGAGGTCCAGATTTGAATAATTCAAAACCATCTCTAGTAGATGGTGTGTGTCAAGGAGCAAGGGGCCAAAACCATGGCATTCTGGGCCAATTAATGCAAACACAAAGCACCCAGCACCCTCCCACCCACTGCACTGCCTCATCCAGCAGACAAGACCCTGATGGGGCAATCAGAAAGAGAAGAAAGGAGGACCCACCCTCATCTAAAGGGCAAAGAGAAGGACTCACTCAGAGACTCGGGTGACTAGACCCCACAACAGCCCGCTGGGAAGTCCATAAGTTTCCAGCTATGGCACTTAAAGCTCAGTTCATACCAGTTTCCAATTGTAACTTCACCACGCGAGTTTATAACACGGGGATTTGTTCCGTTTAAGGACCCCAGTACGAGACAGAAAGTGCCACTTTCTGAAGAAAATAAAACAGGTCAGAGCCAAGACTTTTCACGCAGAATGTGAGGTCCCGAGGATCAGATTAAGCTGACGGCGGAGAAAAGGTTCACAGGGTACATCTTGAAAGACATCAGACAGCTAGAACGTCTCAGTCCCCCATAAAAACCCGACCTGCAAGCCTTCAAAACCGCAGTCTCTCTGGCCAGCTCCAGATACCATCCTCCTCCTCTTCTTTCTCTCCCTGCTTGCTCCCCTTTTCTAAGAATGATTTATAACCTTTCCTAATAGCTATTAGGGTTTTCAGAAATGGGGAAAGAACAACTTCCCTGGACGGTATGCTGCGACGTTCTGTGTAGACAGGGCAACACTGCTAGTTATTTTCAGTTGACCTGATGACCTCCTTTTCATATGTGAAAACCTACTAGTGACTTTTCACTATAAACAAATGCATGTTACATAAAGAAGAAAAACAAAAATTTCTTGAATTAGAATTAAAAAAATTCCATAAATTAGTTAAATGCATCAAACTGATGTATTTCTAAAAGTGCAATTCAGATATGTACAACCCACCTTCAACAGAAACCAGCCAATCTTTGTCAAAGTTAGCGGAAGAAAATGCAACCCCAGTCTTGTACCACACTTCCAGTTAAAATTCTGCAGCACTAGTAACATGAATACCATTCCCTCCATCTTACAAATGAGAAAACTAGAACCTTCAGAGGTTATTTTTGGCCAAAGACCGGCCAACAGGCTCAACAGCAGGGCTTGGGTTTCCTCTCAGGTTTCTGCACCCAGGTCTCCTCATCTCTGAGTAGAGTGGGTGCAATCCAGCTCAGCCACGTGTGCCCACGGAAGGGAAGCTGGCCTTGAACCCTCTGCACTGCCCACTGCTGACGTCCTCCTCCTCCTGAGGAGAGGCCCTCCGCTGAAGGAACCGGGAACTCCACGTTCTCACCAGGACGCCATCACCTGGCTGTACTGTAAGAGAACCCTTGAAAAACTACAATGCTTTCTGCCCCAAGACACAGCCGTCTAATAAACAACACAGTGGCCCCTCAGCACACAAAACCCCAGCAAGCGGAGGCTGGCCTCCGGTGCCAATGGGTGAAGCTGTCCCGGAAAGGCGACGGAATCAGGCTTCACCCAGGTGCACCTCAGCACTGAGGCCAACACACACCAAATGAAAACAAAGGGGCCCTTTCTCACGTGTGAGCATAATCTTGTCTCATTAGAAGGAAGGCCTGCAAACACAAGGACATTTTGTTATTCAACTGCTTTTTTTCCCAAGTAAATGATACTCTGAGAGCCAAGGTATTTTGTTTTATATTTATTTGTAAGCGGGGCCATCCCCTGACACTGCTGAGGCAGTTGTTTTGTTCAGTCACTACGTCGTACCCGTCTCTGCAACCCCATGGACTGCAGCACGCCAGGCTTCCCTGTCCTTCACCATCTCCCGGAATTTGCTCAAATTCATGTCCACTGATGCCATCCAACCATCTCGTCCTCTGTCGTCCCCTTCTCCTCCTGCCCTCAATCTTTCCCAGCATCAGGGTCTTTTCCAATGAGTCAGCTCTTCACATCAGGCAGCCAAAGTACTGGAGTTGCAGCATCAGTCCTTCCAGTGAATATTCAGGGTTGATTTCCTTTAAGATTGACTGGTGTGACCTCCTTGCTGAGGCAGTTGGTGTCACCAAAGAGCCACTGGATCAGGACAGACACCTGGCTTCCACTACCAGCTCTGCCATCATCACCACGTGCCTCTGGATGATTACCCCACCCCCCACCCCCTGAACCTTTCCTTCTTATCTGCAAAAGGAAGGCCACAACCACGAAATCTTGGTCTTCCTTAGCAGACAATCATAAATCAAAACAAATGCCCAGGGTTAGTTATTACTTTAAAAACCACTCCTCTGATGGGGGAGGGGTGAATCTTTCTGAAAGAGATACACTTATGCTCACCCATTCATATTTAATATCAGAAGGCACACCTACACTGTACATCTTCCTGTCGAGACTATTTTATTCAGAAAACGATGTTGCTGCCCCAAATTTACTGTGAAAACTGGGTAAGTCTCATCTACTGACAACTGTGCTTAAATATGTCATGGGCAACGAAATCAAGAGGTAAAAAAGAAGTCAACTTTAAAAAGAGAATAAAAAACATCAATTGCCCTTGATTTCAACAGAAAAATGCAAACCACATGAATTCAAGGAATGCTGAAATGCCAATATCCTGGGTCCCCCTCCCTGACCAGTGAGCTACAGTGCAGAAGGTTTGGGGACTAGAGCCAGACAAGCAGGATCTACATCTTGGTTTTGTCACCGGCCAGCTTTGTGAGCCTGTGGCCACCGGAGTCGTTCTGGTACAACGGGGTAACAATGCATTCCACACTGGGCAGATAACAGAAATCACATGAGATAATACGTGTGCAGACCTAGCACATAAGAGATCCTCAGCAAGTGTTGGCTCCCACCCTCCTGATTCCTCCTGGATAATAACCTGATTCGAGAGTCCGAATCAGGTCTTGCAGCTGCAGAGAGAAACACGCAGGGGTACAGCCAGTGTGGGCGCACCCTAATGAGAGAACCCAGAGGATGCAGGGAACAAGTCTACAGAAACCACGAGATAATGAAACACCTTATATCTTTCCAAAGAGGTGAGTCATTTTCTTTCAGGTGTCAAATGAATAGCCAAATGTATCACAATCAAAATCCATCAGGAAAAACGTCAGCCAGATACCCATTTCAAATGAGGAGTAGCTTCTAATGATGCCTCAGAGCCCTTGGTGACAGTCTCCTGATATTTGAAGGATTAACACACACTCCCCAAGAGCTCCTCCACAAATACAAAAGGCACTGCTGGATCCACAAGTCCTAATGAGCTCAAAGTTTATTCCATTTCTAAAATACATTTAAACTCAAACCCATCGCTTACATCTCCTTAATTCTGAAATCCAATTCTCAGTTTGGGCACTCTACCAGCATCTTTTCAAAAGTTGGACTCTGGAAAATAAATGCACTCTCAGACAGAAGGGGGGAAAAAACCCATCAGACATGCACAAAACTTGCACCCTTGAATACATTCCAATTTCCTCAGCCTTCATCTCCCTTAGCTTTTCACAATCAGTAAAGTGCAGTTACCAATCATTGGAAATGACATGAGCTTAATGTCAGAAATCATTTAGCTTAAATAAGAAAATAACTCCATTTAGCTTTCTCCCACAAAGTAAAATTAAGTTTGTTTAGCCCTTTTTTTATTTATTGCCAAAGGGCAGATTTAATTTCAAGGGAGTGAAAACCCAACTCATTCTCAAGTAAAGTCTGATGTTAGCACTTTAATTTTGCTCTAACTATTGAGGCACAAAGGCTGTAAGCATTAAACTAAAGAGGCATTAATTATGGAAAAACAATAGGTGAGTGCGACCCACCGAGATTCTTAATCAGAGGGTAGGGAGCTGGGGGGAGATGCCTACCATCTTCCTTTGCTATACTGCAAACACAAGCTTGAAGAGACCCCACTGCCTCTAGGGAGCCTTTTTAGCCCACCCTTCAGGCCTTCATTCTCAGAACTTACCAGATACGTTAATCGAGGCCCCTGCATCAATGATCCCACTGTTGGGCCTCACGCAGTACCTACGTGGTGCCGTGGTCTTCACTTTAAAACACACATTTCGATCTGTCGGGTTGCCAAGCTTCAGGTTGGTGGTGACAACATCGGTGAAAGGACCTGCAGAATGAGACAGGGACTGATTGGGGATCCCATGAGGACCACGCGGAGGAAAGACTGATTTATGGTACGGGGTCAGGACAGATGTGGAACGCGGCTGACCCATGATCATTTCATCATGACACACAGGAGAGATGGGCTGAGGCTGACGCACAAACAGTGACAGCTAAAATCCACCACGGTCTCGTCACACCACCAGGCACCTGGCCTAGTGAGTATTCCAGCAGACAGGGTCTCCCTGATACCTCACAACTTTACTGCCAGACAAGAACGCTGAGGCTTGGGAGAACGTACCACTTGCCTAAAATTTTCATGGTAGTTAGTGGTAGTGAGGGTCTGCAACCAGGCAGCCTGAGTCCAAGGCCAGCTCTTAACCTATGCTGAACACTGATTTCCACAGTGACCAGATGAAATCTAACAGAGAGAAGGTGAAGAACTAGACTTGGGTCCAAAATGATGATCAAAGGCAGAGTGCCGAAGGCAGCAGATGCAAGAAAGACTTCCAAGTGTTAGTGGTCTGCAAACAATAACCCCCAGCACACACAATACAGTGATGCTACAGCAAGGTCAGAGTCCTGTGGGGCAGCCCACACCTACAACAGTGCGTTCGCTTTTAACTACCCAGGGTATTGGAAGACTGAAACAAAGCTCGGTGCCCTAAGGGTATTTTTTATTATTATTTATTCATTTTCTACTTTATTAGATTTTTTAATTAAAAAAGTAAAACATGCTTCTCAAAACAAGCCAAACAATAATAAAAGATGTATAAAGAGGAAGTTAATAAGCTTTCCCCCGTCCCTTGAGGTAACTAATATTAACACTGTGGGAGATCCATCCACATCATCTGTGCTTACACAAACTGTACAAGCATACATGAGTGTGTGTGTGGGGGGTAACAAAAATGGGATCATACTACTCACATTACTCTGAAACTTCTCTGAAATCTGACCCGCAAGGTTTATAAAGGAGTCAGGTGGGAGGGTTGAACTATAATGTCTCTTAGGTCCTTTTCAACCCCTTTTCAAATTTACATCTTTTCACTGTGTACAGCAAAGGTGTCTTTGTGCGTCTTCCAGGCAAGCTCTTTACTCCTATCTTTACGTTCACAGGGAATTCAGAGATGGGGTGGGGAGGTATACGTGCCCCTGTGCTCACAAATTAAGAAATACATAGTTGGTTCATCTGCTCTGTAAGAAGATCCACAACACAGATATTTACATCTGTGCCTCGAACATTTTTCAGTGAGACTCTGAGCTTCTGAGGGCAAGAATGATACCGTACCAGTTCTCACATCTCCGACACAGTGCCCGGCATCTAGTGAAGGGATGGGGGCAGGGGTTGAGAGATTGAGATTGACTGACTGAGAGTCCTTCACCAAGGAGGAAACTACCTCGTGGATTACCACCAGCAAAATTAAAATCTCAGGCTGCTTTCTCGCCTCTGGAGGTATTCTGGGTATGAAAAATCAATCTGATATGGGCTTAACAAATATAAATTAAGAAATCAATAACGGTGAAAAGAAAGAAAGGAAAAGAGACTCAATTCCAAAATAAAATAAACTACAGCCAGTTCTGCTAGAAAGCTTATTTTGAAAATGTGAATCTGTTTCAATGTGATTGATGTGCATATTAGGGGGACAATCTGAGCATAAAATGAATTTCACATTTGCTTATGTGTGATTTGTCTGCAAGAAACGCTAAATGATCACAGAAAACAACATCCAGCTGAACTGAATGGCAGAGAGATACAGAAAACACACAAGTGCACACATCTCCATCACTACCAGCTATGCGGGCTCACCCTGCGGCCCTCACAAACTGTCACCCTTCCAGCGACCACTTCCACGGGCAAACGTCAGCTTTTCATGGTAAAGTATCATATTTATTACAGTATTTATCTATTTCTGAGCCATTTAATGTGTGCTAAACTGTGCTTCTGCTTATATTAGGTTCCCATCTTTATGTGTGTCTCTGACCAACAAAGCTTTTGAGTGTTACGCATCTAACCTTGTTCCTTCCTCTGAAGTCTTACGGTCTTTTGTGCTATTTTGTACAGGATGGCGATTTTTAGGAATGCATATATCATGTTATAGCAGGAACTACCATACTACTGGATTATCTATAGTTTTGTAGTTACTTACACTAAAAGCTACTTCCATTCTTTGAGCAATGACACCTTCAAGAATGAAATGGCTAGGGAATTTCCCAGTGGTTCAGTGGTTAAGACTCCAGACTTTCACTGCTGAGGGTGATAGTTCAATCCCTGGTTGGGGAACTAAGACCCTACAAGCCACGTGGCGAGTAAAAAAATAAAAAATGAAATGCCTAATAACAATTTCTCCATTTGCTTACCTTTCCCATAAGCCTTGCCTTTGACCCTCTGGCAGCCAAACTGGAAGCCACGAGAGGGGGGCATTCTCCAGGTCCAATTGTGGCCAGACGTGGGGTGTTCCGTCTCCCCTACTGTCTCCACCACACAAAGCCTCTCCCTACAAGCTACGTCACCCCCTTACTGAGGGTGGGCACCCTGTGGCTCCAGGGGATTTGCAGCTACAGTGAGGGAAAGCCAGGTGCTGACCATGCTTCATCCTTGGATCAAGTTGTTGGCCTCCAGGGAGAAACAGGACACTTGGTGCTGAAGGCAGCACCTTTATGCGGGATTATCCAGGGCTCCACCCTTTTCTAATCCCCAACACACGCAGTCTGGCTCAGAATGAAGATGGAGGAAGTTTTCTCCCAGTAAGTCTCTGCTTGAAATGGTATCACTTCAGCAATGGTAAAAAAAAAACAAAACAAAAACCAAACCAAACACAACTCTGGTTTCCTGGAGTCAAAGCTATTAAACAAGCACACAAACACAGCTCAGACCTACACGGGCACGATCACCATGTACATACATTCTTTGGCCCTCACATAAAAAGGGCCCACTACAAGAACTCCACATAAGCATAGCTCCAGCTCTAATGGCCCCACACTGCTTGGGGGGAAAGGAGGAGAAAACAGATTTAAAAAATGTAGACATCTGAAAAAAGGTGAGCTTCCAAATACAAAGCCTACGGGGGAACAGTACTCTCATTGACAATTTGAATGTGATTCATAATCCACCAGGCCTTAAAGCTTTCTAGATACAAGCTGAGATCTGTTCATTTCAACAAAATTCTGCCTCAAGAACATGGAAGCATCTTCAGATCAGAATGCCAAGAATTCATAAGAGCCCACAAATCCACATCCACCACCCCACCCTGCCAAAAAAACAGCATTTTCTAAGGTGGTTTGAAGTATACTAAGCAGAAAACAGGGATTTGGTGAGATTTCACTGTGATGAAATTAAGAATACTCGTTTCCAACTCAGTTTCTCCTGTCCCTTCCTCCTCCTGCTGCCTCATAAATCGGAGTCAGGGATAAATTTAAGTGCATTTATCCTTTGCAGTGACCTTTTCTTCTAGGTAGTCCACAAAAATTAAGCAAATTTAACTGTGGACACTAATCTGCTTCTGGAAACTCCACTGGTTAACCTATTACACAGCAATCTAAATAATATTTTAACCTATATGATTCACTTAAAAGGTAGTCTAAACTATTAAAAAACAAACATTATTTGCAATAAATAAGCAGAATAAATAAATATCTCAGATTTCTCCCTCAACAAAAGTATTAGAGACTTCTTGGGCTTATGTAGGCCTTTTTTTAAAAAAAATCTAGAGGAAACAATACTAAAAATATAGGCAAGTGAACAACGTCACTGATAAAACAGCAAAGTCTAATGTGAAAAAATCAAGACATTCTGTAAAAACAGGCCAACCCTTCAACCCACCCTCCAGACAATTCAAGAATTTTACTGAAAACAAATTCTATTTGATTTGAGTAACTACAGGAAATAAACTATGTTAGTGTTCTCCTTTTCTCTTGTATTAATGAATTAGAATATACAAAAATCCCAATAAAAATGATGTAAAAGCTCGTAAGCATCATTCAGATTTTTACTAGTCATTTTCCTTTCATAAAACTGCCATTTCCATTAAAGCATTATGTAAAAATGGGATTTTACTATACCAACATGGGTGTTTATCTCCAATGAACTCAAACACTGGTTATGCAGTACAGTCAATTTTACAAATGAAATATTCACAAACTAGACTTTCTTCTTTTAAGAGATGAAAAAATGATTTGGTATCTCTAGAACTGCAGCACACTCATTTAATCATTTTTCTTTCTAATCTTCTAGTCTTTCAGACAGTTATGCAGATATTTTAAGAACATCTAAAATGTGAAATAGGAGGTCCCCCAAAATGAAACAACATGAGTTTGAGAGAAATTAGGAATATTCCTTAGAGTCCTAATTTTTTTTCTTTTCAGCCATTTGAATAATGTTCTTTATGCCCTATATTATGCATATTCATCTGTGAAAATGCTTGTGAGTTTGATAGATGCTCATGAATAGCATTAACTAACTTGAATTCAAATTCCATAACATGCTTTAAAATGTATTAAGATAAAACTAAGCACAGTATAAACCATTTCCTCACTCAGGTTCAGCTTATTGTCATTTGAAAGTGTATATTTTAAGACATGAAGATCTAGAATTGTCCTGTCTTAGAAAGTAAATAATAGAATGTCAGCAGAAATATGCACAGCATTAAAACTAAAAGCAGAAACAGTGAATCTTTCAGTCTTCCTTACAGAAATGGAGCCTCATAATTATAAAGCTTTGGTTTTAAAGATCAAGGAAACACAGTCACAAGCCAGCAAACTCCTCAACAGCATGACGTCAGACCTCAGGTAGTGGCAATTTCATTAAAAAATGGCTGGATAAACGTATCAATCAAGAAACACAAGAGCACTTTGTGGAAAAAATATTCCATTAAATCTTGAAAGATTTTACCAATATATGCATGGTTTAAGTACTTCCTTTCTGTGACCATTCACTCCAAGATCCATGGAAGAAAAGACTATAACAAAACTCTTCCTTTCAGAAAGAGGAAACAACCATTTTCATAAAAGAATGACCTAAGCATTCAGGTCCCAATGACTTTTCTAAAGGTAACAGCGGAAACGCCAAGTGAACTCAAAACTCAATCCTGACCTTACTTATCTTTGTAACTTTAAGCAGATCATATCACCCCACATGTAAAGCGCAGGACATAATTTAAGGGGTACTACTTTTACTTAGCAATTCAACTAGAAAATAAAGACAGATAGACAGACAGACAGACACACACACACACAATTATAAAACCTCTAGAAGATAACCTAAGAAAATCCAGGTACCTTGGGCTTGACATGACTTTTCAAAAGATACAACATGGAAGGCACAATCCATGAAAGAAATAATTAATAAGCTGGACTTCATTAAAATTAAAAAGATTTGCTCTGCAATGGATACTGTTAAGGAGAATGAGAAGACAAACAAGCCAAATACTAGGAGAAAATATCTGCAAAAGACATACTTAATAAAGAATTGTCACCCAAAATATATAAAGAACTCTTAAAATTCAACAATAAGAAAATGAACAACCGAACTTTTAAAAACAATGGGCAAAAGATCTGGACACCTCAGCAAAGAAGATATACAGAAGGAAATTAAGATCTACAGATAGAAAAAAATATAGAAATGAAAAGATGCTCAACATATGTCATTAAGAAACTGCCAATTAAAACAACACATGAGATACCAATACATACTTATCAGTGGCCAAAATTTAAAACACTTACAACATCAAAGGCTGGCAAGGATGTAGAGCAACAGTTTTCATTCCTCACTGCTGCAAATTCAAACCTCTGGAAGACAGTCTGACTGTATTTAAAACACACACACACACACACAAACTCAATATACTCTCTTACTACACAATCCAGCAATCACACTCCTTGGTATTCACCCATGGGAGCAGAAAACCCACATGCACACAAAAACATGCGCACAGATGTTGACAGCAACTTTATTTATACTGCCAAAACCTGAGAGCACCAAGATGTCCTTTAGCAGGTAAATAAGCTGTGGGACATACAGACCACGGAGTATCATTTCACACTAAGATGAGCTATCACACCACGAAAATTCAGACCCAGATGAGTCTTAAATGCACATTACTCAGTTAAGGAAGCCAATCTGAAAAGACTATACCCTACATAATTTCAATTATATAACATTCTGGAAAAGGCAAAACTATGGAGATAGCAGTTTGCAGGGCTTATGAAGGAATGGAGGGATAAACAGACCAAGGACAGAGGGTGGTCAGGGCAGTGAAACTATTCTGTGTGATACTACAATGGTGGATGAGTGTTATTAGACATTTGTCAAAGCCCGCGGGATGTACACCACCAAGGCTGACCCCCGACTTAGACCGTGGACTTTGGGTGACAAGGACATGTCAGTGCAGGTGTATCAGCTGTAGCACCATTCTGGTGCTGGATGCCGACAGCGGAGGAAGCTGTGCGTGCGTGGGGCCAGGTGCAACTCTGTGCTAAGTTTGCTGTCAACCTAAAACTGATCTTAAAAAATAAAGCTTTCCACCCTGCCAAAAAACAAAAGAAGCACCCTCAACATCTCAGATATTAAGTATCACTGATTTTTAACAGACATTATGTAGATATAATTGGATAAAGATAAATGAACAAAGATGCTGCGTTTTGCTTTTCCTTTTCTGGAGTTCATGAAAAATTCTGGTGTTGCAAATAAATATTCTTCCTATGTGATATGTCTCCTGATGTAGCTACGATACTTTGAAACTCAAACTGTGTGTTACCAAGGAAGTTATATACCAATTTGATATATTATCTATCAGGTCTCAGCTTTCCAAATACAAACTTAGAGTTATTAGTTCCACACCAGTTTTTTTCACACTGCATAAAAAGAGCTATATTATTTTATACTCTTGCAAACACAATTGAGGTACATCATCTCTCTTTTCTTCAACCCTCCCAAAAAACATGTTACCATATTTCACTTCAACTCTGAAAAGATTACCTTCTGGGAAGGTAATAATCTGTCTCCAGAAGCCTAGGACTCATGATGGATTTTGTTAAGACAATGAAATTATGTTTGAGGTTTTAATACAACAGACTCTGTGTATGGGAAAATACATTAAAATGGGGGAAATGGACACTCTAAAGTAAAAACTGGCTGGATATCTTACAGATGTCTTCAAAACTGATCCTTTGACAGTCTGTTTTCATTAAAGGTGTCCTACTGCCTCCTGCCCTCCCAACCTACCTGCAGTGCACCAGCCTTCTCATTATTCTTCTTGTTTAGGTTAGGCTTCCGCTTTCAGAATGTAAACTGCCTGAACAGAGAGACTTTTCTTGTTCACTCCTGATCACAGGTTTCCAGAGCATTTCCAGACGTAGCATGGATGCTCAATAAATGTGCTGGAAAATGAGTGAATGGCCATGCCACACTTCCATCTGTTTTAAACAAGGCTTTCTCTCTTCCTGAACCCTCCCTCCTGGAGGCACCACCAGGCTCTGGGTGAATCAATACTGAGCTAGCTACAGCTCCCTCTGCAGGATTAGTCCCCTTTTCATCTTCTGCACAGGACTCAGAATCAACTTGACAGTTCACGTGTTCCTTTCCTGACTGCTTCCCACCTGGAGTGAACCTCCACACAATTCAGCACTGGATGTCCAAAGCCTAAAACCGCGCATACCACACACATAGTAATGGGCTCACTAAGTGTGTGCAGCCTGAATGGATACCAGGTTTCCTCAGAGGCAACCCAACTCATTCTGACACGTTTCCTGTAAAAGAATGCCTCATCCGTAACTTCGCTCTGCAATCATGATATATTTGGGCTGACCATACACAGGTTGAAGGTACTATTAATAAAAATGGTCACTTGTGTCAATAAGGCTTTTGTCACTATTATTCTATGATAATTTTGTTTAAAGTTGTCCCTCTAAAAAATGAAAAACAGATTTCATAGTAACAGATATCCAAAGAGGGTAAACTCTTAAATAACCATGAACTCAAGAGTAACAACACTGGGAGATTTTTTTTTAATCTGTTTTCTTGATTTAAGTCTTAGCTCACACATTAATTCAATGTTTTACAAACAAAAATAAAGCTTTGCAATTAATGTGCCTTTACTGGCAGACACTGGATTCCAACACTTCAGCAGAAAGCCTTATTATATATCTCTGATTCTGAAAGTACCACAAATAAAAAGAACCCGACACACACACATAACTTTCCTAAAGAAATCTCAGAATGCAAAGTGTTCTAAATTAATAGAGCAACCAACCCACCTGATATCCCTGGGAGAGAGCCAGCTATTGAGAAGCATCACACCCATTATTATAGCAAGAGAAATCAAAACCCAAGAATATTCACTAATGATCTAGACACTGGCTTGATTGAAAAAGACTATACCAACATTTAAGGCTGCTTATTCAACTCACTAGTTTCCTAGCTCCTCTGGAGCAAAAAGAAATAAAATTCAGTCTCCCATCAACTCCATGGGTGGGAAACTACCACATAAGGCACCCTGCTGTAGTGTAAGGACTCAGTGGATCAAAGTACTATGGAAGCTTAAGGACAGGCTCAGGAAAGCTCCCTGCGAAAGACAAAAAGCTGGGCAGCAAGGAACAACCGCCTAACAAGTGGAAGGATATTTGGAGCCTATGTTAACAGACAAGCAAGAATTCAGAACATATAAATAACTCTTATTAAGAACAAATGTGTCAAATTCTTATGAAAGAATTCTACACAACAATTGAAAAGAATGAAGTAGATCTGGTCTTAAAAACATGGTAAGTGATACAAACACCATAATACCACATTAGGTAAAACAAGAAAAAAAAAAAAAAAGGAAATAGTTCACACTAAATTCCTCTGAAAAGTAAAGAAGAGAGGAGCATGAACGGGCAGATGTGGAGGGCAGACATGTCTTCAAATTCTTGGTGAACCTTATTCATTAAAGAAAAACTTCAAAACATTTAGTTATTTTGTATTTAGATGTTTATTACATGATCTGTATTTTTCTGTAATTGTATTTTTTCCACATGAAAAGAGCTATAGTTTATGTAAGATCCAGACAATATTCTGAGAGAATTTTCTTCTTGCCTAGAATGCTCTCTGTATATATAAAAATACTAGAATCCTGAATTGTGGAGTTTCTTGAAAACCTATATATATACACACACACAGACATACACATCAATAGCCATTCTTATGTTATTTTTATAAAAATCAAGGTAATTATTTAAAACATGTTTAGAGTAGCAGTGGTCTCAATTCAAGACAAAAACCCAAACCTCAAATTCTTACAAAATCTATTGTAAAAACCTTGAAGACTATAATAAGCCTTTGCTGGTGCTGCTGCTGCTGCTAAGTCACTTCAGTCATGTCCGACTCTGTGCGACCCCATAGACGGCAGCCCACCAGGCTCCGCCATCCCTGGGATTCTCCAGGCAAGAACGCTGGAGTGGGTTGCCATTTCCTTCTCCAATGCATGAAAGTGAAAAGTGAAAGTGAAGTCGCTCAGTCGTGTCCAACTCTTAGTGACCCCATGGACTGCAGCCTACCAGGCTCCTCCATCCATGGGATTCTCCAGGCAAGAGTATTGGAGTGGGGTGCCATTGCCTTCTCCAATAATAAGCCTTTACGCACCTAGAAATAAGACTAGAAGCCTTTACACACCTAGAGATAAATTCTATGACTATTTTTGTTAATGCAACACCTCTTTTCTAAACAGGAAAATGGCAGAACGTTTATGTAAGAGCTGAAGTTTTGTACATTCCATCAATACACAGCACTAAGACATATTATGGTACACCAGTGAAGATTATTTTAAGGTGATGGCACACATGTCTAGTGTGAATTTTATATCAGTTCTAAAAGGATCTTAGACTCAGTTTTTTTCAATGCAGAATCTTTTGTCCCACTAACAAAACATCTAGTAATTTTTCTCTATTTAAAAGATAAAAATTTGTGATTTAGAGAGATCATGAAAATAAACAAAAAGGTAAGCAATACTCTACTAAATTAAAATTCTACTTAAATATGAGGGGCAAAACATGACATTTTTTCCACACAAAGCAGGAAGAATCAAGACAGAATTATGCCCAAATGAGAGAGACATGCGTGATTAGAGAGCAAGGGGTCCCAATTTCTCACGGTCATGGTTGTGGCTGTAACTTGACTGAGTTATAAATTAACAGTTCAAGTCAAGTGCTGAGAGTCAGTATCAGCGGAAGTAAAAACTTCCCCAAAATGTTCAATCTTTAATGGAGACGACAGACAGCATACAAACAGCCGCCACACCAAAATCAACACATCCCAAATCACAGCAGACACACAGAGGCGAGAAGCACACGCACACTTAGCATTCTGCACCTCTATGGTCCAACGTGAGTTTTCAATTTGTGAACAATGAGAAATAGCAGAATTCGGTTTATCAGTTAGTATGTAATCTGCTTTGGTTTCCTTTTCAACAGAGAATCTAAGTGGCTACACCAGTGAAAAGAGATCAGCAGCTTCTTAAATTCAACAAGAGGCCAGGGAAAAAGGCTATGAGACTTGGATGAAAAATATCTTCTATTTTCCTCCTTCTCTGCCTTTGGAAATCATATTCATTCTTCAAAGTTTTGCTCAAATGCATTCTCTTTTGAAAAGGCTTACCTAATCTCTCAGTTGGAAAAAATTATTCCTTCCTATACTGTGTTCTAACAATAAGCTGATGATGACCAAATTTATATCCTGACCCTCTCCACTGGTGTCCACTTGTGGCTGTAATAAGCATCTTAAGTTTATCATGGCCAAGCAGCAGAGCCCAATTCCCCTCACCCAAACACACTGCTTCCCATCTCAGGAAAAAGAAACCGCCATTCACCAAAAAGCTTGGGCCAAAAGCAGTTACCTTACTTCCCCTCCCATTCCACATTTAATCCTTCAGCCAGCTCTACCTTCAAAAGAGATTTGGAATCTGAGCACTTCTCATCCCATTCTCTTCATTGTCACCATGCTGGTCCAAGCCACAGTCTGTTGGCCTGGGTTAGGGACAACTTATGGATGATGTATGGGTGGACAGATTATTGGATAACTGTGTGGAGGGTGGATGGGTGGATGGATAATGGGTAAGTGTAGCAGCCTCATGGCTTCCACACACACCAACCACATATCTAAATAGCCTACTTTCCCCACACCAGCCATGGTCTTTTAAAAAGACTCTTGCTTAGAATCCTCCATGGTTTTCCAGCTCAGAACAAAATCCAAAGTCCCTCCCATGGCCTGTCTACCGGGAAGGTGCCACCTTCCTCTCTGAGCCCACCGCTCCTCTGCAGGCATAATGTCTCTGCTGCTCCTTGAACACACCAAGCTTATCGCCACCCTAGGGCCTTGCATTTGTCCTTTCCTCTCTCTTGAATGTTCTTCCCCCAAAATGTGTGCACAGCTTGCACTCATTTTACACAGGTCTCAGTTCCAATACTGTATTGCCTTCTCAGAAACTTGGCCTTCTCCGATTGCCCTCTTTATAACAGAATCCACTTCCAAACCCCTTTAAACTTCATCCACCATCCTCTCAACCCCATTTAGCACCTACCATTATCTCAAAACATAGTCCACATATTTCCCCTTCTCTTATCTAGTGCCCATCTCCCCCACTAGAAGATGAGCTCCATAAGGCAAAGGTCTTGTCAGTTCTTTCATCTCAGTCTCTCAAGCATCCAGAACAACATTCAGCACAGTACAGGCATTCAATGAGTAACTGATGACGGCACAGTCCAGGTACTGTGCTAGGCCCTCAAGCTCAGAGACGACACTGCTCTCCTGCCCAGAACCCTGAAGAGACAGGGTCAATATACTTGGACAGCCGTCCCAGGACCCAGCCAGAACTAAAGAACAAGAATCTCTGGGACTGAGGCTCTGGAATGATCTATCTTGAAAACAAAATTATCAAACGACAGTGACGTTAGTTAACACTTAACAGGTCTATTCTAAGCACTTTATATGCATCAACTCACTTAATCCTTCCAACATACCCAGAAGTGAAGAATTTGAGGCATGGAGACATTAAATATTTTATCCTAGATTTTCAGGTGGTAGATCCAGCAGTCACATCCAGGCAGTCTGGCCCAAGAATTCACACTCTAAACTGCTGTGTGGTACTCGACCTCTCACTGCACAGAACACCATGTGGAAGTTAACATGTAAAGTGTTGTATAAACACAGGAGGGTGCGGGGGCGGGGAGCTGAACACTGAGGGTAAATCCCAGAGTTTGAAAAGATGAAGGAACACACTTTCTGAGTTGAAGGAAAAGTGTTGGTGTGAGCACGGTGTGGGGTGATCAAAGCACAAGGGGGCCTTGGAAAAGGAGGCCACGTGGCTACAGCAGGAGGGGTCTGAGCGGAGGGAGTGAAAGGAGAAATGGGGCGAGGGGCGATCACATCTGCTATGCTTTTTAACACCTTATAGTTTAAAAAAAAGCTATAAAACCTCATACCTATACAAGTCTGGCAGTGAGCTCTACAAGAGAAAATGAAAGGAAGAAAATTAAAAGTGACTCTAGGAAGGCAGGTACGATGAAGGAAAATAGGCTTTCTCTTCTCTTCACGGGCTCTAAACAGTATCCACTGCCTCTGCCAGCCTCCGGGGGAACCCAGATGTAAGAGGAGACGTACTCACACAAGTCTGTGTGTGTCTGAGTGTTTGAACATTTCAGGTGTTTAAAATGGAGAATAAAAGCTGAGACTGTTTTAAAAATAAAAAAAAGCATGGCCCAATTTGAAAGCCTGTGATGCTGGCCTAAGAATTCTGAACACTAACCTGTAGGGTTGAGGGAGCCAACAAACGTTTTCAAGTTTAGAAAAATAACTCTAACAAGTGTACGCAGGGTGGCCTGAAGGGTCAGGGAAGGAGAGAGTATATTAGAGCCAGAGGGGGCACATGCGGCAATAATCCTGCACTCAGGATATGGCAGTGGGGAGAAGCGGAAGCAAAGGGGTACAGGAGACACTGCTGAAGACAGTGACTGACAAGATGCGAGTGGGATGGGAAGAGGAGGCAGTGGAAGACGGGTTTAGGATTCCTGGCTTACCCGCGTGGGTTCAGGGGCCACTCCCAAGACAGGGAAGGCACATTTGAGAGCGTAAGTCAGGAACGCAGCGTGGAATACAGCGAGTCCTGATGTACTTTCATGACAACCAACAGGCAGGAATGTCCAGCAGGCAGAAAGCCTCGAGACCAAGATATGCTTGGAGATACAGACTTGGAAGTTTTCTGTGTAGCGGTGAGAGTTGAAAGGACTGTGAATGAGATAACATACAAAGAGTGCTTAAATGGAGAAGATGGAGAACAGAAGCTTGGGAAATGTCAACATCCAGTAACCATGATCAAGGGCTAGGGAGTTCACCAGAAAAGTCAAAGGTGAAAGTCACAAAGAGAAAATGGGTGAATTGAGAAGGGCTTCAGTGGAACATAAGGTATGAGAACTGAAAGGAAACTAGATGTAAACCACTCACTGAAATTCACTGCTTCCAAAAATTTAGTTGTGATGTAAGACTGGGCATTTGCTTAAGCGGGGGAAGATCTGGAGGAAGGTAGTTTCTTTTCAGGAAGGAGAAACTTAAGCATGTTTGTAGGCACTGGGAAAGCATCAAGCAGAACAGAAATCTGAGGCACCAGGAGGAGGCTGACTAATGGAGCGAGACACCACAGGGATGGAAAAGGGATGGAGAGAAGCACACTGCGTGAGAGGTGGTGCTGAGTCTCTGAAACAGGAGGGGAGGATGGTGGGAACATACGTTTGTAGAAGAGAAAGAAGTGACCAACCCTAGGTAGAATATCTTAATACTGAATGTCAGCTGCACACAGCAGCCTTGTTGATGGGTTCCACCATCCCTTTCCACAGAAAGCTGTCTTTTTTTTTCCCCCCTCTTTACCTTTCTCGACACTCTCAGACCTGGACATTGACTCCCTGGAATGTGCCAAGCGCCGTGCATCATGCTGAGCACTGGGATCAGGGGTAAAGAAAACCGTCCAAGAGGGCAAAGGCATTGCTGGTTAGTGGGGAAGGAAAGCAAGTAACCAAACACAGCTGACTGTGCAGGGGCACAGGTATGCTGTATGTGGACAGTGTCAGGAAAACGACCGCAAAGACGTGGAGGAGGGAGCAGTGGGACAGGCGGAGAGGTGAACGCAGGAGCTCTGGGACTGGAGGAAGCAAAGGCCAGAGCGCAGGCACGAGGCAGGTGGCGCCGGGGAGATCAAGGGCACAAACGATTTCCCAGGCGTTGTTAGAGAATGCAAATTTTATTCTTTTGGCAACGGGCGTACAAAAATTTAAGATTTTTAAGAAAGCAAGAGAGAAGCTAAGATTGGCCCATCTGAAAGTGCCATCAGTATGGAGACAAGCCTAAGGACTCGGACGGGAAGACCAGGTAAGAAACAATTACAGTCATCCACGGAAAGGAGGCATCACGGAGGGGACAAGAAGGACAGGACAGACCTGAATGCCGGGTTCAGAGGGAGCTGCTCGACTGTGTGCATGTGGATACCACTCAGGGAGGTACGTGTCAGAAAAGGAGGTCCAAAGGAAAAAGGAAAAGGGAGTGGGGAAGAAGACATTTTGGGGCGTGTGGCACGTAAAGTACCTGCAGCCCACATCTGAGCTTGGGTCAGCCCTAGGATCACTCTAAACGCTGGAAGAAGCCAAGGGAACTGGCGGAAGAGACAGGGCGACTGGGTGGGGCGCTGAGAGGAGGAGAGAAGAGGAACAAGAGCCGGGGCTGGAAAACCTGCGCCCCTCAGCACCATCCTCAGGGCTCCTTAAGGAGCAGGCGGAAACGGCCAGAGGAAGGGGGGGAAAGCCGAAAGGTGGTGCGTGAGGAGGTGAAGGGAAGAGCGTCGAGTCCCGCGCCATCACAGAGGCCAAATGCTCCAAAGAGTACTGTACATGTGAGGTAAATAATAAAATAAAATAACAGATGTAGTAACGAGGCAGTGAAGTGCCCAGGTGACGACTCAGGAGTAAAGCTTGCTAGCACATACGCTCCTCCTGGAAGGAAGGAGCAAGGAGAGCAAGCCCACCTGAGAACACAGTTAACTCCTGTCTGAAAGTGGACAGGGAAATATTCAGATGTTTACTGAAGAGGACTAATTGCCAAAGTTGGGCATGTATGCCTAGAGTTAGGCACGTAAAAGAAAAAAAAAAAAATAAAATAGTCTTGTTATGAAGGGCACTGAAGGCATAATTCATTAAAAAAAAAATTTTTTTTTAAAGAATAAAATAAAGAGACCCAGGTAAACTGACTGAGTTTTCTCTGGACTGCTCCAGATGACCTCTCCCATCTTTTCCACTTCTGTCATTCTCTGGGCAAGACGAGAGGTTAACCAGGCAGGCACTGTAAACTGTCACCCCCCTGCGCCCAAAACTCCATGAGAAGTTCTGAATGACTGGACTCTCCAAGGAGTGATTCAGGACTTTGCTTCGTTCAATTAGTAAAGCAGTGTCTGACTTTTAAAAGGTCAAAAAGCACGAATTTGGATTTTCAGAGCAGTCCATCAAGATACATTAATATGCCAACAAATCAATTCAACCAAGAGAATGAGAATTCAAATAAGCCTCCACAAGGACAAACCTTTGGTTTTTCAGCAAATCCTTCTTTTTATTCTTTATGTATGCGTCCATTTCAAATGGTCAAGCCAAACACTGAAAAGATGACCTAGTCCAGGGCTATATCCCTTCTTTGGGGTTACTATTAAATAGCAGAAGACAAGAACATATCTTATAGTTACCACCGGGGAAAACTGCAGAAACAAAACCTATAGGGGCCTGCAGTCTACAGCATGGAAGACAAAGCCATCATAAATAAAGCACAAGGAGCAGATGCCATAAACATGCACAGGGTACCCGGGTTGTACAGTTTGAGGTGATGCAGAAAACACTGGAGCTGGATAAGAATATCCAAGAATACTCAGGAAAAGTTACTAGAATACAGTGAGCTTTTCAACAGGAACAAGACGGCTCATTAATTAAAGATCTGACACCCCACTAGTGCAAAGCACTGGTCGGTACTAAGAGAAATACAAACCCCAGTTTCTGCCCTCAGGGGGCTTTCCATCTTTCTTCTTCAACTAAAACAAATTTTAATAGCATGTTCTCAAGACTGGAGCTGGAAGGAACTCCAAGCGGCCTTGGGGTCAAGCTTCCTCATCCAACAGGAGAGGGAATCAAAGCTGGCTGGGGAGTGACAGCGGGGGCAGGAGCACAAGATGCCCTTTGTAATACAAGCACACAAGCAAGTTCTGCATTCCGCCAAGTGCCAGTCCAGTTCCTCTCATCTCTGAAACGCAGAGGATGATAATCCTGGCTGTTTTCCTAGATCTGAAGTGCTGGTGATGGGGCTTGGAACATTTAGGACTCTAAAGGCTGGAGAGTGCTCAGACAGTGGAGAAGCACAGAAAACTGACCTAGGTACCCTTCCTTTCCTTCCCCTTTCCCCATTATACTATAAATGTTGAGTGAAATGTGACTAAAAGGCAAAACAGTACCCAATCAGCCTGCATTGTTTGTGATGACAAGCACTGAGGCAACAGAGGGCATGTGAGGAGTGAGGAAGAAGGGAAGGTATGTGATAATATCAGCACGTAATTTTCAACATTAGTATAAAAATGACACAATCAGAAGTCACTGAGTTAGGATGAAAAGTTCTTAGGGGAAACAGAATTAGTACAATTACTTTTTTTTAATCAGTCACTCCAACACTCCAGAACAACACTGGAGTCTGCTTCATGGAAGCAGTGACAAGGAAGCCATTACCAGATTACACTGACAATTAAGCATTTTTTCCTTCATTTTTATATTTCATTTGTCTTTCAGCGCTCTTTCTCCATTCCCCGGGTCCTATTTCCAGTCCTCCTTTCATCTTCCTAGCAAGGTAATAAATACCAAAGTCCTGGGCCTTCCTCCTGAGCCACACTCCCACTCACTTTTTAAGAGGAGCAACACAGTCAATGGAATGATAAACAGGGGCTCTGCAGTCAGACAGATCTTGGTTCAAATCCACATCTAATTCAGGTTACGAACCTGAGAATTGTAACTATCTTACTTCCTAGTCCTGTTTTAAGAATAACTGAGCATTTACTTATAGGAGCCTGGACATTTTAGGGCCAGGACTCCACTCCAGCCCCCACCCCAGGGCCTGGCCCACAGGAAGCTTTTGGGATGTGGCAACCAGACCAGTCCCAAATCACAACCACGTTATATTCCATCTGACAAGAGGGGCTCCTCTGTCAGTGAGGAACACCTCAAAGCCTGAGCTGTGGAAAAAGAAGAAACTCCAAACATTTCCAACTGGACAATTGTCTACTATGCACACAATCACCATACCCCTGCACATCTCATAATTCCTACGAGTGGCTGTCATCATTCAGGGAAGGAAGACTTCCCAAAGCATACCCCCTACAGAATGGAAGAGCACCTTCTAATATTCACTGTGAGTCAGTCTCTTACAGCGTTTGAGAAATCGCTAGTCATCTCAGCCCCACCTGTAAGCTTTGCGGTAGCACCGATGAAGGTCACATTTCAGACATTCTTATCTTTTTTTATTATGTGCATAATATCACATATATTATTATAGTATAGTAAAACATAAATCTTTTATGTTGTTTAGTCATTAAGTTGTGTCCGACTCTTTTGCAACTCCCTGGACTGCAGCCTGCCAGGCTCCTTTATCCATGGGATTTCCCAAGCAAGAATACCAGAGTGGGTTGCCACCTCCCCCTCCAGTGACATTCCTATTCCTAATAAACACCCTTTTGAACTCTAAATTCCCACTTTACAGATCTGCAAAAACCTGTGATATCTCTACCTCACACAAGTTTCACCCTATCTTCCAAAGACTCCAGAGCAGATTTGCAGATTACTTGAAAGTTAGTGTGTTCTAAACATACAGAATCATTAAACACCAATGGTTTCTGTTACAAAAAAGAAAAAAAGAAAATTCACAAGGTAAATCAAAGAATGCTTTGGAGTCATCTGTATGGACTTTTTAAAAGAAGAAAGAAATCCCTTCTAAAAATTCCACAAATAGTAACTCTTAATTAACTAATATTCTTAAGAAATTATCCTGACAGCTACTAAGACATCCGTAATGGTTAAAAATTCTCTGCCTTCCTCCCCCGACCCTGTTCACAAGTTCCTTCCAGAGATGATGTGAAAGAAATGGGCTTTGCTGATACACACCTGGGCTAAATCCCTGCACCACTTTTTACCCAGTGGCCCCATCCAGGGGCAGGCCTCCTGACCACGGAGTAACTCATATCACAGAACTGTGCTACAGATTAAACAACAAGATAAAGAACCTAAAGCCTCTACCATTGTCCCCAGGCTTTGTGGACCACCTTCTGGAAATCAACCATTTCTCTTCTAGAAACATTCATTCTTCCCTTCCCTTTCCTCTCATATTGCATAACGGATGGAAGCATCACTACGGCCATTGCTTTAAATTTCGGACCCAAGTAACTGCAGGGAAGTGGTGGTGTTAGTCTAGCACTTAGCCCCTTACAAATATGCCCTCTGTTCTGAGCTCAGCCAGTTTTCTGCTCCTCTCCACTCTCTGAGCATCTTTTAAAGACAGCCCAAGGAACTTGGTTCCTAAAGGTTATAAGCAATTCAAACCTAGATAAATGGCCCACGGGGCCATTATACTGTCTTAAAGCGGTTCAGATGGCAAAGAATCTGCCTGCAATGCAGGAGACCTGGGTTCGAACCCTGAGTGAGGAAGTTCCCCTGGAGAAGGGAATTGCTACCCACTGCAGTATTCTTGCCTGGAGAACTCCATGGACAGGAGGAGCCTGGTGGGCTACAGTCCATGGGATCGGACAAAGAGTCAGAAACGACTGAGCGACTAACACACACACAAAAAGCACAATCCAAAACACACAGCAGCCTCAACCTCACTCTCCTCCAAAACATATATTTTCCAAGCCCCTCCCAGACAGGTTAAGGCTGAAGGACCTCATTGAAATGCCAACTGTATACTAATTCAAGCACATCAGTTATCTGTGTGAAGGTGTGGCCACATGGGCCTGCACACAAACGCGCAGGCACACACACACACACACACACACACACACACAACCAGAAGAAGCCTGACTGAAGACAATACTTGACAGATGAAAAGAAATGCTAACCTACTTGTCAGAAAGTAATAATAACCCCTCTGAAAGGATGAAGGAAACCTCTAGGAAAGTATTTCTATACCTTTAGAGTTTTGTGCCATCAATGCTAAAATATTATTAAAAGAAAGCACTACAAGATTTTTTCCCATGGGATGATGCCATTTTTTCAAGGATTTTTTTTTTTCCCCCACGCCAGGGGCAGGGGGGCCAGGGGGAGAGGGGGGATCCAAAAGCACATTAAGGCATTGTTTCTAGACATCAACAGTTTTTGTTAAAACAACAGTTTAACATTTTGAAAAACAGATATTCTAGAGATACTATTTTGACACACTGGCATTTTAAAAAATAATCTTAAATTGACTGTTGAGTTCAGTAATTTTGCTTGCATAATGAAGCTCTTTAAACAACTCATGTTTTTGGAAAGCCAACAGCCTAAGTCTGTCAGGTAAAAACTTCAAAGAATGAGCCCATCCGGCAGGCAAGGGCCAAAGCAATCCTGGATATTCTATGCTGAGAGGAGCCTAAAATGACAGAAAATGAGGGCACAAGCCCACAAACCATAACACAACTTTGTTTTTAAAACAATCCCAGTGCAAAATAACTGTGCAGAAGGCTTCTATTTCACTAAACATTCGATGGCAACCTTGTCTTGACTAATGGAACTCAGCACTCTTTTTGTTTGTCTTTCTTGTGCTGAAAGCTGTGCTCATTTGTTTCAAATCATGGTCATCCTTCAGATGGCAAATTCTTCAAATACAAATGGGAGATCTATGAAGCAGTCTCGGAAATAATTCCTTATGTAAAAACTCAAGTTTCAGGTTCTAAAAATTAAGCCTAAGGGCCATGTGTGAGCATAACCAATATAGTTTATTCCCCTGATTCCTCCCCTAATTTTCAGCTACTTGGTGGTAATATTGCTGGGTCAAAGTTCTCATATTTTGCCTTCAGCACTGGAAGGAAAGATGCTATATAATTTTAATAAATAAAAGATAGTGTTAATAATGTTTAAGAGTTCATTTCTTTAATAAGCATCAATTCAGACTAATTATTTTAACAAATCCACACTTGCATGCAGACCTACCAGGTAATTATCAAGATAACCGTGTTCACACTGCAAGCACACACAACAAGGAACTATCACCATTTTCCAAATACAAGCACACAGCCAACAACTATCCATTTTTTCCTCAAGGAGTTAACTGTAAAGAAAAGAATAAGTGAGTAAAAATAAGTTAACGTCTAATTCACATTTTTCTCCCAGGAACAAAAATTTAGGAGTTAATAACACAATCTATGAAGACTTAAGTTTGACTAAAGGTTGGTAAGTTTAATGCCACTTGCTTCTGATGAGCAAGCTGGTTAATAATTAAATAAATGAACATAATCTATTCAGGATGGATTTAAACCACAACCATAAAGAATCTTAAGCACACTGCTGACATTTTGTTGTGCTGTAAAACACAGTCTGCTCTATGTGATCATGAAATGTTAAGGAAATCAGGGCTATGCTAAAACTAAAGAATTAATGCTGTAATTAGCATCTGAAAGATAATTACTGCATAGAACAGACTATATCCACAAGGTTTTCTATTTTTTAGCTTCCTAAACAATCTTCAGCTACAAGTTAACTAAATAGGGTGAACTAAAGATTCTAAGCACTTTCCTCAGACAAAGAGAGGTCCCTAACCCATTGACCCAAGCTCCCCTTTCCTCCACAAAGTGGTAATCAACCACAGCAATCCAGTGGATACATACTGACCAACAACAGGACTACCTGAGGTTTCCTGAAGGTCACTGGTTCAGTCGCAGAATCAAGCAAAGGTAAATGGGTCCACTGTGGATTTAAACCTTAACTAACCAGCTCCTGAGGACAGTTAACAGACCATTCTCACGTGACAGTGTCATGAGATGGAGGAGGACGCTAGGGTGTGAAGAAAGAGGAAGAATCCTGGGCAATGACCGAGAAAATATACAGCATACTACTTAACTGTGGATGGAATCAATGGAAGGGGAGGGAGAGGAGAAAGAAAAGAGATACGAAATACCCTAAAAGTTGACTCTCTCATAAAACTCTCACTGAGTTGGGCAACAACTGGAACCTCAGAGAGAGAAAGTAAAGGATTTGGCCTTGAAGGAAGAACAACAGAAAAGAGTAACAATGCAAAGCACACTTTTCTCAGGTTTTAAAAGCCTTTAACTCTTTCAGAAGGGTGACTCCAATCCAGAGAGATCCTACTATTCCACCATGCCGAGTATCACAGCATCGCGCTTCTTTTGGGAGGCCAGGAGGCCTTCTCCTTCTGACACTTAACCACAAAGCAGCTCAGCACTTTCTTTAAGACTGAACAAGGTCCTGTAAGGCTGTGTCCTCTTTTCTTCTGTAACATTCTTAACTTCAACATAATCACACAAAATGTCCAAGATGAAAAATAATCCAACATATACAACCGTATACCATCTTAGGCTACACTTAAAAGATGATTAATTTTTTTCCTCTAGATGACAGACATTTAAATTATATCTTCTTATGTAAAGTTAGCTTACAAGTCTGATTCATCTACGTGAACTGTCCGAAGTCAGAATCATCATTCCAAGTAATCTGGAAGATACTAGTTAAATGAGCCAGTTCTCATCCTGAAATGAATGCTCTCTATACAGCAAAATAGGGTATTGAACCTCATTTCATGATTTTAGTGCTCAGTTTAAAACAAACCCACAAACAAATCATGAAAGTGGTTTATTGAAGACTGCATATGCCTCTTCTGAAGTCACAAGCCAACAGCCCTCAACAATCTGATACCAGGACTTTCCTGGATCACTTCCCCAACAAACATATCCAGCAACTTTGGCCATCATTACTCTGGCCAACCCTAGGCTGAGAGATGACTCCTCTTTGCCACACCGTTCAGGTAAAGAAACTGAAATGATGAAACCAGTTGTGTAAAATACAACCAATCTCTGTACAATACTGCACATTTACGAAGCAGCTGAACAGCCATAATCTCAACCAAACTTTTTCCAGGAAGCAAGGTAGATATGAGCACCACTCCCATGGAGAAAAGAGTAATCCCAGGTTTTGGCGAGCAAAGTGGCCAGCCTAAGCTCAAACATCACTAAGTGAAAGAACTGGGACAAGAACTGAGGAGAGTGTATGTTCAAGAGTGGGGTTAGGGCTGCAGGCAGAGGTGGGGTTAATCAGGGAGAACTAGCTGAGGAGACACAACACAATCTGCATTTGGACACAGGCTGTGTCTGTTCACAAAGGCCTTGGAAGACAGGACTCTTGTCAACCAGCCAGCGCCTCGTGACTCCAACAAAGGCTCTGTGCCCTAGTCATTCAGATATACTAATGGCATCCCAAAGGAGCCCAGTAGTCTCAGCCTTTGTGCCTCGGTACCTGCAATTTCCTCCAACTGACACACTCCTCACTCCTTTCTCCCTGTCACCCACTTCCATCTGACCTTTGAACTCAAGTCAAATGACACCTTCTTCGGGTGCTGATCTTGGAGCAATCTGGATTGCCTTGTATCACGGCACTGTTATGGCTGATTCTGTTGTCAACTCTCTTTCCAAGAGCTAAGTTCTGGGGTGGGGGCCTGAGGGAGAATGGGGGCATCTATGTGATGTGACTCGTCTTCTCCTGTCACCTGTCACATGGAGCAGGCAATGGGTAAATGCCTGTGGACTCAAAGAATGGACGTGCCAACTTCCAGGAGGAGTTAAGCCAGGCTTCCAGGGTAGAGAATTTCAGACAACTCAAGTTGAAACCATCACCTTCCACATTCACTTGAGTTACCAGATTCCTCTCTCAGCCTGGCTCCACTAGAAGGCCTGACCTTAAAGTACTGCCATGAAATTATAATCCACGTCACGGTTTTGTGGTCTGTGTTTGTTTGAACTGGAAAACCTTCCACTGTTTATACATTTGGAATCACTTCCAAATGTGACAACCTGAGATTGTTAACCTGGGAGGCAAAATGACAGCCACCACAGTGGAAGAATGCCCAGGGATCGAGAAAGCGTAACTGTTAAAAGAGCGTGAGCTCTGGAATCTCGGTTCCAATGTGCCATTTGCCAACTGGGTGACTCTGGGTAAATTACTCACACTACCTCCTGCCTTAAAGTGGGGTGTGTGTAGCCAGCAGGCATCGCAATGCCACAAACATCTACTGAGGAGCTACTCTGGGCCAAGCGTTGGTGACACTGCAGTGACCTGGCCGTTCAAGGGAAACCATGCTTGCATCATGCCAGCCTGTGTTAGTCCCTCCTGAAATACTCTGGAGTACTGGCTTGCCAACCTTCACTAGAAGCTAATCTTTAAGAAAGCAAGGGTCTTGTCTGTCTTGTCCATTCACCCCTCTCAAGTGCCAATCAAATGTCTGCTACACAGCCACTCAGTACATTTGGAAAGAAGGAATGGTCAAATCAGGTGAAGACCTTCTTGTCCCCTAGCACTGTACTTTGGTGGACAAAGTAGGGAATAATAACTAAAGATGAACGCACACATTACAAGGGGCTTGGGCTCGCCACAAACATATAGGTGGCCCCCTGGGCTTCCTCGGACTCCAGTTCCAGGCTCTTCTGGGTGGGGAGGGGGAAGATGTGACAACTCTCCCCCACCGCCCCTCCCACGGCTGCACAGGTGTGAGCCACAGGCACAAGAAAGGCAGGAGAAGGAAAGTTGGGTCCCGTCTCGTTGGAACTTCTGAGGAGGTTCCTATCATTCACTTACTCCACAGGTTCTTATCAGGGCCCTAAGGTGTGCGGGGGATAAAGCGGAGACGTGACCAGGTCCTGTCCTCATGGAGCTTCCCTCCCAATGTGGAGCAGACACAGTACACAAGTGTGTAAAGTGGTCCTCGCACGCAGGGCTAAGTTGCCGAGCTGCCAGGAGTGATGCTACAGGGGCGGCCGCAGGTGTCTCGGGCGGGGTGGCGGGTCGGCGCGGGCCTCCCGGGGAGGCGACCTCTGACCTAGGACCTGAGCCTTCCGGGGACAGGCGGTCGCCGGGGCCCACACTCTGGGCGGAGGCCACAGACTGGACAGGAAGGGTCACAGCGGTAACTGTGCGAGTGTCTGGAGGGCGAGGCGCGGGAGGCTGTGGAGGAGCAGGCCCTGGACTCCCGCACCCGACCCTCGGGGCCGGGGAAGGGGCGCAGGCGGACTCGCCGTCGGACGGGGGCGGGGCGGGGGCCGCGGCCGGGGGGCCGACGTCACCGCCGCGCCGCCGGGCCCTCCGGAGCGCGGGAGGGAGCGCGGGGCGGCGGGCCCGGCCCGCGGCCGAAGATGGCGGGCCTCCGGGCTTACCTCGGAATTTGAGCTCGTGCTGCGGCTCGAGGCTCAGGACCTGCTCCACCTTCGCCATGTTCCTCGGCGGCGGGGCAGCTCGGGCAGGGAGACCCCTAAGAGGTCACCTGGGGCGGGACGCGTGAATGCTGCGCCCCCTTTAAATTTGGAAAGGGGGGGCCTGCCGGGGCGCGGGCGGGGGTCGCCTATGGGTTGCGCGCGGGGGGGGGGGGGACGGCCTACGCGGTGCAGGCGCAGGGGCGGAGGGCGAGGGTGAGGCCGCGGTGCCCAGCGAGCGTACGACACGCACGCACGCACGGACGCGCCGACGCACGCACGCACACACGCAGCAGGCCGGCCGCCTTAACCCGGCGCGCGCTCGGGGACGGCGGGGAGCAGAGCGCGCGAGCCCCTGCCGAGCAGTGCGCAGGCGCGGCGGTGGCCGTGGGGGCGGGGCTGCCGGGAGGCAGGGGGCGGGGCGTCGCGCAAGTCCCGGGGAGGGGAGGGTACGGGACACCCAGAATTGAGGACCATCATCCTGAAGATTATTTATTTAGGCAGGGCGCATGGGAGGCAGACTTTGTGTTAAGTGCTTTAGTCAATAATTAATAAAAATGAACTTCCACTTCTCCTTGCTAATGTGCCAGGCACTTAGAGATTTTGAATAATAATGAAAGTACGATTTATTCTTATAAACATGATGTTTGTGAGTGAATGATGTGTGTTAGACACGGTGATATGTGGTAAGCAATAAATATAAATTTAGTAAGCTACCAATTATTGCTTGCTTATTTTGTGCCACTCTGCTGAACGCTTCACATAACAACAGCATCGATTATAATAAAGAAAAGCTACCCTACTTTAAATGTTTACTATGTAACAAGCACTGTGCTGAATCCTGTACTGCTAAATGCAACAAATATTTAGAAATACAATGATCAGAAAAATTGACCTGGTTCCTACTTCTCACTAGAGGCGATAGATGAGACAGCCTTTGAATAAATAACCACCCACACAAACAAATACACTTTTAAAAATTACTGAGAACCTATATCCATTTGGTTTTAAAGTGAACACTCTACCTCATTATCTCATTATTGACATTTAAACTTTACTTCATTATGTAGTGTGTACTACCTGAAATATGTGTTATTAATATTTTCCTTGTCATATATAAAGGAAAATAGCAAATAGCTAACATTGACTCTACATGACAGACATATAGGTATTCTTTGTACTGTTCTTCGACTTCCCAATTTGAAATTTTTCGTAATTTAAAAAAAATGTGTTTTTTTAAAGATAATCTTTGTCTTTTAACTACAGCATTTGGTCCATTTATACTTATTATATTGATGATATATATGGCTGTATTTCTACCATCTTATTTTGTGCCTTCTGTTGGTCACATTTGTTTTTTTCTTTTTCCTTTCCTTTTTGCATTTTTAGAGCTGATTTTTTTCTCATTCCACTTTTCTTCCTCTTATATACTCTATTTTGTTTCAGTGATTACTCTTTACTTTGCTCCCTGAAAATAAAAGGACTTAAGTGTACTTTTAATAGCCCATCCTCTAAATTATATGCCTTAATTATACTATATTTTAAGTTTAATCTTTTCCTTTTTCACCCTGTGAGCCATTACTAAGTTATTTTATACAGTCAATATTAATTTAGACTCAACCACACAGTTCTTTGCTCATCTTTTCTCCCTGCATCTCAGAATTTACAATCAGGATCATTTTCCTCATGCCTGAATCTTTAAATTCTGTTTCAGTAAGTTTGTTGGAGCAAATGCTGTTGGATTTTGTTCTTCTAAAATTGACTTTATTTTTCTCCTGTTCTTGCAAGATATTTTGGCTGGTTTACTAGAGGGACAATGGTTTTCTCTCAGAGCTGTAGGATGCCACCACTGACTTCCAGCTCCCATTGTTACTGCTGAGGTTTCAGATGACAATCTCCTCATTATTCCTTCAGAAATGTTCTGTTTCTTCCCATTGTCCTGGGGTTCTGCAGTTTTATCGCAATGTATCTTCTAATTTATTTGTCTTAGCTCATTCAAGCTGCTTTAGCAAAATACCATATAGACTAGATGGCTTAGATAACAACGTTTATTTCTCACAGTTCTGGGACCTGAAATTTCAAGACTGAAGCACCAGCACATTCTATGCCAGGCGAGAGCCCACTTTCTGGTTCATAGTCAGCTGTTTTCTTGCTCTCTGGAGTCATTTTTATAAGGGCACTAATCCTATTCATGAGGTTTCCCCACACATGACCTTATCACTCCCAAAGACCCCATCTCCTAATACTGTCATTCAGGAATTGGATTTTGGCATATGAATTTTGGGGAGGATACAAATGCTCAGTCTGTAGCATTTATACTGTTTGAATACTCAAGAGTTTCTGAATTTGTTGACTGGAATCTTTCATCATTCTGGAAAATTCTCAGCATTTTGAAATTTTTAAAAATTGTTGTAAAATAGACATATGATTTACCATCTTAATCATTTTAAGTGTATAGTTCAATAATATTGAATACACTTACACTGTTGTGCAACCATGACCACTATCCATCTCCAGAACTCCTTCATATTGCAACTCCATACCCAATAAATAACACCCTCTCTTTATTTTAAAAAAAATTATTTATTTGGCTGCACTGGGGCTTAGTTAAAGCACACATGTGGAATCTAGTTCCCTGACCAGGGATCAAACCCAGGTCCCCTGCTCCCATGCAGTCTTAGCCACTGGATCATCAGAGAAGTCCTAATAGTTATCTCTTTTAAATGTTACCTTAGCTCCATCCTCTCACTCTTTTCTCCTAGATATCTGACTAGTAGTTTATTCAAACTAGATTTTTCAAGCTGTAGGTTGTTTCCCAAAGGTGACTTATAAAATCAATTTGGTAGGTTGTTACCAGCACTGAGAGAGAAAATGAACAGAAAATGAACAGAAAATATCAGAGTGTATTAAATATTTTCATGAAAATTTTGTTTCATTGTGTTCATTAACATGCTACTGCTGCTAAGTCACTTCAGTCGTGTCCAACTCTGTGTGACCCCATAGACGGCAGCCCACCAGGCTCCCCTGTCCCTGGGATTCTCCAGGCAAGAACACTGGAGTGGGTTGCCATTTCCTTCTCCAATGCATGAAAGTGAAAAGTGAAAGTGAAGTCGCTCAGTCGTGTCCGACTCTTTGCAACCCCACAGATTGCAGCCCACCAGGCTCCTCTGTCCATGGGATTTTCCAGGCAAGAGTACTGGAGTGGGGTGCTATTGCCTACATAAAACTGTAGTGAGTTACAGATAAAACCCATTCATTAGACCTTCTCACACCATTCTCCCTCTCTCCTTGCCTCTCTGTCAGGGCTTCATCTCTCATCTCTGTATCCCATATTGTGGGTATGTCTTCAGATCTTTCAGTCTGTAATTGTCCCTGAGGCTGCAGATAAACCTATTCCAGGAGTTTTTCATTTCAGTTATTTTTTTAAGCCTCTACGTTCCATTTGGGCTTCCCTGGTTGCTCAGTTCCTTCATACAACAAAGGATCACACAGGCAGGTCTCTAACACTGGCTCCAGCCACGCCCCACCCCACTGAGGGGTTTTGGTGTTGGTCTCCACTGCTGTCACTTTAGGCAGTGGCCAGGTCATCTTGATGGGGGTAAGTCTGTGTTC
Organism: Bos grunniens; assembly: GCF_055505025.1. Taxonomy (NCBI): domain Eukaryota; kingdom Metazoa; phylum Chordata; class Mammalia; order Artiodactyla; family Bovidae; genus Bos; species Bos grunniens. Next base: position 25,551,258 of record NC_141177.1, on the reverse strand, counting down.
TTGGGCCCATGCAGAGCTTCTACACCTGCCTCCAAGGGCACTTTAAAATAAACTCAGCATGTAAGCAATGGCTGAGGGGCCCAGAATGAGTCACCCTGTCCACTGGACTATTACTGAGTCACTGATGCCTAGGTGGGCATTCACAAGGGACACTGTGAACACCTTCACATTGTGCCCATCCCAGGGGGCACCCCCATAACCCTTCCCACATTTCCTTCTCACGAAATTCAATTCTGCTGTATCTGTTCCTAGCCGCCCACTACCGACCGGTCAGTGTACATCTGTGCTTCTGGTCGTCTCTCAGCCAGATAATCATCTGAATGGACGTCTCGAGATTCTGGAAAATCAATGGATTCTCTTTATGTTGTAATTCTGCAACCTGACCAATTAAGTTTGGGGTAAGTGTGCATGCTAAGTCACTTCAATTGTGTTCAACTCTTTGCGACCCCATGGACTGTAGCCTGCCAGGCTCCTCTGTCCATGGGATTCTCCAGCCAAGAATACTGGAGTGGGTTGCCATGCCTTCCTCCAGGGGATCTTCCCAACCCACGGGTCAAACATGAGCCTCTTATATCTCCTGCATTGGCAGGAAGGTTCTTTAACACTTGTGCCACCTGGGAAGAACCAATTTGGGGTACGGTTTTCAGCAAGGTCAAAAACCTATAGCTGCAAGAAAGAAAGGATTATTTTAGGGCTCCATGGAATCCCTCTGGCTTTCCCACTGGGACTTAACTGAATGTTTAGAGAGCTTGTCATTTTCTTTCCATAATAGCTCCAGGGAACTCAGACACAGCTACTACCCCACAGTCCCGGGATCATCATTGCGACATCAGGGCAGTGGCCACAGGATTCTCCCGGGTCCTTGTGGTTGTGGGTGCTACGTCACCCTCAGAGGCAGATGCGAAGGCAAGTAGTAGGTGCCACTGCATATACTTGGAGATTACTTGTAACCCGTGCTCAATGCTAAACTGACTCTCTGGGGTAAAAGTAACTCTGAGCTATAGTTTTTGCAGATTTCTGTGGTGCGAACACTCACCCCATGAGTAATTTTAAGTGACCTGGAGGTCACTGCTGAACACAGAATTAAAAGAGGAGTGCACCATTGGCTCCTGAGAGCTAGTCTGAGCCCACACACCCCTGCCTCTATTCCACGCCCTGTGGACACCTCAGTCAGGCGTGAGGATGTGGACTGGTCAGACTGCATCCTGTCTTTGAGGGTCCATCTCCTGGGACCACTCTTGCTACTACCAGTCCAGGTCCAGCCAGGAAAGCAGAACTTACACCAGTTATTTGTACAAAGATAACTTAGCATGAAGAAATGGTTAATGGGGTGATGGGGAACTGTAAAAGCAAAAAGTCGAAGACACCAAGGTGTCTTGTGGGTAGGGGAGCAGGGGGCGCCAAGAGACACAGGCAAGATATTGGGTCATTAGGACCCAGGAGCTCAGAAGATGGGCTTCTTTCAGGTAGGAGCAGAATTCTTCTTCCTCTTTTTTAATACTTATTTGGCCCATGCTGGGTCTTAGTTGTAGCACGTGAAATCTTAAATGCTGCGTGTGGGATCTAGTTGCCTGACCAGGGATCGAACCCAGGCCCCACCCCTGCACTGGGAGTTCAGAGTCTCAGCCACTGGACCGCCACAGATGTCCCAGATAGGAGCAGATTTCTGAGGAAGGGGTGCAGACTGGCCAGTGCCCAGGCCCCTGAGGGGATGCAGTGAGGCTGCCTCTGGGCTAACCCCCCCAAAAGCTGCAGACTGCTGCCAAGGTGAAGGGTGGCTACTCAGACGACACTGAAAGCAGACGGGAGGAGCAAGACCCCCTTCTTAGTCCTCGGGTCTCCCCCAGTTGCCTAAACTGAGGAAAGTACCTGAGGAGAAAGAAGTAGAGGGAGCCGCAGCCCCCGCACCTCAGGGCAGACAGCAGAGGGTTGATGCAGAGACCAGGGGAAACGGATTCCTAATGCCTTCACCCTCTGTGACTTCTTTAAACACTGAAGGCACACTTCTGTTTCCAGCCTACTCAGTTGCTGAAGTGTGTGCCATTTCGAATTACAGTTCCTGCTGGCTCAGGGCGCACTGTTTCCCTGTGTGTTTTATGATCTATCAACCTATTTAGGGGAATTCTTTGAGGCCTGGTGTTGCCATCACCTATCACCACTAGCTAGTCACTCCAAAGTCCAGTGCTTCAGACATCAACAATTCACATCGTCGGTCTCCCTCAAGGGCATGGGGGTTGCCTGGGCTCTTGTGGGGCAACAGGAGGAGAGTGGCTAGAGCCGGGCAGGGAGTTTAGGTGCCCCCAGCCCCTGAGGGCACCCTCATTTCCAACATCAACAGCTAAGACTCTGCTCTCCCAATGCAGACGGCCCTGGTTCAATCTCTGATCAGGGAACTCAGATAAGAAGAGGCGCTCCTAAAACCACCCTCCAGTGTGACAATTCAATAAGAGGTCTCACAGAACTCATGGAATTGCTATACTCATGGTTTTGGTTTATTACAGGCAAAGGATGCAGATTCACACCAGACAAGGGAAGAAGCACACGGGGAAGACGATTCTAAACACGGAGCTCCCATCACCCTCTCCCTGTGGAGTTGGGATGTATCACTCTTCAAGGTCAGTGTGTGACAGTGTTCGAAGAGGATCACCACCCTCTTCCTTGCAACTTTTTTGTAACTCCAAATCTATTTTAAATTTAAAAGTCTATTTCAAATATTTTTATTGGATTCTCAATCTTCTGAATTGGCATTCTCTGCAGTGCAATCAGTTATTATTACTCTCTGGCATTCAAATTCTGTGATAACCAGGATGCAGGCAGGGGGCTGAACCACATTGAATGGATAAGAAAGCTGTGGTACATATACACAGTGGAATATTACTCAGCTATTAAAAAGAATGCATTTGAATCAGTTCTAATAAGGTGGATGAAACTGGAGCCTATTATACAGAGCTAAGTAAGTCAGAAAGAAAAACACCAATACAGTATATTAACGCATATATATATGGAATTGAGAAAGGTGGTAATGATGACCCTATATGTGAGACAGCAAAAGAGACATAGATGTAAACAACAGACTTTTGGACTCTGTAGGAGAAGGCAAGGGTGGGATGATTTGAGAGAATAGCATTGAAACATGTATATTATCATATGTGAAATAGATTGCCAGTCCAGGTTCAATGCATAAGACAGGGTGCTAAGGGCTGGTGCACTGGGATGACCCTGAGGGGTGGGATGGGGAGGGAGGGGGAGGGAGGGTCAGGATGGGGAACACATGTACACCCATGGCTGATTCATGTCAATGTATGGCAAAAACCACTACAATATTGTAAAGTAGCCTCCAATTAAAATAAATTGTTAAACAATTAAAATTTTAAAAAAAGAAAAGAAAAAATGGGTGGCTTTGTGGAATTGGTGTCTCACCCCTTTTCTCGCTTCAGAAATGCTCCTGGTTGTCCAAATCCCACCCATCCTCCCTGGCATCACTCACTCACTCATTCATTCTCTCTCTCATTCATTCGCTCATCCAAGTGGCATTTCCTAAGGACCTGCTGCATCAGCATCCCACAGTGGATGGATTTAACCCTGGGTCAAAGGACCTTACTGTCTGGTGAGGGGAGTTAAAAAACAACAACAACAACAACAAAACCCACCAAAATTGTTACAATCTGTGATAAACACTAAAATAGATGAGAAGAAAGCTACTAAGAGAGACTTTCCCAATGGTCTAATGGCTAAGACTCTGCACTCCCAATGCAAAGAGCCCTGGTTCAATCTCTGATCAGGGAACTAGGATCCTACGTGCAGCAACTAAGAGCTTGCTGCTGTTGCTGCTGCTGCTAAGTCGCTTCAGTCGTATCCGACTCTGTGAGACCCCACAGACAGCAGCCCACCAGGCTCCACCGTCCCTGGGATTCTCCAGGCAAGAACACTGGAGTGGGTTGCCATTTCCTTCTCCAATGCATGAAACTGAAAAGTGAAAGTGAAGTCGTGCAGTCGTGTCCAACTCTTCGAGACCGCATGGACTGCAGCCTACCAGGCTCCTCCGTCCATGGGATTTTCCAGGCAAGAGTACTGGAGTGGGGTGCCATTGCCTTCTCTGGACAAACAAATAAATAAATATTTAAAAAAGAAAGCTACCAAGAGACAATGAACTTTACTCTGGGGGCTGGAAGAAAACTTAAAAGCTCATATGGTATTAGAGAATAATCTTGGAAAAATAGAAAGATCTTGCCAGACAGAAAAGAGAAGGAAGAGTTCTCCAAGTGGAGGGAAAGCAAATGCAAAGGCCCCAGGGCACATGCCTACTGGGGCTGATCTGGAGGAAAGGCAAGGAGGAATAATACTTTCTCAGGGGATCTCTCTGGAGATCCAGTGGTTAAGATGCTATGCTTCCAAAGCAAGGAGCACAGTTTCGATCCCTGGTTGGGAAGCTAAGATCCAACATCACACAGCACAGCCAAAAAATAAGTAAGTAAAAAATTTTAAAACTTATAATATTTTCTCACATTTATTTAGCTCCTGTTCTGTGTCAGGCAGTAGATTAGCATATGTTTTCATTTGCTATGGTTCTGTAACAAATGACCCACAAAAGTTCTGGAGGTTGAAAGTCTGAAATTGGCTCTTACGAGGCTAAAATCCATCTGCGTTCTGTGGTCTGCAGGCTCCTTGCCTTTTCTAGCTCCTGGAGCTTGGCCAGAGACCTTGGCTCCATGCCCCTTCCTTCATCTACAAAGCCGGCAATATAGCATCTTCGATCTTAATCTCACTTGGACCTCTAATTCCATCATATCAAGTGTATAACTGTGGGCCAGATACTGCACCAAGGGCTTTGTTTATGTTATCTAATTTAATCCTCCCATGTCAAGAGGATCATTTATCCCCACTTTACAGATGAGGAGACCAAGGCTCTGAGAGGTGTACCAGGATGGCCCAGGGGTGATGAGCCTTCTGTTGTGCTATACAGTCTAGCTGTCATGGTTGGATGCCCTTGGTTGTCCTAGAGGACATTCTATTCAGATGAGTAACATCACCAAACGCAGTGGTTCTTTGTGTGTGTGTGTGTGTGTGTGTGTGTGTGTGTGTTCTGTTAGTTTGCGTTGTTAAATTTTTTAATTTTTGTTTTTTTAAATGTATTGTGTTTGCTTATTTTTAAATTGAAGGATAGTTGATTTACAATGTTTCAGGTGTACAGCGTAGTGATTCAGTTATACATATCGAACGTACTGTTTTTCAGAAATAGATCCACAGACATAGAAAACAAATTTATGGCTACCAAGGGGGCAAGGGGGGAGGGATAAATTAGGAGTTTGGGATTAACATATACACATTGTTGTTGTCTAGTTGCTAAATTGTGTCCATTTTTTGCTGACCCCATGGACTGTAGCCTGCCAGGCTCCTCTGTCCATTGGATTTCCCAGGCAAGAATACTGGAGTGGGTTGCTATTTCCTTCCCCAGGGGATCTTCCTGACTCAAGGATGGAACCCGAATCTCCTGCACTGGCAAGCACATTCTTTACCACCGAGTCACCAGGGAAACCCCAACATATAGACGTTCAGTTCGGTTCAGTCGTTCAGTCATTTAGTCGTGTCTGCCTCTTTGCGACCCCATGGACTGCAGTACACCAGGCCTCCCTGTCCATCACCAACTCTTGGAGTTTACTCAAACTCATGCCCATTGAGTCGGAGATGCCATCCAACCATCTCATCCTCTGTCATCCCCTTCTCCTCCCGCCTTCAATCTTTCCCAGTGTCAGGGTCTTTTCCAATGAGTCAGCTCTTCGCATCAGGTGGCCAAAGTATGGGAGTTTCAGCTTCAACATCAGTCCTTCCAATGAATATTCAGGACTGATTTCCTTTAGGATGGATCTCCTTGCAGTCCAAGGGACTCTCAAGAATCTTCTCCAACACCACAGTTCAAAGGCATCAATTCTTCAGTGCTCAGCTTTCTTTACAGCCTAATTTTCACACCCATACATGACTACTGGAAAAACCATAGCCTTGACTAGACAGACCTTTGAGGCAAAGTAATGTCTCTGCTTTTTAATATGCTGTTTAGGTTGGTCATAACTTTTTTTCCAAGGAGTAAGCGTCTTTTAATTTCATGGCTACAGTCACCATCTACAGTGATTTTGGAGCCCCCAAAAATAAAGTCTGCCCCTGTTTCCACTGTTTCTCCATCTATTTGCCATGAAGTGATGGGGCTGGATGCCATGATCTTTGTTTTCTGAATGTTGAGCTTTAAGCCAACTTTTTCACACTCCTCTTTCACTTTCATCAAGAGACTCTTTAGTTATTCTTCTCTTTCTGCCATAAGGGTAGTGTCATCTGCATATCTGAGGTTATTGATTACTATACATAAAATAGATAACTAATAAAGACCTACTGTATAACACAGGGAACTATACTCAGTAATAACCTATGAGGGAAAAGAATCTGAAAAAGAATATATTTATGTATGCTGCTAAGTCTCTTCAGTCGTGTCTGACTCTGTGCGACCCCATAGACGGCAGCCCACCAGGCTCCCCCATCCCTGGGATTCTCCAGGCAAGAACACTGGAGTGGGTTGCCATTGCCTTCTCCAATATATTTATGTATACATACATATATATCGGAGAAGGCAATGGCAACCCACTCCAGTACTCTTGCCTGGGAAATCCCATGGACAGAGGAGCCTCGTAGGCTACAGTCCATGGGGTTGCTAAGAGTTGGACACGACTGAGCGACTTCACTTTCACTTTTCACTTTCATTCATTGAAGAAGGAAATGGCAACCCACTCCAGTGTTCTTGCCTGGAGAATCCCAGGGACAGAGGAGCCTGGTGGTGGGGTCGCACAGAATCGGACACGACTGATGCGACTTAGCAGCAGCAGCAGCAGCATACACACACACACACACACACACACACATATATATATACACCTATATATATATAACTGAATCCCTTTTCTTTACATCTGAAAGTAACACAACATTGTAAGTCTACTATAGTTCAATAAAAAACAAAATAAATAAACAAAACCATTCCAATAATCAGTTCAGTCAGTTCACTCCCTCAGTCATGTCCGACTCTTTGTGACCCCATGGACTGCAGCACGCCAGGCCTCCCTATCCATCACCAGCTCCTGGAACTTGCTCAAACTTATGGCCATCGAGTTGGTGATGCCATCCAACCATCTCATCTCCTCCTGCTTTCAATCTTTCTGACTATTCCAATAGTCAGAAAGCCTTAAAAATACACAAAATGTTTAAAACAAAAAATAAAATGTATTATTTTAAAATAAACTCTTAATCTTGCAACCATTGTAGACTTACAGAGGAGTTACACAAGCGGTCTGGAGGGTTTCTTCTACTTCTTACCCAGTTTTCCCCCTGTGTTATCATTTTACACAACTGCGGTGGCAACATTGGAACATTATCACTGTAAACTCCAGACTGTTTTCGGATGTCACCAGTGTTTCCACAAATGTCCTTTTTCTTTTCCCGGATCCAGTCCAGGATACCACATTGCATTTAATCAGTTTGCTTTCCACAGAGATGCCCTGGAAGCTGACTGGGGGACAGATTGATGTCAACAACAACCATAGCCTCTGAGAACCAAGTGCCACGTGCCTGGCACCATCCTGAGAAGCACATGAGTTTCTCTATGCTCTCACAACGATGACAGGTGACATCACTTCCTCCGGCTTGAGGCTGAGAAAACCAAGGCACAGGGAAGTTCAGACACTCACCCAAGAGGAGTGAGAAATCGGAGATGGAGGATGAAGACCTGGATGAAAGGGACCATGGGGTGGGGGAGGGGAGCATCTCAGAAGTGGGGGTCGTGGTGAGGGTTGGGGGTGACCGAAGAATACCAGTGGCCTTTCCCCAGGCCCCTGCAGTGGCTGTTCCTGCTCCTGCAGTGGTCTTCCCAGGGCTACCTGACATCGCCACTGTCATCCGATCACTTCCCGATCACCTGCTGTATGTTGGGCACCTTGCTAAGTCCTGGGCACAAGTGGAGACAGGTGCATACAGGTGAAAAGGAACCTCTGGGGGGTGGTATGAAGAAAACATGGCTAGAAGGCTGTTCCATGAGGCTTCTGGGACGCCAGCTTGTCAGTCAGGCTTTTCCTTCCCAGCACTTTGGCGACGTGCAATCACTTATTTATCTGTGGCCTGTCTCCCCACTTGGAGAAGGCAATGGCAACCCACTTCAGTACTCTTGCCTGGAAAATCCCATGGACGGAGGAACCTGGTAGGCTGCAGTCCATGGGGTCGCAAAGAGTCAGACACGACTAAGCGACTTCACTTTCACTTTTCACTTTCATGCATTGGAGAAGGAAATGGCAACCCACTCCAGTGTTCTTGCCTGGAGAATCCCAGGGATGGGGGAGCCTGGTGGGCTGCCGTCTATGGGGTCGCACAGAGTCAGACACGACTGAAGTGACTTAGCAGCAGTCTCCCCACTAAGACACGAGTTTCATGGATGATCCATCCCTGATTTGAGCTTCTAGCAAAGGCCTGAAGCAATCCGTAGAGGGATGAGTGGAGGAAAGAAGGAAGGAATGGAGGAAGGCAGGGAGAAAGGGAGAGAGAGAGGAAGATCCAGGGTCACCAGGCGTTGAAGTTTCAAAACTAGCTCATACAGGGTTGTTGTTTGGTTGCTAAGTCATGTCCAAATCTTTTGCAACCCATGGACTGTAGCCTACCAGATTCCTCTGTCCATGGGATTTCCCATGCAAGAATACTAGAGTAAGTTGTCATTTCCTTCTCCAGGGGATCTTCCAGACCCAGGGATTGAACCCATGTCTCCTGCATTGGCAGGAGGGTTCTTTACCATTGACCCACCAGGTAGGCCCAGCTCATACATAGGACTTGTTAAAACTCATGTACCTCCAAACTGGCCTGGATGGAGGTAGGGGTCATACTCAGAGTTGCCCCACATCTTTGCAAACAGGAGTATGGCCTAACCCTTATCCAAAGAAGTGGACCCTCCAGGCTTAGGCAGGAGGATTCAGGAGGGGTTGTCTGCTCAGGGAATGGGGTGGTTGTTGGGAGGTGCAGAGGAAGGAAACCAATGTTTTTCTCCCTTTGCCCCCATAAGCAAACTCGCCCCTCCACCCTGAACTCCCTTGGTCTCTCATTCCTAACTGGGAGCAATCAAAGAGGAGATGGATTCATGGTCCCCATCTCTGTGCCTGGCACATAAAAGGTGCTCGTTACATGTTTGATGAATGAATAAAATAATGTAATTAAAAATTTGAAGGGAGGTGGGGGAGAAAGTCTTTTCCATCCTTAGGCCATGTCCCCAAGCACCCAGAAGGCCACATTTGCATACAAATAATTGATATTCTAATTACAAATCATTTGTATTGATTTATTAACAGATCCCCAAAGGATTTCTAGAAGATAATTAGATTCCAAGCTCCTTAGGGGTTAGGAAGGCATATTTACCTCGCTGCTCCCCCTGGGCCGTGCGAGGAGCGGAGCTACCTGATAAATGTTTGATGAGGACAGGAGTAAGCCTGGTCTTCTTGTGGGGAGAGGCAATAGCCGCCCCACAGACAATTTCCAGTGTGTCTGGGGTTCTGTGGCGGGGGGAAGACGATGCATTCACTTGTATGTGTGTGTTCGTCTGTGTGTGTGTGTGCGCTTAAAATGTGCAAAGCTTGCTAGTCTCTAAGCCCCAGTGATTTTTCACTGTGTATGCAGCTTTCCCTCCGGAGTCCTTGCCAGGGGGTGGCAGGGGGCTGGGGGTGTTAGACCTTTCTCATCATCTCTATGGGCCTCTCCCCAAGACACCCCAAATAAATAACATTAGTACATTAAGAAAAAAAAAAGCAACTAGCGAAGGAAGGCATCAATAGAAAACTTGACAGTTTTCATTGATCTGATGAAAAACTCTGCTTGCTCTCTGAATGCAGTTTCGAGTCCCCCCCCTCTACTGTCTTGCTGAACCACTGGCCACTCCCCAGGGCCCTCTGAGAACAGAAACTGTGCTGCAGCCCCGGACACCAGGCTCAGAAGAGGAGGATGAGTTCCTGCAGCCTGACTGCCCCCCCTACCCCAGAACGTGGTGGCAAAGCCAGTGGAGCAGGGGCCCCAAGGGGAGGGTCGAGGGAGGCAGAGCTGATGGGGTGGAGGTGTTTGAGATTTGGCTTCTCCATTTTCTTGTTCCTGCGATAGCTCCCAGGAATCCTTAGGGCCATGGATTCTCAAGTGACTGTCATGACTCTGCGTTTTTATCTGGGGGAAAAAAACAAAACAAGTGATTGCAATATGTAAAGCGAATGCAGTGTTCTCAGGAAATCTGAATGGTTGCCATAAATACCATCCTTTCACGCTGGGAAAGGTGTGATCCTATGTGGGGCAGTGGAGCCTGCTACCTAGGCCAGACCCCAGTTGAGCAGCTCTGAGAGGTGCTAGGTGTGTGACCTCTGGCAGGTTCCTAAGCTATGGGCAATGCCCTCCAGCCAATGCTCCGAGAACACAGCTGTAAAGGAATGCATGCATGAGTGCTCAGTCATGCCTGACCCTTTGTAACTCCATGGACTGAAGCCCACCATGCTCCTCTGTCCATTGAATTTTTCAGGCAAGAATACTGGAGTGGCTTGCCATTTCCTCCTGCAGGGAATGTTCTTGACCCAGAGATTGAACCTGTGTCTCCTGTGTTTCCTGCATTAAAGGTAGATTCTTTACCGCTGAGGCACCTGGGTGGCCACTGTAGAGGAATGAGGTGGGGTTATTACTCTCTGTGGCAGGGAGGAGGGAGCTTGCAGAACACCTGAAGGACTGGAGGAAGTAGGGTTTCGCTCGGGGTTAGATGCCACCTGGCATGCTACAGTCCATGGGGCTGCAGAGTCAGACGCGACTGAGTGACTGAACAACAAAAAAATGCTGCCAGGAAGGGGTGATTCCATGATCTGGTGGGGATCCAGAGGGGGCAGACCAGAGCCAGCCTCCAAGTATGAGCAACTGGCAAAGCAGCAGCCTGCCCACCACTCAGGTTAGCTGCGAGAGGTCAATTTGGGTGGGGTTAGACAGTTTTCTTGTCTGGGCTTAGAATGATGACTGGAGTAGATTCTTGTTATTGTCTGGACTCTCTCTGGTCATGGAGTGGCCTGTGTGATGCTGGTGTCCTGTGGAATTCTGCTCAATAAGAGAGAGAGCATCAGGACCCACTGTGAGTGCCTGGCCAGTTCCTGGCCACCATGAGTGGCTTTTCCTTCCCTGTCCATGCCCCATCTGTAAGGTGTGTGCATGATCAGTTGATCAGTTGCTCAGGCGTGTCTGACTCTTATGAGCCTGCCAGGCTCCTCTGTTCATGGAATTCTTCAGTCAAGAATTCTGGAGTGGGTTGCCATTCCCTTCTCCAGGGGATCTTCCTGACACAGGAATCAAATCTGCGTTGATTTGAACACAGGGCCTTCTGCTTTGCAGGTGGATTCTTTACCATCTGAGCCAATCTGTAAGGTGGGGTACAGTCAGTTTCTCTTGCTAAGGTTTGGGGAGGATGCAATGAATCAGTGCCAGGAAAGTCCTTAGTGCCCTGTGCTGGGCACATGGTAAATCCTCAATGAAGTATATCTATGACCACGAGGGTGGCATTTCAAAGAGCTCCCCTGGTCTCTTGTGTTACATCTGGGAGGCTTGTATGCTGTGTGGGGTTGGGAGCAGTGATGTTCCTGGAGATTTTAGTTATTTCAGGGCGGGTTTGTTTTTTGGTAATTTGTAAAGGAAATGAGCAAATACGTCTCACTCCAAGTACAGCATATCCAGGAAACAGCATGAAAAACCGGCTCTTCACGATCAGTGTGTAACTTGGTGAAGACATCCCCTATCCACCCATCTTTTATTCAACACAAGCAAGCTATTCTTTATTTGCAACAATTAGAAAAGGGGGCATGTAGTAAATGCCTTCTGTTATTTCCTCCCATGGGAAAGGTATCAGAAAGAACCAGCTTTATCTCTTAGAAGATTAATTCCCTCATGGGGTCCTCATGTATTTGTGTTGTGATAACGCATGGTGTGTGATAGGGGTCATAAAACCTTGTGATTTTTCATCTACTTATTCCTCCCTGTCCAAGATGTAGGGCTTTGCAGTGGCAGGAAAGTTTTAACATTGGACGGTATTAGTAACAAATGATGATGGATCAACCTCTGAAAGCTGGTACCTGGGAGGGCAGGGAGTGGCATTTATCTTGCTGTGGCCGTGGGCATCAGTGCCTTTGGGCACAGCCACTTTGTCATTTCAGCTGTTCTTGTCCACTTCCATCTCCTCTGTGCTCCCTCCTCACGGCCTCAAAGCTCTCTGGTCCAAACCCTTCTCATTCTGTGCCGTTCTCCGGAGACTGGGGCTATAAGACCGCTTCTTTTTTTTTCATTTTACTTTGCCATTTAAGTCGTTGGCTTTGCTTCATTTTGTGTGAGCCTGTGTACTCAGAGGCATGTGTGGGTGTGTATTTTTATTTAAACTACAGCATTATGAAAAGCAAAGACAAACTTTTATATTTTTTAGGCTGTAATATAGAAACAAGCAAAGAGTCCCTAAAGGGACCATGGTGGGAAAAAAGCAGGCGCTGACCCTGTGTGGTTTTGTAACAGGCTATCAGATGCCAGAGCTAATAATAGAATTTGTATGTTTATTGTTGATGCAATTAATAATATTGATTTATGGAGCTTGAGTTCTTGCCATCATTAGCTATTCACAGTAGCCCCATGAAGTTGGCATCACTATCATTTAGCAAATAAAATCACACGCTGCCTTGCAGAGGAGGTAGCCAGAGTTGAAGCAGTCACTGAGTTGGCAAAATACTAAATGTCTTCGGGTTGGCCTTGGAACCCCCTTCGAAAAACGAGCCCCGAGTCATTCATCTCAGAGAACAGCTCAAGGAAACGTAATCTTATTCCATGTCTTGAAATGCTCTCTTCAAGATTACTGGATCCCAAAGCCTGCACATCATTTTAATCCAATTAATGCCAAAGAGTCTTTCCAGGTTGTCTTTCCTTCAAGGTGGCCTGAGGTTTCTTTTTTTTTGGGGTGGGGGGGCGGGTAATGTGATACACACAACAATCGTCACCGTATTCGTATTCGTACCATAAGAGGCTGTCCTTTCAGCACCTTGAGGTCATTAACAGGCCATCTATAAAAACTGCCATTTGGCTGCCCACGTTCCCATCTCCTGTTACATTCAGAAGCAGATTTGTCTGGCGAGGAGTAATTTAAGACCAGGGAAAAGAAAACCCACAGAGACTCTACTTCTTTAATATGGGGCTATCACAGTGGAAATATCAAACATAAAAATAAAATTAAAAAAATTCAAATACCCTCATTGTTCAGCCACCAAGTCATGTCTGACTCTTTGCAACCCCATGGGCTGTAGCACTCCAGGCCTCCCTGTCCATCACCATCTCCTGGAGTTTGCCCGAGTTCATGTCCACTGAATCAGCAATGCCATGCAACCGTCTCATCCTCTGTCACCCCCTTCTCCTTCTGCCCTCAGTCTTTCCCAGCATCAGGGTCTTTTCCATTGAGTCAGCTCTTTGCATCAGGTGGCCAAAGTACTGGACCTTCAGCTTCAGCATCAGTGCTTCCAGTGAATATTCAGTGTGGATTTCCTTTAGGATTGACTGGTTTGATCTCCTTGCTGTCTCAGGAGCTCTCGAGTCTTCTTAGTGGCATCTTTTATGATTTTATGGCTCCAGGTATTCGTAGCTGGTAATTCAGGCAGGCCTTCTATTGCCTTGCTGGTAAACAGCACCCAGGTCATTGCTATCACATCTGCTTATTTTTCCCTTTTCCATTTTTCCAAAAAATTACGATGTGTTCTCATTTATATGCAAAGAAAGAGGTGACCTGACCTGGTTGCTGGAGTGGGTGACTGAAATTCCAATGTTGATGATGGTATATCGTGGGCACAGATTTTGTGCCCAAATACCAAGCATTATCCTCACATTTTCATTCATGACCCTACAATTTTCTTCTTAAAAGTGACCTTTCTCTAATGGAGTGGAGCCTTGGTAGCTTTCCCGTTATGTTTTCCATATATTTTATTTAACAGAGGCCTGAAGGTAATAATATTCTACACTGAGTCTTAATAAAGAGAATTCTGACCCTCCTGTCCTGTTTCCCACCTCTTTAACAGTGATACCTGTGGTTGGGTCAGCATGACGCACACATCTTAAAAGATGATCTGCATTCTTACACTGTTTCCTGGAAGATGCTGAGAGGTTATACTGAAAATAAAAAACCTGAGTGACCAGAGGTCTGATTAAAATTATTAACACAGTGATTCATTTTGACAAGGTGTTGGCTGTAAAGTCTTTCTTTTTTCCCCTTCTCCCTTACAAGGGCTTCCCTGGTAGCTTAGTTGGTAAAGAATCTGCCTGCAATGCAGGAGACCCCGGTTGGATTCCTGGGTCAGGAAGATCCGCTGGAGAAGGGATAGGCTACCCACTCCAGTATTCTTGGGCTTCCCTTGTGGCTCAGCTGGTAAAGAATCCGCCTGCGATGCGGGAGACCTGGGTTCGATCCCTGGGTTGGGAAGATCCCCTGGAGAAGGGAAAGGCTACCCACTCCAGTATTCCGGCCTGGAGAATTCTACGGACTGTATAGTCCATGGGGTTGCAAAGAATCGGACATGACTGAGTGACTTTCACTTTACTCCCTTTCAAGCTCCAACAGTGGTCTCTCAGAAACAGTATAAAAAGGAGTGGTTGTTTAATATTCCTGGTAAATTCTAGAAGCCTGGTGATGCTTTACTTTTCAACCAACACTGACATTTTCAGTGGAGAATCATGTTTTTGGCTAAGCCAAACAACTGAAAAGTTTTAAAGGTTTTGCATTTTAGATTTATAATTTACCATCTTAATGGAAATGTAGTTCTAAAGTTTTAGTGGGAAAAGAAAAATCTGCAATAAACATTAAAATTGCTTAGAAACCTGGGTCCGTGATTTAGTTCCTATACGTTCTAAGGCAATAGCCAGTTGCTTGTGGAAAAATAAAGCACAGTTGCTTTGTGCATGCGTTCAAAACATCCTTGTTTCGGGTGGGTGCTCATTTGCTGCTTCCCCTTTGGCACGGAGTTTTCTCTTTCTTGCATCTATAAATGAGACTGGCTTGCATAAGGGCACTATTTTGACAGGTGTAACAGCCTAATATGTGGGCTTCCAGGTTGTGCTACTGGTAAAGAACCTGCCTCCTAATGCAGGAGACATGAGACATGGGTTTGATCCCTAGATTGGGAAGATCCCCTGGAGGAGGAAATGGCAACCCATTCCAATATTCTTGCCTGGAAAATCCCATGGACAAAGGAGCTTGGCGGGCTACAGACCATAGGGTATACACGTGTACATGTGTGTAATTTGTTTTATATAGTCATACGCTATACATCCTGCTATTTTTCACTCAGCAATACACACCTTTCCACGTTAATTTGTATGTGACAGTTTATTCCTTTCTGCTCCTTTTCCAGAAACTATGTATAAGGCTGCAAAGACTATTCTATTGTTTGTGTGAATTCTTCCGCAGTATCTCCAGGGGGTGGTGCCTTCAGATGAGGACTGAGGGGTGGGGCATTCTCCTCTAAGAGGCTGGACTGTGTTTCCTTTTCACCAACAGGCCAAACACTAGTTCACCAGCTTGGATGTGCATTAGTGTAGTTTAATACTCTGTAACTTGTTAATTTGCTACTTGTATTTTTGTGTGAATTGTTTTCTCATGTTATGGGTCCTTTCATTTCCCTTTTGGAGGGTGGTTCTTTCTGCATCCTGGACACTCTTCGTTCACTACAGATAGTCATTCATTCTCTCATATATGCAGCAAGCATTCCCCAACCAGGTTCTGGTTCCCCTTTCAACTCCGTCTATTGTCTGTTCTGGTGTATCTGAACAGACTAAGGACCTGTGAGTCGAGCCTGGGTCTGGGGCTCCCCACACATGCAGCTCTAGCTGTGGGTGTAGTATCACCTGCAGCGCTGGAGGATGTGGACTAAAGAACACACATTGAATGCGAAAATGCAAATTCCACTGTAAGATACCACTACTCCCCTGCCAGAATGGCTAAAGTGGAAAAGAACATACCAAGTGTTGGCAAGGATGCTGAGCAACTGGAGCTTCCTGTCTCAAAAAATTGGAAGAAATGAAAAAACCCAAACTAATGACAAACAGCTATTTTAACTGAAACAGATGAAGACGATCAGGGAGATGAATTTTCAAACAAATTACATGCGAGGACGTACTCTTTGTTAACACTGTGCTGAATGCCAGTTATACGAGCATCTCCCCCCAACAGTCAAGTGTGCTTGGCTCCCTTTCACCTTCTCATTTTACGGATGCAGGCCACAAAACTCAGAGAGGGTAGGAACTTTGTCTAAGGCCACATAGCCCAGGAAGGGCTAAGTTGAAGCACAAACTCCAGTCTGTCCATCTGCAGGCTTCTCTGCTCTCTCAGGTTCCCTCAGATGAACACATCTGCTGTCAACACAAACTCAGCATGAAGCCAACTCTGCTTCTATCTCAGAGGGAGGTCAGAGAGAAAACCAGTGTGTGAAGCTGTGCTTCTGTGGGCACGGCATGGCACCGAGGACATCCAGGCTGAAGTCCACTGTGAATGGCAGTGCTGGCATCTTTGATGAAACCAACCGGATATCAGAAGATGGTATAAAACTTTTTGCTCATGAACCTGAGTTAGTGAGAAAACAGTGTTCCCTCAAAATGCTTGCTGGAGGCTTTGCGGGCCTGCCTCCAGCAAGGTTCCCCCATCTGAACCCTGGAAGGACATGGACAGGAAGGAGGAGGTGACTAACGGAGAGATGCTGGGAGCTGGGTTGATGGATACAAATACCATGCTGCTCACCAGACACCACAGCTACCAAAGTTCTGGTATTTCAGTTTTCAAAAATCATTTTTAAATGACTTCAGGAGATTTAGTTAAGAAAAACACATGATGAAGGACTGGAATGATGCTAAAAAGCTGTAACTCCAGTACTTTGGCCATCTTATGCAAAGAGTTTGACTCACTGGAAAAGACTCTGATGCTGGGAGGGATTGGGGGCAGGAGGAGAAGGGGACGACAGAGGATGAGATGGCTGGATGGCATCACCGACTCAATGGACGTGAGTCTGAGTGAACTCCGGGAGTTGGTGATGGACAGGGAGGCCTGGCATGCTGCAATTCATGGGGTCGCAAAGAGTCGGACACGACTGAGCGACTGAACTGAACTGAACTGAACTGAAGGACTTCCCTGGTGGTTCAGTGGTTAAGACTCTGTGCTTCCATAGTGGGTGAGATCCCTGGCTGGGGAACTAAAATCACACATGTCCCAAGACACAGTCAAAAAAAAAAAAAAAGGAAAAAGAAAAATGTGTGATGAAGACTATCACAAAGAGAAACCAGTTGAAGGGCAAATATGTTATCTGTAAACATAGCACTTTATTAACAAAATGTTTACACTCGCCTTACAATACAACAAATTTTGTAGTGACTTAGCATGTTATACTCTATAAAAGTTTAGTATAGAATATTCAAGCTGAAACAATACAGTTTAGAAGTATGCCAAATCAACCACCATTTGCAAATGATCTACTACCAGCCTAAACATAAAAAGAAAAATCTTACAACAAAAATCAAAAGATCAAGTTTTCTTTCGTCAGCATCTACAAACAATACAGACACCATGTGGTTTATATATAGACTTAGGTCCAGCCCAAGGTTATGACTGCAAAAATAAAGTCTTCAAACATTCATACAAGCTTGGCAAACCATCATTACAATATTTCATCACAGGTAGTCAAGCAACGCATCATGCAGGGGAGCCATGGCTATGAATCTGGGCTGCTTATAGTGCAACAAGGCGGTCTAAACTGTAAGCAACTTGATTTTTTTTTTTTCCCATAATAGACACTATTAGAAAAAGGCACAAATATCTTACTCCTTGCATCAGGTCTTGAAAAGGCATGACATTCTTAGAAGAAATAAGAATTGCTGGTACATCGGCTTAGCTTAATTTTTTAAAATGTCTAGGCTCGTCTATCTCCATATCTCTTTTCAAGACTTTAGGCTTAGGGTTTTCCAAAATTTAACAAATGTTCTAGTACAAACTAAGTGATAGTTCTGACACTTAACCTGCCTTGTTGCCAGCGGTCGAAAACATTGTGTGACGCGGTCATATTGCCACTGTAAACCAGTACCGCCCATCTCCTCTCTGGAAATACTGGACTTTTGCCCCTAAATTAGTCTGTGTGTTGTCCGACATCACTGATTGCCATTGCCTCTTGCTTTTTCCCCCCCGCCGTGGGACAAGGTGGGCAAATCTCATTGCTGTGACCAACTAAGGCAGTACAGGAGGGCACGTCGCACACACTGAGGTGGTGGTGGGTGCCCTGCGTCTTTAAGGGAGAGCCCGCAGCAAAAAGCGAAGGAGAAATAAGGCAAGAATCACGGCCTCGATCACAAGGAAGTCAAGATGCCAACTCTTAAGAAGGTCAGAGGCGTGATGGACCATTGTGTGAGTGACTCGTAACGTGGGATGATGGAGAGACTGAGCTGCTGGAGGAGAGTGAAAGAAAGAAATCTTTCCCAGGGCCATAAAACTCTGTCTACAAGACACAACAAATGGTTTAAAAACAGAGGCACCCATCGGTGGCTCTGACCAACCAGATGCTGGTAACTCTCCCCATGCTGGATTGACCTGACATTACGCGCATAATCCATTATTAAGAAAAAGTGTCCTAAACTGTGTAATAACCTCATGGGCAAAGTAAGCGGAGGTATACAAATTTAAGCCCTGCTTTCAAGGTTTTTCCAGTGGGGGTGTGTGTGTGTGTGTGTGTCAAACTGACAATTCAAGTATAAATTTCATGAAAAATTAATTAATTAAGCGTTAAGCTCCAATGTGAAATCATGGGCTGCTGGGTGCTGACTATTTCTGAAGTAGGAGGGGGAGTGTTGCCTGCAGCCCTGACCTGCCCCATGGCAGCTGGGTGCTCAGTGTGGGCTCTGGCCTTGCCTTGTGGAAGAAGGGGTGGTGGGCTTGTCTCTGTGACCTGAAAGGTGGGCACTTCCTGAACAATTTCAATTCTGAGTGAAGATTACTGGCTCTGTGAGTGAAATGCTGTTTTAAAGATGGATTTCTTCTTTAGTATTGCATTAAACCATTCGCTTCCGGAAACAAGAAGTTCCCAAATCAAGAAGTTGCATCAAACCAGTGTGTTTTGTTTCTTTTGCAGGATTAACTAGATGACTAAGGTCTACACTTTAAAACTGCCAACTTAGAGAAGGCACTTTCAAAAAGCAATCAGTACTATCTGAGGATTTTCCATTAATTAGCTGAATTCTTGGCAATTGAATTCCCGCTCATGGAAAGCTACCCAGAATTTTATTTGTTTCCATTATGAAGCATTTTGATGAGGCACTGGACGCCAGGACCATCCACACTGATGTGAAAATGAACTGGCAATGAATTAAAAAAAAAAAAACAACTCGGTTAAATTTGTTAAGATTCCATGGTTTTAACTCTACTATTGATGAAAAATTGTAATCTTGCTATCTACCTAAAATGTTGAAGGTAATAAAAGGAAAAGATGGAAGATTCCAGATTTTTCTTTTTATTAAACTTCTGAATCCTTTTGTTTGGAAGCCACACGTATTCTAACCTATCTAGAATTGATTATGCTCTAAGAGGAAAGAACACAGACATTAGTTATTTCTGATGGTACAGACCAAAAATTAAAGTTGATCTATGACACTGGAAGTCCTTCTAGATTTGGAGGGTAAATCATTTTCCTTATATGCTATGAGAATCCTGAAGGACAAACTGAGAAATAAGGAGATTCTTGGTTCTATTTATTCCCTTTCTTCATTATGTCTATGAAACTTCATCGTAACAGGTCACTCACTTGTCATTCTCTTGGACTGAAAAAGTGGAGGCTCCTGAAAAATGTAACACCTTCCTAATTTTTTTTTTGAACTTTCATTTGCACATAAAACAGGACAAATGCCCCAGAATTTCACTAATGTTTCTTGCAAATCGGATGATCACATTGCCTGGATTTCTATTACTGGAAGTTGAGACAAGTAACCTTGCTGTCAAGAGAAATGGGCAGAGGTCATTTCTTTTAGTTCAAGGTCAGCCAAATTCTACCCCCACTTCCCTCTGCTAAAACCATACAGCATCATGTTTATATCCTGGATAATTCTGTTGCTTGGACTGTTTTTTAATCACAGTACCATAGGAGTTAGAACACATCTCCTAAATATTACTCTGAATCATTGAAACATTTTTGATGGACCACGTGTAAGTGAGAGCAGGTCTACAGTCACTGCCCGACCCCTGAAGGTACATCCTGTTTCTTCTTTTAAAAAATACTAACTTTAAAGAGGGAGACGATCTCCTGCAAACAAACAAGTCATGCTGCTGGTCCCTTTACAACAAATTTAAATAAGGAAGGATTTTCACAGGTTTCCACTCTCCAGCTTATCACTGTCGTTTAACTTTCATTACGGAGATGGGGGAGAACGTTTGCAGCCTAATGAGTTGAGAGAGGAAAGGCAGCCTGAATCTGTGGGCTGTCATTACCCCAAGATGTTCTACAGTGGGTCCCTGGTATAGATGAGAGTGAAAGGAATTCCAGTGACTTTTCCCTAGAAGGAAAAGTTTCCTCACTGCTTATACAGGTTCTTGCAGAGACATCTGAACGTTATGGGGGGTCTCGTCTGTCACATATATAACATGCTGCACACGTTATTTCTTATACACTAAGGGGCCATGAATCATGTTCTCAGCGTGTTCTGGAAAAAAAAAAAAAAAAGAGTGAAAAGATGCTTGTAAGAATTTATATAACCTCTTTTGAAACGTACTCTCAGACCATAAAGGATGCATTTAACAGTGAACAAATGCCTTTTCAAGCTCCGAGGCTGACAGGCCAATTAGCGTACTGCTGTCTCAATTAAACTTGCCCATTTTAACGTGATGCCGTAAAAGTTTGGATACGCTGGTCTGACGTCTCCAGGAAAGCCATGGAATGTCATCTGAGGATGTTTTCATTGCTCTGTCAGGGTTTAATTTAGAAGGTCTTGCAGACCTATGTTCCTTCTTGAGAGCAGAAAAGAAATAAATACAAAAACATAAAGAGAAGTTCTGGAAGTAAATGTGGTTTTCTTTCCCTTTCTACACATTTAGAAATAACAAAAGCTGATAGCCTCAAGAAGGACACCGGCCCACTGAAGAGATGGAGCCTCTGGCACAAAGGGTCCAGTCCTCTCAGATGCAAGGAGGCACCCAGGAAGTGTGTATATAATGGGGGGCAGGCACTTCCCACAATATCATACATGGGTGACAAGGAAGTGAGTTATTTTAAAGGAACCAAACCTTTCTGTTGCAACGTGTAGCACTTGGGCCTGACTGTGGCTGAAGAGCAGGTGATGGAGGTTTCATTTAGAACCAGAAGGACTTGCAGTAGGTACTTCTCCCTAATAACTTCTTAAAAGGAGTTTAAGATGAAGGACACTTAATCATACTCCCCCTTTATGTTCTTTTAATCACCAAATGGTAATTAATGAGTTATCACAGAATCAGAAAAACACTTGTGTGAAAGGAGAGTTCTGGAGATCACTGGTTCCTAGGACTGGACGCCAGCAAAGACCTGATTTTCATTTCTCTGAGAGGAATCAACAGACACTCAGAGCTAATGAACAGCTTTTCTCTTTTCAGTCCCCCAAGTTTTTAAAGATGGCCCTGCGTCATAAGAGAACCGAAAGCAGATTTTTATAGATGGGCTGTGTCTCAATTCCTTCACAGCTTTTTCTCATGATAAGAGGAATAAAGGATGTATGAAACATGTATTAAATCCCTGTTTACTCAGGTGAATAATCCAAAGTGGGCTCAAAATAAAACACTGCTTCTGATGTTAATATCCATCCTTGTGCTTCAGAAGCAAACAAGGTACCGGAAAACATCCTTTCCCCTGTTCTCATCGAGTATGGATTATGGATTCTGAGAGCAAGGTGCAGTTGTTACTGCTGAGTATTAAGAAGACATCATGTGAGGTACAGAGCCACGTTAATTTCTGAGACAGACTGAGGAAAATGAGGGCAAGAGAGGCCCCCAAACTGTGTGGGGAGCATGTGGAGAGGACCACGAGGATCAGGAGAAGGCGGCTGCGGGGGCGGAAGGATGGATCGTGCTGGGCTCTGTGCAGCCCACGTCACAATCGGGTGAGAGGTGTTTGGAGGGGAGGCCTCACCCACCAGAGAGGCATGGAAGCGCTCTGCCCACCCTTCCCTGTGCACCCAGACACCATGAAACCAGCCATGCTGATGGACAGCTGTGGTGGAAAAACTGTGAAGGTCAGAGATCAGATCCGTGTCATCTTTTGCTGAAATAAGGGCCACACACGCCTCACCTCTTGGTAAGTCGAGTGTTTTTATTTTGCTGTCATGGAGACAGAGGCCTAGTGGGGGGAATGTCAGGGACCCACCAGGGCAGTGGCCTGATGGCCAGTCCATTTGGATGTATATGAAGTGAAGCCTACCGACCCTGAAGTGTGAAGTGCCTGGCCCTGGAATCACGCACGCTGTCCAAATCCTGCTAATCTCACACTGGGGAGGAAAGCTTGATGCCAGGGGAGGAGAGCGTCCATGCACACTTTAAACAAAGCAACATGAGAATGTTCACTACCTACATTCCTTCTCTATGATTTCAATAAGAGAATAAACAATTCCAAATGCTCAAGATATACACTATGGGGAAAGGAATTGTTTTTCACTTAATCTGAGTTATAATTTTCCCATTAAAATCGAACCATATCAAGTGGGGGGCATGAAGAAATAACCATTATTTTTAAAAGTTTTGACTGTTCAGTTTAAGGGTAGCTCTGAAAACACAATTTGGTTTGAAATTCAAGCTGTTTCATTTCCTATTTAATCTTGTAAATTTCCTTCCCTTACAATACTCAGGTTGGAAGGGTGCCAGATTAGACCAGGAACAAATTTTCACCAACTTCACTTCAGTGCTTTATTTTTAGATTATATTAAAAAGCTCATTAGGCTCCCTGAGGGAAAAGAGTGTTAACCACTAAGAGAGGTAGGGGAAAATAAGGGAAAGAGACGCGGAATTGTTAACAAGAGAAGCGCTCTTCAAACAGTTGGTCTGAGGCTGCTGTGAAAGCTAGAAGCAGCTTATTTCCAAGACCAGGTAAATGACATGGGCTCAGGAGCTTGGTCTTGTACCCCGAGGCTAGGAGGGACTCGTCAGGCTTCTCCAAGTGGCATCTGTCTGCACGGTGGCTTCCAGATGGGACTGTAGGGGAGGTGTGGTGGGAGGGAAGGCAGAGAAACCCTTGCCAACCCAGAGCCACATGCTCTATGCTTCTGCACCACGTAAAACGTGCTTCAAAGAACTTCCGTGCACGGACTGAGAAACGGGGGGCGGGCGCCAGGCCGGTGCAAGAGTGAATGGAGTGGTAAACAAAACGTAGAATTTATTAATGTATTTACATAATTTATAATCTGTAAGCAGTGGTCTCATAAATATATGACTACAACTTTACATGTGCTAAGCAAGCTGCAGATAACTGTTTCCCCCACCAAGACAGCTCGGTTAAATAAAAAACGGACAGCATTTACTCCACTTTCTGGGCTTCCTCTCTTCTTTTGGAAAACATGGCTAGTCAGTTTAAACTGAATCTGCAATTCAACATGTTCCAGGCAGCCTCTCTACCACCACCATCTCAATCATCAGAGCTTACCTAAAAAGGTGCGAGTGACGTGCCTGGGGACACACATGCGACAGGGTCCTGGGCTGCTGCGCCCAATGGAAAGTGCGTCAGAGACGGCAGGGGTGGGTGCTTCTCCATCAGCCCCAGAAACAACCCACGTCAGCTTCAGACGATCATAACTGCCATCTCTCCACGGTGGTAAGTGCACACATTCTAAATGCTACCATTCCCTCTAACAGTGGCAACGGGAAACCAAGGGAAGGAATGTCTCCACAAGGCTGTTTTTTTTTTCCTCAAGAACCACGAAAGTGCTAATTTTCCCTTTACAAATGTGACATAGAATCTTGACTACAAAGCTACTCAATGATCTTATCCTACCATCCACACAACTGTACACTCCTTCTCAGCAAGATCAGGAGCCAACAATGCAGTCCCTGTGTACACAGAGATTCTTTACAGGACGGAAGTCCACAGACTGACGTATTATTGCTGCAGTCTCCAAAGAGGAGACGAAACCGGTCAATTCCTGTGAATCCTTGTTGCCCGAAGAAGATCCAAGACTGGCAGGTGACCCCCGGAGGCGGGGCCCAGCCCTCCCGAGACCTGTCAGGACCACCTACTTCATCGGGAAGCCCGGGGGGCCGAGGCCCGGTCAGCAGCAGCTCCGCTTTGGCTCCGAAGGCTGTCTGCGGAGTTTGAAGCCCTTTCCGCCAGAAGGTGGGCTAGCGTCAGTGGATGGAATTCTTCGACCTAAACCGAGAGGACAGGAGGGAGGGCAGTGAGCATTCACTTTCTCAGGCTTCATTCTCATACATGACCATTCTATACCTGCAGTTTGACAGGTCTCACTAAAATTAAGAAAAGGTAATAAACTTCTAACTTTGGGAGACGTTTAGAAGAGCTGCAAAGGTAACATGCTGCAAAGACGTTTAGAAGAGACATACAGAAGAGCTGCAAAGGTAACATGCAGCACTGCTGGGTCCCCTCACCCAGCCTCCCCCGGTTTGGGGACTTCATGGGATGACCGTGGGACTTGGCAAAAATGAAGAACTTGACACTGGAACATCACTATTCACCCAACTCCAGACTTTGGGTTGCCATCAGTTTTCCCACTAATATCCTGTCATTTTTTTTTTTGGTCCCAGGGTCCAAAGAAGAGTATCACCTGGCATTTAGTACACATTTTTTAAATGAAAAAGATTTAACATGTTAAAACTGCATCAGAACGTCCCTATCCTTCTGTCTTGTAGCAGAGGCCACCTTTCAGAGAGAGGTGTGCGCAGACGTGCACAGAACACACACGCACCCGTCCCTGTTCTTAAAACCCAGGCAAAAGCACAGACTGCTCTCACGTCATGCATCCTGGGCACTGCCCAAGCAGAGTTCATCTACAGGCTCTGTGATGCTGCGTCTGTG
Source organism: Bos grunniens (assembly GCF_055505025.1). Classification (NCBI taxonomy): domain Eukaryota; kingdom Metazoa; phylum Chordata; class Mammalia; order Artiodactyla; family Bovidae; genus Bos; species Bos grunniens. Next base: position 25,526,149 of record NC_141177.1, on the reverse strand, counting down.
GATGTCCTGCCATTGATCCCCAATTCACAGATAGTTAGCTTGTTTCCAGTATTCTGATGTCATTAACAACAATGCAAAGACTATCTTGGTGTAGGACAAATGGACCAGCTGGGAAGAGCTGGGTCACGCAGTTCCACTCATGGGTGTTCGTCTGATACAGACACTGTACTCCCAGGGTCTATCCAGCACAAACGCAGGAACGATGTGCAATTTAAATTTTGACAGATGCTGCCAAATTGCTCTCTGAAGAGGCTGCACCACTTTATTCTCCTACCAACAGTGCATGAGAATGAATGGGTTTCACTTTACTGCTCTGTGAAGCATAGTGTCAATTTTGAGAGAAGCCTTAAATCACCCAGTCACCCACCCTCCCTGATAACTTCAGGGCTGCTCCCAGTACCAGGAGCAGTTCCTAACTCTGTCTAGCACCTTGGACGCTCACATTAGTCAGGAGCCAGAAGCCCATTATTACATGCTTGTTCAGGCAGCGATCTCCTCTCTCCCTTGAATGGGGCCCCAAGCTCTTGGAGGAAAGCAGCATGTCTCTAGCTTTATGTTTCCAGTGTCCATTCAACACACCACCTGGTGCTGAGATACTTTGAAACCATGGGACGAACTGACACCCACATGTTTGGCAAACTGGGGGGCGGGGTGGGGGGGAGGGCAGCATGGCGTAGCATGGTGCCTACGAGGCAAGGAAGCACCCCTAGTAAGTCCTACAAGCATTTTCAAATGCCTGCATGCACTGTTATGACCACAACACAAATTTACTTATAAGTTCTACTGACTCTTGTCATCATTTATTTCTCAATAAATGGATGCTGAAAACACAGCTGGTATTACAGAGCCATCTCTGAAATACTTTTAGAAGAAAGCAGAGAACACCTTTGTGACCTGGGAATAGGGAAGGATTTCTTAAGCAGGAGCTAACTGCAAGGGAAAGCAAGGACAAAGTGGATACATTAAGATTTAAAGCTCCAGTTCACGGAAGGAGTTGATCCAAAAATGAAAGTCAAGGTGCAGAGCAGAGCTTTCCAACAGACATGATCAACAATGGACTCATAGCCAAAATAAACTATAAACATTAAGACAAAGGCAGATAAATCCAACAGGAAAACAGGCAAAACTACACAGAAGAGGCTATCTAAATATTATAAAAATGTAAACAAATGCCGGCAAGGTGCTTGACTTCATTCACTGTCAAAGTGGCGGGTCACGACCCTGCCGGCCCAACATGGAGTGACTGGGGTTCTCAGATCCCACTGGTGTCCGCGTTGATGGGTGTGACCACCCTGAAGGCTGCTGGGCAGCAAACCTGTACTCAATGTGCGCATACCTGATGACACGGCAAATCATCTCCTGGGTATCAATAGACCCCAACAAAAACGTGCACACGTCGTGCACACTGGACACGAAGCAGAACGCTCACAGAGGTTCTACTTGTCACAGCTCGAAACTGGGGACAACCACCAGATGCCTATCCATGTGGCGGTAACTGCCCCGTGGAGGTGGCCCGCCCTGACACACACTCCACGGCAATGACAATGAGTCACGTGCTCATGGGGACCTATCTACCAGATGTGATGTAGAGTCAAACACACCAGACACACGTGAGCAAATCCAGTTTGTTTTAAAAAGCATAAAGTCTAAAAACAGGTAAAACAAGAAGAGCTGGTCATCAGGATGGGGGCTCCCTGTGGGAGGGGGAGGGGTGAGGTTCTTGTCAAGGCCTCAGGGTCTTGACATGGGTGCTGATCCAGGAGTCTACTCAGTCTGTGAACACCCCTGGAGGTTTATACTTCTGATGGGAGCACTCTGCAGCATGTATATTAGACTTCAATAAAAAGCCAGCAAACCAAGGCCCCATGCTAACTCGATCTTACAATGCCCAGTAAATAATAAACTCAATTTACATCTCTCTAAGTTTTTCTAATCTTTTGGAACATATTTTTTTTTATTCTTCACAGTTAAAATCAGTATGTACAGGCTAGTTTTTATATAGGGATTTTCACTGCTGGTAGGCTTCACTACCTTCCTATTCTTAATACTGCTATAGAACACTTTATAAAAACAGTGATAATTATGATACCACATACCTAGATATTTTAGCTTGAACTAAACTGTGAAAAATTCCCGACTACCTTTACACACTGCCTTTTAGGAATGCATCTGAGTAACTGCTATTTACAATCTAGGAAGACGATAAATATTATTGCTTTTTAATGCTGGAAGGAAGGGGCTGGACTAGGGCTCACACACCAGTGTCCACCAGCTGTTCCAGGCAGCAGATGGGCCCAGCAGGCCTGCATGGTACTCTGAAAATATTTCAGGAAGTGGCCAGATTTAAAAAGTGTGACATGTTACATAAAATGCAGATCTCTGAACAAACTAAAAACATCAAAAATTAAAAATAAAACCAAAAGTAACCCCAGTAATGGGGTAGCCAGGTAGCCAGGGGCCTACCTGCCACTGTCGTCCACTTGCTGGAGCTGGGCCTGCCCTGGCCAGTTGTCAGGGTCACCAGGGCTTCCTGCAGCCCCCAGGTCCTGGTGTGCCCCTAGGTCTGCTTCCCTGGGGGCCGTCCCAGCCTGGCCCTGCTGGCCCTTCCTCTACATGCTGGCCAAGCACCCTTCTACTTTCAGATCTCCCCAAAGGGTGGATCTCAGTGTGGCTTTCTCCTGTCCTTCTTGTGCTTGTTCAGTTAACATGAACCTCAGGGCTCTGCACATCTGCTCTGTCAGGGTCTGGCTCTAATAGGGCATCCTCAGAGAAGCCTTCCCTGACCACCTGCACAAACTCTTTCCTTTCAGTCTATCTTATATACTTTGTATTCCTGCTCATCATCAGAAAGGGTCTTGCTTCCCTGTGTGCTGTCTCTCCCCCAGTGGACCGCAGAGGCTGCCCCGTCACGCTTGCTGCTGTCTCCCCCGAGTCTGGAACAGGTCTCAGTGAACATTCTGATGAATTGGAATGAAATGAATGAACAGATACGATCCATGGACGGTCCCAGAGGTATGCAGCAGACTCTCCCATTGAGTGTCATCACTGTAACACTTCTGGAAAGGGAAAGAGGAGGGGAGGGGAGAGTGTCTTAACCTCTCACTGGCAAGAGCCTCATATTAATTTCTGAGGACTTTCTTATGGGGGAATTACACACACATTTCATGTCCCTTTATTTATCTTATTCACATTCGACGACTTTGGATGACTAACTGAAACACATTTAAAGAGACAGAGGACAATGACAGCTTCCAGGACCCCAAGGCCTTGCACATTACTGATTCAGGAGCAACACTCCTCCTAGAAAGAAGGGCCAGTCATCAGGCAGCAGCTCTCCAGCAATTACAGCCCGATATGAAAACCCGCTGTCACTCTTCAATTCTCAAATCTCATTCCACTGAGAACACCACCAGTCTAGACTGCTCTGTGTAGGGAGGAAGTTCCCCCTGGCCAGATAAAGCTGTACTAAGTTGCTCCGCACAAAAGAAATGCATGAGGTACAAATACTCACTAATTTCTATAAAGAGTTCATTTATGTTTATCGCGTTCTTTGCACTTGTCTCTACAAAGACTGCATGGATGGAGTCGGCGTAGTCCTTGGCATCTCTCTCCATGACCTCTCTGGAAAACAATAAACTGTAGATCACAAACTCTATCTGTCAGGAGCTTAATGTGATCCCCATCTAATCCAGTACTTAACCAGATTTATGATGATCAGAACGGAACCTGGAACCACTAGCAATGCATCTAATGGAATGGTCAGAGAATCACCATGGTTTCTCCCCTCCCCCCTCCCCCACTACAGCCCTTGCTTGGAGGATCATGGAAGTGGTCCAGAAAAACCGCCAATCAACGTGCTTTCCTTCAAATGTCCTTTCTCCATTCGAGTACCCTGTGCCATGGGAGCTGAGGCTACATCAATCTCAGATCATGTTCAAGTGTGCTGCAACTGACGTTTAAATAAATTACACACCTGTCTCGATACATAGTCTAATGAGGTCCGAGTGTCTGAACTCTCAATTTTAGTTTGAAACTTCAGGACCCCAACCAAACAACAAAAAGGAAGTTTTCAATGTCAGAGATAAAACAGAAGCTAGGTTCTTCTACTGGATACTGCTCTGTTAGAAGAACACACAATCAGCACTGGTATCGCCTGCACTAATAACTTACCTTACATCGATAAGATCACACTTATTTCCTGCAATGGCAACTACAATATTGGGTGGGCCGTGCTGCCGAAGCTCTTTTACCCAATTCTTTAATGTTGAAAATGTCTCCTGTAACACAAAGGAGGAAAGCAACTGGAGACTGAAGCGACCTAAACAGAGTTTTCAGAATAGTCTCAAGAAGATGGTATGTCAGGCCTTACTTCTTTTGTGATGTCGTAAACAATTATAGCTGCAGCCGAGCCTCGGTAGTACATTGGCGCTAAGGCACGAAACTGCAGAGAAGAGGGAAAAATAAACAACAAAATCGGGAAAACTGGTTAAATATGTTTCTTACTAGACTTTGAAGCCCATTATTCCCACACAGAAGGTAATCTTTCTCTTAAGCCAAGAAAGATGACATGATGCTTTAAAGCAAATGAACCAGTAATTACCAAAGGCAAAAACTTCAAATCTAACACTGAAATGCCGCTCAGAAGGTACTTTAGAATACACTTTTATGGGAATTAAATACGTGCTATAAACAATTGTTTCAGTTGAAAAGGCTAATTGCACTCAATGTTATAATTTCCAAATTCATTTGTTCAGTAGTCCTTTAAACTTTCGCTCCCCAAACAAGGAGATAAAAATAATGCTGTAAATAGTTCTCCAGAGAAGTGCCTGCATTTGGGTGTCGTAAAGATAACCTGCAATCTAAATGCTGATTGTGCTACAGAAATGAGTATACATTTACATTCATGGCCTGGATGAGCTTGTAACTCGCTTTTTTGATATCGTCCACATACATGGCAATTCCCCAAAGCGGTACATATCTTATTCCATTTACATGCATTTAACTCTGTGTACAGGGTTTCTTCCCACCAATCCTCCTCCAGCTCTCCCCCTCCCCCCAACACAACAGGGAAGAGAAGGAAGGACAATCTAAATAGTGAGACTGATTTAGCGGGCCATTTGTTTTGATAAGGTGTCAGATGGAAAATGGGATGTGCCCACCCCAGTCAACCCTGGTTTCTGGGCATGTGTGTGTTGGTCAAGCCTCCCGCTCAGTGAATGTGAGGTCAGTGTATGAGACAAGACACTGACTTGTGCTTGATTGATCTCTGTTGTATCCCCTGACTTTGAAACCTGACCCCTACACGCGATGTGAGAAGTACTATGGGACTCCCCTCCTGCTCTCTGTTCTGTGGCTCCCCTTCAAAACACAGGACACTGTTATCAGAAGTGAGTACCTAAGAACTGTTTAGGTGCAGGGTGATGTCAAAATAAGTGCTAGCCTCAAACATCCATCCAGGTTCAGTTCAGTTGCTCAGTTGTACCTGACTCTTTGCGAGCCCATGAACCACAGTATGCCAGGCCCCCCTGTCCATCACCAACTCCTGGAATCTACCCAAACCCATGTCCATCGAGTTGGTGATACCATACAGGTTAAGCGTTACTAGTCTCAGGGAGAAAGATCCCTGCCTCTGGGGTCAAAGTCGGAAAACTTCCAATAAAATGTTAAGTTTTAGAGAGAAAAAAAACTTGTAAGAAACTAAGGAAACCAGATGATTAGGTGGGAAAGACTCTGAATTGCCCTCCCCGGGATGACAGAGAAGCAATCAGATGGCACAAAGGCTATGGTACTAGCTTTCACTTTTGATGCATGATTCCAGCAACTTCCTTTACAAGGCTGTTGGATTTTGTGTGTGTGTGGTATTTAAATTTGTAAAGTAAGATTCATTTAGAGAAGTGCAAAGATTTTAAGGCTGATAAAAGGTCTTAATTTTGATAAAATTACAAATGTGTATATATACATTCATCCTGTCCCATCCCAAGATAGAAAATGTCTTTATCAACATGAAAAGTTCCCCAATGCTATTCTTTTCAAGCCCCTTCTTTATTCTTGATGGTAACCCTTCTCTTCAAGTCTATTTACTGCTATAGATATGAAAACTAGTTTTCTCTTGCTTATGGTCTGCACAGAATATCCACTTCCATTCTCTTATTTTCACATGATCTCTAGGTTTCTGTGTAAGGTAATCCCTTCTATAACCAGCATATTGTTTGATTTTGACTTTTGATCCAATCTGAAAACCTTTGCCTTTTAAGTGGAATATTTAGTTCCTTTACACTAAGATCAGATCAGATCAGTCGCTCAGTCGTGTCCGACTCTTTGCAACCCCATGAATCGCAGCACGCCAGGCCTCCCTATCCATCACCAACTCCCGGAGTTCACTGAGACTCACGCCCATCGAGTCAGTGATGCCATCCAGCCATCTCATCCTCTGTCGTCCCCTTCTCCTCTTGCCCCCAATCCCTCCCAGCATCAGAGTCTTTTCCAATGAGTCAACTCTTCTCATGAGGTGGCCAAAGTACTGGAGTTTCAATTTTAGCACTTAATATACTTCCTGATATATTTGTTTTTTACTGATATTAGGACTATCATTTTGCTACTTGCTTTATATTTTGTTACATTAAAACAAAATAAAACCCTGTTCTTCCCTTCCTCCCTTCTTCTGCATTAACTGTTTTTTACTGTTTACTTTTAATGTAGTAATTAGTCCATTGGTTTTTTAGTTATGCCTCCCTGTATTACTCTTTTAGGTAGCTGCTCTCGTAACTACAATGTGTGTCTCTCATAGCTGACTTAGAGTTTAAAATGCACCACCTTATGTGAAAGATCAGAACCATGCAAGATTTCTTATCCCACTGTCCTCTGTGCCGCTGTCAAATATTTTAAATCTATACGATAATGCACATAATTCAATATTATAATTTTTACATTAAATAGCCAATAATTTTTTTTTTAATAAAAAGAAAAATCCCCAGATTTTTATATTAACTGTTCCAAGTGGTTCTTGTTTCTTCCTTGGATCTCAAATACTATCTGGCGTCATCCCCTCTAGCCTAAGAACCTTTCTGAGACCACTGCTGCTAAATCCTCTCTGCTTTTCTTCTTCTAAACATGTCATGACTTTGAATTCATATCTGAAAGATAATTTGGTAAGTGGGTAATTCTGACTCTTTGAAACGGCTCCATTGTCTTCTGGCCTCCACTGACTATGGAAGCTGCATGTGCCTATGGTATTATCTCTGGCTGCTTTCAAGATTTTCCTCTTTAACTTTGATTTTTAGCAATTTGACCATGATAGACTTAGACACAGATTTCTTAGTATCTGTGAGTCTGCTAAACTTTTGGATTTGTGAGTTAATTCCACCAAAATATGGAAAAATTTCAGCCACTGTTTCTCGAAACATCTTTTCTGTCCGCCCCCCCCCCCCGCTTTTTTTTCTTTTTAACAACTTCTGGGTCTCCAGTCACACATACGTTTGATCATTTGAATTTGTCTCTAGGTACCATGTTCCTGTATTTCTACTCTCTGTTCTTCTGATTTGTTAATTTGTCACTTATCTGGTGGATTTTTCATTTTAGATCTTACAGTTTTCAGTTTTAGCATTTTCATTTATCAGTTGCCATTTTGTGTGAGACTCCCCATCTGTAGTTACATATTTAAAATATCTGGTTTCCGTTATCTTCTCTGAAGTGTTAGAATACTGGCATATCACCCTTAGATGGTTTTACACGTGGTTAGGGTGAGTCTATGTGGGTCTCTACTCCTAAGACATGGCCCTTTGGCAGTTTCTGGGGGATCCTAGGGTATTGATTAAGCCTTACGTAACAGGCAGGACTGGATTCTAAACCCTGCTTATTCTCACGAGCAGCAGCAGGACCTCTGCTCAGTCCCGTCATGGCCTCTCCAGCTGTTGGCTTCTGTTGAAGCCCTTAGTGTCACTCCCGTGCTTTCACAATTTGAGGGTTAAGCAAAGCCAGGAAAGGGATTTATAAGCTGATTTTCAGGGCTTCCTGCCTTGTGGGATTCATCTTTTCTGGGATGTGCCTCCTCTTTTCCCAGCTGCTCTAGCAACCTTGACCTCTGCCCTCAAATACTGTGAGCTATGAAGACAGCCCCCCACTTGAGTTCTGGCTACCCTGTGCTGCATGGTCGTGGGTGTGCCTTCTGGGGGAAAATCCATGAAAACGTGAGTCTCATTTGATGTCATTCCCCTTTCAGTCCCTGACTGTATCTGGCGGCTCCAAAGGACCTTCGGAGTTGTTTTTTAATGCTTTGCCCAGTGTTTATACATAACTGTTATCTGTGTGAGGGTTAGCCTGTTACAAGCTACTCCTCCATGACTGACACTGAAACTCTTTCTATATACCGTACTTGTGGTATAAAAAAAGAAGGCAGCAGCTTACAAAGAGACTCAAAGGATGTGAGCATAGTTCTGCTCCCAATCAGGCCCTAAATCGGGGGATGGACAGCTTTTTCTGGAAGAGGCCAGTGGTAAACACGTTAGGCTTTGTGGATCACGTGATCTCTGCCGCAACTCCTCAACTCTACCATGGAAGCAAGAGAGCAGCCACAGACAGCAAGTTAACAAATAAACACAGCTGTGCTCTGAAAAAACAGGAAGTAAGCTGGATCTGGCCTGAGAGCCACAGTGTGGACCCTGGTCATAGATGTTAAGCGATGTGTACACGTTTTCCTGATTTCAAACTTGAGTATATCCCTTATGTGACTCCTGTGACAACAAATGACTCCAAGTCTTCCTGGCACTCTGACCTCTAGAAATGGTCGTCAGGAGAAACCACATTAAGATTCAGGGACATAAATCTTCAAGACTGGATGCAGTGTCTATTAGACTTCGGTTAAGAACCTTTTTTTTTTACATGATCACACGCAGATGGCAAGTATTTGAAATACTGCTGCTACAGTTACGGAGCACTTCTGACATGGATGTGAGGTACACGTTTGCGCAACAGCTAGGTCTGTCGCTATGCTTCTGGAGGACTCCTTGTTGGTGAAGGAAGATTGGTGGGGAAAGATCATTTTAAATTAATTCATTTAGGGATGAAAAGGTCTGAAAAGGCTCTGTCTTGAGAAAAAAATTATGAAAACAAGTTTTATTTTATCTGATATTAGAAAAAACTTTGGCTTATTATTGCAGCCAGTTTCTTGAATGAACACTGAGTCAAAGTTGATTGATAAATGGACCATGATTCTTCTGATAGGATCATGTTGTTCTTGTTCAGTCACTAAGTCACGTCCGACTCTTTGCAACCCTGTGAACTGGAGCACACCAAGCTCCCGTGAACCACATGCTGGCACAACATGGAATCTATTTTTCATTTCGTGTTTGCCCTTCCTAGTCCTGTCACAGGAAGGGAACTTTTACAAAATATCTGAGGACTCCCATCGGTTTTCCCTAGGCCTTTTGATACACACATCATTATCTTCTGAGGCACTTATGTCATCACTTTGATCAGTAGCTTTCTCTTCACTTAATTTAAGAAGCTCCCTACCATCAATGGCTTCGTATAACATCTGTGGAATTCTCCAAATCACTTTCACTGACTTAATGAAATTACTTTGCAATCAGTTGTGACTGGACCATCAAGGATAATCCATCTGTAAAGACGTGAGGGTCAAATGGGAAGGATGTCCGAATGGTCAGTTCATCATGAATGGCTACATCTTAGGATGACTTCTGATTCCATGATAAATCTCATTACAGAGAACTGAATAACAAATACATAGATATTAGAAATGCCTCATTTGAGGCATGCGCTGCTCACATGACAAAAGTAGGGGGAGGATCTGGGCCTGCTTCCCTGTGCCAGAGTAGGGCTCGCAATTAAATGACATAAATCCACCGGTATCAGTGCTGAGCACCAGGGGTTGAGCACATAGATGTGAGGACAGCCCCTGCCCCCAAGGAGCTAACAGAAGATAAACAGGCAAGGAGACGGGGTACAACCTGGGGGTTGTGGGCAATCACAAGGATGGTTCAGAATACAAAGAAATACACTGAAGAGTCTACCTGCTAATTGGTCTACCTGATACCAGAGCACCAGGTCAGGCCCTGTGCTAGGCCCTGGGACCATAACCCCGTGGGCCTGGTTCTCAGTTTCTCGTCTGTGGGGAGAGCCTGTCAGGAGAGGTGTGTGGACAGGTAGCTACTTACAACTTGGAATGAGGGTCCTGAGGGAAATGAATAGAGCACATGAGTCTGAGCGAACTCCGGGGGTTGGTGATGGACAGGGAGGCCTGGTGTGCTGTGATTCATGGGGTTGCAAAGAGTCGGACACGACTGAGCGACTGAACTGAACTGATGTACAACGAGCTGGGGTGGTGCTGAGGTGCAGAGGGATGAGGGGAAACAGGAGGGTGTGATGCTGAACCTGGGACGGAAAGGCTGGTAAGGAGCCAGATGGCCATGCCCTGCGTGAAGGGACAGTCTTCTGGTGCAAGGAATGCTATGTGTGAAGGCCGACTCTGGTGTGTCTGAGGACATGAACGGAGGCCCCTGGGCTGGAACTCAGAAGGTGAGGGGAGGCTGGACAGGAGGCCCTGGAGAGCAAGCGGCGCAGGCCATGAGGGCTCCGCACACCCCTGGACAGGGTGCGGCTCCCAGGAGAGGGGCAGCCGGCAGTTCCTGAGGAGCTGAGCAGGAGGGTTAACAGAGTCTGATTCAGGTTTTCATAAGGGAACCCTAGGTCCTGTGAGGAGAACAGACACAGGGTGACGGGGCTGGGAGGAGGGAAGGCAGGGAGACCAGTAATCCAAGAGAGGAACTCTTGGGTGAGAGTGAGAGGTGGCAGGCCACTGATAGTGGACACAGGGAGAAGTGAGTAGACTTAGAAGCTACAGCTGTCAGGACAGCTAAAGGGGAGACAGCACCTCCAGACTCACACCTGAACGAGGTGGGCCTGTGGCAAACTGAGGAAGGCAGGGGTGGTGGGGAAAGCCCCCTGAAAGCAACATGGGATGAGAGTTTTGAAGGCTGAACACGCATTCTCCAGGCTAACGCTGGGAGGGAGGGTGTTCCAAGCAGAGGGAATGACGGGACATGGGTGTGAGGCAGGCACTGGCCTGGTGACCGCAGATCTGAAAGGTTTGGTCGGTCTTGGAGGATGAACTGGTGGGAGGAGGTGACAATGGAGAGTCTGGCGGAGGCTGGCACCATCCAGGCCCAAAAGGCTGTGTCTGGGACAAACAAGCAGGAAAGGCTCACAGAGGCGCCCTGGAGGATTTTCACAGCATTTCTGATTCGCTGTTGATGTTGAGCTCTTCTTAAACCCTATGATTTGGCAACGACCAGCTGGAGTGGGGGTGCACGGCCAGCGTCCCTCTCCTGATAGTCTCCACGGCGCGGGGCTCTGCTGGGCAGGCCTCCTGGGCCCAGCTGCCTCATCTGTATTCCCAGCGCGAGCCTTTGGCTGGCTCAGTGATCGAGCTCCAGGTAGGGGTGAGGGACATTTGCATCTCAGAGCAATGACTCCTGGTGCAGAATCAATTAGAGGTGGGGAAACAAGAGGCAGGCAGACCAGCTAATTACAAAACTTAACAGAATTCTGCTATCATGGCAACAGCAAGAGAGACGCATAAACCCTCGTGTTATTCTTTTTTTACGTTCTGAAAAAAAAAGAGATGTTATACATCACTGTGTCTATGAAGACAGGCTCTGATTCAAGGCATAATGGAATCTATATTATAGTAGGATGCTTTATGATGAGGGCTTTGCTGTCTCATCAAATATATGGGAGGGGTAACTGAGATGTGGGATTCACTGAAAGGGTACATATATTACTGGTATGAAGAGCCATGAGTTTGTGGCTAATAGGCTGGATGCCAGGGCTATGTCTGTGGACATACTCAGGGAGGCTCTGTGGGAGGCGGCCCTTCTGAAGGATGGGCGAGTGATGCTTGGCCAAGGCCCACCCACCTCAGCACACATGGCCCAGACAACGCAGGAGCCATGGGGACTGGAGACCAAGCAGACACATCTCGATGAGGAAGTGGACATAGGTGTGACATCCAGTGGTTTAAAAAAATAACACAGAACAGAAGAAACCAAACAGAACGAACTTGAGATGTGAAATCTGTACGAATGTGCAATGTCTACACCAGGACAAAAGGAACGCCTTGCTGTGCCCTCCTCCATTTGTCTGTGATGATGCTTGTCAGGTTTTACACCATTTGAAGCATCTATGCTGTCTCAGATAAGACTGTGGGGACAGACTATTTCTCCTGATTACTTCCGCTATACTTTTAAGAGCTTTAAGATAGCACAGCGCATCCATCATATGTTCTGTTTTGATAACACTGTTTGAAAACAAAATTAAACAGGAGCTGAATAATGGGGCAGCTGCCAGACACACCTCAACAGGGAACTCAACACAGGGAAGAATGGGGCGGCAGCAGCAGCCAGACCCTTCCCCACTTTCCTGTCCCGTCCCATTTGGGTGGGCTTTGTCAAATCCTCTTCTGCACCGAGGTACCATGGCCCTGGCCCCACTTCTGGCCCAGGCCCTCCCAAGGCAGACAGCCATCCAGGACAACTTTATCATCAGGCGTTTAATAAGCACTATTGCATGGCACAGTGTTAGCTCATCCATTTCACTTAAAGTCTCAAACTTTATATGCTGTTAAAGTTCCCTCTTTAGCTCTTAAAAGGCGGCTATAATGAGATGTGCTTCACTCTCCCTTCCTACCACTAATTCTTTTATATCTCTGCTCAAGGATAGAGCCCCAAAATTACACACCATGCTCTGAGCGGGGTTTCATCAGGCCTGTTAGTCAGCATTTACTTGAAGACACTAAAATATATATAAATGCCCTCAGTGCCCACGGGCACTTTCTCCATCTGTGGACTTCGTGGTTCCAGTTGAGCAGGAAAGGGCTGGCCGCGCAAATGGGAACGTGTGTGTCTCCGGTGCAGAGAAGGGCAGTGAGTGACGTGAAGCGACGGGACCCAGCATTGCACTGGTGCTTTCACCTGGGCCTCAGGAAAACACATAGTGATGCAAAGGGTGACTTACTCGTTCTTGTCCAGCTGTGTCCCAGATGAGGAATTTATGTAGTTCATTTTGGTACTGGACAGTCTTGGTCATAAAAGATGCCCTACAAAGAGAGACCTAAACGATCAGAACACAGGTATTTAAACCACGTCACCAGCCCGAGTTGGAAACATTGCTTAGACCCCACAGTTCTCACACTCCTGCTCCACACTACATTCTGACTGTGGTCCTCTTTGGAGTATGAATGAGACACTCAGATGCTGGCTGCATGCTCTAAGATGGAAGGGTTCTTTGGCTTGTGGCTGCCTAAACTGTGTGACATCAAAAGAACCATGAGATAATTTGATAATCCAGACATTAGCCTCCCTTGTAATATACTCAAGCTGTTCTTCAGAAAGATGGCACCATGGGAAAACTTTTGTGAAAACCTGTGTGTCCAGGAAATGAGTGTACTAGTAATGAGCAGTAGGTCATTTGGCTTTGTCCTCAGCCCATTCCTAAACCAAAGGATCATGTGAAGAGCTAGTGTTAGACTAGGGTTAATAAAACTAAAATACCAACAAGAAGCACAAAGACTCCCAATCACCACCTCTGTGTTTCAGTAACAGATCGGCCCCCCACTGGTTGTCCTGCTAGGCCACCCCAGTCCTGGGTGGAGAAGGAATGCTCCTGTACAGGTTTTCCTGCTCTCTGCGAGGGACTGCTCCATGCAGGGGCCTCTGAAGGCAGGGCCAGGGGCTTGTGCTTTTGGGACAACCTGTGAGGAACTGTGGAACACGTGCCTAGACCCTCTGGAGGCTCCTGGATGAAGATTCTAGAGGCCTGTCCCAGGCCAGCGCTAGCTCCAATGCTACCTTCTACTCTCCCAACCCACCAGAAAGCTCCCTGCTGGGAAGTCCTTTGTCTCCCAGCCTCCTCCGGGCATCCCAGTCTGGCAGAAGAACCCAGGGATGATTATGTCTTCTTTCCCACTGAATAAACCTTATGGGGCTGAGGGTCAAGCTGTGCTCTTGGAATCACACCCTCATCATCCTAATCAGGACAATGAACTCAATGGCTAGACATTTTCACATATTCTGAATCTGAAATATCTTTGAAGAGATTCAAGTAGCAGTTACATAATTTTCAAGAAAGTGCAAGCTGAAATCAATAGAATGACTTTCTGAAGCATTACTGAGCTTAGGTAAGTATCAGAATCCTTAGTTAAAAAACTTTTTACACTTGCCATGGTTAAATCAGGACGTGTACCAGGACTTCTCACTTTAAGGAAGATCTAAGCCTTCACACGGAACACAGCCTTGTCTGACTCAATGAAACTAAGCCATGCTGTGTGGGGCCACCCTAGACAGGTGGGTCATGGTGGAGAGGTCTGACAGAATGTGGTCCTCTGGAGAAGGGAATGGCAAACCACTTCAGTATTCATGCCTTGAGAACCCCATGAACAGTATGAAAAGGCAAGATGATAGGATACTGAAAGAGAAACTCCCCAGGTCAGTAGGTGCCCAATATGCTACTGGAGATCAGTGGAGAAATAACTCCAGAAAGAATGAAGGGATGGAGCCAAAGCAAAAACAATACCCAGTTGTGGATGTGACTGGTAACAGAAGCAAGGTCTGATGCTGTAAAGAGCAATATTGCATAGGAACCTGGAATGTGAGGTCCATGAATCAAGGCAAATTGGAAGTGGTCAAACAAGACATGGCAAGAGTGAAAGTCGACATTCTAGGAATCAGTGAACTAAAATGCACTGGAATGGTTAATTTAACTCAGATGACCATTATATCTACTACTATGGGCAGGAATCCCTTAGAAGAAATGGAGTGGCCATCATGGTCAACAAGCGAGTCTGAAATGCAGTACCTGGATGCAATCTCAAAAATGACAGAATGATCTCTGTTCATTTCCAAGGCAAACCATTCAATATCACAGTAATCCAAGCCGATGCCCCACCCAGTAACGGCGAAGAAGCTGAAGTTGAACGGTTCTATGAAGACCTATAAGACCTTTTAGAACACGCAAAAAAGATGTCCTTTTCATTATAGGGGACTGGAATGTAAAAGTAGGAAGTTAAGAAACACCTGGAGTAACAGGCAAATATGGCCTTGGAATACAGATTGAAGCAGGGCAAAGGCTAATAGAGTTTTGCCAAGAGAATGCGCTGCTCATAGCAAACACCCACTTCCAACAACACAAGAGAAGACTCTATACATGGAAATCACTAGATGGTCAACACTGAAATCAGACTGATTATATTCTTTGCAGCCAAAGATGGAGAAGCTCTATACAGTCAGCAAAAACAAAACCGGGAGCTGACTGTGGCTCAGATCATGAACTCCTTATTGCCAAATTCAGACTTAAATTGAAGAAAGTAGGAAAACCACTAGACCACTCAGGTATGACCTAAATCAAATCCCTTATGATTATACAGTGGAAGTGAGAAATAGATGTAAGGGACTAGATCTGATAGATAGAGTGCCTGATGAACTTGTGACATTGTACAGGAGACAAGAATCAAGACCATCCCCATGGAAAAGAAATGCAAAAAAGCAAAATGGCTGTCTGGGGAGGCCTTACAAATAGCTGTGAAAACAAGAGAAGTCAAAAGCAAAGGAGAAAAGGATATAAGCATCTGAATGCAGAGTTCCAAAGAATAGCAAGGAGAGATAGGAACGCCTTCCTCAGGGATCAATGCAAAGAAATAAGAGGAAAACAACAGAATGGAAAACACTAGAGATCTCTTCAAGAAAATTAGAGATACCAAGGGAACATTTTATGCAAAGATGGGCTCAATAAAGGACAGAAAATGGTATGGACATAACAGAAGTAGAAGATATTAAGAAGAGGTGGCAAGAATACACAGAAGAACTGTACAAAAAAGATCTTCACGACCAAGATAATCACGATGGTATGATCACTCACCTAGAGCCAGACATCCTGGAATGTGAAGTCAAGTGGGCCTTAGAAAGCATCACTACGAACATTATTTCAAATCCTGAAAGATGATGCTGTGAAAATGCTGCACTCAATATGCCAGCAAATTTGGAAAACTCAGCAGTGGCCACAGGACTGGAAAAGGTCAGTTTGCATTCCAATCCCAAAGAAAGGCAATGCCAAAGAATGTTCAAACTACCGCACAACTGCACTCATCTCACACGCTAGTAAAGTAATGCTCAAAATTTTCCAAGGCAGGCTACAGCAATACGTGAACCATGAACTTCCAGATGTTCAAGTTGGATTTAGAAAAGGCAGAGGAACCTGAGATCAAATTGCCAACATCCGCTGGATCATGGAAAAAGCAAGAGAGTTCCAGAAAAACATCTATTTCTGCTTTATTGACTATGCCAAAGCCCTTGACTGCATGGATCACAATCAATTGTGGAAAATTCTGAAAGAGATGGGAATACCAGACCACCTGATCTGCCTCTTGAGAAACCTGTATGTAGGTCAGGAAGCAACAGTTAGAACTGGACATGGAACAACAGACTGGTTCCAAATAGGAAAAGGAGTACGTCAAGGCTGTATATTGTTACTGTGCTTATTTAACTTATATGCAGAGTACATCATGAGAAATGCAGGGCTGGAAGAAACACAAGCTGGAATCAAGATTGCCAGGAGAAATATCAATAACCTCAGATACGCAGATGACACCACCCTTATGGCAGAAAGTGAAGAAAAAAGTCTCTTGATGAAAGTGAAAGAGGAGACTGAAAAAGTTGGCTTAAAGCTCAACATTCAGAAAACTAAGATCACGGCATCTGGTCCCATCACTTCATGGGAAATAGATGTGGAAACAGTGTCAGACTTTATTTTTTGGGGCACCAAAATCACTGCAGATGGTGACTGCTGCCATGAAATTAAAAGACACTTATTCCTTGGAAGGAACGTTATGACCAACCTAGGGAGCATATTTGGAGAAGGAAACGGTAACCCACTCCAGTGTTCTTGCCTGGAGAATCCCAGGGACAGGGGAGCCTGGTGGGCTGCTGTCTATGGGGTCGCACAGAGTCGGACACGACTGAAGCGACTTAGCAGCAGCAGCAGATAGCATATTAAAAAACAGAGACATTACTTTGCCAACAAAGGTCCATCTAGTCAAGGCTATGGTTTTTCCAGTAGTCATGTATGGATGTGAGAGTTGGACTGTGAAGAAAGCTGAACACCGAAGAATTGATGCTTTTGAACTATGGTGTTGGAGAAGACTCTCAAGAGTCCCTTGGACTGCAAAGAGATCCAACCAGTCCATTCTAAAGGAGACCAGTCCTGGGTGTACTTTGGAAGGACTGATGCTAAAGCTGAAACTCCAATACTCTGGCCACCTCATGCAAAGAGTTGACTCATTGGAAAAGACTCTGATGCTGGGAGGGATTGGGGGCACGAGGAGAAGGGGACGACAGAGGATGAGACGGCTAGATGGCATCACTGACTCAATGGACATGAGTTTGAGTAAACTCCGAGAGCTGGTGATGGACAGGGAGGCCTGGTGTGCTGCGATTCATGGGGTTGCAAAGAGTCAGACACGACTGAGCAACTGAACTGAACTGAAGCCTTCAAAAAGCCTTAGTTATTGTGAAGATGAAATGATATGATATAGTGAAAATGCTCTGCAAATTATAAAGTACTGTCTCTAAACAAGGTATTATTATTGTTATTACTATTAAAGGCAGCACCAGGAAATGTCTTAGTTTAGACT
The DNA here is from genome assembly GCF_055505025.1 of Bos grunniens. Classification (NCBI taxonomy): domain Eukaryota; kingdom Metazoa; phylum Chordata; class Mammalia; order Artiodactyla; family Bovidae; genus Bos; species Bos grunniens. The sequence continues at coordinate 25,508,451 of NC_141177.1, read as the reverse complement.
TTGCTATATTAGTCCTAAGCGCTTGCAACTCAGTCCTCCATCAATTATGGCTGTGCTGTCAGAGGTACAACAGGCACCGGGCCTATAAACGGAGCCAGAGCATCCAGCATGCCCAAACTAGCTGCTCAGAGGGCAAGAGGAGAAATATGCTTCACGGAGACAAAAGCTGAGAGAGTTACACGCAACGTTAAAAGGAAGTGTTTCGCTTCTGGGATCAGAATTCACTGAGGTCCAAACTACCTGCCAACCATCTCCCTTTTACTGAGAGTATAGATTCATGACTCAGACAAGTGGCAGCTACTATGAATGTAAGGATCTTATGGGATAAAACCCAACTTCCGGTCTGTGACCTTAGACCACCCATCCCTTCTCTCCCGTGGATGCTCTCAACACAACTCCTTCACAACTCCTTGTCATGCCTCCACATCTATTGGTCTCTTGTCCTTGTATTGCCAGTGTCACTGGCCAAACTGCCAATTCTTTAGGGGTCTTATCTGTCCTGTCTCAACCACCCAGGACAGCCTCTCTCCCTGCTTATTCTGCACACAGGTGGAGTGGCTGTCCCGCTGGACGAAAAGTCCCCAAGCCAGGACTGGTGTGGGGACGATCCTATGTCAGCTGGGCCCACCCCAGGCCTCTTCTTCCACCCAGCAACAATCCCACACTCCTATGACTGACTGTTTTCCAGCCCCCAGCCACTGCCTGCCACCCCTTGTTCCCAGGCCAGCAGCTCGTTTCTTCCTTCTCAGAGAAGACAGAGGTTATAAGCCCAAGCTCCGCAACATAGTCCCCAGTCAACCCTCCCACTTGACAATGAACTCATTTCATTCACACCAGCTGTAACCCCCACTTTTCTGATTCTGCTTGTCTTTATTCACCTATCACCTCGGCCCTGACCATGAGCCCAGCACAACCCGCCTAGGCCACTGCAGACATCAAGCCGGTCTCCTTCCCCCAGACTTGAATCCTTCTAATTGTTCCTGCTTCTGACTTCACGCTGACGGTTCCTTTTCTGTGAATACTTTCCCCTCTGGCCAAACGCTTCTCAGGCTTTAGGTCTTAGCTCAACTGCCAAGTCACAGAAATGTGTGTGGTCCACCCAAGCCAGGTGGCTTCACATCTCAACTTCACCCTGCAACACACACCATCCCATTTTGTCCTCAGCGTGTCTGCCACAAGGCCTGTACAATGTCTGCCTGGCTTATTTGTCTATTTTTAAATTTATCTGTTAAATGCCAGGAAGTATGGACCTTGCGGTTCAGGTCTTCTTCTGTAACAGGGGCATCTTCCTCACCTCCCTGCTGGCTACCCTAGAATTCTGACAAAACATCTACTATGTTGCTATAAGCCACCTGGCCTTCCATGATGTCCACAGTTTCAGGGAGTCTCAGCCAAGCGCTCCCCGGAGCACACAATGAGAAGTACTTTTGAAGCGCAGAGACAGCTGAGATTAGAGGCAACTCGGGGGGCTCTTGAGCCAGGAGTGTGGCCTCTAGGGGGTGGGGTGGGGTGCCACCAGCAGGGCTGACCACGCCCAGGGACATCCTCACGACCTGCTCCCGCTCAGCCATTAGGCCAGCTCCCAGGCATCTTGCCGGAGATGGGTTCTCAGAACCCTGCTAAGGAAGCGGCAGCGATGCTGGACGGGGCCCAGCGCAAGTGGTGGTGATGGGACAACCAAACCCCTCCTCCCCGCGCCCCCGAAGCCTCTCACTGCAACAGGCATCTCTATGGATTTCTGAGAACCAGAGGGCTTGGCCTGTCACACCAGTAAGGACCACCTCTTCCCCATCGGCACTTGGATTCGGCTGGACTGATCTAGAGTGATGACGCTGGGGCTTGGGGTAGGCATGGGGCGAGAGGCGCACTAGGCAGAAGGCCTCCAGCATGGCCCACGCTTCAGGGTTTCATCTGCGGAGGACATGCTCTCCTGAATCTGACTGACTGCAGCTCTGCTCCACCGTCGGGACACTTCATCCCTGTCCCCACACTAAAGGCAGTGAAGACAGGGCTTAATTTCACTCCACCCTCACAGCAGTCTGTCTCCAGTTCTGAGTTCTCAATCAGAACGTGGTGTCGGCCTTCCATGGAAACATTGGTCTGCAGCTCTTCTTTGTTACTTTCATCCACTCTGAGAGAACTGTCTGGCTCTCCATTTTATATTTAATCTACACTTGAACTTTAGTCCCTGAGGTAAATTCAAAATTGGACCCTCATCTTCAAGCGGGACCACTACAATTTCTCCCTCCCAGCGTCACTCCATCCCAGGATCACTCCTTTAATGCTCAAGTTAAATGACACGGACAGTAGGATAAGTTCATATCTGGCTCTCTGAAAAACAGGCAATGGCTTCCTGCCATCCAAATGACACATTTTTATTTTCCAGCCTGCCATTTACCTGTCTGACACCCTTATTTTTCACTACTAAACCATCTCTCTTCACTCTGTCTAGGCAGATCTTATTACCTCTTTAATCTAAAATCCCTACTAGCATTATTTCCTAAAGCTAGATTGCCTTTCATAAACTTCTCCATTTTTTCCAGACATTCCACATCACCACAATCTTTGGTGGGAGCAGGAGTTCCCAATCGAAGTACTTGCTACAAGGGGTTTTAAAAACGCCTTTCCTTTACCTGCAGTGGACTCGCTGGGCTTCTGCAAAACACAGGTATGACCTGGCTCACAGTCTAGTACCCCTGAGCCCTTTTCTTGGAATGACACACAGATGCTGTCATCCTCATGATGGTGAAAGTGAAAGGTGCTCAGGCGTGTGCCACTCTTTGCAACTCTATGGACTCTACAGCCCATGGAATTCTCCAGGCCAGAATACTGGAGTGGGCAGCCGTTCCCTTCTCTAGGGGATCTTCCCAACCCAGGGATCGAACCCAGGTCTCCTGCATTGCAGGTGGATTCTTTACCAGCTAAGCCACCAGGGAAACCCCCTCATAACGGTATGTGGTGCCTTTTAATGAGTGTCCATAACCTCAGCTCTGTATGCAAGTTCCAGAATCTCATGTACCTTTAAACTCTACCGTTTCTCAGACTCACGAGATCTACCATTTCTCAGACTCATGAGGTCTAAGGGCTGACGTGCCATTTCGTACCACCCTGCAGAGGGCCCCCTCCTGGGCAGCTCCACCCACCTGCACCAGAGCTGTGGGTGCACACGAGATGGTTGAATCCGCAGGCTCATTCACGGGTCACCCTGAGCAAATTCTCCAGGACCTTTTACACTGCTGTCATTCTAAGACTGTTTGTGAAAATATTTAAACTCAATGAAGACACTACTCTAAACCTAAAGATAATTAAATTTAACAATGAAGAGTTCAGCATCTCTTTTCCTAAGTTTGTTAAGAATAAGTTAACCCAACAGGAAAACCATTTGCATCACATACAGTAAAATCAACAGTCACAGGAAGGAATGAGCTGCCCCGACTGGGTGGTCATAATGGTGAGTGCTCTTCTCGTCCACCATACGTGTGGCCCCACTGAGTCCTTCGTGTGAGCCTCCGGGGCAGATCTGATTTGTCAGCACCAGTTTGTAGACAAGGCGTGGAGGGGACGGAGAAGGACAGCAGCACAGCTAGGACCCTCGTCAGGCAAGACCTCGAGCCTGGTCTTGGAACCATAGCACCACAGGACCGTAGTGCGCCTGGGGGGTGACTCCCTCAAATACATGCGAGCAGGAATCCCAGGCAGGCAGAGTGAGTGCAGCCTCATCCCTGTCCCCAGGAGGCTCACAGGTAAAGCCACACCTGAGTCCCTAGGGCAGCAGTGACTCCAGGTGTGGGAGGCTGGATGACCACCCCACCCCTCCACTCCCACCCTAGAGGATGGCCACATTCCAACCCTAGAACCTGTGAATATGTTACTTCCCACTGCAAAAGGGGCACCTTACAGATACAATTAGGTTAAAAATCTCATGTTGGGGTAAGGATCCTGGATTAATGAGACAGTCCAACATAATCACAACAGTCCTTAGAAGGAGACCAGAAGTTGGAGCCAGAGATGGTGATGGAACATGGAAGGAGAGAGCAGGACTGTGTGCCCTGAAGATGGGTGAAGGGCATCTTCCGGGGTGCTGCTCCCTTCCCCTGTGTTGTGAGGAGCTCTCTTGCACTGGAGCTTGTTCTCCAGAGGGTGCTGGGCCTGAAGTGACCAGGGGCCCACCACCTGGCCTGGTTTCAGGGCCCTGGTGTTGGGGGAGGAGAGCCATGCCCTGCTTCTCCCCCCAGCCTTCTGGTTTGTTACTATTCTGCACTCTTAACACCTGACAATAAACATTGTCCATGCCAACAGAGGCTGGACGACAGGACGCCCCTGGAAGCTGGAGGTCAAGGAAGCCAGTTCCCTCCTCACAGCCTCAGGGTAACCAGCTCTGTCAAGACCCCGGCTTTAGCCAGCGAAACTGATTTTGGACTTCCAGAACTGTAAGATGATAAATTTGCTATATTTTGTGACAGCAGCAAACAGAAACTACTACACCAGGGAGGACTTCATGAGAAGGGCTGAAGTTTGAGCTGAACCCAGAAGTTTAAGGGGGGTGTCTGCCCAGCAGAGGCCCAGCAACAAGACCCGAGAGGGGGTGGGGACACATTCTACAAGAGAAAAGGCAGGAAGAGAAGCAGAGAATGATGAAAATGTGCAAGAATGCCAGTGGTTCTGCAGGGCGAGCCTGGTGAGGCAGGGCTGGGGTGGTAACCACATGAAAGGCTCCGGGTAGGGTGGGGGCAGATGGGGGGTGAAGGTCTACAAGATGCTGCACCTTCACACTGATAAGCCTCGGCTCTGTGAGGCCCTGTTTCCTGTTCATCAGGATCTCCCAAAGGCCAGGGTGTCACCATCACCATTTCTGCCATATTCGTGCTCCAGTGCTCTTACTTACTGCTGAATGGTGTAAAAAAATTCATTCTTCTATTTTTTTTTTTAACTTAAACTTGTCTGAGCATTAATACTGGTAAAATTAAAATCCCACAGGATTCAGGGACTAGTTTTGTATTTTCTAACACACAATGAAATACTTCACAGTATAAATTTAAAACTTCCACCTGTGCACTGTGTGGAGTCATCCGAAGGGTGATGTTCTGGGAGAGACAGCTGAGAGTGCGAGGAGCCCCAAGGGGAGGAAGGGATGGTGTCACCAGATCTGTTTGAAAGCTGAATTCTGGAAGTGCGCAACAGATACCTTCCGCCAGATACCAAGCCCTTAATAATCCATGGGTGAGTGAGATGGAAGTCTATTTTTAAAGACCTTACGGGGCAGAAGTGGAGATGGAATTCTAGGCAAAACCCAGGGAAACTGAGCATCGCTGAGTGCTCGAACAAGACGGACAGAAATGGAGGTGAGCTCTGAGGCCATGAGAGGGTCCTGAAGAAAGATGGGGTTGGCTTGATGGGTGTGAAGGGATACCATGAGGCTGACACCCTAAAGCCACAGGTGTGGGCTGCTGAGAGGGACAGTTCTAAGAAGTTTGAGGCAGGCTTCTGGCTTAGGCAGCGGTGTGTGTGATGTGTGATTCAGGTATTTCCAAACCGTAGTCTGCGCCTTGATTTTCAGAACAGGCAACATGCTCACGGGCTTCATGACCCACAGTGCATACAGCGGGTGCGCTGGACTGAACTCTCCTGCACATCCTTCTCTCCAGCCACTCAACTCCTCGCCCTGGAAACTATCTCATCTGCTTCTCAGGTTGCCTTTCTGATACGCCCATGGTTTACACAGAATATGTGTATGCAGTTTCCCCCGCAACCTTCTTTATTAGCACAGATGGTAGAACATAAAACACACTTTTGATTCTTTCATCCTGTGCTACAACCTAGGAGGTCATCCAGTGTAAGTACAAGAGGTTTTCTCAAGCTGGCCTTTCCCCCTGTATCACATTCTATCGAGTGATTATACTATAAATTATATAATCAGATACCTACTAATCAAGTGCTGCAATTACTAACCTTGGACAGTTACTGCCCTTGTTGTCTGAAACTTACGTGAGTAAGTTTATCTGAAGGATAAAGTCCTAGAAGTAGGATTTCTGGGCAAGGATATGAGACAAGAGCATTCTCACTAAGCATGCGGGCTTTTTAGACAGACTACCCGCTCTGCTTATTAGTTTTGCCACCAACTGGGCAAGTCAATTAACCTCTCTTTGCCTCTCAGTTCTCTCATTTGAAAACTAGGAATAACTTCAGTACCTAAAACACAGGAATTTAAAACGCTTTAAATTTTACCCAAGTAATATTAATGAACAATAACATGCAGTATAGGGTTTGATGTTTCACATTCTCGTGTAACTACTGTCTAAAACAAGATACAGAACATTTCCCTAAGCCCAGAAAGTTTCCTTATGCCCTTTTCTAGCTAAGTCTTATACCTACCTCAGGCAAACCATTTTTGACCTCTACTTCACAGATGATTTTTGATTGGCCTTTGGTTTCCTATAAATGGACTACCAGGGAAGTCCTCTCCTGACCTGACTTTAAATTTAAATTTTATTAGATGAGCTTAGTGGCTAACTGGATGCAGTGGAGGAAGGATCAGTAAATGTGATCACAATTTTGAGGAGTTATCTTGGCTTTCCAGTTCCCCGCCTGGACCCTTTGCCCTGGTTACAATCACCCAATGTCCAGCGAAGATGGGGACTCCCTCAGAGAGGTTTCTCTGGGCTCGCCTGTGGCCTCAAGTCTCCACAGCTGAGAGCCCACGGGCCCGTCTCCAGCAGCTCCCCCAACTCCTGTCTCTGCAGAGATGGACAGCAGCCAGGGGTCCCTTCTCTCTTATGAGTGGCTTGTCACTGTCTCAAGTTGCATTCATTTAGGTTTCTTTGTGAGCTCAGATGTCTAGTGTGCTTTTAAAAATTAATTTTGCTTGTTTTATTTTTTGGACGAGAATCTTCTGACTTCTTATATCTGAACTGTGAGTGCACAGGGCTGTTTTAAGAGTTAAGTGACCACATGTGAAGAATGGAATATGATACACATTATCACTATTACTTGCGGCATGGAGTGCTTGTACCAATTTCCACTCAGTGGTGGACTCACTGACAAGGCAGCTGAGGCCTCTGGGACGAGAGGGTCGGGAGAGGAGGTCAGAGGCAGACACGTGGTGTCCAGAGTGTGTCTGTAGTGACACAGCAGGGATACACAGTCACTGGAGAAAGGGGATCTTCTTAAAGCTGTGAGTGTGAATGAAGTCACCTGGGAAGACCCAGGACCATGGCAGAAACCCTCCCTGCTTCCACATTTCAGGAGTGGATGCCAAGGCCAAGAAACAGAAAAAAGAGGACCATCCCATGAGGTAGGAAGGAGGAGAATCAGAACTGTATGCCAGGTAACAAGAGGCTCTGCAGTGAAAAAAGTACGCCAAATATTTCTAGAGAGGACAAATACAATAAAATGGCCATTCATGAGTTGATGTTACACTCAGAAACAGTGGTTTCAGTGAAATAACAGGGCAGAAGATGATAAAGAGGAGGATCTGAAATGAATCAGATTGGTAAAGAGAGATGATGGCTGTATTCAACTATAAAAATCTTATAATTAAAGAAAATTTTTTTTTACTGCACAAATAATTAAGGGCTAGGCACTGAGGATACACCAGTGGTTATTTTGGATAAGGTTCCCCTTCTCATAGAACTATGGAGTGGTGGGGTCAGACAACAAGTAAGTAAATAAATAGAAAAATGACTATAGTTTTCAATATTTACTATGAAGATAACAAAACATTGTATCATAACAGTGATTAGTATGGTAATTTCAGCAAAACAAACAAACAAACAAAAGGTACACTAACAAAAAATCAACAGTATTCTAGAACTTTAGAAAAATAATAACTGAAATGAAGAACTTCATAGATAGGTTTAAAATGAGATTAGAATTAGTTGAAAAAGTGATTAATAAACTGGATGAAGGGCCAGGAGAAAATACCTAGTCTAAGGCATGGAGGGAAAAAAAAGGAAAATATAGAAAAGAATGGAAGAGGCACATACACAAATTCTAAACTATATGTAATAGCAGTCTGAGAATGTGAGGAGAGAAAATGGAACAATATTGAAGAGATAATGGTTGAGAATTTTCCAACTTGAAAGGCATCAAACCACAGGTTCAAGACATCCTATGAACCCAAGCAGAATGAATAAAACAAAAATCTCACCTAGGCATATCAAAGATAAGACTGCTGGAACCTAAGGCCAAAAAGGAAATCTCAAAGGCTCCCAAGAAGAAAATGACACGTTAATATTGAGACAGCAACAAGACTAACACCTGACTTCAATCAAAACAGATGAAGTCATATGAAAATGGGATACATTATATTCAAAGGCCTGCGAGGCAATAACTGAAAACCGAGAATTCTGTATCTAATGAAAAGAGGCCTCAAAACATGATTGTAATCTGCCAAAATAGCTAAAATTAAAAACAACTGATGAAAATGTGGAGCCAACGGACTTTTCATGTAGTGCCGGTAGGAACGGAGAAGAGTATGTAAGCACTATGGAAAACAGCAAGTTCTTATAAACATGCCTTAAAACCTACTGCGGTGCCAGCGTTCAAGACGGCCCTACGGGTGCCCGTGGTGCGGATGTCCTTGTGTGTCCCCGCCCACAGCGAGTGAAGCTGTCCCCTGTAACCAGGAGGATATCACGGAAATGAAGGTGAGGTCACAGACATTGTGGCTTCCACCTCGGGCTCCAGTGTTGGGAGGACACTCAGGCAGCCCTATGGAGGGGTCAGTATGGCAAGAGTCAGAATAGCCAGCTAAGCTGCTCCTGATTTCTAACCTTCAAAATGTGAGACAGTACAAATTCATTGTTGTTTTAAGCTGCTAAGCTTAGGGTAATCTGTTATACAATGATAAGAAATATGCTCAAAAGTATATGCTCTTCAGGTATATGCTCAAAAGTAATGTGTACAATGCAAAGAAATAGAGGAAAACAACAGAATGGGAAAGACTAGAGATCTCTTCAAGAAAATCAGAGATACCAAGGGAACATTTCATGCAAAGATGGGCATAATAAAGGACAGAAATGGTATGGACCTAACAGAAGCAGAAGATATTAAGAAGAGGTGGCAAGAATACACAGAAGAACTGTACAAAAAAGATCTTCATGACCAAGATAATCACAATGGTGTTATCACTCACCTAGAGCCAGACATCCTGGAATGCAAAGTCAAGTGGGCCTTAGGAAGCATCACTACAAATAAAGCTAGTGGAGGTGTTGGAATTCCAGTTGAGCTATTTCAAATCCTGAAAGATGATGCTGTGAAAGTGCTGCACTCAATATGTCAGCAAATTTGGAAAACTCAGCAGTGGCCACAGGACTGGAAAAGGTCAGTTTGCATTCCAATCCCAAAGAAAGGCAATGCCAAAGAATGTTCAAACTACCACACAATTGCACTCATCTCACATGCTAGTAAAGTAATGCTCAATATTCTCCAAGGCAGGCTTCAGCAATATGTGAACTGTGAACTTCCAGATGTTCAAGTTGGATTTAGAAAAGGCAGAGGAACCAGAGATCAAATTGCCAACATCTGCTGGATCATGGAAAAAGCAAGAGAGTTCCAGAAAAACATCTATTTCTGCTTTATTGACTATGCCAAAGGCTTTGACTATATGGATCACAATAAACTGTGGAAAATTCTGCAAGAGATGGGAATACCAGACCACCTGACTTGTCTCTTGAGAAACCTGTATGCAGGTCAGGAAGCAACAGTTAGAACTGGACATGGAACAACAGACTGGTTCCAAATAGCAAAAGGAGTACGTCAAGGCTGTATATTGTTACCCTGCTTATTTAACTTATATGTAGAGTACATAAGCCCAGCGTTGGGCTGGATGAAGCACAAGCTGGAATCAAGATTGCTGGGAGAAATATCAATAACCTCAGATATGCAGATGACACCATCCTTATGGCAGAAAGCAAAAAAGAACTACAGAGCCTCTTGAAGAAAGTGAAAGAGGAGAGTGAAAAAGTTGGCTTACAACTCAACATTCAGAAAACGAAGATCATGGCATCTGGGTCCCTTCACTTCATGGCAAATAGATGGAAACAGTGACAGACTTTATTTTGGGGGGCTCCAAAATCACTGCAAATGGTGACTGCAGCCATGAAATTCAAAGAAGCTTTCTCCTTGGAAGAAAAGTTATGACCAACCTAGACAGCATATTAAAAAGCAGAGACATTACTTTGCCAACAAAGGTCTATCTAGTCAAAGCTATGGTTTTTCCAGTGGTCATGTATGGATGTGAGAGTTGGACTGTGAAGAAAGCTGAGTGCTGAAGAATTGATAACTTTTGAACTGTGGTGCTGGAGAAGACTCTTGAGAGTCCCTTGGACTGTAAGGAGATCCAATCAGTCCATCCTAAAAGAAATCAGTCCTGAATATTCATTGGAAGGACTGATGCTCAAGCGGAAACTCCAATACTCTGGCCACCTGATGGGAAGAACTGACTCATTTGAAAAGACTCTGATGCTGGGAAAGATTGAAGGTAGGAGGAGAAAGGACACAAGTCTGAGTAAACTCCAGGAGTTTACTCCACACACACACAAATGTATACAATTATTCAAAGCATCTTTATTTATAAGAGCTTAAAACTGGACTCCATTTAAATGTCCATCAACAGGAGACTGGATAAACAAATTGTGGTATATTCATACAATACAACTGAGCAATAAAAAGGAACAAACTCCCGATACATGCAAAAACATGGATGAATCTCAAAAACAGTATTGTGAGCAAAAGAAGGCAGCACAAATGAGTACATATAGTAAGATTCCATTTATATAAAGTTTAAATATATTTACTCTACCGTGATAGAAGTCAGATGGCAGTTAGGTTGGCGAGGCAAGGGTGGATACAGCAGGAAGGGAGCTTTCTGGGGTAAGAGAAATGTCCTATAGCTTGGTGGCACTTGAACACAACATAAAGACTAGCTAAATTATATTTTATTGTATGTAAATAAAAGCTCAATTTAAAAAAGATGACATAAAGACATTTTCAAACAACAACAACAACAAAACCAGCACCAGAAGAGTACAGTAAAGGAGATATGAAATGGTGTTTCTTCAGAATGAAGTAAATAACCCCAGATGGAAGGCCAGAAATGCAGGCAGGAATGTAAAGCAACAGGAAAAGTAACGTGAAAAAAAGGGACAGGAATGGTGCCTGTGTAGCAATAATAAAGATCCTGCGAGGTCTGGAATTAGCGAGGTAAGAGCATACAACCCAGGAGACAGAGAAATTAGACTTGAGATTCTTGCGTTGTTGGAATGTGGTGAAAGGAACTTACATTAGACTGGGATAAGGCGAGGATACATAAGATGATGGCAAGAGTAAAGAGTTAAAGCACAACTAATGAATGTATTTAGTTGTTCTTTAACAACTAAATGGCATCACCATTTAACAGCATCACTGACTCAATGGACATGAGTCTGAGAAAACTCTGGGAGACCATGAAGGATAGGGACGTCTGGTGTGCTGCAGTCCATGTGGTTGCAAAGAGTCAGACATGACTGAGAGACTGAACAAGAATGTGTAAGTACCAAGATAACTAACAGTTCAGAAACATGGCATTAAAACCAAAACAAAATTCAATCCAAAGAACACAGGACCAGGTAAATAAGAAGCAAAGTGTAAAACTGCTGTATTTAAACACAGATACACCAGTAATTATCTTAAAAGCAAAATTAAATATTCAAATTAAAAGTCAAAGTTGAGAGCTCTGGAGTCCAGACTTGGTGGTGGTACCTGCATGGGGAGGACCCTCCCCAACTGATCAAGCAGAAAACCGCTGGCTGGACGACGGGGTCTGGGGCTACCACTGTGCTGGAGAGGGAGAGGGGGTGCCCTGGGAGGAAGATGCTCCAAAGGGAGCCTCAGATGCACACATCAAATCCGCTCAAATCCAGAGTCACTTTACAACCACTCACACATGGCGGTGGAAGGGGGGGGGGGAGGGGGTGGGCTGCAAGGACAGCAAGAGTGGAATACTGTAAAAGCCAAGCAGAGATTTCAGCGGCTGCCAACTGCAGGACAGGAAGAGTTGGGAGTTTTGATCCTTAGGCCACATTTCAGAAGTAAAGACCGTGCCCCCAGAATAAGGATATGCCATGAGGCTAAATACTCCAATGGAACCATCCTAACAGAGTGTAAAACCAAACCTGAACAAGTTCAAGGGGATACTTAGCACTCCTTAGCAAAAGATAATATAAAATCCCCACAACAACATATCTTTTGCAGCAGTCAGTATACAACAATAATTAAAGAAAAACTACTACAATTGCAAAGAAATGTGATCCAAGGTCAAGAGAAAAAAAAAAGAGTAAACACCAATAGATCATGAGCTGATCCAGATGTTGGCACTAGTAGACATATGCTTTAAAAGCTGTTATAAAGGATTTAAAGAAAAGGAGTCATATTGAGTGAACAGATAAGCTTACAAAATATGAAAAAAAACACCAAATAAAGATTCTAGAATTAAAGACAGTATCTGAAGTGAAAAAAATATACAGGATGTGCTTAAAGGCAGTAGAAGGATCAACTGAACTTAAAGACAGATCAACAGAAATAATGTGATCCTAAGAATAGAGAGAAAAAGATGGAGAAACAGAGTGAAACAAAACCTAGGCCTCAGTCACCTGTTTGAATAATACTGAACGGTTTAACACACAGATAACTGGCATCCTACAGGCAGAGCAAGAGAATGGGGTAGACAAAATATTTAAAGAAATGATGGTTGAAAATGTCCCAAGCCATCGTATTTCTGATCCAAGCAACTCAGTCACCCCAGAGGATAACAAGCACCTAGTACACAACAGTGAACAGCGGGAAGACAAAAGACAGTGAGACCCCAGAGCATACAAAGACCTCTGGAGAGCACAGAGGACTCTGTCCCGTGCTCTCCTATGACCTACATGGGGAAAGAACCTAAAAGAGTGGATCTATGCATAGGTATAACTGATTCACTTTGCTGTAAAGCAGAAAATAACACAACATTATAAATCAACTACACTGCACCAAAAATTAATTTAAAAAAATAGAGATCTTAAAGCAGCCAAGTAATAAAAAGATGTGTTACATACAGAGGAACAATGCTAAGGATGATGACAAGCCACTCAGCACAAACCATGGAGGCCATAACACAGCAGAATACCATTTTCAAAATGCTAGAAGAAAAAAACCTGTACATTACACCTCCAGGACCTATTTATTGTATAACTGGAAGTAGGTACGTCTGACACCTTCACTGACTTCACCCATGTAATATACAGCATGGTGACTACAGCTAATAATACCATACTGTACATTTGGAAGTTGCTGAGTAAACCTTGAATGTTCTCATCCCAAGGAAAAAAAAATTTCTAACAATGTGTGGTGACTGGATGTTAACTAAAGTTATTATGTTACTACTTCACAATACCTTCTAATATCAAATCATTATGCTGTACAAAACAAAATACAAAAAGGGGGAAAATTCCAGAAATCTTTACCTAGCAAAAATATCCTTTAAAAGTGAGGATGCAATACAGATCTTTTCAGAGCAACAAAAACTGAGGGATCTGTTACCAGTAGCCCTGAGAATAACATGAAATGCTGAAACAGTTCTTTAGGCAGAAGGGAAATGACATCAGATGAAAAGTCAACTCTAGAAAGGAATGAAAGGACATGGAAACAGGTAATATGTATGTCAATAAAATGAAATGAGTTTTGCACTTCCTTTTTTCCCCTACCCTGAATAATTACTCAATCTCAGAGTCACTGTTAGGTGGGCCAAGCAGGGAGGTACATGTGGCCAAGGGGTGGGTTGGCCCAGCCTCATGGAGCCAGCATGAGGGCTCAATGTTACACTCTTTTATACCAAGCAATCAGTTGTCTTTTAATGACACTAGAGAGATAACAGTTGGTTGTCTCTTAATGCCTTTATTTACAGTAAAATAGCCATCATTAAAAAACACTGAAACAGTCTCTAATTTAGAGAAAAGTTACAAATACAGAATTTACTTATCCTGAGCCATTTGAGAGTAAGTTGCCTCATTACCTCTGAACATTAGTGGACATTTCCTACAAACAAGATTATCTTTCCTACAAACATAAGCAGAATAAGATAATCAAAACTGTGAAATTAACACCAACACATTACTACCATCTAGTCCTCAGAGCCCATTTGAGTTTTATCAGTTGTTTTAATAATATCCTTTGTGGTTCAAAACACATGCTGTATTTAGCTGTCATGACTCTTGAGTCTCCTTCAGTCTGGGTCCACTTTTCAGTCTTTCCTTGACTTTTTAAACTTTGAGACTTTTGAGGATTATACACCTGTCATTCTGAGAACAGTTTCTCAATCTGGATTTGTCTAATGTTTACACATGATATGATTATACAGTAATAATGATTAATGTAAATTAAATTCAATTAATAGGATTCTGGTGTTATAATAAAGTATGTTCATTTTTTTACTTTTGATACTCCTTCAAGACTGGAGCTTAATTCTGTACCCTGTGAGTTTGGAATGGGCTTATTAGTAACTTCCTTCCAAGGGGTCATAAAACTACCTCAGATTCTTCTTTGCTCTCTACTGGGTCACTTGCCTGGGGAAAGTTAGCTGCCCTGCTGTGAAGACACTCATGCAGCCCACTGGAGAGGCCCACATGGTGAAGATCTCAGAAACTGAGGCCTCCAGCCAACAAGCTATGTGAGTGCACCATCTTGGAAGCAGATTCTGAACCCCAGGCCAAGCTTTCAAATGACTGAAGCTCTGATTTGACTGGGACATCTTGACTGCAACACCACAAAAGGCCCTGAGTCAGAACCATGCCAGATAAGCCACTCTGATTCCTGATTCACAGAAAATGTGGATTAAAGTTTGTTGTTTCAAGTGGCTAAGTATTGGGATAATCTAAGTATTGGGATAATTAGTTACTTAGCAATTGATAATGAGCACAGTTATCCACCACATTCACAGAAAAATGGTGGTAAGAAGCCATATCATCATCTAAAAAGATGCAGAAAAGTATTAAGACAAAATTCAAGACCCATTCTTGATTTAAAAACAAACAAACAAACTTTCAGCAAACCAGAAAAAGAAGAAAGTTTTCTTATCTTAACAATGAGCACCCTACAGTGGACATCATACTTAAGGGTATAATGTCAAATGCTTTCTCACTAAGACTGGGAAAAGGCAAGGATATTGCTCACTAGTTTTACTGAACATGGTAGGAGGTTCTAGACAATGCAGCATGGTATTGAAAAAATTAAAAGGAAAAGAAGTCAAACTGACTTTATTCTCAGACAACATAATCATGGATGTAAAAAACTGTAAGGACTCTACAAAACAGTTATCAGAAAAAAGTGAATTTAACAGTATTAAAGTATACAAGGTAAACATGTGAAATTCAATGGTGTTTCTACAAAAAACTGCAGATAAAAATACTACAATTCCATTTACAGTAGTTTAAAAAACATTAATACTGAGGCAAGATTTTTCAACAAGAACATTTTTTTTAAGACTCCTGCATTGAATACAAAATGATGCAGAGACAAACTAAAGGAGACCTAAGTAAATGGAGAAAGACACCATGTTCATGGATCAGAAGACTCAATATTATGATTTATTAAGATGCCAAGGCTACTCAATGGGGATAGAAAGGCTTTCAACAAATGATGCTGGGACAACTGGATAATTACATCAGAAAATAATGAATCTTACCTCTACTTCACAGAATACAGAAAAATTAATCTGAGATGGATCAAAGAACTGAAAGTAAAGCTAAAACTATGATGAAACAGGAGAACATCTTTGAGAACTTACGGCGAGCAGTGCTTGTTTAGAGGACCAAAAAAAGCATGAACCCAGGAAGACCAACTGACAATATGGACTTCGTTAAAATTAAAACTCCTCATTAGAAGACATCAGTAAGAAAATGAAGACAAGCCATGGAATGCAAGAAAATATTCGCAATAAATATATCTGACAAGAGTTCTATTTGTAACATGTAAAGAATTTTTACACGTCTGTAAGAAATAAGGCAAAAACTAAGAAAAAATGGGCAAAAGACTTGAGTAGTGACTTCATAGTGAATGACAAAGAAACACATGCAAAGGTGCTTAATATTACTAGTCATCTGGGAAATGCAGATTAAAGTACAATGAGAGACCACTTTATATCCACCAGAAAAACTGAAGTTAAAAAGACAAGTACTGGTGCGGATGCAGGGCAACTGGACTTCTATACACTGCAGGTGGGAGGGTAAAATGATACAACCAAGTTGGCAAATTCATACTAAGTTATATAAATGCACCTTTCCTATGAACTAGAAATTCTATTCCCAGTTATTTACCCAAAGGAAATGAAAACCTATGACTATAAAGAGAGTTGTAGAAGAATGATCACAGTATCTTTATTCATAATAGCCCCAAACTGGAAACAACCTGGACGTCCATAACCAGGAGAATGGGTAAACAAACAGTTACCTGTTCACATAGAAGAGTATCAGTCACCAATTAAAAAAAAGATTATGATATATACAACAATATGGCTGAATCTCTGAAACATTGTTTTATGGGGAAGAAATAGGACACCAAAGAGTGCTTTTTGTATTATTTCATTTACGTGAAATTCAAGAACAGGCAAATTAATCCACAGTGACTGAAGTCAGCACAGTTGCCACTTATGGGGAGTGGGACTCACAGAAACAAACTTCTGAGATGATGGAAATGTCTGGATCTTGATTAGGGGTAGTTACATGGAATATATATAATATTATCAAATTCAAATCATAAGCTGCTTACAAGAAACCCACCTTAAGTAAAAGATACAGAAAGGTTAAAAAACAAAAAGAGACAAAATACGCCACGCAAATACTGACCACAGGAAATACTGCTGTTATATTAACAGCCACAATTAGACCTCAAGGCAAAGTGCATTGCCAGAGCTAAAGAGGACAGTTCAGATGGCAGAAGGTTTGTATTGTAGTAAGATGTAGGATTCTAGATTTGTTAAGTACTTAATGCAGCTGCAAAACAGATAAAGTATGCCATCTTTTCAAACACATATGAAACACTTACCAAAATCAACATATGCCAGGCAAACTGCAAATTATATCAGTAATAAAGGATTTAAATATGTTCGCTAATTTCAATGTAATTATGCAGTAATCACTAAAAATATTAACTAGAAAATTTCCCTATATTTGGAATTCAACAAACACATCTAAATGATGTTTGGATCAAAGATGAAATCATAATAGAAACTTGAAAATATTCTGAAATGAATGATTGAAATTATATTTTATAAAAACTAGTTTGATCTGGTAAAAGCCATGACTAAAGTTTTAAAACAAGGAATACAACTGAAAATAAGGAGTGAAAATCAATTATATAACTATCTATCTCAAGAAGTTAGAAAAAATTAGCATACTGAACAGGACAGAAACTCTAAAAAATAGGCGCATGGATGGATTAATGAAATAAAGAAGAAAGATTGCAGAGTTCATCAAAGGCAAAACCAGTATCAGAAATGTAAAAGGGGTATGTGTAAAATGTAAACAGAATAAAGTGTTAACATCTTTTTGCCAATAAATTGAGGGAAGTATATGAAAATAATCAAAATCCTTAAACAAACAAACCACAATCTATCAAAATCAATGCAAGAAATGGAAAACCTGAAAATGAACAATCTTACAACTGTGAACGAAATTGACTTCTTAAACCCTATCACACAGGGACAACTCAAAGCCCACATGCATTTTGCTAATCATTTAAAAAAGTCATAGCAGCTTTTTTTTTTTTTTTTTACAAACTCTTCCATAAAAGAGCTTCTCAACTATTAATAGTTTCATCTGGGAAGCAAAACTTTCATACCAAACCTGACATGTACATTACAGAAAGGGATACTTTATGACAATCTTACTCATAAACATACATGGAAGTTCTAAAAAAGAGTAAACTAAAGCCAGTGATATGCAAAAAGAATAATATATCACAATATAAGTGGATTTATTCCATGAAAATTCAACAATTTACCACATTAATAGCATAAAAGAATATACAACCAAGGCAATCGAATAAAAATCTCCATCCACACTTCACACTTAAAAAAAACAAAAACAAAAAACTCCAGCATATGATAAAAAAAGACACTCTGTAATATGCTAAGGTGTGTGTACAAAAACCCTACAGCAAACATATTTAGTGGCATAATAGCGAAAGCTTTCCTGCTAAGATTAGAATATCCAGCATGATCATTTCTATTCAAAACTGAACTAGAGATCCTACTCAACTCAATAAAAGATACAACAAGTTTAAGGATTAGAAATAAAGATTTCAAAGCAATACCATTTAGCACAAGAACAGCAGAAAACTACATTGAAACATCAAACCAGCTGGATAAAATCTGACGAAAGATGTACCAGTCCACTAAACAGAAAAGCAGAAAAAATGCTCAGGAAAAATAAAAAAAAAGCCTAACAAATGGAAAAATACATTTCTATATTCACATATTAGAGATGCAATATCATATAGATGTCATTTCTCTCCAAACCAATCTATAAATTCAATGAAACGTCAATCAAAAACACAACAGGAATTAGTGTCTTGGTATGAAAAAAGAGAACGCTAATGTTCACATGGAAATGTAACAGGCCAAGAATAGCCAAGAAGTTATTGAAGAATAACACAGAAGTACTCATGCCACTGGACAGAGAGACTTATTACACAGATAGAGGAATTAAACTGTGACACTGGCACAGGGCCAAAAAAAAAGGACTAATAGTTTCTTTCAAAGATCACTGACTAAGGCAAAAAAACCCCAAAAAACAAAAAAACAACTGTACTATGGATTTTATAAGATGCAGAAGCAAAATATATGACAATAATAACACTACGGATAAGCAAGGAGAAATGAAAGCATACTCCTGTAAGGTTCTTATACTATATGTAAAACTGTCTATTATTTGAAGAAAGAATGATAAAGAAGTATATTGTAAATCAAAGCACAACCACTAAAACAACAGAATAGGTACAGCTAAAAAGCCAGTAGCAGAGATAAAATGGAACCATTAATATAAGGGGTGAGTAGAAAAATACAGCAAGACGGTAGATTTAAGCCAAACAATATTGATAGCTATAAAAAATAAAAATGGTCTAAACCAGTCCTGTACAACAGAGCCTTCTACAAGGAGAACTTGAATGGTAGCTAGTGTGACCAAGGAACTCAAGTTAAAATTTTAACTTAAGTTCAGATAGCCACATGCAGCTACCTACAACTGTATTAGACAGCTGGTGCAACTACTCCAATTAAAACACGAGACCCATAATGCTGTCTGTCTGCAAAAACTCACTTTAGATATAAAGATAGAAATAGGTTAAATGTAAGTGGATGGGAAAAGATATGCAAACACTAATCAACATGGAGCTGAAGAGCATGTATTCATATAAGAGCGAGAAAAATTCAGAATCAGGACTGTTACCAGGGAAAAAGAGGGACATTTCATGGTAGCAAAAGGGTCACGCTATCAAGAATAAAAACAATAAAATGTATTAATAGATATGTTCAATAGTAAGAGCTTCAAAACATATCAACCAAAATTGATTAAACTAAAAACAGAACTAGACAAGTCTTCAATCAGGGTTGGATTTCAAACACTCTTTTCACTGCAAATGAGGGGGAAAAAATCAGTTAAGTATACAGAAGAAAGGAACAGTGCTATTAGTCAAGCTGATTGTTTAACATTTATAGAACACATTTACAGCAGCAGAACATATTCTTTTCTGCTAAACATGGAACATTCATGAAGACCACATGCTAGGCCATAAAATAAGCGTTAAATGTAAAAAGGTCTGAAATATTCAATGAGTTATATCCTTTGATCCAATGGATTTAAACCACAAATCATAGTAGTTGAAAATTTGTGGAAAATCCCCAAATAATTGGAAGTTAGAAAACATACTTCCAAACAACTAATAACTCACAAGGGAAAGAAATACTTTGAACTAAATGAAAATGAAAATACAATCATCAAAATCTCTGATATTTCACCCAAACCAGTACTTACAAATTTATAGTTCTAATTGCATACATGTAAAAAAGCCTTAAAAGTCAATATTCTAAACTTTCACTTTAAAAAACTAAAAAGGAAGAAATTAAGTCCAAATAAAAGGAAGGAAAAAAATGAAGATAAAAGCAAAAATCAATGAAAAAGAAAAGTGGGGAAAAACAGTGAAACATTAATAAAATGAAAAACTGGTTCTTTGAGAAGACCATTAAAATAGCTAGACAGATTCTAATGACATTAAAATGATAGTAGAGGAATATTATGAACAACTTTATGCCAATAAATTAAAAGACCAAAACAATGGACAAATTCTTTGCAATACACAAACTATTCATACCAAAGCTTACTCAGGAAGAAATGAATAGGCGTATAACTATTAAAGGAACTGAAATGGTAGCTAAATTTTGCTGACACAACTCCTTGCTCAGATGGCTTCACTCGTGAATTAAACCAAACCTTTAAGGAAGAAATAATACCAATTTTACATGGAATCTTCCAAAAAACAGAAGATGAAAAAATACTTCCCAACTTATTTTATGAGGTCCTGATACCAAAACTAGAGAAAGGTATTATTACAGAAAACTACAGATCAATATCGGTCATGAACATGGAGGCAAAAACTTTTAGCAAAAATGTTAGTAAATCCAATTCAGTACTGTATTAAAAAAATACATAATAACCAAGTGAAATTTATCTGAGGAATGAAACAGCACTTTGTTATTTTAGTATTGATTGTTATAATTCACTATTTTAAGACTGAAAATGATAGTGTTAAGAACAGTTCAAAAAATAAAAAACCCACCTGGCAAAATTCACACAATCCTTGATAAAAAAAAAATTCTCATGTATTTAGGGATAGAAGAGAATATTCTCAACCTGATAGTGGGCACCTATAAAAAAACCTAAGAGCCTAGACATCCAGCTTAATGGAAACGACCAAATACTTTCCCCTCAAGACTAGGATGGAGAAGGCAATGGCACCCCACTCCAGTACTCTTGCCTGGAAAATCCCATGGACGGAGGAGCCTGGTGGGTGCAGTCCATGGGGTTGCGAAGAGTAGGACACGACTGAGCGACTTCATTTTCACTTTTCACTTTCATGCATTGGAGAAGGAAATGGCAACCCACTCCAGTGTTCTTGCCTGGAGAATCCCAGGGACGGGGGAGCCTGGTAGGCTGCCGTCTATGGGGTTGCACAGAGTCGGACACTACAGAAGCGACTTACCAGCAGCAAGACTAGGAATGAGGGAAGGATTTTGACTGTTACCACTTATCTTAAGTACTGGAGGTCTTAGCTCAGGTGACAGGCCAAGTAAAAGAAATAAAAGGCATGTAGATTGGAAAGAAGGAAAGAAAACTGCCTGTTACAGATGACATGACGGTACACCTAAGAAAATCTCAAGGAATCTATTAGAAAGATGTCTGAACTAATTGAATTTAGCCAAGTCACATGACACAAGGTCAACTTTATGTTTGCACGCGAAGAACAAACAACTGAAACTTTAAATTCCATATAATCTGTAGAGACAGAAAGCTTATCAGTGGTTGCCTGGAGCCTGTGGTAGGGATTGGGATAAATACAGGTTGGGGCAAAAGGGGACAGGCTGGAGTGATGGAAGCGTTCTACATCTGGACTGTAGTGATGAGCTCACGGATGTATACATACAAGTACACGTATGCTGCGTGCTAAGTTGCTTCAGTCGTGTCCAACTCTGTGACCCCATGGACTGTAGCCAGCCAGGCTCCTCTGTCCATGGGATTCTCCAGGCAAAAATACTGGAGTGGGTTGCCATTTCCTTCCCCAATTTGTCAGAATTCATCAAAATGTTCACTAAAAATGGGTGCATTTTATTGTATGTAAACTATACTTTAGTGAGTCAATTAAAAACACAGATCGGGTCTTACCTGGTGGCTCAGCAGCTAAGACTCTGAGAGCCAATGCAGGAGATAAGAGTTCAATCCCTGGTCAGGGAAGAGCCCACATGCCACCCACCAACTAAGCCCGTGTACCACAGCTACTGAGCCTGTGCTCTACAGCCAGGGAACCGCAACTCATGAGCCCAGGTTCTGCAACTACTGAAGCCCGCACACCCCAGAGCCTGTGCTCCACAACAATAGAAGCCACTGCAACGAGAGCCTGTGCATCGCAACTGGAAGAGTAGTCCTTGCCTGCTGGAACTAGAGAAATGCCCAGGCGGCAACGAAGATCCAGCACAGTCAGAAATGAAAACAAATAAATAAAATTATAAAAAAACTAAAACACAGATCAATGGGATACAATAAAAAAAATCCATAAAAAGTGCACTATAAATACAGATGATCAATTTTTGACAATCACAGCTCTCAGTACACAACAGTGAATTATGGATAATCTTAAAAAAAAAGTGAGATGTAAATCTCTGCTGGAATTAAAAAAAAAAGACAATCCCCCACAACTTAATTTTACTTTTCATACAGAAATTAATTCTAGGTAAAAATTAAATCTAAATCTGAGAAGCAAAACAAAATTTCTATAGGATAACAGGAGTGTATTTTCATGATTTTGGTAAATCAAAGTTTATTAAAAGGACATAAAAAGCACTAACATAATATCTTTCATTGAAAGACTGATCAAATGGATATATTAAAAGTAACAACCCTTCATTAAAAGATCCAGAGAGTGAAAAGGATAGTCACAGAGTGCGAGAAAGTATCTGCAATAGTCAGATGCAACAAATGACTACAGAATTTATAATATCCAGAATACATACATCACACCTGTAAGTCAATGAGAATATGACTAACAACTCAATAGAAAAATGAACAAGATTCTCAAACAGGCAACGTATCCAGATGACCAATAAAGATATGAAAATGTGTTCAGTAGCTGTAGTCATATGGGAAACAGGAATTAAAACCAGAATAAGGCAGTACCACCAATCCTCCAACACAGCTAAAATTTGAGACTGATGACATCTAATGTTGTAGGAGATATGAAGCAACCAGAACTCCCAAACACTGCTGGCAGGAACATTAACTGACACAATACTTCAGAAGACATCTACTAGAGTTAAGATACATATTCCTTCTGAGCCAGGAATTTCCCTGCCAATTCCCAAACCCTGACTAGAAACAACCACAATTCCAACAGTAGAATAAACTGTGGTGTATTTATCCAATGGGATACTTATTGTACAGAGATGAAAAAGAATAAACCATCATTACATGAAATGACATAGATGAACCTCACAAAGTATGAATCGAATAAGCAGATACAAAACAATATCTACCAATTCCATTTAAATACAGTTTAAAAAACCTATAGTGTTAGAAGTTTATCAAAAAATATCAGTTGCTAAGAAATAACATATGCTTACCATATGAAAGTACCATTCTAAGTAATTTTTTACGTATTTTAACTTGATTTTCACAACTCTGTAATTAGAGGCAACCAATTATCCCAAATGTGCAAATTTAGTCACAAAGAGGTTAAATACTTTGCTCAAGGCCACAGAGCAACTACGTGTTAGACCTGGGATGTGAAGGCAGCTAGACTGGCTGGAGACCTTGCAGTCTAAACGCTACATTGCCGCTCAGTGGTAGAGCTTTAATGGAAACACAGAGGAGGAGGGCAAATGAAGCAGGGAGAGGTAAGAGAAGCAGGATTAATAAGTTCCCATCTCCCAAGAAAACAAGCACTAGATAATGCCTCAAATTGGGGGATGGGGTGGGGGAGAAGAGAAGGGATCAAGAATTAGCAGTACATGCGTGTTAACGAAAAAATCTGGAGGACAGATCAGAAAAAAACAGCTAAAACCATCACAAAAGTAGAAACCTCTAGGGAGTGAGTCAGAGTGGACCAGGGAACTGTTAATACTTAACTATTAAGAAAAAATACTTAGCTATTACAGAAAAAAACCACACACACATTGCTTTGGTAAAAGTAATTTTGAAAGGTTTTAATAAGATCTAAATATTTTAAAAACGCTATCATGTATTGAGCCCCAGTGTCCCTGGCACTTAGCTGAACATTTGAAAAGGAGTATCTCATATGGAGTTGGTGCCAGTTATTACTACGATTTTGCTGATGGGGAAACAGATTCAGAGTTAACCAGCTGGCAGGTGGCAGGGTCCATGTCTGGACCACCACCAGGGAAGATGAAGGTCTAGAAGTCAACAAAGCAGCAGGGATGAAAGGATATTCAGGAGTCCTGGACAGAAGCAAGTGACTCATGTTGGCTTCAGGGAGAAGGGACAGTAGGAGGGGGATCTGGAATGGATGCCCAGGATTCTGGCTTGAGTACCTGAGGACACGTTGGTCCTTTTCTCTACCACAAGGTCCATGGAAAGAGGAGCAGCGGGCCAGGCCTCTGACAGGGAGCTCCTGAGCTTAGTCACAGATATGCGGAGCTCCAGTATGTTTGGGAAAGGCACAGAGGAGTCAGGCAGGATGCACGAGGAAGACCTATGGGTGTGAACTCAGCAGAGGAGGGGCAGGCAGAAGACTGAAGAGCATGCAAAGACACAGGGAGAGAAAGAACACCCGTGGCCTGGGCCCGCAGCCTGTCCAGCCTCTGGGCCACCCGTCCAACATGCCCTGTCCCCCATGCGACTCACTGCCCTAAACATCGCCAATAGCTCCCTTTCACTCTTCAAAAACTTTTGTCTCTAGACTATCTTCTGAAATATAATCTACTCATTTATCAATATTGAGATGTCAGGGCTTCTAAGTGCCTCATATTTTCACCGTGAGGTACCTTGGGAACTGGCAGAGCCCTGGGCCAGGGTCAGGCCCTGGCTACATGCTCTCACCAGGCCTCCACATTCCTCCTTCGGAGCACAGAAAATGGCCAAAGAACTCATTTTCTGTGCTTTGGTTACACAGTATGTCTCTCTCCGTCTTGGAAGGTACCTGAGGGCAGGAGGGGCTTTTCAACTTTTCCTGAAAAGCTCTAAATAATACTCTGGGCTTTGTGGGCCATGGGGTCTCAGTCACAGCTATACAACTCTGCCCTTGAGCCGGAAAGCAGTGGAGACCACGTATAAATGAACAGGTATGCTGTGTTTCGGTAAGGCTTTATCTTTGAATTGAGAGGTGGACCAAAAGGCCATGGTCTGCTGAGCCCTGCTCCGAATCACCAGCACCCAGGCTAGCATCTGGCATACAGCCGGCACTGGATGAGCAATAATGAAAGGAAACAGCCCTTGGCTTTGTCAGTGAGACGGAAGCAGGTCCTGAGGGAAGGTGATTTCAGCAGAGCAGGGGGGTGGGATGGTTGGCAGAAGGCTGAAGAAGCAGTAAGCTCTTGTTCCAGAGCCCCCAGTTTGCCCAGCAGGCCTGGGGAATGGCCCTGTCTAAGGGGAGCAGGGCTGGGGAAGGAGTTGGGGGTTGCTCCCGAGCTCAGGCGTGTGTGGGGCTGATTGTGAAGGAGGAACACATGTGCCAAGGATAGAGAAACGGGAGGGTGGAGGAGATGACGGGAAAGCCTCAAATCGCTCTTTCTGTGAGACATTCACCCAGACTAAATGGGGAAGACAGCTGGGCTTAGGGACTGGGTGCGCGGCCAAACAGGGAGGCCTGGCCGCCCAGGACAGGGCCACAGACCTCCTTGTCAGCCCCCCTCTTCCCTGGCGAGGCGGCACCTCTAACCGAGCTGGCGGTGGGGCTTGAGGCGCTGACTAGTGTGAGGAGTGTCGCTCCCTGAGGCAGCAGCAGGGCCTACTGGCACTTCCTGTCCCTTCACTTTCCCACGCAGGTAGTGACAGGCAGGCCTAGAGGAAGATGAGTTCACACATCAAACTTGCAGACACGCCCAGTCCTTTCCTGAAGAACATTCAAAGTCACTCGAACTTCAGAGAGTCAGTGGTGGTTTCATCTTAACGCCTTCAAATGTGGATGTGCACGCTGTGAATTATGTCCCCATTAGGCAGAACAGAATTTTTCTTTAAGTGGAAACAACCAATTGGGTGAGGCTTTGCATAGCAGCTACCTAGTTTTATAAGCTTAACAAGAGTATTAAAAGACACAAAACACAACTTCTTACAGAGGAAGTATTAACAGTACGAAGTTTAAACAGCCTGAAAAATTTAGAGTCAAAAACCTATAGCCAGTCAGTTTCACTTTTCCTATGAACCAGGTACCTCCAAAAGGCTTACATTTTGATATTACTCTGTTAATTCATCACAGCTACTGGAATGTGCAGCCATAGTGCTGAAATGTGTAAGAAGGGTTCAGACTTCAAACTATTTTTCAGGAAGAGCTAAAGCCATCTAAAGTATCTTTTAGTTGACATGCCAGAGGAAAAAAGCATTAAGATCTATTTCTTCTGCCTTATTTCAAGGTGAAATCTGCTGTTCCTATTCACAGATTGAAGGCTCTATGTATATTCTAATAAGTAAAACTTTAATTCCATACTTTCACTCTCAAGTTCTCACTCCTCACAAGTTAAAAGATGATTTTCCTAAAACACATCAATCCTTGCTCTACTGTTTCAAGTTCTTCTCGAGATGATGGTAATCACTGTCTCCAAATTCACTAGCTTTTAGAACGGGGATGCCTACCCTTGTAACACACCTTTGTTTGAAAGGACTTATCAGTACACCTTTAGATGCATTTTCAGTAAACATAACCTCTTACCCTATTGTTGGGTTGATGTTCGGATCAAAACTGTCTTCCACGAACCGCCACACAATGCTTGATTTACCCACACCTGTATCCTGAAATACAACGAGAGAGGTGAAGAAGAAGAAGTTACTTGCTGGCACATACCAAAAACTGCCTTGTGCCCCAAGTTCAGGATTTTGGAAAAATCATCCTGGATAGGTGAATTTTAAAGAAACGCAAAGGAGGTTTTCATAAAAATTCAGCGGAGTAATGATAAGATTTCAAAATGTATTGTAGGAGAGGATATCTGAGTTTACAAAAGATGTGAGGATCTTCTGAAAGACCCCAAGTTTCTGCGTAGTGTGCAAAGTGACAAACTCAATTGATCTCTAACAAGTCTACGTTAAGAATGAACTCTTGAACTACTTCTGAGTAATTCCTGATACATCCCAGCCCCACCCAATATGGGAAGGGGTAAGACTAAGTTATTGAAATCTTTCTCAGTCTTTAAAGCGGCAACTCTGGTAAGAGAGCATCAACTTCAGAAAGTATGCTCTGAAATCGCAAAGTTGCCTTGACAAGTTAGGCAGCTGAAGCTTCAAACCAGTTTTGGGGGCTTTTTGATTTGAATGTCCCACTCCCACCCCAGGAAGGTAAATCTGCGTTAAGTATCAGGGATATTCCACAAGTTCAAAAACACCAAGCAGACAGGAAAGCAGACTAATGCTGCTTGTAAAACAAAAGACCTGTTACTAGTCTTACTTTGCAAACCTTGGCCAACTCCTAACTAGTACCTAGGAAAACTATTTAAGACTGCTCTTAACCCAGAAGCAATGGAAGGGCAGGGAGGACTCTTTACCCTTTGGGGGGCAGGAAGAGTCCCTGGGCACCAGGGAGGGGCAAGGGTGAACCCTACCGACAGCAAAATCCTTCAGGAGGGTGCGGCCAGGTGGGCGGGATGGCCCAGGGGGCAGAAGCGAGGCTCCGGACAGGTAGGCGGTGTCCCGCACCCAGTCTGGGGCAAGGGGCGGAGGGGACGTGGGCACGCCCTGGTCTGCGGCCCGCCCGGCCTCCCGCGGCCCTCCCGGTCGGCTCGCCGCCACTCACCCCCAGCAGACACACTTTGAGCTCCCTCAGCGCCATGGCCTGGGAGCCAGGGGCGCGGGCCCGCCGCCGCCCTAAGTTAAGAAGGGAGAGGCCCGGCCCAGCACAAGCATCCCCCGGCGCCGCCGCCGCACGGCCTAGCCCCGGCCGCGGGGCGCGCAGAGGCGGCGGCCGCCCGTTCGCTGGCCCTCGGCCCGGCCCGTCCGTCGCCAGCCGCGCGGGGTCCGTCTCAGCAGCCCGGACGGTGCCGCGGGTTCCCGGGGGCCACCGCAGCCGCCATCTTGAGACGCCGGCCGGGTCACCTGACCTCCCCGCCCACTTCGGCAGCCACCTTCGCCGAGAGGGCGGGGCCGGCCGGCGCAGCGAGGCTTGCGGGGAGGCCCGGGCTCGAGGGCGGGGCTGGCAGTGAGGGGGCGGAACACTAAGCCATATGCCCCGCCCCTATCACTCAGGCCCCGCCCCTCAGGCGCCGGCCCCGCCTCCAGGTCATCCCAAGATGGCGGGTGAATGGGGTCCAGCTCCTGGGGCGCCCCCTCCCCTTCAGCCGGAACAACCCCCGAGGCCCGAGGACCCCCACAACAATCCCTGAGCCCACCTGCCGCAGCCCCCTCGTAACTCCTTGTGTGTCTCT
The DNA here is from genome assembly GCF_055505025.1 of Bos grunniens. Classification (NCBI taxonomy): domain Eukaryota; kingdom Metazoa; phylum Chordata; class Mammalia; order Artiodactyla; family Bovidae; genus Bos; species Bos grunniens. The sequence continues at coordinate 25,480,091 of NC_141177.1, read as the reverse complement.
TGGTTTTCAGAGATGTCCCTGTACTTTGTGGACTTGCAGGATGACTTGGACGATTGTAAGTAACAGTTGGGGCATCCCGCCCCTCCCTGGGAACTTCTCGCAGAATTAGGGGTGCACAGAAGGCGGATGTGGGATCTACAGGCTGGGCTCTTCGTGTTGGAACCAGAATAGGGGGACCCCCAATTGCCTTGATCACTTGTGGCGGTCCCTCCTCACTGGGCGGGGGCGGTAGAGGACCGGGAGCCCTCCCCGCAGTGGGGAGGATTTTTGTTGGAAAACTTCTGACTTTCTCTTACTTTCTTTCTCTTCCTCCTCCTCCTGCGGTGGCCCGGGAGAGCTAGTGCTTCGTTCATCCTGGCGATTCCCGGCGGGAGGAGGCGTGGCCCCCTCCGGGGTCGGGGGTCTTCCAGCCAGGGTCTCCAATTGTCCCCCAGGACTTTTCAGAATGCCGGGGAGTTTGGGAGGTCCGGCTCTACGTGTGGCCGGCCACAGACTCGCACAGACTTCTCCAGTGTCTTGGCCACAAGCCCATTGAGGAGCCCACAGGTACCTGCCTTTCTCCGATGGGTCTCCCTCCTGTACCTTCCTGCCCTTTCCTTTAGAATCACTTTAAAGACTGATGGGTGGAGAAGATGTACCTGTTTAGGCAAGTTCGCACTGGTGGTGAATGAAGCATTTCTTTTCCATTCAGCAAACTTTTCTTGAGGACCTCCTGTTTCTGGGCCAGGCCATGTGCCGATCCCAGAACCTACAAAGATGAACCTGAGACTGTGACGGCTCTCACAGGCCTGGAAGAGAGCCAACTTGTAAACAGATAATTACCAAACCCTGGGTGCTTGCTGATGAAGGAAGCCTGTACAAACCATCACAGTAACCAACATCAGTGGGGCTTACTGTGTTCTTTCCTTCTGCATCTACAAGTTTCCTACTAACCAGAACTAGGGTTTACTGAAAATACCATAGGTCAGGCACATTTATTTATAGACATATTTCTGAAAGAATACACATTTCCTTGCTGAATACACATATTCTTTCAAAAACATGTGTAATTTATACACTATTTCTTTCAGAAGGCGGCAACTTTATTAAAGTAAAATGACCCTTGAAGGGGCCAGTGGTTGTGGGTTCTGGAGTCAGATGGCCAGAGGGTGAAGTCCTGAGCCACTCTTTACTGGCTGTGTGATCCTGGCCAAGTCACTGTACCTCTCTGAGCTTCATTGGCTTCATCTGTAGAATGGGCATAATAATGGTCCACCTCAGAGGGCTTTAGTAGAGGTTAACTAATAAAAGGTTTAGGAACTTCTTTGGTGGTCCAGAGGCTAAGACTCTGTGCTTCTAATGCAGGGGGCCCAGGTTCAATCCCTGGTGGGGGAACTAGATCTCACATGCCATAACTGAGAGTTTGCATGCCGTAACTCAAGATCCTACATACTGCAGTTAGAAGGTCCTGCATGCCTTGATGACGATCAGAGATCCTGTGTGCTGCAGCTAAGATCTGGCACAGCCAAATAAATATATAAAAAATAAAAGGTTTAGCATGAAGTCTTGTACATAAGAAACAGTAAATATTACCTGCCATTATTATTGATGTGATCATTATTCATAATTATTGAATACTGTGGAGCAAGGTACAATGTGGGCCGTGGGTTTACAAAATGTTTCAGTCAATGGGTGTCTTTAAATGGAAGGAATGTAGCATTGCTCTTGATAAGCAACAGTAAGCTGCTGTTAAGGCACCTCTCATTCATAGATTTAGTATTTGGCCTGTCTGGAAAAGCTGTTTTTTGGCTATTTTTCAGTTATCTAACAAACTACCTGAACACTTAGTGGTTTAAATCAACAGCATAACAATTCTGTGCATTGACTGGGTGATACAGAAGCCTCATGTGTTCTCTGGAACTCTGGGGAGATGGGAGGGTTCAAAATGGCTTTCCTCACCTGACTGTTGGCAAGGAAATCTGCTGGAACTGTAGATCAGGGTCTCAGTTCCACAGTTGCTTCTTCCCCTTGGCTAGCTTGGACTTTCAAAGGGTGGTGGTGGCAGGCAATTGGATCTCTTCTGGCAGGTAACTTCCTTTTGTCTTTTCTGTATATGTATACAGAAAGGAATTAAGAGATTATATAGGAAAATAATTCTGATTTTGGCTCTATTTGTACATATGTTAGGTGACACTTACTGTTTAGGAGACTGCTGAAGACTTGTCCCGGTAAGGAAGGAAACCAGCATCATGGCTCTGAACACACCCAGGCCATGGGTAGGGCCACTCGGGGAGCCTCCCAAGGCTTCCTTATTGCACAGATGTGGAGTCTTCAGGATGCTGTATCTATGAAATTACAATATAATTGGTCTAATTAATAGCCATAATAAGAGGGCCTTTCCCCCCCAGTAACTTATGCTGCCCTGGGTCCCACCTTTACACTTTACTGTGGTAGTATTTGGGAGGCATTATTACACTGTGATTATGGCAAAAACCCTGAGGTCCGGTGACCCACTTCCTGTCTTTAGTTGAGTCAGCGTGAGCCGATCACTCACCTTTGTTCACTTTCTTCATCTGGAAGACCTGACAACTGGAGATGCTTCATAGGACTGATACAAGGATTAGATGAAACAGAAGACACAAAATGTTTTAGGGACTTCTTGGTGGTCCAGTGGCTAAGACTTAACACTCCCAAAGTAGGGGGCCTGGGTTCGATCCTTGGTCAGGGAACTAGATCTCACATTATCCAACCAAGAGTTTGAATGCTGCACCTAAAAAAATCACACATGCCTCATCAAAGATTGAAGATCCCAAAAGCTGTAACTAAGACCCAGCAAATAATTAATTAATAAAGTATTTAAAAAAAGACATCTTAGCCCAGTGCCTGGCATAGAGTATTCCATTCATTGATTATTACTGTTATTATTTTAGCTGTCATCATTACTACTAGGCATTCATGTAAGATTTTCTGTTCCTGTGTTAAGGGTTGCTACTGTGTGGTAGGCGGGATTGTTCCTGTTTTATAAATGATGAAACAGAATCAGAGAGGTTAAGTGACTTATTCAGTACGGCATAGGTCATAAATGATAGAACTAGCAAAACTAGCAATCAGACTAGTTTGACTAGTTCTGACTCTTCCTCTTTTTATTCCATCACAGAGATCAATCTCACAAATATTCTTAAGCTAATGGGAGGGCACAGTTTGTTGGTTTGGGTGGGTTCTGCATCTGTTGTCTTCCTTGGACTTTTTTTTGGTCTAATTGACGGGATAGCCATTTCATCTAGGCTCTAAGTCTCCTTGGCCAGGGACACTGGTCATCCTTTTTATAACCTAGTGTCCTCCCTCCATGATCTAGGTGTTCAGTTAATGTCATTACTGGTAACCAAGATGGATTACGAGGCTTGTCTGATTTACTTTGTGATTTCTTCATTAAATTGGCTCACTTCAAAAAGAAGCCATCAGGAAAGATTGCCGTGTTTTTTCAAAATCATTCAGTCTCCGGGCCATCGGAGCACAAAAAAGACAATTTTAGTGAATTAGCCTGCTGAAGCAACCTAAATTCCTTCTCTTGAGAGCAAAAAGAGTGTGAGATGGCCAGACACAGTGGTCCTGGTGGTAGACTGCACACGGAAGGTGGAGCTGGGTGCATCTCTGCCTCAAGGGCTTATAGGCCTGTCAGCGGCTGGGTTGATTAAAGCTTGTGGGGGCTAAGAGGTGTCACTCCTGGTAAGGCTTGCTTGACCAATTAGAATTTAAATGTGTACTAGTGGTGGGTGGAAAAAAGTGAGGGGACTCTGTTGCAGATATAAAGAGACCTATCAACAAAGTATAATATATGGTCATATGTGGATCCTTAGTTGAACAAATGAGCTATAAAAAGACATTATTGAGACAGTGGGGAAAATTAAACTTGACCCAGGTATTAGGTTATATGAAGAATTATTATTAATCTTGTCAGATGTGATAGTGGTGTCACAGTTTTGTTTGACGGCGAAGGACCTTATTTAACAGAAGCAAATAGGCATTTGTGGGTGAAACAATATGATCTGTGAGGTCTGCTTTTAAAATACTGCAGCAAACAGTAAATAATCAACAAGTTGGAAAGAAAGATGAGTGGGAAAAGTTGGCAGACTATTTGTTGAAACTGGCTGGTTAAGGGTGTGGGGGTTTATTATAGTATTATGTTTTTGCATATGTTTGAAAATTTCCTTAATAAAAAGTTTTTAAAAATGAGATGAAAGTTTCATATATGATCAAACGTCTATATGAAGGGTTTAATGCTGGATTTCAGTTCTGAATTCAGCTGCCATGTTATTGTAAGATATATTTAGCTTCAAAACACAGACTTGGAAAATGTATTAGTATTTGCGGGACAGTGTATTTCTTTCCAAATGTTCAGGTTTCAAGAGGTAGCTATGAAAGAAGTTGGAAAAAGGTATACTTCTATTGATGAAGAAAACTAGGTGCCATCAAATGATGTGTGTTTCTTTGTTAGAAATAGGATTAGCTAAGTTTGAGGACTACAGATAGACTCTTGGAATAGAAGGAGTGGAGTATGTTCAAGCTTGAATAAAAGGCACCCTCCAGAGCAGGAAGCATTCTGTTTCACCTGCCCACTTTGGTCAGGTTTGTAACAATGTTCTGCTCAAGGACCACAACCAGGCGGAGAAACTATATTAATTTGATCCCTAAACCAAACCACTGAAATTTTTCTCTGAACTATTACATAAACTTGAATCAAAGATTGTCAAAAAAATTAAGTAAAAACCTCCCTGTTGAGTGAACTAGTTTGAACAGGAACTTGAGTATATTAACAGTTGGGAAATACAATGAAATCCAGCCATTAGATTGTTCTCTAAATCAGAGATGGGCAATTTTTTTTTTCCCCATAAAGGATCAGACAGTAAACATTTTAGACTTTGCTGGCCCGAAGTCCTAATGCAAGCACTCAAGTCTGCCGTTGTAGTCTAGTAGCGCTCGATGCTGCTGCTGTAGCAGCTAAGTTGCTTCAGTCGTGTCTGACTCTGTGTGACCCCATAGACGGCAGCCCACCAGGCTCCTCTGTCCCTGGGATTCTCCAGGCAAGAATACGGGAGTGGGTTGGCATTTCCTTCTCCAATCCATGTATGCATGCTAAGTCGCTTCAGACGTGTCTGACTCTGTGTGACCCTATGGACAGCAGCCCACCAGGCTCCTCTGTCCATGCGATTCTCTAGGCAAGAATACTGGAGTGGGTTGCTATTTCCTTCTCCAAGTAGCACTCACAGATATACATAAATGAATGGACATAGTTGTTTGCTAATAAAGTTTTATTTACAAACACAGGCAGTGGGCTGGATTTGGCCTTCTGTTCTAAATCAAACTTGATTCTATTTTTACCCCCCTTTTTTGAGGGGGTGGTTTATTTGAAGTGTAATTTACAACATTGTGTTAGGTTCATGTGTACAGCAAAGTGATTCAGTTATATATGTATTATGTATGTATATAAATCTTTTAAATTATGTATTTATTTTATATATATTCTTTTTCAGATTCTTTCCCATTATAGGCTATTGCAAGATATTGAGTATAGTTCTCTGTGCTATACAATAGATCCTTGTTGGTTGGTTACCTATTTTATATATAGTAGTGTGTATATGTTAATCCCAAGCTCCTAATTTATCTTTCCCCACTTCCCCTTTGATAACCATAAATTTGTTTTCTAGTCCGTGAGTCTGTTTTATAAATAAGTTCGTTTGTGTCATTTTTTAAAGATTCCATCTGTAAGCTATATCACATGATATTTGTCTTTCTCTGAAACTTGATTTTGTCCCATCAGAGCCCCGGTCCATCGATTAGCTGAGCCAGCCCAGAGGCTGCCTTTCCCAAGGTGCTCAGTCCGAAGAGCTGACTTCTGCTGGCACAAGCCCTGCCCTGTTGGGTAGCCCTCGAAAAGCCACTCAGACTTCACGTCTCACTTTTCCTGTTGGTGTTTGGGGATTAGAAGCATGTACCTATCTCCTTCCAACAGGATGAGGGTGGCAAGGAACAGAAGAGTCAGTGTGGTGGGAGCCGAGTCAGCCTTGCTTCCTGTCTGATAATCGTAATGCGTTTTACTCTAGTTGTTCTGTATTTTCCATTTCCTGTGAGAGAAACAGGTGAACACCAGAGATTCCCTGGAATCGTCTCTGTTTAAAAAGAGTTTTATATGGCTTTCTACACCACAAATTAAGATTTTTTTTTTTTAAGCAGAAATTTCTGCAACAAAGTCTAGCTAATGAAAGAGGAAGCAATTCTGAGCTTCAGAACATCACTTAGCCTTAACCTGATTGGAGAAAAAAAAATTAGAGATGAGGGCAGGTGCTCACTTTCCCTGTTTGGAAAATCATCTGGGTAATAGATGTTCTTCCGGTGCCTCCCAGGCACCAGCCTGTGGGAGGTGCTGGGGGAAGAGGGATGAAGAATCCCTGGGCCCCATCCCAGAGCTGCTCCCACCTAGAGGACAGGCGAGAGTAGCAATGGCGCAGATGGGAGGTGCCGGTTGATTTGGCTCAAGCCCAGGAGGGCCATGGGCGAATGACCTCAGTGAGAACTTCTCCTATGAAGCCAAGGAGCAGAAGCCAGGCCAGAATGAGTTGGGAAGGCTGCAGGGGTTGAGGCAGTGTTGCCTGCAGTCCTGTAGCTCAGTGGTCCTGCATTGAGCACCCACTGTATTCCAGATGCTGGCTGGCCTTTGGGCATTTTGAGGAATGGTCACTGCTTTGGGGCGGAGAAGGCAATGGCACCCCACTCCGGTACTCTTGCCTGGGAAATCCCATGGTTGGACGAGCCTGGTAGGCTACAGTCCATGGGGCCTCTAAAAGTCGGATACGACTGAGTGACTTCATTTTCACTTCTCACATTCATGCATTGGAGAAGGAAATGGCAACCCACTCCTCTGTTCTTGCCTGGAGAATCCCGGGGATAGAGGAGCCTGGTGGGCTTCTGTCTATGGGATCTCACAGAGTCGGACACGACTGACTTGACTTAGCAGCACTGCTTTGGGGAGCTCCCAGTCTAGCAGGGAAAACAGACCCTTTCCAGAAGAAGCAGCTTGAGAGGTTGGAGGGGTTGAAATCACTTGCTTTGCTTCTTAGATAGAAGAGCCCAGAACAGATTTGCGTTATTTGTATCTACTCTGAGAACCTTAAAAAAAAAAAAAAAAAAAGATGGACTCAACAGTTCCATGCCTGGTTATTTGCCCAACAAAATGTGAACACATGTTTTCAAAAAGTCATGGTCAGAACTTCCCTGGTGGCCCAATGGCTAAGACTCCGCTCTCCAGATGCAGGGGGTCCCTGTGCAATCCCTAATCAGGGAACTAGATCCCACATGCCACAACTAAGAATTCACATGCTGAAACAAGATTCTACGTGCCAGAATGACCCAGCAGAGCCAATAATGGAAAGAAGACAGGGTCGTAGTTGAAAACTATGTTCTTAATAGTTCTTAACTATTCTTAATCGTTGAAAACTAGAACCCACACACATGTCCTCATTGAGTACAATGGATTATAAAGTGTAGTTATGTTTACACAGTAGAAAACAATGCAGCTCTAAGAGTGAGTGATCTCCAGCTCCACTCAGTAATACAGATGAACATCACATAGTGGTCAGTGAAGGAAGCCATATACAAAAGGTAGAGACTGCGTGACTCTTTACACAGAGCGCAGAAATGGCACGGCAATCTCCGTGATCTGATGAAGAAGGCAGGAGAGTGTGCCCCGACTCCCCCAACACATGTAAGGCAGAAGGTGGGAGGGAGCATGGATGGTGGGGGGCGGGTTTGGAGAAGCTAGAAAGATTCTTTCTTGAGCTGAGTATATTCAGTTTAAAAGTTTGTCATGTGGATCACTTACTATCTATACACTTTTCTGAAAAGCATTGCTTTTTAAGATGGAGGCACAAGGGAGAGCATAGCCATGGGTTGGGGGGACGGGGTCAGTGCAAGAGGAAGATGGTGGAGAGCAAGCGGGGCAGGTGAGGGCAGGGTGGGACGTGTGAGCCGGGCATGGGACTCATGCATCCAAATGCGTGTCCGAACTAGCACATCCTCAGAGGAGTGTGCTTCTTTCCACAAGGAGAAAGGTGACCCTCCTGGCAACGTGGCCAAGGTGATTGTTAGAATAGTGGTGTAATGTCGGCCTGCATTGCTTGATTGCCTCAAGTATCTTGAGCAGCAAGAAAATAGAGCCAAGACTCCGCCTGCCAGTGCAGGAGACAGAAGAGATTTGGGTTGGATCCCTGGATCAGGAAGATCCCCTGGGGGAGGGCGTGGCAACCCGCTCTGGTATTCTTGCCTAGAGAATCCCATGGACAGAGGAGCCTGGTGGGCTGCAGTTCAGAGTCACAAATAGTTGGACACAACTGAAGTGACTCGGCACACACATGCACCCACACATAACACTCACCCCAGCGGCTGTTGGTTTTCTTTTCCAACCTTTTTTCCTTTTCGAATCTTCCTCATGTCTGGGGGGGAAATCACTGCATTTTCTAGCAGAACTCTTGTACTCATTAACGCTGTGTAGACTCAGGCCCCCTCACCCCCACCTCCTCCAGTTCTATCCCCAGCCAGGTGTGTCGGCAGGAAAATTGAGATGTGTAATATCACCGTGGAGCCCATGGCAGCTGGGAGCTAAAGATGGCTTGCCTATCAGGTAACCCGAGTCAGTGTGTCCCCTTGACCGTCAGTATAAAAGTCAGACTCATAAATAATGACCAAGTTTTGGAAGCTGTGATTAAAGCCACAAATCAAAGAGGAATTTCCATGTATGCAAGGTGTAGAAAGGCCAGCGTCTTGTGAGTTGGGTCGGTCTGTTCAGCCAACCCATAGTGCTAGTAGTAACAACCATCAGTAGCCCTCCAAGATTTGTGATAGAGAATATTATGCATCAGACGGATCCGCTCATACAGGAGCTAATAAATCTGTGTGGGTCTTGTTAGAGAATGGCATTTATACAGAGGAAGTTTGCCTGAGCAACTTGCTGTTGAAATTTAGTTAAGTCAACAAGGACCTGCAGCGTTCAGGGGTCGGTCCTTCTCCCTTCTTCCACAAAGCCAGTGAAGAATCAAGAATGCTCTTTCTTTTTCAGATGGGTTGGGTTTGTCTGGTCTAGCTTTTAGAAATAGTTCCAATTTAAGAATTCGCATTAGTATTTATAAGCCTGTTAGCAAGAAGGATGAAGCCACTTTAAATAATACATTAATGGATGGTTTACTCTCATCTCCCCCCAAATCATTTAAGGCCTTGCAGAGACTTAGTTATTGTTCATTGAAGAGTGGCTAATGAGAAGCGCAGGAATTATCAATTATGCAAGTTCTACATTAATACAGTTTTCTCACTCTCTCTCCCCTTTTTTTTAAGTGCACATTTTGCAAATAAGGCTAGACTCCTTGTCGGCTGTCATCAACCAGTCTTCTCATATTTTGAAACGGACACAGACGGGGGCCCATCTGTCATCTTCTCTCAACCAGCGTCCCCGAGTGCTGTGTTAAAGAGTGGAAAATTGAGATTGGGTGGCTAATTGGGCTGGCCCAGGGTGGCCTGTCTTACTGAGTCATAGTGACAAGATGGCATGTTGAACGGAGAACCCTAAATTCCGGGCATGTCTGGAGAAGGAACGCTTAATGAAAACACTTACTGGGGTAGTCATGCTCTAATATCCTGCCTCCATTTCTACCCCTGTTCATGTCTGGGCCAATAAACGTATCTCTCTGGGCATGTTTTACTATGTTTATTTTTTCTCACCTTTCTGCTTCCAACCAGTTCTGTGGTGGCTGCTCAGCCAGGGCTTGGTGGCTTCGTGGGAAGTTTCTGGCTTCCCGAGCCACTCCGAGGCAGCAACAGCCTTTCTTTTTCCCCTGCTGTGCTCTTCCCTTCATCCAGAATGGTCTCTTTCCCTTTCCCAGACCCCCTCTCTCTTCCTCTGTGGTGGACTCCTACTCAATCTTCAAAGTCCAACTCAAATACCCTTCTGTCCTAGGGAAACACCTCCTTTCACCTCCTTCTGTAAGCAGAACCAGTCTCCTCCCTGCTTTGTTTATACCTGAACTCCATGGCTCTTGTCACAGGGGGATTGTGTGTTGTTATGTGTGGGAAGGTCTTTGTTCCCTGGGGGGCCTTGAGTCTGGGGACCATGCCTTTGTCATCTGAATCTCCAGTACTCTGTTGAATTATGGTATACTGTCATCTCCTGAAGTCAACCACGGTGGATAGAGCAGAGGGTGGTTGCCATGAGTCTGCTGTGAACACACCTTCTGTTTTTTTGTAGTGGATCCTCTAATCCTTTTCTTGATGGAAAATGATGTGTAACATTTCTTTTCTTTCCCTCTTTTTATTAGCTTGTTATCTAAGGTGCTTTGAACCTATACATCACATCCACCTAACATTATATTTGAAGTGTTAGTTCATACTCAGCCTGTTTTAAGACAGATTGGTGTCTTATGAAAAGCACTGGTGTGCACACAGATGTCCACTGTGTGTTTTGGCCAGAGCAGCCTCATCCAATGTATTCTTTGCCCCAGCCTGTTTTAAAAGATGAGTATACTGACAGTGTGCATTATTTTTGGTAGATAACCCTTGAGTAACCAGTTAGTATAGAAGAGGCTATCAACCCTTTTTCCCACCCCACCCCCCAGGTTTATAACTTCCAGAAATATAGTTAACAAGAAAAGAGTTTTGTTTGTTATTTCTACTTAGTCACCTAGCATCAGGGTCAAAGGGTAATAGTGCCATTATAATTTGTAAACTGACCGGGACCTCGCTGAAGAGGAGCCAACCTCATCTTTGGTTGTGTGAGCTTAAGACTACTGCTTCATAACCACTCTGGCTTTGGTTGGATGAGCATTGTATCTCTTAGTTGGTCAGCTGGGTTTTTAAACTTGGACGGTTCCACTGGAGGGCAGGTAGCCACCACAGCTACTGGCTGATATGCACCACAGTCATGGGAACATGGACCCTATAGTTCAGGAACTATGTGGACATGGAGATGTGCAGTGGCGGACAGGGTGCTGAGCAGACGGTGTGGTGCGAGGGGGCCCTCACCCCTACAAGGCAAAGAGCACTTCTTAGCTCTTCAGCCTTTGTCATTATTCGTCATTTTTGGTAAGAAATCAGTGAAGGTGTTAGCCGCTCAGTCGTGTCCAACTCCGTGTAACCCCCCATGGACTGTAGCCCACCAGGCTCCTCTGTCCATGGCATTCTGCAGTCAGGAATACTGGAGTGGGTTGCCATTCCCTCCAGGGGATCTTCCTGACCCAGGCATTGAACCTGCGTCTCCTGCATTGCAGGCAGACTCTTTTCCGTCTGAGCCACCAGCAATCAGAGCCCAAGGAGTCAATGTGGTCCTGTGTAGACTTGCCAATGAATCTAACCCGTGGCACAAACTTAGCAGCTGCTGCTTGAAAGTCATTGCATAGATGGCAAATGAAGCCAGTCATGATCAGTATTGTTTTTTAAATGTTTTACATGGGACCAAGAAGCCTTGAAGGTATTAGAGACTATTTTCTTAAGAAGTCTTTGCTTTTCCATAGTATTTTAAGCTTTCATGAATGGGGTAGGTAACTTTTTTTTTTTTTTTTCAAATGTGAGAGAGTATAATGAAAAAATTTGAACAAATTCATACCCGACTTCATATTTCATTTCTAGCTTGAATGCTTGAGATTCCCGATGTTTCTGGGTGACCTGGACTCGTGGGGCTTCAGAATAATCAGTTGCTCCTGGTGTCACCGTGTCCATTAGACCTTTACTCCTTATTCCTGTGAACAGTTGCCAGACAGTTTGCTCTATGGGCAGTGGCTAGAAATGTACATCCTAGAAAATTCTTTCTGAGAGCAGGAGCCATTTTGTGTGTTACTGGCACTGTCAGGAAGGCACAGCAGGCTAGCTCGACAGTTCTTTACCATGTATGCATTCGTTCATTCAGCAGCTTCTACTGATTGCCAGCTGTGTGCCAGGCATATCGAAGAGTCAGTGACAGATTTTTGCCCTGGGTGCAGCGGCGGCGGTGCGGGGGTGGACCCACCGTAAGCAGTAGATGCAGGAGGAGAATGTTCTCCGTGTCAGAAGGTGATCCAGTCCCTGAAAAAAGAGAGAAGTGGATCAGGGTAGGGTGGGGCATAGGCGGGAGGCGTGCAGTTTCAAAATCAGGTGGTCAGGGCGGACCTCAGTGAGAAGATGAGGGAGCAGAGATTTAACTGAGAAGAAGGACGTTATCAAAGAGGATACCTTGGGAAGCAGACCTCTGGGCAGAGGGAAGCCCCGGGTCGTGTAATGACCCCCCCACACCAGGGAAGTGACCAGAGTCCTGGGGGAACAGTGAGGAGCTGCGTGGTTGGAGGACAGGGTGGGTGGGGGGTGGGGGCAGGAGTAGTGGGAGGTGAGGTCTGAGAGGCCAAGGAGGGCCAAGGGGGCATTCCTGCTGACCTGAGGCCCCTTCCTTTATGGGACCATCCGCTCAACCAGGGGCTGCCCAGGTAACGACACCTGCCACGTCTTTCTTTTTCACAGTGGTTCTCAACTAGGGACCCGTGGCAATGTCTGGAGACGTTCTTATTTTCAGAGTGGGGACAGGGTGCTCCTGGCCACCTGTGAGTTGAGGCCAGGAAAGCTGCGGGGTGTCCTGTGACATACAGAGCAGCCCCACAACCGAGACTGACCACGCCACTCCTGCCGGGGCTAAGAAACCCTGCTGTTATTACATAGTTCATCGGCTGTTGATTGATTTTGTTTGTCTTTGAAGACTTAAATAAAAAAAAAATTAAAATATCATAGTGACTGGGGTCGCAAAGAGTCGCACACAACTGAGTGACCTCACTTTCACTTTTATGCATTGGAGAAGGAAATGGCAACCCACTCCGGTGTTCTTGCCTGGAGAATCCCAGGGACGGGGGAGCCTGGTGGGCTGCTGTCTATGGGGTCGCACAGAGTCAGACATGACTGGGGTGACTTAGTAGCAGTAGCAGCAGCAGCACTGTAGCCCACCAGGCTCCTCTGTCCATGGAATTCTCCAGGCCAGAATACCGGAGTGGGTAGCCATTCCCTTCTCCAGGGCATCTTCCCAACCCAGGGATCAAACCCAGGTTTCCTGCATTGTAGGCAGATTCTTTACCCTCTGAGCCACCAGGGAAGCCCTAAAATGTCATAGGAAGAAGTTATTAATCCCAGTGTCTGGTCAGAATGCCATCAGAGTTGAACCTGAACCTGCTGGCTATTTTCATTCCCTTTATGGGAAGTGGTTCCACTTCGGCCTTGCATGTTCTTTTCAGTAAACTCTGCTGCTTTTATGGAGTAGTTAAACAATTTTAATACATTATTTACAAGTAAATAGTAATACTCTCATTGATATGGTTTCAAGTAGGATTTTGGAAAGGGCCAGGATGTTGATCCACACAAAGGAAAATGTTCACCTACATTTAGAATTTGGAATAAAAGACACTATTGTTTGCATACGAATGTGATCCTATTAGTGGGAATATTTTCCCTGGATTACACAAATACAGTAATTTTCAGGAGTCGGTCATTTATGTACCACTTTTCTTATTTCTGCTTTATCTATATACCACCTGTAATTGTCTTTATATCAACTAATTTCTTTTGTTTAAAAACATGTTGAGAAACTTGTGGGAGTCCTACACTTTGTGACCCCATGGACTGTAGCCTGCCAGGCTCCTCTGTCCATGGGATTTTCCAGGCAAGAATACTGGAGTGGGTTGCTTTTTCCTTCTCCAGGGGATCTTTCCTACCCAGAGATCAAGCCTGCATCTCCTGCACTGTGGGTAGATTCTTTACAAACTGAGCCATCAGGGAATAAGACAGAAGTAAAATCACATGATAAAATTCTAGATAGACAAAGTTGTCTGGTAAAGATCTGAGTGTGAGATCTGGTCTGTATTCAAAAAGAAGATGAGCCAGTTCAAGAGAGACCAGTGTGAAAGGAAGCTTTCTTTCTTTCTTTTCTTTTTTTAAATTGTTTTTTGCCATATCGTGAGACATGTGGGATCCTAGTTTCCTGACCAGGGATTGAACCTGCACCCCCTGCATTAGGGCACAGTCTTTTTTTTTTTTTTTTTTGGCCTGATAATCTCTTTATTTCTCTTTCTTTTTTTAAAAAAAGCTTTTTGTTTTATATTGGAGTATAGCCGACTAACAGTGTTGTGATAGTTTCAAGTGGACAGCAAAGGGACTCAGCCATACATATGCATATATCCATTCTCTCGCAAACTCCTCTCCCATCCAGGCTGCCATATAACATTAAGCAGAGTTCCCTGTGCTGTACAGTAGGACCTTCTTGGTTATCCGTTTAAAAGATAGCATTGTGAAAATTGTAAATTCTATGATACCAAGTTATAATGTTTGGTTTGTATTGCTTTTAAACCATCATGTATATTTTGAAGATATTAGGCAGAAGAATAGTTTTTGAAACTTCTACCCATATATATACCGTTCCCAGCTCTCTAGATTCCTTCTGGGTAAAGTTTCCAGGTGATCCCATTCTTTTTCAGCCTACAGAACTTCATCAAGTGTTTCTTGTAGTCTGCGTTAGCTGGCAATGTTTAAGAGGATGTATTAAATAAATTCTTAGTGTGTGTGCTTTTTTCTGTTTCTTGTCTGATGGTGTCTTTGTTTCATCTTCCTCCCTGAAGGATGTGTCACTGGATGTCGAGTTCTGGATTGATGTTTTCTCTTTTGGTGCCTCAGCGGTTTACTTCCATGGTCTTCTCCCTCCACTGTTTCTGGTTGAGGAGTCAGGAGACACCCCAACCATTACTCCTTGTATGCCATTTTTTGTTTTTTCTTGGCTGCTTTCAAGATTCTCTTTGGTTATCAGCATTTTGACTGTGATGTGTCTAGCTATAGTTTTCTGAGTACAATTGACCCTCAGAGAACTTGGATTGGAGCTGTGCAGGTGCACTTATAGGCAGGTTTTTCTCAGTAGTAAATACTTCAGGGCTCCATGGTCTGTGGCTGGTTGAATCTGTGGATGCAGAGGAACCTCCCATTTGGAGGACAGACTCTTACATTCTATTTGGATTAACCCCGACGTGTTCAGGGGCCAACTGTATTTATCTTCTTGATGTTGCTGAGATCCTTGAATTTATGTCCTTATTTATTTCATTGAATTTGGGGAATTCTTGGACATTATTTAGTCATCTTTATCCTGTTAAGTCTGCTAGTAAATTTTTGAATTTGAGATACTGTTTCAATTTTAGACTTTTATTTGGTGTCTTTTTATAGTAGACATTTCTTTGCTGAGATTTATTGCTTTTTCAGTCATTATAGGCATATTTTCTTCTCATTTGTTAAAAAAATTGTGTTTATTTGGCTGCTTCAGGTCTTAGTGGTTGGACGAGGGCTCATTCTTTAGTTGTGGCATGTGAAATCTAGCTCCCTGACCAGGGATTGAACCTGGTTCTGCTGCGTTGGGAGCCCGAATCTTGACCACTGGACCACCAGGGACATCCTTAAAGGCATATTTTCTTTTACATCCATAAGCGTTTTATAATAGTTGTTTTAAAATCTTTGTCTGTAATTCCAACATTTGGATCCTTTCAACCTGCTTTGACTTTTTTCTCTTTTAGCTAGTTTATGTTTTCATTGTTTATTGAGTAACTTTGGATTGTACCCTGGGTATAGTGAATAGCCTGTACTGTAAAAAAGTCCCTGGATTCTGCTGTATGCCTCCAAAGAGTATTGATTTCTTTGTTTTGTTTTATTTCATTAGGCATTCAGATTGACAGGTCCACCTGTTCCCATTGTCTCTCCAGTAATGGAGAGTACCCCCAATCTCAGTGTGGTTCCCTTAGTCTTAGCTGTGCTGGAGCTTGCCACACAAATGTATGGTTTAGGGGCCAAGCCAGAGTTTAATGCGAGGGCTTCCCCTTTATGACGTTTTCCTTTCTGGTTCTCCCCACCCCCAACTCCCACCACACACACACACTTTCTGGTGGCTGTGGTTGCCCTAAACTGTAGAGGTAGAAGCATAAACAATATCAGTAATATAGTGTGTGCAGTAATTTAGTAATAATAATAGCAGCTGCCATTTTCAAAGTGTGTATGTGTGTCATATGCTATGTAACTGTATCTAACTATCTACTACCGTCTTTTAATCTGCACTGCAACAGTCATCACTGGTAGGCATCCATTTTATTAGAGTAAGAAACTGTGCATCAGACAGGGGAGCTGTTTATCTGGAGTATGGACCTTCTAAGAGGCAGAGCTAGGTTTCAGATCAGGTATTTTGACTCATTCTCCTATTGAGCATACATTATGCCTCTGATGTCTATTAAGTGAGAGGCCCAGGATTTAATCTTTAATTTTTTCCTCTGTTTTCTTCGGATGGCTTTCTTGGCCATTGGTGTTCTACATGGCTTCTAAGTAAGGATTTGTTATTAATCATTCAGTTCAGGATCTGTAGTACTTCAAATTGAATATTCCCTTTACCCGTCCCCCCCCCCCCACCCCCCGCAATTCTGGAAGGTTGTTAGCCATTATCTCTTTGATTATTGCCTCTCCCTATTTTCACTAATCTTTCCTGGAATTCCTCTTGGGCTTATCTTAGACCTGAGCATTCCATTCTTCATGTGCCTTAATTGCTGTCCCAGATTTCCAAGTCTTTAGTTCTCTGTGCAGAGTTCTGGGTGATTTGTCAGCTCAATCTTCCAGCTCACTAACTCTCTCTTGAGCTGTGTCTAAACTGCTATTTAAGCCAGCTACTGAATTTTTAATTAAATTGTCTATATTTTTCATCTCCACTTTGTTCTTTTTCAAACGTGCCTGCTCCTCCCACCCCTCACTCTCCTCTTTTATCATTATGATATCTACTTTAAAATCCTGTTCATTCTATGCATAATTATTTTGATAGTCTATTTCAGATTTTTTTCCCTCATATTTCTCATCTTGGGGTGCAAGTTCTCATTCGTTGTATCTGCTCTCTCTTCCTCTGGGTGGTAGTTTGAAGAATTTTTTTTTTATTGCATATTTATCTTCAGCAAGAATCATGTGATGAAGGCACATGCTTACTGGATTGTGAAAGTCTCTTTAGAACAGCTTGGGTGCTTCTGCAGACATGCTTGGAGTTGGAATAATTCTGGACAGTGAGCCTCCCAATTGCTCAGTGAGAGAGGCTCCTGTGCTCTTTAGGCCCAGGTCGGTCTGGTCTCTGCTCCCATGGGTCATGCGAGGCTGTGGTTTTGATTTCTCAGGAGTGACTGTCCTTTACCTTGCTCCCACCTTAACTGTATCCTCTTTCCACAGCTGTCTTCAGGGGGCTTGGCTTCAAATTCACCACCCATCTCTTTTATCCCCAGAAGTCTACTGCCTTAGACCTACCTATGTGTAGGTCTTAAATGTTGACTGTAGGGTGTCAGCTTCTGCTAAGCAGTTGTTTCCTAGCAACGCACAAATAGTTATCGTCCAGGGGGCTGCTTTGCTGGTCTCTGCGGCTTCCTCCCTTCCCCAGCCTCCTCACACTTCCTGCTCGGTGGCTGGGAACCCTCTAGGCAGTCAGCCGCTGCCCCCCTGGGCACAAACGAGGAGAGAGAGATCTTCTCTGAGGTATCCTGGAACTGGGCTGCTTGTTGTCCAGCACCTGAAAACTTTGCTTTGATTGATTCCCCCCACCCCCTGCTTTCTGCTTGTGTTAACCTGGCAGGTCTTTTTACCTTCCTGCTGGAAGCAGTCTTTTCTCTCCTTGCTTCAGTCGCCTCAGAAGCCGTGACCCTTCCCTTTGGCTTTGTTGTTCTGTCAGCCTTCATCTCTGTAGGTTTTTCTGCTCATCTCTTGAAATAACACTGGGCTGGAATGCAAAACATTTAGGTTCTAAGAATCCCAGTTTTTGCTGCTGGCAATGGGGGCCCTGAATCTTAAATGGGGGAATTTATCAAGGCATGTTCTAAGGACCCTTCTTGCTTCTTTATGATTCCATATTGTAACGTTCTTTTTTTTTTTTAATATTTGTTTCATTCAAGTTTCTTTTGGTGTTTCTTAATTTCAGTACTTTTTATTGAGCACCTGTTAGTTGTCAGGTCGCATACTGGGTGCTGGGGTGACAGCCCCTCCATGGAGCGGGCGGAGCTACTGGAGGATGAACACAAGCAGTCACAGAACCTGGTGCCAGCAGCTTTCTTGGGATGAGGGGTCAGGACAGGAGAGCTGCAGCTCCAGGAGGGGCTGCTGCAGGAGATTGGCCTTCCCCTAGAGGCCGGGGTACCCTTGCCTGGAAAATCCCTTGGATGGAGGAGCCTGGTAGGCTGCAGTCCATGGGGTCGCTGAGGGTCAGACACGACTGAGCGACTTCACTTTCACTTTTCACTTTCATTCATTGGAGAAGGAAATGGCAACCCACTCCAGTGTTATTGCCTGGAGAATCCCAGGGACGGGGAAGCCTGGTGGGCTGCCGTCTATGGGGTTGTACAGAGTCGGACACGACTGAAGCGACTTAGCAGCAGCAGCCCAGGCTTGGGTAGGGCGTAGGGATTAAGAAGCAATAGTTTCTCAGGCAGTGGGACAAAATCATTGAGATGAAACCTTTGGTGCATTTGAAGAACTAAGGGAAGGCCTCAGTGGCTGAATCCCAGATAGGGAGGAGGGAGGGTCTTCTTTGAAAATTAAAATTAAGATTTTGGTTTCCTCTCTGGTAGTACAACATAGTGCAGTGTCTAGGGTCTGACTGAGTTCAAATTCTGACTCGGTCACTCTCTACCTGTGTGACTTTTGGCAACTTTTTTAGCCTTGCTGAGCTTCAGTTCCCTTAACAAAACTAATACAGTATTGTCAGTGTTCAGTGAACTACTGCTCTACAGAAAGCTCTTAGCACAGTTCCTGGCTTACAGGAAGTAACCAATAAAATTTAGTTATTATCTGATATTTTGTGGCTTATGGCTTTTACTGATGCATATAATTTGTGTAGTTTTATATAGTTAGTATAGTAGAATCATTAATATTCTCTAATAACTATTCTTTTGTGGAACTAATTGCTAGGTTCTCTAGGTCTCTGATAAATAGAGTTTTCTGAAGAAAGCCGAGATATTGTCTGTTACTTTTAAAACAGGAGTTCTTAACCCATTAAGTACACAATTGGGCCTTAGAGAATCTTTTGAAACCTGATCCTTATGAAAAGTTGTGTTTGAAAAGAGTGTGTGTGTCTGTGAACATCATCTGATCCCAAAGCTTTCTGCTTTAAACTCAGTGTCTTGAATCCCACAGCAGGCCGAGTCCGCAGTGCTCTGTAAACGCCTGTGGGACACAGGCTGGCATGTTTCTCCTGGTCCCTGAAATGCACTGAAAAAAGCTCATGCAAAGCACCTGTGTTTGGGGGGGCTGGTCTTCCCCATCAGGGATCCTGCAGAGAAATGACATAGTTGGTGGTGTCACACACATTATTTCTGCAAACCTGTAATTCTTTAATAGAGTGCTCAGGGTCACTGTTACACAGTGTGAATTTTTAATAGGCTCTAACTACTAGCTTCGGAGAAGGCAATGGCACCCCACTCCAGTACTCTTGCCTAGAAAATCCCATGGACGAAGGAGCCTGGAAGGCTGCAATCCATGGGGTCGCTGAGGGTCGGACATGACTGAGCGACTTCACTTTCACTTTTCAGTTTCATTCATTGGAGAAGGAAATGGCAACCCACTCCAGTGTTCTTGCCTGGAGAATCCCAGGGATGAGGGAGCCTGGTGGGCTGCCGTCTGTGGGGTTGCACAGAGTCGGACACGACTGAAGTGACTTAGCAACTACTAGCCTAAAAGATTTAGTTCAGAAAAAATGTGATTAATGTTTCAAAGAGGGACTTCCCTGGTGGTCCAGTGGTTGGCACTTGGCCTGCCAATGCAGGTTGTGTGAGTTTGATCCCTGGTCAAGGGAGCTAAGATCCCCTGTACCTCCCCGTCAAAAAAGATCAGATCAGATCAGATCAGATCAGTCGCTCAGTCGTGTCCGACTCTTTGCGACCCCATGAATCGCAGCACGCCAGACCTCCCTGTCCATCACCAACTCCTGGAGTTCACTGAGACTCACGTCCATCGAGTCAGTGATGCCATCCAGCCATCTCACCCTCTGTTGTCCCCTTCTCCTCTTGCCCCCAATCCTTCCCAGCATCAGAGTCTTTTCCAATGAGTCAACTCTTCGCATGAGGTGGCCAAAGTACTGGAGTTTCAGCTTTAGCATCATTCCTTCCAAAGAAATCCCAGGGCTGATCTCCTTCAGAATGGACTGTTTGGATCTCCTTGCCGTCCAAGGGACTCTCAAGAGTCTTCTCCAACACCACAGTTCAAAAGCATCAATTCTTCGGTGCTCAGCCTTCTTCACAGTCCAACTCTCACATCCATACACGACCACAGGAAAAACCATAGCCTTGACTAGATGAACCTTTGTTGGCAAAGTAATGTCTCTGCTTTTGAATATGCTATCTAGGTTGGTCATAACTTTCCTTCCAAGGAGTAAGCGTCTTTTAATTTCATGGCTGCAGTCACCATCTGCAGTGATTTTGGAGCCCCCCAAAATAAAGTCTGACACTGTTTCCACTGTTTCCCCATCTATTTCCCATGAAGTGATGGGACCGGATGCCATGATCTTCGTTTTCTGAATGTTAAGCTTTAAGCCAACTTTTTCACTCTCCACTTTCACTTTCATCAAGAGGCTTTTGAGTTCCTCTTCACTTTCTGCCATAAGGGTGGTGTCATCTGCATATCTGAGGTTATTGATATTTCTCCTGGCAATCTTGATTCCAGCTTGTGTTTCTTCCAGTCCAGCGTTTCTCATGATGTACTCTGCATATAAGTTAAATAAACAGGGTGACAATATACAGCCTTGATGTACTCCTTTTCCTATTCGGAACCAGTCTATTGTTCCATGTCCAGTTCTAACTGTTGCTTCCTGACCTGCATACAGGTTTCTCAAGAGACAAGTCAGGTGGTCTGGTATTCCCATCTCTTTCAGAATTTCCCACAGTTTATTGTGATCCACACAATCAAAGGCTTTGGCATAGTTAATAAGGCAGAAATAGATGTTTTTCTGGAACTCTCTTGCTTTTTCCATGATCCAGCGGATGTTGGCAATTTGATCTCTGGTTCCTCTGCCTTTTCTAAAACCAGCTTGAACATCTGGAAGTTCACAGTTCACGTATTGCTGAAGCCTGGCTTGGAGAATTTTGAGCATTACTTTACTAGCGTGTGAGATGAGTGTAATTGTGCGGTAGTTTGAGCATTCTTTGGCATTGCCTTTCTTTGGGATTGGAATGCAAACTGACCTTTTCCAGTCCTGTGGCCACTGCTGAGTTTTCCAAATTTGCTGGCATATTGAGTGCAGCACTTTCACAGCATCATCTTTCAGGATTTGGAACAGCTCAACTGGAATTCTGTCACTTCCACTAGCTTTGTTCGTAGTGATGCTTTCTAAGGCCCATTTGACTTCACATTCCAGGATGTTTGGCTCTAGGTCAGTGATCACACCATCGTGATTATCTGGGTCATGAAGATCTTTTTTGTACAATTCTTCTATGTATTCTTGCCACCTCTTCTTAATATCTTCTGCTTCTGTTAGGTCCATACCATTTCTGTCCTTTATCGAGCCTATCTTTGCATGAAATGTTCCTTTGGTATCTCTGATTTTCTTGAAGAGATCTCTAGTCTTTCCCATTCTGTTGTTTTCCTCTATTTCTTTGCATTGATCGCTGAAGAAGGCTTTCTTATCTCTTCTTGCTATTCTTTGGAACTCTGCATTCAGATGTTTATATCTTTCCTTTTCTCCTTTGCTTTTTGCATCTCTTCTTTTCACAGCTATTTGTAAGGCCTCCTCAGACAGCCATTTTGCTGTTTTGCATTTCTTTTCCATGGGGATGGTCTTGATCCCTGTCTCCTGTACAATGTCACAAACCTCATTCCATAGTTCATCAGGCACTCTATCTATCAGATCTAGGCCCTTAAATCTATTTCTCACTTCCACTGTATAATCATAAGGGATTTGATTTAGGTCATACCTGAATGGTCTAGTGGTTTTCCTACTTTCTTCAATTTAAGTCTGAATTTGGCAATAAGGAGTTCATGGTCTGAGCCACAGTCAGCTCCTGGTCTTGTTTTTGCTGACTGTATAGAGCTTCTCCATCTTTGGCTGCAAAGAATATAATCAGTCTGATTTCGGTGTTGACCATCTGGTGATGTCCATGTATAGAGTCTTCTCTTGTGTTGTTGGAAGAGGGTGTTTGTTATGACCAGTGCATTTTCTTGGCAAAACCCTATTAGCCTTTGCCCTGCTTCATTCCGTATTCCAAGGCCAAATTTGCCTGTTACTCCAGGTGTTTCTTGACTTTCTACTTTTGCATTCCAGTCCCCTATAATGAAAAGGACATCTTTTTTGGGTGTTAGTTCTAAAAGGTCTTGTAGGTCTTCATAGAAGCGTTCAACTTCAGCTTCTTCAGTTTTACTGGTTGGGGCATAGACTTGGATTACTGTGATATTGAATGGTTTGCCTTGGAGACGAACAGAGATCATTCTGTCGTTTTTGAGATTGCATCCAGGTACTGCATTTCGGACTCTTCTGTTGACCATGATGGCCACTCCATTTCTTCTGAGGGATTCCTGCCTGCAGTAGTAGATATAATGGTCATCTGAGTTAAATTCACCGATTCCAGTCCATTTCAGTTCGCTGATTCCTAGAATGTCGACTTTCACTCTTGCCATCTCTTGTTTGACCACTTCCAATTTGCCCTGATTTATGGACCTGACATTCCAGGTTCCTATGCAATATTGCTCTTTACAGCATCAGACCTTGCTTCTATCACCAGTCACATCCACAGCTGGGTATTCTTTTTGCTTTGGCTCCATCCCTTCATTCTTTCTGGAGTTATTTCTCCACTGATCTCCAGTAGCATATGGGGCACCTAACTGACCTGGGGAGTTTCTCTTTCAGTATCCTATCATTTTGCCTTTTCATACTGCTCATGGGATTCTCAAGGCAAGAATTCTGAAGTGGTTTGCCATTCCCTTCTCCAGTGGACCACATTCTGTCAGATCTCTCCACCATGACCCACCCATCTTGGGTTGCCCCACGGGCATGGCTTAGTTTCATTGAGTTAGACAAGGCTGTGGTCCTAGTGTGATTAGATTGACTACAGAAATAGTACTGTAACAAATTAAAGACTTTGGAAATGGTCCACATATAAAAATCTTTAAGAAAAAAAAAATGTTTCAAAGAACAGTAAGCACCTAGGCACAAACTTGTCATCTCTTGTTCTCAAGTCTGATCAGTTATTGCCTAAATTAACCATGGTTTCTCTGTCTTCTGGGTAGGAACCCCCTGCTTTTCTGCTCCAATGGTGCTTCTTACTCAGCTGCTGCTGTGCTGGGGAAGGGAAGGAAGCCTTTCCACCCCTGAAGCATGGGTTCGTAGAGGTTGGTAGCCAGGCTCAACGCTGGACCCTGAGGGACCAGATCTCACCATCTTGACACTCATGAACTCACTTGTTCCAGCATCCGGACAGGGCCAGGGTAGGGTGTAACACCCACCCTGCATATTAGAACATGGGAATGTAGACAGGCTGTCACTCTGGTCACACTGCTGATGCATAGTAGTTGGTGGATTCGTTCTGTTCCAGGGACGTTTGGTTCAAGAGCCCCTGAGTTCAGCCACCCTGCTACATTGGAGGGAGGGGGTACCTGCCCTCAGCTGAGGGGACAAGGGGGCGTAGGCTTGAAGAGGAAGAGTCAGCGTGACAGTGGGCTTCTCCTGGAGGAGGGCATGGCAACCCACTTCAGTATTCTTGCCTGGAGAATCCCCATGGACAGAGGAACCTGTCAGGCTACAGTCTATGGGGTCGCAAAGAGTCAGACACAACTGAGTGACTGAGCATGCATGCATAGGCTCCTTTTTGACCAGGGTGAGCTGGAGGCACCGTTGACATCCATGTAAGGGGGTCTGGTTGGGGGCTGCCAGGCCAGGGCTTGCTTGATGGGGATCGATGTCACGGGGTGGGAAAAGCTGAGTGGTGGGACATTCAGACCGAGAGAAGATATGGTGCTGTGGACTTGCTGTCAGATTCTTGCTTAGGTGTCAGACTTCTTTCTCTTTTGACTGTTTTAAACCATCATGTTTGTGTAGAGCTCCATGGCCAGTTTTCACAGGGGCGAGTACTTTGTGAATGAACATCCTCTGCATCCCAGATGGCAGGGAGGGTCCCCTCCACGGTGGTGACAGGCGACTTGACATCAGACCCACAGCCCAGAGGGGTGGCGTCCGGCTCTGCGCCATGGCTGTGGTCTCACCACCTTCTTCTGGGTTAGACACCTGCCCATGTCATCCCCCACGAATTGTCAGTGGCTTCAGCTGGAAAGACCCGCGAGAGCAGAAGGCATGTGAGTGGCCACGTCTTACCCAGGTGTGACCCGTCCAGTCATGCGAACTTACAGTGCAGTCCCCTTCTTCCCCTCCAGATGGATTTGAGGACTATGGCCCTCAAAAACTGCAATGGCATGAGGGTGACAGCCTTCTTGGACACTCCAGGCCAGGACAACCTGCCTTCCCTCGCTCGTCTGCAGAAGTATGCTTTTTCAGCAGTCACATCTTCAACTGGTAAGCTGTGCCCAGCCTCCGCACGGTTAGGTGGCCACAGGCGGCATGTGTCTGGGACAGCCTCACGGGAGCATGTGGAGGAAGAGGGCTATAGGCTGTTCCCTGGATGCTGGGACTCTTGTTATTAGGCTTTCCCATTATTCTTGTCTCTGTCTTACTGACCACCTGGTAAGCCAGGAAAGGAGATAGTGATGAAACGTAATGGGGTTTAAACAACCAGGAAGGGGGAAGCATCGGTGGGCATGCCGCTCACCTGCCTCGTGTCCTGACGGCACCAGGCTTCTGGGACCCTTGTGCTGCTTGTCCTGCACACTCCACTGTCACTCCTCACGGTGCTGGCAGGACCCTCCCCCGGGCTCAGCCCATGCCTCTTCCCTTCAGCAGCTGACCCTGACTGTTGTATCAGAAAGCTGAGACATGGCTTGTCAGTTCACCATCCGCCCAAACCTGCGTCTCCCAGCACTGCCCCCACCTCAGAGGAGGGTGTGCTCAGGTTCCTGGCATCAGCTCTGTGCCCCGGCTCCTGTCTCCTCCTTCTCACCCTCCTACCAGCCCTTTCCTTCCACTTCTCTCACTCGGAACAGTCCTCTGGGTCCACCTGGGCCTCCCGCATCTTCCCTGAAGGACAGGTTCTGTCAAGACTGGTTCCTACTCAGTTCACTGAGTGTCTTTTCTTACTTCCGCTACTCTTTAAAAAATTATATTCTCTGCTTTTACATCTATTAAATGATAGAAGGCTCGCAGCAATTGCCACAATTATTATCCCAATTTTACAGATGAGAAAATGAGGGTAGTCTGAGCCTTGTCTTTGATGAGCCGCTCTTCATTGAAATGTGGTCCACGATTCAACAGCTTTTTCTTTTAGCGTTGCTGCTCTTCACATCCCGTGTAAGGCACTAACGTATTTTCTCACCCTGTCTTCCTGAAATTTTATCGTTTCCCTTTCACCACCGGATCCACCGTCCACCTTTAGTTGCTCTTCTTGTTCCTGTCTGATTCGAGGAGGGAGCCAAGTTTCATTTCCCTCTACAGTCTCCGGTTAATCCAGTGCCCTTTCTTGAAAGTGCCTTGCTCACTGAGCCCTGCTGCTTGCCCCCTTTGCCTTCCGTCAGGTGTCCCTTTCTGGACTCCCTCGTCAGTTGCATTGGGCCGTTTATCTGTGCTCACAGCAGGAGCACGCTGTCTTCATCACTGCAGCTTTGTCATCCCAGTCTTGGTATCAGGTAGAGGAAGTCCTTCATGGAAGGACAAGATTGTCCTGACTGCTCTTGGCCCTTTGCATTTCCAAATGTATCTTAGTACCAGTTTGTCAATTTTAGAAAACAAAACAAAAAATGTGCTGCAATTTTCATCTCATTGCATTGCATCTGTAGATCAATATGTAGAGAATTAACATCTTTACCATACTTAGTTTTCTATTTCTTCCATTTTTTAAGATTTTCTTCAATTTCTCTTTGTGTGTATGCATACATGTATATACACATATGTATAACACATACACATAAGTAACTATAAAACTATAATATATAGTTTTCTGTTGTAGAGATCTTTCATATCTTGTTCAATAGGTGTTTGATCTTTTATGCTAATGTAAATTGTATCATTTCTTAGAAGTTATAATTCTTGCTGACCTATGAAAATGGAGTTGATTTTTATATTTTGATTTTGTCTCCATTGATTATGCTAAGTTCACTTATTAACTTTGAGAACTTCCCTGTGGATTCTCTGGGTTTTTTACATATTACAGTGCTGTTTGTGAAAAATGATGGTTTTATTTCTTCCTTTCCTATCTTGTTTTATTTCTTTATTAGCTGCCTTTCATCAGCGTAAGAACATTTGTATTTCTGATTTGTGTCTCTTTATATTCCTGTTTTGCCAGGAGATTATTTTTAAAGTTTTAAAGATAACCTCACACTTTTAGGAAAGTTTCACGAACAGTAGAAAGAATTCTTGTGTAACTTTTACCCAGATTTGTCATCTGTTAACACTTGGCCACATTTGATTCATATCTCTGTCTTTCCTTTCTGTCTCTCAGCTGTGTAAGAATAAGTTGTACACTTTGTGCTGCTTCTCCTTTAAATCCTTCAGTCTGCATTTTTCCAACAAGGACATTCATCACTCACTTACATAATCCTAGTACAGTTATCAAAATCAGAAAATTTAAGTTTGATATAGTACTGTCTTCTAGTGAGTAGACAAAGGAGTTTTTCGTGTGTTCTGGATTTCAGCCCTCTCTCACTCATGTACGGCAGACATCTTCGTGCATTCTGTGACTTCCGTTATGGTGTTCTTTTGGTGACCAGAAGTTATTCCTTTTAATGTAGTTAAATTTATCGTTTTCTTTTATCCTTAATGCACTTTGACGTGTCCTTAAAATGTCTTCCTTTACCCGAAGATCATAAGCATGTTCTTTCATATTGCTTAAAAGTCTCTAGTTTTTTTTTTTCTTTTCTTTCACATTTAGGTCTGAAAATGTGAAAGAGTCTCATTTTCCTAATTGTCACAATTTATTGTTTTTCAGTCCCTGAGTTGTGTCTGACTCTTTTTTGACCCCATGGACTATAGCTCTCCAGGCTTCCCTGTCCTTCACTGTCTCCCAGAGTTTGCTCAAACTCATGTGCTTTGAGTTGGTGATGCCATACAACCATCTTAGCCTCTGTCGTCCCCTTCTCTTAAATCTTTCCCAGCATCAGGGTCTTTTCCAATGAGTTGGCTCTTTGCATCAGGTGGCCAAAGTATTGGAGCTTCAGCTTCAGCATCAGTCCTTCCAGTGAATACTCAGGGTTGATTTCCTTTAGGATTGACTGATTTGATCTCCTTGCAGTCCAAGGGACCCTTGAGAGTCTTCTCCAGCACCACAGTTCGAAAGCATCAATTGTTTTGTGACTTCTTTTCAGTCCACCTCTCATATCTGTATATGACTACTGGAAAAACCATAGCTTTGACTATATACTTTTGTCAGCAAAGTGATATCTCTGCTTTTTAATACACTTTTAAGGTTTGTTATAGCTTTCCTTCCAATGAGTAGCATCTTTTAATTTTATGGCTGCAATCACCGTCTGTGGTGATTCTGGAGCCGGAGAAAATAAAGTCTGTCACTGTTTATACTTTTCCCCCTTCTGTTTGCCATGAAGTGATGGCACCAGATGCCATGATCTTTAGTTTTTGAAAGTTGAGTTTTAAGCCAGCTTTTTCACTCTCCTCTTTCATCCTCCTCACGAAGCTCTTTGGTTCGTCTTAACTTGTCACAGTACCACTTTATACTTCCTCTCCCCAGTGCCACCTGTTATGATCCAGTGTCTGTTCATGACTGTCTGGACTGTCTCCTTTCCCAGTGGTCCATTTGTCTCCCCTGCAACCAGAACCACACCGTCTTGATTACTATAGATTTGTAGTAAGTCTTTATATTTGATAGAGAAAGAATTCTCACCTTGTCTTTCTTCTTTGACATAACTTGTTAATCTTGGTCCTTTGCATTTCCAAAATCAGCTCATCAGTTTCTAATAGAGCAAAACAAAAATAACACCTATTAGACTTTTGATTGGGTTCACATTGAATCTTTGTTGATTTGGGGAGAATTGCCCTCAATACAGTACAATATTTAGACTTCCAATCCATAAACATGTTATATCTTTCCATTTACTTAGGTTTGCTGTAAAAATTTGATCATTTTTCTGTAGAACTTTTATGTTCTTTTGCTAGTGGTTTAGTTACTATGCAGTGTCTGACTCTTGGGATTCCATGTATGGTAGCCCACCAGGCTCCTCTGTCCTTGGAATTTTTCAGTGTATTTTAAAGCAAATCTAAGATATTATATAATTTTATCCAATTAAAGACATAAATTTAACTTCAATATCATTATCTATCATTATCACAGTCCACAAAATTAACAATAATGCATCCCAATTTCCCCTGACTGTCTCAAAACGCCTTTTAATGGTTGGTTGATTTGAATCCTGATCCAAATAAAGTCCACACATTTCATTACATAGATGTCGTCTCTCAAGTCTTTTTTTTTTGTTTATAGTTTTTTTTTTCTTTTGATATTAAATCTCTTTTACCCTCTCATTGATTCTCCCTCTCATCTTCCCCCTACATCACTTATTTGTTGAAGGGATTATTGGTCTTGCAGAATTTTTCACATTCTGGATTTGTGATCATTATTCTCATGGTGTAATTTAACGTGTTCCTTTGTTTTCTGTATTTTCTGTAAACCGAAAATTAAACCTGGAGACTTGATTAGATTCTGCTTCAATTTTTTTTTTTAAACAATACTGCGTATGTTTTTTTGTGTATATCTTATTAGAAAACACCGTGAGACGGGGCCCCACTCTCAGAGCTGTTAATATTGAGCAGTGGGTGCAGGTGTTCTTTGTTACAAAATTCCCCACCAACCTTTCTTCTAATGATTTCAGTGGTCACAGATAATCATTGCTTACATCTGTTATTTCATTGTCTGTTGGAAATTGGTAATTTTCTTTCTATTGTCTACGAAATCTGTAGTATAGCCCCATTTTCCATCCTGTTGTTGGCTCTTGTTGCCTTTTCTCTTTGCTTTTCCCAGATAATTCTTTCCAGAGGATTATCCATTTTATTAGTTGTTTTTAAGAATCAACTTTTGCCTTTGAATTTCTCTGTTGTATGTTCATTTTCTAGTTTTGTAATTTTTGCTCTAATCTGTGTTATTTTCTTCCTTGGAGTTTTTTTTTGATGGGGATTTAACTGCCATTCTTTTTCTTACTTCGTCTGAGGGATGCTTAACATTTTGCTTTTATGGTCTTTCTTTTATAGCATTTGCATTTTACATTAAGTACTGTATTAAGTATTATGAATACTTAAGTATTGTATTAATTGTGTCCTCAAGTTCTTATAATATTTTCATTTCCTTTCAGTATAAAGTATTTTTAACATCCATAATGATTTCTCCTTTGACCAATGAGTTATTTAGAAATATGTGGATTAATTTTGAAATATTTGAGAATTTTTCAGGCGTCTTTCTGTTACTTGATTCTGAGTGTAAGTCTTTTGTGGTCAGAGAACAAACTTTGTGTGATTTCTGTTCTTTAAAACTGTTGAGACTTGTTTTATGGTTCAGTGTCTACTCTTACTTGTTGAATCCTTCACATGTGCCTGAAAAGAATGTGCAATATTTTGAGGTAGAGTTATCCTATCAACGTCAACTGGGAAAGTTTGTTGAAAAGATTATTCAGGTCTTATATATCCTTATCTATTTTTGTTTTCTTGTCCTGTCAGTTACTGAGAGGGATCTTGGGATCTGTGACTTCCTGACGTTTCCTAAATGAGCGTATGTGTATGTGAGTGTTTTTGTGTACATGTGTTGTACATCTGGTGAATCCCATGGACAGAGGAGCCTGGTAGGCTACATTCCATGGGATCACAAAGAGCTGGACAAGACTGAGTGACTAACACATACACACACACACATTGCACATTGATGTATAAACATTTTTTTGTTAATAAATGGGTTCATACTATATGTTATGAAAATAATATAGTTCATACTATATTATTTTTCTTGTTTTTTCTTTTTATATATCATGGGCAGCTTTCTAACTCAGTGCATTTCTATAGGTACCTTTAATAATGATTGTATAGTATGCCAGTGTATAGCCACATCCTAATTTATTTTAGCTTCCCTCTTCTGATAGGCACTTTGATTGCAATTCTTTGCTATATAATACTGATTGATGGCTGACTTGCTAGAGGGCTCAGCGAAAGCCAAATGCCAGACTGAGCTTCATGGACACAATCTCAAGATTTCATTTAAGCTTCCTCACACTTTTCTGAGGCACACAATTGTCCTGTGTTCTTTCAGGTCATCAGCACAACAAGCAGTGAGAAGTCTTGAGGTTTATGCCCATCCACTGTGACCTCGCTAGGTCATTCCAATATCAAGCAGCCAGGTTCTCCAAAGTGCTGGTGCCAGAGCACCGGTCTGTTTGTGTCTTTACTCACTCACATTCTGTATTCACCGCAAGGTCTGTGTCTCTGCTCCAGGGCCCTCTCTTACTGCTTTCCTGGCTCCCCTTAAGAGGGCAGGGCCCCTGGGACCACTTAAGGCTGGAGGCACTGCTGTATATCCATTCGGTGGCCCTACAAGCAGATTGGCGATCTTAGCTGCTTAATTTCCCAGGGGAGGCTGCCATCAATGTGGTCCAGTGGAATGTAATCAGGGGCTTGACTGTCTGTTTCGGCTTCCCCAAAAGTCCCAGCTGCCAGATCTTGGCCTTGCATCCTGGGGGCGGGGGATTGTGGGGGTGCTGTACACCTCTCCCTGGACAGGCCTATTCAGGTGAAATTTCCTCCCGGACTGCCTCTTTGCATTCCACATTTCCATCATCTTTTTCTGAATATTCTGGTAGGTTTTTGACTTTCCCTGTTCTCCAGTGCATGGCCGGAAATGAATCAGAGACAAGTATTATTTCTAGGCTGTCAGGGACCCAGAGGAGCAGGCAGAGACTCCTTTCCATTTGCTCAAAGACACCTCACAGGGAGTCCAGGCCCTCCTCTCAGGCATCCATGGCCTCCGGGCCACCATTAGCCACTGCTGATTGCATTGACTTCTCTCATCAGTGTCTTTCTTTAAAATGCCTTTATCAAGGCATACTTTTCATGCAATAGAACCCACTCACTTAAAGCGTCCCCTGCAGTGAGTTTGGGGTAAATGTGTGCACTCACGTCGTGCGCACCCATGGTCAAGGGTGAATATTTCCATCCTCCTTGTGTCCTTGTTTGTTTCTGCTATCCATCTCCCCTGTCTCACCACCGCTGACCCAAGCAACCACTGATCTGATTTTTGATGCTAAGGTTTTGCCAGGTTTTGCCTTTTTAAGAATTTCCTGTAAATGGAATCACATGGTATGTAGTCTTCTCTGTCTGGCTTCTTTCACTTAACAGAATGCATTTGAGATTCTTTCTTGTTGTCCCCAGTAGTTCTCTCCTTTTTTTTACTGAGTTGTGTTCCATCGAATGGATACTCTGTGTTTTGACGGACATGGAGATTTTTTCATTCTGTGACTATTGTGAATGCTGCTAATGTGAACACTGGCATACAAGTCTTTGTGTGGACATATGTTTTCATTTCATTTGGGTAAATACCTAAGAGGGAATCTCTGTGTTGAATGATAAGTGTGTATTTAACTTTTTGAGAAACTGCCAGATTGTTTTCTGAATAACCTGTGCTGTTTTGCATTCCCACCAAATCTGTTTCTATGGTCCCTATCTTTGCCCAGCACTAGGTATTATTATTATAATTTTAGTTCTTCTCGAGGGAGTATTGTTACCTCATTGCGGCTTTTTCTGGTCTTTGTGTTTTGTCTTTAAACCTTCTTGTGAAGTAAGTTTAGATTCATAGGATTGTTGTCAACGTCATAGAGAGCCAGCATCCTTTAAGACGGTGGTTCTCAAACCAGGGTGGGATTTTGCCCCCGATAGGCATTTGACAATATCTAGATGCTGATGCTGGGAAAGACTGAGGGCAGGAGGGAGAAGGGGACAGCAGAGGATGAGATGGTTGGATGGCATCACCAAGTCAATGGACATGAGTTTGAGCAAACTCTGGGAGAAGATGAAGGACCGGGGGGCCTCATGTGCTGCAGTTCATGGGGTTGCAGAGTCAGACATGACTGAGAGAGTGAACAACAGCAACAATAGCCATTTTTGATTGTCACATCCTGGGGAGGGGCAGCCAGGGGGCAGTACTGACACTCAGGGGGAGGCCATTTGAGATTGAGGTGGCTATCAGATGTCCCTTTGGACCTTTTCCTTCTGCATTTGCTGGTCACCTAATTCCCTCCTGCTGTCATGGGACCTCTTTTCCAAGTCTATCTAGGCCTGAAGAATCTGTTGGAGAAGGAGAAAAAGGTTTTCTTTTGTGCCCGTGGACAGTTTTGACCTCCAGAGACTGCCGGCCTGGAGGATATGGGTCCCCTTGCTAGAGGATGTGGACCCATGTTGAATGACCGCCTTCAGACATCCCTTGATGGGGTTTTCTCCCTCTGGATGTAGGTGCACCCTGATTGCTTTACCTGCTCGGAATACATGCCGGAGTGAGCACATGTAACTGTGTGGACCCTTTCTCATCTCCACTGACAGGTTATGGCCCAAGGGCTCCTTGATATCTTCATGGACTTCAGTAACAATGAAGAAGACTTCCTAACAGTAATGGGGATCATGGTCAGATTGTCAGAAGACTCAGGTTTGTACAAGGACTGGATGCGTCTACTTTTACCATGTGCTTTTCCAAGAAATTGTGTATGAGTTTTGGTAGCTAATTTAAAGTAAAACCTGTTTATTAATTGGGAAACTATACACAATGTCTAACCATGAGTAGATTTTTGTCACGAAGAATGGCCTCTTAGTTGGCATCAGATTATCCTTATTTTTAGAAAATCAGAATGACTAAGGACATGGAACAACAGACTGGTTCCAAATCAGGAAAGGAGTATGTAAGGCTGTATATTGTCACCCTGCTTATTTAACTTATATGCAGAGTACATCACGCAAAATGCCAGGCTGGATGAAGCACAAGCTGGAATCAGGATTGCTGGGAGAAATATCAGTAACCTCAGACTTGCAGATGACACCACCCTTATGGCAGAAAGTGAAGAACTTAAGAGCCTCCTGATGAAAGTGAAAGATGAGAGTGAAAAAGTTGGCTTAAAACTCAACATTCAGAAAACTAAGATCATGGCATCCAGTCCCATCACTTCATGGTAAATAGATGGAGAAACAGTGGAAAGAGTGGCAGACTTTATTTTTGGGGGCTCCAAAATCTCTGCAGATGGTGACTGCAGCCATGAAATTAAAAGACACTTGCTCCTTGGAAAAAAAGCTATGACCAACCTAGACAGCATATTAAAAAGCAGAGACATTACTTTGCCAACAAAGGTCTGTCTAGTCAAAGATATGGTTTTTCCAGTGGTCATGTATGGATGTGAGAGTTGGACTATAAAGAAAGCTGAGCACTGAAGAATTGATGCTTTTGAACTGTGGTGTTGGAGAAGACTCTTGAGAGTCCCTTGGACTGCAAGGAGATCCAACCAGTCCATCCTAAAGGAAATCAGTCCTGAATATTCATTGGAAGGACTGATGCTGAAGCTGAAACTCCAGTACTTTGGCCACCTGATGGGAAGAACTAGCTCATTTGAAAAGACTCTGACGCTGGGAAAGATTGAAGGCCGGAGGAGAAGGGGATGACAGAGGATGAGATGGTTGGATGGCATCACTGACTCGATGGGCATGAGTTTGAGCAAGCTCTGGGAGTTGGTGATGGACAGGGAAGCCTGGGGTGCTGCAGTCCATGGGTCGCAAAGAGTCGGACACGACTGAGCGACTGAACTGAACTGAATTGAACTAAAGGACTCTGAATGCTGTTTATCCTGGCAGTTAGGACTTACTGTATTTTGTGAGTTTTGCCAGACTACCGGTTGCTAAGAAATACCAAGTCAAAAGAGGTCCTTTGGATTAGAACAATCCCAATCATTAGTTTCCCTCACGATCTTTGTAGGCTAATCTTGATTTTTCTTTCTCTTTGTACCTCTCCATAATTGCTAGCTTGGAAGAAAAGCACACTGCCTTATGGTAGATACTAAGACATTGTCCATCTACCCCGCCCCCCACCCCACCGTCTCAAACACACAGAGTTGCGATTAGTAAAATGAGCGACTAGTAGTAAGATGAGCGACTAGTGGAGTTCTAGTCGCTCATCTTACTGCCAGTACTGACGGCTGTTCTGTACCCCCACTTGTCCTCTGAATGGATAATGACCGGTGAACAGCTTCAGAAAGTTTCCAAAATCTTAGGCTTGCTCTAGATTTTGATCCTTTTACTAGAAAATAGAAAAATAAGCCTTTCATATAGTTCTCATATTAGTTTAAAATATTCATATATTTTAATGTGATACAATGCTTTTAAAAAGGCCCAAGTGGATGTTTTGAGTCCTTAAATGGATTCTCTTTGTAAATGAGTCACCATTTACAGTGCTGAAGCAATTATACATTTGTGTTAAATTTAATGTGTTATATTGGAGCTGGAGCTGCTCTTTTGTTTAATGCTGTGCCGCCGAAGTAATTGGGATGCGTGGATTGTGGGGGAGCACATTTATGAAAGGATTGTTTATAATGTATACATTCTGGCTAGAATTTAAATAAGCACAACCCATAGGTCTGGCATATATGCCATTAGTTGTAATGGGTTTTGGACGCTGGCCCGGCACGCAGACCTCCTGTTCCCACCTCGATTTATATACGGCTTGTTATAATAGAGTTGTCATTCTCTCTTTTTATGTTTTTATATCGCCCTATAGCTTACTAGCTTTTTAAGCTTGTCTGTAGCATAAGCACTCTAAATGGGAAGTGATTTTTAAACTGCATTTGTCTAATTTCCTTGATGAAGTATTTTAGTAAGAAAAGCTTAGAAACTATCAGTATATACTGTATAAGATGCTTGGCTTATTCTTATATAATTCTTTTGCTCATTTTTTTTTTTTTATTGCTGCAGAGCCCACAGTGCGGACTGAGCTGATGGAGCAGATTCCTCCTCTTGCCATTTTTCTATAAGAAAACAGATCAGATTTTCCAGTTGTGCTCTCTGAATGCCTCATACCCATCATGGTGCGGTACCTCACAGATCCAGACAATCAGGTGTGAAAAATTACAACCTGAAGGTCTCTGCAGCAAATTCTCTTTCGTCTTACTTTAGCTGATATTCATAACTCAGAAAACAGCTACTTAGGATTTAGTGACTCTGGAACAAAAGGTCTGTTTTTGCTCAGTTTCTTTAATCACATAGGAAAATAGAAGGCATGCATTCTTATTATCATGAGCTATTTCTCTTTAAAAAAAAACAAAAACTTTTTATTATGGAAAATTTCAACCACATCCAGTAGTCCGAGAGGTATTAAAATGAATGTCCACGTACTCTCCACCCAGCTCCAAATGTCATTAACATTTGACCAATTTTTCTTCATTTTTCTTACCCAGATAAAAGCAGTCCCCAGACGTTTCAACTATACATGCATTAGTATTGCTCCCTAAGAAATACAGACACTTAAAAAACTCCCATAATGACAGCAGCATTATCACAAGTATAAAAATTTTCAGTGGTTCCTTAATAATATCATCTAATATCTAGTCCTGTTCAGATTTTCCCAGTTTTCTCCTACAGCTGCTTTTTGCAGATATTCTGTTCAAATCGGAATCAGAAGTTTCATGTGCTGTTGTTGTGTCTTTCAAATCTCCTTTAATCCGTAGTGGTTCTTCCTCCCCTGCTGTTTATTTGTTTAGGATACTAGGTTATCAGTCCTATAGGGTTTCCTGCATTTGGGATCTGGCTGATTGCATTTCCAGTGCCATTTGAGAAGTTCCTATATTCCCAGTGTTCCCTCCAAATTGGTGAAGTCTAGAGGCTCAGTCAGACTCAGATTTTTGTATAGGGTAGTGAGAACACTTTTTAGATGTTGCTGTGTTTTCTTGCTGCGTCAAATCAGGAAGCACAAAAGCCATGTGGTCACTGGATTAGGTTCTGTCAGCCTTAGCTGTTTATTATAAAGTTCCTCATCAGCCTCTAAGCAGCCACTAGTGAGCCTTGCCCAGATCTAGGATTCTGTTAGAGGTTGCAAAATTGCGATGCTCTAATTCCATCATTCCTTCTTTTATTTTTAATTTTTATTGAAGTCCAGTTGATTTACAATGTTGTGTTAGTTTCAGGCGTACAGCCAAGCGATTCGGTTATACGTGCATGTGTATATATATAAATGCACTATATATTCTTTTTCAGATTCTTTTCCCCTATAGGTTATTGCAGAATGTTGTGCGCAGTTCCCTGTGCTATACAGTAGGTCCTTGTTGGTTATCTATTTTATATATAGTACTGTGTATCTGTTACTATCATTCCTTCTTAATTTAATAGCTGGAATACTTCTGTAACGAACTTCCCCGCAGCTATTTGGTAACCCTAAAGAACTGTCTAGGGGAGACAAGTTAAATGCATCACTCTCCCCCTTTATCTGCCAGTTTTTAGAAGAATTAGTTGGTGTTCTTATAACCTTCAAGGTTACCAATTAGGTTTTGAAAATTTATTTTGAGCATTATTATGAACTCCTGTACCTTAACATATTGCTGCTGCTGCTGCTGCTAAGTTGCTTCAGTCATGTCCGACTCTGTGTGACCCCATAGATGGCAGCCCACCAGGCTCCCCCGTCCCTGGGATTCTCCAGGCAAGAATACTGGAGTGGGTTGCCATTTCCTTCTCCAATGCATGAAAGTGAAAAGTGAAAGTGAAGTCGCTCAGTCGTGTCTGACTCTGAGCGACCCCATGGACTGCAGCCTACCAGGCTTCTCTGTCTATGGGATTTTTCCAGGCAAGAGTACTGGAGTGGGGTGCCATTGCCTTCTCCATCTTAACGTATTAGGTATGTCTTAATCCACCGTATTTGTTATTCTTTTTGATAATCAAATTGTCTTAGTTTGACCAGTGGTGGAACCCTTCCAGGTGGCTCCTGAATCTTCTTAATGTGACCCAGTAGACTTTGCTACTAGCTCACTTCTACCTGGAATCAGCCATTTCTCCAAGGAACCCTGGTTCCTTTATGAGGGAAATGATAATACGAAGCCAGAATGCGGATACCAGAGGTACTCGCTATTACAAGATTGGTCATGGCTTTTAGTGACAGGGCGATTTATATTCTTAAAAAATAAAAATTCCTCATGAGTTTATATTGATATTTCCTACTCAAATTTAGGATTATAGGGCTTTTGTACATGTGTGCTAAGTTGCTTCAGTCATGTCCAACTCTTTGTGACCCCACGGACTGTAGCCTTCCAGGCTCCTCTGTCCATGGGATTCTCCAGGCAAGAATGCTGTGCTATGCCCTCCTCCAGGGGATCTTCTCGACCCAGGTATCGAACCTGGGTCTCCTCCATCTTCTGCATTGCAGTCAGATTCTTTACCACTAAGCCACCGAGGAAGCCCTATAAGAGCTTTTACTTACTTAATTTTATATTTGTATTTTTTTATTTGATTGTTTTTTTTACACTATATAAATCTGTCTTCTTAATGGTATTTATGTGTATATGGTATATGTGTATCTAAAATAAAAATAGCAGCATTATTACTAACAGCCTGGTAGAATTACCGAGTATAGTTTATGATTTCTTTGCAGTTCTTTTTGCTTTCAGGCTCTTTCCTGCTGGAGATGCACAGGCATACCAGCGTGCTTTAAAGTCACTTGCACTAACACTTCTTTTTGTGGTTAAGCTGCCATCTTGATACACAGTTAGGCTCATTTGTTTTCATTTATTTTTCATTTTTAGGGATTGCTTTGGCTTTTACATGTTGATTTAATTTAGATGTGTAATTATTTAAAATGTTTTTACATGATTCTAAAGTCAAAACTGTAAAAGAAAGTACATTTAGAGAAATCTGATTTCCACTCCTGCCTCCCTCACCATCCCCTCTCTCTCTCCCTGCCACGGACGGCCATTTTTATTAGGTTTTGGTTTATCCTCGCCTTTAAAAAAATTACCCCCCCACACAGCTCATAGCAAACGCGCATGCGTCCATGTGCCCTGTGCCGCCTCGCTCCTTTCTTAGGCGTGAGCAGGGTACTGTGCCTGGCACTCTGCCCATGGCCTTCCCCATTGTCCTGGGGTCCCGAGGTTAGCCCGGGGTCGGCTGGGGAAGGCGTCCCAACGCTTTCTCGTCATCACAGGGCTCCACTGTGCTTTACCCTAGACCTGCTGCTGCGCCTGCCCTTTGACATGTTAAAATTGTTGCAGCAAGTAACTTTGTGTCATTTCTATTTCTGTCAGTTTATTTGGGGGATGGATTTCCACAAAGGCTAAATGTATTTGCAGTTTTTTACATGCCAAGTTTTTTTTTTTTTGGTTACTGTCATCGCCAAGAAATTATGCATTAAAAAAAAAATTGGTTTTATTTATTTTATCTGGCTGCGCTGGGCATTCATTGCGGCCCATGGGCTTCTCCAGCTGCAAGGGTAGTGCTGAGTTGCCCTGAGGCACGTGGGATCTTAGTTCCCCGACCAGGGATCAAACCATGTCCCCTGCACTGTGGATTCTTAACCACTGGACCACCATCGAAGTCCCAAGAAATTCTGCAGTTTTGACTTGTATTTCTTCCTTTGATCCAAGCATTTTTAAAGAGCAAATAGTCCCCTCTAACTATTAGACAATGTGCTAGGATTAGGCATAGTTTTTAAATAAGTAAAGAAGTCATCCTGCCTGCACTCTCCTAACATCAGTATTTTGATTATTTTTGCATTTTCTCCTCCAAGGGCTTACTTTTTTTTTTTTAATCCTCCTGCATGGGTCTAATCATAATGGGATGCAGTTTCCTCCATCCGTTCATTTGTTCAGACAGCTTCTGAGTGCCTATTATGCGCCAAGCCTGGCGCTGCGTGCTGGGGATGAAGAGATGAGCAGGACAGGTTTTCTACCTGAGGAAGCTCATCTGCGTGTCACAGACATTATATGTCTTCATCATCTCCATATTTTTAATTTTGTTTTGAATGCTTAGCTTTCTTTCAGCTTTTTTCTTGTCCTGTAGATGCAGTGAGCCTCATAAAAGGTGCAGTTTCATTTTTCTCTTGTTTTCCCTTTGGATGCATTCTTAAAAATGAGGTTCTGCTGGGTTGGGGGGAGTTTGACAGTCTTGTTGGCCTTTATTCCGTGTCATGGTCACATATTTGACTCCAGAGCAGGGAGTCAGGGACTGTGTTTCGGTTGTTTTTTTTTTAAGATATTTATTTATTTTTGGCTGTGCTGGGCCTTCTCCAGTGCGGGCGAGCAGGGGCTGCTTTCTAGTTGCGGTGTATAGGCTTTTTGCAGAGTGCCTTTTCTCTTGTTGCAGAACATGGACTCTAGAGCGCAGGATCAGTGGCACAGGCTTATTCACCCCATGGTATGTGGGATCTTCCCGGACCAGGGGTCGAACCAGTGTTCCCTGCATTGGCAGGTGGGTTCTTAACGACTGGACCACCAGGGAAGCCCAGGGACTGTAGTTTTGATCCTAGGCTCGAGTGTGGTTCCTGACACTCAGCCTGTGTCTCCTGAGGAGTCATGTCCCTGGCCAAGAGTGAGCACTACTTGCTGTCAGCCTGTGCTGCTCATACACCCCCACTGCCCTGGGTCACTGCCCCCGCCCTGCCCCAGGGGCCCCACAACTGCCTTCCCAAATGGAGATGCCATCCACTCTCTCACTGTGACTTCCCACCACCCTGAGCTTGCCCGCCCTGGAGACCTCTGTCTCCCGACTCCCTCCAACCCTGCCTTTACTTCCTGTTGTTCCTCAGCTGCTCCCTCTCTCAGCCCACCTGCCCTTTCGGCCTGTCTCCACCATCACTCTCCATTTTTTCCCTGTGGGCTCTGCTCCCATGCTCGCAGCTCTGCCCGCCCCTCCCCAGCCCGTTGCTTCTTCCATCCCGGTTGCCGATGGTGCGTTGATTGGTGCCATTGCAAATATATGGGCTCCAGTTGGCACTGCAATTGCGGTGCTGCCCAGCAGCCTGCTTGTCCCTCCTCAGCTGCTTTCCACATCACTGTGGCAGCTCTTTCAGACCTTCACCACTTCCATCAAGCCTCCTCCACTCACCCTGCCTCACCCCTGGCCCCTGACCTTGCCTTCCCCTTCCCAGAGAAGACAGTGGCCTGTGGTCTTCATCTGCTTTCGTGAGGAAGGGAACCACTGTCCACTTTATTCAGTCCCCCAGAACCACACCTGGGGATCGTCCACATCCTTCCTCCTCTCTCCTCCCAGGTCTAGTCGGACCCAAGTCTCCTTTGTTTCTGTGACAAATACAAAACCCCGTGAGGACACTCCTCTGCTCCCGCCTGTCATCTTTAAACACAGAAATGAGATGCAGTCACAACTTACTAAATAGTCTTCAGCCTCCTTACAGCTCTGAGGCACAACCCCGCCTCCTCCATGGGCCGTCCATCCCCAGCACACTGTGGACACCGCAGGCAGCCAGTCCCCCACTTCTGCTCATGCTGACCTCCCTGCTCCTTCCACACCCCTCTCTGCTCCCCACAGCAGATACTACTCCCCGCCCCATGCCACAGCCACCCCGTGGGCAGGCCCGCAGGTCCCTGAGGAGGCAAAGACGCAGGTTTTGCTGCATGCGTCAGGGGGCATGCCAGCTCCCATCCGGCCTCTGCGTTTTGGGCCTGCCTGCGGTTCTCTGTTCCTCATCAGGTACTTTTCATGGCCACTGAACATGCAGTGACTCCTGTGAGGTATGAAATTCACAAAATTGGGCATGATAGCAGTATTATCACCATGACTGCTGCGATTGCCAAGAGCTTCAATTTCTT
The DNA here is from genome assembly GCF_055505025.1 of Bos grunniens. Lineage (NCBI taxonomy): Eukaryota > Metazoa > Chordata > Mammalia > Artiodactyla > Bovidae > Bos > Bos grunniens. Next base: position 25,439,180 of record NC_141177.1, on the reverse strand, counting down.
GAGCTCTCACCGTGTGATGTACACGGTCTGGTTTCCCCTTCCTACCCACCCCAGGGAGAACGGGCCCTCTGGGAGTTCATCCTCTCTTTAGAGGTGAGGAGGCCAGGGTGCTGAAGTGTGCACTCATGTGTGTTGGGAGTCTGGGCTCCTGAGGCCCATCTGGTGGAGGACGACTCTGGGATCTCCCATGGTACTGGATATCCTAACCAGTAGTTTCTTTCCCCGGAGAAGGCAATGGCACCCCACTCCAGTACTCTTGCCTGGAAAATCCCGTAGACAGAGGAGCCTGGTAGGCTGCAGCCCATGGGGTCGTTAAGAGTCAGACACGACTGAGCGACTTCACTTTCACTTTTCACTTTCATGCATTGGAGAAGGAAATGGCAACCCACTCCAGTGTTCTTGCCTGGAGAATCCCAGGGACGGGGAGCCTGTTGGGCTGCCGTCTATGGGGTCGCACAGAGTTGGACACGACTGAAGCGACTTAGCAGCAGCAGTAGCAGCAGTTTCTCTCCCATCCTAGGCTCTGAGCCCCTGATACCAGCATCTGGATCATCTTTATCTCTGTGACTGGGCACAGGGCCTGATAGCTGGTGGATTTTCAGAACTGTGTTGGCTACGAACTCTCCCTTTGGTGATGTAGCTGTCCTGGGCTACTTGTCTCTGCTCACGGTAAGAGACGACCCACCCCCCTTTCCGGTCTGATGTCTTCCTTCCCCTCTTTGGTCCCGTCTCTTGTTCATAGCTTTTCAGTCTCTCCCGTTGACTTTTCTCTTCTGCTTATAATCATGCTTAAGGCTCCCTCCTTTTTGTGGTCTTGACTCCCGAGTGGGTGCACCATCACTCCTTTTCCAAGCGTCTGTGCTGCAGCCGGGCCCCCCAAGGGGGCTCCTGTTTAAGGCTCTGCTCTGTGGCTGGTGGTGCCTAAGCCAGTGAGAGGTCTCTTCCCATGGACTCAATGAATCTCATTCTGAAATCTAAGGTTTTTACTTTATTTCAAAAACAGTTTTAATTTTTTTTTAATGTTATAAAATATTTTAATCATGTGGGAGGATTACGTTGTAAACACCCATATACTCACTGCTCATATTCAGCAAATGTTAACATTTTGGAGTTTTGCTTTAGACCTTTTTGTTTTTGTTATAGGTCACAGATATGGTGAGAACCACAGTGGGCCCTCCTTCACCCCGGTCTCCCTCTAATGTAGGAGACGCTGCCCTGGCTTGGGGTGTCCCTCCCACGCAGGGCGTTATGGTCGCACCGCACGTGTCAGAATCCCTGAATAAGAGAGTGCATGTGGACACCTGGACGCTGCTTATCAGCAGGTCCCTGACCTTGCCCTTCCCAAGCTCAGTGACTGGCTTTCCCTAGACGTGCCCCGTACAATGTGGAACTCAAATGCTCCAGCGCCCAAACCTATTCTCTTCACCTTCGGTCTTATCTCTCCTGTTTTCTCCATCTTGGGCAGAGAGCCTGAGTCCTCTTTGGGTTTCTGGGACCACGTGCATACAGGGGCACCTTCTCCTCTCTGTCCACCACCCCTGAGTCCAGGCCTGGTCAGAGTTAGAAGCGTCACTGCCCAGCAGCCCCTCACCTGCTCTCAGCATCTAGAACCCTTGGGGTTTCTGCACTTTCACCCTCACTGAGGCTGAGAGGATCTTGTCACGCCTCTGCTTTTCCTCCCTGGACTCCCTGCCACACCTGAGTGACCACCACAAATACCAGTGGGACCCTGGAAACCTTACCCATCTGATTTCCCTGGCCCTTCAGCCTTCGCTTTGCCATCCGGCCGCCGCCCCCGTGCTGTTCTCCGGGACTTCTCTGCCGGGCTCATTTCTGCACATGAGTGTGCTGTCCTCCCCCCCTCTTCTTGCTTGATGGTTTCCTGGGGCTACCTGAGGACTGTGTTGCAGACTGGGTGGCTTAGAACAACAGAAGTTTATCCTCTCATAGTCCTGGAGGCCAGAGACCAAGATCCTGGTGTGGTCCAGGTCATGCCTGCTCCGGAGGCTCCAGGGGCTCCATTTCTGCCTCTTCCAGCCCCCTGGCAGCTGCTGGCTTTCTTGGCTTGTGGCCGAGTCACTCCAGGCTTGGACTCCATCTTCACACAGCCTCTCTCCTCTTGCGTCTCTCTCCTCCCATCTTTCTCTTCTGGAAACACTTGCGGTTCAGGTGATGACATGCCCACCCTGATGACCTTGGGTGACAGCGGGATCATCAGCTTAGTCACATCAACAAAGAGCCTTTCCCCAAAGGTCACCTTCAGAGATTCCAAGGTTTGATAGGGACAGAACCTTGGGGGCATCACCCTTCACCCTGCCACTCTGGCAGGCTTCTCAGTGCCTTTGACGTGTGGCTCCACCCTTGCTTGGGGCCTCCCCCTGAGACCCCGGCTGCTGCCTCTGGCCTCTCTGCTGCCATGTGGGACTGTGGCGGGTCGGGTACTTCTGCTTTGTGGTCTCTCCTGTCCCCACTCTTGGCAGGTGCTAGACACTCAGTAACTGTGTGACACCTCAGAGTGATTGACGGCTTTCCGTGCCTGTAGTCAGATACTGAGTACTGTCACGGGTGCTGAGTAATACTGCTGGGGGTTCCCTCCCCGCCCCCACCCGCTCCCCCTGGCTTGTTGCAGTGGCCGCCTTGCTGACCTTCCCGCCCCAGCCTTTCATCGCCGCCACTGCTGGAATGATGTTTCTAAAACACTGTTTTCATCCTGTCACCTGCTCAGGAACTTGGATGTTGCAGCCTCCGGGGCTTCAGTCTCTCAGGCTTGCCCCGAACCCCCACCTTATAATCACCTGCGACTCTGCCTGGCACGTTTCTGGGTCCCGTTGCTGTTTTCCTGCTCTCTATCACTGCAATGAGCTGCCTGTTTCATTACTTGCTTCACAAATTGGAGCTTCCTGTGCTTTCACGTCTCCAAAAAATTCTCTCTCCAGCTTCTTAGGAACCCTCTGAGCTCTGGTGTCTGCTCACCTGGTGCAGAGGACAAGGGGCAGGTAGCACCCCCCCCCGCACCCCAGGTTTCCCTTCTCTGGCCTGAGGAGCCTTTATGCTTGTGTCCTGCCCCAAGGGGCAGATCCTCCTGGCCCTCGCTTTACAGAGTGTCTGGGGATGGTGCTGCCTTTCCACCCCCTTGCCTGCATGGTACCCACCCCCAACCTACCCACTACTGGTTCACTCTCTGTAGTGGGAAGACAGGCAGCAACGTGTCATCGTACAGGGAAAATGCGTGTGTGCGTGTGTGTAGAACTCTTGTGTAGGAGATGTGAAGGCGGAGTGGGGCCTGGTTAGGCCATTAGAGTACAGCTGGGGAACCTGACCCACACGGGGAGGTGACATGTGACCTGAGCACTGAGGAGCAGCAGGCTGCCAATTAGTTGGCAGCCTAATTAATCTAAGGCCTCAGGGAGGAAGGGGGACCGAAGGAGACCTGCGAGCTGCAGGGGAGCAAGAAGGGGCCAGCTCGGCACTCGGTTTAGGGAATCTGGTCTTGATCCTGGAAGCGCTTGGGCTCACACTGTGCTGCTCCTTTTCATCTCTTCCAGGTTAGAAAGTCAAGGCAGGAGGTGCTGTTGATGCTGCTGGAGCAAGGGCTCATCTTTCACGACATTGAAAGCAAAGCGTGCCCAGTGCTGCTGGTGCTGTTGGCCCCCAGTGGTAACGATGAGTACAAAGCAGAAGGCCATGAACGTTAGTCTGTGTGGGAACAGCAGCCCCATGTCTCTGCCAACTGTCCCAGAACTTGGCGTGAGTGTGACTTAGAGTGCCCTGTGCATACAGTGGTGACCAGCACTGTTCCCATAAACAAGGAAGCTGGCAACGCGGACTTCGTCAGAGAAAGTTCACAGTTCAGATCCAAGTGATTATCCTTATACCCAGTTGTTTCACGAAGGCAAAATTTGGGACTCAGCGTGATTCTGGCAGAGGTAGGCAGCTGGCTAGGTGCTGAGGTTTCTAGGTAAATCCTTAAGCCACCTGGGATCATGGGCCCCTTTTCCCAAAGTGAGGACCCGAGGTGGTATGGGAGATGCTTTTAGGTGCTACTTGGACAATTTTTAAAAATGGAATAGACGTGGATATCTGTTTTATAAAGTAAGATGAGATTGAACTGGGCATGTCAGCAAATAAGAAAGAGTCTGGAGAAGGCAGGGTCCTGTTCATCTCAGTTTGGGAAACACCGTGATATCTGTGCTTTTACCAGTAAAGGTATACAATGAAAGGATGAGTATAAGCACTGACCGTCTTCTGCTTTTAGTAGCGAAGTTTATGGTATCCTTGGGTTTGTAGGATTCTACACCCATTATGAAGTGATTATATAAGCAAGGACTTTCTCCTTGCTTCCAGAGCCCTTATTCACAAATGAGCTGCTGAGGAGGCAGTGCTGGCCTTCACTGGCCACCCTTGGACTAAGAGCCCAGCTTGTCCCTGCGCTTATCCTTCACAGCTCAGGGGAAGGTCATCCAAGACCACCATGTGTTCTGTAGCTGCTGCTCCCTCCCCAGGGACTCTGGTAGGTGGTGCTGCACAGTCCACCCCTTTCTGTTGGCATCACAGAACTAAGGGTGGTGCTAGAGATAAAGAACCCACTTGCCAGTGCAGGAGAATCAAGAGATGTGGGTTCAGTCCCTGTGTTGGGAAGATCGCCTGGAAGAAAGCATGGCAACCCACTCCAATACTCTTGCCTGGAGCCCGGCGGGCTACAGTCCATAGGGTTGCAAAGAGTGGGACACAACTGAAGCATATACACACAGCATAGAAGTAAATAGCTCCAGGATTATTCCAGCATTTTGAGGGAAATGCACAAGGATTTTAAAAAATCTTAAGCCTTAATTATGAGTACAATAAGATACAGTTGTTTCCTTGGTGGCAAAAGAATGATGTTCAAGAAAGGAATTCTGGTGTGGAAACATTACACATCATGGAGCTAAAAATTTGTAATACAGCATCAGAACATTCGATCATTATTCTTCATTTATGTAAAAGTTGTTCTCAACTATGAGTTAAAGGTCCGGCTTTTTAAACTAATTTAATTTTTTGCATAATCCATATGTTTATAAGATGAATCAGGCTGAAGAATAATTGATTATTAAAATTCAAATTCTCCACGGTTCTTTTATAAATTTCAAGTTTCCCTGTAAGAAATTAAATTTATTTTGCAAAGTGAACCTAGATAATATCATTTAGTTGGGATATCTGGCAGCTGAGTGGTGAACTTTGCCAATTAGATCTTCGTTTTCGTTTGAAAGTTGGCTAGGCGAGTTTCCAAGGCTACAACTGACAACCAAATACCATATCCCTAAAGACTGATAATAGCATGACAAATAATTCTAAAGGCATTTTTGCATGATTTTTATTTTGTTTTGTTTCCAGCCACTCCATTCTTGTCAGCAGTATTCTTCTATTTTTTTTTATTTTTGGCGAAAATATTTGGAAAATATAATGTCTTCAAAAAGCTCTCTTCACATGTCACTTGCACAACAAATAGTTCACATAAATTGTATTTTTCATTCAAAGTGGGTTGCCGATTTCATAACTTGAAATGTGCAGGCTTTTAAACGTGGCTGCAAAAAGCAAAAATGATCTTGACCTGTGCCCAGGTGGAGGCATATCTGCATTTTAGAGGACTTCTGGAAGGCTACCCCTTCTCTTCCCTTGGAGCCCAAGGAAAGCAGGACTTGGGGTGCCTTGCCTGGCCTGTGTATACTCGGGTTGGACTCAGAAGCTCCCTCCCTTGTTCCTTGGAGGCCAAGAGTCTAGGAGCAGTCTCACTCCTTGGGACCCCAGAGCCCTGGAGCACAGAGATGCTGTTCTCTCTTTAGCGAGGAAATAACAGTAGGATAGGAGTGGATTTCATTCTTCAAGGAACAGAGACCACGTGTGTGATTGGCAGAGCTCCCTCGGGAAGACAGGTTCTCATTTAGCCAGTCTGAGTGACACCTTGAACACCGTGGCTATCGATGTGTATTTGTGAGGAGGTGATAGGAGAGAAAAGAAGCAAATTGCAGTGCTCCGATGTTCTTGTGTTTTGGGCTTTCTTTGCAGCCACGTGGTGTGAATATTGCTACATCCGCATGTTCACAAACACATGCACTCTTGGAACAGTGCTGTTTTGAAAAGATTGCTTCTGCTCCGAGGCACCTGCACGCCTCCATAGACAAAGGCGTGTGTCTATTCATTAGACTTTACATTCTCTCTGGAAGTTACAATCAGTTGATTCTGATGCCAGCAACCGTAGTGTACACATGACTGGGGGTATTAGAGCTCGCCAACAGGCCGCGTCCTGGGCATTTAAAACTGAGTTATGCAGTGCAGATTATGTGTACTGTGCGGTGGTTTCCTATGTCCTGGTTTCTCGCATAAACGCGGTTGTTTTGTGAAGTCTGTCTAATATGCCAAGTGACTTTAGCTACTCCCTCCTTCACAGTCAGAAGACTGGGTTCCTATCTGTCTTGTGTCATTTAGCAATCGAATCGTAAACGTCATTTGTTTGTTTATTTCTCCTTCGAAATGGTGCACTTTAAACACAGGTAGCTTTCTATCACTGGCACCCAGCACAGTGCCAGGCCCAGAGTCAGCACTAAATAAATGTTAGTTGTTGAATGAATGAATTGGTAAAACCTGGAAGCGCCGTATCCTGTAATTATATCTCGACAGCATAAACAGGCCACCGGAGACCAATTACAATTCCTCTTGTTTGCAGGAAGGCCATTAGCATTCTGAGATTATAACTAATTGTCAGAAGCCTATTTTTCTCTCCCAACACGTTTTTGCATTAAGGCTTCCTCATTTTTTGTTGTCATTCCTATTTTTAAGCTCATTTTTATTTGTGCATTCATTTAAAAGGAACGTTGTGGTTCCCTACTGTAAAGAATAGCTGGGTCCCAGCAAAAACGTGAAGGTGGTCATTCCACACATGTGGTTCCCAGGGCCAAGGGAATGTCATGGCTCGTCACGCGGTGTGCTGACTTTCTAATGATTGTGAATTTGTTTTGTATGGGCAGTAATAAGGTCCTGTGGGTGTGGCCAATGGAGAGAGTGGATGGAGATGCCGGCCTGTTGCCCGTTACCCTGGATACGGAGCCTCGTGTCTCATTTCTGTGGCTGTCACTCCGTGCAGCTCTGCCGAGCACCAGATCAGCAATACGTGTCTCCTCAGTCCTGAAGACACAGCCTTCTCCTTATTTGAGTTGTGGGGCGAGTTCCCTCTCCCCGCCTCCCTCCACCCCATTTGCTTCTCTTTTCCCTCTTGTCTGCTGGGTGCAGATTCCAAATAGAATAGCTGGTGAACTGCTAACCAGGAGCTTGCTTGGCTGTAAAATACATAAATAAATAAAGGCAGTGCTGTGCAGTGGGCAGAGCAAATGAGTGATGGGAAGCCCTTCCTTCTTTCTTCTTCCCCTTTTCTTTTCTTCTTTTATTTTGAGGAGGATGGGGGAGTTCTTTAAACATTTTTTGGAATAATTTTTCATTCTGTCTTAATTTCAAACTTGTAGAAGAGCTGCAGGAGTGAACTGCTGTATACCCTTTGTCCTACTTCACCCGTGGTTTATATTTATCTCTGTTTGTTTAATCACATCCTCTTTCTTTACACATGTGCACACACACACATCTCTCTCTCTATATATATATGTATATATATATATACATATATACATGCGCATATGTGTGTATATTTTTCTGAGCCACTTGAGAGTAAATTGGAGACACTGTTGCCCCTTTACTCCTAAATACTTAAGTGGATATTTCCTAAAAACAAGGAAATTTTCTCTTAAACATCCACAGTACATCGATCAAAATCAGGCAGTTTAACCCTGATGCAATACTAATACGTCATCCACGGTTCATGTTCCAGTGTTGCCGTTTGTCCAGGATCACCCCTGGTACTGAATGGCTGCACGTCCTTTGTCTCCTTGGGCCTGGGATGGATGTGGAGTCCTTCTCTGAATTTTGTAACATGAACATGTGGGAAAGGGACAGGGCAGTGCTTCCAGTGAAAGAAGAAAAAGTGAAAGTGTTAGTCGCTCAGTGATGTCTTGACTCTTTGCAACCCTATGGACTGTAGCCCGCTGGGCTCCTTTGTTCATGGGATTTTCCAGGCAAGAATACTGGAGTGGGTAGCCATTTCCTTCTCCAGGGAATCTGCCTGGCCCAGGGATCGAACCTGCATCACTCACGTTGCAGGCAGATTCTTTACCATCTGAGCCACCAGTCTCGCAGTTTAGGCTCATCTGACATTTCCTGGTGACTGTGGAGTCCAGCTCAGCGTTCCTGGTGGGAAATGGAGGGTTGTGCTCTTGTGTATCACATCAGGGGGCCCAGGACTTCGGTTTGACCTGATACTGGCGGTGTGAACTCTGGTGACTTAGACGGAGGTGGTGTCTGCCCAGCTCCTCTGCGCTTCTTTTCCCCTCTGAATATAATAAGGGGAGTTACTTTGCAGCCACACGAGTTTGTTGTTCATCAGACTTTTACCGACTCCTGTTAGCGCCCATCGATAATTCCAGCTAACATTGCTGTGAAGTGTCCTGTCTCCATTATTTGCTAACATTTTGTTGAGATTTTCACATCTATATTCAAGAAGACTATTGTAGGCAATTTTCTTTTCCCATTATGTTTTTGTCAGGTTTTAAAATCAGGGTTATTCCAGCTTCAAAAAAATGAGTTGGGAAGTATTCCCTGCTCTTCTATTTTCTGAAAGATTTTGTTTAAGATTGGTGTTATTTTTCCCTTAAATATTTGTTAGAATCCCCCCAGTAAAACTTCTGGCTCTAAGGTTTTCTGAGATGGTTTTTGATGACAGATTCAACACAAATATGGCCTGTTCACATCTGTTATTTCATCTGTGTCACTGGGTAAGTTGTGTATTTTCAGGAACTTATTAATTTCATCTGAGTTGTTAATTTATTGGGATAAAGTTGCTTACAATATTCCCTTATTCCTTTACTCCCTGGGAAGATCTGCAGAATTATCCCTTCCATTTATGATAGTGGTAATTTCTGATGTTTATTATTTCCTTCCTTCTACTTACCTGAGTTCAGTTTGCTTGTAGTTTTCCGGTTTCTTAAGGATAAAGCTTAATTTTTCTCAATCTAGCTTCTTTTCTACTTTAAGGGTTTAAACCTACACATTTAACATTAGTGTCTTTGTCATGTATTGGCTTTTACTAAAAAGTGACTTTCTCTATCACTGGTAGTAATCTGTATCTTGCAGTCCACTGAGATAGTACGATTAATAAATATAACCACTCCAGCATTCTCGTGCTTACTGCCCATCACAGTATATCAGTTTACATCTGTTTACTCATATGTCTGTATATGTCTTTACATTGAAAATGTTCTTCCTTTAGTTGGCACAGAGTTTGGTCTTGCTTTTATATCCAATCTGATAGTTTCTGCCTTTTAATTGGCATGTTTATTGCACTTATGTTTAATGGAATTATTGATATATTTGAATTTAATTCTGCCACTTTGTTTGTTTTCTATTGGTCTCATTTGTTCTTCTGTTAATTTTTTCCTGCCTTCCTTGGGCTAATTGACTATTTTTGTAGTATTGCATTTTAATTTCTCTATTGAGAATTTTCAAAAAATATAGTACCTTGCTGCAACACAGTTCCCTCAGCCCCCTCCTCTGTGCTGCTGTTTTCACATACATTATGACGTGTACATTACATGACAATCCCGGTAATATGACATTACAATTTTTGATTTGAACAATTCTAAGTTTTAGAGCAAGTAAAAAAAAGAGAAAAAAAATGAATCTCCTTTTATACCCACATTTTTACCATTTTTGATGCTTTTGTTTCCTTTCCTTGGTCTGAGTGTCCATCTAATGTCATTTCCCTTCAGCCTGAAGAACTTACTTTAGTACTGTTTTTAGTTTGGTTGGCTGCTGATGCAATCTCTGTTTTCATCTGAAAATGTCTTTTTTTTTTTTTGCCTTCAATTTTGAATGATGCTTTACTGGATATAGAATTGAGGTTTGTTCTTGTTTTTCCTTGCAGCACTTTAAAGATAGCATCCTGCTGTCTTCTGGAGAGGTCAGCTGTCATTCATATCATAGCGCTGTGTAGAATATCCTCTTTCCTCTGTCAGCTCTTGAGATTGTTCTCTGTGTCTTTGTAGAGTGGGTGTTTTTCCTGCTTTCTGTTTCTTAAACTCCTTGGATTTGTGTGTTGATGCCCTTCAGTTAATTTGGGCAGTTTTTGGCTGTTGTTCCCTTAAGTGCTTTTTAAAATCTCTTTTTTCTTTCAGTCCAGGACTTGGATTACATAAAATTGGAACCCTTGATATTGTCCCGTTAGGTGTTTGGGTTTCTATTTTTGTTTATTTTTTTAAAGTAATTTTTCTGATGCTCAGATTTGGTGATTTTAATTGCTTTTTTTTAAGTTCAGTGACTTTTTGTCACCTCCAGTCTGCTGTTAGGCCTCTCCATTGCATTTTTTTTTTAACCAGAGTTATTATGGTTTTTAGTGCTGGAGCTTCCATTTTTTACCTTTTTTGTAGTTGACATATCTCTATGATGTAGATTCCCTGTATGTTCTTTATGCTTATATTTTATTTTAATCCTTGAATATATTTATAAAAGCTCCCTGAAAGTCCTTGTCTGGTGCTTGCAACATTTGGATCATCTTGGTGTTGATTTTTGTTGACTGTTTTTTTCTTTACTATGGGTCCCTTTTTCCTGTTAACACATAATTAGTTTTAATTGAATGTTGTTGTTGTTGTCTGACCAAGCTACTGTGTCTTGGTCAAAAGTCTTGATTCTTCTGACCAAGCTACTGTGTCTTGGTCAGAAGTCTTGATTCTTTTTTATAGTTCCTATTTCTTTGATGAGATTTCCTATCTCTTCATTTGTTATGAGTATTTTTCTTTTAGTTAATAGCTCTTTAAAGTCCTTTTAAAGTTCACTACTTCTAACATCTGGATCTTCTGTGGATTTGTTTCTACTGACTGAGGTTTTCCTTGAATGTAAGTCACATTTCCCCATTTGTTCTCATGTCTATAAATTTTTATTATCTAATGTGTCTTCTTGACGAAACAGTGCAGAAACTCTGGACTCTGTGTTTTTCCTCTGAAGAGTGTTGACTTTGTTCTAGAGTCTGCTCTCTCTTCAGCCCTCAGCAGCTGAAACCACACAGCTCCTTCTGCCTTCCAGCTATTGCTTCACTCTGTGAACCTTACCCCCTCTCCAGTGCCCACATGGTGCCGAGATCAGCTGAGAGTTAGAGTAAGGTTTAATCTCAGGCAGGTGGGGGCTTTCCCTTGTCTAGCTCTCTTCCAGGATTTCTTCCTCACTTTCCAGCTGCTCTGGTCACCTCTGTCTCTGTCCTCTGACTTCTCAAGCCAGTAAAACAGTAGCTTTTACTTTAAGTTCAGCTACCCTGCATGCTGGTGCAGAATAAGGGGTGCCCTGGGCAGAAAGACAGCAGCAGGGCATGTTGTATCCAAGGTCTGCTCCCTTTTAGTCTTGCCAGTGTTTGGTAAGTCTTTGGTGATGGCCTGCAAGCCAGCTATTCCTATATATCCCACTTCACCAATATTTGGTTTGGGTAACAGGAGTTCCCCTCTTTGAGTGTTAGTTTCCTCATCTGGAAAAATGAAGATGAATGATACTTATGTCGTAGGTTTTGAGGAACATGAAAGAGGGGATGTTCATAACTGCTTCATGCATGTGTCGGGCACACAGTAGGCATCTGGTAAGTGGTAACTCTCAGGCTTTAGACCTGATCATGTCTGTGCTCAGTCGTGTCCAACTCTTTGCGACCCTGTGGACTGTAGCCCACCAGGCTCCTCCGTCCATGGGATTCTCCAGGCAAGAATACTGGAGTGGGTTGCTATTTCCTTCTCCACGGGATCGTCCCAACCCAGGGATCGAACCCAGGTCTCCCGTGTTGCAGGCAGACGCTTTAACCTCTCAGCCACCAGGGAAGCCCTTCTGAGTAAGATGAAAACTGTTGGCCTTCTATTGATATAACTTGACAAAATGCAAAAGAAGGTGTTCTCTGTTTTGACTCCTGGGGTGTTCTGGCAATATTTTGAATATTAGCTTTCAGAATCTAGTTAGTGATCCATGTGAGATCTGTGCTGTGGTATCTCAAGTGACCTGGGTTTTTTCTTGTTATTTGTAATCTGCAAGCTGTCATCAGTGCTGAGCAAGAGCACAGTTGAACGCCTGCTGTTCCCTCGATTCTGTGAACTGTGTGGCTACGGGAAGCTCTTTCAAGTTCAGAAGGTGGGATCATGTGGTTTCAAAACTCAGAAAGTTAAAACATTCAAGATCGATTCCTTTAAAGTGCCTGGATTTCCTCAGTAGACACAGTCTGGATGAAAAGTGCGGCCAGAGTAAACTGTGTAAGACCCAGTGAATACCGCTGCCCTTTCTCCCTGCCACTCAGGCCGTGGCGATTCGGGGAGGCACAGGAGGGAGGGACCTGCTGAGACCTGTTGGCTTGTGCTTAGACACCGGGCCAGGTGTGCAGGGCCTCTCACTGTGTGGGCTGAGGGGCTCTAGGACCCTCTTAGCTTTGCCGTCCGTTCTGACTGCACTCCCTGCTCTGCCCTCCCCTTTTATGGCTGGTCACTTGGCTGTCAGAGTCTTCCTTCTGAAGGCCATTGCCTCCCCACCCCCTCCCCGTCCCCAGCAGCCTCCCCCTCTGCCTTGCTGTGCAACTGCTCATCTTCTCTATGGCCTCTCCTCATGACACGATGTGGAGCCAAGTAGACAGGGCTCATTTACCATGCAGAGAATATTAAGGGTCTCTTTTGCTCTATTGCTAACCAAATGCATTATGTATTGAGACAATTAGGAGCCAGAACGTCCTAGCATGTGGTGCTCAGCTGTAAATCTTCTGTTTCCAATGCAGCAAAGGCACCTGGGTGGTGCTGAGTGGGCGCCGGACTCAGTAAGTGCTTGTTAGCTGCCTGACCAGCGGAGTAATTGCTCTCAAGCTTCCTGCTTGTTGGTTTTCACAATTTGTTAAGACAAAAAGAAATCTGAGAATAATGAGCATGCGTTTTGCCTCTTTAAGGTGCGTGCTACAAATTTTGGTGATATTTGTCACGCTGTCAGACAAGAAGGCCCTGAACAATTTTTGGTACATGACATTTTGCAAATTGTAATTGCCGACGCACATCTTTTGAAATTAGTGGTAAAGTTTTGTCTTTATGAGCCTGTTACTTTGGAACGGCAGCTCAATTTTGCATTCATCAGTTTCAGGTTTCTTGACTCCAGGAGCTGAGGTTTCTCTTAAGCACCAGGTGGCTGGTTGCGGGGTTGAGCAGGAGCAGCCCCCGCCTCTTTCCTGGGGGCTCCTGCTGTAGCTTCCTCCCTGGTCACTTCCCCCAGTCTCTTCTTGTTGTCTAAGCCACCCGCTCTGTTCCTTCATGACTGCTCTTTCTGTAACACTGTTCCACCACCTCACTGCTGGGCTTCAGTACCTGTGGGACTTTTCTTGGTTTACAGATTAAAATCCAGACTCCCATTTGCTCCTCCTCTGCCCGGGTCCCTTCACAGGTGCCTTTCCTGTCTCACCTCCACCACCTCCCTCAGGTCTGATTGCTGCTCTAACCATTGGTCATGCATGTGAATCACGGGGAAGGCGAAAGGGGGTATTTTTGATAAAGTCCCTGGTGATTCTTGGCACAGCAGGGTGGAGAACCATGTCACCCTTTGGCTGGGGGGCTTTTCAGGGCCTCAAGGCTTTCTGCTCTTGCATACCGCCTCTCTCCCCGACTTCCCTGCTCATTAGTACCCACCTCCCTCTAGAGGCTTCCCTGCCTGGGGGGACCCTGCTCACAGTTCACACCCAGCTTGCAGGTGCGTTTGCTTTCTCCCTGTCCGGACTCACCTGCCGCTGTGTCAGAGTTAGTTTCTCCCTTCTTGGCCTTCTGTAGCATTCTGTTCAGGGTGTGTCCCTCACATGCCTCTTTACAGTGTCACTGATGGGGGACCTTCACCTAGTCATGTTGGTCTGCTTCTCCACTGCCCACTGAGCACCAGGTCCCCAGAGAACTGTGCTGAGTAAGCACTTGCCACTTTTATGTGACAGGGCGTAATACCTGGATGGTTTGAATTAACCTCAAAAAGTATCATCTTTAAGTTGATTTTTAAATTTAAGTTTAGAAGCTCATTTTGTTCTATTTAAACTGTAGCCATTCAACATAATTCTGAAATAATTTTTAGTGGGCTGTTGCCATGAACACACAACGTTATCTCCTATAGCAGACAGGAGAAGAGCAGTGACCAACATACTAATCCTTCTGTAAGTGGAAATTTCCACGATCGTATGTTTCTATTTGTGAAGCATTTTGGCTAATTATTTTACCTAAGGATATTAAAAACAAAGCCTTATTTTTAAAGGGTAAATTTAAAAAGAGGTCATAATCATGACCGCCATACAGATATAAGATGAACACAGGTCAGAGCGTTTATTGACTACATCGATTAGTGAAGGAACCAGTAAGATCCAACAACTAGCTTAACTGAAGTGCCATATATTCACAGTCACACTGAGGAGGACCGACGTGAACTTGTAAATTGACTCACCACCATCCATATCCAGGGTGATGATAACCCATTGCATTCCATCACTCCCAGCTTGCCTTCTATGAACAGGAACAGTTTGCATTACTATCAGGTTTTAACAGTCTGCCCTCTATGACTAAAAGGAAGACTGTGGCTCAGACATAAAAAAAAAAAAAAAAACAAAAAACCTGCCTGCAATGCAGGTAAACCCGGGTTTGATCCTTGGGTGGGGAAGATCCCCTGGAGAAGGGAATGGCAACCCACTCCAGTATTCTTGCCTGTAAAATTCCATGGACAGAGGAGCCTGGTGGGCTATAGTCTATGGGGGTTGCAAGGAGTCGGACGTGACTGAGCGACTAACACTTTCACTTATGACTAAAACATCCCCAAAGACCATCTTACCTTGGTGGATGTGCTGCTTGGGGAATCCAGAACTTCAAAGCCATCCACAATTGTTCTCTATAATTCATATAACAGATACCAGTCATTCAGCCTTTGGGAGCTTTTCTGTATTTATCTTGTTGGATTTAACCAGGTCATTTGCTAGAATTAAGGGGTAAAGGAAGTTACTTCTCATTATTTCTGTTTGTTTCCGATGCTTCCTTTTGGACTCATATCTGGTTCCCTTTTCTGCACCCTTAACTTACAGCTCTGCCTCCATGGCATCACTGAGTCAGGCCTGCCCTTGCTCAGGATGGCTGAGTCAGAGCAGCACGGTTCTGTTGGCTTTGGTAGCTCCCGAAGTTTTTTGAGCTCTGCACGGACAGCATGTGGGGGATGCGCAAAGCCTGTGCTGAGTGCTTCCTGGCCGTGGCCCACAACACGTCCCCTGAGGTCTGCAGGTCCAGACTCTGGCCCCTTTTCATCACACTGATCAGTGACCCCTGCCGATGGGTGAGTGTGGCCACTCTGAGGCCTCAGCATGGCCTCTGGACTTGTCACTGTGTCCTGTGTCTTTTCAGTAATGGACCAGCTTATTTAGACTTTGTGAGGATTATTAGGGTACCTGACATCTCAGAAGGCTGGAGTGTTGGTAGCAAACAAATATTCCAGAAATGAAAATGAGGAGAAAACTGTAACCGCCAAGTTACCTTTTCTGTTACAGTCATAAACATGCCCACAGTGATTAATAAGTGCTGTTCACATGCTTTACAAAGTCTGGAATTATTTGATATGGAATTAATATTCTGGAAGCATACAAACTGCATGATGGTACGACAGTTTTCCTGATTTTCTATTGAAAAATAGTTTATTTGGAACTGAGGGACTGCTTTTAGAAAGCAAAACACCTGCTGAGACATGATTTGGTGGACAGCGAGTTGTCTGGTGGTTAGCCATCTGTCCCACCTGGAATCAAGTGAATCAGACCCCGTACCCGCTGAGCCCTCTCTGGCTGCAGGTGCTCCAGGCTGCCTTCCAGTCCCTGGGCCCCTTCATGTCCACTTTGCCAAACAGCCCTCCAGGGCTGGCCTCTATATTCAGGAAGATGGTACCTTGAACATCTGACCACTGGCTCCAGGTTCGGACTCAGACATCAGCCTGGGCTACCAGGTGCAGGCGGCTGTGGGGACACAGCCTCCGCCTGGTGAGTTTCAGCTGGATAATTATCAGGGTCCCCGATTCACCTCAAGCGTCCACCTAAAATTCTAGCAATTATCTCGTCTGGAGTTTTAGTAACAGTGACCTTCTGGGCAAGATGGAATATTAGAGCTTTAATTATGTAAAGAAGCAAAAAGTAATTGCAATAATGATTTTGAAACATGACTACTGGGTTATAAATAATGAAGCTACTGTCTCCTAAATTTAGATAAAATATTCATTGAGAGTAGTGATTAAATAACCTATAAAGAAAATTTTCTTTTACCATTTGATTAATGAAGTTCTTTGGACAATTCACACAGGGAAAATGTGAAGTCTCCCAAATAGACTTTTGTGCCATAGGATTTTACATGCACATGAAGGGGACATTCCTGACCCTCTGTTTGTCGGCCCTACACTGTATTTCTTGTATATTCTAGTGATTGATCTTGGGTTTTTTTTTTTTTTTTTGTCTTCCCTCTGAAGATGATGGATACACTCTAAGCAGACC
Source organism: Bos grunniens (assembly GCF_055505025.1). NCBI lineage: Eukaryota > Metazoa > Chordata > Mammalia > Artiodactyla > Bovidae > Bos > Bos grunniens. Next base: position 25,422,568 of record NC_141177.1, on the reverse strand, counting down.
ATTCGAGATGGTTCACAAGCATCTCTCCAGTGTTAAAGTTACTCAGCAGTGTGAGAGGAGGTAACTCACATCTCAGGTAGTATGGATGCTCTGTAGGGATGGTGGATCCTTCCTTCCACCTTTCTTCACCAAGATTCACTGAGTTCTTGCTGAAGGTCAGGCCTGGGGCGCCATGTCTTCCTCATCAAGACTTTCCAACTGGCTCATGAGTAGCCAGGTCTTACCAGCTCCCACACCTTTTATTTTCTAACGCCTGCCCCCTGGTGGAGGGACTGATGAGCAGTAAGTGCAAGAAGTCTTGCCATGCCAAGGGGTGCCAGCGCACCGAAGCCAGGGCTCATGCACCACTTGGGCACGGTGGAGGGGTTGGCTGCACCTTCCTGTGCCTTTTTCAGTGCACAAAGTACCCCCCGTGGGTCCGAGGGTACTGACTGGGCCTCTTGTTCTCTGTGAGGTTAGTATCTTCTGGCCCCAGGAGACCTGAGAGGTTGGGTTTCCAGGTAGATGGGAGGACTGGCTTGTGAGGACGTGGGCCTCACCTTTTCCCAATTTCCTTCCAGTCTGTTGTTGTTTGTTGTTCAGTTGCTCAGTCGTGTCCAATTCTTCGCGTCCCCATGGACTGCAGTGCACCAGGCTTCCCTGTCCCTCACTATCTCCCAGAGCTTGCTTAAACTCATGTCCATTAAGTCGATGATGCCATCCAACCATCTCATCCTCTGTCACCCCCTTCTCCTCATGCCCTCAATCTCCAGTCTGTTGTACGGCGCTAAAAACTTGCTTCCCTCAATTTAACGTACTTCAGCACAGCCAGGCCAGACAGAGCCAGCTCTGCCCAGAGAACTCTGTCTTTGCCTGTCCACAGACACCAACACCTTCCCACGTGTCAGTAGCTCCTCTGGTGGCCTGGTGGAGAACTCTGTCTTGGCTGGAGCCGAGCTGACCAGTCTTCCCCCAGAGGCCACAAAGCTCCCCAGTGTTAACAACCTCCCCATCCATGGCCCTCCTCGACCGGATTCCTGGGCCTACCCAGAGTGTCCTGAAGATGCTTTCAATAATTTCCTTTTATTGGCAAACTCCTCTCCCTGACACAAGCAAGGACTTAGAGCTGCTGCTGAGTGAGGCTGGCCACGGGAGGAAGGTGGGATTTCACCCGGGGCCATGCACAGGGGCTATGTGGCCAGGAGCGGAATCCAGAGAGTTCTGGATAGCTTGCAAGAGCACATGATGCATGATCCAGGCATTCAAGATAACTGTTGTCCATCGTGATGAGAGAAAACTGCATCTTTCTCTGTTTGTGCGTTCCCTTATGTCCCCCCCGGGGAGGGTAGTGCAGGGGGAGCCTGGCTCAGTCTTTCCTCACTGCCGTCACCCCGGGGATCCCACTGTGCAGGTCCCAGCAGGGGTTTCACCTCCTTGCTTTTCAGCCATGCCTGCAAAACTGGAGCCGGCTTTCAGGTAAAAGCAGGCAGTTCTCAGGCACGTCCTAAGCAGTGGAAATTTCATTAGCTCCTTGGACCCGGTTCTGTCACTTCCTGTGTGACAATGCCCTTTCTAGTTATGAACAGCTAAGGACAGTGCCCCTTTCAGAGCCTGTTAACTCAGCCCTCCCCTAAAGCTGAAGATGTTTGCCTTTGTGCAGCCAGGAAAAGTACAACTTCTTCTCTGGGGTATTTTTCATGCCGTGACTAGTGTTCCCACAGAGTGTCTGATCTGGGAGCCAGGCCCTGCGGTCCATATCCATCATCACGCCTCTTCTTTCTCTAAACACGGCTAGATTTGTATTCTTCCCTGAGTTGGGGAAACTGGAAAAAAAAAACAACACTTGCTGCTGTTGCCAGGCAAAGATTTGTGAAGCCTTTCGGGAAAGGAAATGTGAAAATCCAGTTAGCCCTGTGATTATTCTGTGTCTTTAAATTCATAAAGGAAATTAACTCAGCGTTTGCTGAAGGATCAAGCACATGTAACATATCGCTCCTAATAGTTATAGACAAAGGTCTGTTCTTGGAAAATGCATTTCTAAAGCTGAGTTATTCAGTGCCTGGACCTGGACTGGGTGCTGAGGCTGTGATGACAGACACACAAGGCCCTTATGGCCTGGTTGAGGGGATTGTGGATACAATCCCCTGCATAGGGAGTGTCAGGGGCTGGGGCAGGGGCGGGTGCACAGGCCAGGAAGCCATCCCTCCTGGGGGCAGAGGAAGGGTCTGGGAGAAGACCTGGCAGAGCAGCTGACATGTGAGGCGGGCTGTAGGCAATGGCCAGGAGTCTATCATCTCGAGAAGTCAGGGATGAGTTCAGAGGTTTCCTCCAGTTTCCCCAAAGCATTTGTGAAATCCTGCATGCAGATGCGGACTTAATCTCTTTGTGAGAAAGGACCCACAACTTTCATCAGTGCTCAAAGGGATCTGGGACCCCAAAGATTCAGAAAGAAACCCCACGTTGAGGATTCGTGCCCTAGCCATGGCGGGGTGTGGTCTTTGCAAGCTCCAAATATTTCATTGACTGTCTGGGATTTCACTGGTGGAAAACAGGATGCAGGGAGTGCTATGTGTGTGGAGCCGGGGCCTTGGAAACATGAGTTGGTTTTTATAGAAAGGCACGTGAAATATGTCATCTTCACTGTTAGGATAGCCTCAAGTTGTCAAGTCGAGGATAGAAAGAGCGAGTAGCCCTGGGGGCTTGGGAGCGAGGTCTTCAGCCATCCATGAAGATCGCCTCAGCTCATGCATGTGCATGTGTGTGTGGCAGGGCCAACAGCTGTCCACTTTATAAATGGGGGACCCCCGCCCACTGTGCTTCTGGGCCTCCCAGACAGCGGTGTTCAGGACACTGTGTTGTCTTTCTGTGAAAGATGATGAAGTTAAACTCTGATTTTCCCAGTTGAGGCTTTTCGACTTTAGGTTTGATGCTCTGTGCATGGCTGGTGTTTAGCTGGAATAAAGTTAATGTCTGTAAACCTCAGCATCTCAGCGAGAGCTCGTGCGGGGGCTGGGAGGCGGGATGGGGGTGCTGTGCTTGTGCAGCACGTTTGCATCCAGCCTGTCTTATTGTAAAGCCAAATCCAGTTATTAAAATTCTCGAAACTTCTCTTCCTGCAGCTCAAGTTCAGGGATTATCAGCTGCACAGAGAGCTGCCCAGCCTGACTCTGTGAACAAGGCCTAGCACCAGCCAAGAGAAGGGCCAAGTGAAGTGTCCATGACAGGTCCCATCCCTGCCCCTGACAGCCAGGGCCCCCAGCTGACCTCACCACCGTGGGGCGAGCTTTCCGCAGCCAGGATATTAGCAAGCACGGTAAGTCTCTGCTCTGTCCCTCTGTCACTGAGGATGTGACAGAAATCACAAAGCCGCATTTTCTTTTATTAATATATCCTGGCAGAGATGATAAATGGCAAATTTAATTTTATTCTTAAGGTCATGTGTTGGATAACTAGACAACCAATCAATGGGGTGATTGATAACACTGACTCTCCTCCACAAAACAGAGGTGGGAGACCAAAAAGCGCCTTCCCCCCTCCCCAGAGATGACGAGACCTGCTTCTTTGGGGGGAATTAAATGTCTAAAGGCTCCATCTCACCGCTGACCGACATTCACATCTTTCAGTGATGAGAGGAAGTTGAGTTCATGCAGCTCCTAGAATGTAAAGTTGACAGCGGCCTTCAAGCTGTGTGTCACCTCCAGCCTGTCCTGTGGGCCTCCTTTCACACCTGGCTGCTCAGGATGGGTGGTGGATGCTGTTTCTTGGGGGAGAGATTTTGAAAAGCCAGTAGCTCATCACTTTTTCTCCTCTAGTCTGAAGCCAGCCCAGGTGAGACCTGGACTCCACGTCTAGGGCAAGGAGGAAGCCCAGCACTTCTTTCTTTAAAAAAAAAAAAAAAATTATTGGCCTGGTAGCTCAGGTGGTAAAGAATCTGCCTGCAATGCAGGAGACCCAGGTTCGATTCCTGGGTTGTGAAGATCCCCTGGAGAAGGCAACCTACTCCAGTATTCTTGCCTAGAGAATTCCATGGACAGAGGAGTCTGGTGGGCTACAGTCCATGAGGGTCACAAAGAGTAGGAAATGAATGAGCAGCTAACATAGTTGCTGTGCAGTGTGTTAGTTTCAGATGTACAGCAAAGTGAAGCGGTTTCACATATAGGCATATCCGCTAGTTTTTAGATTCTTTTCCCACGTAGGCCATTAGAGAGTACTGAGTCGAGCTCCCTGAGTTACACAGCGGATCGTCGCTAGTTACCTATAGTAGTGTGTCTATATCAACCCCAGTCTCCCAGTTTACCCCTCCCCCTGCCTTGTCTCCTGGCCACCCTATGTTTGTTTTCTACATCCATGACTCTACTTCCGTTTTGTAAAGAGGTTCATTTGTACCTTTTTGTTTAAATTCTACACATAAACTATATCATATGATTTGGCGTTTATTTCTCACCTTAAGTTTCTCCAGCCTTCCAGCTTGCTTGTGGTTCGAGGCTCTGATGCCTTCCTAATTCCTACTAAGCTTGCACGCGGACCCCCTTGAGCTGGGGCCCTTCCCAGGTAATGGTAAGCCTATCGAATTAAAATCAGCGAGGAATCTGTGCTCATAAAGTCATGGCGTGTTGGTACTCTTTCATGTGTATGGGCTGTGATGGGCAATCTTCAAAATTGTGGTCTCCAGGGCCAGAGTACCAATTGTTTGTCCATTCTCACAGTTTATATTTTGGTTTTCATGATTAAACTAACTTACCACCTCCCTTTACCCCCATTGGTTCACTCCAGTAAAGCAAAACAAAAGACGAATGACAACAGTCCAAATCCTAAATGTTTAAGAATTCGTTAAGGTTGCCTTTGACTAGTAAGGGATGAGATGATATCCTGTTTTGCTGATTGGTTTCAAAAAATAGGCAAGAAAGCTCATATTGTTACCCTTGTTGCCTGGAGTATAAAAACCATCTGTGTTAAGTGGAAAGGTGTGGTCATGTATATCTTGGTGGGAGACGTGGTACTCTTTGGGCTTCTTTGTCATACATGGGCATGAAAACAGAAACGAAAGAACAGACACTTCCAAGCTGGTGTTCTTGAGTGATGGATCTTGAAGGGTCTGCATAGCTGGGCTTTTGGTTTATCCTGAGGTATGTCAGGCAGCTTGAACTTGACCCTTGGTTTCCTAAGGGGTCAGTCAGGATGCTTCTAGTTGCAAAAGAAGAAAAAACAAACAAACAAAAAAACCTCAAAGAGCTTAAGTAATGAGGCAGAAGAGGAGGTGAAGCTGGGAGACTGGTTCCCTCAGCCCTTGTGTTGACCCTGGTCCAGCTCCCCTTTCTACCATCTTTGTGCACCGACTCAATCCAGAGCTGTCCCGGGGAAAGAGGGTCTTGTTCTTCCCACTTGTCTCTTTTGACTGCCTGGTGATTTTCTGGGGAAATGACCTCCCAGCTCCTTCTGGGGTTGCTTTGACTTGGAGTGGTTTACTTAAACCTTAACTTGGCTCCAGGAGTAAGTTCTGTGTGTAATGATGGCACTGAAGACTTGGGAATAAAATTAATTCCTGGAGGAAGAGAAATGATCTATTATTTATTAATCTCTGTGAATTTATTAACTTGGAGAAATTGAGGTCTTAGGTTATCACATCAAAATATTTTCTGTTTTATCATGTCCCTCTATTAAGATGAGCGGTACATTTCAGTGAAAACCTTGGGAATTGAAGGTTCTGGTAGTATGCCTCAGAGCAAGCGAAGCATCTATCGGTGTATTAATCGACTTTCCCGGATCATATATTGAGCTGATTTGTCAGAATCCATTAAGCTAGTCGACAGTATGACATTTCAAGTGCAAGTAGGAAAATCCATGTTATGGTTGAAGGAGAAGGTCAGGTCCATCTCAGTTAATCAATGATCAGAGACCAATATGTCACCGCCGGACGGTCCTGCTCATTTTAATTGTTAACCTAATGTAAAGGTTCATCAGCAAACATTAGAGGTGTTTGTACATGTGAAAATTGAGAACAGTTTCCTAAGTAAATACTCTTTTATCAGCCGTGTCTTTTCACTCAGATTAAATGGGTCCTCCCCTTCACTGTCCACGCTCTCTCTCTGGAGTCCAGCCGGGAGGCACTCTCCCATTCCTGAGAAACGCTGGGGGTACTGATCACCATTTCCTACAAACCTTGTTCTGCCTTCTGGAGTGGTCTATGCTTTAAACGTGTGACTGTTGATCAGTTAGCCATCCCGGGGATCCTGGGGCTTAAAGAAGGGTGAATGCAGACTCAGGTTGTTGGTACCCACCAACGGGAGCCTGTCTTTTGTAAGAGCCTCAAGCAGCCTTGAATGTAAGATGCACCTTCAGTGAGTGACCTGTGCGATATCAAATATGAGCTTGCAAATGTATTTTTTTGCATCTAGAGACATGCCACTGACTTCAGGGGGAGCTCTGGCCTTGGTTTGCAGAAGTCATTTCTGGCCTTGAAAGAGGGTTCTTTGAAGGGGCAGCAGTAGGGCGGCTTCCTCCTTTGGACTGTGTTGCTAACCTGCCCACTCTGTCTGCAGGGTCCAGGCAGACCTGGCAGTGGGGTGATGGGCCCCAGTCCCTTCGAAGAGAATAAATCTAAATTACAGGTTTGTTCCTTGACAAGAAAAGCAACTCAAAATTTTACATTATCTGGAAGTTAAATTTAAGAATGGCTGTTGGAGCCAAATGTTTTTCTTCCATCAATATTAATGACATATCTTAGTTCATAATCTCTGTTGCTAATATTTCCTCTCCAACTGAAAAAAAAGTAAATTCTCAAGTAGTGTTTAAAGTATTCTGAACAATCTAGAATGGTATCTTAATAAAACAAAATGAAGTATGAGAAAAGAATTTGACACGTATACATTAATGTTTAATGTCTATTTATGCAAACCATTTAAGTCCTTTTTTTTTCGGTCTGAAAACTTTTTGACAACTTCCTTTGTTGAACCATGTTTGGTTTTGTTCTACCTCATGGCTAGTTTCTTGTGCTATGGAAGTTCTCTTAAAGGTTTGTAATCACTGAATCCCATTGTCCTTACAGAGAAAAGGTGAGTGGGTAATGTCTTAAGAAGGCAGCGTTCCATCCATTGGAAAAAGGTAGTAGTGAGCAGAGTGAGGGCCTCGAGCCATAGAGGCTGGGGCAGTTATAGGAGAAGAGGAGAGGGTTTGCATTCTCCGGAGCTTCCTGGACCAGTCTAACCAGACGTGGATGTTTTCGACTGTGCTCTGTGACATGGTGCTGGACCAGTTTGGAAACGATCCTGCTTTAACTTGCGTCCAGGTTGAAAACTCACCCCCCTGCAAAACCAGAAGTCGGTCCAGGCCTCTCCTCCCTCTTACGTCTCTGCTTGGCTGTTTTCACATTTAAGTTCCAACCACCTTGTCTTTCGTGAGTATTCTCCCTCTCTCCTACAAGCACGATGGTTTCCTTTCTCTCCCATTTCCCAGGACATAAAACCTCAGCCCCTGCTAGATCAGTGTGTGTCCATGACCGACCCAGCAGCACAGACCGTCAATACCAACATAGCCTAACACTGCTCCTGCAGCCTGCCTGGGGGTGGCGCTCACCCTGGGCCGGCAGAACTGGCACTGCCTGAAAGGTACATATAAGACGCTGGCCTCCGACGTGCAGGTAAAAGGAGCCTTTGCAGAGGCTGGCACAGAACAGCTAATTAGGAGACGGGGAAGCTGCGGCCAGGCCCACTGACCTGTGCTTTTTGTGGCCGACGTTGGCGTGTTTACTGGCCTCTGATGAAATAGAGCCTTAAGTGGTCAGCACTTGGCAGTATCAGTTTTGCTCCAGAAATGCCACCTACTCTCTTGATAACACTGAGTTCTGCTTGCCTTCTGTGGTCCACCCCGTGGAAAGTCCAGTGCACCCTGGCCTTCTCTTTCCACGAGCTTGCTGTGATCTTTGGGGATCAGTTAACAGCAGCCCACCTGCTACCCGTCTTCAATGGATTTCTAAAGGACCTGGATGAAGTATGAATAGGAGTCCTCAAACACCTGTATGATTTTCTAAAGGTAGGGAGAAGGGTTAAAACAATAAACAAACCTCCCCTCTTCAATACAATTTTTTAAAACCCTGGGTAGGTATAGATTCAGTTAAAAAAAAAAAAAAAGCAGCTGTCTGGGTTTCTTCAGTTGAAACGTATCATCCACAGTCTTAAAGTGGGCATTCTTTCAGTGGTGGGTAAATATTTTTCTGTCTTTCCTCCTAATCCCCCTGTCCCTTAGAGTTCTAATGCCATAGAGAATTACACTCCGGGAAAGGAGAAGCTGGGCTGCCGGGGCGTGTGCCTTGCCCGGGGTCATCTAAGGGAAGAGCCCGGCTGAAATCCAATCTCAGTTCTGCATGAAGAGGTTTTTCTTGCAAGATGGTGCTGATTGCCTCCTTGCCTTTTTTTTTCTCCCCTCCTAAAGGAATGATGAGTGTAAAACTGAGAGTTTAAAAATGACCTCAAGAAACTAATTAGTCGCATCCAGACGACCGGGAGCTGCCCTTGACAGAGCTGGGCGCCTGCTGCTTGGCTGGTGTGGGCACAGAGCGCGCGAGCAGCGCCTCCTCCCTGGGAAGCAGCGTGGCATTATCTCCCGAGCACACACAGGCCTGGGTTTTTTGTTGTTGTTTTTTTTCTTCCAGGCTGGAAATTGTGAAAGATGGAAGAGTGGAGGGCGTGTAGAAACACACAAGCACATACACGAAACGGGGGGGAAAGGTTGGAAGCAGTCAGGGAGGCACTGTCCGTGTGTTCACAGCAAAGCTAATTCACAGCCACTCTGGGTAATGGAGACACAGGCGTCAGGGAGACATACGGCTATGGCCAGGGACAGATGTATAACCTGAAGTTTATAAGAAAACAGAGTATTGGGGGGCATTCTGGAGGATTATATATTCTTATTTATATGTAAATTTTTAAAAACTAGTTGCTTCATGAAGACAAGAGGAGAGAATATCTTTATCAGCTTCAAGAATTTGTAGTGACCGATAACAACAGGAATTGGAGGTTTCCATATGAACTAGCAGAGTAAGTAAAACCTGTTCGGGGATATGAGAAGGCAAATTAGATGGAATAATTCTTAATTTCCCTACCTTATAATTGATTTCTAAAGTAGCAGTAAGAGTCTTCTTCTGGATAAAGAGATTATGTTTTTATTAAGGGATAAACTGAATTCCAAAGCTCTAAGTTACAAATACCACAGTCTCCGGGGAGACATTCATTTTCAGAGGCAGACAGGGCGAGAGTCACTTTGGAATTAGAGTGTTCTGCTGTTCTATAAGGCAATTTATTCGAACCAAATAAAAGATGAATCACTCGCTCTTCAATATTCTCCTATTAATCGGAGCAGTTTTTGCCAAAGCTTTCTTGAACATTCTGAGTGTAACCCTCTGTTTAAGGACACAGCGTGGTTTATACACTTCAGCTCCTAAAGAAAATTATGCTACAGTGAGAGAGATGAGAAAGTCTAACCCAGATGAGGTGATTATTGAATAAAAACGTCCCCCAAGGTGGCTCATTTTGTGTGTGAAGGAGTTATTTAACTCCATTGTGTGCCGGCAAGAAGAATGTTCAAGGTCTTGGTGATTGCAGAAGAGTGAAATTGTCCCCTTAAATAATTCTCCTTCCTGGGGTGTAGAATGTGCTTTCCGCAGTATTGAGTAGATTTGTTTGTGGTGGTGTTGTTTGGGTGTTAGTTTTCACCTCCTCAAGATTTATTTCTGTAATCTCTTGTTTTCATTTTTCTTGCCCTCAACTAGAAATCTCTCAAATAATTGTCTTCCCTGTAGAAATCCATCAGGATTTTGCAGCTCTTCGGGATAAGATTTGGCCGATGCCAGGGGCAAACGAAAAGATTTTCTCTTCGCTGTGATCCTTAATCATTATGCTTAATTTGAGAGATTGAGGTTTGAGTCATTATGCCTTGTTCCCGGCGCATTTTCTGAGAAAAACAGGCCCACGTTTTTTTCCGTGAAGGCATCGCGCCCTCTAGCGGCCGATGCGGAAACTCGGCGCGGCCCGCCTCAGGCTGGGCTGAACCGTCTCCCCCGGGTCGGGGGCGCCGATGGGGATGCGAGGACCGAGACCCCGGGTGGGGTTGGGGCCCGAGGCCGGCAGGAACCGGGAACGGGGGGCCGGAGACCAAGGATGGAGTCGGGACGAGGGACCGGCTGATCCACCTCCCGGGGCCGGCGATCCAGGGAGGGCACGGTGTGGACCCGGTGCTGGTGCCGGTGCTGGCTGCGAGGACCCGTTTCCCGGGCCGGGCCGAGCCGACTAGCCTCGCCCGACGGCGTTATTGCCAACATCTGTGCGGTGGTTATTGAAGCCGAAGCCCACCGATATAAATTGTGTGTTCCGTGCCCACGATACTGGTATCATTTTTCTGAAAACAGTGCTTTTTTTTTTTTTTTGATATGAAAGTATTCATCGGCACCCCTGGCTTCTGGTTCTAACTTCCACGCAATCACTCTTTAATTTCGTTTCCTTTGCCAGGGTGGAAATCATGCCGTTTGTTTCTGTTCCCCTCTCCCCTTCCCCACTTGGAGAGAGCTCTCTGGCGGTGGCTTGTTCCCGCCGGCGGGTGATGGATTTTCCCGGGAGCGCGGAGCCCGGCTCGGTTCTCCCAAAGCGGACCTCGTGCGAGCGCTCGAGCCGAGAGCTCAGGCAGAGCAGTTAGTCTGCAGCGTCGGGGCTGCGGCGACCGGGAAACCTCGTTTGGTTTCCCCTTGATCTGCTGATCTTCGGGAACTTCAGCGTCCTGGCTATTTTTATGTTATCTGATATTTAAAAGTTTTATGTGTTTTCGAAATGATAACCTAAAGTTGAAAGATTAAAGCCCTTATTCATAAATTTCTCAACCTCTGTTTTACAAAGTCTAACTTATTTTCTTTTGGTTTGATTTGTGTGCGTGAGAGAGATGAAGAATTAAGATTTCTTTGTTTTTCTTCACTTTTCTTTGCGTAGCCATTTTCCCTCAGCTTCCGTTGATCTCACGCCCGGCTATTTTTGTCTGTAAGATGAAATGAGAGTAAAGAGATAAATAATGTTTTTCACATTTCATAATTTATTTTCTTTTTAATTTCAGACAGTTGATACTGATTTTGGAACTCCATAATCCCAATTATGTTTATGATCATTTAATGCACATTGCCTTAAAGTTGTGTGCAGATAAAGTTTCTGAGGTTCAGTGAATCTCCTTCAAATTAGTCAGGAATCATGGCCCTTTTTGTTTATGATTTTTAGAAAAAGGAATATTTATGTTTCTTCCATTTTAACTCCTGTATTTTATCTGGGCTTAATTTGTCCATTTACTCATGAAAGCAGCTTTTATTTTAAAATTAGAAACTGTATTATAGTTTTATTAATATAAAGTTAGCTCTTTGGTTTAACTGTGTGCCTGAGTATGAAAATCGTAGGTAAATTACTTTATGTATCACACCCTTTAAACAGTGGCTTAGTGTTTTCTTCTAAACATAGATTGGGTTGATTCTCTAACACGGTTTTATTAAAAAAAGTAGTTAGTAAGTAGATTCCAGCGAAGAAAAGATGAGCCTGTTTTATGTGAGCTTATACCAGCTGAACACTGAGAAAAAAAAAAAAAAAACCCACTTGAAAATATCGATTTACTAAGGTACTCTGATGGTGTTAAAATGTTATAAAAATGACATGTTCTGAAAGGTAATGATTTAGTTAGCAAGGGGACATTTTCTCAGATTTGGAATCTTAAGATTAATAATGTATTTTTCTAATGCCATTCCCTTTTTAAAATTCTGTTTTTTATGAAGGGTTTTATGTGTGTGTGTGTGTGTAAAATGCCATATATTTAAACATCTTTTTTCCTCTGTATTCTAATGATCACTGTGACAAAAATTACTTTCTCCCGTGCTTATAAATTCATTTTAAAAGTGGAACGGTGCATAAAAATGTCTCGTTTCCGTGTAGAGTAGTATTCATAATTCAAGTAGATGGCAGCATTTTAAATTTGCTCTTCTAATATTTTTCACAGGTTGTGGCAATTCTGCAGAAGTTCTGTTCAAACAGTGGAAGTGCACTGGGATTCAGTTTCATCGTGAACTCATCCCACGGTTCCGGCACTGTTCTAAGTGGGTCGGAAGGCAAGCATTTGCTTTCATTTGTCAGGTTGGCAGGGGCCCCAGGGGAGCATCCAGCACGAGCATACGTTTCCTGTGTGACGTCAACGCACAGCACCAGGCGAAGGATCCCAGCCCTGGAGGACTGGCCAGAAGCTTGGGGATCAGCGGACCAGGCCCCCTCACGCCACAGCCTGGTCAGGCAAAGAACCTGCCCAGGGTTCTGCAGCCCCTCTGTGCAGTCCTCTGTGGGTAGCAGCCGGGCACCTGCTGTGTGCCCGGCGTGCTGATGCCGTAGCAGGGTGGGAACCACCTCCTGCTCTCCTGGCACCTGCTGCCCAGTGCGTGGGGGCTAGGTCCAGACCCTGCTCCGGTCATGTCCGGTCCTGCTTCTGGGGAAGTGGGGGGTGGGGGCAGTGAGGAACAGAGTAGTGGGGCAGAGACAGCTTCATCTCTTTAAGGTGAAGTTCAGGTCCCCAGGGAGCCCTCTCTAATTGTTGCTCAGTCGTGTCATATTCTTTGCGACCCCATGGACTGTAGCCCACCAGGCTCCTCTGTCCATGGGATTCTCCAGGCAAGAGTACTGGAGTGGGTTCCCATTTCCTCCTCCAGAGGATATTCCCGACCCAGGGATGGAGCCCTCATCTCTGGCATCTCCTGCGTTGGCAGGCAGGTTCTTTACCACTGTGCCACGTGGGAAGCCCACCCTCTCTACCCAGCATCTCAGAAACACGGGCATGATTGTGTTTGGCTAGGGACGGTGGCTGCCACTTTTGATCGCCTGTGTGTGTCAGGCCTCTCATCCCACATCTAATGCCAACGCTTCTGATGCTGACAGGAAGGTCCCCCCGGTGTGGAGCTCGGTGTGCCCATACACTTCCAGTTTGTTTTTAGTTGGAGGAATTGAAGCCCAAAGAGGTTAAGTAACTTGCTCAGGATCACATAGGAAGTATAAAACCATGATTTTGTTTGTTTGTTTGTTTTCTGCTAAAGTGCTATTTTAACAGTTTTAACTTTTCCTCAGGCACATACCCTGTGGCACACAGGGAGCGGGAGGAGCATAGTGAACTCCTGTGTGCCTGTCACCCAGCTTTGCCAACAGTGTAGTAAAAGCTGGGATTGGCTTCCGCCTGACCCTGGCCCCAGACCCCCCTTTCTGTCTCTGGGAACCAGCCCCGCCTTCCCCACTGAAGAACTCACGAGGGGCTGCCGCAGGCCTGCAGGGGTTATCACAGGGGAACCATGGCCATTTACTTGTAGAAGGGCAAACTTGGGGCAGAGTTAGTGCCAAATTCACCAACCACAGGCCTGGTACTGCAGGCTTTTATCAAGAAGATAAGATAAAAAGATAAAATCCTATTTTGTGGAGAAAGGGTAAAAGAGAGACATTTGCTTTTATTTTAAAATTCTTTTTTTTTTTTTTTCTGAGATTCAGACAGTCCACAATGAAATAAAGGGAAAAGGGACCAACTAATTTTGTCTAAGAAAAATCAATTTTCTTGTGTGTGCTTTCATTAAAGATTTAGAAAACCCTACAATAACACATACAGAAGGACAGAGGACTCAGCCAAGAGAACCTCCCAAGGGTCATGTGGATTATCATTTAAAGGTGGGGAGGGAGCATAACCTGGAGGTTAGCGGGGCCACCTTTGGAGTCAAAACCGGTTAGTCTGAAGGCCGAGTCTCCTGTCTCCCTGCCGAGTGGTCTTGGGCAAAGCCCCCTCTCTGCCTCTGCGCTGCCTCTCTGCCTTCTGTGAGACGGGGCTTCGGTGGCAGGGGTCTGCCTCCTGGCATGGTCCTGAGGCTTCAATGAGCAGATGCGCCCGCGTTACCCAGCAGAGCTCCAGGCACCTGGAAGGCACTCGTAGATGTCAGCTGCTATTGCTCCCCTGTAGGCGGAGGAACTTCAGGATTTAGAACCCATTTTCCTGGTTTAGAACCCCCACCTCACTCCTGGTTGCGGATTAGGAACCTTTGGGTGTCACCGTCACAGTGGACTCACCTGTAAAACTAGGCTTGCTCTGATTTCCACCACTGGCTATGAGAACGAGTTGGGAGCATACACGTGAGACTCTTTGTAAGCAGAGCAGCGGTGAATGCTGGTGGTTATCACGGAAGCTGCATTTGTTACCTATGCACAGATGGCCGGGCGCTGGATTGGGGTCTGGGGTTTGATTGTCACGTGACAGGCGTGGCCCCTGTCCTCAGAGCCTGAGGCCTGGTGAATGCCGGGCGTGAAGGTTCCTCACCCTTACTTTGGCGCCATGCTAGACTCCTCAAGGATGTCTGCATTCTCGTTGCTGCTGCATTGTACAGATGAGGAAACTGAGGCCCAGAAAGGTAAAACCACTTACTCATGGCCACGAAGCCAGTAAGTGATCAGACTGGGTTTTGAACCAGGACTTATCTGACTCCAAAGCCTTTGCCTTCTCCACCAGATGTTACGGGCAGTTGGACCCCAGTGCTTGGCAGTGAATTATAAAGTGGTAATAACCAAATTCAGTGGTTGAGATTTTGAAATTCACACACATACTTCTCAGACCAAACGATCCTGAAATTACTTCTTTGGAATCACAGAAGTGTATGTTTTTAGAAAAAGCATGCTGACCCCTAGTGAAAAATGTCCACTTTTTGGCTGTGACTTTCTTTTCATCAGAGGCAGTAGTGAGCAAAGAGTGTATCCCCATGGACCAGTCTGTCGAACACATACTGCCCAGCCTTTTAAGCCTCATATCAAATCCTGTGCCAAACGAGAGGGTTTTGCTTGCCAAAGCTCTGAGGCAGATACTATTGGAAAAGGGTACTTGGGCCAGTTTTCTGAGCTTACAGATTTTAAATTTCATCAGACAGCAGCTGGTTTTCCTCTTTCAGGAACTGTGGCAAATTGTGTGATATGGCATACTTCAGATTTATTATACAAATTGTTATGTCTTATGCATGTGTATGTGTCATATCCCACTCTTTGTAACCCCACGGACTGTAGCCTGCCAGGTTCCTCCGTCCATGGGGTTCGCCAGGTGAGAATTCTAGAGTGGGTGGCCATTTCCCACTCCAGGGAATCTTCCTGACCCAGGGATCAAACCCAAATTTTCTGCGTTTCCTGCATTGCCGGCAGATTCTTTACCTGCTGAGCCATCAGGGAAGCCCTACTTTATGCATAAAACGTTACTTATAAAATGGCTAGTAAAATTCGATAGCTATTTTATATTTAATAAACATATGCTAAAACACAAAACATTACATAGTCTTCTAGAAACGAGAGAAACTTTTATGAGTTTTAAGCTCTGACATAGAGATTATGAAAGGAAGTCAATTTAAGCATTAACTATGATTGGGTTTTAATGATACTAATTTTGTCGTCAGTCAGAAATAGTTTATATCCCAACCTAGTCAGTTATTTTAAGCCTGAACAGGGCCTAACATAAGATAGTTCAATTCTGCACCAGGGGTACAGGCAAATGTCTTAAATCCTGCCCTGCATATACCCGTCTTGCCTCTTCTCTCCCATCCTGTACCCTAGCTTGCCAGCAACCTGACCCCCACTTCCTGTGTTCTAAGTTGCCGATTCTTTTGTATTGGAGGGAAGAAAAGATAATATTAAAAGATTTTTAGTCATAGTTTTAAAAATATGCCTACCTATTCTAAAAAGTTTGTGTTTACAAGTTAGGAGATACTCTTTGATTAAAGCAATTTTACTACTTTAAAGGGCTTTATGAAACACGGTGTATTGTCCTGAGACGTGGTTTTAAAAAAGAGAAAACCCAGCCCAAACCAGCGTGTGTTTTAGGACACAGTTCATGGCCCCTGTGATTCAGTTTCGTGTCTTGTTTTTTTAGCTTATTTTAGAAATGCTGGTAACCCTCATCTTGGAGTTTCTGAAGAGACTGTCCTGGCTTTGCTGTCCGACCAGAACCAAGATCTTACCTTTTTTGCTGCCCTAGAACCAAAGCGGGGGAATGTTACAGACCCTCGGCATGCTGCAAGAACAGAACTAACCCATCTGTGATCACTGCAAGCCAGTCACTTTGAGCTTGGCACGTGCTGCTTACCGTAACTTGAAGGGGAGCTGACGGTGTCATACCTGCCTGGGGAGGAAAAGTTTCTGAGACTTTGATATTGTGTCCTCCAGGGACCCCTTTTCCATCTGCAGTCACAGGGACTGCTCCTGGGACAGGCAGTGGCAGGCACTGAGTTGCTTCTGTGCCCCTACATGCCAGATCAGGAAGTCTGTGCAAAGGTTGTAGAACCAGGTGGCTCCCTGAGTGTGGGAGCCTCCATGACATCAGACTGTCTGGTAGCAGTTTGTTTTGTCTATTACTGATGATATTATTTGACCCCCAGTTACCCCCTCTCCAAAAATAAAGTACTTTACTAGAAGCTTTTACGTCTTCAATAGATTTGCGTATTTGGCTTCCGTCATGCTTTCCCATAAAATATAGTTTATGGTTTTATATTTTATTTTTAACTGAAATATTGTGCATATGTAAATAACTCTTGACGGGAAGAAAATATATTAATGTAAGATTAGTCTCCTATCAGTGAACAGAACAAATACATCATTTAAATTTATGTTCTACTTGGAGTTGGTGCAAATATAGCCCCATTTTTTTTTTACTTGTGAGAGATGTGATAGTTAAAGAAATCTACTAAAGCATGATTTATGGCACTCTTTCTAATATTGTACTTTTGTTATAAATTGTACTCTGACCTTTTTCTCAGGCACTCACGCCTCCCCTTCTTGCAGGAACCGTTTCCATAAAGAGATATATTGGCTTTTGATAGAGACATAAAGCAGAAAGATTTTCATTCTTTTTTTTTAATTTTCATTCTTATATGGCTATATTATCATTTGTTTAAGAGATGGGAGGGAAATTGATCACTGAGATGCATGGATTTGAACTTTATATCTGATGCTTTAGAATCTTAAAAATAGGAAAGCACAGTTCTGATCAATCTATATAGTTGGCCACAAACACCAGTGATGTAGGGGCTTAAGTTATGATACACTTCAAATCTAAGTACATAAGACTTAAGAGTTTGTGCTTTTAAAATCTAGACCAAGAGAAAGATGCTCTAGAATTTAAAAGGTTTTTGATTAATTAATAACTCAAGGTTCTAGAAACATCTGATTAAGTTTTGCATGCATGTATGCTGATGTTATTTTTCTTTTTTCTATTTTTATCTTCTCAAAGGCCAACAGGCAGGGAGGAAGGAGCAGCCTGTTTGGGGTCCGAGAGCGGGCTGCAAAGGGCACATGAGTTATTTCCATTCTTCCCTGGGATCTTTTTCTTATCTTTCTTTTCTTTTTTTTTAAATAAAATTTCTTGAGCTAATATTGAGTTTCTGATGCTTTCCCCTCCCCCAAATTCCACTGGGCTGACTCTAAAAAGTAAGGAAGGAATCCATACCGTGCCAAAGAAAATAAGGCACATGTATGAGAACTTCAAATTGTATTGCTAACCCAGGAGATAGCATTTTGGCAACTTCAGGAAAGAGTGATTTAATACATTGGAGACTACATATTAAGAGAAAAAAAAATTATCTCATATTCAGTGCTTGCTTAGAGTAAATAGATGGAGCTATTGTTTTGCTTCGGTAACAAGCAAATTTTAATTTTTTTATTGCTTAGAAATTGAGATTGTCGTGTTGTTGAAATCTGTTGATCCAGCAGCAATGTAGACTTATTCAGCTGGAATCTTGTATTCTGTGCAGAGCTTCACTTTCCATTAAAGAAAACAAATTAAGTTTGTGTTGTGATGGGTAGGATTTGCCTGCTGAATCATCTATGCTGGTAGAGACTGGTCAAGACTCTTTGATGAATAACCTAACCTTTAAATTTTCAGTTTATAAGTGTTAAAATTTTCTATAGGCATTCTATATGAATGCCTTTCCAGTGCAAAGTTTTTTTTTTTTTTTTTAATGACTGTCACTTCTCTGCAAAAAGTTATGTTTAAAGCTCACATTTTATTCTTCTTTTGTAACAACTGAGATTTTTTTCTAAAATTGTTCATGTTGCCCTTGCTGTTCTCTCCTGTAGGTTTCTCATCAGTTTAGGTCTTTACATGTTAGTTCATAGATGCAGCGTTTAGTGTCTGTGATCTGACTTGCACTCGGCCTCTGGCAATATAATGGAAAAGCACAAGCTGGTTTCTCACCAATAGGGCTGCTTTGAAAGGCATCTCAGCAACAGAACCGTCTCAGACTGTCCCTAAGTGGACGTGTCCTTCACTGTCCTTCTCATAGTGTTTTCTTTGGCACTTTCTCACTCCAAGAATCCCAGAGCGTTTTCAGCACTGATGGATTTCAGTGCAGATTTGCAAATTTTTGGGAAGGTCCATCTCCCACTTCCGGGGTAGCCCAGTATCTCCCCTCCCCTCCCCCGCCCCCCCCTCACCCCCCTCCTCACTGTCAGGTTGGATCCAGATCTGCTTGAAAGGAGTCATATTTCTGCAATGTTGCCTTTTTCATTTATGCTCGAAATACGATTTTAAAGCATGACTAAAGACTGCACTTTACAGCTCTCCATAGAGGATGCATGCAGAGATGATTTAGAGCGTTATTCAGGCATAATTCCTACAGGTAGTTGGCCCCGAATTGTGCAATGACTGTATTTTAAACAGACAAGAAGAGGCCACAGTTTTCCCGCTTAAATGACCTGACGTTCAGCTGGGAAGGGGAGTTGGGGGTGTGGTGCGGGGGCGCACGCCTCGTGGTGATGCCTCTGTATTGATCTCAGTAAATCTCCCCACTGTTTTAGAAGCGCCCGTGCCCATTCCCCTTATTCAAGAAGCTGCACCAGGTCCACGTGAAGCCCGCTTTGGTTAACTGCGGCCCATCGGCCCACCGCGGATAGGCGGGGCGGGTGGGGGGGTCACCTGTCCGGAGGAGGGGCGGGGGCGCCGGTGACGCGCGACCACTTCTTGGAGCGGGGATGACGCGCAAGACGGGTCAAGCGGCTGCGATGATGCGCGCAAGACGGGGTAAAGCGGCTGGGGCCGGGCTGCGGGCCATGAGGAGGGGGGCGGCGGAGGCAGCGACGCCGCCGGGGGGCACCATTCGCCGCGACCCCTCTGCGGCCTGGCCGCCCACGCCGGGGGCGGACTCTGCCGGCCCGCGGCCCCACTCCCCACAGCTGCGGTCCCGCACCCGCGGCTGGAACCACGTCGGGGACCCGCAGGCCGTGAACCAGGCGACTGACGTAGTCCCGGATGTCTTCGCCATGCGAGTGCTGCTGGAAGATTCCGGGGAGATGTTCCGCGTAACAAACTGCCGCAGCAACATGACGGTGCGGGAGCTCAAAGAGGAGCTGGACCTGACAGCCGGCATTCCCTTCAACCTGCAGCGGCTGCAGTACCTGGACCAAGGTGGCCCCTGCCCGACCCCTTTCCTGGCCACGTGCACTCCTCTCCACCCCGCTGCCAAGTCCCCTCTGAACCTACAATGGGGCAAGGGAAGCCCGCCCAGACCAGGACCCCCAGATGGGTCAAAACAAATCCCACACCATGAAACTCCAGGTGGAAAAGCCAATCCTGGCCACCTAGGGACTTCCCAATTCCAGAAAAGCTGGGTTCCTGTTAGACCTCAGATCTCCAGGCAAACCCTGTCCACAGCAAGACCCTGATCTGTAGCAAATCCTCCAGTCTCAAAGCCAGCTGTCTAGTCCATGCTGTCAACCCAGTCCAGGTCAGAGCCCCCAATCCCAAACCAGACGCTGCCCACCCCCCTAGGACCCTCAGACACCCAGACTCTCAGACTCCCATGTCTCTCTTCATCAGGGACCCAAGTCCCAAAGCCACACAAGACCTCAAACCTGAAATATTTGTCCTCAACAGACCCCACAAACCTGCTTATGTCAGGCTTATGTCAGGCCCACAGCGTAGCACAGTGGGACACCAGGACCCCCAATCCACCATTCAGTTGTATCCACACAAGGACCCCAAGCCCAGAACAAGCCTGCCTAAAACTTACCCCAAATCTCCAAGGTTACCGTGACTACTTCAGAACCCTGGATTCTTTGGCAAAGTGTCCACACACAGACACTAGAGCTTGGAACAAGCCCTGCTCATTTCAGGGCCCTCAAGCCAAGAACCAATCTGCCCAAGACTGAACCCCCTAATCCCTAGACTAAACCAAGTGACCATGAGAACCCTGAATCCTCCAGCAACCAAGTAGACTCCAGGACACTAGAGCCTTAAACAAACTCTGTGAGCCTCAGAACCCACATCTCTCCGCAAACCATACTCATGTTTGAACCTCAAATACAATCCCCAAGTGACCCCCTGCTCACAACAGAAACCTGAATCCCAGAGCAGATGGGCTCAATTCTGAGTCCCTCATCTCTGCCTAACCAATCACTCATCTGAACCCCATTCCATCAGCCGTCTCTGTCTACATAAGGATGTCAGACCCCAAAATGAACTCTGCCCACATCTGACAACTCAACTGTGACCACACCAGAAGCCCAGGCCAAGAGTCTTCAGAAGAGCTCTAAAGCATAAGACAGAGTCCGCCCACAATAGAACCCCAAAACTCAAGTCCAGTGTACTCATATCTGAACCCCAAACCTCCATGGAAATCATGTTTGCCCTCCGAGGTTTAAGCCAGCCATATGCGTGTAAGGAAGCCAAAGCTCAAAACAAGCCTTGCCTACATGAGGACCACCCCCCCCACCAGACTCAAAGCAAACTCTGCTTGTGTTTGAAACCCAAATCCCACATCAGCCTCAGTCACATTTAAACCCCAAGTTCAAGACCAAACCCTGCCTATATCAGGACTCTGAATCTCATAGCAGAACCTGTTGCCACTGAATCCAGGGCAGACCTATCCGATTCCTCATCCCTATGCTATCCAGGACCCCCAAATGCCAAAACAAATCCTTCCCACAGAAGGACTCTACATCCCAGAACAGATCCTTCCCACACCAGGACCCCAAGGCAGAGTGCAAACCTTGCCTCCATCAGAATCCCAAATCTCAAAACAAACCCTGTCCACATTTGAACCCCAAATACTGGACACTGACCCAGTCCATATCAGGACCTCAAATCTCAAGCTGCCTCCTTGTCCATGTCAGGAGCTCAAAGCTAGCCCAACCGGAATCAGAACCCAGCACTCAAAGCTCCCTGTGACTGACTCAGGACCCCAAAGTCCCCTGTCCAGATAAACCCCACATAGGAGACATCCAGTGGACCCAGAGCACATCCTCTCCCCCTAGGGTCTCCTTCCTTCACCCCGTGGGTCTGGCTGTCCCCATCCCATCCCTATGATATGCAGAATATGAGAGCAGGATCAAAGCCCCCCAGCCTCTACCATCTCCCCACCTGCTTGAAATCAGCACAAAAACAAGAAAACAAAGGTAAAAAATAACTCTCTGGGCTGCTGCACAGAGAAAGTGAACAGCCGGTGGCGCAGAGAGACTGCAGTTATACTGCAGGGGCCGTGAAGCGATAGAGATGAAGACTTGAAGCAGCCTGTCTCCCCGAGCTCCAAGCTCCCAGACATTGCCCTTCTGGGGCTCAGTATCCTGATTTGTAAACCACAGCCCCATTAGCTCCGGAATCCTCAGTGCCGTTTCCTCCTTTAGGCAGAAACGACTCCAGAAACACAGAATGCATACTGAAGAGCAAAGTCCTTTCCTTTACCCTCTTGGAAATCAGTTAAGCATTTTTCATGATGTATTTGCTTTGCTAGAGCAGTATTTGGAAGAATGCTTAAGAGCATTTTCGAGATTTTATGTGGAAAGAAATGTACCTGGATTTAATGTGTTAAAAGTGAAGTGAGCTATGGAAGTGCTTAGAGTTCCAAAGCAAGTAATTTAAGAATTATGTGTCTTGAACTGCAGATGTCTGACACCCCTCCTGTTAATTTATTTTCACCCATGAGCTATGCCGAGCGATAGATTCAAGAAAGCTAAGAGGGAAAGAAAGAGACGAAGTGACTTAACACTGATGTCACAATCCTGTTAGTCAGCAAGCACTTAGCAACTGTTAGAAGCTTGACCTCTCTTGTGGTTGCCATCCTTACTGTTGACGGCAAACAAGAAAGAAGGTATACCACGATGATGGAAGAAATTTGGGCTTCTTCCAGTAAATAATCAGTCTGACACCTCTTTACCCACCTCAAAGGTTGCCAGAGAGGATCAAATGAGATAATGTGTGTGAAAACCCTGAAAGACTTAACTCTAAAAGGGGGTGAAGCATTCTCCTGGAGGCGGGTCCCCTTCCCATGTTTGTTGTCAACTCTAATAATTTATTTAGGTGGTGATAATTAGTATTTGTCCAAGCCGAAGGCAGTTGCTGCCTGCCTGTAAAAGGAGAATGTGCTCTGATTTTCTCTAAGAGCTGTTTGCTGCTGCTGCTGCTGCTAAGTCGCTTCAGTCGTGTCCGACTCTGTGCGACCCTATAGACGGCAGCCCACCAAGGCTCCCTTGTCCCTGGGATTCTCCAGGCAAGAACACTGGAGTGGGTTGCCATGTCCTTCTCCTCTAAGAGCTGTTTAGCTGGTGTGAATCGTGCTCTTGTCTTTCTCGGAGAAACACCACCTTGCTCCAGTTTTTTCAAAGTTGTTAGGAAGTCATCAAGTTGTCTTATTTAGACTAATTACTGATTATCCTCAGTGTGAGAACCACAAATAAGACCCTAATTAACAGATTTGCTAATCGCTGTTCCATGTTTCCATCCACCAACTGGAGTTGCTGGGAACCAAAGGATGCCAACAAAGTCTAGAGTGAGTGGGCAGGGCATCGAGGAGAGGCAGGGCTGGTTGGAGTCCTGGTGTTGCTGTTCACTGGTCATGTGAGCCTCGGTCTGCTTCTGTGGCAAATGGACCAGCCAAACCTGGCTTGTCGTGAGGATTAAAGAATGTGGGTGCTGAGTACTGGCACTTAGTAATCACTCAATCATGAAACCAAAAATGTTCACAAATTCTACTCGGAATAAATGATAATCCAACCTGGGCAGAGTTGAGACATTCCATTCCTAGGTCTGCTTATTGGAAAAGGCCGATTAATCCTTCAGCTAGATTACAGGTGGCCAGGTAGGAAGATGTGTGTGTGTATTTCCAAAGGTAAACTGAAATCAACTTCATTTTCTTAAAATGTTCTACAATCCTCTTCTACTAATTCTGACCATCTTCCCCCAAGGGTATGAGTAAGGGGCAGTTTTGGGTGATGACACATAGACAGGATGTTCTTCCATACCAAGTCCAAATTATGGTGGGGGTCGACATGGAGATGCTCATATTACCATAGGGTCTCCACTGGGGCAGTTTTGTCCCCCTGGAGGCCATCTGGCAAAGTCTAGAGACATTTCAGTGGTCACACCTAGCTGAGCAGGCTGCCGCCACCTTGGGGGTAGAGGCCAGGAATTCTATAAAGACCCTGCAATGTCCAGGAAGACCACACAGCAGATAGTCATTCGGCCCCAAGGGTCACGAGTGCAGAGGTTGAGAAATGCTGCCATAGACTATAATTTGAAAGATCCAACATTTTTTTCTCATTATTACCTCTTTAAGCTAACTGATGACAACATTAACCAGAATCAGTATTTTAGTTAGGGGTATATGACTTGTATAACCACTTTATTACCTGTCTGTAATTTACAGTTACTTCAAGTAGTTCTACTTAGAGTTGGCCTCCTGAAATGACTTTTGTTCACTTCATGTATTTTTTGTGTGTGATGGGTTAAATTATAATTGGGGCTTCCCAGTTGGCACTAGTGGTAAAGAACCTGCCTGTCAATGCAAGAGACATAAGAGGTGTGGTATGATCCCTGGGTTGGGAAGATCCCCTTGCAGAAGGGCATGGCAATCCACTCCAGCATTCTTGCCTGGAGAATCCCATGGACAGAGGAGCCTGGCAGGCTACAGTCCATAGGGTGGCAAGAAGTTGGACATTACTGAAGCGACTTAGCATGCACACACGCAAGTTATACTTACAGAATTTTATGATTTATTGCTTTTTTTTTTTTTTTTGGTGGGGAAAGGTTTGGCTTCTCTTTGAGTTAAGCCAAATTCATTTTCTAAAAAATATCAGCTACTACAAACAGACATACGTGGTTTTATCAAATGATACTAGTGCTCAAGTGTCTCAAAGTATTTTTGTGATACCCAAATATCACAAATAAGATAATCTCTTCACTAAACCAGGGTAACAATTTATCTTTAATGCCTGATTTTTCTTTTTAAAGATAAAAATTGTTCCCCATAGGAATTTTGATGGATGATGCTACGCTGAAGTTCCACGACGTTATTCCTGGTGGAATTATTTCATTATGTATCTGGCACTATGATGGATGGACGGAACTGGTTTTGGCGGCTGTGGAAGGGGATTCCAGTAAGGTGTTTTCATGCTTCTTTAAATGGATATTATACTTTATGAAGCAACTGTAGATTGTGTGTGGGTATGTGTGTAGGGGGAAGTTGCTTGTTCTTTAATGTGAATATTTATTGAAAGTTGCAGAGTAGAGAGAATAACAATGACTTGTCATCATGATCAAATCGTGTGTTTCCATTTACTGTTTGGCTTTGCGGTTTCTCCCTGTCCACGGACTTGTGATTTGTAACCCAGTCACTCTACCCCGAAAGGAACCAGGGCAGCCCTTTTTCTTTTCACGTGTATATTTGCATGCATTCTAAGTCTCTTCAGTCGTGTCCGACTCTTTGCCACCCCATGGAGTAGCCCACCAGGCTCCTCTGTCCATGGGATTCTCCAGGCAACAATACTGGAGTGGGTTGCCTTTCTTTTCTCCAAGGGAGCTTCCCGACACAGGGATCAAACCTGGGTCTCCTGCATTGCAAGCAAATTCTTTACCACTAGCAACCACAAGTATATTTGGTAAAGTTGAAAACCTGATTTAACAGCCGAGGACGCCAGATAAGTTGGAACTATGCAGTCCAGAGCGTTCGTCGCTGCAAAAAAACCAAAAAAAGTCCCAGGGGTCTGCCCCTACCTGACAGGTAGAGGCTTGGAAACACAGAAGCCCTGACCCTTGGCCAGGCCTTGAGCAGGGCTCTGGTGTGGGGCGGGGGTGGGGGCAGGCGGGGGCGGGAGTGAGACTGGAGGAGGAAATGTCTACCCAACAGTGAAGGTGAATCGCTCAGACACAGGGGGCAAGTGCAAGTTCTTTGTGGAAAATAAATTCGATGACAAGCGAGGAACTTGTGGAGGAGACAGTTCACTTCTGGCTGGGATGCGGATCATGGGGAGGGGGGAGGTTGGGATGGGGTTCTGGGGAGCGGCGGTGGTTCTAGGACGTCAGGGCAGGGACCCAGCAACCCTGCTGCCCTGGAGCAAGAGCCTTAGAGCCCATCCCCCCAATATTTGCACAACTCTCTGGTTCCTTCTCTGCGTTTCTCCCCCTCCTCTGCCTTCCCTGGATTCCTCTCGGGCTGTGTCCATTCTGGGTTCTCTGACTCTTGCTTTGAATGTGGGGTGGGTCTCCCCCAACTCATCTTGGGCCAGAACTGTCATCACCCCCCTGCATCAGGAACTGGGCTCGTCTCCGTTGGAGCCGTAGCCTTCCTCCAGGGCTCAGATCTTTAATTCTCCATAAGAAGATTCTGTCCCAGGGCTGTTATTCACCTGACAGCAGAGTTCAGAGTGTCCCAAACGTTAACGGAGACAATGGGCCTAAGAATAGACCGGAAGGCCAAGGTTCATCAACTCTCCCTAGGAGTGCGTGCTCCCTTGGAGGTGGGGGGGTGTTCGGTGTTGGCGGGGGTCTTCCTTCAGGGCTGCAGCCCCCTTCCTCTGGACACCCAGAAAAGCTATTTTTCTCTCTTCAAAACATGGACAGGAAGAATTTCCTGCCTCCCAAGCCTGTCTGGTGGTAAATTTGTGTTTCCTGGACGTGCAGAGAGAGATACCCCTGGCTGGTTTCCAGCTTCTCCCTCCCCTAGGGGCTGCTACCACCACCCCCCAACCCGGCCTGTCCCATCCACCTCCTGCACGTGGCGTTCAAGCTGACTTCCCCGCCAGGGTGTCCCGGGACCCACCAGCCAGGTGCCTCTGTGTTCCCGAGGTCACTGAGACTCACGCATGTAACTGTGTGTCTCATCCAGCTGGCTTGCCTCGGCGTTGCCGAAGACACTTTCTACCGAACTGCAAATTCGGGGCGTTTTGACGACAGGCAGTGGAAGAAGTGGATTTCCCAGAGAGCGTTCGTGGCCTTGTATGTTGCCTCACACAGGGGCCACTCAGAGGCTGTGCAATACCTTCTAGAACACGGTAAATCTCATAGCGGCTGGGTATGTTCACGTGGCTGGTGTTCAGTCACTGAGTCATGTCTGACTCTGCAACCTCATGGACTGCAGCATGCCACGCTTCCCTGTCCTTCACCATCTCCCAGAATCAGCTCAAACTCATGTCCATTGAGGGGCTTTCCTGGTGGCTCAGACAGTAAAGCGTCTGTCTGCAATACGGGAGACCTGGGTTCAATCCCTGAGTCGGGAAGATCCCCTGGAGAAGGAAATGGCAACCCACTCCAGTATTCTAGCCTGGAAAATCCCATGGACGGAGGAGCCTGGTAGACAACAGTCTATGGGGTCACAAAGAATCAGACACGACTGAGTGGATCAGTTTCTTCTTCATGTCCACTGAGTATGTTCAAGAGTAGGGTCTTTTGCAGGCAAGGGGGTCACAGTGGCTTGTCCTCCTGGTTCGCTCAGTAGTGGTTTCCTGGACCTAAGTTTGTCAACCACCAATTAAGGTCCCCACTGGGCCACTCGTTCACTGTCTGAGGGGGCTGAGGACATGCTAACTGAGGCCAAGAGAGGCAATACAGCCTCTCTTGGCCAGGGCTCAGGAAGACAGAATTTTTCAGGACACCACGTCACAGGGCTTCCTGGTTCATAGTGTCCAACCAGACCCCGCTGGGGATATTCCCAGACCATCCTGTTATTTCCTTCCCACCTGGGGTCCCTTTTCTGCCCAAGGAGTCTAGCCCCATGCTGACATCCCTCCCTTGGTGGCTGGCAAGCTGGCCAGTCTCCTTTCTCCAAGCCTTTGAATTATTTGTCCCACACCCTTGTTTTCATCTCTCCTCCACCAAAGGGCAATTACTCTCTCTGTCCACAGACACAGAAGCCTTAGCCTGGCTTGTCTCCCAATTAAAGGGCTTTGCCTGAGGTTCTTTGAGAGTATGTTTTATCTTTCCTGAATGTAGAGCGTTTGGGGGAAAAGAGGCCTGGGACTGAGGTGCAGACCATTCAAAAACATGAGAAGACTGTGTCAGACATCCCAGGCCACCAGCTTCCTCCAGAAAAAGCACAGAGTATTTGATCACTGGTTTCCCAGGTGGTTCAATGATAAAAGAACCTGCCTGCCAATGCAGGAGGTGCCTGTTTGATCCTTGGGTCAGGAAGATCCCCTGGAGAAGGGAATGGCAACCCACTCCAGTATTCTTGTCTGGAGACTCCCAAGGACAGAGGAGCCTGGTAGATTACAATCCATGGGGTTGCAAAGAGTCAGACATGACTGGGCATGCACACACTCTTGGGGCTCAGGAGGGGGCTTCATCTGAGGATCTCCCACATCAACTTGGCTCCAGATTAGACCCCCTCTTCCCAGCCTTTGGCCTTGATCCCAGGCTCTCTGTGCTATTTCCCCCACTTTCACCAACCAAGCTGGGAAAACATCTCCGATGCTTGGGCAGAATGACAGGCCGTGTGTCTGTGATGGGTAGGGGTTTTTGTAACAGTCCTCCCCTCTTTCTGCACTTCTCCTGTTGTAGGATGAAATATGGGCTTTTCACGGCCCAGCAGTCCTTTAAGCTCATAAAAAGTCATTTTCACTCTGATGGAACTGTGATGTATTTGAAAGCACCAGTTAAAGAATTACAGCCAGCTTGGCAAAGTTTTCTGTCCTTTGCAGACAGCAGCTGTAAAGAGGTACTGGGGCCAAGGCAGGGTGTTGTGAGAACCCATTTAAAACTTTACCTCACTGACCAGTCATAGCTCATAAAAACTGGCTACCAAAATGTCAGCTGCGTATAATTGAATTGCCTTGTTCTCTCTGTCATGGTATTTGTTACCCAGAATTTGATTCAATTCAACAAGTCTATATTGGACACCTGTCATTAGCCCACCCATCTGTGGGAGGCAGTGAGGGATTCAATCCAAGTGAAGTCCGTCCATGAGTCAGGCTGCTCAGCCTCTGACATCTTCCAGGGGCCTGTCTTCTCCAGGCATCACCCAGGCTACGTGCCGGGGATGAAAACAGCAATGATCAAAACAAGCATGTTTTCTGCCCATGTGGAGTTTATGAAGGCAAGTCAGCAAATTATTACAAATAATTAATTCCATGGTCAGTCATGCGTGGAATGTTCTGGAGACACAGAAGATCTACTGAACAAAATGCAGGGGCTCCCCAGATGGCTCAGTGGTAAAGAACCCTCTTACCAACACAGGTAGATGTGAGAGATGTGGGTTCAATCGTTGGGGTGGGAAGATCCCCTGGAGGAGGGCATGGCAACCCACTCCAGTATTCTTGCCTGGAGAATCCCATGGACAGCGGAGCCTGGCGGGGTGCAGTCTGTGGGGTCACAAAGAGTCAGACATGACTAAACTATGCACAGGGGGATTCTTGGGGAGGAGGACTAAGGAGCGTTTTCCTGAGGAAGTGAATGAAACCTCAAGAAACATAAGGTTATCCC
This sequence comes from Bos grunniens, assembly GCF_055505025.1. Classification (NCBI taxonomy): domain Eukaryota; kingdom Metazoa; phylum Chordata; class Mammalia; order Artiodactyla; family Bovidae; genus Bos; species Bos grunniens. The sequence goes on along the minus strand of NC_141177.1, from coordinate 25,393,846 downwards.
AAGGGAGGGGCTGAAGGATGAGAGTGTTTTTAGCAAAGGAAACAGCATGTGCAAAGATCCTGAGGCAAGGTAAGGGAGCAGGTGTGTTGAAAGGATAAAGCTAGAAGGCTGGTTAAGTGAAGCATGGAATGGTAGGGGAGGAAGATCGCTGAGTCGGGGGGTGGGTAATGCTAGAGTGATAAGGCGAGGTGGGTAGGACAGAGCGGTGAAGACTGAGAACATTGCCCCAAGGATTTGAGTGAGGACTGTAGAAAGGTCTTTGTCTGCCACAAGAGGAGCCTGAGGGTGAAGCAGGGCTGGATGCTGGGTCGGGGGGATACAGGAGTGATCCCTTCGTGGCACTGGTACCAGGGTGGGGAGCAGTTATTCATTCTCCAAAGCATTCCTTTCCAAACCTCGGCCCCTCCCTGTGAGTTTCTTCTTGAACAGGTTTCTGAAGGTTGGCTCTGGCCAGCAGGGTGGCCCTCCCTGAGCCGACTCTTTTATTTCCCAGGTGCCAACTGTCAGGGAAGATCCCCTGTGGGCAGGACGCCCCTGCATGTGGCTGCAGCCATGAGCCGGCTGGACTGTATCAGCCTCCTGCTCAACTATGGGGCCTCCATCAACGACAAGGATGCCAAGGGGGAGACGCCCATGTCCGTCGCCCGCCGCCTGAACCGTACCCAGAGCGAGCGACGGATGTTCCTCTTCTACTGGCTGGTGAAGATGGGGACTAAGGACCCGCTGGACCCTGTGGTGAACAAGGCTTTTCAGAGAGTCAAGTCCGGGTTCGGCACCAAGGACAGCAAAGTGTAGGAACGTTTGCATGTTGACACCGACTCGGGGTAACTTTCCTGAGTTCAGGTCCACGGTGAACAGTGGCCGTGGTGAGCAGAAATTCAGGGAAACATGGCAATTAATCTGAATCAGACACAAAATGATCTGTCCTGTTTGCAAATGACGTGGGGAGAATATTGATAGAAGTGGGTGACTTTGTGTTCATTTCCTAACCCATTATGGATCTAACAGACTCCCACGCCAGCCTTTAATTTCGAGCTATTTGTTCATCATACCCAGGAACGCTGCTTGGGGTGATGGGGACCAATTACCTCCTCTCCCATCTGGACACCATCTAATGCATCCGCATAGCAGGGGTAATGGACACAATGAGAGTAGCTCTTGTTATGGTACAAAACCAGGGCGGGCGGTTGTCGCCGGCTGGTGGGCAGTGTCACCTGTGAATTCCAGCTCGTTAAATTCATGGAACAAGATGCTCCCTGAGCTCGCAATGTTCCAGAAGTTTTCCTGAGCCTTCCTGGAGGGGTCTGCTGTCTGAGTCAGAGGTAGGGTTGGGGTGGGAAGCGAGGCTGGCCAGAAGACATCCGAGCTTGGTTGCCCACAAGGGGCCCCTGGTTACTCTTGGTGAAAAGGGGTGAGTTGACATTGGATTTAAAGGAGACCAGTGCAAAAGATGACGATAGCTCGTAAAGGAGAGAGTTTGAACTGGCAGCTTCTTATTGTCCTCTTGTCCCATCCCCAAAGGTCCAGCACTCTCCTCCCCGACACTAGCTTTCTCCTGTCCTTCTAGAACTGGGGGAGCTCCAGCATCCTTACTAGGGGGCAGCGTCTATGCTGGGCTCTGGGCTCGACAGCCCATGAAAGCTGCCATGTGAGTGATGAGCTGAGTGTAGGAGACCAGACGGAGGGGTGAGGACTGGAGCAGACTGACGTGTACCCCGCCCACACCTTGCCTGAAGAAGATGCTGCCACTCAGCAGTAAGTGAGCCAAAGGCAGCTAGAGCTTTCCAGAGCCAGGAACCTGGCTTTTTAATCTAAATCTTGATTTTTAAGTGTTGGCTTGAATTGTCCCCTGGAGAAGGGAAAGGCTACCCACTCCAGTATCCTGGCCTAGAGAGTTCCATGGACTGTATAATCCATGGGGTTGCAAAGAGTCGGACACGACTGAGCGACTTGCACTTTCTTTTCTTTTGAATTATTTTAAGACCAGCATATGATACAAAAGGAGAAGATTTGGGGCACACGGATGGGCCTGCCAAACATCATCAAACTAACTTGTTTCACCTGGGAGATGATGGGCACACTCTAGGACTCCTCGGACTGCTCCCTGGCTCCGAAACCTCAGGGTGGGAATGGCCGTGGTTGTTCCTGGGCGATGCTGTCCAACCTCGCCCCCACAGCCACACGTGTTTCTCTGAAGCCCTTCCAGGGCTAGTCTGTGTGGCAGTGGTCCCTCTACTGGTGCAGATTCTTTTTTTCTTTTTTTTTGGTCTCAGACCTGAACTTAGTCATTTTCCAAGGAACCCTGGTTCTGAAGTTCTGATTTTTAAGGAGCTGGAAAATGGCACTGCATCCCAGCTGCCCTTCTCTCCAACTTAGATCCCAAGAACTGGAACTGGATTCAGCTTTTACATCAATGGGCCGCATTTCCTGCTGTCTTTGCAAGGAAGATCCGCGTTGATGATGTGGCTTTATGCTTGGTGGACGTGGCTGGACCCAGCTCAGCAATCTGTTTGACAAATAATAGTCGGGGAAAAAGAAAATACAGCTCGGCATCAACTATGTCAAAACAGAGATCTTGTTTTTGGCAGATGTTCCCCAAAGTCAATAGGCAGATATTAAATAGCCTCACCCAGTGGGGTCAGTTCATTTAGCTGATGAGGTGTGTTGGCAGGGGGACCTGGGCACCCTTTTAACTTAACAAGTGGTGTGACTCACAGTCATGGGTTTTCTGGGAGTTCTGCTCTCCTGTCTTTATTGTTAGGAGAGTCACCTGCCTGACACTTGTCCCCAAAACTTTGGAGGGAAGCCCTCTGTCTTCATCACCCCCAGTTCAGCTAAACACTTGGCCAGGAACTGAACAAGTTCCAAACTGTGATGACATTTTGCTTGGTCTGTGGCAGGGTCATTAAAACCCTCCTGTAGGTCCTGGGGACTCTTCCTTTCAGACAATCTTAACATCCGAGTTGTTCTAGTCAAATAACCTTGCATTGCCTTGTCAATAAAATTTGTCCACAGCTTCAGAAGAGTTGATTTGCAATTGGTTGCAATCATGTTATGCTTTGCAGATAATTTTATTCAACATTTGAAGTTTTGTGGGGTCATACTTTGGAGCCAACAGAATTTTTTTTTTTTAAAGGGGTTGATCTCAAACATTTGTATAGGATCCTGAAATCCTTTTAGGCCTAAGGTATTGAGGGTGGTCTTTAGTGGTGGTCTGCTTTTGCCCAGGTGGGCCTCACCTCTGTGTGGAGAGTGACTGGCTTCCTCGGAGTTACGGTCAATCGTCTGGGTATAATATCCGTCTCCCTGCTCTGTATTTCGTATCTCCTGAGAGGCTGAACTCGATTGCCAGAGTGGGACTGCTACCAGGGTAGTGTGGATGTAAGGGCTGGGTCAGAGTGGACCCCAGGTTGCATCTTGGTGGCTCTGCCCTATGGCCTTGGGGTACTGGAGGATGGAGGGTGGTTATGGTGTCTGGGCCCCCAGGTTGTTGGGAGGGGGCACCCAGTACATGCCGGCTCTTGTCAGCTGAGAGCTTGGTGCAGACTGGCTAAAGTGGGCTCCATTATTGATGATCGAGGAAGGGGAAGAGAGGAGAAACATTTAAGACCATTTAGAACCCTTTCTTGGGCTCTCAAGTTCTGATCAGCAAGAGACAGATGATCTCTGAGCTCAGGAGTCCACAGAAGAGCTGTCCAATGTCCTCGGATCCTTCAGCGCCTCCTGGCCATCGGGGGCCCTGCTCACCAGGGTGCCTTATGTCAGCCAGGAAAAAGCCGTTGGAACCAGGGGAGCCTCTCTGGAGAGGTGGATGGCTCACGCTAAGCACAGCTGTGCCCCCACCACATGGCCACTCACCTTGGCCACCCCTCTGGACCCCTGGCCGCCGGGTCACTGCCCAGGTCTTGGGCATGTGGCCATCTCTCTCCAAAGACTCGGCTGAGAGGCTGCATGCTTGAGTTCTGCCCATCGGGTCCTCCCTCCATCTCTGGTCTGAACGCTCCCTTCTCTGCAGCATAGACACTGACTAGACCTTCCCAGAGAAGCGGAAGGGCACCCACTGGTGGCGCCTCGCTGCAGTGAGTGCGATCAAAACACAGGGTGAGAAAGTTATTCCCTTTTCAAATTGCTCTCAATCCTTTAAATTCTGACAAGAGGAAAGTCTCCCCTTGGTGTTAGAGGGTCAGGTCCCCCCGCCGACCCCCCAAATACCCTTTTTATAAGATACACAAACAGGGCCACCTTCTGCAGGTAGCACTAGGATTTAATGACATCGTCTGTTTTCAGTGTATCTGTGAGCCGGGATTCTGTTTTTATTTCCACTCCTAACTAGTGCATGACCTCAGGGCAGACTGTCAACTCTCCAGGGACCCTCATCATCTCCATCCCAACCTAGTCAAGATGACCAATGTGGGTGGTCCTCAGAAAGGGCCTGGGCCGGCGGGCTACCCTGCAGGTCCCACTTAGGATTTCCCTCTGCCATTGGATGGGTGGCCTTGGGCCAGGCAACTGCATGTCTCAGAGCCTCTGCTGCTTCTTCCATAGCGTTCGGGAAATAAAACCTGCCCCCGCCATCATGGGAGGGGTGCAATGCCTGACACAGAGCAGATGCTTGAAAAATAGTATCCATTATTATTAATATTGCTACCACGACTTAATTTGCTTAAAATGTTTACTCACTGGGGAATCAATACACTTCCCATGTGCAGAAAGCTTCATAAATTTTCAGCAAACCTTATACCATGAGAGTCTCTATCCAGAACTAATCATTCCCAGGGTGGGAGAGATCATTTCTCTCCAACTTTGCTGATTTTAGTACTAAGTACAAGGCTTCCGCAGCAACTTCTAGAAAATCTTTCTGAACTTAAAACTTCAGGGCCAGTTCTGCAGGAGAGAGAGAGAGAGGAAAAAAAAAAAAAAAAAAGCGCTCTAGCGCGAGAGGAAAATTCCAGCCTCTCAGCTCAGCCTCCGCAGTGCGTCCTGACTAAGCCAGCACCCAGCAGAGGGCACAGAAGCCCATTAACATTTAGAAAAACGTGGCTGTTTGTGCTCATCGGAAATGTCAGAGCTGCGGCAGCCTGTGCCCCACTGGAAACTTGAGAGTGGGGCTCAGCCACGGGGACTCTCAGATGGCTTCTCAGCCTGAACCCCTGAAATTGCCCATCAAACACACATTTTCTGAGAACATTCATTGTGTCCAGCGAGGGTCCGTGGATCCCCCAAACCTGGGCGCGTAACAAGGGAGGCCAGCAGCAGAGGCCCCAGTTGTCGAGTCAAATCAGTACCTCCATGCAACATCCTTTCTACCCCTTGGGTGGGTGCGCACTGCCAATTTGCAATTTGGAAAAAATTATAAAACACTGGTCCCATCTGGTGGTGCCGTGTGCGTGTGCCCCGCGTGTATGCCAGTGTTTGGGTCACAGCTCCCTCTAGTGTTGCAGAGGGGAACTTGCAGCGTCCCACAGCCCTGCCAGATTGCAAGGTAGGTATTCAGAAGGCCCATCTACCCCACTGGGTAAATCTCCCCTACAGAGACGAGAAGACCCTGATGGTGGGCAAGATTGAGGGAAGGAGGAGAAGGGGGCAATAGAGAATGAGATGGCTGGATGGCATCACTGACTTGATGGAGACGAGTTTGAGCAAACTCTGAGAGATGGTGAAGGACAGGGAAGCCTGGTGTGTTGCAGTCCATGGGGATGCAAAGAGTTGGACACGACTGAGCAACTGAATACCGACATAGACGAAGCCCCCCCGGCCATGATGAGATGCGTGTGTCAATGTTCATGGCAGCTGTTTCTGGTGGTGAGTGCCTGGAAACCCTCCAGGTACCCACCACGGGGGAAGGATGGTGCCACATTTTGCAGCTATTAAAAAAAACAACAACAAATGATTTGATGTCCAGGCCAAGGCGTGGCCATGAGGGTTGTCTGTGACGTGTCATTACGTGAAAAGCAGCAAGTTGCCCAGGAGATGTGTATGAGCTCATGGACTTAGAATCCTAAAAAGGAGGCGAATCCAATAAACGTGGACATAAGTTTATTTGAGCAAAAAGGATGATGTCAAAGGTCCTTAAACTCTTAGCATTGCTTACTTCGGGGTCGCAGGGTTGCTCTGCACAACTCTGAAGGATCACAGCAGGCCTGTCTTGTCTTCTTTTATGGTGGCAAAAGACACATAATATAAAACTTGCCATTAATGATTAGGGCATTCACTGTGTTGTGTAACCGTCACTCCTATCCAGTTCCAGAACATTTTCATCAACCCTAAAAAAAAACAAACAACAAAACCCAGACCCAGTAACAGTCCCCACCCCTCGACAAACACTAATCCATTTTCTGGCTCTGTGGATCTGCCCATTTTTGGATAGTGCACACAAACAGAATCCTACAATGTGTGACGTTAGGTGGTCGCTTCTCTGAAATGTTTTCAGGGTTCACCCGTGTTGCAGCGTGGACCAGTGGTCTCTTCCTTTTTGTGGCTGAATAATATCCTATCGTGAATCCATTAGTCAGTTGATGAACATTTGGGTTGTTTCCATCTTTTGACCATTGTGAATAATGCTGCTATGAACATGGGTGTATAAGATTTGTTTGAATACCTGTTTCTTTTGAGTATATACCCGGGAGGGGAAATCTCTGGGTCATAAGATAATTCTATGTTTAACAGAATATGTTACATCTGTAACTAAAAAAATATGAAAAAGGAAAAGAAGAGAACCCCCTTCCACCTGAACTCTCCAAACTTTGAGGACCACAGTAGTCATTTATTGAGCAATTATCCTGGGCCAGACATTCCACATGGCTTCCCTGGTGGCTCCAACGGTAAAGAATCTGACTTCAATGCAGGAGACCCGAGGTCGATTCCTGGGTGGGGAAGATCCCCCGGTGAAGGAAATGGCTACCCACTCCAGTATCCTTGCCTGGAGAATTTCATGAACAGAGGAGCCTGGCAGGCTACAGTCCATGGGGTTGCAAAGAGTCAGACATGATTGAGTGACCAACAGACATTCTGAATGCTTTGTCTCATTTAGCGGTTTCAGAGATGCTGAGAGTCACAGGTTCTCAACCCTGAGTGCAAATTGGTCCTAGGAAGGGCTTGTTAAGACACAGATTGCTGGGCTTCCCTTTTTGATCTGGATTCAGTACATCAGGAGCAGAGCCTGAGATTTCTAACAGATTCCCAGGGATGCTAGTGCTGAGCAGCACTGAGCATGATCTAGTCCATCCAGGCCTGGTTTTCATTGAGGAAACTGAAGCTCAGAGAAGTCAGCAAGTTGCCCAGAGTCACACAGCACGTAAATGGCAGAGTGAGGATGTCTGACTTTAAACCACGGTTCTAGCAAGCACGGGCCAGTACTGAACTGTGCCTGATCACAGACCATGATCCTTCTCCAGGCGTGAACCAGCCGGTCTGGGAGGACTTCCCAGCTGAGAGCTCGGTCACCTCTCTAAGGGCCTCTTTCCCTGCTTGTGAAATGCATAAAATACTAGCATCTCTCAAAGGGGTGCCTACCCAGAGCCTTCTTGCCAGGACAGACCCCTGGGCTGGGCACCACCAGGCAGTGCAGAACACAGAATGGAGAGCAGGTAATCACACCCCACTGACACCTTCTTGTATCAGAGCCAGAGCAGGACAGGCCAACGGGGCCCCTGACCATTTTCTTCCTATCTCAGCCTTGAATTCAGGGAAAAGACCCTTCCCAAGTCTCCCGGGGTCAACTCGAGGCTGCCCACCAGGTGGCGCTGCTGAGCACTGCTGCCGCTGATGGCCACCAGGTGGCGCAGCGAGACCGCAGATGGGCTGCTGCTGCTGCTAAGTCACTTCAGTCGTGTCCGACTCTGTGTGACCCCATAGATGGCAGCCACCAGGCTCCCCCTTCCCTGAGATTCTCCAGGCAAGAACACTGGAGTGGGTTGCCATCCCAAAATGTCCCTCCAGACGTCTGGAACCAGCTGTACAGGATGTAGACCCTGTTGCGTTTAATTTCTTCCTCTCCCTTCGTTTATTCATTTTATTTTTAAAATTTATTTTAAATTGGCGGATAATTGATTTACAGTATGTGTTGGTTTCTGCCATACATCAACATGAATGTATACATTCCCTCTCTCTTGAACCTTCCTCCCACCTCCCACCCCGTCCCACCCCTCTAGGTTGTCCCAGAGTAATAGGTGGAGCCCCCTGTGGTGTTCAGCGAGTTCCCACTGGCTGTCTCACATATGGTAATGTATATTTTTCAGTGTACTCTCTCAATTTGCCTCACTCTCTCCTTCCCCACTCTGTGTCCACAAGTCTGTTCCCTACGTCTGTGTCTCCATCGCTGCCCTCTCCTCTCCCTTCAGATGTTATACCCCCAAGGACTTTCCATTCTATTATTTCATGCTGTTTTGATCTTTGCATAGCATAGGGGCTTCCCTGGTGGCTCAGGTGGTAAAGAATCTGCCTGCCAATGTAAAAGACCCAGATTCCCTGGAGGAGGGAATTGCATAGTATAGAATATCTTTTAAACTATCTAACTTTATGTGGATCTTTTCACATAAAATTAATGGGACAAGACTTGTAAAAAGAAATATGGGCTTCCAAAGATTCTTCCTCCAGGGGATCACCAATGGTCTTAGGATGAGGAATAAAAGCCAGCAGCTTTAGAAATCAGAGAAGGCAATGGCACCCCACTCCAGTGTTCTTGCCTGGAGAATCTCAGGGACGGGGGAGCCTGGTGGGCTGCCGTCTATGGGGTCGCACAGAGTTGGACACGACTGAAGCGACTTAGCAGCAGCAGCAGCAGCTTTAGAAATAAACTTTATTTAAACCCCCCACCCCAAAGGGAGGAAAAGTCTAGGACCTTCCTTGCAACTCTCATGAATGTTTAAATTAATGTCTTATCACCCGGGAGGGTCTGCAACAAAAAAAGCAAAGAATTTTGCTAGGTAGATCCTACATATTTTTCCCAAGCAAAGTATTGATATAGCACATGGAGAAGGGCTGAGATTAAAAATAAGCACACATCAGAATTGCTATTTTTTTTTTTTTTAACCAAATTACACCTTCAAAGAACTTCGTGATTTATCTCCACCCTTCAGCAGACTGAAGTACATTTCATACCTGGTTCTTCTCATGCATGGTTTAGGAATTCTATTTAAATGATGAAAAAAATGTATATGATCTGCATTTGCCAGCGCTATCAAGTATCTTATTTCTGTCTTGTAAAGACCCCATGATGTCTTATTCCTGGCTCACAGTGGCAGAGGCTTGGGGAGCAAATCCACTTCCTTTGAAAAGAAATGAATGGGTCCCCTGAAGCTCGGAGCCCTGGACTTTTAGATGGACAAACGTACTGACGATGAGCTGAGGCGTCAGAGCTGCTACCCACCCTACATCCCACGGATGCTGGGACTGAGCCTCACAGGTGACAGAGTTCTGCCAGGCTCCCGGCTCCTCGGACTGGGGGCTGTTGGGAACTGTCTCATGGATGCTCCATAGTCGCCCTGCACGCCCACCCTTTTTGGCCTCCTCTTCCTGCCTCAGGGAGTTACTAGATTCTTCAGCTGTCTTTTGCAAATCTTAAGAAGTCCAGCCTGGCCCCAGTAGAAATGCCATCTCCTCCACTGTCGCTCCCCTATCTCAGGGCTGGCCCAGGCAGGCTGGTGGTCCTGTGGCTCCAGCCCCCACGTTCTGCCACCCATGGCTTGGCACTGGCCCAGCTGTTCCTGTGTCTCCGGGGTGGGCCCGGGATGCTGGGGGAGTGAGAAAGGCTGCATGGCCCCCTGGCCCCCAAAGACCCTCCATCAGGGGGAGCCAGGCACTTGTGGGTTTGGGGGACCCCCACGTGACCTCTCGCAGTGGCGAACCTGCCCCCTGGCCTCTGTGCTCTTGGGGACGAGGAGACTGCACCTGCACCCCACCCCCACCCGCCTCCCGGCCTGCCTTCTGTGTGTCCACTTGGCCTGCTGGAAGAGGGTCCTTGCCTTTGTCCTTCGGGGGCAGGAATGGGACCATCCGATCACTGGAGGCCTGGCTGGTGGCCGGAGCCCACGCTGACGGCTGGGAGGGTGGCATGGATGTGAGATGCAGGCATGGGAGAAGGGGTGTGGAGACCCTTTCCCCAAGTAAGGTCACGTTCACAGGCCCCACCCAGGTGGACACGTCTTTTTGCGGGCACCGTTTCACCTCTCCAGTGGTTTTGTTCGAGGTGTCCACACACCTGAGTGGGACGGGTTCACAGGAGTGGGACTCACCCGACACATGGTGAGTGTGGCAGTTGTCAGCAAGTGGGTGGAATCAGAGGGTGCCAGGACGGGGAGGGGAGGGTGGAACAGAGGAGGCGGCCGGGACTGAGCCCTGAGGCTCGCCTGTATTTAGAGTTCAGGTCAAGGGGGTCTGGCAGGTCAGGAGAGAAGGGGCGCGGGGGTGGGGGACGGAGGGAAACGCTGAGGTGCTGGTGGGCGTGGCTATGAGAACTGGAAGCTGCTGAGCAGCCAGCCGGCTATGGATGGAGAGACCAGTTTCAGTGATCTCTTCTCACTTGTCTCCTGCCCCTGCCTTCCTGTGAACTGTGACCTCGAGGGGTCAGCTTCAGGCTGGTCCCACCATCAGGAGGAGAGACTCAAGCCTGGGTTGAGGTCCTGCTCTGCCCCTCACTGGGAAGTTAGTTCTGCTTCCTCCTGTGGACTAGCAAGTAATTTTGAGATGACCCTCTCACCCTGTGAACACCCGGTCCCTGGCTACCTTTTTTTGTTTGTTTGTTTTTTATGGTAAAGCAAGCAAAACACGGAAGTTACCATTTGGACTGTTTTCAAGTGTGTAGTTCAGTGGAATTCAGCACATTCACACTGTAACCGTCAGCCTCATCCAACTCCATAACGTTTTCATCTTCCCAGACTGGAACTCTGTCCCCAAGAAACTCCCATTTTCTCCTCCCCCAGCTCCTAGCAACCACCATTCCTTTTTCTGTTGCTATGAACTTGACTCCTCTACGTCTCTCAGGTGAGTGGAATCACCCCAAATTTGTCCTCCCATCTGCCTTTGCAAAAAGCAGCTTTACTGAGATTGAGTTTTAATTCACAACCTGTACACTTCACCCGTGTAAAGGAAGGATGCAATTCAACGGTCTTCAGTATGCTATTATTCAGTATATAACCACCTTTTCTGTGTAGTTCCAAAGCATCATCATCACTCCCAAGGGAGACCCCATGTCCATGAAATACTCTCTTCCCATCCCCGGTCACCCCAGGCCCTGACAACCGCTAATCTTTCTGTTGCTATGGATTTATCTGTTCTGGACGTTTCATATTCATGGAATCAATACACAGCTCTTTGTGTCTGGCTTCTTAGCATGACCTCAGTTGTCAAGGTTCATTCATGTAGCTCCCTGTGCTGTACACTGGGACCTTGTTCTTAATCCATCCTGTATATGGTAGTTTGCACCTGCTAATCCCAAACTCCTAATCCATCCCCCTTGGCAACCGACCTCCACGCCGGTAAGCCTGTCTCTGTCTTCTAAGTAGATTCACTTATGTCATCTTTTAGATCCCACGTGTAGGTGGTATCATATGGGATTCGTCTTTCTCTTTCTGACTTATTTCACTTAGTCTGGGGCCATCCATGTTGCTGCAAATAGCATTATTTCATTCGCTTTTAATGGCCGGAGACTCACATTTTAACATGGCGATTTTTGTGTGTTTTCAGTTACCCTCAATTCCAAGGTGTGCAATTCTGGTCAATGTATGGGGAGCGCCTGTGAGTTGGCCTTGACTCTCTGACCAGCACTCAGGCCTGTGGGCAAATCCCTGTGATTTGGCCAGTGGATTCTGGGTCTTTAGCACCTTCTAGGAAGTACTTTTGTTGTTTTTTCTTTTTTGTTGTTTTGGCTATACTACCTGGCATGTGTGATCTTAGTTCCCGGACCAGGGATTACACTGGTGCCCCAGAAATGGAAGCACAGAGTCTTAACCACTGGACCACCAGGGAGGTCCCCTTTAGCACCATCTAGAACTTTCCTATTCTATTTGATAGCACAGTCCCTGGACGAGCCTCACTGGCCTCGCCTTGGAGTTTGTTAGGAATGCAGAACTCAGTCTCCACTCCACACGTATGGGATCAGCATGTGCATTTTAACAAGGTCCCGGGGAGTTTGCAGGGTGTTCTTCCTGAGGTCTCCATCATGTTGGCACCAAGGTAGCCCCACCCTCAGAAAGCCTCAGCACGGAAGGGTGGGTGTCTGGTCCAAGCCCTCCAGCTCCCTGAGACAGAGAAGTAACTTTCTTTTGCATCTCTTCCCTGGGGCATTTGTGGTGTGCCTGAGCGTCAGGGCTGGGCGTCTGGCCTCCGCTGGGACGTTTGGTCCTGCCTGACCCTCAGACTCTGGTCTGTGCAGTGTCTGCCCAATCCTTCCTTGTGATGTCTGCAGGGTTGTGCCTGTCCCTGCTCTCCCTTAGCCACTTTCTTCTGTTCCCAGGGACAGAGGGTGCAGGGAGCTGCTCTCACAGCACTGGGGGTGACTTGGGGGTCCACCCTGCTACTCCCCTGACATCCTGGGGTTCCAGCTCCCCTCTGCTGTCCCTTCTTCTGCCCCAGCAGCATGTCCTCTCTACCCGGGTACCCTGGGCAGCCGTAGCTTCATGGGGAGCTTGTCCCCTCCAAGGGGGCTCTTCCTGGAAAGATTCCCCCCTCTCACATACCAACTTGGAGAGAGACTCTGCCTGTCTCAGGGACGGATGAGGTGGGAGGGCATGTTTTCTAAGAAGCTTTTCTCTCCTTTGTCCTGCTCCCAGCTTCATTCTCCCCGAGTTCTTGCCCTGCTTTATGGATGAGACTTTTGAAATAAAAGCAGAGTTTTTGTTTGGTTTTCTTCTGTTTCCTGGAGCATCCTTCTTGTTCAAAGAAAGTGGCACCAAATGCTTGGTTCCCACACTGGGAAAAGGGTCATGAGAGAGCAAGAAGAGGGACAAATATGATTTTATGCAAATTTAATTGGGACCCAGGGCTTTGTCCCTTTGGGGCTGGTGGTAAATTGAGCTTTGGTCAGTCTTACGGGTTCTGCCGCTCTCGGGGGTGGGACTGTAGTCATTGATCCTAGTACGCTTGGTCCTTCCATGGCCTAATGGTGAAGGATGTATATACCTATTTGTGGGGCAAGGCCAAGAACCCTCGTGTCTGCAGCTTCTATTCCCAGGCAGTGACTGATGGGCTTGGCGTGGCAGCTGCCACCTTCCTGACTTTACCCGGTGCCTATCACTCCCTACTGCCTCCGTCACCCAGCAGTGCCACCCATTTACACGATTGCCAGGCCCCTAAAGGCATTTAGTGCTAAATGAACGATTCTCCCTGATTACAGCCGTTTCTTGCCCAGTCAGCTTAAACAGAGGGGAAGTGAAAATGTGAGCATGTCAAATAACTTCATATTTCAGTAAGTACAGCTGTCGTGACCTGCCAGTGATTTATTCTGAGAAAGGCTATAGGTTGAGTGAGCCCTCCTGCTGCCCCCCTCCAGGAAGTTTAGAATTAGAACCAGAGGATATGATTCTATTGAACTTTTGCCAGAGCAAGTTCAAGAGGGGAGAACTTGACCTCATATATTTGGTTTCAGACCCCATGACCCTCCTTTTGGAAGGGAAAAAGTCCTTCTGGCATCTTTTTCCATTTTTTTTGAGCAAAAGTTTTGCTAAATCCTTGGGAACTAGAAACCCCAACATCCTGTTGTTATATGTCCAGAGTGAAAGATAAGGATCTAATTTAAACCCTGATCCTATCTCAATAAGACCCAATTCATGCAGAGCACGTATGCTCCCATTCCCAGAGTCTGTTTCTGCCCAGATTAACGCAAAACCTTCGTAGTTTGTGAAACACTTCCCCCCAAGGGAGTCCTGAGGTCAGGGCCCGCCCAGGGCAGTTAGGGAGCAGGACTGCAGGGCCCTTTGAGCAGGGAGAGGGTGTCTATGGCATCTGGGGGTCTGATAGATCTCACGTTGGTTATCTGGATGCTCGTGCTGGTTTGCCCTGTGGTGGGGCAGGCCCACCCGTTTGGGGTTTGTGGGGCACCGTGGTGTAGGAGCAGGAGTGGCTGCATGCATATACCAAACACCCTTGAGGGCTGATCCCCACCTGTATTGATTGAATCAAGCCCTGATAATACATTTGGGTAGAAGATCATTTGGGAATTAAAGCAGGCACAAGATGTGCTGGTTACAGAAAACATGGAGGTTTGACACATGGGCCGAGAGCAGAGCATCATTTCACAGTGGTGCCCGTTTGCTGAGGACATGAAATGGCCAGGTGGCTGCTGCCTGGAGGAGTGGGCTGGATGCATTTTCAATTACCTGGCAGCGCAGAGGGGCTGGTGAGCAGCCTATGAAAGTTTATTGCCAAGCTGTGTTAGATAGTGAGGTTGGGGCCTGAAAGTCACTGGCTACTTTGGCCAAGAATTACGTGGGATAGTGATCCAATGGTGCCTAGCCCTGGATGCCCCACCAGTTGCTGCAGTTCCACCTGCCCCAACTCAGGATGGAGCCCCAGGCACCCCTTCCTCTCTCCCACTCCTGTGTCCAGCCTGCCTCTGAGGTCTGTGGCAAATTATCTCCCTCTTCCATCGCAGAGCCTCACCTATCCCTGCCTTCAGAACCAACTTGCAAATCAAAAGTGTGATGACGTCTCTCCTCTGCTTGGAACTTTCAACGGCTCCCCATTGCCTTTCAGATAAAGTTAAAGCCCCTGACCGGAGGTTTCTAGGCTCCCCACTCCTTATGACTTCATGTGGATCTCACTGTAAGCCCTATTCCTTCCTGTGGGTCTCCAGGCACGTGCCTTTCTATTATTTCCTTCCTGGAGCAGGGCATTTGCACATGCTAAGTCACTTCAGTCATGTCCGACTCTTTATGACCCCATGGACTGTTGCCTTCCAGGCTCCTCTGTCCATGGGGATTCTCCAGGCAAGAATACTGGAGTGTGTTGCCATGCCCTCCTCCAGGGGATCTTCCCCACTCAGGGATCTAACCTGCATCTCCTATGTCTCCTGCATTGGCAAGAGGGTTCTTCACCACTAGCACCAGCTGGGCCCAGGGTACTTTTCTGGCCTCTGCTCGTCTGGCTACTCCCACCCACCCTGCTGGGAGTAGCAGTAGGAGTTTGGCAGCCTCATTGCTATGTCCCTGGCCTGTTCCTGCTCACTGGCCCGGAGCTCACAGTCCTTGGGGCACCCCTGAGCTCTCCTTATCAACATGGTAATGAATGATCTGGGCTATCCTTACTGTTCTGATCTGCCTCCTTCATAGAGGGGAGCTGCCTGAGGGCAGACACCAGAGCTTATCTGGCTTAATACCATGTCCTCGTGGGCGGTCTGAAAGGCAGAGCCTCAAAAACATGTTGCTGAGTGAAACATGGTCCCCAAGGGCCACGTCCTGTAGGAGTCCACTGACACGAAATGTCCAGCCTAGACCAGTCTACAGAAGACAGAGTCCTGGAGGCTTAGGGCCATGACCAATGAAGACTGACTACAGATGGAGTTTCCTTTTGGGGTGATGAAAATATTCTAGGATGGGATGATGGTTGCGACGGGTAATTCTGTAAAAAGACTCAAAATTATTGAACTGTGTACTTTCTATGGGTGATCTTCATGGTATATGAATTTATCTCAATGAAGCTGTAAACTTTTTAAAAATGTTTTTTTGGAGTATGGTTGCTTTACAGTGCTGTTGGTTTCTACTGAATGAAGCTGTATATTTTCAAGGCACCCAGCAGATATTTAACAGGTGAAAGTTTGTGAAGTTCAAGAGAAGCAGAGTCTCTTCTGTAGAAAAGCAGTCGACTTAATCTGTGAGCGTCTAGGACAACGAGCTCCTCACTCATCTGCTGACCTGGCAGGAGGGAGGAGGAGGCGAGAGGAGGACGCTGGTGATGGGTGAACGGGTGCTGATGATGCGGTGGGCATGTCGGGCGTGGTGGGTGGGCAGCAGTGGGTGGCGTGGGAGGGTGGGGGGCCGAGCGCCTTGTGTATCCGCTGTCTCAGGCCAGGGGGACATGGGGGAGGTGGCACCCACGTGGGGTCTCCGAGGCCTGGGGATTTGGGGACCTCAGGAAATCCTGAAGGGAGCCTGGAGGGTGAGGAGGAAAGGGCCAAGGAGAGACATGAAGAAGCAGGCTGGGGAAGGAGGCGGAGAGAAGAGCTGGGGGCAGGGTGTTGAAGCCTTTCCCCACGGGGTGGCAAGGGTCACTCTTCCCGGCTGTGGAGCGCTCTTGCTTGGGGGGCATTGAGTTCTACTGTCAACCGTTCAGGCATCTTCTTGGGAAAGCCCGTGTGCCCTCCACCTCCGAGTTTCCGGGGGACTCCAGGTTGATACCCAAGTACTCTTGAGCTGGTCTGTCTGTGGGTCATCACTGCCCTCTGCTGGTGTCCCTGGGCGCTGCCACAGCACCAGCAGGTCTGGGCTGCAGCGGAGGGACAAGACCCTGACCCCTGCGTTGATGTTGGGCCAGGGCCGGGGATGGGGGTCCCCATCGGTGCTGATGGGCCCCATGTCTCCCCATTTCTGCTTTGACTGTACAGCTCCCTGGCTCCTTTCTCTGACTCAGACATGGTGCTCCTTTCTCACTATTCCAGCAACTTGGGACCCCTCCTCGATCCTGGCCACGTGCTGTGCTATGACTGTTTAGTTCAACACTTCAGGCAGGGCTCATGCCCCCTCCCTGACAAGGGCAGCCCTGCCATCTCCACTGGGTGCAGGGAAGCTCGGGGGCTAGGGGAGGAGCTGGGGTCTGGACCCTGAATGTCTAGCACACCCAGAGTGGCTGAAGCCTGGTCCCTTCCACTCGGGGCCCCAGTCCCCTCACACACTTGCTAGGCCGCGGAGACCCTCAGACACTCTCTTCACCTCCGGCCTGCTTTCTCCTTACGCCTCCTCATCCTCCACACCCCTCTGCTGTGTGTCTGTGTGTGAATGTATGTGCAGGCGTGCGTCTCAGGGTGTGTGTGTGTGTATCTGTGACTCCGTGTGTGTGCACATGTCCACATGTGCATGTCTATGATTGAACATGTGTCTGTGCATGCCTGTGTCTGTACGTTTCTGTGAATGTACTGTGTGTGCACACCTGTGTGCAAGTGCATGTGTCTGTGTATTTGTGTCTCCATTTGTGTGCATGTCGGTATGTGCATGTGTGTTTACCTGTGGTGGTGTGTGTGTCTGCTTGTGGGCATGTGTCTGTATTTGTTACCTCTGGTGAGACTGCAGTGGGGCTGGCACCCTCCCGGGAAGGTTTTCTGTGTGGGACCCTGCATAATGTGGTCCTGGGCCTCCGGTCTGCATGCCTCCCATGCATCCTCTTGGGAGACGCTGAGCAGTCAGGCCTTGAGGGGTGGGGTGTGGTGAGAACGTGGCTCCCTCCACACATTGTTTCAGGGGCTTGTCTGCACCCCCTCCACCCTAGCCTCTGTGCAGCGAGGAAAGTGTTTATCTCTGCACAGGAGGAAGCAGAGGCTTCCCTCCAGAGACGTGAGTGACAATGTTTATTTCCCCCAGAGGAGCTGGTATCCGTGATGACTTTAGAACTCAAAAAAGAAACCCTCTGAAACAATAGCAGAGAGTTCAGGAGCTGTGGTCATTTCTGGGTCATTTCTGGGGGAGGGTACCCAAGTTCCCCACTGGGGGGCCCTCCTTGGCACATGCCCTGAAAACCCCAGTTTCTCCTTGGTGGCCCTCATCACCCTGTCAGGGACCAACTCTCTGGGCCAGTCTGTATAATGGCTGCTGTCTCTGCTCAACTCTCAAGATTGGGACAGTGTCTTTTGTGTTTGGTCAAGTGAGTGAATGAATGACTGAATGGCAGAAATTCTCTGTATCACTCAGGACATTTTTGGGTGTAAAGGATAGAAAATCAACCCAAACTGCATACGCTAAATTGGACATTGTTGGGCTCATGAAACCCAGTGGGCTCAACCACTGGGTCGAGGGGCTCCAGGGATCAAATGATCCCACCAGGTTCTCTCTCTTCCTCTCACATCCACTAAGCTCTGCTTTTTTTCCTCACATGCCCCTCTCTTTTCTTGCAGTTGGGTCCCTCCGTGCATCAGGGGACAATGGTGCCAGGAATCTCCAGCTTATGTGGTCTTCAGGGCTTGAGAAGGAATTTCCTCCCTTAGCATAAAGTCCCAGGGAAGACCCTGATTGGTCTGTTTGGGTCACATGCTCAGTAGAATGGAGCCTTCTTATTGGCCAGCCTGATTCAAGGCTCAGAACATCTCTTGGGGGTGGGGTACCATGACTGACACTTGATTGTGGACTCACAGATCGCAGGAGTGTGAGATGCAGTTTGCGGAAACAAAGAATGTTGAGCAGAAAGAATACATTTTTCTATTCAATACATTCTTTGATAATTAAACAAAGGCAACATCCTCTTTTTCCCCTAGATTGACCTAGTTTGGAAACCAAACTTCATGTGTGGATTTTATGTAACTTTGAGAAGTTTCAGAGCTCTTGTGATACATGGAACTTAAAACTAAAGCAAAAAAAAGAAAAAAGTAGAGTTTGATAGTAATCTTCTAGCTGCTGCATTTTTGCTTTTAGCTGTCCATCCACTAAATGAGTATATATCATTAACTCAAAATGTGGCCCCCAAATGGGTTCTCCCTACCATTATAGTCTGAGAATTAGGTTCAGGACACATTACCCCAGATCTCACTGGGGACAGTGAATGAGCAAGATCCATTCCCCTATGGGCTGGTGAGTAGAAATGCATGGCTGGTTATTAGAAGCATTCGTTCAGCATATTTTTTTTCCATTAACATGACTGAAATTGTACTGAAAGCCAAGGCATTATGTTTGGGAGGGGAGGGAGTATCCGGCAGGAATTGGGGAAGAGTCATCAGTTTAGCATGCAAAGTGGAAAATCTGTGGGAGGCAGGTAGGGGGGTCTTGGCCTCGTTGCCTGTGACCACCTAGGATCCCAATGGAGTCACTGGGGACCAGTGTGAGCCAGGCCTGGCCAGAGGGAGGGCTGGGAGCTTCCCTGTTGTGCAAGGACGGTCTGGGTGGCAGGAGCTCTGAGCTGAGATGGGGAAGGGGGACTGGACAGGGGGATCTGAGTCCTACCCCCTCTCTCTTCCTCTCTCCTCCCCCTTCCTAGGCCCCTCCCCCTCCCCATTTAGGGTCCAGCTTGATAATCCAGGATCATTTCCCCATTTTAAGATTCTTAATTTAATCACACCCACAAAATCCCTTTTGTCCGATAAGGGTACAGAGACACAGGTTCTGGGACTAGGAGCTTCACTCTTTGGGAGCCATCCTGCAGCCCCAGAGCTGCCCACAACTCCTCCTGCCCACCCCTTCCGTGCACACACCCCTCCTCCCATCCACGGCGGGGTGCTTACCCGCCCTTGAACCAGGGCTGGCCCTGGTCTGCTCTGATTGGCAGGATGCAATGGCTGTGACACTGCCTCAGTCTGGGGCCTGGCTGTGACAGGTTATACCCTCTTGGGTTCTTTGAGTGGGTGTGTCAAGAAACACTTCCATGAGACGTGTTTGTACCCGATGCCAGCTCAGGGGCACCTGGCCTGCCCTGTGAGTTGTCATTCTCCAGGTTCTTGTCTCAGTCAGGGTTCAACCAGAGAGTGAACCAGCTTCAGATGAATGTCAGGGAGGGGAGTTGGCTTAGGTGCCCGTGGGGTTGGCTGGGCTGGCCTGGAATCATGGGATGTGTCTTCAGGAAGGGCTGAAACTCCCAGGCACCGACTCAGGCTGCTGTTCACGGGCAGGATTTCCTCTTCCCCAGGGAACCCCGGTCCTGCTCTTACGACCTTTCAACTGATGGGACCAGGCCCACCCAGGTTGTCTGGGACAATCCCCCTTGCTTCAAGACGACTAACTATGGGCTAAGACCACATCTGCAAAGTACCTTATCAGCAACACATGAATCACTGCTTGACTGAATCACTGGGGACAGTAGCCTAGCCAAGCTGACACAGCAAACTGCCTGCCCTTGACAGTCTTTCTTTGAAAATGTGCTCTTAATTCTGGGAGATTGAAAGAGGTGTGAAAAAAATATAAATATGTGTATCTATATATGTATACACACATACATATATGTATTTATGTGAGCATGTATGTATATATAAATGTGCGTCTGTGTCTGTATAATTTAGATATATAAAATCTATATATTAGATGGGCCCACTGACTCTCTTTTCTTTGGGAATCAGCCCTGCACAAATGATTGAGATATAATTTATATGTTCCCCTAAGTGACAAGGATTTGCTCATATAATTAGCAATAATGATAAATAAAAATAAAATGTGGCTTATATATGGCCAATTATACATCATAAAGCTATCATTCCATCTGTAGGGATCATAAACCACCAAGAGCATGTGGGGAGTCCCGTGAGGTTGGTTCCTGATGCTAGGAATTATATGAAATGACAGCTGACCATGGGAAAAATAGTGGGATGAATCTCACATTTCAATGATGTGGTGGTGCTTGGTGGTGCAGGGAGTGGTGGGGGAACTGAGCTACCAAGGAGGAGAGAGGCCTGGACTCAGTTCTCCCACCAGTTCCCCTAGGGTCATTCTCCTCCTGCGGGCAGTCGGGGCAGCAGGACAGCCCCTCTATGGGCCAGGCAGAGAGTGCAACTTTCTATGTGCATCATGCCACTTAATCTCACCAATGAACATGTCATGTGGTCATAGTCATCACTCCATTTCACAGACCAGGTAACTGAGGCTGGGAGATGTGAGGTCATGTGTCCAAGGGCACAGGTCTGCCCTGACCCATACTCTCTTCCAGCACTGTCAGTTACGATTCTTCTGCTGAAGGTAATACTAGTTAGTACATATCATAGTGCCAAGGACTCTTCAAACGCTTGTTCCTGGGACCTTAGGGGACACGACCAGCATTCCCATTGGACAAAGGAGGTAACAGAGGGTCCAAGAATGAATGTCATTGTCCCAGGAGTCCCAGTGAGGGAGGGTGGAGCCAGGGGTGGTCTTTGGACTCTTGCCTCCCTGAGGCCAGGTACTGGGGGATTTGGAAGGGACAGGTGTTCAGAAAGGATGCATGGTTAGTGACTTGTTGCGAAAGGCAGCAGTGTTTTGCCCAGGGCTTTGCTCCTCCGTAAGCATCCTTGGTAAGAGGAACGTTAGTCCTTCTGCTAATAGGCTGCGCGTATACATCCCTCTAAATCACTGCTGGGTTCTGAATCATGTACTGTAGAAACAAAGGCTGTCACAGGCCTTTGTGAAAACGCTGGCTCAAGGTTCACTGCTGCACGCCCGAGAGTAGCTCATTGAATCCTCCCAACAACCTGTGTTGCAGCAACAACTGTGATCCTCTGTAGCAGATGAGGAAGCTGAGGATCAGAGAGGTTGAGCTGTTTACCCCAAGTGGCCCAGATGATAAGCCACATGGGACTCCACCAGGTCTGCCTGCAGGGCCCAAGGACAGGGGCCACAGGGCCCAGGAGCTGGGGGAGAGCCATGCATGGCCGGGAATAGGGTGAGCCAAGTGCTGCATTCACCTCTGGGGCAAAATTCAAGGAGATGCCAGAAACAGTAAACGAGATATATGGTATTTTCATGCAATTTGCAAAAAATCAAAATTAATACAGAAATCCATGATGAACAAAATATCAAAGCTTTAAAGAGGAAGAAGTAACAGGGTTGTTCTGAGCCACATTGGTGCCTGAAGCAAAGGAAAAAATCAGAAATAATGCTTCTGTTTTCACTTTAAAATTTCCATTCTTTTTATCATGGAAATTTTGAATTTTTAAAATAGTATTTATCTTGAACACTGTGTTTTGGGGATGTCTCGTTAAAATTTGCACCCCATTTGCCCCACTTGTGGCCTTGGGGGAGCAGCTCCCAGAGGCCAGTTACCATGAAAGGACGGCATTTCTGGGGACCCATTGGGCGGGCCTGTTCAACCCAGGTACCACTTATACTGTATAATCATAAGGGATCTGATTTAGGTCACACTTGAATGGTCTAGTGGTTTTACCTACTTTTTCAATTTAAGTCTGAATTTGACAATAAGGAGTTCATGATCTGAGCCACAGTCAGCTCCTGGTTTTGTTTTTGCTGACTGTATAGAGCTTCTCCATCTTTGGCTACAAAGAATATAATCAATATGATTTCGGTGTTGACCATCTGGTGATGTCCATGTGTAGAGTCTTCTCTTGTGTTGTTGGAAGAGGGTGTTTGCTATGACCAGTGTGTTCTCTTGGCAAAACTCTATTAGCCTTTGCCCTGCTTCATTCTGTATTCCAAGGCCAGATTTGCCTGTTACTCCAGGTGTTTCTTGACTTCCTACTTTTGCATTCCAGTCCCCTATAATGAATATACAGTGGAAGTGAGAAATAGATTTAAGGGACTAGATCTTAGATCTGATATATAGAGTGCCTGATGAACCATGAACGGAGGTTCGTGACATTGTACAGGAGATAGGGATCAAGACCATCCCCATGGAAAAGAAATGCAAAAAAGCAAAATGGCTGTCTGAGGAGGCTTTACAAATAGCTGTGAAAAGAAGGGAAGCAAAAAGCAAAGGAGAAGAGGAAAGATACAAGCATCTGAATGCAGAGTTCCAAAGAATAGCAAGGAGAGATAAGAAAGCCTTCCTCAGTGATCAATGCAAAGAAATAGAGGAAAACAACAGAATGGGGAAGACTAGAGATCTCTTCAAGAAAATTAGCAATACCAAGGGAACACTTCATGCAAAGATGGGCTCGATAAAGGACAGAAATGGTATGGGCCTAACAGAAGCAGAAGGTATTAAGAAGAGGTGGCAGGAATACACAGAAGAACTATACAAAAAAGATCTTCATGACCCAGATAATCACGATGGTGTGATCACTCACCTAGAGCCAGACATCCTGGAGTGTGAAGTCAAGTGGGCCTTAGGAAGCATCACTACGAACAAAACTAGTGGAGGTGAGGGAATTCCAGTTGAGCTATTTCAAATCCTGAAAGATGATGCTGTGAAAGTGCTGCACTCAATATGTCAGCAAATTTGGAAAACTCAGCAGTGGCCACAGGACTGGAAAAGGTCAGTTTGCATTCCAATCCCAAAGAAAGGCAATGCCAAAGAATGCTCAAACTACTCACAGTTAATTGCACTCATCTCACACGCTAGTAAAGTAATGCTCAAAATTCTCCAAGCCAGCCTTCAGCAGTACGTGAACCGTGAACTTCCAGATGTTCAAGCTGGTTTTAGAAAAGGCAGAGGAACCTGAGATCAAATTGCCAACATCCTTTGGATCATCAAAAAAGCAAGAGAGTTCCAGAAAAACATCTATTTCTGCTTTATTGACTATGCCAAAGCTTTTGACTGTGTGGATCACAATAACCTGTGGAAAATTCTGAAAGAGATGGGAATACCAGACCACCTGACCTGCCTCTTGAGAAATTTGTATGCAGGTCAGGAAGCAACAGTTAGAACTGGACATGGAACAATAGACTGGTTCCAAATAGGAAAAGGAGTACGTCAAGGCTGTATATCGTAACCCTGCTTATTTAACTTCTATACAGAGTACATCATGAGAAACGCTGGGCTGGAAGAAGCACAAACTGGAATCAAGATTGCCGGGAGAAATATCAATAACCTCAGATATGCAGATGACACCACCCTTATGGCAGAAAGTGAAGGGGAACTCAAAAGCCTCTTGATGAAAGTGAAAGAGGAGAGTGAAAAAGTTGGCTTAAAGCTCAACATTCAGAAAACTAAAATCATGGCATCCAGTCTCATCACTTCATGGGAAATAGTTGGGGAAACAGTGGAAACAGTATCAGACTTTATTTTTATGGGCTCCAAAATCACTGCAGATGGTGATTGCAGCCATGAAATTAAGACGTTTACTCCTTGGCAGGAAACTTATGACCAACCTAGATAGCATATTCAAAAGCAGAGACATTACTTTGCCAACAAAGGTCCGTCTAGTCAAGGCTATGGTTTTTCCAGTGGTCATGTATGGATGTGAGAGTTGGACTGTGAAGAAAGCTAAGCACTGAAGAACTGATGCTTTTGAACTGTGGTGTTGGAGAAGACTCTTGAGAGTCCCTTGGACTGCAAGGAGATCCAACGTCCATTCTAAAGGAGATCAGTCCTGGGTGTTCTTTGGAAGGACTGATGCTAAAGCTGAAACTCCAGTACTTTGGCCACCTCATGCGAAGAGTTGACTCATTGGAAAAGACTCTGATGCTGGGAGGGATTGGGGGCAGGAGAAGGGGACGACAGAGGATGAGATGGCTGGATGGCATCACCGACTCGATGGACGTGAGTTTGAGTGAATTCCACGAGTTGGTGATGGACAGGGAGGCCTGGTGTGCTGCAATTCATGGGGTCGCAAAGAGTCGGACACGACTGAGCGACTGAACTGACCACCTGTACTCATTTCTGACTTGGGGCGATCCTTTGCCAGGATCCCTTCCCTCAGCGCTCCCCAGCCAGTCAGCCCCTCCCTCTCTTCTTTAAGGCATTAGTTGCCCCTAAAGAGAACCCAGAGCTCCGCAGGGTAGGCGCTTGGGACTCCAGCTCTGCAGCTTCATTCCTCAGGGATCCCAGGAGCCTTCAGCCTTGGGCTCTCTGCTCTTGCAACTCCACATCTGCCCAGAAGGGGGCGGCATGGGCACGTGCATTCCCAGCCTGAGACCTGGGGGCGTTTTTTTTTTTTTCTTCCCACTTTTAGAGCTTTTCCTTCTTGGTGCAAACAGTCCCCAGTAACAGCACCCGAAAAGGCTGCTCTTTAATCCCTTGCTGACAGTCCCTCTCCCAGGTAAGGATGGTGAAAGGGAGGAACTTCTTTTGAGTTCTGTTTTGGTGAACAGCGTTTTCCCCCTTGGATTTGAACTGAAAAGAAATCTACACGTTCAGACAGACAAAATAAGTATGAATGCTGACTATGTGCCAGACTCTTCTCTCCCTGACTGCACAGCAGCCCCAAGAGGCGGTCACTACTGTAATCCCCTCTTTGGAGATGTGCAGGCTACCCGGGCTTAGTGGGGCTTAGAGATCTCCCTGTGGCTCCAGCTGGGTGTCCTGTCCGCTCCCTCTCAGCACTCACCAAGTGCCGAGGAGCTCATGGCCGCCCAGAGCAGCCCCCAGCCAAGGCAGTGGGAGTGGAGGATGAACACCCAGCTCTCTGTCTGCAGGTGAGACGAGCAGTGGATGCTGGGTGGCCCTCCCCTAGTTTTTAGGTGGGCTTGAGTGGGACTCCCTGGTGGTTGTTGGCCTTGATAACACCACCCTTGTCCATCATATGGCCACCAGAAATAACATTATTGGTGCTGTTAATTGAGCACTTAATGTATGCCAGGAGCTGTGTCGAGGGCTCTTGCAGAGTTTGACTTATTTGTTCCTTTGGCAGACCCATTTTATGGATGAAGAAAGGTCCCAGGTCCCAGGGTCACAGGATTCAGACCCAGGTGTGATGGCCTTAGCTAGCCGCATGAACCAGAGAGTGAAGCAATGGCAGGTGGAGTTTTTCCGGGTGTGAAGAATGAATGGATGCTCCCAGGACAGTCACTTTGGATGGCTCCAGGAAGCCTGATGTCTCGGGCGTTGGTGTGTCTGCAGGAAGCTGGGACGCATCCCAGGCTCTGAGAGTCACACCTGGAGCTGGAGGATTCCACCCCCACTCCATGCCAACTGTGGTGGAGGGACTTTTGTTCATCTTTCTGCATTTTTTCTGCATTTACTTACTTTTTTTTTTTTTAACCATAGGTGAGTAGGCATTGTTTCTCATAATTTGAAAAGAAAACCATAAAAAATCAAGACTTTCAGATGAGAGCACATTTAGAGATATATTAACTGAGAAAATGTAGCTAAAATGAGCTCTTAGCAGGATGCTTGGTCAAAAGTGGTTTCTGAGATGAAGACAAGTGGATGGCTGAGGGGTTGGATCTGGTTGATCAGTGCCTGCCCACTGTCCCCTCCAAAGGGCAGAGTGCGTTGCTCCCCTCTGAAAAGTCACCCCCTCAAGGACCCAATAGTTACTGACATACTGTGCTGATCACATGTTATTAATCCTTTTACTTCCCACAGTAACCCCATAAGGCAGGTATTACTATTATTCCCATTTCTCATCAAGATGGAGGCCCAGAGGAGTTAAGTAATTTGCCAAAGGTCACACAGCACAAAGGAGTGGATCAGGATTCTAGCACCAGAATTTGGCCCCAGAGGCAGCTCCCGACCCCTTGGGGAAGGTGCCCCCTCTGGCTGCCTGACACCCCCCTCGATTGGTTCTCCAGCATGATCAGCACAAAAAGCAGACATTTCCAGAGTTGATAAATTCCCTGTGGGCCAATCAGAGACTTTGAGGTCCACAGAGAGAGCATGATGTCCTCCAAAGCAAGGGCTCAGGGTCAGCAGACCCAGGTGTGTGAGACATTGCTGCTCTACCCCTGCCTCTACCTGCAGCCTCGGATGGGGAAACTGGGGCACAGAGGTGCCAAGCTCTTGTCTAGAGCCAGCTGCCAAGGGGCAGGCCTCCTGCACCTGCTGGATGTGGACCCCGGGCCCACAGGTGAGTGCTCCGTGGCCAGCCTCTGAGTTATGGGAACAGGAGCTGGCAGGGGTGCTGGCAAGCTCCCGGCTCTCTGGAGCACCCACCCAAGCCCCACTTCCACCCCCTCCCTCTGCCCCAGTCCCTCTCTCCTGGCCAAACTCCCGGCGTCGCTGTGACCTTCTCAGGTGTCTCAGAGCCCTGGTCCCAACTGGCTAGTTCTCCCTCTGGATCCGTGGCTGTTGGGGTGACATCTTCACGAGACGATCAACCCCAAGGGGCTAGGATGCCTGGCCTGGCTCAGTGCAGCCCTGGCACAGAGCAAGTGCTCAGCCAAGTACGTGCTGATGAATGAAGAAAAAGAGAACAAATGAATGTGGTGAGCCCTCGGCCTGGAGGTGTCACAGGGTGGCTGAGGGGTAGGGAGGCAGAGTCGTCAGCTGCAGCCAGGATTTGGTTCCATTTTCTCATAGAAGGCGGAGAAGGCAATGGCACCCCACTCCAGTACTCTTGCCTGGAAAATCCAATGGACGGAGGAGCCTGGTAGGCTGCAGTCCATGGGGTCGCTAGGAGTCGGACATGACTGAGCGACTTGACTCACTCACTTCACTTCTCATAGAAGGAAAACAAAGAATGCGTGCTGATCACGGAAGAGGCTTTTGGATTTCTCTCCCCAGGAAAAGCGGCTGATTCCTTATATTCAGCTGTCCTGGCCCACAGGTCTGTCTGGGAGAAGAACTTTCCTCCCCCTGGTGGGTGGGGGGCTGGCTGTGACGCCTTGTCTTGGACAACCTCTGTCCCTCCCTCGACCTGAAGCACTGGGGAGGGGTTGGTGGCGGTTTAGTTGCTAAGTTGTGTCTGACTCTCACGACCCCATGGACTGTAGCCTGCCAGGCTCCTGTGGCCATGCAGGCAGATTTGTTACTGACTGAGCCACCAGGGAAGCCGGATGGGGGAATGGTGGGGGTTGCAATCCAGTCTCTCAGCCCTGAGCCCCGCACTTTGAACAGTGTGGCCAAGTGGCTGAGGCTCACAGACTGCCTGAATGGAGCCAGGCTTGTGACAGCTGCTCTCCATTTCTGTGGCGAAGGGAGGAAGTAGCACGGATCTGCAGTTGCTGTGCTTTCATGAACAATTTCCTCCTCAGGGCGTGGGGCTATCACCTGGCTCAGGGGCCCCAGCATCTCCAGGTGAAGGGAAAGAGCCTCGTAGGGAAGCCCACCCGTCTGACCCCAGGGGCTTCCTGGTCCTCAGGAGAGGGCACAAGCGTTTTTTGCTGCCACCTCCAGAGGCTGTTGCGGGGAAGGGCAGAAGTCAAGAGGGTGATGATCCTGGCAGGTGGGGGCCCTGGCTGGTGCCCTCCCGCCTGTGCCGGGCTCTACAAGCCAGACAGGTGGGGGAGGACACGGAGGTGGAGAAAGATGATGGGTGGCAGGGGGTCCCCAGATGGGTGGCAGTAGCGGCTGGCTTTTCTGTGCGTGTCTGGCTGGTGACCTTTCTGAGGAGTGGATTCAGAAGCGACTGCTGTTTGTCGAGGCCCAATTCAGAAACATCCTCAGTGTTAAATGTCAGGCCCCCACTGTCACCAGGAAGCAGGAGGTGCCTCTTAGTAGGAGGCAGACTGGCTGACACCAACAGGGTGAACGGACGCCCCCCGCTCTGCCAGCCCAGGGCTGGGGATTTGAGGTGCTCCTTGGGGATTGGAGCAGAGCGTGGGTTGCAAGCATCTGGAGTGTCTAGGAATCGGCAGGCTCCCCGCCCTGCTCTGTGGGAGGCTGCCCACCTGGTGTGTGTGTGTGCGTGCGTGTGGATGCGCGCAGTGCCTCCAAGCGTAACCTGATAATTGCCTCTCCCCCAACCCTGAGGGCACCCACTCTGCATGTCACCCCTCATGCTGACAGGGCCTGGGCTGAAGTGGTAAGATCTCTTCACAGGGTCAGGCGTGCTGGGCCTCACTTGGGGTTGACAAGGGGCATCTGAAAGGCCATTTTGGGGGGCCAGTCCCTGGTGCCTGCAAGCCTAAGGAGGGGAGGTGGGGGCCAGCAGCTTCTCCAAGGACTTAGTAACAGTCCTATGCATTTGGATTCTTTCCGAAGAAATTAGAGAAGTGTTTGCCCTCTGTGAGTCCACGTTTAGTTTCCTAACTCTAAGCCCAGGAATAGTTTGGTCTGGGATGGTAACGTCCCAGTCCCCCGCTTCATATCCCACATCTCAGGGTCCGTGAGAGTGGCTTTGGACCCTCTGCTCCCTGTGCTGGGTGGGGCTGAAGTGATAAATTGCAGGCACTTAGCTCTTAATCTCCAGAGGGGACCCTGAGCTTCTTGGCCTTCTGGCTAAGATTAAGTGCAGAGAGGACCCTGAGCAGGGGATAAGACACACTCCTGTTTGCACAAGAGAGAAGTTGTAATAAGCATTTTCCATCCACCTCCTGAGTGTTGATTTCCTTAAATGGCATCTGAACAGCATCCCAGGGCCTGGAGGACTGGAGCCACAAACCTGCCCATCTTGGAGCTTGCCACCTGAAGCCAAGCCCCTGGCCAGTGTTTCAAAAGTTTGGCAGGAAATTAAATGTATCTCCTAAATGAATCTCCTAAATGTATCCAATGGATTTATGCATTTATTATTTACTTTTAAACTTTTTAATACTGAAGTCTATCATAATACATTCTTCCCTGGTGGGTCAGATGGTAGAGAATCTGCCCGCAGTGTGGGAGACCTGGGTTTGATCCCTGGGTTGGGAAGATCCCCTGGCGAAGGGAATGGATACCCACTCCAGTATTCTTGCCTGGAGAATCCCATGGACAGAGGAGTCTGATGGGAATATGCATGCATCATAAGTGCTCAGCCTGATGTGTTTTCACCAACAGAACATGCCTGTGTCACTGGCATCCAGACTGAGACCTGGAATGTGACCACCCCCTCCCGTTGCCTGTCCCAGCCCCAAAAAGATGCTACCATGCTGACTTCTCTCAGCATCCATTCGGTTTGTCTGTTTTTGCACTTTATATAAATGGAATCATACAACACGTTCTCTTCTGTATCTGGCTTCTCTGGCCCAGCATCCTGCAGATTTATTTTTATCTCTGATCCCACCAGAACTGTTTTCCTGAGGCTGGGAAAGATCCCACTAAACAGGTCCATGGGGCGGAGATGGCCAACAGAGGCAGTGACCACATGGCCTCCATGAATGACTGAGATCTGACGTGGCAAACTGGTGGCTTGAGGGCTGGTTGTACTCAGCTTGCCCTCTGCAGTGGGAAATATATGTCTCTGTGTTATCTATGTCGGGTATATAAAAAAATATACATAAAAGAGTAATTTCATGCACATTACCCAGAATTGACAACTTAATATAACTTTCAGTCATTTTAAGAAAAATTGAGCTGAACTCACATTACGTAAAAAGAACCATTTTAAAGATATAGCTCAGTGTTGTTTCATGGATTCACCATGTTGTACAATCATTGCCTCTGTCTAGTCCCAAAGCTTCTTTATTGCCCCAAGAGGAAACCCTGTACCCATTAGCTGGCGATCCTCAAGCCCCCTTCCTCCAGACCCTGGTAGCCACAGATCTACTTTCTGTCCCTGTTTATTTGCCTAATCTGGACGTTTTGTGCAAATGGGAGCATATAATGGGCGATCTACGTTTGGCTTTTTTCACTTGCATCACATGTCTGAAGTTCTTCCATGTTGTAGTACGTCTCAGTAACTTCTTCCTTTTTATGTCACTTTTGCTCAAACTCACTTTTTTCTGTATTTTTAACTGAAGGATAATTGTGTTGGTTTCTGCCATACACAAACATGACCGAGTCATTTTTTTTTAAAGCAGAGGAAACAGCTTTTATTGATGAGTTATTTCCAAAAACCACACAAATGGTGTTAGCTTCTGCTGTGTAACAAATTACCCTCAAACTGAGCGGCTTAAAACACCATTTGTGGCCTCCCAGCTTCTGGGGGCCAGGAGCCTGGGTGCAGCCTGTCTGGGTCCCCTGGGTCGGGGTCTCTCGCAGGCTGTGGCCATCGCAAAGCTCCATAGGGAAGGATCGGGTTCAGGCTTGTTCATGGGATCACTGGCAGGATTCAGTTCCTCATGGGCCATAGGGTCAAGGCCGTATGAGCTGTTGGACAGTGGTTTCCCTCAGTTTCTTGGCATGTGAGCATCTCCACCAGGCATCTCATGACATGGCAGCCAGCCTCATCAGGGGGAGAGAGAGAGAGAGAGAGAGAGAGAGAGAGAAAAGAAACAGGAGGGAGACGGAGAGAACACAGCTGGCCCTGGAGTCATAGCCTGTTGTAACCTCATCTGGGAAGTGGTGACAATATTTTATGTCCAAGACAGATGACTTACCAATTCCAAACTCCAAAACACTTCCAGGTCCAGAAATACTCATTTGACAGCAAAGTTCATTTGGTAGCAAAATCTGAACCAAGAATCTTTAGAGTCTTGATTCCTTTCAGTGTGAGCATTCATACATTTTACAACAAAAATACAAATGGATTTCATTTGGAGGGGCTGCCCTAGATCATACCAGAAAGTCAAAGTGAAAGAGTTAGTCGCTCAGTCGTGTCTGACTCTTTGTGAACCCATGGACTATAGCCCGCCAGGCTCCTCAGTCCATGTTATTCTCCAGGCAAGAATACTGGAGTGGGCTGTCATTTCCTTCTCCAGGGGATCTTCCCAACCCAGGGATCAAACTTGGGTCTCCCACTTCGCAGATGGATTCTTTACTGTCTGAGCCATCAGGGAAGCCCCAGACCTTAGCAGAAGGGTTATGTAATACATAATATATGCACCATCTAAAATCTACAAAGCTCTAAATTCTCAGACACCTCTGGTCCCATGCTGTGGATGCTGAAAGCCCAGGGTCCATTGGGTGGGTACTCTGGTGTGTTTGAACACGTAAGAGCAAGAGATGTGTTTTCCACTAGCTTTACTTCCTTCGATCATGTCATTTTCTTGAAACTCAAGCATCAGAGTTTCTAATTTGTCTTGGATGAGCTGTGCTTGTGACAGCATCCATTCCGAGTCCTTGGCCCGATTATGTTTTGCTTCATTTCCGAGGTCTCTCATTTAGACTGAGGCCGTCTGGATGGTCATTGCTGTGATGTATTTCAGCATCTTGTATCCAGGTTCGCCAGCCTCGTCTTGACCTTGGAAATGTGGTGACATTTATGAGGTCATTTGGACACCCACAAGGAGGTTGATTTCCATAGATTAAATGTCAAGTTTGAGACGGTCCAGGGTGATGGACTCCTTGATGCTGTCCACTCCCATTCTCAGATGTCCTTTGGCTGGACATTTCTGCTCCATTACAAGCCCATGAGTGCCAACCAAATTACTCAGGTCGTCTGAATCCGGGGGGTTGGGGTGGGGAGGCTCCGGGCAGTGTCAAGTGAGACGGGCAGGAACGTTGTCTCATTTTTATTTTTCAAATAAAACGTATATGTGGTTAGTTGGTGAATATATTACTGGAGGCAGGAAAAAAAAATCCTACCAACTGAGGTTTCTGAGATGTTAGTTCGTTTACAAAACCTAACTACCTGTGTATTGACCAGCACAAAAGGGTAAAAAAGAATCTCTGTACATCAATGTTTTAAGTAGAAGTAGTTTTATGGGGTGTTAGACACATGGACATAAATTGGAGTAAGCATTATCTAAATTAAGTAGCAAAGAGTGTTAAATAGTCTTCTGGAAATTTAAATGTGTTTGTGTTCTCATTGTCTGGAGGACGTGTGTCTTCAGATTTTGATTTGAGTCTCTCCCTCTCTTTAAAGAAATCTTAGAGTTTATGGTCACCATGCTGAATGTTACATACAATTGTGCATGCCGTACGATTCATCTACCTTATAACTGAAAGTTTGTACGTTTGACCTCCTTCACCCATTTTCACCACCCCCCACGTCTGACAACCATCAATCTGTGCTCTGTCTCTAAGAGACTGCATTTTTTTTTAAGATTTCACATAGAAGTGAAATCATACAGCATTTGTCTTTCTCTGAGTTAGCATCGTGTTCTCTGTCTATCTGTGTTGTTGCAAATGCAGGGTTTCCTTCCTTTTGATGGTGAATGGCATTTCTTTGTATATACACACACCACATTTTCTTGTGTTCATCCATCGATGGGCACTTAGCTTGTTTCCAAACCTAGACCCTGTGCAAAATGCTACAGTGAACACGGAGGTGTAGATATTTCTTCCAAATAGAGATTTCATATCCTTCAGATAAATGCCCAAACGTGGAACTGCTGGATCATATGACAGTTCTATTTTAAACTTTTAGAGGAATCTTCATGACTGTTTCCTATAGCAGCATGTCAATTTACATTCCCACCGACAGCACATAGGGTTGATCCGAATCTCTTGAATTTCTATTCCCTCAAGGAACTGAAGTCCACCAGATCTAAGTATGGATGCGCCCATTTCCTCTGCTGGTACACAGTGGGCACCAGGGCCAGGAGAGCCCTGAAAACCTTTAGAACCCAGACTTCTGGTCTTTCTGAAGGTCCAGCTGTTCAGCCACGGCGTGGTCTGCTCTACTCCTCCAGATCATTTCCTTTGACAGTACTGACCAGTCTCCCTACAGCCTGGCTACTGATTAACACAGACCAACGAATTAAAGTGAGAATTAAAGTTTTAGAAGAAGGATGTCCCTGGTGATACAGAGGATAAGAATCTGTCTGCTAATACAGGGGGCACAGGTTCAATCCCTGGTCTGGGAGGATCTCACATGCTGCAGGGCAGCTAAGCCCATATGCCGCGACTATGGAAGCCCATGTGCCTTAGAGCCTGTGCTCTGAAATAAGAGAAACCACTGCAATGAGAACCCCACACACTGCAGTGAAAAGCAGCCCCCGCTCGCCACAACTAGAGAGGAGTGAAGGAGTGAAAGGTGCTCAGTCGTGTCCAACTCTGACGTTATGGACTGTTGCCTGCCAGGCTCCTCTATCCATGGAATTCTCAAGGCAAGAATACAGGTGGGTAGCCATTCCCTTCTGCAGGGGATCCTTCCAATCAGGGATCAAATCCAGGTCTCCCACACTGTGGGTAGATTCTTTACTGTCTAAGCCACCAGGGAAGCCCACAACTAGAGCAGCCTGTGTAAAGCAACAAAGACTCAGCACAGCCAAAAAAAAGTTTCAGAAGAGTCAAACCAGATATATTGAATTGGGGTCCAGACAAAAGGGAGCCCATCCATTTTGCTAGACATTTTTGTTGACAAACTGTCATGGAAGATGGCTCTCAGATTCATTTTATGATCAGAAATTAGAACAAAAAGAAAAATCAGAATCACATTTGGGCCGCAGGGATGTGCTGTGTCACGCACAGCAGTCAGACGGGAATGTGGTCCTGGTGGGGTCGAGACGAAGCTGGCAGACACAAGAGTCTGGCTGCTCCGCTCGACTGCAGCGGCATCTGATCACAACAAGGGACATGGGTTTCTTCAAGGGTAGATGCCTTGCCTGCAGCAATGACCGAGATGCCAAAACATTAGGATTTAAGTGGGGAGGACTTGGCCGAGCATCCTGGTGTTTAGTCTACATCGGGCTCAACATCTGGGTGATTGGAGACATCTTTGGAGGTGAATGAGCCACATGACCTGGTCTCATGTGAACACAGCCTGGATCAAGAGCAGTGAAAGACAAATGCTCCGAAGACAGTGTTTTCTGAGCAGGGAGAGGAGGCAGTGAAATCTACTCCAGACTCTGCCTGGCTCCGGCATGGCTGTAACCAAGGACTACAAGCCGGGTGACTTAAGCAACAGGAGTTGGTCCTCTCCCAGGGCAATCCAGGTGTGGGTGGAATCCTGCCTTGTCTATTCCCAGCTTCTGGTGATTTGCTGGCGATTCTCAGCATCCTTGGCTTATAGATTGCTGCTGTTTAATCACTCAGTCATGTCTGACTCTTTGCGACCCCACGAACTCTAACCCACCAGGTTCCTCTGTCCATGGGATTATCCAGGCAAGAACACTGGAGTGGGTTGCCATTTCCTCCTCCAGGGAATCTTCCTGACCTAGGGATTGAACCTACGTCTCCTGCGTTGGCAAGCAGATTCTTTATCATCAAGCCACCAGGGAAGCTTGTGGATACATCACTCCAATTTCTGCCTCATCACATGGCTTCTTCCCCATGTGTCTGTGTCTCCACCTGGCCGTCTCCTCCCTGTGTCTCTGCTCTTCTTACAAGGACACCAGTCATATTGGATTAAGTCTCCCCGCCCCAACTCCAGTATGACTTCATCCTAATTTAACTAATTCCCTCTGCAATGACCCTGTTTCTAAATCAGGCCACATTCACAAGTGCTGGAGGTTAGAACTACGACAGATCTTTCTTGGGGAGTACACGGTTCATCCCGTAATACCTTGGCCGTCTGTTTCTCAGGACCTGAAGAGCTGTGGCATCTCTCCTTTGTATGTGTGGCCCCTGGGATATCAGCAGGATGACTGAGGGATTTCCTGGCGGCCGTGGTCCATGTGATCCACGCGGCAGGCGATAAGGGCAGGCACCATGCTCAGAGGGAATGACCAGGCATCTTGAAGGGCTGATTCTCTTGTGTTCTGGCTCTTTCAGGCCAGGTAGCCTGTGAGAGCCCGAGTTTCCTTCTCTGGTTTGGAGGCAAGCCTTGAGGGGCAGAGAACCATCGAGAAGGCTGGGAGGAGGCTCTGTGCTGTGCCTCTGTTCTCAGTGTCTGATCAACTGGCTCCGCAGCTGTCTGCAGCCAGGCCCCATCCCCCACCCCCGGGGTAGTAGGGAGACCGATCCCTCAGGGAACATCCTGCAGACTTTATAGAGAACCACTCCCCGAACAAGAGCAATTCTCCCCCAGGGCCTGTGGGGTTCCGACACTGAGCCCAGAACTTGGAGGGGATGGTGGCCCAGACTCAGCAATAATCCTCTCCCCCTAGCACTGGGTGCCCCAGAGTCACAGAGCCCCTTTAGAAGTGTGCTAGTTGAGGCCTAGCATGCTAGGGTCAGGGGACGTTTCTAGATGAGGGAATCTTGGGTTGGTAAAGCATACCCACCACACCTGGACAGGAAGGTGAGCAGGAGGATGGGTGGGCCTCGCAGGTGGGTTCCACCAGGTACAAGTGCTTGCAGCCCACCTCGGTCAAGCAAACACAGGGAGGAACCCACCCCATCAACAGTGACACTGGGACCACCAAGAGGAGGAAGGAGCGTGACGTCATGGAGGGCAGGTAACTGATGTTGCTGCCCCTGCCCTGCCCACCCCGGGGCTGAAGGAGACACCATCCTCTGCTACTCAGAAACGAAACACAGGCCTCCACAGGCCACGTGTAAACTCTCCCCTCTCCGGCTCCCTGGGGTCCAGCTGGTGGGGCCCAAGGGCCTGTTGGCTGCTCCTCTTGGTCCTCTTGCACCAACTGGATGCCCCACTCCCCACGTCCACCCCCATTTGTAGGAACTGGAGCCAAGCCTCAGAGACGGCAGTGGACTCAAATGCTGACCACAGGGTGGATGTCAAAGGCCCCCAGGGGAAGGACGCTGGCCAGCTCAGCTGCTGTCTTTGCTGTAGTGGGTGGGAGGGTGGTTGGGTGGGGGGCAGACCAGGTCAGGATGGGGTTTCTAGGGAGCACTGGGAAACCCATCCTTCCTGGAAATCTGTGCTCACTGCTAATTTTGTGCTTGTTTCTGCTTTAAAGCTGTTGACATATTGCCGATATCCTGGGGAATGACTGTGGAGGGGTCCTCAGAGCACGTTATTCCTCCTGAAAAGCAGGCCCAGGGGTGCTGAGGTACAGAAACACCTGGCCAACCACCTCATCTTAACAAGGATGGTGAGAAAGGGGATGGAAGACGACAATAAGGATTTAGACAAATATTTAAAAATGAGATCACATTGTGTCTTTTAAAGCTATCCCTGAAATTTCTCAAGGTATGAAAAAACATTCAGGGAGTCTATTTTGCCTTATTCATTGCATTAGCCAAGAATGAATGCATTACAAGAATGTTCCAGAAGGGAAGAACTGATGAAAATGTCTAAGGACTGTTTTGTGTTCTTTGCAACAGCATCCCATGAACACGTGTTGGGGGGAACTCTGACCTCAGGGGGAGGTCTGGAGCTTGTCCTTTCCTGGGCACGGGCACTGGGGCTGACGGTCTGCCCTTCCTTGCCCCAGGGGCCGGGGTCTCCATCTGGACTCAGTGTATGCCTTGTTTCGGCCAGTTTAGCTCCTTGGCATATGCCCCTTTGCAGCTTCTGATCTCATAGTCGTGCTCCAGACACTTGTTCAGGCCTGGCACCCCGGACCGCCAGCCGATGAAGCCCTGTGTGGTCTTCGGGACTGGGGGGGAGGGAAGCACCTGCAATAGAAGGACAGAGGATGAGTTGCCTTGGGCCACAGCCACAGGAGGTGTGTCTCCAGACGCATCAGGATCGGCGTGTGAGACCTGGTGTGGAGAAGACAGAAAGAACCCTGGTATAGACCACCAACAGACACATGGGTCAATGGAATAGAACAGAGAGCCCAGAAATGAACTTGCACTTCTATGGGGCCTTAATCCACCTGAAAGGAGGCAGGATATATAATGGGGAAAAGACATCCTCTGGGAAACATGGTGTTGGGAAAACTGGACAGCTACCCAATGGCTCAATGTGTAAAGAATCTGCCTGCAGTGGAGAAGACATGGGATACCCAGGTTTGATCCTTGGGTGGGGAAGATCCCCTGGAGGAGGAAGTGGCAACCCACAGTTCAGTATTCTTGCCTGGATAATCCCACGGACAGAGGAGCCAGGCGGGCTACAGTCCATGGGGTCACAAGAGTCGGACATGACTTGGCAACGAAACAACAACATGGGAAAGAAGCAAACTGGTCTACTTCTCACATCATGCACAGAAATGAACTCAAATGGATTAAAGACTTAAAGCTAAGATCTGAAATAATAAAACTTCCAGAAGAAAACATTGGCAGCACACTTTCTGATGTTGGTCTTAGCAATAATTTTTTGGATATGTCTCCTAAGGCAAACGTAAACAAGTGGGTACTACATCAAACTAAATGGAAACAATCAATAGGACAAAAAAGGCCGCCTATTGAACGGGGGAAGATATTTGCAAACGTATCCGATTAAGGGTTAATATCCAAAATGTACAAAGAACTCGTATAACTCAGCATCACAGAAACAAACAACTTGATTGAAAGGTAGGCAGAGCACCCTAGTAGACATTTTCCCAAGGAAGATATACAGGCAGTTAATAGTCACACGAAAATGTTCAGTGTCACCAAACATCACACCTGTCAGAGTGGCCATCATCAAAAAGACAACAAGTAATGTGTTGGCAATGATGTGGAGGAAAGGGAACCCTCATGCACTGTTGCTGCTGCTGCTGCTAAGTCATTTCAGTCATGTCCGACTCTGTGTGACCCCATAGACAGCAGCCCACCAGGCTCTGCCGTCCCTGGGATTCTCCAGGCAAGAACACTGGAGTGGGTTGCCATTTCCTTCTCCAATGCATGAAAGTGAAAAGTGAAAGTGAAGTCGCTCAGTCGTGTCCGACTCTTAGCGACCCCATGGACTGCAGCCTACCAGGCTTCTCCGTCCATGGGATTTTCCAGGCAAAAGTACTGGAGTGGGGTGCCATTGTTGGTGGGATGTAAACTGGTGCAGTCACTGTGGAAAACAGTTTGTTAGAAAAGTAAAAATAGAACTATTGTAGGATCTAACAATTCCACTCCTGGATATTTATCTAAAGTAAATGAAAGCAGTAATTCAAAAAGATATATGCAACTCTATGTTAATTGAACATGTTAAAGAAAGCTGAGTGCCAAAGTGTTGATGCTTTTGAACTGTGGTGTTAGAGAAGACTCTTGAGAGTCCCTTGGGCTGCAAGGAGGTCAAACCAGTCAATCCTAAAGGAAATCAACCCTGAATATTCATTGGAAGGACTGATGCTGAAGCTGAAGCTCCAATCCTTTGGCCACCTGATGCGAAGAGCCGATTCACTGGAAAAGACCCTGATGCTAGGAAAGATTGAGGGCAGGAGGAGAAGGGGATGACACAGGATGAGATGGTTGGATGGCATCACCAACTCAATGGACATGAGTTTGAGTAAACTGTGGGATATAGTGGAGGACAGAGGAGCCTGGTGTGCTGCAGTTCATGTGGTCACAAAGAGTTGGACATGACAACGACTAAATGACAATAAATGTTAACTGAACCATTATTTGCAATAGCCAAGATAAGGAAGCAATCTAAATGCCCATCAATAGGTGAATGAATAAAGATGTGGTCTGTACACACAACGGGATATTACTCAGCAATAAAACTAATGAAATCTTCCCACTGGTGACAACATAGGTGGGCCTAGAAGAATTCTTAGCAGTGAAATAAGTCAGACAGAGAAAGACAAATACTGCATGATTTCACTTACATATGGATTCTTAAAAAACAAATGAACAACAGAAACAGAGTCACAGAAACAGAGAGCACACAGGTAGTCGCCAGAGGGGAGGTGGAGGAGGAGAGAAATAGGTGGAGATTAGGAGGTACAGACTTCCAGCTACAAAATAAATGAGTCACGGTATGAAACGTAGTGTGGGGAATATAGTCAGTAATTATGTAATATCTTTGTATGGTGACAGATCATAACTAGACTTGTGATCATTTTGAAATGTTTAGAAACACTGAGTCACTATGCTGTATAACAGAAACCAACAGCATTGTAGGTCAATTATACTTCTAAAACAAACTCATAGGAAAAGAGATCAGTTTTGAGGTTACCAGAGGAAAGGCCGGAGAGGAGGGGGATAGGATGAAGGTGGTCAAAAGGTACAAGCTTCGAGTTATAAGATAAAAAATACCAGGGATATAATGTACAACATGATAAATATAATGAATGCTGCTCTATGTTATATACAAAAACAGTTACGATTAAGAGAATAAATCCTAAGAATTCTCATCACAAGGAGGAATGTTTCTCTAGTTCTTAAATTTTGTATCTGTATGAGATGATATGCTAAGTCGCACCCCACTCCAGTACTTTTGCCTGGAAAATCCCATGGATGGAGAAGCCTGGTAGGCTGCAGTCCATGGGGTCGCTAAGAGTTGGACACGACTGAGCGACTTCACTTTCACTTTTCACTGTCATGCATTGGTGAAGGAAATGGCAACCCACTCCGGTGTTCTTGCCTGGAGAATCCCAGGGACAGGGGGAGCCTGGTGGGCTGCCGTCTATGGGGTCACACAGAGTCGGACATGACTGAAGTGACTGATGGATCTTCACTAATCCTAGCGTGATAATCATTTCATGATG
The DNA here is from genome assembly GCF_055505025.1 of Bos grunniens. NCBI lineage: Eukaryota > Metazoa > Chordata > Mammalia > Artiodactyla > Bovidae > Bos > Bos grunniens. Next base: position 25,354,103 of record NC_141177.1, on the reverse strand, counting down.
TACGTAAGTCAACTTCTGATGCTGTGTATTTTATACTTACTCAGTAATGTATGTCAATTATAGGTCAATAAAGTGAAGAAAAAAGTCAGAAAAGACAGAAAGAAGAGCCAGTGTCCCTAAGTAAGTTTCACTGAATGTAAGTACGCACCAACCCGCTGGACTCAGAGATCACATGTTCCCTGAAAATAATGATCAATCATCAAACATGTCTTTTTATCTCATAACGTTTAACATATTTAATTCATGACCTCCAGTAAAATAACTTTCATTTGGTAAAAGAGCAAAAAAGAGAAACAAAAGCAAGGTGCAGATATAGAGACTATTATAGTTCATAGTTGTTCAGTTGCTAAGTCGTGTCTGGCTCTTTGAGACCCCATGGACTGTAACCCGCCAGGCTCCTCTGTCCGTGGGATTCTCCAGGCAAGAATACTCGAGTGGGTTGCCATTTCCTTCGCCAGGGGAGATTCCTGACCCAGGGATCAAACCTGTATCTCCTGTGTCTCCTGCATTGGCAGGCAGGTTCACTACCACTGAGGCACCAGGGGAGCCACAGTTTATAGTGCCCTTTATAAAATATATGGCAATATTGTCAGATGGTATCCTGGCAGTTATAGACCTTCCAGATTTGATTAGAAGGCTTTATGATACGTGTGTAAACACACACACACACACCAAACCATAGATACCACAGGAGTGAAAGAAATTGATTTTAATTAAAAACCAAAAAGGAAATGGGATTCTATCTGAAATGAAAAAACACAATTTCATTTGTCAATTCCTTGAAATTTGAAAAATTTTTGGAAAATGTGGGTGAATGCTTATGCAGGGTTTGCCTTTCTATTTGAAATAACCTTCTGTTCTGCTCTTATGGGGGGATTTGAACCAAGACAGCAGTGAGGAATATTCGTTCAAGCAGAAGAACTGAGATGAAGAGGTTTAATATGCTTGGGGTTATGAGTTCACGCTTAGCTCAAAGGATCTTTGAATGAGGCGGTGGCGAGAGGGGACAGTCCTGGTGGGCCAGCTGCCACTGGTGGCAGAAGCCCCTTAACATATGTTCTTGATGAACTATTAACATTAATCTCCTGAGAGGCCCCATGCAGGGAGGGTCATGAACAGATGCTGGCGGGGCCAGTTTCCTCCAGCCAGCAAGTTCTCCACAATGCTGGTCCAGACTGGCTGTCAGGCACACAGACTAGCTTTCAAGTCCAGCTTGTAAGAGAAATGCAGTCAGAATCCACCCCGGGAGCTCACACTTCACCCATCAGACTGGCAAAGAGATGAAGACACCACCGTCAACAAAGGTCTAGAGGGAAAATCTGTGAAGGGCAACATTACCGCCATCTATGAAAAAGGAAAACACAAACATGTTTTGACCTGACAATCCACCTCTCAGCATTTATCGTAAGACATCCAAATACCTGCATGTGCACGCACCAAGATTATTGTGGGAGGCTGACTGCAGCCCTGTGTGTCACAGCAGGCGCCTGGACAGCCCACATGTCCATCCCCTGAAGACCCATTCAGTCACAGCCCCTCCACACCACGGAAAACTATACAGCAATGTAAAAGATGGAGGCAGCTGTGTGTTCTGAGATGGGATGACTTGGAAGATAAACTGCTAAGAGAAAAACGATGTATAAAATGTGTAAAATATGGTATAAATTGTGTATATTAGCTGCTCAGTTGTGTCCGACTCTTTGTGACCCATTGAACTAGAGCCACCAGGCTCCTCTGTCAATGGGATTTCCCAGGCAAGATTACTGGAGTGGATAGCCATTCCCTTCTCCAGGGGATCTTCCTGACCCAGGGATTGAAACCGGGTCTCCTGCATTGCATTCGTTACCAGCTGAGCCACCAGGGAAGCCCGTCCAGGGTTAAGGGAAGAGTTATATAAATTATGGTCAATTCGTACAATTAAGAAAAATGCAGTCATTAATATATTAATGATTCAGAATGCTATGGGTGACTGCATGGAAAGATAAATAGGCTATATTGTTGAATGAAAAAAGATTACAAAGCAGTCTGTGGAATTTTATTTTTAAATATGTATATATGCATGTATGAGTTTGTGTGTGTGTGTGTTGAAGGAGTAGCTGAGGATAGCACTTAAGAGCAGGGCTCTGAAATCAGATACACTTGACCTTGGAAAAGTTGTTCAGTCTTTGTCAGCTTCGGTTTCCTCAACTGCAAAATGGGTTTGATGGCAGTTATATCCATTCTCCAGGGATGTTGTGGAAATAAGATAATCATGTAAAGCACTCAGTATGGGGAGCAACTAAAGGGCAATAATAAAAGAATATGAGCCAGCATTTATTGGTGGTACATGAGGCGTAGAAGGCATCTGGAAGAACTCCCCCAAATGCTAACCATGGGTCAGTGTATGTATATGGATATTTTAATTTATGATTTATATTTTGCTGCATTTCTAGAAAAGTCAGCAAGTCTCTCTTGCTGTATAATCAGCAGAGGAAACCTCTCAATATCTCAGTGGAATGCATTCTTTCATTCATTCAGCTAATAGGTCGTACCCACTGAGCACCTAACTCAAACAAGCTGGCCATCCCATCTGACCCTGAGGGTGTCAGAGAAAGAAAATCCAGAATCGAACTCACCCATCCCTGGCCTCCTTCATCCTGAGTTTTCATCCCCCCTCCCCACATCGGGACACGGAAGTGCCTGCTCCATAGGTGGATGGAGAGCAGAACCCAGGATTAAAATGACAGAGAAGGCATGAGAAGGGCTTTCCTGGTGGCTCAGACCATAAAGAATCTGCCTGCAAGGCAGGAGACCTGTGTTCGATCCCTGGGTTGGAAAGATCCCCTGAAAGAGGAAATGGGTACCGACTCCAGTATTCTTGACTGGAGAATGTTATGGACAGAGGAGCTTGGTGGGCTACAGTTTATGGGGTCGCAAAGAGTCAGACATGATTAAGCCACTAACACTTTCACTTTCCCCATGAGAGAAGACCAGGGATATACAGAGCTCAGCAACTTCTAGAGGCATCTACCCCACATCCACATCTGACTGGTCTTTGGTAGGAATACTATCTATGTCTTCTCCCCTCTGGATGACCCAGTCACTCACTCAGCAACAAGAGTGACATTTTAAGAAGGCAATTCTCAATATTCCGCAGCCCTGCTTCCCTCTGCAAATCAGGCTCAGATCCCAGTTCCTTCCTCTGGACTCTAAGGTCCTGCACATATAAGGACCAATAACCTGCTGTGTCTCCCATGTGTGGGCCTAGGAAGGACTGGAAACCCATGTCCCTGTGGCCTGGGCACTGCTGTGTCCTTACCTGTGCCCAAGGCTTGGCCCACCTGAAGCAACACCGTTTCTGGTGGGGTGGAGATTTCTTACTTAGGAAAACAAGTACTTAAAAAGATTTTGCGAACCTTGATGTATTTCTCCACTGGGGTCACCGGCCGGATGCGGAACCGCTCAGGAAGCTCGATTTTGGGCTTTGGGGTGGCTGGTTCTTCTTCACACTTGATCAGCTGAAACACAATCCCCAGAGGCAGGGCCCCACTGGTTGAGCCTTCGGGAGCTTCCTTTCGCAGTCCCCCCAGAACAAGACTCTTCTCAGGTGACAAAGGCGGGACTCAGGTCAATGTTAGAAAGGGGCAGAGTGGGGACCTGCCGGCAGCCCAACTCAGGCCCAGGCTCTCCCAGACTGCCCATTTACTGCCCTGCCCATGATGTGAGAACATGTTACAGCTTATGGACTCAAACTAAAAACCTGCCAGCAAGGTTCAGGACCAGCCTCTAAACTAGGAGGATAGCCTCCAACCCCCCAACTTTTAATTTTTAAAGCAATTTTGAGCTCTTCAAAATCCTGATTTAATTACACATGAAGACTATTAATACAGATTCCTTTATGCATATCATATTAATAAGGACTCATTTTATGCATAAAATTTCAAATTGTGTAACTCTCCAAGTATTAAGAAAGCTCATTAAGAATGGCATAATTTCAGAGCCAGTGGGACAGGGTGAATTACAAAGGGGGTTTATATGGTCTAGAATCAAGTACGTTTTGAATTATGCGGCCCTTGAGTGATTCTGCCTCACCTCTAGAGAAACGTGGTTTCCTCATGTTGTGTCCTAGGGATATCATGGAAGGTTGCAAACCGCTGGCCACCATGCTGGTGAAGTCCACACAAGCCCACATATATGTGGGTCTTTATATGGTGTTTTATAAATGGAGCCACTATTCTAGACTCAGACATTTTCATTAAAGCATCTGAATTTCCAGACTCTCTTGAACAATCAGAAAATGCAGCTGAGTCTGTCTTGCCTGTGAGCCCTCAGCAAGGCTGATCTTGGTGCCTCTGGCTGGGGTTAGAGGTCTCTGCTGATGTCCCCAACACTCCCTATTTATTATCTCTGGTCCCTTCCCTCATTTCTGGTGTAGGAAATACCAAGAGTTATTTTCCTAATAATCTTGCAGATATTCACTTGGCCTCTCCTTTCTTTCCCTCTGAACCTCACAGTCACCCAATGAGGCAGTGAGGACTATCACCCCATTTTACAGATGGCAAGTCCAAGGCTGAGTAGCCCTGGAATCAACCAGACCAGCATCTTCCTTTGGTGCCTTTCTTAGCTGTGTAACTTTGTACTTTTTAGAGCTCAAATTCCTCATTTGTAAAATGGGCCTCAAATAGCATCCTTCTCTGCACAGGGCTTGTCTTATGGATTCAACAAGCTGGTTTGGATGAAGCACCTAGAATGTGCCTGGCATGTAGTAAAACTCAATAAATTTTTAAATCAAAGGAACTTTCAGGTGTCAGCCATCTTCAACATGCTCTATAAATTTATTCCTTTGAATTAAACACTTCATAACCACTTATTCTTGGAAATGATTGGGTCTATAACCTCCAGGGTCATCAACTTTACATTTACCTCCTCGAAGGGTGTTGATAAAAATCCCCAATTCTGGGCCCAGTTTTGCCGTGCTTCGTTTTCAGCCTTCAGGCGATATTTCCTAGGGGGAGGCGGGGGGAAGAGTTCTTAAGTGATGTACAACATTTGAAAAGGGTTGACATAGCAAACCCTAAAAGGTGCCCTGGGGAGAATTTGACCTTCATTGATGCACCTGGACTGAGTGATGATTCCCAAACAGGGAGAGAGTGGGAGGCCCTGTCACTGGGGGATTGTCATTCATGAAAGGGAGACACGTGTCTTAGAACCAGAGATGCTGGTTGGATAGTACATCAAGGACCAGACAAGACTAGGGCTGCCTCTGCCCTAGGGGTCATCTCGATACTGGATCCCTTATTTTAGGGGCCCTTGGACCTGCAGTAATGGGGGAGTGTTAAATCCTGATGGAGGTATAAGTAAAGTTCCTTTGTTTCCAGAGCAAGGACCAGGGCAGAGTGAGGTACTAGGGTGCAAAATTTAAGGAGGCACCCATTCCCAGTTCTTGCAAGGGCAGAGCCAGAACCTGCATGACCGTGACAGGGAGCCCTCCTTAAACACTGCACCCCAGGCCCCTCGTTTGTTCCACCCTAATCCTGGCCCTGCTTTTGCTGCACACGTGATATAATTTATACATAACTACCCACGAGCTGAGGTGAGTTTCAGTTGAAGTGCAGGTGTGTCTTTTACCAAAAAACTGATTAAACATTTATTCATTTGGATTTTCAAGTTTCCTTTCCTCTTTTGGAACCAGTGTCTGCACCCCAAGCCCCCTTTAATGTCTCAACAGTTTCTGAGGCCCAAGCTATTTCCCCGGGGGGGAGGGGCTGAGCACCTAAATCAGTTAAACCACTCAGTCATGTCCGATTCTTTGCGACCTCATGGATTGCATCATGCCAGGCTTCCCTGTCCATCACCAACACCTGGAGTTTGCTCAAACTCATGTCCATTGAGTTAGTGATGCCATCCAACCATCTCATCCTCTGTCGTCCCCTTCTTCTCCCACCTTCAATCTTTCCCAGCATCAGGGTCTTTCCCAATGAGTCAGTTCTTCACATCAGTAGCCAAAGTATTGGAGTTTCAGCTTCAGCATCAGTCCTTCCAAGGAATATTCAGGACTGATTTACTTTAGGATTGACTGGTTTGATCTCCTTGCAGTCCAAGGGAACTCTCAAGAGTCTTCTCCAACACCACAGTTCAAAAGCATCATTTCTTCAGTGCTCAGCTTTCTCTATGGTCCAACTCTCACAATCATACATGACTACTGGAAAAACCATAGCTTTGACTAGATGGACCTTTGTTGGAAAAATTATGTCTCTGTGATTCAATATGCTGTCTAGGTTGGCCATAGCTTTTCTTCCAACGAGCAAGCGTCTTTTAATTTCACGGCTGCAGTCACCATCTGCAATGATTTTGGAGCCCAGAAAAATAAAGTCTGATCTCACTGTTTCCATTGTTTCTCCATCTATTTGCCATGAAGTGATGGGACTGGATGTCATGATCTTAGTTTTCTGAATGTTGAGTTTTAAGCCAACTTTTTCACTCTCCTCTTTCACTTTCATCAAGAAAGTGATGAAAGCTCTTTAGTTCTTCTTCGCTTTCCTCCATAAGGGTGGTATCATCTGTATATCTGAGGTTATTGATATTTCTTCCAGTGATCTTGATTCCAGCTTGTGCTTCATCCAGCCCAGCATTTCGCATGATGTACTCTGCATATAAGTTAAATAAGCAGGGTGACAATATACAGCCTTGACGTACTCCTTTTCCTATTTGGAACCAGTCTGTTGTTCCATGTTGAGTTCTAATTGTTGCTTCTTGACCTGCATACAGATTTCTCAGGAAGCAGGTCAGGTGGTCTGGTATTCCCAGAAATTCTGGTATCTCTTTCAGAATTTTCCACAGTTTGTTGTGATCCACCCAGTCAAAGGCTTTGGTATAGTCAATAAAACAGAAGTAGATGTTTTTCAGGAACTCTCTCGCTTTTTCAATGATCCAACGGATGTTGGCAATTTGATCTCTGGCTCCTCTGCCTTTTCTAAAACCAGCTTGAAAATCTGAAAGTTCACAGTTCATGTAACTGTTGAAGCCTGGCTTGGAGAATTTTGAGCGTTACTTTGCTAACATATGAGATGAGTGCAATTGTTCAGTAGTTTGAACATTCTTTGGCACTGCCTTTCTTTGGGATTGGAATGAAAACTGACCTTTTCCAGTCCTGTGGCCACTGCTGAGTTTTCCAAATTTGCTGGCATATTGAGTGCAGCACTTTCACAGCATCATCTTTCAGGATTTGAAATAGCTCAACTGGAATTCTGTCCTCTCCACTAGCTTTGTTTGTAGTGATGCTTCCTAAGGCCCACTTGACTTTGCATTCCAGGATGTCTGGCTCTAGGTGAGTGATCACACCATCATGGTTATCTGGGTTATGAAGATCTTTTTGTATAGTTCTTCTGTGTGTTCTTGACACCTCTTCTTTATATCTTCTGCTTCTGTTAGGTCCATACCATTTCTGTCCTTTATTGTGCCCGTCTTTGCGTGAAATGTTCTCTTGGTATCTCTAATTTTCTTCAAGAGATCTCTAGTCTTTCACATTCTATTGTTTTTCTTTATTTCTTTGCATCAATCACTGAGGAAGGCTTTCTTATCTCTCCTGCTGTTCTTTGGAACTCTGCATTCAAACGGGTTTATCTTTCCTTTTCTCCTTTGCCTTTCACTTCTTTTCTTTTCTCAGCTGTTTGTAAGGCCTCCTCAGATAACCATTTTGTCTTTCTGCATTTCTTTTTCTTGGAGATGGTGTTGATTACTGCCTCCTGTACAATGTCACGAACCTCTGTCTACAGTTCTTCAGGTACTTGGTCTATCAGATACAACCCCTTGAAGCTATTTGTCACTTCTACTGTATAATTGTAAGGGATTTGATTTAGATCATGGTAAAGTATCTGTCTACAATGCAGGAGACCTGGGTTCAATCCCTGGGTCAGGAAGATTCCCTGGAGAAGGAAATGGCAACCCAATCCAGTACTCTTGCCTAGAAAATCCTATGGATGGAGGAGCCTGGTGTCCATGGGGTCACAAAGAGTCAGACACGACTAAGAGACTTCACTTTCACTTTCTTTTCATACCTGAATGGTCTAGTGGTTTTCCCTACTTTCTTCAATTTTAGCCGGAATTTGGCAATAAGGAGTTCATGATCTGAGCCACAGTCAGCTCTGGGTCTTGTTTTTGCTGACTGTATAGAGCTTCTCCTTTGGCTGCAAAGAATATAATCTATCTGATTTTGGTATTGACCATCTGGTGATGTCCATATGTAGAGTTTTCTCTTATGTTGTTGTAAGAGGGTGTTGCTATGACCAGTGCATTCTCTTAGCAAAAACTCTGTTAGCCTTTGCCCTGCTTCATTTTGAACTCCAAGGCCAAATTTGCCTGTTACTCCAGGTATCTCTTAATTTCCTATTTTTGCATTTCATTCCCCTATAATGAAAAGGACATCTTTTTTGGATGAGCATGGACCTGCCCATCAGAACAAGACCCAGTTTTCCCTACAGTCAGTCTCTCCCAACAGGAAACTTCCATAAGCCTCTTATCCTTATCCCTCAGAGGGAAGACAGAATGAAAACCACAATCACAGGAAACTAACCAAACTGATCACATGGACCACAGCCTTGTCTAACTCAATAAAACTATGAGCCATGCCATGTAGAGATATCCAAGATGGGTGGGTCATGGTGGAGAGTTCTGACAAAATATGGTCCACTGGAGAGGGAACGGCAAACCACTTCAGTATTCTTGAGAATACCATGAACAGTATGAAAAGGCAAAAAGATAGGACACTGAAAGATGAACTCCCCAGGTCAGTAGGTGCCCAATATGCTACTGGAGAAGAGTGGAGAAATAACTCCAGAAAGAATGAAGAGACAGAGCCAAAACAAAAGCAACGCCCAGTTATGGATGTGACTGGTGATGGAAGTAAAGTCCAATGCTGTAAAGAACAATATTGCATAGGAACCTGGAATGTTAAGTCCACGAATCAAGGTAAATCAGAAGTGGTCAAACAGGAGATGGCAAGAGTGAACACTGACATTTTAGGAATCATTGAGCACCTAAAGCTGAGTCTATTTCCAAAGAAAGTGTAACATGAGACAGAAAGATGAGCCATATATGTACTTAAAATATTCTAGAGCCACATTTTTAAAAAAGCGAAAATAAACAGGTAAATTTAATTCTGGTGTCACTTTTTAGGGGCATGAAGTTTTTGAAATCTAGTGTTTTATATTTATGCTGCTGCTACTGCTAAGTCGCTTCAGTTGTATCCGACTCTGTGCGACCCCATAGACGGCAGCCCACCAGGCTTCCCTGTCCCTGGGATTCTCCAGTCAAGAACACTGCAGTGGGTTGCCATTTCCCTCTCCAATGCACGAAAGTGAAAAGTGAAAGTGAAGTCGCTCAGTTGTGTCTGACTCCAGCGACCCCATGGACTGCAGCCTACCAGGCTCCTCCATGCATGGGATTCTCCAGGCAAAAGTACTGGAGTGGGGTGCCATTATAGCTCATTCCAATTTGGAATAGTTACCTATCCAGTGCTCAACAGCCACTGTGACATGGGGCAGAACAGTCTAAGGGCTTAACTGGCTCTGTTCACCAACGAGGGGCCCTCTGATTTGGGTCTTGAAGGATAAGTAGGAGTTTGTTTGGTGGGGGAAGAGAGAAAAGGGCATTCTAAGCAGAGGAAACAGACCCTGCTATGGTAGTATAATATTTCCTACTGTGGGTACCTGGATAAAAATAAAGATTAAAAAAATAATAATAGCCTGTATTTATTGCAAATAACACTGGCTTTCCATTTTCAAGAGTGATATAAAGTTTTCTATAAAAAGAAGTTTATTAGGTCAAACAAAGCTAATTTAAAGAAAAATATGAAGTGACTATTACAGGATTTTCAAGGAAATGGTATAAGTCTTAAGAGATGAAAATAAGATAACTGAAGTTTAAGAGGTTAGCAATGATGGTTTGTTGTTGCTAAATATCCCCTGGTGAAGGGAAATGACTACCCAGTCAAGTATTCTTGCCTGGAGAATTACATGGACAGAGGAGCCTGGCAGATTACAGTCCACGGGGTTGCAAAGAGTTGGACACTACTGAGTGACTAACACTGCATTTATTTATTTGTATCTAAATTAGTAACTTTCCATATTGGTTAAAACTTCAAAGAGATGGGATATTACCTAGCAATGGGACAGAAAGGCAAATAGAAACATCCATTATAGATGTTTACTGAATATGAATTTTTTAGAAAATGAATTTAATTCTTTAAAACTCGTTGAAAAACCAGGATAAGCAAGAGTAAATATAAAGTGCTCTCTTTCGAACTGAACAAATACTCAGTTCAGTTCAGTCACTCAGTTGTGTCTGACTCTTTGTGACCCCATGAATCACAGCACGCCAGGCCTCCCTGTCCATCACCAACTTCCAGAGTTCACCCAAACTCATGTGCATCGAGTCGGTGAGGCCATCCAGCCATCTCATCCTCTGTCATCCCCTTCTCCTCCTGCCCCCAATCCCTCCCAGCATCAGGGTCTTTTCCAATGAGTCAGCTCTTCACATGAGGTGGCCAAAGTATTGGAGTTTCAGCCTCAACATCAGTCCTTCCAATGAACACCCAGGACTGGTCTCCTTTAGGATGGACTGGTTGGATCTCCTTGCAGTCCAAGGGACTCTCAAGAGTCTTCAACACCACAGTTCAAAAGCATCAATTCTTCGGCGCTCAGCTTTCTTTATAGTCCAACTCTCACATCCATACATGACCACTGGAAAAACCATAGCCTTGACTAGACAGACCTTTGTTGGCAAAGTAATATCTCTGCTTTTTAATATGCTGTCTAGGTTGGGCATAACTTTCCTTCTAAGGAGTAAGCATCTTTTAATTTCATGGCTGCAATCGCCATCTGCAGTGATTTTGGAGCCCCCAAAAATAAAGTCAGCCACTGTTTCCCCATCTATCTACCATGAAGTGATGGGACCGGATGCCATGATCTTAGTTATCTGAATGTTGAGCTTTAAGCCAAAATTTTCACTTTCCTCTCTCACTTTCATCAAGAGGCTTTTTAGTTCCTCTTCACTTTCTGCCATAAGGGTGGTGTCATCTGCATATCTGAGGTTATTGATATTTCTCCCGGCAATCTTGATTCCAGCTTGTGCTTCTTCCAGCCCAGCGTTTCTCATGATGTATTCTGCATATAAGTTAAATAAGCAGGGTGACAACATACAGCCTTGACGTACTCCTTTTCCTATTTGGAACCAGTCTGTTGTTCCATGTCCAGTTCTAACTGTTGCTTCCTGACCTGCATATAAGTTTCTCAAGAGGCAGGTCAGGTGGTCTGGTATTCCCACCTCTTTCAGAATTTTCCACAGTTGATTGTGATCCACATGGTCAAAGGCTTTGGCATAGTCAATAAAGCAGAAATAGATGTTTTTCTTGAACTCTCTTGCTTTTTTGATGATCCAGAGGATGTTGGCAATTTGATCTCTGGTTCCTCTGCCTTTTCTAAAACCAGGACGAAGCTAGTGGAGGTGATGGAATTCCAGTTGAGCTATTTCAAACCCTGAAAGATGATGCTGTGAAAGTGCTGCACTCAATATGCCAGCAAATTTGGAAAACTCAGCAGTGGCCACAGGACTGGAAAAGGTCAGTTTTCATTCCAATCCCAAAGAAAGGCAATGGCAAAGAATGCTCAAACTACCACACAATTGCACTCATCTCACACGGTAGTAAAGTAATGCTCAAAATTCTCCAAGCTAGGCTTCAGCAGTACGTGAACCATGAACTTCCAGATATTCAAGCTGGTTTTAGAAAAGGCAGAGGAACCAGAGATCAAATTGCCAACATCCACTGGATCATGGAAAAAGCAAGAGAGTTCCAGAACAAATATTAAGATTTTTTAAAACATTGGGTAAATCTTAAAAATAAGCACTCAACCGTCGGCTCTCAACAAGCAAAGCTTTGCGGAGGACTGTAGGGCCAGATGCAAAATGTTTCACGCCTCTGTGGTGGGCCAAAGAAGAGAAAGAGAAAGGCTCTTTCCGCAAGGCACCCCCACCACCTCCAGCACACACTCCTAGCGCCCAGAAGTCGACCACTTCCAGGACTTGGTGGGAAAACTGAGGCTGCCAGGTGCGCACACTTTGGGTGGGAACGGTCCAGCCCACTGGGTTACTGAGTCCCCGGCCTTACCAGATCTCATCCTGGGCCACGAGGTTCATGCGCTCGGCCGCAGCCGTGCTGATCGGTTTCTGCGCCATGGGGCCTGGGGTCTTGGCACGCCCCCGCGCGCTCAGGCCTCGGGCTCAGCGTCTCAAGTCTCCTTGGAGACCGGTTGCTGAGCAACGCGGGACGCGGAGGCGGAGCCGGGGCCGCACCTGGAGAGATTGGGGCAGCCGGGCTCTCCTCTCCAGGCGTCAGGGCGCCTACTGACAACCTCGGTCCACAGTCACGCTCTTCGCGCGCCTCCCTGCCCACCTGCTTTGTCCGGGGCTGCCACAGCCCTCCTCCTCTGGGGAAAACCTTGGGGAAACCTCAAGACCTTACACGCCCTCCTCCTTTTAGACCTGTCACGCAAGTATACTCGCCAGGTGTACCAAGCCTAAGTGTACCGAGCTTAATGGATTCTGTCATAGAGACTCCTGTAACCACCTCCTGGATTACGAAATAGGTCACCCCAGCCCACCTCTTTTGTCAACTTCTCTTAGCATCCTGGTGTCGTTTTTCTCTGGCTTCCTTGTTCCAGTGTTACGTTTGACAGGTTCAGCCGTATTGCCGCGAGTACCCAGGGTGTGGTCACTTCCATGCAGACGGCACTGGGGCCAATCTTTGGGGCCTCCACGAAAGTGCTGCTGTGAATTTCAGCGCACGTGACTTTTGGCTACACATGCATGTGGCTATACATGCATTTCTTTGGCATCCACTCTTTATAATTATCTCCAAATGCAGCTCAAAGATAATACTGCCTTCCGACCCCACACCCCAACCTCTCTTTCATGCCCATCAACACTAATCCCTCATCACTGGGATGCTCATGGGGTGTTTGTTGACTGACCTATTGACCTCCCTGCCCTAGCTTCCATCCTACCATGTTGTCATTGGCCTGGTACTGAAAATGTGTCTAAAACAACAGAACATGCATCCACTTCCTAGGGCAGGGGAAGGTTCCTCTGCTTGAGCAGCCGCAGGGTACAGAGGTGTCCAGAGCCTAGTGGTGCTGAGAGAAGGAGGCAACAAGCTTCACTGACTGATAGATTGTCTCCAGGTGACTGAGAGCCTGTGAGTGCTTTCATCTCCTCACTGGAGATGGGGGATTCTCCCTGGCAGATAAGTCTCCCTCCCTCCCTATCCCTGACCTCCTGGGGTATTCACAGATTTGAGCATTTATCACAGTGTTTGGATGATGTATCTTCCCCTCTTGATGATGTTCCCCACAGTCAGCTGTGTGATGCTCCTCTCTGCTGCTGGAAATGCTGGGTGGAGGCCCAGGATTGGGTGGTCCCTACTGCTGCTTCAAATAAAATACTGAGGGGGCCAGGCAGGGGCTGGAATCAGAGCTCTGGGGATTCACCAGCTAATGGTTAGCACCCCATGGCCACAGCTGAGCGATCCAGCCCGACAGGCTGAATTGCTGCAGGTGGACAGGGATGCAGGTGGGCCTAGAGTTTCCTGCCTAGCCTTGTCTCTGAGATCGCCATTCCTACGACGGGAGAGAAGGTGTCCTGGGAAGAACTGTGAATGGTGGATACTAGGAAGAGAAGAGGATCTGTTGTATAGGGGACAAAGTCTGCTACTCTCTTGGGAAGTTTCTAAGAGGATTTTGTTACAATGATTAATTAAGAATAAATTTGTTTGCTAAATGTCTGTATGCCAGACACCAAGGGTTCATTCATTCTTCAAATGTTTGCTGACAGCCTCCATGTGCCTGGGGATCCAGGAAGGAAAAAGGCTGACAAAGTCATTGCCCTCCTGGGGCTGACTTGTCTGGAAGGAAGACACACAATGAAGCAAGTGAAGACGGATCAACAAATGTACTGTCACCCCGGACAGAGATGTGTGTTGCCAAGAAAGTTAAATCAGGGAAGAGGGCTCGAGGTGACAGGTCCAGTGAAGGGCCTATTCTAAGTGGGTGGTCAGGAAAGGCCTGTCCGAGGAAAGGATGACTGAGCACAGAACTGGGGAGGGAGGCCCCCATGCAAAGGGGTCAGAAGACCACGTTGTCCTTTCCATGGAGGACAGAGGTGCAAGACAAAGGTCTTGAGGCAGAACAAGCCCAGGGTGTTTGAAGGCCACTGTGGAGGCCAGTGCACCTGGAGGGCTTCCTGGAAAACGTGGCCAGGTGCAGAAATGAGAAAACAAGCACAATGTCTTCCAGTTTTACTAAGTAAGCACACAGATGTGAATGCAGCCACGTGAGAATGAAGCCTGATAGATGAAATACCAATAAGAGGAGAGCACCCCAGATGAGGCAGGAAAGTATAGAGGAGGTGATGAGTGAGTGGGGTTTTGAAGGATGAATAAGAGTTTGCCAGTCTTGCCCATTCTCACCAGAGCGAGCCTTCTATTGGTAGGGTTGCATGTGGAAATACACAACACAACATAATTTCATGAAGCACAGCTATACTATACTATATACTAAGACATGTATTTATTAAATATAGCTGGGCATCCATATCTTATATAACCACCCTACCCTTGGTGAGTTTCTTCACCAGTGTACCTACCACACTCAAACAAATACATGTGCATATATGAAATTCTATTTATTTTTTACTTCTGGTGGCCTGTGTTTCTTTGTTTTATACACATCCGCCTTCTCTCCTGGTTCAAGGGGTTGAAATCTCCTCCTTAGGATATTTGAAACAAAAGATTCACGGACCTCTGACAGACATAATTTATTCACCTATTGCTTTTATTTTATTGGAAAACGTGTTTTGCAGCACAGATTTTGAAGGGAGAGCTGAGAGATAAAAAGGCCATATTTGTTGATTAGATGTGGGAAATGGAGACAGTGTTTATAGCTTGCAGAGGCTTTGCCATGTTCCTGTATATCAATATTTTGGCCCTCTCTCAGCATTTCAGGATGGTTGATTTCTGATTTTTTATTTTTTTCATCTTGCTGTTGCTTTATAAAACATCCCAACAACTGGAGCCAACTGCTTCTTTTAGTGTTTTAAGCTTAAACAGTTTTCTTTTTTATTGTATGATTTTTTTTTTTTTTAACCAAAGAAGGCTTTGTGCGGGGAGCGGTCCCTGCCAGCCAGTGTGCCGTTTTTCTCAGCATGGCTGATTATTATCTCGACTGTACAACAAAGACGCGGAGGCTTGAACTGAAGGTGCCAATTTGCACGGAATGTACTTGATGGCTTACCGGAGCTTCAGCTTAAGGATCTTGAAAGTTCTCGCCTTCACACACCCATTATGCTCTCTTTAGTCCCAGCAGAAAGAACTCTTGTCTTCCTTCACAAATAGTCTACACTCCACACACCTAAAGTAGCAATTATTGTCATTCTCTGTGCCTTGTGGCGGAAGAAAAAAGCTGAGTTCCCCTTGCCACCCCCGCAGCACCCTAGAAGCCTCCCTCTGGAGCCTGTTCACCATCCGGCTTAATTATCAATTATTGCTCCAATTAGAGACCCCACCGCAGGTGAGGGTTCCATGTGTCCTGCTCTTTCTCCCCTGCCTCTCTTGTCACAGCCCTTATGATGTGAGAAAAGCCCAAGCCCTGTGTGAAAAGGAAAGTGAATTTGGATGTAAAGAAAAGAAACTAACTTTGATTTCCAGGTGTGAATGTGGCTGGAGGATCTGGGTCATTTAGTGTGGTAGGTGCCTGGACCCCCACCTTCTTCTGGTGGCTCTTAGGATTGGAAAGAGAAGGTATTTGTGCATTTGCAATGAAGGGCTTGGCAAGAATACAGCTTGGAGATGCATATGCTCTGAGGACAGGGGTGTCACCTCTGAAGGGTTTAGGCGTAGCTTCAAGTCACAAAAACTGAACTTGCATGGCACTGTAAGTACAGTAATTATCTATTATCCCAGAGGTATTTTATGGAGCTGGACTGGCCATGCAGAGGGCTCAGATCCCAGAGAGGACCTGCTGCCCTGTGTTCTGTTGACAGAGGGTCAAATGGGGTTTCTTTGTTTGTTTTATTTAACAATTTCATTCTTTTTAAAAAATTGTTATTTGGCTTCACCGGGTCTTAGTTGCAGCATGCAGGATCTAGTTCCCTGGCCAGGGATCGAAGCTGGGGCCCCTGACTTCGTAGCTTGGAGTCTTAGCCACTAGACCACCAGGGAAGTCCCCAGACAGAGGCTTTTTATGGGAAAATGGATCACTGGGCAAGGAGGTGAGGAGGGAGCTGGTTTCCAGGCTCTATTCCCTAAGATTACAAACATAGGCATTTACCCACCAGGTGGCACCGGGCAAACTTCTCCCCTCCTCCACTGGTTGACGCTTAAGGCCAGATGACTTTGAATGACCACTCATTCATTCAACCAACTAATATCTAGTCATTTCTATGTGCTAGGCTTCCCTGGTGGCTCAGATGGTAAAGAATCTGCCTGCGGTGCAGGAGACCTGGGTTCGATCCCTGGGTCAGGAAGATCCCCTGGAAAAGGGAATGGCTGCCCACTCCAGTATTCTTGCCTGGAGAACCCCATGGACAGAGGAGCCTGGCAGGCTACAGTCCATAGCGTCACAAGGTCGGACATGACTGAGTGACTAACATTTTCACTTTGGGTTTCCCTGGTGGCTCAGACTTGGGGTGGGGAGTTTGGACCTTATTCTGACAAAGGTCCTGAGTGCCTTTGGGTTGCTCTATCCAGCTAAACACACAGGCCTTCCTGTAGGAATGATGTTCATTGTTATTTTGCAGAAGCAGACACAGAATCAGAGAAGTTAGGTCACTTGTCCATGTCACACAGCTGTGAAGATAGAAAGCCAAGATCTAGGCGCCCTTCATCGTCAGTGTGGCAAATGCAAGAAGAGAGATCACCTGAAACACCTGTTCAGGCCTCTTAGATGGATAATCTTCAGGAATATGTCATTTCCCATGTTATAGTCTGGACAATCTTAACACCTATATAGGAAACCAACAGCATTGTGCATTTCTGCGTCTGCCCCCCACCACTCCCTACCCCTTGTTGAGTCCTGCCCCAGGCCGCAAGCGTGAGACCTTGCATGAAAGCCACAGAAGTGGAGCTGAAAACCAAGTTCACCTCCGAAGCTGACTGAGTCCCTTTGTAACCTTGCCAAAAGCCCCCTGATAGTCACTAACAAGCTTCCTGACTCCCAGTTAAGCAAAGAGGCCCACTCCAGTGAACACCCTATAGCGCCCCAACGAACCAGCTAACACCAACCTTCCAGCAGGAGTTTTTTATGTCTTGAGGCTAAAATTGGCTTTTAACTCATGAAAACTGTCGGCTTTCCCTGGTCTGTCAGGAGGTGGGCCCACTGTGCTCGCAGTGCCACATTATCTCTGCTCTTTGTTCTTAATAAACTCCCTCCCTTCTGAAATGCTTTGTGTCTGGAAATTCTTTTCCAGCCCACACTCAGACTGCCTCAACACCCCTTATCGCTACAACCCAGGCTTGAGTGGAGGCCCTCCCCATGAGCACCTGCAGGGCATTTATGGGGAACCCAGCACGTGCCAAGCTCTGGGTGTGGGTGGTTAGGACTTAAGTCTCATTTCTCCCTCCAGACCCAGCCACTGTTGGGGCCCAGCACACAGTAGGCCCTCAGCAGACTCTTGATTGGTTGCATGAAGTCTGTTCCAGCCATCCGCAGTTAGAAGTCTCACCCAGGGCATGAAACGACAACACGAAAGGCTAAGAAATGTGTCAAGGAGAGGCCTTTCTTGTCATGGACATGGAGGCAGGACCCACTGGGATTTTTCAAATTTGATCTGAAAGGCAAGTTGATTTTGTGCATTGATCTCTCTTTGCATCCTTCATGCTGATGTCTGGGGAGGCATCTCATGGAGGCGACTATTGTTCATGTTCAGATAACTTCATATAAAGTGGATTTTAAATGAAGGCTTGGGGGCTCTATGAAATCTGGAAGGCTAAGTTGGGAATATCTATCATTTCAGAGATTTGCTACCACTGTGATTCCTGAGGGGCTATGTGCATGCCAGGTCTTTTAAAGCTGGTTAATAAGAATAGCAGCTGCGGTGGCCCCCAGTTACTGCCCATCTATCTGATCACTGAAGAGGCTTAAAAAGGGAGCATTCGGATGGGGATCCAGGGAGACCACCGTCTACAGTGGCACACAGCTGAGGAAGCCACCGTCTATAGTCAGCCCCACCATCCTTCATTTCTTTTTCTGTGATTGAGGGACAGGGAGAGAGAGAGGACAAAAGAATCAGAGAAGACAAAAGATGGAGTTCATGAAGATTTTGTGGCCTTCTGATGCTGTACATTGTGGAGGGGAGATCTTAGGCTCTGAAATATGGGAATCTCCCAAACTCACTGGGGAACCTGAGGGTCCCCTTGGATGAGAGAGAGCTTGGAGCTTCCAAGAAAAAATAGAAACCCACTTCTGGAGACCCCTAAAGCCCAACTGACAAGTACAAGACACTCACATGCCCTGTAATCATCTTGGACTTTGTCCTAGGTTTTGTCCAGGGAAGAGCACACTGTGCCCGATATTGTTCAGGTTGCTCTGGTCTGGAGAATGGACTGTATAGCAACCTTGGAGGCCAGGGGGCCAGTTGGGAGGTTGATAATGATACCTAGACAAGTGGTGATAAGGCCTGAGCCCTGAGAGTTGGCATTTGGGGTGGGGAGAAAGAGTTAGATATGGTGGGATGGGGGGAAATTAGGAGGATGTATTAGCCAGGACTTTTGCATGAGTAAAAAAGGGGGATTGTTTAGTTTCTGTATTTGAAGAGTTGAGAAGCTTCAGGTAAGTCTGTATCCAGGAGCTAGAGTGATGCCCTCAGGACCTGGTCTCCTCCACCTCTGGGCTCAGCACATCCACCTGCTGGTTCATCTTGGGTAGGCTCTTGTGTCAGTGTTCATCAGAAGCTCCAGGCTCCCAGTGGATGGAGGCTGCTTCTTTCCCCGTGGCTCCTGCATCAGACTCAGCATTGTAACTGGACTGTCACAGGCATTTGCCCATCTCTGACTGGATCACCATGGCCAGCAGACAGAATGAGATAAATAACAGGCTGGAGCTACATGTCTACTTTAGCATCTGGATGGGCAGGGAGGCATGTTGGTTCCCGGAGAAAAGGTCAAGGTACAGGTAGGTAATCCTGGCAGTGGTCCCTGCACAGGGCGTGGAGGCCCGGTGGATGTTGGGAGGAAGTGGACGTCATAGTTGACTCTGAGCATCATGCTGACCAGGGGCTGGCGCTGGGTCCCGTGAACTGAGCCCGCTGACAAGGGGGTAGGGGAGCGACAAAGACAACAGTGACACTGGAACCAAATTAAAGCAAGATAACCCTCTGGCTCTGGACTTCCCTGGCGGCTCAGTGGTGAAGAACCCATGCACCTGCCAGTGCAGGAGACTCGGGTCCCATCCCTGGGTCGGGAAGATCCCCTGGAGAAGGAAATGGCAACCCACTGCAGTATTCTTGCCTGGCAAATCCCATGGACAGAGCAGCCTGGCGGGCTGTGGTCCATGGAGTCGCAAAAGAGTCAGATATGACTTAGTAGCTAAACAAAACAAGCAAGCTGTTAAAAACAACCCTCTGCCTCAACCCAACTAAGGTGTCCCTGATGTATAAATTTGTGACTTTGTTTGCTGGTAACTCAACTGTCATTTTCACTTTATCTCTCAGTTAAGATCTTGTCACCCTACAATATGTTTACTGTCCTTTGTTCAGGAAAAAAGGATGAACCAATACAATTTTGCTTTTTTATCTCCAAGAACGATCGGTTTATCACAATGATGATAATCAGGATGAGTGTTATAGGAAAAGCATATATTTGGGTCCAATACAAAGAACATTTTGCAAACAGGTCTATTGGGGAGGACTGTTGGAGCCTGGGTTCAGGGGTTTCTTCAGGTGTGTTGGGGGGCTCTAGCTGTGTGGTTAAACTGTTAGGCTCGCTCCCCACCCAGCTTGGGGGGCTCCAATCCGCCTTTGGCCTTTTCCTTAGGCTGCAGGGTCTTCTCCCATCCTTGTGCTTCTTGCACAGAACTGTTGCAGAGGGGAGCTCACACAGGTTGCTGAGATATCAGGCCTCTCTGAGGATCTTCCCTGAAATGTCTACCTGAAATGTTAATGTTTCCATGTACCTGCGCAGCTGGGTACAGGAAACATCTCAAATTGCTCCTGGCTTTGTTGTGTAATTCATTTGACTTATAATATGGCTACCATTGGGCTTCCCAGGTGGCGCTAGTGGTAAAGAATCTGCAGGCAAATACGGAAGACACAAGAGACTCGGGATCTATTCTTAGGTTGGGAAGATCCCCTGAAGGAGGAAATGGCAACCCACTCCAGTATTCCTGCCTGGGAAATCCCATGGACAGAGGAACCTGGCGGGCTACAGTCCATGGGGTCGCAAAGAGTCAGACACGACTGAGCACCACCACCACCACCATGGCTACATATTAGCCCTCTTTAGAACTTTCCCAGGAAACAGGGATTTCAGGAAAATTTTGGAGAAGGACTGGGGAAAAAAAATAAAACTGACTTTTTCTAGATGTGATTGCAAATTTTAATCAATGCTTCCAAAGTTATAAAAGAGCTACATTATCTTCATAAGAGGTTGTCAGTGTTTATCAGGCACTTTACTATATGCTGGTATTGTGCACAGATAATACTATACTGAGCTTCTGCATTCATCCTGAAAGATAGATATTGTTATCCCATTGTGCAGATAAGAAAACTAAGGCTCAGAGTGGCTATACTACCAGCCCAGGTCAGCTGACTGTTACCAAGTCCAAGTTCCTATTGTTCTCTGCATGACAGGCCTGTAAACCAAGAGACAGGTTGTTAGGACAAGGAATAGCAACTTTATTAGGAAAGCCAGCAGACTGAGATGATGCTAGGCTAAATACCCAAAAGAACCATCTTAGCCCAGTTAGAATTCAGGCTTCTTTAATACTAAAAGGGCAGGGGATGTCATTGGTTGTTGAAACTTGGCGTCAGAATCCTTTGTTATTGCGGCCCTCCATGTAGGTCAGGTCACAATATTCCCATAAACCTTCCAGACAAACATTATTTTCTGTTCTGCAAGTTTTAATCTCTATATGAATGGGAAAGTGGTGTACCCTTAAAGGTCAGAGTCTTGGGAATGGACTCTCATATATTTCAGGCTCTAGGCAACATTCTTAACTTGTAGCAAAAGCAACAGAACAGCAAAATATAAAGTAAAAGAAATATCGGATACGATGTCAGATTTGTTCTTCTCTGTTACACTGAGGGCAGGAGGAGATGGGCACAACAGAGGATGAGATGGTTGGATGGCCTCACTAACTCAATGGATGCAAGTCTGAGCAAGCTCCAGGAGATAATGAAGGACAGGGAAGCCTGAAGTGCTACAGTCCATGGGGTTGCAAAGAGTCAGACACGACTAAGCGACTGAACAACATTTCATAACTACTGTATGTAATGAAATCTAAAACGCCTTTGATTGTTAGATGCCCTGTTATTTCATGTGCCATAAACACACATACAGTCTAATTTGCTGCTGAGAGACTGAGCCCAGAAGTAGCTGAGCGTGCTCGGTTCCTGAGCTCTAGCTGTCGCCTGGAAGATGTGTTTGGCTCGCTGTGGATGGATGGGGTATAGCTCAGTAAAATCCTGGGCAGAAGGATTCTGTCCTTGTCATGCTCTTCCCACGGACAGGGGTAGAGACCAGGGAAGAACATCCGACAGCTATCGGAGGCCTCACTGGAAACAGACAGCCTCCAGAGCCTCGCAGCTGGATCGTCCTGCTCTTCACAAAGGAAACTCAGACCTGCAGGGCCAGCTCCTTGGTTAGCTCTCAAAAGAGGGAGAGATCAAACCGCCAGCACCCTCTGGGTGTCACTTCTCTCTGCCCATTAAGTCTGACATCCATCAAACATAAGTTGTGCCTCAGTTTCAAAGATGTTAACATGTGAAATAATGTACATTTAGAATCAGCAAAATACAGGGCCTCGAGCCCAGGTTTGGTAAGAACAGAGCGCGCGTCCAGCATGAAGAGCCCAGATGGGTAATGCCCCTCTTCAGCCCTGTGCCTGGCCTTTCCTCCAGACCACACTCTGCGTTTGCACAGGGCTCTACTGCTGCTTCCTTCCAGGTCATGCACAGGGTGTATTTCATCTCTGTCTTCATGAGGAGCTAGTACTGATAGGGACTTTCAAGGTGTTAGCGGCAGGGGCATGGGGACAGGAGATGAAATGTCCCTGCCAAAGATTTGCTGAAACTCTGGACACTCAGGGACTTGGGCCATGAGATGAGAGGGGGATGTGTTCCTGGTTGCGGGGTTGGCGGGGGGGTCGGGGGGCAGGTAATCTCAGGTGGCTGATGACATAGCAGTTACCCGATGACATAGCAGTTGCCTAGAATCTCAGCTTTTTATCAGAGAAGTGACAGAAATCCATGCTGTCATCAATTTCGGAAGACTTCAAAGTTCCTGACCACGTGGTTTGTCCAGTTTAGTTCAGTTGGTGCGGAAATTCACTCAACAGAAGTTTACAAGTGTCCTGTGTGCGGATGGTGAGGAGGGCAAGGCTGTGTGGTCCCTACCTTCCTGTGACCCCTGCTTGGGGGCAGGCCTGTGGTGGATGAGGGCGGGCAGTGGTGAGTAAACCCCAAGCATTCAGGAGCCCCTGGCCTGCAGGGTGGATGGCAGAGGGGAGGGTCCAGTCCTTGGGACAGTGAGGGCAGGAGTGCAGGGCTTCACTGGGCACCTGGCACAGCATGGTCATGGCACGTCCTACCACGGCTGAGTCACCAGGGAATGAGAGGAATGAGCAGGTGGGGACCAGGAGGAGGAACCGCTGACTCAGCACTGGGGTGGGAAGTGGCATGTTCATGCCCCCCCAGCCATGGCCCCCTCTGGTCTCGCCTAATCAGCCCCCAGCAGGCCCCTCCCACTCCTCTCTACCGGCAGCCACAGTGGGCTGGACTCTCACAGACTGGCTGTGGTCCCCCTCCCTCCCTACATTAAACCCTGGTGGCTCCCTCATTCCCAGTGGTGATGTTGCAGTGTGGTGAGGCATGGACTGCTGAGCGAGGCTCCCCAGGTTCAAATCCTCTTCTGTTTACTGGTTGAGCAGATTCTTTCTTCATCTGTAGAATGGAGATCATGATGACACCCACCTAGACCACTGTTCTGAGGAAGGAATGAATGAACACCACCCTGAAAGTCCCCACGTGTGCAGAGGACAATGAAAGTCCCTGCTTTTAGGGCCAGTTTGAGGCTTTTCATGATGGACACAGGCCCTGCCTGGACTGACCTGTTACCTCGACCTTCACCTCCACTCTCTCTCAACTCCTCCCCACAATCTGTGCTCCTGCCACATCATCCTGGTTTCCCTCTAGGAAACCCTTGCAGGCAAATTCCTACCTCAGGGCCTTTGCACTTGCTGTTCCCGGGCCTGGCATGCACCTTCCCTCTCCTCCTCTTCCCTTAGAACATATCTCTGCTGTCACTTAGTCCAGGAAGACTTCTCAGACCAGGCCAGATGGTCTCCCCACCCTTTCATAGCTTCATGTCCTTTCTCAAGTGTGGTCCCCATTGTTTCTATAGTTGAGTTTTGCTCAACACTGAGCTGGCACAGTGGTAAAGAATCTGCCTGCCAGGGCAGGAGATGTGGGTTCTATCCCTGTGTTGGGAAGATCCCCTGGAGTAGGAAATGGCAACCCACTCCAGTGTTGTTGCCTGAAAAATCACATGGACAGAGGAGCCTGGTGGTCCATAGGGTTGCAAAACTGTCAAATTGACTGAGCACGCACAGCACAGAACTCTCAGGATCTAGGATGGTGGTGGCTCTTGGTTGACAATGAATATTTGTTAAATAGATGATTGGGATGATGATAAGAGGATATCCATCCACTGTTCTTAGCACACACTCACACCAGCTGGCTCCAAAGACCAATCAGGTTGATGAGTGTTTGCAGAAATCAGGAAAAAGCAGGAGCAAACCAAGATTGTCTTTGCCCTTCTGTCTTCCTCCTTCCTTTGGGGTTCCATGTGCCCAGCTCTGAGCACTGCAGGTGCCCAGCTCTGAGCACCAGAGAAGGTGCACATCTTGTTGGGTTTCCCCATGCCCCCACTGAGCCACTCTCGTCTCTGCCAGGCACACTGGGGCAGAAGTCCCAAGGCCCAACCTGAGTTCCTTGGCTCCTGTGGGTTTAAGTCAAGCTCTTAGTGTAATTTTAAAGTAAGTTGCTTTTTTTCTTTTCCTTTTGGGTATATTTTATAGAGAGTGTGTTTCAAATCAAAGAGAGAGAACATTTTCCTCTCTTCTTCTCGTGAAAGGCAGGGGGTCTAAGACATTTTAATAGCTTTCATATTCCTTGCTCCAAATATATTATTTCAGCACAATAGTTTCTTTGCGGGAGAATTGCTTAAATGATTCAAAATGGATTTAAAAATATATTTCAAGTTTTAATTTTATGCACAGAACATTAATGAGCGGAGTGCCTTAGAGACTGCCTGTCAGTTTAACGTATTCACAATATTCTCAACACAGATGTTATTCCATCTAAATCCTTTTAGAGGAAAGAAACCAGTAATTTTTTTTTCCTTGGGGGATGTCAGAAAATACATTATTTTTGAAGTTGTATTTTGATCCCAGAATTCTGCACAAAATATCATTGTTAGGGTCTGGGTTTGTCAAGGCACTTGGACGCCAAACTTTTAAAAAGTCAAGAAAGGAGTAGCAGCTGAGAAATTTTTATTTATGTTATTTGTGTTCTCTCATGAGGACTTTGAGCATTGACAAATGAAGGTGAAATATTGACGATATTACTGAGCTGTGCATTTGAAAGTTTCGACACCCTGTAAGCAATGGCAAGGGGTTGAACAGATATTGGGTTTGAGGCAAAAACACTTAGAGTGATTCTCTCTCTTTTTTTTTGGTCTACTCGAAGATGCTGGCTTCCAGCATCAATAATGCTGTATCTCTTTGCTTCTCATTCGCCTCCAGATATGAGCATGTGCTTGAAAGGCCCTGAAAACAAGTCAGGTTTTGTGCAGGGAGCAGAAAGTGCCTTTATGACTCAGATGGTATCTGCAGAAAAAGCCGATGGCATAGTTCAGTTATCAGGAGGCAGGACTGACCCACTGACAAGTAGGAGTAAAAGAAAATGAACCCAGTCGACCACCACATACAGAAATAAATTCTAGAAGGATTAACAATGTGCAAGTAATAAATTAATAGTATACTACTGCAGGAAATTTATGGTACTATATGCAACAATCTAGGGTCTGAGGAGACCTTCTTAACCAAGACCTAGGAGCTATAAAGAAGAGATTGATTTTTTTTAATCTATAAAATTAACAAGTTTTTCATGCCAAAGATATCACAAAGACACTATCCACATGACCATTCTGGAAAAAAAAAATGTTTGCAAATGAGATGTTAGATCAAAGGGTTAATTTCTAGGCAACAGAAAAGTTCCAAACAACCCACATATGTTTAAAGTAAAAAAATGAATGTTTTTCCTCTGCCCCTATACCCTTTCCCTAGGGGGAATCGCTTTTAACAGTTTAGTGAATTTCCTTCTGGCCGCTCTTTCTCCTCCGTCACCCTGCAAAGGGAATTAATTTCAGTTTTTGTTGGAGCCGCAGCGATGGGAAAGCAGGAGACTCAAGTTGGATTTTCTTTTTATTGATTGTACTCTGTCCCAGACCTGTCATTGGCACCCCACCTACCACATCTGTGCTATTATTTACTTAATCTTTTACATTTTTACACACTTTTGAGAACATACAATTATTCACAACGGAAACTTTAAATCATTACCATCCACAGAAAACCAGTATTATTTGCCACATGTAGAAGGCAGTCATAAAAGTAACGTAAGCCGATGTTATTAAATTCCAGTTTGATGCTGTAGCTGCTCACTCTTTATTAAAAAGGGTGGTGGCACCATTCGGGATGTATTAAATATTGGCCGGTCCCCTGGTGGAGGCTGTCCTTGGTCCAGCCAGGAGGATTACAAAGGAATAAGTTTGTCAGTGCGTGTTTCTGTGCTTTGTGAAACCACTTTACCTCCAAAGTTACCTTGTGAGCTCCCTTTGGGATGTGTCCCCTCCGGGCACTGCAAATTTGGTGGCACCAGGTGGAAGGAGATGGCAGGGCTCCTTGAAATCAGCACAGCCTACAATTCAGTCTTCTGTTTTCCAAATACAACAACTTATACTTACAAAGAGCGTGTCTTCACAGGAGGCCTCACGTGGAAGGAAAACTCGCATAGTCTTACCAGTGCATTTTCAATCTCCCAGTGCAGACTTTGATGACTTGAACTTGTCTGTGCAGTATTCTGAGCTGCAGTGAAATATTTAGAGAAATTTTGTTGTAGCCAAGGACAACTAAATACCCTTGCCTTTCTTTTTTTTTTTTTTTCCTTTTAATACAGGAAGGAATAATCATTTGGTGACGTTTTCAAAGTGGTTGCCAGTCACTGCTGGAAAAGATATCATTTGGTTCTGGCAAGTCAGAAGAGAACGAAGAAACTGATCTTGAGATTTTTTTTTTTCTTTTTCATGTCTGTACTTTTCTTCCTGACACCGAAAGGTTTGTCTTTTTGACAAGTTAATGTAGAAAGCAGCACATCTGTGACCCAAGGAGGAACTGGAAAATATGCCTAATTACAGAGAGTTCAGATATTGCTGCTTTCATGTGGATTTCAGAAGTGAACTCCCTAAAAGATGCCACTTCTGAGCGTATCCTGTGGCCGACTCGAAGGTGGACACTAAGGGACCAGAAGATGCAGTCTGTGAATAAGAAGAATATTTGAGCCCACCACTGGCTATGGTGAAGAACAGTTGATTTCAAACAGAATATTTTTAAAAAGCAGAGTTTAACTCTCGTCTGAAAGGTGTGTTCCCATTCGCTGTCTTCCAAAGAACTCCAGAGGGAAGGCAGTATTCCAAAGTACTATTTCTTCCTGGCATTCTTTGCGCCCTGTAATTACATGTTTCTCTGTGTTACTATTTGTTAATGCCTGTGTTCCCAGCTGCTCTCCATAAATGCAGCCCTCATCTCCTGCCCCTGGTATCTTGCTCACTGCCGGGCATAAAAAGGCAGAACTAAAGAAAATGGAAATGAAGGTTTACATCCCAAGATATAAATAGATACAACAAGTGAGCATGTTCTGAGCATCAGACCGTCCTCTGGTCTCCTGAGGAGTGTTCAGTATCTGAAAATCTCCCAGCATTTTCAAAAGCAAGTGGCCTAATTAAGTTAATTCAACTCAAGCAAAGAAGGGAGGAGAATAAGACGGCTTCAGTTTGTTGGGAAGGAATCAAGGAGGATGAAAATAAGGCAAGAATTCACTAGAGGGACAAAACTGCAAACCCATCCTAACAAGGTTCTCATTTGCTCGTACAGGCTTGCCCCTGAGAGGCCAAGTTCAAAGCCATCAGCAAAACGATTCCTTAGCATTCACTGGACAGATCAGAGAAGACTGGGAGTGGGGCGAGGGAAATGGAGGAAAGTGAATTGACATCAGTGCCCACTCACCCACCCACCCACTCTATTTGACAAGCCCAGAAGGATTTGACTTCCTGGTATGAAGCTGTAGAGGAAGAAAGTTGAGAAAGCCTTCAAAAATGTTCAGAAATTGCCCTAAGCCTGAATTTTAAATATTGCTTTTAATTTTCACAAGATGCAGCATCTTATAGTTTCAGTCCATGCCAGTCATTCTTCCTGCTTCCTGGGGGCTCCCCCCAGATCTCAGCTTGCACTGGGTTTCACCTTTTATTTATCAGTGGAGGGATTCTGGTTATGTTCTCTTCCCATTTGGGCCTCAGTATGCTCAGCTGTACAATGGTGATGTGAGAGCCCTAGCTTTCCTGGCTCTTGCAGGATTCGGTGAGTGATGCTACAAAGCCCTTAACAGAGCCTGGGATCTGCCATTCCTGAGCCGGGACGACTGCAGCAGCCTGAAACTTCTGGTGATTGATACACATTGACCTCTCAGAGGATGTGACTGAGGAGGGGGGCTCCAGAGAAACAGAAAGTGAAAAATACTCTGATTTTCTGTTGTCAATTATAGCACTAATGTGTGTATGCTAGTTGCTCAGTCGTGTCCAACTCTTTGTAACACCATGGACTGGAGCCCGTTGGGCTCCTCTGTCCATGAGATTTCCCAGGTTAGAATACTGCACTGGGTAGCCATTCCCTTCTCCAGGGCATCTTCCTGACCCAGGGATTGAACCCGGGTCTCCTGAATTGCAGGCAAATTCTTTATCCTCTGAGCCACCAGGGAATCCCACTAATAGGTCATATCTATTCTCTGCCTCATATTACAAAGGGCTATGACCCATGATCTCAGGCATGTCTGTGTACTCATTCCCACTTTATACACCACAGCACTCAGGCTCAGAGAGGTTAAGTTTCTTGCCTGAGGCCCTATAGCTAGTGAGCTGTAAAAAGAGTAGCCTGGACCAGCTTTCCTGGCATGAATTCCTGCAGACCTCAGGCTGTTCCTTATGAGGATGGTGGTCCAGTTTCCTGAAGATGAGAGCTCAGAGGGGAATTTCATTTGCTTTAAAGAAAAGAAAAGGAAACTGATAGTTTGGGGGCCCCAGAATTTGTGGCTGCCAATTTATATTTGATACACAAGCCTGTAGGCGACTGGCTTACATATCCAGGGAGCACTTATGGATGATCTACAGAGCGAAAGGACAAAGATCTCAGGGCCCGCACCGCGGAGCTCTGTGTGGGTGCGGGGAGGAGAAGGGTGTGGTCATGGAGGCAACAGGGGAGCCAGGTGAGGAGCCAATAGATCACTTTGAGAATGCAGCTGGGTGATAAGTGCCAGTGTGAACTCAAGGAGGACAGGCTTTCTGCTGCTGGGGGCACAGGTCTGAAATGGGCAGCGTGACAACATGAAGTTAGAGAGGGAGGGCGGGGCTGGGGGTGGAGAGGGAAGAGGTGGACATGTCTGTGTGGGCTGCAGTCTCTCCACTTACTTTTGGCTGGCTTCTGAAGTTCCATGGCAACCTTAAAGTCTGCACATGATCCCCTGTGAGTGCAGCAGAAAAACTTACAGAACTTTTGGCTCCCTTGAAATCCTTACTAACAGCTCAAAAGTCAAAACTTGAGTTGGAGAGAGGTTGAAGGGAAGAGCTGTACTTTTATTTTTTGTTTTTAGAGATGCACTTTTGTTTTCTTTAAAAAATTTAAAAAAATTTTATTGAAGTATAATTGCTTTACAATGTTGTGTTAGTTTCTACTGTACAACAGAGCAAATCAGCTATATGTATACATATATCGCCTTCCTCCCGCCATCTGACCCCACTCCTCTAGGTCATCACAGAGCACTGAGCTGAGCTCCCTGTGCTATACAGCACCTTCCCACAAGCTCTCTATTTTATACATGGTCATGTATATATGTCAATGCTATTCTCCCAATTCACCTCACCCTCCCCTTCCCCCACTGTGTCCACATGTCCATTTTCTACTTCTGCATCTCTTTTAAAGTCACTTGCACTTACCCTGCATTTCTAGTGATGGAATGTGGAGGCAGTTGGGGTAATTTTGACCTGACACTGTGGGAAAACAGGCTTGCCTGTCAACCAAACATGTCACCAATATTGAAGCTGGAGCTCGAAAGAGGAGCAATCTTGACAACAGGGTTGATGGAGTGGAGTGTTTTTTGGTGGGAATCCATGACTTTTGGTTCCCGCCAATTAAACGGAAAAGAAAAATTTTGAGCAGGTTCCAACCCTTGGCTCAATGCAGCTGCTCCGTCAATGGATGGAGACACTCAGTATTGAGGCCATTCTGCTGTAACATGGGAGTAGAATTTTGGGGGTACCCACTTGCTTTGATTATTTTGCTTTTAAAGACAAGAATGGGTTTCTCTTTAAAATAATTTTTTTAAACTTTTGGCTGCTTTGGGTCTCCATTGCTGTGTGGAATTTCTCTAGTTATGGTGGGGTGGTCTCTGGCTGTGACTTCTCATTTTGGTGGCTTCTCATGTTGCAGAGCACAGGCTCTAGGCCATGTGTGCTTCAGAAGTTGCAGCATGTAGGTTCAGTGGTTGTGGCACACGGGCTTAGCTGATCTGTGGCATGTGGCATCTTCTTGGACCAGGGATCAAACCTGTGTCCCCTGCACTGAAAGGCAGATTCTTAAGCACTGGACCACCAAGGAAGCCCAAGAGTGGATTTCATGGCGGCGGGTCTGCCCTAGCTTTTCTAGAAAGTATTACATTTACGAGGTGGCCTTGAATTGGACCCAGGTTGGGCAGGTCTGATCACTGACTGGCCCTGGACTGATGTGTACCTGGCAAGGCACACATGTACACAGGGAAGGAGAGGACTCACTAAAGGGGCGGGTGTACCCATGAGGGGGTGGCTATGCAGAAATGCAACATGTGAAGGCTGAAGACATGTATGTTCAGCCAAGAAGGGTATGGATGACGAAATGGGGGTGACCATGAAGAGATGGGTCCTCTGGAGTGTGCCCACTTGTGGATGTGCTAAAGCAGAGGAAACCCTCTCAAGTTGGGGGACACCAAGAAGGACCCACATCTGGCTGTACCCTGCTTATCTGATTGCCAGTTCCCTCTGAGACTTAACCTCTAAGCACTGCAGATTCCTTGTAGACCTTGTGAGGGCTTTGGTACAGGCTTCCTTAGGGAAGTTCCAGAGTAGGCCCTACTCTGTGGTGTGGTTCTTCCTCTTGAGAATCATGAGATGTCTCAGCTGGAAGCCAGGTGTGTTAATGAGATGTTAGTAAGATCTTCTCATGATGGTGAGGGCCAGAACTATATCTCCAGTACTGTTCAACCTCTCATATGCCTATACCTTTTTAGTATAGCAGCCACTGCCTAGTAGAACTCAGATGGTCTACAGCTTATCCTCAAATAAGGAGGGGTCCCCAACATGGACCTGTGGGGCCCTTTGTTGGCACAGTTGCTGTAATTCTGATACCCTAATACAGTGGTACTCTTTTCTATGTACTGGATTGCATCTCCCCTTCCTAACTCCATGTGTTGAAGCCCTAAAACTCAGTATCACTGTATTGGGGTCAAGGCCTTATAAGGAGATGAGAGAAGTTAAATAAGGTCATAGTAAGGTTGTCACCCTGCTTATTTAACTTATATGCAGGATATATCATGAGAAACGCTGGGCTGGAAGAAGCACAAACTGGAATCAAGATTGCCGGGAGAACTATCAATAACCTCAGATATGCAGATGACACCACCCTTATGGCAGAAAGTGAAGAGGAACTAAAAAGCCTCTTGATGAAAGTGAAAGAGGAGAGTGAAAAAGTTGGCTTAAAGCTCAACATCCAGAAAACTAAGATCATGGCATCTGGTCCCATCACTTCATGGCAAATAGATGGGGAAACAGTGGAAACAGTGTCAGACTTTATTTTTCTGGGCTCCAAAATCACTGCAAATGGCGATTGCAGCCACAAAATTAAAAGACGCTTACTCCTTGGAAGGAAAGTTATGACCAACCTAGATAGCATATTCAAAAGCAGAGACATTACTTTGCCAACAATCCGTCTAGTCAAGGCTATGGTTTTTCCAGTGGTCATGTATGGATGTGAGAGTTGGACTGTGAAGAAAGCTGAGTGCTGAAGAATTGATGCTTTTGAACTGTGGTGTTGGAAAAGACTCTTGAGAGTCCCTTGGACTGCAAGGAGATCCAACCAGTCCATTCTAAAGGAGACCAGTCCTGGGTGTTCTTTGGAAGGAATGATGCTAAAGCTGAAACTCCAGTACTTTGGCCACCTCATGTGAAGAGTTGACTCATTGGAAAAGACCCTGATGCTGGGAGGGATTGGGGGCAGGAGGAGAAGGGGATGACAGAGGATGAGATGGCTGGATGGCATCACTGACTCGATGGACGTGAGTTTGAGTGAACTCCTGGAGTTGGTGATGGACAGGAAGGCCTGGTGTGCTGCAGTTCATGGGGTCGCAAAGAGTTGGACACGAGTGAACGACTGCACTGAACTGCACTTAACTGAACTGGAGGTCCACCAGGATTAGTGTTCTTGTAAGAAGAGACATCAGAAGGGCTTCTCATGCTCTCTCTGTGCTAATACAGCAAAGAAAGGCCATGTGAGGACAAAATGGCCATCTGCAAGCCAGGAAGAGGGCCCTCACCCAAAACCAAATTGGTTAGAGCCTTGATCTTGGACTTCCCAAACTCCAGAATGGTGCAAAAATAGATGTCTGTTATTTAAGCCACCCATGTGGTGGCATTTTGTTGTGGCAGTCTGAGCAAACAAAGAAATGATTTTTACTTTAGACAGTTACCTTTACGTTTGAGTACAAATATGAAAAATAAAAGATTTTATTTTCATTTACATCTCCTCTGATGCTTTTTCCTTTTAAAAAAATGTACATTAAAATTTTGGGGGAACTTTTATGGTGGTCCAGGGATTAAGACTCTGCACTTTCAATGTGAGGGACTTGGGTTTGATCCCTGGTCAAGGAACCAGCATCCTTCATGCTGCATGGTACAGTCAAAAATTTAAAAAAAAAAAAAATTGACCTTTATTCTTTTCATTTTGCCTGAGACAATCTCCCAACATTTCTTGCAGAGCACATCTACAAACAATATTTTCCCTTAGGTTTTACTTGTCTGAGAAAGTCTTTATTTCTCTTTTATTTTGAAGGATAATTTATCTGGAGATAGAATTCTAAGTTGGTCCTATTGTTTTTGTGATTCAATATTTTAAAATATTTCACTCCACCCGTCTTGGTTGCACAATTTCTGATGGGAATTCTGCCGTAATTCTTATCTTTGTTCCTTTAGAGGTGAGGTTTTTTTCATCCCCTCTGGCTTCATTCAAAAACTTATCTTTATTTTTGGTTTTCTGTAGTTTGAGTGGGATATGCCCCCAAGTGCAGCTTTTTGGTATTCTGAGACTTCTGGATCTGTAGTTTGATATCTGTCATTAATTTGGGAGAGTTTTCAGCCATCATTTCTCCAAATATTTTTCTCCATTCTCTTTCTCCTCCTTTTGGCATTCTAATAACGCCAGAACACCCCATACTTCTTGGGTGTTCTGTTTTTATCATTCTTTTTTCTCGTTGCTTTTCAGTTTGGGATGTTTCTATTGATGTATCCTGAAGCTCACTAATTCTTTCCTCAGTCATGTCCAACCTGCTGACGAGCCCATCAAAGGCATTCTTCCTTTCTGTTAGAATGTTTTTGATCTCTAGGATTTCCTTTTGATTATTTCTTAGAATTTTTATTTTTCTGGTTTTATTACCCACCAGTATTGCATGTTTTTCCATGCACATCCTTAATATATTAATCATAGTTACTTTAAACTCTCTGTCTGATGATTTCAACATCTGTGTCATATCTGAGTCTGGTTCTGATGCTTGCTTTGTCTCTTCAGACTCCTTTTCCCCCTTTCAGTATGCTTTGTAATTTTTGTTGCAAGCCAAACGTGTTATCAAGTAATGTGCTTTCAGCTGTAATCCCCTGCTATTATACTGGAGTCCTGTTGGTGTAGTGGTCAGCAGTGGGAAAAGGGGAGTGCTCTATAATCTTTAGATTGAAACTGTCTTTTAGTGGGCCTGTGGATCTTGTTTGTGACCTTCACCAGTGTCTCAATAAAACTTTATTTGTGGACCCTAAAATCTGAATTTTCTTTAGTTTCCGCACCTCACTCAATAATAGTCTTCTTTAGGAAAAGTCTATTTATCTCTATTAAAAAATGTTAAAACTGTTTATAGTTCAACAGGTGTACCAAACAGGTGGCAAGCAGAGGATCTGGCCCACAGGCTGTAGCTTGCCTTTAGTGTCACAGACAGTACCAGGTTTAGGATGGGGGGCTGAGGGCTGCGTTTGAAGGGACAGCGTAAGCTTTAAAAGTATCTTTTACACTAGTCACAAAGACATGGTGCTGCTGCTAGGTTTTGAAGAGACACACAAGTGATAAGTCCTTTACATACATTTGCTCCCTCAGTTCTCTCTTTGCCCTAAGACGTAGCCATTATTTTTATACCCATTTCACAGATGAGAAGGGGCTTCACTGGTGATTCAGTGACACCAAATCCACCTGCCAATGCAGGAGACACAGGGTCAATCCCTGGGTCAGGAAGACCCCCTGAAGAAGGAAATGACAACCCACCCCAGTATTCTTGCCTGGGGAATCCCATGGACAGAGGAGCCTGGCGGGCTGCAGTCCATGGGGTCGCAAAAGAGTTGGACACAGCACAGCAATTAAATAACAACAGATGAGAAAGTTGAAGCTCAGAGTGGCAAACTTACCAAGCAAGAGAGTGGACAGTCAGGCTGTTCTAATGGCTCTAGTCAGTTCCATGCTGGGTGGGGTGAGTTGGGGATTAACTGGTGTATGAAATCTGAGGCTTATCTCTGGTTCAGGAGATGGGACAACCCCATTTTTCAGGTTTCATGGACTCCTCTTTCCCTGGTGACTCCAGGGCTTTGTGAATCATACCACTCACCATCCCCAAGGTGGTCCGTTCTCTCTGAGTGACCCCTCCTGGACCACCACATTGGATATTTTCCTTAGACATGTGTTGGTGTAAGAGGCACATTGTGATCTCTGGACATCGCTATGAACTTTGGCATGACCATGCCTTATTACTCTGAAATGATGGTTAAGTTGACAGAGCAGGCGGATGTATCATTTAACCTATAACATAATTTAATGAAAGCCTGCCTCTCGGTACCTTAGCCTGTGGAACAGCTTTGTGCCTTTGTACAAGGCACTTTGCACATTAAAGTAATTGCAAAAACTTATGAGGACGACAGGAAAGTTTACTCTTCCTCTTTATGGAGAAAACAAATGTGTTTTTCTGCAGACTCTGCCAAGGCTGAGTTTTAATGATTTAGCAGATGGAGCCAGCACATGTGAGCCTGCCGGGCGCAGCTGTCTGCTTTTTCCAGTCTGAGGGGTTTGTGGCTGCACCCGTAGAACAGACGTGGGCAAAAGAGCATCTCTCTGGGCAGCTCCACTCTGCTAACCTGCGATATCACTTAAGGTGTGGGTGGGGACCTATTGGGAGACTAGGGTAAAAGCAAGGGCAGAATCTTAGCAATTGGAAACATTGGCTGATTGCATTCATTGTTTTACCTGCATTAGGACTGAAGCCTCTTGGTATCTTCTGCTCCTGCT
Source organism: Bos grunniens (assembly GCF_055505025.1). Taxonomy (NCBI): domain Eukaryota; kingdom Metazoa; phylum Chordata; class Mammalia; order Artiodactyla; family Bovidae; genus Bos; species Bos grunniens. The sequence continues at coordinate 25,318,917 of NC_141177.1, read as the reverse complement.
GGGATGGGTGGCCCTGGATGGCCATGAACTAGAAGCTCAAGGCAGAACTACTGCATTTTTCCAAAAGCCCTGATGTTTTGCTAACACAACCTACATCAAATAAACCATCTGAGTGTGAGATACAGCAAGAGGAAGGATTGGGGAATTTGCTTTTGAAGATTCATGTGGTTGTGAGGCTTCAAACTACTTTGACAAATGTGAAACCATTCTTTCCATTAATTGCTTCTTGTTTGGAATTCAACTACAATTCAGAACCCAGGTGCATCCTTTGATTGACTCATCTTCCATATGAATAGTTGAGGGGAAAAAGAAACAAGAATTTAAACAAGTTCAGGGGCTGGGTTTAGGAAGAGTACACTAATCGAAGTTGTATTGCTTTCCTACTGCTGCTTTACAGATTAATATAAATTCAGTGACTTTAAATGACATACATTTATTATAGTTCTAGAGGTCAATCAAGGTGTTAGCAAGGCTGCTCTCCTGGGGCCTCTGGGGGAGAATCCATTTCCTTGCCTTTCCCAGCTTCTTAGAGGTACCTGGCATTCCTTGGCTTGTGGCCCCTTCCTTCATCTTTGAAGCTAACAGCAGAGCATCTTCCAATCTGTCTGGCTCTTCTGTTTCCCTTTTCCCCTTACGAAACCTTTGTGATTATATTGGGTTGACTTCAGCAATTCAAAATAATTCAGGATAGTCTCCCCATCTCCAGAATTTTAAGGTAATCACCTCACAAAACCCCTTTGCAAAAGGGATACCTAAAGAGAACCTACTATATAGCACAGGGGATTCTACTCAATGTTCTGTGTGTGTGTGTTAGTCGCTCAGTTGTGTCTGACTCTTTGTGACCCCGTGGATTCTACCTGCCAGGCTCCTCTGTCCATGGAATTCTTCAGGCAAGAATACTGGAGTGGGTTGCCATTCCATTTTCCAGGGGCTCTTCCTGACCCAGGGATTAAACCCAGGTATCCTGCATTGATGGTGGATTCTTTACCATCTGAACCACCAGGGGAGCTCCTCAAAATACTGGAGTGGGTTGCCATGCTCTCTTCTATGGGATCTTCCCAACCTGGGGGTTGAACCCACATCTCTTTTGTCTCCTGCATTGCCAGGTGGATTCTTTACCACTAGGGCCACCTGGGAAGCCCACTCGGTGCTCTGTGGTGACATAAATAGGAAGTAAGTCTAAAAGAGAGAGGATATATGTACAAGTATGGCTGATTCACCTTGCTGTAGAGCAGAAACTGACATAGCAGTGTAAAGCAATTGTACTCCAATTGAAAAAAAGCAAGCGGGAACTTGATTAAGATGATAGATTAAAAACTCAGAATTTTTGACCATGCTGATTGTTTTCTCCCTTTCATTTTTATGTTTATTTTTTAATTAAGACATATACATAGATGCAAAAAAAAAAAATCCCTTTGCCATACACGGGAGCATACTTACAGGTCTCGTGGAGTAGGATGTGGCTATCTTGGGAGGCCATTATTCTGTCTACCACAGAAGTGTTTTGCATTAAATGTCTCTTTTCTAATGGGCTAAGGACATTCATAGGAATAAGGTCTCTGGGTCGTGGTCAGAATCATGAAACCAAATTATGTGGTTAAGGCTGCTTTGGTTGAAAGTAAGTTTAGCATGAGAATTGTTCCCGTTCAGTTGCTAAGTCGTGTCCAACTCTGTGACCCCATAGACTGCAGCCTGCCAGACTCCTCTGTCCTTCACTATCTCCCAGATTTTGCTCAAACTCATGCCATCCAACCATCTCATCCTCTGTCACCCCCTTCTCCTCCTGATTTCAATCTTTCCCAGCATCAGGATCTTTAGCAAGAGAGAGGAATTTGTTATTCCTGAGATCTGAAGGCCAGTAGTAGAGTCAAGTCCCATGAAACTCTGTCTCTCTCCCTGGAATCCATGACTCCCAGCTCTGCCTCACCTTCAGGCTCCTCTTCTCTGCTGACCAGTTACCATCATCAGCTCTGGCCACCAAAGCAAAAGACCACAGACTGAGAAGCATAGAAGAGAAATGAATTTCCTTCCAGTTCTGGAGACTAGAAATTTCAGATCACGTGTGGGTAGGGTTGGTTTCTCCTGCGGCCTCTCTGCGTGGCTTGCAGATGGCTGTCTTTTCCTTGTCTTCACACAGTCTTTCCTCCGTGCACGTCTGTGCTCTAGATCTCCTTTTCTAATGAGAACAGTGATCGTATTGGATTGTTATTTGTTGTTTAATTGCTCAGTCGTGTTTCAACTCTTTTGACACCCCATGGGCTGTAGCCCGCTGGACTGCTCTGTCCATGTATTTTTCCAGGCAAGAATACTGGAGTGGGTTGCCATTTCCTTCTCCAGGGGATCTTCCCAACCAAGGGATCGAACCTATGTCTCCTGAATTGGCAAGAGGATTCTTTACACTGAGCCACCAGGGAAGCTGTACTGGATTAGGGCCACCTTATCGAACTTATTCCAACTTGGTTACCTCTGGAAGGGCTCTATCTTCTAATATAGTTGCATTCTCAGGTACTGGGGGTCAGGATTTCCACATAAGCATTTGGGACACAACTCAGCCCTAACACCAGCTTTCTCCTCCCTTCTGAGCCCCGGACCACCTGATGGCTCCGACTCAGACTTATCTTCAAGTGGCCAGTGGAAACTATTTAGGGCCCTGAGCACTGAATCCAAACTCCTTGGAGAGGAAGTCTGCTCCTGCTGCTGCTGCTAAGTCACTTCAGTCACGTCCGACTCTGTGCAACCTCATAGATGGCAGCCCACCAGGCTTCCCCATCCCTGGGATTCTCCAGGCAAGAACACTGGAGTGGGTTGCCATTTCCTTCTCCAATGCATGAAAGTGAAAAGTTAAAGTGAAGTCACTCAGTCGTGTCCGACTCCATCGACGCCATGGACTGCAGCCCACCAGGCTCCTCCGTCCATGGGATTTTCTAGGCAAGAGTACTGGAGTGGGGTGCCATTGCCTTCTCTGAGAGGAAGTCTGGTGGGTCTAATTGAGTGGTATAATCACCCTCATGCCAGGTGCTGCTGGCTACAAAGGCAAGAGTCCCCTGGGGTATCAGTCAGAATTGGCCAAATATTGTGACAAAACCCACAAATCTCACTGGCTACACGTTATCAGAATGGGTCCTGGTTCATGGCATAGCCCAGTGTGGGTGGTGAGGAGGCTGCTCCACACCATCACTCAGGGACCCAGGCTCTCCCAGCAGTTCTGTGAAGATACCTGGGAGACTGGACAGGCTCTGAAGGGACAGGTTTGCTCAGCTTAGATTCCACAAAGTGAAGGTCAGAAGAAGTGAAGTCTGACCTTGAGTCTGAGTGGCATGGTCCCCATTGTGGCCACGATTACTCCTCAAAGGGTCTTGTCCCTTTTCAAACTCACAGACTTCCATGTGGACATGGCCAGATGACTTACTGAGTGTCTCTTTGTTTGGGTGACCAACTGTCCTGTTTTTCCTGGTCTCGAGGACTCTGTGGGATGCAGGACTTTCAGTTTTAAAACTGGGACTCCCTAGGCAAACTGGGACGAGTTGGTTACTTTGTTCAAATACACCCTGGAATTAATGAGAAACATAGGAATCCTACACAGAGTCACAACCAGCCATGCTGCTGACAAATGCCTGTTTTCCAAATCTCACTGATCGAGGCCTTTTGTTTCATATCCGGCCTGGGGCAGAATCCAGTCTGAGACCCACTCAGCATCTCTCCAAATTCTTTCTTTCTTTATTGTTTGGCCATGCCAGGCAGCATGCAGGGTCTCAGTTTCCTGACCAGGGATTGAACCCAGGCCCCCTACGGTGGAAGCTCTGAGTCCTAACCACTGGACCACCAGGGAGTCCCCAAATCCTTTTTTAAAACTGTGAATTGTTCACATTTTTAAAATCCAAATCATTGTGGAAGATTTGGATTTTAAATACAGGTATTTAATTTCTGTTGAAAAATCAAGAGGTCTGGGGACTGTATTCTCATGCTATGTGGAGGGGTCAAGTGAGATGGGTCCAGCTTCCCGGCTTCCACAACTGTCCCCATTCTCTGATCTCTTCTGTCCACAGACTGTGAGGTCAGTGGCTAGCTGCTCAAGCAGTTGGGTTTGTCACAGGTGCTGCTTTGTTTCTTGACATTAAGCCAATCAATCTTGGAAGACGAAATCTCAGTCTAGATTTCTTCTTGTGAAACTCTAATCTCTTCAGAATAGTTGTAAACTCCAAACTTCAACCCCCATCTCAGTTGCTAGGATATCTGTTACTTTCATGAGGAGAGAGAGGTCGGGAGAAAGGCAGCTGGCTGGGTACAGGTTTAGAAACTCTTTTTCCTGGAGTGATTTGGAGTCAATCAAGCCCACTGCCTGCATCTGCCCGCATCCTGACATCCCCTTAGTAACACCCAGACATGCAGCCAGCCCTGAGAGGGGTGCTCAGGATGTGGGGGAGCTCAAAGCAGAGCCCTTCACCTGCCATTTTTTCTTAGCAACGGGGCCTCCCCTGCCTTTTGGGCTTGTCTGAGAGAGTCAGGAGTTTCTATTTACCAGCCAAAAAGGAGCCTGAAGGTTTTGACTCTTGCTTTGAAATCGGTACCTGGGGTTTGGATTGCGCTCTAAGTCAGCTAGTGTGTCTCCCTTTCTCTCTGAATCAAAAGCAAGAGGAAAAAAGGGTAGACTGGAAGAACACACACTGGTGAGATTCAGAAAATGCTGTCCTAGTTTATGTCTAAAGGATATGAACTCAGTCCTTCCGAGAGTGCAGAAATTCACCGCAACCATTCCTAGCTCCAACGGACCCTTAAGAAATTAGGGGACAAGGGTGGTCAAGGGAGCTTTGAGACGTATTTATTCACTGGGCATGGGTGTTGGGTAGGACAAAGTAGGGGAGGGAGGGAACACCTGATAGCAGCAACTCCTCAACCGGCCTGGGATTTAGTGTGCTCAGAACGGCTACCAATGGCTTCTAGAAAGAATCCAAAAGCTGAGATTAATTCCTCTTTTCCAATGAAATTTCAGAGAAGGCAATGGCACCCCACTCCAGTACTCTTGCCTGGAAAATCCCATGGATGGAGGAGCCTGGTGGGCTACAGTCCATGGGATCACTACGAGTCGGACACGACTGAGTGGCTTCACTTTCACTTTTCACTTTCATGCATTGAGGAAGGAAATGGCAACCCACTCCAGTGTTCTTGCCTGGAGCATCCCAGGGACGGGGGAGCCTGGTGGGCTGCCGTCTATGGAGTCACACAGAGTCGGACACGACTGAAGCAACTTAGCAGCAGCAGCAGCAGCAGTGAAATTTACCTGGACTGGTGCTCCAATGCTCCCCAGAAGGTTCCCTCCAATACAGAGAAGGTGAAAATTCCTGGAAGGGAAAGAGAGGGCCGGAAAGAAACAGAGGCAGTCCCATGAGAAAACTCTTCCTTTCTTTTCTTGAAGACTTGAGGCTGGAGCTCCTATCCTGTGGCTGTGGCCATGCCAGAGGGTCAGAGATGCCTGGATAATACTGTGTCCCTCCCTTCCTTTCCTCCTTGCTCTCCCCTTCCACCATCCCTCTTTTTCCTATCATCTGCCTTCACTTCCTCCTTTCCTGCCTTCTTTCCAAACATCTACCACGCACCTATGGGCCCCCATGCTCTGTGCTGGGCATTTGGTTACTGTTGGACTTTCTTATTCATGGGTTTTCATGTCCGTAGATTCAAACAACCAAGGATTGAAAATATTCAGGGGAAAAATTCCAGGAGGTTTCAAAAGGCAAAATTTGCATTTGCTATACAAAGGAAACTATTTACGTGCATTCCCATTGTGTTAACTATTATGAGTCATCTAGGGATAATTTAAAATATATGGGAAAATAATGCAATTTATTAAGTTGTTGTTGTTGTGGTCCAGTGGCTAAATCATGTCAGACTCTGAGACGCCATGGACTGTAGCCCGCCAGGCTCCTCTGTCCATGGGCTTTTCCAGGCAAGAATACTGGAGTGGGTGGCCATCCCCTCCTCCAGGAGATCTTTCCAGACTAGGAATTGAACCCGAGTCTCCTGCATTGGCAGGTAGATTCTTTACCACTGAGCCACCAGGGAAGCCCATATAATTTACACAACACTGTATAATTATATGGTGTATATATTTAAAGTATTTTCGTAGGTTATATGCAAATACTACTCCATTTTGTATAAGCGACTCGAACATCCGCAGACTTTGATGTCTGTGGGGGTTTCTGGAACCAAACCCCTATGGATGCCAAGGGATGCCTGTAATTCCCAGGCAAACAAGACAAGACCCAATTTCTCGTGGGGAGACAGACTGTCCCCCACTGAAGGCCAAGCAATGTGCTCTAAGAGATGTATATATGAGGTCGCCTGGAAAACAGATCAACACCTGCCTCTTGTTCTGTGCTGGCTGCCTGGCGGGTTTTGTTCCAAATGACACTGTGTGTGTACCCGTCTCCCTTGAACATTTGAACGGTTCCAATAAAATCCGATTCATCTAACTGCCAGTTGATGAAAATTCATCAATTAAAGCGGATTCAGATGGTGCACCGTGCAGCCAACGTGTTGGCCGCAGGTTGAGGCGTCCTCTGCCACCTTCTGGGGTGAGAGCTTGTTCTGTCTCTCTCCCGATGTGCTCCACTGCTAGCCAGCAGGGCGCTATGCTTCAGAGGAACACAGGCTTTGGCATCGTGCTCTGAAGCGGCCCCCAACATGGTCTGAACAAAAGTCCTCATTGTCTGGCAGTAGCTGGGGCTGCCCGGGGATATGCTTAGCACTGTCAGGGGCAACTGTGAACCTTCTTGCTGTACCTGGTGGGGACAGTGGCTGCTGCTGTTCTGGCTGAGGTCAATGAAGATGGCAAGTGGTCTCTCCTACCTAGGGCCCCGGATGGGCTCTTGTCACTGTCCACGTGGGCTGCCCATCAGGAGGGGGCTGTGGAGCAGGGACTACTTTCATGGAAGCTGGTGGGATATTAGAATAGCATTACCCAAACTGCTCTGAGTTTTGTTCTTTTAAGTGAAACTCAGTGAAAGATGATCTGTCCCAAGGCCTAATGTCACACGTTGCATTTCTCTTCTAGGGGAAGTGAACGCTGCTGGGCATCTCCTGTAATTCACACCCCTTATTTACCTGCCTAAACACACCTGGATTCTCCTTGGAGTCCCTGTGGTCATGGTGGAGTTGACATCACCCATCTATCTGCAGGGGTGGCAGGAGACTACAGTCCAAATCCATCAGCCTGGATCCATTACTTTGCCTACTGTGATTGGCTCAGGGGTGTACATGTGACCAGGTTCTGGCCAATGAGAGCTTAGAAATGAACTTTCTAAGTTAGAACTTTCTAAATTCAGCTTAGAAACCTGAACTTTCACGGGTTGGGAAAGAAATATTCTTTCCTCTGGGCACCAGACATTAGAATGTTTCTTTTCTCTCTAAGCATCATGGAATTCATATTTCACAACTCTTGATGTGTCAATCAAATATGGATTAAAAAACCTCCCTTGAATTCCCTGTTCTCAGTAATTTCTAAGTGGGCAGTCAATGACTTTCCATTCTCGGCTGCCATGACCCCTCTCAATCTTTTCTCATGTGTCATAAGTGCTCTCGCCCCATTCTTTTGGTCTCCATCTGCTAAAAAACATGTAGTCGTTTGAGCACCTTCTTCAATTTCTTGGCTTCTTCAATCACCACGGGTTGTCTAAGTTCATCAACTACAGCACCAGCAGCCACATCACCCCCTCCTGGTCTGGTGTCCACTGATGATCTCCAACTGTCTTTGACCCTGGAGTGTGAACTTGCTTGTGAACACTGCCTGCTGTGCACCAGGTGGTACCACCCCAGCCCCTTTGTTTGTGTCGATGCCAATGTCCTGAGCATCTTTGGTATCAATACTTAACTATTTGTCCTCCAAATCAGTCCTTACGTCCTTCAGAGGATCACATCATCTTTTTCTACTTTGCTTCTGCCCCAACTTTAATAATTATCTTTCTTCTCTGGCCCTGTAGTGACAGCTACAGCTTCACACTTCAAAGCATTAGAACTCAGACATCTGCCCCGAATTTTAAGTCTTTGGCATAAGTCCAAGTGTTGGGGGCAGGGAACGGATGGTGGCCGCATCTGATGAAGAATTGTGGGTGGTCAAAGCATTTTGTGGGGAGGCCGGCTGGGTGTTGGTGTGGCCAGCAGCCTGTGAGGAGGAGAGACAGAGCTCAGGGTGCCCAGGACAATAAGTCCCTGTCCAGCCACTCCTCCATCCCCCACTCCTGAGCCACATACATGGAGCCCCACCCTCCTTTTCATCCAGATTCCCTCATTATCCTACTTTTCAAAACTTTTTATTTTCCTGTACATTCGCTTTCCTAGGAAAACTTTATGATACTTGTCAAAACCTGCCTCTCTCTGACCCCTTGTGATTGAAATTATATTAAATTCACTTATTAATTCAGGAAGGACTGCTACGTTTACAAATATTGCATCTCCTCTTCCAGAAGCACCGTTTGTTTCTCTGTGTATTTAGATCTTCTAGAAAGTTCTTTAGTAAGATGTTGGGGTTTTCTGATTTTCTTCCTATTGATTTTGCAGAGCTATTCCTTAATTTACTCCTAGATATTTTATAGTTTTTTTTTCCAGAAAGCAATTGTGAGGAGTCTATATCTTGATGTTTATATGTTGAGTTTTCCAAATGCATGTTGACTTTATTTGCCTTCCAAAGAACACATTCTTGAATATGTATATAAAGTCTATGTTTTGTTATGTGTTCTAATTTCTTAACTTTTATTTTATCTTTATTAATTCCCTCCTTCTGCTCTTCTTAGCTTTGTTTGTTCTTTTTTTTAGTTCCTTGCTTTGACTGCTTTCTTCATTTAGTTTAGTTATTTCTTGTTCAAATATGAAAACATTTCAATCTCTCATTTTTTCCCTTTGAGTGCAGACTTGGCCACCTCCCATACATTTTTTATGTGGATTGTTGCTTGTATCATATTTTATAAATAACTTCTAATTTCAGTTTTTATTTCCTCCTTGACTGGAGTCATTTCATATTTAATTTCTGACAAGTTGGAATTTTCTGTTTGTTTATTTTTATTTATCCTTTTGCTATCAGGTCAGAGTTATCTGTACAGAGTCTACATTTTGAGGTTTATTAAAGTTTTATTTTTGTTTATCCTTTTGCTATCAGATCAGAGTTATCCGTACAGCTTTTACATTTTGAGGTTTATTAAAGTTTTCTTTTGGCTGAATGTATATAATGGACTTTTATAAAAATCCATCAACTGGGAGAGTGGAATATGTCACTAGCCGGTGAGCATCAGGCTGAACATTGAAGTCCTAGAGCAAGAGAGACAGTCTGAGACCACCTCTACCCTCCACTACCCCCACCCAGGGGTAATGCTACCCCCACTGGGCTTAAACGCTAGTGGAGTGGGGGAGGGGCAGTTAAACAAGTAATTGCAAACACTGACCATAAAGGTTGTGATGAGACAAGTGTTCTAGAGAGATCTTGAGGTTACCCTTGAAGATTTTCTGCAGGAAAAAATATAAGCTTAATGATGTCTTAAATCCATTTGCTTCATATATTTTAGCACATTGTTTTTTCATGCATAAAGGTCATGACTGTTACATCAGCCTTGTGGAAGTTAGCATATATATGTAACAAAAATTATATATGTGTGTGTGTATTTATACATCCAAACTAAACCTCTTTGTCATGTTTTATGCCTTGAATTCTATTGCTAATATTTCCAACAGTCCTTTTTGTGGTTGTTTCTTTGGGTTTGGTGTATATATATATATATACACACACACACATACACAAACATACATCATATACATTTGTATATGTATATACATATTTGCATATCTTTTTTGCATATTGGGGGGGTGTGATTTGTTTTTAAGTGTATCTCTTATAAGCTGTGTTTGAGCAGATGGTTTTTGACCCCAAGTAAAATAATCTTAAATGTCCTTGACTGATGTTCATTGTAGGAAAAAAGAGGGCTTGGACCATTTGCATGACTACTTAAAAAAGTCATTAATTGTGAAGAGCTATTGCATCCACCGCCTTGTGTTGGTCAGTTCTGAGCGATGTATATACATCAGATCAGCTGATCCCAGAAGCATCCCTCTGAGGTGGGAACCTTCTAACGTCCACTTTGTGAAGGAAGAAGCCAAGGCACAGAGAAGCAGGGGGCTGCCAGTCCTGCGTCCCGCAGCTCTGAGGTGGGCAGCGGGGACCTGGCCCCAGCAAGCATGCCTGTCAACTCTGCTCCCACTGACTGGACAGGAGGCCTAAGCACTCAGGAAGTGGGAGCCACCTGGTAGGGTGGCTGAGGGCTCGGTTGAGACTCTTAACCCCCCCAGGGCTGAGGGGGCTCTGGGTGGCGGAGGAGGGACTTTAAATGTTAAAACTGTCACTCTGAAGTGGGGACTCTGCCTCTGGCCTGGTGCTCTCTCCCCACTGGCCTTGGACCTCCACCTCCTCCTTCCTTCTGCCTGCAGAGTCCAGTAAAGACAGTGGGACGTGGAGGAGGAGAAATATGGGGAACTGTCTGGAATCTAGGGGACATGCGATGACTGATAGCAAACGAAGGGACTAGTCAGTTCATAGCCCCTTTGATGATGCCCTCTGCTTTCTCCCCAAACAAAGAAGTCCTGTGAGCCTCAGACTACAATAGGGCCCTTCAGGGGGGGAGAAAGGGCCCTTTTATGCCTCTGCTGGGACTTCGGACCTTTAAGGGACCCTCCTTGTCCTGGGGGTCGGGCCATGGGAGGATCAGAGCTGTGACGAGAACAGGGTTGGGGTGGCCATCAGGACTGCCTGTGTCTGAAACTGGGATTGTGGGGTCCCTGTGGGGAGTGAAGTGGGGGCCATCCCAGGAGGCTGCCCACCCAGGCAGTACCCACCTGAAAGCAGGTTATAGGGGCAGGAGGGGAAGCACCTTGTCCCCAGTGACCCCCTGCTGGATGGACCCTTTCTGCCTTTCTTCCAGGTAGAACCGCCCCCACCTTCTTTGAGGCTATCCCCTCAAAACTTGGCGGGGAGGGGGCGGTCCTGTCACCCCACCCAAGGGAGGGCTACGGGAACCTTAATTGTGTTTGTCTACCAGACTGCGAGCAGAAAGCTGGCTCAGCCCCTCCCTCTCCTCTCCTCCTTTCCTTGAGAAGATTGAAACAGTTTAACTGTGACCGGTGACCCAAGGACTAGCCAACTGCAGCCGAGGTATAACCTAGCTGACCAGCTCTCTGGTCCCGTAGGGTAATGGAGCGTCACTCCTTTGGGAAGGGGTTGGGGAGGAGACCTCTCTGCTGTTTCTCCTGGGCTGTTCCCCAGGTCCTTCTGCCCGTGCCTGGGAGGGTGTGTCTGATGCTGGCTGATAGCAAGGCTGGGGTGACAGGCCCACTCCAGGGACCTGATCAGCTGGCGATCCAGTGGTCAGGACAGCCCCTCTTCTAGCTTGTTTGTCTCTCTCCTCACCCACTTTCTGGGACAACTTCCTGTAGGGGGGCCTTGCACCCCCTTTTCCTTGAACCTCCTGCTCCTCCCTCACAAATTGTAAATCTTATCATATGATGTCTTGTGTCTGGTAAGCTTTCACAGCCTCGGCTGCTCTGGGAAAGTAAAACCTGTCTTTTAACCTGGAGTTTCTGCTGCTGGAGGCAGAGGTCATGTCTCACGAGAGGGGGAAAGTTTGGGCGGCTGGGGTACAGCCTCACCAAAACCTCAGGGCTGCACCTGGCTTGCCTCGGTCCTGATGATGGCACCTGCCCCCTTCTAAATTCTTGGGTTTCTTTCTTCTCCATTTGGGGGCTGATTTCCTCAAAGATGGTACTAGTGGCCAATGCAGGAGACTTGGGTTCGGTCCTTGGTCTGGGAAGATGCCCTGGAGCAGGGCATGGCAACCCACTCCAGTATCCTTGCCTGGAGAATCCCATGAACAGAAGAGCCAGGCAGGCTACAGTCCATGGTGTCACAGAGAGTTGGACACAACTGAGCATGCACGCGTGCACACACACACACACACACACACCCCGGGAGTTAGGACTGAATGCATGAACAGCTGGAGCAGGCCAGGCAGGGTGGGGCTGCCTTCCCTCTGTCAGAGGAGAGAGGACATTGTGAGTTTTCCTCAATAGCCAGGGCTCCCCAGCTTCAGCAATGAGTTCCCTCCACCTCAAAGCTGGGGTGACGTCTCGCTGGGCATGTTCTGAGACATTCAGCACCCTGCTCTTCAAGCTTGGCTAGTTCTCAGAATCGCAAAGCAGCTGGGACTGAACCCAGAGGCTGAATCAATCTGTCTGGGTGCAGCCGGGGGCTGATATTTCTAGGAAATTTCCCAGCCAGGTCTGGAAACCAGTGCCTTAGTGTAAAATGATGGCTCTATCAGACTAGGGTTGTCAGGAAAAACACAGGATTCCCAGTTAAGTCTGCATTTCAGATGAACAATAAATACGTTTCTGGTACAAATATGTCCCAAATATTGCAGAGGACATACTTATACTAGAAGAGCTAGTAATTGTTTATTTGAATTTGAAATATTCGAAATTCAAATTAAACTGGTATATTTACTTTTTTTTCCCCCTGAAATGTGCAATCCTATACTAGATGGTGTTTTGAATTTCTTCTAACTTGAAGAGTCCTGGAAGCGTCAAGAGTTTATTGAGCACTTACTGTGTTCCAAGCAATGCTCTGGGGCAGGGGGAAAGCAGAAGTGAGGGACCCTGGCCCTCAAAGACCCCACATTCCAGTTGGAGGAAGAGAGTGGGGGCAGAGCTGACAAAATCAGGTAAATCCACAAACCAACTGTAGCTGGCAAAGGAGCCAAAAGGAAAATAAGACTGAGGAATGGAGAGTGAGGAGAGTAGGCGGGAATATGGGGCTAGAGTGGGTGGAGGTACGAACTGCAGTGGTCAGGGCAACACAAGCCAGATATGGAAGGTGGCTTTTTTTGTTGTTGTTGTTAACTTTTATTTTTCAAAATTATGGAAGTATGATAACACACTTACAGGAGACTTGAAAAATACAGAACAAAGTTACAAGCTCAGTCGCTTCAGTTGTATCCGACTCTTTTGAGACCCTATGGACTGTAGCCCATCAGGCTCCTCTGTCCATGGGGATTCTCCAGGCAAGAATACTGGAGTGGGTTGCCATGCCCTCCTCTAGGGGATCTTCCCCACCCAGGGATCGAACCCACGTCTCCTGTGTCTCTTGCACTGCTGGTGGATTTTTTTTACCTGCTGAGCTACCTGGGAAGCCCAAGGTTATATATAGTTTCACTATACATGGAGGAGGAAATGGCAACCCACTCCAGTGTTCTTGCCTGGAGAATCCCAGGGACGGGGGAGCCTGGTGGGCTGCTGTCTATGGGGTTGTTAAGTCGGACTGAAGTGACTTAGCAGCAGCAGCAGCAGCAGCAGCATACATTATAATTATTTTTTTGAGTAGATAAATTAGGATTTTTGGCTGAAGTTTCAATATCAAGCTCTCAAAAATTCACAGAATGAATATACAGAGAATATTAATATAGTAGACCTGAAAAGCACTGTAAGCCCATTCAGCATAATTAAGATTTATACAATTTTCATGCAATGGTAGGATACAAATTCTTTTCAAGTTCCCATAGACTATAAACCAGGGGAAAGTAGAACATATCCAGGGACATAAAACAGGTACAAAAATTTCATGGTCTAAAGGTATTGAAATCATACAGAGTTTGTTCTCTTATCAAAGTGGAATTATGTTAGAAATCAGTATCAAAAGATATTGAAAATAACTCACCTATTTACAATGTGACATTTTACCAAGAGAGATGTCCAACTTAGCCATCAAAAGTCTCAATAAATTTAGACTGTAAAAGACACAGAGGGGGCTTGCGGAGAAGAAAGCATTTAAATGAGAAATTAGTACCAAAATGAGAAATTAATATTAAAGATACTTTAAGCAAAATCTCATGTATTTGTAAATTAAATGTCCACTTTTAAATGGTCTGTGTTTCTACGAGGCCATAACAAGGAAAATTAGAAGATCTTTGTCATAGAATAAAAATGAAGAGATAATTTACCAGAATTTTTTGCACACAGCTAAAGCTGCTCAATGAAATTAAATACAATGTGGAGTCTTGTATAAGATATGAAAACAAATAATGAACACTAGCATAAAACTTAGTTAAATTTGAACAAAATCTGTACTTTAGTAACCAATACTGTGTCACTTGTTAACTTCCATTTTTTTTCTTTTTTTTTAAAACAAAATAGTATTTCCTTATATTCTCAAAGCTGGATTAGAAGATTCAAGCTTCATTCAAATTTTTTTTTAAATCACAAGATAATAAAGTTTCTAGACTTTTAGCAATACTACTAGATGCCAAAATACCTGGAACTATACCAAAGTTTTGAGTGAATATAAATTATATATCTAGCATTCTATTCATACTAAGTCAAACAAGTGGAATCAAAATGTCATAATTCTTTTTTTTAGCTTGACTGAGACCTGTAGGAGGTGGAGCCACCAGTCCTGCAAAGGCGGTGCAGGCACAGGGGAGAGTAAGCTGGAAGGCTGGAGGGCTAGAGTGACCCCCTTGCATCCCAGGAAAAGAAAGGAGGCCAGTGAAGCCGGAGAAGAATGAACAAAGGTGACCGAAGGCAGGAGTCAGGCTACCTAGGGAAGCGTGAACTCAGACACCTGAATTTTCTGTGCAGTGGAAGCCACAGGGCTTTGGCAAGGGAGAAAAATCAGGTCTGAGTTATGCAAAGGTCACTGTGGCTTCTGCGGCGGGGGGAGTGGTGGGGTGGGAAGCAGGGCCGAATGTCCTGCGTCTACCTGCAGATGAGCTCTTCCTGTAGGTAAGCATGGCTGGTGCAGGAGAGGCAGAGCTCCTGAGAAGCTGGAAGTCTCAGCGGATGTTTTTGGGTATAATGGGCAGGACTGATATTGAATTGGCTGCAGGGGACAAAGGAAACAGCGCTCGGGAACAACTTCTGGGTGGTGGATGCTAGTGCCAATTACTGTGATGGAGGGCTGGAGAGGGGAGGATTTGGGATTGGGGTGGGGGTCAAGAATTCTGTACCTACAGCCTAGCACAGCTAAGTGGAGTAAGGAGGACAAGGGCACCCTGGCTGATGTGTCCAGGAAATTGTGACCATCATGCAGGGCAGGTTCGAGTGTGTGCAAACTAAGGAGATGGGAGAGATGTGGCTGCTCTTTGGGACACGCCAACCCTTTTTACCCTGAAGTATGAAAACAGTAAAATTACTTCAACATGCCACCCCACCCCCAATCCTCATCCCAGCTCTAGGAATTTTGCAGCTCATGTGGCTTGGCCAACCACCATGACTTTTTAATAATAATAAACAAAAACCCTGAGCAAAAGCTGATGAGCCCGTCACTAGGGGTAGATGGGAATCGGGGACCCCGTAGCTTCCCAGAATTCTTTTCTAGGGTCACTGAGTCTGCTGTGTGTTTTCAATCAGGGATCTTGGTGAGGGGAGGCTGAGAACATGTTATTTAATTGCCCTGATAGCTTCCTGCAGGCTGACCCAATGCAGGCCATGGGAAGGAAGAAAAATATCTAGACTGTTAGATTTCCTTTTGATAAAAGATCTCTTCTTTTTAGTAGTTAGTTCACTGTCTGGACAAACAGACAAGCCCACCCTTCCCATCTGGCTTGAACCTAGCCCCAGGAGGGAAGGGCTACTCTCAGTGAAGTCTCTGAGATGAGAGGTGGTACTTGTGGTTCATGCAAAGCAAATCAATGAAGGATACATTCAGCTGCAGGTTGCATAAAATCCATCTGCCCAGAGTTCCTTGTAAACAAGGAGTGGGTTAGTGGGTTGTTGGTTCTGGGCTCAACTGTCAACTGTGACCTCAGGGATTCAGCCTTTTCTAGTTTTCTGTTTCACCATTCCTAGCATGTTGACTATCTTCCTTATGCTTTTGCCTCATGGTCACAAAAGGTGGCTGTAGCTCCAGGTATTGCATTTCAGTTTTAGGCAAGAAGAAAGGATAAAGGTGTTGCAAGCTACATGACTCATTTATCGGGAAAAGAAAAGCTTTCCCAGAAAATCCATCATCAAACTGCCACTTGGAACAAAGCCACATGACCACTCCTAGCTGCAAGGGAGGCCGGAAAAGTAAGAAGGTGGATTTCTGAATCACCTTTGATGTTTCATGATCCACAGCTGGCTGCTGATGCCCAGGTCCATCCTGGGATCTGTTCACAAAGAAGAGGGTGGAAGTTGGGCAGGGATCTGACAGTGTCATACATGGCATTGTCCTCGACACTGACCTGCCACTGTTCAGGAAAACAGAGATGACTGCTGTGAACCTTCCTGTGAACAGGATGGAATCTGTGTGCATGCGTGCTAAGTTGCTTCAGTCATGTCCAATTCTTTGCAACTCTATGAACTGTAGCCTGCCAGTCTCTTCTGCCCATGGGGATTCTCCAGGTGAGAATACTGGAGTGGGTTGCTGTGCCCTCCTCCAGCAGATCTTTCCCACCAGGGACTGAACCCGTGTCTCCTGCATCTCCTGCATTGCAGCTGGATCTTTTACCTCTGAGCTACTGGGGAAAACCAGAATGGAATCTACCTGCACATAAATTCCTATCGGTCAGTTGTGAAGGGTTTAGACCCAGCTTCAATCACTGTGCACACACATAAATGAAACAGGGTGTGCATTTAAGTTTACTATATGCCCAGTACTAGATGTTAAAAATACAATTTTATTTTCTATTCTCAAGTGCCCTATGAAAAGGGCACAACTATTATTTTCATTATGCAAATGAGGAAACCCAGACTTTTCACAGTAATTTGTCCAAGATCAAATAATTTTCAAAGGCAGAGTGAGGCCCCAAATCGCTTGTTTCCTGAATGTGGGCCCTGAACCACTTGGTACTGACCTCTCCTGAGAAGAGGTCAGAAGTCTGGTCACACTTTAGTATCCTTGAGTCTGAGAGGACATCATGGAGCACAGGACATCATGACTCAGGGCCATGATGACGTCAATGGCTTTCTGTACCAGACGGCGGGCTTCACAGCCCGTGATCAACGAGTGTGTTCATTTCTGGGATTATTGATAAGTGTCTGTTTTCCCCACTAACATGTTCACTCATGGATACAGGGAATACGTCTGCCCCATTCACCGTGGTATCTGCTGACACAAACAGAACTTTCCAAAAGTGAACCCCAAACCTGAAGTTACAACAGCAAATACGTCAAAATGCAGAGGTTAGTTTTCAGTCAAGCTGCATCATACATGGGCAACTCTAAGTAGCAGTATCAGGGTGAAAAGTAGCAGGGACTTTTAAGCGAAGTAACGAAGTGTAATAATTTACTGGAGCGACCTTGTGCTGGCCACCTAGGAATGAAATCAGACTGTAAGTAAGAAAATCGTGCCTGGTTGCCTGGTTGAAATTCCAAGGCTGGGCCACGAGGGGGCAGCACTTGAGAGATGATGCTCACAGGCCTGCCGTTGCTTTCTTCCCTGGGGGCTTTGCAATCACACTCTTTAATTTGGCTGATTTTCTTCTGTCTGAGAACAGCTAACACCAGAATTCTTAGAATTAGTCCTCACTGCAGGAAGATGAGGGAGGGAGAGTTGGTGTTCAGCTAGAAATAGTCCCGGAAGGCTACCTGGAAAAAGTGGATCCTGGTCTGGATAGATCAAGGCCTCTGGCACCACATCTCAGCAATTCAATTCATTAGGGTGGCCATACACTGTCCGTGGTGAAGCAGCCAAGACAGGGGCCTCAGATGGAGCCCGCAGGAAGAGTACAGTTTATCTGGGGAGCCAAAAGGATGCTCTCATAACTATAATGTAAGACAGAAGTTGGCAACAAAGAAAAAGTTCAGATTTATCCTGACTAATGGGAACTGGGGAAGCATCAAGAAAAGGTGGCATTGGAGTTGAACCTTGAGGAAGGGGTGGCATTGATCAGGATGACTTATGGGTCTTATCTTGAGCTTTCTCCACTTGCATTAAAGGAACCATTTACAACATGGGGAGTGTGTTTGTGTGTGTGAGTGCACATGAGCCTCACAGAGCAGTTAAGAATGAAAATTTTACTATTGAGCAAATTCGAGTTCAAGTCTTGGCTTGGTCATTTACTAACCTGTGTCACCCTGAAACTACTTAATCTTTTTGAGTTTACATTTTCTCTCCTACAATGTGGGCATAATGCGTGTGCTTGCCCCATGGTTGTTCTGTAGATTAATTATATAAGCAGTAAAAAAATTCATATCTGGGGACTGAGATTTCAAATCATTTAAAACCTGGGAAGAGAGAGAGAGACAAAGGAATAATTTATTTATTTACAGATGTTTTAAAGCATCTACAATGTACCAGGCACTATGCCAGGCCCTTGATATATAACAGACTGAAAAAAATAAATATTCTTGCCCTCTTGGAGCCAGTGTGAAAGCACAGTAAACAAAACAACTCAATCTATGGCAGGCCAGTTGGCCATAAGTTTTACAGGGGAATCGATCATGGGGGAGGGTAGAAAGTACCAGTTTGCAAGGGGAGAGTCTTATATATAGTTTGCTCAAAGAAGTTGCCCGGGGGCTTGCTTTGGCAGGGTCGTGGAGGTGGTAAGAAATGAATATTTAAGAAATTTTGTTACCAATAAAGAAATAGAGGTTTAAATATGTTTGGTAAAATTTTTAAAGGCAAACAATAGTCAGATTTCTAAAGTCCAAGAGGAAAAGGTCTGTGCTTAGTCACTCAGTCGTGTCTGATTTTTTGCTATCCCATGGAATGTAAGGAGAACAAGAAAACCTCATCTGATGAATTCAGCAAAACTCAAGAAAGGAAAAAAATGTGGTAAACACAAAACAAAATTAGATGGCAAATATATATTATCAAACAAGCCGAGATACAAAGACTCAGGTTTGGTTTGAAATGCAAAAACCAACTATAAACTCTTTTATAAAAATTTTAAAATATGCATATCTTTAATTGCTAATGAAGTGCAGATGTCCAAGTGCTAATTTGATATTCTCATTTCTTTTTTGTTTAGTTGCTTCACTATTTTTATTGAGATAGTTGTCTTTTTTTTTTTTACTGACCTGTAAGAGATCTGTGAATATTGAGATGTTGCAATTTGGACTGCAAATTTGTCATTTGACTTTTAATTCTTTATTTTCTTGGGCTCCAAAATCACTGCAGCTGGTGACTGCAGCCACGAAATTAAAAGACGCTTGCTCCTTGGAAGAAAAGCTATGACAAACCTAGACAGCATATTAAAAAGCAGAGACATTACTTTGCTGGTAAAGGTCCATCTAGTCAAAGCTATCGTTTTTCCAGTAGTCATATATGGATGTGAGAGTTGGACCATAAAGAAGGCTGAGCACCGAAGAATTGATGCTTTTGAACTGTGGTGTTGGAGAAGACTCTTGAGAGTCCCTTGGACTGCAAGGAGATCCAACCAGTCCCTCCTAAAGGAAATCAGTCCTGAATATTCTCTGGAAGGACTGATGCTGAAGCTGAAGCTCCAATACTTTGGCCACCTGATGTGAAGAGCCAACTCATTAGAAAAGCCGCTGATGCTGGGAAAGATGCTGAAAGTAAGAGGAGAAGGGGATGACAGAGGATGAGATGGTTGGATGGCATCACTGACTCAATGGCCATGAGTTTGAGCAAGCTCCGAGATTTGGTGATGGACAGGGCATGTTGCAGTCCATGGGGTTGCAAAGAGTCGGACATGACTGAGTGACTGAACTGAACTGATAGTGATTTTTAAATTAAACTAAGAGTCGGACCGAAGAAGGCAATGGCACCCCACTCCAGTACTCTCGCCTGGAAAATCCCATGGGTGGAGGAGCCTGGTGGGCTGCAGTCCATGGGGTTACTAAGAGTCGGACATGACTGAGTGATTTCACTTTCACTTTTCACTTTCATGCATTGGAGAAGGAAATGGCAACCCACTCCAGTGTTCTTGCCAGGAGAATCCCAGGGACGGGGGAGCCTGGTGGGCTGCCGTCTATGGGGTCGCACAGAGTCGGACACGACTGAAGCGACTTAGCAGCAGCAGTAGCAGTAAGAGTCAGACACGACTCAGCGACTTCACTTTCACTTTTCACTTTCATGCATTGCAGAAGGAAATGGCAACCCACTCCAGTGTTCTTGCCTGGAGAATCCCAGGGACAGGGGAGCCTGGTGGGCTGCCATCTATGGGGTCGCACTGAGTCAGACACGACTGAAGGGACTTAGCAGCAGCAGCAAATGTCATATAATTATTTTGGTTTTATGTATACAATTTTTGTCAAGAATGTATCAATGTATCATTTTGTAGTTTCAAGCTTTTGCATCATCGTTAATGGGATTCCCTGGTGGCTCATAAAGAACCTGCCTGCCAATGCAGAAGACTCAGGTTTGATCCCTGGGTCAAGAAGATCCCCTGGAGAAGGAAATGGCAACCCACTCCAGCATTCTTGCCTGGGAAATCCCATGGACAGAGAAGCCTGGTGGGCTACGGTCCATGGGGTCACAAAGATTCTGTTAGGACTTAGTGAGTAAACAACAACAACAGCAACATTGGATTGTAGAAGTACCTGAACTTCCTCATAGTAGTCTGAGGGTTTAATTTGTTTTTTTTTTTTTTTTTTTTTTTTTTTTTTAATTTTATTTTTAAAAAAAAAATCACATGCTCCCCATCCTGAACCCTCCTCCCTCCCAACCTCCCCATACCATCCCCCTGGGCCCCATCTGGGATTTATTTTTGAATAAAGAGAAAGATAATTCAGATTTATCACCTAGACATATACTTCAAACAAAACGATCCTCAAAGTTTAGTGGTAAAGAGGTGAACCAGGATATACTGGGCAGCACATAGGGAAAACCAAGGCTAGGGTGGAAATATTCATATCAGATGAGGTAGGACTGAAGGCCAAAGGCAGTAAACAGGAAAAAAGAGAAGTAGTTTGTACTGATAAAATCTGTAATCCATCAAGAAGACATAACAGGAATGAACTTTAATCCACCACCTGGGCACAGGCTCCTAGTACAAGATCTTTACAAAACCACGGTTACAGTGGCAGATTTCAGCATTCCCCTCTCGTGATTAGACAGACCACCTGGACCAAAAGGCAGATAAAGAATTGGAGCAACACAGTTAACAGGCTTGGCTTAATATTTATTAATACAACTTGGTTCCATCGGCCCATGGAGCACTCTCAGTGCTTAGTCATGGACTTGGCTTCCTGGTGGAGCTCTTGGCTTCAATGTGTAAAAACCCAGGCTCCAACAGGTTTTTTTGTGTTTTTTGTTTTTAAGCAAGGAAGAAAAGTGTGAGCCCACATCCCAGGAGTCTGGGAAAGGTGGGCTATTTCAAAGACCAGGGTAGGAGCCTCCTGTTCCCACCCAGTGGGAAAGGGGAAGAAACTTTTTTTCTTTCCGTGGAATAAAAGTCCCACCCTTTACTCATATTTGGGCTAACTGATGTCAGATGACTGCCCTCAAATCCAGAAAGTTTTGCCAGGAGAGCACACAGATTGGTGTAAGCCTGGAACCTCGAGCAAGAGGGATGGGTTCATCCTGATGTTGGAGACCACTCATAGCTTACTCTCCAGCTGGGAGGGGTCAGCTTCCTTACTGACTGCAGTGCAGAGGGAGCAACATCAGCCTTATGGTGGGAGGAGGAAGGGGAGAAGGATTCAAGTAGGAGTCAACAGAGTCCGTTACTCTGGCCAAGAAGAAAAGGTTAACAACTTCCAGAAAGGAGATAGTCTACTAGCCACATTCTCTGACAATAATGTTTTATCATATTTTTAAGAAAACTAGTCTTTTCTCCTTTTTAAAACAATAACAGTGTCTCTTGCATACCATAAAGTGCACAAAAGTTAAGTATACACCTTAATTTTTACGCATGTAAAACCATGGAGAACCTTCTAAAGATTCCTCCGCACTGCTTGTGGTCAGTGTGCTAAGGCGCTCCTGTCATGTCCGACTCTCTGCAACCCTATGGACCCTCCAGGTTCCTCTGTCCATGGGATTCTCCAGGCAAGAACACTGGAGAGGATCTTCCCACCCAGGGACAGAACCCATGACTCTTACATCTCCCGCATTGGCAGGCGGGTTCTTTACCACTAGCGCCACCTGGGAAGCCCCCCTTTCCAGAGGCTTTTCTAACCACTATTCTAACTCCAGTCACATAGGTTAGGTTTGTCTGTTTTGAATCTTATACAAATGTAATGATATAGAATATAGTCTTCTGTGTCTGCTTCTTTTGTTCAAAGTGTTTTTGACATTCATGCATACTGCTGTGTATATCAGTCTCATTCATTGCTGTGCAGTATTTCTTTGTGTGAACTTACTACCATGTAACAATCCTTTCCCTGTATGTGCTCAGCCTCTGAGTCATATCCAACTCTCTGCAACCCCATGGACTGCAGCCTGCTACGCTCCTCCATCCATGGGATTTTTCAGGCAAGAATACTAGAGTGGGTTGCCATTTCCTCTTCCAGAAGATCTTCCTAACCCAGGAATTGAACCCATGTCTCTTATGTCTCCTGCACTGGCAGGTGGGTTCTTCACCACTAGCGCCACCATCCTTTTCCTTCAATTCAGTTCAATCACTCAGTCGTGTCCGACTCTTTGCGACCCCATGAATCGCAGCACGCCAGGCCTCCTTGTCCATCACCAGCTCCCGCAGTTCACTCACAATCACGTCCATCGAGTCAGTGATGCCATCCAGCCATCTCATCCTCTGTCATCCCCTTCTCCTCCTGCCCCCAATCCCTCCCAGCATCAGAGTCTTTTCCAATGAGTCAACTCTTCGCATGAGGTGGCCAAAGTACTGGAGTTTCGGCTTTAGCATCATTCCCTCCAAAGAAATCCCAGGGCTGATCTCCTTCAGAATGGACTGGTTGGATCTCCTTGCAGTCCAAGGGACTCTCAAGAGTCTTCTCCAACACCACAGTTCAAAAGCATCAATTCTTCGGTGCTCAGCTTTCTTCACAGTCCAACTCTCACATCCATACATGACCACTGGAAAAACCATAACCTTGACTAGTCGGACCTTTGTTGGCAAAGTAATGTCTCTGCTTTTGAATATGCTATCTAGGTTGGTCATAACTTTCCTTCCAAGGAGTAAACGTCTTTTAATTTCATGGCTGCAGTCACCATCTGCAGTGATTTTGGAGCCCAGAAAAATAAAGTCTGACACTGTTTCCCCTGTTTCCCCATCTATTTCCCATGAAGTGATGGGATCAGATGCCATGATCTTAGTTTTCTGAATGATGAGCTTTAAGTCAACTTTTTCACTCTCCACTTTCACTTTCATCAAGAGGCTTTTTAGTTCCTCTTCACTTTCTGCCATAAGGGTGGTGTCATCTGCATATCTGAGGTTACTGATATTTCTCCCGCAATCTTGATTCCAGTTTGTGCTTCTTCCAGCCCAGCATTTCTCATGATGTACTCTGCATAGAAGTTAAATAAGCAGGGTGACAATATACAGCCTTGACGTACTCCTTTTCCTATTTGGAACCAGTCTGTTGTTCCATGACCAGTTCTAACTGTTGCTTCCTGACCTGCATACAGGTTTCTCAAGAGGCAGGTCAGGTACTTTTCCACAGTTTATTGTGATCTACACAGTCAAAGGCTTTGGCATAGTCAATAAAGCAGAAATAGATATTTTTCCTTATTGATAGATAATTTCCCTGGGAAGGTTTAAAGCACACTCTTCTAAATAGTTTTCAGATCAAGGAGGAAATGAAAACTTAAATGTTAGTTCTTTTAGACATTATTATATTGAAGCAATCCCTCGGATGTAGCCAAGGCTGTATTCAGAGGGAAATCCATAGCCTAAACTATTTTTATTATTAAAAAAAAAAGAATTAGTGGATATAAATGAACTAATAATTTAAATGATATAAAAAGGAAACAGTATGAACAAATCAGAAAACAAAAAGTTATTAAAGCCTAAAGTCAATAAATGGTTTATTTTAAAAGATTAATAACATAGACACCTCATAAACTTGTATCTTAAAAAGAGTAAAACAAATATTTGCAACATAAAAATAGAGAAAGGATATAGGATCACAGATTTTTTAAATTAGAAGAGAATATTTTAAAATTACAAGAGGATATTTAAGAGTTGAGGGAAGCAATAAGATGACTTTCTTGAGTAATACCAGTGTGTAAAATTGACACAGGAAGACTTTAAAAGAAACAACCACAGAAAAAATTTAAGGGACACAGAAGATATTTAAAAGTTTATAAAAAATCAATAACTAAAAAATAAATGACTTTGACTTTATGTGAGTTCAAGATCATCTTCAGAGAAGTGGAAATTCCATTTCAACCTTATCAGATGATGAAAAAGAGCAAAATCTCGTCAGTTAATTTTATGAGGCTGGAAAACTCTGGGCTCCCAACTTTGACATTGGCTCACAAACAGAACCACACTGGGCAAAGGAGGACCACTTGGCACTGGGCTCTGGCATAGGCATCACCACTTGGAAATATGGGCTCAGATTGGCAGGATCTGGTTTTTCAAAGAAGGCCAAGAATTGAATGTTTGTGTGTAATTTTCCAATTTTTCTGTGCTGGCGACCAAAGCATTTTTTAAAAAAACATGCTACATGGACTAAATCAAATTTGCTGACTGGATTTGACTACTATTTTGCAACCTTTATTAAAATGGAGTTGAGGGGACTTCCCTGGTGGTCCAATGGTTAAGACTCTGTACTTCCAATGCAGGGGGTGTGGGTTCAATCCCTGGTTTGGGAATTAAGATCCCACATGCCTTGGGCCAACTTAGGCCTTGTGCCACAATTACTGAGCCTGAGAGCCTCAATTAGAGAGAAGTTTACACATTGCAGCAAAAGACCCCACAAGCTTCAACAAAGATCCTGTGTGCTGCAAGCAAGACCCGATGCAGCCAAAAGAAATAAACATATATATGCATAAACACAAAATGGAGTTGGACCCATGATCTGAAATAAGGAACCAAAGAAGGAAGGACATCTTCTTGAACCTAGAGACTTTTATACAGAGTGAAGTAAGTCAGAAAGAGAAAAACAAATGATGTATATTAATGCATATATATAGAATCTAGAGAGATGGAACTGATGAACCTATATGCAGGGCAACAATGGAGACGCAGACATAGGGAACAGATGTGTGGATACAGTAGGGGAAGGAAAGGGTGGGACAAAATGAGAGAGTAGCGTGGAAACATGTACATTGCCATATGTAAAATAGACAGCCAGTAGTAATTTGCTGTATGACGCAGGGAGCTCAAACCCAGTGCTCTGTGACAAGCTGGAGAGGTGGGATGGAGTGGGGGGTGGGAAAGAGGTTCAAGAGAGAGGGGACATATGTACACCTATGGCTGATTCATGTAGATGTATGGCAGAAGACAACATGATATTGTAAAACAATTATCTGCCAATTCAGTTCAGTTCAGTTCAGTCGCTCAGTCGTGTCTGACTCTTTGCGACCCCATGAATCACAGCATGCCAGGCCTCCCTGTCCATCACCAACTCCTGCAGTTCACTCAGACTCACATCCATCGAGTCAGTGATGCCATCCAGCCATCTCATCCTCTGTCGTCCCCTTCTCCTCCTGCCCCCAATCCCTCCCAGCATCAGAGTCTTTTCCAATGAGTCAACTCTTCGCATGAGGTGGCCAAAGTACTGGAGCTTCAGCTTCAGCATCATTCCTTCCAAAGAAATCCCAGGGCTGATCTCCTTCAGAATGGACTGGTTGGATCTCCTTGCAATCCAAGGGACTCTCAAGAGTCTTCTCCAATACCAATTAAAGATACATAAATCATTAAAAAAAAGTCTAATTCTGCATTATTAGTAGGAATATAATGTGAGCCACATATGTAATTTAAAATTTTCTAGTAAAAAGTTAGAAACATGCTAAAAAAGAAACAGAAGAAATTCATTTTAAAATATATTTTATGTAGTATATCAAAATATTATTTCAACATGTGATAATACAAAATTATTGATGAGCTGTTTTACATTCTTTTTGTATTAATAGATTGTTTTAAATATTTGAAATCTAGTGTGTATGTTTTACATCTTCAGTACATTTCAATTTAGCCACTGTTTTCATCAGAAATACTTGATTTGTATTTAGATTTTGCAAAGCTTACAGTTGGAAAAGTAGACATTGCCTACATCCAGATTGTTCCAAACACAGAAAAGTTTTCCAGTAATTGAATTGTGCACAAAAAAATAATTTTCCTTTAATAGTTGCATCTTCACTGACAAGATTGGTGCATCTTTTTTAGAAATGATTTGACTCTGAAGTAAAAGTGTATTAACTTTAAAACTAGCTTAAATTCATGAACTCTTGTGCTAAACTCAGTATTATTAACATTGACAGCAATTGAGGCATCTTATAATTTGAAAAGAAACTCTAAATTTATCATCAACAAATCATTCTTCAAATTTTTAAAATAGTTTTTGTGGTCAATTTATATAACATTGTCAACTGCAATTAAAATCTTCTGCATATTGAATCATGTTGGAAAAAATGTGAAAGTCATATTATTGATTTGTATTACGAAAAGTTTAAATTTCAATATGAATTCTCCTACCTGTCTAGCTAGGTCATAGTAAGCTTTTCTTTTCTTTGGAGCTTCAAATTTAGGTCTTTCATCTGGTGTGTAATAATAATGAGAAAACTTTAAATCAAACCAGCATTTTTTGTCTTTGATTAAGGAAAATATGGCAAGTATAACTTTTGTGTCAAATAAATCTTGTATTGGAATTAACACTACAGCAAATCTGTAAAAACTCTTTTCATGATTCAACTAATGGGCAAAGAAAATAAGATCATTAAATTCATTGTCTTCTACTCTCAGGAGTTCTATAAATTGATGATGATTCATACCATTTGTACATAAATACTAAATGGTTTTAACTGTTGTATTCATGACACTATTCAGAGACTGCGCCAGAAAAATGGAATGCAAATATTTTATATGTATCATAGAGTGGAACAAAACTTCCAGGAAGCATCAGCCTCTTGTTTTAAAATCCCAGTATGATTGAGCTAACGTAGATGAAGTATCATCCGTCGTCATAGAAACTAATCTTCTCATTTCTAGCTGAAATTCTTCTTTGACAAATGTAGAAGATTCAAAATTATCTATGCCATGAGTTCTATTTTTTAAATTATGATATACCTTTTTAGCGGAGAAGGCAATGGAAGCCCACTCCAGTACTCTTGCCTGGAAAATCCCATGGGCGGAGGAGCCTGGTAGGCTGCAGTCCATGGGGGAAGAGTCAGACACGACTGAGTGACTGCACTCTCACTTTTCACTTTCATGCATTGGAGAAGGAAATGGCAAGCCACTCCAGTGTTCTTGCCTGGAGAATCCCAGGGACGGGGGAGCCTGGTGGGCTGCCATCTATGAAGTCGTATGGAATCGGACATGACTGAAGTGACTTAGCAGCAGCAGCAGCATACTTTTTTAGAGCAGTTTTAAGTTCATAGAAAAATTGAGGGGAAGGTATAGAGAAGTCCCATACACTCCTGCCACTCCAAATTCCCCTATTATGCATAGTGGTGCATTTTGTTACAATTTGTGAGCTGACACTGACCCCTCATAGTCATCCAAGTCTGGAATTACAGTACGGTCCACTCTCTGGATTTGGACGAACGTATGATGGAGAAGGGAGAAGGGAATGGCAAACCACTTCAGTATTCTTGCCTTGAGAACCCCATGAACACTATGAAAAGGCAAAATGATAGGATACTGAAAGAGAAACTCCCCAGGTCAGTAGGTGCCCAATATGCTACTGGAGATCAGTGGAGAAATAACTCCAGAAAGAATGAAGAGATGGAGCCAAAGCAAAAAGAATACCCAGTGTGGATGTGACTGGTGATAGAAGCAACATCTGATGCTGTAAAGAGCAATATTGCATAGGAACCTGGGATGTCAGGTCCATGAATCAAAGCAAATTGGAAGTGGTCAAACAAGAGATGGCAAAAAGTGAACTTCGACATTCTAGGAATCAGCGAACTAAAATGGATGGGAATGGGTGAATTTAACTCAGATGACCATTATATCTACTACTGTGGGCAGGAATCCCTTAGAAGAAATGGAGTAGCCATCATGGTCAACAAACAGTCTGAAATGCAGTACTTTTGATGCAATCTCAAAAATGACAGAATGATCTCTGTTCGTTTCCAAGGCAAACCATTCAATATCACAGTAATCCAAGTCTATGCCCCAACCAGTAATGCTAAAGAAGCTGAAGTTGAACGGTTCTATGAAGACCTACAAGACCTTTTAGAACTAACACCCAAAGAAGATGTCCTTTTCATTATAGTGGACTGGAATGCAAAAGTAGGAAGTCAAGAAACACCTGGAGTAACAGGCAAATTTGGCCTTGGAAAATGGGATGAGGCAGGGCAAAGACTAATAGAGTTTTGCCAAGAAAACGCACTGGTCATAGCAAACACCCTCTTCCAACAACACAAGAGAAGACTCTATACATGGACATCACCAGATGGTCAACACCAAAATCAGATTGATTATATTCTTTGCAGCCAAAGATGGAGAAGCTCTATACAGTCAGCAAAAACAAAACTGGGAGCTGACTGTGGCTCAGATCATGAACTCCTTATTGCCAAATTCAGACTTAAATTGAAGAAAGTAGGGAAAACCACTAGACCATTCAGGTATGACCTAAATCAAATCCCTTATGTATAATAGTGGAAGTGAGAAATAGATTTAAGGGACTAGATCTGATAGATAGAGTGCCTGATGAACTATGGATGGAGGTTTGTGACATTGCACAGGAGACAGGGATCAAGACCTTCCCCATGGAAAAGAAATGCAAAAAAGCAAAACGGCTGTCTGGGGAGGCCTTACAAATAGCTGTGAAAAGAAGAGAAGTGAAAAGCAAAGGAGAAAAGGAAAGATATAAGCCTCTGAATGCAGAGTTCCAAAGAATATCAAGAAGAGATAAGAAAGCCTTCCTCAGTGATCAATGCAAAGAAATAGAGGAAAACAACAGAATGGGAAAGACTAGAGATCTCTTCAAGAAAATTAGCAATACCAAGGGAACATTTCATGCAAAGATGGGCTCGATAAAGGACAGAAATGGTATGGACCTAACAGAAGCAGAAGGTATTAAGAAGAGGTGGCAGGAATACACAGAAGAACTGTACAAAAAAGATCTTCATGACCCAGATAATCACGATGGTGTGATCACTCACCTAGAGCCAGACATCCTGGAATGTGAAGTCAAGTGGGCCTTAGAAAGCATCACTATGAACAAAGCTAGTGGAGGTGATGGAATTCCAGTTGAGCTCTTTCAAATCCTGAAAGATGATGCTGTGAAAGTGCTGCACTCAATATGCCAGCAAATTTGGAAAACTCAGCAGTGGCCACAGGACTGGAAAAGGTCAGTTTGCATTCCAATCCCAAAGAAAGGCAATGCCAAAGAATGCTCAAACTACCGCACAATTGCACTCATCTCACACGCTAGTAAAGTAATGCTCAAAATTCTCCAAGCCAGGCTTCAGCAATACATGAACCGTGAACTTCCAAATGTTCAAGCTGGTTTTAGAAAAGGCAGAGGAACCAGAGATCAAATTGCCAACATCCGCTGGATCATCGAAAAAGCAAGAGAGTTCCAGAAAAACATCTATTTCTGCTTTATTGACTATGCCAAAGCCTTTGACTGTGTGGATCACAATAAACTGTGGAAAATTCTGAAAGAGATGGGAATACCAGACCACCTGACCTGCCTCTTGAGAAACCTGTATGCAGGTCAGGAAGCAACAGTTAGAACTGGACATGGGACAACAGACTGGTTCCAAACAGGAAAAGGAGTACGTCAAGGCTGTATATTGTCATCATGCTTATTTAACTTCTATGCAGAGTACATCATGAGAAATGCTGGGCTGGAAGAAGCACAAGCTGGAATTAAGATTGCCAGGAGAAATATCAATAACCTCAGATATGCAGATGACACCACCCTTATGGCAGAAAGTGAAGAGGAACTAAAAAGCCTCTTGATGAAAGTGAAAGAGGAGAGTGAAAAAGTTGGCTTAAAGCTCAACATCCAGAAAACTAAGATCATGGCGTCTGGTCCCATCACTTCATGGCAAATAGATGGGGAAACAGTGGAAACAGTGTCAGACTTTATCTTTTTGGGCTCCAAAATCACTGCAGATGGTGATTGCAGCCATGAAATTAAAGGACGCTTACTCCTTGGAAGGAAAGTTATGACCAACCTAGATAGCATATTCAAAAGCAGAGACATTACTTTGTCAACAAACGTCTGACTAGTCAAGGCTATGGTTTTTCCAGTGGTCATGTATGGATGTGAGAGTTGGACTGTGAAGAAAGCTGAGCACCGAAGAATTGATGCTTTTGAACTATGGTGTTGGAGAAGACTCTTAAGGGTCCCTTGGACTGCAAGGAGATCCAACCAGTCCATCCTAAAAGAGATCAGCCCTGGGATTTCTTTGGAAGGAATGATGCTAAAGCTGAAACTCCAGTACTTTGGCCACCTCATGCGAAGAGCTGACTCATTGGAAAAGACTCTGATGCTGGGAGGGATTGGGGGCAGGAGGAGAAGGGGATGATAGAGGATGAAATGGCTGGATGGCATCACTGACTCGATGGACGTGAGTCTGAGTGAACTCCGGGAGTTGGTGATGGACAGGGAGGCCTGGCGTGCTGCAGTTCATGG
The DNA here is from genome assembly GCF_055505025.1 of Bos grunniens. Taxonomy (NCBI): domain Eukaryota; kingdom Metazoa; phylum Chordata; class Mammalia; order Artiodactyla; family Bovidae; genus Bos; species Bos grunniens. The sequence goes on along the minus strand of NC_141177.1, from coordinate 25,288,287 downwards.
GATTGCAAAGAGTCGGACATGACTGAGTGACTGAACTGAACTGAACTGATGATGGAGAAGGCAATGGCAACCCACTCCAGTACTCTTGCCTGGAAAATCTCATGGATGGAGGAGCCTGGTAGGCTGCAGTCCATGGGGTCACTAAGAGTCGGACACGACTGAGTGACTTCACTCTCACTTTTCACTTTCATGTAATGCACTGGAGAAAGAAATGGCAACCCACTCCAGTGTTCTTGCCTGGAGAATCCCAGGGACGGGGGAGCCTGGTGGGCTGCTGTCTATGGGGCTGCACAGAGTCGGACACGACTGAAGCGACTTAGCAGCAGCAGCAGCAGCATGACAGGTATACATTGCTCCTTGGAAGGAAATCTACAACAATCCTAGACAGCTGGGATAGATCCTATGTCCCCTGCATTGGCAGGCAGATTCTTACCCACTGTACCACCAGGGAAATCCACAAAAGTTTTAAATTTTTAATGAAGTCTAGCTTATTGGTTACTTTTTTCATGTAATGTGCATTTGATATTGTATCTAAAAAGTCATATCCATACCCAAGGTCCTCTGGGTGTTCTACATTATCTTCCAGGTAGTTTTATAGTTTTGCATTTAAGTTTGGGTCTATGATCTATTTTGAGTTAATTTTTGTGAAGAGTGTAAGATCTGTGTCTAGATTCCTTTTTTTTTAATGTGGATGTCTGGTAGTTTCAATACTGTTTGTTGAGTTCTATCTTTGCTTCATGCTATGGCTTTTGTTATTTTATCAAAGATCAGTTGACTGTACTTATGTGGGTCTGTTTCTGGGCTCTCTAGTTTGTTCCATTGATCTGTTTTTCTATTCTTTTTCCAATATCACTATCTTGATTACTGTAGCTCTATAGTATGTCTTGAAATCAGGTAGTGCTAGTCTTCCAACTTTATTCTCCTTCGATAATATGTTGGCTATTCTGGGTCTTTTACTCTATAAACTTTAGAATCAGTTTGTAAATAATCACAAAAGGTCAATAAGTTGCTAGGATTTTAATTAGGATTGTATTGAATCTATAGCTCAAGTTGGAAGGAACTCACATCTTGACAATATTGAATTTTCTTAACCATCAATATGGAATGCCTCTCTACTTAGTTCTTGTTTGATTTTGTACATCAGAATTTTGTCATTTTCCTTGATAGGTTTTATACATATTTTATCAAGTTTATACCTAGGTATTTTATTAGGGGGATGTGAGTGAGTGTATATAGAACTGTGTTTTTAATTTCAAATTCCACATGTTCATTACTGATACATGGGAAAGGAGTTGACTTTGGTATGTTAACCTTGTATTCTGTAGCCTTGCTGTAATTGATTCTTACTTTCAGATTTCTTTTATTTAATTATTTCAGATTTTTGACATAGATGATCATGTCATCTGTGGACAAAGACAATTCTTTTTTTCCCAAACTGCATACCCTTTGATTCCTCTTTTTCTCTTATTGCATTAACTAGGATTTCCAGTCTTTTGGCATTTTTAGAGAGGTTTTGAATTCTTAACAGTCAGTGGTTTGCTGGCTTAATTGAAAATTTTATACTGTTTGTGAAATGTCTTTTTAAATCTTTTCCTTATATTCTAATAAACTTTTTATAACTGATGTTATCGTTAAAAACTCTCCATCTAAAAATGATTCCTCTTTGCTCTGTGAGAATTTGAGTTATTTTATAGCTGGCCAGAGTTACAGGCTCAGCTCTTACTAAAACTCATTAAAATTTTTTATTGGATATTTCATCCTGATTCTCATTGACTTATTTTGTTGATTCTTTGTTGATGGTTGAAGGAAATATCTTTTCAAATTCATTATGTATTTGATAGAAGTATATGTTATTATTGTTCATTTTATTATCTTTTACCAAGCAAATAAAAAGCTTTAAATTTTTTCCTGCTGAAACAAATGGCAATTGTTTCCTTGTGAAATTTGTGATGTTTCAGGTTTCCTTTACTGTTCTGCGTGTCTACTTGATTTTTGTTTGTTGTTTAGTTGCTAAGTCGTGTCCCACTCTTTTGAGACCCCATGGACTGTAACCCACTAGGCTCCTCTGTCCATGGGATTTTTCCAGGCAAGAATACTGGAGTGGATTGCCATTTCCTTCTTCAGGAGATCTTCCCAACCCAGGGATGGAACCTCCTGAATTGGCAGGCGGATTCTTTACCACTAAGCCACCAGGGAAGCCCCTACTCAATTTTGCATCAGTAAAATTCCTACATTTATGAAATCTAAAAGTCTTTCCATAATTTTTTAAACTTGAAAAATAATTATATTAAAATAATAATTTCAATTTCATTGTATAGATATCATAATAACTTGTACTCTCAGGCTAAGACTGAAAATAAATACACCTAAGACTGAAAAAAATGCTACATGAGTGCACAGGAAATAATCACCCCAACTGGATCAGTCCACTCATACCAACCAGGTTATGTTTGCGCCTAATACTAGAAGCAGTGTGCTCACTCAGCACATACACAGCAATACTACAGTGGTGGCTGGCAGGGTGGAAAGGTGTGAACTGCAGTGTGGTTAACTGAATAACGATGTCCCAGATGTCCACATCCTAAGCCCTGGAACCTGTGAATATGTCACCCTACATGGCAAAGATAATTAAGGATGCAGATAGAATTAATTGGGTGGTCTTGAAATGAGGAGATTATCCTGGATTATCCTGGGCCTCCCTGGTGGCCCAGAATCCGCCTACCAATGCAGGTGTCCCAGGTTTGATCCCTTTGTTGGGAAGATCACCTGGCGAAGGAAATGCAACCCATTCCGGTATTCTTGCCTGGGAAATCCCATGGATAGAGGAGCCTCTTGGGTTATAGGCCATGGGGTGCAAGGAGCTGGACACAATTTAGTGACTAAGTAACAACAATCCTGGATTATCATGGTGGGCCCAATGAAATCATGATAATCCTTAAAAGCAGACAATCTTTTTCAATAGTACTTAGAGGGAGCTGTAACATGGAAGACTAGTCAGACTCAACGATACTGCCTTTGAAGATGGAAGAAAGGGACCATGAACCAAGGAACGCAGATGCCTCTAGAAGCTGGACCACCTGATGCGTAGAGCCCATACATTGGAAAAGATCTTGATGTTGGAAAAGATTGAGGGCAAGAGGAGAAGGGGGAGAGAGAGGACGAGATTGTTAGATGGTTGTACTCAATGAACAAGAGTTGGAGCAAACTCCAGGAGATAGTGAAGGATAGGGAAGCCTGGCATGCTGCAGTCCATGGGGTCGCAAAGAGTCAGACTCAATTTAGCAATTGAACAATTTGAAGCTGAAAGGAAACGGATTCTCCCCCAGAGAGAGATTCTTCCTTCAGTAAGAAATTCAGCTCTGCAGACATTTTGATTTTAGCCTGTAAGACCCATTTCAGACTTCTGAGGTCCAGAAGAGTTAAGAGAATAACAATTGTATTGTTTCAAGCTAGAAAATTTCTAGTAACTTATCATGGCTGCAATAGGAAATGAGTACAGTAGTTCTATAGAACAATTAAGTTGTCTGTTAGAAAAATAATTTTTACTGTATAGTTTTAACATTCATGTTTATTAAACTGAATAAAATTAAAAAATTCAGTCCCCAGTTGCACGATCCACATACAGATGCTCTGTGACCAGGTGTTCCTAATGGCTAGCAGGCCAGGTTTGGTTACACTCTTGTGTCTCTTGGTGGCTGGAAGCAATAAGAGGGACAGGCGGGTGGTAACATACTTGGCATTGCCTATAAGCTCTTTGGGGGCACTGGGTCTGTGCTTTGACTGCACAAGTTTTGAGAATGCGATTTAAATTTCAAGTACTGTTTTAGGATTGTTTTTGGAGGCCCCTGTGTGTGGGAGGGGGTACTTGCTGGTCAAGGGGAGGAGAGCCTCTTAAAAGAAACTTACATCTTTGTTTTTTGGGACTCAGACCCAAGATACAGCTTGTGGTTGCTGAATAAGCATTTGCTCCCAGGATTTCCCATGAACTTTTCAGAGGTCTGACTCTGTTCCAAGCAGGATGTCTGGAAAGGCTGGCGAACCACACTATTTATCAGTTTTGATTTCAATCTCTTAGGGCATAACTGGCTAGAGATGAACCCCATCTCCAGCCGCTTTCTTACCCTGGGCTACCCCAGTCCAAGCTCCAGCATGGAGTGGAGTTTGGGGAGGTTTTTGAGTTGAGACAGCTGCAGGGTTCATAGAAACCAGCCAAAAATGAGCACCAGGGGCTCAGGGGCAGGAACAGGGAGGGGAGAGGGAGTGAGTCAGTGCCAGCTGTGGAGTTTCCTGCAGGGTTCACTTGATCAAAGAAAACACCCAGGGGCCTCCTTCAAGCTTGCCCTTGAGGGAATGGGGTTTGATGTTTGGCAGGGGTGGGGGCTGGGCCAGGGTCTTTGGAAGTTTGTGGAGGAAACATTAACTCCAATGCTCCTTTTGGAGTCTTTCCCAGCAAAAAGTGCAGCATCACGGGAGTCTTTGTCTTCCTCTCTTCCCTTCCATCTCTCCTTCCCTCCCCTTCCCAGCTGTCCTCCCTGCTGCTTCCCTCCCCCTTCTTAACTGTTTCTGTCTCACCGCCCCACTTACCACCCCTCTCCTCTCTGCTTTTCTTCCCTTCTTTTTTCCTTTCCCAGTTCTACTCTCTCTTTTCTTTCTTGACTAGGCTTTGCCACATATTGATATGGCACCAAACCAAGCCATGAGTGGGGATTCCACTCACTTCTACTTTTTATTTAATATTGGAATGATTTGTCTATTTTCATCATGCGTGTGTGCTAAGTTGCTTCAGTTATGTCTGATTCTTTGTGACCCTATGGTCTGTAGCCTGCCAGGCTCCTCTGTCCATGAGATTCTCCAGGCAAGGATACTGGAGTGGGTTTCCATGCCCTCCTCCAGGGATCTTCCTAACCCAGGGATCAAATCTGCCTCTCTGATGTCTCCTGAATTGGCAGGAGGATTGTTTACCCACCTGGGAAGCCCATTTTCACCATGAAGCAGCATCTATTTATTGAAAATATCTGAAAAATAAAATAAAGCCTAAAAAAGAAAATGAAAGCCATCTGTAATTGCTCTCATTAGAAAAAATGTTATGAAAATTGTGGTATAAGTCTTTGACATCGTTGTCCTGTATACATGCGTGTGTATATGTGTATGTGTGTGTGCAGTTGGGAAGTGTGTTTATAAAAATGGAGATCTTTGGGTAGTTTTAAATTCCATTTTTCCTCATGTGACATTGTATCATAGACACTTTCTCACATTAGTAAGAATTTTCCTAAAATCTGGATTGTTAATGGCTGCATAATTTCCTATTGTATGAATGTACCATCATTTACTTGTTTATGTGGCTTCCAATTGGGCCTCTTCCCACAGAGATTGTTAGTTGCCTCCCCAAGATGCATCTTCATGCTCCTTCTTTAGTAAAATAACAGATTTTATTGTGGATGGCGACATGCCTGTATAAAGGACTACATTTCCCAACCTGTTTTGCAGCCACAGTGACCAGTGAAAAGTAGCTAGAAGTTGTTTGGTTGTTCTTCTGGGAAGGTGCATTAGCAGGATCTCTCCTTTTTTCCTGCCTGGACTGCAGATAATGTGGCTGGAGCACCAGCAGCCACCTTGGATCATGAGATGACCTTAAGGAAGAAAGCTTTTCATGAGGACAGAGGGACATAAGGAGAGAGAAGGTTCCTGGATCCCAGGGGACAATGTATGGTTGCCACACCAGCCCTGGCCCAACTGCTTTGGGATTTTTTTTTTTTTTTTAATGTATAAGAGACACAACATCCCATAAATTGCTTGCTTTCCATGTCTTATTAGTAGCTGAATGTAATTCCTACAGCAGATTAATTCACTGTGTTTGAAATACAATGATAATTTATCGAATGACTACTGTGTACCAGCTCCCACTAATTGGAGAACTATACCAGTGAACAAAACATAGAAAAATCCCTGTCATTCGTGGAGCAGACATTCTGATGAGGAAGATAGATGATAAATAAAGAAGACAAAGAAAATAGTATGTTAGATCATAAGTACGATGGGGAAAATTAAAGTAGGATGGGGGCATGTTATGTTTTGGGGATGGGGATGATGTTGAAATTCTGGATGGTAACTTAGGGAAAACCTCACTAAGATAACTTGTCTGCTCTATGAATTCAAAATGGCAGCTTTTTTTTTTTTTCCCCCCACAATAGCACTTTTCACTTTTTTTTTTTTTTTTTCATGAATGGGACCTGGTGGCTGATTGGGTTTGTAGAAGACAATGACTAAGCTTTTCTCATAGGGATTATCTTCGATACTCAATCAACTGAGCATCTTTCATTGCAGGTGAAAGAAACTCAAATAAGCTGAAGGAAACCAGGGAACATTCTGACTCACAAAATGAAAATATTCAGGGGGTGGTCCAGGCAGGGCTGAATCCAGGTGCTCAGAAGTGCTCAGAAACGTTGCCAGGAATCTGTCCTCCCCACTTCCCTCTCCTGCTTGTCTTTGCGTTGGTATCATTCTCCACCCCCTCCCCCCACCCCCCAGCCCTCACCCACCTTGGGAGGGAGAGAGCAGCAGACTAATGGTCCAACAAGGAGGGGAGGGGTGTATCTTTTACAATAGTTGCAGCAAATATCCCAGGACTCACTCATTGGATGGAGTTGGGTCATGTGCCCATTCCTGAACCAACTGATAGGCAGACTGGAGTCAGACAAGCTGGTGGGTGGAGCCTGTGCCATAGGATTCCTTCTGAAGCTGGAGGAGTGGGCCAACCTCAAGACTTAGAACTGGGGCTACTTCCAGGGGAACTGCAGGACCTCCAACCTAGGGGGCCAAAGATGCTGAGGAGGCTCTTCCCTGGGCATCATGCCTCACTCTTGGAGGCCCCTCAGCCCTTGAGGAAAGTCAAATCTGTTTCTTCTCAAGGTTTCTTTTTTTTCCTCTGGTGATTGTTTTCTCCCATTTTACAAATGAACAACCAAATGCATAAAGATCATAAATTATAAACGAGCGTTCAAATGAGGCGACTGATGGCGATGAGTGAAATCTAATTAAGCAGTTGGAGATCTAAGTGATATTGTTATTAAAGTGCCATGTTAACAGAGCATTTGATCAGCTCTCTAATCTGTTATGTGAGTTAGTTGGAGGCGAACTCCGTCCTGATTGACATCGAGATCAATTCATTCTGTTTGAGGAGATAAAGTGCAGTCCTGTTGAAGGAGTGGAATTCCTGATGAGGGTTTGCCATTTTGAGCTACCACCCTGGCCCTGGCTTGTCTCAGAGAGACATTGTTCACCTCAGGGTTGGGGCTGAAGAATTTGGGAATACCACGTTTAGAAAGCATGAACACCCACTTTTGAAGAGTTTAGCCTTGACACTCACTTATTCATAAACTCGAAGTATTTATCCAGTGCATTCTGTGTGCCAGACACTGTGCAAACTGCTGGCAGCTCACCCTATTTCCAAATCAAGTCTCCTTCTGAGGTTCTGGCAGATATGCATTTGCGGAGGATACCATTTAACCCACCACAATGCCCCGCGGGACTTTTGGGAAGTATTGGCATAATCTCTGTCTGCTTTTTTTTTTTTTTTTAATCTGCTATTCAGAGTGAAAAAGACAGTTAGTTGGAATCTTGAGTGGATTTGAAATCTCCCTCTTTCCACACAAGACTTGGCTGAGTTGGAATTTCAGCTGCAGGATTGTATTTAATGGCTGTGGATGAGGAAGGGCAACCTGGAGGTCAAGTCTCATTAAATACTGGTATTTGGTAATCATCTAGTTTGCAGAACTGCCCCAGTGATCGCAGAAGCTGAGGCTACTCTTTCTCCACTGCTGCTGATACAAAGCACATGGTGAAGTCATTCTCTGAGCAAAGTCTTGAGAGACTGAGGTCTTGTGGGCATATTTCCAGGGTCCCAAGCCTGCCATGGTGGCCACCATCATCTTAACTTGGAGATAATCTGAGCCCAGCAGGTAGAGGGTGGGACCAGGGTGTACCCTTGTCTTCTGGTGGTATTTCATCTTTCCACATCTCAGTTCACATCATTGCTAAAATGGGAATTAATTTTGTCAACAGCCATGGATCACATGCTATTATGTGCCACAGTGGGATTTAGTGGTGAGGTAGACTGACATGGTTTCTGTACTCACAAAGCCCTCTTTTAAATAACAGAGATATTAACAAATAGACTATAAGCAAATACATACCGTGTGATGAGCTGTTAGTTGGGGAGAGGTGCTATAAAGGAAGGCAAGTGAGTGGAGAGTCTGTTGGTCACGCAGTTGTTTTTACCTGAGCAATCAAGGAAGACTGCTTGGAGGAGGCTGCATTTGAGTAGGGATGGAAGAAAGCAAGGGAGAGTACCTTGGGACTATCTGGGGGAAGAGCAATCCAGACAAAGGGCACCTCAGGTGCAAGAGCCCTTGTTGAGAGAGCAGAGTTGGTGAGGGGAAGGGGGCTGAGCAGTGAGAACTGCCAGGCTGGGGACAGATCACAGGGGTGAGCATCAGGCCCAGGAGAGGAAGGATCCTGCATCTTGTCCTACATGGGATGAGAAGCCTCTAAAGGTTTGGGGTCTGTCTGGAGACAGGCTCAGGTTCCCGTTTTAAAAGCATCACTTCTGCTGTCAGGAGAATGGGCAGTGGTATTGAGGGGAGAAGCAGGGAGGCCAGGTGAGGGGACAGTGGGGACAGTGGTCTGGGCTAGGGTGGTGGCAGTGGAGGTGGGTTGTGGGGGGAGAAGTTTTGCCTCATGTGGGATATTGTTGGTTGGTTGCTAAGTCATGTCTGACTCTGCGACACCATGAACTGTAGCCCAACAGGCCCCCTTGTCCATGGGATTTCCCAGGCAAGAATACTGGAGTGGGTTGCCATTTCTTTCTCCAGGGGATCTTCCCAGCTCAAGGATCAAACCTGCATCTCCTGCATTGGCAGGCGGATTCTTTACCCCTGTGCCATCTAGGAAAATGCACAGGAAACCCAGGAGCAGTGCCGATTTCTCAGGGGTGAAGTGAACATTTGTTCCATGAAGGCCTTTTCCAATGAGATCCCTTTGGAAAGTGCCCCCTTTCCAACCCAGCACCTCCAGAATCACTTGGCAAAGTAGCTGCAGCACTGCGATGTCTCAGTTTCCCGGCCTGTGTCTGCTCTCCAGGAGACTCTCTCCTAACAGAGAACATGAGGAAGAACAAAGTAGCTCATTCGCTCGTCCATTCCTTCATTTGTTCAGTGTTTATTGGGCTCTTGCAGGGACAGTGCTAAACAGAAGCAGAGCAGCCCTGCCTGCTGATGCTCACAGTCCAGTGCAGCCAGGAGGCTTCAAGTTCAATCCACTATGTGAGTGAAAATATCCCCATAAGAGGAGTTGGAAATGAAGAATAGATGAAATGCTGAAAACCAAGCAGACAAATCGGTGGACAGATGTACTTCATTGATCATAAATCTGACTGCTGTCTGCCCATCCCTCAGCATCCATCCCCCAGCCTCGCCTCCCCCATCCCCAGCAGAGAGGTTGGTGGAGCCAGAGGTGGGCTGCCATTGACCCAATTCCCAAATCTCTTCTCACTGTCAGGGGAATCTGACTGCTAAGGGACTTTTGATCTCCTTAATGGAGGGATCTGCCCCTGATAGGGTGTCTGTGCACCCAGGAGGGCTGGAGAGCAGTTTTGCATGAGCCAAACAGAGCAAGCACCCAGTGAGCTGTGTCCTGGAGAGGGGAACTGTGGCTCATGAGCCTTGCAGAAGCCACCGGCGACAGAAACTCTCCAGAGCCTTTCTGGAAAGTCCAGTGGACACCCACTGTGGTGTGGTGCTGAGAGTGGGTGGTCAGGGAGGACCTTGGAAACCAGACAGAGGTCAGAGGTGACGGTGCCCTGGAGCTGAGATAGGCCTGTTCCCCTTCCTTCTGGTGTGAGCACCCCAATTCTGTTCTTAGGCCCTGCTCTTCCCTCACAAGTGCTCTGGGCTGGACCAGAGTGGGAAGAATTAGGAGCCGAGGAGACCAGTTTTGAGACCTTCTGGGGGTAGAAGTGCTTTCAGGGAGGGGGCAGCAGGAACACCAAGTGGGATGGAACATTTGTGCTGGAGAAAGCAGACAGCTCCTCCTCTGAAGTCATTTAGGCTTTTACATTTTCACTATCGCCAGCCCATCAGTCAGGGGCTGCTGCTGGGTTGTGTTATTATTTTTATCCTTATAAAGGTCAGCAACTTGCTGCGACTGACTATGTCCCTGGACTGTGCAGACAGGCAGACCCACTCGCCGACTTCTCCATATCACCCAGCTCTGAGGGACACAGAATTTCACTCAGACCCGTCCATCACTCGCTCGCAGCTGGCACTTGGAAATGAAAGAGACTCGTTCCATATTCCCAATCAATGTCCGCCTGCCATCTCTGTCGATAACTGCCGGGTGGTCCAATCTTTCCCCTGACAGAAAGGCACCCGAGGGTCAGCCTGAAGATGCTCTGGAGGGAAAAGGCGGCTGTTTGATTCAGAGCCTCTTTGTGGGGCTGGAATGAAGTTGACTCTTTCTCTAATGAAACTGACTCCAAGGGTCCCTGCATGCCAGCGATTCGATGGCTCTCCAGAGAAGCAATGATGAGCGATAATATTAAAGCCGTGCACACATGCAGCCTCGCATTCCTAACCATGCTGAGGATGCTTTCAAAGTGCTCCCAGCCCCTCAGGAAGCAGAGGTTGCCTGGCTGAACGTGCAGTAGGGCTTCAGTAAATGCTGCAGGAATAGCCCTGGCCTCTGCCCTTCCCGTTCCCCTGACAGAGATATTAAGGCATTAAGAGGCTTAGAAACTCACTCGTGGCTCCAGTGTTACTTTCCACGGTCCTCAGGTTTGCAAGCAGCAGAGGTCAACCTCCAAAGTGAAATCTACCAGAAGTGTTAGGGCTTTCCCACTGGGCAAAGCTCCATGCTGGAGTCTTGAGTCCCAGTTCCACATAGCTAAGAGAGATTCTGATTCATCTAGCCATGGGCAGGTGTCCATTCCAGTCTGATCAGCTGTAACGGGGGCTTTTGGGGCTAAGTAAAGGAAAAATGCCACCCCGTGTGTCTGGGGAGGGGAGGGGTGGTCTGCTGAGAATGGGGGTGTCTCCTGGGCCACCCTACTTTAATATCACAAAGTAAATCTTAGATTTGGGGGCTGAATCCCTTGAGGCTGGGTAAAGATTTAATTCAGATTTGCAGATCAGGGAGGCTGGGAGTGAGCAGATAGCCATCAGAAATGGAGTCAGAAAAGACTCACTGGAAGGAAGGATGCAGGGACTCGCTTTCTCCGAGAAGAGTAAAGGGAGAGGAGCTTAGTGGAGCTGGCAAAGAGCCCTCTTGGCATCCATGGGTGGGAGGGTCCTGCTCAGAGACCAAGGGTGTGTGTCAGCAGCCCTGCTGTCTGCCCTGGACAGGGAGTGGGGGGAACTCTTAGTCCACTCTGTGTTCCCGAACTCCAAGCCTGTCTGTATGCTTATGCCTTGGTGACTCCTCACACTCCCCTAGGGGCTCAGCCCCCACCCCAGAAGGTGTCTGTCCTTTGGAATCATGCCCCCGCTTCTCAGGTGCGATGATCTCCTGGAAGTTGTCTGGGATCCTCCATCAGAATGAATCCTCTCCTTGGGCCAGCATCCTCTGCTACCCTGGCCTCCTTTCCTAACAGTTACTTATAGCTTGTCTTATCCTCCGTGTCCCCATGTCTTGGGGGCCTCAAACTCCACCCAGCCTGGTAGAAGGGAGGAGATAAGCTTCAAATTGAACATGAGATTGGACTTTTAAACTGGACTTCCCTAACTGTGACTGGAAAGAAATGGGATTTGCTTGAGGTGTTATTACAGGGCTCAGATGGTAAAGTGTCTGCCTGCAATGCGGGAGACCTGGGTTCGATCCTTGGGTGGGGAAGATCCCCTGGAGAAGGAAATGGCAATCCACTCCAGCACTCTTGCCTGGAAAATCCCATGGACGGAGGAGCCTGATAGGCTACAGTCCATGGGGTTGCAGTCTGACACGACTGAGTGACTTCACTTCACTTCTGGTTTGCATGCATTCTGGTTCGTGCTGTGCTGTGCTGTGCTTAGTTGCTCAGTTGTGTCCGACTCTTTGTGACCCTGAGGACTGTAGCCTGCCAGGCTTCTTTGTCCATGGGATTCTCCAGGCAAGAATACTGGAGTGGATTGTCATGTCTTCCTCCAGGGGATCTTCCCAACCCAGAGATCAAACCCAGGCCCTGCCACATTGCAGGCAGATTCTTTACTGTCTGAGCCACCAGGGAAGCCCAAGACTACTGGAGTGGGTAGCCTAACACTTCTCCAGGGGATCGTCCTGATCCAGGAATCCAACTGGGGTCTCCTGCACTGCAGGCAGATTCTTTACCAGCTGAACTACCGGGGAAGCCTGTGTTCTGGTTTGGCACCCACAAAGAACACTGGCTAAAAGAAGACAGAAGTTGATTTTTCTTTCTTCTAAAAGATATCTAGAGATGGGAATCCATGGCTGATGTCGTAGCTCTGCTCCATGAAGTTACCAGGTTTCTACTCCATCATCCTTAGACTGTGACCTTGTCCTGATGGTCCAGTGTGGCTGCTAATGCTCCAGTCATCACAGCAATGTTCTAAGAGGTAGGATGGAAGGAGGGAAGATTCTCTTTCAGGTAGTATTCACAGGTATACCCCACAACACTCTTATATTTTATTGGCCAGTATTTATGAACTTAACTATTAATTTAAGGAATGTTCAGGAGCATAGTCTTTCAGCTGAATGGCAGTAGGCAAGGGGATTCTGTTATTAAAGAAAAAGTAAAGTTTGGTTTTGGGGGAAAGCCAGTGGTCTCTGTTTCAGATAGGGAAAGGAGACTCGCAAGAGTTTTGTGGAAAGTAGTGATCAGAACAGTACACCTGTCTTACGTTTATTCTCAGTGGAGACTGGTCAGGGGATTTAATCTATTTGGGGAGGCTATGAGTAGGGCTGTCAGGTAAAATAAAGAGGTCCACCTGACAAATAAACGTTTGGATGCTAGGGTGGGCCTGGGAAAGTCTTGAGGCAGACTTGCTGCAGTGCTGGGTCCTGCTCCCATCCATTGCTCTGGTCTCCTCACTGGTGCTACTGCACCAGTAGTCTGTTAAGAATCCTCATAATTTTTCCCCTCGTCAGAAAACTCAGAGGCAGCCGTGTTTATCATGCTGTGCTGAAAAATTACATATGCAAGTCCATTTACTTGGGATTTATGTCCTGTTCCCTTCCCCAAATGATTTGCCAAAATTTCAGACTCTGTTGAAGAATTACATCTATAGTTACATTTGCCTAAGATTTATGCTTCTTCCAGTTTCTTATATTTTATAAAAGTTCATCCCAAGGAAAAGTAACAGGACAATTAAAAAGGAAACAGCAGAACAAAAGCCACTTAGAAGAAGCAGAGTCATTGATGTCAGGTCATGTGGAATGATCTCTTCACAGATACATGTGATTTGGCAGTGGGTGGTGACCAGTGTTGACACTGGGCACATGGGTCTTGACTCAGTGCCTGGAATTGAGTTTCTACAAAAGATAAATCAGGGCGTTATGATGTGCTTTTAAAAAGTGATCCTGGGGTTTCCCTGGTGGCTCAGTGGTGAAGAATCCGCCTGCCAGTGCAGGAGACACGGGTTCGATCCCTGGTCTCAGAAGATCCAACATGCCACAGAGCAACTAAACCTGTGAGCCACTACTACTGAGCCTGTGCTCTAGAGCCCATGAGCTGCAACTACTGAGCCCATTTGCTGCAATGACTGAAGCCCGGGCACCGACAGCCCACAAGAGAAACTACTGCAGTGAAAAGCCCACGCTCTGCAACTCGAGAGTAGCCCCGCTCACCTCAACCAGAGAAAAGCCTGCACAGCAATGAAGATCCAGAACAGCCAAAAATAAAATAAATAAATAAGTGAAAAGTGATCTTGCAGGTTCAAAATCTGTGTGGGTTTTCACTGCCTCCTGAATTCTCCTTGGGGACGGTGGTCACAAAATGACAAGCCTGAGAAAGCCAGTCTATCTGATGTGTTGGGGGAGGGTCTTGAGAATCACTCAAGAAGTTTTCAAACCTCAGGAATCCTGGACCATGACCTCAGAACCTGTGGGGGAAGGACCCAGATGCCAGAATGTGTGTTACCCAATGCCTGAAAACAGGTGCTTTGCATAGAAGTCTGGTTCTAAGCTGTCTGTGATGAGAGGGTAAGTCTACTTTCCTTACACCAGGAATGGCTGAATCTGGGGCTCTGGTTTCCTGTGTTTCTGTAGAGTCCATCAAAGCTGTGGGTTTGGAGCGACGGGTGTACTGAAGTCTGAGTTCACCCTACCATCTTCCCTGAAATCCATGGCAGCTGTCTAAGAGAAGGAGCTTCTCAGAGATGTTAGTTGAAGGATATTTAACTACACAAAAGGACTCTTTCTGACTTCTGGTGCCCGTCCTTTCCTGTTATTTCCAAGGGCCTTTGTGTTACTAGGGTCACTTGGTCCCAAGAGGGGATGAGGTCACTGTCACTGAATCATGAAACCCATCTTTCATTCACCTTGCTCTTGCTTTTTGGAAGGAAAGCTATTACAAACCTAGACAGTGTATTAAAAAACAAAGACGTCACTTTGTCTACAAAGGTCTGTAAAGTCAAATCTATGGGTTTTCCAGGAGTCATATAGGGATGTGAGAGTTGGACCATAGAAAAGGCTGAGCGCCAAAGAATTGATGCCTTCAAACTGTGGTGCTAGAGAAGACTCTTGAGAGTCCCCTGGACAGCAGGGAGATCAAAGTAGTCATTCTTAAAGGAAATCAACACTGAATATTCATTGGAAGAACTGATGCTGAAGCTGAAGCTCCAGTACTTTGGCCACCTGATGTGAAGAACAAACTCATTGGAAAAGACGCTGATGCTGGGAAAGACCGAGGGCAGGAAGAGAAGGGGATAACAGAGGATGAGATGGTTGGGTGGCATCACTGGCTCAACAGACATGAGTTTGAGCAAACTCCGGGAGATAGTGGAGGACACGAAAGCCTGGCATGCCGCAGTCCACGGGGTCTCAGAGTCAGACACGACTGAGTAACTGAACAACAACAGAAAAACAAAAGTCTTCTGTAACACAAGGATCCATTTTCCTCCTGGAATCACCATCCTCAGGGCGACTGAAGTCACTGGACTTAAGTGCTGGTCTCTGTCCAGCAGTGCTCTCTCAGACAGGTTCCCAGAATGAGAGGTGAGGAAGAGCCTTTGCCTCAGGAGGCTAAACCAGCTGATCCATGAAACGGTGTCTGGCGCACAGTGAGCGCCCCCTAGCAGTGGCTCTTAGGATTGTATCAGCTGGATTGCTGTTACTGTTATTTGTGGTTATTCCTGTTGATAGTTTAGGGCTTCCCAGGTGGCGCTAATGGTAAAGAACCCGCCTGCCAATGCAGGAGACGTAAGAGACGTGGGTTCAGTTTCTGGATTGAGAAGATCCTCTCATGAGAAATAGATGGAGAAACAGTGGAAACAGTGTCAGACTTTATTTTTCTGGGCTCCAAAATCACTACAGATGGTGACTGCAGCCATGAAATTAAAAGATGCTTACTCCTTGGAAGGAAAGGTATGACCAACATAGCATATTCAAAAGCAAAGACATTACTTTGCCAACAAAGGTTCGTCTAGTCAAGGCTATGGTTTTTCCTGTGGTCGTGTATGGATGTGAGAGTTGGACTGTGGAGAAGGCTGAGCGCTGAAGAATTGATGCCTTTGAAGTGTGGTGTTGGAGAAGACTCTTGAGAGTCCCTTGGACTGCAAGGAGATCCAACCAGTCCATTCTGAAGGAGATCAGCCTTGGGATTTCTTTGGAAGGAATGATGCTAAAGCTGAAACTCTAGTACTTTGGCCACCTCATGCAAAGAGTTGACTCATTGGAAAAGACTCTGATGCTGGGAGGGATTGGGGGCAGGAGGAGAAGGGGACGACAGAGGATGAGATGGCTGGATGGCATCACTGACTCGATGGATGTGAGTCTGAGTGAACTGCAGGAGTTGGTGATGGACAGGGAAGCCTGGCGTGCTGCGATTCATGGGGTCACAAAGAGTCAGACACGACTGAGCGACTGATCTGATCTGATCTGATCTGGAGGAGGGCATGGCAACCCATTCCAGTATTCTTGCCTGGAGAATCCCATGGACAGAGGAGCCTCGTGGGTTACAGTCCATGGGATAGTAAAGAGTCAGACACATCTGAAGCAACTTAGTGGACATGCACTATTGATTTAACAAGGTCATGCACAAACCACAGAGTGCAGGGCACAGCGTACTTCATAAATGGTCATCATCCTCATTATGACTGTTCTTATTATCTGCAGTGAGTGTGAGGCCAGACACTACCATGTGGATCTAAGGGGCTGACCTGATCACAGAAGCTTGAATAACCAGCTTCACCCATGGATGAGGTCA
Organism: Bos grunniens; assembly: GCF_055505025.1. Classification (NCBI taxonomy): domain Eukaryota; kingdom Metazoa; phylum Chordata; class Mammalia; order Artiodactyla; family Bovidae; genus Bos; species Bos grunniens. The sequence goes on along the minus strand of NC_141177.1, from coordinate 25,271,879 downwards.
ACATAGGAAATGGAAAGTTCCACCAGGAAGAGCCAGAATTGGAATGGGCAGCTTGAGGTCACTCTGTTTCCCTGGAGCTAGCCCAGCCCTTGGAGCCCCTGCCCTCTCCCTCCTGGGCCTACTTTCTCATTGCAGCCCCAGGCTGTAGACCTGCCTCTCCCGTCATTTCTTGCCCTCCGTCATCACACATGCGCAGGATGGGTGCTGGGCTGTGTTAGGAGTCCTCAGCCTGGGGGGACCTGGGCTTATTTAATCAGAGGCCTGAGGCAGCCTCAGGAAGATTGTCTCCCTGGAAGGTGGTCCAGGAGCTGAGCCTAGAGTGTTACCCTGTCCCAAAGATCCCCATGCCTCCCCTGGAGCAAACCCACTTCTCAGTCCAGCCCCCATGGGTGCCCTTCCCAGACAGCTCTCAATGGCAGCTCACAGCTTCTGCTCCTTTCCTGCCTCTCCAGGCAGTGACTGGCCACTCCTCCTCTGTGTGTCCACCATGGCACTTTCTGTGCTACCTGGAGGGCTTGGCCAATTCCCAGTGGATCCTCCCTGGGCTGTGGGCTTCCGGAGGCTGGGATTGCCAAGGCAGGGTCTCCACTGGGCCAGAGCAAAGGCTCTAGTGTCCAGGTGGAATCCTAGTTCAGTTCCTCAGTCAGTTCCCCCTTGGCAAGTTCTGCCCAGATCCAGGGTTTTTCCTCTCTCTATAGAATGGGGATGATATATCACTCTCCCTCATGGAGTTGTGGGGAGAATTAAGGAGCTTGATATGGAGAAAGGGCTTAGAGTATTGCCTGACACAGAACAAGTGCTCGATAAATGCTGGCTGTTACTGCTACTGCTGTGGCTGCCATTCCCATCTGTGCCCTCCAGGCACAGGGCAGAAGTGTGATGTGTTAGTGAATTTGTGCCTTCTCGCAGGCACCTTCGGATGATTAGACGGCCTCTGGGTGGAGTTAGTGGGTATTAGAGCCAGGTTCCTGGGAGGTTTGGGTTGTGTCTTGTCAGGTATCCCTGTTCCCCAGGTCCCAAGGGCATCTGTTTTCTCCTTTTCTCTCCCTCCACCCCTCTCTTCTTTCTTCTATTTCTCCCCTCCCCTCCTTTCTTTCTGATATGAGTGGCCGAGCAGCGCTGTGGTCACACATCCTTGTGGGCATTTCTGCTTCCATCTTTGGTCCTGATCCTTGAATAAAACCAACTAATTGCTCTTAAGACAAGAAGCCCTTCATGGTGCTGGTGGTCTGGGGATGCTTGCCTACTCACTGTGCAGTGCCTTTATCCTTCTGTTTAACATGGCATGCTCTCAGGGCTCCAAATCCCAAATCTGCCCTATGAACCCATCCCCTGGGCTTTCCTGGAGGCTCAGATGGTAAAGAATCTGCCTGCAATGCAGGATACCCAGGTTCAATCCTTGGGTTGGGAAGATCCCCTGGAGAAGGAAATGGCAGCCCACTCCAGTATTCTTGCCTGGAGAATCCCATGGACAAAGGAGCCTGGTGGGCTACAGTCCATGGGGTTGCAAAGAGTTGGACACAGCTGAGCAACTAACACTTTGACTTCCAACCTGTCCCTTATTGTAACTTGGGAAGTCTTCTTTCAGGAACACCAGTGACAGCCCGAAGGCCCTGTCCTCAGCAGACAAACAAGCCATTTGGTGATGCGATGGGCGGGTGAGTCCTATGAGTCATGCAGAATCCAAAAGAGCTGCCCCAGGAGGGGCCCCGCGGGGGTGATGTCAGGAGTGGCCAAATGTCAGGAGACTGGGTGGCCTCCGATGGCAAGCTTTGGCTTTTCATTCTCTTTTGTTTCTAAAACTTGGAAACCTTCAAAAGCATTCAACAAGAGCTGGCCTGGAAGACTTGACAGGCATAAATGGGCTTTGAAAACAGCCCAAGACCCAAGCATGGCTCCCCTTGTATGGAGATGCTTAGAGCTGGGTGTGAGGCTGTTGAGATGAAGCCAGAACAGCTCTGGGAGAAGCCCGACCTTTACCTTGGTGTTGACATCTATTTCTGGCATCACTAGCTGGCCACTGACCTGGATCCTTATCAGGTAGCCAAGAACACAGGCTCTGAAGCCAGTTGGTGCTGGGTTTGACTGGGACTTTACCACCCATTGGACAGAGTGACTTTGACCAAGTCTGAGCTTCAGTCTCCTCCTTTGCATGTGAAATAATGACAGCATTTTCCTCCTGGGCTTCCCTGGTGGCTCAGTGGTAAAGAATCTACCTGCCAATGCAGGAGACATAGGAAACTCAGGTTCAATCCCTAGGGTGGGAAGATCCCTTGGTGAAGGAAAAGGCAACCCACTCCAGTATTCTTGCCTGGGAAATCCCATAGACAGAGGAGCCTGATGGGCTATAGTCCATGGGATTGCAAAGAGTCAGACACGACTGAGCACACACATATGGTTCTATACTTTCCTCCTATGATGATGTTGAGGGCTGACACATAGTAAGCACAATATGTATCATTATTATTTCCACTGTCATTCTAACTTTAAGACCAATCTAGCTACTTAATGCATATTTTTAGCAGGAAACTGAATTCAAACATTATATTCCTTCAACTAATGGCCTAGATACAAACCAGCTGCTCTTTCCAATTTCCTTGGCCTAGGCAGGGTTTCCTCTGAGTCAGCCTGGAAACCAACTGCATCCTAATTAACCCTCATTATTCAATCACTCAGAGAACATTGAGTCAGGGGCAGCCACTTGTTCCCACTCCCACAAATATCTGTTCTCTCATCACCAGAATTCTGGCTGGTTACACAGCCACTCTAAGACTACATTTCCCAGAAGACCTTGCTCCTGGGTGTGGCCATGTGACTCTGTGTTAGCCAATAGGAATGAGAGATGATTTGGCTTGTGTGCTGGTTATACCCTTAAGGGGATGGGACCTGCCCTTCACTCCTTTTTTCCCTCCAACAGAGAAGGGACAAGGAGGCTAGTTGCTTGGGGCCTTGTAGACAAGGACTACTACTTAGGGAAGGTGGAGAAATAAGTGAAGAAGGAATCCTGTTGCTCAACATGTCTTGCTCTTGTTTTCTTAGATTTGTCCCTGAAAGGTTGTTGTTGAATCACGCGAATACACCGGGATTCTTGGCCCCCGAAGGAGAAGAATTCAATCCGGGGCCAGAGACGAGGCTTGATCGCTCAGAGCTTTTGTGTAGTAAAGTTTTATTAAAGTATAAAGGAGATAGAGAAAGCTTCTGACATAGGCATCAGAAGGGGGCAGAAAGAGTACCCCCTTGCTAGTGTTAACAATGAAGTTATATACTCTCCAGTGAATCCAAAGAATGTCTGGAGGTTGTAAAGACCTCATCAGACCTACTCCCATAATTTACATTTTAAGATAACACTGTCCTCAGGCAAGATACATCCTTGTAAAGACCAGGTCTACTCCCATAATTAACATTTTAAGATAACAGAAGGTTTAATCCAAAGACTGTCCTTAGGCAGGATACATTATTGGTATATAATCCTAAGGAATGTGGAGAAAGAAAAAAGTTTGTCCTTTCTTCCTCCTTGAGAATTCCAGACCCCTCTCTCTTTGGGGACCCCTAGACTCCTTATCAACCTGCCTAGGAAATGACTCTCTCATCCCTAAGCATTGCATTCATTTGATACTATTATAAGTGGTATTGCATTCTTAATTTCACTTTTGAATTATTTCTAATATGTACAAAAGGAGTAGATTTTTGTATATTGATCTTGTATCCTGTAAATTATCTGCACTTGTTTTTTTAACTCTAATAGTTTATTTGTGGATTCCTTAGGATTTTCTGTATCCAAGGTCATGCCCTCTTCCATAGAGATGGTTTTATCCTTTCTCTTTAAATGCCTTTTATTTCCTTTTGCTTAATTGACTGGATAGAACCTCTAGTACAATGCTGAGTAGGAACAGTGAGAGTAAACATCTATCTTTGTCTTCTTCCTGGTCTTGGGGAGAAAAACCAGCATTTCACCATTAAGTACAATGTTAACTGAGTTTTTCATAGGTGCCCTCTATCAGGTGGAGGAAGTGCCTCTCCTAGTCTGTTGAGTGTTTCTGTCATAAAAATTTATGGATTTTGCCAGATTCTTTTCTAGCATCTGTTGAGATGATCAAGTGGTTTTGCCTTTAATTCTATTAATATAGTATATTATATTGTTTTTCCACATGTGGCCAGCGAAGTCTCTGCCCAGTTAGCTTGCTGATAAGTTTATTATTAGACAGAGACTGCCTTATCCTTGGAACTAAGAAGTCTCCCAGTTTTTGTTGGGTAACTGTGTGTATGTTGGGGCACCTCTTTGGCACTTGGCCAGGATGTTGACAACTCTGCCTTAGTCGTCACTTCCTGTTTGTGCAAACCCTCAAGGTCAAACAGAGGTGAGAGCTTGGAGTCTTTCCTGACCTGCACATGCACATGGTTTTCTAGATTCTCAGAAATATGTTAGAACTTTTCAAATCCCTGTGGACATCTCATTCTCCAGGTTTTTATTTTAAGCTTTTTGATTAGCCTATAGTTTGCCCCAAGAGTTATTCACCACCTCAGGCACCCAGGAAGCTAATCAATTACTTCTAATAGTTTTTGATAAATGCCCAGGGTTTTCATATTGAGCGAGGTTAGAGTAAAGTCAAAAACAAAGACAGATCTGCATGTAGAGTCATCCAGGGATCCACCGGACCATTTAATACTGACACTTCTGTGGGAATGAGGCTTTGTTCAACCCCTTCCAGTGGTTACTGGGCCGCTAGTCTTCACCATGATCGAAAGATCTCGGGCTGTTGTTTTCCAAGGCTATATCAAAGCTGAACGGGAGGGGATGGATGGGGTACAAATTAAAATGCCACAAAGCTCACTGTTCTCACTGAGAATCAGCCATTTTCCTTGAATAAATGCTTTTCAGATTGCTTTCAGCCTCTGGTTAATTTTCAGAGTTCTGAAAAAGTCGATTCTGACTTTTTGCCAGTTTTTGTCTTGCCTTTCACGGAATAGAGGATTGTATGAGATCCTTGCTCTGCCATTTTTGCTGAATCTGCTCTTGTTGTTGTTCGGTCACTAAGTTGTGTCCGACTCTTTGCGACCGCTTGGACTGCAGCATGCCAGGCTTCCCTGTCCTTCAATGTCTCCCGGAGTTTGCTCAAATTCATGTCCATTGAATCCCCTATGGTTTTCTTTTATTCATGGTAAATGAATCTGAGTATCTACCTGATGATGATATAAAGTTTCCCCTTTAAATAAATTTATTGAGGTAAAAAAATGAGTTGAGGAAGCCAGAAGGCTACATACTGTATGATTCTAACTGTATAGCATTCTAGAGAAGGCAAAACTAAAGGACCAGTAAAAAGATAAAGGTTACCAGAGGTTCACAGGGAGGAAATAGGAATCAATAGGTGGTGCACAGGACAAGTTTTTTTTTTTTTTTTAAATGAAGTATAGTTGATTCACAATATTGCGTTAGTTTCAGGTATACAGCAAAGTGATTCAGTTACACACAGCTTTTTTTCTCAGGTTCTTTTTCATTGTAAGTTATTACAAGGTATTGCATGTAGTTCCCTGTGTGTGTATATGCTTAGTTGCTCAGTCGTGCACAACTCTTTTGGGACCCCATGGACTGTAGCCTGCCAGGCTCCTCTGTCCATGGGATTTTCCAGGCAAGAATACTGGAGTGGGTTGCAATTTCCCTCTCCAGGGGGATCTTCCTGACCCAGGGATCAAACCCACATCTCTTGTGTCTCCTACATTGGCACCACCTGGGAAACCCATAGTTTTCTGAGCTATATAGTAAACCCTTGTTGTTTATTTTATATCTAGTAGTGTGTATCTGTTAATCCCATACTTGTATTTCATAGCCTCCCTTTCCCCTTTGATAACCATAAGTTTGTTTAATATGGTTATGAATCTATTTCTGTTTTGTAAATAGATTCATTTGTATTATTTTTCAGATTCCGCATATAAGTAATGTCATATAATATTTGTCTTTCTCTAATTTACTTCACTCAGTATGATAATCTCTAGGTCCATCCATAGGCTGCTGCTACTGCTGCTAAGTCACTTCAGTCATGTCCAACTTTGTGCGACCCCATAGACGGCAGCCCACCAGGCTCCCCTGTCCCTGGGATTCTCCAGGCAAGAACACTGGAGTGGGTTGCCATTTCCTTCTCCAATGCATGTAAGTGAAAAGTAAAAGTGAAGCCGCTCAGTCGTGTCCGACTCTTAGCAACCCTGTGGACCACAGCCTACCAGGCTCCTCCGTCCATGGGATTTTTCAGGCAAGAGTACTGGAGTGGGGGTGCCATTGGCTTTTGTAAAAAGCACTGCTCTGAACATTGGGGTGCCAGTATCTTCTCCAATTAGAGTTTTTGTCTTTTCTTTATATACATCCATGGCTCCATAAAGGACAGAAATGGTATGGACCTAACAGATGCAGAAGATATTAAGAAGAGATGGCAAGAATACACAGAAGAACTGTACAAAAAAGAGCTTCATGACCCAGATAATCACGATGGTATGATCACTCACCTAGAGCCAGACATCCTGGAATGTGAAGATAAGTAGGCCTTAGAAGGCATCACTATGAACAAAGATAGTGGAGGTGAAGGAATTCCAGTTGAGCTATTTCAAATCCTGAAAAATGATGCTGTGAAAGTGCTGCACTCAATATGCCAGCAAATTTGGAAAACTCAGCAGTGGCCACAGGACTGGAAAAGGTCAGTTTTCATTCCAATCCCAAAGAAAGGCAATGCCAAAGAATGCTCAAACTACCACACAATTGCACTTATCTCGCATGCTAGTAAAGTAATGCTTAATATTCTCCAAGCCAGGCTTCAGCAATACGTGAACTGTGAACTTCCAGATGTTCAAGCTGGTTTCAGAAAAGGCAGAGGAAACAAAGATCAAACGGCCAACATCCGCTGGATCATCAAAAAAGCAAAAGAGTTCCAGAAAAACATCTATTTCTGCTTTATGGACTATGCCAAAGCCTTTGACTGTGTGGATCACAATCAACTGTGGAAAATTCTGAAAGAGATGGGAATACCAGACCATCTGACCTGCCTCTTGAGAAACCTATATGTAGGTTAGGAAGCAACAGTTAGAACTGAACACAGAACAACAAACTGGTTCCAAATAGGAAAAGGAGTACGTCAAGGCTGTATATTGTCACCATGCTTATTTAACTTTTATGCAGAGTACATCATGAGAAACGCTGGCCTGGAAGAAGCACAAACTGGAATCAAGATTGCCGGGAGAAATATCAATAACCTCAAATATGCAGATGACACCACCCTTATGGCAGAAAGTGAAGAGGAACTCAAAAGCCTCTTGATGAAAGTGAAAGTGGAGAGTGAAAAAGTTGGCTTAAAGCTCAACATTCAGAAAACTAAGATCATGGCATCCAATCCCATCACTTCATGGCAGATAGATGGGGAAACAATGGAAACAGTGTCAGACTTTATTTTTTGGGCTCCAAAATAACTGCAGATGGTGATTGCAGCCATGAAATTAAAAGACGCTTACTCCTTGGAAGGAAACTTATGACCAACCTAGATAGCATTTGAAAAGCAGAGATATTACTTTGCTAACAAAGGTTCGTCTAGTCAAGGCTATGGTTTTTCCAGTGGTCATGTATGGATGTGAGAATTGGACTGTGAAGAAGGCTGAGCGTCGAAGAATTGATGCTTTTGAACTGTGGTGTTGGAGAAAACTCTTGAGAGTCCCTTGGACTGCAAGGAGATCCAACCAGTCCATCCTAAATGAGATCAGTCCTGGGTGTTCATTGGAGGGACTGATGCTGAAGCTGAAATTCCAATACTTTGGCCACCTCATGCAAAGAGTTGACTCATTGGAAAAGACTCTGATGCTGGGAGGGATTGGGGGCAGGAGGAGAAGGGGGTGACAGAGGATGAGATAGCTGGATGGCTCACTGACCCAATTGACATGAGTTTGAGTGAACTCTGGGAGTTGGTGATGGACAGGGAGGCCTGGTGTGCTGTGATTCATGGGGTCTCAAAGAGTTGGACATGACTGAGTGACTGAACTGAACTGAATGAGTGGATTGCTGGATCATATGGTAAATCTATTTTTAGCTTTTTGAGAAACCCCCATACTGTTCTCCATAGTCTGTATGCGAACTTATTTGTGTCTGACTCTGCAATGCCATGAACTGTAACCAGGCTCCTCTGTGCATGAGATTTTCCAGGCAAGAATACTGAAGTGGGTTGCCATTTCCTACTCCAAGGGATCTTCCTGATCCAGGGATCAAACCTGAATCTCTGGCATCTCCTGCATTGGCAGGCAGATTCTTTACCACTAGTACCACCTGGGAAACCATAGTGGCTGCACCAATTTACATTCCCACCAACAGTGTAGTAAGGTTCCCTTTTCTCCACACCCTCTCCAGCAATTATTGTTAATAGTCTTTTTGGTGATGGCCATGCTGACCAGTGTGAGGTGATACCTCATCATAGTTTTGATTTGCATTTCTCTAATAATTGGTGATATTGAACATCTTTTCATGTGCGTTTTGGCTATTTGCATGTCTTCTTTGTTGAAATGTCTATTTAGGTCTGCAGCATACAGGGCAACTTTTAAAGTAGGGTATGATACTGTTATGGAGAATGCATATCATTATGCATTTGTCAAAACCCATGGGATGCCCAACGTAAAGAGTGAACCCTAATATAAATGATGGGCGTTGGTTAACAATAACTAAATGGTTATTGGTTTATCTATTGTAATAAATGTGTCACATTAGTGCAGGATGCTGATAATAGGGAGAATGTGTACAAGAAGAGGGAGAGATTACTCTCTGTACTTTCTGTTCATATTTTTTTTTCCGTAAATCTAAAACTGCTCTTAAAATATAAGGTCTATTTAGAATTTTTAAAAAGTGAGTTGATTTTAGGAAATATATTCAGTATAGAATATAGTAGGTGGTATAAGAATATGGCAAAAATCATGTGGGAGTTATGTGGGTGATTGACATTTGGGAAACATGATGTAAAAAGTTTGTATGACAACTGGGGTCTCTGCTAATGCAAGATAATGGAGAAACAAACCCAACACATTCAATTAAAAACAAAAATAGTTTATGGATAACTCGAAATCTATTGGAACTGTGTATGAAATACTAGGTATAACTGGTTGTGAGTTTTCTTGCTTTGAGGGTTAAGAATGACTTAGGAATAAATAAGAGACAAAAAAAAGACTAAGACGTCTAATACAAGGCCTCCACTGGTTGATGGGAAAGCTCACAGGGGAGGAAGAAGAAGACAGGTAAGAAGTGTTGGAAAGACTCCATCAAACACATTGAGTTGTCAGAACCATGAGTCAGGTGATAAGAACAGCTATAGCCACCCACCATTAGTAGCTCAGAGGTTAAAGCATCTGCCTCCAATGAGGGAGACCCAGATTTGATCCCTGGCTCGGGAAGATCCCCTGGAGAAGGAAATTGTAACCCACTCCAGTACTCTTGTCTGGAGAATCCCATGGACAGAGAAGCCTGGTAGGCTACAGTCCACAGGGTCGCAAAGAGTCGGACATGACTGAGCGACTTCACTTCACATTAGCTAGATCTATGCTTCCTTTTGGTACCATGGACAGCAGTCAAACCTAGTTGGGTGCATGTGCTCATGAAGCCAAGGGCTTTCTGTCTTCTTCTCATGAGGCTGGGTTCTGTTTAGAACACAGGGGAGACCTAGGAGTTCCTCTCCTTCTGGAAGATATGACCCTCTCATAAGGAGCTACATGGAAAACCAGGAGGCATGTGGGCAGGGCACTGGACACAAGGTAGGAAAAAAATCAGTCCAAACTCTACCACATGCCCAAGGTCACAGGGTTAGTGACAGAGCATCACCCCTCTATGAATGTCTGTTTTCTCTTCTGCAAATTGGGTTCTATCCTCCACCAACCCTGTGAAGGCCACAGAGTGAGTGCTGGACAGACATTCAGTGAAAAGGATTCTAAGAATTCCTTCTCTGGATTATGAGGAGACAGAGGTGGTCTTGTTTAGCGCTGTGTTTCTGCTTCCCAACTCATCACTTGCCAGAGAGCCGGTACTTCAGTGAGTGTTCGAGGAAGGGAGAAAGGAGAGGGAAAGGATAGGTTACCAGCACTTCTCTCCGTTCTCAGTCTGGAGCACAGGGCCTGGCACCCAGGGGCTGCCACATTTCTCCTTCCTAAGCCACCTGTGTCTCTCCTGCAGGTTGAAAGGCCCAGGAGGCAGCCTTGTCTTCCCATTTGACTTGTCTTTAGCAGCAGTGAGGGCTTCCCAAGGGGCTCAGTGGTAAAGAATTCACCTGCCAATGCAGGAGACACAGGAGACCCAGGTTCGATCCCTGGGTCAGGAAGATCCCCTGGAGAAGGGAATGGCTACCCACTCCAGTAGTCTTGCCTGGAAAATCCCATGGACAGAGGAGCCTAGTGGGCTACAGTCCGTGGGATCCCGAAGAGTCAGACACAATCGAGTACTGGAGCACACTAGAGCACTAGCAGCAGCGAAGCTCAAGAGGCTTGGTGGGAGCGGTACCCCCAGGGCAGAGGGCCTGTGATGAGGTCCAGAGTTCCAGGAGTCTTGGGGATGCTCCTTTATCTTCATCTCTCAGCCTCTGGAGCTCAAGTTTAAGAGTCTGTTCAGAAACATCCCTCCCACCTCATTTCCAATTGCAGACACCTGGTGAGGCGAGTCCCTGGGGAGTCTGGTTGGCAGGAGGCTGGCTCTCGAGGCTTTTGTGATGAAGTCACAGGCCCTTGATGTATTATTCAGGACTTGGTACCAATCAATGCCAGACGCCCATCCATCCTCTGCTGGTCCCCCTGACTGGGCCTCTGCTGTTTTGGAAGCAAATGCTACAATCTGAAGAGAAATTGTCTGCTTCTGTCTTGCTGCAGAGTGAAGACCTGGCACCAGTCGCTGGGCAGAGATGTTTGCTCCACGTTGTCTGATTCTGCTATTTTCAGTTTTCTTGCTGGTTTTAATCAACTCCTGGGCCTTTAGCCTTAGGAGGCAGGAAGGAACCTTTCAGTTGCAGGTAAAAATTGGGCTCAGATTTGCTGCATTGTCATGTCTTCATGTTTAGAAAAAGGTGTGATTGAAAGGGAGATGTTTGAAAAAGTTAGAAATGACCACCAGGTACCAGTCAAATACTAGGTTGGTGTGTAGGGTGGAGCTGGGTGCTGAACTGGGAGCTGCGGTGACGATGAACAAATCACTTGGATTCACTTTACAGATATGGCAATAGAGGCATGAGGCAAGGTTATCCTGTCCACCTGCCTCTCCTCGTGGGGTTCCTGTGTAGATAACATGAAGTAGGGACATGGCATCATGTCCTGGGCTCAAGCTGTCCTGGGTTCAAATTCCAGCTCTGTTCCTCTACAGCTGTGTGACTTTGAAAAAGAAACTTCACCTCTCCGTGTCTCAGTTTCCTCACCTATAATAGTGGGGATAATGGTACTCCTCTCACAGGGTGGTGAGGGTTCAGTGTGTTCCCCTAGGTAAAGCATGCAGAACCACACCTGGAATGCAGGAAGTGCTGAATAAACTTGAGCTTCCATCATCAACAGTAATACTACTACTAATGCTGTACTGTGCTTCGTTGCTCAGTTGTGTCCGACTCTTTGAGACCCCGTGGACTGGAGCCCATCAGATTCCTTTGTCCATGGAGATTCTCCAGGCAAGAATACTGGAGTTGGTTGCCATGCCCTCCTCCAGGGGATCGTCCCAACCCAGGGATTGAACCCAGGTCTTCCGAATTGCAGGTGGATTCTTTACTAATAGGAAATAATATTAATACCTGTGACACTTAAGACAGTGTATGAACTGAGTTCGATTCCTGATCTAGTCTAACCTTCATAACAGCCACGAGAGGGGAAGTTGATGACATGGATGGAGCCAGAGGCTGTCATACTGAGTGACATACTGAAGTATGTCAGACAGAGAAGGAGAAATATCATATGACACCCCTTATGTGTGGAATCTAAAAAGAAATGATGCAAATGAACTTATTTACAAAATAGAAACAGACTCACAGCCCCTGGCAGAGCCGCCTCCAGCAGATCCGTCCCACAGAGTCCTGCTGGGCAGGAGCACAGAGCTGAGCTGATCCATGAGGTGCTTGCCCTGGGGGCTAATGATGCCCTGGGGTCCTGCAACAGCTGAGCTGGGGCCCCAGCAACGTCCTCCCTGCCCACCTGTGCAACCCTATTGTCAGTCACACACCCTTGCCAGATACAGTGCCCCTTACAGAAAGATGGTGGTTCCTTGTTTCTCCAATAGCCCGCCCCTCTCTTGACCAAGAAGCAGGACACCGCCCAGCAGGCTGCATGCCCTCTTTACCGGGAAGATCTGACCAGATGCTCGGGTCTCAGACACAGTAATCTTAGAATAAAAATCAAACTCCTTACTTTTCCCACCAGGCCCTGCACAGCCCAGCCCCGCTGAATTTCCTGATTGCTTCTCACACTTGTGTGTTCCCACACCTGGCTTTCCTCTCCCCCTGGCCCCCAGGGCCTGTGTCCCAGCCTGGAAATCCTCTCTCCCCTCTCCTCCCGCATCAACCTTACCATCCCATGAGATTTCACCCCAACAAAGCCCCTTCCAGGCCTGCCAGCCAGCCCCGCTTCTCCCCTCAAACCTCCCATTTCAGCTGCAACATTCACATGTGTCTTCCAGTCTTTTGGGGGCATCTGTCTCCCCAACTGGACTGAGAGCACAGGACATGGAGTTGTAGGCTGGGCTCTTCAGAAGCAGATGCTGACATGGAATTCGGGTCTGACACGTTTATTAGGGATTAGTCTTTGTCAAAGGGATCAGTCCTTGTCAAAGATGAGGGGCACGAGGCTGGGTGGAGGGAGAAGCCCAGCTCAAGTGAGGCAGGCCCACTCAATTGGTGAGGCTGTAGCCAGGTGCCAGGTGCAGAGTCCTGCCTTGAGCCAGGGCATCTGGACCAGCCTGTATGCGCCAGCCTGCCTCCATCCCTGACGCCAGCTGCCCCAAGTCCCCTGAAGGATGTTTCTACGGCTGTGCAGTCCTTTCTTGAAGAGGAACAACGCCTCTCCCCGCATACATGCATGGGTTTCCTCTCTGTGTCCTCAGGGCTCAGCGGAGAGTGTAGGTCCAGCCTGAGCAGAGTGTGGGGCAGACTCCTCCCAGGGAACATGTCTTCTAATTTGCATCATCTGGTCTGGCAGCTGCTCTGGACATCCCAGGGGAGAGAAGTGAGAAAAGCCCTTCAAACCTATAACTAGGGCCTCCAAAAATGTCCAGTTAGTTGCTGGCCTGGCTCCCCAGTTGCAGAAGAGTTGATATAAGCAGGTTTGTGGTCAGTCACCGTTCTACACTGATGTTTGTTTCTCTGACCAAAAGCACTTCCACTTGTTTTATTTTTCAAATCTACCATTTCTTACATCCCAGCCCCAGATCTATCTGGACAGCAGGGACTGGCCCCCTTCCTATCACTCCCTCTACCGCCAATGAAAAACTCTAATTTTTTCAGATGCGAAAATGTCTGTGTGTCCCCTCAGGGAAGAGCAGAGGGAAATCCAGGGACTCTGTGCTCTCCCATTATCTCTTCATTTTCAATTTGCATCAGAAGCATCAAAGCACATTTTTTTCTTCCCAAAGACATTTTAGTCATATTATCTTGGCCAACCAGGCAGGAAGAGAGGAGGTCTGTCTAAGACCAGACCCAAGAACAGCTACACAGTCCCTCTTCCTCGTCCCTTCTCTGTCCACACTGGAGGTTTTAAATATGTCAACTTCACTTCCATTTCACAGTGACTTTCATTCCAAGCAGTCCCATAACACTTCACAGAGTTCAATAATACTTATGAACATGTCAGATGGAGAAATAGAGTAACGCTGGCTAAATTTATCACAAGTCACAAAACGGAATGGAAAAAAGGAAGGTAGGTTGTAAAAATTACCAGGTTGAAAACTAATAAAGGGTGAGTCGCTAATTAACTAGAAGTGAATTATATTTTACTAGGCATTTTCCAAAATGTTTTCCGTAGCCAATTAACTAGTTTAAAAACTGAAAGGAATCCCACATTCACACCTGGAAAGCCCGTAGCCACATCAGCCACCATCACAATGCTACTGTTTACTGAGCCGTTGCTATGGACCTTACACATTGTTGTTATTTAACCTCTAAGTTGTGCCCAACTCTTTGCAATCTCATGGACTATAGACCACCAGGCTTCTCTGTCCATGGAATTTCCCAGGCAAGAATACTGGAGTGAATTGCTATTTCCTTCTCTAGGACATCTTCCCGACTCAGAGATTGAATCAGTGTCTCCTGCATTGGATCACGTATAGATGTGGGAGTTGGACCATAAAGAAAGCTGAGCGCCAAAGAATTGATGCTTTTGAACTGTGGTGTTGGAGAAGACTCTTGAGAGTCTCTTGGACTTCAAGGAGATCAAACCAGTCAATCTTGAAGGAAATAAGTCCTGAATATTCGTTGGAAGGACCGATACTGGAGCTGATGCTCCAATACTTTGGCCACCTGATGCAAAGAACTGACTCATTGGAAAAGCCCCTGATGTTGGGAAAGACTGAAGGTAGAAGGAGAAGGGGACGACAGAGGATGAGATGGTTGGATGGCATTACCAACTCGATGGACATGAGTTTGAGCAAGATCTGGGAGTTGGTGATGAACAAGGAAGCCTGGCGTGTTGCAGTCCATGGGATTGCAAAGAGTCAGACACAACTGAATGACTGACTCCTGCTTTGGCAGGTGAAGTCTTTACCACTGAGCCACCAGAGAAGCCCTTCTTATGTGTTGCTATCCTCCAAGAAGCCTATGGAATTGATGTTTAATTTCTGTTCCATAGACTAGGACACAGAGGCAGAGTTGCTACCAGGGTCAGTTTTCATGTCCATGGTCCACTCTCAGCTCACCCACTGAGTGCTTGCCATAGAGAGGTTAGTGCGCTTGTAAAACAAGACAGGAGAGAGGATCTCTCTGTCTCCCATGTGAGGACATAGATCTCTCTGTCTCTCGTGTGAGGACACAGACAGAAGGAGGGTGTCTACAAGCCAGGAAGAGAAGCGTCATCAGGAGCAGTGTCTCATACTCTTTGGGACACACAGGAACAGAGTGCCACCTGCTTTGGGGTCTGCTGGGTGGCTGTTGCGATTCGAGGAGTCCATGGACTCTCAGGTGGGACAGCGTTTTTACCAATGATGTTTCCTCGGTGGGGTGGCTTGTCAGCAAGAGTGCACCCAGAGGTGTCTCTGAGGCCAGCTGTCTGCTCTCAGAGGGACCAGCACTTAATGAGACCATGATGATACAGCCGGGGACCTCTAGCATCAGGTGGGAAGGCGGCGATGAGTTCTGATACATGAAGTAATTGTTTCCGGAAAAAGGAACTGAGGTGAGGGTGCCAATTATTTTTCCCCTTCTGGGATGTTTAGACATTCCTGAACCATCCATCTGTTCTTCTGGTCAATTAATATGTATCGACTGTCCTTTATATCCCGGCAACAGTTCTGTATGTGGGGGAGCATCATGGTTAACAAGACAGAAAAATCCAAATACAGACCTTTCCTCCCTCAAGGACATCCAATTAAAAGCTCAAAGATGAAACAAGTAGAAAACAGACATACGACTTTTTCTCCCACTAAGACGGCTGCTGTGGAAAACATGGAAAAGCACAAAGAAGAATCCTCTCCCTCAGAGGTGATCATGGTCACTGTTTGAGTGTATTTTCTTCTGTCCTTCCAGTATATGTGTCTTCAAAGTGAAAAGTGAAGTTGCTCAGTGGTGTCCAACTCTTTGGACTGTAGCCTTCCAGGCTCCTCTGTCCATAGGATTTTCCAGGCAAGAATACTGGAGTGGGTTGCAGTACCATTAATCTTGAATATTCACTGGAAGGACTGATGCTAAAGCTGAAGCTCCAGTTCTTTGGCCACATGATGCAAAGAGCTGGCTCATTGGAAAAGACCCTGATGCTGGGGGACATTGAGGGCAGGGGGAGAAGGGGGCGACAGAGGATGAGATGGTTGGATGGCATCATTGACTCAATGGACATGATTCTGAGCAAACTCTGGGAGATGTTGAAGGACAGGAAAGCCTTGCATGCTGCAGTCCATGGGGTCGCAATGAGTCGGACACGACTGAGCCACTGAACAGTGACAACAACCAGTATTATCAGGATGACTCTGTATATGCAGGATTTTAACCTTTTCTTACTGTAAAATAAAACAGACTGAAAACCACACCAAACAACTGTATAACTGAACAAACTGCTGTAAGGAAAACATCCCTGGAGCCTCACCTGGATGAAGAAGCAAAACTTTACCTTCTGCCCTCAAAGGTGGTCCATGTATCCCAACCCCTCCTCCAAAAGCAGCCATTATTTGCCTTCCACAGCAATCTGTTTTTTGTGTTACTTTGTGGTTTTGTTACCCAGATACGCTGCCCTAGCCACTATGGGTTAGTCTTGCCCATTAAAAAAATCTGTTTTTGTCTTTTAAGTCTCTTTTAATCTATAGTTTTGTCTTTCATTGCCCCCCCCCCCCTCTTTTGCCCTTTAATTTGTCACAATCTGGAAGAATCTAAGGAAATTGACCTGGAGAATCTCCCACAGTCTGGGTTTGGCTGGTTGCAAACTCTGGGCAGTTTAACATGTTCTATGTCCTCTGTGTGTTCTTTTCTAAATTGGAAGCTGGTCCAGCGGCTTGATCAGACTCAGGTTCAAACATTTTAGCTTGACCTCAGGCGATGCTGTGTTCCTTTTTTAATTTTTTTAACTCTGCTTCATCTTTAGTGCAATGCACAGGCTTTGGACTTGTGGGTTTAGTCGTTGTGGTGCAAGGGGTTAGTTACCCCTTAGGATGTGGAATCTTAGTTCCCTGACCAGGGATAGAACCCAATCATCTGCACTGGAAGGCAGATTCCTAACCACTGGACCACCAGGGTAGTCTTGATGCTGTGTTCTTTCTTCAAGAGACAAACCCTATCTGATGTCTCTTTTTTTCCTAATGTCTCTTTTTTCTGATGCTAGCAGCAACTGATGCTCTTTGCTTAGAACCATTAATCCCCTGGGGGTTGCAGAATGGTCATATTTTAGTTTTGCAATTTCTCCTTCATTAACTGGAATATTTTTATAAAGAGCTGTTTTCCCTCATCTACTATCCAGTTACCCAGGGGGTATCATTCATACCATTTCCCTGATGCTGGGAAAGATTGAGGGCAGAAGGAGAAGAGGGTGTCAGAGGATGAGACGGCTGGATGGATCACCCATGCAATGGACATGAACTTGGCAAACTTCAGGGGATGGTGAGGGACAGAGAGAACTGACGTGCTGCAGTCCATGTGGTCGCAAAGGGTTAAGTATGACTGGGTGACTGAACAACAACACTTGTTCATAAGAGAAAGACAAGATAAATACCTGATTCTTCTCCATGTATCAGTTTCCAAGATAAGAAATTGATCTCCTATCATCCTTCAAAGATGACCAACTTTCCTTTTTAAATGTCAGCATAAGCTCACAGATCTGAAAATATTTGCTAGGATTTAATCCATTTAATCAGATGGTAAAGCCTCTGCCTACAATGAGCGAGACCTGGGTTTGATCCGTGGGTCGGGAATATTCTCTGGAGAAAGCAATGGCAACCCACTCCAGTACTCTTGCCTGGAAAATCCCATGGACGGAGGAGCCCAGTAAGCTATAGTCCGTGGGGTCGCAAAGAATCGGACACGACTAAGCAACTTTACTTTAATCCATTACAAATAGTTTCCTTTTGAAATTTAAATTGTCTTGCTTTCGGCTACTGGAGGCCTCTTGGAGTTGGCTGTTTTATCCTTTGACGTGAGCCTAAGACACTTGCTTTTTCGCTTTTCTGGGCGCATTGTGAACACTGGGCCTCAAATCAGCCATTTCTCCAAGAAGCCCTGATGTCTTTTAATGAGAAATGATATTTTGACACTGCAGTCTGGGTGCCTCAGATACTCATTGTTGTCAGGTTGATTACTTTTAGGGAATTTTAGCACTTGGCATATTCAAATTCAAATCTCAGACTACAGATTTTTTACTTAGTACCCAGCTATTCATGGGCACAGGTGATGACAGATTTAATATGACCTATGGTTATTCTTTAGTTTATCTCACAAAATCTCTTACCATCTCAGATAATTTTAATAGTAACGCCACCAGTGTAATTACTGAGAGCAGTTTATTTATTTAATTTATTATTGTTTTTTTGGTGGCGCTGAGCCATGTGAAGGATCTTAGATCCCGACTAGGGATTGAACGCCCCTGTATTAGCCACTTTTGACCACCAGGGAAGTCCAGTTCAAGAGCAGTTTAAAATCTCTTTGCATATGTTCCTCCTGCTCTCTTCCCCAGTTTCATATGCTTTCATGAGATCCACGTTGATTGAGCAGTTGCCATTACATACTATATTCTCTACTGTTTAGACCTCTTCATGGCTAGTTTAAAAGTAAGCCAATGTTTAATACTCACATTGGTCTTTATGTCAAGGTTTCTGTAGTTATCTTGCTTGTCTGAATCCCATTCTCGAGTAGATTCCTTGGGAAGGACTCATGGGAACAATATTTCCATTGCACATTGATGATGGTTTTGTAGCCTTTCTACATAAAAATCAGTTTATGAAATTTAAAATCCTTAGCTCATGTGTTCTTCCTTTGAATGCCTTAAAAATGCTATGCCATCGTCTTGTGGCATAAAAAACTGCTGTCAACAAAAAGGAGATTTTCTTTTCTCTTATAAATGGCTTGTGGATTTTTTTTCTCTTGTCCTACAATTTTAGGACTCCCCTGGTGGTCCAGTGGTTAAGACTTTGCCTTCCAATGCAGAGGGTAAGGGTTCGATCCCTGGTTGGGCAGCTAAGATCCCACATGCCTCTTGGCCATAAAACCAAAACATAAAACAGAAGCAATATTGTAACAAATTCAATAAAGACTTAAAAAAAAATGGTCCACATAAAAAATAAAGTCCTATAATTTTACTTTTGAATGTGACTTAGTGATGGTCCTTCTGGGTGAATATTCTCACATTCTTACCCTGTTTAGTCTTGCAGTATGTAATTTCAAATCATTTTTCAAATGGAGGTATAGTTTACAAACAATAAAATTCATTCTTTATATTGTCCCTTTCTATCAAATCAGTTTTGACACAGTCATGCAACTACCACCATGATCAAGATATAAAGTATTTCCATCATTCTTTTCATATGTAGGTTCACATCTCCTTGTGTTCAGTAAAGTTTTCTGAAATTACTATTTTTAGCGTTGGTTCTATTTCCTTGCTTTGGGGTGATCTTCCTCAGGGACTTTCATTGTCTCTTCCTTAGATTTTCTTTGCCAGTCTTCACTAGTTGTCACATTTTCTGAAGTGCATTTTATCTCTCCTTTTTGTTTGTTTTCCTCTCTCTAAATTTTTTATATTTCCCATGGCTATGTATTGAAGTTCATTAATATTTTCTTCTGGTAGTGTCTAATCTGTTGGCAATCTCATCCTATGTATTTTTAATGTCAGACTTCTCTGGTGGCTCAGTGGTAAAGAACCCGCCTATCAGTTAAGGAGATGCGGGTTCAATCCCTAGGTCAGGAAGATACCCTGGAGAAGGAAATGGCAACCCAGTCCGGTATTCTTGCCTGGAAAATACCATGGACAGACAGCCTGGCATGCTATAGTCCATGGGGTTGCAAAGAATCAGACACAACTTAGCAACCAAACAACAACTAATATTATATTTGCATCTCTAGAAGTTTGAGCTCTTTTTTATATTTTCTATGTATCTCCTTAATGCTTTCCTCTATTTTCTTGAACATACAGAATATAAAAACAATAGCTTTTCAAAACTCATCTACTAATCCTATCACCTTTGTCTATTGATTAGCTTTTTTTCCTCATTATTTTCCTGCTTTTAAAATTGGAATGATAGATTTCACCTCATTGAGGGTGCTGTATAGTTTTTTGTTCTCTTAACCAATGAGCTTTGTTCTGGAATGCAGTCACATTTTGTGGAAACGTTTCGATCCTTTTGAAGGTTGTTTACAGTCTTTGTTAGACGGGACCAGAAGAGTCTGAGTTGCTTCTGCCCAGTGAAGGAGGAGTGCCCCTCTGAGTCCTCTGTGCAATGTCCTGGGTGTTACTGGGTTTTTCCATCCTGGCCGGTGGCAACATGAATTATTCCCACCCCTGTGTGAGCGCCCCAGGAATTGTTATACCTGTTCCTTTCTGGTGGTTCTGCCCTGAGCTTTAGGTCATTCCTTCACATGCATGCACTGATCAGTACTTACCTGAAGATTTGAGAGAAACTCTCTGTGGACTTACGGAATGTTCTCTCTGTGCAGTCCTCTGTTTGCTGCTACACTGCTGTGAGTTCTAGCAATTCTGACTTCCCTGAATTGTCAACTGGATCTTAACCCGAGGAGATTGCCAAGCTATTTGAGTTCTTCCTCCTAGCTCTGTGCCCTGGAATCTCTTCAGTCAATAAGCTGGGCTCACCATGGCGTTTGTTTTTTCTTTCCTTTTCTCAGGGACTCACTGTCCTGTGTTGCCTGTTTTCCAATGTCTGAATATTATGGTTCCAAGTATTTTTTTTGGCTTTTCCGTTGTTTGGGGCAGGAATATAACTCTGCTCCCTTTGCACCCTCCTGGCTGTGTTTCTGAGTTTAAAAAGGTTCTCCTTCTCATGTTCTATTTCTTTTATGGCTTCATTTACTGTGTTTATACAAGTGTTTCTTCTAGTTTACTCTATTTCTGTAATTATTGTTTTCTTTTGTTTCTAATTCTTTCCTGAGTTCTGTCACCTCATTCCTGAATTCTTTCTAATTCTGATTTGCATTGTCTTTTCATGTGTTGCATAGTTTTTTTTTTTCTAACTTTTGCTTCATTTGTAAATAGAAGGTCAGAGCTGGCATGATCTTTCAGTGGGGAAGTTATCCTGCCCTTTATTTTTTTGTATTATAATTCTGCAGGGAAGTTGACCTCAGTGCTTTTCTGAGGTCAAACAAGTTTACTCATTTCCACGTGTGAGGAACTCTCCTGAATTTTTCTAGGCATGTGGTTCCCAGATTTTTTTTTTTCCTGTTATTTCTATGTAGTGTTAAAAGCTATTGAGACTTCCTGGCTCTGGTCCCCCTGCCTTTATCTAGACCCTCTCTTTCCTTTGACTCTGCTGCTCTTGTATGGACCAATTTTGATTCTACCTCAACAGTTCCTCCTCTGTCCTTCCTGTCTTAGAAGCCAATGTGCTTGTTCTAAGTCGCTTTTTCAGTCGTGTCTCTTTTTGACCCTATGGACTATAGCCTGCCAGGCTCTTCTGTTCATGAGGTTCTTCCGGTAAGAGTACTGGAGTTTTGCCATGCCCTCCTCCAGGGGATCTTCCCCACCCAGGGATTGAACCCTCATCTCTTATGTCTCCTGCATCGAAAGATGGGTTCCTTTCCCCTAGAGCTACCTGGAAAGCTAGAAGGGAATGGTGATGGATTAATTTCAAAAGTTCCTGAAGCTACCGGCTCCTGCCCCTTTCCTGGCTTCACCAGTAACTAGTCATGTGAAATACTTAGATCCTGACTGCCAACTGGTCAAGGGAGAACTATTCCTCATCCTTCTGCCTAGTTACCTAACTGCAAGACGGAATCTTCACAGAACAAGCTCCTACGATTCTAGTGAAGATGAAATGAGAGGGTACATTCTGAATGATTGCACTTGGCCAAAGCTCACAACAAACTTTTCAGCTGAGCTGGAGGTCTGCAGAAAGGAGAAACACAAAGTTTGAACATTTCTACTATGGGTTCACAAATGCTGACTGCCCAAAGGCCTGGCTAGGTGGTCGGAGGACAGCCGTCATGCCTTTCACCACTAGTGCCTGAGCTTGAGAGGCTGCTCTGCTTCCTCTGGGTCCTCAGCCTGAAGCATCTTGAGAATGCCCTGTGGCCTAATTTTGTAGTTGGTGATGAAGAATCACATGTGGTTAGCCTTCCATGTTGGGGAGAAAGGCATGATTTTCCACTCAATTCTACTTTTTCCAATAAAATTTCGTATTCATACCATCAAGAAATATTTTAAGGAAATCAGTAGTGCCTCTTTCTATGCAGATGTTTATGATTCTCTGTTGAGCTGGAAGTGAAGTGACGAAGTCCTAAGTCCAAGTCTTTCCAAACCCAGAGATGGAATCAGAAATGTAGAAATCTTTGAGCCCTGGAAGCTCTCTTTGTGGACTCTGAAGTAGCAAACGCACAAAATGATGTCACATAAAACCAAAGTAATCACCCAGATGTTCTTTCTTATTCTTCCACGTTTTATTCTTTCTCTTTCACGCCCACTGGAAGTACAGAAAGGGATTGTTCTCCATTGTCCATCTCTCTAGTTGCTTGGTGTGCATTTATTGAGCACCTACTACAGGCTGGTCACTGAGCTGGTGGAACAAGGCAGGCGAGGTACAGTCACTGTTCTGACGGAGCTTACATTCTACTATGAGAAGATGGAAAATAGACAAGGAAGTGAATGTCTAATCAGAAATTGTGGTAAGGCTAAGAAGGAAATGGACTTTGGGGAGAGTGTATAAAGGGACCCAGAGGTGGTAACATTTAAGCTAATCCTGAAAGGGCAGAAGGATCTAATCAGGGGGTGGGAAGCAAATCTGAGCACGGAGGATGACTTGACCAAACACCCTGGGGCAGGAAATGGGACTGAATCACATCCAGTGTGTGGTATTCAGCAGAGAATAGTGAAAGCTGAGTTTAGAGGCTTAATCCGTGCATATTGATCTTAATCCTTAGAATAAAGGGAGACCATTGAAAGAGTTTAAGTAGCAGAGTAAAACAATGAGTGAAATTTTCTGCAAAGGTCAACTGCAGGGTGGAGGATGGATTGGAAAGAGGGAAAGTGGAAACAGAGAGACCAGCCAGACTGGGAGTACACTGGTCAGAAGAGGCAGTGGTGGCCTTGCCCTGGGGGCCAGTGAGAAGTGGAGGACCATGGTGGGTCTGTGGTGGTAGAGGAAGAGCCTGGATTCTATCCTTGGCATCACCAGCGGTCAGGTAGTTGGACCTGGGAATTTCTCCTTTCCTCCACCCCCTTTCTTCTTCAATTTTTAAAACTGCAAAATTCATAACATAAAATTCACCATCTTAACCATTTCCAGTGTACAGTTCAGTGAAATTAAATACATGTGTTATGTCATGTAGCCATCTCTACCATCCAATACTTTCCATCTTGTAATTCTATCCATAATTCCAGATAGTGAAATTCTATCCATATTAAGCTATAACTCCCCATTCCCCGCTCTTCCCAGCTGTTGGGAACCACAGTTCTACTTTCAATCTCCATGATTTTGACAATTCTAGGGACCTCATATAGGTGGAGGAGAAGGTGATGGCACCCCACTCCAGTACTCTTGCCTGGAAAATCCCATGGACGGAGGAGCCTGGTGGGCTGCAGTCCATGGGGTCGCAAGGAGTTGGACGTGACTGAGCAACTTCGCTTTCACTTTTCACTTTTATGCATTGGAGAAGGAAATGGCAACCCACTCCAGTGTTCTTGTCTGAAGAATCCCAGGGATGGGGGAGCCTGGTGGGCTGCAGTCTATGGGGTCGCACAGAGTCGGACACAACTGAAGCAACTTAGCAGTAGCAGCAGCAGCAGCAGCAGCAGCAGCATATAGGTGGAATCCTATAGTATTTATCTTTTTGTGACTGACGTTTACTTAGCATAATTTTTATCTATGTTGTAACATAGAATTTATAGAACTTCCCTCCTGTTTGAGGCTGAATACTATTTCATTATGTGGATGTACCACATTCTGCATATCTGTGTTCCCAGTCTCAGGACACGGCAGGTTTGTTTTAAGAATAGATGTAAAGATACATGGATGGATAAATGAGTGAATGAGTTGTTGAGTGGGTCCATGAATGGGTGGACAAATGATTGGTGGATACCAGGATGGAGAGAGTATGTCTGGGTGAATAGATAGATATATGCATGCATGGGTGTTGGATGGATGAATGAGTGGATGGGTGGATGTGTGATGGATGGATGGATAGATAAGTGGATAGGTAGATGGATGGGTGATGGATGGATGGGTGGATGGATGGATGATGGATGGGTGGATGGATGGGTAGATGGGTGGATGATGGATGGATGGATGGGTGGATGGGTGGATAGATGGGTGAATGATGGATGGATGGGTGGATAGATAAGTGGATAGGTAGATGGATGGGTGATACATGGATGGGTGGATGGATGGATGATGGAAGGATGATGGATGGATGGATGGGTGGATGGGTGGATGATGAGTGGATGATGGATGGATGGGTGGGTGGATGAATGGATGAGTAGGCGGGTGGATGGGTGAATTGGTGGGTGGGATAGCGAATGCATGCATGTATGATGGTGCATAGGCAGATGCATGGCTAGATGGAAGTTTGAACAGCCCTTCTTCAGGAGGTCTTTTCTGGAGCTTGTGAACTCTCTTTAAGGTTTTCCCAATGTGGCAGATTGAGCCACAGATGGAGAGAATGTGGTTTTCTAGATTTAAGGCAGTGTAGGGCAGAGAAGAGATCTCAAACCAGAGGTCTGGAGGCCATAGTTAGCAAGCAAAGTATACATTCATCAAATTAGTTGCCAACTTTAAAAGTGATGTTCAGATCAGATCAGTCGCTCAGTCGTGTCCAACTCTTTGCGACCCCATGAATCGCAGCACGCCAGGCCTCCCTGTCCATCACCAACTCCCGCAGTTCACTGAGACTCACGTCCATCGAGTCAGTGATGCCATCCAGCCATCTCATCCTCTGTCATCCCCTTTTCCTCCTGCCCCCAATCCCTCCCAGCATCAGAGTCTTTTCCAATGAGTCAACTGTTCGCATGAGGTGGCCAAAGTACTGGAGCTTCAGCTTCAGCATCATTCCTTCCAAAGAAATCCCAGGGCTGATCTCCTTCAGAATGGACTGGTTGGATCTCCTTGCAGTCCAAGGGACTCTCAAGAGTCTTTTCCAACACCACAGTTCAAAAGCATCAATTCTTCGACGCTCAGCCTTCTTCACAGTCCAACTCTTACATCCATACATGACCACAGGAAAAACCATAGCCTTGACTAGACAGACCTTTGTTGGCAAAGTAATGTCTCTGCTTTTGAATATGCTATCTAGGTTGGTCATAATTTTCCTTCCAAGGAGTAAGCGTCTTTTAATTTCATGGCTGCAGTCACCATCTGCAGTGATTTTGGAGCCCAGAAAAATAAAGTCTGACACTGTTTCCACTGTTTCCCCGTCTATTTCCCATGAAGTGGTGGGACCGGATGCCATGATCTTCGTTTTCTGAATGTTGAGCTTTAAGCCAACTTTTTCACTCTCCACTTTCACTTTCATCAAGAGGCTTTTGAGTTCCTCTTCACTTTCTGCCATAAGGGTGGTGTCATCTGCATATCTGAGGTTATTGATATTTCTCCTGGCAATCTTGATTCCAGTTTGTGTTTCTTCCAGTCCAGCATTTCTCATGATGTTCTCTGCATATAAGTTAAATAAACAGGGTGACAATATACAGCCTTGACGAACTCCTTTTCCTATTTGGAACCAGTCTGTTGTTCTATGTCCAGTTCTAACTGTTGCTTCCTGACCTGCATACAAATTTCTCAAGAGGCAAATCAGGTGGTCTGGTATTCCCATCTCTTTCAGAATTTTCCACAGTTTATTGTGATCCATACAGTCAAAGGCTTTGATGTTATTTCCTACCAAAAAAAAAAAAATCCAGATTCCTTGACTCTCCTAAAAAACTTTTATGCTCTGGCCTTACTGGGCCAACATTCCTCCATGAAACACATGGCTGGACCTGAAGAGCAGACATTCCTCTTGAGGGTTGGTGGGGTGGTAGGTGTGGGGTGGTAGGTGGGGTGGGTGGGGCAGGAGGCAGCAACAGTTCCAGTCTCCCAACACACCCACTCTCCTCATTTCTATTGACAGCAGAGTTCTCTACCCTGCAGTGGTGGGTTTGGGGTCTGAGGGGTCTGGGTCAGAGTGCACTCCCATCATGTTCTCTGTGTCCTCAGGAGAGTCAACTTCCTCTTCTTGTGAAAGGCAGAGAACCGACAGCACTAGGGTCGTTTTTAGCCAACGTGCATTCCTGGTGTGGCCCCTCAGTCTCACCTTGCCCCAGGCTCTTCATCTGAGACATGGGGATGGTGATGTGCTATTAGGAACTTGCACCATGACTGTTAAAATCTATTGGGAGCCTTGCATGCAGCGGCCAGCGAATCCTCCAGTGAGGTCAGTGGTGTTCCTATTCTGTCTTCAAGAGGACGCTTAGGCTGCCCAAGTCCACCTGGCCAGGAAACAGCAGAAACGGGCCCCAGGCTGGGTCTCCTGCTCCCCCTGCCTCCTGCAATGACAGGCGTGGAGCACAGGCTCCTCTGAGCCCCCACTGCTGCCACTCCTCCTGCGTCTCCTGCCAAACCCTGGACAGCCGCTGTGACCCCCGGCCCTCTCTCTGTGCAGCAGCCTGATATAGCATCTCTGGAATGCGTCTCCTCCTCCCTGGTCCACACTCCATTCTCGGGGGCCTGGGCTATCCCCTTTCCCACGCAGAGGGCCTGGGGGATGCTTGAACAGCGTGTTCGAGCAGAGGCCCACTTTCCCAGCCTCCAGGGAGCCCCAGGGACCGGCCGGCATGTTGGATGCTGCCCAGCTTCAAAGTGCTTCCCAGCCAGTCGTGTCCAGCTGACCGTGTTCCCAGGGGACAGTGTCTTTCCCACGGCCACACGGGCCCCGGGAACGGCCTTGGCCACCAGCCCGCTTCGGAGGCCCTCCCGACTGGGGCTGTTCCCTCCTGGGAGGCAGCGGGTCTGTGGTGGCGGCCAGGCCGGCGGGTCTGTGAGATCTGGGTTTGGGTCCAACAGTAATTTGACTTCAGGCAAATGCCTACTCCTGTCTGAGGCTCCCCCTGCGTCTGTAAATCTGGATTGACAGTGCCAACCTCAAGGGGCTTTATGTAAGGCTCATTCAACATGCTTTTCGGCCAAACCAGCCTCAGATTGCATCTCCTGGGGAGATGTAATCCATGTACACCCCCTTGAGCGACTGGTTGCCACACTCAGGAGCCTGCAAGTGATGGAGCCGGTAGGTCCTCTTCCGGGTGCAGACCCCAGCCACCACATGTGACCATCTGGCTTCCTAGTAAAAGGACACAGGGCCCCGCTTTTGTGATCCTCTTCAGAGGAGTATGTTTCTTGAGGTGAAACTCACCAAGGACAACATATCATTTCTGAGTAGAACATGTGAAGATGGTGAGAATCCACCTCCCCTGCTATCCTCACATGAATGAGACTGAAAGGAAATAAAAACAACCCCCCAATCATGACTGACATTATATAAAAAGTTAGTACATGTAGTGAGGTCCTCAAATTTAAAAAGAGAACTAATAACTACATACATGACTTAGCGACTGAATGACAACAACCACCCAAATACATTACACAAATTTCAGATCTGTGTGAGACCTGGATATAGAAGCCTCTAGATTGCCAAGGAAAAGGCCACTTTGCCTGGTAACACAGGACTTTGCCCTCATTCAATGTCATTACCTTCAAGTCTTAACAGGCTGCCAAGCAAGTAGGCTTCAAGCTAAAGGTCATCAGCCAGCATGTTGATTTCACACTATTGTGTTGAATAAAAGAATGTTTACTCCTCAAAGAACAACTTGCCTACATCTTTCAAGTCAACAGACTAAAACAACCATGAAAGTGTGGGCTTTTCCTGAAGGCCTGAAGTCCCCTGATCTTGTTATAAAGTCCCTGTATTTTCCTTCCACCATGGGAAGCATCATTTGGGATTATGTTGTCATTGTCCCTGAGAAAAATCTCATTGATGGGGACAAGTATCTATCCCAGAAAGGCTGCCATAAACATTCCAGCCAGTGTCAGGTGGCCTTCCTGTGGGCCTTCTAGACATGGCCCCTGGGAGCATGAAAGTCTGCCCACAACACGAGCTTCAAAAGATATCACAGTGATGGTCATTGATGGCTGTGGCCCCTTCCCCGGGGGATGTATTAAAGTGGGCAGGAGGCCTCCCTGGAGAGAGGGTCATGGATTGTGGGCCCAGCACTATGGAACCCTTCTAAAAAGAGGGTTAGGAACTACTCAGACCAGAAAGAAATCATCCCACCAGAGAAAGATGGAAATTAGGTGGTCAATTTCTAAATGATGTTTAATATGGCTCTGGATAGGTAACTGTGAAGGTCAACTGGTGTCCTTCCAGTGAGGCCCTGTTCCCCAGTTCGTCAGTCGATCACTCATCAAAGTTGATAATCGGGTGACTTTAAGTAAGGGAAATTGTCCTAGATGGTCTGGTGGGCCTGGTCCAATCAGTGGAAGGGCTCTAAAAGCAGGGCTGGGCTCCCTGGAGAAGAAGAAACCTTGCCTCATCTTTTGAGTTGTGTCCTGAAGTTTTTAATCTCATGGTTAGTTTAAAAATCACCCAGATCTTCCCCCTTCCCTAGCTCTCCGCATTCGCGGCCTTTCTGCCTGGACAGCTCCCAGTGGCTTACACACCTCCTGGCCGGTATGCTCTGGGCATTCCACCTGTTCAGGGAGGCTAAAGCCACCTCTCGCCCACTGCCACTATCAGCCACTATCGCCACTGCCACTCTTGGTGCACGTCCTGCTCTATTCGTCTGTCTTTTTCGGACGTTACCTTGTTGATGTATCTGCTTCCTGTTTATTGTTTATCTTTCTCCCTCACAGCATAGAAATCCCTTGGACCCTGTCTACTCTTTCTGATCACCCACCTTGCCTGCCCCAGGATTGTGTTAATAATTGGGGATGAGTGAATAAATGAATGCCCTGGAGTTTGGACAGGTGGGAATCTGGGGACCAGGGCCAATCCTCTCTCTTCCTGGCTCTTGCTTTTGCCCCCTGCCCTCTGCAGAAGAGCCTCACCATGGCACAGCCTGCCCTCCAGCCCAGAGGCTGCAGACAGAAATTCTGATTTGGGGGTATCTTGGTGGAACATGCGGTATCCTCTCTCCAGTCCCTGGCTGGGCTCTGGGACACCCCTCTTCTGGTCACTGGGCACCGAACCTCCCTCCAGCTCATGTGACCCCCTTGGAAAATTTCTCATTTGCAACAGGATGCCCATGGCTTTGTGACTACAGACCATTACACCCACTGGTTCTGATGGGGATGCTTTGTTTCTTGTTAAAACAGGGGCCTGGACATGGCAGGAGAAAGAGCCCAACTCGGCCCTGGAAGCACTTCAATGGACTTGAACCCAGTTCCTGGCCAGGGCTCCAAGGCTGTGAATCAGGCTGGGAACACAGTGAGTTCAGAGACGGCAGAGATTTCAGGGCCCAGAGCCAATGCTTGGCTGGGCCTAGGCTGTGGGTCAAGAAGGTTTTAGAGAATTTCCTCCATCTTCACTTTGTACCAAGAATACTCACCCCATAATAATAAAATGCTCCTGCAGAGTCTGACATGAGCTGGCACGCATGATCTAATGTACCCCAGGGGACTGATGAGGGGATACCACTCCCTTGGTACAGAAGAAGACACTGAGGCTCAGAGAAGTGACTGTCCTGCCCAAGGGCTGGTGGACAGATGGGATGGGAGCCTAGCATCCCGATCCCATGCAGGTGGGGAGGGATGTTGTGAGTTGTAGCCTACAGGTTGCACCACCCTCCAAGATAAGAGGAGGAAGAGGAGGTCTTCACTTCACACGTGGGACCCCTGAGGGTCCTGCCTTTGAGGGGCTCAGGGGAGTCATGCCTGATAGAGCAGAGACAGCCTAGGTTGGCTACATCTGAGAAATCAGATCTGTGTGAATCCTGGGTACTGGGATCCTGGGGACCCCTGTAGGGGAAAAGGGCTGTTCTCTAGGACCCTGACCCTGGGGTGCACCCCCAGGAAGGTCAGTCAATGGTGGAGCCTCTGCCAAGCCCCAACCCAACCAACACAAGGAAGAGGCCCCGACAGTGCAGGGCTTCACCCCTGGCCCAGGCAAGGGCTCTACTACTGCAGGCTGCCGGCTCACTGCAGGCCTACAGGGAAGCAGGCTCATATTAAACCAGAGAGAAATTTTGATTTTTACCAGGCCTGGGCTTTGTCAATTGCTGTGTGAGATTGTGTTTGTGACTTATAGTGACTACAGGGCTGTCTGAGCTAGAGGGCTGAGCAAAGTCACCTTTACGGCCTGAGTTCTTATCTGGTTGGGGCAAGGCTCCCTCCCAGTGCACGGGTTTAAAGGGCCAGTGGGCCACACAAGGAAGCTTGGCTCCATGATCAAACCTACGTGTCCAGTTCATTCTGTCTGCCCAGCTCCACTGTCTGGGGTCACCCCGGAGGGGCATCATGTGTTCACCCAGCACCTCCCCCAGAGCTTGCTGGGAGCATTGTCAGTCTTTAAAAGGATTTATTGCAGAAATGAAGAAATGGGATTGCCCAACGGGTCTGCAGTTGTAGGTTATTTTGACCTGAATGGGTGTCCTCATGGCTGATGCTCTTGGGACAAAAGCAGTCCTGGAGCAGGATCTGAGGTTAACGTGGGTTAGGGCAGGGCACCCCTGCCTCCTGCTGCTTGGGGGTGCAGTTCTCTGACTCAGTGCAGTTCTCTGACTCAGTGAAGTGGAATGCTTTTGGTTGGGATGGGGAGGGGAACGAGAAGCATTTGACCACAGGGAATGGGATGGGAGGGC
Organism: Bos grunniens; assembly: GCF_055505025.1. Lineage (NCBI taxonomy): Eukaryota > Metazoa > Chordata > Mammalia > Artiodactyla > Bovidae > Bos > Bos grunniens. The sequence continues at coordinate 25,241,252 of NC_141177.1, read as the reverse complement.
CAAGGGGGGAACTTGGCTCACAGGGGATCTTAGGAGGGGCCCTTTCTGTCACTTAGCCCCACACTCTGCTCCCCTTCCCATGAGCAGGCATCATTCCACGTGTCCATGTGATGCAGAGCCACAGTCCCTCTCCAGAAACCAGCCACTCAGTCATGTCAGAGGTGGGGAGGGGAGACCCGTCCCTGTGGAAGGAAAGGCCTGGGGCAGAGTGGACCACTGTGTCTCAGGCCTAGAAATCAGGCAGGTGTGCAAAACACAATGAACAGAGAGGTGAGGGAGGATTTGAGGTCAAATCATGGAGGGCTTGTGATTTTATTCCAGGTGCAGAGGGAGGCGCTTGGGACTTGAGCAGGAGGGTGATAAAATGTTGTTTTTTTTTTTTTTCCTAAAAAACCGTTGTTTTAAGGAAACCCCATCTCAGCTGGAGACACACCAGCCATACAAGGGCAGCCGCCAGTCTGTCCACACTGTGGGCCCGTCCAAGAACCGTCTTCAAACAAGAAGGCTATAGACCCACCCCTTCCCGTCTGACTCACCCGGGCCCGTCCTGGGAAGAGGATGTGGCCTCTGGAGGAGACCACCCGGCACGACCTCCTGTTGACCCATCTTCAGCCCAAGTCCACGGCGGTTGGGTCATTTGAATGGCCAGCGATGAACTCATCGGCCGCCTCCTGCAGGGCCCCTGTCTGAGCGTGTCTGCCGCTTAATCAAGGGACAAGCACGCTGTGTTCCGGGGCCGGGCCGCCAACATCCTTGATGAGTAACTGGGACAGTGAGGGGATGGGGAAGTGGCCACAATGCCACCATTGTTCTTTGGCTCCAGAGCCCCAGAGGGCCAGGGCTGCACAGAGGCCAGGCTGGGCTGGGGTGGCGGCCGCAGCTGCTAGCCAGACCCCCTGCAGCCTCGGTCTCTCAGCAGGAGGGCGAGGGGACAGGTCCAGCTGTCCTGGGGATGCCGCCTCCGCAGAGTCCCCAGAGGCTCACGCAGCAGACATGCCTTCTTGCCTGCAAACCGCAAAGATTCCTTTCCGCAGAAGGTCTGGGCATTCAGGCACCGTGGACGAACTTTGTGTTCATTCATTCACTCACTCACTCATTCATCCATTCAATCCTTATTCATTCAGTATTTACCCAGACCCTTCAGTCATTTTACCCGATGAGATGAATAGTCAGTGCTTAAGAGAGAGACACACACTTTCCCATGTTGGACAGAGAGTTTCAGATTTCATCATGCTTAACACTCACAAAGTGCAGTGAGTTCCGTTAACCTCAGATGTGCTAAGTTGCTTCAGTCATGTCTGACTCTGTGACCTTATGGACTGTAGCCCACCAAGCTCCTCTGTCCGTGGGAGTCTCCAGGCAAGAATAATGAAGTGGGTCTCCATTTCCTTCTCCAAACCCCAGATGAGGGGGCCAAATAGCTGGGATGGGACCCTCCCAACCTCTCTGGGGGATGTGTGGCCTTGGGTTGATCCCTTCACCTCCATGACATACATTACAGTGGGCGATATTAACAACCTCTTCTAGTTTTATTCACAGATCTAGACACAAATGTATACCTGTGCATACGTAACTATAGAAGTGTAGTTTAATTAGCAAATTTGATGCTATGGATGAGTAAAGAAATGGAAAAGTAGAGAATATACTTTCTCTCCCATGAGCTATTCATGGGATAATTACCAGAAAAAATAGCCATAAAAAAACATATAACCTCAATAAATCTCTTCAATAACACAGGTGTATTTTTGACCATTATATTGGAAGAAAAACCAACGTAACTAATGAAAAAATAATATCCAAAAGAACGTGTTTATAATTCACCCACTTTGGAAACTGTTTGAGAAGAGATATCTTGGTTCTAGAGCTGCACATACGCCTGTTCTCTGACCCTGTGTCTTTACTGAGCTGGAGAAAGGCCGGCAGTGATGTGCTGCCCTGTGAGAGTCCATGCTCTGCTTTTATCTCCATCACTGTGGCAGCTTGAAGTCAACCACAGTGGGAGGATTTACACCGTGGAAATTGGCAGACACTTGTCAGAGCTTTTATTCTAAAGAAGCATTGTTCAACATTTCATTGGTCCAAAGTCATGAATTGACTATTCACGGCAGTGGTATTCATCATGGCCGCAAGCTGGGTACTCCCTGGGTGTTCAGGCACAGGAGAAGGATAAATACATTATGACATATTTTTTCCTGCACCAGAACTTTGCAGCCAGGAGAACAGACACACACCATCACATATGGCAAGATGGATGAATCTCACAGACACAGAACAATTTACCTTCGAGGGTATCTTTTATGTAAATTTAAAAACCAGACAAAATTCTCTGTGTGAGAGGCCATGATAGTGGACGGGGATGTGCAGGGCATGTCTGGAAAGGGGCACCAATGGGTCACTGAGGCGGTAGCCATAAGTATTCTGCTCCTACATCTGAGCTCTGGTTACTTGGGTGTGTTTACTTGGTAAAAAAGCTCATTGAGCTGACATGATTTTACATGTTTCTACAAGCATAATCTTTAATAAAAAAGTATACTAAAAATACACGATTTATAAATAAAACATAACAAGCTGAACTGAAAGATTACCTCCTAAATAACCCTTAGGCCAAAGAGAAAATTATAAATGAGCTGGAAAATGTTATTTGTCCTAGGTAATTAATCATGGACATGTGTAAAGACTAATCGTGAGAATTTTTTTTATTACAGAGTGGCTCAGAGTAGTAAAAAGAAATCGAATATTATCCAAGTGTTTAACAAAGGAAACTGGGTAAACATGTCATGGCAATCATACAATGGCATATTATACAGTGATTACAATTATGTTGTACAGAAAATGTCTGATGACATAGAAAGCTTCCTGATGTATTATGAAATGGTTGTGATAGGCTTCTTAAACATGCATTTTATACAAGGAAAAATAACTGGAAACAATACATCAAAATTTTGTCATCTTTGTATAAATGGAAGTACAGGCTAAAAATTATTTTTTATTCTCCTTTACATTTCTCAAAGGCTTTTCTGTGAATATATATTACTATTGTAATGTCCCCAAAATTTATTTAAAACAATATAGCTTTATTACTGGGCTTCCCAGGTGGCGCTAGTGGTAATGAACCCACCTGCCAATTCAGGAGACTTAAGAGATGCTGATTCCATCCTTGGGTCAGGAAGATCCCCTGGAGGAGGGCACAACAATCCGCTTCAGTATTCTTGCCTGGAGAATCCCCATGCACAGAGGAGCTTGGTGGACTACAGTCCATGAGGTCGCAGAGAGCTGGACATGATTGAAGCGACAGAGCACGCATACACAGCTTTATTATTAAATTCTGGCAACTTGAATGTGGATTGTAGAGAATAAATCCCCGTAGCCTTTTCTGGAGTGAGAGCTTACTGTGTTCTCTTTCTATTAGTCCCTGAAGAGTCATTGACTTGATAGCCACTGTTCACATCCTGTTTCTATTGAAAAGATGTAAATTTGTTCCATCAGAGGGTCTGCCACATTTTTTTCTTCTCTCTACCTTCCTTCTTCAGCTCAGCTCAATGTTTGCAGAAACTTAAAGAGTTTCCAACTTGATGAACAGACGCCGTTTTCACCTTTGATCAAGGCTGTAAACTACAATTGAGATGCCTGGCTACAGCAATCAATATTGCAATAAAATCACACCTAATTGACTTAGTTCTTCAGGTGCACCAGGGTTCATTTATCTGGATAGAGCTTTTGAAGGTTTCAAAATGAGGAAGATGTATTTGGCTCATGGAATGTCTATGCTCGGCGCTCAAGGACACACAGGCCACAGCCAAGACCTCCAACCTCTGAACTGCTTAGGAAATCAGTGCCCTGGGGTGCAGGCTTCCCAAGCATTTTCAAATTCTCTCATCATGAGGCCTAAGCTAGAGGTGGGCAGGGTGACCAAAGACGCTTGATAGTTTATCTGGGCAGTAGTGGGATGGAAATTACTCGTATTCTCATGGTAACACTTATTACTGTTTCAGAAAGTGGAGCTCTTTTATCCATGTAGGAGGGTTGGGAGGGAAAGGTTTTCAGAGGGAGCTGGGACAGGAAAGCCAGTGGTTTCCCAGCGAAGCCAACACTAGTCTTGGAGTGGAAAAGATTTGTGAAAAGCCACTGATGACATGTGATCAAAACCCATTTGCTGCAAGCAGTCTTCACTATCCCAGCGGGTCACCTGGAGGTTTTGCTTGCGATCAGATAATTGATATGATGGCAGTGGGGTTTGCTGGCTCTGAGGGCAGAACTGGATGGGTGGGAGGGGCTGTTTCCAGGAGCCCAGCCCCAGAAAGTGTTCTGCTCACATGGGTTTGCTGGGAGCAAGATGGCCACACTCCTTCTGGAGACAGGTCCTCGCCTGAAGTTGGCCAAGCAGGCCCCCAATCCTCAGTTCACAAAGCTGATCTCCAGCTTTGTAAACAGCACACCACACTTAGTTCCTTATTTAGTATTAATTTATATTAATCCACTCCTACTCCCTTTCCTCCACCATCACCCACTCTTCTCTGACCCCAGCAAGTGCTCTTAATATGACCATGTGACAAAAGGTTAACACGGGCTTCTGACCTCACTGCCTGGCTTGGAATCTGTGCTCTGTCGCTTCTAGCTGTGTGATCTTAGGCATGTCAATGAAGCTCTCTGTTCCGTTGGTCCCTCATTTATAAAATGGTGACAGTGATGATAACAAACACCTAGGGTTAATTCAGGATTAAATATGATCATTTGCATAAGTCCAGTACAGGTTGGTGCTGGGAGATGAGGAGTTATGTAAAAATGTTGGCTTTTAATATTATTGAAAATAGGTTATTTCCCCACTTCTCTCTTTACCCTCTGTCACTGTCTAGACTCAGTTGACATCCTGCTCCAGACAGCTCAGCTCAACAGCTTCCAATGTGGCTCCCTGCTTCCTCTCTTGCCTCCCATATCTCTTACGCATATTTCAGCCAGAGGGGAGTTTAAAATGTTGTTTTAGTTCCCAAGACTGCCGTGCAAATTACCTCAAACTTGGTGGCTTAAAACAACAGAAATTTCTCCTCTCATCTTTTTGGAGGCCAGAAGTCTGAAATCAAGGTGTCAGCAAGGCTGCTCCTGAAGCTCTAGAGAAGGATCCAGGCCCACAAACCCCCATGGTCTCCTGCCTGCGGGTCCCTGTGGGATCATCTGCTCATTTGTTTGATAAACGATGATTGATCCCCTGGCAGGAAGGAGGGGCAAGCATGATGTGAGAGCTGACTGTTTAGAATAGTCATGAGGAAAACACAGTCCGAGCAGTGCCCAGGGCCAGGCGAGGTTGGCCCTGTCGATCAAGAGAGGGTACGGATTCTATTTTAATTGTGATGAAAAACCACTGAGGCTTTTAATCAAGGAGCAAATGATTTTCATCTGTACTTTACAAAAATCTCCCCGGCTTAGGGTTGCCAGATTTAGCAAGCAAAAATATAGGGTTCCCAATTACATTTTAGTTTAAAATAAACAACAAGCATATATTTTTTTAGCATAGACTCGTGTGCGAGCTCAGTCGTGTCTGACCCCCATGGACTGTAGCCCACCAGGCTCCTCTGTCCAAGAAATTTTCCAGGCAAGAATACTGGAGTGGGTTGCCATTTCCTCCTCCATGAGATCTTGACCCAAGGATTCAGCCCACGTCTCTTGTGTCTCCTGCATTAGCAGGCAGATTCTTTACCACTGCACCTCCTGGGAAGCCTTTTTTGTTTTGCTTTAGCATAAGTATGTCCCAAATATTGCATGGGTTGACACATGTCTTTAGTTGGATGACTCAGGGTGTAATTATGAGCAAAATTAAATTCAAACCAAGCTGTGATCAGTTGAGATGCATGCGTAATAGAAGGCTCAAAACTGGAGAAGGATTCTTTCAAAGAAGAGGCCTTGTGGTCTCACACACCCAAGTGATGGTGAGAACCTGGCATTTTCACCAAGACGGGTGCTTCTCATCATCCACTGCCACGTTCTTCCCAAACACAGGCAAAGCCTCCCCTTGGGAGCAAGAGGAGAGCCCTCCTCTGGACCCCTCCATTTGAGGCCACCAAACCACAAGCCAGGTGGGCCTTTTCTGCTCAGGTGGGTCCCAGGCAAGTCTCTCCAGGTCCCTGGGAGCACAGCAAGTCTGCTCAGAGCACAGCCGTGGCCACGAGCTTACCCTGGGCCAGAAAACCATGCTCTCCTATGGGTCCCTGCTCAGAGCATCTCTCTTCCCCTCCTCCTTCTTGTACCTGTAAAACCTGGGTCAGGGCTTGTTGGAAGGGAATTCATTCGTCTGCTGGTCCGGTCCCTCACTCACTTGTAGCAGAGAAAGCCAGGTCACCTTGGCACCCAGTCTCAGAACCAGGTAACGTTCATATAAAGAGCCGACTGAGGGTCAGAAATAATTGAAAAGCAATTTCAGTCTTTGCTGAAATCTCACAAAAGCACTCAAGAAGCTTCCATTTTTGACATACATTGAAGCTTTCTGTGGAGAAGGCAATGGCACCCCACTCCAGTACTCTTGCCTGGAAAATCCCATGGATAGAAGGAGCCTGGTAGGCTGCGGTCCATGGGGTCACTAAGAGTCGGACACAACTGAGCGACTTCACTTTCACTTTTCACTTTCATGCATTGGAGAAGGAAATGGCAACCCACTCCAGTGTTCTTGCCTAGAGAATTTCAGGGACGGGAGAGCCTGGTGGGCTGATGTCTATGGGGTCGCACAGAGTCAGACACGACTGAAGTGACTTAGCAGCAGCAGCAGAAGCTTTCTGACACCCTCTATCCAGCAGTTCTCAGCCTGGCACCAGGCCTGACCAGAGCTCAGGGAGGTTGGAAAGCCCAGGGCAAGCAGGCTCGGTGTGTGTTAAAACAGAGGCTTTGTACCAACCTAGAGGGGTGGGATGGGGAAGGAGATGGGAGGGAGGTCCAAGAGGGAGGGGACATATGTTTACCTATGGCTGATTCATGTTAAGGTTTGACAGAAAACAGCAAAATTCTGTAAAGCAATTATCCTTCAATTAAAAAATAAATAAATTATAAAAACTCCCCCTTGATCCCAACGCACAACCTAGTGTGAGAACCTCCCCAAATGTGTTTCAGACCCTCCCTATTTTTCCCTATCACCCCATGTTCCCTCTGCACTCACTATTCTTGTTTTAAAAACAAGAACAAGAAACGAGCTTGCAAAGCCTGAGTTCTTCTTGATGGGAGAATGAAGAGTTGGAGCTATGGATTTACTTGTTAATTTGGGGCACACGTCATGGGTCTGCCAACCTTCTTTACATGCCAGGCACTATGTGAGGCCCAGGACAGCAAAGGTATTGAAATAAAAGGGATGAGAAAGGCTGTGACTTGAGGCAAGCAAGTAAAAGGCAATTACAATAAAGGTCGATACAGACCATAAAAACCACGGCCAATACCACGTACTAACTGCTGGCTGGATTCTGTTCTAAGTCAGTAACGTGGATTAACTTGTTCAGCCCTGACAACAAACCTGTGGTGTAGGTACCGATGTGAACTCCCACTTTGCTCATGGCAAAAAACAAAAACAGAGAGGTTACTCATTTGTGCAAGATCACACAGCAGGTATGTGGCAGAGCCAGGATTCCAATCAGAAATGTCTGACTTCCAGAGCCTGGTTCTGTGAGGATAGCGGAGAGTGGCAGAATTGGGATTTAAACCAGCCAGGCACCAGGGAAGGCTTCCTGGAGGAGGCAATGACTGAGTTGAATCTTGAAGGACCAAAATTTCCAACAGGGTTCCTCCATCCCTGTAACCTTTAGCATTTAGGCTGTGCCTGGATAAGACGGGACCTGGGAGTGGGGAGAGGGGAGGAAGGTGGGCAGGCTATCCACAGGGATGTTCTTTGGTTGAGACTTGAACAGGGAAAGAAACATAAAACACTAGATTAACAACAACAACAACAACAACAAAGCCAGGATATTTACTGATGCCTACAACTTTGAAGTTGAATAGTTTGGCAGCCTGCAGGCGCAGCTGTACCTGGGGGCTTGTCTGACTTACTCTCCTCTCGCTGTCTCTTGGCTCTGCTTATTTCTAGCTGGCTTCATTATTGGGCAAGCTGGGTTTCAAATGACATTAGGGATGGCCTCCAGCACTTCTGGGCTTCCATTACTTTCATAGTTAGCAAGTCAGAGAAATTTCACAGTCTTCCTACAAAACCCATTTCATTTCCCCTAGACTTCCTACAGAATCCATTTCATTTCTCACAGAGGACTCTGACTGGCCCTGCTTTGGTCATGTGACTGTCTTCTTGACCTCACTTGATGTTCCAGGCCATGGACTGCTCTGATTGGTTGGCTTGGGTGAGCTGCTCAACCTCAGGGTAGGGGAGGCATTAAGGCAAAGGGGCTGCCAGAGGAAGAAGAGTCTTTTCTCTTCCAGCCCACTCCTCAAGCCTGTCCAGCCAAGGCGTGCCTGGGATAAGGAAGATGGAAAAAGAAAGAGGAAGACAAACCACAAGTTTATATACAAAGTTAAAAAAAAAAAAAAACAAACAGAGCCCTAGTTGGTCCCAGAAAACATCTGAAACTGTTGGAGAAAGAAAAAGAGAAAGAGACAGGACCTTTGGAAATGAGATGGAATGAACTGACTGTAGAACTGAGCACCATGAAGTTAAAAATAATTTAATATGAAGCTCACAGACTTTTGTCTGGTTTTCTCTTAGCATATGGGGAAACTTTGACACACAGATGTGCCCCCAAATGGAGAGCATGGGGGAAGGGAGAGAGTGGGACCGGGGTCAGATACCTGGGAGCTCAGCTATGGGAAAAGGGTCAGGAGTCCTGGGAGTCAGGGCTGCTCCTGTCTCCATGGAGACAGGCTTACCCTCTTCCCAGGATTCTACCAGGAGGGTAGGGAGCTCCTACACAGGCAAGGTCCAGGTGAGCAGCACCTGAGTTAGAATCCAGGGCTGGGTGCCCGAATGCCCGAGGAAACCATGTCTCCTAAACTGCAGCTTCCTCAATCTGTAAAAGAAATGGCTGATGAAAGACAGTGTTGACCAATGTTGGGAAAACACATCACTGGCAAGGCTAAGGATTACTTGTGGTACAAAGCCATTTTTAAAACTTTAATAATGATATGTTCATCTTTACTTTCACCTTCTATTTTGGTTTTTCCATCCACAGTTGCGATATATAACTTTATTTTAAAATATATTTGCTTTTGTGAAAAGTGTGCATTGTTTTAAAGAGTAGTTCTAAGTCAATTACAGAGCCAGTGCTTAGTCACTAAGTTACGTCCTACTCTTTTGCAACCCCATGGTCTGTAGCCCCCCAGGCTCCTCTGTCCATGGAATTTCCCAGGCAAGAATCCTGGAATGGGTTGCCAATTTCCTTCTCCAGGGAATCTTTCTAACCCACGGTCTGAACCCAAGTCTCCTATGTCTCCTGCATTGCTGGCAGATTCTTTACCCAGTGAGCCAGCCTAGAAGGCCATAGAGCCAGTAGGCAAAGACAGGAAGGCATTACCCACATGCTCAATGTCTGGGAAAAGCCAGCTGGATGCACTGGGTTTGAGGTACAAGTTCTTATTTTATTCGTACATGGCCCACGAGTAGGAACACTCAGTGTGCCCTGGTGACCAGCTATAGTGCCCGGAGGAAGCACTGAACTTCCCAGGCTTGCTCTCCCAGTGATTCTCCTAGGCATTTCCTAAAAAAACAGCTGCAACCCCTGTTACCATGCTGTTCTGAATCCTGCTTTTTTGAAACTTAATATCTGCTGACAGTCACCACATGTCGGCAGACCGTCTCCTCCACTGGGATCATCAGCTTCTGCCTCCAGGTCCCAGTGGGGAAGGTCCTGTCATGCACTTAACTAGCTCCTTTTTGGAAGGAGAGCCCCCATTTTTTGTGATTGTAAACGGCAGTGCTTTGAGTTTTCCCGTAGCCGGATCTTGGCTCTGATGATTCCGAAGGGTGCTTTCCTCCGAAGGAAAGTGGCTGGACGCTCCTGATCAAGGTGGAGAGGAGCCATCGGCAGCCCAGCTACAGCCCCGAGCTGCTGCCTCCCACGGCAGGAGGCCATTCATCTGCAGTCCTGTCTAGACAGCAAGTGTGCCAGCCACTCACTGCCAGGCCCGGGCCAGCTGTGTGTGTATGTGTGTGTGTGTGTGTCTATGTGTGTGCTTGTTTGTTAATTACTCTGGAATGTCTGTTCCGGCCGCCACGGTGGAAATGTAGGTCATCCCAGTGAGGCGTGTGGTCGTGAGAAGGGGGGTCAGGCCTGCCGGCGGCGTACACACCGTATCGAGGTCACGGCGGTCTGGGAGCCAGCCTGCTGGAGCCGGAGCATGTGAGAAGCAGACAGTCTGGGTTCTTTCTGCATCTCTTTCTCCTCATACATTTCATAGCATTGCTGATATCGTCAGCCTCCAGCGTATGGCTTCGCCATCATGGAAGAAAGGACAGGTGTCCCATTGTACATCTTAAATTAGATCTCTCACGTAAAATTCCTGTATTGAGCTGGGGACATCCTATTGGGCAGTTTCCCCTGCAGGGTCAAGGTCATTTCATCCTTCTACCGGCCCAAGGAGGAGGGTCCTATTTTCATCACAACACCCTAATATATAATCTCCATTTACATTTTACAGGTAAGGAAACCGATGATCAGAAACATCACCCTGCTATGAATAGTAACGATTTGTTCCTAACTGCATGCCAGTCTCCTCTGTTCTCAGTTCTTTGTATGTAACAACTCTGTGAAGCCTCCAACAACCAGACAATGGTGACTGTTTCCATTTTACAGATGAGGAAACTGAGCCATAGAGCAGCCAATCTCAGAGCCAGAGTGGTTCAAGCCCAGGGAATCTGGTTAGAGGCTGTGCCCTTAAACCATGAGTCCTCCGTGGTGGCGCTACGGTGCCCAGATTGGCCTGGAGTCAGCCTTTGTCTTGGATGAACTATTTGGATTAAAATAAAACTGACTTACTTCACTCTGTATAATGGATTCCAGGTTCATCCACGTCATTAGAACTGACTCAAATGTGTTCCTTTCTATGCTGCTGCTGCTGCTAAGTTGCTTCAGCCGTGTCTGACTCTGTGCGACCCCATAGATGGCAGCCCACTAGGCTCCTCTGTCCCTGGGATTCTCCAGGCAAGAATACTGGAGCGGTTGCCATCTCCTTCTCCAAAGCATGAAAGTGAAAAGTGAAAGTGAAGTCGCTCAGTCGTGCCCAACTCTTAGCCACCCCACGGACTACAGCCTACCAGGCTCCTCCATCCATGGGATTTTCCAGGCAAGAGTACTGGAGTAGGGTGCCATTGCCTTCTCCGGTTCCTTTCTATGGCTGAGTAGTATTTCAAAATATATATGTACTGCACCTTCTTTATGGACACTGGTGGGGTAGAAGGGGAAGGAGAGGGTGAGACAAATAGAGAGTGTAGCATGGAAGCATATACACTACCATATGTAAATAGATAGCTAAAGGAAATTTACTGTATGACTCAGGAAACTCAAACCAGGGCTCTGTGACAACCAAGAGGGGATGAGAAAGGATGGGAGGGAACATATGTACACCTATGGCTGATTCATGTTGATGTATGGCAGAAGTGAAACCAATATTGTAAAGCAATTATCCTTCAATTAAAAATAAATAGCTTAAAACAAAGCTGAAGCGAAAGCGGGGCTATTGTGCCCACTGCTAAGAAGCTTTTGGTGAGAAAGAGTTAAGCCTGTTTCCTGCTAGACAAAGGTGGCTCCAGGGGATGCAGCTGAAAAGCCAGATCTTCTCCATGGGATTGTTCACAGGCTGAGGTCTGCAGCATCTTTTATCAACATACACCCTCAGCCTCCTAGCCCCAGGTTAAAAAAAAAAAAAAAATCTAATCTAAGAGACTTTTCTGTCTGCGGAACAATACCCTGCTGTGTGGGGGTTTTGTTTGTGCACCTGACGCTAATAATTGTTCAAACACTTATAAACTGTGATGCGATGAGAAAAAGGTTCTAAGAAATAAAAGAAATACAAGGAAGCACTGTTTTAACCCACTCTCTCCTGGAAGCTGGGGCAGGATGCATCCGTTCCCCTCCCCCCGCCCCTGACATTTTATTATAAAAAATTCCAAAATACAGGAACACTGGAAGAATTGCACAGTGGACACCCAGAACCTCGCCATGTAGGTCTTTACCATGAACAGTTTAGCATGCTTGCTTTGGCTTCTGTCTACCTATGACAGCCTGTGTCTGAAAATGCCTCCTCAGACATTCTCTGCAGATAGATTTCCCTCCACAGGGAATGGACTCCCAGCCACGCAGGGTTTTGACCATGACTTTTCAAGGGTATTTTTATACAGAGTATAATGATGGATAAGGAGTGGGCTGAGAAATGGCAGCAACTGCTCTTTTCTCGGTGCTCAGGTTCAGGGGCATTTTCTGTCTTAGATTATAGCAGTAACAATACTGTCTCCAAGGGCGGCATGCACTTGGACAAGTTATCTGACCCCAGTTTCTTTGTGTGTGAAAAGTCAGTGATCATACCCTTTGATGAAAGCTAATGTGAGGTTTTAAGACACAGAGGGTGGGCAGACAGCACCCTATACACAGCAGGTGCTCAATAAAAAGTCATTTTCGATCTTAATATCTGCTGAGCTTATGGGCTGTAGTGTGTGATTTCCACGTGAGGGGGTTGGTCCTGGGGCTGCTGTGACCCATGAGCAGGAGGATAGTTAAGTCTGGCTCTTTGGAACAGTGTGACAGAATGGCCCCCTTGCCACCCCCTACTCCAAGGGTGCCTCATAATCTGTGGGCTTGCTCAGTCAGAAGCGTTACGACCTTGGTAGTTTGACCACCACTTAACAGTGAATCATACATGCATCTCATCTGTTTCTTCTGTATTTATCTCTGTTTCTGCCCTCAAGGAGCTGAAAGTCTACAGAGGAGACATTTTACCCCTTTCTTATGGGACCAGGTAGACTCAGCAAAGGGCTCAGTATAACTCAGTGCTTCTCAATGCATACCACACCTATTCAACCTAACATAGCCTAACTCAACCCTACCCACCTCAAACCAACTTAACCTGACTCAGCTCAACCCAGCTGAACTCACCCAGGTCAATCTAACCTAGCTCAAACCAGCTCAACCCAACTCAACCCAACCCAACCCAACCCAACCCAGCCCAATCTAAGCCAACTCATTTCAACACAACACAGCTCAAACCAACCCAACCCAGCTTAACCAAATTCAATCTAACTCAACCAAGCTCAACCCAACCCAATATGACCTAGCTCAATCTACACCAAACCATAACAACCCAGTTCAGCCCAGCCCAACTCAGTGGCAACAGTTGTTTCACAGAATGCACACAGGATTTAGAAGCAGAGGGAGCTGAGGTAAAATCTCAGCTCCTTTACTTAGTGACCTTGATCAAGTCACTTCACTTCTGAGTGTGTCTCCTCATCTTTAAAATGCTCTAACTAGCCTTTAGACTATAAATATGGTCCCTTCAACGTGTTGTTGTGCATGGCACACTAATATGTAGAAATTACTCCCACTGTCTCTGCTCCTGCAACCATGGTCATGATACTAGTATGGAAGCTCTCACGTCTCCATGTCACCAAGACACTGGACTGACCAGTGCTCCTCACTGCCACTGTAAACATTCTCAGGATGCCCACAAGCACTCTGAATGTTTGAGAATGGTCAGCTGCACCTCCTGGAGTCCCTCCCCTTCTGTTCCAATCTAATAAGTCATGTGGTCACCCAGGGTCAGTTGGACTTGTTCCCAAACCTGCCCATGCCAGTTATACTTATGATTTTAATTTCATAATTCAACTGAACTATCATACAAAGTGAAAAACTATTAGTATGAAAAGAAAGAGAATAGCTATTTTTATATTAAAAAAAGTAAGCCAAATGCTTTGGAATGACTTGATAAATACAAATTGCTCCCCAAATTGCAAAAGAATTAGGTGTGGGAGAGATGACAAAATACATGGATAAAGGAGGGCTCTACAGTCAGAATCTTTGCAAGCATGCTTCAGTGTTTTCCTTCACTTTAAAGGATTGGAAATCAGCAATTCTAGATAATGTAAAAATGGGTATGGTTTACGTAAGAAGATTAAGATGGAACTTCAATCAGTGAAACTAAAAATTCCTGATGCAAGCAAAAATATTGGTAAATGGATGTCCCATTGGGTGATTAAACTGTCAGCTTGAACCACATCGGGGTTTTATGGAAGTGTGAGTGCCGTGGAGGAAGTATGTGCTGGTGTCCTGGAGCCTGGCTTTGCAGTGAGCTTCAGGCATTTGTATGAGTGAGTGGGAGCAGGTCCCATCCAGTGGAAAGAACACAGTCTGGCATAAATGCCAATGGGCTCAAGGGCCTCACCATCACTCACTCTGTGACCGTGGGTGGACCACATCCCTTCTGAGGACATTGATTTCTTCCTCGGCAGGAGGAGGTGCTAATAACCAGCTCATGGGGTGTGAAGGTCAAGGGAGGGGTAAGGAGTGTCTGTAGCCAGTTTGGGACCCAGAAGAGCACCTGCCCCTCCCCTCTGGGCATCCATGGCCCAGCGTGTGACTGACTTTCTCATCTCCCCGCCCAGGATAGAGGAGTCATGGCTCTCAGGTGAAGGGCTCTCCTGGGTGCCACATCTGTGGAATGTACAGATGTCTATGGAACTCACAGTCCTTCAAGCTCAGAAAACGTACCTGACACAGGGATTTCCCTCGGGTACCTGACGTTTTGGTCAGTTGGATCTCTGTAGAGAACAGAGCGTCAGGAAAAGATAGGAAGGCCCAGTAATGGAGGGGCCAGGGGCTGCCTCCTGGCCGCATGGAGGATGAGAGAAGCGCTGTCTCATGGATTAATTAATGCTTGGCAACCTCATTAACCGCTGTCTGACCTCCGACAGGCAGGCACTCCGGTGGCAGTGCAGTCCAGGGTCATTAACAGTGACGTGCATGGGTTCATCAGAGAGACAGCCGTTTCCTTCAAGACTCAGCTTCACATTGAGAAAGCGCGGGCTTCCGCTGCTTTGTTCCTGGTGGATAAACAAGGAGAGGAGAGCAGCAGGCCCTGGGGAGGGCCCCTCTGGGAAGCGTGGGAGAAGAAACTCCGCATGATGGGCCCATAAGAGCGCCACCACAGGGAGGGGCAGGCTGTGTGGCCAGACTTCAGGGAGGGGTCCTGAGAGAACTGGCTCATGGTGGCGT
Source organism: Bos grunniens (assembly GCF_055505025.1). Lineage (NCBI taxonomy): Eukaryota > Metazoa > Chordata > Mammalia > Artiodactyla > Bovidae > Bos > Bos grunniens. The sequence goes on along the minus strand of NC_141177.1, from coordinate 25,226,082 downwards.
CACCTGGTGAAGGTCATTGGTTGCGTGTCAGGCAGACCTGGGGCACAGGTGTGTACCAGTCCTGCCCTGGGCTTTACCTGCCCACACCTCGGTCTCCTGGTGTACACGGTAGGGCCTGGGGGTCGACCCATAGGTGGATACTTCCCCCAAGAACCTGACATGGAGAGATGGGTCACCCTCTTGGGTCAAATAAGGTTTGCTTATTGACTAAAGGAGGATTTTTTTTCTTTTAGTCCTTGGGAGTTAGATTTCATCAGTTAGCTACTTTAATGTGAGTACTCAAGATATGAGTCCCTTCGGTTAATTGGACCACAGTCTGCTCGGTTATCTTCTGAAGTTCCTGTCCCGTCCCGTCTCTCACCTCGCACCCATAGCCACTCTGCTCCCCGCCTAGTCTTAGTTGCTCAGTTGTGTCTGAATCTTTGTGACCCCATGGACTGTAGCCCACCTTGCCCTTCTGCCCATGGAATTCTCCAGGCCAGAATATTGGAGTGGGTTGCCATTCCCTTCTCCAAGGGATCTTTCCCACCTAGGGATCAAACCCCAGTCTTCTACATCGGCAGGCAGGTTCTTTGCCACTGAGCCACCGGGAAAGCCCCCAAAATGTTAGTTGCTTCTATTAGTCATATCCCCCATTAATACCTAGGTAAAATTAGGGTGACCCATTAGACTTGAATTAAAAAAATATTTAGCGTATGTCCCATGAAATATTTGGCATATACTAAAAACAAAAAAGGTTCATTGTTTACCTGAAATTTTATATTCACTGGGTGAAAATCAAATTTTTATTTGATTTTTATTTCTATTTGCTCAATCTGACCATGGCGGGTGTGGAGGAGGCTCCAGGGCACCCTAGTTGGGAGTTGGTGCTGCCAATGATTACACTCACAGTTTCTTTATTGGACAGCCCTTCTGTGCTGGGCACTGTGCTGAGCCCTTGATATCCATCTTCCCGTCTTTAATCCTCACCATCACTTTGAAGATGTGGAAGCAGAGGAAAGGAAAACAGAGGAGACCTGCCCATTAGCCGTGCATCACTGAAGCCCATGCCCTGCACCTCCAGGACTGAGACACAGGGCTCTGACCCCCTGCCCATCCCACTCGGAACCTCCATCAACAGCTGTGCCTAGACTGCTTCCTCCAGCTGCCTGTACTTGACTTAGATCCCTGCTATTTTCAATCCAGTGCCTGTGCCACATGTAAAGTCTTTGGTTTTCATCTAAATTAGTTCCTGGGGACACCCTGCACCCTCCCTGGCTTTTTTATATGCCTTGATTTGGCTCACAAAATGAGAGACATCACCTTGAACCTCCCCCTCTCATTCCCCAGCAAGTCTGGTGGAGTCTCTCTGCCCTTGGCTGCGGCCCCAGCCTCGTTCTCCATGAAATGTTATTTCCAATAGACCAAGCAACTTAGCAGCCATCATATGGTACAAATCAGGCAGGAACCGCTGAGCAGCCTCTCCTCATCCCACTGTGTTTCATGGGCCACGGTTCACAGTGTTGCTCCAAGGCACCCAGTTTGACGCTGCCTGTAGCTCCCTCACGGAAAAGGCAATGGCACCCCACTCCAGTACTCTTGCCTGGAAAATCCCATGGACGGAGGAGGCTGGCAGGCTGCAGTCCATGGGGTCGCAAAGAGTCGGACACGATTGAGCGACTTCACTTTCACTTTTCACTTTCATGCATTGGAGAAGGAAATGGCAACCCACTGCAGTGTTCTTGCCTGGAGAATCCCAGGGACGGGGAAGCCTGGTGGGCTGCCGTCTATGGGGTTGCACAGAGTCAGACACGACTGAAGCGACTTAGCAGCAGCAGCAGCAGTACCTCCCTCGAGAACAAACAGCTCAGTCTGATCCAAGAGGTTGGCTCTTATTTTGTTCCTTCTTTTATGTGGTCGGTTTTGTGGGAAGGGGTGGGTTTGCCAGCTGGAGTCATGCTCCAAAACCAGGCTTTTGGAACTGGAATTTTCAACACAAGTTAGAACGTTCTGTGTTTGCCCTGGTCTGAAATTCGGCGCCAGTTTGAAAAGACAAGTCATTATGGAGCGAGCTGGAGGGTGGCTGATGTCATTGGATAAAGCTAAGGACACCATCTTGCAGCTACCTGGGGACAGTGACCCTGGGAGAGATATTGCAATTCATCCAACAAGGTTCATTACCACCAAAATGCCCTCATTTACTCATTTAAGGAATATTTCCTGAGCACTTACTGTGCCTGGTGTGTTAGCACCAGGCATACAGTGAGAAAACTGGGACATGTTCACTGTGTTAAGGGTTCCATCAGATCAGAAGTGAGACAAAGGGATCAGAAATATAAACCAATGGGCAAACCCACCAGATAGCAGCCACCATGCAGAGCCCCCTGAAGACCTGCAAGGGGGTCCCATATTCTGTGGCTCCAGGCAGTGAACCAGGATTGATTTAAACCTATCAGAGCCACCCCATTACCCTTTTGCCAGGCTCTTATTTCCCAGCCTCTGTTGCATCTGGGGTGGCCCTGCTCCTCTATAAATAAGACTTAGGTTGAAATGTGGCAGGGAGTCCCCGAGAAATATTTCACCTCCCTGATAAAAAGACCGTATTCACTGGCTTCCCCTTCTGCTTTCTTCTTGTCTTAAAAATGTTGATGTGATGCTTTGAGCTCCATCAGCTATCTTGACATCATGAGACCACCAACCTGAGGACAAAAAGCCTGGGTGTCTGGAATGCCAGAGGGGAGGGGAGGGACAGCTTCAGTCCCGGATAGAGTCACTGAGATAGGCCCCCCTCCCCCAAGCAGTGCTTCTTCCTCACTCCTCTACCTGCAAGAAAAAAAAATGAACTTCTGTTTATTTAAGCAACTTTTGGCTGGCATTTGTGTTACTTGCAGCCCGGACCATTTCTAATAGATGCAGAATTCAGTGATTTTCTCTGGCAGATTTTGGAAAATCTAGACAGAAGAATCTTAAAAATGCAGAGTCCCTTTGTCCTCAAAGACTCTCAGTCTGTCAGGGACACACAGCATGTCCTGGTTTGTCCTGCCAGATGGAGGGGCCACTCCTTGCCAGCTGGGGGCCATGTTGCAAAGGCTGAGCTTAATAGCTCTGGTCCCTGGGAACAGGGGAAGTGAAATCAGACTGCTTGGTCCTGCTCAGTTTCCCTGAGACTCCTGTGGAAACTCTGTCTTTTCCAATCCAGTTGCGCTGTGAAAACACCGAATGCATAGAAGTGCTGATCGAGCCCCGGTGCCCTGACATCACCTTGGGCTCTTCTCCAGATACAAGTTCAGACCCAGTGGGTCCAGAGTCTGCATTTACAGCTCCCAGGTGGTGCTGGTGCTGATGATGCTGGCCTTGGGATGTAGAGAGTGGTCATCTGCATCTAAAACTGTCCCACTGGTGGACACGTCCTCTCTCCTCCTTGTGGAATCATCCGTGTGGGTGCTCTGTGCCTCAAAGCATTTGGTTAAAACTTAGCCCCTGTCTCAAGTCCAGTTAATTACTCCCCTCTGCAGTCTATTAGGACTGGTGGGCTCTAGATCAATTTCCCGGGGTTTGGATAGACCCACAATGACCAAGTGTCCTGGCTTGCCCAGGAGAGAAGGGCTTCTCAGGACATGGGAATTTCAGTCTTAGCAAACTGGGACCATTTGGTGGCCCTGTCCAGACTGAAGACTGAGCAGTTAAACCCAGGAGGATAGCTTGGAAGAGGCTGTGGCCCCAAACCGAGGAAATACCTAATGAGTGTCAATCAGGGGCTAGTGCAGGCCAGGTGAGTGACAGAATTGTCTGAGTGCTCCGATCAATAAAGTGCAACATACCTGCTTTTAGGAATTTCCTCAAGACCTGGTGGCTCAGACAGTAAAGAATCTGCCGACAATGCAGGAGACCCAGGTTTGATCCCTGGGTTGGGAAAATCCCATGGAGAAGGGAATGGCTATCCACTCCAGTATTCTTGCCTGGAGAATTCTATGGACAGAGGCTTGAACAGTTGGGTGACAAAACAAATCGCCCTCCAACCTCTGTGGGCTTGCTGCTGCCAGGTGTGACTGGTGAGGGTGGCCCTGTCTGAGGACTGTCGTGGGGACAGAATGAGATCACGGGGCTTCTGCTCCTCCTGAGTTTGCAAGGGCCTCCCCACCTTCTACACCCCTGGGCAGTTAACGTCTCAGCTCCTTAACAGAAAGAAATATGCACTCATTCCCTGCTGAATGCCCTTAATTTGTCTCATTTGTGCCTAAAGCACAAGGTGTCTAAGCAAAAAGGCTATTACCATAATGCACAGCCTTCGGCAAAGCTCTTCTGAAAGTGCATTTTTTCCCCCCATAACCAGACGGAGTGGACGGAAATGTGATCAATATATTAGCGAACAATCTGAGCATAACAGGAATTCCACGCTTGCTTATATGCAAGAATGTTTCATGTCGGTGCACACGTGCACACACACACATATCTCAACATCTCCCTCAGTTCACACTCAGGTTAGGAGCCGCACTCATCCACACCTGATGTTGAGACTTTCTACCTTGTTTCAGGCCGCTATCCTTCCTCCGCATCCACATATTCACAGGCAAACCCCAGGTCTTCTTCATGGGGAAATACCATATTCACTGTAGTGTTTAGCTATTTTCTATCTGTTTAACATATATAAAACTGAACTAGTTTTTATCTTTTTAAAAAATGTGTTACTGATGATGCTTTGAGAGTTTTGTGTTCTTAACTTGATTTTCCCCGTAAGTCCTGTGGTCTTTATTGTGTGATTTTGCATAGCATGGTGATCTTAGGAGAAGCGCCTTATGGCAAAACTGCCTGCTGTGGGTTGGGTTAATCACTCAGCCTCCTGGGAGCCTTAGTTTCCTTATCTGTAAAATGGGGGTAGTCATGCCCATATCACTGCCGCTGCTGCTCAGTCACTTCAGTCGTGTCCGACTCTGTGTGACCCCACAGACGGAAGCCCACCAGGCTCCCCCGTCCCTGGGATTCTCCAGGCAAGAACACTGGAGTGGGTTGCCATTTCCTTCTCCAATGCATGAAAGTGAAAAGTGAAAGTGAAGTTGCTCAGTCGTGTCCGACCCTCAGCGACCCCATGGACTGCAGCCCACAAGGCTCCTCCGTCCATGGGATTTTCCAGGCAGGAGTACTGGAGTGGGGTGCCATTGCCTTCTCCAGCCCATCTCACAGGGGATAATAAAAAGAGTCCTGGACTTGGAGTCTCAGTGACCAGGTCATAGACCAGGCTCCAAGATGCACAGGGCTTCCTCAAGGACCTGGGTTCCCCTGAGACCCTCTGAGCATCAGCTTCATGGGCTGTTGAAGAGGGACCACCTCCTCAGCCTCATCCACCTCAAAGAATGGCTGAGCAGCTTAGAGACTGGCCACTGGATGTCCACAGGCTTTGTCAACTTGATGGTCAGCGTCATCAGTTAATTCAAAATTTGAAAGAAAAAGCCAGAAAGGTATGAAGGAAAAAATGAGGAGTTTCACATAGTCTAACCATCATTCATCTCAGTAGATTCAGTTCCAGGTCCTTGTTTGTGACATGTCCATGTTGGGTGACATTGTGCTGTGTATGTGTACATATATATTATACATACATATAATATATATATTAATATATAACTATATATACATATAGTTTTATTCAATGTTTTGTCATGAGCATGCCATTTCCCCTTTATTAGGATTGCTTTGTAAACATCAGTTTTAAAAGTTGCATAAATAAGTTGCATCATAAGAACATTCTAAAATTTAGCTGTTTTGCAATGTTGGTCATTTAATTTTTTTAAAAGTCAAATAATGCCATGATTAATGTCTGTTTATATTAACCTGTTTTCATCTCCTGATTATTTTCTTGGGCCAGATTCCCAAAAGCAGAATTCCGGAATAAAGTAGATGATTGATTTTAGTACATTTTTACACAAACACATACATCAACTATTTGCTTCTTGTGAAAGTGCTTCTGACAGCGTTTGAGGGAGCCCATGGTGACACCATCCCCAGCATTGAATATTATTACTTTAAAAAAGTTTTATTGGAGTATAGTTGATTTACAATGTTGTATTTGCTTTTTAAAATCTTCGTTCAATTAACTTTTTAGATGGTCTCTCGTTGTTTCAATTACATGGTTTAATTCTAAAAATATTTCTTCATGGATTTTTTTTAAACTCACAATTTCCTAAGTTAGAGCCCCTGAGAGAACATCTCGACTGGATTTTAGAGATGGTCCTTCTGAATGGGCAGGAAGACATCCCCTCTGCTGTACCGGCGAGCTGCCACCAGTCTTCATGGTCTGGTCTGCTGGGCAGAAGGCCAGTGGCCTCAGGGGAAGGAGGTAACTTTCCACTTTGCAGCAATCTGAGCATTAAGGCTGTGTTGACATTGGGGAGCCTGAATGGGAGTGGCCAGTCTGGGTTTGGGGTCTAGATGATCTGAGGCTGGGGGGTGATTTGAGAATCGCCATCCTCTGGATGGTAACTGGTCACTTCTTCTGTGCCAACCTCGCCCAAAGACGGAGCTCAGATTTCCTGCGGTGTGACAGGCCCTAAGAAAACTGGCGTCTGCCTAGAGGATTAGATGAACAGCAAACAGGTTGTTGGCCCAGCGTACCTTTTCAGGGGTTATATGAGATGGCAGTAGGGGTGAAAATCTTGGAGTGTTTGTCTATGGCAGTGTCCCCTCGCTCAGGGTGACTCCTGTTGGCTGTAACCTCCGGGAGGCGTCTCAGGGACACCAGCGGTTTTCTCTCCGTTCTGCTGGCTCATCAGACACACCTTTGCTTCCCAGAACTGCGTCTGTCATGTGCCCAAATTCAGGAGTTTCCTTGGCACTTATCAATCAGCCAGAAAGCAGATCTAGTGCTTAGAGGACATCTCCTTAATTTTGCAAGTTTGAGCTTATTCCCTATTTAAACAATGGATTCAATTCCATACAAGGGGAAAGAAAAATCAAACAATAAAAGCAGCCCTCTGTCTGGGACAAGTGTGCACTTTGGAAAATGGTCAAGTGAGCTGCCACTGGGAGGCCATGGAGCTGGGGAAAAGATGGTGGCATATGGAGTCAGGAGACCTGAGATCAAGTCCAGCTGGGTGACCTAGGGCAAATCAAGAGCCACTAACAGGATTCTCACCTGTGTGTGATGATGAAAATGTAGCAACTCTGTGACCAGCACAGCAGCATCCAGACGTTGGTGATCCCAGTGCTGACCACCATCCTATTAATATCGCTGTCGATGAGGGTAGCAAAGCCCACCTCCTTTCTGCTGGTTTTGCTACAATCAACCTTATTTGGTTGTGGGTTGGTTGTGTAAGGTTGCATAAATAATGTATGTAAAATATGTATCTTGTAAATTTACCTGTATATTTTGTATAAATACATACAGCATATGCATTTATTGATACATGATATAGATTATATATACTGATACATAGATACATACATATATACGTATTTATTAACATGATATACATATATATCACAATGCACATTTCTTTCTCCATGTTTTATTTTTAGCTCTAATTATAAATTATAGGCAGACCACTTTTTAATTTGAAAGAACAATTTGTTGATTTAAAAGTTAGTGATTTCTCCATTGCTCCCTCTATCAAAATGCTTTTCAAAGAAACACCTAAAAAGTGAAATTTTAAAACCTGATAGAGCCATAATTTCCATCATCACGCTGGCTGGGATGGAGTAGTCTTAGCAGGAGACACAGGCAAAACAGATGCTAAGATTAACCTGCCCCCAGAGGAAGCAGTCCAAGGGCCAGATGAAGGCTCCTGGTGGCAGATTTAGCATCTAAACGGCAACTTCATGGTCATCAAAAGGCTGCAGACTTTCTCTGTTTACTACATACTGACAAACATGTTTGTGCTTTTATGGTGACAGCGATATGTGTGTCTCCAGGCAGATGGCCGTGTTCATGCTTATTTAGCTCCGCAGACTGTCCAGCGTGGGGCTGGCCTGCTTCATCGTCCAGTGTTAGCTGCCTGGCTAACTGAGTTTGGCTCGTCGGGCCATGGTGGATCGAGCTTGCAGCATTGCCTGTGGGTGAGGTTGGGTGGGGACACCGGTCCTTAGGAGGGTGGCAAATTGAGAAAATCCTAACAGGACACAGCAGGCTCCTGGGATGAGGGCCATCTTTCCCTTGGGCACACCTTTCCCAGAAACCCCAAGACTTTTAAAGGTTCATGAAGAGGCTCAAACTTCTTTTAGAATCAGAAAAAAATTGGCTTGAAAGTGAAAGACAGCAAGGTGTGTTGGGATCTCAGCGTGGCTTTCTGTGTCCTCCCTGGCATCTTTCTTTCAGCAACTAACCTCATTGACTCTCTCACTCCTAATCGGCTACATTGCTCGAAAGAGTCACCTGCCCCATCTCCTCACCTGACCCTGCCTGCACCCCCAACCCGTCTGCTTTCCACCCCCGCAGAGGCACTGCTTGTGAACTTCAACATGGACTTCCAGGCAGCCACATCCAGTGCATGGTCCCTGCTTCTCAGTCTTTTAAAAAATAATTGTATTATTTATTTATTTGTTTTTGGCTGCGCGGGCTCTTCTCTAGCTGTGGCAAGCGAGGGCTGCTCTCTAGTTGAGGTGCACTCACTTCTCATTGCCGTGGCTTCTCTTGTTGTGGAGCACAGGCTCCAGGGTGCTTGGGCTCAGGAGTTGCAGCCCCTGGGCTCTAGAGCACAGGTTCAATAGACGTGGCACACAGGCTTTGTTGCTCTGTGGCATGTGGGATCTTCCTTGACCAGGGATTGAACCTATGTCCCTTGCATTGCAAGGTGGATTCTTTACCATGGAGCCACCTGGAAAGCCCCTCTGCTTCTCCTTTTATCTGACTCTCAGAGGCCTGAAGCACTCGCTAGAGGATCTGTCATGTGATCTTTTAATCAACAGCTTAACTGGAACTTTTAACTTTTCCATTGAGAGGCACTGAAGGCGGAAGCCGGGGTTTGAATTCCCAGTGCATGGCGACAAGGTTGAAATTTACTTAGAGCTTGTATTTTATCTTGAAAACTCTTCTCAAGTTCGGCATTTTTCTCCAGTGGATGTCTATATCTTCTCAAAAGAAAAAGAAGTGCTTCCTGGCAACTTTCTGTGCAAAACTGATGCTCTAGGAGGAGGATATGCTGTGTTTTCCCGGAGTTTTGCCTATTGCCTGGTATCTGGGGCCAGGACTAGAGTGAGGCTGGCAGGGATCCCAGGGCTCGAAATGTCAGGAGGCCCCTATCTCAGTGCCAATCTTGGGCTTGCATGACTCTGAAGGTGACAACTCCTTATACTGTGCACCTGTGTCTTCCTCAGCCTCCTCCCAGGCCTGCCTTGTGCCCCACTGTGAACCCCACTTTGAGAGATGGGAGAAGGCTGTCCAAAGTAAAGGGAAAAGGTGGTGCCTGATGGCTGTCCTCCTTCTGCACCACCAATTGCCCCCAATAACCAAGTGCATCAGAGTAGCTGAGGGTCTTACAGAGCCTCTTCGAAGATCTTCTGTGGGACTCACATAGAGACAGTTTGATCATTTAGGATGTCAGCACCCTTTAATGCATTTATTCACTTTCAGGCTATTATTACTAAAGACTGGCCAGAGGCCAAGTTGGGCACTGGAGACACAGCAGCGCCCAAACGGATGTGGTTCCTCTCAGGGTCTGGGGTTTCAGTGGCTTTGGTGTTTGTACAAACAAAACCAGACTGGAAAGTAGAAAACTATGTCTGTGTTTGGGTGAAGCCAGGGCATTCCTGGGCATGCCTAGGTCCCCACTTCAGCATTTCTAAAGGTAATTGGTTTTGGGGGACACTCGCCCCAAGAGCAAAAGGGGTGCTGTGTCCAATATGCTCAGAAAATGCCGGATAAGCTGGGACCCCAGAGAGGTTCATGACCTACACATATAAATTAGATACTGGCCAGTCCTATGGGTCGGCTCTGTCTGGGGTTTGCATGTTTGACCTTTTCCTGCGACATCTGTTAACATCTGGCTAAACAGGTTCTGCCAGGTCCACTTTCAGAAATGCTAGTGTGTAGTTTTTCCCATGAGTTTGTTGGGCTCAGCACCTTCCTCACTTGTCCTCATTTGGGGGCTTCCCTGGTAGCTCAGCTGGTAAAGAATCTGCCTGCAATGCAGGAGACTCTGGTTTGATTTCTGGGTTGGGAAGATCCGCTGGAGAAGGGATAGGCTACCCTCTCCAGTATTCTTGGGCTTCCCTGGTGGTTCAACTGATAAAGAATCCACCTAAAATGTGGGAGACCTGGGTTCGATCCCTGGGTTGGAACGATCCCCTGAAGAAGGGAATGGCTACCCACTCCAGTGTTCTGGCCTGGAGAATTATGTAAGAGTTGGACCTGACTTTCACTTTCTTTCACTTTTCCTTCCTTCCTCCTGTTGAAGACGACTGAAGCCACGTGTATGCAGCTTAACTGTGTTTTGGGGATTGTGTGCTTGTGGCCAGAGCCTGCTGGTACCGAATCTACCCATAGGGGCTGTCGCTGGGAGATTAGGGATGACTTAGGGGTAAGGAGGATTTTCCAACTTCAGAGAGCTTTGGCAGGGCCCTAAAACGGCAATAATCAGTCAGAAGCTTGAAAAACAATAAAGACAAAACAGGATGAGGAGATTTGGGGGAGGTTAGTTATTTAGTGTTAGTTGCTTAGTTTTGTCTGACTCTTTGTGACCCCCGGGACTGTAGCTCGCCAGGCTCCTCTGTCCAGGCAAGAATACTGGAGTGGATTGCCATTTCCTCTTCCAGGGGATCTTCTTGACCAAGGGATTGAACCCATGTCACCTGCATTGGCAGGCAGACTCTTAACCATCTGAGCCACCAAGGAAGCCCATATAATTGCATTATTTGGGAAACCAGTATTGCATGTCACAAACAGACAGGACCCTAAAAATATGTGCAAAGAGGATCCAGCCAAAGTTCTTCATGTGTCCAGCTGGAGACAGTTGTCTGCAGACTCTGAGCACAAGGCTCCCTTTTCTGTGGTTGCTGCTATCAGAGTGTGAGAACAGAGTTGAGGGCGTGCCAGTGCCCAGGGAGAATTCCTCCTGGAAGGAGGGAGGGCCTGATGCTTCTGGCGTCTGTTGAGTAGAGACCAGAGGTACCCATTTAACATCCTGTGATGCATAGTACAGTCCTCACCATGGAGAGCCATCTGGCCCAAACACCAGCCCAGCCCAGATGGAGAAAACTTGACCTAGACCATAAGGTCCCTGATGGCTGGTGTTAAATGTGGCTTTCTTACTCAGCAAGCTGATCTTCCCTCCCACCCCATTTGCAGCTTCTCGGCGAGGGGGGCAGTGCTGAGGGGGGCACATACATCACACAGGGGGAGACCACCCCTGCTCTTCTCAGGAGGCTAGGGGAGCTGTACCCCGCACTGGGAGATCCGAGAAGGGAAAGCACAGTCACCCCCAGCTCTGCAATCTCAAGCCAATTATTCAAACTTTCTGAGTCTCAGTTTCCTCACCTGTAGAAAGGAGGTGTCATCGTGCTTATGCCTAGTGTCCCTGTGATTGTTCAGTGAAAGAACAAACACACGTCCCAGGCCCAGTTCAGCGCTCAGCCTGACCACTGCCGGATACTTTCACACTCTTATCATGATGCATCATCAGAAAAGATGAAGACATTTTCCACTACAATTTTACGTAATTAATGCCCATGTATCTTTAGTGAGTTTGTACATGTGCACACATGCACCCACACAGCAGGCTATAAAGCTTCTGAACCCGTCTTGCCTGTCCCCAGATTCCCCCAGGACTGTGGATGAGATCTGATTTCTCCGCCGGCTTCCTTCTTCCCCACAGGACCCTCAAATGTCCCTGGAGGACAGCGCCCTTGTGCTTGAGGGACCCCATCTCTCCTCTCAGCCCTGAAGAAATTTCCCAGGAAGTCTGGATGATCCTGGAGACCATGAGCCTGAAGGGGTGTTAGCTGAAATCACTGGAATTAAGATCCAGAAAGCTAGAGCCTCGTATCTGAGCCCTTCCACCCTGTCCCCTGCTCTGTGTCTCCAGCCCAGCCCCCAAAGCCCCAGCAGAGCCTCCCTGCCCAAGGAAGGCCTAGGTGGACGCTTGTCCCAGCAGGTCAGGGGGTCTGCACTTGGGCTGGCCAAAGGGGGATGTCTCCTGGGGTGGAAGCCCACCTCCCCGGCTCTGAGGTAGAGGAGTGGCATTTGGACTTGAGGCGCAGGGAGTCATACCACGGCTGTGGGTTTAAGTCTCCAAGAGTTCGTTTGAGAGATGAGGTCCCTACCTTTGAAATGAGGATAAGCCTCCACACCTCCAGGACTCAGTGGGACAGGGTATTCAGACACTGCGTGAAGCCTGGGACACAGGGAAGCTACAAGAAATGGCAGCTACTTGGGGCTTCTCTGATAGTCTAGTGGTTAAGACTCCACGCTTCCACTGCAGGGGGTTCAGGGGTCAATCCCTGGTGGGGGAAATGAGATCCCACATGCCTTGCAGCCCAAAACCCAAAACAGAAACAATATTGTAACAAATTCAATAGAAAACATTAAAAATGTCCACATCCAAAAAAAAAAAAAATGGCAGCTACTGTGTATATTTTTAGATCACATGGAGCTTGACCCACTAGAAATAGATGTGCCCAGTCCAGAGCAGTTAATAAATAGAAAGGCAAGGAGAAATTTGAACTGGACTGTTTCTAAAAAGTAAGCATTTGGGGAGCTACTGGACTCTGGGCTGCCAGGTGGTGATAAGTGTTGTGGAGGAAAATGAAGGCGGGGCAGATGGCCTGGGGGTGGTGTGTGTGTGTGTGTGTGTGTGCAATTTAAATGTAGAATGGTTAGTTTCAAAGAGAAGGCAGTATTTGTGCAAAGATCTGAAGTAAGGGAGTGGCACGTTGGAATGGCATGAGACTATTCCAAGTGCAGGAGACTGCCAGTGCAAAGGCCCTGAGGCAGGAATGGAGTTGGCCATCTGAGATGCGGCAAGAAGGCAGATGGGCCAGAGAAGAGTGGACTGCAGAATGTGCAAGGAGGCAGGGTCAGCTGACATGGGACCTAGGCCATGGTCAAGACTTCATGAGATGCAACTCCAGGGAGGCTCAGGAGCAGAGAAGGGACAGGACTTTGCTTGCATTTAATCTCCAGTCCCTGAGAGGACAGACTAGAGCCCAGGGCGCCCAGAGAGGAGATGGCTGCAGTACACGGGGTGAGAAGTAGTGTGGGCTGAACAGGACAGGATTTTCTGAAAGAATCTATTCGTTGACAAATTCAGAGCCACATAAATGTGGAAGAAAGGGTGGGAAGTCAGGACGACTCTTGCTTTCTGTCCCTGAGTTGGGGCCCCGGTGTTTCCTGGCCTGGCCCCAGGAGCATGCCCCACTCTGCCACCGCAGCTGGGGGCCGAGGAGGTGGATGGGGGAGGATAGAGCCGGTTGGATGTGCCCGGGAACGGCCGGGCCGAAGAAGTTCCAGGAGTTTCAGCTGGCGGAACAGCCCTTGAACTTGGGTAGACAGACCCAGCAGGAGCCAGCACCCCGTGGCCTGATGCTGGCCTGCCGCGTAGGGTAAACAGAAATTCAAAGGCTTCCCAGGCCGAGCGGGCAGGTGGGGACACGGCTGCTTCCACATCAGCAGTCCCATGGATGTTTGATCCTGGGGAGGGAAGGTGCTCGGTGTTATTTCAGCTGAGCCCAGAGGAGCCCCCACACAGAGTGGCACAGAGGGAGGGCAGGAGAAGGGAGGTCGTGGGGTGCTCCAAGTCCCCTTGTGTGTGGATTGGGCTTTAGTCCAGAGGGAGAGGGGGCTGGGAGGGGAGTCTGGCTGCCAGAGGAGCTGAGGAGCCGGGGGAAGGGGGTGCACGCAAAGGGAAACCTCTTGAAGTCTGGTGGCCTTTCTGAGTGTCTTTGTCTGGGAAGCAAATCTGGGGAGCCCAGACTGGTGATTATTTGTAAATAATCTGGAATGGTAGAGAAAGAAAGGACAAAAGAGGGAGATAAAAGCAGACAGAGAGGACCGGTCAGTGCGGCAGAGACAAGTGTGGCGTCTCACGGGCCCCTGTGTCACTCAGCCAACGCGGGGTCACCGAGCATCGACCCAGAGGCCAACCTGAAACAGACTCCGGAGTCCCACCCAGGTCTCTGATGCTCATCCCACAGCCTGGACTATTCTGTCCATGGAATTCTCCAGGCAAGAATACTGGAGTGGGTAGCTGTTTCCTTCTCCAGGGGATCTCCCCAACCCAGGGATTGAACCCAGGTCTCCTGCATTGCAGGTGGATTCTTTACCATCTGAGCCACCAGGGAAGCCCAGGATATTCTCTAAGGAAAACTAAATTGTATGTGTCTACCTGTGTGTGTGTGCAGATGTGTGTGTATGTGTGGGGGGACATGTGTGTATATGCATGTGTGTGTGTGTTCACATGTATGTTTGGACATGTATGTGTGCATGTGTCTCTCCATAAAGTTAGTCAAGGGCAAGCTGAGGGAGACGCTCAGTATTGTCTTCCCTCTGCCCATCCAGGCTCAGCCCTGAGGGCCGCAGGGCGAATGAGGGAACGAGGGAGCTTCGAATGGGTCCAGACTTCTGGCTGGTCATCAGCATGGAGAACAGACACAGATGTCAAATGTCTACAGCAAATGTGAGACTATTTAGGTACAATTTAGCAGAAACGAGTCATCCTGCAGACATAAACATTTTAATCGGAGTGACAATTTATTCAAACAATTTGACAATGCTCACACATGCTGAACAGATGGGCTGGGGCCGGGGCCCAGCAAGTGTGCTGCTGGGGGAGGGAGCCCCGGCCGAGGCTGGCTGGCCTGCAGGAGGGGCAGAGTGGACGATAAGCTCCCGTCCGACAGCAGAGAGGCTCCTGAGATAACCCCAGGTGCCCTCTCCCAGGGGAACCTGCCTGCACTTTCAGGCACCTCGGATGTCCCAGTGATGCTGATGATGTAGGAAGAATTCTTGATGGAAGAAGGCCATTCACTTATTCATTCATCTAATTTGGAGAGTTTGCCGAGTATAATCACGGGCCAGGCACTGTGTTGGATGCTGTTGTGTGTGTGTTGCTGTCATTTAGTCGCTAAGTCGTGTCTGACTCTTTGTGACCCCAGGGACTGTAGCCGGCCAGGCTCCTCTGTCCATGGGATTTTCCAGGAAAGAATACTGGAGTGGGTTGCCATTTCCTCCTCCAGGGGATTTTTCTGACCCAGGGATTGAACTCACGCCTCCTGCATTGGCAGGCAGATTCTTTACCACTGTGCCACCAGGGAAGCCCTACCCACCTACACAGGTGAGGGCAAATGCTAACCTCCACACACACATCCAGAAATAAGCTTTTATCAGCTATAGAAGCCCAGTCACATGAAATTAACCATCAGAGACCAACTCACTTAACACCATGGCATAAAACCCTCCCTCCCCACCTCAAACTCATGGAGGGAAAAGGCAGTACCATCAAGCCGGATGCAACTCATTTCAGCCTCTATTTTCTTCCCCTTGATGAAACATTCATTGGGAAAAAGCTGTGAGTTGACGGTGTGACCCCCACGGCATGTAGGGCGAATGTTCTGTGATAAACAAGCTGGTCGTCTCCTCTGAGTAGCTGGGGCGGGGGAGGGGAGAAGCCACATCACCTCTTCCCGTGTCAGGTTTTCTGAGTCTAGACGCTTCCCAATTTATCTCTAAATATAATCACCAGTTACCCACGTCCCCCTCCCAAGCAAGTGGAATGGTTTTGCAATTTAATTTAATCACCCACTGAGTTTCCAAAATTAATTTCCTGTTAGAAATAAATATTGTACTATGAATTATAAATCAGACCAGGCGGTAATTTACAGAGAACCAGTAAATTAAAATTTTGACTGTTGTTTTCTGTAGCAGACGAAAGTGGGAGCACCTAGAGGGTGCCCAGGGTTGAAAGTCCATAGCTCCTTGAGGGAGGTTGGGCAGAGCTGTTTCATGTCATGCCGGTCAAGCAGCTCTTGGAGTGTGTCCACTGCGTGCTGGACACGGTGTAAATGGTGAACAGCTAAGTGGTGGTCCAGAACCTGGGGGTCTCCTAGTTGTGACTCAGCTGCAGAGATAAGGACTCCGGAAGACCCTCGTGTTACCCTGGCTTTGGGCCCAGCCTGAGGACTGTCCTCAGGCTTCGCACTTACCAAGTGAATCTTCATGATAATCAGACACCGAAGCTTCTATCATTAGCACAGTTTCCTTCTTTGAGAGAAAGGAGGTACAGACAACGCCAGTAACAAACACATCAGAGACGGTGAGCTGGCAAGCGGCAGAGCTCGGGTGCAGGAGGCCCCCAGTTCCAGAGTTCGGGTCCCCACCCCAGCACAGTCCTGACTGGCCCACCTCCCCTCTGAGGCTAGGCCATTCCTGTCCTCTCCACTTTGGTGCCATCCCACCTCCCAGCAGTCTCTCGCTCAACCCTTTTCTGCCCATCCCCCAACACACACACCACATCACCCTGGGAGAACTTCAGAAATGTGACTGTGAAGTCCCACAGTGTCGCTCCCACCCAGGACCACCCTCTGCCCTAAATGAACAAGGCAGAAGCCCTGCCCCAAGCTGCAGCCAGGTGGGCAGGTGTGGCAAACCCACAGCGGCGGCTCCCTGTTCCAGGCAGCCAGGTGCAGGCTTTTTACCACAACGTGATGATCTTGTAGGTTGGGGGATAGGAGGGGCAGGGTCCTGGGAGTAGTTGGCATTTCCACGTCAGCATGTCTCTGGTGAGCAAACCAATGGTGCAAAGTCTCAGCAAAATGCTTTTTGAGTGGATGTAAAACGCTCAAAACTGGGGGGCTCAGTGGGGATGGGAGAGGTGAACCCTTGCCCCCAGGTCATTTCTGGTTCTGGGAGGAAGATGGGAAATCTGCAGGTAACCCCCATGCAGGAAGGCATGTGTGTAATGGGGCTTGGAAGTCTGAGGGTCTCCAGGTGGCTTCCTGTCTCCTCCCCAGCAAGTGGCATTACCATCACCTTATCCTATGGGGAGTGGGGATGGGAATAACAGGTGAGGTGAGCTCCCCTGGGCCACATAGGTGGTACATAGCAGAGTGCAGGCCTTACCAGGCAAGTGGCTGCAGAATGTATAGGGTGACCACCGTGAGCGCTGCCTCTTCTTGCCTGATTGTCAGACATTTGTTGAATGAGCTGGTCAAGTGGGGCCACAGGTGAGAACAGACCCTCCTCTCACCCCACCGCTGGCAGGTCATCCTCTCCCTCCAGACAGGCTTTTCATTGGTGAGGCTTTCTCCTGCACTTCGTGAAAGACAACTTGAACTAGCTAAGAAACAGAAGGAAATTTGCTGGCAGATTTTTTATCCTGAATTCCAGGAGTTCTGACTTCAGGTATGGCTGGATCCAGGGGCTCCAGTTCTGTCTTCTGGACTTGTCTCTCTCTTTTGATTCTACTTGGCTTCTCTTCTCTTTTAGAAATGAAGCTGCTCTGCCTTACAATAGGATGGCAGCCTCACTATCCCTTGTGTGTGTCCTCCCAGCTTCGCATCCTAAAGAAGGGCCTTTTAGGGAAGGGCGTTGAGTAGCCTGGCCAAGGCACCTGCTCACTGCCTGGCCACTACTGTGACAAGAGGCTCCAGTGCTGTGACTGGCCCATGTTGTTGAATAGAGATGAGACAAGAGCATTTGGTGTTGACCACTGCATCCTCCAAGAAGTGTGGCAGAAGTGGCTTCTACTGCTTGAGGCGTTTGGGGGGGCTACTCCAAGGAGAGTCATGAATGAGACACCTGTCTTAGGGAAGAGAGGCCTCCTAAACCAGGGATAGGTTCCTGCCACCTCTCCAGTCCTGCCTTCCTGGTCTTTGATGGTGGAGGGATTGATGGTGGATGCTGAGCCAGCACTGGTCGGGGGAAGGGGGTTGTGTGTGGCTGGGTTGGGGTTCCTAGGAAAGTGAAAGCTGATCATTCATGTCTGATTCTTTGTGACCTCATGGACTATACAGTCCATGGAATTCTCCAGGCCAGAATACCAGAGTGGGTAACCTTTCCCTTTTCCAGGGGATTTTCCCAACCTAGGGATCAAACACAGGTCTCCTGCACTGCAGGAGGATTCTTTACCAGCTGAGCCACAAGGGAAGCCCAGGGGCTCCTGGGACTTGCAGTAAAAAGCTTGACAGATGCAACTGTTGGCTGGAGGGGGAGCTGTCGCCATCACCAGCCTCCTCCTGTCCCTCCTCCTCTTGCATCAGCATAACGTCCACTGAGCCCATATTAGGGTTCAGTGTGCTCCAGAGCAGAGCTCATTCTGTGCATTATATCATTGCGTCCCCACAGTGGACGCTCAAGGTACGTTCTACAAGCGATCCTCATTTTAACTCAGAGGGCAGAGCTGGCCCCCAGGTCTCTCTGACTCCATGTCCATGTTCTTGCCTTCTCTGCACACGAGACAGTCTTGCCTCACTTTCTAACGCATGCAAACCATCCACCCACTTGGAAGCATTTCCCGTTCCAGGGGGTCCACCTCTCCCGCTATGGTGAACAGAGCAGCATGGCCCCTAACACGTGACCGGCTGTGGCTGGAACAGCTGGGCAGAACATCTGGTTTTCTTTCTTGTCCAATTTTTCTCGGTGCATAAATTCCCTTTTCTTTGCTTCTTTCATCTGGCCCCAGCCCTGGTTCCCTGGGGACACAGAGAACCAAAGCTAATATTTACCTGAGGCAGACTTGGCTTTAGTTTAGGCTAGCCTTTTTAAAATGTAGATGTGGAAACAGCCAGACCCTCGGGGTTATATCTTCCTGGCCCCAGTCCGGCTGGTAAAACAGAACAGAGAACTAACTCTATGAGGAGGTCAGCCCTTGGTGCTCCACGAGTTGGAGCTGGGCTTTGGCTGTGATCTCAGTGGTCTGAGTGGCACCCTTAGTGGGGGAGGCACTGGCTGTGGTGAGGGTAGGGGGAGCTGTGATGAGGTAAAAGGACCAGAGAGATTCAGGACCCCAATTTTTAGTGATTCGAGCTCCAGACAAGGAGCTGAAACTTCCTAGCTGGTGACTGAAGTTTTAAGCAAAGCAATCTCTATTGGTTACCCCAAAGGGTCATACTTGTAGATTTGCCCTTTGGATAAACTGCTTTTTTATTGTGGTAAATAGATCTGATAGATAGAGTGCCTGATGAACTACGGACTGAGGTTCGTGACATTGTACAGGAGATAGGGATCAAGACCATCCCCATGGAAAAGAAATACAAAAAAGCAAAATGGCTGTCTGGGGAGGCCTTACAAATAACTGTGAAAAGAAGAGAAGCGAAAAGCAAAGAAGAAAAGGAAAGATATAAGCATCTGAATGCAGAGTTCCAAAAAATAGCAAGAAGAGATAAGAAAGCCTTCCTCAGTGATCGTGCAAAGATATCGAGGAAAACAACAGAATGGAAAAGACTAGAGATCTCTTCAAGAAAATTAGAGATACCAAGGGGACATTTCATGCAAAGATGGGCTCGATAAAGGACAGAAATGGTATGGACCTAACAGAAGCAGAAGAATTAAGAAGAGGTGGCAGGAATACACAGAAGAACTGTACAAAAAAGATCTTCACGACCCAGATAATCACGATGGTGTGATCACTGACCTAGAGCCAGACATCCTGGAATGTGAAGTCAAGTGGGCCTTAGAAAGCATCACTACGAACAAAGCTAGTTGAGGTGATGGAATTCCAGTTGAGCTCTTTCAAATCCTGAAAGATGATGCTGTGAAAGTGCTGCACTCAATATGCCAGCAAATTTGGAAAACTCAGCAGTGGCCACAGGACTTGAAAAGGTCAGTTTTCATTCCAATCCCAAAGAAAGGCAATGCCAAAGAATGCTCAAACTACTGCACAATTGCACTCATCTCACATGCTAGTAAAGTAATGCTCAAAATTCTCCAAGCCAGGCTTCAGCAATACGTGAACTGTGAACTTCCAGATGTTCAAGCTGGTTTTAGAAAAGGCAGAGGAACCAGAGATCAAATTGCCAACATCCGCTGGGTCATGGAAAAAGCAAGAGAGTTCCAGAAAAACATCTATTTCTGCTTTATTGACTATGCCAAAGCCTTTGACTGTGTGGATCACAATAAACTGTGGAAAATTCTGAAAGAGATGGGAATACCAGACCACCTGACCTGCCTCTTGAGAAATCTGTATGCAGGTCAGGAAGCAACAGTTAGAACTGGACATGGAACAACAGACTGGTTCCAAATAGGAAAAGGAGTTCATCAAGGCTGTGTATTATCACCCTGCTTATTTAACTCATATGCAGAGTACATCATGAGAAATGCTGGACTGGAAGAAACACAAGCTGGAATCAAGATTGCTAGGAGAAATATCAATAACCTCAGATATGCAGATGACACCACCCTTATGGCAGAAAGTGATGAGGAACTTAAAAGCCTCTTGATGAAAGTGAAAGTGGAGAGTGAAAAAGTTGGCCTAAAGCTCAACATTCAGAAAACAAAGATCATGGCATCCGGTCCCATCACTTCATGGGAAATAGATGGGGAAACAGTGGAAACAGTGTCAGACTTTATTTTTGGGGGCTCCAAAATCACTGCAGATGGTGACTGCAGCCATGAAATTAAAAGACGCTTACTCCTTGGAAGGAAAGTTATGACCAACCTAGACAGCATATTAAAAAGCAGAGATATTACTTTGCCAACAAATGTTCGTCCAGTCAAGGCTATGGTTTTTCCAGTGGTCATGTATGGATGTGAGAGTTGGACTGTGAAGAAAGCTGAGCACTGAAGAATTGATGCTTTTGAACTGTGTTGTTGGAGAAGACTCTTGAGAGTCCCTTGGACTGCAAGGAGATCCAACCAGTCCATTCTGAAGGAGATCAGCCCTGGGATTTCTTTGGAGGGAATGATGCTGAAGCTGAAACTCCAGTACTTTGGCCACCTCATGTGAAGAGTTGACTCATTGGAAAAGACTCTGATGCTGGGAGGGATTGGGGGCAGGAGGAGAAGGGGACGACAGAGGATGAGATGGCTGGATGGCATCACTGACTCGATGGATGTGGGTCTAGGTGAACTGCGGGAGTTGGTGATGGACAGGGAGGCCTGGCGTGCTGTGATTCATGGGGTCGCGAAGAGTCGGACACGACTATGCGACTGAACTGAACTGAACTGAACTGACTGATATATATCATAAAATGTATCTGTTTAAGTGTACCATTTGGTGGCACTAAGTACATTCACAGTCATATAACCATCACCCTCATCCATCTCTAGGACTCTCTTATCTTCCTCAAACCAAAACTCTGTCCCTATTAAACACTGACTTCCTACCTCCCACTCTCCTTCCAGCCCCAGCACCTGCCATTTTGCTTTCTGTGTTTATGAATTTCTCTACGCCTGGTACTTCCTTGTTCTAGCTTATATGTTTGTGTCCCCCCAAATTCATAGGTTGATAACCTAATGCCCAAGGGCTTCCTGGGTGGTGCTAGTGATAAAGAACATGCCTGCCAATGCAAGAGACATGAGACACAGGTTCCATCCCTAGGTTGGGAAGGTCCCCTGGAGGAGGGCATGACAACCCACTCCAGTATTCTTGCCTGGAGAATCCCATGGACAGAGGAGCCTGGAGGGCAATGGTCCATAGGCTCGCAAAGAGTCAGACACAAGTAAAGCAACTTAGCGCACACACACACACACACACACACACACAATGCCCAAGGTGATGGTGTTAGGAGATAGGGCCTTTGGGAACAGACCACGTCATCATCTTGTGAACAGGATCAGCACCCTTGTGAGAGGCCCTGCCGAGCTTCCCCCAACCCCTCTCCCTGGGTTGGGGCACAGAGAGGTGTCAGCAGTCTGCAGCTCAGAACAGGGTCTCCTCCAGAACTCCACCGTGTGGGCACCTGCTCTTGGACTTCCAACCTCTGAAACTGTTAGGAAGTGAGTTCTTGTTGTCAGTCCTCCTGACTGAAATGTTTAGGCAGAGTTCTCTTAAACTTCCGAAAACATGCCCAGGCTCTCCTGATCTCACATTATGGGAGCCAACATTTCTCAGCCTAAGAGATGATCTGCTCACTTAGGGACCAAACAGAACAATCAGGGGTGCACTGACAATGGGATAATCACATTCCTGAAGGGTGAGCGATCAGGGCAAAGCACGGGAAGGACGAGTTTCTGTTTATGTGACCAAGAATGAGAAGCCTGCTTCTCACGAGAGATCCCTGACTCCCATCCCGCCAACACTAATTGGCCAATTGTAAGAGACAACAGCGAAGCTTGTGGAAACCTCCCACCACCTCATTTCCAGCCTGCAGAACATCACTAACTTTCAACGCCGTTGTCTCCCTGGGCCTTGTCCATAACTCTGGGCTGTAACATGAGATTAAATGTTATAAGTTCTGACGTCCAGTTTGTTTGAGACACTGACCCGCTCTGCCTCACGTACCTCTCACAGAAAAAGTCAAAAGCCCTGGGAGGGACTCCAGGTTAATCTGACTCTGTTCTGGGTCTCATCCCAAAGCAGGATTTATGAGCTTAAACAGGAAAGTTCCAGAACGCCAGCAGCATTATGCTCACAGGTTCCCACATCATTCTGCCAGAGTCTGTCTTTTCTTGGTGGAAGCTCTTACCCTGCAAGACACAGTCGGCCCTTGATATTCACAGGGCATTGGTTTCAGGACACCCTCTCCCCCTTTCCCCCGTTTGGACACCAAAATCTGAACTTTTTCTTGAGTCCCTTATATAAAATGGTGCAGAACTTGCGTATAATCTAAGCTCCTCTTCCAGTGCACTTTAAATCATTTCTAGATTACTTATGATATTTAATACAATGTACATGCTATCTAAATAGTTGTCAGCAAAATTCAGGTACCTGTTGTGGGGAGAGTGAGGTGCCCAGGCCAGCCAGCACAGCTGCCTCCCTAGAAAGGCAGTCCTCAGGGAGCCCCAGTAAATCACTGCATCCGCCCACCCAAGGCCCTTTTGTGCATGAGTTCTGTTGTCTTAGAGGCCAAAGGGAGAAAGCAAGACATCCTTTTATTCTTATTCTAAATGTGTGTGCCTGCTCAGTCGCTAAGTTGTGCCTGACTCTGCGCGACACCACAGACTATAGCCCACCAGGCTCCTCTGTCCGTGGGATTTCCCAGGCAAGAATACTGGAGTGGGTTGCCATTTCATACTCCAGGCGATTTTCCCGACCCAGGGATTGAACCCGTGTCTCCTGCATTGGCAGGCAAATTCTTTACCACTAGCGCCACCTGGGAAGCCTTCTAAAATAATCATAATTAGTTTGCTGCTAAGTCGCTTCAGTCGTGTCCAACTCTGTGTGACCCCAGAGACAGCAGCCCACCAGGCTCTGTTGTCCCCGGGATTCTCCAGGCAAGAACACTGGGTGGGTTGCCATTTCCTTCTCCAATGCATGAAAGTGAAAAGTGAAAGTGAAGTTAGTCATGTCCGACTCTTCGTGACTCCATGGACTGCAGCCTACCAGGCTCCTCCGTCCATGGGATTTTTCAGGCAAGAGTACTGGAGTGGGGTGCCATCGCCTTCTCCGATTTAGTTTCTCCTTATTTTGGGCTTCCCTTGTGGCTTAGCTGGTAAAGAATCTGCCTGCAGTGCGGGAGACCTGGGTTCGACCTCTGGGTTGGGAAGATCCCCTGGAGGAGGGAAAGGCTACCCACTTCAGTATTCTGGCCTGGAGAATTCATTCCATGGGCTGTATAGTCCATGGGGTCGCAAAGAGTCAAACACAACTGAGCGACTTTCACTCACTCACTCACTCATTTCATTTTTTCAAATTTTTGGCCTCACCACGAGGCATGTGGGATTTTAGCTCCCCCACCAGAGATCAAACCTGCTGCACTGGATGTGCAAAGCCTTAACTACTGGACCACCAGGGAAACCTCCAGGTTGAGTGCCTACCCTAATCCAGTGTGACCTCTAGTGTGTGTGTGTATTAAGTCACTTCAGTCATGTCCAACCCTTTGCGACCCTATGGACTGTAGCCCGCCAGGCTCCTCTGTTCATAGGATTTCCCAGACAAAAATACTAGAGTGGGTAGCTATGCCCTCTTCCAGGGCATCTTCCTAATGCAGGGATCAAACCTATGTCTCTTACCTCTCCTGCATTGGCAGGTGGGTTCTTTACCACTCGCCCCACCTGGGAAACCCAGTGTGACCTTGACTCATTACATCTGCAAAGACCCCATTTCCATATAAGGTCACACTCTGAGGTTCTAAGTAGGCATGGGTTTTGAGAGAACATTGTCAAGCCCAGAACTCCATCTCTTATGTAGGGGCTCAGTGCTTCCCAGACATGATGGCCTCCCATCCTCCAAGCCTCCTCAGGAAAAAGGGACATGAGGAGGGGAAGGCAGCCCTCAGGCTGTGTGACCGTCTTTGTCTTCACTTTGAATTCATCTGACTTGCGAAGGGGGAGTCCCCACCTTGACATTTCTTTCAAATCAGCGGGAGAGCAGCCGGACCACAGGAGCTGGGCTCCAAAGCACCCTGTGTTCACAGGCACTTCAGCCAGAAGAAAGGGCTTGGTTATAAAACGGACACTGAGCAGAGCTGCTGGGAGGCCGGAGAGCAGGAATGCAAGGCTGTTTCCAAGATGATGCTGGTGGGCGGGCAGAGCCATGGTGGTCTCAAGGTGGCCCGAGGGCCCAGCGAAGCGTGCTAGGCGTCCAGCTGCTAGGTGAAGAAGGACTGTTTCTTTCTCAAACATTCAGGTAACCTCATCTCAACCTGGCACAGTCTTCGCCCTTGCTGGGGTCATGAGGAATGTTCCCTGCTGACGTCAATAAAATTCAGCTCCATAACGTTTCTCCTGGGGATGTGTTTGTGGTGGGTTGATTCAAAGGCGTTTTGAGCACGGAGCCAGAGGGACTTACTGGGTCTTTTGAGAAGAGTCCACCCCTCAGCCATCTCCACCTGTATCCCAAAAAGCATCGTTTCTTCTCTGCCCGCGTCTGCCTGCTGACACCGAAAGCGTACTCCGAATGGCTCTTTGCTTGTTAGGTTTCCCTTTCCCACCACCAGTCCAAGGCTGGCTCTACTCTTGTCATCTTTCTGGCAAGCACCCTATCCTGCTTCTCTACATCAGCCTCAGGTCGTGGGGCACCCTTGTTACAAAGGCAGATCCGGGGCCCCCAGCCCAAAGATGCTGCCTCAGTAGGTTGGGGTCCATGAAGCCATCTTTGAAACAGGCTCTCTGAGTAACTGATCCAAACGGTCTGCGTGCTACCCTGGGACAGATGCTGAGCTGGCTTGGGAAGAAGTTCCAGAGGTACTCTGGAGCTCCAAATTATTTTGCCAAATTAGAGAGATTTTAAGGGAAGATTTAAACCAGTGTTTTCCAAAGCATACAGGTCAAGGGCAATGTAGTTTTAGGTGATGCATGCATGTGACATTAAACAACATTGATTCACACAGTGAGAAAATTAGTCCTCTTTCCATCCCTCTGGTTAGACCAAGGGAAAGTCTCCGTCTGGCACTAGGAGTCTTTAGCACCTTCTGACATTTCTAATCTCCCCTGTGAACAAAGACAGAAGAGCCCCAGGCTCACAGACTTCACAGGCAGTGGCATGTGGCTCGAAGTTAGTCGTATTAGTTTAGAAATAATGGTTTCTCAATGTTTCTAAATAATCAAGCAATTATTATTTAGAAATAATCATTTCAAGGTGTTTCTTTCTGTAGTCACTTTATATTAATGGCAAGACACACTGATTTCCCTTTATGGTGGCGACACCAAGGTTCCTTTTAAATTAAATGCAATTAATTTAAAATGCAAGGTGGTTTACAGGAAAAAAAAGGTTGTGACTGCATTCTAGTCCAGGTGGCAGAAGAAGCCAAAATTATGGCAGCATGGGGCAATGATGGAATTTTGGGAAATGCTCATCTAGTCCAGGCTTTGTATTACTTGCATGAAAAAAATGGTGACTGAGGGATGGGGAGGAACTTGTCCAAGTTCGCACAGCATCCAGGGATGGTCCTCGATGTCACCTCTGGGGACCCGCTGCAGAGCCCAGCAGAGCCAACACGGCAGGGGAAGGTTTTATTTATTTATTTTTTTCACAAACCTGAGGATCTGAGCTCATCAGGGAGGTGTGATTCTCAAGACACCAACATCTTCAAAACAGATCAAAATAAAGCGGCAAGAGTGACCTCACCCGGCATGTGGTGACTGCTGGGAGCAGAGGGCTATAAAACTTAATTGCTCTCTCTCTGGTGACCTGCTATAGCAGGCGGGCCCCAGGCCAGGGGGTCACCCAAAAGGCAGGGGGAAATAGAGACATTCTTTGGGACTGACACAGCGGTTCCGCAGTGATCTCACCCGGACAACAGAGCCTTGTTATTCCAAACTGAATTTCATTTCGTTTCTAAGCGCTGGGGAACTGGGGCTTGCAAGAAGCTTTGCCATCAAGATGAAGGTCTAAATCATCAAAAAGCATGGACGGTCCTCAATGTCTGCAGAGCATGGACGTCAACAGTTGCTGGTCCCAGGGCTTCCTTGTCTGTACCTGAGGTACCCTGTTAACCGTGCTGGTCTCCACATGTGCTTGGAGTGAACCTGAGATGTGGAACCTGGAAGAAGAGCTTTGATGGGCATTTTCACTGCCGTGTGGTTTTGAGGGAGGCCTCTCAGGAGAAGCTGGGCAAGCAGGGAGAGCAGGGATGAGCCGGAACAAATCTGCTTGTGATGAGGATACTGATTCCACTGACGGTCTTGGAAGAGACCCATCCCCACCTGACAATTTTCCACCAACCTTGGGCTGACGAAGAGTACAGGACCCGGGCAAGCTTACCTGCTGGGGAACACCCTGAAGTAATCTTCTCACAAAGGCTTCTCCTCAGTCACCATGGGTGTTTCTCTTCAAGGCACCCCCTGCCCTGTGAATTGTACATCATGGCAGTGGGTGATTTTGGAGCTGTTCCTTTATGGTGTTCTAGCGAAGTGATTGTGGACTGTGACCCCATGCATACGTGCTGTCTGTGCCTAAACCCTCTTGATTTTCAGTTGCTCAGTCATGTCCAGCTCTTTGCAACCCCATGGACTGCAGCACACCAGGCTTCTTTGTCCTTTACCGTCTCCCAGAGCTTGCTCAAACTCATGTCCATCGAGTCAGTGATGCCATCCAACCATCTCATCCTCTGTTGTCCCCTTCTCCTCCTGCTTTCAATCTTTCCCAGCACCGGGGTCTTTTCTAATGAGTTGGCTCTTCGCATCAGGTGGCCAAAGTATTGGAGCTTCAGCTTCTGCATCAGTCCTTCCAATGAAAATTCAGTGTTGATTTCTTTTAGGATTGACTGGTTTGATCTCCTTGATGTCCAAGGGACTCTCAAGAGTCTTCTCTAACACCACATGTCAAAAGCATCAATTCTTTGGTGCTCAGCCTTCTTTATGGTCCAACTCTCACTTCCAAACATGACTACTGGAAAAACCAGAGCTTTGACTGGAAGGACCTTCATCAGCAAAGTAAAGTCCTCTATCCCTCACCTTTAAAATGTCCATCTTATCTTGCAAAACAAATACATTAAATAGATAAACACTTACAGGAAAAAAAAAAAAAAAGCCCAGTGGAGGCTGTGGTGGGCTAGAACCCAGGCTCAGCTGCATCCCATGAGAAGTGTGGGTTCCAGTACAGAGTTGAATCTGCCCCAGGCATGAAGCACTGCATCCTCCCTGCTGTGAGTCAGTCCTTGGTGTGGGATGCCTTAGGTTTGGGCAGGGAGGTTCCCCTGATCAAGAGCATCTTTCCAGAGAAAGGAGGTGGTCTCAGGAAGATGTGAAACCAGCTCTCTGAGGGCGGGAAGAGCAAAGTCCAGATTTGTAACTTTTGCCCACTTCTGTGGTGTAATTCAAAGCTACCAATAGTGTAACCGAAAGCTGACAAAATTCCTGTATGTTTAACAATGAGCTCTCACTGGCTAGGAAGAGCTGACCCCACCCCTGCCAACAAAACCCCCTGTATTAGCAGAGGCTGGAGGGAGCAGAGAGCAGGGAAAGGCATTCTGGGTACCAGGTCAGTGTTTTTGGCTTCATGATGACCAGTCTGTCCTCCTGCTCCTCCCTACCCCGGTCATATTTCCCTCCCCAATGAGCAGGAGCACTTTGTTCATACACAGTTCCAGCATGTCCCCCTGTGTTAACCCTTCATGGGCTCCCTGTCACCTTTAAGGTAAAGTCCCCCTCCTCATCTTGGTCCACAAAACCCAGCTGACCCAACCCCTGCCACTCTCCCCAGCGTGGTCTCTCTGCCCTCACTTTCTCTTGAAATTTCCACTCTGGCCACACTGGACTTCACCCTTGTCCTCGAGGTCTGGACCCTCTCTCACTGCCAGACATCCTCATGTGACTCTCTTGGCTTGGAACAGGGCTTCCCCAGTCCTGCTCACCCAGCAGCCTGACCAGCTCCCCAGACATCTTTGCTATAGCTTCCACTTTACAGCCCATCTGGTTTACCAGCAGGGCATCGACACTTGCTGTGTGAGCTTGGGCAAGTGCACCCCTTTCTCTGGGCTTAGTCTGTCTTCCATACTGGATTGGCTATTCCTTAAAGATGAAGGGGTTTTCTGGTTTTATTACTCCAGATCCCTAGCACCCACCACAGGTGGGTAGATCAAATGAACGAATGAACAATTCAGTCATCAGCCTATCAAATAACTTATTCATGACCCAGTGGTCAAGGCACCTGCCTGGTAACAAATGTCAGGTAGAAGAGCTGTCATCCATCTCTGCTCCGACAGCCGTGCTCTGGGGACCTGAGCTGTGGGATGGAGCACAGAGCTGTACAGACACAGCCCTACAGTGCACCTGTTGTTTTCCACACTTGGCTGCATTCACTCTTCACAACGAGCCTGGGGGAGGACAGAGCACTGTCCCATTTTAGCGACAAGGATATTGGGGCGTTCAAGAGATAAATCACTCAGGGCCACACGACTGCTCATTGATGAGGGTTAACAACTTGCCTTCCCGCCAGCAGCATGTGCTGGGCCTCTCACTGCATCTGTGCACAGGGCAGAAACAGCCCCGCCCCTTTTTCTCTGCTGCTCTGGGTCGACCCTGTGGGTGTGCCTTCCTCTAAGTGCCCCCCTTTATGGAGCATTCACTTTTCCCCCCTTTTTCCTTTCTGTTTCCCTTTTTCCCCTTTTCTAAACAATGCTTCATGGACATCTTCATGTGGATATCTGTACACCTGTATGAGCATTGGTACCTGGCTAAAAGGAAAGAGGTGTGGAGACTGCCGTTCACACCTTGAGAGATTTTGCAACTAAACTTCTGGGCAGTAGGGAGTCATCGTGCACAGAGAGTGATCTGCCCTTGCCCAGCTCTTGGGGGGTGTCACCTCTAAGCCCTTGTAATGTCCTGCCTGATAAGGTGTCCTCGTTTACCTGGCAATCTTGGGCCATGCCAGAGATTCTATGCTGACAACGTGATTTAGGATGGGCACTTTGGGCCACGAAATGTCAGCTTGACCTGTAGAGGGGCTGGAGACCAAGGTCAGCCACACAGCAGTCAACCCAGTCTATGTGCCTGAGCACAGAGACTCGGAGGCCCGGGTCAGTGGGGGAGGGCGGTCCCCGTGAGCAGTGATGGTGTGTGCTTGTAATTGAAAGTAGGGGTCTGGCTGCTCACCGATGGACAAGTTTTGTGGGAAGGAAAGTTTGCTTTATTTTGGATGCCAGCAATTGAAGGATAGGAGGGCAGGGAGAGGGCAGATTCCTGTCCAAAAGCCAACTCCCTGAAGATCAGTGGGCAAGAGCTTTTATAGACAGATGGAATGGGCTCCTTGCAGAAACAGCTCAGTCAGCTCTGATAGTCACCTTGAAATTAGTCAGGCAGTGGTCTGACCATCGTCATCTTGATTGTTTCAAGTACAATTAATCTTAAATTCCAGGGTCAGTTTGTTCCCATTTTCAGTTTGTTCCCATTTATTTGAGACCAATTCTCAGAATTGTGGCAGGAAATGGCACCCAACTTCAGTACTCTTGCCTGGAAAATCCATGTACAGAGGAGCCTGGTAGGCTGCAGTCCATGGGGTCGCTAAGAGTCAGACACGACTAAGTGACTTCACTTTCACTTTTCACTTTCATGCATTGGAGAAGGAAATGGCAACCCACTCCAGTGTTCTTGCCTGGAGAATCCCAGGGGTAGGGGAGCCTGGTGGGCTGCCATCTATGGGGTCGCACAGAGTCGGACACGACTGAAGTGACTTAGCAGCAGCAACAGCATGACATGGCTACAGTCTGGTCATCATGTAGTTAGTTAACTTCTTCCATCTGGTGGGGGGTCTCAGTATCTACAAGACAGCTCACAGGACGTGGCTCAGAATATTATCTTCAGCCCCTTGAGAAGGAACTAAAGGTCTTTGATCATGCTTAATGACTAAGCTATTATTATTTAGTCTTACTGGACTGTTTTCCTTTGTTTCTGTATTTTCTCACTTCTCTGATTAAACTTACTCTTTGGCTAAAGTTTTTCCACAGAAAAAGGGCAGGCAGAGGACACGGAGGAGGCAAGGACCCCAGGGTCCTGCTCCATTGCAGGTTCCCACATCTTTGTCAGGAAAGGTTGGGCTGTTCATATCTCCCAGACAGAAGACAACTAGAAGCTTTGAGTATGGAGCATTCATGGGCTCTGGCCCTGGGGCTCTTGACTGGGTTAATATTATCCATATCCTTTGCTATAATAAACTGTTGTGTGAGTGTATCAGCTTCGAGTGAGTTCTGAGTCTTTCCAGTGAGTTATCAAAACTGGGAGTGCTCTTGGGGAGCTCCCACTTTGTAGGCCAAGTGACGGTGGTCTTGGAGATCCCTGGACCATTCACTGTCCATTTTGAGAGCAGGGTGCCACTTCCATGACCAGCCCCGGGATGCAAGGACCAGGGTCTCAGGTCAGGCCCTGTTCACTCTACGTCCCTGGGCCCCAGCAAACAGCAGTGTATTGTAACGCAACCCTCAACGTTCAGTAAGGCTGGGTTGTTGATTTTATTCTTCCCACCTTACAAGGTGAAGCTGGACCTGGAAGGGGCAGTGACTTGTTGAAACCACACGGCTGAGCCAGGATTTGAACTTTGGTCTGAGGTTCTGGAGGCACACTTAGCACTGTGCTCTGTTCCTCTGTGGGTCTGGCTTCCTTGCTGCACAACTGGGAAGATGAAAGGCGAATAAGAAGGCTGGGTAAGCAGGAGTTAGGAGAGGAAGCAGCCAGGAAATAGTCAGGAGGGGCCGGCCAGGGGTGGCTTGGCTCTTCAGAGCTGGGCTCTGCAGTGATGTTATCTGTCACGCTTGTGGGTCTGGCCTCAGAGAAAGAAAAGAGGAGTGATGGAGAGAAAGGGGCTGGACCCCATGTGAGTTATGAAAGGGAAGACCAGATGAGAGGAGATAACTGCTTCAATGCCTTGCTTTTATTATACAAATCTGCACTTCGAGTTGGAAGAAAAGATTTTTTTTTTCTATTGGTGGTTATTTGCTTAAGAGAATTGGAGACCTGAGAGCTGTCTCGGTGGATGATTAATGGGAAAAAATTATATTTCAATGAGATCGCTCCTCCTGGAGGGTGACGCTCATCAAAGGGACATGTACAGTGGGTGTCAGGTTCATTTCCACATTTCCGTCTCAGCTGGGGCTGAAAGAGATGCTTTTAAGGGGGAATGGGGTAGGAAAGCAGTAGTTTAAGGCTCCTCGTTAATAATAATCCCAGTTCACATCGATGGGGGCGGGGGCTGTGCTGAGCATGCAGCTTGCGGTCTTGTGCACGTGTAATAATCCCATGAATTAGGAGTCGTGATTGTCCCCATTTCACAGAGGAACCAAATGATGCTCAGGGACCTTAGGTGTTGTGACAGGGTCAGAGGGTGAAACACGATTGAAACCAGATCTGCCTGGCTTCTCTGTACTGGCCCTTCCTTCAGATCCACTTGAGGGCTGGACCAGCATCTTTCAGGGATGGCCTCGGGCAAGTGTCCATCTAGTCTCAATTAAATGGCTTGGAAGAGCCAAGAAATGTCCCTCCTATGCAACTGTCCATCTAACCTAGTGTGTGTGGTCACCTGGCCGTACCCTAATAGGCCCCCACCATCTTACTGGCTGTCTCCATTCTGTGCATGGGGGCAGGGCTGTGGTTTGTGACCGGGAGGGGAGGCAGGAACCTCGCTTCCCACCACTTTGGGTTCCCAAGTGCAGACTTCCTATTTCCACTTGGGACCCAGCCCTGCCCCAGGTTTTCCAGGATGTTGGAGGAAGGGTTGTTGGCATGGACTCTGTGCTCATGATGGGCAGCTGTTCAGTGTCAAGCAAATGACGACACGGAGGCTGGCCACACGGTGAGTGCACCAGGCAGACTGTGGGCCCACACAAGTTCACTCAGAATTACCTAGCAGTGCGGCATCCTCTGACGCCACTCTGGGGGCTGTGAACCCAGAGTCCTGGCTATCATGCACCTTTCACTGTTCTTGTCCCTGAATTTTCTGAGTGTCTTCTCCATCTTGTTTATATTTTCAGTCTTTGCCAGCTCTTGAGTGGAGAGAGTTCCAGCACTAAGCTCCTTTTTTTTGTCCCCTTGCCCTCATGCCATCCTAGTTAATGCCCACAGGAGTAGAGGTCCCAAAATGACATGTGGAGAGGGCGTGCTAAAGGCATGTGTGCGTGTGTGTGCGCGCGCGTGTGTGTTAAGTTCCTTCAGTTGTGTCCAACTCTTTGTGACCCTATGGATTGTAGCCCACCAGGTTCCTTTGTCCATGGGGATTCTCCAGGAAAAAATACCGGAGTGGGTTACTTTGCCCTCCTCCAGGGCATCTTCCTAACTCAGGGATTGAACCCACATCTCCTGCATTAGCAGGTGAGTTCTTTACCCCTAGCACCACTTGCAAAGTCTGTATTGATAGCATCTACCCGCTAAATTCACCAAGCATCTCAGATAGAGGTGACCAGCCTGAGAGAGTCAAGGCAGCCAAGACTCTCTTATTCTTTTCCCCTAGTAGTTCCAAGAGGGTTCTGCTGTGGGGAACTACTGCAGAACACAGATCAGGGTTTGTCCTATAACTCTGAAAAGGAAGAGCTTGGCAGGCTACCTTCCACAAGGTTGCAAAGAGTCCGACATGACTGTAGTGACTTAGTAAGCACGTGATGATTAGTGATGTTGAAAAATTCTTTGCTTTTCAGGATTCATGGAACTAGACTGGGTCCACCTAGACACCTAGATACCCAGGTGATCTGGGCTAACCTCCCATCTCAAGAACCTTGACGTAATCCCATCCGCTAAGTCTGTTTGGCATTTAAGGTGACATATTTACAAGATGCTTCTGAACTGTGGTGTTGGAGAAGACTCTTGAGAGTCCCTTGGACTGCAAGCAGATCCAACCAGTCCATCCTAAATGGGATCAGTCCTGGGTGTTCATTGGAGGGACTGATGTTGAAGCTGAAACTCCAATACTTTGGCCACCTGATGTGAAGAGCTG
Organism: Bos grunniens; assembly: GCF_055505025.1. NCBI lineage: Eukaryota > Metazoa > Chordata > Mammalia > Artiodactyla > Bovidae > Bos > Bos grunniens. The sequence continues at coordinate 25,192,729 of NC_141177.1, read as the reverse complement.
ACTCATTTGAAAAGACCCTGATGCTGGGAAAGATTGAGGGCAGGAGGAGAAGGGGACAACAGAGGATGAGATGGTTGGATGGCATCATCGACTCAATGGACATGGGTTTGCGTGGACTCCGGGAGTTGGTGATGGACAAGGAGGCCTGGCGTGCTGCAGTTCATGGGGTCGCAAAGAGTCGGACACGACTGAGAGACTGAACTGAACTGATTTACAGGTTCCAGTGATTGGGACATAGCCACCTTGGGGCCATTATTCTGCCTTCCACACTTGAGCAGCTGAAATGAACCTGGAGAGCTTCAGGGGTTGGGGGCAGTGATCAACCAGGAGCTTAAAGGACCTCCAGCATCTTAACGAAAATGCAGTTGCTGTTGTTGTTTACTTGCCCAGGTGTTAAGAGAGGAATTATCCGAAAGTCACAGATCTCTCAGTACCTCTCAGTCTGTCCATCCGGGCAGCTCTTTCAGGCCAGGTCTCAGGCAGGTGTCCCCAGCAAAGAACAAGGTCCTGTGTAGGAGACAAAACCGTAACATCACAAGGTTACCATGTGGTTACAAGTGTGTTCGAGTGATGAAGACCCAGGGTTCCATGAATGCAAACCTCAGCTTTGCTGAGATGCTGATGTTTCAGCCTAGAGCAAGAGTCACACAAGCCAAAGCTGAGGGGAGAGCTTCCCAGCAGAAGCTACAGAATATGCAAAGGCCTTGGTGGCTCAGACAGTAAAGAATCTGCCTGCAATGCAGGAGACCTGGGTTCGATCCTTGAGTTGGGAAGATCCCCTGGAGAAGGGAATGGCAACCCACTCCAGTATTCTTGTCTAGAGAATCCCATGGACAGAGGAGCCTGGCAGGCTATAGAGTTGGGACACAACTGAGCACAACTGAGCTACTAACACTTTCACTAAGGTTGGCAGGGATCTGGGGTGGGGTTCTGGGCTCTGAGAGATGGTGAAGGTGGTAAGAGGCTGGAGACATCAGCGATCCCACTTCTTGTTTGAGAAATATCTATAATGTTAAGCATGCTCAATAAGGGACTGTTTCCCCTTCTGCAAGAGTCACCGAAATACCAGAGTAGGAATTGGTGTGGGGCCTCTTTACTTACTAGTAATCAACACAACAGTATCACTTCTTAGTAAGAAATTCAGCCATCGGTTTATTATTCTGGGAGGGAGATTAAACACCCAGCATTCATGAAATAAAAATGAAAATTTGGTGACCCCCAGGGTGCTACAGGGTGTGTGTGGGGAATTTCATTCCTTTCTCATCCCAGCCCTGCACCTCCTGCCACTCTGCCCTTCCCCCTCACCCCAGGTTGTTGCCCCCCAAAGGTCTCCCTCTCGAGTTGAGTCACAAACAGATGAATCTCTTAACAGCCCCCATTTCCCCTGCTCCGGGAGGCCCGCACGATGAAACGGCATCTCCCCACGGAGGAAGCCAAGCCAAACAGATTAATGTGAGATGCATCTGCTGTAGATTAAACATTTGGAAAAGCCATTTTATAAATATTTTTTTCCACAACCACATCCCCATATGGCCGCGAGCTCGGGTCTCTGTTCCCAAGGCTGCTGGCAGCCTCAGGCGTATGTACTGAATGTACACTCGGGGTTCAGGACTTTTGTGCCCAGTCTCCCTGGAGCCTTCCCAAGCAGCAGCTAATCTACTTTGGGAGGGGCAATCAGGACAGATGGTGCCCACCTCAGGCGGGGCTGGGTGTGCAGGTAAGTGAGAGAGACCTCCTCTTGGTCTTTTTTCCAGATGCACAACCCACAGCCCTTTGTCTGCTCTGTGCTGAGTCAGGACTAGGAACTTCTGAAGCCTAGGTTCTTGTCTTTCTAGAACCCCCATCCAGCAGAAAAATACCACCTAGGGTCGGCTCTTACTCTGTTGAACAGCTACCCTCCTGAGAACCACCAAGCCCTGTCCGTTCTCCTCAGGAAGTTACTTCCATCACCTCCACCCACTGCTCCCTCCTGGACCACCATCAGCCTCCTCACTGAATCCAGAGTACCCCAACCCCTCCCTCCATGGAACCCCACAGCCTGAGGGATCACACGTGACTGGCTTACAGCCCACCACCAGTGCTTTGAAGATGTATTCATTTTAATTTTTAGCACCGTTCATAGTAGTACATTCAACCTTCTTGGACAAAACTCTTTGGAATCCTCAGTAATTGTTAAGAGTGTAAAGGAATCCTCAAAATTTGAAAACCTCTGATCTAGCACTTGCTACAGAAAGCACTAAGGATAATCGCCATTGGAGGGTATTACACCCATTTCACAGATGAGAACAATGAGGTTCATATGTTATACCAGTTGTGGTTCTTGGGCTACAAGCCTCAGAAACCAGCCTGGCTTACCTAGGTGAGACAGGATTTACTGGGACTCTTGGGGTGAAAGAGGACAATTACACAGGCAGCATCCAAGGATGGAGAGAATGGTTTGCTTGATGGAAGCAGCTGTCTGTGGGCCTGCTGTCCCACTGGACAGTGGGAAGTGAGAAGATGTCCTATGGTCTCCTGGGCTAGAGGTTGGCACATAGTTGGGCTAGTGGGATTGCTTGCCCTGGAACCTGGTTCTTAAAAAGTTAGGCAACAGACTAACTTTCTGGAGCACAAGGAAGCTTCTCCCCAGGGTACAGAAACCTCATTTAGTTAACAGCCACTTGGAAGAATGCAGTCTCCCATAGACCACCTGATTCGAAGAGCCAACTCATTGGAAAAGACCCTGATGTTCGGAAAGATTGAAGGCAGGAGGAGAAGGGGACAACAGAGGATGAGATGGTTGGATGACATCACTGACTCAAAGGACATGAGTTTGAGCAAACTCCGGGAGATAGTGAGGGACGGGGAAGCCTGGCATGCTGCAGTCCATAGGGTCGCACAGAGTTGGACACGACTGAGCAACTGAACAACAAAAAACGTAGATCTTCCTGTGGCTCACTAGGGCAAATGTTTAAACCAACTCCTGCCTCAGAAAGATGCCCAGCCGGGGAGTGTCTGCACCTTTTAATTCTTAATGCATCTCCCTTCCCCTGTAGCCCCCCTCCTCCCCCGGATCTTGCGGTGTTTGTGGGGGCTGTGTGTGTGCTGTCTTCCACCCAGCAGGAAGACTTTCTCTGGATTTATTGGAGAAATTGCCTGTCAGATATGATTATTTGTTTGGAATCCTGTAAATCAAGATCTGCTGGAGTTGGCATGCTGTCACACACGGTTTATAGGTACATGGCGAGCACAGTCCCATTAAAAGCCCCTTAAAAATATGCTTGGTTAAAAAACAACCACCACCTTGTTTATGATGAACATAATCACAGAATCCTTCTTCCCTGGGGACCGTCTGTCTGCCGCCTGTAGCAGAGGAAAGGTGTGACTTCCAGCTCAGTCCCCACAGCGGCCACCACCACCGATTCCTTTTCAGGAACGAGGCCTGAGGACAGCCCTCCTTTGTCCACAATTTATTTCCTCTTTGCTTAATCACAGCAGGTGAGATGGATCCAGACTGACTAGCCCTGGGAAAACAGCCCGTCTGGCTTGGCTGAAATGATGTTGCAGGCAGGGATTTGATTGGCAGAATTAAAAGGCGAAAAGAAATCCATCCATCCATGAGCCTGGTGAGACATATCAATGTGAGCTGCACGGTTCTTTTGGGTTTTGCAAGCTAGGAAGGCCTGTTGGGTCAGGACTGAAGTCCTGCCATCCCATCCTGCCTCTCCCCTCCGCCCTGCCTGGCCTGGGCCTATGTCCTTCGCTTGCTGGCCAAGCTTCTCGCAGGACTGGAGGGTCTGATACCCTCGCCTGGTTGTAAATAGCTGACAGGGCTGACAAGAGCAGCCCTCCAGTGGACCACGTGTCCTCTGGGTACACACCTGTACAGGATGTTGGCACCTTCTGATTGGCCCTGTTGGCGTACATCTGCTCAAATAAGCTAACATCCTTATTTTGGCAGACTCAGCTGGCAGGGACGAGGCATCCACCTGATGATGAAAGGCTGCCCATGGGGCCCCTCCTCCGAGAACCGTGCAGCATACTGCATGCTTGGCTCGGCCAGGCTTTGAGAAAGGACGGCTTCACCTCTCCCATGGCTTCTGTGGTCCTGGCTGCTGGCCTCAGCCCCACATCAGTGCAGCCCTCAAGTCTTGCAGTTTGCAATTCAACAGAGAAGAGTGAGAGCAAGCTTTCATGATTTCTCAGGGCAGGGGGTCAGCTATGGCATGCTTCCCCAAAGGATGGGAACAGAAATGTACCTGTGCTTTGTGAAGGGTCTACTGAGGGTTCTCAAAGATATTAAAACTTTAAAGACTCCAAGATACTGTTGAAATGGTAAAAAACAAACAAACAAACAAACAAACACACCAACAAAGACTTTACTCAAGGAACTATTGCAATAGGAGAGAAGAGACATGGGCTCAGTTCAAACTACAAGGACAAGTGGGGTTTGTAGGCGAGGAGTGGGGTGGGGTCAGAAGATGGAAAATCACTCAGAGGAAATGTCAGGGTGAGGTGGGGCTCTGGCTAAAGTGAACCAGCTCTGATGGCATGCGTGGTTACTAGATATGGCAGAGGGGGTGAGGGAGGGGAGGAACCCACTCATTATCTCCAGTGATCAGATGTTGAGGCTGGGGGTTGTTTCCAACTGACTTGGCATGATTCTTGGGGCAGCTGGACTCTACAGGGGTAGTTTCTTCCAGAACACCTCATATGTGGAAAACTGCCTGGGAGCTGCACCCTCCATGCAATCCCCTCCATGGATCATGGTCTTCCTTTCAGGGGAAAAAAAAAATCTCACTTGATATCAATGATTACATCATCACCTGACTTACAGATTCAAAAGCAACTCCTTTTGCTTTTCTTACATACAAGCAACCAAGGTGAGAACTTCTTGACTGTATTCATGGCTTTTGGACACAGCCCATGGACAGTTCCATCCATAAGGATGGCAGGAAGGAGTTATTGTCTATGCAGCAAAAGGCAGGAATTTCAGTGACTGCTCGGTGGTCTAACATGGAGTGAAATTCCTCTCTCCCCACCAGGATAGTACTTGAGCACTCTGAAAATGCTAATGTTTTCAGATTTAGACTCTGTTGTTTCTCAATAGCACAAATAGCACAGTAAATTTTAGTGTCAGTTGCCTTTTGATTTTACAATTTCCTTGTTTCCCTTCCCCCATCGCTGTCTTTAATTTTATTTATTAGAGACTTAATCTCACCAGGTACGCAAGGCTCAAGGTCTAACCACTACTCCTGTTGGCCCGGAGTCCCAGGTCCAAACCTGGCAAGAAGGGCTTCTCTCAGGAGGCATTTGCTCATCAGCTTCCTGGGCCCAGAAGTGAAGCTGGACTTGAGGATACAAGAGGACTAAGACTCAGTTCCCCTCGGAGGAACTCACTGTCCCATTGGATGGATTAAAGGAACAGTGATTTAAACTTCAAGCCGCAACTAAAGATCCTGCAAGCTGAAACAAAGATCAAAGATCTTGGCTCGACCAAATAAATATATTTAAAAACTCACAATGAGAAAATGTTTTAGAAAAATAATGAAATAAAATATGAGCCCCTAACAAGTGTCACAGGCAGAAGTTCTAATCCAGAGGTGCTGATCCCTGATCTCACGGTTTCTTATAGTAACGATGGGAAAGCCCTGTCAGGGTAGAGAAGGGGTAGAGATGATAAAGGCAGATCAGTGATGTTCCTGATGACCTTCCAGAGGTGGGCCACGCTGCAGGTGGTCTTAGACCAAGTTTTCGCCCAGCTGTGATTCTCCCCTCCTCTGGGGAACCCACATGCTCCAGCACATGTCTGGCTTTGCTCAAGTTTGGAAGAACATTTTCCACTAGGTATGACTGTCTTTCAAAACCAATCATCATTTAAGCAGAGCTGGAGCAGTGGTGCTTCAACGAGGGTGCTTCTGTAACACCCTCCAACTGTGCTGGTCTGGACAGGACCCTGAATGCAGAGCCCCAATGTCCCCCCCAGGGAGAGGCACACCCAGAGACTGGTAGGATCTTGGCTTCCAGGGACACTGATGGAGAAAATGTGCCAAAAATAAAACTCCCCCTGAAGTAAATGAATAATTACTCCCATTCCCCTTTAATGTGACTCCATGTGGCTGCTGCCATTTCCACCTAGGAATGGAGTGAGTTCTGACGCCCTTGGTAGGCTCTGCTTCTCTAATTCATTGATGATTCGGGGAGGGATCCTGGCTGCAGGCCATGCCCCTTCCGGGCAGGAGAGGAAATGTAGGTTCCCTTCCTGGTCCCCCCACTGGCTCCCCAGCCGGGAAGGCTGCCGGGAAGCCTTGGCGGTTGGTAAATCTGAGGGAGATACCTCACTTCCCTGAGCCTTAGTTTCTTCATCTGTAAAATGGAAGTGTTAATAACAGAACATAGAGTCCAATTTTAAAATGTGTCAGTTAATCTAATTATTCTCATTAGTCTAATTACACAACTTGAAACACATGCCCCAGGCTGGCTGCTGGCGAGTTCACTCTCTGATCCCTTGGAACACAGCAGGACTTGAAAGTCGTTTTCTCGTGAGTGAAATAGTGCCCAGAGCGGCATGTTGCTGCTGCGTGCTGCAAACACGTTTCAGACGGAGGGGAGACACTGTTTTCAGAGGACGTTCCTCTTAGGGTCCTGAGAAGCCTAAGGGCCAGCCCACACAGGAGAAGAGTCTAGAAGGGAGAGAGGAGAAGCACATGACTGGCCTGGCCAGGGCATCTGTAAGTGCCCAGACATCAGCTGGAGCACAGACCCATGGCCCTGCCCGAGTCTGCGAGATTTTCTGAAGCTGGGTTTAGAGACGAAGAGGCTAATAAGAAACCATTCGCTGCACTCCAGAGCATCCTCAGTTGTCTGATGGTGGAAGCAGAAAAGAACCTTCTTTTCATACTCCACCTGAATGGATGGCTCGCATGGACCACAGGTAGTCGCAGCATGAGATGTCTCACAATCATTTGTGAGATGGGAGGAGATGGGACCCGCAGTATCTCCCCAACCTGGCTGACCCTCTGACCCAACCCTCCCCAACAAACTCGCCTAGCAGCTGGGCCTGAGGTTCCACATAGGGCCATCAACAAGGAGCTTGGTCATCTGGGGACTTGTGAACCCCCAGGCCAGGGGACACCTTCTTCCCGCAGGAACAATTCTGTGGTGGACATATTTGGTGATAAGAGCATAGGGTATACATCTCCCCCTAGCCTGGTGTGGCTACTCTCATGGAAGGAGCACTGGACTGGGGGTCCGCAGGTGTGGCTCCAGTTCTGGCTCCCCTGACCCCAGTCCCTGCCAGCAGCATGACCCCAGTCTCACCTTCATCTTGGAAGAGGGGAGCTTGCTCATTCATCATCACCGTTTACAAAGAGGTGTGAACATCCTGACCTGCTGTGGAGGTGAGAGCTCTGTGCAGGTGTAAGGTAGGAGGAGGACCGTAGGAGGAGGACCATAACAACATGTCTGAGGTCTGCCCAGCTCATCCTGCACTCACTTAGCCGGGAGGCAGCGAGCAGTTACGACATGAACAAAGACTCTCTGCTGTCCTGAAATCATTTCTGTTCCACTGAGAGCCCAGAGCATCCGTCTTACCCTGTACCCCATGGATTTGAATGCTCCAAATTCAAAACCAAGTCAGATGTGTCAGTTCCCGAGAAGGGCCCAGAAGATAGAACCTGTGTCTGTGATGACTTAGGTAGTGTCCTAGGGTCTTTAGGACACACATGCGCACACACACATGCCAGAAACATGGGCAACATTTATATTCACTTAATGTTCACGACTGATGCTGAAGCTCCAATACTTTGGCCACCTGATGCGAAGATCTGACTCACTGGAAGAGACCCTGATGCTGGGAAAGATTGAAGGCGGGAGGAGAAGGGGATGGCAGAGGATGAGATGGTTGGATGGCATCACTGACTTGATGGACATGAGTTTGAGCAAGCTCCGGGAGTTGGTGATAGACAGGGAAGCCTGATGTGCTGCAGTCCATTAGATCCTAAAGAGTCAGACATAATTGAGCGACTGAACTGAACTGAAGGCTCATGATAAGCCTACTGTTCTCCCATTTCTCAAATGAGAAAGCTGAGACCATTACAATTATGTAGACAGACAGACAGATTGGATAGACAAAAATGATAAAACAAAGACTTGTGGACTTCTACAGATGTGGATGTGGAAAAACAGATCAGATAGACAGGAAGGGAGGGAGGAAGAAGGAAAAATGGGAAGCAGGAAGAGGGGTAGCTGCGTGGAAGGCAGAAACTATTTCTTCCGTTCAATGAATTGGAGTTTGCTCTTGTGTTTGTTCTCAAGTGTGTGTTTGTTTTTGTTTGTTTGATTATTACTACTGCTCTCCTCCTTGTAGGAAATCACAAAAATAAATATTTTCTGGTGATAAAATAAAGCCAGAACCCAGCCACCTCTCTTTCCTGCTGCTGCAGGCAACTGTGCAGGATGGTGGATCCTGCGTCAGAAAGATGGGGGACGTGTGGCCTCCCACAGTCAATTAATGGCAATAATTACACCCTGTAAACAGTCTCGGATATAATTAAGGCTGGAGGCCCAGGACTGGGTTTGCTCCTGTTGAGCCTGGCATCATCAGACGTGGGGGCTGGAGGCTCGGCTCCCTCCAGGAGACATCAAAGTGTCCGTCTGGACCTTGGTGAGGGGTGTGGGGGGAGGCTGAAGCTTCCTCCCCACCTCCTCCCTATTCCTCCTCCTAGGACAGAGCCCACCTTCCAAGGGGAGCCACCATCCAGCCAGGTGCCTGGCTCAGCAGAAGGGATCTGCTCTGTTCCAGAGCTGATGCCCGGAAACAAAGCACCCAGTGACCCCAGGCCCATGAGGGAGCCTCATCCTGCGGCGGGGAGGTGGCCACTTCTTGGATCCCAGAAACCTACTGGGTCTGAAATTGAGCTCATTTTTCCCCTCATCTTCCTCCCACTGAGCCGCTGTACCGAGAGCTCTAAGACCCACTTCGGGGCTCAAACTCCAAACCTGGGGGTCTACCCTGAAGTCTCCCTCTTGTATTTGACTCCAATCCTTTCATTCATCTGTTCACTTCGTCCATAAATATTCATGGGAGCCTCCTATGATCTCGCTCTTTGTCATCAACAAGAGCCATCAGTTTTACCTCCCAAATGTTCTCCGTTTTCACCCCACCTGCCTGGAGCAAGCCATTCCTCCCAGGTCTCCAGGATGACCTTAGAAAACTCAAGTCTGGCCAAGTCCTTCTCTGCTTAAAACCTTCCAAGAGCCCACCATTGTCCTTGTGACTGGATGAAGTCCTGACCAGGCTGTACCACCAGGCTCCAGACATGTCCAGTTTCTTCTCTTGTACTCTGAGCTCCAGTCAGTCTCCTCTTCTCTCACTCTTCCTGCTGCAGAGGCTGCACAAGCTGTTCCCTCTGCCAGGAATGCCTTCTCCACACCTTCTTGCCTCACCTAGAAAATCCCAATGTCTTTTATGTTCATTTCAAACAGCTTTTCTTCAAAGGAACTTCCTCTAACTTTCTGCTTGGGTCCAAACTCCTCCTTGCCAAGTACAAGGTTTTATGATTCCGTGACTTTGCCTTTTGATAGTTAAATATTTGAAATTACGTGTTTAATGTCTTTCCCTCTTGACAGTTGTTAAGTTTCATGACAGCAGCGCCTCATCTGGCTTGTTTGTTGCTGCATCTCTACCATCTGAAACAGTGCCTTGCACACAGAAAGTGAAGTGAAAGTCGCTCAGTCGTGTCCGACTCTTTGTGACCCCATGACTATACAATCCATGGAATTCTCCAGGCCAGAATACTGGAGTGGGTAGCCATTCCTTTCTCCAGGGGATCTTCCCAACCCAGAGATCGAACCCAAGTCTCCCTCATTGCAGGAGGATTCTTTACCAGCTGAGCTTCAAGGGAAACCCTGCACATATTGAATGAATGAATGAATCAGTAAATGAATATATGAACAAACAACTTTTAGTTTTTCCCTAGGATATATAGAGACAAACTGTTGCACTTTTTACTTTCTGTTTTTGACTTTTACTTTCTGTTTTGACTCACCTTGATCATCCTTTTTTTTTTTTTTGGTTCAATTCTTGTCACTGGTCATTTCTGTTCTTCAAGTTCTCAAGTACTGAGAGGTTCAGGGTTGTGGGGATTAAAATGTTAGTTGCTCAGTCATGCCCGACTCTTTGCAACCCCATGGACTCTAACCTGCTAGGATCCTCTGTCCATAGGATTTTCCAGGCAAGAGTACTGGAGTGGGTAGCCATATCTTTCTCCAGGGGATCTTCCCGACCCAGGGATCAAACCCAGATCTCCCACATTGCAGGCAGATTCTTTACTATCTGAGCCATCAGGGAAGCCCTGTGGGGGTTAAGATGGCTGCAAATCATTTTACATTCCTCCAATCGATATGTAAAAGCCATGTTGTCTCCTCCTGAAACTGGACTGGTGTGTGATGATTTGAACTCTTGGGTATGGTGAAAGAGATCACTATCTACTCCAGGCCTTCCCTTTAAGAGGACTGTCAGCTTCCACATCTTTCCTATTAGAACCCTGAGCCACTGTGTAAGGAGTCTGATTACCCTCAGGCCGCCATACTGTGAGGAAGCCCAAGCTATCTGCATGGAGAGACATGCAGAGAGAGCAAGGGAGAGATGCTTGGCCAACCCCAGCCATTGGAGTCAGCCCAGCTGACACCCCAGAGGTGAGCATCCCTGCTGAGCCTTGTCTGCCCAACCCACAGAACCCTGATATTTAATAATAAACTTCTATTTTAAGCCACAGTGTTTGGGATCACTCATTATGCAGCAAGAGACAGCTAGAACAGGGGTTCCTCAGCTTTGGGAGAGAAGACAGTACTTTCAGATATTTAAATAATTCCACACCTGCCCCTACTCACCACATTTGCAAATCTTCCCATGAGAGAGCTTGCTCATCTAAAGTGCTCCTCTGAGTAAAAGCAAACAGATAAACAGCACATCCATGGGTCTCTGACTTTGGGGGCAGGAACATTCTTTTGGTTTTGTGTTTTGGAGAGCCTCTCCTTGTGGCCTTTTATTTTTGCAAAACAGACTCTCAGCTGGTTTTTATTACCCATGTGACTGCTGGAAAATTCTAATCTCTAATGCAAGACCTATATTTTTAAGAACATCAGTCAAGAAAAGTAGGGAAAATACTATGTTCAAGAGGAATGAAGCATTCTAGAATGTGTGTGTTGGGGTAGGGGATGAGGGGGTCTTCTGGTTTCTTTTCAATGGTCCCAAACAATTGCTGTTTATTTTCAGTGCATGGTCCCAACCTTGAGCTCGCCTTCCCTGGAAGGATGCTGGATGTGAGACCAGAGGGCAATGGATGTAGAATTAGTTTAATGATTGAAAACTTGGTCTTCTCTGGCAAGTGGAGGACCCCTGTTCTGGTGGTCTGTTGCTGTGATATGTCTCTTGGCTGAACAGAAGTGGACCCTCCTCTGAAGCTAAGCTGCGAGGGTCTTGTCTGCAGGTGGAAAAGCCCTTGGGACCCTCAGCTCACACCTTCTTCTGCAGAGATGCACTTGGCATTGAGGGTGTGCCAGCCAGCTGCACGGGGTCTTGGCATCCAATACTCGCTGGCAACTTCCATGGGGCTCCCATTGATACCTTTCTCAGATGAATCCCTGGGAGACTTGTGTTTGGGCTGCTGCACGGATGGGCAGGAGCACATAAGGATCAAGGCAGACATCACCCGGAGGAGGAGAGATTCCATCTCTCTTGTTGTATTTCCTTCAGGGGAGGGGGCCCAGCTCCTGGGTAGGTGAAAATGCTGAAGAGTGGAAGCGGGGGCTGGGAGAGAGACTCAGTGGGAAGCTCTGAGTGACCCTAAAATACTGGGGAAAGGGTTGAACAGAGGGGAAAGCAGAGGATGGAGAGTGTGTTTGGAGCCCTGAACAGAACAGTCTGAACTGGTGTGGGATGAAGAAAGAGCAGAGACCCCTGGTCAGGGTGTCCCAAGGGAGGAGGAACCACTAGTGGGTCAAGCAGGACACTCAGAGATGACTCTGTCAGAGGAGCCGGGGAGGGGCTGGGCTAGTGTTCAAACATTCCAGACCCATCAGTTTTACAAACTGCACTCCACCCAGCACCCCAGCATCTTCTCTGAACCTAATGAAGCCACGTCTTGCTCACTCTGCTTCCAACGTGCCATGGCTTCCCCGTGTCTCAGGAAAGAAACTGCCTTCTCTTTCCCACTTCTCACTTGCCATAAACCAGCCTGTCTGTCCCAGCCCAGAGTGGGCTCTGGCTTGTCCCAGTCAGAGGTGCTTTCTCTGACCTCCTCTCTCACTCCAAATGCAAAGAGCAATGCTAAAAGTGTTTGTGAATCTAAATGTAAAACAATAAGTCTTCAAGAGGGGCTTCCCAGGTGGCGCTGGTGGGAAACAACCTGCCTGCCCATGCAGGAGATGCAAGAGATGCAGGTTCAATCCCTGGCTTGGGAAGATCCCCTGGAGTTCAGTTCAGTTCAGTTGCTCAGTCGTGTCCGACTCTTTGCGACCTCATGAATCGCAGCACTCCAGGCTTCCCTGTCCATCACCAACTCCTGGAGTTCACTCAGACTCACGTCCATCGAGTCAGTGATGCCATCCAGCCATCTCATCCTCTGTCGTCCCCTTCTCCTCCTGCCCCCAATCCCTCCTAGCATCAGAGTCTTTTCCAATGAGTCAACTCTTCACATGAGGTGGCCAAAGTACTGGAGTTTCAGCTTCAGCATCATTCCCTCCAAAGAAATACCAGGGCTGATCTTCAGAATGGACTGGTTGGATCTCCTTGCAGTCCAAGGGACTTGCAAGAGTCTTCTCCAACAACACAGTTCAAAAGTATCAATTCTTCGGTGCTCAGCCTTCTTCACAGTCCAACTCTCACATCCATACATGACCACAGGAAAAACCATAGCCTTGACTAGACGGACCTTGGTTGGCAAAGTAATGTCTCTGCTTTTTAATATGCTGTCTAGGTTGGTCATAACTTTCCTTCCAAGGAGTAAGCATCTTTTAATTTCATGGCTGCAGTCACCATCTGCAGTGATTTTGGAGCCCCCAAAAATAAAGTCTGACACTGTTTCCACTGTTTCCCCATCTATTTGCCAATAAGTGATGGGACCAGATGCCATGATCTTTGTTTTCTGAATGTTGAGCTTTAAGCCAACTTTTTTACTCTCCTCTTTCACCTTCATCAAGAGGCTTTTGAGTTCCTCTTCACTTTCTGCCATAAGGGTGGTGTCATCTGCATATCTGAGGTTACTGATATTTCTACCAGCAATCTTGATTCCAGTTTGTGCTTCTTCCAGTCCAGCGTTTCTCAAGATGTACTCTGCATATAAGTTAAATAAGCAGGGTGACAATATACAGCCTTGACGTACTCCTTTTCCTATTTGGAACCAGTCTGTTGTTCCATGTCCAGTTCTAACTGTTGCTTCCTCACCTGCATACAGATTTCTCAAGAGGCAGGTCATGTGGTCTGGGATTCCCATCTCTTTCAGAATTTCCCACAGTTTATTGTGATCCGCACAGTCAAAGGCTTTGGCGTAGTCAATAAAGCAGAAATAGATGTTTTTCTGGAACTCTCTTGCTTTTTCCATGATCCAGTGGATGTTGGCAATTTGATCTCTGGTTTCTCTGCCTTTTCTAAAACCAGCTTGAATATCAGGAAGTTCACGGTTCATGTATTACTGAAGCCTGACTTGGAGAATTTTGAGTATTACTTTACTAGCATGTGAGATGAGTGCAATTGTGCGGTAGTTTGAGCATTCTTTGGCATTGCCTTTCTTTGGGATTGGAATGAAAACTGACCTTTTCCAGTCCTGTGGCCACTGCTGAGCTTTCCCAAATTTGCTGGCATATTGAGTGCAGCACTTTCACAGCATCATCTTTCAGGATTTGAAATAGCTCAACTGGAATTCCATCACTTCCACTAGCTTTGTTCGTAGTGATGCTTTCTAAGGCCCACTTGACTTCACATTCCAGGATGTCTGGCTCTAGGTGAGTGATCACACCATTGTGATTATCTTGGTCATGAAGATCTTTTTTGTATAGTTCCCCTGGAGTAGGAAGTGGCAATTCCCTCCAGTATTCTTGCCTGGAAAATTCCATGGAGAGAGAAGCCTGGTGGACTAAAGTTCATGGGGTTGCAAAGAGTCAGACATGACTGAGAGACTGAGCAGGAGGCTGCAAGAGGAACATGTAAGAAAAGATCTTTATGCCTTGGGATAGGCAAAGAACTCTGAAGCAGAACATGAAAAGCATTGACCAAAAGGGAAAAAATTGCAAAACTGGACTACATTATAAGAAGTAGCCATCAAAGAAACCATTAAGAGAATAATAGGCAGGCACAGAGTGGGACAAAATATTCACATTATAGATATTCAACAAAATATTTGTATGTAGAGAATAAGTAAAAGAGCTCCTACAAATGAGTAAGAAAAAAATAGCCAATCTGCCAGAAAGAGGGAAAGACTTGCAGGGCCAGAGACAACATTCCAGCAGACAATCAACACATCGGAGGGGATTCACCTGTTCAGTCACCAGGAAATGCAACTTACAGCCAGAATAAGATGCTGCACACACCCGCTGGAATTACTCAGACTTAAACTGAGGAAGCACCAAGTGTGGGTTAAAATGTGGAGTGACTGCATGTTGGTGTGAGCCTAAAGGGGTTTGACTCTGGGAAATAGTCTGGCAGCATTTAGTTAAGTAGTACTCATAGCACAAGTCACTCACTTGTGTCAACTTTTTGCAACCCTATGGGCTGTAGCCCACTGGGCTCCTCTGCCCATGGAAGTCTCATAGCAAGAATACTGGAGTGGGTTACCATTCCCTCCTCCAGGGGATCTTCCTGACCCAGGGATCGAACCTGGATCATCTGTGTTGCAGACGGATTCTTTACAATTGAGCCACCAAGGAAGCCCAGCATTTAGTAAACCTACTACTATTTCTACCTTGGGACCTATCAGTTTCGTTCCTGGGTGTAGACCCAACAGACATAGGTATAGATGACCACAACATGTGTCCTAGGAGTGCCTAGGGGCACTATTCCAATAGTTCTCAGCTGGAGACCACCCAAATGTCCACCCCTCAAAAAAGGGAACATTATGGAGCACAGACAGACCTCTTTTTGTTGCCTTTCACTTTATTGAGCTTTGCAGATGCTTCATTTTGTGTGTGTGTATGTGTGTGTGTGTGTTTTACAAATTACAGGTTGGTTGCAACCCTACATTAAGTAAATCTAGCAGAACTGTTTTTCCAATGGCATTTGCTCACATCACATCTCTGCCTCCCTTTTGGTAATCCTCACAATATTTCAAACTTGATCATTATTTTTATATCTGTCATGGTGACATGTGATCAGTGATCATTAATGTTACTGTTGTTACTACAACTCATTAAGAGCTCCCATGATGATCAGCATTTTTTTTAGCAATGAAGTATGTTGGAGAAGACTCTTGAGAGTCTCTTAGACTGCAAGGAGATCCAACCAGTCCATTCTGAAGGAGATCAGCCCTGGGATTTCTTTGGAAGGAATGATGCTAAAGCTGAAACTCCAGTACTTTGGCCACCTCATGCCAAGAGTTGATTCATTGGAAAAGACTCTGATGCTGGGAGGGATTGGGGGCAGGAGGAGAAGGGGATGACAGAGGATGAGATGGCTGGATGGCATCACCAACTCGATGGACTTGAGTTTGAGTGAACTCCGGGAGATGGTGATGGACAGGGAGGCCTGGAGTGCTGCGATTCATGGGGTTGCAAAGAGTCAGACACAACTGAGCAACTGAACTGAACTGAACTGATTTTAAAATTAAGGTACGTGCCTTGTTTTATTAGACACTTAGTAGACTACGGTGCAGTGTAAACAGATCTTTGATGTGCACAGGGAAACCAAAATATCAGTGTGACTTGCTCTATTGCCGTCTTTGCTGTAGTGTGGTGGTCTGGGACTGAACCCAGAATATCTCAGAGGCCTGCCTGTACTTCATGCAACAGCTTGGGGTTGTGGACAGATCAGGAATAAACCACTGCTGACACCCTGCACTGTGGACAAACCTCATAGCCTTACGTTTGAGAGAAGCCAGGTGCAGCAGAGTGTGTGTACAAAGTGGTTCCATCTACACACAGTTCAAGAAGAGATAAAGCTAATCCGTGGGGACAGATAACAGCAGGGGCTGGGATGGGGCCCAGGGGTCTGCCTGGTTCTTTTCCTTCACGTGGAGGGTGATGACATGGTTCGGTTGCTTCGTGAAGACACACTAGATTGAATGCTTATGGTTTCTGCACTTTTCTGAATGTGAGTTATATTTCTGTTGTATGTGCTTAGTCGCTCAGTCGTATTCTACTCTTTGCGACCCCATGGACTATACAGTTCATGGAATTCTCTAGGCCAGGATACCGGAGTGGGTAGCCTTTCCCTTTTCCAGAGGATCTTTCCAACCCAGGGATTGAACCCAGGTCTCCTGCAATGCAGGTGAATTCTTTACCAGCTGAGCCACAAGGGAAGCCCAAGAATACCAGAGTGGGTAGCCCATCCCTTTTCCAGCGGATCTTCCTGACCCAGGAATCGAACCAGGGTCTCCTGCATTGCAGGCAGATTCTTTACCAACTGAGCTATCAGGTAAAGTTTATCTAAAAAATACACAAAAAGAAATAAAGCAGGCTGGTACCCCCAGATACTCATTCTCCAAAGAAACATTTTATTTTCCTTGCAGTGCCTATGAGAGGGAATCACCAAGGTACTCTACGGCCTCATATTGAGAGTGCCGCTGACATGCTGTGTGACTTCAGGTGAGTTACTGAACGTACCTGTGCCTCAGTTTCTCCATCTGTGAAATAGGAGTGACTGTAGTGGTGGATGGTACTTGCTGCACAGGACTTCTGCCATCATCACAGCTCTTCCTACTCTCTGAGATCATCTTTCAAATGGGATGTCCATCTCCCCACTGAAAAGCCAGCTTTGACGGAACAGAGGTTCTGCCAGGAACGCTGCTCAGCCACCGCAAGCATTCAATAAACATTCTATTAAAGTTTATCTAAAAAGTACATAAGTACATAAATCCAGTGACTGAGCAGAGAGTGGGGGACCTCTGAGTCAGAGTTGCCTGAGAATAAGATTTGAGAGAAGGAAATGGCAACCCACTCCAGTATTCTTGGCTGGAAAATCCCATGGACAGAGGAGCCTGGCAGGCTACAATCCATGGGGTCACAAAGCGTCGGACATGACTGAGAGACTTCACTTTCCTTTTCCTTTCCTGGTGCAAGAGAGGAGCTGGCAGGTCAGTGGGGCCGCCTCCATCCCTCCTACTTGTCCAGCACCTGGAAGTGGCTGCAACTCAGACTCACACCTTTCAGCCAACAGCAGTCTCGGGAAGAAAGAGAGACGAAAGAGGAAAGTGGAACAATCCAGCGTTTCTCTAGCCAAGCTGGAATGTGTTTCAAGTTATGCCAGGACCACCAAAGCCCAGGGGCAGTGTTCCCTGGAGCCGCTGGACCGGACGCTAAGTCTCCTGACACCTGCCTCGGCCCTGCCAAAAAAGCCTAGCTGGAGTTGCCCAGGACACGGTGGGGACAGGGCCACTGGGCTCCCGCCTCTTCCAGTGAGCTCTGTTTGACAGGACGTAATAAAAAGTCTTTTAATCTTTGTCACTGAGGGTAGGCAGAGAGGCCAAAAGTCTCCATGTTTTAAAGGGAAATTTTAATTAGTATGTAAATTCGACTGGCGGCATTAAAATGTCATTTGCTAAGTAAATGTTGCTACGCTCGGAGTTCAGGTATTTATTTGATCCTGTCCTGCCAAGGTGCCTTTGTGGGCTTCCTGAGTGTGTAATAACAGCATTTCAAAAACAAAATGAAATTCTCCCTCTGTTACAATGCACCCGGGTTATGGCTTCGCCGCCGGCGATGTGACTGGAATATTTTAAGGTAGTGGCCGCCGGCTCTGGCAGCCACGCACGTGTCCCCTCCTTCCTGTCTGTCTGAGACAGCCTCTGGGGGCTGCCAAAGAGACCCTCGCATCCTTGAATCAGGACCCCCAGCATTCAGCTGGCAGTGTCTGGAGTGACTGCCAGCTAACTGCCAAGGGTTGGGGGAAACGTGATGAATGTCCAGTCTCTCAGATGAGGGGCGGGCAGCTGAGAGGTCAGGTCACATCTCAGCCTTCAGAAAACCCACGAGGAGCCACCCGCAGAGGGAAGGGTAGAAGGAAGCCACCAGGGGCCACGTTCTCCTTAATTCCAAGGTAAATGATGGCTTAATGCTGGGAACCCAAAGAACAGGAGATGACCGCCGAGTCTTTGGATTCCTGTGCCCAGACTGCACAGGAATTCCCACCTGGAGTGATCAAAGCATCCTCTGAATGCTAATTAAGCATCACTGAACCTTCCCCGTATCATGTGTGTGGATTCATGCATGTGCATGTGTGTGCATTCATGTTCGCAGCTCCAAGCTGCCTGCCTCCTACAGTAGGAGTCCATTCAGCTCCCATCCTGTCTAAATAGCAAGAGTGCCAGCACTGCCAGGCCAAAGCTGGCTCTGTGTGTGCACATGTGTTTGCGTGTGTGTACATGTGCCCGTGTGCAAGTGTGTCGGGGGTAATCCTAAGGACTACTGCATTTACCATATGCACAAACAGCCCAGGGATGTGACCTCACGCCTCCCTCCTCCAGTTGCCCTTACACCCCTTCTTGGAGAAAGATGACTTGGGGGCATTGTCAGGAGCCTGGGAAGGGCTGGGACAGAAGTCCCCACAAGTGCATCAGTTCTCATGCTGGCCCTGCCACTCATCAGCTATGAAGCCTCTGTTCCCTGAATCCTCACCCCCAGTGTTTCTTCCAGATCCCCATCTTCTCCAAGTCAGAAAGTGGCACACAGGGGTCCAGGAGGCTGAGCCCCAAAGGCAGGGCATCCTTTGGGGCTTGCCTCAGGGCACCATCTGTCACGAGGAGCAGAGAGGAGGTGAGAAAGTAGTGGGGCATGGGCCAGGCAGAAATGGGTGGTTTCTGCTCAGTTTACAGGTGTTAGGTCCACACTCAGGAACTGCCCCCTCCCACCTTCTGATAAGTCATACCTGTCCAGCTCACCAGAGCACTAAAAAGTTAGAGCTTCCACACAGCTCTTTTCATCCTCTTATCTCTGCCATCACTAACAACACTGGCTGAGGGCCTACTATCCCATCATCTCAACTGCTCACCCTCTGAACAGAGCAGTGGTTTAAAGGGCAGGCTCTGGTGTCAGGAAAGCCGGGCTGGAATCTTGGTGCAGCCACTTCCTGGCTATGTGAGGTTAATTAACCTCTCTGAGCCTCAGTGGCCTTGTGGATTGGTTGGTGACGATTTCAGAGATGCTCTTGTGAGGTACAAGGCACAGCCTGGGGTGCATGTGGAGCCTGCAGGCAGGTTTGATTACTGCTAGGGCTTCCCAGCGGAGAGGGCAATGGCACCCCACTCCAGTACTCTTGCCTGGAAAATCCATGGACAGAGGAGCCTGGTAGGCTGCAGTCCATGGGGTCGCTAAGAGTTGGACACGACTGAACGACTTCACTTTCACTTTTTACTTTCATGCATTGGAGAAGGAAATGGCAACCCACTCCAGTGTTCTTGCCTGGAGTATCCCAGGGATGGGGGAGCCTGGTGGGCTGCCGTCTATGGGGTCGCACAGAGTCGGACACGACTGAAGCGACTTAGCAGCAGCAGCAGCAGCAGCAGGGCTTCCCAGGTGGCATTAGTGGTAAAGAACCACCTGCCAATGCAGGAGACATAAGAGATGCAGGTTCGATCCCTGGGTTGGGAAGGAGGGTATGGCAACACACTCCAGTATTCTTGCCTGGATCCTATGGACAGAGGAGCCAGGCAGGCTATGGTTCATAGGGTTGCAAAGAGTTGGACGCTAGTAAAGCGACTTAGCACAGCATGGCACCCCCAGGGGAGCTTCCAGCCCATTCTGACCATCCCTGACACAAGACATGCCACTGAAGAGGAAGGGCTGGGCAGAGTGGGTACTGTGTGTCCTCTGTGACTTTATAGACAGAGCCGCCTCCTGGGCTCAGAGTTTTTCCCAACCTCCCCCTGCCCACGTTCCAGAGTTAATACTCTTAGAAACCTGAAAAACCATAAATATGCGAAGATGCTTAGGTGGGCTTGGAGGGGTCCGCAATTAGGGAGGAGTTGACATAAGGCTTTGTCTCCTGAAATGTGAAATGCAGCTTTTCTTCTCCTGGGTCCCCTTGAAGGGCTTTTCAGCAAAGCTGGTGGACTAGTGAGTGGGATTTTGGGAGGAATGCACCCAGGAAGCAGCCATCCACAGCAACACTCTCTAGCAATGAAAGTCTCCTGGCTGGTCCTCAGCCCCAGCTCACATGGGAGGGAGTCATCTGGGGAGCCTTGAAACTGCCAGTGCCTGGGGCCCACCTGGTAGCCAGGCTGATTTAATAGGCAGGATGGAAGTCTGAGGATCAATGGGTCTTAAAACTTCCCCAGTGATTCCCTTGTGTGGCCAGGCCTGAGAACCACTGGTTCCAGGCTGTGGTAGGCGGAAGGGCAAAGGAGGGATGAGTGAGAGGCAGAAGCTTCTGCAAGAGACAAGGAGTCAGAATTTCTTGGGAGAAAATTTCCTCGACCCTAGTTACAAGATGTGCTTGGATAAAGTCAGATTTGGACACGTAGCCGGGGGAAAAAAACCAAGACACTTGCCCTCAAGGAGAGTATAGCCTAAAAGGGGAAACAAACAGGGTGGGTATCACATATAAAAGCAAGAAAGCTTCCAATAACGGCAAGGGCTGCAGAGATATACAGCTTTCTACTGGAAAATGAGGATTCTAATAAAACCCCTCAAGGTCAATGTAAAGATTAAATAAAATCATGAACATATACATGGCGTGGTAACGGGTGCACAGAAGGTGTTCCAAACTTACCAACAGAATTGGGGGAGAAGAGAATCAGCCCAGCACAGGGAGGAAGTAACGTCTCTGTATCCTGGATGTAACAGTCAATTATAGAAACACCACAAAGGGTAGAGATACAGGGCCTACTTGGTCCAACAGGAGACCCTGGAATCA
This sequence comes from Bos grunniens, assembly GCF_055505025.1. NCBI lineage: Eukaryota > Metazoa > Chordata > Mammalia > Artiodactyla > Bovidae > Bos > Bos grunniens. Next base: position 25,171,689 of record NC_141177.1, on the reverse strand, counting down.
GTGCATTTCCTTAAATACCAATCCTCTCCTGTTCCCATAATGGGCTTCCCAGGTAACTCAGCGGTAAAGGATCTGCCTGCTAATGCAGGAGATGAAAGGTGCAGTTTCGATCCCTGGATCGGGGAGATCCGCTGGAGGAGGAAATAGCAACCCACTCCAGTATTCTTGCTTGGAGAATCCCCATAGGTGGATGAGCTTGGCAGGCTACAGTCCATGGGGTTGCAAAGAGTTGGGCACGACTGATCACACACGCAGGCCTGTCCTTATACAGTTTAGGAAACTTAGGTGGGTCTCATTAGCCAGGCCACCCAGGGGCAAGCCCTCTAATTCCATCCCATTGTAAATAAAAGGGGTAATTCCAGTCGGAGAGGAAAATCTGCATTAAACAGAAACTGATGGGTAGGGGCTGGGAGGAACAGAGGAGAGGACTCAGCCCAGAAGGGGCCTCAGACCCTGGCTGTCTATAGGTTGTGGTGACCTGCCCAAGGGGACTCTCCAATCCCAAAAGATAAAAGTCTGGGAAAGGGTCACATAGAGGTCTGTGGATATCGTCATTTCCTGCAGTGTCCCCAGCCCTTGGACCAGCGCCCGCCCTGAACGCTGGGCTTACAAGTGTCTGTTTCATGAGTGTTAATAGCTCTGGTTGTTGAGCATTTATGATGTGTGGGATAGTCCATGTAATTCTGAGTATTAATTGTCTCATTGACTTTTTACAGCAACCGCAAGGGACAATTTTTTGTGCAGATTTTATTGACAAGGAAACTGGGACAGAGCAGTGAACTTAGCCAGGCCATAGCCTGGAAGCCCTGGTTTGGGAATCAAGTCCAGGCCGATGGACTGAAGAATCTGTTCCGTCCTGTTATCTCCCAGCTGTCCTGTCACTACGTGGAACGAATGGGTGAACCAATGAATGGATGGCTGAGGTGAGGAGTACCCGGCTCAGGTGTGTGGGCTGTGCCCCAGCGGGCACTGGCTTGCTGGCTGAGCTGGGACACGCCCACCCTCTGCAGGCTTCCGTTTCTCTTGTAGAACTTCAAGCTCTTCCTGCCTTTGATCAAATTCTCTCCTTTCCGACATCCTTTCCTCGGTGGCCCTTCCCACTCCACGTTAGCCCAGGTCACTGGGGAGGGCTATTCTGTATCGAGTCACCCAGAGCAGAGACCTCAACCAAGCAGGTCCCACTCATTCCAGGCATTTTCTTACTTCCAATTGCTGTGACTCTTGGGGACAGAGAGTGTAAGGGACCAGCCCAGCACAGAAAGTGGGCCTGGGGGGTCTGAGCTCCTCCCCCAAGGCTGTTTGAATCCTCAGTTCAATTTTTCTATCCAGTTCCAGGCATGACTGGTTTGCTAGGCAGCCCGGAGAGAGACATAAAGTATTCATGGTTATCAATTCATCAGCTGACAGAAATAAATTGTCCCTCTGGAATGCATTTCAAATCTCCATCCTGTGAGCCCAGGGCCAGGTAATTCCTGCTTACAGACTGGGGCTACTGCCCCTCCTAGGGTATTTGGATGGGCCTGTGGGATGCACTGCTGCGGCCTTGGGGACACTGTGAATGCAGAATCCTCATCAGAGCACCTACTGTGTGCCTGGCTTGTTCCACACTTGACCTCATCTCTGAGTGGTGTGAGAGCCTGCAAAGTCAGAGCCTTCTGAATGGGGGGCGGGTCTGGTGGTTGGGGTTAGAGAGGTAAGTCCAAGTCTGCCCGACCCCACAGCTCTTACGCCATTAGGTCCTGTCCAAGGCACCATTGCAATTTTTTCTGGGCCCTTCAAGCCTTGGTTTTTTCCTTTACCTTAAAGAGAATAAATAGCTCACTTGAGTTTTATTCTAATGGTATGCATTTTCTCAATATCAAAAGTGGGTACAGAAAGTCTAAAAAATTTGTGTGTGATATGTGAGACTGCTTTATAAGAAGTTTTGCCAAGGATTCTAAATGGACTTATCTTTCATGAATTGTATTTACTGAAAGAATCAAAGCTCATGAGACTAAGGCCACACCAGGGCTTCTCCACCACTTCACCAGCCTGAAGATGTTTTAACCATTGACCAAGAGAAGAGAGTCACACCCAGACTGCCAATTCCAGAGGGATGGACCCTAATATTCATTTCAACAAAATTCCAGTACAACAAAATACCCAGACTGTTGAACAGCAATCTTTTCCCTAAGACTTGGGCTTGACTGGGTTGAAATGGATCTGGACTACTCTGCTAACTAAGTAGAGTATACTATTTTTATCATCTTTGACTTAAAAAAAAAAGAATAACTCATGCTGAATCCAAAGGACCCCCATAGCACATCAGTAGAAATGTTCATGGTATTCTGTTCTACGGTAGGGAGAAAACCTTCTAAATAAAATTTATAATGACAAAAATCCAACTCTTTTTTTAGCTGCTTTATGGATGCTACATACCTGGTGAGTTCTTGTTGGAAGCAGAGAAATGCTCACCCTGCAGACACGTTGAAGTTGTGTTGTCTTGTTTGATGTGGCTTTTGACAGGGGTTGTTTTTCTGCCTTTGTGAGCAGGTTTTTTTTTCTCATCACTGGAGGGGCCCACAGTGATCTGAAGAGGATGCTGGGGTGGGATTGTCATTCCCCAGAACTGGGGATGGAGGCTAGGAGTTCCTGGGAGAGCTTTTAAACCTCCCAGCAGCCAGAATGCATCTCAGAACAACTATGTGGGAATCTCTGGGTTTGTGTCCCAGCATTTAATGAAGTATAGTTGATTTACAATGTTGTGTTAATTTCTCCTGTACAGCAAAACTTCTCAGTTACACAGGGCCTCTTCCTGCTGTTCCGTGCTTCCCAGGCCCCAGGCACAGTGGCGCTAAGAGCTTCCCAACTCACCTCATCCTCACAGCAACCCTTCTATACCCGTTTCCCAGATGAGCTAACTGGGCTCAGGGAGGATGACTAATTTGCCTCAGGACACACAGCCTCAAAACAAGGCCACCTGATCCCAGTGAGGCAGCCCTTCACCCACAATGCACCCCCTTTCTCCCATTCAATAATTCCCAGCTCACAGTGGTAAAATTGGGGAAGAATTTTGAAATCAATAAATAATGTGGGTATTTAGCATTTGCAGAAGAATTTAAACAGAAACCCTGGAAGGAACGCTGGTATTTTCACCCCAAAGGGATTCTGTGAATGCTGGTGACATGGCCTTGGGGGAAGTAAGCTCAAGGGAACAGGAGGTTAAGGAGAAATAAACAGGTAATTTATCATTTCTCTCCCCCGCCTGCCCATCCTTCTGGCCACCACTGAACATAGGGTCTTGTCTAACACCGTGATTAATTCATGTACAAATATCAACAGAGTGTCTCCAATAGGACGCGATGATTGCTGTTCTCTGCGCTCTAATAATTTCCTCATGTTGCATAACGGCCTCACTGCTTTGGATCCAGAGCCACCACCCCGGGAGGCCTGTGGTCCTTGAGTGCTGGGTGAGCGAACACCAGGCTGGCTGGAGACTCAGCATTGCCTGGGGCTTTCGGGAACTTCCTTCAGATAATCACCCTGCCAGACAGTGGAGGACTGCCAGACGAATTAGGAAGACCTGCCTGACAGGGCCTTTAAAGATGCCTTTGAGAAGAGGAAATGCTCTCCTTTCTGAGAAGGATACCTGTCCAGGTACGGCTAAACTGCCTCCTTATTCTCGGGGCTTCCTGCAAAACCTCAGTGCTCTGGGGAGCCAGGACTGCCAGCTCTTGGCAGGAGAGACAAGGCCGCCTTCAAGCCAATTTGACCTTGAGGGGCGGGATGCTCAGAGCCCGGCCTCCTGGCTGGGACTTAAGAGCAGATTATTTCCAGAGAGAAATGAGGCATCTCTTTCAGCTTCAGGCCAGAGCTGACATTTTTTGTTCTCCCTTGGACTTGCAGGCGGGTGAAATAAAATCAGGTCTTTATTTATCAGGACTCGTTCCTATCAGAGCTGCATGCCTTGCTTGTCCTGAAGACACAAGGGAAAAAGTCAGCGGGGAGGCAACTGTCATAGGTGGAGGGAGTGGGGCCCAGAGAGTGCAAGTCACATACCCTGGGTCGTACAGGCAAGTGGTCTCCATGTGGGAGGAGTCAGTCCATGCTTCCAGAACATTTCAGCACGTTCATGTTTCTGCTACAGTGGGGTTTCCCATCCTTGACACTATTGGCGTTTGATTCTTTGTTGTGAGGGTCTGCCGTATGGGTTACTGGGTGTTTAGCAGACTCCCTGGCCTCTGCCAACACTGGTATCCCCACCCCAACCCCAGTGATGACAACCGTGTGGCTAGAGCTCTCCCGCCACGGGTCGTGTTTTGAGGAATGTGGCCTGGACTGTGAGTTCTCTCAGCAGCAGCGGGAATGGGCCTTGAGGATCCTGAACCCTGTGGAGCAGGCAGGAGGACACGCCCAGGTGTGGGGTGTCCAGAAGGGCCAGAGGGCGTGGCAGCCGGGTCTGACCACGTCCTTCAGCTCACTCCTTGCTCCCAGTGCCCCGAGGGATGCCTGTCTCACAGAAAGGGCCACAGCTACCCTCTGGCCTCAGCTGGTGATGAGTCCCAGGAAAGGCACAGGTACTCAGGACCAGCCCAGCAGACCTCCAGGGAGGCCCTCGGGATCTTTTCCAGCACATCTTTTTTCTCTTTCTTTTAATTATTCATGAAACAAACTCTTCCTGGGGGCCTCAGGATGGCTCCTGGCTTTTGAGGGGCCCAAGGAAGGAAGCAGAGCAGAGGCTCACCATCTTTGTGGGAAGTGACCAAGGTGTCGGGGGCTGGGCTGTTACTCTGCGGGAGGCAGACAGTAGGGTTGCAGCCACCCCTTCCTCTCTGTCCACATTCTCCTGTGACATCCTTCCCCCACATTCTTTTTCATCCTCCCTCCAACTGCCCTCTCCCTGGGGCCCCCTTTGCTGGAGTAGCCCAGCGCTGCCTGTCCTTACATGAACCACGGTGCCCACGGTGGTGGCCTCAACTCACTGCCTTCCCATACGCATCTCAGCCCTCCTCCCCACTGATGCTTTCGGAGTGGATGCCCCCGGAAACTCTCTCCCAGACCCATGAGGGTCTGCTGTTAGGGTAGCCCAGAGTAAGTGCCAGCCACCTGCACCCACAGGTGTCTGTCACATGTGCCAGCCACATCTATAACCGCAGCGGCTGGCAAGTGCTTGCCGGCTTCACTGCCTCTGGCAGAATCATATCCAGGTTCTCCCAAACTTCCCTCTTGGGTCCTGGGCCCGTATCTCACCCTCACCTCTCACACACCACCTCTGCTCTCCTCTGACCATCTGCCCTGGGCCTCCTTCCGATCCATGAACACAGCAGGAAGGCTGTCTGTACCCCCAGGACCTTTGCACATGCTGGCCGCACTGCCTGGAATCCCCCTCCCAGGTCTGCATGGGGCCAGCTCCTTCATGTCTTTCTTTCTGAGCCCAGGCTCACCCTGCACCTCCCCAGCCTGGCAGCCATGCTCTGCCCCATAGCCCCGCTTTCCGGCCTCAGCACTCAGAGCTGTCTGAAATCACCTTCTCTGAACCCGTATCTATTCATTTGCTGCCTCTCTTGTAGCAGCAGGTGAGCTCCACAAGGGCAGGAAGCCCACCAGCTTGTTCACTGCAGGATCTCCGTCCAGAACAGCATGGGGATGGTATGTTCAATGGATGCTTGTAGGAGGGACAAATGGATGGATGAATGAGGGCAAAGCCAGACGATGGAGGAGCGGGGGAGGGGCCAGCTTTGAAAGGATGCCCTGAATTTCCCCATGTTCCCAAGATGCTGGCCAGTCGGCATCCAACATCCACAGGAGCCTGTCTTGGGCAGCTGGTCTTCATGCCACAGGAGACACTGGTGAGGACTTGGAGTGGCTCCCTCTCTGTCCCCCATTGAGAAGGAGGCCCCCAGTGATGAGCAGGACACCAGCACTTGGCTGTGTTCCAAGAGAGCAGAGGGAGAGAGAAATCCAGCATCCCTGGACAGCTGAGGAGCTATACAGTGCTTTGAAAATAGCTCTTCTAGCAGCTGCCAGCGGATTACTCTTTCTGTGCAGACTGGATGGCTTTAATAAAAAATGAGAACTTCTCCATCTGCTCTTTAAAGATAAGCCCCCGGTTCTCCAAATCGGAGAGTGACAGAGGCCCTAGGGGGCTCAAGGAGGCTGGAAAGAGCCAGTCAGGCCAGTGACAGAGCCAATTAGCTGGGACCCAGTGGCTCGCGGCTGATCGGGCCTCCTTTCTGAGGGATGGAGGCGGAGGCTGAAGGAGGTAGAGGCGAGAGAGATGGAGGCCAAGGGAGGCAGAGGCCAAGAGATGAAGCCTGTGGTGGCCATCTGACCCTCCCCAGGGTCATATGCCAGCCTTCTCTCCTTCCTGCTGTCAGGACAAGGACAGATCTCCAGGAGCCTGGTAACCTCAGGATCATGACTGGGTCCCCAAGAGCGACAAGGAATCAGCCTGGCTGATGGAGACCAACGGTTAAAGCAGATCCCATTTCCCTCGAGCAGCATTAACTGCCAAGATGGGTGTGTGTGTGCACCCAAAAGACACTGCAAGGGGGTCCCCTATTCCTCAATGTCAGAGCAGCTCTCCTAGCTCTACTATTGAAGAAGGATCAGGTTCTGTGGGGCCTGGTGCTGGTGCAACTGGGGGGCTTATATGAGTAAATGAATACCGGATAGTGGACAGAAAGCTGTTAGAGCCTTTCCCAGGGCCTTGGAAGGGCCGCCAAAGGGAGAAGCCTTGGGATTCAGGCTGTATGGGCTTCACTATAAATGTGTGTGTCAGTGAGAGAGAGAGAGAGTGTGTGTGTGTATTGTGTGTGTGTACAGAGCTGGCCTCTTCCCACCTGAGCCTTCTTTGGTTTGAAGTCCCAGGTGCAATGTGAGATAAGTAACCTTTATTAGGTGGCCTAGTGGTAAAGAACCCGCTTGCCAGTGCAGGAGATGCAAGAGATGCAGATTCGATCCCCGGGTCTGGAAGATCCCCTGGAAGAGGAAATGGCAATCCACTCCAGTATTCTTGTCCGGGAAATCCCATGGACAGAGGAGCCCAGCTGGCTACAGTCCATGGGATCGCAAACAGCTGGACACAACTGAGCACAGCACAGCCCCCCTCCTGCTCCAGCTCCTGCTTCCAGCCCCCCATCAAGAACTACTCTCTGCCAACCACCTCCCAGAATTTTGTGATACAGAATCAGAAGGCCAGGGCTAAAAGGCAGGAGGGGAGAGGGGAAGACCTGCCCAGAGAAGCCGAGTTTGTCCACGTGAAAATGACATAGATTCATTGGAAGGAAGGGAGATGAAAACTCAACAGGCAGCAAGTCTGAAAGAGCCCAGAGCTTGTAGAAGGTGAGGCTCCTCGGGCGGTTATGGTCTTGACCTGTCACGTTGCTGGTGGTAAACTGGATCCTCTAATGTTCTCAGAGAGACAGAGGTAACTGGCCAAATGCCTTTTTATTGACTGTTGGTTGTAGCAACCACGTGTGACTAGGGTATCAGTCAGGTAACACAGGGCCCAGATTTTAATAGGCTTATGCTTGAGTCCGGGCTTCCCAGGTGGTCTAGTGGTGAAGAACCCGCCTGCCAATGCAGGAGACAAAAGAGACACGGGTAGATCCCTGGGTCAAGAAGATCCCCTGGAGGAGGGCATGGCAACCCACTCCAGTATTCTTGCCTGGAGAATCCCATGGACAGAGGAGCCTGAAAGACTACACAGTCCATGGGGTCACAAAGAGTCGGACACGACTGAAGTAACTTAGCACGCATAACGTACGCTTGAGTCGAGGAAGGGATTCTCCTGCCCAGGTATGTGCATGCATCCGTGTGTGCGTGTGTGTGTACACATGTGTCTGTACGTGTGTGTCTGTGTACACGTGGGAAGTGAGGTGCCAACCTCCTGCTTGATAAGTCACAGAGCGCCACCCGCATATTTTCCCATTTATGGTGTTGAGACATTAGTCAAGCCTGGAAGTAAAAGGAAAATATTCACTGCGTGTTCTTTCAGAATCCTACTAGAACAATACCAAACGTGCCTGGATAAAAATGGTCTGACTTTGTGATGTGTAACTTGTTATTTACTATTGATTACAGTCCAGACTAATGGTAAAGTGAAATGTTAGCTTGTAGAGACTGGTAAGTTACACGGACTGTTTGTCCAGAAGAGATGGAAATGATTAATGGCTAATAGAAAAGATTACCTCAGAGTTCACAATTATTTCCTTTGCCCTGTAGGATACAAAACCTGAACCAGTGTTGGATCTCATTTGTATCCTACTCTCACATCTTTGTAAATCGAGTTTGCCATCCTGCTATTTCCCTCATTAACAAATATTAATATAATAATTGTGACATCAACTCACTGTGTGCCTGCCTGAGAATTATGTTTTTAATTGTTTTGAATATTATACTTTGACATTAGTCCCCTTTCTCTAGTCCCTCCGGCTGTAAACTTATGTTATACCCCACAGATTATTCTAAATGAGAAGCCCAAACTTAAGGCATATGAATATCATTGTGGAAACTTCATTCTGTCTCTTTTTTAATATTTAGGTGTTTTTCAGAATCCAAACTCCAGTTTCAATTGTGATTCAAATAACTCCTATGCTCCACCAGGCTCAGCCTCTACTAGTCAAAGAAACTTGGCTAAATAATCAAGAGGAAACAAAATGCAATTCAAATTCTCACTTGCATTTTCAAAGGATATTGAGGGGATCCAGGTCACAGCCCACAAGACACTTCTGAAAAATGCCTTTTGCCTCCTGCTTGGCTCTCACACGCAGCAAATTACTTCTGAGCCCCTCGTTCAGCACAGCCTCCATGTTCATTCCCTGCACTAATTCTCCTGAACAGACTCCTCGATGATACATACTAGGAATGCTTTTGATTGCAAGTAATAGAAAATCCAATAGACCTTATGGTTTAAATCATAAGTATAGTGTATGCTCACTTAATCGGATGCCCAGAAATACCTGGTCACAGGGCAGGTTCAGACATTCAATAGTATCGTCATCCGGGTTTTGTCTATCCTTACACCCAATGAAATTTTGCCCTCATGCTTGTTGCCTCATGGTCGCAAGATAGCTACCACAACTCCAAACATCATACCCTCATACGCAAAATGTTCAGCAGGAAGAATAAAGTAGGAACTAAAGACTTTGGACCCAAATGACTCTTTTTATTCAGGAAGAAAATTCTTTCCAAGCATAATCCAGAAGACTTTTTCCTTTCTTCTCATTGTCTGAAACAGTCACATGGCCACTCCTAGTTATCAGGGAGATTTGGAGAAACGCATTTGGCAAAGTAGAAAGGAATCATCATGACTGGCTTAGATCAATCACAACTCATTCCCTGGGGTTGGAAACATCACAAGCCCATGCAGGTGGGGTTCTGTTAGCCTTGGAGGCAGGAGGGGAAGCAGGATGCTATTGGCTGTTGGAGAAGTGACTCACACTGTTGGTCACACTCTTTATTTTGAAATTGGGGAAGCAACCCTAAGACAAGTGACGAACTTACATACACCAAGCAACCACAGCATCTCACAGGGTACATCATTCTGGAAGAACTGCCATCCTTGGCACTCAGCTTTCTTACCTGCTGAACCACTGGTGCCTTGCAGCAGCCCAGCTCAGGTTTGCAGCCCCAGAAAGTCCTCAGCAATTTGAACATCAGACGTGGGACTCTTCCGGATGCGTCACCTCCAGCCACCCAGGTGCAACCAGGCAGGAACTAGGACAGGTCTCTACTGGACCAAGCAGCCACCACACCTGGAGCCCTCAGTCTGTACCCAGCCTCAGTTCAAGCACCACAAATTGATCTACTTCTAAAAATGCACCGAGTAGACACCATTGTTTTCTGTCTTATGCATGAAGGGTGAAAAAGATCAAAGTTATGTGACATGGTCAAGGGCAGCTAGTAAGTAGGTATTGAGTTGAGATTTGGCCCAGCTCTATGACTTCAAATCTGGTTGGTTTTTTTAAAAAAATCCTTAATACCCTCTTCATTCTCTTAGCAGAGGAGGAGGTGGAGAGAAAGCAGACTGCTGGACCACTGGGGCTGCTGGGGCTGGGCCAGGCTTTGATGTTCAGACCCTTCTGGAACCTTGCCCCATGGCATCTGGGGCCCATGTCTCACACCTCTATCTCCTGGAGACACTGTGGAGGCCCCAGCTCCACAACTCCCTTTGTCACAGGCTGTCACTCACACCTCCTGTTTTTTGAAAGTTCTGGAATCCATTCCATCGCCACCTAATTCAGAGGGCTCCAAGGCATGTGGCCAGTTGGGCCATCAGAGCCGGAATGATCTCAGAAGTAGCCCTTGTCTTCCAGGGCTGGCAGTGATGGAAGAGCAGGATGAACCACCAATGGGATTTCAACATTAGGAAGGGAAGGAAAATGTCAAGGTCACTCTGACATTGGCCATTGAGGGACTATATTTAGAGGCAGCCCTGTCACTGTCAGGGCAGGCAAAATGCACTAGGGACCTGGCTGGCCTCTGGCTCTGCCTGGAGCAGAGAGGCTGCCCTGGCCAAGCTGCATTTCCCTCAGCTCCAGCAGTCTAGGAAACAGGGCTGTGGGCCAATGAAGATGCTAGCTCTGGAGATCTGGGTTTGAAGCCCTGTACCCCCCACCCTCCTACTTTACTGACTAGGCGACCTTGCACAACTCATCCCGGCACTCCAAGCTCATTTTCAGGCGATGGCAGTAGCATGTCTCAGTGGGAAGCTGCACACTGGAAAGCATTAATATACAAGAAAAGCCCCTGTCCTACTGCGCATGCAATTAAAACACTGGCCTCCATGACAACTGTGCCTAAATACTTCTTGTGGCTAATCTTAGGTTCAGTAAGCCATGCAGTCAATGATCCAAAACTTTTCCCCACACTGTCCGACTTTCCTTTTAGTGCCCTGAATCCTTTAGGTACTAATGTGTAGGCTGGTGTTTGTCTCCCATGGGAGATGTTCTGGGCATGATGGGTGGATCAAACTCATATTCTGGAATCCTGCAGAATTCTCCAGCATTTTCCAAAACCCCTAGGATTATCAAGGATGTTCAAGGACCTTCAGGGATTTTCCAGAACCCTCAAGAAGCTTCCAGAAATCCCTAGGTGCTTCCAGAATCCCCGAGGCTCTTCTGGAACCACCAAGAATCTGCTAGGATTTTCCAGAACTTCTGAAAACACACGAGTACATTCCAGAACTCCCAAGAACCTTTGAGAAGCCCCTGAAATCTTCCAGGAATGTCCAGAATCCCCAAGAATTGTTCAGAATTTTTTAGACTCTTCTAGAATATTCTATGATTTTCTAGGGTGTTCCGGGACCTTATAGAATCCTCTAGGATCTTCCAGAACCCCTGACATTTGCTCTGCACCCTCTAGTCCTGACTTATCCTATCCCTCATCTGTGGCTGAGCACATAACTTGCTGACCAGTGACTTGGGGGTTTTGTACAAGATGTTAATACAGGTGTTAGCATGCTGGAGAGAAATTCTCAGAAGCAGGAATAGTCACTGCTAGTCTGGCGATGAGGTGTCCTGTGTGACAGCAAATACATGGGCCTACTGAAGTTTAAATAATGTTTAAAATTCTGTTCTTTAGTCACATCAGCTGTGTTTCCAGTGGTTGGCAGTTACACATGACAAGTGGTGTCAGATGCGGTAGATGTAAAGCGCATTTCCAATATTGTACAAAGTTATAATGGACAGCACTGGCCTTGAGGAGAGCCCTGTGTTTTAATTATTTTTTTCTAGATTTTATTGGTGTTTTTGATAACAAATGTAACAATTGTTTGTCGTAACCATGTGGAAAATACAGAAAACAGCAGAGCAGAGAGGGACCCAGCTGAGACCCTCAGTTGAAGGTGAAGACCCAGCTGAAGGACTGAAACCTCAAGGGACATCAGTGTCCTCATGATGTGCCTAGATTCTGTCCCTCAGCCAGAGTGTCACCGAGGGGCAGAGGAATCAAGGGAGAGAAGAGCACAGTTGAAACCTTCCCCATGACTAGATGGTCTGTGCCAGGGGCTTGGTCCTGGTGGGAAGGACCATTAGCTGGTCAAGATCCCAGACTGTAAAATGGAGCCCAGATGTTGCTCAAAAGAAGAATGGGGGTGCCAGGAACCTCTCACAAAAGTGTTGGAAAAGCTGAAAAGCCAAACACAAGGGCATGAGCGCAACACAAAGATGAGCATCTGCAGGATATCTTCAGTGCCCAACTCCACCCCCTGGCTAGAGGGCCTCCGGTGGAGAGGCTGTGCCCCGTTCTGGAAGAAGCCCAGCAGAAACTTCCCAGGATAGCGGGACCCACAGAGGAGCCTCCTCTACTGCCTGAGATGCCTTCTGAGAGGGGAAGCCCTCCTGAGGGCCTCTTCCTCCCCCATCCCATCTCCAGGCCTCCTACTGGCCCCATGAAGAGGGCAGCCAGTGGGCAGGGCAGCCTGGGAAATGTGGTCTCAGGGGAAAGGCAAGGGTGGACACGGCAGCTGTTACTGATGCCCTAGGCCAGGGACTGAAGTGAGCCCCCCCAAATCCCTCTATTGAAGCCCTAACACCAATGTAACTGAATCTGGAAGTAATTAAGAGCTTCCCAGGTATCTCAGTGGTGAAGAATCTGCCTGCCAGTGCAAGAGATGCAAGACATATGGGTTCGATCCCGGGGTCAGGAAGATCCCCTGGAGGAGGAAATGGAAACCCACTTCAGTGTTCTTGCCTGGAGAAGCCCATGGACAGAGGAGCCTGGTGGGCTGTAGTCCATGGGGTTGCAAAGAGTCGGACCTGACACACACACACACAAGGTTAAATGAGGGTACAGGAGTGGCCTTTTAAGAGGGGGGCAGGGAGAGAGAAGAGGGCAGGTGGAAAGAGACAGAAACATCTTCCATCTCTCCCACTTGTAAGGCAGGAGGGCATTCTCAGTGGAGCCCACCATGTGGGCACTCATATTGACCTCAAATTCCCAACCTCCAGAACTGCAGGGAAATATATTTCACTGTTTAGGGCCACCAGTCCATGGGATTTTGTTTCAGCAGCCTGAGCTGAGACATCCTGCAATTTGGAAATCCATCTCCACAAACTAAGTGCTAGGGCAGATCATGTCCTTCCCCCAAAATGTCCACCCCAAGCCCCTAGAACCTGACGTGGCAAAAGGGGCTTTGCAGATGTGATGGACTTTAATCTCTTGAGATGGGAGATGACCCTGGACTCAGGAGTGGGACCTGATATAATCACGAGGGTCCTTTCATAAGAGAGAAAGGGAGGTGGCAGTGAGTGTCAGGTGGTGGGGGAGAGGTGATGATGGAGGCAGAGGCTGGAGGGACGCAGCTGACAGTTTTGAAGATGGAGGAAGGGGCCACCACCCAAGGAAGATAGCAGTTTCTAGAAGCTGGAAGGGCCAGGAAACAGTCCCCTTTCAGACTTCTGACCTTCAGAACAACACGAGAATAAACTTGTGCTGTTGCAAGCTACTACCTTTGTGGTGATATACTACAACAAGAGGGAACTCGGAGTCTGGCACAAAGTCTGTGAACCACGGAGGCGGGCAGGAAGTGGCCAAGATGACAGACTTGAAGATCCTGCATCCTGGATTTCAAGTCCTGGCTCCCCCACTTACTAGCTGTGTGTCCTTGAGAAAGCCACCCACCCTCTCTGAGGCTCAGCTTTTTCTGTTAGGAACATGGAGGAGAATGATCACACCTTCCTTGCCTGCTGCTGAAGGTCAGTCTTTCTCTCCTTGATTGTCAGTCACTGCCAAGCAGAGTTCCAGGCACCAGGGAGCTTGGCATTTTGGAAACCAAGATCCTGAACGCTGAGCCCAAACTCTGGCGACTTTAGTAATTGGATGTCATTTCAGCACAGTACCAGATATACAAGAGGTGCTCAAGCAGTGCAGCCCAAAATGTCCACAATGAAGAAATCATAGAGGAGTCACCATCTTGCAAAGTCAAAGTGAGCAGGTACAGGCTGGAACTAGACTCCAGGTTTCCGACCCCAGACTCCAAGGGAACGGAGTTGGAGAACGGGCTTCTCTCACAGTCTGAAGCTGTCAAAACTTCAGGCTCTGGGGTTTGGAGTTTATCTCACTGAAGGCTTGGGAGACCAAGTGAGATGAACAGTTTCCTTTCAAGGCACTTGAAGGACTTTATGTGGGCTTCTCTGGGGGCTCAGTGGTAAAGAATCTGCCTGCCAATGCAGGAGACACAGGTTTGATCCCTGGTCTGAGAAGATCCCACATACTGGGGAGCAGCTAAGTCCATGTGCCACTATTGAGCCTGTGCTCTAGAGCCCGGGAACCAGAAGTACTGAGCCCAAGTGCCCTGGAGCCTGTGCTCCACAGCAAGAGAAGCCACCGTAATGAGAAGCCCATGCACTGCAACTAGAGAGTAGGCCCTGCTTGCTCTAACTAGAAAAAAAAAACAAAAAAAAACAACTCTTGCAACAATGAAGACCCAGTGCAGCCAAAAATAAATAAGTAAAAAAAATTTTTTTTTTTTTTTTAAAAAGGACTTTGCATGAAACCTCCCTAAAGTGCTAGCCCTGCCTGGGGGCTATGTGGTGGCAAGTCCCAGGGGCCCGGCTGAGAGCCTTGTTCCCTGACAAGTCCTGAAGTTCCCAGGAGATGGCCTTCCTGCCTTGTCCTCCCCCACCACACAGGGGTCACAGGGTCTCAGAGCTCTTGGGAAATTCCTGGAAAGTCCCCAAGAACAGGAGCAGAATTGCTTATCCAAGGCTCCCATGGGCATGGCTCCTGGAGACAAGGAGGCAGGAAGCCGGGAGCCTGGGGTCCTCTCAGGATCGGGGCATGGGACCTGTGGGGGGGCGGGCATGGGCCACCAGCCAAATTTGCTCTGTCCAGTCCACTTTTTAAAATCAGAATAAGTTTACACTCACCCCCAGGCTTTAGCTTCTTTTGAAATCAGAGTGGGGTTGATACGGGATCTGGCAACACCGGGCCTTTGACCCTAAGGGTCCCCAGTTTACTACAGCCCCGGGCACCCTGGGCCTCCTCTGCCCCGTGTGTGACCTCTGGCCCTTGCTCTCAGGCTGCGGTTCTCAGTCACCGGGGTTTTGCCCTCAGCAGGTGTTTGGCAACATCTACAGACGTTCGGGGGTCACGGAAGGGGCAGAGGCTGCTCCTGGCATCAAGCGGGGCTGCCCCCACAGCACAGAGCGACCCACCCTGTGTCGAGGAGGCTACAGTGAACCTGCGGGAAGGAGGTGGGTCTTGGTTTGCTTTTCCCAAAGCAGAGCTGGAGGCAAGACTTTGGTGCAGGCAGTTTTTGAAGGTGATTGCATGAGGCAGGCATGGAAAGGGGATCCTGAGGCAAGAGACGGGAAAAGACAGTAAACAGGGACCTCCCGAGCTAGGGATCTCTGGGGCACCTCATGGATGTCCTCAGAGCCAAGCATGGATGCGGGGACAGAGAGGATGGGACGCTGACCTCTGATTCCTGCCCCTCAGTGAGGGTGGGCTCCTTGGACTGCTTGTGCCAGGACATCTGCTTAACTTGAACTGGGAGTCTGGCCGTGGGTGGACTTGACCCCTGATCCCCCTCCCCAGCCACATGGCTTTGCCCCCCAGGGAGCTCTCCCCACTCTGACGCACAGATCTTCTGCTTAGATGGGCCCGAGTCAGAGACGGGCAGGTTCAACTTCAGCTCTGCTCTCTGTGAACCAGCAGCTCACCTGGCCTCTGCCCTGACAAATTCTAATTCAAAAGTCAATGTTTCTTTAATTTTCCAGCCAAGAAAATGTGGTGCAAAAAAACCCATCCCAGCACCAGCCTCCAGGATTGGCGGAATAGAGAGGCACATGGCCCGGGGAACTTGCCCAGATCCTAACTTACTGGCAAAATATGGCCTATGCTGGAGTTGAATCTCAGCAGGTAAAGAGCACGCAGCTTCATCAAGTGTCTCTTAGACACAAATGAAGGAAACTCTGGTCAGACTCTGGCTGACTGGTGACATTCTCTCATCTTTCCCAAGTCTCCTCAGCCCCTCTCTTTGCAGGAAGGAGGTTGGAGACCTTACTTCTCAACTCAAAAGGGGCCTCATCCCCCTAATGTTGGTGATGCTTTTTCTTGCCAAGGGACCAGAAACTCATTTCTGTGCCCCACCCTTGGGCAGTGCTCCAGTATCCACTCCAGGGAAATAGAAGGAGGAGGCCCTGCAGCCTGCCAAGGCCGGACTGTTCTTCACTTGGAAATATCATCCCAGCCCTGCTCCCACAGCCCCCTCCTTCCACAGCCCCCTCCTTCCTCCACCCCACAAGGCTATTCGTGAAAGAATTAAAAATGAGCCCAGCACTAAGGCGATCTGAGTAATAAATGTGTTGGGACAACCAGACAGCCATTTGGAAAGAAGATAAAATTAATCCATTTCTCATCCCAAACACAAGAATAACTCCACATGGATCAGTGATCTACATATAAAAACGAAACTACATGGGCACTGGAAGGAAATGTGAGTGAATTCCTCTAAGCTGGGTGAAAGGGAAGACCTTCTAACTATCATGAAAAAAATCAGCACTGATACATAATTTGATACATACAAGTTAAAAATGATTGCATAGTTTAAAACACCATATGCAAAGTCAAAGGACAAATGGTAATTTGGGGGAAAATATCTAACATCTGAGACAAAATGTGAATACTGTTTAAAAGGCACAGAGCATTTAAAAATTGAAGAAAACAAACCAAAAAATACTATCGGAAGATGACCAAAGGTCATAAACAGACAATTCACAAAAAGATATAAAATGGCCCTTAAACATGTGAAACATGCCAAATAAAGAAAATGCAAATGGAAACTCTACCCGGGTACCATTTCTCACCCATCAGAATGGCAAAGGTCAGAACATGACCCCAGTCTCTGTCAGAAAGACTGGGAAACAGCCACGCTCCTACATTTCTGGTGGAGATGAAACATGGTAGAATCTCTAAGGGAGAAAACTGGGCAATAACACACAAAATAATACATGCACTTACCCTTTGAATACAAGATCTCATGGCTAGCAATTCACCCTAAAGGTGCATCTCCAATTATATGAAAACACACGTGCACATTGTTTGCAATTGCAGAATATTAAAAACAAAAAACAAAAAAAAAACCCTGAATGCCCATATGCAGGAGCAAGATTGAGTAAAGGGTGGCATTCCCATGAGATGGAGTACTACACAGCTGTTAAAAAGAACGCTGAGGAAGACCTCTGTAAAGGATTAGGGAGTGATTTCCAGGAGATGTTGCTGGCTGTAAATAGCAAAGTGCAGAAGAGCACAGGTAGTATAATACATATGCTACCTTCTGTGTAAAAAAAAAGGGGGGGTGGGGAGGAATAAAACATGTGCAGGTAAAGCATGAAAAGGATAAAAGAGGAAACAGTGAGCCTGGTCCTTAAGAGGGATGGAGTGAGGGGAGGATGGAAGAGACACAGAAGGGAGTGGTTCTCGGGGTGCCTTTAGTCCAGTTTTGCCGTTTGAAAGCACAGTAAGTTTTACATATTCAAAAACATAAATCTGAAAGGATGTGTGGGGGGGCCTGGGGTGGGGGCTAAGGAAGCTAAATGAATTCAGTGTATTTCGAATGAACACCATAGTCACACTGAAAGGAAAGGAGAAAAAGACTAAAGAAAACAAGAACCAGTCCCACCGATTCACAAGCGTGGTCTTGGGTGGCTCTGGGACAGAGGTTGGGAGAGAGCTTCAGGCGCTCCAAGCTCTTCGAATGGATGTTTCTGTGATGCTCTCAGCAGCACAAGTGGGGAATTATTTCAGATATTAAATCTGAGCATATGAATACCTGTGATGTTATTTTCAAGATCCAGGATCTCACTGGGAGAGAAGGAGCAACAAATTGAAACTGGGAAGGCACGAAAGACCCCCAGGGTGTGGGCTGGGATTGGAGGTATGTGGGTGGAGGTGGAGGTAGACGTGGGAGTGCCCTGGGTGTGAAGGCAAGCAGAGGGTTCATGATTCGGCTGGGGGTGCTGTCAGATTATATGCAGATATAACGAAGTCTGCCAGCCTGACAGAGTTCCAGAGCAAGGACTGTCCATGGAGGGGTCCCAGACTGGCAACAAGCAGATCCTTATAACACTGCCTGTCCACTCACTGGCTGGAGGCCTTCCCCAGAGGAGCACACCTTCAGCTCGAAAGCTGAGGGGGACCTTGAGCAAGCTGACAGCTGGGGGCTGCACTCTGAACAGCTGGGGATCTGAGAGTTGACCTTCCATGTCTGCACGGAGGTGTCAGGTGAAGGCATGATTTCCAAGATAAATTTGTGTGTATGTGTGTGAGTGTGCTTGCGTATGTGTATGTGTATATATGCAACTGTATCTATATATATCAGTTATTTCTTAGCTCTGTTAGAAAGCCTCGTCTGTTCAATGGACATTAATTTGAACAAACTCTGGGAGATAATGAAGGACAGAGGAGCCGGGTATACTGCAGTCCATGGGGTCACAAAGAGTCTGGTAAAACTTAGTGACTGAACAAGAACAATAACTAAAAAGACCTAGAAACAAAAACACCCCAGTATCAACAAGCACCCCTAGTGCCAGATCTGAGTTTCTCAAGCCATCCACTCTGAGAGGAACAGGATCCTCAGAGAAGTGGTCAGTTCCAAGACTGGGATATAGAAGGTTCTGGATGAGCCTCAAATAGCTTATTATTCCCCAGAGTAAGGAGGCATTAAGACAAAAATGAAGATGTCTTAAGAACACAGCTTGAAAAGGATCTCCAAGGGTCAAATATGGGACAATTTGAGCACCAAAACGATTACAAACAATAATGAATTATAAACCGTTGGGGGGAACATGGGCATTTCTGAGTCCATACCAATACTAGATAGATGAGTGAATGAGTGAATGAATGAATGAGTGAATGAATGAATGAGTGAATGAATGAATGAATGGGAGAGGAAGAGCTCTTACTTACAGAAGAACTGCCAAGTGCTGAAGGGGGACTGAGGGCTGCTGAGAGTGCTGGAGTTAGAAACATCACTTTGCAACCCTGGTTGTAAAGATGGTCAGGGCAGGGGTCACCAATGGGTAACAGGGAATTCATTGAGGAGCTGGATATTTATATGCTTTTAAGGAAAAAGCAGTGGAGAAATCAGGCAATATTCTGACCAGGAGATAAAACTAACATCGCAGCGTGGGGCCCAAGGGCCCCTGATGAGCACACATATCATCATGCAGTCGACTGGCAGAATCCCTAGTGTAAAAGTGTAGGTTGCTCAGTCGTGTCTGACTCTTTGCGGCCGTATGGACTGTAGCCTGCCAGGTTTCCTCTGTCCGTGGGATTCTCCAGGCTAGAATACTGGAGTGAATAGCCGTTCCCTTCTCCAGGGGATCTTCCCGACCCAGGGATGGAACCCAGGTGTCCTGCACTGGCAGGTGGACTCTTTACTGTGTGAGCCACCAGGGAAAATGCAGAATCCCTAACGCATCCCTAACCACGTGGCAAACAACAGATCCATCCAAAAAGAGGAACATACTGTTTGTTTGGTTTTTTTAGCAGGATGGGGGGAGGACTGTATTTTTAAATATGTCAGTGTCGCAAAGACAAAGAAAGACTGCAGAAATGTTCCACCTTGAAGAATGCTAAAGAGACATGACAACTCAATATAAACCCCAGTTTCTGGACAGACCCTGACCAGTAGGAGAAAATGCTAGCAAGGATGGCATTGGGCCAAACTGGAATAGGAATGGAAAATCAGACAAAAGAATTGGACTCATGTCAACTTCCTGTATGTGGTTGTATACAAGAATATTCCTTTTCTTAGGAAATGTAGACTATAGTATTGAGAGGGAAAGTCCTCTTACAAGGCTCAGAAAAATCTATACAAATCAGGAGGTGGATAAAAGAGGGCAGATTGAGATCAAGAGACAAGGAGGGACAGAGAGAGAGAGCTCACAAATGATGAAACAAAGGGATAAAATGTTAGCCGTCAATTTTGGCCAAAGGTTATATGGAGGTTCTTTGTACAATCCTATTCTTTCAACTCTTGAGTAAAATTTGAAAGTATTTTCAAATTTTAAAAAGTCTTTAAACATGAGCTCCTTCTCTCCCTTGGACAGTATTTCACAGAGATTTACCAGTGCCCCATCACAGGTCAGCCTGTGACCCTGGATGCCTCCTGAGTGAACAAGATGTCCCTGGGGCACCCCCAGTTGTCTGGCCTTGGGGCTAAGGACAGGTGGAAGGAAGGACTCAGTGTCCTGTGAAACCAGAGGGAAGGTAGGGGTCCTTTGGCCTTGTGACCCACATATGGTCACATGACCCCCCTTCCTCTCTTCCATCCCTGGGTTGGGAGGATGGGCCACATGTGGGCAAGCCAGCCCCCCATTTTCCTGTTCCCAAAGCTGACCCTTCCCCCTACTTTGCTCTTTGGAATCCACTTGCACCACCCTCCCAAGCCCCTGCGCACACAAATTGCACACAACCCCTCCTCTTGCTTCACACAGTCTGGTCCCTGGACCAGCAGCATCACACTCTCTGGTAGCTACTCAGACAAGCAGAACCCTGGGTCCCATCTCATCCTGCTGAACCCAAAACTGCATTCTAACAAGACCTCCGAGGGTTTGTGTGAATGCATCAAGATCTAAGAAGCCCTGAGCTGACTTTGCAAAAAAAAAAAAAAAAAAAAGGTCACATCTAGAAACAGGGGACTATGGAAGCAGTTTCCATCACTGTGAGCATTACAGGGGCCGGGACTTCTCTGGGTTTGCTGGCTCTTTGGCCTGGCTGAGGGCACCCCCGGGTCTCTCCTGCCAGGTGGCCAGGCTACAGACTCCAGCACCCACCGTGTCACATCTGAACCTGGCAGCCCAAGCCTCTGTGGCCTGGGCTTCGGGAGACTCAGGACTGGGGCTGGAGAGGGATCTCATTCTGGAAAAATGAATCCAAGAGCTAAAAGGCACTAGTTTACCGCCAACAAAACAACCATCTGGAATTAGCAAAAAGCATCTGGAACCAAAGGGGCCTCCAGGCAATTCAAGTTGTTAATCTTGATTGACTGTCCTTTGTGATCAAGAGAAGGTCTTATGGAAACTGGCCGTGTGGTCCTGTGCGGGGCTGAGAGGAGGGATGCCAGGGGGCATAGGGTCTACACCAGCTCTCAGCTCTAAGAAGCAGCCTGGTGTAGTGGGGAGGGCAGAAAACCCAATCCTGGCTCTGCCGCTCACTGATCATGGTCCGTGAGCAAGTTACCCATGTCGGGGCCTCAGTTTACCCCTTGAAGGATGGGGTAATGACAACTCCTGTGTCTGTGAGGGCTAAGAGGATACAGAGCACTCAGCGCAGACAGAGGTGTTTGTGTGTGTGTGCGCGCACTTATTTTTGCATTCTGCTTGTGGGGGGTGGGGTGGAGGAGCCAGCCCTGCATTTGTCAGGAAGGAATGACTACCACTCCAGTATTCTTGCTTGGAAAATTCCATGGACAGAGGATCCTGGCGGACTATGGTCCATGGGGTCACAAAGAGTCGGACACGACCAAGCAACTAACACACACACCCACTCCAGCCCGGGGCCTCGATCTGGTCGCTGGATGCCCTTGCAGTGCGATTCCCCTTTGTAAGGCGAAGTCACAGTGTCGACGCCTCCCAATGGGAAAACCCGCTTCTGTCCTCGTGGAGGTCAGCACCATCACTGTTCCCATTGCACAGGTGAGAACGTGCCTGCACAGAGGGGCTGAGATGTCTCCAGAAGTTAGACCCCACCTTCCTGCCCTGGGACATTGGGTCCAGCACAGATCCTCAGGAGGCAGGTGACCTCTGCGATTCGGGAAGATGGAGGTTGAGAGGCGGGCGGGGGTGGAAGCCAGAGACCTGCAACCTGCTCATGCTAAGTCACTCCAGTTGCGACCTTTGTGACCCCAGGCTCCTCTGTCCATGGGATTCTTCAGGCAAGAATACTGGAGTGGGTTGCCATGCCCTCCTTCAGGGGATCTTCCCGAGCCAGGGATCAAACCTGCCTCTCTTATGTCTCCTGCAATGGCAGGCAGGTTCTTTACCACTAGCGCCACAAACCTGCTCAGTCTCCACATACCACCCAACAACGCCCGATATGGATGTATGCAGGGACCCCGGTGTCTCTTCCACCACTTTTCAGAAGTGGGGGACCCCGGGGCTTCCAGTTTCAGGGAGAAAAAATGATTTCAGAGAGGGGCTCTAGAAGTACCCGCAGTGCAGGGCTGAGGAAGGGGGTGTCACAGGCCCCAGAATGGTGGTCCTGGGTTGGCCACTCTGACTCTCTGTGACCATCCTTCCATTTCCTGATGGGGATGAGGGTCAAGCCGTGAAGAGGAAACCACCCACAAGCTTGTCTCAGCTGGAAGGATGAGATGGAAGAGCTGCCCCTCAAAGCCCAGAGAGGATGTGAGAAATGCCCCCCACACACAATGTGTCACCCCAGAGCCTTTCCTGGCCCAACTCCAGCTGTTCTTAAGGCCAGAGTCTGACCTCAACGTGTCTTCTCCATAGGTTGGCCAATAACCTGTGACTTAGGCAAATGCCTGGAAGAAGAGACAGATGGGCCGTGGGGGGGATTTGAGCTTGGAACTTTCTGAGAGGACATGTACAGTGAGTGGAGGTTGAGGGGCCACGTGATGGGATGTGGGGGCACAGATGCCCAGAGGCGGCAAGAGTGGGAAGGGAGTATGCTGGGGAGGTGGAGGAAGGGAGGTGTAGGGAGGGCTGGGGAGGGGGGGGGAGGGGGAGAGTCCCAGGAGGCCGAAGAGGGCCGAGCCCTAAGATCTTGCCCTTTAGCTGCCCTGCCCAGGGCCCTGGGTCCCTAGGAAGTCCCAGCGCAGCCTGCATCCTTTCTCCCTGAGCTTCTCCTGACATCTCCCATCCCGAGTCTGCCCAGGGACCTTGAGGGCAGCTAGAACACTCACCTCCATCCCAAGGAGCACATCCCCCTCCTCTGCCATCCCGCAGGCCTTGGCCTGACTGCTGACCACCTGCTTCTCAGACCTGGCTCAGAGTTGCCTCATCTGTGCTCCTGAATGGGTGTTGTCCCAAACAGAGCTCCCCTCTTCTAAAAGCCCACCCTGTACCCCTGCACATCCCCGATCCCAGGGATGCTGAAGGCTGGGAAGTGTGTCTCCCCGGCTTCACTTGGCACACAGTAGGAGCTGAAGAAACACAGAGGGAATGGATGACAGAGTGAAGGAACCCAGGATGGGAATCCTGGCTCTTGTCCTGGGAGTGGGCAGCTCACGCTGCCAACATGACTGCAGAAATTCAGGAAACATAAGTGGTAATTGAATGTTGTTTGTTCCTTTGGGGTGTGGATCTCCCCAGTGTCTCTAACTCCCAGGAAAATCTTCCATGCATGCACATGTTTTGTGAGAGTGACAGCTTTTGGTGGAAATATAGGAAAGGCTGAGTCCCTCACATGAATCAGCACGATAAAGCATGGAGAACAAGTTACCATCACCCCAACTCATTCTGGGGACAAACCAGCGGTGACCGTGATAGATCGATGCCCCTTTCCCAAATTTACAGACACCGAGCGAAGAGTTTGGACTTCCGCTATGTGTTGGGGGTTGGGGTGGGGGGCAGTTAAAAACCATCTTTCCTTAGGTGGCAGGGAGATCACAGCTGATATTTGAACTCTAGTTCTACACCCACCCAGAAGCTGATGGCAAAACAAATGATTGTTTTATCTGTTGACAAAACAAAAGAATAAACAAATAGCCTGGGGGTGGCTCAGTTAGTCAGGTGACTGTTCTTTTCCTTTTTACCTTTTTTTTTCATATTTATGGGGGTAAAAGTTGTGGGGGGAGAGGCAAACCAGGATGCTGACAACCCCCTTTATACTTCCAAAGCCAGGTGTACCACTACAAGACAGACAGGCTGGCTTTCAGAAAGACAAAGTTTTTGAAAGGCAAAGTCCAGCTCCCCTCTGTGAGCAGAGAGTCCCACCCCCAAAAAGAGTTGAGCAGAAGGATCTGATGGGCTGAGAGCAGGAAGTGCTTGCTAAAAAGCCTGTGTCAAGGCTGAATCCCAGAGCTTGTTTGCTTGACCTGGGACCATCGGCTTCATGGAGAAGTGGCACTCGAAGGTCACCTTGTACTGCTCTGGACCAAGGAGGCAACCTTGGCCCAGCTGGGACCTAGGGTCTGCAACATCTCTCTGTCGGACTCCATTCTCTGGCAGTGCTCCATTTGCCCTTGGAAAAAATTAAAAGCAAGAGACCAGGAATGAAGGGGATGGAATGAATTATCCAGAGGACCAGACACTTCGGTTTAAGCCCAGGACCTCGCAGAGTCTTGCATGAAATCTTACGAGCAGTATAAACAGAGCGGCCGCCAACCTCGCCACCAGAAATATTCAATAATAAAACACAGCTGTCAGCGCTGGCTTTTCCCAAGCAGAGTTTGTCATTCTTGCCGTCAGAAATGCTGACAAAGACAAAAACTGTAAAATGAAAGCCAGTTTTCTTTTCCCCACCAAAGAGGGAGGTTTTTGTGAACTGCAGTCTAAATATTCACTTAAAAAACTAGAACGATCCATAAAAATAATTCAAGACAGAACTTCTCCTTGAAAACTCATTTTGGCCGAGGGTTCGTGAGAGACCTTGGTTGATCCTGGCTAGGATAATCGCTTTGATTTGAGAGCTGTGTCTTGATTATTAAAATACCCTCCAGCCCTTCTTCTTGGCTCGCCCCGGGGGTAATTAAGCGGGAGTCTTCTTAGCCGACTCTGGGTGATGGAGTTGACGTGGAGCTGGCAGCAGTGGCTGGCTCCTCTTGTTGGGACTTTATGACGGTAAAATCTTATAACTGTTCTGTGCAAAGAGAAAGACCCAGATGTGGGCGACAAGAAACGTCTGGAGCCACAACTCAATCCTCTGGCCTCAAAGTTTCCCACTTCCTGGGGTCCCAAAGATGCCAGAAGGAATTTTAGTAATAAAAACAGAGCTTTTGTGGGGAGCAGGATGCAGGGAGATAAGGATGCCAAAAGCACATGTGTTCCATGTAATCCTGTGTTCTCCGGGTTTTTTCTCATCAGGAAGATACATACTATCAAAGATACACATCCAAACCAGGGTGTGGGTTGTAAGGGGAGGCAGGAGACGGGGAACTGGGGTAGGGGCGAGCAAGAGAGTAAGTGAGGTGAGGTGGAGGCTTTCCAGGGACTGGGGAAGATGGAGAGTTTTTTAAAAAACTTTTAATTTTATATTGGAGTATAGCCAATTAACAATGTTGTGATAGTTTCAGGTGGACAGCAAGGGACTCAGTCACACATATACATATACCCATTCTCCCCATAACGCCCCTCCCATCCAGGCTGCCACATAAAATTGAGCAGAGTCCCCTGTGCTGTACAGTAGGTCCTTACAGGTTATCCATTTAAAACATAGCAGTATGTACATGTCCAGCCCAAATTCCCTAACTGTCCCTTCCCTCCATCCTTCCCCCTGGCAACCGTAAGTTCATTCTCTAAGTCTGTGAGTCTTTTTCTGTTTTGTGAATAAATCCATGTGTATCATTTCTTTTTAGATTCCATATATAAGGGATGTCATATGATACTTCTTCTCTGTCTGACATTTCACTCAGTATGACAATCTCGAGGTCCATCCACGTTGCTGCAAATGGCATTATTTCATTCTTTCTAATGGCTGATAATGGGAAAAGATGCAGAGTTTTGAGCTTAGGAGTTAGATACATTCAAATCTCTGCACCCAAGACCCAAAACACACACAAAAAAAAAAAAAAAAAGAAGAAGAAGAAGAAGAGCATTAGGAGCAGGGAAAAGTGATCCTGAATAGCACATATTGGTGGTTCAATGCAGCGTGTCATAGATTTCAGCCCGGAACAACAATTGCCCAGGTCTCAAAGTGGCTTCTGCCTTTGGTGGCTCTTTCTGCCTGTGGTTTCTGTTTAAGAACTGATTACATTTAGCCAAGTGCTCAGAGAGGCCAGACAAAAAGATGGCCCTGCCCTTGGACGCCTCTCTGAGCATGAAGCACAATGGCAGGGCAGCAAAGGGGAGAACACTGTGACTTTAAAAGAGCAATTTTTACCCTAGCAGCAGGAGAGGACTGTTATCACTTAAAAAAATTCCATATTTATTCCTGCCTCTCCTTAACTCAGAGGCGCTGGATGCAATTGTAACGAGTTCACCCCAGAGCTGCAGGCTTTGGTCAGACTCCAGGCAGGGATGCTGTAATCAAATGCACAGGTCTTATCTCCTTCGAATAAAGCTATCTCCAGCTGAGAAGAGGGCAGGGCAGCGACTGGCAGGAACGTGCTGCCTGGGGTTCCAGGGTTGTCAGCAGAGTCACCCAGGCTGGTGACTTGACCTCTCCCATTTTCTTGCATCTCCTTTCACTTTGATTGTAGCATCACAGACATTTGGAAAGTGCAGACACCCTCAATCTTGCCAACCAGGAGGACTGTCTAGAGGACCAACTAGGCGACCCACACCCAGATGAGGTAGTGTGGATGCAATCTGCAGCTGCCACCCCATCTGCTAGAGCCCCTCAGTGTGGCTGCCTCTCGGCCACACTTGAAAGTGAAAGTGATAGTCACTTAGTCGTGTCCGACTCTTTGTGACCCCATGGACTGTAGCCTGCCAGGCTCCTCTGTCCATGGCATTCTCCAAGCAAGACTACTGGAGTGGGTTGCCATTTCCTCCTCCAGGGAATCTTCCCAACCCTGGAATTGAACCTGGGTCTCTCGCATTGCAGGGAGTTTCTTTACCATCTGAGCCACCAGGGAAGCCACACTTTGAAAGGGTTAATCACATCAGACAGGCCGCCCCCACCCTATTTCTGCTCATCAGCTCAGAGAGCTAGGGAGGGGATCCACTGACTAGACAGCTTCAGTTAAATCAATAAAATAATGTTTAAAAAATGAAGTTAAGTGCACGATCTCTTCATTCCATGGGTTGGGCTTGCCCCGGGACACTGCTGGTATTGCAGGTTCCCCAAGGTAAGCAGTGCCCAGGTTTCTTGCTATGTTGAATGAATTCAGTCTACTGAAACACAGCATCCCGGGTAGGGACTGGGAGCAAGCGACAGCTTTTCTTTTTAAGCCTTCAAAGTACATTTTTGTCACACTGAAGGAGAATTCTGCAGTCCAGGATGGACTCTCCACCTCTCCTCGAGTATCCACAGCTGGCCTGGCACCAGTGTTGTCTCCATCCCACAGCCCTTCATGAATTCCTGCGGGTCTCCCATGGAACCTACCCCATTCAAGACTCTCGAGTGTCTTTGAAGATAGCTTCACCTGTGAAGCAGGAGGACCAGTGACTTCTAACTCAGTTTAGGTTCTCAAATGGGCTTCCCTGGTGGCTCTGATGGTAAAGGATTCATCTGCAATGTGGGAGACCTGGGTTCAATCCCTGTGTTGGGAAGATCCCCTGGAGGAGGGCATGGCATCCCATGCCAGTATTCTTGCCTAGAGAATCCCCATGGACAGGGGAGCCTGGCAGGCTACAGTCCATGGGGTCACAGAGTTGGACATGACTGAGTGGCTCAGCATACGGACAGGTCCTCAGACATTCACCAAGCACCTACCACATGCCAAGCAATCAAAACCAACAACACTGACCGTGTGCCAGTCACCATTCTAAAGACCCTCCCAGGCATCAGCTCCTCGAGTCTTTACAACGCCCTAGGGTGATAGCCAGGGAGGGTTCTCTGAGCAGGGGGGAAACCGAGGCACAGGAAGTAGAGTAAGTTGCCCAAAGTCACAGTGGCCATAAATCGAGGAGGTAAGATTCCAATCCCATCAGTCTAGCCTCAGGGCCACGGCCCTGACCCTCGTGCTCCAGAGACATGGACAAAAGCCTCAGTCCCGGTGGGAGGGAGGTCCCAATTCAGGCAGATGGAGACCTGCCAACACTTCAGACCACTGAACCTGCAGCTCTGCCTCCATCAGAGGCCTTGAAAGGAGTGGACATTCCACTCACTGCCCGGGGCTGCCACGCTACCGAAGGCCCTCTTCGAGTGAGCACAGCCCTAGCGCAGGAATTTTGTTCTTCCATAAAAGGAAGCTGTATTTGCAGAAGGAGCCACATTTGGCTGGTGAAATTCATCCAATCAAAAGTTGTACCCGAGTTGTTATAATTCAAACTCAGATGTCGATTTCAACTCCTATCTCACAACTATTTTGGGCCCAGGAAAGCCCACAAGTGTGTCTATTCTGAGACGACACAAAAAGATCCAGTTAGAAAAATGTTCAGAGAAACTTGGGAATTATAATTACTCCTACACCCGAGAGCATTCAGCTACTCTCATTTCATAAAGTGGCTTTGCAGAAACTGCATCTTAATGTTCTGCCCCAAAGATGGTGGGAAGGGGGTGGGTGATGATACTTTTAATTGATAGAAGTCTCCCCCATTGGGAGGTTTGGAAGGGGAACGAGGCCCAGGAACTCGTGAGCAAGCAGGTGTCCCTGGGAAGGCGTGGAAGGGGCTCCGTGGCAGCTCAAACAGGAGAGGGCCCATCACAGGGAAGAGAAGAGGAGGGATCACATGAGGAAGAGCCAGAGGCTGGACAAGATAAAATATCAGCCTCATTCTAGAAAAAACAATCTTGGCCTCCATTTAATGGCAGTTTTATGTTTCTGGCCAAGACTCTACTAAACCCCAGACAAGTATGAACTCATTTATTTATCAAAAACAGTTCCCTAAAATAGATTCATTGGGATCTCAGCAGCATTTGGGATTTCACAGCTGAAAAGTTAGAGCAGAGAGGGTTGAGTCTGGAAAGTCACACAGCAGAGTAATGAATCCAGGGTTTGAATGCAAGCCCCTGACTCCTGGGTCTGCCCTCCATCTCGTATAATTCTCAGACCAGTTGGAGTGGGTCAAAGGGTGGCTCCCTGAAAGAGATGTCCACATCCTGTTCCCTGGAACCTGTGAATGTGGCCTTATTTGGAAAAGAGGTATTTGTAGATGGACTTATAGATCTCGAGATGAGAGCGTACTGGATTATCCAGCTGGAACTTAAATCCAATGATAAGAGACACACAGAGGAGAGGAGCCAGGTGAAGATGAAAGCAGAGACTGGAGAGGTGAGGCCACAAGCCAAGGAAGCCAAAAACCATCAGAAGCTGAAAGAGGCTCAGACATAATCTCCATTGTGTCTGAGCCTCTTTCAGCTTCTGGTTTGATTCCTGGGTTGGGAAGATTCCTTGGAGAAGGGATAGGCTACCCACTCCAGTGTTCTTGGACTTCCCTGGTGGCTCAGCCAGTAAAGAATCTGCCTGTTACGCAGAAGACCCGGGATCGATCCCTAGGTCAGGAAGATGCCCTGGAGAAAAGAACTGCTATCCACTGCAGTATTCCGGCCTAGAGAATTCCATGGACAGAAGAACCTGGCAGGCTACAGTCCATGGGGTTGTAAAGAGTAGGACACGACTAAGCAACTTTCACACACTCACTCAGAGGCTTCAGAAGAGACACCCCTGCTGACACCTTGATGGTGGACAAGGAAGAGATAGCTGACCAAGAAGATGGCAGGCTAGCGCCTCAAAATAACCATCTTGTCTGGTCCAGGACGCCAGGTTCTGTTATGGATCACAGATGGGGGGAGGTGAGGATACAAAGAAAAAGACCAATTTAATTCTTGCAAAAGCCTCAAGCAGGAGAATGTGTGAGTTTCACTTCCTTACAGCCCTTCACAGATGGACAGGGTCAGGCTATCTCCCTGTAAGCCAAAGGCACCCCAGCCCAAGGGTCAGGCAGAGGGGGCCAGGCAGGGCTCCCTGAGGCAGGCCATTATGTATGCCTATAATAACAAAAGTGGCAAAAGAAGAGTTAGTCATAGAAGCAGATCGTGTATGGATTCAAAATTAACCCTTATGGTTACATTCTGGCCCCCAGAACTGTGAGCAAATACCTCTGTGTTGTTTCAAGCTATTTAGTTGGTAGTAACTTGCTACGGTGTCCATAGGACACAGATACACCAGCTCTATAAGGTTAGTACTCAATTAGAATGAGGACACCCAGGCTCGAGGGGTTAAGTGACCGTAAGCGCACATGGCAGGTGGCTAAACAAAGACTCAGACCCCGTCTGTCTTCATACAGCTCTCCTCATCAGCCCGTGGAGCATTCCTGGGAAGCATTTCAAGGGGGATCTTGGGATCAAGGAAGAGAGAAATGTCCCGACACAACATAGGGATCTGTGCCGGGGGGAGACTCGGTCAGCCAGGGTTCTGGAGCGCGTGCTGTGGATCATGGGTTAGACAGCGGGTTCTGGGCCACCATGATTTGATCTGCTTGAGCACTCCCAGTCCTGGGAACCTGAGCCAGGTCCTCCACCTTTAATACTCTCTGTTTGGAAATGCTTCCTTTGTGTTGGGCTCAAACCGCCTCCTGAGGATCTTCGCCACTCCCTGGGAGTTCCTCTGACAATGTCAGAGTCCGCTGAGCATGTCAGAGTGACAGGACTTGTGTGGTCATGGAGATCTGCTGCCCCACAATATCTGGGCAAAGATTTTGCCCTCCAACCTCTTGTGGTTAGCCAGGGAATTGATTTGAAGCTATCTGATGTCAAGGTGGGATTGGCAGAGGAAATCTGTTCAAGATTCCAGAAGACAAGGCTCCTCTTCTCATCTCTTGAGTCATCTTGCCCAGCACAGGGTAGCCCAGAGGACGTGGAGGAATAAACAGGATGATGTTAATAAACACAGCGATGGCTCCTGCCGTCCACTGCTGCCAATGGCCAGGTACCGCTCTGAAGCCTTTTGTTTCATCCCTATCTGACTCCCACCTTAGGTGCCACCACTATTCCCAAATTACAGAGAAGAGGAGGTGAGACTCAGCCTAGCTGGGTCCCTTTTCTCGTGTTATGTGGTCAGCAAATTTCCAAGCAAAGATGGGAACCTATACCATTTAAGTCCAGAGCTACACTCCTGGTCTCTTTTTTCCCAAAACTGCCCACTTATGGATGAAGCACTTTGCACCACTGCTGTCTGCTAGACGCTGGACCATTTTCCTGGCTGTGGCAACCCTCCCAGCGTCTCCTCAGGCCTGCGCCATGAGTACCTTCAATGAATATGGGAATGGGATGGAAAGACGGTGGGCACCAGTAGGCTAACTTGGCCTGATTGGATCCACATTGACTTGAATGGACTTAATCGGAGTTGACTTGGCTTTAGACAACTTCACATGAGTTAATGAGCCGAATAAACAATCTTTTAGGACTATTTCTGGGAAACTGAAGAAATCGCACTTTACCCCTTCGGACTGAGACTCATCCAAGTCTCTTCCCTGGGACTGTGTTGGAGTCGGGAATAGGGCAAGGTTGGGGGGAGGGTGGATAGGGGGAAGAGGCTGCGGGGAAAGGGTCTCAGCAGTGACAGCTCTGGGAGCCTGGGCAGAGCCAGCCAGCACAACAGATGTCAGTGCAGGGCAAAGGCAGCCGCGTCTGTGCCAGGAGCTGGGTTTTCGATCCTGAGCCAAGCCTTGAACAGACGCCAGTTTGGGCACAGACAGAGAGGAGATCAGAGGTCAGGTAAATAGTGAACTGCACGCAGCCCCAGCCGTGTCCATGAGCCACAGGACACTGCCCACTCAGTGTGCACGTGTGAGGAAGAAACCGAGACCCATGGCCTTGAACCCCCAAGGGTTTCCACTGGGGTCAGCGTGTTCCAGGGTCCATGAGGGCATTTGCCATCCAGTGTTTCATCTCTGACTTTGATTCTGGGAGTTCCTTTCCCTCCTGGAGGCAGTGCAGAGTCTTGGGAAGAGTGAGAGCTTTTGATGTCAGACAGGCCTGAGTGAGTGACTCTGGAGGACTTGCTGTGGGCAGGTGGCTTTAGCTCTGGGCGCCTCCAGTTTCTCATCCATAAAATGGGAATGATATTATGCAGACTAGAAACTGCTCCATGGAGAGCACTGATATGACATGCAGCAGGTGCACAATTAATGTTCCACAAGTGAGGCCTGGGGAGGTAGGGGGCAGGGGAGGCATGAAGCCTGAGTTGAGACCATCCTCATCCTCCTGTGGCAACCCAGCTGCCCACATGTCGATTTCTCCCTCTGCCTCGCTTGGTGATCTGACAACTCTCTCTGACTGTATGCACTTCACGTGCGTGATCCTGTTAAGTCCTCGCAACAACCCTATTACCATCCCCACTCTGCTCATGGGGAAGCCAAGTTTCCGTGACCCACTGTCTTGATTTGGCCAGGACTGAAATGTCACGTAGGATGTGGGACTTTTGGTGCTACAGCTGAAAACCAGGCAAGCTGATCAGCCTAGACGAGCAATCTGCCTGTCTTCATGACCAGCCCTCCACAGGGCACAGGCAGCTGAGCTGGCTGGATCCCAGGGTGTGCAGACCCAGAGCAGCATCTCCCCAGGAGCCATCCTTGATGGAGGCATGTCAGGCAGACATGGACCATTGCCTTCCTCCACCCTCCGAAAACCCCGAGAGAAGTTACAGGTGAGTTTGTCCAAAGAGCCATCCTCAGGCTTCCCTGGTGGTCCATTGAAATCTGCCTTACAGTGCAAGGGCCACCGGTTCAATCCATGGTCCGGGAAGATCCCACATGCCGTGGAACAACAAAGCCAGTGTGCCACAACCACTGAGTCTGTGTGCTAGAACCCAGGAGCCACAAGCATCGAGCCCACGTGCTGGACCTACTGAGGCCTGCGTGCCCTAGAGCCCATGCTCTGCAACAAGAGAGAAGCCACCGCTATGAGAAGCCTGCGTACTGCAATGAAGAGTAGCCCTGGCTCACTGCAACTGGAGAAAGCCCACACGCAGCAATGAAGACCCACCACAACCAAAAAATAAAAAAAAAAAAAACCATAATAAATCTTTAAAACACAAAACTAAAAGGGTCAGCCTTAGTGTGAGTCCATCATGTTTCCCAGCATCCCCCAGAGAAGGTCTCCCCCAGCCCCATTTCACAGCATATGTTAACTGAGGTCTCCTGAGGTCAAAGAAGTTCCCTTGGGGCCTAGAAACACACAGGTCTGCACCCACAGGCCCCTGGAGGTCTGGAATTGACTTTGGAAATAATCAGAAGTATTTGTGGGAAAGAGGAACTGTCACTCAGGTTTCATCTGCGGCATAAACAGTCATTTTGTAACATTCCTAAACCCAACCCAAGGCAAAGCAAACAGGGAAGTAAACATCAGTCTGCGTCAGGGGGCCTGGCTCAGGGAGGGTCACCCACCTCCAACTCCAGCCTGAGCCCAGGACGGGAGGCAAGTGGGGGCCAGAGAGGGGTGGGCAGGCGGGCTGCGGGAACACATAAGAAGGGGCAGCTTCTCAGCAGAGCTGCACCCTGCAGGGTTCACAGACCCAGAGCCACGGCCTTGAGAATGAAAGTCACCACATCTTACCACTGGCATGTTCTGGACGGATGCAACACTGCCAGCTTTCCCTGGGGGTGGATGGATCCCCCAGCCCACCGGGCCCCTGCCCGCTGCCCTCAGACACAGGACCTTGTTTGGCTGCGCCTGAAACTAAGAATTAGAACTCTGGATGGGTCAGGAGCAGGCAGTGGGGTGACTGTGAGCGGTCGTCTGGGGCAGGGTCTGGGTTCTGGGCCCCAGAAAGTGCCTATTCTGTGCGGCAAAGAGGAAACCACTGTATCGGCAAGGGAGCTCTGAGGGGCTCAGGTCCCTCTGCAGGCGTGGGGGGTCCTGGGACAGGCAGGACCTGAGGAACAAAGTCACCATGGGGAACAAAGTGGGAAGATTCGTCTACGTCGTCGTCATCGCCATTTATTTAAACTGACAGCTTAGAGCGCTAGTGCTTTTCAGACATTTTCAGCTTTATTCCTACGGTGGCTGCGGGGACAGGGCAGTTTCCAGCCAATGTCCCC
The DNA here is from genome assembly GCF_055505025.1 of Bos grunniens. NCBI lineage: Eukaryota > Metazoa > Chordata > Mammalia > Artiodactyla > Bovidae > Bos > Bos grunniens. The sequence goes on along the minus strand of NC_141177.1, from coordinate 25,137,931 downwards.
AGCTTGGGGGAGACTGGGCCCCCCGTCCTGAGGTCTCATTCATTCCTAACCTGTCCATATGCTTACCTGAAAGGTGGGGGTCTGTGTCAGGTGGGACAGTCCTGGGCCAGTGAGGAGGCTGCCCTGGGGGGCCCTCAAGCCCCCTCACTGCCCTGAGCACCTTGTCCTCATTTGGGCCCCCAGCCCCTCAGCTGAGGGTTTGGTTGGTGTGGACTTATTTCAGCCTTGGACTCTCAAGGAGCCCAGGGGCTGCCCCAGGGAGGGATCTGAGAATGGACCCCCAAGGCCATCCTAGTCGGAATTTCAGCAGGCAGTCCCTGCTACTCATTCTCCCAAGATGCTGAACCACACGGGTAGGGCAAGGCTGCATAATCACAAGTCCCACAGACCCTGGGATTTCTGGACTTTCCCCTCATTGTAGCATGGGGGCCACTCGAATGGGGATTCTCCAGGGCCTGCCTCCCTTCTGCAAGCAGTTCCTGCCATGGGTTTCCAGCACTGTTGTGTTTAAAGGAAGAGCCGAGGGTTGCCCCTACTTGGGAATGGAACTTACATGGGCAATAGCATAGTTAAACAATGGAGAGAGAGAGAGATTAAATGTGTCATTGTCAGATCCCCTGGATCTAGCCATTCCTGAAGCTGGTTCATCTCTGAACATTTTTTTGCTCAAGCTAGTTTGAGTTGAGCTTTTGTTACTTGAAATGGGAAGAGTCCTGTGATAAACACACTCAGTTTGAGATACTGATCCTTTGCTGCTGCTGCTGCTAAGTCACTTCAGTCGTGTCTGACTCTGTGAGACCCCACAGACAGCAGCCCACCAGGCTCCCCCATCCCTGGGATTCTCCAGGCAAGAACACTGGAGTGGGTTGCCATTTCCTTCTCCAATGCATGAAAGTGAAAAGTGAAAGTGAAGTCACTTAGTCGTGTCCAACCCTCAGCGACCCTGTGGACTGCAGCCCACCAGGCTCCTCCATCCATGGGATTTTCCAGGCAAGAGTACTGGAGTGGGGTGCCATTGCCTTCCCCAGATCCTTTGCTACTTATATTATTAGACAAACAATAAGGACATTTGAACCTGGTTCAGTGACCCCCAAAGAATAATAGAGTTGGGGCCTGGGCTGCTTACAAGTGGGGAGCACAGCTTGGTGATGAGGAGTTTCCTTCACCTATGAGGCCTAAACTTTTTCTAGACACCCTCCAGCAGCCTGATGGCTAGAACAGCATTTGAATCCACTCCCAATGGGGCTGTATGAATATCAGCACTGGCCCTGGATGGAGGAGGAATATCAGCCCTGGATGGAGGGCATGTGTTTTCTGTAGGGTGGGGGTAACTTTCTTTTCTGGCTCATTATAGGACTGGCTCTGAACAAAGGAAAGCCAGGAGCCAGGATTAACGTGACGCCCAATGCTTCACAGCTTCCACACCAGGGTGTCAGCATAGCCTGGAATCCTCCAGGGGGAGAGATGCACTGGAGGAGAGGAACCCTTAGATTTAGATGGAAGATTCTCTGGGTGCAAGCAAGCTGACCCTCCCTCCAGCTGTGACAGGTCTCAGCAGCATTTTTAGGGACAAGCCAATGCTGAGTGCATGGTGAGGTCTGCACGCTTACAGCTGATGGAGAGACCCAGCACAGGAGAGAATGGGGATGTCTCAGAAGGCAGTGGAGTGGTGGCAAGTGGCAGGAGAGCCTCAAGGTGAGCAAATGTGGTTGAAGAGCAGGAAATGCAAGTGTGAAGAGAGAGAGAGAGAGAGACAGGAACAGACAGGCAGGCAGGACAGAGGCGGAGAGTGAGATGGGAACCAACGTAGGCTCCTGTTCAACTTAAGAAAGGAGGAGTTGGGGGAAATTTTCTACTTTCTTCCCCTGAAATCTCCCTTACCAGACAGGCTCCTTCACTGCTCAGAAGATAGGATTTTTTTTTTTTCTTTCATCAGCAAACTGTCAAATTACAGATGCTCAGCATGAAGGGGAAGTCAGACTCTTCAATCCCTTTGGATTTTTTCAGATGAAATTTCTTGGCTCTGTCTCTCTGTCACATGATTGGGGAGAAGTGTATTTTCTTTGGGGTAACCGTGTCAACTCGGATTAACTTTCAATAAGACAGCCTCGGTAGTGAGTGGCCACGATGGGAAATTAGAAAACATCATTTGGGGTCTTTTGCGGGGTTCGATGAGTCAGTCACTGCTTTTCTATCTCCTAAAGGGAAGGCAGTTTTAGAGGATGTGGAGGTGATTTTGTTTTTATGAATCAGAAGGCAATGAAGGGAAATGGGCTGTTAAACTTTTTACTGGACTGGAACATGCCCACTGACGCACAAGCCCATCAGGAGCATCTGGGCATCAACTCACTCCATGTTCACGGCAGGTCCTCTGGGCTCTACCCGTTTCACAGATGACCATCTGAGGCTCAGCAGCATCAGTGACCCAAGGTCACATGGCTTCATGGGGTGGAACCAAGGTCCAGCCCCCAGCCGGCAGTCCAGAGCGCACACCCTTCCTCACTGACCAACACCTGCTCTAATCAGTGTTGGCCACAGAGTGGGCATCACATGTCCTGCAGTTGACGGCCCCAAGCCTTGGCTGAGAAGCTGACCCAGCGATTCCTAACAGGTGCACAGGATGTGTTACTGAATGAATCCTCATCTCATACACACATACTGGACAGATGTCCTGGGAAACCACAGAGGGGGGCTTTTCCAGAGATGAAACTCCCCATTGACAAATGCTTCATTTGAATCCCCCCAAAAGCAGACCCTGAGACTGAGCGGGGATTCAGCCCCTGAGATAGGGCGACGACTCCAGGAGGCAGGGACTGGGAAGGAAGGATGATAAAGCTGCAGTTTCCCATTTGACGCTAGTGGTAAAGAATCCACTTGCCAACATAGGAGATGCTAGAGACATGGGTTCAATCTCTGGGTTGGGAATATCCCCTGAAGGAGGAAATGGCAACCCGTTCCAGTATTCTTACCAGGAGAATCCCATGGAGTCACAAAGAGTCAGACATGACTGAGCATCTAAGCACACACACATGAGCAGTTTCCCTCTGAGGAATTTTGGAAAACATCCTGGAATTGTTCTGTACCAGGTACCAGGGTTTCACCCACTGATTCCCACCCTCCTGGCTGAGGGCTGCCACAGGCATTTACTGCCCACCCTTCACATGGGGTGGGAAAGCTCTGGGGTGCAAGAAAGAGTCGGCCGGCAGCCAAGCTGATAACAGAAGACAGAGGATGCAGAGGTGAACTGGCAGGGCTGTAGGAGAACTTGGAATGGTTGAGGGAACCCAGTAGAACAGCAGCATCTGCAACAGGAGTCAAGAGAGGACAGTGAAAGAAGTGACATTTCTGAGGGCTTACTATTTGCCAGCATCTTAGTCTGTTTGGACTGCTATAACAGAATACTACAGACTTGGTGGCTTATATGTACGGACGTGCTAATTTGCATCACTTGTGTCTGACTCTTTGTGACCCCATGGACTGTAGCCTGCCAGGATCCTCTGTTCATGGGATTCTCCAGGCAAGAATACTGGAGTGAGTTGTTATTTCCTCCTCCAGGGAATCTTCCTGACTCAGGGATTAAACCCACATCTTTTATGTCTCCTGCATTAGCAGGTGGGTTCTTTACCACTAGCACCACCTGGGGAGCCCAGGTGGCTTATAAACAATAGAAATTTATTTCTTGCAGCTCTGCAGACAGGAAGTCTAACATCAGTGTGCTGGCAGGTTTGGTATCTGGTCTGGGTTTCCTGGTTCATGGATGGCTCTCTTCTCACTCAGTTCTCTCATGATGGAAGGAGAGTCGCTCCCTGGAGTCTGCTTTGCAAGGACACTAACCTCATTCCTGAAGGTGGAGCCTCATGACCTGATCACTTCCCAAAGGTCCCATCTCTGGTACTGTCACACTGGGAGTTAGGAGTCTTTTAATAACATATGGATTCTACTATAGACGTTCAGTCTACTCTCCCCACTCCCAGTCTATAAACACTTATATCTCCATGCTGCAAGTGAGGAAACTGAGGCACAGAGAGGTTATTATCTCACCCAATGTCACTGATGGCTCAGTATTAAACAATGCGCTTCCCAGTCCAGGAGACATGGGTTCGATCCCTGGGCCAGGAAGATCCCCTGGAAAAGAAAATGGCTACCCACTCCAGTATTCTTGCCTGGAGAATCCCATGGACAGAGGAGCCTGGCAAGCTGCAGTCCATGGGATTGCAAAGAGTCAGACACAACTGAGCAACCAAACAGTAACAACAACAGGTCACTCAGCCAGTAGGCAGCAGACAAAGGTGAGGCTGGGCAGTCTGGACTCAGAGCTCATGCTCTTAAGCAGAGCTGGGACTCAAGCAATTGAGCAAGGCATTCAGGTTTAAAATTTAAGGAGACACCCTCTTGGGGTTGGCCCTGTGCAGAGCTGGTGCCTAAGAATCAGGCCTCCTTACATTTTGCACCCTGGTCTGGGCCCTACTCACAGCTCACACCCTGCCTGTGAGATGAGCCTCCTTGCTCCCCAAACTGTGGCACATCCTTTACGACCCGAGCTGTTCTGAGTCTGACCGAAGGTCATATGCCCCGACATGCAGAAGGGGTAATTGAGACAATTATGCAGATTGCTTACGCAAGAAATAATTTGTCCCTTTGATCTGAATTTTTCAAGAGGCTTTAAGTAACTGAGCATAAAATACATCACAACTTGATTTTTAAATGTATTCAGAGGACTTCTAGATTCTGGTCCAAGATGTAGAGTTGAGAACTCTTGGTTCTCATCCTCACAAGAAAAATGTGGAACAAACTGAAAATCAGCATTTCTTCTTAGATCTTTCAGAGAACTGAAGTCCCAGGGCAGACTGCTGCCCCAGAAACTTAGGAGACAGGCGGGCAGATACAGAGTTCCAGCTTATGGGGACAAGAAGCTGCTGGAGCCATTAACGGGCTGAAACACGTAAGCAGACATTGACTAATGGCTAGAGGCTGAATGTGGACTAGTTTGAGATGAAAAACTCTGGGATGTCCCATTTCAAGAAGGGTCCCAGTCTTTGAGTTTTCCCTTCAGAAGCCCCACTTGTGTTTCTAGCAGGAAGAAAGGGGAGCAACTGTTTTGAAATATGCCCCCAAACTTCTGTTTTCCTTAGCAAAGGTCTGCACTCAAGGGGAAATAATTTACCAGAGCCTTAACACCTAGGGCAAGCTCAGCTGGATACCTGGAGCCCCAGCTGGCCTTTCATCTCACTTTAAGGGAGAGGAGAAAAGACTAACCAACCCATCTGAAGGTTACAGCCCAGGGGCTCTGGCCCACTGGTGATAAGATGACTGTGATGTCACTATACTAGCTCCAGTGTAAAAACAGGTTACAACTGAGAAATGAAAGATACAGATTCAGTTTAAGAAGGAATTCCCAAAGAAACCTAGAGGTAATAGGAGAGACTGAAACTTACACATGAGAGGAATTCAAAGCCTTTTTTAAAAAAAAAGTAATTTATTTGTTTTAATTGGAGGCCAATTACTTTACAATATTGCAGTGGTTTTTGCCATACATTGACATGAATCAGCCATGGATGTACATGTGTCCCCCATCCTGAACCCAACTCCTATCTCCCTCCCTTTCCCATCCCTCTGGGTTGTCCCAGTGTACCAGTTTTGAGTACCCTGTTTCATGCATCGAACTTAGACTGGTGATCCATTTCATATAAGGTAATATACATTTTTCAATGCTATTCTCTCAAGTCATCCCACCCTCGCCTTCTCCCACAGGGTCCGAGTACAAAAGCCTGTTCTTTATTATCTGTGTCTCTTTTGCTGTTTTGCATATAGGGTCATCATTACCATCTTTCTAAATTCCATATATATGCATTAATATACTGTACTGGTGTTTTTCTTTCTGTTTTTACCTATGGTTACAACAAACATGAAACGCAGTCCAGCTCTGAGCCAGACTGACCTAGCTCCTTACACTAAATCCTGTTTGCCTCAGTTCCTGTTACTCAATGCAACATGTCCAGATTTCCAAAAAAAGTCACAAGGCATACTACAAGGCAAGAAAAAACACAGTCTGAGAAGACAAAGCAGGCAATCGAAGTAGACTAACAGCAGAGATTTCAGAATTATCAGACCAGGAACTTAAAATAACTGTGATTAATATGCTTAATGGCTTCCCCGGTGGCTCATCGGGTAAAATGCAGGAGACACAGGAGACTAGGTTCAATCCATGGGTCAGGAAAATGCCCTGGAGAAAGAAATGGCAACCCACTCCAGTATTCTTGCCTGGAAAATTCCATGGACAGAGGAGCCTGGCAGGCTACAGTCCACAGGGTCGCAAAAAATCAGACATGACTGAGTGGCTAAGCATGCACACACAGCAGGCTAAGCGCCCTAATGGGAGAAGTGGGCAGCATGCGAGAACGGACAGATCCAAGATGACCGTGTTCAAAGTAACACCTCTCATACAGGGTCAACGAGCTCCAGAACATCCTCTCGGACACATGCAGCCAAAGACAGCAGTGCTGATTTACAGCAAAAACCACCCGAGGCAACTTAGTCTTGGGGCCCTATTGCCGTCGACTTCATATTGTTTCCATATTACAATGAAGCATCCTCAACATTTGTGCCAAGAGCCAATGGAACTCGTGTTAGCCCCAAACGTCCTGTGAGCTCATGCTGGAGAATTTCTTTTACTGTTTCTGAAACAGAGATGGAGTTGGGGCATAGAGAGGAGGCCCTGGAGATCCCAGCGATAAGGACACCCTAACTTGGTTGATGAGATGAACACTGAGAGCCTACGTGAGGAAACAAAGCATGACTGGGGTCCGTCTCCCAGTAAAACCCAGAGCCAATACATAATTTCATTGGTTTGGGGACTGAAAATGGAAAAGTTCAGTGATTGCTTTCGGAGAAAACAAATGGCTAGGGGTGAGGGGATGAGCTGATGTTTTCTTGCCTGAAGTTCAGTGAAATGCACTTTGTTTTCTCATATTTCTGCTCCACTGAGCCCTCCACCCTCTCCTGCCCAGGGCTGACCATGCCTTCCTGTCCTCGGGCAGCTCTGGTCCCCCGGGCCCAGGGAAGAGGCATTTGAGGATGACTGGGCTGGGGCAGGTGGTCTGACCCACCCCTGCCTCCAGCATGGGTAGGTAGCCATTCAGAGGAGTGTTTCAGGGAGGGGACAGCTTCGATGGGAGACTGACCTGGAGGCAAGGTGCAGACGCCGGGGTCGTAGGGATGGTTGGGTGGTGGGCAGTTGCTTGAGGGCCGGAAGCTGATGGAATCATCTGAATAGGGTCGGCGGGCCCCGCAGCAGCTGTGCTGATCCAGTAAGTCTCCCAAAGGTCAGCACCGAGTTTGCAGCACAGAGTCCTTAACACAGAGCAGTGCGGCCTTTCTCTCTGCCTTTTCCCAGAAGCACAGAACTCAGACTGCTCCCGGAACCAGGGACTGGGGCCTTGGGAGGCGTCTGGGGACAGACCTTCAGCCTGGCACCCTTGTTCCCAGATGCCGTGAGTGAGACCAACTCGTGGCTCTCCAGGAGGTGGAGGGACCAGTATGGTCAGATTCTGGAGGCCAGTGGGTGACAGAAGCTGTGCAGGGACGCCCGTTTCTCACGTCTCACCTTTAGACCTTGTGAGCTGTCTGTGATGAGAGTGTTTAAAAAGCTCTATACCGATTTGACACCACCGTGACCAGGCCTGGGCATCAAGGGGCCACCTCCAGGTCTCTAAGAGATTGGAAACGAAACACCCACCCCTTTGCCACACTTAGTGTTGTTGTTGTTCAGTCGCTAACTCATGTCCAACTCTTTGTGACTCCATGAACTGCAGTAGGCCAGGCCTCCCCGTCCCTCACTGTCTCCTAGAGTTTGCTCAAACTCATGTCCATTGAATCAGTGATGCCATCCAACCATCTCATCCTCTGTCACCCTCTTCTCCTCCTTCCTTCAATCTTTCCCAGTATCAGGGTCTTTACAAATGAGTTGGCTCTTTGCATCAGGTGGCCAAAATATTGGAACTTCAGCTTCAGCATCAGTCCTTCCAAGGAATATTCAGAGTTGATTTCCTTTCAGATTGACTGATTTAATCTCTTTGCAGTCCAAGGGACTCTCAAGAGTCTTCTCCAGCACCACAGTTGGAAAGCATCAGTTCTTCAGCGTTCAGCCTTCTTTATGGTCCAACTCTCACATCCATACATGACTACTAGAAAAACCATAGCTTTGACTATAATGGACCCTTGTCAGCAAAGCAATGTCTTTGCTTTTTAATATGCTATCTACTTTTTTTTCCATAGCCTTTCTTCCAAGAAACAAGCATCTTTTAATTTTGTGGCTGGAGTCAGGCAGCCTTCCCTCTTAACCTGCACGAAGCTCCCACTGAGACCACTTAGAAATGGGGGGACTTGTGGCACGAGAGTGGGTGGGGCAGCTTGCCATTCATCAGGCTGGTATTGCCCAGCACTCCCTGCCCCCACTTTGGTTTTCTGAAGCACATGGGACCTTGATTTGGAGGCCCAGGCTACGGTGGGGACCCCAGGCAGGACCCCATGTCCCTAGGAAACTCCAGGAGGCACTGTGGTCTGGTGGTTCTGTGTGTGGGCCCTGGAGCCAGGGGGCTTGGGGTCAGCTTCTCAGCTCTATAACTTCGGTGAGTTTCTGTAGTTCTCTGTGTCTCGGTTTACTGATCTGTGCAGTGAGCCTCAGTGGGGGCAGAGCGGGCAGATAGCACCCACTTGGTGCATGAGACCCTCTGCCATTTTCTCCTTTTCTGTGGGGGGTGGGGATCTTTGCTCTTGATCCAGGTCTCACCACAAAGGCCACCTCCTCAGAGTGGTCTTCAGTGACCCTGCTTCCTCCGCTGGTTGCCTACCCGCTCCCATCACTCTCAGTTCAGTCACTCAGTTGTGTCCAACTCTTTGCGACCCCTGAACTGAACTGACAGTGATGGGAGAGGGTAGGCAACCAGCAGAGGAAGGAGGGGCCCATCACTCTAGGCAGCGAAGTTTAATTTGTTTCTTTGTATGGCTTGTGGCTCTCCCAGTAGAACATGAACTTCAGGAGAAAAGACTCCATCAGTCCTGCCTGTGACTGCTGCCGATAGACTCTGGCACAAAGCAAGTATCAAGAAATATTTGTGAACGGAATATTCACGTGCCCAGCCTGGCTTCCCCCCCGGCACAGGTCAGCACAGGGTCCTGTCACACCTGGGCCAGGTACAGAGGAGTGCCTGCCTGGGAGATGCTGGATGCAGGAATGTGAAGAGAGGCATCCCAGGTTGGGCGCCAGGGCTCAGGGCCTCCTGGGCGCCGTCCCCCATCAGACCAATTGTGAGTGATCTGTATAGACTCCCAAAACAGAGCATGCTTTCAGTTCATTCCTGCGCTGTTTTTCAGGCTCTCCAAAAAAGCCTGCACCCAGAGAGGTGCTATCCAGATCTCCAGGTGCCCTCTCCCTTGAGAAAGAGAGACGCACCCTTGTTCCCAATGCCCGAGCCAGGAAAGGTTGGCAACACCAGTGCCCCCTGCCTCCAGCTTTGCACAAGCAGTCCCAGCAGTCAGGAGGCTGTATGGGCTGGGGCCTCCCAGAGTTTCCAAAACATTCGGCTGGAAATAGGAAAAGTGGAACCACATTGTGATCCAGGCGAAAGATAAGAGCTGGGCGAGCAAGCTCCCCTGGACTTCGTATTTTCATTTTCATCAAAGAGCCTCCTTCAGCCCACAAGCCCCATGAGCAACCAGCCTGGCCAGTAATGGCTTCCAAGGGCCATTGCACCTCTTAGACCCCCAGGCTCCTCTTCTGCTAAATGGGGGTAATGAGACCTCCCGCCTCACCAGCTGCTGTGAAGGTGGACGGAACACTGTATGTGTCACGTGATGAACATGCCATAAACCCAAGTCCTTTTCCTCTCTGCACCCCAGATATTTGGGTTGTGGAGCACATCACTGATAGGTTACTTTCTCTATTTAAGAAGGTCTATCTTGAGGACTTTTCTGGTGGTCCAGCGGTTAAGACCACCTTCCAGTGCAGGGGGTGTCGGTGGAATCCCTGGTCAGGGACCTAAGATCCTATATACCATGTGGCCACAAAAACCAAAACTTGAAACAGAAGCATATCGTAACAAATTCAATAAGGACTTTAAAAATGGTCCACAACAATAACAAAATCTTAAAAAAAAAAAAAGAAAAAACGAAGGTCTAGCTCTTTGAGCTCATCTCCTACCACCCGCCCCCTGATTCACTGACTGTTTGGATTCCCCAGTAAGACAACATTCCTACCTCAGGGCCTTTGCACTTGCTGTTCTCTCTGCCTGGAACTGTCTGATATTTTCCTGGCTATGTCCCAATCATTGTTCAGGTTTTATCCCAATGTCATCTCCCTAGAAAGGCCCTCCCTGGTCCTTTCATTCAAGATCCCCCACCCCCACCCCTGCCCCCAGCCCAGCTTCCTGCTCCATTTTCGAAACTTCCTCCTGGGGAATGGCCACAGTGTCGACCTGCTTCTCCCATGGAAAGAGAGCCCCATAAGAGAAGGTCCTGGAAAGTCACCCCAGCACCTGGTGCCATGCCTGGCACATGATGGGTGCAATAAATTGTTATTAAATATGAGTGCTCTGCTTATGCTCAAAGTGAGACTTGAGAAAGCAAGTTTTCCTCTTGGAAGGAGAGAATCCACCTCAAACGGAATCTTTTTTAAAAGCTTCAGGCCAAACATCAGGCTGGGTGCTCCTGGGCCACCCCAGGAGCCTCTGCAGTTCTTGGGGGTCTGATGGGACAGGTGAGGTGCCCAGGTGGGGGGTGTCACTGTGAATCATGGGCTGGATAGGACCACCCACTGAGGGGCAGGGTGGTCCCTGACCAGGGAGGGTTTCTAAGCACTGTGGCTGAGGCAGGTTTCAGAAGAGACCCATGGTGGCCGCCGTGGAGGCCATCTATTTGCTTTAACTGGTCTGGTGCCCAGGGGACTGTGGGGTCCCAGGGGAGAGAGAAAACTAGAAGTCAGGACACAGGAGCTCTGAGTCCTTCTCAGCCACTCATTTGCTGTGTGCCTTTGAGCAAGTCACTGTGCCATTCTGGGCTCAGCTTTCTCATCCATAAACCAGGCAAAGTAAGGCCGACACCACTTTTGCCTTCACTTTTTTCCTCTTTCCAGCTGTGCTATCCTAAGACAGTCACTCCATGCACCTGGGTGCTTTCCCTGGGATCTAAAATGGGATGCGAATCGTACCCACCTCGCAGGACTCAACTGACACTAATACTGACTGCAACTTTCAGGCACTTAGTAAGTGGTCAGTAAATATCCAGGTCATGATCAGAGACTGGAAATCTGCTCAAACCAGCTTGCAGCAAGAGGAGGATGGATCATTGCAAAGAATGTAAGAGGAGATGCAAAAATATTTTTTGTGATGAAGCAGGAAAAAACAAAAGAGCGAACCCAAAGGAGGAGCACGGGGTGTATCTTCAGCCAGCCTTGGTTGATGGGTGGGAGCTGGTGCTCACTTTGGGCAAGTCTGGCATTTTTAGCACCTAAATGGGGTCTGGGCTCCAAACTGTACATGAGGTAGAGCCATCTGATTCCTCGAAGGGGAACAGATAACCAGCAGAGAAACCAGGATGGCTGGGAGACCCACCCCTGGCATGTTCCTCCCTTCTGGAAGCCTGGAGCGGGGCGGAGAATCTGGGGACCAGGAAGAAAGCCTTGTCTGGGAAGTATTAACTGCACAACCACAGCTGACCAGATGAGCAGGCCCCTGTCCCCCCAAATGACTTCCAGGCGACTCCTGGGCTGGAAAGTGGCTCAGCCAGAAAGCTGATTTCTAAAGACTCAACCACAAGCAAATGTGAGCCTTATTATGCATGTGGCAAACTCCAGGCCAGACAAGCTTAGTTCTGCCCTGAGTCTTGTCAGCAGGAAAACCATCAGAAAGTATGGACGCAAAGCCCTTTCTTGTGGGACTGCAGAAGGCAAAGGGGAGGAGCAGGGGTGAGCAGACCCAGATTCTGGCCTCGGCTATCTCCTAGCAGCAGCGTCACCATGGGCAAGTCTCCTCCACTTTGTAGTGTAAAAAAAGTATAAAACTAAGGACCAGGAGGCTTCTTGAGGTTGTGTCATCACAGGATTATATGATTTGAAGCCTCCATGACATCTGAATTTTTTTGCTCTCCTGGAAAACCTAAAGGAAGTGGAGGGGTAGTTGGCACCAGGGAAACCAAGATACGTTCACATCTCTCAGATTTTCAAAAGCCAAGCCAAATCCTGAGAATCTGTCCGTTGTGACAGATGGAAAGTCCAGCTCAAACCAGCTTAAGTAAAAAGGGGCATTTATTGGTTCCTGGAATATAAAGACGTGTTAGCTTCAGGCATGGTGGTATCCAGGGGCTCAGATAATGTCACCATCTTATTTTTTGTCTCGCCTAGTTATGTAATTCAGACAGATGTTTACCTAGTGATGAATAATCAACCCCCGGCACCTCCAGACAACCTATTGTCCTCGCCAGTCCCAATGGAAGGAGAGAGTTCATTTCCTGTTTGTCTCAATGAAACTCTCAGGGTTTCTTTGGGCTTACCAGCCTTGTTCACTTGTCCATCCCTGGACCAGTCTCAGAGGTCTGGGTTTAAATCCAGCCTCAACATTTACTATAGAAGTGTTAGTTGCTCAGTCATGTCCAACTCTTTGCAACGCCATGGACTGTAACCCACAAGACAACCCATGTCCATGGGGTTCTCCAGGCAAGAATACTGGTGTGGGATGCCAAGCCCTCCTCCAGGGGATCTTCCCAACCCAGGGATCAAACCCAGGTCTCCTGCACTGTAGGCATGGACTCTTTATCATCTGAGCCACCAGAGAAGCCACTGTGAACTTAGATGAAGAACTTAGGGGCAATCAGTTTCCTATGGTTTTGATGACAAATTACCACACACTTAGTAGCTGAAAACAACACAAATTTATTATCCTAGAGTTCTGGAGGCCAGAAGTCCAAATGGACATCACTGGGCTAAAATTAAGGTGTTGGCAGAGTGATTCCTTCTGGGAGTTTCAGAGGATAAACCTTATCTTTGCTGTTTCTGCCTTCCAGAGCTAGCCCCTTGGCTTCACTCTGGTCCCCTCTTCCATCATCAAATCAGCAATGATCAGTCAAATCTTCCTTATGTCACATGACTGATGCTGCCCACCTGTTCCCCCTGTGATTCCATGGAGCCACCCAATAATCCAGGATCATCTCTGCACCTCAAGGTCAGCTGATGAGCAACATTAACTTCACCTGCAATCTAGTGTCCCTTTGCCATGAAATACAACATGCTCATAGGCTCTGGGGATTCAGCTGTGAACACTAGGAGGCCATTATTCTGCCCACCACACTTGCCTCACTCTCGCCATCTGTAAAATGGGACAGTAGCACTGTTCCCTCAAAGGATTCTGCTGAGGCTCAGAGGAGAGTCCTCAGCACAGAGCCTGGTATACAGTAAATACTCAATAAGTGAATGGGGCACCCACCAGCCTCAGCATTTCTGAGGAACTGCATGGTTAAGTTGGGAGAAAGGGAGCACATGGCTTGAGTCACAAGGTATGTAAAATAGAATAAGGACCAGAGGATGCGATGCCCCACATATTCCCCCCACCCCGACAACTCCCCGCTCTGGAGCAACTTCTGTGACTGCTGTTTGGACAAGGTGGAGTGTGTGTGTTTTTCCATCAGACACCACCCCACAGGAGCGCCCAAGGGAGAAGGAAGAAGCACAGAGCCACTTCAGAAGGGTGGTGGCTACTCTGTAACAAGGACCCAGGGGCTACTGACACCTCACCCCACTCCCCTCCTCCATCCACTACTCCTGGGTTAGAAGTGGAGCACAGGGTGGCTGGAGCACGCAGGGCACTGGGCACCTGTGGCGTCTCAATCTCTAGTCTGCATGCTAGTAACAACAGTTCATGAAGAGGTTCAGTGAGGTGGGGTCCCAGCTTCTCTGCCCACCTCTGCCATCCTGTTGACTGTATGGGCCTCTGCTGTGGTCTGGCTGCAGCTGGCCTGGGTCATGGTCAATGCTAAGGATGTGTTCGTCGAATGAAGATGCAGCGGGGAGAGAACTGAAGGCGCAGTCCTCACCTTAGCTCTGCCACTGCCCGGCTCTGAGCCTCAGTTTCCCATCTGCAGGTGGGAGAAGCCCCTGATGCTGACCACACAGCTCACTCTCTTTAAAGGGCCACTGAAGGAAGTGGCCCAGAGCCCCAAAGAATGTTGTCATCCTCAGCTGTCTCCCGGCCTCGCCCCTGCAGATCTCCAGTCTGGATCCTGGAGGGACTAATGGGGTGGAAGAGACCATAAATGAGGAACGTGAGGCACAGAGAGGACAATGAACTGGCTGAAGGTCACACAGCTTAGAGAAGGCCAGGTCAGGTACCCCAGCCCCAGCTTCAGCATCCCACCAGAGTGACCAGCAGGAGCCTGCTCTGCTTACGTGTCCAGGTGGCAAATAACAGAGAAATATGGCAAAGCAAAGTGAAACACCAACCTGACCTATCCCTCACTGCCTGCCCACCACATTGGCCCAATGTTTCTCAAGGCTAATTGCAGGTTTAATGATCCCAATTACACAGCCACTGTCATTCTGACAGTGGTGCGAGCCTCAAGTGGGGGTGAGGCTCTCATCCCAATCAACCTTGTTTTTACTGATTTGTAAGCAGCTCAATTGTCTGAGAAAAGACAGCCCTCCCGCCAGCATCTCTCAGTCCCGCTGCAACGCGGGGACTTGGTACCACGGCCTAGGCCATCCCCAGGCAGCTGGGGCCTCAGTGCTGTTTGTTCACAAATGCACAGTAAATGACACCCCCTCGTCCAGGGGGACAGGTAGGAGTTGCACTGCATTGGCTGGCGTGTTGGAAATAATACTGCGTCTCCACATTTCTTCATGTCTAGACAAGAAGTTCTGCTGCCTGCCTGCCTGAAATATTAAAATTTCATACTCTCCTCCCAGGAGAGGCCCTCTGGTTGTAAACACACGGAGACAATTTGAGTTTTCTTTCTTTCCCTTCAAGTTTCCTCTTTTTGGCCGACTATGTGGCTTACAGGGCCGAAGAGGCGCTGCAAACTTCGGGACGTGCACACTCCCAGCCTTCTCTAGTGTGGCGTGGCTTCATGTCTGGGTACAAGTCCTGCACATGTCACTCGGCCAGCTGATCGGGCCTCAGTTTCCTCATCTGAGAGATGGTTGTGACAATTCTGACCTCGCCGGATAATTGTCAAGCTGGGTGAAGCATTGAACAAGATAACCGCCATGCTGAGTTGAAATGTCCCTCCAAAATCCACATCCACCTGGAATCTCAGGACGTGATCTTGTATGGAGCTAGAGTCCTTTCTCCAGTACTCTTGCCTGGAAAATCCCATGGATGGAGGAGCCTGGTAGGCTGCAGTCCATGGAGTCGCACAGAGTTGGATACGACTGAAGCGACTTAGCAGCAGCAGCAGCAGAGTCCTTTCAGGTATACCAAGTGAAGATGAGACATTTCAGAGTGGGGCAGGCCCCGTACATAAGACTCGTGTCCTCAGAAAGAGAGGCATATCCAGAAAGTGACCATTCATCACCTTTGGGAATCACAGGCACGAAGCATCACTGTGACCTGTTTTACAAGCGTGGTAGCCAAGGGGCTGGGGGCTTGCCCTGCACCACAAAGTGACCTGATGTTGGAGCAGGATCCCCTGGTGGGTCTTACCCCAGCCTCCTTCCTTCCCTTTCCTGTCCACACTGCCTTTTCTGTATTTCCCACAGCAAGGCCATGAGCAGCTTGAGAGCGGGGCTCTACCTCAAACCCCCTCCAGTCACCACTGTCTGTTCCCAGGGACACACAGTCTACAGAGGAGAATAACATGAAATAAATGTGAGACTGCATCACACACACAGCAGACTTATGGGGGGATCAAATATAAGCATTCAGCTTTCCCAGTACCCATTAGAAGGAGCCAAATTCCCCCACTCACAAATGGAAAATGGGGACCAAGCTGCCCATTCCTCAGTTTTTCTGCTCAGAGGTGAGCATCCTGCAGGTGAGGGATGATGCCACAGCTTAAAGATGTCATTTTCCACAAGCTGGGGCCTCGAGGCCTGGGCTTTCTCTGGTGCCCAAGCTCTGCTCCTCTCATCCATCTCACCAAATCCAAGCTCAAGCCGAGCCTTCTCTGTGATCTGCGGCGGACATTCTTGGCTGGCCAGACAACATCCACTCTCCTGTTCTGCTGCCCTCTCAGAGCCTTGAACTTCCCATGTGCACAGGATTGCCAGACAGAATACAGCATCTCCAGTTAAGTTTGATGTTCAGATACACAATGAATAATGTTAATACGGTTAGATATGTATCTATAAGAATGTATACTCTCAATGCATACATGTAAATACATATTATAATATATTGTATTACTCACACAGCTTAATAATTTTTTCTGATCATTCTAAAAATTTCATACTAAAATTTTTTCATCGTTTTCCTGGAATTCAAGTTTACTGGGCTCCTTGCATCTGTATTTGCTGAGTCCATCCACCCTGATGAGCAAGCCACATGCTCTGTTTGGGGACAAGCCTGGCCAGGTGAGCCGAGCAGCCCTGGGTCCCAGTCCAGCCACAGGCACTGCTTCCAAGGTGGGCTCCTGACCCCAGGTCCTTGTTTGTGAAAGTGTTAGTTGGTCAGTCATGTCCAAGTCTTTGCAGCCCCGTGGACTGTAACTTGCCAGGCTCCTGTGTCCATGGGATTCTCCAGGCAAGAATACTGGAGTGGGTTGTCATTCCTTTCTCCAAGGGATCTTCCTGACCCAGGAATCAAACCGGGTCTCCCACATTGTAAGCAGATTCTTTACCAACTAATCCATCAGGGAATTCTATAGAAAGACATCAGTGCATGGTCCTAAAGAGAAGTCTTAGTTCCCTGCCCAGGAATTGAACCTGAGTAGCCTGGGTAAAAACCAGGGATCCTTGCCCCTAGACGACCATGGGCTAGAGGACCTTTGTTTAGGTACTTGCAAAAGTGAACTTTCTCTTTCCTACTATTTTAAACCTGAAAGGAAACAGCGACAAGAGGGGCTGACTGTCATCTTTGGCCAAAGGCAGGCTGGTCTGAGAATGAAATCAGCACAGCAGACACAGAGGCTGGGGAGCTCTAGCCTGGCTGTATTGCTGGAGCTGCTAAAGCCACAGCAGCTTTGACTTTCTAGGTAAAGCAGGTCCCCAAATATTCCCTTTATAAATAGAGTCCGTTTGAGCTGAGCTTTCTGTGGCAGCCAAGCCATGCTGCCTTCCTCATGCATGGTCCGTTGATTCCTAGTCTTCCTGGTGAAGGTGAGTCTCCAGAACTAAGATCACTCAGTCCCTGGGAACCCACAGGTTTTTCTAGCAACAAAGCGTCCACACCAGGAGCCTCTTGGATTTGACTTTTCTTGTTTGGGCTCGCTAACCCCAGAGGTCTGTTCTTGGGAACGTGTATGGCCCGTTTGACCCAGGAGCCCTGCCAAGGCTTAGTCTCCACCATCTCTGCACTGATTTGTCTTCACGAGGAATTCCCCCTGACTGTGGTCCAAAGTGCAGCCTCCCACACAGATAGCATCAGAAACACATTGCCTAGCTTGGTAAAACCCTCAGGAGTGGGAAGCAAGAGGAAACATGCCTTATTGGTTCCTACACACAGAGCCAGGCGGCTGCTGGCCAGGGAAGGCATTCTCATTTCTGGAATTCTTTGGGTGTTGAACAATGGAACAAAAACCAGGAGTGTCTCCATGGACCCGAATGGAAAGCAGAACAGAGACGACCCTTGCCTTTAATGAAACTGCCCATAGATTTCGCTGCAGCTGACATTTGGCTGTGTTCACCTTGTGTCTTTTCCTGGTTCTGATCCCACGTCTTGGCAGGATCCCTGAGCAGACACTAAGGGAGCTAGTGTCAGTGCAGGCAGAGGACCCATCTCCCACCCGGCAGGCTCCACCCGTAGAAGAATCTGCATAGAGAAACAAAATATACTCCTGGGGTTGGAAAAAGCAGCAGCCACAGCAATGGTGCTTGATGCTTCGGCAGCAGGCAGTAGAGAACAGGGCCCTCTCTTTGCCACTCAGTCTTCACAAGGGCCCCAGCTTGGATCAATGCGGGACACCCAGGTTTCCTATTGTTTTACAACTATAAACACATCACACACTTGTTGGAACAAGCCAGGCAACCAAGATACATCAAGAAAAAGCTGACTCATCCCATCCCTCCCCTCCCCCACTACCCATCTCAGACCTTCCCATCCACACTTCTTCTCTGATGCCCGACAAACACTCCTCAAAGACTCCCCAAATTGTCATTGTACAATAAACACCACTCAAAACTCGTTTTCAAAAACCCGTGCTGGTATCCTCAGGATTTACTCAAGTGGCTCTGACTTGTGACTTTCCATGGCAGCAACTGTTCCTCACGTTACCCTGCCAGTGACATTTAGGTTGTTTCTGGTTTTGGTTTTTTTTGAACCACAAACCACTCTGCCATCGGCATGTGTGTGTGCAGGTGTGAAAGCCAAGAGATTTAACAGCTGTAATTGTGCGGGCACCAACCTGTCAGACGGAGGCAGCCTCTGATGTCTGGAGCAGACAGTCAGAGGAGGCTGGCTCTGAGAAGAGGACCTGCAATTGCTAAGTCCTGGGTTTTTATTTCTCTAAGATCCATTTGTACAAACGGGCTTGGTGGGTTGGGCTTTCCAGGTGGCACTAGTGGTAAAGAACCTGCCTGCCAATGCAGGAGACATAAGAGACATGGGTTTGATCCCAGGGTCAGGAAGATCCCCTGGAGGAGGGCATGGCAACCAACTTCAGTATTCTTTGCCGGAGAGTCCCAGAGAGGGAGGAGCCTGGCAAGCTACAGTCCATAGAGTCACAAAGAGTGGGATGCGACTTAGCATGCATGCAGGCTTGGAGGGTTAGGGGTATGCACTTTTCTTTTAATTTGTTGTTGTCATTCAGTCACAGAGTTATGTCTGACTCTCTTGTGACCTCGTGGACTATAGCCCGCCAGGCCCCTCTGCCCATGGGGTTTTCCAGGATAGAATACTGGAATAGGTTGCCATTTCCTTCTCCAGGCACTATTCCTGGATCAGAGATAGAACCTGTGTCTCCTGCATTGGCCGGCGGATTCTTTACCACTGAGCCACCAGAGAAGTCCATGGGTGGTATAGACATATATAAAGTTCACTGAGGTCAAACTAAGATTTACAAACTTCTACATTTTTATGCCTCAATTAAAGAACTTTAGGGGAATTCCCTAGTGGTCCAGTGGTTAGGACAATGTTTTCACTGCTGAGTGTATGGGTTCAATCCCTAGTAGGGGAGCTAAGATCCCACAAGCCTTGTGGCACAGCCAAAAAATAAAAAGAACTTTAAAACACAAAAATAAAACTCTGTGAGTACAGGTGAAAATGGAGAACAGCTCCCTGCGGTGACACTCTGTAGAGAGAGCCAGACTCTGTCACTTACCACCCGCAGGACCTCAGTTAACTCATCTCAACTTACCTGGCCTCAGTTTCTTCATCTGTGATTTGGGAATAATAACAGTGCCTTTCTCAAAGTGCCATTGTGAGGACTAAATAGCTTAAATATAAGATAATAAAATAAAAAGTTGCCAAATATTTTTTATGCAAAGGATACAAAAATCTTACAAGGACTTGGGAGCAAGGGGCCTCGGGGCTGAGTGAGCTGAGGGCCTCGGCACATAATACACACCATGGGTTGTGTCCACAAGCAGGAAGGCACTTTCTTTGCAGAGATAGGCAGTGTGTGAACTGTATAGAGGAGGAGACCAAGAGGCCTGCACAGAGACAGCTGCCACGTCGCCACCTCATGCCACCAGCTTGCGGGGTGCAGTGGCTTCACCAACCCAGCAAGTGTCCCTGGGACGATGTGGAGTTGTCACAACTAATTGCTGTCTGGAGTCTTTCAATCCTTTCAAACACGTGGCTAAAAACTCCTTATGTGTATGCATTCAAAAGAACGTAGTGAATTCCCAAAAGTTGGGAACTGTTATTTTAGGCCGATTCTATATGATTGAAATATAACGCAAAGCACATTTAAAAGTTTCTAGTAAGCCTTTCCTTAAAAAAAAGAAGAAGAGGTAAAAAGAAGCAGGTGACATTAATAAATTTTTTTGGCTGTCCCACATGGTTTATGGAATCTTAGTTCCCTGATGAGGAATCAAATCCAGGCCCCAGCAGTGAAAGTCTCAAGTCTTAACCACTGACTGTTCAGTCCCTAAGTCTTTGCGACCCCATGGACTGCACTATGCCAGGCTTCCCAGTCCTTCACTATCTCCCAGAGTTTGCTCAAACTCACGTCCCTTGAGTCCCATGCCATCCAACCATCTCATCCTCTGCCACCCACTTCTCCTTTTGCCTACAATCTTTCCCAGCATCAAAGTCTTTTCCAATAAGTCATCTCTTCACATCAGTGGCAAAGTATTAGAGCTTCAGCATCACTAGACCACCAAGTTATTCCCAACATAAATTTTAATTAAGATTTGCAAACCTTTCTGAGCCAAACTTTTTCCATCTGTAGAATGATAATCATGGCTCTCCTTCCCCAGGGTTTCTGGGGGCACTGAGACACTGCATGTGAAGCTTGGAGTCAGGAATGGCAGGGGTTGACTGCACGGTGACCACCAGCCTTCAAGTCACCTCTGGCTCCAGGTAACACAACACTTGAGAGCACAAATTCCAGGTCCAAATTGCCCAGTTCCTCCTCATCTGAGCTGGTGACCTCGGACACATTTGATGCCAAAGCTTTATCTGGATTAAGGAGGCACTGCTGTGAGGATGAAAGAAAGGCACACCATGGGGATCGTAGTGGGTGATGGAGAGTGCCATGGGAATGGTCACTGAAGTCCCTCAGCACACTTCTCTCTGCTCCGCTGGTTGTTGTTGTTCAGTCACTAAGTTGCATCTGACTCTTTGAGACCCCATGGACTGCAGCACGCCAGGCCTCCCTGTCCCTCACCATCTCCTGGAGTTTGCCCAAGTTCATGTCCATTGAATTGGTGATGTTACCCAACCAACTCATCCTCTGCCATCCCCTTCTCCTTTTGCCTTCAATCCTTTCTAGCATGAGTCCTTTCCAATGAGTCAGCTCGTAGCACCAGGTGACCAAAGTATTGGAGCTTTGGCTTTAGCATCAGACCTTCCAATGAATATTCAGGGTTGGTTTCCTTTAGGACTGACTGGTTTGATCTCATTGCTGTCCAAGGGGCTCTCAAGCACCACAATTCAAAAGCATCAATTCTCTGGCACTCTGTCTTCTTTATGGCCCAACTTTCCTGCTCCACTGGAATTCCCTGGAAAATGGAGGCAGAGCTCGACCCTAAGGCTTAATTGAGGGCTGCAGTCTCAGGAAGCAAGAGTGAAGAGAGGGAGGAGGTGGGCATCACCAAGCTGGTCACTGCAGCCTGCTGGCTCAGGCAGGATGTCCCCAGAGAGGCAGTGAGATCCCTGACTACAGGACCGATCCACCCGTGGACGGAAGCAAGACTGTCCCATTCCCAGCTCCTCCCCCTCTCCTGTCCTGTCTTGGGTCTATGTTCTGCCCTGCTGGGTGTTGACTGCTCCCCCATAGTTTTAGGGTGTGACTTGGGGCAGTCATAGGAGAAACCAAAGCATCTAAGGGTCCTCATTGTGTGAATCTGGGCCCTGGAGCAGCTGTGGCTCCAACTCTGAGGGCAAAATGGGGGCTGTGCTGAAGCTAGACCCTCCCCAGGGGCGGGGAGGTCGGGCGTGGGGTGCAGAGGAGCAGGGATGTGACAACAAGGGAGGTGATAGCGGTTTTCAACCTTGGGGACAGAACACTGCTTTGCTAAGGAAAGCGGCCGAGGTCCAGGGAGCAGGTAAGGCCATGTGGAGCCTGGGGTGACACATGAACGGGGCTGGGTGCCTACACCCCACACCGCCTCCATGGTTACCCACCCACTGTCTTCACAACAGATCTGGGGATCTTTCCACATCAAGGTGCTGCAGAAAACAAATAAATGACTATTTCTAAAGCACCAAGAACAGTTCCCTGCATACATGAAGCACCACCTTAGAGTTTGTAACTAAGTGAATAAACCAAGGTAGTTTTCATGAAATGGGCACGCACGGCTTCTGATATATTTGGTGCACTCAGTTTTCCTTTGGCCATATTCCTCCATTTGGGGTGCAGAGTGTGGAGCACCGGTTGGCCCAGCTGGTCCTGCCAGTCCTGCCCTAGGGCTGGCCTCATGCTTCTCTATCCAGCGCCCCAGCCTGCAGCTCCCAGGGACTCCCCCATTATTCCAGAGTCAGAACTGGTGCTGAAGCTGTCATTTAAAAACAAGATAAGATGCGGGAACTCATTTATGCTGAGACTACAGTATTTTCCCAAGCTGCCTACAGGACAGAACAATAAAAAATTTATCCTCAATAGCATTTTGCTGAATTTCGCCACAGGAGATCTTTTTCTCCCCACCAGAGTTTGGAAGGATTCTTGTCTGCGTTACATCCCCTTCCTCGGCCAGCCTCCCACCTCCCCTCCTCAACGTGGAGGCTCTGCAGCCAGCCTGCCTTCTCCTCTTCCTGCCTGCACCCCAGAGACACATCTGGACTCCGGTCACCACACCCCAGGCAACTCTGGGAAGGAAAGAGAAAAAACAGACAGCCCCATAATCAACTTCCCTTCCCTTTCTCCCTCCTCCGTCTATAGATGTGTGAGAAGACAGAAAAACAAGGGAAAAGAAAACCCAAGAAGCCAGTAGATTTCATAAAAATAAATGTAATAAAAGATGTTAAAAATTAAAAATGGGAGTGCACGGAGAGGTGGTGGTGCAAGGTCCAGAACACTCGATGATACAGTGATAACAACAGTTATGCATTTAATTTAAAAATCAATATATACTTATGAATGTATATTATGCAATTGTAGAAAGAAAATTCTGGAAGGATTCCTGACAAAATTTCTTTAAAAAAAAAAAAAAGCTCCTCTTTTAATTTTTTTTTACATGTTTAAACTTATTTATTTGGCTACTCCAGGTCTTAGTTTAGCATGCAGGATCTAGTTCTCTGACCAGGGATCAAACCTGGGCCCCCTGCTTTGGGCGCATGGAGTCTTCACCACTGGACCACCAGGGAAGTCCCCCGACAAACTTTTAACAGTGGCTCCTCTGAAATGGGGCATGAAATGAGAAATAAGGAAAGCAAAGAGCGGACTTCTGATTTCTGCTCCA
This sequence comes from Bos grunniens, assembly GCF_055505025.1. Lineage (NCBI taxonomy): Eukaryota > Metazoa > Chordata > Mammalia > Artiodactyla > Bovidae > Bos > Bos grunniens. Next base: position 25,114,731 of record NC_141177.1, on the reverse strand, counting down.
TACATACTTCTTCACTGTTACATTTTCTATAAGTAATTCTTTTATAATTTTAAAAAATTAAAAGAGATCTCCCATGAGGTTAAAAATAAATTTAAACTGTATTAGATCACTTGTTGGCAAATGTGTGGGAAATCAACACACACCAGAGGTTGGAGTGTATACAGATGATCACTCTGGGAGACGAGTTTTCCATATTTGTGAAAAATGTAAATATGCGAGCTGGCACCTAGCATCTCCATTATTCTGAGGTGTGTCCACTAAAGAGACAGACAAGAACGTCCACTGTGGGATTGTTCACAAAACAAAGACTGACGTCCTAAACGTCCCTCTGTAGATGGCTGGCAAAATAAACTATGGGGTGTCCGAACCATGAAATTCACTGCAGCCTTTAAAGGCACAAAGGAGAGTTACACATGCTGATAAGAGAAGATCTTAGTACATACATGTGTGTGCAAACACAGAAGGAGGTCTCCAGAGAAATGCGCCAAACAGATCCCTGTGGATGAGGGCCACCATGTTGTTCTCCGAATATTTCTCTCCCACTCAACTTCTTGACCACTTGGAGGTTGGGTGGGAGGACCACGTGGCCATGTCTGGCCCTTGAGTTGTAAGCAGCAGTGTCCCAAGATCATTTAATGGACGCTGTGCCATCCCCTCTACCCCGAGCTCTTTGGCTCTGGCACGAGAACCAGCCATGTTTAAGATTATTATTTCCCTTTCACGGATGAGACTGAAGCACAGAGAGGTTAAGCTCCTCGCCCAGAGTCACAGCAGAACTGGGATGTAAGCCCCAGCCATCTTGCTCTGGAGTCCAACTCCTACCCACTACAATTTCATCACCTTTTCCCTCAGGCTTTCCTGATATCCTTGAAACACCATTTCATTCCCCTACCTGCTCCCTGCCTTGTGACTTTCTAGAGTGACAACTTGGATATTCCACTTTATAAGTGAAATAAACCATCAGTCTTAACAAAGAAAAGAATATGATTTCTGAACAAGCCTTTCTCGGGGCAAAAGTGCCTCTGCGATTTAACAAAGCTCTTTATTAAAGAGCGGAGGGAGGGTGGAGATAAATTTCATGGAACCCAATGAGAAGGCGCTGGGCTCCATAAAGCTGTGGCAACGGAGTGTGTGTGGACCTTCCTGAATGTGTCCAACAAGAAACCAGCAGGGCCTACTCTGTGCCAGGCCCTTTGCTGGGCCCAAGTATACAACTGTGAACAAGACCAGAGAGACCTCAGCTTCATTAAATCACAGTCTGGGGAGGAACCAGACATTAATCAAGTTCTCAGAGGTATAAATGTTAAAGTACAATTTTGACAGGAGGGTTTGACCTTGACACATGCAAAGGGCCTGTGGTTGAGATGATTCAAGTTGAAAAAACGTAAATGTTAAAGATTCAATGTCTGGCATGTGTCAAAACTTGTGGGTATTTCCTGGGGCCGATGCCAGAGAGCATTTGCATCAACTAAGAAATCTGCCTTGTTGTCATTTTGCACTCCAAAGCCCACCTGATGGTTTCATCTTCCAGCCTGGGGTCTGCTGAAGGAGAAGAATCTGTCTGAGTGCTCCTTCCCCAGTTTGGATCTGACCTAAGAATGTGGTTAAGGTGTGAGATGGGCCCAGTTAAGCAGCTGGTACAACCAGGAGTCTCGGCCAGCGATGGTGTCCCTAATTCACCCACATTTCACCTAGATCATCAGCTCCACTCAGACAGCCAGCCCTTTGCAAGTGAACATTCCCCAGCCCATCACCCACCCAGTAGAGCTATTATGAGGATTAGAAATAAGGGGCTTGGGAGACAATATGTTTCCCTCTTATCATTTCCCAGATTTCAGACCAATTTCTCAGCCTGGCTTCCGGCAAACCCGGGGCTGCAGGAAGTGCTCAGCTTCTGTGTCTGTCCAGACATCAGCCAAGAGGCGCAAACATCCTAAGAACAAATGTAAACTTTGCATTCTGTGACTCTGCGTGAAAGAGGAGGCTGCTGGCCCCAGCAGCAAATAGAGACGGCATTTATATGTCACCCCACGACCTCATTTCTAAATTCAAACACGGTAATGTCTCCCATAATGGGCTGCTGGGGCCTCCCTGCCCTGAGAACGCATATTTTATCATCGCTTTGTTGGATCAGGACTCAGAAAGGGCTCATCAGCCACCTGACAAAGCATCAAGCAGCCCCCCGAAAGGTTGTTGCCAGCTGTGAGCCCATCACAGTGAATCTGGGGGGCCAGGCCAGATGCCAGCCCATCTGCCCACAGCCTGGTCCCATCCTGGGGTCAACTCGGTTTACAAGGCTCCCCTCAGAAAAGATGCTCAGTGTGGCCAGGCCAGAGCAGGTGCAGAGAAGCCATTCCCACACCAAGAACTGCCTCCTCCCCACCAGGGCCAATGTCAGAGGGTGCCCCTGGTACTGCTCAGGCTTTGTTCTTGGGGACTTTGAGACCACAGCTGGGGAAGCATGAGGCTAAGGTCACAAAGCAGGTCAAAGCATAGCCAAGAAGAGAAAAGAGAACCTCAGCTTCTCTCTACCCCCACCAGCCAGCCCAGATCTGCTGGGGCACCTGATCCCTGGCAACACCTCACCCAGGTTACTCACCATTTGGGACCTCACTGAGTCCCTCCACTTCAGGGCCCTTCCTGACCATTCCGACAAGTGGCAGACCCCCTGTCCCAGCCCCGACTCTCCTTAACTTCTCCCATCCCATCACTGACCCCTGTATTGGCCCTGCCAGGACACTGGTCTGACTCCCCCTGACACACACCTCACAATGGCAAGGGCTGTGGTGTATGCTTGTATGCCTCACTGCAGAGGAGGCACACACAATCACAGGTGAACACATTTACACACACTGACACACACACACATTCTCACACACAAACTCCAACTCCTGCAGAGACACACACTCAAACACAGATGCACACACACTTATATACACTCACACACATACACCATGCTTGAAGAAATGAATCAATGAAATGCTTGCTCACCACCAATTGCACATTCTTGATTTCACATGCCTGGATCTTTGTCCCAGAGGGGACCAGGCTGGCTGCTGAAAAGAGAAGGACTCTTGGGTCCTAACCATGCTTTGATTTGCTCTGTGACCTTGGCCACCCCTGTCCCCCAACCAAGGCCTGTTAGTCAGAGGGTGGACCACATGTCCACCTCATGCTGGCAGATGTGTTCATAACTTAGAACAAGCCCAGACTGCAGAGGTGGGCAAATAGCATAGCACCCATCAGCTGTGTGACTCCAGCTGGACCACTCCATCTCCCCGAGCCTTGGTCTCCTCAACTGTAAATGAGCATAATAATGACTTCCTCATAGGTCTGCATGTTGTTGTTGTTGAGTCTCTAAGTCCTGTCCAGCTCTTTGCAACCTCATGGACTATAGCTGGTCAGGCTCCTCTGTCCATGGGATTCTCCAGGCAAGAATACTGGAATGGGTTGCCATTTCCTTCTCCAGGGGATCTTCCTGACCCAGGGATCTGAGGAGGAGCTGATGCAATAATAACAGAAATGAAGTTCACAATAAGTGTCAGTCCCTCGAATCATCCCGAAACCACTCCCACCCTGGTCTGGGGAAGAACTGTCTTCCATGAAACCAGCCCCTGGTGCCAAAAAGGTCTGCATGACATTTGCATACAAGGTTCTGGAAGAAAGCACAGACCCAGCCCCCATCATTGGGTAAGCATCTGATTTTTGCCTAGCTTAGGGTACCCCAAACACAGAGCCTGAGACAAGGATTTTGGTGGAAGTAGTTTAGGGGAGGTGGTCCAGAAGGGGAAGGAATGGGAAGCAAGGCAGTGAAGCAGGTAAATCAATACAAGGTATGAAAGACCAGTCACTCTGTAGTGTGGGACCTGCATAGAGACTATATAGGACATTGTCCCACCAATGGCCATGGGGTCTCAACCTTCCAACTCCTTTCTGTTGTTGACTGAGGCTGCCCCTGTGGAGGAGAAAGGGGGATGTCTTAACTCCCCAGCACTCATGCTCTGTCTCTACACTCGGCTTCAGAACACTCTTCCTGTGGACAGAGAAACCCTGTGGTTTCAGAAATGCAGGAAGCTATCAGCAGCCACCAGCCTCCAGGGTGGACTATGGGGATAGAGTGGACCATTGGCAGCATCTGCTACAGCTGCTAACACCACTGTTATCATCATCACCAGCATCACCAGCATCACCACTGTCATCATCATCACCAGCATCATCAGCATCATCACCATCATCATCACCAGCATCATCAGCATCACCATCATCACTGTCATCATCACCAGCATCATCAGCATCATCACCGTCATCATCATCACCAGCATCATCAGCATCACCGTCATCATTATCACCAGCATCACCAGCATCATAACCGTCATCATCATCACCAGCATCATCACCATCATCATCATCACCAGCATCATCAGCATCATAACCGTCATCATCATCACCAGCATCATCACCGTCATCATTATCACCAGCATCACCAGCATCATAACCGTCATCATCATCACCAGCATCATCACTGTCATCATCATCACCAGCATCACCAGCATCATAACCGTCATCATCATCTCCAGCATCATCACCGTCATCATCATCACCAGCATCATTGCATCATCACCGTCATCATCATCACCAGCATCACCAGCATCATCACCATCATCATCATCACCAGCATCATTGCATCATCACCGTCATCATCATCACCAGCATCACCAGCATCGTGGTCACATCAACAGCAGCAGCATCATGGTGATGATCATCATTTTCATTATCATCATCTCCATCATTCGCCAAAATATCAACCCAAACAAAGACCTTTACCTTTCACTAAAATTACCTCAAATGGGATCATAGACCTAAATATAAAATGCAAAGCTATGAAACTTTGAGAAGGAAACAGGAAAAATTCTAGGTGACCCTGAACTTATTAGGTATAGTTATTAGGTTATGGCCATGAGTTATTAGGTATAGCACTGAAAATGTGATCCATGAAAGAAAGAATCGATACGCTGGACTTGGTTAGTACTAGAAACTTCTGCTCTGTCAAGAAAATGAGAAGACGAGCCATAGACTGAAAGAAAACATTTTCAAGGGACACATCTGATAATGGACTGTCACCAAAAATACCTGAAGAACTCTTAAAACTCAACAATAAGACAACAAACAACCCCATTTGAAAATGGGTCAAAATCTTAACAGACACCTCACTAAAAGATATACAGATGGCACATAAGCTTATGAAAAGATGCCCCACATTATATATCATCAGAGAAATGCAAATTAAAACAATAAGATGCCACCACACGCCTATTAGAATTGCCAAAATCCAGAATACTGACAACATCAAATGCTGGTGAGGGTGTGGAGCAACAGGAACTCTCTCATTCAGTGCTGGTGGGGATGCAACCTGGTACAGCCACTTTGGAAGACAGTCTGAAAGTTGTGAAACCAAACTCTTCTCGTGGGATCTGGCCATCGAACTCCTTGGTATTTATCCAAAACAGCTGAAAATATGTCCACAGAAATACCTGCACATGAATGTTAATAGCAGCCTTAGTCATAATAGCCAAAACTTGGAAACACTAAGATTCCTTCAGTAGGTGGATAGATAAATAAACCGTGGTGCCTCCAGACAGTGGAATGTTACTCAGCATTAATAAGAAATGAGCTCTCAAGCCACGAAAGGACATGGAGGAAACTCAAATGCATATTATTAAGTGAAAGGACCCAATCTGAAAATGCTATTTATTATAGGATTACAACTATATGATATTCTGGAATAGGCAAAACAATGGGGACAGAAGAAAGATTGGTGGTTGCCAGAGGTGCAGGGAGAGGGCAGTGAAAATAATCTTTATGATACTAAAATGATCGTTTTTTGTTGTTCAGTTGCTCAGTCATGTCCAACTCTTTGCGACCTCATGGACTCCAGCATGCCAGGCTTTCCTTTTCCCTGGAGCTTGCTCAAACCCATGTCCATTGAGTGGATGATGCCATCCAACTATCTTGTCATCCCCTTCTCCTCCTGCCCTCAATCTTGCCCAGCATCAGAGTCTTTTCCAATGAGTTGGCTCTTCACATCAGGTGGCCAAAATACTGGAGCTTCAACTTCAGCATCGGTCCTTCCAGTGAATATTCAGGGTTGATTCCCTTTAGGACTGACTGGTTTGATCTCCTTGCAGTCCAAGGAGATCGTATGTCATACATATAACATCATGCTGCTGCTGCTGCTAAGTCACTTGTGATCCCATAGACAGCAGCCCACCAGGCTCTGCCCATGGTATTCTCCAGGCAAGAATCCTGAAGTGGGTTGCCATTTCCCTCTCCAATGCATGCATGCATGCTAAGTCGCTTCAGTCGTGTCCGACTCTGTGCAACCCTATGGACAGCAGTCCACCAGGCTCCTCTGCCCACGGGATTCTCTAGGCAAGCATACTGGAGTGGGTTGCCATTTCTGTCTCCAATACAGCATCATACATTTGTTCAAACCCAGATGGCGCTAGTGGTAAAGAAACTGCCTACCAATATAGGAGACGTAAGATGTTCAATCCCTGGGTCAGGAGGATCCCCTGCAAGAGGGCATGGCAACCCACTCGAGGATTCTTGCTTGGAGAATCCCACGGACAGAGGAGCCTGACAGGCCTACAGACCGTAGGATCTTATAGAGTCAAACACGACTGAAGCGACTTAGCATGCACTCATAGAATGTACAGCACCAGAGTGAACCCTTGATTACAAAATAGAATGGTCAGGGATGAACTGGTCCAGAAGGTGACATGTGAGCAAAGACTTGAAGTGGCCAGCGTCTGCACAAAGAGCATGCCAAGCAGAGGGAACAACCAGAGCAAAGGTCCCGAGGCCAGAGTGCCTGGCGCATTCCCATCCCTGCAAGGAAGCTGATGGGGCTGGATGTCGTGTGCAAAGGAGGTGTAGAAGGAGGTGAATTTGGATAGGTAGCGCAGGTTTAATGAGAACAGTTCAAGTACATCCCTGAGACCATATTAAGAGTTTAGGGTTTTACTATGAATAAAGTAGAACATTGCAGGGTTTTGATCAGAGGCTGGTCATGCTCAGACCTACAATTTAGAGCATACAGGGTGGGGACAGAAGGAGAGAGACCAGGGAGGGGGCCACAGCCACAGTCCAGGCTTCAGAGGCTGCTGGGGTGGTGGCCATGGGAGTGGCAGGCATGGGAAATAAAACCAACCAGATTTCCTGACTGGGTGGAGAGGGTCTCTTCCACAGGGTGCGATCTTGGGGAACCTGGGGCATGACCTTGGGGAATCTGCATTTCCCAGGAAGGCTCCGGCTGGGCAGGTTCCCTCTGCATCAGGGTCCAGGGTCTGGCACCCTTGGGAAGCCATCCTGGGAAGAGAATATGTTCCCTGGAGGGGATGACACTTTCCCGCATGGAGCCCCTAACCCAGTAAAAAGCTCCAAGAAAGGAGAGACGCTGGCATTCTTTTGTCCCAAGGAGAACGTTCTGTGGCCATGAATCTTCATTCAGCCATCCGCAAGTGACAAACATCTCCCACCTCCGAGCTGCAGCCGCCCGGCAATCGCTCTGTTTACAGGATGTCTAGACAGTTTGGCGGGGAGGGGTCGGGGAGTGGAGTCCCACGGCGGTTCTCAGACTGGGCACAGGGCTGTTTCTACAGAGAAGAACTAAGCCAAGGGGCAGAAAGCTGCCTCTGTCTGGAGAGTTCATTAAAGAGGAATATGCTTAATTCTTTCTTTTTTTTTTTTTTTTATCAGTTGACAGCTTCCAACAGATAAAGCTTATTTTATTTAAGCTTTCACATGCCCGGCGAGATAAATATCCCTGAATTCCAATCTTCACAGAGAAAAAACTTTAAAAAACAGACGAAATCAGAATCTTGAGTAGGTTTCTTGAAACTTGAGCAAGGGTGGAGCCACGTGACTGAAGCTGTGGTGAGCGTAGAGGGGTGGACAGGTCCCTGGAAAGGACAGAAGAGAACCTACCGGTGGAGGTCCTTCTAGGGAGATACCTCCTGGCTTTCTTCCCAGAAGATGGGGAGGGAGAGGCAGAAGGAGCTACAGGTTCAGTCCTGGCCCGACCACTATGAACCGCCTTGAGTGTGTCAGATCACTTCGTCCCCTGTGCCTGGCATTCTGTGAGCTCACTGACAAGACGTGGGAGCAAGTGCCTGGCTCAGAGAAGGCGAGTGTGCACTGTGCCCTCCCCGTGCTCTGGGGAAAGAGATCAGGGATGGAGCTCTGCCTATGAGTAGCACCTGGGCCTTGATTTTGGCTTCCAGTCTGAGCCCCGGAGCCCCCTCACAAGGCCAAAGCCCCTCTGAGCTCTGCACAGAGATGGGGAGCCACGTGATAGAAAAGTGGAAGCTCCAAGGAGCAGCAGCAGACATTGACGCTAAACTCAGCAAAGGAGCTTGTCCATAGGAGCCCGGGGACTCGAAAGACTTGCAGAACCACCTGGCTGGAAGGAGATGTGGGCTCCAAAGAGGGTGGGACAGATCAGGGTGGGGTTAGGGGAGTGGGAGGTGGGGGTGGTGAGGGAACCTGCCAAATGAGGCCAGTGCTTGCGGCTGCCAGCGCTGGACCAGGACTTCTGCTCCCATCCTGAATTCTTGGGGCTGGACACAGAACCACCCCCACCCCTGACTTTGCTCACTTTTTGGGCTCCAAGGGAAGCACCCAGGACCTCAAACTCATACCCTGGGCTGTCAGAGTTGGGCCCTGGACCCCTGGCTCATGCTCAGTCTCTAAATAACAGGTCCTAGGACCACCACCGCACCCCCCCCACCTCCAGCTCACACCCAGAAGTGAGCCCTGGACACCGAGTCCAGCCACCTCCACAGTGAATTCCCCAGATCCCAGCTGCTCTATGTCATATCTCCTGATCCCCAGCCTGTTTTTTTTTTTGGAGGGGGGGGTATCTGACCAAAAAGCTGGGCAAGGCCTGCAGGAGCTGCAGAAACTGCCACAGCCCCATAAGCCCACTTGCTCCTGACCCACTTGGAGTTTTGCATAAAATCAACTGGAAAATTTTGCTTTAAAAAATGGTACAAGGGAGGGAATAACAGGACAACTCAGGGTCCTTTGTGGTGTTGAGGGGGCTTGGTGTCTGGGCTGAGCTGGTGCATTTAGGATTGTGCACAGGGGTCAGGATGACACTGACACACACAAGAAGAGTGTGGAAACCAGGAAGCACCATGAGTTTGGGACTTCCTTGCTGGTCCAGTGGCTAAGACTCTGAGCTCTCAATGCAGGGGGCCCAGGTTCAATCCCTGGTCAGGGAACTAGATCCCACAATGCCACAGCTACAAGATTTCATGTGCCACAACTAAGACCCCGTGCAGCTAAATAAGTTAAATAAATAAAAATAAATATTCTTAAAAAGAAAGCACGATGGGTTCATCTTGGTTGTGATGCCTATCATTGGGCAGAAACCCTGCAAAAATGCACAAAGGATTTCTCTGGGTTGTTTCTTACAGTTGCATTTGGATCTATAATGAACTCAAAAAAAATAATAATAATAAACATGTTTTAAAATGAATACCCCCCTGAAGTGATAACCTTTGAAAGCTTTCAAGCACTCATTAATTTAGTCCAAAGATTCAAACTTTTATCCAAAAAATATGCATTAAGCACCACATTAGTCAGCGGGCTGCCACAAGATACCACGGACTGGGGTCCTTGATACATGATCTACATCACGGGAAAAATCCAACCTGAGAAGATCGGGGCCAGAAGATTCCAGAAAAGAGGAAACTGCAGGACGTGGGTTGTGAGGTAGGAATAAGCCAGCCCGTTGGAGGTCAGCAAACACCGGGGTAGAGAAGGACCTGCATACGAGGAAGGTGGTGGGGCTGGACCCAGACAGAGCTGAGGGACCCGCATAGCACAGATGGGTCAGTGGCCTTTGTCCCTGGTGATGTGAGGCGTTCCCAGAGTGTTCTGGGTAGGGGTGTGACATGGTGAGATTTTTAGAAGATCATTCTGGGGACTTCCCTGGTGGTTCAGTGATAAAGAACCTGCCAATGCAGGGCACACAGGTTTGATCCCCAGTCCAGGAAGATTCCTCATGCCAAGAGACACCTCAGCCCATGTGCCACAACTACCACACTGATGTGCCACGATTGCTGAAGCCCAAGTGCCTAGAGCCGGTGCTCTACAACAGAGAAACCATGGCACTGAGAAGTCCGCACACAGCAACTAGAGAGTAGTCCCTGCTCACCGCAACTGAAGAAGGCCGGTGAGCAGCAATGAAGACCCAGGGCAGCCAAAAATAAATAAATAAATCATAAAAAAAGAAAGAAAAAAAGATTATCCTGGCTCCAGGTCCCTTCCTGCCCACAGGCTGCAGTGCTAACTGGTATTTGTAATGTGTCTACTGTGTGTCCAGCCAGAGCCAGGTGTGGTCAGACCCAGGAGAGGCCCAGCCTCTGACCCATCTGGCATCTTGTTGGTGAGACTGTACATCAATAATGGTCAGTGCAAAGGGGAATGTGAGTGTCCAGGACCCCCACAAGTCCCGGCAGAGGGTCAGTGACTCAGCTCCTGGGAGGTAATACTAGCCAATGGTCCACCCACAAGCACCCAGGCCCTGTCTACCTGCCCCCAACCCAGGTCCATAAATAATCCCACCTCCCGGGGACAGGCACATTTGTGGCATCTTGATCCACGCGGCACTCCTGCCACGGGAAGGAGTCACCCACAAGCTGAGAGCCGACAATGGGGCCAGACCAAGGAAAGTAGCCGCCAGCTTTCCCCACCTTTCACGGATGTTCCGGGCCGGGGCACCCGCCTCCCGAGAGGCCCAGGGCTCACTCCTTGGCGGAGAATTCCCAAAGTCATCTGTTGGCAGCCGGATCAAAAGCAGCACAGAATTCAGACAGCTTCTCGTACACGGCTTATTTCTAATTAATTCCTCGCTGGCACATGCAGAATCTGCACTTTCTCTCCCTCCCGGGTCTCCCAATCCCATACATATTTAAGAGCTTGACAGCTTTCCTCGTACTAAATATAAATCACATTTTAAGCCGGGAGTTCAGGAGGAGTCGGTGGTCTCTGCCCGAGTATCCGGGGGTGTGTCTGTCCTGCTACTTCCTGCTGGCCGGGCGTGTGGGCACCCTCCACTCAACCATCGTCTCCCAGTCCATCCACAGACTCAAAGGGCAGTGGGCATGTGTCTTTTTGTCTGTCTAGCACTGTCCCTTCTCTGGGAACAGCGCCCCATTTTTCCTCTGGGGAGTAGAGCTAATACAACTTGTGAGTCTAAGGGTGGTGCTCGACGCAGATCTGGCCAGTCAGAACACCGGCTCCCTCCAGCCACAGTGACTGGCTCAGGGATGTGCCCATCACTCAAAAGAGGCCAATGAGAGGCTTCTCTGGGACTTCCGCCAGAATCCCTAGAATGGAGGTGTTCTCTTTTCACTTAAACCATTATGTGAATCAGAGGAAATCCTGAAGTTTCGGGCAGCCTTCTTCTCACCAGGAGGGGAAAGCTGGACTGTTACTGAGACCAACAAAGAGAAAAGCAGAGATAGTGAGAGAGGCTGAGTCATAGTCGCATTGTTTAAGGCCCTTGATGTAACCAGTCCTGAAGCTTAATCTAGTTAGATAAGCCACTTTATAGGAGTAAATTCCCTTTCTTGCTTAAGCTAGTTTGAAACAGAAGCTAAAATTATGCCAGCGTTGTTTCCAATTAATAATATTCCTGGTAGTTTTCATTTTCTTCTTTGTGGCTTTTTAAACGTCTGTTTTGTTTTTTGTTTGTTTAAAGATGAGCATACCTTATTTTCATATCTAAAAGCTTTTCAGGGGCTTCCTTGGAGGTCCAGCTGTTAAGACTCCATGCTTCCAATACAGGGGGCACAGGTTTGATCCCTGGTCAGGGAGCTATGATGCCACATGCCACGTGGTGCAGCATACTCACAAAAAAAAAACACAACTTTTCAGACATTTTCATTCCAAAATAAAATTACAAAAACAGCTACATTTGCTTTTGTTTCTCATCTATTTCCCAAGCCCCCTCACCCAAATCAGGCCATCAAACCCTCCACTCAACACACACACACTCATGCACGCGTGCGCACACACACACACACACACACACACACACACACACACTCATCGGTTTATTTCCTGACCCCATCAGCTCTATATTTCAGTTCTATTTATTTATTCACAGGATTTGAACAAGACCCAGCAAACAGCTGGGGGCTCCCACACCCAGGGACAAAGCCAGAACCATTTCACAGAGCACAGGGTGGAGAGGGAGAGCCAGACGTGATGGCCACAGGCCTGCAAAATAAATAGGGAGCGATCTCCTCCAGACAGAAAGCAAAATCAAGTCCAAAACCGTGACAGCTGTGTTCCAGAAACTAATCACAATGGCAGCTTACTTTAAAAATAGGAAAACAACTTTTCTAGGTCAAAGTGAAGAGCAGCTTCCCCTCAACACTCAACCATCATAGATGGAGTCAAAGGGAGAGACAGAGAGAGATGTCTGGCTATCTGTCTCATCTAATCCTCACCACAAATAAGTAAATTGTATTAGAATCCTGATTTTTCAAAAAGCAGCAGGAGACAACATGAATATGGTACTTAATATGTGCCAGAACTAGTCTGGTATTTTAAAATATGATAATGCTTCTAATCTGAACAACCATGATTGTTCTTAATGTATAGATAAGCAAGCTAGGGACAGAGAGCTTTAGAAACTTGCCCAAGATCACACAACAGCTGAACAGTGAAGCCAGAATTTGGCCTTTGTCCATTTGATCCACATCCCTGGTCCACACTGATCCACACTGCCCCCACTGTCCTGGGGAAGGAAAAATGGCATGAAGATAATTTACATAGCTTGCTCAAGGTCTCAGAGCTGCTGGTTCCTGGGGCAAAGAGGTAAACCCAGGACTGTCTTACCCAAGGACCCTACCCCCCTGCTATATTATCCCCCCTTTCTGGTCCCAGGTCCTTCTTCTGTAAAATGGGGGTGACAAGACCAGTTCACTGCACAGGTGCACACAGCATCCTGGGATGTTTTTGGAATTGAGATCACTCCATTTTATACTCCCTTCCCCTATTGCAACAGTACTGAAGAAAATCTGTCTTTACCACTTTTAAGTAGGGTCAGCCCCTGTTTCTCTTTGGCAGGGCCCAACAGCTTTGAGTGTTCCTTTTTTCTTTTCCTGAACGGAAAACTCTTTGGACAGCTCATTGTCCTGTCCACCATAGATACACTGGACTTCAATCACCCAACAAGCAGGCAACTTCCTTGAGAGCAAAAGACTGGAGTTCACCTTGCCTCCCTGGTCTGAGAAACTGGTCACCAATGGACAAGTGAATGGACCACACTGAAGCCAGAGCAGATGGGGCTTTTAGAATGGCACCATTCACCCACCTGACCCGGTGCCATGGCCACTGGCCCATGGTGGAAGGCCAAGAAACTTGTCCTGTTCTGTCTGCTGCTCTTGGCCCTTCAAACTCAATGCCTGAGTCTGTCTCTCCATCAGAGAAGGTGGCAAAGCCCTAAAGCAGATTTGAACAGTTCTTTGTCACCAACTGGCCAGGTGGAGCATGAACACATGAAGTTAAGACCCTCCTAAGACCCACCCTGAGCTCCAAGGGTGTCCCACTGGGACAGAATCTGGGGGAGTAGAGAGGCAGCCAGAGGCACAAACCAGAAAAGCCCACAACTACAGCTGTACAAATTCAAATGTGAACTGCAGAGCTGCTGCCCAAGAGCCTTCACCTCAGCTCACCGCTCTGAGCCTCTGCTGCACATGCAGAATGCAAGTCCAGACATCCAGGCACATGTGTCCCACCCCAGCGCCCACACCTCTTGGCCAATGATCCCTGGAAACCCCTGTGCTGTTCAGGCCTCTGGGTCCCAGGGTTTGAGCCAGCAGCGTCAGCATCACCTGGGAATTTGTCAGAAAACACAAATTCTCAGGACCCATCCCAGACGTCCTAAATCAGAAGCTTGCCTCCAGTCAGGCCTGGAAGGATTCTGGGACCCACCGAATCATCTCCAGAAGGAGGCTGGGATGTGGAGTCAGGCTCTGCTCCTCCAGAGCCTATATCAGAGCCCCAGTACTTTTCACAGCCCTGCTGTTTCTCAGCACACCGTGCTGTTGGAATCACAGACTCCGCATCTCAGTGCTGATTCCTTTTTGTTGCCCCCCACACGTGTGCGTCCTGTGCACCCAGTCATCTTCTGGGCCCAGCACATAGCAGGATCAATATTTGCTCAATGAACTATTAATAGAGAAACGAAATAAAGAGGTTTTCAAATCTCCGCGTAGCAGGGAGTGAGTGCAGTAGCCAATAAATTAGGCCACACCGTGGGCTCCAATGGCCATGGATCCTCACTCCCTCCCAGGCAAGCCCAGCCCCAGCCCCCTCAGTTGTGAATAAGCCCTCCTCCTCAGCCTGTTCTGGAGTGGAATCGGCTAGAAAGCATTGCACTCCGGCCCCTCCCAGTGACTGACATTGGAATCACTTTGGCCTTAGAGTTTTGAAAGAGGTTGATTCTGATCAACTGACCTGAATGTTAACAGCATGGGAGTTTAATTTGTATTCAGACGGGAAGAGAACCAGCCACTCGGAGGAGATGGTGCTGTTTAATTAGGTCTAGTAGTTAACTCAGAATAAAGGCAACGTGCAGCCAGAACCAGCAAGGGAAAGGCAGTCTCCCGGGAACTCGCAGACTTCAGAGTTGCTGCAAAATAAGGAGCTGGTGGCTTAGAAATGATGGATTCTCTTCCTGAAAGAAACAGGTTCTCTGTCCAGTGCTGAGGGTGTTTGCCCTCTTGGCTCCTGATTCAGCCAAAACCGAGAAGGAGAAAATAACTAAAAGATGTGCAGGTCAAGACTCAAGTGTGTGTGCAGGACTTATGGATCCAGTTTTTAATACAAGCAAGACAAACTCCTTCTAATGTTGATGGTAGCACATTTGGTTTGTAACAGTCAAAAAACTGGGAACAGCTCAAATGCCCACCCACAACAGAATAGATGAATCATACAGTAGACTACTACACAGCCATGAAAAAGGGCAAACTCCCATCATGCATGAAAATGTGGACAAAATGCAGACAAATCATGATGAGTGGAAAGGATGGCACCAAAGGTCATGATGCACTGTGTGGTTCCATTAATACAAAGACAGGAGAAATCAGACAAGGTTACCTACAGGGATAACTGTAGGTGAACAAGCCTTTACCTTAGTAGGAAGCAAGAATAGGTTTGAAGGTGTTCTAAATCTTGGTCATGGTGGAGGTGAGACAGGCATGCATGTGTGCAAAAATTCAAAGTGGCTATGTAATAGGTGCAAGAATGTGTTGAGCAGCGTGTTTGGTAAGACTTGAGCACTTTGCTGTATGTATATGAAACCACCATTTAAATACGTGTATATTTAAAGAAAACCCTATTCTGAGTAACACGGCAGCTAAGGCGGGCTTCTCCTCCACGGCTCTGCTTGGTGTCACACTTCTGACACGTGCGAGCTCAGCTCCCGCTTTCCTCCCCGTGCAGCCGACAAGCACGGCTCGAGTAATGGGAGCGATTATCCTCACAATTATAGGTTGAATTCTTTGCAGTTGTCTCTCCAGTTTACAAAATAAATTATACATCTTTTCTGCACTCTCTTTGCCCACATGGTTTAATCAAGTGGGGAGACTTGGCACTTCTTGCTTTTACTTCAGGGCTCCAAGGGGCAGGGAGACACGAAGACACTGCCGATTATGAACTGATTTGCTCCTCATGAAATTATACGGTAAGTGTGAAGCTGTCCCCACGGCCACGCAGGCGCAGGAAGGAGACGTGAATTATGCTGCAAAGTCAGAAGATGTGAAAATTGATTCGGGAGCGCTAGCTGTTTTCAATTTTATATTGCCATTTATTTTAAGAACGCCTGGGCTCCCCCAAACAGGAGTTTATAGGCAGATAGGAAAACATAATTAACACCTAAACTGACACTCCGGGTCTCAGGGAGGTGGCTGCTGACGCTCTGATTTGCAGAGCCAAGGCAAATGGGATTCCAACCAGCCTTGAACGGGGAAACTCTGAACAGTGAACAATCAATAAAACATTAAAAATCCATTGCCTTTTTTTCAGTTTCTCCTCCCTACCCTGTCTCTCTCAGAGATTTTATGTGGAAACTTGTCTGAGAGGGGAGGGAAACAGTTGGCGAGATGATTCCAAGGGTGTTTAGATTCAATGTTTGAGAGAAACTGGATCTTGAGACGCTAAAGAGCCCAAGAGAAATGATTTTGAGTACAAGTCTGCAAAATGAGAGCACGGGGTGGTAGGGAGATCTTGGGGTTAAAGACAGAGATCTGCAACCAAGTATCAGCTTGGCCACATTCCAGCTTGCACACAGCTCCCCATTTCTTGAGCCTCAGTTTCTTCGTCTGCAAATTGGGGATAATAGCAGTCAGTACCTGCTTCCTAGGGTTGTTGGGAGGATTAAATGAAGTGATTCAGGCTAAACCATAGCAGGGCATTGGGAAGAGCAGCCACACTGGATCTTGTCATCATCACATCCTGTTGTCTAGTTTCCGACAACAAGCAGATCAGGGGACCATAAAACCAGGACCCTGCTTCTCACCTGGAGCAGAGCAGCTACAGGATTTGTGGGAGCCAGTAAATAATCCACCTGCCATGCAGGAAACACAGGAGACCCATGTTTCATCCTTGGGTTGAGAAGATCCTCTGGAGAAGGAAACGGCTACCCACTCCAGTATTTTTGCCTGGAGAATCCCATGGACGGAGGACCCTGGTGGGCTACAGTCCATGGGGTCACAAAGAGTCAAACATGACTGAACAACTAAGCGTGTGGAAAAGAAAAATGTGGGACCCCTTGCGCAAAAAGCAGGGGGAAGCGCCTCTAAAATTACTAAGCTATCATCCTTTTCCTTTCCCTCTGCTGTCTCTTGACTGGTTGTAGTGTTTTCTAGCTGCCGTTCAAAGTCATCCTAAGTAAAGAAAAAAATGTTAAATCGTCAGCATGAGTTAGCTGCTCAGTCATGTCCAATTCTTTGCAACCCATGGACTCTAGCCCACCAGCCTCCTCTGTCCATGAAATTCTACAGGCAAGAATGTCAGCATGAATTTTATCATTTACCTTTGTATTACACAATGTCAGTTTTAAATACAAATATAAGAATGTTTAACTTATAGGCAGCATCACTGACATGACACAATTGGTATTTTGTAGTTTGTACAGCACACGTGTTTTGCTCTTAACAGAAAAAACATCACACACAATGGGAGAAACTCCGCATTCAACGAACACGACTGTTTTTGTTTTACTTCTTGGTATGTGCGCATTCTGCAGACACTTTGTCCCTGGCTCGCGGATGAGAAAGGAGCTGGAGTTGCCTGCTCTCTCCCTTTCTCTCTGTAGCGCAGTTTCCAGCCTATGGATCTGGCTGGCACAGAGAAGCAGCAGGAGAAAGGCTGTGATGGGTTGTTGGTGGCTCTCAGAACCACGTTGCCTTCTCTCTGTGTCAGGAGTAGCTTCTGGTTCAGAGAGAGAGCCTTGCTGTGGACGGAGCTTGCTCCCCTTGAACATGCTGAGTCTTGCTGAGTCCCCTTGAGTCCTAGGCCCCCAGAATTCTGCTCCGTGTGGACCGGACCTCAGGGACTGAGGACTCATGTACCGTGTGTGCCCCCTCTGCTCACCCACACCCTCCACTGCCCCACGGACTTCACTTACAAAACAAGTTCAAAGATGATTCCACATGTCGAGATGGCAACGACAGCAGAGCATTGATCCAGGGTGTGATCACAAGGGGTCCCCACCCCTGAAGCCCCTCCTCCTTGAGCAAAAGCCTCAGACTCCAGGGCATTAAAGGGCGTGGATGCTCATTCCAAGGGCCAGGCTCTGGGGCCAAGGTGGGTATAATCACTATTCCCAATTTACAGATGAGCAAACAAAGACCCTGCAGGTTGTCTTGCTTAAGGCCCCACCTTCAAGAGGGATGAGCTTTCTCTGGTGGCTCAGTGGTAAAGAATCCGCCTGTAATGCAGGAGACATGAGTTCAATCCCTGGGTTGGGAAATGGCAACCCTGGAGAAGGAAATGGCAACCCACTCCGGTATTCTTGCCTGGAGAATCCCCAGGGACAGAGGAGCCTGGCAGGTTATCATCCATGGGGTCAGAAGAGTCAGACACGACTGAGCGACTTTCACTCACTTAAGAGGGATAGAAACTGAACTGGAACCACTTGTGTCCAGAGGCCTCACCGCACTCCCCTGGCCCCCTTCTTCACACCTGAGGTGCCATCTTGAAAGGCCCGAGGTCAGAAGATATGCCTCCTCCCTCCCTCTCTCCCCAGCTTCCTCCTTCTCTTGCTTCCTTCTTTCTCGGGTCAGGACCTGGTGGGGCTATAAGGGGAGGGAGCAGAGCAATACCACAAGCGGCCTCAGCCATCCTGTCCCCAGGGACCCACTGACTCGTGTTTGCATGGCCCTGGGTTCACTCCTCCAGGCCTAGTTTTGCATCTCCTTTTCTTCTGCACCTCCTGTATGTGGGTGAGAGGCTTAAAGTGGAGCCTCACCCACTGTGTTGTGTATGTTTAGTTGCTCAGTCGTGTCCGACTTTTTGTGACCGTTTGGACTATATAGCCCGTCAGGCTCCTCTGTCCTTTGGGATTTTTTTAGGCAAGAATACTGGAGTGGGTTGCCATTTCTTCCTCCAGGGGATCTTCCTAACCCAGGGATCGAACTCGAATCTCCTGTGTCTTCTGCATTGCAAATGAATTCTTTACCCGCTGAGCCATCAGGGAACCTCAGCCCCTCCCCTCTACTAGCTCCCCAGGGACTCTTGCTGCCCTTGTCTGGGGAAGGGGCAGAGCCTGCAGGACGAACCTTAGGGCCCCGTACCTCCCCCATCTGCCTGGACCCCTCCCATGTATCACCCAGCTCAGAAGAGGCTGAGGCTTGAGCTCCCAGGAAACAAGCCCAGAGAGGTTACACCCTCGGTAGGCTGTGCCCAGCAAACTGGCTATGGACCCCCAAGTCAGTGCTCACTCCCAACCCCATGGCACCCCCTGCCACTTCTGTGGCTGCCCTCTGGGGTGAATATGATAAACTGGGCCTGCCTCAGCCTTTCACCTCCATAACGAGCTCCCGTGGACACAGATTCTGTTTCCACTCTACAGAGCGGGGAGCTGAGATCCAGAGAGTGAAGTCCGGTCCAGAAGCTCACAGCCGGGAAGTGGTAACGGGAGGCTCCGAGCCGCTCCCTATCAACAGAGGTGCACGGATCCACTTTCTTTTCTACACCGCACGCTGCTCCTACTTTTCCTGACTTGAAAAGTCCTAAAATCCTGTTGTCACAATTTCCCGTTGGCTGTTCCTTTTGCTCATCTGTTTTGAGGCTGTGTTAGAAAAAGAAATCCTTTTCATCAAAGGACTGCTATCCAGAATGCATATAAAGAAATTGAGCCAATAAGAAAAAGTCAACCAATTTGGGAGAAAATGGGCACAATATTTGGACACATGCTTCACCACAGAAGATACACAATTGACCAGAGTTAACAGCCCCTGTTCCCTTCTGTGGAGCAGGGAGCTGGCTTCTGGGACACCCATCATGCGGTGGGCCCCAAGATAGGGACCCACACACTTGACACACTTGGGTTAAGGCTCAGCTGCTACTGTCTTGAAGTTCTAAATAATTTTTGAGCAAGGCCCCCACTGTTTCCTTTTTAACACTGAGCTCTGCAAACTCGGTAGCTGTAGGTGTGGCAAGTTGTCTACAGTGGGAAAGACCTCCGTTCCTATCTGTGTGGGGAACGGCCCCAGGAATAATGATCTCTGCCTCTGACCAGGTCATAACAACTTCCATCTATTGGATTCACCACCTACCAGGCCCTGTGCCAACAGTCCTACAAACTCAATCGCTGCATTCTCACAACATCTCTGGGATAGATGGTATCCCTACTTATAGGTCAGGAAACTGAGTCTAGGTGGGGTGAGTAACTTGCCCAAGGTCACAAGGCCCAAGAGGTAGCAGGCAAGATTGGAACTTAGGTCTGGTTCAAATACAACAGGATTTAGGGTTTGTATTCCATCACACCATCAACACTCCTGATGAGATACTGAAAATTAAAAAACAGGACACACGGTGCAGGAATTAGAAAAGGAGTCCAGTGAGAGTGGGGAGGCAATCCCTGGAAGCCTGATCAAGCCATTCCTGAACTCCCACCCACACAAGTTATGCCTAGGAGGCTCCCCAGTCTTATTCCTCAGAAAAATTGCTCCCAGGCTCTCACAAAGGAAGCTGGCAGGGACAGATGAGTAACTTATCATGTCGGCTGGCACATGCTGGGCTCGGCCTCAAGCTCAACCCAGAGCCCAGGGCTCATGCCTTTATTTGGGGAGCACAGGGGAGAATTGCATAGAAGGCCAGAGCCTGGATCTGAAGCTGGCATAATCAGGGTTTGCATTTTGGCTTTAGACTCAAGTCTGTGGCTTGGGAAAGTTCCTTTACCTCTCGGAACTTCAGCTTCTTCATCTATAAAATTCACTCAGTCTTCCCTCGTGGATCCTTTGGGGAGATGAAAAGATTACAAACAAAGCTCTCAGCTCCTGTCTACCAAATTCTGATCATTCAATCCTATGCAAGTGCCCCCTGGGCCGTGGGAGCCACATTATTCTCATAGGAGCTGTCGGGGGCAAAGTTTCTCAAAATGGGAATGTGACACACCAC
This sequence comes from Bos grunniens, assembly GCF_055505025.1. Taxonomy (NCBI): domain Eukaryota; kingdom Metazoa; phylum Chordata; class Mammalia; order Artiodactyla; family Bovidae; genus Bos; species Bos grunniens. The sequence goes on along the minus strand of NC_141177.1, from coordinate 25,094,025 downwards.
ATCCCTGATGACTGACAGCACTTTCCTGCTGACAGAAAAGATCAATTCAAGGCTCCAGGTGGCTCCTTACTCATTAGGATTCTTTTGTTTTTCTCTGCTGAGGAATATTTCACTTTTCCTTCTCTCTCCTGGGGGCAAACCCACTTCCCTCTCCACATCACAGGCCAAAAAACAGGAGGGAAGAGAGAAGCATGCCTGGTCCTGAGGGGTCTGCTGTAAACGCATGATTTAATTATCTCCAGTTGATAACTAGCAAGCTGTCCAGGATTTTCCTGCACAGACTGCCTGGCGGTTTCCTTTGCTGAATGTTAATGATGTTATGGGAAACCTTTAAGCAATGCTCCCAAGGAGAAAATGTCTCCATGTGGAGGTCAGAGAAGAGGAGAGGGCTCCCTGGACAATGATGGCTGCAGGCACCATTATGGGGTTTACGCCCTGACCCTGGTTGAGCACTCATTGCCTGCAAGGCCCTCTCTCTGCTCCTGTCCCAAGCACCTTCCCACCCCAGGGCTTTTGCATGCGCTGTTCACATGGATACCGCACTCCGTCTCCAGATGTTCTCAGAGAAATTCATCGTCACCTCCTTGGGGAAGCCTTTCCCAAGCACCCTCTCTAATGATGACTCCCCTGGCCCCACCAACATGTTTGCTTATTTGTTTCCTGCAAAGCACTTAGCTCAACCCGCAACGATTGCACGTGCTTGACCTGTTTCTCTGTCTCATCTGCTAGACAGTAAGTCCATGAGGTCAGGGCAGGGTATTGGCCTCACTCCAGGCCCCTGAGGCCCAGCATAGTGCCCAGGTGGCAGCAGGTCCCCAGTGAATGAATGAAGGTTGAATGAACGAATAGAGGGGCTCAGTGTTTGGGAAAGGGAGCCAGGAGGCCAGGAGAGATTGGGTCCCATCTCCAGACCTCAGTGTCCCCTGGGCTCACCTGCTTTGAGCCCATGACTAGATTCCACACCAGCGTCCCCTGTTCCTGCATCAAACATCCTCACCCTCCTCTCCCCAGAGTGTGGTTGGATGGACAGTTGGGTGGATCTGGGGAGGGGCAGGGGCACCTGAGTGGATACTGGCCGCCCCTTTCTGGACTTGGCTTTCACTGGAGGAGCTGGGTACCTCTGAGCCCAGGACAGTCACACAGCAGACGTCTCCCGACCCTCAGCAGCAGCCCACGCTCCCTCCCCTCCTCACTGCAGCCCTGCTCTTACCAGGACATGCTTTTACCCTCATTGTTTCCTTGCTGTGATTTAATGTCAGTATCTCCTCCAGGAGAATTTCACTTGCCTGGGCTGAGCCCCAGATAGCTCAGCTGGGAAGGGCCGCCTCTGGGCTTCCCTGCTGGAGCTGGGCAGAAATGAGCATTGTCAGGCCTCCAGGCCCTGTGAGGCCGTCCCTTGGTTACTGGTTCTCACTTCTCTCAGGTCAGAAATCCAGAGACGGTTTTCCTCTTCTAAGTGCTCAGTTGTGTCCGACTCTTTTGTGACCCCATGGAGTATAGCCCTCCAGGTTCCTCTGTCTGTGGAATTTTCCAGGCAAGAATACTGGAGTGGGTTGCCATTCCCTTCTCCAGGGGATCTTTCTGATCCAGGGCTTGAAAAAAAGTGCATACTTGCTCAGTCGTGTCTGACTCTTTACGATGCCATGAACTGTAGCCTGCCAGGCTCCTCTGTCCATGGGATACAGGCAAGCACAATTTCTGAGAGAGCAGTCTGACTGTGGGCAGGGCTCAGTGATGTGACTTTGGGCTGTGAAGGTCTCTTTGGGAAGCTGTGAGTGAAGCTAGCTTCCCAGCTGAGTTATGCCTCAGTGTGAACTCTTTCTCCTAGGTTTTGTTCTCATCTTTGCAAAAACGTTGAGGTTTTTCTCTTTCCTGTTACAATCAAATAAAACCTTGGCTTCTGTTTTGCATTTTATGCATCTGATCTCCTGCACTCGGTCACTTTCTTCAAGCTTATGTCAGCTGCAAGGGAACTAGCAGGGACGAGGCCGGCATTCCCCCTCTGTGGCGTTACACTCAAGAGTCATGGATCCACAGGTGGTACCCACAGGGACCCCAGGAGAGGGGCTTTGCTGCCTCTGAGAAAGCACTTGGAGCCCCAGAACAGTGCCATGCGTGTGCTCAGCAGTATGCCCTTTCCAATCTGCTATCCCTGTCAACTCAGCTGCATCTCACTGCAGCCTGGGGAGAGAGGAGGGACATTACACGTGAGGGACACCTGGGGGCTGGAGGACAGGCAGGAAGCATTTACATCTGCTGTGCGCTGGCCCACCACGCGTCCGCACCTTTGTGGAGTTGTTTGTTCCTCTCGTCACCAAGCCTTCACGAAGCATCAGTTGTGCTCCCAGCCTGCCTGCCTGGTGCTGAGAACGTAGCGGTGAGCAGAGCAGACAAGACGAGAGTCCCACCCTGTGAGTATTCAGTCTCCAAAGGTGAACAAACCAGGAACAATACGAGGAGTTCCAGCAAATCAACAAAAATAAAGAAAAAAAATTCCGATGGGAAAACAGACAAAAGATGTGAACAGGCAATTTATAGAAAAGGAGACTCAAAAGCTGATAAGCACAGGAAGAGATATTTAAATTCATTAGCTATGAGAGCTCTGCAGATGAAAGCAAGGTCTGAGGAGAATTTACCAGGCAGCCAAGGGCTGGAGGGGCACGCAGAGAGGCCCCGGGGCACAGGGTGTCTGATACACTTGCTGGCATTTCAGCAATTCTGGATGTAAACACCAAAGAAATGCCCACCAAAGTCAGAGAATGGGTTTTTCATCACTGGGTCAGTGCGGGGACCCTGCTGACCAGCTGACATCCTTCTTGAAGGATGAAACCCACAAACAGATAGGAAGCATTTAGAAGCATCAGCCTGGATGCACACATAACAACACGGACGGGCTTTAAAATAGGACGGTGAGAAAGAAAAGAAATTGTGGGACCTATAAGGCTTCTGTCATCTCCACGAAATAAAACACACAGAACAGCAAAGGACACACATCAACATTGAATGGCTACAGGAGGGGTAGGTTGGGAGCGTGGACTAACGGAAATAAAGAGAGAATGACAAAGGTGTGAGTTGCTGTTGCACACGCACTCAGAGCTGGTCCAGGGCGTCAACTCACCTGTCTCCAAGGGGTGGGATTTCTAGAAAACCTTGACTTTAATGAGGAGAAATTGAGGTGGCAGGGGGCATTCTCCCCACCTCAGCCAGGCTTTGAGGGCCTGCACTGGGAGCCTTGGGGAAAGAAGAGAAGCCCCCTCTGCTTCCCATCCAGCGTGACCCACCTGATGGCAGCAAGTCCCCAAGCATCTTTCCTCGGTCCCCTCCTCTGTTCCATCTTTCCTCTTTCCTCAGGCCCTGGCACGCTGGAGTGGTGCATGAAATCGTATGCATGGACCAGCTGGGCCTGGAGTCAAATGGTCCCTGAGCCTCCTGCCTCAGACTCGAATCATCACCTCCCTGCTCTGCCATTCAGACACGGGGTCTCGTCTCCCATCACCAGCTGCGGGGGCCCCATGGTGTCTCCGTTTCCCCTTTGGCGCCTCTCTTCCTTCCTTCTCCACTGACCAAGGGCTGAGTCACTGTCCATCAGGCTCTGTCTCCACTTCATCCTCACATGGCCCGCACTCACTGAGCCCTGCTCTGTACCCCGGAAGCCTTACACTCGGCCGGCTGCCCCCACTCTGGGAGGTTCTTGCATAATGATGCCCACTTGGCAGATGAGAAACTGGGGTCAGGGGAGTACAGAAACAACCCCAGTTCACACAGCTGTGCAGAGGGGAGGCACAGCCTCTGTCATCTTCTGCTGTAGGCTACCAGGGGAGGGAATTTGTGGGGCCAGTGTGGAACTTTCCAGAAAAGCAGTCTCTTCTTCAAAGCAACATCCTGACAGAGCAACTCTGTCCTTTCCTGGCATCCCCTCCACCACCCTCTATGACTGATTCCATGTCTGAGCCACAAAAGCCAGTTCACATTCAGAGGATCTGAGGTTTTCCAAACACCCCTCTGGCCAGGAACTCCTTAAAGACCAGCCTGTGTCTCATTTCCCTTCTTGTCTCCCCACAGACAGGCCTGAGCAGAGGCAGGTGTCCGGCTTGGAGTCAGACAGACTGGGTTGAAATCCGCCCCCAGGCTGTGTGACGTGGAGCAGGCCCCCTCACCTCTCTGAGCCTCCCGGGTCATGGGAGTCATAACCTCTGCTACTTGCCTGCCCCCAGCCGGTGCCCATGTTGCACTTGTCAGTACAGAATGGACGTCACTCTGGAAGGTATCTGCAGATGTTTATTCATCCTGGACCAACAGCCTCTTGGGGAAAGGAAGGGAAGGGGAGGAGTGACATCTTGCGCACTGGCTGGGGTCCTTGGGGCCTGTGGTCTCAGTGAACTGGCAGGGCAATGCCCTCAAGGAGGGAGGGTGAAGCCAGGAAGGGGGCATGATGGTCCAGGGAAGAGAAATCCTAATTACAGCAGGCGCCATAGACCCGGTGAATGTCCCTCTTCTCCCAGTGACCCTGGGCCTCTCTGCAGGCTTCAGTTTCTTTTAATTAGTCAGATTATTTCTACCACCAGCCCTGGAGGCCAGGAGAACTGAATTCCTTTAACCACAGGCCCAGAGGGATGAGGTCCAGTCTGGCTGAAGTCACACAGCATGAGCAGAGCAGAAGCCAGGCCCCCAAGTTCAGCTCGGCCCAGCACCCTGCAGGCCCCATGCCCACAGCCCCGAACTCCGGAGATGAGTTCGGCCAGTGCTGACCAAGAACCTGGCACCATGAAGAGCTGTGGGGCCAGGTAGACAGAGAATCAGGAGAGGGGCTCCCTGCCCTCACCCTCTCAGTCCAAGGTTGAGCAAGAGGATGACTGATGATTAAGAGGCCTGCTTAGTTGTAAGAGGAGGGAGTCTTCCAAGAAGGAGACCCTGGAGTGAGGGGAGATTTGAGGCCCAGACTATGAGAAGGCAACAGACAGAGAGAGGTGGAGGAGAGCACTCCAGGCAGAGAGAGCAGCAAGTGCAAAGGCCCTGGGGTGGGTGGGCCCAACTTGCTGAGAGAAGGGAAGGAGTCTGGCATGGGGGAACATGAGTGACAAGTGGGGAATGTGCTGTTTGAGAGAAGGTCCACAGGGACCAATCACACAGACCTCCCAAGCTGCAAGGAGGAATTTGTATTTACCCCCAAGTGCCCTTGGAAGCCACTGGAGGATCGCAAGCCCAGCTGCAACATGGTGTGAGTCTCCAAGGACCAGAGTGTGAGCTGTGCCAACCCAGGATGGAGACCACTCTCCCCCTAGGCTCTACACATCCATCCTCCCACCCCCAACTAGGGTCCCAGATAAGCCAGAGATGAGTCAGCCGGGTTCCAGGGCCTTCAGCTCACAGCTGGGATGGTGGGCTGAAGATTTGGGCATTTTTATCTTGTCCAGCCTCTTCTTCACTGCCCCATAGGACTTTCAGCTCATCATAAACTCTGAAGGCCATTCCTGTTCCATGTTCAGTTCAGTAATAACTCCAGTTCCTCAGCTGCTTTGTGGGCCCTGAGAGGCTCAAATGAAATACTGGATGATGATAATGATAATGGTGATGTTGATGATAGTGGTGATGATGGTCTTGGAGGTGGTGGTAATGATGATGATGGTAGTGGTGGTTGCGGTGGTGGTAATGGTGGTGATAGTGGTGATAGTGGCGGTAGTGGTGATGATGGTGGTGATGGTGGTGGTGATGATGATGGTAGTCGTGGTTGTGATGGTGATGGTAGTGATGATGGCAGTGGTGATGGTGATGGTGGTGGTGATGATGGTGGTAGTGGTAGTAGTGGTGATGATGGTGGTGATAGTGGTGGTAGTGGTGATGATGGTGATGGTGGTGGTGATAACGGTGGTAGTGGTGGTGATGGTGGTGGTAGTGATGATGATGGTGATGGTGGTAGTGGTGGTGATGGTGGTGGTGGCAGTGGAGGTGATGGTGGTGGTAGTGGTGATGATGGTGATGGTGGTAGTGGAGGTGACGGTAGTGGTAGTGGCGATGATGGTGATGGTGGTAATGATGATGGTAGTGGTGGTTGTGGTGATGGTGATGGTAGTGATGATGGCAGTGGTGATGGTGATGGTGGTGGTGATGGTGGTGGTAGTGGTGACGATGGTGGTGATGGTGGTGGTACTGGTGGTGATGGTGGTGGTAGTGGTGACGGTGGTGGTGGTGATGGTGGTAGTAGTGATGATGATGGTGATGGTGGTGGTGGTGGTGATGCGATGATGGTGAAGATGGTGATGACGGTGAAGGTGGTGATGCTGGTTGCAACAATAATGATGATGGGAGTTTCAGTGTGGTGGCTATCCCTCTGCCCTGACCCCCATCACTGACTAGGGGCATCCACCCCCTGCTTCTGTGTGTAGATGCTGGCTCTTAATGGTTCCCAGTTAACTCCCGTTTCTGAAGTGACACCTTTCAAAGGGGCCAGAAATCTGAGACCAAAATCTGACTGACATCACTCCTTTGCCTCAGGGGAGCCAGCCCTGTTGTGCAATACACTCCAGGTTCCCTGGGGGATACAGCTGAGGCTGGACTCAAGCTGAGACCACACCCATGCTCAGCAACTTCCCCACCATCCTACAGCACTCTCCTCCTTTCCTCAGAGAGCAGCCCAAGCCCTATCTCAGGACCTGCTTCTGGGACCTGGGCCTGAAACAAACTCAGTAGAATATGAACGCTTATCATCTCACAAAACATGTCCCAGAATGGGAGTCCTCAGGCTTGGAAAAAGCCTCTGCTTCCTCTGCCTGCCCATCTCTGTGGGTAGGTGATCAGGTGCAGCCATCGGAGAAGGCCTGCTGACCAGCTGAGACCAAGTGGCCCATGAAGCCTAAATAGTCACTGTCTGGCTTTCAGTGGAAAGTGATGGCTGATCCCCTGCTGCATACCCACACCTTCCCAGCTCTCTGATGAGGGAGGGAAAGGGGCAAAGGGTAGTGACTGAGGACCTACTGTACCTGGAGACTTTCATCAATGCTTTAATCCCCACACAGTTTCATGGAGGAGGCAATAATATTATCCTCATTTTATAAATGAGCAAAGTGAGTCTCAAGAGTCAGGATCTGAGCACAGGACTCTCTGGCTAGAAAATCTTTAAGGTTCTCTCACTTGACTGAGCAGATCATGGCAACAGGAGGCTGACTTTCACTTCAGGAGCCTCAGGGAGCGACACCCCACCCTACTCTCCCAGCCTTGGGAGAGGCCCTCTGCAAACTCTTGCCTGGGGTGGATGACTCATTTTTTAATCATGAAAACAGACTGGGTGTAAGGCATTTGTTTGGGTCCAGCAGCACCCTGGGGGAGGGGCAGGGCAAGGAGAGGGTGATGCTCTTGGGGCCTGAGGCAAGGGTCCTGGCCTGGCTGCTCTGTCCCCCTGCATCCTGCCACCCAGGCACCACTTCCCTCCCACCCAGACAGCCAGAGAGGTTTCTTCTCCAGGGTTTTCTGGTCCTTGGGGCAAAGCTTGCCGAGAGAAGCTCCTCAACATCATGAGCCTTGGCCAACCAGGGAGAGTTTCCACCTGGCTTCCCGCTGCGCTGGTCCACTCCAACTGCATGCCCATGGCGGCCACCCGATCTTTCCAACGCGTGGCCTGGGTCGTGCTGCTCCCAGCTTCTACCCCTGGGTCTGAGAATAAATTCCTTGTGTAGTCTGTAAGGCTCTACACATAGGATTGCTAGATAAACTACCCGATATCCTGTTTAATTAGAATTTCAGATAAATAATGAATATTTTTTAGTACAAGCTTGTCGCACACAATGGGGCTTCCCAGGTGACGCTATGGGTAGAGAACTTGCCTGCCAATGCAGGAGAAGTAAGAGACACAGATTTGATCCCTGGGTCGGTAAGATCCCCTGGAGAACGGCATGGCAACCCGCTCCAGTATTCTCACCTGAAGAATCATAGGGCCGCAAAGAGTAAGACACAACTGAAGCAACTTAGCCTGCACTATCTCATGTTCCATACAATATTTGGGATATACTTATATTTTTAAAAAGTATTTGGCATTTATCTGAAATTCAAAGGTATCTGTGCATCTTCTAGTTTTACTTGCTAAGTCTCAACCATATTGCACACATCTCTAACAAATCCTCCCAAACCCCTGCAGCATCTCTCCCCACCCCAACCCCATATCTGTTCTGGAACTTACCGTGCTCCGCCCACCACCTGTGCACAGGCTGGTCCAGCCTCCCCCCACTTGGCTTCACTCTTGTTAAATTCCACTCATCCTTCAGACTTCAGCTGAAATGTTACTTCCCCAGAGCAGTCCAGCAGCCTTCCCGAGCAAATCAAGTCCCTGTCTTCTGCACACACATAACTCTGCGGTCTATCCACACCCTTTGCACATCTGTGCTTTATACATGGGGATGTGATGCTTGAACTCACGCCCAGATTTCTGACCAGACGTCCATCTGTACAGACAGGATCATGTTGGCCTTGTTTGCGGCTGTCACGCTGGCATCTAGCATAGTGACAGACACTCAGTGAAAAGTGTGCAAAACACAAATGAACCAGGTGGAGGAGGTCAAGTGAAAGCCCACCCAGGTTCAGGGTCAGATTCTGTTGTCACCTTATCCTGCACAGGCGCCACGGTTTTATGCCAGCAGGCAGCCCAACACCCCTTCTTTGTGTGGACAGTATCTCTGGGGCAGCAAGCGTCTACGTAGCAGAGCTGGTTTGGGGAAATAGAAGGTGAAAATTCTGAATTATAACAAATTATGAATTACAACAAATTATGAATTACTGCAATGCATCATTTTTAAGTTTTCTTTTTCTGGCAGGAAAGAAAGATGCCTTTCCCAGAGTTTATTTGGAGGAACTGACGGGGCTTGAAAAACTGGCCAGCGCCAACTTTGTGTTCTTCTTCAAGAGCAACAGAGAGATGCTTGTGAAAATAACCATGAGAACAACCTTGGCCATGGCACTGTAAAAACACATGTTTTCTCGTTTATCCAATGGTCCTGTATTGTAAGGCTCACAGATGAGGAAACCCCCCAAGACATGAAGCTAGGAAGTCTAAGAACTGGTGAGAATCCAGTGCTGGAAACATGCTCTCTTCTAAGAAGCAGGTAGGAGAGAAAGGACCCTGACATTCAACCTGGTGCCAGGGACCAGAGCCCAGCTCTGCACCTCCAAACAGGACAAACCCAGAGGCACGGTCTACACTGCAGCCTCCTGAGCATCAGGGGGCTGGTCCTCCCCTGAGGCTGCACATTCACACCTTGCTCGGCTTCTCCTCCTGCCTGTTCTTCTGTCCCCACTCATCACAGTCCCTCCTGGGAGCACTTTCCTAATAAATCACGTCCCTCCACCTAACCCAGGTAGACGAAATGAAAGGTCAAGAACCTCCCTCTGCAATGCGGTCATCACTAGCCACATGTGGCTATTCACGCTTACATATAAATGACTCAGCATTGCATGAAACTAAATCTTGGGTTCTCAGCTGCACTACTGTGTGTGTGTGTATGTGTGTGTGTGTGTGTGTGTGTGTGTGTGTGTGTTTTAGCTATTCAGTCATGTCCAACTCTTTGAGACTTTATGGGCTATAGCCGGCTAGTCTCCTCTGTCCGTAGGATTCTCCAGGCAAGAACACTGGAGTGGGTAGCCATTTCCTTCTCCAGGGGATCTTCCCAAACCAGGGACTAAACCCAAGTCTCCTGCCTTGCAGGTAGATTCTTTACCATCTGAGCCACCAGGGAAGTCCCCAGCTGCACTACTGCAAGCCCTCAGTAGCCCCCCTGGCTGGTAGCAAGAGTGTCAGAGAAGAAAGAAGCGTTTCACTGTCAGAAGGTTCTATTGGGCAGCATCAGTCTAGCACTCAGGAAAGACGTCATGGCTGGGAGCGGGGAGGGGGTGCTCAGCAGGATCTGTAGATGGAGAATGAAGCCAAAGAGACAGCCTGAGTTCCCACATGAGCACAGCAAAGCACTGGTTGTCCCTGGTCATTCTGGATGCCCCGTCCATCCACAGCACACCTTTCTCTCTGTGTGAGCTTGGAACTCCTGCTTGTTGCCAAGATAAAACAGACCACCGGATGCTCCGTGGAGAACCAGGAGAAAAGATGTATCATTTCCCCCTTCAGTCTGTCAGTCACATCATTAATATAGATGCGATGAATGAAGGCAACCTCTTTCTTGTTGTCTGTGAACTGCTCAAGTGCACACCCGCAAGCTGACAAGCAAGTGATCGCCCCCCACCCCATCTACATCCTGCTGATGCTGTCAATCATCACCCAGTCACAGCTCCAGCTGACGGATGACGGGCCAAGAGCTGGAGTCTCAGTGCTTGCTGATCTGTATCCAGCGGCAGTTAGAAGCCCAGGGCTGGAGTCCAAGGCAAACTGGACACAGGTCAGCAGCTACGATGTCGTGGGCTGATCACCTGAAGCCTTTGGGATTCAGTTTCTACTTCTCCAATAGGGGAGAGGGCGTGGTTCTAAAAATCCCTGTGAGGATGATGAGATGAGATGATGCAGGGAAAATGGTCTCAGCGCCTCCTGCAACGCAAGCCCTTAAACAGTTACTGTTGTCGATATTGTTTAAATAAGGCAGATGCTCCACACATGGCCTCCACACATCCCCTCCCAATCCCCTGAAATTAGAAATATAACAATGTTACTTCGAATCAACACGTTCAAATCTTGTAGATTTTCCCTCTACCCACTAGTTGCCAGTAGTGTCCTCTGTTCAGTTGTGATGATCAAAACTGTCTCCAGACATTGTCCAATGTCCCCTGGAGGCCAAACAACCCCTCGTTGAGGAGCACTGTTGTAGACAATAAAAAGAAAGAAGGACGGAAGCTCAGAAGGGAGGGAGAAGGTGCAATACTACATTCAAACACAAAACACATCTCCAAACCATTGTGTTGAGTAAAAAAAGAAAAAAAAAAAAAAGCTAGACACAAAAAAAGTGCCCAGAAGGCATGTGGTTCCACACACATGAAGTCCAAGAACAGGCAAAATCAACCAGTGGTGATCCCATCAGAGCAGTCGTTATCTAGGGAAAGGTTGCTGCCAGATGGGTTCTGGAAGCTGCTTATACAGTGGACACACATGTACAAATTCATCAAGCTGTACAAATAAGAGTAATTAAGTTTACTCTAGGTTTGTTAGATCTCAGCTGGAAAGTATTTAAAAAATAGATGAGGAAGCCGTAGCCATCTGTCTCCTGGGGCCTCCTCGCCCTTCCCGACCCCACCGCCTCGCAGAAAACCTAGGCATCAGCACCATCACTCGTCTCTGCTGCTCCTCCTCTTCCCCTTCCTCACTCCCATCTCCATCCAGACACAGCAGCTCAGGGCTCCCACAGACACGGGTCTCGCAGCAGAGAGTGGATCACTCTCTGGTCCACTCGAATTGCAACTCAGGCTGCAATTCTCTCCCAAGAACCTAACAATCTCTATAGAGCCCACCTTGGGCCTCCAGTTCCAATCTGCCCTCCTTTTTCATGTCTAGAGTTTTGTTGTTTTTTTTTTTTCTTTTTTTACTCAACACAACTCTTTGGAGATGTGTTTTGTGTTTGCATGTAGTATTGCAAGTGCTACTTTGAATCAACATGTTCAAGAATAATTTCTCCTCTCATTTCATAGTTCCAGACCAGTCCACAGCTGACTCTGACCCTGGTGGGATCCAGCAGTGTTGGCAAAGCCCCAAGCTGTGACCTGGGGGTTGGCAAGCAAGATGGGCCCTTTGTTTAAGGTCCTCTTGCAGAGTCTGGGATGAAGGGCAGACGGCTCTGTAACGACTCATCCTCCCTGGAACGTGAAGGGATCCAACCACTGCGTTTGGACGCCTGGAGTCACAGGAAGCTGTGTATCCACAGGAGCCTGGGGTGGACAGAGTACCAAGAAGAGCCCCAGTTTACACTTCCATCATTTGGGTTTCCCTGGTGGCTCAGTGATAAAGAATCCGCCTGCCAGTGCAGGAGATGTACGAGATGTAGGTTCAATCCTTGGGTTGATCCCTGGGTCCGGGAGATCCCCTGGAGGAGGAAATGGAAACCCACTCCAGTATTCCTTGCCTGGAAAATCTCATAGACAGAGGAGCCTGGAAGGCTACAGTCCACAGGGTCACAAAGAGTGGGACATGACTGAGTGACTGAGCACGCACACACCCTTCATTCAGCTGAGAGGTGTGGAGTCTGAGTCCATACCAGTCTCTGTAGGAGGCAGTGTGAATGCAAAATCAGGACCCTCTCCAAGGTTGGGATGCAAATAGCCAGTGAGCACATGAAAAGATGCTCCATGTCGTTAGTCATTAGGTTAATGCAAATCAAAACCACAGTGAAATACCACTTTAATCCCACTGCTGCTGCTGCTAAGTAGCTTCAGTCGTGTCCGACTCTGTGCAACCCCGTAAACGGCAGCCTACCAGGCTCCCCCATCCCTGGGATTCTCCAGGCAAGAACACTGGAGTGGGTTGCCATTTCCTTCTCCAATGCATGAAAGTGAAAAGTGAAAGTGAAGTCGCTCAGTCGTGTCTGACTCTTCAAGACCCCGTGGACTGCAGCCTACCAGGCTCCTCCATCCATGGGGTTTTCCAGGCAAGAGTACTGGAGTGGGGTGCCATCACCTTCTCCCAATAGGATGGCTAAAATCAGAAAAATGGACAAGAATATGTGTTAGTGACCATGTGGAAAAATCAGAACTCATATGCAGCACTGGTGGGAATGGAAAATAGTTCAACTGGTATGAAAAACAGCATGGCGATTCCTTAAAAAGTTAGACATAGAATTGCCACAGGATCCAGGAACTCCACTCCTAAGTATGTATCCAAAAGAATTGAAACAGGGACTCAAACACAGATGTGTACACCCACATTTATAACTGCATTATTCATAATAGCCAAAGGGTGGAAACAGCCTAAATGTCCATCAGAACAGAGAAGCAAAACATGGTGAATATACACAATGGAATATTCTTCAGCCACAGAAAAACTATGAAGTACCGACCCAGGCTACATATGGAAGATCCTCAAGCACATCATGCCAAGTCAAAAAGCCAGCCACTAAAGACCACGTCGTGTGACTCCATGGATATGTCCTTGGGTTCAGTCACTCAGTCATGTCCAACTCTTTGCGACCCAGTGGACTGTAGCCCGCCAGGCTCCTCTGTCTGTGGGGATTCTCCAGGCAAGGATACTGGAGTGGGTTGCCATGCCCTCCTCCAGGGGATCTTCCCAACCCTGGAATCGAACCCAGGTGTCCCACATTGCAGGCAGATTCTTTACTGTCTGAGCCACCAGGGAAGCCTTCCATTGATATGAAATGCCCCAAACTGGCAAATCCATAGTGACAGAAAGTAGATTAGTGGTGGCCAAGGGCTGGGGCGGGGAGAGGGAGAAATGGGGAGCGAGTGTCTTCATTTGGGAGTGATGAGAATATCTGGGAATGTATTAGAGGCGGTGGTTATACAACATTGGGAATGTATGAAATGCTGCTGACTTGTAGGATTAAAATGGTTGATGTTATATTATGTTTATTTTGCCTCTGTTTTTAAAAATCAATGAGATAATCCTTGTTCTGAGAAATCCCAGAGGAGGCCTACTATTTGGATGGCAAGGACACATAAAAGCACATTATTCTGATTATTTATTGCTGAATAGCAAATTCTCCAAAATCCAGAGACTTCAACCCACTTTACTTTGCTATCAATTTATGGGTCAGAAACTTGGACAGGGCACAGCGGAGATTAATTGTCTCTGCTCCACTATGTCCTGGGAGTCCACTGAGAAGACTCAGACAGCCAGAGAGTCTTCTGGATGCCTCTTTACGCACCTGTCTGGGACCTGTGTGTGCATGCTCAGTCACTCAGTCGTGTCCAGTGACTTTATGGACTGTAGCCTGCCAGCCTTCTCTGTTCATGGGATTCTCCAGGCAAGAATGCTGGAGTGGTTTGTCATTTCCTTCTCCAGGGGATCTTTCCAACCCAGGAATCAAACCCATGTCTCCTGCGGCTTCTGCATTGGCAAGTGGATTCTTTACCACTGAGCCACTTGGGAAGTCTGGCACGCAGGCCAGAGTGATTTGTAGGTTGCGCTCAGCAGGGACCCAGAACACCATCACTGGACCATTCTATGTGACTTGGGCTTCCTCCCAGCATGGCAGCCTCAGAGCCTGGGCAAACCAGGCAGAAACACTCTAGACACTTTTAACCCACCATGTTGTCAGATAGAATCACTCCTGCCATACACTATTGGCTGAGGCAGTTACAAACCCACCCACCTTCGAGGGAGGGAAAGTGAAAGTGAAGTCACTCAGTCGTGTCCAACTCTTTGCAAACCCATGCACTGTAGCCTATCAATCTCCTCCATCCATGAGATTTTCCAGGCAAGAATGCTGGGTTGGATTGCCATTTGCTTCTCCAGGGGATCTTCCGACCCAGGAATCGAACCCAGGTCTCCCACATTGCAGGCAGACGCTTTACTGTCTGAGCCACCAGGGAAGCTCTAGATCTTATCTCTCAGTGAGAGGAATGGCAGAGAATTTAGGGATGTGCATTGAAACCTCCACACCCATCACTAGGGTGTTAAATAACTCATGCTCATCTATATAATGAAATCTGGCTTCCGTGGTGACTCAGTTGGGAAAGAATCCACTTGCAATTCAGTAGCCCAGGTTCTATCCAGGAGTTGGTGATGGACAGGGAGGGTTGGCGTGCTGTGGTTCATGGGATCGAAAAGAGTCGGACATGACTGAGCGACTGAACTGAACTGAACTGATCCCTGGGTTGGGAAGATCGTCTGGAGAAGGAAATTGCAACCCATTCCAGTATTCTTGCCTGGGAAATCCCATGGACAGAGGAGCCTGGTGGGCTACAGTGCAAGGGATCGCAAGAGTCAAACACGACTTAACGACTAAACCACCACTACCACATAATGGGATACTAAGCACCTGTCAGAAAGGATGAGGCAACTGCATGATGCACTGATAGGCATGCTCATTTGAGGTACAGATTTAAGTGAAAATAGGCAAAGGGTAGAGAAGAGTGCAAAGAAAGGGGGAATGTGGTTATAGTAACGGCTTATACACGCACAGACTGTGAGGATGCACAGGAAATTAGTAACAGGCTTGTTTCTGGGGAGGCGAAATGGGGGCTGGGGACGCTGTCAGGAAATGGAGACATATCATTTCACTTTCTATCATTTTGCACAATTTTTTTTCACTATGTGTCTATATCACCGATTCAAGGGAAATATTTATAAAAATTGAAAATAAAGGAATAAGTTAGACAAGCACTAGTGTGGAAAGATGCCAAGGCATTGTTTTGAAATTCACTTGTTTTGCTTCATATGCATAGTACAATCACATTTATAGACAAAAGAAAGGGATACACATATACACACTCACAATCACCCTCCTGAAGGTCAGGAAAGACTCATACAAAACTGGAAGGAGAGACATAGGATTAGGCGGGGGTAAGACTGCTTCTTTTTACTCCCTTTGCTTCTGGATCTCTTTTATCTTTTATAATAAGAATGTTTGAAAACTATGAAGATGTTCTAAGTTTACAACTTTAGACAAGAGACTTCACCATACAGCATAATGTGTGTGAAGAAGGGAGCCAAGAACAGTAAAAGGATATAGGAGGGCAGCTGAAAGGATCTGGCAGCCAGGGAAGGCTTCCTGGAGAAGGAGGCATCTGAGCTCTCAGAGCCTATTGTCTCTCCCTGAATCAATGGATGAACAGTCCTAGAGAGAGCCCTTCTTCTTGGTCTCACCTCCTTCTTGGTTTCTTCTTGGTCTCACCTGCTTAATCCAAGAGGAATAAGTCCTGGTAGAACCTGCCTCACCCTCCTCTGTTCAATGCCATGAGCAAGTGCTGGGCCAAGACAGAATAACTATAAGTGTGGGAGCCCCTGCTTCTCTTTTCTCTCTTTTCCCTGAATTTTAAACTCAGATCAATTAATCAATAATCACCACTTTGAGCCAGTTATTGCTGAAACACTTTGTCTTAACTTAGAGAGGAGTACTATGATGATCAGGGTTCCAGTTTTACAGATAAGAAAATGGAGGCTCAGAGGGGTTAAGTGACTTGCCCAAGGTCACACAGCTGGAAAGTCGTGAACTATGATTCTGAACTCCCAAAGTTTGGCTCCTCAATCCAGACCCTTATCCTCTCACTGGGCTGCCTGGCCTTTCGGGTGCTCTCTCTGCCCTCAAGTAGCCCCCAAGTCCCTCTTCATCCAGTAGGTTTCTCCCTCTCTCCTTTCCTCTGCCCCCATCTCTCTTCCCTCATTTCTGCAGCCAGAGTGGCCTTAAGGAAGGTCAGCTTCCTTCAAAGACACAGTGCATTTCAGCCAGCTCCCATTGCTGAAGGCACCTCCTAAACTCTTTAAAATTTATTTATCTAATTAAAAACCTCTCAGCAGCCCAACACACTGGAAGATTTCATTTTTAACCAACACACAGTCAACTCAACCTGTCTGGGCAGGGCAGTCCCATCCCAGGAGCATCACCCCCACCGGGCCTTGGGACGCCAGGGTGACCAGAACAGCCATCCTCGCCCACAGAGTCAGCGCCAGCCAGCTGCGTTTCCGGCCAGTGAACCTGCCACTCAAAGCCGCCTTTTTAATTAGCTCCATATCTCAGGCGGCCGGAGCACGTGGGCAAACTTCTGTCTGACTTCACTGCGAAGCCCAAGCACATCCCAGTTTGCTTTCTAAGAATAGAAGCGGGGCTGGGGGAGGGAGGAGGCTGGGATCTAAAAATGAATTTGCAACCCAGAGCAAAACAACCCAGCCGAGGAGAGGGGAGAGAAAGCAACACACATGCCCGCAGCCCGGCCCGGTGGGGGCTGTCTGCTGCCATCCCGGGTGTGAATCGCGGGCCTGGCAGTCTGCCCAACTGTCTGGCAGGGACGGGGGTGGGGGGCGGTGCGGCTCATGCCAGGAGCAGGCAGCTGGGGACACCCATGGGAGTCTGGATGTTTTCTGGGCTGCTTGGTTTTCCCCAGTAGACAGCAGTGACTCACAGGCTTGCAGGCTGGGCTCGAGGGTTCAGGAGAGCCCCAGATGTTGCATGAGGTTTCAGGCACCCAGGGGCCAGATGCCTGGGGGGCAAGGGGTGAGATTCCACCCTCACCCCGGTTAGGCTCCACTTAGGAATTGATGGAGGTGGCAAACTTACCTGCTAAACATAACAAAATCAGGAACAACAAGAATAATTATAACAGCTCCTGTTTATTGAGGTTTCACCCTGCCCATCACTGCTCTAAACACTTAGCCTGAAAAAGCCCATCTGAGCCTCATGACAACCGTGTGGGGGATGAGCTACTCTAGACCCCCTTCTACTGATGAAGAAACTGAGGCCTGGGAGTTTGTCTCATGTCCAAGGTTGGTCACATGCTCAGGAAAAGGTACCCAAGGATCGGAACCCAGGTGAGCCTCAGGCGTGGCCTGGGCCCTTCACGTCTCAGCAACAGCATCTCATTCCTACCCTGAGCGATGCCGCCCCAGCCCAGAGGGCACTGCTGTAGGCCAAGGACCACCAGAGGCCGACTACTGTCAGGGAGATGCTGCTGAGACGTGAAGGGCCCAGGCCACGCCTGAGGCTCACCTGGGTTCCGATCCTTGGGTACCTTTTCCTGAGCATGTGACCTTGGACGTGGAACAAACCCCCAGACCTCAGTTTCTTCATCAGTAGAAGGGGGTCAAGAGTAGCTCATCCCCAGTGAGGCTGTCAGGGGTCCCTGGACCCAGCATCAAGTAAAAGACTACACAGAGAGGGCTCTTCCCTTTCCATTGTCTCTCATCTTTTCTAGTGAGATCCGTTACGGACACACTCTCCGTGGGGTGTTAGCTTGTGGCTTGTCCTGAACACCACCCCCACTCAGCCCTTACTAGGCTCCCTCCGGGACAAAGAGAGCAGACTAGCACCCCCTAGATGTTGATGACGCTTTGTTTTCTTTGTATTTCTTTTTCCATCTTTACAAAGAGTGACCCCAAATTTCCTTTTAAGGTCTTGATACTGAAGTTCGCTTTTAAGATAAACTCAGTTTTGAAAGCAAGTCCAGTGTTTTAGAGACAGATACTGAAATATTTATGGATGAAATGACATGATGTCTAGGATTCGCTTCAAAATAACTGGGCATGAGGGTAGACTCTGAGTAAAGGTACATAAAGATTGGCCATGAGCTGAAGTTTTTTGATGCTAAGCTATTGGGTAGAATAGTATATTAAGTATAATTCTAAATACGTTTTATATATAATTTTAGATAAAATGTATTAAAAAGTTAATATACTAAAAGTTGGTAAAGAAACTGCCTGCAATGCAGGAGACTCCACTTTGATTCCTGGGTCGGGAAGATCCGCTGGAGAAAGGATAGACAACCCACTCCAGATTTATAATAATATAATATTTATAGTACGCTAATATATTTATTATAACATCAGATCAGATCAGTCACTCAGTCGTGTCCGACTCTTTGGGACCCCATGAATCGCAGCACGCCAGGCCTCCCTGTCCATCACCAACTCCCAGAGTTCACTCAGACTCACGTCCATCAAGTCAGTGATGCCATCCAGCCATCTCATCCTCTGTTGTCCCCTTCTCCTCCTGCCCCCAATCCCTCCCAGCATCAGAGTCTTTTCCAATGAGTCAACTCTTTGTATGAGGTGGCCAAAGTACTGGAGTTTCAGCTTTAGCATCATTCCTTCCAAAGAAATCCCAGGGCTGATCTCCTTCAGAATGGACTGGTTGGATCTCCTTGCAGTCCAAGGGACTCTCAAGAGTCTTCTCCAACACCACAGTTCAAAAGCATCAATTCTTCAGTGCTTAGCCTTCTTCACAGTCCAAACTCTCACATCCATACATGATCACAGGAAAAACCATAGCCTTGACTAGACGGACCTTGGTTGGCAAAGTAATGTCTCTGCTTTTTAATATGCTATCTAGGTTGGTCTTAACTTTCCTTCCAAGGAGTAAGCGTCTTTTAATTTCATGGCTGCAGTCACCATCTGCAGTGATTTTGGAGCCCCCAAAAATAAAGTCTGACATTGTTTCCACTGTTTCCTCATCTATTTCCCATGAAGTGATGGGACCGGATGCCATGATCTTCGTTTTCTGAATGTTGAGCTTTAAGCCAACTTTTTCACTCTCCACTTTCACTTTCATCAAGAGGCTTTTGAGTTCCTCTTCACTTTCTGCCATAAGGGTGGTGTCATCTGCATATCTGGTCACTGATATTTCTCCCGGCAATCTTGATTCCAGCTTGTGTTTCTTCCAGTCCAGCGTTTCTCATGATGTACTCCGCATATAAGTTAAATAAACAGGGTGACAATATACAGCCTTGACGAACTCCTTTTCCTATTTGGAACCAGTCTGTTGTTCCATGTCCAGTTCTAACTGTTGCTTCCTGACCTGCATACAAATTTCTCAAGAGGCAGATCAGGTGGTCTGGTATTCCCATCTCTTTCAGAATTTTCCACAGTTTATTGTGATCCACACAGTCAAAGGCTTTGGCATAGTCAATAAAGCAGAAATAGATGCTTTTCTGGAACTCTCTTGCTTTTTCCATGATCCAGCGGATGTTGGCAATTTGATCTCTGGTTCCTCTGCCTTTTCTAAAACCAGCTTGAACATCAGGAAGTTCACGGTTCATGTATTGCTGAAGCCTGGCTTGGAGAATTTTGAGCATTACTTTACTAGCATGTGAGATGAGTGCAATTGTGCGGTAGTTTGAGCATTCTTTGGCATTGCCTTTCTTTGGGATTGGA
Source organism: Bos grunniens (assembly GCF_055505025.1). Taxonomy (NCBI): domain Eukaryota; kingdom Metazoa; phylum Chordata; class Mammalia; order Artiodactyla; family Bovidae; genus Bos; species Bos grunniens. The sequence continues at coordinate 25,074,293 of NC_141177.1, read as the reverse complement.
ATGAAAACTGACCTTTTCCAGTCCTGTGGCCACTGCTGAGTTTTCCAAATTTGCTGGCATATTGAGTGCAGCACTTTCACAGCATCATCTTTCAGGATTTGGAATAACTCAACTGGAATTCCATCACCTCCACTAGCTTTGTTCATAGTGATGCTTTCTAAGGCCCACTTGACTTCACATTCCAGGATGTCTGGCTCTAGGTCAGTGATCACACCATCGTGATTATCTGGGTCATGGAGATCTTTTTTGTACAGTTCTTCTGTGTATTCTTGCCATCTCTTCTTAACATCTTCTGCTTCTGTTAGGTCCATACCATTTCTGTCCTTTATCGAGCCCATCTTTGCATGAAATGTTCCTTTGATATCTCTGATTTTCCTGAAGAGATCCCTAGTCTTTCCCATTCTGTTGTTTTCCTCTATTTCTTTGCATTGATCGCTGAAGAAGGCTTTCTTATTTCTTCTTGCTATTCTTTGGAACTCTGCATTCAGATGTTTATATCTTTCCTTTTCTCCTTTGCTTTTCACTTCTCTTCTTTTCACAGCTATTTGTAAGGCCTCCCCAGATAGCCATTTTGCTTTTTTGCATTTCTTTTCCATGGGAATGGTCTTGATCCCTGTCTCCTGTACAATGTCACGAACCTCATTCCATAGTTCATCAAGCACTCTGTCTATCAGATCTAGGCCCTTAAATCTATTATTTCTCACTTCCACTGTATAATCATAAGGGATTTGATTTAGGTCATACCTGAATGGTCTAGTGGTTTTCCCTACTTTTTCAATTTCAGTCTGAATTTGGCAATAAGGAGTTCATGGTCTGAGCCACAGTCAGCTCCTGGTCTTGTTTTTGCTGACTGCATACAGCTTCTCCATCTTTGGCTGCAAAGAATATAATCAATCTGATTTCGGTATTGACCATCTGGTGATGTCCATGTGTAGAGTTTTCTCTTGTGTTGTTGGAAGAGGGTGTTTGTTATGACCAGTGCGTTTTCTTGGCAAAACTCTATTAGTCTTTGCCCTGCTTCATTCCATATTCCAAGGCCAAATTTGCCTGTTACTCCAGGTGTTTCTTGACTTCCTACTTTTGCATTCCAGTCCCCTATAATGAAAAGGACATCTTTTTGGGGTGTTAGTTCTAAAAGGTCTTGTAGGTCTTCATAGAACCGTTCAACTTCAGCTTCTTCAGCGTTACTGGTTGGGGCATAGACTTGGATTACTGTGATATTGAATGGTCTGCCCTGGAAACGAACAGAGATCATTCTGTCGTTTTTGAGATTGCATCCAAGTACTGCATTTCGGACTCTGTTGTTGACCATGATGGCCACTCCATTTCTTCTGAGGGATTCCTGCCCACAGTAGTAGATATAATGGTCATCTGAGTTAAATTCACCCATTCCCGTCCATTTCAGTTCGCTGATTCCTAGAATGTCGACATTCACTCTTGCCATCTCTTGTTTGACCACTTCCAATGTGCCCTGATTTATGGACCTGACATTCCAGGTTCCTATGCAATATTGCTCTTTACAACATCGGACCTTGCTTCTATCACCAGTCACATCCACAGCTGGGTATTCTTTTTGCTTTGGCTCCATCCCTTCATTCTTTCTGGAGTTATTTCTCCACTGATCTCCAGTAGCATATTGGGCACCTACTGACCTGGGGAGTTTCTCTTTCAGTATCCTATCATTTTTGCCTTTTCATACTGTTCACGGGGTTCTCAAGGCAAGAATACTGAAGTGGTTTGCCATTCCCTTCTCCAGTGGACCACATTCTGTCAGATCTCTCCACCATGACCTGCTCGTCTTGGGTTGCCCCACCGGCATGGCTTAGTTTCACTGAGTTAGACAAGGCTGTGGTCCTAGTGTGATTAGATTGACTAGTTTTCTGTGAGTATGGCTTCAGTGTGTTTGCCCTCTGATGCCCTCTTGCAACACCTACCGTCTTACTTGGGGTTCTCTTACCTTGGGCGTGGGGTATCTCTTGACGGCTGCTCCAGCAAAGCACAGCCATTGCTCCTTACCTTGGATGAGGGGTATCTCCTCACTGCCACCCTTCCTGACCTTCAGCGTGAGATAGCTCTTCTAGGCCCTCCTGCTCCCGCGCAGCCATGGCTCCTTGGACGTGGGGTTGGTCCCCCCGGCCACCGCCCCTGGCCTCGGGCCTGGGGTTGCTCCTCCCGGCCGCCACCCCTGGCCTCAGGCTTGGGGCGTGGGGCATCTCCCGGCCACCGCCCCTGACCTCGGACGCGGGGTATCTCCTCTCGGCCGCCCCCACTGACCTCGGACGCGGGGTAGCTCCTCTCGGCCGTTCCTGCGCCGTCACAGTCTGGTACTCTCGGCCGCTGCCCCTGACCTCGGACGTGGGGTAATTCCTCTTGGCCGCCGCCCTTCAGGCATGGGGTCCTCCCGGCTTCTGCTCCTGACCTCAGATGTGGGGTGACTCCTCTTGGCCATGCTTTAGTGCGCCCGTCGCAGCCGCCTGCGCTTTACATTATAAATTACATATAAAACATTGAGTTATGTTATTGATTATATAATTAATAATTGTATTATATAACTGTGCCAAGTCACTTCAGTTATGTCAGACTCTGTGATCCCATGGACTATAGCCCGCCAGGCTCCTCTGTTCATGTGATTTTCCAGGCAAGAATACTGGAATGCATAGCCATTTCATTTTCCAGGTATATAAAAGTATTCATTTTATATAATATGTTATGTTATGTATGGTTTGTGTTTTATGCATTATATATTATGGGTATCTTATACAATGTTGTTCAGGCTACTCTTATAAGTATTTAAAATTTTCCACAAATACAAATGATTTTTTAATACTATATAAAAAATGTTTTTAACTAAGTTGTTTTAAAGAAGTTAAGTAAGAGCTACCCAGAGATAGGACTTCCTAGGTTGCACTAGTGGTCAAGAACACCCCTGCCAGTTCAGGACACTTGAGACGTGGGTTCGATCCCTGGGTGGGAAAGATCCCCTGGAGGAGGACATGGCAACCCACTCCAGTATTGCCTGGAGAATCCCATGGACAGAGGAGCCTGGTGGGCTACAGTTTGTAGGGTTGCAAAGAGTAGGACACAACTGAAAGCAATTTGGCATGCACTCAGAACTCTTGCCTGGAAAATCCCATGGACGGAGGAGCCTAGTAGGCTACAGTCCATGGGGTCGCGAAGAGTCGCACACAACTGAATGACTTCTCTTTCACTTTTCACTTTCATGCATTGGAGAAGGAAATGGCAACCCACTCCAGTATTCTTGCCTGGAGAATCCCAGGGACAGAGGAGCCTGGTGGGCTGCCGTCTATGGGATCACACAGAGTCGGACACGATGGAAGCGACTTAGCAGCAGCAGGAGCACTAAGAAATGACAAAAACTTTGACCAGGAAGAGCAAATGAGCAAGGTGTGAAGAACACTGGCACATGACTTATTGCTAATGTGTACAAGTTTATTTTCCTTCGCAGGAAATGGGGAGAGGGGGTGTACTCCTCCCCATCTCCCAGGACTTTCTCCTGGCTGCAGACTCGTGGGCTCCTGGTGAGGCTGGTGGTCCAATGTCATCTTTGCAGATCTTGAGAGAAAGGGCAGGAAGGAAAGCACTGCCTTTTTTTATCTTTCCCTTTAAACAATATAAAAGTGCAATATTGCTAAAATGATCCCATCTGGAAATCCAAACACATTAGAAGCAAACAGGCCTGGCCCAGGGAGGAGGAGTGTGACGGGGCTCTGTGCCGAGGGCATTCACAGGCCATGCTGCAGGCCCCACCCAGAGGACCTCGGCTCAAAGCTCGAGGGGAACAAGCTGTCTGGGCCACCCAGAGCCTTGCCCCAGGGAGGGTACACCCCCTCAGCAGAGCCAGCCAGACCCTGAGCAGCTCTGGGCTCTGCAATTTGGCCCAGAGGGACCTCACAGAGCAGAGATCGTGAGCCCAAGAGACAAAAGTAGGAGAGGCCATCCAGCCAACTTGTGGCTCATTCCTTTAAAGTGTGTAAAGGAAAAGTATTTGTTGTGTAGTCGTGTTCAACATTTTGTGACCCCATGAACTATAGCCCACCTGTCTCCTCTGTCCATGGAATTCTCCAGGCAAGAATACTGGAGTGGGCTGTCATTCCCTTTTCCAGGGGATCTTCCCAACCCAGATATTGAACCTGGGTCTCCTGCATTGCAGGTAGATTTTTCACTGTCTGAGCCACCAGGGAAACCCACTCATTCCTTGGGTAAAGGGAAATGAAGAGGCTTAATTGGGAGCAGTTTATGATAGGCAGGAAGATTATTCAGGCACTTAAGAGGTTATTAACACCTTTTATGAACCTCATTGTTTAAAAGCCAGCCATGCTTAATCATTTTAGCACCATTAAATCAGTATTAACAACAACCCCACGACTTGCTTTCCGAAATATCACCGTTTGATAACACTCATGAAACACAATGCTGTGGGAAATCTGGGCAGAACAGGTGAGTACTCAGCTTGCCTGTGAACTGTATCTTCAGTTTGGTAGGCCCCAAGCTAAACGAGGGTGCCCCTGCTACTCAGGCACTTAGAATCTGTCCCCAGCCCAGCTGCTTCCCAGTCTTTCTCCCCATCTCGCGAGCAGGCCTGGGATCCTTCCCAGAGACCTCCCCAGTAGTCATCCATGAGCCCCACTCAGAAGAAAACCCTGGGAGCTAGGAGAGAGCCTGAGATGCAGAGGGTACCTGATAGGAATTGTGTGAATTAAGTCACATTTTTGTCTTTTCCCTGCTTGCCCAGCGATATATACTTATGTAAAATAAGAAGTGTTTATCCTTCTCCCCCACACTTGAATCCCAGCTCTGCTACTCAAGTCCCTGATGCCCAGCAGTAAAGAAACTGCCTGCAATGCAGGAGACAAGAGTTTAATCCCTGGGTCAGGAAGATCCCCTGGAGGAGGAAATGGCAACCCATTCCAGAATTCCTGCCTGGGAAGTCCCACGGACAGAGGACCCTGGTGGGCTACAGTCCATGGGGTCACAAAGAGTTGGACACGACTGAGCAACTAAGCATGCTACTGGAGAGCTGTGTGACCTTGGGCAAGCAACTTCACCTCTCTGTGCCTTCATTTCCTCATCTGTTAAAAGGGCGTCAGGATAGCCCCTACCTCCTAGTTTTGTAAGATTAAGTGAGAGACTCTTTGCCTTCAGCATACTGCTTAGCACCTAGTTAACACTCAGTAAAGTACACAACCTCTTAAATTCCAGAGGTAACATTGTCAGTAGATAGGGATATCTCCTTTCAGACTTTTGTGCACCTATAAAATACTGATGCATGCCCTGCCCCGTGCTGTGCTCAGTTGTGACCGACTCTCTGTGACCCCAAGGACTGTAGCCTGCCAGGCTCCTCCGTTCATGGGGATTCTCCAGGCAAGAATACTGGAGTGGTTTGCTATGCCCTCCTCCAAGGAATCTTCCCAACCCAGGGACTGAACCCAAGTCTCCCACATTGCAGCTGGATTCTTTACCGTCTGAGCCACCAGGGAAGCCCACACATGTATGCATGTTTCTATAATTTTTGTTGTTTCATTGTTCTTTCACTCTTCTTTACAGAGTTAAAATCATTCTATTTATGCTGTGGTGCATCTTAGCTCAGGGCTTCCCGGGCGGCACTAGTGGTAAAGAACCCACCCGCCAAAGCAGGAGATATACAAGATGCAGGTTCCATCCTTGGGTCGGGAAGATCCCCTAGAGGAGGGCACAGCAATCCACTCCAGTATTCTTGCCTGGAGAATCCTATGGACAGAGGAGCCTAGCAGGCTACAGTCCATAGGGTCACAAAGAGTAGGATATGACTGAAGTGACTTAACATGCATGAATGCACACATCTCAGTTTAGGTATTTTTCTCATATGACAGTAAGTCCTGGAGAGACTTCCACCTTGTTTTTGATTTTTTTTTTTTTTAATGTAGCAAAGTTTTTCTGAAAAATGGTCGAATAGTAAATATTGTAGGTTTTGCAGGCCATGTGGTCTCCATGGCAACTACTCAACTCCGCTATTACAGCTTGAAAGCTGTCATAGACAATATGTAAATAAATGGCGTGTTCCAATAAAACTTTATTTACAAAAACAGGAAGTTCACCATCCTTGGCCCTAGGGCTGTAATGAGCAGAGCCTGGCTTCAGCCTCACCCTTGTGGATAGTTCCCCCCACAGTATCCAGGTATCCCAGAGTGGCTGTACTGTTACATACTCAGTTCCTTTTTATAGAGAATTTAGGTCATTTCCAAGTCTCACTCCCAGATCCCTGCGGCACCTGTAGCTGGAGGCTGCATTCCTCCCACTGGGAATGCTGAGTGATGGAGGAGGTGTTCCTTGAATGTTACCAAGTACAGGTAGCATTTTAAATGCATGAAGCACACCCTTGGACTGCAAGCACATCAGGGGATCAATTGTTCCCACTCTATTGTTTTCTGAACAAAACTAGGGCTATTCTAAAAACATGGCTTCTTCAAGGTCACCAAGCAAGATGATGGGGAGTTAGATGATAGGAATCACCTGTCATGAGAAGGAATGGCCTGTGCTGCTGCACACAGCCCCCTCCTGGAGCTCTCACTCAGATAATTATGACTGACTCTAAGAATCCCACAAGGTAGGAACCGGTGTTGTCTGCTAAGAGCATGTGTTTCCTCCCTCCTGGTGCTCCAGAGCAGGCCTCTCCAGTTTCTCAAACTCACCAAGGTCTTGCCCTTACATGGGCCTGAGGGTTCCTGGCAACTCCAGCCTCTTTTCAAAAGGAAGTCCTTCTTATCTGGTCTTTCTGACCTCAGCACGGAGGTCTCATCTCCAGGGAGGCCCTCCCAGACCTGCAGATCCCAAAGCAGGCCCCTGGCTCCTCCTGCTCCCTTCTCATTCCCCCAGGAGTACCAGAATCTGCCATCATTCAGGGTCATTCGCTTGTTTGCTCCTTTACTCCCTGTCTCCTCCCATGTCTCCCACCCTCCAGATATTCAGCCACTCAGCACAGAGTCAGGATTTGAACACAGGTTCCTCCAACCACAGCAGTTCTCCTTTCTAATCCCAAGCACGCCCCTCCAGCATCAAGGTAGTGATGGAGGCTCCAGAACCACGCCACTGTGGAGTCCCAGTTAGTTCATCTTCCCCTGACTGTCAATGGGCGCTGGCACCCAGGTCCTGGGCTCCTCTGGGTATTAGATAAGTTCTTAAGGAGGTTCGAACAGTGGGCTATGCAGGAAACACCCACAGTGTCAGCTGTCAGTATGGCACTATGATTCGCCACTTCTAGGAAAGTGCCAACGTCCCCAGAATACCTTTCCAGGAGGAAATCCAAGGTGGTCCTGGCTTCCCCGAGGGGCCAGCCAACACAAGTCCTCAGTACTCTTCAACTCATGGACCCCTCCCAGCAGCTCCAGGAGCTTTAGATGTTGTTTAGTCACGCCTCTTTGCTACTTCATTGCCTGCAGCACACCAGGCTTCCCTGTCTTTCACTATATCCCAGAGTTTTCTCAAATTCGTGTCCATTGAGTCGGTGATGGCATCCAACCATCTCATCCTCTGTCACTGTCTTCCCCTCCTACTCTCAATCTTTCCCAGCATCAGGGTCTTTTCCTGTGAGTCAGCTCTTCACATCAGGTGGCCAAAGTATTGGAGCTTCAGCTTCAGCATCAGTCCTTCCAATGAATATTCAGGGTTGAATTCCTTTAGAATTGACTGGTTTGATTTCCTTGCAGTCCAAGGGACTCTCAAGAGTCTTCTCCAGCACCACAGTTTGAAAGTTATAACATTCAGTTATAATTCCCATTTTAGAGATGAGGAAACAGAGGCACTGAGAGGTTAAGGAACATGATCCAGATAAAATGGTTGGTGAGGGGGAGAGTGCAGATTTACCCTCATGCCCTCGATTCCAGGACCCATTGTTATAATCACACATACACAAGGCACTCCCTCTTCTGAATACAAACACCCTCTTCCAACAACACAAGAGAAGACTCTACACATGGACATCACCAGATGGTCAACACCAAAATCATATTGATTATATTCTTTGCAACCAAAGATGGAGAAGCTCCATACAGTCAGCAAAAACAAGACCAGGAGCTGACTGTGGCTCAGATCATGAACTCCTTATTGCCAAATTCGGACTTAAACTGAAGAAAGTAGGGAAAACCACTACACCATTCAGGTATGACCTAAATCAAATCCCTTATGACTATACAGTGGAAGTGAGAAATAGATTCAAGGGATTAGATGCAACAGACAGAGTGCCTGAAGAACTATGGACACAGGTTCGTGACATTGTACAGGAGGCAGGGATCAAGACAATCCCTAAGAAAAAGAAATGCCAAAAGGCAAAATGGTTGTCTGAGGAGGCCTTACAAACAGCTATGAAAAGAAGAGAAGCGAAAGGCAAAGGCGAAAAGGAAAGATACACCCATCTGAATGCAGAGCTCCAAAGAATAGCAAGGAGAGATAAGAAAGACTTCCTCAGTTATCAATGCAAAGAAATAGAGGAAAACAACAGAATGGGAAAGACTAGAGATCTCTTCAAGAAAATTATAGATACCAAAGGAACATTTCATGCAAAGATGGGCACAATAAAGGACAGAAATGGTATGGACCTAACAGAAGCAGAAGATATTAGGAAGAGGTGGCAAGAATACACAGAAGAACTATACAAAAAAGATCTTCACGACCCAGATAATCATGATGGTGTGATCACTCATCTAGAGCCAGACATCCTGGAATGTGAAGTCAAGTGGGCCTTAGGAAGCATCACTACGAACAAAGCTAGTGGAGGTGATGGAATTCCAGTTGAGCTATTTCAAATCCTAAAAGATGATGGTGTGAAAGTGCTGCACTCAATATGCCAGCAAGTTTTGGAAAACTCAGCAGTGGCCACAGGACTGGAAAAGGTCAGTTTTCATTCCAATCCCAAAGAAAGGCAATGCCAAAGAATGCTCAAACTACCGCACAATGGCACTCATCTCACACGCTAGCAAACAAATGCTCAAAATTCTCCAAGTCAGACTTCAACAGTATGTGGACCATGAACTTCCCAATGTTCAAGCTCAATTTAGAAAAGGCAGAGGAACCAGAGATCAAATTGCCAACATCTGTTGGATCATCAGAAAGCTAGAGAGTTTCAGAAAAACATCTACTTCTGCTTTATTGACTATGCCAAAACCTTTGACTGTGTGGATCACAACAAACTGTGGGAAATTTTGAAAGAGATGGGAATACCAGACCACCTGATCTGCCTCCTGAGAAATCTGTATGCAGGTTAAGAAGCAACAGTTAGAACGGAACATGGAACAACAGACTGTTTCCAAATAGGGAAAGGAGTACGTCAAGGCTGTATATTGTCACTCTGCTTATTTAACTTATATGCAGAGTACATCATGAGAAATGCTGGACTGGAGGAAGCACAAGCTGGAATCAAGATTGCCGGGTGAAATATCAATACCTCAGATATGCAGATGACACCACACTTATGGCAGAAATCAAAGAAGAACTAAAGAGCCTCTTGATGAAAGTGAAAGAGGAGCGTGAAAAAGTTGCTTAAAACTCAACATTCAGAAAACTAAGATTATGGATCCGGTCCTATCACTTCATGCCAAATAGATAGGGAAACAATGGAAGCAGTGACAGGCTTTATTTGGGGGGGCTCCAAAATCACTGCAGATGGTGACTGCAGCCATGAAATTAAAAGACGCTTGCTCCTTGGAGGAAAAGTTATGACCAAGCTAGATAGCATATTCAAAAGCAGAGACATTACTTTGCCAACAAAAGTCCATCTAGTCAAAGCTGTGGTTTTTCCAGTAGTCATGTATGGATGTGAGAGTTGGACTATAAAAAGTTTGAGCGCCAAAGAATTGATGCTTTTGAACTGTGGTGTTGGAGAAGACTCTTGAGAGTCCCTTGGACTGCAAGGAGATCCAACCAATCCATCCTAAAGAAAATCAGTCCTGAATATTCATTGGAAGGACTGATGCTGAAGCTGAAACTCCAATACTTTGGCCACCTGATGCAAAGAACTGACTCATTTGAAAAGACTCTGATGCTGGGAAAGATTGAAGGCTGGAGGAGAACAGAATGAAAGAGAATGAGATGGCTGGATGGCATCACCAACTCAATGGACATGAGTTTGAGTAAACTCCAGTAGTGGGTGATGGACAGGGAAGCCTGGCGTAGTACAGTCCATGGGGTCACAAAGAGTCGGACATGACTGAGCAACTGAACTGAACTGAACTTCTGAATACCCTTCAAGGCAGCAATTTCATGGGTGGGGAGTTATCCTGAGACAAGAATCAGATGACTACACAGAGGACAATGTTTTCTGCAGCATCAGGTACACAGTAATAATAATTAAAAAAAAAAAAAACAGAAGCAACTTAAATGTCCATCCACTGGGGATTGCTCAAATCACATATAATGCACCCAAGCCTGGATGCTCTGCTGCCATGCAAGATGATGAGAAATCTATGTTCATTAGCATGGAAAGCTGTGACAGCTAAGTAGAAAAAAGCAAGCCACTCAAGAGCACTCGTAATGCGAGTCTATTTTTGCTTCAATATATATTTAAGTATATATTAAATATATATATGTGTGTGTGTGTGTGTGTGCAAATATGCATAGAAATGAGATTGGAAGAAAATGCATCAAGACGTTCGAAGTAGTGTTTCTGGGCAGTAAGATTCTGGACTCTTTCCACTTTCTTTCTCCTTATAATTTTCTGTTTTCCCTATTTTCTGCCATGAGCATGTATTGCTTTTATAATTGGGGGCGGGTGGAGATGTAAAACCCGATTTAGCTCTTTTTCATTTGGAAAAATGTACAACTTGCTTTCTGTACTTCAAGATAAATCGTGTGGGCACCTCTCTGGACCCACAGATAGAAATGAAAGTCTTCTTTATGACTGCTGCATTTGCTCTGGAGTATGGAGGGGTTGCTACTTACTCAACCCTTCCCATTGGGACAGTCAGTGGATGGGGTATCAGCCCTGTGATGGCACGTGGCAAAGCTGAGGGCGTGTTACTGCCATACTTACCTTGTGCTCTGAGCACAGTCTTGCTATAATACCAGACTCCCTCCAAATGCTTGGTTCCCTCACTGTCTTTGAATAAGCAAACAGCTCTGGGTACCATAGTCACAAAGGAATCGGTTCCACCAATAGCCTGAAGGAGCCCCGAAGCTGATTCTTTCCCAGTCTCAACCCTTGATTTCAGGTGAGACCACAGCCCCAGTCAATACCTTGATCTCAGCCAGATGAGAACCTGACACAGAGTCCTGCTAAACCATACCTGACTCCTGACACAGAGAGACTGTGAGATGATGAATGAGGATTGTTTTTTAAAGTATAGCTGATTTACAATAGTCTATTAATTAGTTTCAGGAGTACAACATTGTGCTTCAGTATTCTTACAGATTATCCTCCATTGAACATTCTTGCAAGATGATGGCTGTCGTTCCCTGTGCTGTACAGTGCATCCTTGTTATGTATCCATTTTATATACGGTAGTGTGAATGCGAATTGTTCTGTGCTGCTGTTTATGGGAAAATGTTATGCGGTAAAAGAGAACTAAAACAAACCGGGTAATTCATTCACCCTACTCAGCTCTGCTAGACAGGGTTGTCTGCTTTTAGCAAACAAAACATGGGATGCCCAGTCAAATTTGGATTTCAGTTAAACAATGAAGAATTCTGTGCTATGAGTTTGTCTTCTGTCATATTGGGGGCAGATGTACACTAATAAATTATTCACTGTTGAACTGAAATGCAAATTTGCTGAATGTCCTTTCCTTTATCTGGCACCCCTACCGCAGACCCCAACAGTGGACAGCTGGGTGTATACTCTTATCTTCTGCTGGAAAGGCCTGCACAGCAAACCCAGGAACACTCTGAGAATAGCCCTAAAAGATCAGACAGGTAAAGACAAGGACCTAACCCCAAGTTCCTCTTTTGTAACCCCAGATGTTCAATGTCACATTGATATTCCTAAAGTGAAGCGCCCCTGTGTGTCTGCATGTCAGTTCTCCCCAGCCAGAACATACCTGGAACGTGCCTCCAGGGCTCCCAGCCACAATCACGAGGGCTGGTGTTTCACATGCAATGCCCTCCCGGGCAGTGGGGATAGCCCAACCCCCATATAACATGACTGAGGGTCTGTGACTCTTGGCACCAAGTTACAAAGGTAAGTAAGATATAGTCCTACCCCTCAAGAGGGTTGTGGCCTAAGAGGCAGAGGGGAAGAGAGAAAAAAAGAGGCAGGGAAAGAGAGGAGGAAGGGAGGAAGGAGGAAGGGGGCAGGAAGGGAAGGAGGGAGGAAAGGGATTCACATGAGCAAAGCTGGACGCAGATGCATCGTTCATAATGGCTGATTGCTGGAAACAGCTCCACGTGCTTCACAAGAGAAGGGACACTCACTGTGGTGTATTCACACGCTGGAGGGCTACTCAGCAATAGAAGGAACAAACTGCTGACACAAGACAAGGATGGAGGCTTTGATCATAATGTCGACTGAGAAAGCCAGAGACACAGGAAAGAACATCTTGTAGGATCCATTCACATGAAGCTCCAGGACCATCAGCTTATCTATGTGTCAGGAACAGGCTGGGACCCCCTGGATGGGAGGCAGGGGTCTTCCAGGCTGCTGCTCCTATTCTGTTTCTCCATCTGGGTGTTAGCTGCACAGGCGTGTTCACTGTGAAAATTTACTCATCTGGTCAAGTAGGATGTGTTACACTTTTCTGTATGTATTTTGTGCTGTGCTGTGCTCGGTCACTTCAGTGGTGTCTGACTCTTTGCAACCTGTAGACCGCAGCCCGCCAGGTTCCTAGGTCCATGGGATTCTCCAGGCAAGAATACTGGAGTGGGTTGCCGTGTCCTCCTCCAGGAGATCTTCCCAACCCAGGAATTGAACCCGTATCTCTGGCGTCTCCTGCATTGCAGACAGGTTCTTTACCCACTGAGCCACCTGAGAAGCCCCATATATATGTTATACATCAGTAAATAATCTCATTGTAAGAAAAGACGTAGGTTGATCAGCAGGTGAATGGAGCTCAGTCTGTCCACTTGATGGAATTTTACCCAGAAAGAAAAAGCAGTGAACTATCGCTCCACACAGCGACATGCATGAATCTCGGGCTAATTCTGTTGAGTGAAAAAAGCCAGACCCAAAAAAGCACATACTGTATGATTCCGTTTATATAAAACTCTAGAAAAATGCAAAGTAATCTATGGTGGTAGAAGCAGATCAGTGGCCGTAGAGCAGGAAGAGGGTAAGAAAGATAACCAGGAACTTCTCAGAGGGACAGAGATGTCTGGTCTCGACTGTGATGATGGTGTCACCAAGGGATCCCTGGGTCAAAAGGGGTCAAGCTGCACATTTCAAATACTTGGAGTCTATTGTTTGTCAACAACGACTCAGTAAAGCTACTTTTTAGAATAGAGGTAGAAACCCAGGATTTCCCATAGACTGGAGGTGGGGATAAGGGATGAGACGGAGGTGTCAGAGTGACCCCAGACTTGTGGATCTGGAATGGGGGAGGTGAAGCTCCCCAGGACAAACAGTTTTCTGGCCCCAAATGTCAACAGTGACAGACCCCAGTCTAGAGTTAGACCTCTGTGTGAGTGTGTGTGTGTGACTGCTAAATCACTTCAGTCGTGTCTGACTCTGTGCAACCCTATGGACTCTAGCCCGCCAGGCTCCTCTGTCCATGGGATTCTCCAAGCAAGAATACTGGAGTGGGTTTCCGTGTCCTCCTCCAGGGGATCTTCCTGACCCCAGGATCAAACCCATGTCTTTTATGTCTCATGCTTTGGCAGGCAGTACTTTACCACCAGTGCCACCTGGGAAGTCCCCTAGGGGTTGAAATTCTGGATCTGCCCCTTCAGAGTGAGAAGAGAAAACAGAGGGAGACCTGGGTCAGCTTGTGCCTCCCCTGGGAAGCTCAGAAACCAGGAAAAGAGAGCACGCCTGCCCCCTCAACCCCAAAAGAACAGGCACATTGTCACGTGCCCTGAACGTGTGTGGCTGCCGGTCAAGCTTGTCAGGAGGGTGTGTAACATGATACACAGGGGTCTAAAAATAAATAAATAACTGGAGAGGCCTGAATTAGCCGTCTGATGGTTTTAGCATGGAGATTTGGTACAGCTTGCTCCAAGCATCCTGGTTTCCTTGGATACGTTGGCCACGCATTAGCTGTCTCAGGCCAAAAATAAAAGATTCGCGAGAAAGAAGCCACGGGACATTGTCGCTGCCACTGCTGCTGTCAGGATCACTCGTCATCTTAAAAGACATGACACCCCAGGCTCCAGGGACAGACAAGTGCCTCATTCTCTCTTTGTCCTGATGGCAGGACAGTGCAGCAGCTAACGAGGCTGGACGGGTCGAAATTCCAATCCTGACCCCAGGACAGATTTTAAGTGCACTATCTGACCTCCCTGAGCCCCTGAGAAGTTGCCTTCTCTGCTCAGCAAAAGGGAAGATGCTCCCATCTCATAAGGTGGCATGGGGTGTTGGCACAGAGCGAGGCCCCAAATCTAGAAACTGCTTGCGTCGTCTCCAGAGTATCCAGGCATCAGCGGCCAGCACACAGACTGGGCGCCATTAAACGTGCTGTTGGCCAGCCAAGGAGACACATCCTGAACCAGTACACCCCCATGCCCACCCTGGCTGAAGCCAAGGGAGCTGCCCCTTAGATGGCCCTGCCGTCCCCCGCTGCCCCAGGGCCCAGACTCTCCCGGGCAGCTGGTGCTGATCACAGTTATTTGTGCAATAACTCAGGTAGAGACCTGAGAACAGTGCTCAGCACGTAGCAGGAACACAGACTGAATTCATAGTTGCTATTGTTGCGACTATAAGCCAGCCCACTGCAGACCCCACACTCTTTCCACAATGCCATCTGCCCTTCTCTCTCTCTCCCTCCCAAGTCCATGTGACCAAAGGATGTCAGGACCCACAGGCCAGAGCAACAGACTGTCCTTGGCCATGAACCGAGGAGCACTGACTGGCCCTGTGGGCAGACACAGTACGGCTTCTACACTGACCAACTAAGACCTTCCCCAAAAGGAACCAGACCCTCCAGGAAAAGGAAGCCTGGGCTGCCTGCCTGTGCAGAACCAAAGGAAAAAAAAGCCCCCAATTGTCAAACCAAGAAGCAGTTTTTCTGCTGGTTGGATTCTAGACTTAGAAGCCTTCCAGGACTAATGGGCAAGGCTGGTTCCCTGCTGACCTCAGACAGGTGTTTCCCATCCCCCTACACAAGCTCCCCCAGTCATTTGAACCCTGGGACCTCACCAAAGTGGCCACAGCAAATGGCATTCCAAACAGGATGACCTATCCCCACAGGAAAAGGCAGCAGGCTCAGACATCCCCTCCGAGGCCAGTTTGCCTCCTCTCGAGTTCAGCTGACACACAGTCATTTGGCAGCTCTGCCTGGCCTTCTCCGTGCCGGGCAGGAAGCTGGGATCATGCAGCATGCAAGGCTGACAGGTCCCTTACAGTGGGCTTATGGTGTGAGGCAAAGATATGAACAGCAAAGACACACATCAACACTCAGGGATTCTTGCTGGTGGTCCAAGGGAAAGAAACAGGGTGATGGGGTAGGACATAACCAGAGGCCAGGGGAAAGCTTCCAAGAGGAGATGATGTTTGAGCTGCACCCCTGAATGACAAGAAGGAGCTGGCCATGAGAAGGCCATGCTCATCAGAGGGAACACAAGAGCCAAGACCTCGGGTTGGGGTGGGGCTTTGGGGGTCATGTCCAAGGTCACATAGCTGTGGATACTCAGCAAGAAGCAGCAGGAGGAAACCAGGCAGGGCAGGTGATGGGGCAGGTCACAGGCAGCTTGAGTGCCCAGCTCTGGATGCAGACTTTGTAGAAATGCGAGAAGAAGCGTCTAAACACTGCAGCGGCCTCTCCCAAGTGACTCCTCACCTGGTGCTCCTGGAGGCCCCTGGCGGACAGGAGGCTTCATCTGTCCCTAAGATTCAACCTGGGGTGGGAGAAAGGTGATCTTCTCATCCACAGGCAATGCGTTTGGAATCTGATTGCATTGTCTGGCTTTGGGTGAGGAGGAAAGGGTGTAAGATTTGAAATCTGGTCCAGAACGGGCATTTGTGTTTTTGTGTTTCCCTGACATCTGCTCTCAGAGGCATGAGCAGAGTCGGGGGAACTCAGGAGTCCTTTCTGATCGCTGGACCGTGGGTTGCATGAGGTCAGAGACTGCATCTGCTCCATTCAGAACCAAATCAGCAGAGACCCGGACATGGATGAATAAACGAAGGGAGGAACAGTGGATTCTGGTGTCTGCTGTGGCCGTGCGGGTGGTCTGCAAAACAAACTCAGAGGCTTTCCCACGGAGCGAGCTACATGCCAGGAATCCAAGAACACCTTCTCCAGCAAAGGGAGCCCTGCATGACAGTGCATAGCCACGGCAACTTGTGTTCCATTTCAGAAACCAAGGGCTAGTCTCTTAAGAGAAGGGGGTGGTACCAGGTTGAATGGTGGCCCCAAATTCATGTCCACCTGCAATCTCAGAATGTGACCAAATTTGGAAACATGGTCTTTTCAGATCTTGTTAGCTAAGATGAAGTCCTACTAGATTAGGAAAGATTATGAGCTCAGTTGTGTCCGACTCTTTGTGACCCCATGTACTATAGACCACCAGGCTTCTCTGCCCATGGGATTCTCCAGGCAAGAATATTGGAGTGGGTTGCCATTCCCCTCTCCAGGGGATCTTCCCGACCCAGGTTAGGGTGAGTCCTAAATCAGATGACTGGTGTCCTTATAAGGCCACTTTGGGACTTCCCTTGTGGGCCAGCGGTTAAGGCTCCCCACATCCACTGCCTTGGGCACAGGTTCAATCCCTGGCCAGCAAATAAATAAATACTCAGATAACATTTTTTTTAATCCTTTAAAAACAAAGAAGAGAAGTCCACCTGAAGACAGCAGAGATTGGCGTGGCTTCTGTAAACGAAGGACGCAGGGGTGTCGGCAATCACTGGAAGCCAGGATAAAGGCCCCTGAGCCCCAGAAGCACTCCGCTGCTGATGCCCTAATCTTGATCTTCTGGCCTCCAAAGCCATGAGAAAATATATTTCGGTTGCTTTCAGTCCCCAGAAGCAAGGACTCTTTTGCATGCCCTCACTCCTGCCCACAGTGGCTGATGAAATACAGAGGTGTGTGGTCCAGCATTGGAAAAACAGCGTTCCAAACCTTTCGCATTCATTTCCCGGGGCTGCCCGAACAAATTATCACAAATTTGGTGGCTTCCAGTAAGAGAAATTCTTCCTCTCACTGCCCTGGGGACCAGAAGTCTGAAATCAGTAAGTATCACAGGGATGAAACCAAAGTGTCCTGGGGGCCGGGCTCCCTCCAGAGCCTTGGGCAAATGGGTTCCTGCCCTTCCAGCTTCTGGTTGCCATGCTGTGCTGCAGCTTGCTTCTGAATCACTCCAATCTCTACCTCTGAGGTCACATGCCTTCTCTCTGAGTGTCACCTCTCCCTCTGCCTCTTGTGACACCTGTGATTATGCTGGGCCTACCTGGATAACCCACACTAACTATCCCATCTCGAGATCCTTAACTTCCTCATATCTGCAAAGAGTGGATGGTTAAGTGACATGATTTCCAACAAGGTGCATGGCTGGCATCCCTTAATCAGATGACCATCCTGGAATCCCCCACAGCCACATTCTAGGACAGATCTGTGAGGGGCCCTACCCCAAAAGCCTAGGAAAAAAAAGTGATTCCTGGGAGCCAGCAAAGGTCCACTTGGAATAGAGAGCTCACTGCCATCTTCCACCAGGAGACCTGATGGGCCTTGGGAATGTGGGGAGTGGGGAACACGAGGCAAGCTAGGAGTCTTCGCCCCTAGGACACAGCACCAGCTCAGCTCTTACCCAGGATGGTCTCATCTTTTGATTTATCAGGAACAGTCAGAAATGCAGGTTTGTTAAGGTGAAATATCCTCATTGTTAAATAAGTAACTAACTTAAAAAAATTTAAAGCGTTCTGTAAATCAAGCAAGACACATCCAATAGGTAGCACCAGTTCCCAACGTCTCCTGTTGACTGGGTCTATTAGAACCCAGCCAGCATTTAGGAAGGTCATCTCTGGAGCAGTCCAGGAGGAGAGTTAACAGCTGAGGCCTTGGCGACAGATGGACTCAGGTTCAAATCCATCTTTCACCAGCTGTGTGAACCTCAGGCAAGCTACAATTTCCAAGCCTCAGTGTTCTTATCCATAATATGGGGTGATAAAATGAACCTCCCCAGGATTGGGATTAACATATACTCACTACTATATACAAAATAAGTAACTAATAAGGGCCTACTAGGTAGCACAGGCAAAGAAGGAAATGGCACCCCACTCCAGTACTCTTGCCTGGAAAATCCCATGGACGGAGGAGCCTGGTGGGCTGCAGTCCATGGGGTCGCTAAGAGTCGGACACAACTGAGCGACTTCACTTTCACTTTTCACTTACATGCATTGGAGAAAAAAATGACAACTCACTCCAGTGTTCTTGCCTGGAGAATCCCAGGGACGGGGTTGCTGTCTATGGGGTCGCATAGAGTCGGACATGACTGAAGCGACTTAGCAGCAGCAGCAGGTAGCACAGGGAACTCTACTCAATACTCTGTAATGGCCTATATAGGAAAAGAATCTTAAAAAAAGAGTTGATATAATTTTATGTACAATTGATTCACTTTGCTGTACAGCAGAAGCTAACACAACATTGCAAAGCAGCTATACTCCAATAAAAAAGTTTTTAATTAAAACAATTAAAATTAATTAAAAAATAAAATCAACCTCCCTGGGCTGTTGGAAAGCTCACATTGATATGGTACAGGTATAAAGCCCCCAGCACAGGGCCTCCCACAGTGAATGTGCTATAAGGGTTAGGAGTAATTGTTGTTGTGTTTCTGAGATGCATTCTTTTGCATATTTTAATCATTCATAGCCTGGGTCAGGAAGATCCCCTGGAGGAGGAAATGGCAACCTGCTCCAGTATTCTTGCCTGGGAAATCCCATGGACTGTGGAGCCTGGCGGGCTACAGTCCAGTGGGTGGCAAAGAGTAGGACACAACTGAGCAACTGAGCACACACACAATCATTCACACATTTGGCTGCAACCTACAATCACTGTGTACATTTAAAATCTGATCTGAACCCCTCCACTCCCTCAAAGATGTTCTTCAATAGTTTGTGTGACTTTAAAAAGATCGGATACCTTCCTGTTCAAGATGTGGAAATGAAGATCATGTTAGGAGAGATCAAGGACTTAAGACCCAGCTGGGGAGACGAGTGTCCAGGAAGAAGCTGGGGCTTTCCCTGCTCTGAGATCTGTCCTGTTCAGAGTCTCAACAGTCACTCAGATGAAGTTCATGCTTGTGAAATCTGCAAGTGATCCCAAGGGGGAGGGGAGCTCTGGGGCGGGTGTGTGAACGTCCAGGGTTCAATGTCAGTGGTCAGAAAGGAACAGCAACTGTGAGTTCTGGCACTCAACTTCCTTAGGTCAGTTCCAAAAGTCAAGCGTGACGTCACTAGGAGAGTGCAATTAAAACAGCGGCAATGTGGAGTGTCGGCGTGGCTGTGAAATCCCGGCAAGACTCATGTGACTGCTTCTGGGAGTACACATTGGTACAACCAGCTCAGGAGATTGTTTGGCAATAAACACAGGCCCACCTCTGACCCACATCCCCACTCATGGCAATGACCCCAGGTTAATGAGTGCATGTATGCGGTGAGCACACGGAGACGGTTCCAGTTCCCCACAGCAGCCCTGCCTGTAATGCCAACAGCTGAAAACAACCAAAATGAACAGGAGAATCAACATGAGAACCGTGGTGTGTTACAACTGCTACAGAGCAATGAAAAGAAACAAACCACGATTACACCAATGAGGATGAGGCTCCCAGACTTAATGGTGAGTGAAAAGGTCAGACACAAAAGAGTGTGTACTGAAGGATCCTGTTTATATGATGTCTGAAAACAAGTGAAGCATATCCTCAGAGGAAGAAGGTAGAATGACCGCCACCCCTGCAAGGGAGTGGGGTGGGTGGTAACCAGGATGGGACTGAAGGGAACTTTTTGAACTGGTGGGTGGTGGTTACATGAATGTGCATGCTCAGTCTCTAAGTCGAGTCCAACTCTTTGCGATCCCTTGGACTAGAGCCCACCAAGCTCTTCTGTCCACGGAATTTCCCAGGCACGAATAATAGAGTGGGTTGCCATGCCTGGGTTGCCGTGCCCTCCTCCAGGGGATCATCTCAGACCAGGGGTTGAACTCCCGTCTCCTACAGATTCTTTACCACTGGGCCACTGGGGAAGAAGTGTTTACGTAGGTGTACACAACATAAAAGGTCATTCAGCTATAGACTTTGGATCTGTGCACTTTGCTCTAGATATATGTTCTATCATAACAGACAAAAAGTTAAGTGTGGAGAGCCAGCAGATAGATGTAGAGCAGGTAGCTGGGTAGGATCTGTGAACCAGAACTCCCAAGGAAGTATAGACCATGCCTGTCGGTGCCTTCCCCTGGGTGCAGCTGGAAACTCTTCTTACTCTGTCCTGCAATAGGAGGCAGACCTCCTATTGCAACATGCAGATCTGCAGGACATTACAGGACTGGGGACCACCCATGGGAGCAGGGCCCACTCCATGGGGTGTGTAGGAGTGCAGTTAGAAGGAATTTTTGAACTCTGCAGTCATCCCCTTGACACTCTCACTAAGTTTTGAACCAGGGGCACTACATTTTTAGTTTGCACTGGGCTCCACAAATTATGTAACACATCTTGAATGGGAAGCTGTTATGTGTATCTGGGTCCTTGATTTCTGAAGGGCTGTTCCATGGAAAGAGAAGCACACATTTGGTGTCAGGAGTATGAAGTTAAGGAAGTTATAGAGCAACTGAGACTCGGCTTGATGTAAGGAAGAACTTCCTGCCAGTGCCAGTGCCTCCTAAAGAAAGATCAGCAGCCTGTTTGATGAACACCGACTGAGTGCCAAGCATCTTCCCTGCATCATCTGACTCTTCACAATAACCCTGTGATCAGGGACTATTGTTATCCCCATTTTGCAGAAGAGGAAACAGAACCAGGTTGTTATGGTTGAGCAACACTCAGTGGTTGGCAGTGAAGCTGGGATTCAAATCCAGGGTTAACTAAGCCAGCGTTGGCATTCACTGCCAGAGTTTTCAGAAATTCCAGTTGAGGGCTGCACAACCTCAGGAGCCAGTGGAGGGCCTTTCAGCTTTGGGAGGTGCAGAACTTCAGGGCTCAAGGTGGAAATTCCCACCTGAGTGCCAGCCGAGGGAGACTGGTCTTCAGGTGCTGGGCCTCATCTGGGGCCTGCCTTCATGGTTAAACAAGGGGCTAGAGACTCAGATGCTGGTAGGGACATGTTAATAAAGGCAGACACATGTGATACAATATAGAGGGGTGGACACCGTGGCAATTTAGAAAATTTTAGAAAAATTGTAACAAACATTAGGCAGGCAAAACCTAAAGCACTTCTGCAGGCTGCCCACAGGTCACCATTTAGTGGTTGCTGGTTTAGACTACCAGCCCCATGAGGGTCTGTCATCAATGTACCCATGGCCCAGCCCAGCACAGGGCCTGACATGCCCCAAAGGCAGCCTCTCTGTTCACCCCTCTCTGACCTCTGCTACACAGCAAAGCTGGGCTATTCTGCACAGGGCAGGATGCCAGCTCACCTGGCTATGCCACGCACACCTGATTGCTACTTCCTCCCTTTTCTCTGGATTCCCAGGAGCACAGGGATGATTTATGAGAATTTTCTTAGGAAAGAAAGACAAGTACTGGATAAATACTGGGATGGCACAGTGGTTAAGATCAGGGCCTCTCGAATCTAACCCTATCACCACCTAGCTATAGGATCTTAGAAAATACCTGGCCTCCCATTGCTTTGGTTTTCCATATCTGTAGAATGGGAGTAATAATAGTACTTAACCTACTTTTTTTATGACATAAGACATGTAATTTTGTAACCATTAAATGAATAATACATAGCTAGTGCCCAGAACGCATTTAATAGTCATTTAATCAATGATAAAATCAATTGTTCTTTATTCCGCAAATAGCTACCATTTGTCAAACCGACTACGTGGCAAGCACTGTGCCAAAAACTGGTCTTTGAAGTAATTATTCCACAAGTACAGACTGAACATGAACGTGGGGCGAACACTTCACAAGGCACAGGGTATCTCCTCATCACTCACTGTCCCGTGAAGCTCACATCTTCTTAGAGGAACAGAGTAAGAGCTATGGAGAAGAGCAGCATGGAGGTAGCGATAAACCACTTGCTGGAAATTACACAGAAGCGTGGATTTTTTGGGTGTCTCTCATGGGCCCTGCCTGGCAACACGGTAGATGGTAGCAAACATCAGTCCAGTGAACGAATACCACTGGATACTCACAAGATCCTATAAGGTACCTGCTGATACAAACAGCTGCGGTGAGGCTGAGCACCAGGCCCACGTCGCAGGAGGCATGGAGGGTGGCACCCATGCACACCCTCCAGGGTAGAGCGCTCTCTCCCCTAAGGCTCAGTCGCTGCCACCGCCCTTCCCTTGTGCCACCACGTGGATTTAAAACCCACGCGGCCACCCGGCTCCTGCCCCTCTTCCGCCATTGGGCAAGGCCGCCCGCACTTGTGTCCAATCGAATAGGGGCTCCCAGAATGCAAACTTGGGATTGGCTCGTCCGCTGTGTCATTTCGTGCTGCTTCTGACGTCAGCGGTGTCTGGCACCCCCGCCTCTTCCGCGTCTTAACTGGAGTTAAAGGAGCCGCACGGGAGAAGACGTGCATGTTGCTTCAGAGGCACTTTCAAGTAACCTTTAAATGTTTTTTTAAAAATAACGTTAATTGTAAAAAAATACAGCAAACCATATAAGAGAAATGTTAATTTCACTTAATCCATTACATAAAACTAGCTGCTGTTAACATTTTGGCATGTATCATTTAGTCTTTTTTCCTAATAATATAATTTTATTTGTACAAAACTGGGATCAGTTTTGAAGCCCATTTTAAAATTTACTTTAAAAGAAGTCCAAGAAGGGCTTCTTTCTATATTGTCAAATAATCTTTGAAAGCATGTTTTAAACAGTTGTGTTATATTTGATCTTCCTGATTCAACCAATCCCTTATATTTTTTCCTTAATTTCATTGAATTTTGCTTTTCCAAATGAAAATAAATAGGATCAAGTTCTCTGATTATTTCCTTAAAATATGTTGTAGAAATGGAATCAGAGGGTGAGGACATTCATCCTTTAAGGCCTGATGCATATTGCAAAATTGTCTTGCATACATTCATTCAGCAGGTATGTACTGAGCCATCATACCTGCCAGTTCCTGCTGTGGATACAGCAAAGAACAAGACATACGTAACCCATACCTCTTTCAAAAGTACTGTGCCAGTTTCATCACCTCTGAAGCCAGCATTGTGTTCCTAAGCCATGTGTCTGAGCCCAGGGCTCCCTGTGCAGAGGGGAAGAGGTTCTGTCTCCAGCTCCAGCACAGGGTCTGCAAACGGAAGGCTTAGAGCGTTTTCTGGGTGCCACATCCTTGGGTGGTGGGGGCCTGTTGGGGTATAATGATGCCCCATTCCTCTGGATTCCAACGGTTCCTGTCTGGTGTTCTGGAGGTCTTGGGGACCTCTGAGTGTCCCTTCCTGGGACCAAACATGGAGGACATGCAGGGACAGTCCAGCGAGAGACACTGAACAAAGCAACTCACAAATTCATTTAAAAATTACAATTTGGGCTAACTTCTCCAAAGGGAAGGAGGGTATTCTAGGGTTCACTGGGGTTTTGTATGGAACAGGGAGTTCCTGCAGTGCAGAGCATGAAGTAATAACAACAATTAACTTTGGGGGACTTCCCTGGCAGTCCAGGGGTTAAGACTTTGCCTTCCAATGCAAGGAGTATGGGTATGATCCCTGGTTGGGGAGCTAAGATCCCACATGCCTCATGGCCAACCCCCCCCACCCTCCAAATCATAAAACAGAAGCAATATTGTAAGAAAATCTCAATAAAGACAAAAAAATGGCCCACATTAAAAAAATAATAATAAACTTTTTTCAAGAGCCTCTTCCCAGCCAAGCCTGGGAATTTTCATATTTAATCCTCCCAATAGTGTTATAAGTTCCTTGATGGTCTCCATTTTAAAGGTGAGGAAACTGACGCCTGGATTCATTAAGTAATGTTTCCAATCAAGGCCTTGCAGTTAGCAGCGGTGGCCTATACCTAATGTGACCCCAGTTTTGGGCATGCAGAGTTCAGTCCTTGGGGAATGAATCACTGAATGATTGAGCCCCCAGAGGGTAAACTCTGCCCAGGCAGAGCCTGGCTTGCCATGGGCACCTTGTGGCATGGTCTCTGTGTGCCAGGTAGGGTGCCCATTGTCAGCCCAGCCCAGCCAGGCAGACACAGTCTTCCTGGCACCCTCTGCAACTAGCCTGGCCGATACCCTCATATCTGCTTCCTTCTTCACCAGCCCCCACCCCCCAAACCCAGCAGCAGAATGCCACCACCCAACCTGGCACAAAGGCCTTTCATGCCACCAAGCATCACAGGTTTACATTATTAATCACTCCTGACAACAGTGAAATGTATGGCTCTTGAGAACAGAGACACAGAACATTTCTGCTCCGGTATTTCTGGTCCATGAAATCAACTTGAATGACAAACAGTTCTTTCTGAAAGTGTTTCAGACATGAGTTGAACATCTGGAATCTTCCAAACCCCTCTCAGGCACAGCCTGCAGCAGGGAAGTCGATATACTAAGCTATTTAAGGTAACCAAAGGTTCTGCAGGGCTGGGAGTTGGGAGCAGGATGCTGGCTCAACCTGGCCTTGCTCCAGCAGCTTGCCCTTAGCCAAGTCATGTCCCTGCCTGGGCCTCAGTTTACCCACCTATCAGAAGACACAATGTAACTCAAATGTTTCCTTCTGTCCTTTCCTTCAAGCCCACACCTCATCTCCTTGCCTTGGTCCCAAAGCCCTGCCTTCTCTATGGAAACTAGTTCCCTGTGGGAAATGAGAAACTGGACCGAAGAGAAAGACTCCTCTAGTTGCATCTGTGACCAATTTAGCAGGGCTCCTTTGGCTTGTTGTTTGAGAGCTCAATGATGTGACATCTGTCCAGGAGCTGAACTCCTGTATCAGCAGCTAAGCACACAAACCACAACAAAACATACAATACACACACCCATCCTAGCACGAGTATGCACAGGGATACACCCCACACATGTGCAACAAATACAAACATGCACAACACACAAACCACACAGATACACACACACCCTCCTCACATCTTTTTTTCTTAAATCTTTATTTTTTTATTTGACTGTATTTAGTCTTAATTGTGGCATGCAGGATCTTCTCTGAGACATGGGGCTTGTCTCTAGTTGTAGTGCACGGCCTCCAGAGCATGCAGACTCAGCAGTTATGACATTCAGGCTTAGTTGCCTTGTGGAATGTGGAGTCTTAGTTTCCCACCCAGGGATCGAACCCGTGCCCCCTCATTGGAAGGCAGTCCCTTAACCACTGGACCACCAAGGAAGTCCCTTCACATCTTTATGGTTACCACATCAGGCTCTGGTACCAGGCAAGCACTCTTTCTTGGCAGGCGCAGACCAGGTTTCTGGCTTCCGGATACTAAGTTAGAAGCTTGCAGTAGGTGGGCAAAAGGAGACTGGGAGTGGAGTGGGTGAGCAACCTGAGGAGATAGCCTGTCAGGAAGGGGGCCTCACATGTGACTTATCTGTTTACATATGCAGGTGCCTGCATGCGAGCTAAGTCGATTCAGTCATGTCTGACTCTTTGTGACACTATGGACTGTGGCCCTCCAGGCTCCTCTGTCCATGGGATTCTCCAGGCAAGAATATTGGAGTGGGTTGCCATGCCTTCCTCCAGGGGATCTTTCTGACTCAGGGATCAAACCCGAGTCTAGTCTCCTGCATTGGCAGGTGGATTCTTTACCTAGTGCCACCTGGGAAGCCCCACAGGTGCAGATACTGCTCATTTACTCTGCAGAGATTTGCTAGCTGCCCACTGCATGCCAGACCCTGACCAATGGACTCACCGGAGTCACATGGGGGACAAGCCAGAATGCCCTGCCCATGTGGCATTGCCAGTGAACAGTAAGCAGTTGCCAGACAGTGAACATGCAAACACATGTCCGATGTTACTGGTCACTGTGCTGAGACCTTGAAACACTCCCCAGACCCCTATCCTATGAAATCCTGTTCCTGCCCTGCTTAAGGGCAGATGAAACGTGGCTTCAGTGAGGAGATGTGGGCTGCAAAGTTCATCCAAGTGGGATTTCGGCAGCAGGCAAAGGAAGCCTGTATGAAGCCCAGGGAGCAGTGGTGACCCAGTCCAGTGGGAAAGGCAGGGCAGACCCAGGCAGAGGTAATGAGGATGGGGCAGGGGAGCAGAAACACTACCTGCTGAGGTCAGTCCACAGGCTGTGGGCCAAAGTCCCTGAATTCACATTCCGCTCCACCTCCCTCCTAGGTCCACTAGCCTCAGTGTCCCCACCCACCCAATGGGAATGCCATTAGCTTATACTTCACGGGACTGCTGTGGGGATCCAGAGGACTGAGTCCTGGCTCCCTGTAGGATTCTGATGCATATTTGTCGAGTGATTAAATGGACAAATATGAAGTGGCCAGAAGAGGTCCTGGCACACAGGCAGTTTCCAATAAATGCTCTTATTAGTGTTTAAAAGCAAAACAAGACCAAAAAAATCATAAAAATACAAAGTCCCAAAATACTAATTTGGGAACATCAATAGGCCCCTTAAACCACCAGCAGGACTAACGGGTAGGGAGCTGGGGGAAAAAGTGACTCAGCCGGAAGGGGTTTCCAAAGGTGGTAAGTTGGGAGTAGAAGTGGTTAAACCACTTCAGGCCGTTGGAGACTGCTTCTGAAAAGGCAGCTCTGTCCCACAGGCCTGGGGGTAGCAGGAGGTGAGAGGGCAGAGCTGGACCGCAGAGGCTGGGATCTGCCTTGTCCCCTCTGTCCGCTGTCAAAGCAGGCCCCAGCAGGCACAGTCAGGACACGGCCAGCCACCCTCAGCCACAGCCAAAACCCACGCTGGCTTCCTTGGTCCCCAACTGGCTGCCAACCTGGGCTTGGCACCTAAGCAGGACGTCTGCAGGATTTGCTGGGCCCTTTGTTCAAAAATGATCAGTTATGAAGAATTTCAAGATGGTGACAATAGAACATCAAACCAAGCACGGGCCCTTCTGAGCATAAGACACTGGCACCTGGCTGGGTTGCACACCCGTGAAGCTGTGTGCACGAAGCCCAGCCCTGTAGTGGGAGTGAGGCGTCCTCACTGGCCTGGACCACACGGTTTCTATCTGAAAACCTCCTTGTGGCGGATCCAGCCCCTGCTCAGGGCAGACAGCAGCATGTGCTGTTTGGAGGCCCTGAAACACCTGTGCCCAGCGGCTGTCTGGGAACACACACCCATTTCACAACCCCACCACCTGTAACTGGGTTGGGAAATGTGTTCTAAGTCCCAGATTTCCTTTAGTTCCTCTTCCACCAAGAACTTTGGCCTGGGCACTTGCTGTCCCCAGCCTGGGGTTCCTTCCCTGCTGTCCCACTCTGCTGAGGGGCCATCTGACCCCTTGGGATCCAGCTGCATCCAGGATGAGTCCTTTTGTTCCTTTCCGACTCTTGTCCCTCTGAAACCATTGCCTGGACTTACATGTTTACAAATCTGTTGTCTGTCTCACCTGCAAGCATCTGAGCCTCAGGAGGCCCCTAGGAAGATGCTCCATAAAGATGAGTTGAATGAAACTCCACCTCCTCTGAGTGGGCTACTCTGATTACTAACCCGGCCTCTATCTCACTGTTACCATGTCTGATGTAACTTAGTTTAGCTATGGGTTTGCATGCCTGTCTATAGTCTCTCTTGCCCACCGCCCCCCCACACCCACAATGTCACATGAGAGTGGGGAGTTTGTTTTTCTATTTTTTTATTTATGGCCATGCTGGGTCTTTGTAGCTATGTGAGCTTTTCTCTACTTGGGGCGAGTAGGGGCTACTCTTAGTTGCGCTGTGCAGGCTTCTCACTGTGGTGGCTTCTCTTGTTATGGAGCACAGCCTCAAGGATAAGTAGGGTCAATAGTTTTGGCTCCCAGGCTTTAGAGCACAGGCTCAATAATTGTGGTGCTCAGGCTCAGTTGCTCCATGGCGTGTGGGATCTTCCCACACCAGGGATTGAACCAGAGGCCCTTACATTGCAAGGTGGAGTCTTTACCCCCAAGCCACCTGGGAAGCCCCGGGAGTTTGTTTGGGTAGCTGCCCTGTGTCTACTAGACCCAGTACAGTGCCTGGCACTGAAGAGGGGCACAAAGGAAGGAAATTCTTTCCCCAGCTTTCAGTCTTCTTCCCACGGACTCAGGCTGGTCCCACAGAGGTGGGCCACCTCCCGCTTCCAAGAGGGCAAGTTCTCCCACCCTGCCCACATCACCTCATCCCCTGACTGGTCCAGTAGTGGGCTCTGCCCTTCCTCATCACTGAATTCCCAGCATTACATAGGGCTGTGCCTGGCACACATAGGGTTGCCAGATTTAGCAAATAAAAACACAAGCCATCCAGTTAAATTTAAATTTCAGATAAGCAACACATAAATGTTTAGTGTAAGTATGTCCCAAATACTGCACAAGATACACTTATACAACAAGCTGTTCATGGTTTGTCTGACATTCACATTGATCTATCTGGCAGCCCCACGCACACAAGAACTTTCGTGAGTGTGGGTAGTCAGGTGCTTGCTTCTTCCAGAGCACCTCTGTCCCTGCCTGCTTCCTACTCAGCCAGGGGCCCTGTCATTGTGGGAAGACTTTCCAGTTGTCAATGCCCTCATCTGTAAAAGAGAAAATAATATCATACCAGTTCCTCCCCTCCCAAGATTCTATGAGGATTAACTGGCCTAACTGCTAATATATACATTGCTGGTGGCTCAGACAGTAAAGAATCTGCCTGCAGTGCAGGAGACCTGGGTTCCATCCGTGGATTGGGAAGATCCCCTGGAGAAGGAAATGGCTACTCACTCTAGTATTCTTGCCTGGAGAATCCCATGGACAGAGGAGCCCGGCGGGCTACAGTCCATGGGGTTGCAAAGAGTCAGACATGACTGAAGTGACTGAGCATGCATGCATGCTAATATATATTCAACCCTCTTCTTACCAACTTCCAAGCCACTGCCTCCTTCACCTCTTTGGATCACCCCAGGCAAAGACACTATTAGCATTCCCATTTCGAAGAGAAGGAAACTGAGGTCGGAGAGATGAAGGTACTCACCGAGGTCACATGACTGTGTCCCACTCATCTTTGGAGGTGCAGTTGCCACCATCACACTGACATTCTGCATTAAGGCCTCCAGGCAAAACTCACTTTGCAAACAGGACGGAGACCAATAACTCATTCCCGGTGACACCATCAAAACAGCATGTCCACAGTGTAGGTGCTCATTAAATGTTCCCGTGCTGTTGTCCCAGACAGATCAACCAGAGGTTGGTATTGTGGATTTGTTTTTTTCATCCACTGAATTAACTGGTTATTTTTGCCAGCCAGAGGTTTAACCTGGATTGTATAAAATGCTGCCCCATTTCCAAGACAATCAACCTGTGTGATTCTTGTGGTCGGACAGCCCAGATCAGCTGCAAGACTTCAGGATAGTAGAGACAGCCGCTCCTGGCCTCAGCCAATTCCTGGCACTCAGGGCTCGCTACAGCTCAAGGAATGTCTGTTGTTTGAATGACTCAAGGAATGGCTTAAAGGAGGGGAAATGCTGGTGACCCCCTGTGGCCTGACACGTGAATGGGGCTCAAGGTCATTCCCAGGCCCTGACAACATTCTCACTACCTCCCCCCATAAGCCCTGCCCCCAAGGAATGCTCAAGACTCTCCTGTTTTTCCTCTAAACTGCTGAAGTTAAACTGCAGCAAGACCTTCCCCCTCCTTCCTTAGACGTGTTGGTGAGACCTGCCTCTTCTTTAAGGGAGGGGCTGAGACTGCCATGAGTCTGTGACATGGGTGCCCTCCATGGTAAGTCCTGAGCAGGCCCTCCCTTCCAGGGCCCTGGGCTTGGCTTCCTCACCAGCAAGTCACCCTGAGCTTGAACCCTCTAGAAAAAGCTTCCAGCTTGTGCTAAGAAAGCAAGAGGCATCACTGTGCCCAGTTGCAGAACAGAGCTCACCACTTCCTGGGCTGGCTTTGTCTGAGTTCTGCGAGATACAGCTATGGTTCCACAACTTTTAAGCCTCCCCCCACCAAGCTGCCCGCCTGGTCCCTGCCCGCCCTCGCCTCCCCCACCCCCCACCCCCGGGCCAATGCAAAAATTGTCTCTGCCTATTAAAAAAATTCCAGGCAGTACAGGGATATGTGGAGGATATTTCAAGAACTAAAAATATCTGGGGTAGGGGGTCTGACCTGGGTTCAGCTTAGAATTCCTTCATTGTGTGACACCCCCACCCCGCCAGTTTCCGTGTCTGTAAAATGGGAACAATAATATACCTGCCCCTCAGAGTAGGTGTCTGATTGCCTTCTTGTTTGGTAAGTTTCTGGCACAAGGTAGTAAGTACTTGTTAAATAAATAGAGACTCAGGGCAGGGTCTAGGAGAGGATACACCGAATTGTTGAGAGGATGGAGGTGTGCCAGGCAGGGGGGCCTCTTACATAATATTTTAATATCTTTTTAATTCCAGGAGACTGTGTTCTTGTAGCACTTGTGTAATTAAAACTTGAAATAAAAGTACACCCCCACACTTCCTCCCCCGTCTTTAGAACTCGGGAGCCGCTTCTTCCCCATCGCCCACCACAGGCCAGTGGCCCTTTGGGCAGCAGACGTAGGGTGTGGATTCGCCCCGGGCCTCGCTGGCCGGGACTGTGCAAGTCCCCAACACGTATTTACATGACAAGGGTTCCCGGGCGTTTCTCGGAGCAGTCCGGGGCGTGTCTACAGGAGTTCTAGTTTTCCCCAGTCGACCTCCTCTAGGTCGAGATAAATTGCGCGGGGGGCGCAGTGGGCTTGGGGCCTCTTGGAGCTGCAGATCTGGAATCGGGGAGTTGACTGCGAAATCAGGTAACGGATGATCTGAAGGGCTCCCCGCCTTTCCCTAATTTCCCTTGACCTGAGTCCGAGGGACCTCGTGCTCCTCTGAAGGGGGACAAGCTTCCCCCCAAAGCCTCGGTCAAGGACCCCGAGGTCCGGGTTGTGGGGAACGCACCCACAAAGGCTGGGACCCAATCCCGCTCTCCCGGGCCTGGCCTGAGAGGGTCAGAGCTTCCAAACTGACCGCCGTTTGGGAGGGGACGCTGCACCCTTCTTTCGCTTCGCGGGTCCCGGGTCTACGCGGACCGCCCTGCTCTGGCCCTTTAAGAGCCCGCCCCCTTCCCCGTCACCCCGCCCCGCGGCCCGGGGAGGGGGTGCGGGAGAACCTCGGCGGGGATTGGCGCAGCGCGCGCCCCCTCCCCGGCCCCCGCGCGGTGGGAACCGGCAGCCCCGTCTAGCGCTGACGTCAGACCGTCTGCCTGCCTCCGACCGCGGTCTCGGAGCGAAACCCGATCTCCTTGGACTTGAATGAGGAGGAGGAGGCGGCGGCGGCGGAGGCGCTCGGCTGGGGGAAGCTAGCAGCAGAGGCTCAGCCCCGCCGGCAGCGCGCGCCCCGGCTGCCAGCCCATTTCCCGGACGCCACCCGCGGGCACTGCGGACGCCCCCGGGGCTGCGGAGGGGCAGCCGGGGGTGCGCAGAGGAGCGCGGCCCCGAGCACTGAGTCCCACGGCGCCCCGGTAACTTGGCAGCGCCCAGAGCCCGGCTAGCCGGGGCGCGCCTTCCCCGCCGCGCGCCTCCTGCATGCGGGGCCCGAGCGCCGGGCGCCGGCCGGAGCCCCCCCCGGCCGCCCCCGAGCCCCCTGCGCCCCGCGCCGCTCCGCCGCGCCGTCCATGCACCGCTTGATGGGGGTCAACAGCACCGCCGCCGCCGCCGCCGCCGCTGGGCAGCCCAATGTCTCCTGCACGTGCAACTGCAAACGCTCTTTGTTCCAGAGCATGGAGATCAGTGAGTGACCCCGCGCCCCCTTCCCCGGAGGCCCCGTCAGGTTCGGACCCCGAATCGAGATGCAGATGCGGGGCGGGGGCCCGGGCCGTGCGCGCCCCCTCGGGCTGTGCGCCCTGCGCCCCGGCTGCGCCCGCCGCGCCCCGGGCGCGCCCTCCCGGCTCGCGGCAGCTGGCGGCCGGCCCGGCTTTGTCCCGCGGCGCTGAGAGCCTGGCACGGCCCCCGCTGCCCGCGCCCCGCCCGCCGGGACTCGGACCCGGGGCCGAGCAGCGCAGAGGGCGGCAGGGCGCCGTGCGCGGGAGGGCTGGGGCGGGTGGATCCGTGAAGTTTCCATTTTATTTCCCTAAGGGGCAGTCGCAATGGAGCAATTAGGCCGGCTCTTTATCAACTTTGGCTTGGGGGCAGGGGGGGAGTCCGGCGTGTGAGACACTGTCTGGCCTGCGCGGTGTCTGGAGCTCCGGGTGTGTGTCTGGAGTGTGCGTGGCGCTGTGGGTCTCGGTCTATGGGAGTGGGTTTCCGTGCCGTCCGTGGAGTGTGCTGTGACTGTGTGTCTCTGTCTGGGTCTCGGCTTCCCTCTCTGTGTGTCTGGCTGCCCCAGGAGTGTGTGCCCGAGTCTTCTTGGTCTCTGAGTCCCTCTGTGTCCGGGTCTGGGTACCTCTTTTGAGTGTGTGCGTCTCTCTGAGGGTCTGGGGACCATTTGTGTCCAGGTTTCCGAGTCCAGGGCTCAGCGCTGGCTAGACGTGGATCCTGAGTGTGTGTCATTGTGTGAGTGTCTGTGTCCCCGACGCACCTATAAATAGCCTCTGTCTGGACAGCTTGGCTCAGTCTGGCTGGGACGGTGGTTACAAATGAGTCAAAGTTTGGGGCTGTCTGTATTTGGGACTGCCTTGCTCCGAAAGGGGGAGGTAGACTTAGGGTGGGGAGGGGAGTGTTTGAAGCTTGATGCTGACTGGCCCTGCACTCGGAAGAGTTGAGAGGGGAATAAGCCTGGAGTCCCAACATCCGTAGCCCACCCATGTGGGCTTTGGTCTAGGTGGTGAATTGACTGCCACTGCCAGGGGACTGCCTTCTAGCCTATACTCCCTACCCCTGCCCATCCTTTTGGGGACCTCTTGCCTCTCTGAGCTTTAGATTCCCAGTCTTTGCCCCCAGTCACTCCAGGCGGGGGTGGCACACAGCCCTTCCCTGCAAGGGCCAGCCTTCCAGCTGGGACCAGGAGTCCAGAGTCAGCCGCCACCAAGGCGAGGGCAGTCACTGGGTGACTCATAAGCCAGTTTCCGCAGGCGGCTGCCACAGTTTTCGGCCCCTGAGCCTGTACAGTGAAGCGCAAGAGGTAAAAATAACCCGTGACCGGCCAGGCTGGGGCAGGCTGGCTGGCTTTGGTGGTAGGTCCTTCCATCTGCCCGTGCCCCCCCTTCCCCGCCCTCCAGTCCTGGAATTGAAAGCCTTGCTCCGCCCCCCCCCCCACCCCTCCCAGCTGCCCCACGCCAGGCCAGCAAGATGCCAGGAGAACCTGCCCAGAGCCAGCGTTTGCGGAATTGAGTTGCACTAAACCACATTGCTTCCAAAGGCCCTTTGTGAACTTGGGAGGCTAATGAAATGCACGAGGATATTATTAAAATATGTTCGCACACGTTTGGAGAGCTTCGTCCCTCTGTGGTGCTTTATTTCTTCCCCTCCTGTAAAGCTGTCTTAGGAGCTCCCCCTGCCCCACCAGGGGTTGGCGGTGTCAGCCAGAACTTATCCATTATGAGGGCTGGGCACAGTCAGACATTCCACTCTTCTTCCTTTGTGTTCAGGACTTTTTAAAAAATTCATTTTTATTTCTGTGCCTTCTTGGGCTAACTAGCCCTGACAGTATCTTGGCTGACACGGAGGGGCTGTTAAGTCCGTTGCCTGTTGTGACTGCTGTGCATCGGCATCCGAGAGGGACCCTTGAGGTTAGTGCGCCTGGAACCCGGGCCTGCTCCAGCTGGCCCCGAGGTGGCCCATTAGTCACCATATTCCGTGTATTTTTTACACATGGCCCCTGCTTCCTGGAAGAAAGCCCAGGGCAGGGAGGGAAGCGGTCTCTAAAGCGCAGGTATAATATAACAGTTTGTTGCAAGTGCTAATCAGGTTTCCCGGAAATGGTCTGATGAGGAAGCCTTTAAGGCCTGGAGTTTCTTTATACAAAAAGAAAGAAGGAAGGATGAAAGGAAGGAAAGAAACGGACAGTGGCCACTGTGCATTTCCCGTGGCCTGAGTTGGGGGTTCAAGTAGGTCAGAGTTGGATTTGGAAGTGGGCTGAAGGGCAGTGTCCAGGTGGCTCCTCTTCTAGAGATGAAGAGATGTCCCTTGGCAGTCCCTTAAGTTCTCTGGGCCTCAGCTCTCTCATCTGAAAAAGGAGACCATGATGGTTGAAAAAACAAACAAACTCTACCATCTTTTAAGATGAGACCTCTCCCCTCCAAAGTCTGGCTTGAATAGTGCTGGGCCCTGGTGTGGACGTCAGTGGCACCAGATTTCACAACCGGGGTTCATACCCTCAATTTAGAGATGCAGGGAAGTGACAGTGAAAAGCTTTGCCCAGGCCCCCAGTCAACGCTTAGACGTAGGTACTCGTGGAATGCACACACCATCTTGATTATGGAATGGGGGCCCCAGAGTAGGGGTCCACCTTCACCTTGTGGGCTGGAGATCAGCAGCATCTCCTTTGCCCCCGAGAGACTGGGAATTGGGTGGGCTCTGAGGATCATCTTGACTTTGACAAGACACTGCCCAGACTCTCCAGGGGCCCCCATCTTTTCTGAGCCTTGAGGGGTGAGGGCTGCTGTCTGATGGGAATTCACTGTTCCCAGAACACACCCTTGAAAAAATACACCCGTTTTGTAAATGAGCCAGGGGTCTTAGAATCAGACACAGCCAGCTCGAGTGACAGCCCACTGGAGATGATCGCTGAGGAGTCGGATGCACTGACTTTTGAGGAAAGGATTCCTCCTGGTATACGTTTGCATTTTTCTTGGCATTCTTTGACCTCGTTTTAGTTCTTCTGCACCTGTTAGAAATCACCCCCTTTCTCCTCCAGCTTCTGCTTGAGACTTTTGGGGGCAGCCAGGTGCCCACTCTGCTTTCTGGACAGGCTGAATTGTGGGGCCAGACAATAACCAACTGTTGGTTCTGGTGGCAGTATTTCAGGAGGATCCTGGGAGGTGCCCCTGACCTAACCCTGCCCTGCATCTCTGCAGCAGTGTCTAATGTGGGAGCGTTTATTTTTTAAACAGTGGCATCATAAGTCCCTGATTCCTCTTCTCTGACCTCTTCTCCGATCCCGAAAATCTTCTTCAGCACTAGAGACTCAGAAGCTCACAGGACAGCCCAGTTTTCTGGCAATTTGTGTGGCACGTGTGCTATGCATGTGTAACACTTGAATGCCGGGGAATGTCAACCCGGGCTCTAGGATGCCTGGGCCAGACAGTTCCTTGCTGGGACGAAGGGGACGGTTGTCTTGGGTGTTGGTGTTTTACTCAGCATCCTGGCCTCTACCCTTTAGAGATCAGGAATAGGATTCTCCTTCCCCCACCAAGTTGTAACAACCAAGAATGTCTCCAGACTTTGGCAGGTGCTCTCTGAGAGGCACATTGTCCCTGGCTGACAACTACTGTTATAATCAGTTACTGGCTTTTCCAAGGGGACTGGGTGGGGGAAGAGGACAGAGATGATCATCAGTTCCCTTCCGAAATCAGTCCCCGTGAAGCCCAAGTTGGCATCTGCCACTCATCCACGTAGCCTTTATTGAGCACCTGTTGTGTGCCACACAGGGAGGATTGGAGCTCCTTCTTGATGAAATTTCCGGTTTTCGCCTTAAATTTGCTTTTACCACCGGGAAAGACGCAGGCACCCATGAAAACAGATATTTCAGGTTTCTGGTTAAACTATTGATTCAACATCAGCTTTTACACCCGTGGGCCCTCTCAGTTGGGACTTCTAACCCACATGTTTTCTGCCTGGGTTTTAGGTTGAGGTGCTGTAAGAGGCTGAGTTTTGACTGGATCTCAGGTCAGGCCCTTGGCCATGGCCTCCCAGGAGGCCTGGGTCAAGCCAGCTACATCGCTTAGTGTGATCTGAGGTCAGGGGTGAACTTAGTGTTTGTCCAAACACAGAACCACTAGTGGCTCTTGTGCACACATGCATACACAAGCACACACGTGCGTGTCCACACACACCCCTCGGCATGCAAACACACACGCACACATATGGGTTCACATAGTCAGCTGCTAGCCCTTTCTGCCTTTCCTACCAGCTTCTCTTGGTGTTGGGAATGGTTACAGCTTCTTCTGGGCATGTGAGAAAAATAAAAAGGAAAAAAAGTGCACACACACTTCCTCCCTGATGAGTTGTGCAAATATATGCACTCTCCCTTCGAAAGAGAAGGGAGATGGAGCTGTGGGTGAGGCTGCAGAGGAGAGGAGGCTGGAGGCAGGGAGTGGGGCAGGCACTTCTTACGTTTGGGACTGCAAGATGCGAAAGATCCATTTGCACCTCAGTAATCCCAGAGCAACCAGCTCAGGTGTGCCTAAGTACCCGCCTCCATGTACCTGCCCCACCTCATCTAGCCCAGGGCCAGGGTTTTTAAACGCTTATGGGTCTGGCAATTGTCAAATCATAAGAAAGTGTTGGAGAGGAGGGTGCTGGTGGTGGACCCCCACCAGAAGGCCTGCGTGGCATTGTCTCCTCTGGTGTTATCACCCAGAGAGAAGTTGGCAGGCAGCTGGGCACCTGGGATCCTGAACAAAGAGAAGGAGCTCTGACAGGTTGAGTGTTGGAAGCTATACTCCTGCCGGCCTTGGGCACTTTGGTGCACGTGCTGAGTAGCAGATCAAGGCTGAGGACCCATTCTGTGCTTTTTAAAAGGTGTTGTATGCACGTGTGCCTGTGTGTGCGTGTGAGGTACCCTTGGTTGGGGTAGGGCTGGGTGCTGTGTGTGCCGCATGCCCGTTCATCTTTGTGAGCCCGTGGAGCAGAAAGGATGTACCCGCTGCTTGGGGGCTTCCCAAGGCCCGAAGAGGACAGCTCAGGGTGGCAAACTTGTTGTCCTCGGGGTGGGGGGGGCGGAGCTGCAGAGAACCAAGGGCAGAAGTGCCCCATGAGGCCAGATCTCCCAGTTTCAGGGGACCGAGCTAGATTTTGTTGTAAAACTCCTGGATTTTAAGTACAAGCTATTTCTTGTTTTCTCACCTGCTTGCAGACCCTTTCCAGCCCGAGGACCACAGTGGGTTCAGAGCCAGAGGGATGGAAGCTCCGCCCCCGTATCAGCATGCTGGCTATGTCCCATGTCCCTCGGCCCATCTGTCAGGCTGGGTGACAACAGCTCCCGTGTGCTGGGGTGTTGTGAGGATTCTCGAGGAGTCTGGCCTGCTGTTTGCACTGTGTGTTTCTGGGGGTCGGCAGTGACAGTGGGTGGACTTGGCCTGATGACCTACTTGTCCTGTCCCCAGCAGTCACACTCTGGCCCATCACCTGTTGAGAAGACCTTCAGAAGAGGGTTTCCCCACTCTGAGCCTGGGGTGCCAGAATTGGCTGGGAATGTTGGAATGAACAGGCCCGTGCGGGATCATGACCTTGAGAGTGGAGGTGACTGAATATTTGTGTGTGTCATTGTCCCTGGCTGGCAAACCCCCAGCACATCCACCCTTGGTCTAGAAGCTCCAGACATCTCTTAGGGTCCCCTGCTGGGTTCCTGGAGCCCACAGCCCACTTTGGAGGCAGAAGCTGGGCTCTGGGGCTGTGTGCAGCCCTGAAGTCAGCACCACCCTGACCTCAGATACCCACTGGATCCATTCCTTAAGATGGGAGCTCACAGCCCAGAGACTCAGAATGTGGGTGTGAGGCTCTTGTTTTGAAAATTCATTTCCATTTTTAACAAGTGACTGTATGGGGGTCGGGGGGTGGCCATCATATAGATACTCCATTCTTCTTTTCCGGGGGGTGGGGGGTTGTCTCAAGTCTCAGCCTCTGAGCCACCAGCATCTGAAGTCGTGTCAACTTCTCTTTCTTTTGGGTGACACCACAAAGCCAAACCCTGACACCGCAGGGTCTCGCCAGGGCCTCCTCAGGCATCCGTGAGGTGTCTTTCGGCAAGCTGGGAAAGGGCCCGGAATGGCTTGCCAACAGGAGCTGGGGCTTCGGCACCCCAGGAGAGGCCGAGAAAG
Source organism: Bos grunniens (assembly GCF_055505025.1). Taxonomy (NCBI): domain Eukaryota; kingdom Metazoa; phylum Chordata; class Mammalia; order Artiodactyla; family Bovidae; genus Bos; species Bos grunniens. Next base: position 25,036,027 of record NC_141177.1, on the reverse strand, counting down.
GTTTGGGGCATCCCCAGGCTTTCCCAGAGCCACAGAGCAGCTTCTGTCTTCTGTTTCCAGGGTGACTGATGGATTTTTGTTTCCACTCCCTTTCCTAGCTGGATATGGAGAGCTTATTATGTGCCAGGCACTAGTGACGCATTTTTCTCCATCTTCAAAACAACTCTGGAAGAGAGCTGTTGCTGTCACCAATTTGCAGATACAAATAGTGGGAATCAGAGAGGGTAAGACACTTGCTCCAGGTCACACAGCCAGGAACTGATGTTCTGCTGGGATTTCACATCTCAGTGCCCTGACCCTGCAGCCCATGCTCCTGTGATTTCTTCCCCATGACACCACAGCAATTCCCATTCATTAGGGAGAAGCACCAACAAATCTCAGGCCACACAGTTGTGTCCTTTTCACTCTAGCAGTGCGCTGGCTGACTGTTCATTGGAAAGGTCTGCATCAAACATGTATCTTGCATCAGGCTGTCGCTGTCTCCAGCTCCTTCCCCCACCTCCAAACTACCACCATCTGATCTGGTGTCAGGGGCTTGGAAAGTCACCCAGGACTGTCCCTGGAGGGGCCATATCTTTACTTTTCCAGGATTTCCAGGTCGTCCGGGGTCTGGGCATGCCAGCCTTCTGGCCTGGTGAAATGATGATTATCTAGACTTTACAGGGGACCTGCGTGGAGCAGAGCATCCCAGACTAGTCATTCCTGTTTGGGCTCTGCGAGCCCTCTCTGGGTCTCTCCTTCCAGACCTATCCATAGTGTTGAATGTTGTGTAATGAGTTGTGTCATCTCTCTCTCTTCTGGTTGCCAAGTGCCAAGAGGTTGGAGATAGTATCAGTTTTGTTCATTATATTCTGAACCTGGTTGGTACTTTGTGTATGAAGGGGGATGGAAGGGAAGGACAGGCAGACTCCTAAGAGATTCCAGGCAGGACAGGATGTGGTCAGGATGTAGACCTGCAAGACCATCCTTTTGGGGTTCCATCCTGGGCCTCCGCTTGCCCCTCTGCAGAACAGCGGGGAGGTTAACACCCACTTCAGAAATTGTCAAGACAGTCTCCCAGCAATCAAAAGCACCTCTAGCACAAAATGCCGTTTTGAATACCAGAGACATTTCCACTGTTTGGGGCAGGAAGCTGTGTGCCCTCCCATCCTCCTCCCACCATCTCTCCTGAAGACCTCAGAGCCCTATGTGAGGGCGGGTGCAGAAGCCCACGCAGACACGCCCCTGCCACCGCCGTCTCGCCCAGGGAGGTTGGGGGTCTCTCAGTGTCACTTTAGTGCCACTAGGCTTCCCAGGTGGCGCAGTGGTAAAGAATCCGCCTGCCAGTGCAGGAGACTCAAGTTCAATCCTTGGGTCAGGAAGATCCCCTGGAGAAGGAAATGGCAACACACTCCAGTATTCTTGCCTGGAGAATCCCATGAACAGAGGAGCCTGGCAGGCTACAGTTCATGGGGTCACAAGAGTTGGACATGACTGAGCACACACACAAGAGCTTAGAAGTGACAAAGGCACATCACCAGGACCTGCCCCACATCCCCAGAAGGAGGATTTCTAGGGTAACTCTTTTCTGCACACACTTGCTTTGGTTGCCCTTTCCGTTTGGCATTGGCTCCAACGTAACTGTGAGACCCGTAGATTGGAAGGGGTGAGGCAGCTACTGTGAGGTTCCAGGTAGTGAGTGGATCTTCCTAATTTTCCCACACAGTCTGATAATGCATTTGTTTTGGGGGGTGGAAGGAAGAAGGGGTAAGTCTCTGGACTTATTGTCGGAGCCTCTGCAGTGCACTTGCTCCGATGTCGAAAGCTTCGGGAAATGTGGAGTCTGATTTCTCTTCTTTCCCTTCAGATGTATTTATGGAAAGAAAAAGTGAAAGTGTTTGTCACTCAGTCATGTCTGACTCTTTTGTGACCCCATGCACTGTAGCCCACCAGGCTCCTCTGTCCATGGGATTCTCCAGGCAAGAATGCTGGAGTGGGTTACCATTCCCTTCTCCAGGAGATCTTCCTGACCCAGGGATCAAATCTGGGTCTCCTGCATTGCAGGCGGTTTTTTTTTTTACCATCTAAGCCACCAGGGAAGCCCTTAGATATATTCGTAACTACAGTCATGCACTGTTGTATCAGTGGGCTTGGGAAACGGCTCTCCTGGCCCAAAAGAGAGCTTTACTTATTTAGTAATGAGTGTAAAATCTGAGTGACTCTGACCTCCACAAGCCAGCTCTTAATGTCCCACTGTCCACTGTCCTCTAGAAACACCTCCTGGTGCTCCATGCATGGCGCCAGGGCTCGGCTCCCCGGGGCTGGACAGATACAACTGAACCATTAAGCAGTCACGTGGGTTTGAGACACCAGCTTCCCTTCGATGTTTGGAGAAGTGGTCCCATATCTTTTGTCCCTGATATGGCCTTTGGTGGTGATGGGGGCTGGCAGCAGTGCCACATTCTACTTGGGATGGATACCACTTCTGTGTGATACTGGCACAGAGTAGATGTTCAATAAATAATGAAACAGTGGGTGAAAGAGTGGATTATGGTGTTCCTTCATTGCCCCCAGGGCTGCTGGGAACCCACAGTGAGGTTTTGTAAACTCCGGGCCCTTGGCCTGCCTGCCAACCTTGACCATACAGATGGGGAAACACGTGCAGGTCACGTTGGGCTTTAGGGACAGGAGAGTCTCTGTTGGTCCTTAAGGTCTATAGGAGCTGGTGTTTCCATGCCTGGCTTTGCAGGTGGGGACAAAGTGACACATTCAGCCATGAATCTGTTTGGGTGTCAGTGGTTAAGGATACAGAAATATATGCTTTAATATATAAAACCATGTTCATGCACATGTGCTCAGTTGCTTCAGTTGTTTCTGACACTTTTTGGCCCTTTGGACAGTAGCCATCCAGGCTCCTCTGTTCGTGGTATTCTCCAGGCAAGAATACTGGAGTTGGTTGCCATGCCCTCTTCCAGGGAATCTTCCTGATCCAGGGATCAAATCCACATCTCCTATGTGTCTTTCATTGTAGGCAGATTCTTTACCAATGAACTACCAGGGAAGCCCATAAAACCATGTATCACTGGATATAAGAAATATACATACATGTATTGATAGTATAAAACATGCAGAAAATTTTAAGATGGGTACATTCCACCCAAGACTAGGAGACATCTCTGAGATCCCTGTACTCAAGGCCATGGGAGGACCTCCCCACCTCTGCCTGCAGGTGTGCTAGGACTGAACCTGAGGCTTTCCTTGGCTTTACCCTGGGCTCCCTTGCAGATGAAACCTTCAGAAGCAATAGAAGTGGGTGCTGAGTCCGTTTTCCTGCACATGTGTGGCAAAGAAACTGCCCTTTCTCTGAAGAGGTTTTCTCAGCCCCACTCGTCTTGGGTACCTGGTTGCCAACTGTTCATCCAGAGTGGATTTGGCAGGACGGCCCCGCTGCCCCCTTGTTCTGCATTGCCCGAGTTGGTCCAGGCAGCTGCTGGTAAGACAGGCTGCTGCTGAGAGTATCAGCCAGGGGTGAGCTCAGATTTGTTCTCACTCATGGGACTTTGCCCACCAGAGTCAGACATTGCTGAGGGGGATTTTTTCTGCTGTGCTCAAGCTACCCCATAAGGTTCAGATGCCTGGCCCACAAGTGTCAAGTCACAGGTTCGATCCCTGGGTCAGGAAGATCCCCTGGAGAAGGAAATGGCCACCCACTCCAGTATTCTTGCCTGGAGAATCCCATGGACAGAGGAGCATGGCAGGGAGCCACAGTCCATGGGGTCGGAAAACAGTCAGACATAACTTAGCAACTAAAGAACAACAACAACAAAAGGTTCAGATGCCTGGTCAACAAGCATCAACCCAAGCCCTGTGGGGTGATCGGTCCCAGAGGCCACACTTCCACTGGCGAAGCTCAGAATTTGCACGTGGCCACCACAAACTGTTTCTGAATCAACCTAAATTTTATACCAGGTAGAGTAGCTGATATTCCTCCAGTGGATGTCAGTTGAGAAGTGACAGAAGAGTTTGGTGACTGTAGGTCATGTGTTTCAAAACCCTGATCAGGGAAAGGAGAATCTGTATGGTCTGTTGTGGTTGCTACACTTAGATAAATGAAATAAACGTTAATACCAAGACATTTGGTAAGACTCAGTGCATATGTGCTTACATCCAGACACTGCTCATGTGGCTATACATTTTAAGGTCTTAAATAAATGTCCAAAAGAAAGTAGAAAGTGAAGCGGGGGCAGGGAGGCTCCTTTCAGCCTGGAGAGCCCTGCAGGAATTTGGTGACTGCCAGGGCCCCCATTTTGCAAATTTCCAAGTCTGAGAATTCAGGCTGGTCATAGGTCTAATTGCCTTCCTGAAAACAGTTTAGTCGGTAATAATTCTGTAAACCTATGAATCAACTTTGCGCAAACACCCTGAGTAATTTCTTTGTTCTTTTCTTTCTCCTTTGTAATTGGTGTCTGTAAAAGCCAAAGGTTTGGTCCTGGGGAAGGCATGATTCATTTATTGGTGTCTGTGCCGCCCCGTTATCGTGCAGTCATTTCAGAATGCCGTCGCGGTGAGCCCAGACTGATTCATAAGGGGCTGAACTGAACAGCCAACGGGGGTCACGGCCATAGGGAAATGATTTTTCCTCCTCTGTTTATGATATGCGAGAGGGAGGTGGCTGTATCGTAGTGATGGGAAGGGTGTCAATTACATTGGTGAGTATAACCGATTAAATAACGCCGGCCAGCCCTTTGAGCATCCCTGCATTTGCTACTGTTGATGGTCCTTGATGGACCACAGCTAAATGCACTCCTATCTCGGGTGTATCTCTCCCACATTTATGGTTGCCGATCTCTGAGCAGGCTGACATGTAAGGACACCCCCATCAAGCCTCAAGCAGAGTTTTCAACCCAAAAGCCACAAAGGCAGAGAATGTTGCCTTTTTAAAAAGTCTCTGCACTGGGTCCACCATGGAACAGTTTAAATATCCAGGCTTAAGGGGCTTCCTACATGGCTCAAGTGGTAAAGAATCTGCCTGCCAGTGTAAGAGAGGCAAGCTCAGTCCCTGGGTCAGGAAGAGCCCCTGGAGAAGGAAATGGTAACCCATTCCAGTATTCTTGCCTGGAGAATCCCATGGACAGAGGAGCCTGACAGGCTACAGTCCATGGGATCTCCAAGAGTCAGACACAACTTAGTGACTGAATACACACAATACACATTCAAGGGCTAGGGGCCACGCCTATCCCCTCTCCATTTCTCTAACAAGGATAGTTACTAGCTGTTTGCGGTTGTCAAGGCTTTGCATTAACCTTAAGTATTTGGAGACTTACACGTGGAGCCACTATTTTGTCTAGTTTTATTAGTTACTTTTGGCCCTAAATAAAAATATCACTGTCCTCCCATCTGGAGAGTGATTAGAGTCACCTGCTACTTGGCCTAGAGGTACAATTAAGATTCCAACCTCCAATCGTCCACATAAATCTAGGCCCTGGCTGCTAGTGCATAATCCAGAAGTTGGTCTGTTGAGATAAGGAATATTTCTTCCTGCAGCCCTTTCTCCCGATGTCCTCTTGTCCGGTTTCTTCTGTCCGTGTGACTTGCTCTATTGTTTCCTGTCCTCTGCATCAGCTCAGGTATCTGTGGATTCCCAGCTCCTCTATGTCTTTAACACAGTTAGAAGAGAATCTAGCTGGTACTTACTGAGCTGCTTTGCGACTTTCACAGTGTGGATCAAGAATGAGTACATGGCATTTGAGGCAGCACTCCGCTTGTTGCCCGTGGCAGACATTGCTAATCAGTCCCAGCACGGGGAAGCATCAAGGGCTGCGGAAATCCTGGAAGAGGAGGAATCAGTCCTGCACGCAGCCACCGAGACTCCCCATCTGCTCAGCATGTTACATGGAGGCCCTTGGGCTGCCTGACAAGTCAGGAACCGTCCCTACTGTCAGATCTAAGGCTGTGCCGCCACCTCGATGTGACCCAAATCCCAGCTTCAGCTGTCAGGCCTGGGTTCCTCACAGTTCTCTGGACTTGTTCCTGATGAGATCTGGAATAAGACCCCTACCCATGTTACTCTTGCCCCCCCAGACAGTACTTCAGTTGTCTTTCTTTACAGTCGGGGTCACCAACTCAAACGTCACAGAAACCTCTGTTTTCACCTTGAATGTGCGTTGTGGCATTCCTTTACACTCTAGTGAGAATGAGCTCTGGATGGGGATGGGGTTAAAAAAAAAGAGCAGGAGAGGAGAGAAGCTGGACAGTCAGTATCTGGGGGCTGAGCCCCCAGTGACTTTGTTTGTTTTATTTTCTTGGCGATCTCCTTAGTGGTTTTGTGGCTCTCAGATGCTCACCAAGCATCATGCACGCCCTTGTGGCAGCCTCATTGGCATGGAGGAGGCGGAGCCAGGGCATGTGCCAGGGTGCAGAGATCGCCAGCCAGGAGCAGAGCAGGACTTGATCTTGGGCCGCAGGGCTCCAGAGTCTCTCCCCCCAGCTTCATAACCACCTGTCACCCGTGTGCTGGTGTGGCTGACTCCAGGCCTCCTGCCTTTGCCCTCCGGCTTTTGCAGCTGGCCTGGCGTCCTGTTCCTCCCTCCTCTGCGCACTCTCCTTCTTGGAATGGTCATGGGCAGTCATCCCGGGGCTCGGGGCCAGCGGGAGCAGAGCTCTGTCCTGGGTCGGATTGCCGTTGACAGGAGAAAGGGGTCATGATGACCTGTGGGGTACTGGGCTTCCGGCGAGGTTGCTTGGCAGAGGGGTGAGAAGAGGGTCTGGAGACCATTCCACTGAGGATCCTCTCCAGTCCCCTTCTCAACCCTGCCCTTCTCCATTCTGCTGACCGTGGAAGCCACAGCCACAGTACCTCTGCAACCCTGACCCTCAGACGCACCCCAGGGTGGGAGCGGAGCTTCTTTAAACTTCCCAGGGAATTCCAGGGTGCAGCAAATCCCGCTGGGCTGGCCCCCACCTGGCAGTGCTTGCAGATAGAGAAACTGAGATCCAGTTGAGGAAGTACAGGAAACCTGGGCACGAAACCCTTCTGTGGCTGATGGGAGCACTGCCACTAATAATGTCATCACCGTGAGGACAGCGGGCTGGCGGGACTCCGCGCGAGCCAGGCTGGAGCAACGCTTGCAAGCTGCACCGTGAGTCGGGCAGCCGGGCCCATGGGGCCCGGGCCTCGCCTTCCAGCACCCGTCTGGCGTTCTGGGCCAGGTGCTTGAACAGCCGGGCAACACCTGAGGCCTCTGCCCGCCATGGTGCAGGGGGATGGTCTGGGGCCTGGTGGCTGGAGTGGTAGCCAGGGGCTGTATGTTATTGTCTATTGGGTAATGGTGGGGCACCTGGTTTCGCCAGGATGAGGACAAGCACCTGGTGTCCTGGCTTCCTCTTCTGCTTCCTGTGGCTGCCAGCCACGGCCTGAAACCTGGCCTTCGACTGGATCTGCCCTCTCCTTTTGCCTCCGGCATTCTTGGTTTGCCTCTGTGTGGCTTTCTGCTTCACTGGGGGTGGCACCTTGCTTCTTGAAGGGACATCACTCACACAGGGCACTGGTGGGCTTGTAGCCAAAGGCAGAATGTTCCAGACTTAAGGCTTTCCCATCACTGAAGCCCCCGATGAGCCCTGCTCCTACCTCTGTCCCCTACCATCTCTCCCCATCTCCTCCCTTCTTAATTTTGTTCTCTGTAAAACAGGCTTAATTGAAACCCGGGGTTCTTGTGAGAAGGAAGATACTGCAAAGGCCCAGTCAGATCTCACCAGCTGCCCCTTCTCTTCCCTTCAGTTGTTAAACATCCTTTTGGAATCTGTGTTTTCCCCTGCTGTGATGTGTTTATTGAGGTATAATTTATACGCACAAAGTGCACAGACGTAAGTGTACACTGTGATGAGTTTTGGTAAGTGTCTGTGTCTGTGACAACCATCCAGGTCAAGAGGAAGGTCCTTCCGGCTCCCCACAAGCCCCTCTGCCCCTGCCCCTCCGAGGCAGTCACTGCAGATTCCATCACCAGAGATTAAATGTTCCGAGTGGAGAGCTTTGCATAAATGGAGTCACACCGTATGTTCTTTTTGCTTGCTTTCAGTCAGCCTCCTGACTTTGAGATCCATCCGTGTTGTGTGTCTCAGTTGTGGTTCCTTTTTATTTCTGAGCAGCTCTCCATTGTATGGATGAACCACAGGGCTGCTGTTCACACAGGGGAAAGCCTTGTCAAAGGGGTACATGAACCCAAAGGAATGACTGTTTAACGGTGGAATTCCAGGAGCCTTCATGGGGAAGAGGTTTTATAACCTGAATCTGAGCCCCTGAACGGGCATCGAGGACCTGGGCGTCTGTCCAGCTCTAGCACGGGGGGCTCAGGATAGTGGCAGAGGCGTTGGAAACTCAGCAGTCCATACCTCTGCCGCTGCCTGGCACGACTGCACCAGCCGCAGAGCCCAGTCCTCCAGCCTGCTTCACCTGGCCCGCATTCCTCTGCCAGGAATGAGGATGTGGGTGACCCCAGACAGGTGTGAATCATGTCTGGGGAGGTGGTTACTCAGAGGCAGAGAGCACTGAGGCTGAGTTCCTGCTGGCTGACGCCGATGGACAGCTTGGACCTTGGGATAGAGCTGTGTGGGCATGCCTCATTGGAGAGTGTGGAGCTGGCAAAAGGGGTCCTTGACACTTGGACTCGAGTGTTTACTGAAGAAGGAAAGGACCCTCAAGAGTAGCTTTAGAGACAGAATGCCAGTTTAGAATCACGGCTCTGTCACTCCCCAGGCCTCAGTTCTTCATCTGTAAAATGGGGATGCTAGTAAGTGTGCTGACTCTCTGGGCTGCATGTGACAACACACAGCTCACTTATAGGTATTTACTGAATGCCAGGCACCATGCTACCTGCAGCTTTGCAGGAGCTGCTGTTACTAGACCTGTTTTTCAGATGGGCAGCCAGACTGAGGCTCAGAGGACAGGAATCACTTGCCCAAGGACACACGAGGATACTTGGCTGAGTTGGATCTGGGACCCCTTGACACCACTTGAGTCATAACCTCCTGACTTTGTAAGTTCAGAGAAGTTGACAGACCCAAAGCCGACTGGCAGCCCGTGAGAAAACCTTAGATGGCATGTGGACGGGCATTTTAGATTTAATAGTTATGTCCTTAGGTTACAAGATGTTGAATGTAAATTAGGAAGGATGGGACAAGCAAAGTGCATCATTGATTTCATGAGTGTTGCTTAAAACAAGGCTGCGTAGTCAAAGGGACTGAATATTTACTTTTTTTTAAATATCAAGAAATGTAAATTCCTGTAACAGGGTATTTGGAAATGGCAAAGCTCAGAAAGGCTGGTTGAAGTGATGTTTAAGGTGCACTTCGCAAGGAGTCCTCAGGGGACTTTAATAAGCAATTATAGGCTCACAGCACTTTGCTCTTTGCCCTACTAGGGTCAGCCGGCCGTTTGAAGGTCAGGGTCAACTCAGTTCTAATGAAATCAAGGTCGCAGGGTCATGTCAGAGGCAGGAAGCCAAGGGGATAGTTCATGGGCATGGAGTTATGGATGGAGGGGGAAGCCCCCATCCTTCCCCTAGACACACAGCTCCAAGCAGCTTCCTGCAGGTGACAGGCTTTGGCTTTATGCTCAGGAAGGTGGGGAGAAGCCAACCCATTGCCCTGGCATCCATGACCTGCTCCACACAGCTGTGTGTCCTCGGATCTCTGTATGTGTTGGAATCAAGATTTCTGTGTTCTTTCTTTGTAAAAGAAAAAAAAATTCTCCCTAGCTTAATTGCCCTCCAGTGCCTGGAATGATGTGGTATTTTGCAGAATAGACCTGGTTTATTGTGTAGGCGCCTAATGCACCTTTTTGGCTTTGGGGAGAGGCAGGCATAAGGGAAGTACAGAGTCCCATGGGTCCCAGCTCCGTCCTGGGCCTCACACGGGGGTATGGGCTCCTGACCGGCCATCTGCTGCACTGCCCCCACCATCCCCTGATTATGTCTGGGTCATGCCCCTGCGTTGGAGGAAGTCCTGCCGCCTGTCTGACTTGGGGGTTGGCAGAGCTGTGTTCATTTCAACTATTTTCAAAACAGTCAAAGCATGTGACAGATGGTGGAGAGAGCTGTTTGAAGACCCCTTCTGAGGCTGGTATTGAGTGTCTCGGCGGTGTCACAGCTCCCTGGTGGGCCCCACTGGAGAAGCTGGTCCGATGGGGAGAACCAAGCTTCCTTCCAAAGAGCCTCAGACTCAAGGACCTTCCTGCCCCTGCACTCCAAGTCTCAGATCCCAGGCCTGGGGCCAGCCGGAAAGATCTGAGAGGAAAGGGCAAAGAGGCCGCTCTTTCAACCCGCTGGCCTTACTTGTGGGAGCACACAGCCCCGGCTCCCCTGCCCTCTGCTCATCCGGGCCTGCCGCCTCCCTGACTACCTGTCTAGGAATTTTTATTGCAGCCCACAGAGGCATTGCAGCTTCGCTGGAATGTGGAAGATCCTGGGCGTGTGGCAGGCGTCAGACCCATGGGTCCTGGCCCCTGGGTGGGAATGCAGGCTCAGCGGCCCCTGGCCTGCTCACAGGTGAGCTGGGCCAATGTAGTTCCACTGCCCGGGGGCCTGTCTGGCCTTTGCACCCCCCGGTCCCACCTCCTTGATTCTGGGTAGATTTTGGTCTGATCACTTCCCCTGAGACCTTAACCCATGCCAGGGGCTAAATTAGGAGCTGATTGTGATCAGGTGTGAAAGCCAGGAAACTAGTCCTATGAGTAAGAGCTTTTAGGCAGCCGCACTGTGTCCCAGAGAATGAGGGCCAGGGCTCGCGCTGTAGTGTGGAGTCCTCCCGGCGCCCCCCGGCAGGACTGTGATCTCTAGGTCCCTTGTATAGACACGCACAGGCTGAAGCTGGGAGGGCGCGGCCTGAGGGCTCATGGCTGGTGAGTGGTGGGCCGGGCCCTGAACCCTAGCAGTCTGGCTCCCACACTTATCTGTGTGGGCTACGGGCTTGGCCAGGGAATGGTTATGGTCCTTGTGGATCTGGTCAGCCTTGCCATTCAGCGCCAGGAGGGACTGGCCTGGCCAGTCCAGGGTGGCCTGGGGTCGCAGAGCTCTGCCCTTTCTCTCGACTGTGAAGAGTGTCCAGGTGAGGTGGCAGTGGGCAGAGGGGCCCCAGACTCCAGGCTGACTGATTCCAGCTTCCATGGGTCACCCCGTCAGTGGGTTTCAAGCCAGTGGTGCTTGCCAGTGTGGGAGAGCCGTCCTGCCTCTTCTCCATCTGGCAGCCTCGGCCCTCGAGGAATTCTGTGACCAGGACTGGCCGTGTCCATCTCTTCCCAGCCTTAGGCCACATGGACACCCAGCTTCCCTGAAGGAGCAGAGGAGGGGGGCTTCTGGGGGAGGGACCAGGCCCTTGATCCTGGCTGCCCCGTGGGTATCAGCCCCACCCTGTGGTTCCAGGAGCACATCTGATGTGCATTGAAGGGGAGCAGCCTTCAGAGTCCTTGTGAGGCCAGGCCTGGCGTGCAGGGAGTGAGCGGGCAGAGGATCCAGATCCAAGAAGAAGAAAGCCAGGTTCTGACCTCTGAAGCTTAGGAGAATGTCTTTGGGGTGGCTGCTCTCTGAGCTTCTGTTTCCTCCCCTGCAAAATGGGGGTGGTGAGAGCCACCCACGTTATGGGGTCATAGTGAGGACTTCGGGAGAGAAGACCTGCTCAACTGAGTGATAGGTGCCTTGTAGATGCTCCACCAATGCGGCCTCTCCTATGGTTAAGACGTGGCCAGTATTGAGGGAGAGATGGCTTTGGGAACCCTAGGACCTGCCCATGAGAAGGGAGGAAGGAGTGGCGTGGAAGCCCTTGGCTGTAGTGGGGAAAGTTAGACAAGGCTTTGAGGCATGAGTAGGCGTTCTACCCAGGGAAAGTTTTCTCCCGTAAGGTTAGAGGTACCAGCCCCTCCCAGGCACATTCAGGGTTCTCTTCACCCCGCTGTCCACAGGAAGTAGAGGCACAGTGGGGGTGGCATCAGTACTGAGGCTGGGTACCAGCGAGGTGATCTGAGCCACCTGTGGTAGGTGTGTCGTGGACAAGACCCAGACCTGGAGTTGTGGACCTGGCCTCAGCCTGCTCTCTAGCCTCAGGCCAGTGTCTTCCCTGCTCAGGGAGGGATTGAGGGTGCTGGCATCTTCCCGTCTCTACTCTGACCCATTCCATTTTCCACCGCAGACGAGTGCTTTCTTCGGGGGAAAGTTCCTTCTCCCCTCCCCCCAGGGGCCAGGAGAAGAGTTCTGAGGAATGGGAGCTGCTGCCTAACAGGGGGCCCCCCTGCAGACCCTGCCTTGCTTACCTGGGCTCCCCGGGCACCTCCTTCACCCTTGTCCCATCCTTCCCAAGAGACCCTGGTGACCCAGCCCTGCGGCACGGTGGGGGACCTTGACCCCCGTGAATCTGCCCCTTCCCCTTCAGAGCCTGCTCCAGGCCCCTGCCCAGCCCCCCACTCAAAGCTCTTCTGTGGGTGTAGGAAAGGAGCCCTCAGCCCATCCTAACTAACAGGTGTGCTGGAAGGCTGGGTGGGTGTGTCATCTATTATTTTGTGCTCATGTAGGAGCCTCACTAATGGGTAGTTTGCCTCAGTATTTCATTCGTGAATTCAACACATTTACTGAGCACATTAACTTCCCACGTGGCTCAGCTGGTAAAGAAAGTGCCTGCTAATGCAGGAGACCTGGGTTCGATCCCTGGGTCAGGAAGATCCCCTGGAGAAGGGAACAGTTACTGAAAAATCCCATGGACAGAGGAGCCTGGCGGGCTACAGTCTGTGGGGTCGCAAAGAGTCAGATGTGACAGAGCACGCACACACAAGGCGCCACGCTGAGCACCTACTGTGTGCTGGGTCTAATGCTCTAGAAGTTCACAGCCACGAGAAGCCAGCCCCACTTGAGTGGGGCAGACAGGAAGTAAGGGAACCAGTGAACATGAAACAGCTTTCCCCAAGTCCCACAGGAAGAGACTGGGGAGAGGCGGGCCTGGAGGCTGGGGCTGGCTTTCTCTGTTTCCTCTGCTTTTCCATCAGCCTTGTAAACGCGGGTGTCCCATAGGACCAGTGCAGCCCGTTTTATCAGATGCATGGGTTCTTAACTCAGACATGGAACTGAAAAACAGAAACTTCTGGACTTGCCCACTGGGGCGCTGATCTGGAAACTGGGGGTGTGCCCGGAGCCAGAATTTTTATGTTTTCTTGTAGGAGATACAGATTCGAAACCCCACGGTCTTGGATTCTGATGAGCAGGGTCCCCAGCAATGCCGGCGTCCAGGGCCCACCCCCAGGGTTTGTGGTGGGTCAGGACTGGCCTTGAAGCCCTTGTGCCCTCTCTGAGCATTTCCTAGGACAGAGGCCCAGCAGAGGAGTTATCGGCTAGCCCAGCCGTGTGCTTGCTTTTCAGGCTTCTGCCTTTCCATGAAGACCTCTTGGAATGCCCAAAGCAATGTTTACCCGCCCTAAAGAGATAATGATAATTTCACAGTGAAAATAGCCTGATTCTTCTGATAGAAAAAAAGTGATACATGCTCCTTATTTGAGAAAAATTCAAAGAATTTGATAAATGACAGAGACAGACGTCTAAATGCTCACAGCCTCGTCACATGGAGATTAGTTTGTTCCACAGGCCTGTCTCCAGGCACCTGCAGTGCAGGCTGATAAAGGGGGGATAGCAGTGGCTGGAGAGATGGGTGCAGGGCCCCCACCACGCCTCAGCAGTTTTGGGGAGGGGGAGGGAGACGTCCCCTCTGGGTGCCCTGTCTCCTCCCTGAGATGTGGAGTCTGAGACTGCCGTGGGGACCTCCTGCTCATCCTGGCTGCCTGGGTAGCAGCCTGTGCCTTTACGTCTCAAACGGGCTGATGCCCATTGGAGAGGCTGGGCCAGTGCCCAGAATGAAGAGGGTGTCTGATGGACCCCAGTTGCTATGGGGGGTGGTTGTACAGTCTCTTACCTCCAGGCCTCACATTGGCCAAGCAGTGCTGCCTCTGTATCCACTCGATAGATCAATGCTCCTGAGTCAGACTTCTATTAAAGCAGAGGTCTTCCTGGTAAAACATAGTCTGAGAAACCACAGATCTTACTCTAGCCTCTTTTTACAAAGGTGTCCTAGAGGCCCAGAGAGGGTGAGTAGGAAGGTAGAGTCACACAGCCAGTGTTTGCCGCCCAGATGTCCAAGAACACATCCCCTCCGCTACTCAAAGCAAGTCCTTCCAGATGCAGGAAGACACTCCTCACCTCCAGGGTCCCTGCTAACCCAGCCTGGTCACCTCAGCCCGGAACGCACTTGAAGCTTCTAAACTGGTCATGATAAACAGCTGACTTTTATGTGCGTGTGTTTACAGGCTCAGTCACTTTGGTCATGTCTAACTCTTTGCAACCCTGCAGGCTGTAGCCCACCGGGCTCCTCTGTCCATGGTATTTTCCAGGTGAGAATACTGCAGTGGGTGCCATGCCTTCCTCCAGAGGATCTTCCTGACCCAGGGATCGAACTTGTGTCTGCTTGTGTGTCTGCATTGGCAGGCAGATTCTTTACCCACTGAACCACCTGGGAAGCCCCTGACATTTCTGTACGTGCCTGCATTCAGGCGCTGCTCCTAGGGCTTCCTGTGAATTAGTTCCTCGAGTGAATTAGTTTTTTAGCGATGGGCCGAGGGATTCCCTGCATTTCATTTGGAGATGGCACATCCAGCCTTGGCAGCCACCCAAACCGGATCCTCGGGACTGAGCTCTGGCCACATCCCTGTCCCCCAGGAGGGCGGGCAGGGGGACCCCAGAGGTGTCGGGCCCTCACACACCCCTCCCGGCCCCTGCTGTGCCCCGACCTTTCCACCCGGGAGGCAGGCCTCCGTCCCTGTTATACAATGCCCTCTTCTCACGTTCAGACCGGCGGTCTAGACGCTCACGCTCCCTTTTGTTCTGGAGGGTCAGGGGTTGGAGAGAGGCCCCAGAGAAAGGGACTTGGGCCGAATCTTCCCCCAGAGAAGAAAGGGGAGGGGAAGGGTGAAGGGACACCCATTTCAGAGGAAGAAGCCCATTGTCTCCCCTCCTCAGCCAGTGACCAGCCTCCCAGCAAAACACGCACTGATTTGTAATGCTGGAGGCTGCTCCCAGCGGAGACGCGCCGTGAAACCTGATGGAGCTACGCCCACTTGGGCCTGTGTGCCCAGAGCTGCCCAGCGGACACCATCTAAATAAAACCCCACAGCCCGTGCCAGGAGATCTGGGCCAGGCTGCCAGCCGGATCCCAAGGGTAGCGCTTGGCCCAGCCCAAGCCCAAGAAACCCCGTGGGAAGAGATGTGTCCCTACCACATCCCCCAGCCTCCAGGCTCTGTCCGCCCCATATTCTCCCCATGTCTGGGTGCTTCATCCGGGGTGGAGTAGACCAAAATGTCCCTAAGACGCCTTGTCTGTGACCACTGGTGACAGGAAGCTCAGGGCGTCTCTGCCTGGGAGCTGGCGCTGACCAAGGAGAGAGACAGTTGGAAGCTCTAATTCTAGGCCTGGTTCTTAACTAGTGAGGTCTGTAGGCACTAAAAGCCTCAGCTGCCTCATCTGTAAATTGGGGCAAACATGAGCTAACCCATCAGCTAACCCACTCAGCTCCCTGAGTGCCATCCCTCTTGACCTTGGTAATTGTGATGCTGTTCGTCTTGGGATAGAGCCTCCTAACCCCCTGGTGAATTCAGAGCCAGTAGACAACCTGGGCAGAGGCCATGGCAGTCATGAAGAGAAGCATCTTAGGGTGCAGGATGGCATCGGGAGGTGGGGGTGGCTGGGGAAGCCAGGGGCTGGGTTTGGGGTGATGTGCCCAGGATGAGAATCACCCCAATGGGGCTGGGCCCTGCCAAGGACTTGCTGTGTGATGCAGCCAGTCGCTTGCTCTGAATGACCCCTTCCAGCTCTGCTGTGCTGGGGAGAAGCTCCTAGAATGGGGATGCCACACGGTATCCATCACCCATTCAAGCCACAATACCTGTTGGTGCAGCCTTGCAGAAGGAGAAGCAAGATTTCATCCCAGGGATGAAGAGTTCCTGCAGAGGTCAGAGAGCCTGTGAGTTGCCTTTGAGACCTTCAAAGCCACGAGGATGGCTGGAGCTGAGGGGTGAAGCGGGGGCCCTTAGAGCTTGGAGGATGGGGTCTGATCTCACCAGGTTTCAGGGGAGTTTGGAATTGATGCTGGGGTAATGGGGAGCCTGCAAGGGTTTAGAGCTGGAGGGGGAGGGGTAACAGAGGCCAGTGGACACCCATCTCCAGCTGCAGCGTGGAGAATGGGGTTGAGACAGGGCAGAAGTGGTCCTGCCATGTTCCAGGGTACCAGGGACGGCAGTTGGACCTGGTGTAAGGGGAGGGAGGGCAGGGTCAAGGTTATGGTGAAGGCCCTGGACCACCAGCTTGACCTCGAGGTGGTCACAGCTGAGAGCAAGACAGAAGGACAGAGGACCTGGGATGGTCAGGGTCAGTGGCCGTGGTGAGGGGAACTAGGCTTCTTTCCCTTGGACACTTTCCTCCACTCATGGGAAGAGCTGCTCCTTCTCAGGAGCCATCTGGGAGGCCCTGAGGGTCTGAGATGTGTCTGGGAAAGTGGAACGGGATGGAGAGGCAGGAGCCCACACAGCAGGAGCCTGTGTGGGCAAAGGTTCGGAGAGATGTGTCTGGGTGTTTGTGATAATCCCTGGGGTCAGTCCATCAGTGGTCCTCCCAGCTCCCTAGACCTTGTCCTTCAGGACTTCTAGTTACTCCCCATGTTTTATCATTTCCTTTCAAAGACTCCCTACATCTATGTTTGGAGTAGAGTTTGCAGAAAAATGTTTCACTTAACTTCCTGGGACTCTGGGGACAGGAATCTCCCCAGGCCTGGGCTGGGGGTAGGGGTTGGGGGGGGAAGCGCACTCCTTGATTAGTAATGTCTGCTGTGGTTGCGGGATGAGACTGGCAGCAGGTGTGTGTAGGAGGAACTCACAAGTGCAGGAAGCGTCTGGGTTCTCTCTAGTCCTGCATAGGTCACCCGGCCAAGTCACATCGTCAGTAGCCTTGGAGTCCAGCTGTTAGACAGCAGTGCTGACCAAGCGCTGGCCCTGCCCTGGGCACAGGAGACCATGGGCTCCCATTTCCTGTTGCTCTGGTTGAACTCTTGACCAGAGAGAACACTGTTCTAAACCCCAGCGTCGTATCCCCCACAGCAGTGGGTGTCTTCCAGAACCTTCACATCCGTGTGTCTGGGTGAAACCAGGGGTTCTGCCCACAGTCGGCAGAGCCCGTGGGCTGTTCGCTGTGGGAAGAGCAGAGATTAGAAGCAGCCTCTTAAAAGCAGTTATTAAAGATGAGTCTGGAAACCAAAAACAGAACAGGGGGAAGTGCTTGTCATGAGTCCTCTGACATGTAGCCCACAATCAACACCCCCCCCCCTTTATTTGAGTGGATTGGGGTCCCTGTAAGTACCAGCAGGGGAGGCCACTGAGGCTTTATGTCATCTGCACACTGTCCTCCCAGTGGATGGTATAGACTGTGGGACCCCCGATCCTGGTGGTATTCTGTGTGTTCCCACTGCCTCCCCCTCTCTGCCTACGAGTAAGGCTGTACCCACTTCCCAGGTGAGGGCAGTGAGACCCAGACCAGGGAGTGGGCCTGCAGGGTGTGGAGCCAGTGGTGGGGGCATTTAATACTCAGGACAGCCCTTCGGGTCAGGTGGCCAGGACCCCCTTTCAGAGGTGGGGAGACTGAGGCTCAAAGAGACCAGAACCCCAGCACCCTGGCAGAGAAGGCAGTGAGGGTTGATGGAAAGAATGACTCTTTGTTGGGCTCCCAGCAGGCGCCAGGCCTTCCTCTAGAAGTTGGCAAATCTGAATGGAAGAGACCAGACACCCCATGTTGGGGACCCCCCCACCCCACATCAGGCCCCCCCAGGTCCTGGCCACACCCTGGGCGGGGGCCCAAGACCTCAGGTGCGGTGTCTCCTCTCTCTGACGCAGGCTGGCCGAGTAGAAACACGTCCCCTGGCTTTTGGAGGTGTTTGGAGTACCCTGTGTGCCGGGCATGCGCCCCTGTGGCTACCCCACCCCCATCCCCGTCCCAGCATGGGAAGGGAGGACGTTTTGCCTTTGCCTGACTCTGCGGTGGGGCAAAGGCGCACCTGCACAGCGCAGTCAGAAGTGCTCCAGATCCCCGCTCCCCCTACTTCTTCTCAGTGTCCCCCAGAGGCGGGTGGAAACAGCCTCTCATCCCACCGCCTCCGGCCCCCCAGCCCCACCTGGGCACTTCCACGTTACCCCGTGTTTCTGCCACCCTTCCAGCGCACAGAATCTGCCCAGCCTGGGTGTAGACAGATTTTAGCAGCCGGCTCCTTCAAACAAGATCGAGAATCGTTTGCCAGCGGGCCGCGGACTGTCAAACAGTCCTCTTTTCTGCGCAACCTGGAGGACGGCCCAATCAGACAGGATGCGTTTTCTATTTCTCCTGGGGCAGCCTGACCCCGCTCCCCGCCCCGTCCACCCGCAGACCCCGAACCAGACCGTTAACTTAGCATTTCCATTGAAGTCCATCTGACAAATGGTTTCGACGGAGAAAGCAACACTGCATCTTTAAATGGCGACTTTGTCAGCGCGTCTCTGGGCGCCGTAAAAAGTCCTTTGTTATCTGTGTCTAGACAGCACGCCAGCGGGATATTTGGTCTGCGTGAGGGAGAGAGATCTGACAAGGTTGAATTCATTTACCGGCTTATTTAAAGCAGAATTTCAAAACACTTGCTCATAAACTGTTTTCGGCCCAGACTCCCCCCTTTCCCCCCACCCCACTCGCCCTAGCCTCCCCCTTGCCCACGCTGGCTTTTCTTGTTTTTATAATTTTTCGCCTGTTTGGGCAGTGAGCGGGCTGCAGTCGGGTGCCCTGGAGAGGAGGAGGCGAGGGGTGACTGGGGCTTGCAGCTTTTTTCTTTCTTTAATTGTCCTCTTTATGACCGTCTAGACGCCCTGCAGATGTGCGCTCCCGGGGTGGGGGGGGGGCGGCTGGGGGGAATGGCTTTTCCCTCTGGTTACGGGACGCTGAGTAGGAAGGTTGTAGACGCCACCCCTCCCACCATCTGACCGACCTTCTCTCTCCTACCCCCCACCCCTCCCCGCCACCCTCACCCCCCCTCTGCCCAGAACCTTCTTCTTCCGCCATCTTCCCTCTCTTAAATTAAGGCACTTCGCCTTCTGGCAGCGTCTTTGTGTTTATAACACATTTACTTGACTGTGCTAATTTTATACCATCACCAAAAAAAGAGAGAAAGTGACATCCAGGTTTTCTCCTTTCTGAAGAGTGAGCGGAGACCCCTCCCACCCCCTCCCTACAACTTCCCCCACTTCTTATCACTCTTTTGCATTCTTTTTTTTTTTTTTGGTGGCACATATAGACTAATGAAACACCAGAGGTTAGCTTTTTGAGGATGAAAACATTAATATCAGGGCAACTTGAGTGGGGTCCCGGGTTTTAGTTATTCGAAATAGATGCATGCATTAACCTCGTTGCCATAGTGACTAGGTGATTGTTGCCTCAGTGAAGTGGGGGCAGCCTGTGAAGCGGAGGGTCTTGGGCCCCCAGACGCCAATCGCCAGCCCTGTAGGACCTGAACCTGCAAACAGACATTGTCCTGCCAGTGGTTTGCAAGTGGCTGCTCTGGTTTCCTAACCCTGCAGTGCAAGTTGGGGTGTGTTTTGAGGAGTCTTCTCAAGCGCTCCTCCCCTTTGGGGCAGCCACAAGGCCCAGGAGTTAGGAAATGGAGTGTAACTGCCATCCAGCTGAAAGTTAGGCTGGGAGGGAGGCAGACTCCAGAGCTCCCCTCTAGAGTGGGAGCTGCTGGATGGAGAGCCCGCTGCCCTGCCTCCCGCCCCTCCCCCATCCAAACCCAACTCCCCCCACCTCCAGAACTATTGTCATCACTGTTGACCTGGCTGCCAAGCTGTAAATTTTCACTCTCCACCCCGCACTCATCAATCTGCCCTCTGGGTTTTACATGTAGGGGGCACAAAAGGAGGGGGCTGGGGCCGGCCAGCCGACCAGATGTCTCCTGGGATCCCTAAACTGCATCTCATTTTTGCCAGGCCAAGCAGATCCAGCACATCGATCTACTTCTTTGGGCAGGTTGGGGAGGGGGCGGTGGGTGGGCCTGGACATTTCATCTGCAAGAGATGGGAGATCTGGCTTCTTGGCCCAATCCTTTTATTTCTTCCCCCAAACAGACAGAACCCACAGGCAGGAGTGGCCCGTGACACGGCATCTCCCTTTGTGCCTGGCACTGGTTTATTACCGGCCTTGTGGGGGCAGGTGAACTGAGTGCCAAAGGGGAACAAGAGGGCCGTCTGTCCTGTGTGTCACCTCACCCTGCAAGTCTCTGAGTCCCGATCTGTAAGTTCTGATTTGCGGCTGAACTGTAATATTTTTAGTTATACAGTCACTGGGGTCTCTACCTGCTCCCACATTACTATAACATCCATCTTGAAGGAGAACGATCCAAAAGGAAGGTCAGGGGCCTCTTAAAAATAAGAGAGAGAGCCCAGAACAGTATCACCAGTCTGTACTGCCTGCGAGCACACTGCTGGCCCCACTCCCCTTACCAAGCTTCTGAGCAGGGATGGTCCTTAAAGAAGGATGGGCTATTAAATATCGGATCCTCGGGCTGGCAGACATGTCTGCACTTAATTGGGTCTGTCTTGGAGTAATTAAAGGAAAATGATGATATTAACCCAGTCACCAAGCCAGCGTGGCATAGAGAAACGAGTGCCCCCGCTATTGATGTACGCTCCAAAAATTGGCCTTTTCCAGCACATCAAAAATGCACTCTTGGCTTGAGTTTGGGGGGACTTTTTTTGTTGCATTTCTATACTTGATCATATGTCTCCTGGTCTTCTTTTTCTTTTTAAAGAACAGCGGGAACCCCATTCCCTCTAATATAAGCAGCTTCTGTTCACACTGGGAGATGTGAGCTTTGAAAGCCGAGT
Organism: Bos grunniens; assembly: GCF_055505025.1. NCBI lineage: Eukaryota > Metazoa > Chordata > Mammalia > Artiodactyla > Bovidae > Bos > Bos grunniens. Next base: position 25,015,082 of record NC_141177.1, on the reverse strand, counting down.
TTAAGGATGTGCGCGTGGCTCAGACGCCCCAAGAGCCTGCAGCTTGAGAGAGGAGATTGAAAAAAGTCTCGTGTCGGAGTCTCAAATCTGGGAGGCCTGGCCTTTTTTTTTTTTTTCTTTTTCTTGGGGAAGCTGGAATTTCAAGACTGCCTTGGTGCGCGGCTTTATTTAGGACGCGAATCGCTGCTCATTTGTCAGGCAAAACAGATGTGGCTGGGAGACAACATCTATTTTCATAATTCGAAACAAATCTGGTGGGCCGCCTTTCTTTTCAGTGGGGCCTGCTCAGCCAGAGAGCCCAGCTCCCCAGCAGAATTGAACAGAAATATTTATAGCTCGTCAATTGAACTTTTCTTCCTCCAGAAGTTGGTTTCTCCTGGCGACTGGCAACACTGACTCTTGTAGGCAGTGGGTACTTTGTAAGGAATTTTTTTTTTTAATGCAGGATGGGGGGATGCCAACGTGGCACAGCAGCTGTACTTCACCCCATCATTGGGTCTTCTCAGAGTGGGCTGTTTGCTAAGGAACCCCATTTTGCTGTTGCTGTTTGCAGCTCTTTGTCAGAAGGGGCAGTTGGAGGCTGGTCTTGGGGGACCCATCTGGGCAAGCAACTGGCATTAATATGAAGACCTTGGATCTGGACCTCGTACCAGTGGGGAGTTCGTGCTTAGGTTTGTAAGGAAACATGGGTGTCCGTTCCCCATTTTATGGATGCAAACACTGAGGCTCAGAGAGAAGCAGCTTGCCCAAGGTCAGGTGGTAAATTGATGGTGGAGCTGGTCCCCTGGCTCTGGGGCTGGTTCCAGAAATGACCCAGATTGTTCAGACTCTACTCAAGCATTCATTCCCAACTTCAGCCTTCCACATACCATTACTCCCAGCCAAACATAGCCTGGTGCCTGTGTCCATGCGGCTTGTGGAGGGAGGTGGGGGGCAACCCCAGTGTCTGGGGCACTGAACACTGTGCGTTCATCCATCAGATTGTTGAGCTCCTACTGTGTGTGCCCCTGAGGCAGCTATAGATGGACAGTGGTGACTGAAAAGCGTCTGTGCCAATGCTCAACGGAGCTCAGGCTCTAGTGGGAGAGCAGAAAGTAGTTATTTCAGACAGTGGTAATGCCAGGAAGGAACTAAAACAGGGTCACATGACCATGCCAGAGGTTGTGCTGGACGGGATTTGAGAGGCCTCTCAGAGAGGCTGACATGTGTGCTGGGACTTGAAGGGTGGACCCAGCCAGCAATGGAAAGACGTGGAGCAGAGAATCTCAGGGAAAGGGTGATGGTGAGGGCATGGGGATCTTCTGGCTGTGAAACCTGGATCGGGGAGGAATCAGGGTTTAGTCCTTGCTCTGTAAAACAAGGATTGACTAAAAGGTAGGGAAGTTTCTGATTCACCTGGGAAAGCCACAAATGATGCCGTTCTATAGGATGAAGAAGAAAAGAAGAAGAAAAAAAAAAACTTATGTTCACCTGCAAATTGTAGAGTCTAGAATTAGAGGCTCAGGGCAGCTTGCCCACTGCCCCTTACTGCCCTGGCAGGAAGGAGACCCATGCCAGGGTCAGGGTGCCCTTTGGGTCTCAGGTAGGCAGCAGGTTTGGAGGGCATAGTAGATCCCAGTGAGGCAGCGTTTCTTGTAACCACCAGAAGTTGGAACCAGCGTCTCTTGTGTGTCCTGCCAGGGGCAGACATCACTAATCGATCACGGCACACTTTGTTGTAGGCCTGGACACAGCCTCACCCCATTGGTGGTAGAACCTGGGATGGATGAGTAGGAACTCAAGGCTCAGGAAGACTGGCCAGGAAGATGGCCATGCCGAGTTCCCCAGCCATCAGGGGCCCCTGCTTTACATCTGAAGGCTATACCCCAGGCCACCCGGGGCATTGCAGCTCTCTGTCAAGACTGAGTGAAGACACTGGGTTTCTTAGAGGCACCGGGGCTTACAGTCTCTCTGTGTTTGGGTAAAAGGGCTCTCAGATAGTGACTGCTGTTTGTGTAAAAGGCAGAAGCCAGACGTTGTCAGAAACCCTGGTTTTCCTACGGGTTGACATCTCATCTAGAGATCCTTTTTATCACTGATACAGGCCCCACATATAGTCGGTTCATTCTCCATCCTCCAGAGAAGAGCCTGGAAACAACACGGGCTGCTTTCTCTCATGCTCACTCATGTACTCTTTCACAGGGCTTCCCAGGTGGCTCAGTGGTAAAGAATCTGCCTGCCAGTGCAGGTGATGTGGGTTCGATCCCTGGAGGAGAACATGGCAACCCGCTCCAGTATTCTTGCCTGGAGAACCCCATGGGATCACAAAGAGTCGGCCACACCTGAGCACACATGCATCTTTTACAAGCGTTTATGAAGCACCTACTGTGTGCCTAGGACAAGAGGGAGTTGCTCCATCTCTAACCCTCAGAAACGTATAATCCGGGTGTTCATTGAGCAAGGGCTTTTCCATCATTTGTCTATTTTCACATCAGATTTACAGACTGAGCTGTTGTTAGTCCTTAAACCAGCCACGTGTAACTCGCGTCCTTGCCACTGTCTTCATGCTGAGCCTAAACGAGGACTCTTGTGCTGCCTGACTGCTGTTTAGGGAGCAGGTTTTATGTACCAGGCACTGTGACTCCAGAGTCTCTGGACCTCGGCACTAGCAGCATTGGGCAGGATAATCCCTCTCTGAGGGGCTGTCCTGTGTGCTATGAGGTACTCAGCAGCATCCCCGGCCCCTTCCCCCCCGTGATGCTAGCAGTACCCCTTCCAGGTGGGAAGACCAGAGTGTCTGCAGGCATCGCCAGAGGTCCCTTGGTGGCAGAATCATCCCCAGTGAGAACCACTGCCTTTACCCTCAGAGCCTGCCCTCAAGGTAGTGTGTGATTGTGGGCAGGCTGGCGGTCTCTGCATCTGTCCAGGTAGGTGATGACAGAGGACATGTGGCTGGTTGGGAGCCTTGATTGGCAGATAGACAGACAGATAGATGATAGATGAATAATAGAGATAGATGATAGATGACTGAAAGGCATAGACATGATAGATGAATGATAGATACGTATAGATAATTAATTGATAGGTAGGTAGATAGGTGAATGATAGATAGCTTGCACGTAAAGCTTATAGCACAGCCCAGCCAAGTCATAGAAGCTAAAATGCTCCCCACTGGTGTGTCTGATGGGCAGAAGTCATGCCTACCATTTATTCATCACACCAGGCTTCCTTGGGGCTTTCAGTGAGTATGAGGCAGGCTCATGGAAGGACAGGCAAGATCATGTCCCTTATTCTCTGGAGTGGTGCATCGTGCTGACCCCAGCCAGGTATGCCAGTGTGGGCAGCTGATATCTAAGGGACTGGTAAGCCTATGCTGGCCCCACCCCCAGCTTTGCCCAGGTAGCTATGTGACTCTGAATAACCCTCCTCCCTCTATGGTCCGTCGTTTCTGTGTCTGACCATATTGGGGGTTTCCAAGCTGCTGCCTCCCCCAGAGGCCCAGCATCTCGTAGGTTTGTTTTCAGCCAGCCTCATTCATGACCCCCATCGCTGCAAGGTTCTCTGAACCACTTAGGTGTCCACCCCTTCCTCTCCCTGTCATCATAATTAGTTTAAATATTGTGTACTCAGACCCATGGACTATAGCCTGCCAGAATCCTCTGTCCATGGAAATTTCCAGGTGAGAATACTGGAGTGTTCTAGCTTCTCCAGAACTACCACAGGGCTGGACTGAACCCCAGGTGAAGAGGGACCAGTGCTCATGACAGGTCAACTCCAGATCCAGTCCAAGTTTCCAGAGAAGACAGGTGAACAGTATTTGAGAGGACACTCAGGTGTCTCCCAAGATGCCCTGGTCTGTTGTTCACAGACCCCTGTAGTTCCTGACTGCTCTGTGCCTGAGGTGGTGACTGGCAGCAGAGCTTGCAGGTACTTCGTCATTGGCAACACATTGACACTTAGCGGTGCTTCTTTACTTTGGGGACATGTGACACTTTGACCTGCAGAATTGGGGTCCTGGATTGTATTGGGGATGTGGTGATACTTTGGGGGAACTCCAGCTGCTCTCCCTCCCTTTGGGAAAGAAGTAGGAGGTGCTTTGGTCTTTGCTGGGGGGAAGACAGGGCTTAGAGGTTACTTAAAATCTTTCTTCGTTTCTAAATTTTAAATGGCATGTTTAGAATTTAATCTTCAAACCTGGGAGCCAGACCTGCAAGTTGAAAGATGACAGCCGAGAGATGGTTTCGTTTGGCTGGCTGCAACAGCCAGATGGCAGATGCTGTGAGCGGGAGACGGAGGGAGGCTGGCGGGGTAGGGGGAGCGGCTTCTGTTTCGGCTCCTAACCCCCCATCCACAAGTAAACCACTCGCCCAGCACCAGGCCTGGGCTGTGCACACCCCAGGGGTGGCTTGAAGTAGCTGGTGTTGCCCTCTACCGGACGGGGCCCCAATACGGCCTCACTTTTCTTTTTAAACTTTTTGAGATAACTGTAGATTCGCATGCAGTTGTGAGTAATGATACAGGGAGAACTCTTACATGTATCGTCCGGCTTCTCCCGGTGCTGACGTCTTCCGTAGTGATAGTTCAGTATCCCAACCAGGAATTGACATGCACTGACCTTGTTCCAGTTCCCCCCGTGTACATTCATTCATCCGAGTGAGTGAGCATGTGTGTGCGTGCATTTGTGGATGCCTGTGTGCATGCTCAGTTCTATGCAATTTTATCAGATGAACCACTGGCAACCAGTAATCTGTTCATCTCTATAATTTTTTCATTTTGAGACTGTTATATAAATGGAATCATACCGTATGTAACCTTTGGAGATGGGTTTTTTTCCCACTTGGCATGACTCTAAAGATCCACCCAGGTCATTCGATGTATCAATAGTTCATTCCTTTCTGTTGTTTCTGTGCCACGGAGATACCCAGGGTAAGTTTGACCATTCACCTGCCCAGGAGCATCTGGGCTGCTTCCAGGTTGGGGCTGAGACAAATAAAGACCCCATGAACATTCACGCACAGGTTTTTGTGTGAACATAAGTTTCCGTTTCTCTGGGCTAAAAGCCCGGGAGCGTAATTGCTGGGTCATATGGTAGTTGCAGATTTCGTTTTCTGAAAAGACCTTCCACGTTACATCAACACCCATCTATCCCCTGGCCTCTGGGAGAGAGATGTGAGTCCTGGAGAGTGGACCTTGGACGTGAATTCCTTCCTCCTTCAATTATTAATTGAAGGCAGCATATTGTGCCAAGCATGGTGTTGCCCTCCAGGGATTCAGTGAGAACGAGATAAACAAGGGTCTTTGCGTGGAGCTTTCCTGCTGCTGAGGTGAGATCAGCAGTCAGCAGGCAGGCACGTCAATAAAGACAGTTACTCTTATCAGGCGCTGTCCTACACGCTGGGCACTCTGCAGCTGCATTACTGTCCTCGAGCAGACCAGGGAGGGACTGTCCTTTGCCCCTAGAGCCATGGTGCATGTGTGCGTGCCCAGTCATATCTGACTCTGCAGTCCCATGGACAGGGAAGTGTGGCGGGCTACAGTCCATGGGGTTGCAGAGTCGGATGGACTGTAGCTCGCCACACTCCCCTGTCCATGGGATTCCCCAGGCAAAAATACTTGGGTGGGTTTCCATTCCCTTCTTCAAGGGATCCTCCTGACCCAGGGGTCTAACCCGCGTCTCCTGCATTGGCAGGCAGATTTTTTACCACTGAGCCACCTGGGAAGCCCTGTGGGAAAGAGCAGACAATCCAGGCTCCTAACATACACTGCATTGCCCCTCGTGGCCAAGACTGGCCATCGGGAGATGCAGAGTGAGGTGAGAGGTGAGTATGTTTGGGGTGGGGCCACTGGGAGGCCTCTCTGAGGTGCTAGTGTTGTTGTTCAGTCGCTAAGTCGTGTCTGACTCTTTGTGACCCCATGGATTGTAGCACACCAGACTTCCCTGTCCTTCACCATCTCCTGGAGTTTGCTCAAAATGTCAGAATTTGCTGACAAAACATGGTCCACTGGAGAAGGGAGTGGCTAACTGCTTCAGTATGCTTGCCTTGAGAACCCCATGAACACTGGCTCAGGTAGTCCTCAGTCATCCTGGCAGGTGACGCTGTTACTGATCCGTGCTTTTTGATAGGGAAGCAGAGCAGGGGGCCAAGGTCACACACACAGGAGGTGGGACGTCTGGACTCAAGTCTGAAACCAGGCCGCTTGCCTCCCACTGCCCTGCTGGTCCACATCTCAGTCTTACCTTGAGCCTCTGCGTCCCTCAGAGAACCTTGTTCTTCCCATTGTTTGGGATTTCTCTGCTGCTCGAAGATGTTCAAGAGGAAATGATACAAGGGCTGGAGTAGCCTCACCCGTGGGGTGGAGACCATGGAGCGGCAAACCGCTTTCGGGGAGGCGTCTGGCGTCTGGAAGGCTTGTCACTGCCCTCTGGGGATTTGCTTCGTTCATCATCCAAAAAGGAAAGAGGAAGGGATTCATGAGCACCACAGGGAAAGACTGGACAGATTTAGACACCAGACAATCTTAAACACACACAGAAACACACGTGCACACATGCACCCACAGGAGACCCTCAGAAAGAGAGCTCAAAGAGAAGGACATATGGACATAGGAAGTCAACAGTGGGAGACAGATGCACAGACACCCTCAGACAAACCCTGACCTGTGGGCCCTTGGAGAGAGGCAGAGACAGACGCTAATACTTCCACCTGCTGGGGCGTGGGGGGCGGGGTCCTGCAGGGGTGCAGTCACCCCCGCAACCTGAGCTCCTCTCAGCCAGGGGGTCCATGCAGTGGCCAACTGTCAGTATATCCCTCCTTGGTTCCTAGAGCCCCCACCCAACCCCCCAAGCCTATAAATAAACTCTCCCCCTGGGTCCGGACGCTCCCTTGGACCTCCATCCCACGTCCAGGCGATGAGCCATCCTACCTCCCTGGCCAGCATGTGGTGCGTGTGTCACTTTGTGGTCCAGCCTGGCCCCTGGTGGATCGGCCTTTGCCGGCTGCTGCTCTTGTTACGAGACAAGAGGAAGTGAGCCAGAGTGAGGGACCACTTCAGCTGGGGCTACCGGGAGGTGGTGGCTTGTGCTGCGGCTTTGTGTTGAGTTTCTGGTCCAGAGGACAGCAGTTAGGATACCAGGCCCCATGAAGAGATCTGTGTGAATTCCAAATCTCAGGTTGCCTGTCCGTGTGACAAGAATGCCACAGGACTAAGCCCCCCAACCCTGGAGCTGCTGGGAAAGGTCTGTGAGATGACAGCTCAGACCTGGGAAGCCCTGGGAGCTGGGGCCATGCCTGTTGTAGGTGTGTTGTTAGAATGAATGGCCTTGGGAGAGTCCAGACCATCAGTTATCTGTACCAGAAATAAATTTAGCCAGGTTTCTGGCAGCACAGGTCTGGACCCTTTTGCTGTGGAGAGCAGGATTTATTTATCACCCTGGGAAACCTCAGCTCCCAGGGTCTGGGCCCAGCACATAGCAGGTGCTTGGTGAATGCGCTCCTAGAATGATCGTGTGGGACAGCAGAGTTCCTGAGGTTGGAAGTAGACCACAGAAGAGAACATCCCTCATGGAAAATAAGATCACAGAGGCCCTGGGCGTCATGCATGGGCTTGTGGGCAGGCTGCTGCTATCCCCACAGGTACATTTGTGTCTCCACAGACCCACCCCCCACCCCCCAGCCATCTGCCCCCCACGCAGGGCAGGTTTGCCACTTCCACAGCTTGCAGCCAGCCAGTCTCCTTACATCAGCTCCTACTATTAGTTAGTGAGCTCATGTCTAAGTTCAGGGTGCCAGTGAGGGCTCTTCCTCAGGCATACACGGCTGCCTTCTTGCTATGTCCTCAGATGGGCTTTCCTTGGCATGTGTGCAGAGAAAGTGAGCTCTGTGGTCTCTCTTCCTTTTTTTTTTTTTTTCTGTTGGCCACATTCTGCAACTTGCAGGATCTTAGTTCCCCAGTGCAGTTCACAGTTCAGTCACTCAGTCATGTCTGACTCTTCGCAACCCCATGGACTGCAGTATACCAGGCCTCCTTGTTCATCACTAATTCCCGGAGCTTGCTCAAACTCGGGGATTAAACCCAGGCCCCAGCAGTGAAAGCTCTGAGTCCTAACCACTGAAGCACCAGTGAATTCCCTTTGATGTCTCTTTTCATAAGGACACTAATCCTATAGGACCAGGGCTCCACCCTTGTGACCCCAGTTATCCTTAATCACTTACTTGGAGGCCCCATCTCCAAATACAGCCACATTTGGAAGTTATGGCTTGAATGTATTATATGGGATTGGGTGGGGAGACAGATTGAGTGCGTAATACAAGGTACCCTTCTGCTCCAAGCAGAGGATTTGGGAAGGCAGGTGAGAACTGCCACTCCTTGTTGGCTGATCTTAGCACCAGCCCCCCACTGTAGGTCTACATCTCGAGCCCCTGCACTGCTCTGGATGTTCCAGGCTTCTGGCTGCTTGCCTGACTGTGTGTTGACCAATGCAAGTTTCTTTGCTGCCTGAGCACCAGGATAGGCCAGATACCAGAGAGAGACCAGTAAAGGGGATGGCCTCCTTCCTTGGAGCTGGGAGTCCCACATGGTGATGGCCAGGGTTCAGCACTGTAATAGTATGTAAAAGTTGCTCTGGAGTAACCATAGCTGGGCTTTGAGGGTTGAAGAGGAGTCCTTTAAAGACTGGGCAGAAAGGCTCCTGCTTGCCAGTCTCATGCTGGCTGTGGGGAGGCTGCAGGACAAGGAGACCTCATGCTGATGGGCAGACGGACAATGACAGTAAGACGCAGACCAAGGGATGGCTAAGTCATGACATGCATTTTCCTGGAAGTCATAGCAGATAAGCTGGCTGCTGTTTACAAAAGAAGCCTCCAGTTACATGGGAGAGCTTACAACTGCCAGAGAAAGCCAGAGAAGGAAGTGGCTGCAGGGGCAGTTGGACCTGGGATCAGAAGCTGGATTAGGAGGAACAGGAGGCGAGAAGGTGTCCCGGGCAGGTGGATCAGCCTGGGCAAAGGCCCTGCCAGACGGAAGCAGAGGTTCTGCTCAGAGGGCAGCTGAGATGCTGCCGGGCCGAGAGGACCGTGCAGGCTGTCAGGAGGCAATTGTCGTGAAAAGTGGGAGGCCCGGGTCCCAGGAGAGTCATGCAAGTCCTTGAGGATAACAGCTGATGCTTATGGGCTACTTGACATGTACTGGGCACTTGATAAGGAATTTAGCCATGTCCTTAGGTCACACGTCTGGCCACGGGTAGATCTGGGGTTTGGGCCCAGGCAGCCAGCTCCAGGGCTTCTGCTCACCCTGCTCCTGGTATTTGCTGAATCCGATTCCATTCCAGAGAGCCCAGGGGTGCAGGAGAACCCATTCTGCCCTCACAGTTTCTCCGGCCTCTCCTGCCATGTGACCTTGACCATCATTGCATCTCCTGCCTCTGCCCTGGATGAGACCTAGAATAGCTGGGCTGTTTGTGGTCCTAATGGAAACGGGCACCCCCAGCTGGCGCTGAGACCCATCCTGACCAAACCGGTCCCGCCGACCCCAAAGGCCCCCAGCACGCGGCCACCGTTTTGATGGAGGAGCTATTGAGAAGTGGCTCAATCCCGGCCGCATTGTGGGCCAATTCAGAGCGGAGCTCTTTGTCAGAGAGGCTTGGAGACCAAGCCCCCTTCACATCCCCTCTCCTGGCGCTGCCCCCAAGCCCCTCTGAGCTCATGTTGGGAAACACCAGGCTCTTGAAAATCAGTAATTGAGAGAAACACTGCTGGTTTCCAAGGAGCACACGGTGACTCCCGAGTGGCGAGGGCAAGCCAGAGTCACGTTGTCACCATGTTCGGAAACTCACACACACACAAGCGCACGCGCCCCGGTCTCTTTCGTATGTAAATTAGGATTGGTGAAACTAAAGCTGTCCGTGTGTGTTATAAAAAATGCAACCAACATAGAAATACAAAAAGTATAAAGGATAGATGCCTTCTTTCATAGTAGTCATCATGAACAATTTGATTTTTATCCTTGTTTTTGCTATAAAAATGGGTGCATATTATAGATACTGTTCCAGTTTCATTATTTCTCGGCAATAATTGCAAAAATAGCCATCCATCCTCAAACCTATATAGGTCAGCTCTTCTCAGCCAGGCATGGTTCTGTGCTCCCCAGGAGACACTGGGCAGTGTCGGCAGACGCTTTTGGTTGTCACAACTTGACCGTGATGGTGCTACTGGTTTCTAGTGGGCAGAGGCCAGGGATATTGCTAAACATTCTGCAGTGCACAGGCCCCACCACAGAGAATTATCCAGCCCCCAAATCTCAGTAGCACCAAGGCTGGGAAACCCCACTGTAGGATTTACCTGTCTTTTTGTGTGCTCGTAATTTTTATTGGAGTTTAGTTGCTTTACAGTGTTGTTAGTTCCTATTATACAGTAAAGGGAATCAGTTATACCGCTACACATATCCACTCTTTTTTAGATTTCCTTCCCATGGAGGTCGCCACAGATCACTGAGTAGAGTTCCCTGTGCTAAACCGTAGGTTCTCATTAGTTATCTATTTTATGCATAGTGTGTGTATGTCCATCCCAGTCTCCCAATTCGTCCCACTCGTCTTCCCACAGTGGTACACATAAGTTTGCTCTCTACAGCTGTGACTGTGTTTCTGCTTTGCCAGTACGTTCATCTGTACCATTTTTCTATATTCGACATATAAGTGATACGGGCTTCCCAGGTGGCAGAGTGGCAAAGAATCTACCTGCCAATGCAGGAGACGCAAGAGACAGGGTTTGATCCTTGGGTTGGGAATATCCCCTGGAGGAAGAAATTGCAATCCACTCCAGTATTCTTGCCTGGAAAATTCCTTGGACAGAGGAGCCTGGGGTCATACATGATTGAGCATGCATGCATGCATAAATGATATTTCTTTTTCTCCTTCTGACTTACTTTGTATGACAGTCTCTAGTTTCATCCAAGTCTCTGCAAATGGCACTATATGTTCCTTTTTGATGGCTGAGTAATATTCCATGGTATGTATGTAGCACGTCTCCTTTATCTATTTCTCTGTCCATGGACATGCTTCTATGTCCTGGCTGTTGTAAATAGTGCTGCAGTGAACACTGGGGTGCATACATCCTTTTGAATTATGGTTTTCTCTGGATACATGCCCAGGAATGGGATTTGGGGGTCATATAATGCCCAGACAGTGAGATACATATATACGAGGGTTAGCGTAGTGGAATTTAGATGGTCTCTGGTTGGTCACCGTCACAAAAAACCCCGCAGAAGTGTCCTTATACGTGTATGCTCTCAGGTCCTTCTGCGGATTTTTCTGTTGGGTACAATCTTAGAAGTTAAAATTGCAAGCTGGAAAGGTAGCGTGCCTTTTAGATTTTGATAGGTCCTGCCACGACGCCTTCCAAGCTGATTACGGTCATTGACGCTGCCACCACAGACAGCTCACTCACCCACTCCTCCTCTCCTCAATTAACAAAGCGCATTTGATTTATTTTAAATAACTTTCCATTGCAGCTCCGTGTCCATTGACAGAAACCGCTCTCTCTCACCGCAAATTCACTCCATTCCGCCAATAACTCTCGAACGGTGATTGATATTTTGCTGACAGTGGGTGTTTAAAGATGTTCAGTGTCGGTGACAATAGGAAAAAAAATCCCATTAGTTCTTTCCATTTGGGTAATAGCAAGAAAGATAAAAGGCACGGCTTTGTCTTTCCTTATTGAAGGAGCGTTTAATCACGAGGCTCTAAAATGATTACACAGGCCCTCTGCTCGCCCTGGAGTTGATTTTACCTCCCCATTCCCACACACACACTTTGAGACTCAGGGCTCACCCATCACCCAGCTGCAGCCCTCTCTCAGGTGACCTCCTGCAAGGTGACCTCGGGATGTGTGGGCTGAAGCCCCAAAATGAGTGAAGCTCTGCACACTTTGCCACTTGGGTTCAAGAAGGCAGTTCGCCTACATGCAGGACTAGGTGTCTTACTAGTTAAAGGAGATGCACAGCACAGAAGGGTATGTGGGACTGAAGACTTATCGTTCACATCCTTTAAACCTGGCCCTGTATCTGCTGGCTATTTAGTGCACCTTGACTGTATGGTCCCCTGGGCTTCCGAATGCTTCCACCGACACCGGGACAGGCCAGTGTGGAGCCTTCTCTGTTAGGCTCCACTGGACAGGCCACAGAGCTGACATCTGGTCCTCCCATCCTGAGATGCTCTTGAGCAGAGTAGGGTAGACAAGAGTTGAGAGAGTGATGCCCGCATGCTGGGGAGCTCAGGGAGGGGTCAGGGGGAAGCCCAGCAGAAAAGTGTGTGTGTGTTCATACATACTTGTGCACGCAGGCGCAGTCCAGTGGGGGAAGAGGGAAGGGAGGGAAGGAGTCAGCCAGGGGAGGAAAGGCTGGAGGTGGCTCAGGTGGACGGAGGGAGAGGTGTGAGTGTGGCCCATCTTCTGTCGTCCCATTTGCTCTACAATACAACACTTTCATCCCAAGAGCGGCTGTCAGTTCAGCTGGTGCTGGAGAGAGTCGGGAGACACAGTCTCACAGGGCAGCTTTGTGTTCAGCCACACTTGTCTCCCCTCTCCAGGTGAGGGGACTAGACAACCACCTGGCACCTGGTTATCACCTTGGCCTCCTCAGCCAGGGCACCTCGCCTGCCCCACGAAGAGCAACCCTAGTTCAGCACCTAAACTCCCAGGGCCCATCAGAGGCACCCGAGGCCAGGGCTCCACTGCCCTCAATCCCAGACTGAGGGGCTTGACCCAGCCTCCCCCAACCCCGAGAAATGCTGCCAGACCCAAGATGAGAGCATCTTTGCCAGGAGACCTCTGGGAAGCCCCATTCCAGGGACCAGCCACCTGGTTTGGAGATCGACAGATGCTTTGTCTCTTTTACTGTGAATGTAATTGCACGTGCTCGAAGGTGAGTGTGCAGGAGTGTGTATTACAAGGAAGGAGCCATCCCCTCTCGGGCACCCCCAGGGTAACCATGCCTGACCCTTGGGCCATGTAGCTGCATGTAGTCACTCACAGAAGTTCATATGCCTCACCCGAATCACTTTTATTAAAAATACACGTCTGTGCTTTTTTAAACAAGGATGGTCCCGTCTCATTGGATAGCTTCTCTTGCTCAGGAAGAAGCACAAATCTGTGTGTAATTTGTCACTGTACACAAATCTGCTAGCAGCGCCTTCCTAGGTTGTGTTAGCCCCTTGGAGGGGGCGGACTTCAAGTGGTTCCCAGGGATTTTGCCTTTTCACCTGCAGTGGGCCTTCCTGCACTCCTCTTTATACTTGAGAACACTGTAATCCTTTATGCCATGCATTTCTTGTGTGCCTGCCCTAGGGAAGGTGCTGGGGACACAGAGAATGAGCGATGGACACTGGCGTTCTGGGAGGGAGAGGCACAAGCCCCTGATGAGGGCTACAGAGAACCGTGAAGCAGGCTTGGGACATGGGTCCCAGAGACCAGGGCAGACATTGATGCAGACAGGATGCTCAGCATGCTTCCTGTATAAGTGACACTGGAATGGAGACCAGGAAGGAGGTGAGGGGGGAGCAAGCACAGGCTCGTAGGTAAGATCATTCCAGACAGAAGGAGGGGCTCATGCAAAGGCCCTGGAGTGGGCTGTATTTGGTCCTCTTACAGAGCACATGGGCTTCCCTGCCTGGTGGCTCAGATGATGAGGAATCTGCCTGCAATGCAGGAGATGCTCTGGTCAGAAAGATCCTCTGGGGAAGGGAATGGCAACCCACTCCAGTACTCTTGCCTGGAGAATCCCACGGACAGAGGAGCCTGGTGGGCAACAGTACATGGGGTCGCAAAGAGTCAGACATGACTAAGCGATTCACACTTTCACTTTTTTTTTTCACTTTTTTTCACAGAGCACAGAACAAAATCCTCACTAGAGCAGAGAGCTAAAGGCAGAGAATCCCAGGAAACCTGCGTGTGGAGATAAATACCCAGGAGGTGATTTGTCTGGTCAGGAGTTCTCGCTTGAAAGTTTTGAGAGATTGTTACTTTGCTTTTCAGAGATGCTCCCAGCTTGCACCATCTGTCAGCTACGGTGCTGGCAGAGGGATCCGCCTTGCTGGGCCTTCTCCAGCCACTGTGATTCCACCGCCCAGCTCAGGTCTGTGTGGGGCAGAGGATAGGTGTGGCCCAGGGCGTGGGGTTCCGGATTCCACATAATGAGGCTTCCCGGGTGTTTTCCTCGCAGAGGCGCTGCCAACCTGAGTCTGTGGCTGCAAACTGACCCATACAGTTCTCACCACAGCCAGATGGGATGGGGACTGGGTCAGCCCTCTGTGTTTTCTCCCCCAAATGAGGACACTAAGTGATGTGCCTGAGGTCACAGTTAAAGTGGCAAAGTTGGGATTTGAACCCAGGAATCTTGGGGGCACACTTCGTGTTCTGAATCAGTGCTCCGAATTCTGCCGTGAGCAGCAGTGCGGGGAGCCCCAGGCCCCAGTGCAAGGCTTTCCCCCGCCGCCCTGCACCCAACACTGGACAGCGTCGTGGACAGTACTCATGGTTACGTGCTCCGCTATCAGGCGCCTGGCGCCCAGCTGCATGCTTGGCACAGAGTAGGGGCTGGGTAAGCGTACAGTCTGTCTTTAAAAATGAGAAAACTGGCCTAGATTTCTGCCCACCTCCCGAACCTTAAGAGAAAGATCCGTTCTTTTACTCACAAATGGTCTTACCCTAAGAAATCAATGTACCGTCAGGGGTGTTTGAAATGGCACCAGGAGTGATCAGAAAGTTATTCCTTTGACGTCTGGCTCAATTTTATTTGAAATTCCAGGGGGGAAAAGGAGCTGGGTTCTTATTCAAATGCGGTGGGGGGGAGGGGCAGTAAATGAAATGGCAGGAACCCCAGGCTGGCTGGGGCTCCTCAGAATGACAATGAGGCCTGCCCCGGCCAGTCTCATCCAGGCAGGCCTAACGAGATTAGATTTTCATAAATTTCAGACAGTGCCAATTCCTAATTCCTCAGTGTGTGGCCAGGAGGCCAGACAGGGCCGCCTGCACGGACTGCTTGTTAACCAGGGAGCACGCCGGCTGCCCCTCCGCCCGGAGCAGACACAGGGCGGGGGGCGGTAGGGGGGGTCGTCTGGTCTGGAAACCTCCTGTGGGCTGGCAGGAGCTGGATGGACTCTGGCCCAGCTCTCTAGCCAAGGAAAGAGAAAAGATCTCCAACATCCGGCTGCTTTTCCGATGATTAACTGAAAACCCAGTGACGGTTGTGCCCACACGTTGCATGGCAAATTCTGCACCAGCCCTCTCCCCATTTACAGCCGGGAAGCAGCCAGACAGGGGTTTGAACTGAGGCTCCTGCGTTTGGTTTTGGTCTGGCTCCATCACTCAGAACAGGGAGCCATAAACTTGGTTGCAAAAGAATTGCATCTTCACCTTAACCACCCCTAACAGGAACACAGGTACCAAACCACAGGGCATCAGCAGCTACTTGCAATCCGGTCGCCAGTAGAAACCACAGACTTCCTATCCATGGAAACCTGCCTGGTCGCATTTAATGTGCTAGTATCCCAGGTCACTTGTGTGGTCCTGTATGTTCTTTATCGAAAGTCTGGTTGAGAGTTTGAGAACTATATTTTGATAGAGTTGGGTTCCTTTTAAAGCCTCACATGAATTTTTATTCAGTTTAATTTTATTTTAAAATACGCATTCTGAGAGCTCATCCTGGCTCCCCCAGCTGCCAGGGAAGGAAGCCATGGGGTCAGGACTGCTCTCTGACTCCTGGCCTGACGGGACCGACACTGCCCCTCAGGGGTTTGTGGGAACTAAGTGGGGAAGGATGTCCTGTCCTGGACAGGCGCTTGGCACTCAGATAGAGACAGAGGAGAAGGCAGCTGTGTCTTTATGCAGTTTCGTGGGAGGTGCCCAGAGCTCCCCCGAATGCATGGCATGAGGCCTTTCTAACAACCATCCTGTGGCTTTCCTCTGTGCTGGTGGGGAGGTGGGGACCACTGGGCAAGATACTGGCTTCATGGACCACATGGCAAGTGATCCTCTAGGCAGTCTCGATCTACCCTGGAAACCAGTCCCATTCCACACAAGCGCCTGACTTGAACCAACACTGTTCCTGACATTCTGGGACCACGGTACCCAGGACCATTGGGTGTGGGGCTGTTGGCCTAACCCATCCCTGAAAGCACAGGCTTGGGGGTCTGGGGTCTTGAACTGTGTGGCCTTTGGCCAGTCATCTCCCGTCTCGCAGCCTCAAGTTTCCTCATCTGTAAAGTTGGCGGCGGGGGTCATATTAGTGTCTGTTTCACAGAATGCAGCTGAGGATTCAATATGATGATACCCAAAGAGATTCGGGCCACACCTGGCCCTGAGGGGGCTCCCAGACGCTACCCCTCACTAGTGTCAGGCGAGCTGGAAAAGGACCAGAGATGCCCGTGTGCACACCTCAAAGTGACTGCATCCGTCTCTGGAGGAGGAGACACAAAAGCAGTCAGGCTGCTCCAATGAGGCGGACGAAGCTGTTAATTTGAAGTTATTCATGAGGAAAGAAGACCCTCAATTAAATAAGAGTGACCTTACTTTGCATGTGGAAGATGGGCTTGGCCACCCCCAGAGAACCTGCTGCATCCATCACCCGCCCCAAAGGGGAAATTACCAAGAAAAATGACAGGACCGCTGCCCCATGGGAAGCGGACCTGACGCCCAGATCAGAATGAGGGAAGTGTGATGCTTCCTCCCCAAAGACTCCTGTTCTCTGCACAGGTCCTCTAAGCCGGGACTGGTGCCCCTAAGTCCAGCCACCACCCTGGGTGACCTTTTCTGACTGACCCTGTGACAGAGGCCCGTGAAAGCATGCTCAGTGTTTCCAGGGCATCAGCCTGGATGAGGGGAGCCTGCTGTCCCAAAGGCATGTAGGGGTTGTGACGGTGGTGATAGTGGATCACCCACTGTCTCCTGCCCCATTCTGAGCCCTTGACATGTACTTTTTCATCTTTCCTGGAGCTCTCAGGGATGCATATGCCCAGGGTCACACGGCCAGCAGCTGGCAGATGGAAGGATAGGCATCTTCTGAGGTGTTCCCACATAGGTGGGAGAACTGACAGATACTTCGGGAAAGCTGGGAGCATTTATCAGGAGATAAAGGCCCTTTCCCCTCTCACTCATGGATTTGGGACCGGCCCTGCCCTTTGATCTGGAGGAACTTCTGTCTGTCCCCTGGTTGGCTTGTCTACACAATAGCATGGTGATGGCGCTCGTAGACCTGGGGGAGGTGGGCTCAGCGCAGGGTGGTGCACGTGTTGTACATGTTAGCATCCTGACTGTAGTCCCAGTGAGTGGTTGCTATGACAACAGGGAGTTTGGGCTGGGGACCAGCCCGCCACCCCCTCCTGCTCTGATTCCCCTTTGTTTGTGACCAGGCTTTGCTGTGAGCCCCGTGGTCACAGGAGACTTGAACTGAGTGGAGGGCAGCAGTTGGACCTATGCCTTCCGCCAGTGTGCCGGGCACCTGGTCCCACGTCCAGGTAAAGGGAGCCTGTGAGATTGAGGACGCTGAGGCAGGATCAGTGTGGCTCTGTGTCTTGGGGACTCCTCTCTTGGCTGGAAGTCTAGAAGCCACCCATCCTGCAGACTTTGGCCTCTCGTTGCTTTTAAAATTCTTTGAATATGCTGCCGGTGTTAAAGGCCAGGCAGCTTCACCAACTGTTTCTAGGTTCTGGAGAGATGGGGAATTATGGCTGCACTGACCCAGCCTGCCTGGGAGCTGTCTGGCCTGCTGGGGTTTCAGCTAGCAGTGCATGTCTGGAGCACCCTGTGGACCTGATGAGGAGCTCTTGCTCAATTAGTGTATTCCTGCAGTGGGAGCAGGAGTGAGGAGCTGAGCACGAAGATCCAGAGGGGCCAGGCAGATGAGGTCAAGCAGAACTAGGGCCCAGGTGGAGCTTGGGGCAAGTGGACAGCACAGCCTGTGTTAAGAGGGTGGCCACCCACAGCTCTGTTTGTTGCTTCAGTGGGGACGGGACTGTGGATGCAAATGCCCTCAGGCCCCCATTTGCCCCGTATTCCAGCAGATGCTTTCTGATGCATGTCCCAAAGAGGTGAGTTCATGTCCCCTGAAGGCAGAGTCTCTAGGAAGGAGCACCCTGAGTGTGAAAGTTCACTGTGCTATCCAGGGGACCAGAGCCCCCTCACCCCATGGCCAAGGTCAAGACACCCAGCCTAGGCTTATTTTTGCCTTATGGGTTGGGATGTATCACCTGTTGGCTGGGGGGCCTCTCCTTACCCCCTCAATCCCCCTGTCCCCATGTCTCCATGTCTTTGCACATGCTCAGTCGCTCAATTGTGTCCGACTCTGTGTGACCCCATTGACTGTAGCCTGCCAGGCTCCTCTGTCCATGGGATTCTCCAGGAAATAATACTGGAGCGTGTTGCCATGCCTTCCTCCAGTGGATCTTCCTGATCCAGGGACTGAACCCATCACTTACGTCTCCTGCATGGGCAGGTGGAGTCTTTACCACTAACACCACCTAGGAAGACCCCGTGTCTTTGCACACCCTGGAATATCCAGCTGGGTCCTGCTTGACCCTCTGTCTTCAGACATATGGGTTTGGACTGTCTTTGTTTGCTTTGGCTGGTGTGCTGGGGAGCCCCTACTAACCATGGTCACATTGAGGGAGTGTTCCCTGAGTGCTGACCATGTGGGCCCCACACAGCCTCTCCCTTCCATGTGGGGAAAGCGGGATGGACTCAGAGTGAGTGAGGGTCACAGAGCCAGCCTGGGCGTCCCCATGGAGTGCTGTGCCGGCCCTGGAGCCACCTCAGGGACTCTGCAACCCTTAGGAGTCTCCCTTCCCTTCTGGCCACGACCCCAGGCCTCTGGCTTCCAGAATAGAGCCTGGAAGCACTTCGTGGTCTCCTGAGAATTTCGCCCCGTCGTCCCCCATGTGGATTTGTGTGGGGTTGTGGCCCAGGAACCAGTGCGGTCATGTTAGTGTCTTCAGCACCCTGGGCTCCTTTCTGGGGGTGATTCTCTCACTCTGACACTGCACCCCAGAAATCAGGTCCTCCCGCCCTTTGGGGGTCAGGAGAGATGTGGGCTTTGTTCACGCCCACTCAGCCCGTGGGGCCTCATCTGTTGCCCCAATAGGACACCTCCAGCCCTGTTACCTCCTCACTGGATGTTACCTGGAGGAGGGCAGCGACCTGGCCAGGAGCCTGCAGGCCACCAGGCCTGGGACGGAGACGCAGACACCTCCCTTGCTTCAGGCCAGGCGTGGGCAGGGCCCCTGGAGACGGGCGGAGGAGGGCAAGGGTGCCTACCCCCAAGTCCAGGCTGGGGTGAAGAGTGCACGGTGTTGGAGGAGGGGTTGCAGGCCCCTCTGAGGAGGGGGTGTGGGTGTTGCACAAAGCCAGCCTGTGTGTCCCCTGAATGGGCAGCTTTATCCCAGGCCCTAGCGCACAGGCCCCAGACCAGCCTGTCTGGGGAGGCAGGAGGTGTGGCCACAGCCACTGGGTTCCAGGCCAACGTCCTGGCCTTTGCCAGCTCAGGCCCCGCACCCTCCTGGCGGGAAAGGGAACGAGTCCCTCTGAGGGTCTGAGGCTTGTCCTATTTCCCGCCAGGCGGGGCCCAGCCTACTAGGGCATCAGGAGGGACTCACCGAAGTCCCTGGCTACTTCATCGTCCCTCCTGGTCCCTCCCAGGGCAAGATAAGGATGTGGCTCCCACCCCCATATCCAATGAGGGAGTCACCAGCGAGCAGTCTGTCACGTGACCTGAACCTGGGTCCCCTCACCTGTGAGGCGGGATAATGAAAAGGCAACCGTATATAGGCTCAGCGCTGCACAGACGCTGAGCCCCGGCACATTCTTTGTCCCTGTGGTCTATGGACTGTAGGCTGTTAAGCAACACCCTGGCTCTCACCCTCTAGATTCTGGGAGCGCCTTCGGTTGTGTCACTAGTGTGTCACTAGTGCCACCAGTCTGAGCCACTAGTGTCCTCAGACATTGCTACGGGTCCCCCAGGGGGCAGACCCACTCAACTAACAGCATCAGGCAGACTTTGGCACGCCTGGGCAAAAAGGCTTAACATGGTGGGAGAAGGTGGGTGTCCCGCAGAGCCTGGGTAGGAAGAAGGGGTGGCCAGGGCTCCAGAGAGGGCGGTGGGCGGGCTGCGTGCGGAGGGGTTCTGCTGAACCAGCAGGAACGTCCACCTGGGATGCGTCGATCTCCCGCTGGAAGCAGAGGCTGGTGGCAGGAGGGGCTGCCCTCCCAGGCCCCGGCCAGGGCCCGAGTGAGCGGCACATGGCACACGGGACACAGCGCACCTCACTGCCTGCTTTCCAGGCCCCCCTTCGCCCGCCCCCACTCCTCCAGCTTCCTTGTGTCTGTCTGAAAAGAGGAAGCGCTGAGTCAGTGGCCCTGAGCTTGAACCTGTACCCCTGGGGAGACCTCGGCTAATTGCTTGTCAGTGCCAAGGGGCAGGGGGGCGGGGAGGGTCTTCCTGCCTGCCCTCTGGGATCTGGGGAGACACATTTCCTGGCTTGTCCGTGGGCAGCCTCAGACCAGGGGAGGCTGGCTGTGCCCCCCAGCCCCCTGCAGCCAGGTCACTGCCCGGGCCCCCAGCCTCTCACCTGCCACTGCTGGGGGCTCTGCTGGCAGGGCGCATGGCCAGCTGCCGATCGGCCCCAACACAGACCCGCTCGAGTCAGCAGAAACCGCCCCGACTCTGGCAGGATCAAAATAACCTCTTTCCTTTTCCAGCACTTGAGGGTTTTTCCGCTTTCTGGGGGAAAAAAACAAAACAACCCCCCAAAAAAGAAATGAGAGTTGCAGTGTTTGCAACCTCCCGGAATGTGGTTTTTCTGAGGCCTCTTCCTGGAGGTGGGGGTGGCCCTCATACCCTCCCGTCTGAGGTGGGGGTGGCCCTCATACCCTCCCATCCTGTCGAGGGTGGTGTCTCTGTGCGTCGTGTGTGTGATAAATATGTCTGTGCGTGGGTGTGTTATCTGTGTTTGTGTTTGTGGGTATGGGTGTGGCGGAGTGTTGGGGGCGTATAGGGATGTTGGGGTGCGTGTGCTGGTGTGTGTGTGTGTATTGGGGTGTATGGGTGCTCAGGAAAGCTGGCCCCGAGCCCCTGCCTGCTCTGGGATCCCCAACGTCTCACATGTCCCCTTGGTCTTGCAGCGGAGCTGGAGTTCGTTGAGATCACCATCATCGTGGTGGTGGTCATGGTGATGGTGGTGGTGATCACGTGTCTGCTGAGCCACTACAAGCTGTCCGCTCGCTCCTTCATCGGCCGGCACAGCCAGAGCAGGAGGAGGGAAGATGCCCTGTCCTCGGTGAGTGCCTGAGCTTCCAGGGGCCTGGATGCCCCCATCAAGTGCGTGTGGTGTTGGGGTTGAGTGCTCACAATTGGGGCAGACAGAGCGGCTCCCAGCAGGATGGGCCCTCGCCCTCCCCCAGATCTCAGCACCCACGTCCCCCCTCATTCGCCTGCGCCTTCGGGCCACCCCTGCCTGCCGGTGGGTGTTGCTCAGCAGATGGACCAGGAGGCGGTGCAGAGTCCATTTCTAAACAGTTTCCATCTCCACACCTGTGAGGTGGAGTGTAACAACCTGGACAGGAGCAGGTGCGTGACTGGCAGGCTGCAGATCACAGAGAGGGCAGCCCCCGGGCTCTGCGGGGAGCACGTCCTTGAGCCTGTGTTGGGGGGGCAGTGACAGAAGCAGGCCGGGGCGGCCAGCGTGGCCTCTCAGCTCTGAGGGACGTCTCTGGTCACGTTCGGGCTGGCAGGCCTATCCCTGGCGGGTTCGGGCATCTCTGCTTGTGTACGTCGCCAGGCTGCCAGGGCAAGGAGCACGTCTGCTCAGGTCCCTGAACCGCGAACACGGGGCGCCCCAACCCCCAGGCCCAGTGTGCCCGAGGGCACTGCGCTTCTGCTCAGAAGCATCTGAGGCTCACCTATGTGTTTATGTGCTGTTGCCCAAGGGACGGAGCCAGCAGCTGCACTGCCACATCTGCACTTAGTGATCTGCCCATCTTAGGAGAAACTGGGGCTCAGAGAGGCGGGAACATTTGCCTGAAGCTACACAGCTTCTATGGAGAAGGAAATGGCAACCCACTCCAGTGTTCTTGCCTGGAGAATCCCGGGGACGGGGGAGCCTGGTGGGCTGCCGTCCATGGGGTCGCACAGAGCTGGACACGACTGAAGCGACTTAGCAGCAGCAGCCCCAGCACACAGCTTCTAAGCAACAGCTTGAGGCCTATTTTACCCCTCTCAGATCCTGGTGCAAAAGAGGGTACTCTGGACAAATGGGAAGACTGCAGCCCGGTAGCTGTGCTCCAGGGCGGGGCATCTCACCCCTTCTGAGCCTCAGTGTGCACATCTGTAAAATGGGAGGGGCGAGCCTCTCTCCTGCCCATCCTCCCGCATGGTCACAGGAAGGGTGATGTTAGTGGTGAGAGCTGGGGAGATGGCAGAGGTTCCCATGTGAGGGATCCTGGTCACCATGGAAAGGGGACAGCCATGTGGGCAGCACTGGGACTTCGTGCACAGATGGAGGCCAGGATCCAGGTTCTGGTTCCTGAACATCTGAGGCTAAAAGAAAGTACCCCTCGACATCTACCAGCCACCTGCACGGGCCCCTGGGGATGCCCGGCTGGGTAAACACAGGCTTGTTAGACCTGAAATACGTGTAGCGGTCCCCTGGGGCTCCTGCTAGACAGGGCACATCTGCACAGTCTTGGGGCCCCGTGACCTCCCAGAGAGACCCAGAGACAGCCATTGTCTGCTTGGCACAGGGACCACCCCTGCCATAGCTGTCCTGCTGTGGCCTCTTTTCAGGGCGACCCCTGGGAGTTCATTTCCTCATCTGTCAGAGGGTGGGGTTCATGTTCAGGTAAGCCCTGTGCCCTGAGACCACACGTCCCAGCTGGTGCTGCGCCAGAGAAGCTAGAAAATACCGCATGATGATGACAGCGGAGATGCCAGCCACCGCAGTGACAGATCGCAGCTCGAAGTCTGCAGCTGAGGGCAGGTCGGAGGCCACCTGGGTATAGACAGACCTGGGCCGGTTGCCCGCTCCATCAGATTCTCCTGGCTCATTCCCTTGGACTCTTACCGTGGCTGCTTTCACCGGCAGCAGCCGTGTTAGTGGTGTGACAGACCCCCCGGCCCTTGATGCAGTCAGCTTTAAGACCCCTGATCTAGATGGAGAAGCCATGAGCAGGCTGGACAGGCTTTCAAGGGATGCTTTTAGGAAGAGAAGGAAGTGTTGGGGAGTGGAGGGGGTGAGAGAAGGAGCTGCCAGAAGCAGCGCATGGGCCTGGCACTGGGACCTGGAAAGGTGTCAGGGCCATTCACTGAGTCAGGGAACAGGGTAAGTTAAGACTCAGCCGGGGGCAGGTGCAGGGCAGCAAGCTGATGCCGGGTTACTCACAGCGGGGCCGGGCTGGCACAGGAGCAGAGATACTGTGGGAGCCTGGGGAGGGGCCTCTGGTGGGTGGGTGGTCCTTGGAAGCCTCCCTGGAGGAGGAGGTGACCTCCAGGTGCACAAGTTGGGGTTAGTCAGGTGACAAGGATGGCGGTGATCCTGGGGCCTGCAGTGGGGCCTCGCAGCATTGACTGGTGTATTCCTAAGCTCCCTAGTGGAGACTCCCTGGGCTAGTGGGTGGGCAGACATGGCTTGAACCTTGAATGGAGGGGTTCACAGAGGGGTTTTAGGCAAGTTCACATTGATCCAAGCTGACCTTGGCTGCTTGCACCTCTTTCCAGGGCTCCCAACTTAAATGGGGAGCAGGTAGGTGTGCCCTCATCTGTCTTCCTGATGCCCATGTGGGCTGTGCCAGGGGCCCACCCGGGGGCCACAGAGCCTGCCAGGGCCGGCTTGAGTCGGAATGAGTCTGGAGGCAGCAGAAAAGGTTTGGATCCCAGCCCTGCCTCTTAGCAGCTGGGCAGATGCCCTTCAGCTCCATGGTGTTTTGTCGGTAGAATTGAGTTAGTGCTTTAAAGAGCTGAGCACAGTGCCTGGCACCAAGGCATTCCTAACATCAGTACCGAAAGGGCCCTGGGTGACCATATTAACAGTAACAGTATGTATCTGCTCTCTGTATCCACACGCCGGGAATAAACTAGACCCCAGTGAGTCTGTGTGGCGTAACTGCTTTCCTGATGGGATGGTGTTGAGACTCACAGAGCCCCCTAACGGCCATATCAGAAATTACAATCTTCCAGGCGATGCCCCCCCCCGCCCCGCCCCCCGCCCTCCACCCCCCAAGACTGCCGGTGATAACCGCCTTATCTGGGGATCCTCAAGAAAACAGGTCCCCAGGGAAACTCTGGGGTGATGGATATGTTCATTATCTTGATTGTGGCCTTCTACCCATACAGGAAGGATGCCTGTGGCCTTCAGAGAGCACGGTGTCAGGCAATGGAATTCCAGAGGTGAGTCCTAGCACTGCCTACCCTCCATCACTCTCCCAAGTGATGGAGGGGGACTCCCTCCGTCCCCTGCTCCCGAGGCCGCTGTCGTGGACGCCCCTCTGCCCAGTAGCTTCCCTTCCCCAGGCTGGAGGCACCTCCCCTGTTAGTAGAGTGGCTGCTCGAGGCCCACACCTACTCTTCTCTGAAGAACCCTCCTGGGCAGCCGGGATGGTCCCCGCCAGGACATTGTGCGGTCCCCAGCCCCAGCAAGCAGCCCTTAATCTCTGCGACACCGAAGGACTCGGGCTGCCCCTCTTTCCACCGTGTGACGCCACTGTGTGACACTCCAGGGCTCTCCAGGCATCAGGCGCTGGACTCCGGGCTCCGCTCCCTACCCCCATCCTCACTCCCCAGAGAGCAGAGTCATAGGCAGCACCCTCCACCAACTCCCCAACACCCCCACCCCCACGCTGGGCCCTGCTGCACGTGGGGGAAGGACCCTCACTTGGCTCTTGCCCTCCAGCCGCAGGTGTATGCCCCACCCCGGCCCACCGACCGCCTGGCTGTGCCCGCCTTCGCCCAGCGGGACCGCTTCCACCGCTTCCAGCCCACCTACCCGTACTTGCAGCACGAGATCGATCTGCCACCCACCATCTCGCTGTCGGACGGGGAGGAGCCCCCACCCTACCAGGGCCCCTGCACGCTCCAGCTGCGGGACCCCGAGCAGCAGCTGGAGCTGAACCGGGAGTCAGTGCGCGCACCCCCGAACAGAACCATCTTCGACAGCGACCTGATGGAAAGTGCCATGCTGGGCGGCCCCTGCCCCCCCAGCAGTAACTCGGGCATCAGCGCCACGTGCTACGGGGGCGGCGGGCGCATGGAGGGGCCGCCCCCCACCTACAGCGAGGTCATCGGCCACTATCCCGGCGCCTCCACCTTCCAGCACCAGCAGAGCAGCGGGCCGGCCTCCTTGCTGGAGGGCACCCGGCTGCACCCCGCACACATCGCCCCCCTGGAGAGCACAGCGGCCTGGAGCAAAGAGAAGGATAAACAGAAGGGACACCCCCTCTAGGAGTCCCGAGGGCGGGCCGGGGCCGCAGTAGGTAAAAACCGTAAATCACTCCGCACTTCTTGAAAGAAAAGAGAGAGGAGGCCGGGGCGACACACAGAAAATGCGACGCGTAACCATCCTCCTCCCCCCGTCCCCCACCTCTCTGTGTATAAATATTTACGTGTTCTGTCTGGTCTGAATGCACAAGCTAAGAAAGCTTGCAAAAAAAAAAAAAAAGCAAAAAAAAAAAAAAAAACAACCCCACGTTTCTTTGTTGAGCTGTGTCTTGAAGGCAAAAGAAAAAAAAATATTCTACACTAGTCTTTTCTGTTTCTAGTTGAGCTGCGTGCGTGAATGCTTACTTTCTTTTGTTTGTTTATGATGATTTCACTTAACTTTAAAGACATATTTGCACAAAACCTTTGTTTAAAGATCTGCAATATTATATATATAAATATATATAAAATAAGAGAAACTGTATGTGCGAGGGCAGGAGTATTTTTGTATTAGAAGAGGCCTATTACAAAAAAAAAAGTTGTTTTCTGAACTAGAAGAGAAAAAAAAAATGGCAATTTTTGAGTGCCAACTGAGAAAGTGTGTATTACCTTGTAAAGAAAAAAAAACTACAAAGCAGGGGTTTAGAGTTATTTATATAAATGTTGAGCTTTTGCACTATTTTTTAATATAAATATGTCAGTGCTTGTTTGATGGAAACTTCTATCCACGTGTGTCAAGACTTTTAAGGGAGAAATGTCGGAATATCCCGGTCGACTTCAGGCAGAGCGTGGGCTCCACGCTGGGGCTGGAGAGAGGCTCCCCAGGGCTGACCTCCTGCAGAGTGGAAGCCTTCATCTAGTGATAGGTAATTACCTCGGTCTACATTCCCTCCTGAAGGAGACCTGTTTAGCCCTCCTCTGGGCCAGGACAGCCTTTGGATCGCAAATGAAATAGGAAAAGTTAACTCCAGGCCCCAAGTTCCAGGAAGGTGGGCTTTGCTCTTCCCGAAATGAAGACTAACTGTTACTGAAGGAATCTTAGTTTTTGGGTGTTTTTTTTTTTTCTCTTCTTTTTTGAACCATGAAGGTCCCCATAGGAAGGGGCTCGCCAAGGTGCTCCCTGCCTGCATTGCCAGAGCCCTGCCAGAGGCAGTTAGGTGGCTCAGGCTTGCAGGATGCTTCGGCAGTTCAGCCGGCTCCACACTGCACCAGCTGAGTGGTGCAGCCTGCTGGCGTGTAGGAAAGGCCCAAAGGACTAGCCGCATGACCTCACCCCTGTCTTTATATCAGTTCTCACGTAACAGGCCCATAACCAGAAGACCAGAGACGAAAGAGCGGTATGCCCAGGTTTCTCCCAGGACACTGCAAAAGGGTGAAAATGAGAAAAACTGTCAAACCAACACAAACTCAAGCTTTAGGACGTAGAAGCAGAATTCTTCCCCTTCTCTCTTTTCGCATTTTCATTCCCTTCCCTGTGGAAACCATCGTTTTTAGTGTCTTTGTGTGTCTGTGTTTTCACAAGCGTCTTTGTCAGACACAACTCTTGTTTACCAGGATTTTACTGCTTAGATATTGGTGGGACCCCTCACTGGTGGCGTGTGTGTGTGCAGATGGAGATGACCGGGAGAGAGTTGAGCAAATGAGAGTCCTTCCTGCCACCAAGGACGGGCTAATATTCCATGGGGTGACACCCCTGGCAAGAGAGTAGCACCCCCCCACCCCGCCCATCCTGCAGAACTGTCTCTTCATTTTCGACAGAATCCCAACTAGCCGGTTAACAGAAAAGAAAAGGATAAGAGGCAATAACTATTGTTTTAAACAACCTTTTTTATTGCTTGAAAAACTTGAGAACAGTTTTGAAGTTCTGACCATTTGAACTATTTCTATTATATACCTTGTAAGAACATGGTGACCAATAGGTGACTGAGGTGTCTGAGTGCCCGCTCACCAGCCTGGCAGAAAGTTCTGGTCCCTTGACAATAAAACCTGCCTCTCTGTGGGGTCTTCAGCCTAACCTCTGCCTCTCTCTTGAAGATTCTTTGTAAAGATCATTCATGCAGAGACATCCCTAGAGTTTGTCCTGAAAGGTACAGGGACACATTTATAAAGTTTTTTAAAAAAAACGTATCTTTCCTTTATGTGAAGCGTCTCCCTAGTGCCTTACTGAGGAAGCGGTTGACCCCTTCTGTCCCCTGGCAGCAGTGTTCCAGGACAGCGCCCCTAACTCACCCAGGCCTGCCTTTCCCACTCGTGGGCGACAGAGGTGACTGCTTTAAAAATGCCCCCATCACCCTCGTGCCGTGTCCCACCCACCCTCCCTCCACCCTGGCTGTGCCTCCCTTGGTCAGGCCACCCCTCCAGCCTCCTGTCAGTACTTAACTCCCATCTGGGTCAGAACCTAGATGCAGACCTTGTTTCCAGCGTTAGATGAAGGCCAGACCAAGGGGTCCCCGAGGTCCTTCCTCTTGAGCTAAAACTTGCATCTTGTTACTGGGGTTGTAGGGGGGAAGGTGTGGTCTGCATTTGCCAGATGGGCAACGAATTAGAAAAGGAAGCAGGGGCGGGGGTTACTGACCTCAGCTGGCTTGAGGGCAGAGCATCCTTTCCTTGTTGTGCCCCAGTATTGTAGTCCAGTCCTCGATGCCACAGTATCATGCCTGGGCTCCGTGCCCAGCAAATGACAGTTGCAGAAGTTCATGGTGGAGCAACTTGTCAGGGCCAGGGCACCTCCCAAGAAGACCATGGGTGCGTTTCTGCAGAGCTCTTGGTTTCCCTGCCGAACCCAGAGCCCTGAGGATACAGCCTTCCTCTGGGTGTTGGCTGTCATGCTCTTATTCTTGAAAGGCCTTTGAGCATCCCTTGGGAGGGCCCACTTTTCCAGGAGAAGGTTGAAGAGGAGGGGTCCTCGGCAGTGGCTGGTTGGAGGGGGACCAGGCTGCGCTCAGAGAAGGTGGCGGAGCTCAGCTTTTTCTACTCACGTTATTTCCCTGTATTTCCATCATCACATTTCCTCTGGAGGAAACGTTTCCCCCGCAAAGCCCAGGTCTACAGAGACGGCCTTAGCAGAGTGCACTCAGAGCCGTCCGCGTCCTCACGTTTTTGCCAGGAGCTGAAAGCGACTCCCCTCCACGTCTAGCGAACACCGGGGCAGGCCAAGGACTGAACCCATTCCCCTCCTTGTCTGTCTGCTCTGTGAATTGTACGTTTCAGAGAATTTGTTTTTTTTTTCTACATGCAACACCAAGCTTCCAGATCCATAAAACATCCTGGTGATAAAGGAGAGAAAAATGTTCAGTTTGGTTTTCCGGAAACTGCGCTTCACATTTTGCTGTACTATAGAGCTCAGAAGGACCCGCTGCGCTCTCATTTGCCTGCCTGATTCCACGGTGGTTGTGCTGATGGCGACGCTTTTACGTTGCTCCCTTGGTGTTGGAACCGCTCTCTTTTGCAGCCCCGTTTCCCAAGTTCTGTTCAAGTTACATGTGTGTAAACTCCGTGGCACGCTGGGTGCAGTGCCCACGTTGCTGCTGCGTAAGACTCTGTATTTGGATGCCAATCCACAGGCCTGATGAAATCGCTTGTTGTGTATCAGTAATCATTAGTGGCAATGATGACATTCTGAAAAGCTGCAATACTTATACAATAAATTTTACAATTCTTTGGAGCCAGGCTCTTCCGCTTTCTTGAGCTGCATTGCTTTCCCCTGTCCCTTCTGCCGCTCTCAGCACCAAACCCTGGATGGCTTTCGAGGGCAGGAAGCAAATTCTGCTGGGCTGCTCTGTGGCCTTAAGCAATTCCATTGACCTCTCTGTTTTAGTTCAGGCAGCATTCAGGGCGCTCAGAGAAAGCACTTGCACAGGCAGGGAGTACATTGGGCCTCGTGGGGGTAAAGAGTTTACAAAACATTGTATATTTCCTCTTGGGATATCATCTGCCAGGACATGATGAAAGCTCTGATAAGGGCTGCAAGAAACTGTCTCAGGTGGGGCTCTTCCCAGAGGCGTATACTTGTGTGAAGGCACATATCCAGGTTGTGCTCCCAAGTGAGACAATGAAGGGAGTCAGGAAAAGGGCAGAGGAAAAAGTTGTGCAAGGGGGACTGTTTTAGGCAAAGCCCCAGCCTCAGGCTGATCTCCAGGGGATCTGTGGCAAGCTCTGCAGATCCACCTCCCCTCCCCCCAAGAGAAGCAGGCTCTCAGATGCTCCCGGTTCTTCCTGCCTAAGAGTGAGGCAGAGAGGGGTCCCCCAGGTCCCAGGGTGGCCCCCTGAAGATGTTGCCAGGTGCAAGCCCTTAGCAGCCACTCACGTGGAAGCAGGGACAAGATGCCACAGGGTCTGGCTGAGGCAGTGCCCACTACTACTTCTTATTACTTCCCTGGTGGTAAAGAATCTGCCCACAATGTGGGTAGACCCAGGTTCAATCCCTTGGAGAAGGGAATGGCAACCCGCTCCAGTATTCTTGCCTGGAAAACTCCATGGACAGAGGAGCCTGGGGGGCTATAGCCCATGGGGTCACAAAGAGTCAGACACAACTGAGCGATTAACACTTTTCATGTCTAGTCAAAGTGTTTTTTTTTTTTTTTTTAATCTGCCAAAACTGAGTTGATCTCCAGGGATGAACACTTTGGCCTCATTCCAGGGTTTTGTAATCTTCTGGGCCATAGAGCCCTATGATCAAGCCAAAACACACCTCTGCCTTACCTGTTCCTCTTATCTAGTGAAGATAAGCCTCAGATTATAAAGAACTGGGGAGACACCAAGAGAACTCATTACTCTTGGCTGGTGTGAGCAGGGACCATGGTGCTGTGCCCAGCCCAGCTCTGGAACCCAAGTGCCTCTCTCTGGTGGCCACTCCCCTTGCTGACCCTTGCTCACCTGGTCTGCAGAATGGGTTAACAGCAGTGCTTGTGAGGTGGAGTCTGATTGGATAATGCCAAAGGGTGCCTGGAAGACGTAAGTATTAGCCACTTATTAATAACAGGCTCTCTGGGACAGTTTTCATATCACTGAATATCCCTCGAAGCTTCTGGATTAGGTTTCAGGTCCCAAGCACACAGACAACACCACCTCCCCAAGCCATAGTGTCAGAGTAGAGCTTGTCCCCCACCTGAGAGGGGAGTCACGAGTTCTAACCAAAAAGATGACACTCCTCCCCACTTTGAGTTTAGCTAAAGCAGACATTGTTGTATTGGCCCAATAATGGCCGAAACCTCTATAGCTGTTACTTACTGAAGGGCTTCCCAGGTGACTCAGTGGTAAAGAATCTGCCCGCAATGCAGGGGACCTGGATTCTATCCCTGGGTCGGGAAGATCTCCTGGAGAAAGAAATGGCAATCCACTCCAGTATTCTTGCCTAGAGAGACCCATGGACAGAAGAATAGGTCTATAGCCCATGGTGTTACAAAAGAATCGGACACAACTTAGTGACTAAACAACAGCAACAATACTAAACAAAAACAACAACAGCATCTACAAGCTGCCAAGCATGATGCTAAGATCTGAGTGAAGGGAGCAGCTTCACCTTGCACTCACTGCCCTTCGGCCCCTGCAAAAAGAAAAAAAAAAAAAAGCATTTTCTGAGCCCTGCTGGAGGCTGCTGGTGCATCAGATCCAATCCTGAACTCAGTGAGCTCACCTTCTGGTTCTAGAGACAGAGTCACAGCCTAGGATCATGGCCCAGGACAGTGAGGGCAAGAAGACTGGACTGTCCGGAGCCAGAAGAGTTTTATGAAGGCTGGATTTGGAGCTTAGGGACATGAGAAAGGAAGACCAGGATGGTAGAGACCAAACCAGGTGACTGCATGAGCAGAGGCAGCAAGGGGATTCACCAGGCAATGTGATGCCTTGGAAGGGGGGAAGCTGAGCACCGGACAAGGTGGACGTGGGGGCACAGAGAAATCCAGCAGGGTTAGGAACACCAGGTGGACCACGTGACCAAGAGAGGAGTGAAAGTTTCATTTAGAGACAATCTGATAAGCAGATATTTCACACCTTCCGTGTGCCAGGGACACGTGACAAGATACCTCCTGCCCTCTGCACCCCCAAGGCTGGTGTGTGCTGCAGGAAACAGGAAGAGCCCCTCCCTGGCCTCCAGCAGGTCTCACATGGACTTGAGATGGGTGGGGGCAGGCAATGGGCCCTCCTAGAGACTGGAGCCTCAGCAGTTACCTAAAAATCAAGTCAACTGGTCGCCTCATCACCCACCATCCTCATGATCCAAAGCCAGTGCCTTCTACACTACTATGATCCAGGGATCAAATCCCTAGCTGCCTGGTTTTGTAATAAAGTTTTATTGGCACACAGCCACATCAGTCTAGTTACACATCATCTTTGGCTGCTTTTGTGCAATTGAAAAAATTGACCAGTTGCTACAGAGACTAAATGGTCCACAATGCCTAAAATATTTACTATTTCGCCCATTACAGGAAAGTTTTCAGTCTCTGCTTTAGAACGTCACATGGCTGCAGCTCCAGGCATCACACTCAGAGGTGAAAAAGAATCCCATTCTCCTTTGCATCTTATTAAAAAACATAAAGCTAAACATAAGCCTTATTTTTATAACACTTTAATGTTTATGGAAAAGCTGATAAAATAGTAGAGTTTCCATACATCCAGCTTCACCTATTATTAACATCTTGTACAGCCTGGTATACTTGCTACAGTTAATTAATGAATGTTGATATACTATCATTAACTAAAGTCTAAACTTTATTCAGATTTCCTTAGCTTTTCCATACCATCCTTTTCCTGGTCCAGGATGCCACCAAGGACACCACATGACTTTTATTCATCAGGTCTCAGGCTCCTCCTCTCACTGTGACAGAGCCTCAGACTGTCCTTGTTTTTGATGATCTTGACAGTTTGGAGTGCTAGGCAGGTACTTTGTAGGATGTCTGATGTATCAGAATTTGCCTGATGTTTTTCTCATGGTTTAGACTGGGGTGATGGTTTTTGGGGAGGAAGACTCCAGAGGTAAAGTGCCCTTCTCATCACATCCTATCAAGGGTCACATATTTCCAAAGAAACGGTACTTAGGTCAGCACCGTTTCCCCCAACCCCTTGGTCACACATTTCCAAAGATACTCAGGTCAGCACCACTTCCCCCAACCCGTTTCCCTGAGGCCGTGACACACATTTGTCAGATAGTTACATTGTCTTGCCATGTTCTGCCATCCTGGGATCCTCTGACCTCCTAAATGCTTTTTTAATTTACATACCTCAAGATTCATTCTTTATATTGTCAAGCTTTGACACATGCATGGTGTCATGTATCCAGCAGTACAGTATCATACACAAGAGATTCACTGTATTGAGAAACTCCCCTGGGCTTCTTTCACCTGTTTCACCACCCACCCCCCAAGGTCCTGCAGACGTGAGTTGTTTTATGAATCTGAATCCTAGTTTCGTCCCGGAAACAGGCCTGGGCGGTGAGTCAGTGAGTCCTGTCCCCTCACTGAGAGCCCCCCTGAGATCAGCAGGATGTTGTCCCTTATCATCTGTAACAGGCGAAGTTACAGTTCTTTTAAATTGTGTATATTTTACATTTTTAATCAAAGTAAAACAGCAAGTCCAAAGCAACGGCCCATGCTCCATCTTTCCCAAACTCACAGCCCAGTTCTTGGAGGTGATGACAGTCCTTAGACCTCTTCCTTCTGAGAATGACCACTTTGTCATCAAAACAATAATCTTCTGCCTCTAAGTCTGTGGTTTTCCAAAGTCTAGACATTACCTACTGGCTTCTTGCTTTGACAAACGAGGATCTAACACATGGGCACATCTCCCTACTTCCCATAAAGATGTTCTTATTTTGGGTTCCTTTTATGATTGTCTTTGTGACTTCAACTACTGTTATCTACACTATTTTGTGCTCCCTCCAGGGGACAGGATCTCTGGACTCCCCACCTGGCAAGTTGAGACTGTGCTGCCGCCGGCCTGGTCTTTAGCTCACCCCCTCCTCCCAATCTTATTTCACCTCCTTTCTACCTGCCTTCTCTCCATTTTTACTTCCAACTTATCAAGACAAGTGACATTCCTATTCTGCCTTGTATCCTAATTCAGTCCTCTGTGCTTTATTTGTGAGTTGATCCTAAAACTGAAACTCAGTAAATGCTCTTTACATTGTTGTGACTACATGTATATTGTTCATTGTGTTGCAAAGTCTCATTCAGTAAAAAGGACTGTTCTGTTATTTTTTATTACAAAGAGCTATGGACTAAATTTTGTCCCCCACCTCCAAATTCAAATATTGAGCCCCTAACCCACATATAGAAGGCAGAGTGCTGAAGAATGATGTTTTCAAACTGTGGTGCTAGAGAAGACTCCTGAGAGTCTCTTGGACAGCCAGGAGATCAAACCAGTCAAACCTAAAGGAAATTAACCCTGAAAACTTGGAAGGACTGATGCTGAAGCTGAAGCTCCAATACTTTGGCCACCTGATGCGAAGAGCCGACTCATTGGAAAAGACCCTGATGTTGGGAAGGCCTGAGGCAGGAGGAGAAGGGGATGACAGAGGATGAGAAGATTGGATGGCATCACCAACTCAATGGACATGAACTTGAGGAGAAGGTGAGGAGACAGTGAGGGACAGGGAAGCCTGATGTGCTGCAGTCCACGGGGTCACAAAGAACAGGACACGACTGAGCGACTGAACAACAACCCCTGAGATGAGGCCTTTGAAATGCAATTAGGTTTAGGTGAGATAGTGATTGTGGAGCCCCCAGAATGAGATTAGTGTCCTTATAACAAGAGACACCAGAGAACTCCCCCAAACTCCCACCTTGTGTTCTCTCTACCTCTTTCTCTCTTACTCAATCTTCTGAGGACACAGGTGGAAAGCAGTCATGTGTCAGCCAAGAAGAGAGAGTTTTCACCAGAACACAACCAGGTCGGCACACTGATCTCAGACTTCCAGCCTCCAGCACTGTGAGAAAACAAATTTCAGTTCTTTAAGCACCTCCTCCCCACCATTCTTTTGCATATTTTGTTATGGCAGCCCCAGAGGACAAGACATACAAAGCAATCCACATGTATTGTAGAAAAATATTAGAAAATATGGAATACAAATCATCTGTGTTTTGCTAAAAGATAATCCATACTCTCTCTAGGCACTTTTCTGTGTTATATGTAATCACATGTATTTAAAAATGGAATCATACTCTAGTTTTATAAACATCTTTCTTTAATATAATATGAACACTTTTCTCCATAAATCAGTTCTATATATCACATTTTTTCATATGTCCAGAACATTCTATTGTGCAGATTTCCAAATTAACTGGTCCCCTTTGGTTGGACATCTAGGTTTATAATTCCTTCACCTTTATATATATATAAAGATATATATATATATCTTGCATATATATATGCAAGAAGATCAAACCAGTCAACCCTAAAGGAAATCAACCCTGAATATTCATTACAAGGACTGAAGCTGAAGCTCCAATACTTCGGCCGCCTGGTGTAGAGAGCCGACTCATTGGAAAAGACCCTGATGCTGGGAAAGATGAGGGCAGGAAGAGAAAGGGGCAATAGAGGATGAGATGGTTGGATGGCATCACTAACTCAATGGACATGAGTTTGAGCAAGCTCTGGGAGATGGTGAAGGACAGGGAAGCCTTGGGTGCTACAGTCCATGGGGTTGCAAAGTCAGACACGACTGAGCGACTGAACAACAATACCTTTATAAACTAAATTGTGATGAATAGTTCATGCATACAATAGGGAATAGTATCTCATCAGGGTAAAAGAAAGAAGCACCTAATATTAATGTTGTTACAGAACAGAGTGTTCCAAACTGAGGGTGAAAAAGCTGAGGCTACATACCAAGCATGTGGCAAAAGGGTTCTTGTCCTCTCTCTCTTCCTTCAAAAATGCTTTCCATCCCTAGATGCCCACCAAGTGGCCTTGAATCAGGTCCTCCAGTATTTTAGCTTTCTGTCTGATAATAATGTATGCTCTCATTAATTCTTTATATAATAAGTGACCCAGGGACTTCCCTCGTGGGTCAGTGGTTAAAACTCTGACCTTCCACACAGGGTAGATAGATTCAATCCCTGGTCTGTGAACTGAGATCCTGCATGCCATGCAGGTGGCCAAAAACAAGTGACTCAAACCAACTGCCACTGTGTTCAGCAGAAGACGGAATTGTTGACTCTTGTAACTGGCTGGGAGCAGGGCTTAGACCAGGTCCAGATGTACACACCATGATGTTAGGAAGGTGTCTGTCTCCATCAAACTGGTCATCATCTCTCCCGATTTCTTTTTCAGGCAGATTATCCTCTCACTGCCTTTTCTCCAGATTCATTTCCTTACAGCTCTAAGTCAAGTGAGAAGAAATTTGTTCCCAATCTTCCATCATAAGTCCCGGAATAGAATCCTATTGGCTGGCTCAGGTCATGCACCGATCTCTCAGCCAATCACTGCAGTCACAAGAAGAGAGTGCTCTGATTGGCCTGGTTTGAGTTGTACGCCCTGCTCTGGCCCTGGAGCTGAGGTCAACTTACTCCCATCTTTTGTGGATGAGATGGGAGTGAGGGAATTCACCAAAGGAAAACTGGAGTGATTGTGTCAGAAGAAGGGGGCTGGGTGCTGGACAGTCGAAACCAGTAGGTGCCATTACACTGGACAAGTAAATGCATGAATAATGAAAAAAGAAAGCTTTTTATGAACACGGCAACATTCTTGCCTTGTGTGGTCCATGCTGTTTCCTTTGCACCAAGCTGGGGAAGGCAGCAGTGCCTGAACCAGCCCTGCCATTTTGACTGCTTGAAGTTGGTTTAGAGTTGATATTTGTTGAAATTATTTCAGCATGTGTGTCTGGCTTCCTGTCTCAGTCGCAGGCATAGACGGAACGTTCAGAGTGAGGAAGAGTGTGTGAGCCAACGGGAGAGACAGAACACACAAGAAGTCTGTGCCAAACCAGCATCGCATTTTCTTTAACACTTTGTTCAGTTGTCCTGAAGTAAAAGAACTTTTTCTAAAAATAAAACAAAATATTATAAAAGCTATACAATCAAATGATTTAGAGCAGATTATAGGTTTAAATGTGCAAATAAAATTTTAAAATAAATATCCATCCGTGTGTGTATGTGTGAATGGTGTGTGTGTGTGTTCTTGCCCATGTGTGTGATATGCCCCTCTCCCTCTCCACGTCCCTCCACCACCTGTCTCCCTCCCCTTCGTGCCCCCTCCTTGCCATGACTGATAACCCTGAAAGCAGAAGGCTGAAACTCTGATGTTCAGCTTATTAAAAGGCTTTTATTGAGCTCAAAATAATTAAATTTGTCTTTAAAAGCATCTAACTTGATCGAGTGAGCAAATGCAAAAATGAATTTTTAAAATTCATGGAGTTAGACTCCTGCCTGTTCTTTTCAGGCGTGAGCAAATGCAGGGGAAGCTGCAAAGGATGGAGTCAGGGTCTGGCTCTATAATCATCTCATCTGCCCTTTGTCCCTTTCCAGTAGTTAACCCACTGGGGCCTCAGTCCCTAGAAAAGTGACTTGTCCAGAGAACTGTAGCAAATGCCACTGGTTTCCCCATCGTATGGAAAACTGCTTCACCAGTTCCATGTCTGTCCACGTGGGTCCAGCTTCCAGCCAGCGCTCCTCGGCCCTGGTGCCTGAGGCTTTCTGTGGTCCAGAAGCTTCTCTGCCCACCATACTGCAGGCCAGATAGCCTGGGGGACTTACACGGTTGTGAGCAGCCTCCTCCAGGGATGGGAGTGGAGGGTAAGCACGTCAGCTTCCCCGCCCTCTGTGGGGAACCCCAAGAAGATGCTCCCCATGTGCCCAGTATTCCTAATGCCCCCAAGTGTACCCAGGTGGCTTGCTTGTTGGCAACTGGTCCATTGTTCCCCTGCCCCAGGTTCCCACTGCCCTCCCAGGGTTTCTTGGCATCACCTCCCAAACAATTACTTGCATTCAACTCTGTGCCTCAGGGTGTGCTTCTGGGGCTCCCAGGCTCAGACAACAAATTGTAAAGTGCTGGCAAAAGACACCAAACTATAATGTGAGGTCAGAGCACCTTGGCGAGACGGGTCCCCTGTGAAGAAGGCATGGACGGACCTGTGTGTGTGTGTGTGTGTGTCTGTGTTCAGGGCTGTGTGTGTCTGCTCAGGTGTGGACATACAGTCACCAAGTTTTGTTTTCAACCAGATATATCCAAAATACCATTTCAACATGGAAAGAATGTAAAAACTGTTAATGAGAACACCAGTCTTAAATATCAGACTCTTGCCTACTAACGTGTCAGGGTTCTGCCCCTCTAAGGACTTAGGACAGTGCTCAGCTCATATGGACACTATACAGTGGAAATGAGAAACATATTTAAGGGACTAGATCTGATAGACAGAGTGCCTGATGAACCATGGACGGAGGTTCATGACGTTGTACAGGAGACACGGATCAAGACCATCCCCATGGAAAAGAAATGCAAAAAAGCAAAATGGCTGTCTGGAGAGGCCTTACAAATAGCTGTGAAAAGAAGAGAAGCAAAAAGCAAAGGAGAAAAGGAAAGATATATCCATCTGAATGCAGAGTTCCAAAGAATAGCAAGGAGAGATAAGAAAACTTTCTTCAGCGATCAATGCAAAGAAATAGAGGAAAACAACAGAATGGGAAAGATTAGAGATCTCTTCAAGAAAATTAGAGATACCAAGGAAACATTTCATGCAAAGATGGGCTCGATAAAGGACAGAAATGGTATGGACCTAACAGAAGCAGAAGATATTAAGAAGAGGTGGCAAGAATACACAGAAGAACTATACAAAAAAGATCTTCACGACCAAGATAATCACGATGGTGTGATCACTGACCTAGAGCCAGACATCCTGGAATGTGAAGTCAAGTGGGCCTTAGAAAACATCACTATGAACAAAGCTAGTGGAGGTGATGGAATTCCAGTTGAGCTATTTCAAATCCTGAAAGATGATGCTGTGAAAGTGCTGCACTCAATATGCCAGCAAATTTGGAAAACTCAGCAGTGGCCACAGGACTGGAAAAAGTCAGTTTTCATTCCAATCCCAAAGAAAGGCAATGCCAAAGAATGCTCAAACTATCGCACAATTGCACTCATCTCACACGCTAGTAAAGTGATGCTCAAAATTCTCCAAGCCAGGCTTCAGCAATATGTGAACCGTGAACTTCCTGATGTTCAAGCTGGTTTTAGAAAAGGCAGAGGAACCAGAGATCAAATTGCCAATATCCGCTGGATCATCGAAAAAGCAAGAGAGTTCCAGAAAAACATCTATTTCTGCTTTATTGACTATGCCAAAGTCTTTGACTGTGTGGATCACAATAAACTGTGGAAAATTCTGAAAGAGATGGGAATACCATCTGACCTACCTCTTGAGAAACCTGTATGCAGGTCAGGAAGCAACAGTTAGAACTGGACATAGAACAGACTGGTTCCAAATAAGAAAAAGAGTATGTCAAGGCTGTATATTGTCACCCTGCTTATTTAACTTATATGCAGAGTACATCATGAGAAATGCTGGGCTGAAAGAAGCACAAGCTGGAATCAAGATTGCCAGGAGAAATATCAATAACCTCAGATATACAGATGACACCACCCTTATGGCAGAAAGTGAAGAGGAACTAAAAAGTCTCTTGATGAAAGTGAAAGAGGAGAGTGAAAATGTTGGCTTAAAGTTCAACATTCAGAACACGAAGATCATGGCATCTGGTCCCATCACTTCATGGAAAATAGATGGGGAAACAGTGGAAACAGTGTCAGACTTTATTTTGAGGGGCTCCAAAATCACTGCAGATTGTGATTGCAGTCATGAAATTAAAAAACGCTTACTCCTTGGAAGGAAAGTTATGACCAACCTAGATAGCATATTGAAAAGCAGAGACATTACTTTGCCAACAAAGGTCCGTCTAGTCAAGGCTATGGTTTTTCCAGTAGTCATGTATGGATGTAAGAGTTGGACTGTGAAGAAAGCTGAGCACTGAAGAACTGATGCTTTTGAACTGTGGTGTTGGAGAAGACTCTTGAGAGTCCCTTGGACTGCAAGGAGATCCAACCAGTTCATCCTAAAGGAGATCAGTCCTGAGTGTTCATTGGAAGGACTGATGCTAAAGCTGAAATTCCAATACTTTGGCCACCTGATGTGAAGAGTTGACTTATTGGAAAAGACCCTGATGCTGGGGGGGATTGGAGGCAGGAGGAGAAGGGGAAGACAGAGGATGAGATGGCTGGATGGCATCACCAACTCAACGAACATGAGTCTGAGTGAACTCCGGGAGTTGGTGATGGACAGGGAGGCCTGGTGTGCTATGATTCATGGGGTCACAAAGAGTCAGATACGACTGAGTGACTGAACTGAACTGAACTGAAGTGGGAAGTGAAATGTTTGGTTCCCCTCAATAAATTCATTTGTTGGAGCCCTACACCACAACATGATGGTGTTAGCAGGTGGAGACTTTTAGAGGTAATTAGGATTAAATGAGGTCATGAGGGGGTAGCTCCCACGATAGGATTAATGTCTTTAAAAAAAGCTATTCATTTCATTTATTTTTTTGACTTCTCTGTGCGGCATGCAGGATGTTACCTCCTCACAAGGGATCAAATCCATGCCCCGCCCCCTACAGTGGAAGGCAGCATATTAACTACTGGGCCACCAGGGAAATCCTGAGACTAGGGCCTTTATAATAGAAACACAAGAGAGCTTGCTCCACCTCCCCCGCTCCTGCTGAAGGCACATTGAGAAGATAGCATCTAAGAACCAGGCTTCCCTGGTGGCTCAGATGGTAAAGAATCTGCCTGAAATTCAGGAGACCCAGGTTCAATTCCTGGTTCAGGAAGATCCCCTGGAGGAGGAAATGACAACCCACTCCAGTATTCTTGTCTGGAGAATCCCACGGACAGAGGAGCCTGGTAGGCTACAGTCCATGGGCTTGCAAAGAGTCAGACATGACTGAGTGACTAACACTTCACTTCACTGTTTCATGGGATGCTGGGGAAGACTAAAGGTAGGAGGAGAAGGAGGCGACAGAGGATGAGATGATTGGATGGCATCACCGATTCAATGGCCATGAGTTTAAGCAAACTCAGGGAGACAGTGAAGGACAGGGAGGCCTGGCATGCTGCAGACCATGGGGTCACAGAGTTGGACGCGACTTAGTGCCTGAACAAATGCAACAATAAGATAGCTAGAAGAATTGAAAAAATAATGTAAAACACTGGAAATAAGGTCCATAATAAGCACTAAATAAATCAGTTGCTATCCAGTTGCTAAGTCTTTTAAGAAACATCTTTGGGTCACATTGTAGGGTGTGGTTTAGTCACTAAGTCGTGTTGACTCATGACCCTATGGACTATAGTCTGTTAAGAATTCTTTGTCTATGGGATTTTCCAGGCAAGAATACTGGAGTAGCTTGCCATTTCCTCCTCCAGGGGATCTTCCCAACCCATGGATGGAACGTGCCGCTCCTGAATTGGCAGGTGGATTCTTTACCGCAGGGCGGATTCTTGAGCCACCTGGAAATTTCAACTAAGCCGCCTTTAAAACAACACATTTTTAATTACTCATTCTTTTAAAAAACAATATTCTACCTGCATATTTTCCGCATATTCCTCCCATTTTTTTAAATGAAAAGAAGTCATGAATTAACATGTAAAAGATTCTGCCGTTGCCCCATCTTCCATCACATGCTTGACAACACCCCAGAGCACAACTCTCCTGGGGCCATGATCCCCCAAAGACCAGGAACCCTGGCCCTCATGGTCTGTCTCTCTGAATTTCTTCATTTTATTTTATTTTTTAAAGGTGAAGGCCTTTTTTAAAAATATATTTATTTATTTGGCTCTGCCGGGTCTTACTTATGGCATGTGGGACCTTATTTGCCCCAACAGGGACTGAACCCAGGTCCACCTACATTGGGAGCATGGAATCTTAGCCACTGGGCCACCAGGGAAGTCCCTGCGTTTCCCCATTTTATCTTCTAGGTATAGAAGTCTTAGTACCTCAGACCTACAGATGCTTCAAGAGCCCATGAAAATGCTTGAGCTCCAAAATATGGGGGAAAACCTTGCAAAATCAGATGTTTGTTTAATTAAACATCTAGAAGACATAGCATTATGTCAGGTTCATTAATTGCTCCATTTAATCACCATAAAAATTTCAGGATACTTCATTATGTCTGAAACGAATTTATAGGTGAGATCTCTTCATTGTGCAAGAATGCCCAAGAATACTGACCCCTTGGTGGAGGAGTTGTGGCCAATTATAATTAAATGAATTTCTTGTAGGCAAAGCATTTTAGAAGCAGCATTATCAAAAAAATCT
Source organism: Bos grunniens (assembly GCF_055505025.1). Lineage (NCBI taxonomy): Eukaryota > Metazoa > Chordata > Mammalia > Artiodactyla > Bovidae > Bos > Bos grunniens. Next base: position 24,973,369 of record NC_141177.1, on the reverse strand, counting down.
TTTGATTATAAACAAGTTAGATGATTATATACGAGTTAGATGTGAATTCATTTCAATCTATTTTGGGGGGATGTGGGGAAGGACTTTCTAAAAAGAGTCAGGGCAGGGGGAAGAAGGGGAGAAGAGCCTGATGCTGGCTAAGCCCCCTCCCCTGGACTCATACAGCCTCCTCAAGGTGGCAGCCCCCTCCCCTGCTGACCTCCTGCCAACACTCTCCAGCACCCAGGCGACCTCTCCAAATCCCCCGCTCACCTTGGATGAACACCTTCCAGTGGGGCTTCTTCTGCCCTCAGGGAAAATCACAAGTTGCAAATCATAGCTTTCAATGCCCTGATCCCTGCCCACCCCGTGACTTGTGTTCTCCTGCTCAAGAGTCCGAAACGCAGTACTTGGATTCAATCTCAAAAATGACAGAATGATCTCTGTTCATTTCCAAGGCAAGCCATTCAATATCACAGTAATCCAAGTCTATGCCCCGGGCAATAATGCTGAAGAAGCTGAAGTTGAATGGTTCTATGAAGACCTACAAGACTTTCTAGAACTAACACCCAAAAAAGATGTTCTTTTCATTATAGGGGACTGGAATGCAAAAGAGGGAAGTCAAGTGGGCCTTAGGAAACATCACTATGAACAAAGCTAGTGGAGGTGATGGAATTCCAGTCAAGCTATTTCAAATCCTGAAAGATGATGCTGTGAAAGTGCTGCACTCAATATGCCAGCAAATTTGGAAAACTCAGCAGTGGCCACAGGACTGGAAAAGGTCAGTTTTCATTCCAATCCCAAAGAAAGGCAATGCCAAAGAATGCTAAAACTACCACACAATTACACTCACCTAACACACTAGCAAAGTAATGCTCAAAATTCTCCAAGTCAGGCTTCAACAGTATGCGAACCATGAACTTCCAGATGTTCAAGCTGGTTTTAGAAAAGGCAGAGGAACCAGAAATCAAATTGCCAACAGCTGTTGGATCATCGAAAAAGCTAGAGAGTTCCAGAAAAACATCTATTTCTGCTTTGTTGACTATGCCAAAGCCTTTGACTGTGTGGATCACAATAAACTGTGGAAAATTCTGAAAGAGATAGGAATACCAGACCACCTGACCTGCCTCTTGATAAATCTGTATGCAGGTCAAGAAGCAACAGTTAGAACTGGACATGGAACAACAGACTGGCTTCAAATCGGGAAAGGAGTACGTCAAGGCTGTATATTGTCACCCTGCTTATTTAACTTATATGCAGAGTACATCATGCGAAATGCTGGGCTTGAAGAAGCACAAGCTGGAATCAAGATTGCCAGGAGAAATATCAAGTGAAGAAGAACTAAAGAGCCTCTTGATGAAAGTGAAAGAGGAAAGTGAAAAAGTTGGCTTAAAACTCAACATTCAGAAAACTGGGATCATGGAATCTGGTCCCATCACTTCAAGGCAAATAGGGAAACAGTGGAAACAGTGACAGATTTTATTTTGGGGGTCTCCAAAATCACTGCAGATGGTGACTGCAGCCATGAAATTAAAAGACGCTTGCTCCTTGGAAGAAAGTTATGACCAACCTAGACAACTTCTTAAAAAGCAGAGACATTACTTTGCCAACAAAGGTCCATCTAGTTGAAGCTATGGTTTTTCCAGTAGTCATGAATGGATGTGAGAGTTGGCCTATAAAGAAAGCTGAGTGCTGAAGAATTGATGCTTTTGAACTGTGGTGTTAGTTAGAAGAGCTCTTGACAGGTCCCTGGACAGCAAGGAGATCCAACCAGTCCATCCTAAAGGATGGATATTCATTGGAAGGACTGATGCTGTAGCTGAAACTCCAATACTTTGGCCACCTGATGTGAAAAACTGACTCATTTGAAAAGACCCTGATGCTGGGAAAGATTAAAGGCTGGAGGAGAAGGGGACGACAGAGGATGAGATGGTTGGATGGCATCGCCGACTCAATGGACATGAGTTTGAGTAAATTCTAGGACAGGAGTGGACAGGGAGGCCTGGCATGCTGCAGTCCATGGGGTTGCAAAGAGTCAGACACAACTGAGCGACTGAACTGAACTGAGCTGCTCAACTCCTCTTACCAGGCAACACTTCCAGGAGTGGTGGGGGACTCAGGACTTGGCCTTAGTCACCCATCAATACCTCGATTGAGCAGATTGGCTTTTTCTGCAGTTGAAATGAGAAGTGGAACCAGGAACTAGCAAGAGGACTAGCAACCCCCACTCCCTCCCGGCTCTAGCACCCAGCACATAGCCTGGGATAAAGGAGGCACACGGAATCACTTGATGCAAAACCAGATGAGTGAATGGGACTGCTTTGTCATTCAGAGAGGGACAGATGGGGGTCACAGTATGAAGACACAACAGTGCCTGCTCTTGGAGCACACACTTTGCTCCCAGTGCTCTGCTGGGACCTTCCGGGGGATGATCTTAGGGAAGCTTGCAAAGAAAGACCCCTGGCAGAGCTGCTACGATCCCCTTTCTCCAAGGGAGAAATTGAAGCCCAGAAAAAGTAGTGAGGGGTTCAGGGCATAGAGCCACGAGATCAGAACCCCGGATCAGAATCCCAAGTCTGTCCAACTCCAGGAGACAGTGATGGCCCAAGGAGCCTCCCTGACCTGTTCCTTGAAGGGCAGTGAATGTAGCCTGGGGAAGACGCCTTTAGGGGCAGAACCTTCGGAAGCTACACAGAGAACGTGCTGCCTCCCGTAGCCCCTGGTCTGATCTTTGTTCCCCGCCCTCTACCATAACTCTTGAGATCTTGCGTAATCTCTGTCTCCCTCTGGCCACCTCTGGTCCTTTGACCTTTGCCCCTGGACAAAGGTAGTAATTATTGTCCCCACTTGGTGCCTTCAGACCTTTCCACTCCCTCCCCCTGAGGTGAATTCACAGAGAAACCATGATCATAACATTCAGGCTGCCTGGTAGAAAGGAGACTGCGTTTTGCCAACAGAATGTGCAGCAAAAATATCTCTCTTTTAAAAGGGAGAAAGAGAGAGAAATTTAAAGACTCAAGATCAGTAACATGTAATTATCATCTGGTTGGGGCGGAGAATTCTAATAGTTTCCAGAAAAACACAAGCAATGAAAAAGGAGTGTGCTTTTCAAGGCAAAAAGGGACCTGGGCTCCAGCAGGCAGTGGCGCCATTTTGAAATTCCTGTGGCCTTTGAGGTCCTTCCCAGGGAGAGCAGGGAGCCCCTAGCATCCTCTCCCCTTTTGTCTTCCACCCTGGACGGGAGTCTCTGAGAGTGTAGGAACTACCTGTGAGCCAGCCTCAGACCTGCTCAATACAGAAGCTCCGCTGAACAGATATGCTTCAAAGCATAGAGGAGGTTTCCCTGCTCCTTTCTTGGGGGTGAAAACAGCTTCAAAATGGCAGGGACAGCTAAGTATCTTCCAATATCTTATCCCCTATTTGGAAGTTAATCAATCCCCCAGTGTTAGCTAGGTAACATTGTAGCCCAGAATAAAGACCTTTCCCAGCCTCCCTCTTGGGCTCTGAGAAGACTGAGGGATGTCAGGGGAATGTCTGTGCAATTCGTGAGTGTTCTTAAAGGAGAGATACTTATTCTTCTTCCCTTGCTTCCTTCCTCCTGTGAGGAATGGAGTTGTGATGGCTGGAGCTTGAGCAGCCATCTTAGAACATAAAGCCCAGAAATGACAGAGCAACAAAATAGAAGGGGCCTGGGTCTCAGCACTGTGGTGCTGGGCTACCTGCCAGACTGTTATAGGGGAAAGAAAGAAGTTTCTGTATAGTGTAAGTCACTGATATTTCAGTGAAAGACCATCCTTATAGTCAAAATTACCTTGAAACTCTCTTAAGTAGAGAAGAGGAAATGCAAGCTAATTAAAACTTCAAAAGTAAGAACTCCATTCAATGTGGTAAGATGTTCACAGCAGGTTCATGGTTTCCATTCCAGGTGTACCATGGAACGCAAAGGAAGGAGGACCCATCTACATTAAATTGTTTTTTTTTCCTTCCTCTTTCTCACTTGCTTTTTTTTTTTTTTTTTTTGCCTAGTGTCTAAACTTGGGCTCTCCTGGCATCTCAGCTCAAAAAGAATCTGCCTACAATGCAGGAGACCCTGGTTCAATTCCTGGGTCAGAAAGATCCCCTGGAGGAGGGATAGGCCACCCACTCCAGTATTCTTGGGCTTCCCTGGTGGCTCAGACAGTAAAGAATCCACCTGCAACTCAGGATACCTGGGTTTGATCCCTGGGTTGGGAAGATCCCCTGAAGGAGGGCATGGCAACTCACTCCAGGATTCTTGCCTGGAGAATTCCACGGACAGAGGAGCCTAGCAGCCTACAGTCCATTGGGTGGCAAAGAGTCAAACACGACTGAGCAACTAAGCACAGCACAGTGTCTAAAGTTATGTTATGGAGATCTATCAACCACATGGCACTTTCTAAATGATGCAAATTTTATAAACACCTACTAAGTGACAGATAAACATGCTTTTTCTTATCTGTTATTTCTGTTTTATAATTAAACCAAGGCTCAGAGAGGAAGCGACACACTGTTAGGGAGAAGAAGGGTTGCAGCTCAGAGGTGGGTGATGGGGACACAGGGCCACCCGAACATGTGCATACAGACACACACCAGAAGCAGCTGACCCTCAGATCAGACTCTAGTGTGACCTGCAAACCTCCCAGGCACCCAGGTCTAGGCTCAAGTCGGAGTGTCCACACTAAGGACCACATGGCTGAGAAGCCAGAATATGGTCGGATGGAGTTGGGGTTATCCTAGGATGGGGGCAGGTGAGAGCCACCCCCGCTAAATGAGAGGAACTGGGCAAAGGGAGCCGGGACTCAGTGAACGGGCGCCACCTAGTGGCCAGTCCCGGGGTGGCGCCTCCCAGCCGCCCACAGTGACTCAGCCTGAGCCTGAGTTCAGAAGACACCTGACAATCTCTCCCAAAACACCCAATTAATCCTCATTTAAAATGAACGTTGTCAACGCACATAGAGACACACGTTTCTTCTGTTTTACATTCAGTTCCGTTCAGTTCAGTTCAGTCGTTCAGTCGTGTCCGACTCTCTGCGACCCCATGAATTGCAGCACGCCAGGCCTCCCTGTCCATCACCAACTCCTGGAGTTCACCCAGACTCACGTTCATCGAGTTGGTGATGCCATCCAGCCATCTCATCCTCTGTCGTCCCCTTCTCCTCCTGACATTAAAAAGGAGCAAAACCATCATTGCGGCTTCCTATTTTTATTGAGTTGTCCAACACTTCACCTCTGGTTCAAGTGAAGTCCTCTAGGACTTCCAGCCCTGCCTCCCAAGATGGGGACTTAATTGGTCTGAGAGTGGACAGGGCATCGGGATTTTTCTTGCTTGCTCTGCAAATGTTGCAGGAATAAACCACTTCTGTCTCCACGTTGGAGCTGTTTCTAATTTGCTCTCTGTTGCTTTTGTTACAATCACGCATACTGGCCTGCCTCAGAATCCTGCCCCCTCCGCCTGACTGTTAAACTAGAGTGCCTTTGTTCAGAACCCTGTCCACCTGTAGATGGCAGGAAGGAAGAAATAAACACATCCCCTGCCTGAGGCTTGCCATTCTAGGAGATGTTTGCAAGATTAGTGGCCTTTTTACTTTGTTTCCTCATCTCCCTCCACCTCTGATCTGTGAAAGAACCCAGCATCCAGACCCCATAAGATGGTTATTTTAAGACAATTGTACGCCGTCTTTTCGGTCAGCTGGCTCTCCGAATAAAGTTGTATTTCTTGCCTCAACGCCTCGTCTCTGATTCATTGGCCGGTTGTGCAGTGAGCCGGGAGGACTTGGACTCGGGAACACAAAGAGAACTTTGAGATAAGCCTTCGGGGCCCTTTCCATGGCTGTACTTGTTCCCGAGTGCCTCCCTTTGCAGAAATGCTGGGGATGGTGTCCCCCTGGGAGCCCAGGACTGGCACCCACTCCTTGGCCTCAGCTGAGACCCTGAGCCCTTGACCCTCTGGGCTGCCTCGCACAAAGCCCTTCACCTCTGTTGGCCTCAGTTTCCCCTTCCGTCACCTGGACTGAGCAGTGTCTCTGAACTGTTTGGGGAGATCAGTGGCCCCTGTAAGAAGTTTCAGAAGCGATGGGTCTTTTTTCTAGAACCAGGTCAGTGGGTGCCCAGCTGTGTTCACGGCTGTAGAGGTGCCTGAATTAACCCTTTTAGTCCTCGCCACCACCTCTTGAGGTCACTCCTTTTATTAGCCCATTTCATAGATGAGAAAACTAAGACATAAATAGGTAAAATAACCTGCCCAAGGTCCCACAGCCAGTAAATGGTGGGGCTGAGTTAGAACCTGAGCATCTCTGTGACCTTGGACAAGTGGCCTCATTGACCCAAGCCTCAGTTTCCTGAGAAAAGAGACCCTAACTAGACCCTAACCTCTAGATGAGTCAGGGGCACATGAGGTTGGAAAGTACATAATAGGTACTCATTAAAGAGAGTCTTCCTTTTTTTTTTTTAACTAGAGGGTAATTGCTTTTCAAAGTTGTGGTCTCTGCCATACATCAACACTGTCGTCGGTTTGATATGCACACACTTGTGTGGTTTTGATGATCACAGGTGCTCAGCCACCCACCCACCCACCCAGGTATCTTGGCCTGTGGCTAGGGGAGTCAAGGTGGACAGCAGTGGGAAACCCCTCAGCCCCAGAAGAAGCTCTGGTCTCCTCCATCTCAGCAGCTCCCTACCAATATCTAGTAGAAGGCCTGTGTCTTGCTCAATTCAGCTTTCGGTTTTGTTTCTCTGAAAAACCACACATAGAAGTTTCATTTTCATTTTCTCCAGAGACTGATAAGGTTGGCTGCCTAGGGCCCCATTTCTGGGGTGTGAACAGCTGACAGCCGACAGCCGTCCGGATGAAGCTGGAGTGTCTTCACAGCTGCCAGAAGCACCAGCCTGGCCCACAAGAGTACACCCAGCCTTGACCGGACCCACCTTCTGCAGGCTCCAGAGTCAGAGCCTGCTGCTGACTCCAAGTCTCCCAGGCCCCTCACAGCTGCTGCCAGAATGGCCGAGGTCCCTGCTGACCCAGGAGACACAGGTACTTTTTTCCCTCTAAGGACCCATGGGAGTGCCCGGGTGGGACTTAAATTTTCTTCTGGTTCCTTTTCTTGGTTCAGATGACAACCACGATAGGCTAATATCTGAAGGCACAACCGTAAGAAAGAGAGGGAGAGAGCATTGCATCGGGTTCAGAGCCTTGCTCTACACCAGGCATCTTGCAACACGCTCCGTGTGCGTTTTGCAGGAACCCTCAGGGGAAGCCCGCTGAGGTTCCCACCTCACTCCTGAAATCACAGGCGGCACAGGTGAAATGACTCAGGGAACCACGGCTGAGCTTGGGGCCTGAACACCCGTCTTCACTTTGGTTTTGAAGAAGGAGAGAAGTTGCTTTGCTAAGAGTGGCAAGTGCTTATACGTGGCTTTCCCCCTGCTACTGTTCTTTCATTGAACAGCACACATGCAACTTAACTGGCACTGAACAGAGCTGTTTTCTAGGGTCCCCACTGAAAGCATGTGGGCTGGGGGCTGAGGCGGTTTTTGTCTGTCTTTGTTCTGTGATCAGTAACTATCTGAACCTCACCACGATCTGAAGTAGTCACGAATCTCACCATTTCAAAGAAGGGGAAATGGAGACCCGAGGTCACACAGCTGGTAGATGGCAGAGTTTTGGCTCAAACCCAGGAAAATATGCTGTGTCAGGGAGGGGGGTTAACTGGGAGTGGCCCAGGATCCCAGGCTGGTTGGTTCTCAGGTTCCTGTTATATTTTCCAAAGGAGACATGTCAGGGGCACTGGGTAACTGAATTTAACTTGTTCCCCAGCAGGTTTTCCTTTTAACTGATCCCTCATCCCATTTTTCAATTTCTGGTTCAGCAGCCAGAAGACTCAGTGGGGGAGGCAAGCCCAGCCTTCACTGCATGGACCCCATTTCCTCTTTGAGGTCAGGGGACTGCAGGAGGAGGAAGAGAGAGAGGCTCACCCAGGAGCAGGTTTTTCAGGAATCAAAACTCTTTTCAAGGCTAGGCAAAGCATCAGTGGGTTGGATGGGTATGACAGTCTCGGGGGTAGTGTTTAGTGAGTGAAGTTCAGGCTGGGTCACCCCAGGGGTGGTAATACCCATCACCTGCCCCCAGAAGGATGCAAACATTCCATTCATAAGAGCAAGCCACACTGCCCAGCGCAGAGCTGGTAAACAGGTCATCCCCTAGTGCTGCCCACTCAGAATCCAGCAAGAACCCAGAGGTCAAAGGGTTGGGCTGCTGCCCTGGAAGGGTAACTTGGTCTTCCCAAGAAAGGCCCTGCTTTGCATTCCCACGGCGTTCTCAGGGGCAGACACTTTCTCTCCCAGCTCCATGCACTGCTGGCTCTGCGTCCACCAGTTCTTTCACTCCCCGCAGGGCAGCTGGCTTGGGTTTATGGGAGCCTGCCTGCGAGGATTGGGGCCATTTGGAAAGTTCCTCTTTGAGCCTCGAGGCATCCTGCTTAGGACCATTAACTCTGGCAGAGGGGAGGCAGAAACAGAGGCCTTGGAGGAGCGCCCATCCCCTGCCCAGGCCATCTGAGCACACACCTACCCAGTAGTGGACACTCACTCTTTCATCCAGTCCCTCCTCCACTCAAATGCTGTAAATAGTTCCTGAGACCCTACTGCATGCCTGGCCCATGGCTATACACAGAACCACTACAGTGAATCTGGCAATCACAGCAGCAGATCCCTGGGGACACTCTGCAGGGGACCCACACAGGACCAGCATCCCACCTGATCAGGGAACTCAGGACAGCCTTCCAGCATTGGAGTCTGAGTGAGAACTCACAGTGGACAGGTGGAAAGGGGGGGAAGAGCACGCCTGGCAAAGGGAACGGCATGTGCAAAGGCCCAGGGGTGAGTATGGCTGAAAGGAATTCAAACAGGTTGGCACTTGAAGGGCAGTTGAGGGTGGGTAAAGATGAGGCTGGCAGAACCCGTTCTGCCAGCCAAGAGGAGGGTGGACTGGAGGGAACCTGGAGTTGGTGGAACTGCTGTCATTGAGGGGATGCTGACAAGGAGTGGGGAGTGGAGGCAGAGAAAAGGAGAAGAAGGGGTTGAGAGAGTCTGGAGCAGTACCACCAGGACTCCATGGTTGGGCAGCAGGGTGAAAGCTCTGTTTCTGAACGCCTGCTAGGTTTCTGATGGGGATGAACAGTGACATCGCCCCTGTGGATGGTGAGCCCAAGGAGTAGATTCCACAAGGCAGGGTGGATGGGGGATGGAGAGCACCAGGGACAGGCCTCACTCCCCCCGCTCCTCTGCTCCGCCCTTACCCTCCTGCATCCTGCGGCCTCCACTCTCCTCTGCTCTGAGGACACCTGAGAGCTGACCGTTCCCAACTGTCCTCCAGTGCTCACACAGGCGGGGGACACTCGGAAGGCCTGGTGGCTCCTCTGGCCACCAGACTGTCCGGCCCAGGTCATTTCTGAGCAGCCCACGCACCCCTCCCTGAACAGAGACACTGATGGATGTCTACTTTGACCTCTGTTCCTCCGTCTGCCCTGGATCCCTCTCTGAGGGCTCCCGACGGCCCAGGCTGCGTCGTGGGGACCTCAGTTCTGTCTCTGCCCCTGTCTTGCTCTCCCAGACCTTGAGCAGAGGATTCTGGAGGTGTTGAGGGATGCTGGCTCCCCTGTGAAGACCGCCCAACTGTTAAAGAAATTCCAAGTGCCCAAGAAGAAGCTCAACCAGCTCCTCCACAAGATGAAGCAGGAGTCAAAAGGAGTTATGCTCGCAGGCCCTGCGACGTGGTGCTTGGGCGACGGCGGGACCAAAGAAGTGGTTCCCACAGAGCGGGGTAACCTGTCACCGCGGGCGGGGGAGGTGGGGGTGCGGGACCCAGCATGAGCGGTCCTGGTATCAGCCAAGCCCAGATTTGGACCTGGGTTCAAGTATGGGCTCTGCCCTTGAGGGTGCATGCAGTCTTCTCACTGCATCCTGATTTCTTTCTCTGGCCAATGGAGGCGAGAGGATTTGATGCAAAGGGCTAAGCCCATGCCAGCACATAGTAGATGCTCAACAAAACTTTAATAATAATGGTTATGACACTACCAATGACACAATAATAATTGAACAGTCTTAGCATCGCATGAGATCTACTTCTCTGGTTCTGCAGCCCATGGACCTAAACAGCTGACATGTGTCAAGTACTTACAAAAAGCTGTTGCAGGACCAGGGTTGGGGGAGGGGGGGCTGAAAGTGAAAGTGTTAATCACTCAGTCATGTCCAACTCTTTGCGACACCATGGACTGTAGCCCACCAGGCTCCTCTGTCCATGGAATTCTCCAGGCAAGAATACTGGAGTGGGTAGCTGTTCCCTTCTCGAGGGGATCTTCCCAACCTAGGGATTGAAACCAGGTCTCCCATATTTACAGTCTGAGCCACCAGGGAAGCCCAGAAGTGGATGGGGCAGGATTTGAAGCTAAGTTCCTTTAACTCTAGAATCTGAGTTTGGAGACCCGTGTGCTGGGTCCTCTACAGAGCAGCCCGCCTTTGTCTGGCAGAATCCACATCCCCTCTCCCGTTCCTTCACCCTCTGACTGTCTTTCTTTCTCCAGCGGAGAGGCCCCAGCAAGATACAGTTGCAATTCCAAAGAAGCCAGGCCCCCAGCTCAGTAAACAGGGTAAGCATCCTGGTTTCATTCAGCACCAGTTCCCTCTGCCCCCAGACTCTCATGGTCATTCAGGAAGCTACACGTGTCCAGCGACAACCACCACACCCACTGAAAGGTCCCTCCACTGCACACAGTGTTCAGAGGCAAGGCTCTGTCTCTTGGGGAGAGGCTAAGTGACTGAGAAATCATTTGTCTGATGAATGGTTAGCATTTGCTGTGTACCTAGCGTGGGCGGGCACTGTTCGGAGCCGCTGAAGAGAATTCCCAACCCCCAGAACGACCTCTGTGGTGCAGTATTATTATTGTGTCCATTTCACAGATGAGGAAAATGGGCACAGGGGCTGGTAAGCAGGGGAGTAGATTCAGCCTCCAGGGTCCTCTTTAACCACTGGCCTCCCACCTCCCAGAGGAAGAGATCTACCAGTTTCTGGAAGCCCATGGGCCCCATAAAGCCCTGATGATCGCCAAGGCCCTGGGGATGAAGACAGCGAAGGAAGTCAACCCAGACTTGTATGCAATGAGGGACAAGCACCTCCTGGACTTTGACCAGAAATCAAACTCTTGGACAATTTATCGATCAGGTAGGCCCTTACTCTGGACAGGGTAGAGGGCAGAGCTGTGAAGAGAAATTGTAACACTCAAGCCCTGGTCCTTGCTGGGCTCCTGCTAAGTACTCTGGCTGCCCCACCTTGTCAGAAGCTGGAGTCTTGCTGACCTGTCCCTGGCAGGGGATTCCAGGAGGGAGGGGAATGCTGGTAGGAGTAACCAAGGAGGGCTTCCTGGAGGTGGGGTCCACCCCTGACTGTATCAACCCTGGGACACAGGTCTCAATTTGAGTTTGCGAACAGTTTTCTGTAAGCATTTTGCCCAACTTGGAGTTTTAAAGTTGTTGAAGGAGTCGGCTAGGCTGGGCTTACATTCCCACAGGTGGAGTCCCAGAACTGACTTAGGCATTACAAACAGCAGGCCCAAGGCCTAGAGACTCCAGTACTTTTAGGAGATCACCAAATGCTTCAATTTCTCTTTAAATTGGAAGAAAAAAATGGATATCATAGTAAGAATGAATAACTAATAATTCCAGCTGATTTATATTTGCCTTTATCCAAACACAGTCATTAAATGCAATTTTAAATACTTTTTATGGAGTTGAGGGCTCACAAAGACACAAGAGCTAAGGGCCCACGAAGGTGGGAATGTGGCCCTTTGTGTGGAGCCCACGTGGAGCTAACACCCCTGCTTATGGCACCCAAGGAGGGTCTCAGCATCTTAAATGCTAGATGTTAAACAGTGGTGACTACTCCAAATTATTAAAACTGCCTTGTGAACCAAACAAAGCTTTTCCCATGGTTAGAAGCAGCCCGTGCACAGCTCCCTAAAGGGAGAGAGGAAAGGTCCCGAGAGGAAAGGTCCCTATAGGAAAGCGGAGGTTAGAGCTGTGGTTTCCTTGCAGTGGGAGGGGGCAGAGGGTGCAAGCAGGCACCAGCTGCCCTCCCACAGTGGCAGAGGACACATGGGTAGGGTGGCCTGTGGGACAAAGTACAAGTTTACCTGCAGCGTTTGGTAAACACTCTGGCTCCTGGGGCCCACTTGGGCTCACTGACTCAGAACCCCAGGGTGGGCCCCTGGGAATTCGTGTTTTAACCAGCCCCACCCCCCACCCCCGCCCCACCCACCCAGGAGATTCTGGTGCTGTAGACTAGTATTTGGAACTTCCATCCCCTTGAGAGGCCAAAAGGATTGAGTGGAATATTATTTTGCAGAAGGTTCTAGAAATCAGTCCACCCCGGTTATTTACCAGCAAAATCCAATCAACATGATCTGTCAGAAGGGACCAAACAGCCACATTTCCATCCAGAACTGTGAAGATATCCAGATTGGACATGGGAATCTCCTAGTGAGACAAATGGGCTCTGTGGAAAACGGTGAGTCCTCTGAGATGCCTGGGAGAGGGGTCCTGTCCATCTGGGTGGGTTGAGGAGCAGGGGGTGCATGTCTCCAGAGAGAAAGGGCAGCTATCAGATTTCCAAGGTCCTTTCTGGCTTCCCCAAGAATCAGGCTGTCTCTCCTTGTGCCTGGATCAAACCCTTCCTGCATTCCTTTTACTCTGCCATCTTTTGCCACATTTTCCACAAGAAACAACTTCATTCATTCTCTCTCACTAAGATGGCACAAGGCATCATTGTAACATTGTGTTTGTTCCAAGACACTGTTTCTTCCCTCATGTTAACATTTCACAAACTGGGATCCCTCTTACTGGGTGCATCCTGGCTTTGATGAAATAACAGTAAGCAAGTGAGTACCTACTCCGTACCAGGCACTGTGGGGAGAGGGGACAGGGCCACCTCTCAGTCCAGCTATGGGACATGAGTGAAAGCATTGACCCCAAATTTGGGACACCCCCTTGACCTCGAGAAAGCCCTTCCCCACTCTGGGCCACAATTTCCCTAACTGTGAAATGAGGACTTTGTTCTAGACTCTAAATCAACCTTTCCCCCACCTTCAGTCCTCTGAGCTCCACCTTCTGTAATTTTGGCTGAGTCCCTGGCTGACTGTTTACTTGGTGTTGCTAAATGGTTTACCTTTTATTCTACTCAAATTCATTTTAAAGTAAACTTTTACAGCATTTCCTTGAAAACCACGAAGGTCACCCCAAGGAGACTTTTTCCCAATAGGCCAGAGGGGTGAGAATGGCTAGGAACAGAGGGCGAGCTCAGTATTTGGGTTTTCAATGCCCCATTGACACCCCAGGCATCCCAGTTATAAAACCCTGGAAACCCATGCTAATTGTTCTGCCGATCCACCTGCTCTTCAATTCAGAGCCTAAAGTAGTCACTTCCAGTCTGCTGGTGTCCAGAAAGAATTCAGAGTCTTGTTTCCTCTGTCTGGCTAGGATTTATCTGTGTGCATGGTGGGGAGGGGGTGGGAAGAGCGGTATCAGAGGGTGGGGGTTAAGGGTCATGTTTCCGTGTCCTCTACCAGGCTCCACGGCTCCCTGCTACCTCCCTCCAATGGCTTCTGCTGATCCCTCAACTCTGGATTCCCAGGCTGGATCCTGGGGGCCCCAGGACATCCGGATGGAGAAGTCTGTGCTCAGGCGAGTTCAGATGGGACATGGCAATGAGATGAGACTTCACAGCAACCCAGCCAAGGGCTCTGCCCACGGCGCCTGTGACAGCCCCCCAGGTAACGGGACAGTGGGCTGCCATCCTGCCCCCACCCCACCCCATCTGGCCTCCTCGATACATGGGACTTGAGCCAGTCCTTGTGGGGAGAGAGGCATGATGGGAAATTCTTCCCATCCCACCAGGAGGCTGTCCACAGAGTAGAGCAAGGGGGTCTGGCAGAGTTAACACTAGGGTTCCCATTCCTGCTACCCACCTAGGAAACCTCGATGTCTTCATCTCTACAATGGGCAGGGATCATTTCCTGGGCCAGATGAAGCAGAGACAAAGGAGATGGCTGGGCTGGAAAGGCATCTAAGGAGCCACCTAGGTGCTGTTGACCAGAGGGCTGAGGCGAAGTCCTCGCTGGCACTGAGCATCCAGGCTAGGGGAGATGCAGCAGAGAGGCCTGGGAGAGGAAGAGCCCTGGGGATGCCAGGGCACAAGTTTCCAGAAGAGAAGAGGCTGTGAGATCAAAGGAGGGTCACGGGATCTGGCAACAAGGGGTCTGCAGTGACCTGAGGGGCCAGAAGGAGTGAGGGCAGCGGAAGGAGGTGAGACAGAGCGTGGCCAGCTCTCTTCTGAAGTTTGGCAGGGGAGGCAGGAGCAAGATGGCAGGGGCTGGGGACTGGGCCGGGGGCCACGTGAAGATTCTAACTGAAGATGGTGATGGTGTTCCAGAGTTGCCAGAAGGCAGACAGCAGAGAGACAGGGACAAGGGTCCGCAGGGGCAGTGGTTGAGTGCCCAGGGAGGCACAGAGGACCAGGTCAGTGGGGATGGGCAGCAGGAGGAGGGGAACTCAAGCTGGCAGACCCAGGGGCCGAGAGAACTGGCAGCCCAGGCACATGAAAGGAACATACAGAGGCACCACGTGAGGCCACATGTCTGCCCATGACAGAGCACGGCACGGACCACTGCAGGGAGGCTCCAGGAGGATGGTCAGCTGTGCAGGACCTGGGAGCCAGGTCGGAGGTCAGGCCTGCTGTCCAGCTGCTCACAACCCCTCCCCAAATCCCTTTCTATGACCGACCTGCAGCCTCTGTCCTGGGCACCAGCCCAGACGCTTCCATCGAAATTCAAATCCCTGAACCAGGACCTCAGTCCGAAGGGGTCACGTCCCAAAGAGTCCACATTCGCTCCTGCTTCCTCGAGGACACCACCGTCGGCAACAGCAACAGGATGATGGTCCACCCAGGGGCAGCTGATGTCAAGGGAGTCAAAAGGCCTTGGGAAACAGGAGGGGACGCAGGTGAGCCTGGGGCAGGGCGGGGCCCCCATGCTCTTTCTCTCATTCACTCAACAGTCATGAATCTCCCGTTTCCTAGAGTCTGGGAGGCAGGAGAGTCATGGCAGAAGTGGAGTCCACCTAACCCATCACTCAGCTGGGAGCCTTTGCTTCCCCATCTATAAGTTGAGGGTTAGAGGAGCCCATGGCCCCTGGGCTGTGGGGAGGACTGGATGCACTCCACTCACTGCTGCGGCACCTGGACCAGACCAGTGACATATATGTGGGGCCCGGTGCGGCAAGAAAAAGCAAGGCCCCTTGTTCAAAACTTAGGAAGAATTTCAAGACAAAGACACGAGAGTGGTAAGCCGCCATGAGGCTGGGCTGCCTTGGAACCTTCTGGAACACAATCCCTCCTCTATTCTTAGTCACCCAGCTCACTAATTCTTCCCCACAAATAACACTGTAGCCACCTTACGCTTCTCCCACGTCTTCAATTGTTAGGAAGAAGTCATTCATTCATTCATTCATTCACCCACTTTGGCCCCACTCCTGCACGCAAATTCTCCCCATCCCTGGAGATACAGCTAAGAGCACAAAGAGACCAATACACCCCACTCACGAGATAAGAGTCCAGTAACGAGTAGAGACTAGCCTTTTGAGACCAGCACTAAAAAGAACTATAAAACGGGAGGCAGCAGTGTAACCTAGTAGACGTGCCTTAGCCAGGCCGACAGAGAAGCTCAGGATGAGGTGGCATCTGTGCCCAGGCCTGCAGGAAGGGAGGAACCAGACAAGCATAGATGTGGGAAGAGCACTGCAGGCAGAGGGAACAGCAATCGCAAAGGCCCTGAGATGGGAACAAGGTCCAGAACCACACACATGAGCCCAGGGAGCAGAGGGATGTGATCCAATGGGCAAGGCTGGGTCTCTCCCTGCTGGGAAGCCCAAGAAAAAGGTCTGGGTCTTATCTGAAGTAAGCTGGGGTGGCCTGGGGGGTTGGAGCAGGGGGCAACATGATGTGGGGCACAATTTAAAAGTCTGACCAAAGATAATCTGAAATCAAAGGGGGCAGAAGAAGTGGGAGCAGTGGTCTGGGGGAGAAAGGATGGGGCTTCGGAGATGGGGACATGAGGTCATCCACCCATGAAGCCTGCACCCCAGGCAGCGGCTTCAGCAACCATGAACCAAGTCACCTTGGTTGTTCAGTTGTTCATGGGGAGGCGGCTGACGTGTTCCTGGTGTCCCCTCTCTTCCCCAGAGCCTCCCCACCGAGATGCACCATCCAGAAGCGAGGTCCCTCCTGTTGGCAGTCAGGCCGACCCCGTCAGCGCTGAGACGCTCATCTCAGAAAAGCTGACAGCTATGACCCTTGAGAGGCATGACTCCGAAAGGACAGAAGACACCTGCTGAGTGATGGACCCGAAGAGCTGGTGTCCCCCAGGGTTGGGGGGGTGGGACTCAGAGCAAACAGCCTGGAGGCAGACTCACACAGAAAGAGCCTGGGGGCGGGTGAGCTCTCTGCTGCCATAAATGTCATTTTTTACCTTCTCGCCTCCGGACACACGACCAGTGTGGGTCAGCATTTGGGCTGGACCCGGCGTGGTGTGAGGGCTATGTCGAGGCAGTCTGAGTGCGGCTTGGAATAGAGTTTCCAGACCCAGAGTACTGCAGAAAGGAGTGAGTTTATTAAGAACAAAGACCAGAAATAATGTGGGCACTGCGGTCACAGTGGGCCGTCAAGTCCCAACAGGCCTGGGCAGTTGCTGTCCGAGTGCTGTCCCCTCCCTGTGTTGTGGCCAGGTTTGTCCTGCCCTGTCTGGGGCTGCTCGCTCGATGGCTGCTCTGCTTCCTGTCACCAGACTCAGTTCCTCCGGCCACCCCTGCCCCTAACATCCATCCCCGCTGTGCGACCCCTCAGCCTGATGGGCAGAGACTGCTCTGGTTGGGGCCATGGGGTGGGGGTGGGGGGGCGCAGAAGGCAAGACTGGCACCCACAGCATGTGGACAGGAAGAGAAGCTAGGGGGCAGACACTGGGGTCTGGAAACTAGACTTGGTCTGGACAGTGCTGGCCTGCACCCCGTGGGGCCTCCTCTGGCTGCTGAGATGTCTGCGAGCCATGCTGGAGAGGGCATCTGGGTGGGCCCAAGCTGGATCTCCAGCCGAGGAGGGCAGGGACAGGGCCTATCATGCCTGAGGACCTGAGGTGGGGGTGGGCTGGGCTGGGCTGGGCTGGGAGCGCCCCGTGACACACTGTGCTTTTCCCATGTGCTCTGTGTGTGTCTGGGCTGTGCCCAGGGTTTCACAAATAAAGTCGTGTGGCAGCAGTGGGGAAAAAAAAAAAGGACTTGCCTGGATGGTGCTGGTTTCCCACCCTGTGGGGTCTCCTTTGGCTCCTGAGAAGGGTAGTCATTCCCTTCTCCAGGGGATCTTGCCAATCCAGGGATCAAATCCAGGTCTCCCACATTGCAGGTGGATTCTTTACCAGCTGAGCCACAAAGGAAGAATATTGCAGTGGGTAGCGTATCCTTTCTCCAGCGGATCTTCCAGAACCCAGGAATTGAACTGGGGTTTCCTGCATTGCTGCTGCTGCTGCTGCTAAGTCGCTTCAGTCATGTCCAACTCTGTGCGACCCCAGAGATGGCAGCCCACCAGGCTCCACCGTCTCTGGGATTCTCCAGGCAAGAACACTGGAGTGGGTTGCCATTTCCTTCTCCAATGCATGAACGTGAAAAGTGAAAGTGAAGTCACTTGGTCGTGTCCGACTCCTATCGACCCCATGGACTGCAGCCTACCAGGCTCCTCCTGGTAGGAGGGATTTGCTATGGGATTTGCCAGGCAAGACTACTGGAGTGGGTTGCCATTGCATTATCCATTGAGAACAAAGAGCAGAGATAAAGTGACCACTGCAAGTGCAGCGGGCCAACAACTCCCGACAGGCCAGGGAGAGATGACAGGTTTTGCAGGTTAATAGCCGATTTTTAAGAAGCAAGGTCCAATGCTGTAAAGAGCAATATTTCATAGGAACCTGGAATGTCAGGTCCATGAATCAAGGCAAATTGGAAGTGGTCAAACAAGAGATGGCAAGAGTGAACATTGACATTCTAGGAATCAGCGAACTAAAATGGACTGGAATGGGTGAATTTAACTCAGATGACCATTATATCTACTACTATGGGCAGGAATCCCTCAGAAGAAAAGGACTAGCCATCATGGTCAACAAAAGAGTTTGAAATGCAGTACTCGGATGCAATCTCAAAAACAACAGAATGATCTCTGTTCGTTTCCAGGGCAGACCATTCAATATCACAGTAATCCAAGTCTATGCCCCAACCAGTAACGCTGAAGAAGCTGAAGTTGAATGGTTCTATGAAGACCTACAAGACCTTTTAGAACTAACACCCAAAAAAGATGTCCTTTTCATTAGAGGGCACTGGAATGCAAAAGTAGGAAGTCAAGAAACACCTGGAGTAACAGGCAAATTTGGCCTTGGAATACGGAATGAAGCAGGGCAAAGACTAATAGAGTTTTGCCAAGAAAATACACTGGTCATAGCAAACACCCTCTTCCAACAACACAAGAGAAGACTCTATACATGGACCTCACCAAATGGTCAACACCGAAATCAGATTGATTATATTCTTTGCAACCAAAGATGGAGAAGCTCTATACAGTCAACAAAAACAAGACCAGGAGCTGACTGTGGCTCAGATCATGAACTCCTTATTGCCAAATTCAGGCTTAAATTGAAAAAAGTAGGGAAAATCACTAGACCATTCAGGTAAGACCTAAATCAAATCCCTTATGATTATACAGTGGAAGTGAGAAACAGATTTAAGGGACTAGATCTGACAGATAGAGTGCCTGATGAACTATGGACTGAGGTTTGTTACACTGTACAGGAGACAGGGATCAAGACCATCCCCATGGAAAAGAAATGCAAGAAAGCAAAATGGCTGTCTGGGGAGGCCTTACAAATAGTTGTGAAAAGAAGAGAAGTGAAAAAAGCAAAGGAGAAAAGGAAAGATATAAGCATCTGAATGCAGAGTTCTGAAGAATAGCAAGAAGAGATACGAAAGCCTTCCTCAGCGATCAATGCAAAGAAATAGAGGAAAACAACAGAATGGGAAGGACTAGAAATCTCTTCAAGAAAATTAGAGATACCAAGGGAACATTTCATGCAAAGATGGGCTCAATAAAGGACAGAAATGGTATGGACCTAACAGAAGCAGAAGATATTAAGAAGAGGTGGCAAGAACACACAGAAGAACTGTACAAAAAAGATCTTCATGACCAAGATTATCACGATGGTGTGATCACTGACCAAGAGCCAGACATCCTGGAATGTGAAGTCAAGTGGGCCTTAGAAAGCAGCACCTGGCAGAAGGAGGGGGTTGGGAAGGGAATGATGTTCTAGGCAAGGGCTCAGCCTGAGCAAAGACACAATGCTCAGAACTTCCTCAACTTACTTAAGACAACTTACTCAGAGCAGCACAGCAGTGTAGGTGTTGCTGAAAAACCCAGTGCAAAAAAAACACAACTGGACGATCAGCTGGAGGGGAATCTGGACTTGATGCTGAGCTCTGAACAAGCACCGCTCCACCTGCACAAATATTCAGGGAGAACAAGGAAGTTGGCTTCATTACAAGGAAGGTAGGCTTTTGTCTGGTGGACTGGAATGGCTCTGTCTACAAGGGGACAAAGTTATCTCGACCATCCCTGTGATCTAGGGCTCCAAAATCATTCCTGCCTGGGATAACCGGTTTGCAAACATGCCACCAGGATGTCAGGGGCATGAAATCAGGTTTGGCTCCTTGCTTCTGGCATTGTCTTCCCTCTGCAGTGAGCTGAAAACTAAGTGCTTGCCTCAAAGTTTGCCCGGCGTCTGTGGTTAACCAGGCCTGTATCGGCGGGTGATCAAAATCATCTCAGAGCTCAACTTCAGCTCCCACCTGCAGCCCAGGCCAGAGCACTCAATTTTCCTGTGAGATTTCACCTCTCTTTGTGATTAATTTGGTGTAAACACGCTGACAAAGCATTGTTAGCAGTTAATGGGGGCTGGAGGTGAAGGTCAAAGCTGGTCTCTTCAGGAATGAAATTAACTAGCTACCATTAATACAAAGAATGATTAAGTCCATCTATCCCCAGCCTTTTGCTCTCACTAGCTCATCCATTGCCCCAGGTTTTTCAATGATTCTTGTGCACACAGAACTTGAAGCCTCTGGAGTGGGATAGGGTGAGGGTTGGGATGGGGAAGGAAGAATTTCCTACTTGAGTTAAAAGCAATTTTCCAAAATCACCATGACCTGCTCACAAACATGATTCTATTTTCCTTCTTTTTAAAAACATTTTATTAGAATATAGTTGATTTACAACGTGTCAGTTTGCTGTACAGCAGTGAATCAGTTAGACATAAATAAATACCCACTCTTTTTTAGATTATTTTCTCATATAGGCCATTAAAATATATTGAGTAGAGTTCCTCTGTGCTATACAGTGGTCCTTTTTAGTTATGTATTTTATGTATAGTGACGTGTATTTGTAAATCTCAGCCTCCCAATTCATTTCTTCCCCACCCTCTTTACTCCCTGGTAACCATTAGCTTGTTTTCTACATTTGTAACTCTATTTCTGTTTTGTGGAAAAGTTCATTTGTTCCCTTCTTTTAGATCGCAAGTATAAGCGATGTTATGTATTTGTCTTTTTCTGTCTTTCTTATTTCACTCAGTATGACGCACTGTAGGTCCATCCATGTTACTGCACGTGGCATTATTTTGCTGAGTAATGTTCCATTGCACACATGGCTAAGTAACGTTCCGTTGTACCTGTGCACCACATCTCCTGTATCCATTCCGGTGTCAGTGGATGTTTACTTGGCATCAGGTCTTGGCTACTGGAAACAGTGCTGCAATGAACGTTAGGGCGCATGTATCCTTTCGGATCTTGTTTTTCTCCAAATATATGCCCAGGAGTGGGATCGTGGGGTCAAAAGGTAGCTCTAGTTTTAGTTTTGAAAGGAAATAGCAGTATGTGTCGTGGTTGGCACGGGGGTGGCTACCCACCTGGACCATTGGTTGTCTCGGGGCAGGGGGAGCAGGTTCCCGTTGCTGCTGTAACAAATTGCCGCATGTGAGGGGTTTAAAACAACACAAACTCAGCATCTGGTCCTGGAGGCAGACTGGATGAAAGTCATGGCTTGAGCAAAGCCAGTTCCTCCGGAGATTTGGCAGAGAACCGTTCTCTTGCCTTTCCTAGCTTCCAGGGGCACCTGCTCTCCTGGCTCACGGCCCCTCCCTCTATCCCCAAATTGAGCAGCATCACATCTTCGATTCTCTCCCCTCCCTCCTCTTTCCACCTCTTCTAAGAACCCTTGTGATTACTGTCTGCCCATCCAGGATAATGGTCCTTTATCAAGGTCCCCTCAAGGTCCTTTATCACCTCCACACCCTGCAAGGATGAAAGGGTATCATGCACAGTGATTTTCAGCTCTCAGAACATCTAACAAATGCTGAGTTCCAGTCCACCCCAAATCGACTGATGACAGTCTCTGGGAGAGAGGCCTGGGCTGGGGTATGTTTTTTAAAGCTCCTCTGTGATCCCAAGGAGCCCCTTGGGGGCTGAGATATCCCTGCCTGGCTCCAGTTGGACATACCCAGGACACCAACAGACCACAGCTGTTAGGACCGCAGAAATCCCTCACCCAGCATCACCTTCTGGCTGGTGAGGGAGAGCGTCTAGAGGGAGCCACGTCCCAGCCAGGTTCAGGGTCCCAGGTCCCAGGTGGCCCTCAGCCTGGGCTGTGGAGGATTCGGGTTCAGCCTTTCACTGCTTTGGTTTGAGCGCCACCTGCTGGCGACAGACAACTTGGCCACTGGCCGGCTGCAGCCCCCACCAGGCTGGGCTTGTGAACTTCCAGGGTCCCAGTCTAGGGTGGGGTGGGCTGGGACCATTCCCTCCCATTAAAGTGGCCAGACTTACATCTGGGGCCCTGCCTCACAACCTAAACTTGTCCACAGACCCCAGATTAAGTCCCTGCACTGCCCTCCCTTCCCCCAGCTGCCAGCACTCCAAAATCAACAACCCAGTGCCCGCAAAAGCTGATTCTCTTTCCTCAAGAGGAATACCCCTATAAGCTTGGAGACCGACCCCCACCCCCTGGAAGATCCCAGCCCAACTTCTGCGGGAATCCCAGGGACCTGGTCTACAGCGTCACAGCTCTGAGTCCTGACATTTGTGGAACTCCTACTTGCACTAACTCACTTCATCCTTCCATCCAGCCTGTGAAGAAGGGAATTCTCATCCCATTTCACACAGTGGGAATACTGAGTCACAGACAGGTTAAGCTCCTTGCCCATGATCACACAGCCAGCATCCAATCCAGGGGACAAAGTGGGTGAAAACAGTCCCTCGGGGTGTAAAAGAAAACCTCTGTACATGGCAGGCCCACATGCTTGGGCAATGCCTTGGTCTAGGAGGTGGGGGTGGCTCCCAACTTTCCCCACCTAAGTGCAGTCAGCCACCTGTCCTCAGGCAGGCCCACCACGCAGGTGAATGCCCCCATGTCTCTGCAACAGTATAGGGCTGAAGGGAACAAGCTCGGGGCAGCCCGTTTCTGAGTTCAGCCGCTCCCTTTCCTGCTGTGTGATTTTGGGCAGGTGTCTGGTCTGTCTGTGCCTCAGATTCCATATGTGTGGAATGGGCTAATCATGGCTCTTCCTTCACAAGATGGTTTGCAGGATGAAATCAGTGTCTGGTTCTTAGGAACCAGAAGCCCCTGTGGCAGTGCTGTTGATAAGTGTGGCCCTCCCATATGGCCCCCTAGGAGACCCACATCTCAAAGGCTGCCCCTTTCCATGTTGCCCACCCCCAGGCCCCCATCCTCCTCCAAATCCTGGTATAGCCCCTGGTTTTACTCCAACATCAGTGTGGACAGGATGGTCAGAAGCTGCACCGCCCCTAGCAAGCCCCGTCAGGCCCAGTAGGCAGAAGCTTCACCCTCTGGGCTGCGACTCACCCTGAGTGATCTGCCACCTCGGGCCTCAGCACCTCAACTCCACAGTGCACACACAGCTCAGGGCCCAGGACAGAAGGGGTGCCCCTCCCGACAGGGAAGCCCCCTCCCACCGGGACGCGCGCACACACACACACACACACACACGCTTCTGGGCAATATCACCTCCTCCTGCCTACCCAGGGGTAGCCAGGCCTGGGACCATCAGGGCTCATATTCTTAGCAGAGGCTTGGCCCTGGAAACACTGTGCAGTCTTTCTGAGCTTCGGATTCCCCATCTGCAAAGCAGAGGTTAACACATGCTCCGTGGCAGTGTCCAGCGTGCAGTGAGCATTCCGCGGACATCTGTGGACGTGGCTGCTGTGATCCTGTGCTCACAGCTTCCCACACAGCCATGGCCACAGTGACAGCAAACAGCGAGCCTAAGCTGCTGTGACTTAATGCCATGTGCTGCTCAGGCCCCTCCTAGGAGGTATCCCGACCCTGTCTGCAGAGGACGAGAGCAGGCCAGGCCTCATCCCATAGCCTGTGACTCTGCGTTTGAATGCTGAGCTGTCCCTCCACACAGACGTCACCTGTTCAGCCCTCACACCAGCCCTAAGAAATGCACAAAGAGATTTTGCCCACTTCACAGATAAGGAAACTGAGGCCCAGGAAAGATCATATCTCGGTCTGACCAGCCCCCTGGTGGGTCAGGACCCTCCAACAGAACCTGGGGCAGGTTGTGGGGTGACTCATAGATGATGCTAGGAGGCTGGGTGGGCCTGGTCCCCAGAGCCATGAGGTGTGTGTCCAAATGTGGATTTGTCAAAACTCCCTTCTTATCACAGAGCCAATGGCTTTGAAGTTTCAATCTTCCTCAAGGGATGAGAAACTCTGGAAAACTCACTTTGCCCTAATAAATCCAACCTACAGTGCTCAGCCAGCCTGAATCACCCTTTGGCCACACCCAGAGGGCATGTGCAGCTGCTCAGATTATATTGTGAAAGAACCTTCAGTGACACGGAAGGAGACCCAGCATCTTGTGTGTGGGGACAATCCCGGCAGGTCCCAGAGCTCCATGTCGGGGGTGATGCACTTTTTGGATAAAAAGTATCTGGATGCATGGGAAAGAGACGGAAGAGTCGGTGTATGTGTGTACGTGAAGAAAGGCTCTCCTTGGCTGAAACTCCAGGTGCTTGGTTTCTTTCTGCTTTACCTGCGTCTTCGGCTTTCCCTGCAGGGCGAGTGCATTAATTGGGTAACTATAAACATGGGCTTCCCAAGTGGCACCAGTGGTCGAGATTCTGCCTGCAATGCAGGAGACACAGGAAACGCGGGTTCAATCCCTGAGTTGGAAAGATCCCCTGGAGGAGGGCGTGGCAACCCACTCCATTATTCTTACCTGGAGAATCCATGGAGAAAGGAGGCTGGCCAGCTACAGTCCATAGGGTTGCAAAGAGTTGGACATGACTGAGGGTCTTCCAGGACAGGAAACATCTGTCATAGGGCCTCCTGGGCCCCCCAACCCTGTGGGCCCTGACGTGGGCCATGGCCAGGGCTCTGACCACCAGGTGGCGCCCCCGATCTTCTTTTGCAAATCAAGCCCAAGTTTGGAATTAATGGGGCAGTGGGGCGAGTGCTCATGGGATTCAATTTTCTGCCTCTAGTGAGCCCAGGACACCCAGGGTCAGGACTGGGTCCTGAGATCCAGAGCTTCAGACTCTGAGAAGTGGGTAGGAGGTCTCTGTGGACTCGCCACACCCAAGTCAGCAGTTCTTCCATAGAGCAAGGCGATCACCCTGCACATCTCTTCCCTCTGCCCAGAGGTGTGTGTGTCCTCAAAGTGACCTTCAGGTGACCTTGTGTTCAGTCCCCGCAGGGATCCCACCTGTCCTGGCCCCTTCCCAGCCCTCACTGACCCCCTCATTCTGGTCAGTGTCACACCCCATGCAGGCCTGAAGTGCCATCAGCTCTTGTCTTCGGCTGCCTGTCTCTCTCAGCATTTCTATCTGATTTCCTCTCTCTGCCTCTGTCTGCCTCTCAGCATCCGCTCCTACCACATGAAATCTTACTGTCCAGCAAAGTCCAGGTGTCTGCACAGGCAGACTACCAGACCCCACCCTTGAGAATTCAGGTGAGTAGGTCCGGGTGGACCCTGGAATCAGCATTTCATGCAAATCTCATCAGCTGCAAACACTCCGTGGTGAGCTCACTGCTCAAGATCCCTGCCAGCCTAGGCTCTGGGTCTGACCTGGCTCTGCCAGCCCCTCGCCTTCCTCTCCTGACATCCCTCTGTCTCCCTCCCTGGCCTCAAATTGCATAGCCTTGAATTTACCCCAGGCCTCCTGCTCCAGGGCCTGTGCACACACAACTCCCTCCAGTATCCTGTCTCTGTGTCTTCCTGGCTCGCCTTCCAGGTCTCAGTTCAAGTGTCTCCTCCTTAGAGAGTCTCCCCTCAACCTCAGGCCCTCTTTGCCACACTCGCTGAGCTATTTCCATCTAAGCATCCAGAGTGATCTGCCATACCTTATGTCCCTGCTTCTTTCATTACCGTCTCTCCCTGGACCACATTCTTTGCTCTACCAGGGTAGAGATCTCGTCCATCAGTTTGTCTGAGATCCTCTCAGTGTCAAGAACTATATCTGGCTCTCATATACGACACAATATGTTTGTAATTCATAAATGAATGAGTGAACACCCCCAGGTGACTGATGCCCAGTGAGGGCTGGAACCTGGTCAGTTAGCCCGCCCTTCAGGGCCTTTGAAGGTCAGGGCTTCACTCCCTGCATTTTCCCCCAGGTGCTTCCCAGACCTGATCACTCCAGTCCAGGGTCACCCTTTCCAGCCCCTGAGCCTTGGCTTAGGCAGTGCCCTCCACCTGGGTGCTCTCTCAACTCTGCCATAGAACTCACTGTTAAGGCCCCACCTAACTTTGGACTCTACCAAGAAGCCTTCCTGGACTGTTCCTTGAGTCAATATTTATCATTCTGTCCCATAAACTCCACCCCATGCTTTATGGGTTTCTCAGGGCATTTGCTGTTTTCTCCAGGTGCAGCACCCCCAGGCACCTGGCCTGTATTGATCATCCTCAGACCCCAGTGTGGGTTCCATAGAAATGCTGGCTCAGGGGCCCCTGACGAAGAGGGGCAAGATGAGTGTAGCCCGGGAATCAGCATCAGCAGCCTGCTTTCTGGGACCTTATGTGGGCTGGTGGTTGGCTGAGCTCAGTGACTCATGTCTTACCAAGCCAGGAGCCCAAACCCAGAAGGAGCAGCTCTTGCCCTCTGCTCTCTGCCCTTTGCCTTCTGCAGGACCCAGGGCAAGCAGGGGAAATAGAGGCCTCCTTGCCCACCTTGTCCCAAGGGCAGGCGCTTTGTCCCAGAGTAGCCTCAGCAGTTCAAACCCTCTCCCAGGCTGTGCAGCCCGGGGCAAATGCACACCCTCTCTCTGCCCGGCTTCCCGCCTGCACTGAGCTCACAGGCTGCTGTGGTGGTTCAGGAAGCCCAGACACCTGACGTGCTTGAACCAGCCTGACACAGAGAGGCAAGAGCCGTTTACTGAAGAAGAAACAGTCCAAAGAGTGGGCAACTCTTCCAGTCCCCATACGACACACAAGGCAGAAGGGCGGGTGTGCTGGGGACCCTCCAAGGTCATAACAGGGACCCTCATCCATCCACCTCCCACCTGGACGGCAGGGAGGGACTTAGCTCAGCGCCTGTTCTCTCCACTGGAAAGTGAGATCTGAAGACAGCAACTGTGCCATCATTTGGGGACCCTGTCCCTGTGTGCAGTCCCAGATGATCCTGTCCCCTCGCCCTATAAGGGGAGTCCGTCCCAGCAGGACTGCATCTTAGATTCCTCAGGGGACCACAGTCACAATGCAGGAAGGTCAGGTGCCCCAGGAACCCCAGTCTCTGCACCCACCACTCTTGGGGCCCTGGCTGCTAAGCACCCCACAGAGTCGAGCAGGTGGACTTGAACCCAACTGGCGGGCCAGGACTTTGGGCTGGGACTTCGCTCTGGGCTGAGGTGTTTACAGAGACCCCGGGCCTGGTCCAAGTGCTGACACCGTGGCTGATGTCCCTGTTGGGTTAAGCATTGATGGTCCTGGCTGATTCCGGCTTTGGACAGGGGACGCCTAAGGGAACTGCTGGGGCCAGACATGACAGAAACGATTCAGAGTCTTTCCACCTGAGGTGGGGGCTGCCCTCCCACCCCAGACCCAGCTTCTCCTTTGCTGGCTTTCAAAGCCCGGACCAAACCTCCTCTCTGCCCTTGGCGCCAAGCTGCCCTCCCTCTTGCCCCAACTCCTTTGACCCTATCTCTCTCCTCCAGGCTGATCCCCCACCCCCTCTTCCAGCCTGCCCTTCCTCTGTGAGGGATGGGGTGGGGGGTGGGCTGAGCCAGTCTTCCCTGCCCCTTCCACTGCTCTGAGGTGGTCCTGGCTCCTCCTAGGTGAGACAGAAATCCTGAAGGGTGAGGCCTGGCACTCTGGGTCTCTGCCCTCCCAGTGCCCCGGAAGTAGGGGAGGGCCTGGCCAGGCAGCTCCAGGCATCCCCAACCCCTGCTCATCACATTCTTCCCAGGACCCTACAGATCTCTCTTGAGCAGTCTCCCCAGGGAGAGAGACAACCTTCACCCAGTAGAGCCCTCAAACCCACCATATCCCCCTGCTTCCAAATCCACCCGGCCCGGACGCCACCATCTTTCTACAAACACTGCAGGAGCCTCCCCACTGACCGCCCCTCTCTCACCTCTCTGCCCCTTCTCCACCCGGCATCCAAGAGACTTGGAAAATGCTACTCCAGTTCTGCTGCTCCTCCACTGCAGCCCTCAGTGGCTCCCCATTGCCCCCTCAAACTCGGCCCTCAGGCCAGCCAGAACCGGCCCTCCAGCCCCTCTGCCTCTTCTCCCCACTGCTTACCCCCAGCTCAGCCCACCACCCCTAACTACCGCTTCTCTTCCCCACATGCCTCGGCCTCACCCTGGCCTCCAAGCCTCTGCACAAGGCTATTCCCTCTTATGGGACGCCCTTCCCACTTCTTCATGTGGCTCAGCTCAGACATCTCTTTGCAGGCAGGAGGCTCCTGTCAGTCTCCCCGTCGAGGTGCTGTCTTGGCCCTGCATGTGGCCCTAGGACTGGCACTTGGCCTCCACTGGAGGCAGCTGTGTTGCACTGAGTGGGCCTGGGATGACCAGAGACTGTGAGTATCCCCGGGACAGAGCAGAGTGGGTGGACCCAGTTCCTGCCAGGCGCTCGTGGGGACATATTCCATCTGCTGCTCAGGTCCCCTCCCAGCGAAG
The DNA here is from genome assembly GCF_055505025.1 of Bos grunniens. Lineage (NCBI taxonomy): Eukaryota > Metazoa > Chordata > Mammalia > Artiodactyla > Bovidae > Bos > Bos grunniens. The sequence continues at coordinate 24,945,054 of NC_141177.1, read as the reverse complement.
CCTCCCCCACCCAGCTCTTCACTCCAGCTAATGGTAGCAGGTCTCAGCCCTGCCCCAGGTGGCCCTTCTGGGTCTGCGAGTCAGCGAGTCCTCAGCCACCCCCACATAACCTGCTGGGGAGCTGGCCATTGGCCAAGGGAACATGTCCGTGTCGCTATCCATCCCAGGCCTGCCCACAATTGGCTTACAGGTGACAAGGGGCTCAGAGCTTACCTGCTCTGCTGTTTCCTGGCAGGGGGCTGACCCCTCTGAGCTTCAGGCTGCCCTGGAGTGGAGCTAATGGTAATCTCCCCACGCAGGGGGCCAGGGTGAGCTGGGCAGTTGTTGAGAGCCTGGAAATAAGCCTGATATGTAGTAAAAGCTCAAAAAATGTGAGCATTTCCTTGTTAATTTCAACATCCTTTTACCAAGATTTCATTTTCACATTTGTGTCTGCCCCTGGTGTCTCATACCACCAGGTGTTCTGCAGGTGTTTAGTGAGTAAACAACGGTTCCTGGGCTCCAAGGAGACCCTGGCCCTCTTTACAGGCTGTGGCAGGAAGTGGGGGGTCTCTGGAGCTGCCCAGCTCCTGTGCCCCAGCCCCTGTTTCTCATCTAATCTCATCCCACCGCCTGTTGGCTCTGGAAGGAGTGTGAGACAGTGTGACCCCAGCCATAGGAACTCAGGCCTTCCCTGCAGACCCCAAAGTTCCCCCTTCCTCGGGCAGGTCACAAAACACCCCACGGGACTGATCACAGCCAGGCATGATGCTGGGGCCTGGGCTAGCTGGGCCTGGAAAGTTCTTCCAGGCAGGACTCCAATGGACAGGGAATGATTAATGGAGCTGGCTAGGGCTGGATCTCTGGCTGGAAACGTCCAAGCTCTTTGAAACAGTGGTTTGGATTAGCTGTGGCAGCCCGTCCCTACCCTAGCAGGTCTGCACCCCACTGCCCAGGACTTTGGTAAAGCAAAATCAGGCATGCAAAACCCTGTCCTAGCAGGGCAGGGGCAGTGCAGGGGACACCGGGGTGGCGGGGGGGAACCTCCCCCCACCTGCCAGGAAAGGAGAATTCCCCAGAACTGGTGGCATCCAAGGGGCAATGGGGCAGGGAGACTGTCCTCAAGTCCTTTGTCCTGACTGTGCTCTTTGACTGGCTCTGAACCTGAAGCCATTCCTGGGGAGCGGGTAGCTTGTTTGCAGACTGGGGCTCCTGGCTCCCCCAGCTCAGCCCTCTGCACTGATAAGCCCACCTCCGAGCTCTCCCCTGGGGCCACAGTCCTGATTCAGAGTGCAGCCCCTTAGGGTCAGGTTGGGCCAGGCCTGCTGTGTGCCCAGCTGGGATATGCCCCAATTCCTCCTCCCTACAGCCCCAAGGGTAGAGAAGGGTGGTAGGGAGGAGCCAAATCAGACTGGGAGCCTTTCCCAGCTGAGTCCAACCCCAGATGTGTCATGATGTTCTCTGAAAAATGGGCAATAATCCATCTCAGGGAGCTGCACTTGAAGCGGGGAGACCACTGGCCACGGATCACACAGCTGGGAAACAGCCCTGTAGGAATGCTGTCCACATATCTATCCATGACTCCCCCAGCCATCACTAGAATCTCTGCCCTCCTGCAGATGCTGTCTGAACTACAGCCACTTCCAGGCATACCCTGGGTGTCAGTGTAAAGGATGCTGGCTCAGAGTGGAGCCTGCTTTTTCTGTCCATGAGGAGGAAGTAGTAAGGATAGCACTGTGTGGTTGTTAATTACAGGGGCTCCGCTATTTGGGAATGCATGTTTGTGCTAAGCCACTTCAGTCCTGTCTGACTGTTTGAGGCCCTATGGACTATAGCCTACCAGGCTTCCCTGTCCATGGGATTCTCCAGGCAAGAATACTGGAATGGCTTGCCGTGCCCTGCTCCAGGGGATCTTCCCAACCCAGGGACTGAAGTCATGTCTCTTATGTCTCCTGCATTGGCAGGCGAGATCTTTATCACTAGCACCTCCTGGGACCTGAGTTCAAATCCTGCCTCCCTATGTGGCCTCAAGCAGGTCTAGTCTCCCTTGTCAGAGTGTCCCCATTTGTAATGAGGACAAAGACAGCTCCTCTTATGGGAGGTGATCCGAAAGCGACTCTGGGCCAGTCGCCAGAAGCATCTTCGTTTTCACCATTCATGTGCTTGACTTGATTCCTTAGAAGGTCTAGGTTAGTGTCCAGGGTTAATATCCAGGGTTCAGCCCAGGGCTCAGGAATATTGATCATAAGCCACTTGTGCTTTCTGGCCTTGGTTTCCTCTTCTGTTAGACAGAAATAGTAACAGTCCTCCTCGAGTGCTTAGAAGTTACCAGGCCCTGCTCTAAGCTGTTCATGTATATTTGTTGTTGTTCAGTCACTCAGTCACATCCGACTCCTTTCCATCCCATGGACTGTAGCACGCCAGGCCTCCTGTCTCTCACTATCTCCCAGAGTTTGCCCGAGTTCATGTCCATTGAATCGGTGATGCCATCCAACCATCTCTTTCTCTGCCATCCCCTTCTTCTGCCCTCAGTCTTTCCCAGCATCAGGGTCTTTTCCAATGAGTTGGCTCTTAGCATCAAGTGGTCAAAGTGCTGGAGCTTCAGCATCAGTCCTTCCAATGAAGATTCAAGGTTGATTTCCTTTAAGATTGACTGGTTTGATCTCCTTGCAGTCCAAGGGACTCTCAAAAGTGTCTTATCTCATTTAATTCTCACCACAGCCTAGTCTGTGCAGGTGTGGGGAGGGAGGGCCACACCTCCCCAGGCTGCTAAGAAGAGAATGTGGCTTAGTCCTTCTAAGAAGCTAAAACACTCCTGGCAACAGAGAGTGCCTTGTATGGGCACCCGTGTTACTATTCCCAAGGTGGGACTGTAGGTTTTACTTATGTCCTCGCCCCACCCCAGGACATACCAGTGTCCGCAGAGTCAGCCTGAGGGTCCAAGCTCACTGTCGTAGATGCCTTTCTTCCCCTCTTGCCTCTTCCAACTCCCAGACTGATGTGAAGCAACACGGGGATGCTGCAGGCTAAACCCCAGAAGCCTCCTTGGAAGACCAGGTCTGTTTCAGGCATTGTGTGAGGTAAACAAGGGAGGGGCCACCCACACCAGGGCAGCAGGATCTAAGGAGGAATTGCAGGGCTCAATGTTTTCTGGGACATAGACACAAAGCCCTTGAGGACGTGGAGGGGCTTCTGGCTCTTGACCCCTTTGGATATAGCCATTCTGCAGCTACTTGGGAAAGAGGGAGGAAGCTTCCCATCCCAGGATGAGATCAAGCAAGGAATGTACACTCCATTGTCTATGGTCTCGCAGTGGCTTGCCCTGGGTAAGAAGGTGAACTGATGGTTCCCTCAGGTGGCAGTTTGACAGTGGGAGTGAGTGGATAAATGAGTTAGTCCAGGTCAAGTGTCTACCATAGCGTCAAGCTTACAGCACCCTAATGTGCTGGTTTTTCCATAAATGTCCCTTCCTGGCCTGAATTGCATGAGTCTGTGACTTTGCATTGATGTGTGCTGTGTTTTAAGTAGCTTCAGTCATGTCCGACTCTTTGCAACCCTATGGACTGTAGCCCACCAGGCTCCTCTGTCCATGGGGATTCTCCAGGCAAGAATACTGGAGTGGGTTGCCATGCCCTCCTCCAGGGGATCTTCCCAACCCAGGGATCAAACCTGTGTCTCTTATGTCTCCTGCATTGGCAGGTGGGTTCTTTACTACTGAGCCACCTAGGAAGCCCTTTGTATTGATACATATGACCAATTGCATAGCATGGTGAAGAGACACCAGGTGAGAAAATGCTGAAGGATTTAGGTTTAAGTCAGAAACCAATTGGGAGAAGGCAATGGCACCCCACTCCAGTACTCTTGCTTGGAAAATCCCATGGATGGAGGAGCCTGGTGCGCTTCAGTCCATGGGGTTGCTAGGAGTCAGACATGACTGAGCAACTTCACTTTCACTTTTCACTTTCACGCATTGGAGAAGGAAATGGCAACCCACTCCAGTGTTCTTGCCTGGAGAATCCCACGGATGGGGCAGCCTGTGGGCTGCCGTCTATGGGGTCGCACAGAGTTGGACACGACTGACGCGACTTAGCAGCAGCAGCAGCAGCAGAAACCAATTAAGGAGTGAGTTGAGACACATCTCTGAGCCCCAACTCCCCAGGTGCTAGAACTTTGGTGGGAATGTGACAAATTGGAGAAATTCATATTTACTAGGGCTCCTCTCAGGAAGAGTGTGTTTGTGATTGCAAGAAATCTCAGGACAGACTGACTGGTCTGAAGATGAGACTCTTTTCCAAAGATGTGTTTAGATGATCAAAGCATCCCCTACAGCTGCTTCTAAAGAGGTGCAGCCATGGCTCCAAAGGACTGGTTTAACAGAGCAAGGCTTCCCTGGTGGCTCAGAAGGTAAAAAAACTGCCTGTAATGCAGGAGACCCAGGTTCAATCCCTGGGTCAGAAAAATCCCCTGGAGAAGGGAATGGCAACCCTCTCCAATATTCTTGCCTGGATAATTCTATGGACAGAGGAGCCTGGTGGGCTACAGTCCTATGTAAACAATCCTATGTATGGGCTATGGGGGCATAAAGAGTCAGACATGACTGAGTGGCTAACACTTTCACTTGCACTTTGGAGCTGAAGCAGAATAGCTCCAATGAAAAAAGAAGGTTAAATCCTATCCATCACCTTCTCAGTCTTAACATAGGAAACAGGCACAGGGACACCCAAGGAGGAGGAGTTTTCTGGGCCCGCTGTACTCTCTCTTCAAGAGTCAGTCCCAAATTGAGAAGCCTCCTTTTTGGATGGAGAAAGAGGCAGGGAGACAGATAGGTCCCTTATGGCAGCAAAAATGTGTCTCTCCTTCTTCTGGAAGAATCCACAGGGTGTACTGTTCAGTCCTCTTTGCTTGAGATACCTCCCAGCTATCCCAGCAGACACTGGAGGCCCCTGGGGTGCCCTCAACCTGCCCCCAGGGAGTAATTTCTCAAGGATGACCTCATATGATGACCCTTAGCTAGGCCACCCCACTGAACTGTGTGCTCTATGGGGACAGGGCTGTGTCTGTCTGCTCCGCCATTGTATCTACACGTGTGTAAAGTTGGTGGGTACTCAGTTAATATGTGCTGGATCAGGTTACACACAATCAAAGCCTTGTCCAGAGATGAGCATCTGTTTTCGTCCTCGATCTGACATTTCTGAGCTCCTATGTTCAGTGAACCTGAACTTCTCTGCCCAGCCTGATGGGCTACTCCACAGCTCAACCCTAGGCATCTTCTGAGCTCAGGGTGCCACCAGGCCAGTCGGTCCCCAAATGTGGTCCTTCCCACGTTGCTCCTTCCTGCCGCATCTGCCTGTTGTCACCGCTCTCCACTTAATTCCAGATTTCTGCAAGTCCCAAATACGCTCACTTCTCCCCTCCTCTCCATTCTGCATGAACATCCTCGGGCGGCATCAGACATTGTTTTCCTAAGCATGTAGATAATGGAATTATTTTTCAGCGCTTATTAAAAGTTATCATCTGGTTTTTAAGTTGGCTCTGACATCAGGATAACTCTGTTCTCCGACATGGACACCGTGGTGAGCCCACCGGTGTCCCAGACAAAGCCCTCTTCGTACCTCGGAACTGCCAGGATGTGGTCATCCTTGGAGGGCTCCACGTTTGGGTGGACAACCATCACTTTAAAGCTTGGAATGCAACTGTGGGACATAGCTGTTGAGTTTTTTTCCTGAGCAGGGGTACAGCCAGCCTCACCTGCAGTGTTCTCCACTCTAGAACTTACACCACAGCCTGGCTGAAGCCAAAAATCTAGGGAGCATCCTCGGTCCTTCTTGGTGTCCCACCATCAGCCTATCCATCTCCAGGCTGGTGGCCCAACCCTAGAGGTAGCCTGAATCTGACACATTCTTTCTACCCTCCTCTCTCTGCTGAAGCCCCTCCTCCATAGGATGGAGACCCTTTCTGTCCCCCTCACCCATCTCTCACATGACAGCCAGAAGGAACATTTGAAAACCGTCTACACTACTGTCTGCACTGTGTGTGCTCAGTCGCTTTAGGCATGTCTGAAGCTTTATGGCCCTACGGGCTATAGCCCACCAGGCTCCTCTGCCCATGGAATTCTCCAAGTAAGAATGCTGGACTAGGTTGCCCAGTATTCCTGTCTTCAGCCATCTTCCTGACCCAAGGATCAAACCCGGGTCTCCTGCATTGCAGACAGATTCTTTACCTTCTGAGCCACCAGGGAGGCCCTGCTCTGTTAAACCAGAGTCCTTTGGGTTGGCATCAGCAGGCAGGTTCTTTACCACTAGCGCCACCTGGGAGTGGTTCTCAAACTTGAGTGTGGGCCAGAGTCTGAATGGGGGGAGTAGTCCTGGGCCCCACCTCTAGTCTCTGATTCAGCATGTCAGGAGTGGGGCTCCCAAGACCGCCTTGGTAACGAGTCCCCAAGTCCTGCTGCTGCTGCTGCTGCTGCTGCTGCATGGGGCCCTGTGCTGACTTCAAACCAAAAGCAGAACCATACATCCAATACCCCGCTGGGCAGGGGTTAGCGCACAGACTCGGGAACCAGACTGTCTGGACTCAAGCCCTGGCTCTGCCACTTTCTGTGTGTCCTTAATCAAATGGCTTAACATCTCCGTGCTTCAGCTCGTTTTCCTTCTCTTCAAAATGGGAGCAATAATAGCATCTCCTTCCCAGGGTTTTGTGAGGATTGAATGAGCTAACACCATGTCTGGGTCAGGTTCTCCCGAGACCAGACTAGAGACAAGGATGGGAGTGACTCTGGAAGCCCCAGGGGAAGAGTAGGGAAGGGAGACCGGAAGCAGGAGGCAGGCAGTGCAGGGGCTTGGACGAGGTAGGTCATCCTCAGGGGCAGCTTGGACTTGGCCCTGTGGTGGGGAGTGGGGCTCCAGGACCCCATGCAGGACACACTGTTGGTAACTGTGAGATGGAGTTTATTCCCAGCAGGAGGTGAGGGAGACTTGGGGTTTACCCAACAACAGGAGGAGCTGTGGGTTGATGGCTGCCCCCAGCGGGATGCGGGGCAGTGTAACCAGCCTGCCCCACAGTGGGAAGAGCAGTTCCAGTGGCCTCAGAAAGCCCCCAGCACTCAGAGTCACAGCTGCTACTGGGAGAGAGCTAGGGGCACATGAGGACATCCTGAAAATACCAGCCTTGGCAGACAGAGCATGGGGAAGAGCTCATGGAGTTCAGCTCCCCTCGTAACCCCCCATGAACTGAGCCCTAATCGAATCGTCTTCCAGGCTTGCTGCCCCTCCCTGGCCAGCTTCCTGCTCCCCTGACATGCCCAGCCTGAGAGCCCTTGCCCTGGCAGCGACCTCTGCCCAGAGCATCATTCCCAGCTCCCACAGCCCCTCTTCCCCTCCTCCCTGCATTTCAACACCATCCCCTGCGCAGGGAGTGCCTCCCTACTGCTCTTGTAAAGCCCACCACCACCAACACATCCCTCTCAATTCCCATTCCCCTTTCACTCCCAGCCTAACCCACCTACTCTAGAACCTCCACATCCATTTCCTTGTTTATTGGTTCATAGTCTGTCTCCCACTGGAGACAACTGTCTACCTCACCCTGAATTCCAGAAACAGCAGTGTTTACCATTCTGTCCTCAGACTCTAGCAAGCACAGAATGGCCTTTACTAGATGAATAAATGACTAGAAGTACTTGCCTGAGAGGCAGAGAATCAGCAGTGTCATCTAAGGAAACTGCTGTCCTGAGCTGGCATTGTAAGGCTTGAATCTCAGCCCATTTCTCACTCCTGTGTCCTCCCTCTGACCCTCAGTGTATTGCTTTTCTCATGGGATCACTAATACCCCTCTCACTGTGGGACCTGGAGGCATTGACCATGACTGTGTAGAGGGGACTCCTCCTGCAAGGGTGAGACCCATAGATCTGAGGACAACCTGGACAGGGTCAAAAACATGTGCTTCCTCCTCTGTCCTGGGCACTCCCAAAAGCCTAGTTGAGTATGAGTTAGAAGTCAGAGCAGAGAAACCAAGGTAAAAGCAGCTTCAAGAGTAGCAACAGATTATTTACCCTCCTGTAGGAGAAGCTCAGAGGAAGGATGTCTGGGGTGAGTAAGGCACCTTGCAGAAGTCAGCAAAGTCCAGTGCTTTCTGCCTTGTTGCCCCTCTATCTGCAACACAGAGCTTCTACCTCATAGTCCAAGATTGTGGCTTGTGCTCCAGCCATCATGTCTGCATTCCAACCATCAGTTAAAAGAAAGAGGTGAAGAAAAGCTTGCTCTCTCCCAATATGGACACCTCCCAGAATGCCACACATAAGACTTCTGCTTATAACTCATTGGCCAGCATGTGACTGAACATTTATCAGACACTGATAAAACAGCAGGGGGCAAGATGAAGAAAGCCCTGCTTGCTGACTGATGGGACCCACACTCCAGAGAACGGGACAGAGAAGAATCAGATCAACACACACATGAGCTGGTGGCAGTGAAGCCCTCTGAAGAGAACAACAGTGATGAGAAGGAGCAGTGGGGAGTGAGGGGGTGGAAACCTACCCAAGCCGAGGAACACAGAGTCGGCCTTTCTGAAGAGGAGCCGTTTGGATGGAGCTACTGACCATTCCAAGAAGCAGGAGATGGCTTGCATGCCTCCACTGGGCTATGTGCCTGCTGTGTACCCCTGGGCATGTCCCAATATCTCTCTGAGCCTATCTTTTCTCCTCTATGAAGTGAAGAGCAGCCACTCTCTCACTGGGTTGTGGGGTGGAATCTTGCTCACAGAACTGGATCTCCACGAAGAAATGAAGCTTACAGAGACCAAAGAACCTGGTTCTAGACCAGTAATTCTCAACTGGAGGGGGGTGTATCCTAGGGGACATGTGTCAATGTATGGAGCCATTCCTGGTGGTTACAGAGAGAATCATGAACCCCAAAAGTCAGCAGTGCTGAGTCTGAGAAACCCCGCTCTCTGCAGTCACCTGGCCAGAAGGATCAGAGTCAGGGTCTGAATGCAGGGACAGTTCATTCAAAGTCCACTCTGTCTTCAGGGTGAGTTTCAGAATCCCTACCCCAGACCCCTTCTGTGTCCTCCAGACAATGGGGTTTAGGTGTCTGCTTTCTCAACAAACAACCACTTCAGTGATGACTCAGATATTCACTGTAGTTTAAGGAGAACTAAACTTTGTGCTTATAAAGTGCCAGGCACGTATTTGCCGCTTCCCCCCGGCTCCCCCACCACCACCCTCGCCCCCCCACACACCAAAATCCACACACCAAAATCCGTTACGAGTTTAAAGTACAGCTATTATTTTTACAGCATCGCTTAGAAATGGCTTGCAATCTCTAATTTGCTAAATTGATGTGTATATTGACTAAATAAATATTCGGCACGAAGCCCGAGTCCCCCTTCCACACTTATTAATCCTCAGGAAATGGAAACACAAGACATGAAATGAGCTTTTGCTCAGAGCTACAGACAGGAATACATTAGGTTGTTTTTCAAGTGCTCGGGGACTTGACGCGCTGCAGCAGAGGCGGGCCAATCAGCTGCCTCTATGGTTTCCATAACGCACGTGTCTGCCAGCAGGCGTGATTGTGTTGCTAAGGCTCTTCCTCTGACTTTGAGAGTCTAAGACAGAAGACTCTTATCTCAGTGGGGGGACATCTGGAGTGACTGCCTTTTGGGGAGTTGATTTGAGGGGCTGATGTCTGGCACCAATATTCATTAATAGAAATCAAAACTGCTATAGGACCCCCAAGAGATAACCTGGGGACAGTTTTCTTTCTTTAAGGACTGGGGTTGTTTTAGTTCTCTCAGCTATGGGGAGATAAGAGAGCTACCTGAGGCAGAGGAGGCAGGGGAACGTGTCTTCTGTCAACAGCCCCTCCCCCTGCAGCAGGGAATAAGGAGACAGAGGGGTGCAGTTCCCAGGGGCAAAGTTTGCTCTTAGTTTCTGGAGGCTCTGACCTGGCATGCTGATGAGTCCTGGGGCTGACATTATACCAGGATGGCCAAGGGGAACACTAGACAGGTAGGGGTGACCCAGGGGTAGAGAAGGTCTTGCAGGTACTACCATCTAAATGTTCTTAATCCACAGAACATTCACCTACCAGGCTGGCTGGCAGCAGCGAAGAAACAGAGCCCGGAGTTAGCAGACAAGTTTGTCTCACGAGAATCAGGAGATACTAAATGCTCTCTGGAGAGAAAAGGTGAGAACTTTGCTTTTGCCCTACTGGGAGGAAGTGAATCCCAAGAGGGAGGCATTTCTTCAAGTGTAGTCTCTGCCCAAAGCCAGCCCAGACTGCTCAGGGTCTCCTCCCCGAGGGGGAAGCCAGACTCCACGGACTAGAGATGGAGGGGGTTGTGGACATGGTGGAGACTTCAGTGTCCTGGTCTGTCTGATGGGCTTGTTCACAAGGGGACCACTGGCAGTGACCTCGCCTGGCACCTAATCCTGCAAGCAAGCCCCTCACTGCAGAGGACAGTGGTGACACCCCCTGGACATGCGTCCACTGACGGATGGAGCCAATGGATGGGAAGGCAGCAGAGGCTTCTCTGCAGACTGTGTTTAACCCCCAGTGAGCCTGTGGGACCCCAGGATGGAGCAGCTACAGAGGACACAGGGGTGAGAGAGCAGAAAACACAGATATCTCCAAGGGAGGCCCCTCACTCTCGGGGCAGGAGGAGCAGCCAGTGCAAAGGCCCTGGCTTAGGACCAGATCTGGTTAACAGGTGGGATGGTGGCCCGAGATGCGGGCAGAGGGAGCCTAGAAAGCCAACTCTCCTGCAGACCAGCAGAGACTTTGTGGATTAAATAAAGGGGAATCCTACGGCAGATGCCACCATCACACATCTGCTAGGGGAGGAGACAGACATCAGACCACACTGAGTGCTGGCCAGGGTGCCAACTTCTTGTCCACTTGGAAGTGTGCCTGACAGTTCCTTAAAAAGTTAACTCTGTATGTGCCCTACCCAAGAGTAAACGTCCGGAAGGAAAGACCAGGACAGGCATTCACAGCAGCCTTATCCTAAACAGGCAGCACTGGAAACAAACAAGGCAGCCATAGAGAGGGGAATGGCTCAATCAACTGTGCTCACTGCTTCCAGTGGAGAACCACACAGCCAACTCCCAGCAGTCTCTGCAGTGAGGTTGCCTCTCCTGAGACCAAGCACCAGGGAGGGCTTCTGGAAGTGCAGTCTGGTGAGGACTCAGGGCAAAACAAGCAGAAAACAAAACTGCGCACGGAGGGTGAACCCAAGTCGACCTGGGACTTTGTCTGCCATGGGTAAGGAGAACCTTGTTTCTAGTGACAGAAGGATCAGTGGTTCCCTGGGGCTTGGGGAGCTGGGGGTTAATAAAGAAGGGGACTTTCAGGGGTGAAGATGGAATGTTCTGGATCTTGCTCCAGATCTGGATCCAGGTGGTGGGTCCGCACAGGGGTCCAAACTGCTCCCACTTCCGACTTAACACCTGTGAGTTTTGCTGCAGGTAAAATATGCTTGAGTAAACAGTATCCGTGCAATGGGGTCTGCAGGTGGGTTTGGGATCCACACCTGCCCCTCCTCTGTCTCTCTCTCAAGCTGCCCAAGTTTCCCAGACAGAAGGCAGAAGTTCTAAGCAGGTGGAAAGTGCCTCACTCCAGGGCCGAGGGCTCCTGAGGCCACCGCGCCTGCCTGCCTGCGCCACATCCATCGTGTTATTGCCAGAGCCTGAGAACTGCTCCCCAGGCGGAATCTTGAATATTCATCTGATTTACTGCCCGCTGCCGACAGCTTTATGAATCCGCCCACCAGTACCTGCAGCCGGTCATCAATCTTCCCCCGAGACTGTGCTGCTGCCAGTAACTCATGAATTAAAGAGGCCCCTGGCGGCCCCCACACCTCCCTCCCCCATGCGGCGCGTCGTGATGGAGAAGAACCTGACCAGAAGTCAAAACACTGCTGCTGCCTCGCCTCGCAGCTCAGGCGACCTTGGATGACTCCCTCAGCCTGTCTGCAGTCAGGAAGAGAAACTCAGGGGCCCTCAAAGCAGCCCCTTCCGAGCTCCCAATCCCAGTTTCCCTGTCTGCAGAGACGCAGGGAGTGCTCAGCATCACCTCTGTCTGCTCACCTGGGCGAGGGGCTGAGGCAGTTGGGTGGGCAAGCCCAGGCGAATGCAGGATGCTTGCTACGATTCGACTTGGAGATGCTCACTGAACGAGAGAGGTGGTGGTCCTCGCAGCAAGCTCTCCTAGGCGTTCTTATCAAGAGTGGGAACGAAGGGAGCATCTCCCTCCAGGACTTTGGGGGTCTCCAAGTGCGCCCCCCGGCCCCCGTCCATAGGGAATAAACATGATGATGTTTGTCCAGGAAGGAACAAATCTCACAGACTTAGCTCTGGGCTTCAGGAAGCAGTCCCAAGGGTTGCAGAGCTGACTCCTGGGCAGGAACCCCTGGTCCTGAAGCTGCTACCCATGCCTTAGCCAGTCTGGCTCACCCAGGACCCCCAGCACCTGCCATGGGGACAACATTCAGCAAGTGGTCCCATGGCTGAGCAAACCTTCGCCAACAAGCAAGATGTTAGCGACCCATGCAAAAGCATCGGGTCAGCCCCTGCCTGGCTCCTCCCTGATCCGCAGGTGGCTGGGAAGCAGAGTGGTAGATGAGCCCCTCTGAACCCAGACACACCAGGGTTCAAAGCTGCTCTGCTCCTCAGCATCCAGCGACCTTGGCGAGTGGTCTGGCACTGCCTGACCCCCATCTCAGCCTCAAAAGCCAGACACATGGGTCACAGTTTCCTCAGAGAGTTGGTGGGGGGCTCGGAAAGGCAGCCTGTTGTCAGTGCCCCCACCGCCCCCCCGACCTGAGCCCTCGGGAATGTCTGCTCACTGTCTTCCTGACACTGGGCTGTGCTGGGTGCCAAGGTGGGGGCCCTGTTCCTCTGCAGGTCACTCAACAAATACTCATGCATCCCTCTGGATCACAAAAAACTCATAATACCTGTGCCTGAGGACAGGCTGAGGGAGGCCCCCCTCCCCAAGTGCATGCTCCCAGCAGTCTCTGCAACGAGGCTGCTTCTCCTGGGACTGTGACCTGTCGCCTGACTGAGGACCTCCAGCCCTGCCAGTGCCCTGCCAAGGCCTCTCAGAGGCACGGGCTTTCTGGGCCGCTTCAGGCCAGCTCCAAGTCAAGGTGTTGACAGGTTAACCAAGAGGCAATGGGAGCCCCCAGCACAATCCTGGGTTGTGGGGGACATGCACCAGCATGTCCGTCCCTCCTCCTTCCTCTGCTGTGGACCAGAATCCCCTTCCCCATGTGTCAGGAGTCAGGAGGTCAAGGAGCCCACCAACCACCAAACTGGTTCTAAGGATGGGGTATCGTGGAAGGAGGGGAGGGAGAGGCAGAGGCCAGAGCCAAGGGCACCAGTTTCTCTACTGGGCTTCCCTGAAATAGGGCAGAGCTCATGGGGAGAAAGGTCTCCGCTTCTGGGAACACTTCCCGGGGGGCTTGGCCTCAGCCTCTAAGGTTTCTGACCCGTGGACTTTTCACCTTGGCACCAGCTCCCTGACCACGCTGGCAGTGTTTACCTTGTGGGAAAGGCCAGATACGGGGGGCGAGTGTGTGTATGTGTATGTGTGTGTGTCAGCGTGCACACACCCACTGGGGCAGGAGATCAGAGCCAGGGCAGCCACACTCGGGCCCCTGAGAGCCTCTGGGCCCTGGAACCCTCTGTGGCCCCCTCCTCCTTCACATCTTGCACTTAGGGCTGAAATGCTGGTGAATGAATGACGCCAAAATCACCACCCTCCTCTCTGGGGATTTGCCCCCAGGATGGAGAGAAGAGTTAAAATCCAAGTCCCATCCTGGCTAGCCATTCTAGTGCCTCATCTATATAATGGGGACAATATTAACTCCCCAGCCTCAGCACTGAGCAAAGGAACCAAAGAGGCAGTGCTTGGCATGCTGTGAGCACGCTATAGAAGCTACTGTTGCCGGACCATGAATGCTCAGTAAATGTTTACTAACTAGATGGGTGGGTGGGCAGAGGATGGATGGATGGGCGGAGGATGGATGGATGAATTTATAAGCAAGTAGACCTCTAGATAAGTAAGTGGAGGTAGATGGATGGGAGAGTGGATATGCATTCATTCGCTACCCATCCCTGCATCCATCCATCCATGCGTTCTTCCATCCAACTCTCGGTTGTAGGGGCAGAAAGCGGATGGATAGGTAGACAGATAGACGGATGGGTAGATGAATAAATGCATGGGTGGATATCTGGTTTGGTGGGTGGATAGAGGAAGGGTAGATGGACATTCCGATGAACAATTAGATGAATGAACAGATGGAGAGAGAGATGAATGGGCAGATAACTTGCTGGATGACTGGGACCACAAGCGAACACCTAAATTGCCTCCCCCTGGAAGGTGGAGATAACAATTGCTTCAGCTGATGCCTGGCACCACAGCCATGAACAAGGCCGCAGGGGCCGGAACACCGCAGCCTGAACAATCTGCTCGTTAACTGGCTCACAAAGCTTTTCACCTATTCCAAGCCAACGGGGTAGCAGCGTGACATTTAAGGTTTCCTTTCAGCAATCACTTGTGTGCCTTTCACAGAACGCGCTGTGCAGCTGTTCTCTGGCTTGCATTCTCCTCCACAGGTGCCTTCAAGCCCCCAGGGTGCTAATAGGTCCAGCTTCCCCAGGGCCAAGGTGGGGGGTCCCCTGAAATGTTGGGGCCCCCCTTGCCATCTCCTCTGTCTGGAGCTGTGCCACCAATCACCTTAATCACCCTTCAGTTAGGGGGATTAATTTATAACAGGGTGGCAAGGAAGTATCAGAGAAAGGGTTTCCTTGGCAACCAAGGTTTTAAACCCAAGATCCTCTGGGTTTTAAAAGCCGCTTGGCATCTAATTTCCCCCCTCAAAATTAGCTTGAAACTTTTCAGATGCTGAGATTTTAGCATAGCAGCAGGCTAGCACTTACGTCAGAAACCACAAAAGGTAGATTTCTCCCCTGCCAGAGGCAAGACCCTGGCAAATTGTTCGGTTTCCTCTGCCACTTTGTTCTTGGTGGAAAACCAGGCCATTATGAAATGACCACAGAGATGTCGTTTTCTGAACTGCAGGCAGCCAAGCTCCCAACAGCAACTTGTTTTTTGGCTCAAGTTGCTTCAAATCCTGTTGAGTTCTGCTGTGAGGGCTGAATGGAGAGACCCTCGCCCCCGGCCCCTCTTTAGGCATGGCCAAATGGTCTCGGGCTGTACTCGCTGACAACCTGGGCCCATCTTCCCAGGTTGAGAAGGCTAGTGCCACCGGTACCCACCCCCCCAGAGGGGATAGCGCACGATTTCAGGGTCTCCTCTTGGCCCAGGTTTCTCTCACTGGATGTTCCCCATCACCAGCAGGCTTCCTACCTCCCTGTGTCAACAAATGAACCCCAGCCAACTCCGCGGCCTGGCTTTCTGTAGTCTGCACCAGCCTGGGACCCACTCTACCTTTCCCTCCTTCCACCATCCATATCCTTCACTCCGCCCAGGCCACACTCCATCCATTCTGCCTTTAACCACCCACACAGTATCTACCTTCTCTTCACCCTCCACCCATCAGCAAATATATTCCACCCTTGACCCACCCTGACACTCACTGACACCCCTCGCTCCACCTGGATTTCCTCTACTTTGCCCTTTAGATCTTGGTTTTCCAAATCTGACAGGAGTCTAAAAAGAGCTTCAGTCGCTCAGTCATATCCTACTCTTTGCGACCCTATGAACTGCAGCACAACAGGCTTCCCTCTCCTTTACTATCTCCTAGAGTTTTTTCAAACTCATGTGCATTGAGTCGATGACGCCATCCAACCAACCCATCCTCTGTTGTCCCCTTCTCCTCCTGCCCTCAATCTAGCCCAGCATCAGGGTCTTTTCTAATGAATCAACTCTTTGCTTCAGGTGGCCAAAGTATTGGAGCTTCAGCTTCAGCATCAGTCCTTCCAATGAATATTCAGGGTTGATTTCCTTTAGGGTTGATTGGTTTGATTTAGGAACACTGCTCAAATGCTGCTTCCTCTAGACCTCCTTCTTCACACCTCCCCTTTCTCTGAACCTTTATAGCAACCTGTCTTTACCCTGGAGGGCACCCAGCTCTTCCTCTCCATCCAGCTGAGCAGCTATTCTGGCCTGGAGGCATGTTGTCTAGAGAAAAATCAAGCTGAGTTGATTCAAATCCTGGCTCTCATAGCATCATAGCTGTATGGCCTTGGTGAGAAGATGGAAGGGTGGCTCAGGGATGGATGCTGAGTTTACGGCTGATTGACCCTGAGATTAGGTGAGCCCCTGAGTGGAGGTTGGATGGGTGTCCAGATGGAAGGTCTAAGGGGGCATAGATGGAGGACGCAAGAGTGGGTGATTAAGTGCAAGGGTAGGGCTGGATCGGTGAAAGGAAGGAAGGGAGGGAGGGAAGGAGGGCCGAAGATGAGCCCAGCTTCCAGGAAGATTTACAAAGTCTGAGGGACGGCCCAGGAGGCTGACTACCCAGAAATTCTGAACGGAGGAGAAAACAAACCTGTGGATTCTTTTTCACAGAGACTAATGCTCCTGATAACTTGAGGCTTGAAGTTTTTTGGTGACCCTGGAGAAAGGACAAGGCCTCCCTTGGGACCAATTCATTAAGAAGGACAGTCCTGATCAGCTCCTCTAAGCACTTGGGTTGACTCTAAGTGCCAGGCAGTCAGAGGGCGTTCAGTAACTGTTCATTGGAAAGTGACGAATTGATCTTGGAGACCAGCCATCGAGGGGGGGCGGCCAGCTGGAAACAGCCCATAGGAGCTCGTTTCCTCACTCTGAGTGGCAGGAAAGTCTTGTCCCACAGCAACAAGCCCAGACCCCAGTCTTCAGTTATTGGCCCCATGTTTGTGCAGTGACTGTAACCCCAGAGGCTCCAGGGGGTACATGCCTCCCAAAGAGAACTAACATCCACGGTTCCAGGAGGTTGAACCTTTGACCATCTGGGTTCAGGCATGAAGGACCTGAGGTGGGCCAAGTCAATTCAAGGCAACTTGAGTTATAAACTAGTTCTCAGGAGTCAATCTGCCTGTGAAGCCTGGAAGACCCCATAGATAAAGGGCAGTGATCGTGGCATTGAGTGACAACAGGCCTCTTCCACACAAAATGAGGCTCTCCTTTCCAGGAGGATAAACCACCATAGATGCTGATCAGAGATAGGCTCAGAGGTCCCAGGAAGGTACAGACCCCTCAGCTTGCCCGCCGAGGTCTGTTCTGACTTGGACAGTCTTACAGACTCTTGTCCGGGCACCTGAGAGAAGGTTACATTGCACAACCCCAGGGGGCACCCTTCACAGTGACTCAGGGGGAGGAGGGTGGGTTTCAGTGCACTTCATTGTGGGAGGGGGTCTGTGGGCCTCTGGTCTCCCAGTGATCCATCTAAAAAAACAAAGAAAACTTCCTAACATAAGTCACTGAGCCTTGTGTTGTTAATAAAACTGTCTCTTTTCTTCTTCCCTCAGACTCCCTCCCTGCCAGGAAATAAAGAAAGGGGTGAGGGGAGGGGGAAGGTACAAATTCACTTCTGCTTTATCTCTAAAGTGTTTAGCTAACTGCCAGGCACATAATAAGAACTCAATAAATAACCATTATTAGAGGAGGAAGAGATGGAAGAAATCGGACAGATCAGAATTTAATTCTGCCATGCGGATTTATTGTGCTTCTGCCCAAGGAAGAAGAGAGAAAGAATATCTCAGCTTTCCATCTTCTCTTTCCTGAGCTGACTCTGAGGTAGGCAGTGTCCTCTCGTCCCCTTTTGCCTGCAGCCTGTTGAAGGAAAAATAAAAAGAAGCACCGATCTAGCACGCTTGGCTGAGCCCCTGCTCCCAGCCCACAACTCCCTCTGACTTTATGTTTAATTTCCCCAGGTCGAGAGGAAGCACTCTGATGATCCGAGTTAATTCAAAATGTAAATTCATCTCCTATCACCTAATGGCTCTGACTCAGCTCTACAGGACGGGAGCAGCTGCCGCATGAGTCACCCGGGGCCCTGGCTCCCGGGACCCTGCTCCTAATGGTGATGAAGCCCTCGGCCAGGCTTCAGACAGACACTGCTGCCTCTGTGCCCACTGAGGCCAGACCACAGCTCACTTCGGAGGGCAGAGTGTTCCACTACCAGGGGGTGGGGGTGTGGTGGGGTGGGGAATGGGGGTGGGAGGGAAAACCACAGCGCAGGGGTCAGCCCAGGAGACCCCAAATGAGCCGAACTAGTCTCCCAAGAAACCCACTAACCGAGATTCGGGATCCTCAGCCCGGGCAGAGTCCACTACAGGCTGGGGTTCCCCACTGGGTACTGAGGACTATCTTCACCCAGATCCCAAAATATAGCCGTGAACCCTCCAGAAATCTTCACTTGAGTGACAGCCAAGGTCTTCCAGATGCTGGCTGGACGGCCCCAGAGCTGCCACAGAGCGGGTCCCCTCCCTCCCTGGGAGGTGTGAAGGCCCCACTGTGTAAGCTTTGTGCCAAAGACAAAACCAGCAGCAGGTTGTGAGTTTCTGTGGGGGAGCCAGGCTTTGGGTCAGGATGGGGGTGGAGGCGAGGGGACCTTGGGGGTGTGCTCATGAGTTTCCTGTTCCCCACTGTCCTTCCCTGGGTCTTAGCATTGGAAGATCTCAGCAGTACAGGAGGGACAGTGGAACAGACAGGGAGCAAGGGGGCGTCCCAGGGGTGGCAGGTTGGAGCGGGAGAGACTTTCTGGGGGCAAGACAGGGCAGTCTTGTACAGCTGGGGAAACCCAGGCTTGGAGAGGAAGTATTTACACTGCACCCAGCGCCTACCGTTAGTCCCTTCTACAGGCTTCTGCTCCCAGGTAGGGCTGAGGGCTCTCCTGCCGGGGCTGGAGCCTCTGGGTCCGGGGCACCAGAGTCTCGCCCTCCCCTGTGGGGTGACATGAGCCCCTCTTCCACTGTGAGAGCTTCCAATCCACTGTCAGAGGGGGCTGGGGCCCGTGACCCCCCAGACTCAGGAATCCTTCCCTTTGCTGAGGACCCCTCGACACCTGGAATCTGAGGTCTCAGCTCTGCCACCTGCTGGCCTCCATGAGTTCTGCAGGCTGCTGGTATGTTTCTCCTCTGCCAGTTGCTGTGATGACTTTTAGGGTGCTCATGATCATCTGAAACCAGGCCAGGCATTAAATGGCACTGAATCCCATAATGAATCAGCCCATCCTGTTTCCATTTCTCTGAATCCTCCTGGTGCTCTTCAGGAGAGAAGCTCAAGAGGCTGCCTCCAAGGTGGCCACATTCCCCTTCGCCCCCGCCATTATCTCTCTTTGTGACATGGCAAACCAGGCCTTCATCTCAGAGCCTTGGCAGATAATTGGTTTCTAACACAAGACCTGACTTTTGTTTTTATTGTATTTATTCTTTGTTTTAATCACTTTATGGAGCTTTAATTCACATGCCATCAAATTTACCCACTTACAATGTACAATTTAATGGTTTTTATTATAATATACTCACAGGATTGTGCAACCTTCGCCACAATCCAATTTTAGAACAGTTTCATCAGCCCCCAAAGAAACCCTGCATCCATTAGTGATTTCTCCCCAATCTCTCTCCCTGACCCCTGACCCCTGGAAACCACAAATGTTCTTCCTATCTCTGTGGATCTGCCTATTCTGGATATTTCATATCAATGGAACCACATAACGTACGTGTCTTTTGTGGCTCGCTCCTTCTACTCAGGCTTTATGTTTATATGCTTACTTTAGTGAGGAATTCTGGGTTTAATTAACCATTGGGATGTAATATTTTCTTCTTCATTCACTCTAAAGTATTGATCATTTGCTTAAGTTACCAGTTACCCAAGGAAGGTAGGATGTGCTTAGAACATTTGGAATACACAGTGCAAATCCTGTCTGAGAGGTGGGGTCCCATTGCTCTTGTTTCTCTGATTTGGGGAAATTTTCCCCTTTCTCCTCTTTTCAGAAGCCACTAAGCCCCTTCCTCCATCCTCTCTGACTTTTCTCCAAACCCTCATTGCACAGAGGAAAGACGGGGACCAGAGCAATATTTCCACAAACAAACCGTTTTGCCCCTCTATTCAACAAACACAGAGGAACAGATGTGGCCTCGGCTTCTCCCAACCATGCTGTCTGGAATCAGCATATACATCGAGTTTAATTATGCAATTAAAGTCATTTTCTTGAGCTGAACAAATATTTACAGCATATTTTGCTGAAAATGGCTTTGCCTGGAGAAAGGTTCTGCTGTTGGGCTGGCAGGTCTGGTGTGCGAATATTCACACATTTACAGACCCTGTTACCGGGGGGCCACATGGTGATGAGCAGGTGGCAGACAAGCAGGTCCCCAGGAACAAATATGTCAGTGAAAAATGTGGCAGGTGTCAGCCAGGCCTGTATGTTCTGGGCCTCACCATGGTGTCACTGTGGGTCAGTGACATCTGCTGTTCCTCCATGGCAGCCCTGAATCCCAGCTCTGCAGCATCAAAGAAACCTCTGGGCTGGGGCAGAGAGAACACAGAACCTGAGAGCAGCTGTGTGATAATCAGAACCATAGCCATCCTGCCCTGTGCTGTGATCCTGGGAGGTGATACTTAACAAAAACCCATGTAGAGCATCTCCCAGGGGTCCCACTGTGTTCAGCTTCCCATGCAAGAAAATGCAAGGCAAAATTTCCAAAATGCAGAAAAACCCACTTTGTAAATTTTACTCCCTCTGAACCTTGTCTCCTTATCAAGCCCCCAGTTTTCCCCTTGGAGGAAACTGGATCTCATTGCACTGCAATGAAGCCAGAGGACTTAAGGTTTTCTCAAGGGCTTCTTCTCCTCCTGCAGAGTTTTACAGTTTTCATCCGAATTCTGAGTTGGGGGGTGGTTGTGTAGCATCAGAACATTGGGGTGGGGCTAGGACAGGAGTTATGTTCAAAATACTTAAAAACCAGTGGGAGTGATGATCAGCCAGAGATAATCCAGAAGTCAGATTTGGGAGCCCCCCCCAGCTGTGTGGGAAGGTCTGGAGGTCCTGGGGGAGGACCTGGGATGGGTGATTTGGGGCCAGTCTGGGAGCTGGGGAGGGAGCTCCCCATCAGCCCATATGGGGGTGGGGGTTGGGTTTCAGCTTCTCACTTCCAGTCCCATTGTATTGAATGTCAGCCTAGAGTGGAGTGGAGCCCATTATACAGTTGAGGAAACTGAGGTTTCCAGAGTTGTGTGTCATCACCTGAGAATACCCTGCTACAGGGAAGGGGGGTAGTGACTCACACCCAGACCCTCTGCATCCCAGAACCGGTGCAGAGCTGGCCTGCTCATTTCATGCTCCTTGGACTCTAGCAGGGGCATTATTACTATTATGTCACGCTGCAGGTCCGGGTGTCACTTCAGGTGACACTGCTGGTCAAAGGCAGAGCTGGGAGGTGTCCAAGGTCACCAGTATTTACTACCTTCAAGGAGGGAAGGGGGCAGGAGGCTGGGGGCAGGCAGCCGGCCCTTTCCCATACATGACGGAACCCAGTCCCTGTTGCCGCAATCGCTGACAGTGAGGACAAAGCAGGGGTCACCGCCCTGGCGGGGCACAGCACCAGGAGCCTCCAGAGCCCGTGCCTGTGGCCTTAGAGCCCTGGAAGGTACATGTTGTGTGGCCCAGAGGTGGGGGGCAGCAGACCAGAGGCTCTGGGTTAGGGCAGGCTGAAGGAGAGAAGCGAGAAGGCCCCCAAGAGCCCCCTCCTCACCACCACCCCCCACTGCCCTGGATTCCCCTCAGATGCCCAGGTGAACATAGGGACAGGTTTGTTGTCCTGGTTCAATATGTGTTGTGTACCCACCGCATTCTGGTCTTTAACCCAGACCCCAGCAGGGCTCCGGGAACCCATGGAGGTCAGGGGGCAGCTGCCACCCTGGATTCCGGTAGAGGACGTCAGTACCAAACTCTGTTGGTTTGGATTCACGTGTACCGTGGGGAGAGCTGATCAGGAACTGGGAGCCTGACTTCTCATTCTTACCCTGACCCTGAGCAAAGGGCCACTCTCAAGGCCTCAGTCTGATCACCTGCAAATGGCCTTGGCCTTAGCTGACTTCCTACTACAATAGAACCTCAGCCATCAAGGTCCTGCTGCTACTGCTGCTAAGTCGCTTCAGTCATGTCCGACTCTGTGAGACCCCATAGACGGCAGCCCACCAGGCTACCCCGTCCCTGGGATTCTCCAGGCAAGAACACTGCAGTGGGTTGCCATTTCCTTCTCCATCAAGGTCCTAGCGTCCCTATTATTGTGGGCTCAGCACAGAAACTAGGACTTGGAGGTGAGTGGAGCACAGCTGGCTCGGTTTGGGGAAACCAACTTAGGTACCAACGGCGAGAGCTGAGTCCTTTTGGTTCCCTGAAAATTCTTATTCTGTTTAAGACACTTCCTCCAGGCTGTCTCCCTCGCTTCCTAGGCCAGGTGGCAACACAGTCCTGTGTGAGTCTGCTGGCTGGGTGGGTGATTCTGTGCGCAGGGAACTGTGAGATGGACGGCTTTGCTCGAAAAGAGATGAAGCCTCCGAGAGCCTAGAACATGATGCCAAAGTCTGGGGCCTGCATTTTAAAAATGGTGCCCCAACTATATCCTGAAAGTGCCTCTCAGGGGTCCAAGGAACTTCCTCAGAGGCCCCCAGGGAGTAGAAAAAAGGAAAACGGGAGGCCTGGGTCCCGACACCTGCCCAGCCTCAGGTGGGCAGCCTCCCGTTCTGTCTCCCTTAGAAGCTGGGTTTCTGAGTCAGAGTAGCTGTCAAGCATGGGTTCTGTAGTGAAAAGGAAGAAACAAGTTTGAAAGCCACTGATTTAAATTAATACAGCAGATAGCACTTAATTCAGTTAAATGATTTTTTGCTGTCAGTGATTTTGCTATCAGAACATGACACTTTGCCAGCGGAGCCCCGTCGGCTCTCAGCTCCTTAAAGGGGAAGAAAACTCTGGTTATGGTTTGGCAGCCCTGAAGGACCCACCTGGCCTTGGTTTCCCCACCTATAACATCGGGTGGATCTCAGCTTGCCCATCCACGTGGATCCCAGAAGAAACAGAGGACTTTAAGGGGACGGTGAGTCCATAAGCTGTGGAAGCGAGCAGAGCTGAGAAGAACTGACTTCCTGGTGTGTGCTGAGCAGGAGAGCTGGCCCAGAAAGGAGACTAGCAGCCAGAGAAAGCCCGGTGCATCTATTGAACACATGTGCCCGGTCCAGCATGTGGTCTGTTCAAACTGCCCGGAGGACCCGATAAACACTGGGGACAGAGGCACCAGAGGAGGGTGCAAGGCAGCCCACTTGAGCCCATCAAAGGCATGATGCCCTGTATACAGAAGGTGCTCCATCAATGCCTTTTGCTGTTTTCTTCTGAAGGATATTTCTGTCTCCACTCTCCTCCCCAGTGGATGACAGTGAAGAAAAGAGTTGCTGAAAAGGGCATTTATTGACAAAAGTCTGTGAAATTGGACACAATATAATTCTTATGAAAGGCCTAAGCCCCACACCCAAGGTTTTGTCAAGAAGCATGCTTTAAACTCTCCTGTTCCCCTTACCCAAGACCCACAATTTAAAGGTTTGTGGATGTTCAAGGGCACTAATGGATGGCTTCGAGTTAATTCAGAAAACCCAAAGCATGGTGCCGTGTCACCTCTGGGTGACAGTCTCTCTGCTCACACCTCCCCATCTGGCCCCCTCCACCCCCCAGCTCACCCCCTCCACCAAGGTGGTCCCACGTTCTTTGGAAGGGATTCTATCACAGAAGGTTTCATCAGAGTCCCCTCTTCTTGGCTGTTCAGATAAGAAAAACCAGGCAAACAAATTCATCTTTTCTATAAAAGTTTATTTTGTGATTTTTTTTTCCAAGAAGTGTTAGGGGAAAATGTTGAAATTATGTAAAGGTAAGGAACCATGGTATATAAAAATAATTTAAACACACATATTAATAAGAAAGCAACATTGCATTCTAGCAACAACTAGGAGGTAATCTTGCCCAAGATTTTTCCAAAGTCATTAAATACGTTTTAGACGACAGTACACAGACACACACGCATGTGCACACACACATATATACAGCTCAAGTGTCCTTTTTCTGTGCATCCTGGCTAACTGATACAGCTAAGGGGAAAAGACAAAGAAGACTGCTTGAGTGTCCCTAAGTTGAACAAACGTGCATTGTATCATGAATGTTTGCTATTTCCTGGAGCCTGCTATTTCCCTCCCCAACCTCTTTAGTGACTAGCTTCAGTCTGCTGTACGGTCTTATCTGAAAAATTAAGGGTTTCGATCAGCCCCTGGGTGCGCTCATTGCGGTGCTGCAGGCAGTGAGAATTCGGGAAGCGCCGTGTCTCCTGCTCCTGGTGCGTTGTGTGGATTGGAGGTGGACAGTCAGGCGAACCTGATTACATCTGGCTGATTCTCTGCTTCAGGGCCAGGACCTGATTCTTGATCTCTGGGGGTAGATCGACGTTCACTTGCTCCTCAAGGTACTTCTGTATTTCCTCCACCTCCTCCTCCCAGAACTCCTTGGAGATGTGGAAGAGCTCCTTCACGTCGACATCCCCCAGGCCCCGGAGGTCCAGGGCATCCTCATCGGGGATGTAGCCGATGGGCGTGAGCTTGGCGCCGCCTTCCCTGACCACGCGGTTGAACATCCACTCCAGCACCCGGGAGTTCTCGCCGAAGCCGGGCCAAAGGAACCTGCCGGCCTTGTCCTTTCGGAACCAGTTGACATGGAAGATCTTGGGCAGCTTGGCTGCGGGGCGCTGGGCCATGCTGAGCCAGTGTGCCAGGTACTGGCCGAAGTTGTAGCCGAAGAAGGGGCGCATGGCGAAGGGGTCGTGCATGATGACTTTGCCTGTTAACAGGGGACTCTGTGGGTAAGTGAGGCCTCACAGGACTATGGGCACACTTACTGTTGACACAGCCCCCTGGCTTTCTGTACCTCTCTGCATATACAGAGAGAGACAAGGGGAGACAGAGAGATAAAGAGACAGAGGGGCAACTGAGAGACAGAGATATAGAGACAGAAAGAGACAGAGAGACACAGAGATATAGAAACAGAGAGAGAGAGACAGAGAGACATAGAAACAGAGACAGAGAGAGACAGAGAAGCAGAGCAACAGAAAAAACAGAGAGTCGGAGAAACACAGAGATAGAGCTGTCACTGTCCCTTCTTGGTGGCCCCGGATCTTGGCCAGACTCACCCTTGTACTCCGCCGCTGCCGTGGCCTCAGATCTCATGGCCGCCCCCACAAACACACCGTGCTGCCAGCTGAGAGCCTCGTAGACCAGAGGGACACCTTTAGCAGGAGAAAGAAACACTCCTTAGAGGCCTTGACCCCCAGCCCCCTTCAGCCACGACGCCATCTCCCAAGTGGAAAGACATGCTGCATGTCGTCTCTCTTCTAAAGGGGCTGATGCTGGAGCGCCAGAGCTAAGGGCGGACACTGCCACGTCAGAGTCATGGCAGGAGGCCACGTGGCCAAAGTCAAACTAGGAGCCCCATCCCTGGACAAGGACCCCGGAGTTTCAGCGGCCAGAGACTAAGTTCTACGCCCGAGCTTGCTCATTACCCTGTCATTTGTGAAAGGAAGCTCCGTATCCCTGACATCCTTCAACCAGGTCACGGAACGTGAGCCCTTGTAGTGACACATCCCCCCATAGTGACACACCCGTGTCCCAGCCTGATTGCCCAGGAGCCTCACCAACAGGCCGGCGCCCTCCGAAGATGATGCCCTCAATGGGCACGCCCTCTGGAGACTCCCAGTCAGGGTCAATGATGGGGCACTGGCTGGCCGGAGTGCAGAACCGTGAGTTGGGGTGGGCACAAGGCTCCCCTACAGCAGCAAGGGAAGACAGGCCCTGAGCGTCTGGCCAAGCACACACACCCAAGGGCCGGGGCGCCGGGCCTCCTGGGGGGCTTACCATCCTTGGGGTCCCACTCCTTGCCCTTCCAGGAAATGAGCTTGATGCCTGAGGCCAGCGGCTGATCAATGCCTTCCCAGTAAACGCCCCCGTCACTGGTCTCGGCCACGTTGGTGAAGATGGTATTCTTCTGGATGGTCTTGATGGCGTTGGGATTTGTCTTCACAGAGGTTCCCGGAGCGACACCAAAAAACCCATTCTCTGGATTGATGGCCCGCAAGTTACCTGGAAAGTTTTAAACCAAGGAGTGGAAGTGAGTACCAAGGGAAGTGTACCATCTTATATCTTGCCAGGTTAATTTCTGCACCAAATTCTCAAGTCTTTATTTTTTCCCTCCTCCCCAGAATCTCTTTCTCTTGCCTCATGCCAGCATTATTAATCAACTTTGACTTTCTTACCAGTTTCCCATCAAACTATTTTAACCAACCCAGGTATCTAAGTGGTAAAGAATCTGCCTGTCAATGCAGGAGATGTGGGTTCGATCCCTGGGTCAGGAAGATCCTCTGGAGAAGGAAATGGCAACCCACTCCAGTATCCTTGCCTGGGAAATCCCATGGACAGAGGAGCCTGGCGGGCTACAGTCCATGGTGTTGCAAAGAGTCAGACATGACTTAGCAACTAAACAAAATATAAACAAACAGTGATAGAAGGTCCCATTTCAATCCAGATTGGATATGAGATTAAAGAAAGCTGATGGAATACATATGTCCGAGCTTTTGCAAGAACTAACTGAATTTAAAAATCCAGACACTGTGGACTTGGGAGGATTTGGCATGTTTAAACCCCAAAACTTCACTCAGGTCCAACGATTATCATCAACACCCGGGCCTAAAAGAGTCACCTTGTTGGTCAAATTTCATCCAGGCGATATCATCACCCACACACTCTACTTTCCATCCCGGGAGAGTAGGGTTCATCATGGCCAGGTTGGTCTTCCCACAGGCGCTGGGAAACGCAGCCGCGAAGTACTTCTTCTGGCCCTTGGGGTTGGTGATGCCCAGAATCTGTTGGAGACAAGATTTCTCCTGAAGCACTTGGTTCCTTTCTGCCCCAGAGGTCCATGCCCTAGTCTAGGAGGGGGCCTGGAAGCCATTCATCGTTACTGATGGAATTCCCAGTGTCCTTGGAGCACTGGAACTCTGATGCATACCAGGAATGCTAATGCAGTAGGGGTCTGCCACTTCCCCTCCTCTGCCCGACCCTCTGCTGCACACATTTAGAATTCCCTGCGTCTTACCAGCATGTGCTCTGCCAGCCACCCCTCCTCCTTGGCCAGCCGGCTGGCCATCCTGAGGGCAAAGCACTTCTTCCCAAGGAGCGAGTTCCCGCCGTACCCACTCCCAAAGGAGATGATTTCTCGGCGGTCGGGCAGGTGGGCGATGAGTGTGAGCTCGGGGTTACAGGCCCAGTTGTTAACCAAAGGCTCTGTGCAGGAGGACACGCCCACATGAGTGTGCCAGGTCCCCAAAGGAGTTTAAGGGCAGGCTTTTTCTTTTTTTAATTCTGGCTTTTGATTTTGAAATAATGTGCTTACTTTTTAAAGGCAAAGGGCACCCCACGGAGTGGAGGCACTTGACGAACTCGCCGTCCCCCAGCGCTTCCAGGACGCTGGTGCCCATCCTCGTCATGATGCGCATGCTGGTCACCACGTAGGGCGAGTCTGTCAGCTCGATGCCAATCTTGGACAGAGGAGAGCCCAGGGGCCCCATGCTGAACGGGATGACATACATGGTGCGACCTGTGGGGCCGGGAGGTGGGAGCTGGTGAGAAACAACCCCAGACTCACAGACAACCACCATCTGTGACCCTTCTCATGATCCCCCTCCGACAGCATCACGTCTTGCTTGCCACCAGCCCCTTGATTGGAAGAGTCCACTGAGAGTCCTGTGGACTTCAAGGAGATTACTCCAGTCAATCCTAAAGGAAATCAACCCTGAATACTCATTGGAAGGACTGATGCTGAAGCTCTAATACTTTGGCCACCTGATGCGAAGAACCAACTCATTGCAAAAGACACTGGGAAAGATTGAAGGCAAAAGTAGAAAGAAGTGGCAGAGGATGAGATGGTTGGATGGCATCACCAACTCAATGGACAAGAGTTTGAGCAAAGTCTAGGAGATAGTGGCGGACAGAAGAGCCTGGCATGCTGCAGTCCATGGGGTTACAAAAAAGTAGGACACAACTTAGCAACTCAACAACACCAAATGAAAAGGTGGACACAACAGCAAAATTAAAGAGTTTTCATAAATGTGCAGCTGGGTTCCACCAAGCTATCTTAAATTCACAAGCGTAGAAATTAGTCTATAAAACAAGAACTGAGATGTACGTTTTCAACATGTGGCCAGTTCTCATGTGGAATTTATAACTCTCTGAGCAATGGGAGTTCCTGGGACAATTACCAGTAGGACAGAGATGATAATAAAAGGTTTGCTGATATTGTACCCAGTCAAATAAATGTTTCACTCACCCTTCATGCACCCCGGAAATCGGATGTTGAATGCTTTTTCAAAATCCTCCTCGGACATCCAGCGGCCCAGCTGGCTGAGGCCGTTTTTGGGGATGGGCACCGTATCTCTTTGCTCTCGAGTGATGATGACCGTCTTGCTTTCAATTCTGGCCACATCCCTGGGGTCAGTGAGAGCCAACCAGCTGCAAAGAAAAAAAAAATAAAATACACAGATTAGGGGCTTCCCTAGTGGCTCAGTGGTAAAGAATCCACCTTGCAATGCAAGGGACACAGGTTCGATTTCTGATCCAGGAAGATCCTACATGCCATGGAGCAACTAAGCCCTTTCACCACAACTGTTGAGCCTGAGCCTGTGTGTAAGATCCCGGGAGCCTCAACTACTGACGCCCCCACACTCTAGAGCCCGTGCTCTGCAACAAGAGAAGCCACCACAATGAGAAGCCCTGGCACTGCAACCAGAGAGTAGCCCCTGCTTTCTGCAAGCAAAGAAAAGCCATCGCAGCAATGAAGAACCTGCACAGCGAAAAATAAATAAGTAAATAAAAATTTTAAATACACAGGTGGGGATTAGAGAAGTGCTGGTATTCTGCATGGCATCTGCTCCCTAGGTTCCCTCAGCCATGGACCATTCAGGAAGGGACCAGTGTTCTCATCATGTTCTTCCCACACATGGCAGGTACCAAGGGCACTAAGGATGCTGCATCAATGTGGACACAGCCACGTCCACTGCGAATAGTCGGAGGGACACTCACTAGACCAGGAGTTCATGTTTTAGGACAGGGCGTGTCTGACCTTCCCTTGAATCAGGGACCTGGTTTGCAAAGACAGTTTGCATGTGCCCCTTCATTGATGACTTGGACTGCTCTGCAAACATTGTAAAATTAAGTCTACACAGTTCTGGCTCTTTTACTAAGCTTTTCAAGAGTCTGCAAACCACACAGCCCCGCCCCAGCTCTGCTGAGGCCCTCCGCCCCCTTGTTCCACCTGCACCCTGGGTAGAGAGGAAAGCCGAATGCCAGGGGGCAGAGGCGTGCTCACCAGTTGTCATACTTCTTCAGCCTCTTGATCACACCCTCCTCCTCCATGTGGCTCAGCAGCTGCCGGTTCTCCTCCTCGGAGCCATCGCAGATGTGGACTTGGTCGGGCCGGCACAGCTTGGCGCTGCTCTCCACGAACTCCCTCACGGCCTGGGGCAGGCTGTCCAGGGAGCCCCGGACGATTTTGGCTGAGTAGTTGAGGCCGTCTGAGAGCTGAGGAGGCATCTCTGCAGAGCTGGGCTGGGGGGCACGGATGCCAAGGTTCCCTGCAATAGAAAAAGCACAGGCTTCCTGAACAAGATAACCATGGACACCCTCAACTCTGCACACTTGGTCGGGGTCACCGATGTGGCTGGGAGGAAAAAGAAAAGCAGTTCCAGTTAGCACTGAAGTCTGTTAGAAACGCATGTGAACAGGCTGTGCCTACCTTTCTCTTTGGACGATCAGGTCAGAGGCCAAAGGGTCCCTTGCAAGGCTCTTCCCGCGGGTGAGTGTGCGTTCCCAATGGGAAGGCCCTGTTTAGGGTTTGGAGGCAGAACTTCCTGGCCTTTAAATTCCAAGAAAGAGAGAGGCCTGGCCCCCAACCACACCCAGAGAGGCTCGACTCTGACGTCAGGGGCTGGTCTTTGGATCACGGCCACGATCAGTTATGCTTTGGACTGGCTCACCACAATAAACCCAGGCAGATAATCATTGAACAGACAGTCGTTAATGAGTGCCACGTGGCCTGCGGCCCCTGGACCAGCCATGGCAGGCCCTTACACAACTTCTGATTGATGGAGCTCTGCCCCAGTCCCCTGAAGATGCGAAACACAGGCCCTCCCATTGAAGGGCAGGGTGGAATGGCACAGAGCCTCGTGGGGGACCTCAGGGGTTTTGGCCATGCGTCTTGTGTACAGATGGCTGCTGGTTGCCAGAATAGAGCAGTGGTGAGGTGTCACCCCACAGGCAAAGGCCCATGGGAAGAACACCCCCAAATGTGGGATGGTGCCTGGCTTATTGGCAACTGTCTGACCTAATTAAGGGCTATTAACCTTATAGTGTCCATGGTGTGCCCCCTGCCCCTACCCCAAGTATAAATTCCACAAGGGCAAGGATCTCTATCTATTTTGTTCCTTTCTGTATGCACAGTTTCTGGCACACAGTAGGTGCTGAATGAATAAATGCAGAGCGTTGTTGTAAGTGCTCTGCATTGACTAACTCCTTGCACCCTAAGTGGAGTCCACAAGCCCCACTGTGTGCAGACAAGGACACTGAGGCATCAGGGATCTGGCGACTACCCCCCAATCCCAGACTGGACTCCCTGAGGACCCTCAGTCACACCTGCCTTGTGGATTTTTCAATATGTTCCTAGGTGGCCAGGGAAGGTGGGGGCTACCTCTGCCCAGCCCACTCTGTGAGCTGCATTTGTCGTTTCTACATTTGCAAACACCACAGAGACCCCTCCGCTTTCCTGGGGCCGTTTAAACATATCCTAAGGTACAAAGTTTCTCTTCTTTTAGAAAGCATCTAAAAGACCAAGATGGTTCAGACAGAGTTGCAGAGAGGGGCTGGAACACAAGCCGCCGAGCTCCGGACTGCCTCTTGTAAGGGACCTTTGCCCTTCCTGGAACCTTCCACGTATCATCCCAGGAGTTCTGGGCTGGGTGCAGTATTTCTGGAGTCAACTGTACACTTTTTTGTTGCCCTTGCAAATCCTAGCGTCCAGGGAGTGGAGGGGGCTTGGCAGTTTTGCTCGATTACACTTGAGCAATGAGACCTTTATAACAGCTGTAAAAAAAATTTGCTTTGCAAGCCATCACAACATCAGTCCAATTTAATGAGCTATGGAACTGCTGGCTAGCTTTTCGAGAACACTGGGTGAGAAGTCAGGAGAACAGGGCCAGGCCCCAACCACCGGCAGCCAGCCCCACAGCTCAGTGGGCGTCCTCTCACTGGAGGAGGTCAGTGGAAACCTGCCCTCGTGCCCCGTGGAGTGTGAGCCGAGACGGCTCCAAGACTGTGTCTGTGAGGAGCTGTGACAATCACAAGGCATTGGGAACAACAATCTCAGACCAGAAGTTCTTTGAGGACCATCCTATGGGACTTCACTCCCACCGCCGTGTTGAGTGTACACACGTCACCAACTTCCACCAAAACTATCAACCCATTGCTATGTTTCATTTACTCAGATTTTGTGTGTGTGTGTAACATAAGGCTTTGTTTGTAAAAGCCAAAGCTGAAAACAAGCCAAATGTCCACTAAGTGGGTAAGGAAATTGTGGGGCACCTATACAGGATAATACATGACTATAAAAAGAATGAAGCTATGAATTATGAAATAATAATGCAGCATTGAGGGAAAGTACAATTTTTAGAATGTAAACATTTTTATGATTCCCATCATATAAAATTCTACAAAACAAACTAATTTACTGTGAAAGTATAAATCAATAGTTGCTGTGAGGGCAGAAGGAGAGATTTTTTTAAAGGATACAAGCAAGTTCATTTATTCAGACTTTTAATTCAGCCAATTGAATCTTTCAGTGTAAGTACAACGGGAGATGTTTCTGTTTAGTTTAAAATCATTTGCCTAAATGGTCACTGAAATTCATTCATAACAATGCTGTCAACCAAACAGAAGCGTGTCCGGTCTAATTTCTACCACAACGTAACACTCCGTTGCTGGGGACACTTTCTGAGCATCTGACATGAGTGAAATTAGCCATTCAGAGGCACAACCTTTGAGTGAATACGAAGCACACACATTCACACCCGGGTGGCTGATCTTCCCAAGTGAGTAGAGATTCCCAGTTTGCTGATTAAAAACTGTAATAGTGAAACCGAGCCCCCCAAAATCGTGTTCCCTTACTCAGTTTATGATTAATCTCTCTACCCAAACTGTCCCCTTATCTGCCTCTTCTGACCTCAATCCTGTTCTTGTCCCCTCAGAACTCCATGCTGTGCTAACTGAGCACTAATCAACCCGAGTTAGATAACTAAGACCATTGTTGTCAGAACTTCATTAACGCACTGAGGTTGCTGCTGTAGGTCTCATCATTAACGTACAAACTCGGATTGTTTCTCCAAGGCCAGGTGAACTCACAGACCCCTGAGCCACAGATCACCTGGCCAGAGAGTCATAAACCAGAGAATCCTGACCCCTGAAAGTATGGTTAAGAAATGTCACAAAACAATGGTCAATTCCTGTTTCTTTGCTCTTCCTCTTTAAAAACACCCCAACTCAGAGACCAAGATGGAGCAGATCTGAGGCTTGTCTCCGGCTGCCCCACTTGATGCCCTCTGTTGATGATGACTCAGGACCCAGGTCTGTCCCTGTCCTCGGAGACTCCCTGCCCCAGAAGGGACTCACTGAGCAATGTTTTCAAAGGACTGACTGGTGATGTTGTGTCTTCCCCATTTACCCACGGGCTTCACTGTAAATGGGTTTCCCAGGTAGTTCAGACGGGAAAGAATCTGCCTGCAGTGCTGGAGACCTGGGTTCAGTCCTTGGTCCAGGAATATCCAATGGAGAAGGGAATGGCTACTCACACCAGTATTCTTACCTGGAGAATTCCATAGACAGAGGAGCCTGGCAGGCTATATATAATCCATGGGGTCGCAAAGTGTTGGACACGACTGAGTGACTAACACTGAGTTGTAAGTCAGTCTCAGAACTGAGTACCAGCCATGGGGACCTGCCGTGGCAGCTCTGCTATCGCTCTGCTGCTGGACTCCCTGAGGACCCTCAGTCACACCCGCCTTGTGGATTTTTCAATACATTCCTAGGTGGCCAGGGAAGGTGGGGGCTACCTCTGCCCAGGCCACTCTGTGAGCTGCATTTGTCGTTTCTACATTTGCAAACACCACAGAGACCCCTTGGCTTTCCTGGGGCCGTTTAAACATATCCTAAGGTACACAGTTTCTCTTCTTTTAGAAAGCATCTGAAAAGTTGAGCCCAGACACAAAACTGCTTTGTTGAAAGGAGAAAGATCAGACACTGAAAAAAAAAAAAAAAACAGTTTCACTACATCTCCTTGAGGTCACACACACTTTTTTTTGTTGTCCTAAGCTGTAGCTGGCTGACCCCAGGGTTCTGAGGAGTGAGGAAGCAAGACTTTGAAAAGCCTTTGTGTAATTTGTGCTGTGTCCGACTGTTTGCAGCCTCATAGACTGTAGCCTGCCAGTTCCTCTGTCCATGGGATTTCTTAGGCAAGAATACTGGAGTCGGTTGCCATTTCCTTCTCCAGGGAATATTCCTGACCCAGGGATGGAACCCAAGTTTCTTGCATCTCCTACACTGGCAGGCGGAATCTTTACCACTAGCGCCACCTGGGAAGCCCACTGAAAAGCCTTTATCGTGAAAAACCTTTATCATGTGCAAAACAGATAAGTAGTGGGAAGCTGTTATATAACACAGGGAGCCTATACGTATGTGTGTGTGTGTGTGTGTGTGTGTGTATAGACACACACACACATATATATATGTGTGTGTGTCATAGAGCCTGGTACTCTATGACAACCTGGAGGGGTGGGATGGGAGGAGGAGGGAGACTCAAGAGGGAGGAGATATATATATAATTATGGCTGATTTATGTTGTTGTACAGCAGAAAGCAACACAACATTGTAAAGCAATTATCCTATAATTAAAAAAGAAAAGAAAAGATTTAAGTTGCCTGTGTGGATGGAGCCGTCAGGAGGGCAACTCAGAATCCGAGGCAGGACCAGGATGAAAGGTATGAGCAGGTGAGGCGAGGGGTGGGGAATGGCTGCATTCCAGATAAGCAATGAAAAGCAAAGCCATGAACTTGGGCGGAATCTCCCAGAAGATTTTGAGAACAGTTTGATTGACATATATTGGAGTTTTCCTGGTTACCTTGAGGCCAATAAAATTAAAACAGAAATTCCCAAGACCAGCCAACCAGAACTTGGAGTTCCTGTAGAGTCAGGAGCCGTGGTATCCACCCTGTGTTCTGAGGGATTTAGGGGGCATTCTTCTGAGTCTTCTCAATGTTAGGTCCACGGATCAAGGCAAATTGGAAGTGGTCAAACAGGAGATGGCAAGAGTGAATGTCGACATTCTAGGAATCAGTGAACTAAAATGGACTGGAATGGGTGAATTTAACTCAGATGAGCATTATATCTACTACCGTGGGCAGGAAGGAGAAGGCAATGGCACCCCACTACAGTACACTTGCCTGGAAAATCCCATGGACGGAGGAGCCTGGTACGCTACAGTCCATGGGGTTGCTAAGAGTCAGACATAACTGAGCGACTTCACTTTCACTTTTCATTTTCATGCACTGGAGAAGGAAATGGCAACCCACTCCAGTGTTCTTGCCTGGAGAATCCCAGGGACGGGGGAGCCTGGTGGGCTGCTGTCTATGGGATCGCACAGAGTCGGACACAACTGAAGTGACTTAGCAGCAGCAGCAGCAATGGGCAGGAATCCCTTAGAAGAAATGGAGTAGCCATCATGGTCAACAAAAGAGTCTGAAATCCAGTACTTGGATGCAATCTCAAAAAAGACAGAATGATCTCTGTTCGTTTCCAAGGCAAACCATTCAATATCACAGTAATCCAAGTCTATTCCCAAACCAGTAATGCTGAAAAAGCTGAAGTTGAATGGTTCAATGAAGACCTACAAGACCTTTTAGAACTAACACCCAAAAAAGATGTCCTTTTCATTAGAGAGGAATAGAATGCAAAAGTAGGAAGTCAAGAAACACCTGAGGTAAAGGGAAATCTGGCCATGGAATATGGAATGAAGCAGGGCAAAGGCTAATAGAGTTTTGCAAAGAGAATGCACTGGTCATAGCAAACACCCTCTTCCAAAAACACAAGAGAAGATTCTACACATGGACATCACCAGATGGTCAACACTGAAATCAGATTGATTATATTCTTTGCAGACAAAGTTGGAGAAGCTCTATACAGTCAGCAAAAACAAGACTGGGAGCTAACTGTGGCTCAGATCATGAACTCTTTATTGCCAAATTCAGACTTAAATTGAAGAAAGTAGGGAAGACCACTAGACCATTAAGGTATGACCTAAATCAAATCCCTTGTGATTATACAGTGGAAGTGAGAGATAGATTTAAGGGACTAGATCTGATAGATAGAGTGCCTCATGAACTGTGGACGGAGGTTCGTGACATTGTACAGGAGACAGGGATCAAGACCATCCCCATGGAAAAGAAATGCAAAAAAGCAAAATGGCTGTCTGAGGAGGCCTTACAAATAGCTGTGAAAAGAAAAGAAGCGAAAAGCAAAGGAGAAAAGGAAAGATATACCCATCTGAATGCAGAGTTCCAAAGAATAGCAAGGAGAGATAAGAAAGCCTTCCTCAGCGATCAATGCAAAGAAATAGAGGAAAACAACAGAATGGGAAAGACTAGAGATCTCTTCAAGAAAATTAGAGATACCAAGGGAACATTTCATGCAAAGATGGGCTGGATAAAGGACAGAAATGGTATGGACCTAACAGAAGCAGAAGATATTAAGAAGAGGTGGCAAGAATACACAGAAGAACTGTACAAAAAAGACCTAGATAATCACGATGGTGTGATCACTGACCTAGAGCCAGACATCCTGGAATGTGAAGTCAAGTGGGCCTTAGAAAGCATCACTATGAACAAAGCTAGTGGAGGTGATGGAATTCCAGTTTAGCTATCTCAAATCCGGGAAGATGGTGCTGTGAAAGTGCTGCACTCAATATGCCAGCAAATTTGGAAAACTCAGCAGTGGCCACAGGACTGGAAAAGGTCAGTTTTCATTCCAATCCCAAAGAAAGGCAATGCCAAAGAATGCTCAAACTACCACACAATTGCACTCATCTCACATGCTAGTAAAGTAATGCTCAAAATTCTCCAAGCCAGGCTTCAGGAATACGTAAACTGTGAACTTCCAAATGTTCAAGCTGGTTTTAGAAAAGGCAGAGGAACCAGAGACCAAATTGCCAACATCTGCTGGATCATGGAAAAAGCAAGAGAGTTCCAGAAAATCAGCTACTTCTGCTTTACTGACTATGCAGAGTTCCAAAGAATAGCAAAGTCTTTGACTGTGTGGATCACAATAAACTGGAAAATTTTGAAAGAGATGGGAATACCAGACCACCTGACCTGCCTCTTGAGAAACCTATATGCAGGTCAGGAAGCAACAGTTAGAACTAGACATGGAACAACAGACTGGTTCCAAATCGGGAAAGGAGTACGTCAAGGCTGTATATTGTCACCCTGCTTATTTAACTTATATGCAGAGTACATCATGCGAAATGCTGGGCTTGAAGAAGCACAAGCTGGAATCAAGATTGCCAGGAGAAATATCAATAACCTCAGATATGCAGATGACACCACCCTTATGGCAGAAAGTGAAGAGGAACTAAAAAGCCTCTTGATGAAAGTGAAAGAGGAGAGTGAAAAAGTTGGCTTAAAGCTCAATGTTCAGAAAACAAAGATCATGGCATCTGGTCCCATCACTTCATGGGAAATAGA
Source organism: Bos grunniens (assembly GCF_055505025.1). Lineage (NCBI taxonomy): Eukaryota > Metazoa > Chordata > Mammalia > Artiodactyla > Bovidae > Bos > Bos grunniens. The sequence continues at coordinate 24,908,201 of NC_141177.1, read as the reverse complement.
TGGGGAAACAGTGGAAACAGTGGCTGACTTTATTTTGGGGGGCTCCAAAATCACTGCAGATGGTGATTGCAGCCATGAAATTAAAAGACGCTTACTCCTTGGAAGGAAAGTTATGACCAACCTAGATAGCATATTCAAAAGCAGAGACATTACTTTGCCAACAAAGGTCCGTCCAGTCAAGGCTATGGTTTTTCCAGTGGTCATGTATGGATGTGAGAGTTGGACTGTGAAGAAAGCTGAGCGCCAAAGAATTGATGCTTTTGAACTGTGGTGTTGGAGAAGACTCTTGAGAGTCCCTTGGATTGCAAGGAGATCCAACTAGTCCATTCTAAAGATCAGTCCTGTGTGTTCTTTGGAAGGACTGATGCTAAAGCTGAAACTCCAGTACTTTGGCCACCTCATTGAACTTCCTCCTAAGGAGGAGGAAGGGTGAATGGCCAGTGAGATGTGGTCAGAACCCTCCTCACCCACAGCATTTTGACCTCACCTGTGCTATATATTGGGTCTTCCCAAATGGCTCAGTGGCAAAGAATCTGCCTGCAATGCAGGAGATGCAGGTTTGATCCCTGGGGTGGGAAAACCTCCTGAAGGAGGAAATGGCAACCCACTCCTGTATTCTTGCTTGGGAAATCCCACAGACAGAGAAGCCTGGCAGGGCTACGGTCCATGGGGTCGCAAAGAGCTGGACACAATTGAGCACACACGCACATGGCACATATTGTATTAGAGGGACATACTAGATCTATGTTTGAGCAAGGAATTTCAGAAAACATTGGAAATCCACCGCTTACAATCAATTCTTTCATTGGAAGGATGGAACAGCTGAGACTCAGAGAGGACAAATTACACGACTCAGTGACTAAACACCAACAAGAGAGAGCAAATAAACCATTTTCCCAAGCTAGGGCTCTCAACTGCAAGCCCATGACCTCCCTTCAGTTCAGTTCAGTTCAGTTCATTCGCTCAGTCATGTCCGACTCTTTGCAACCCCATGAATTGCAGCACACCAGGCCTCCCTGTCCATCACCAACTCCCGGAGTTCACCCAAACTCTTGTCCATCGAGTCGGTGATGCCATCCAGCTATCTCATCCTCTATCGTCCCCTTCTCCTCCTGCCCTCAATCCCTCCCAGCATCAGGGTCTTTTCCAATGAGTCAACTCTTTACATGAGTCAGCTCTTCGAATGGCCAAAGTATTGGAGTTTCAGCTTTAGCATCAGTCCTTCCGAAGAACACACAGGACTGATCTCCTTTAGAATGGACTGGTTAGATCTCCTTGCAATCCAAGGGACTCTCAAGAGTCTTCTCCAACACCACAGTTCAAAAGCATCAATTCTTTGGCGCTCAGCTTTCTTCACAGTCCAACTCTCACATCCATACATGACCACTGGAAAAACCATAGCCTTGACTGGACGGACCTTTGTTGGCAAAGTAATGTCTCTGCTTTTGAATATGCTATCTAGGTTGGTCATAACTTTCCTTCCAAGGAGTAAGCGTCTTTTAATTTCATGGCTGCAATCACCATCTGCAGTGATTTTGGAGCCCCAAAAAATAAAGTCAGCCACTGTTTCCACTGTTTCCCCATCTATTTCCCATGAAGTGATGGGACCAGATGCCATGATCTTTGTTTTCTGAACATTGAGCTTTAAGCCAACTTTTTCACTCTCCTCTTTCACTTTCATCAAGAGGCTTTTTAGTTCCTCTTCACTTTCTGCCATAAGGGTGGTGTCATCTGCATGCTGCTGCTGCTGCTAAGTCACTTCAGTCGTGTCCGACTCTGTGCGATCCCATAGACGGCAGCCCACCAGGCTCCCCCGTCCCTGGGATTCTCCAGGCAAGAACACTGGAGTGGGTTGCCATTTCCTTCTCCAGTGCATGAAAGTGAAAAGTGAAAGTGAAGTCACTCAGTCGTGAAGAGTCTTGCCTGGAAAATCCCATGGATGGAGGAGTCTGGTAGGCTGCAGTGCATAGGGTCGCTAAGAGTCGGACACGACTGAGAGACTTCACTTTCACTTTTCACTTTCATGCATTGGAGAAGGAAATTGCATCTGCATATCTGAGGTTATTGATATTTCTCCCGGCAATCTTGATTCCAGTTTGTGCTTCTTCCAGCCCAGCGTTTCTCATGATGTACTCTGCATATAAGTTAAATAAGCAGGGTGACGATATACAGCCTTGACGTACTTCTTTCCTGATTTGGAACCAGTCTGTTGTTCCATGTCCAGTTCTAACTGTTGCTTCCTGACCTCTCTACTCTACCGCAAAACTGATGGGAGTGACCACAAAAATGTCCTTCAGTTCAGGAATCTGAATTCCTGTGTCAGCCTGCCCCTTTTCTGGTAAAGATCAAAGGGACAGTGGTTTTCTAGGAGATGATAAGAAACTAACAGTGTAAATCCCATGTCTTGTCCTGGTGTCAAAGGTTGTGCTCAAATCAACTCTGGGTGTCCATTGTCACGGATGCTGCTCCATGGGCACAGACTGGCCCAGCCGTGGAAGTTTCCAACAGCAGGAAAACACTGGCCAGTCCTGCAATGATCTGCGCGGAGTCATCTGCCCTGGGAAATTGCCATCAGCCACTCTGGCCATGTTTGTTAGAGACAAATATTTAGATATTCTACTTTTATGGGGAATCTTAAAATCTCTACAGCTCGGAGGGGTCTTGTTTTATCCTCTTTTGTTTTACAGAGCTAAATGAGTTGAGTTCCTATTTTAAAGCCATAGAGTCATACAATTGAGGTCCTTAAAAGATGATGCTCATCCAGCTTACTGAAGAAATAAAAATGGATCTAGAAGGAACCCATTTTGCCCCCGCATGTTAATAAAGCAAAATTTTTGCACCAAAGACATGCACATAATATGTGTTAAATGAATGCTAATAACCAAATGTTAGAATCTATCTAGGGGCTTGGCTATCTCCCCTTTCAGTCATTAGTGACCCATGGAAATAGCGACTCTATAAAGTCTTGTTTATTTCCTTTGAAGATTTCTCTGCCAGGTGTTTGGAGAGCTGTAAAGACCATCTGGGTGTGCAAGAGTGATGCACATGTTGGAATTCAACATCCCACCCCACATCCACCCCGTGAATGACCTCAGAGCACAGGGTCACCTCTGTGGGATGCTGACGCTTAACAGCTGTGGAAGCTGGGGCACCAAGCGGGGACAGGAGAATCACCCTCCAAGTCAGGATCAGCAGAAAAAGTCCACGACTCCTCTGGGCCACCTTTGCTAGATGGCTGTTTGAATTAGGTGGCTTATGGTTTGCAGCCAAAAACATCTTCTGTAAGACAAGATTCCAACCTACACAGAACCCCAACTCAGGAGACCCAGGTCGATTCTGGGCCCAGCTTCTCTGGAAACCTGAGACCGGCATCCATGCCTCACTCTATTCACCTGTGTGGGGAGGAGGCGAATGAGACACTGCACATGTTCATTGCCATGTATTCTGAGGTCCCCGGTGGCTTTGGTTTTCATCTTCTTCCCCTATCACTTACTTTGGAAAATCAGTGACTCTGTGTCTGCTAAGTCTCCTTTCTTGTTGGAGGCTGGGGAGGACTTAGTGTCCATGCTACGTATACGTATTAAAATGGGAAGTCAGAGTCACATGCCGGCTAACTTAGGTGCACAGCTACATCGGCTGGAGAATGGTCAAAAAAAAAAAAAAAAAAAAACTACAAAAGAAAATTAAAAACTCGGGTTTGCCCTAATTTTTTTTTTTTTTGCAACCTTGCCTTAGTTCTCTTCGTCAGTTTCATGCTGCATTCAGAGTGTAGCCAGATTTTGGCTCCAATCCCCAATCTTCTATTATTTCTATATTCCAACTTTCTACTCTGATTTTCAGTGTGGAGGGTGCTAGCTGGGCAAAACAGCTCCACATGGTCTTTGAAAATGCGTGTGCCCCCTGTGCTCAGTGTCCCTGGATCGGTCACCTACAGTCTCAGTTTCCTTATCTCTAAAATGAGATGGCCTTTCTGACTCTCAGTGCCCTTGGGATTTCAAGTGCTACAGAGGAAGTTAAGTCCATTTTCGCAGTGTCTGGGAGAACACAGAATACTGTTCCAAGCACACTAGCAGAGAAAAGACAGCACCACCAGGTGAGGTATGGAGCAAAGAGAACTCATTGCATCGTTACCACAAAAACAATCCAACACACTTGTTCTGCAGCGAGAAAATAGATCCACTTTGCAGCGCAGTTAACTGTCTCCGAAACAGTGACAATTGCTCGGGAACTGAACACTCCTCTTCCCCAGTGTTCCACAGTAACTATGCAAATTCTTCCGCACGCCCGCGATGTTACGGCTCAGAACTAAAATATCTTTTCTGATGTATGCTAGGGATAATTCTCCAAACTCAGTACATCAAACACTCTCAGCTCCTCTCCTGAGGGTGCGTGCATGCTAAATCACTTCACTCGTGTCCAACTCATTCACGACCCCATGGAATGTAGCCTGCCAGGCTCCTCTGTCCATGGGATTCTCCAGGCAAGAATGCTGGAGTGGGTTGCCGTGCCCTCCTCCAGGGCATCTTCTCAACCCAGGGATTGAACCTGCATCTCATACGTCTCCTGCATTGCAGACGGGTTCTTTACCACTGAGCCACTGTGGAAGCCAAGGGTTGGGGGCGGGAATTCACAACATCGAGACTCAGGGACACGTGACACAGGGTCGGGGTCCAGCCAGCACGTTTCATCAGGGACTGAAGCATCTAACTTAGGCATGATACCCTGAAGTATTTTCAAGTTGAAATATGGAGGAAATGGAAGTCCGTCAGGATGCTATTCTTACATCCTGGTACTGCATCAGAGTCCAACTTCATACACACAGAAAACCCTGTTTGAACAATGACCACAGAGTCTGATGGGGAAAGATGCCAGCCCATAAGCCCCCTTCACTAAACTAGTCTGTGTTGCTTTGAAGAGGCAACCAAGTAAAATAAATGGTAAAGGTGGAAAGGAACTTCCATTTTGGTGTTTTGGGTATTTCAGGAAAAAGTAAAATTGTCAAAGGGGTGAGAAATCTGCTGGAGGCACCTAGAATCAGGCCAACACAGATAGAGGAGATTCATCTCATCAGTGAGTCAGTGTTTCAGATGGGAAAATGGGAAGCAGGAGCTGGGGAGACCTCTGCCCCTTATATGTGTTAGTGTCTGTCATTCTTTAATTTTCAATCAGGCAGAATTCCAGGGACTTCCCTGGTGGTCAATCCAGTGGTTAAGACTTCAGCTTCCAATGCAGGGGGTGAGGATTTGATCTCTGGTCAGGGAGCTAGAATCCCACATGCTTCACAGCCAAAAATCCCAAACATAAAACAGAAGCAGTGTTGTAACAAGTTCAGTAAAGACTTTTAAAATGGTCCACATCAAAAAAAAAAAAAAACTTAAAAAAAAAATTCCATTCTGCAGTTCTGCCAAAAGCTGAGGTTAGGCCAGGTTACTTTCCCTGTATTGGCTCAGGGAAGCTGTGACGCAAGAGGCCTCTTTCTCAATCCTTCTCTGCCTTGTTGCGGGTGTGCCTGGCCAGGACCACAGGGTCTAGGGCACAGTCGTCTGTCTCAGGGGCTGACCTCAGCCCACAAGCCCCTGTGGGCTCCCTCTCCACGTGGCAGGGCCAACTGCTATGGGGCTGGAACACAGTGGGAAGTCTGGGCTCCCAGACACCAGTTTTAATACAGAGATGGGTCAACGTCGCTGAGCAGTGGACCCTCTCTGAGCATTCCAGTCATGAGAAACAGAGATTGGCTGGGTATTTCAACCTGAAGATGGGACCCCCAGTGTCCTTCAGGGAGGCATAGTAGCCAACAGCATGGACGCCAGAGTCCAACACTTCCATTGCTGCCTGGACCACGCGGCCTAGTCAAGTCATAGTCTTTGTATGCTTCTTCAGTCTCCTCACCCCTTAGGTGAGGATAATTATAGTACTTACATCAGAGGGTAGCCAGATCATACCTGGTAGCCCAAATAAACACCTTTATGTTTTTATTTTTTATTGGAGTATAATTGCTTTATGATGTTGTGCTAGTTTCTACTCTACAACAATGTGAATCAGCTATATGGATACATATATTTCCTCCCTCTTAGCCCTCCCTCCCACCCTTCCCATCCCACCGCTCTAGGTCATCACAGAGCACCTAGCTGAGCTCCCTGTGCTTTACAGCAGCTTCCCACTAGCTATCTATTTTACACGTGGCAATGTAAATACATCAATGCTACTCTCCCAATCCGACCTGCCCTCCCTTTCTCCCCACTATGTCTACAAGTTGGCTTTCTACATCTGCATCTCTATTTCTGCCTGCAAATAGGTTCATCTGTACCACTTTTCTAGATTCCACACTGTATGTTTTTTTTCGCAGGGACAGAAAGGCAAAGGCAAGACCCCTGATTTCTAGGAGTCTGTGTTCTCACTCCTTTCATCAAACTCCGCCCCCTTAAACCAAGCCCGGCACATAGTAGGTGTACAGCAAACGATCGCTAAACAAACCAAGCTGGAGGACAAGTTCTATACAAGGAGGAGTGGAACTTCCCACGGCCATAGTGACAAGCACATGGTGCAGGCGATAAATACGCCCAATCCATGCACCACCCCTACTAAATCCCTAACCGTGGAGCAACAGCAGCAGCACCTCAGGTTTTTATTTAACTTTTTCCATATGCTTTCCTGTCTACTCTTCTACCCTCTCATTTCCTGGAATCAGACTCATGTTATCATGTGTGGAGCGAGCGGCTCGTTTTTCACTCCATTCCCCTCGTTGCATCAGCTCCCTGGAGCACGGTCTACCTGGACTTATTCGAAGCTGCTGGGGAAGGCGTTTTTCTGAGCAGTGTTGTTTACTTTTCCAGAAGTCCCACAGTGCCTTCTCATAATTAAGACCATCAGCAACCACAGGAGTACCCACACTGAATCAAATAGGTGCACTAAATATCCCGAGTCGTTCCCCAAATCCAGAGTTCCAGCCAACCGGGCTTCTATTATCAGCCCGCAGAGCTCATTGTGAATATTGGTAAACAATTCTGGTGGGAGACGTGTCTTGACAGCTTTGATAAATGGCTGGAGTCATTTTCCATCTGGCCAGACGCATTCCAATCGCAAGCCGCTGAAAATACCCTTTTCACACCTGACCTTTGCTAAGTGCCGAGGCACGAACCAAAGTCCATTCCCAGGCTGGGTACCTAATTTTTATTAATAATATCTCCACTCTATCAATCATCGTTAACTAACGAGAACATTTGAAGAAATTAATTTAAGCCCGGGAAGAGGGAGCATGGCAGCCCACCACGCTTCCCTCCCCGCTTGATTCTGCATCATGGGCCACATCCCAAGTGCCCACGGTGACTCAGGTCCTCCTGACTTGACTTTCTCCAACAGAGGACGGTCTCTCCTTCACAGAGCCATGTCCTGGACTGGGGGGCTGTGCGAGCAGCATTTCTTAATGGTTTTCCATCCCTGATCTCATTCAGCACTGGGGAAGCCATTGGTCCTGACACTGTGGGTGCCACGGCTGGTCCACAGGTAAGGGTGAGCCGCCTGTCCAAGAATTCACCTGACAGCAAGGTCAGCCTTTTTCTCCCTGGGCTAAAGTCAGGCCTCCATATTTTGACCAAGGGTGGCAAGCAAAGAAGACATAAGAGACGCAGTTTTGATCCCTGGGTTGGGAAGAATCCCCTGGAGGAGGGCATGGCAACCCACGTCAGTATTCTTGCCTGGAGAAACTCACGAACAGAGGAGCCTGGTGGGCTATAGTCCATGGGGTCACACAGAATTGGACACGACTAAAGTGACTGAGCATGCACGCAAGGCAAAGGAAGAGAAAGAGGAAAAGGCTGAATCCCAGGCATAGGAACAGCTCTTTAGTACCCTTCCCACTGACCTGTTCCATCAACCCATCCTGTATTCAGGATGGGAAGACATTTGTCTTCCTGGTCCTCTGGCATTTCAGGAAAATGGTAGCCATGAACCAGTCCTTCAGGGACTCGTGTTTATTTCTTGTGTTTATTTCTATTCAGCAAATTATAACTTCTGGGTTCCAAGTTTCAAGATTCATGAGCGTTTTGAATGCTGTGGGCACCTGTGAAAAATGCAACGAGCCACAAACAAGCAAGCTTGGATTCTCCGTGAGCTGGCCTGTGGTGGTAAATTAAAATTTCACATGCTGAATACAATTATGTAAAGTTTAAAAATAAAATAAAATTTAAAAAATAAATAAATAAATAAAATTTCACATGCTGGAGGGCACGTCATGTTTGCAAAATACCTGTATTTAAAGATGCACGTCAAGCACTTCTGTGTTTAGAACATTTTTGCATACATTTTGAACACGCAAAACACAGCTGAGCAAATGTAATGCTTTGTTTTTTCCTTTCAAGTGAAAATTTCAGGTGTTGATTCTGTTAAAATGAGTCTTCAGAGCCTCCATTTGCAGAGAGAAAGAAAGAGAGAGAAATTAAATCACATTCAGTAGGCGTCCACATATAAAGTAGCTCATGTGAATTATTAATGATAGATTTTGGGGTGGGGGGAACTTCTTGGACTTTTTTTGTCGTACTTTTAACAATTGAATGCGATGCTCATCAGACGTCTCCTTGTGAGATGTCACATTATTTAAATGAGAGCACATCTGACATTTCCAGAAGAGCATGCTAAATTCTGAAAAGAGAATGTTCTTCTCACTGATTTGATGGGCACCACTTGGGCTTTTCAAAATAAAGGTTTTGAGCACTTTAATTTTGGAGTGACTTGCCTTAGTTCAACACAGAGATTTAAAATACTCTCAACTACTTTAAAGAAGAACAGCGAAAAAGTTTTCTTCAAGACAAACAGAGGAACACTCCACAAGTGACATTTGAAAGGCACTGATGGTGGATAATAACTGCTCCAAATATACTTAGAAACACTTGGCGTTTCATTGTTCTTTATGTATCTAATTATTCCAGGTATTGTCATGTCAAAAAAGTTTCATATGACACATGTTGTTCTTTTTTTTTTTAAGTGTAAGTCAGAGATGAAATCTAACTTTCCATGCAAATAGAGGCCTGGATGGGTAATCTCTGTGAGATGACCTTACTATCTCCAGTTGCAGGCACTCACATTTTAACAAAAGGGGATTTACTTTTGCTAAATAAGTTTTTGCCCATGCTGCTCCTTCCCTTTCTACAAGTGCCTGGGACATTTACTGATACATAAAGTGTGTTAATCACTCAGTCATGTCTGACTCTTTGCGACCCCATGGACTGTGGCCCACCAGGCTCCTCTGTCCATGGAATTTTCCAGTCAAGGATACTGGAGTGGGTTGCCATTCCCTTCTCCAGGGGATCTTACTGACCCAGGGATTGAACTCCACTCTCCTGTATTGCAGGTAGATTCTTTACCATCTGAGCCACCAGGGAAGCCCATATTCATGCAATTCATGAGGCCAGATACCGTGCTAACTGATGTGAAGGATGAGATGGGTGTGGGATGGTGCATAGAGCAACAAGAAGAATCTGAAAATTTTCAGTCCATTGGTTTTTTAATTTTTTTAATTTATTTTTTTCTAATTTTATTTTATTTTTAAACTTTACATAATTGTATTAGTTTTGCCAAATATCAAAATGAATCCGCCACAGGTATCAATATCAATATCAAAAAAACCGCCATTGGTTTTTTTAAATCTGCTTACCTCACCCTCCATATCAGTCTGTGATCAGCCCCTGGGAGCTACAAGGAGCTCTTCAGAACTCCAAAACCAGCTTCCTTTTTGTGAGTTAAACTTGGTCACATCCTTGAGCCACCTTTGTTTCTACCTCAGGGCCTTTGCACCTGCTCTTGTCTCTGCCTGGAGCATTCCTCCTGCCACTCGGGGCTCAGCCCTTCCCAGGACCCCCCAGCACACTGTCTCCTCATGTGTCTCTTTCCTTTACTTCCTTTACTACTACTTGACATTAGTGTCTTCAATTGTTACAGGTTAAATTCAGAATCCCTGACTCAATCATGATGAGCTCTGTGCTGGACAAACACCTTGTCAGTCTTGGTCATGATTATGTCCCAGATCTGATCATGGTAAATATCCAGTGGCTGCTGTTGTCTGCATAAGTAAATTCAGCTTATGCTAACCAACTCCTTTGCTTGAGTTCTCCACTCCTGGGCATGCTGAGAGTATAATTTGGCTTCTGAAAGCCATGCAGGATGTAGATGCCAGGAGCTCAGTCCCAGCACAGCTCTGGTCTCATTGCAGGTTAGCATGTTGGGGTTCTTGTTCTAAACATCAGTCTCATGAGCTTGGTTAAGAGGAGCCCAACTCTGAGTCATCTACTCCTGGGTTCCTCACAACATTGGGTTTAAGGATGGGAGCTTGGGACTTCCCTTGCAGCCTAGAGGTTAAGACTCCACATTTCTACTGCAGGGGGCATGGGTTGATCCCTTGTCGGAAAACTAAGATCCAGTATGCTGCATGGTGCTCCCCTGCCGACCCTGCCACCAAAAAAAATGATGGGAGCTTTGAGTCTTAACACTGGGCTAAGGGAAAATCAGCCAGAAGTAAATGTTCCCCTTAACATAACAGGAGGACAGCTCTGGGGGCCCTGCCCAGGCCCCAGATTCCTTGCCACTCTTATGTCTTGTGTGGACTTCCAAGCACATCAAGAAGGCTCCAGGTTTTATCCGTACTAAGTACTTTACCTCTCTAGTTTCCTGACTTTGTACAAGAATTCTTCTTTGAGTAAACAAAGTACCAAAAAACCCAAGCAAGTGTCTTGCTGGGAATAAATAACAACAGCACTAAATTAGATGATCGATGGTAAGTTAACAAAGGGATCAATACAGGCCTGCAAACTTGTTCCAAACTCCATCTCTGAAAAAGCAGTACCGTCATGAGTCACCATAGACATAAGAGCGAGAATGCAGAAACGCCTTTAAATTGGTGATTCATTTGTTTTTTAAACAATAATTTCCCTCATGTTCTGTGCATTTACATAACCACGCCATGAAAACTCTTAGGAGTCAGGAAGGAGAGTCAGCGTGGGTGGTGGGGGGGCTTAAGTTCATCTTTCATCATAAGATCATAAGACCGTCTCTATCTGCTAAATGTCAGCCAAAATGCCCCAAACACATACTGCTTTGCTGGGACCTTTCTCTGGTCATTTTTAATTTATTTATTCATTAAACCTTTCATGGTAATTTGCCATCTGAAAAAGAAAGATGATGGCAAAAGGTTTGTGGCGCAAAGTCTACAATATAAGCCTGAATGAGCCATTTGAAATGTTTAAAAGATTTTCAATGGTGAAAATATAAAAATTAAAGGAGGAAAAAAGGAAAGCTTTTGGTGCTAACTTATAATATGCTAACATATAAGAAATGCAATTACATATTCATCACTTGCAGTGAAATGGTTATTAAAACAGTATGGTATTCTAAAAATGATAGGGTTATTATAAAATAATAAGGAATTTATCTCACCTTCTTTTGCATTAAGATACAATAAAATTACACTCTGAAAACAAATTACTCTTCCTGTTATCTTCACAAAACAGCAAGGCCTGGGCCGTCCGCTAGAAACTTTCTTTGCCTTGCTGTGTCAAGGCATCAATTTCAAAGTCAGACTTTCTTCCTTCCTTTGGTCATGACATTTGAGAACTGGAGAGAAACTTCTAGAAGGAGACTGAAACCCTTCTTAGACTGCAGAGGCCACTGTGGCTGTGTGTGGTTGCCTGACTCTGTGGGCTAGAGAGAGATGGAGTGAGGAATCCCATCTTGCCAAGACCCTTCCTTTCACCTGGACGCTGAGCTAAGCTGCCCCATGCATCACCTGAGGCCCACCTGAACCCCAGGCTGTGGCCAGCTCTGCAGGCTGCTTGGGCATGGCTGGTGTTTGTTGGGGGGAGGGGGATGGGGGGTTTCTGTGCAGCTTGTTCCTGAGATACAATGAGACACACTCTGTGCAAGGCATTATTCTGAAGCCATTGCCAATGGAGAGAAGAAAAAGACAACTGAATGCAAAAAAAGATCAAGTGTTCAGAGTGGCCCTGTCCATTTCCTTTATGGTGTCAGGACAAGCGAAATCCATGTCATCCAAGTCCAGGTGGTCCCTGAAAACCCCTCCCTCCAGCCCTGGCTGGGAGAGGCATGTTCAACCATGCATGCAGTGGCTCCAGAAGGAGACCCAGGAAGGGAGACAGGTGTCAGGGAGGTTAGAAGCAGGGCATCCTTGGTGCGTGTGGTCATGCAAGCTGTCCCAGGGTTCTCGTATGGAACAGCACAATGAGAATAGCCCCATTGCACGGGGCCTTGGGAAAAATCAGAGCGATAAGGCCTGGCAGCCCACAGCTGAATACACAGCTCTCCCCTCCCCAATAACATTACTTGTCTTTGCCTCTGTCTGCTATTCTCTTTCTGAACAGAAAAATCCAGAGGTCCTGCAAAACCCCCAAGCATCACCCTGCTCTCACTCTTGCACTTCGCTGACACCTGCAAACCCTGTCAAGTCCTGACTGTCCCCAAAGGAGTCGGAGACGTCAACCCATAGGACCCCACAGCGCCACTCACCACCCCTCCAGGAGTGCCAACCTGAGACTGTCTGATCATGTTTCCCAGGGAAGATACACTTATAATTTGTCTGGCTTCTTAATTTCTCCAAAGACAATGTGACAGACTGCTCTTCCCCTCTGTGTTGGCTTTGATGATGTCTTCCTTTGTTTTTCCATCTCGCCCACTCTTCCCTCGCTCAGCCCCCACTTCTGTATTCAATTGTCACTTTAGTATTAGCCCACTGTCTGCCTGGCAACCCACTATTATGCACTTATTTTATTACTTGGTTTCCTACCCTGATCTGGTGATTCATTTCTAACCTTTACCGACTGTAACATAACTCCTTTTCTTTACTTTCTTTCCTCCCCACCAGCCCCCTCCACCTTTAACTTTCAGATGTCAGTTTCAGGTAAAGCTTGCTGTCCTCATGTCCCCAGAAACTGGCCTTATCTGCAGCTCTAAGTTGACAGTCTTGTTTTTTTCACTTAGAGCCATCAGTTTAATAGAATCAAGAGCTGTACCTAATGTTTTCAAGTCACTTTGAATAAGATCAGGAGACATAAACAGGAATCAAGAAAGAAAATAAGGTGATAAATTGATCCCACGGGCAGATACTGGACAAAAGTCCAGACACTCCTTTTTCTAACCTCACCTGGCTTGATTGTGTAACCAGAAGGTTACATAAACATAGGTCAATGGTCACAATTCTGATGACCCATGCATGATGTTTCTAAATAATTTTAGAATTGTATGGGACAGTTTAAGAAGAGTTAAGAATGTCCGGCTTTAAGGATATCCTGTGCAAAGGAAACCCAGCATATAAAACATTCAAAGTTATTTAACACAATAAGCCCTCTTCATGTCAGTGATAGCAGGGAGGTGTCAGGTGGAATTTTCTGGGGGTGATGCTTAGGAAGAAAGAAGATAGGAGGAGAATCTTGGAAATCACAGAACATTTAGAGTTGGAAAGGAACACATGGATCATTTTATCTAACTCCCTAAGGTTTCGATGAGGAAATTGAGGCCCTGGGAGTTTAAGAGATTTGCCTGAAGCTTAGAGGCAGGTCTCTGAATTCCAAACCCCAAACTCTTTCCAGCAACTCAGCAACTGGAAGTATTGCTTTTGTTAACAGAAATAATGATTATAAAAATCCTATTTCAAGTTTTTATGACCATAACCTCCTAATTCTCTCCCCCCCATAACATAATTCAGACACCCTAAAATAATTCATCCTTTAAAAGTACAGTGTACAGTTCAGTGGTTTTTAATATATTCACAGAAGTAAGCAACCATCACCCCACTCACTTTTAAAACATTTCATAACCTCAAAGGGAAATGAGTCGCTCATTCCCAGCTACTCCTCATTACTATCTCCTAACCCCTTAGCAACCACCAATCCCTTTTCCATCTCTATAGATTTGCCTGTAAATGAAATCAAATTTTCTATAAATGGAATCATACAAAATGTGGCCTTTTGGAGCTTCCTTCATTTAGCATAATATTTTCAAGGTTTATCCGCATTGTAGGATATGTCAATACTTCATACCTTTTTGTGGCTGAATAGTATTCCACTGTGTGTTTATATCGCGTTTTGCTTACCCATTGATGGACACTTGGGTTGTTTCCATTTTGGGGCTTTAAAGACTGATGCTGAAACTGAAGCTCCAATACTTTGGCCACCTGATGGAAAAGACCAACTCATTGGAAAAGACCCTGATGCTGGGAAAGATTGAAGGCAAATGGAAAAGGGGGCGGCAGAGGATAAAATGGTTAGATAGCATTGTCGACTCAATAGATAAGAATTTGAGCAAACTCCGGGACACAGTGGAGGACAGAGGAGCCTGGTGTGCTACAGTCCATGAAGTCACAAAGAATGGGACATTACTTAGCGACTGAACAACAACAACAAATGGTCGATGTTGCTGGCCTTGTATGAATTTACTTGGTAACTGTGGTTGGTGTCCCATCTTTCTCCTAATCTTGCCCTCCATCAGGGCATATACTAAAGACCCAATATTCCTGGGCCAGCCCCACCCCTCCACAGCCAGCACTGCCTCTCCAGCCTTAAACGTCACATTATCTCTAAATGGCTTAGAGAGCCATTTCATGTGTTTTATGAAACACCCTTTGTGACATTTCTGCCTTCTTCCATGGCTCCCCTTCTGCCCTCTCTCTCTTAAAGATCTTTTCAGAATTCTGTCATGCTAACCCATCCATTTTCATTTTGCAGATCTGAGAGATCCTGTGGACAGGATTTTATATGAAAACGTCCTGTTTTCTGCCTCTAGACCCCTTCTCTTCTTAAATCTGATCTTTATGATTCTGAGAAGGGAGAAAAATGGAAGATAATTCCAAAACACTGAAACTGAATATCGAAGAAATTAACACAGTTTGTTAGAGACCAGCGCAAATCTGACCCATGTCTAGACAAGCAAGCTTTCCGGGAGACCTCATGGCAATGATTCAAGTTCTAAGACAAAGAACAAGGAGCTGGTGTGGGTGAGCAGGAATTAAGATTTCCTGTTAAAAATATTCATTTACCTTTGAAAAATCCATAGTTAAAGCAGGACACACACAATTAAATTGGGTGCCCCAAATTAAATTATGTGAAGCAGTTATAAAAACGGTGTCATGACATGAACATTATGTATTTCAGGAATATGGAACTGTTGCCCTGGTAAGTGCAGCAGAGGTGGAAACAAGCTAAGTGAACTTCATCAGTTCTGCACCTCTAACGGCAATCCTGACAGAGGCCGAGTTAAAGTTTACCTTTTAAGATCCTTTGAGAAAGCCTTTGCTAAGCAAATTAACCGTGTCAACAGGATTTCTGGTGACTGTTGAAGCTCCTTAAGAGTTCAAGCTGTTCCCTAACACATTAAGCAGAGCAGAGATTATGGATACACTTATGTACTGGTGGGTACTGCACAGGGACAAAAAATGCACAGGCAATCCAGATCTTACAAAATGAAGTTCCCCGTCTTCTTCACCCATAGTTAACTAGCCCAGTTCTTGCTTGTTTTGAATGTGATAAAATACCTTATTTCGTAAATTGGAAAATTATTTGCACTTTTACTAATTCAGCCAAGCCTTCTCTGACATTAGTCCAAATTACAATGGGGCAAGCTCTTCTAGATGGGGCTTCCCTGGTGGTTCAGTGGTAAAGAATCCACCTGCCAATACGGGAGACACAAGTTCTATCCCTGATCCGGGAAGATCCCCTAGAGAAGGAAACGGCAACCCACTCAGTATTCTTGCCTGGGAAATCCCATGGACAGAGGAGCCTGGTGGGCTACAGTCCTTGGGGTTGCAAAGAGTCAGAGATGACTTAGCGACTCAGCAACAACAACAAAGTTATTCTGGCCATGATATAGAGATCTACAGACTACTGAGTTCTGCTGGTAAGGAGCATTTTGAAACTGGATGGTAATGCAGACAAATATAGGCATCAGGAATATAGAACCAAAAACTGAAGTTTAGACACGATAACTTAACCCTGTCTTTAAAAATCACTCTGTGGTAAATATCAAGCGGTCAGAGGAGGTACAATTGAGAACAAGGTTATCCTTAGAAAAGAGAGAGAACAGGTAAAAGGGCCTGGAATCTCGGTCCACCTGCATGCAAGCATCACCTGGGGGACACATCATTGTTCTCGTTTTACACAGGAACCTGTGGTCCAGCGAGGCTTATTCGCATCCCCCAGGATCACAATGCTAGAAGATGCCGTGGGCAATCACACGGGGGAAAAGATGAGCTCTCCAGAGAAGCGATTCTCTGCAGAGAAGTCTTGATTCCGAGGGGGCGAGGGGTGTCCTGGTCCAGGCTGAAGGGAGATTCCAAAAGCTGGAGTCAAGACAGAGACCCGAGCAGGAGAGTGTGGACGGAGGGCGTGAGGTGGAAGGTCTGGAGGGAGTGTCCCCGAGGGAGAGGCTGAGCCTCACTCCCCGATAAACTACCCGCCAGGTACTTGGTTCACTGTAGCCGTTCGGTATCTGTCATCAGACAAATGATAGCAGAGATTAGTCTGGAAAAGGGAAGATCAAAGCACACTTTCAGTCAGGGAGGAGTCTGCACAGGTGTGGACACTGAAGTGTGTTACAGAGGACAGTGGACTTCGGGGTGAGGCTGCCCCTTAGACTAGAGCTCCTCCAGTGGGGTGATTCTGTCCTCACTCTGGGGATATGTGTCAGTGTCTAAAACCCTGAGTATTCATTGGAAGGACTGAAGCTGAAGCTGAGACTCCAACACTTTGACCACCTGATGTAAAGTGCTGGAAAAGACCCTAATGCTGGGAAACATTGAGGGCAGGAGGAGAGGGTGACAGAGGATGAGATGGTTAGATAGTATCATCGACTCAATGGACATGAGCTTGAGCAAATTCTGGGAGACAGTGAAGGACAGGGAAGCCTGGCATGCTACAGTCCACCGGGTCACAAAGAGTTGGACACAACTTAGTGACTGAACAACAACATCTTTGGTCATCACAGTGGGGTGGTGATACTAGCATCTGGGGGTAGACACCAGAGATGCAACTCAGCCCTGGGTAATGGCACAAACAGCCCCACACAGAGAATCCCTCCGCCTGTTCAGTTCAGTTCAGTTCAGTCACTCAGTCGTGTCCAACTCTTTGCGATCCCATGGACTGCAGCATGCCAGGCTTCCCTGTCCATCACCAACTCCCAGAGCTTGTTCAAACCCATGTCCACCGGAAATACCAATAAATGATGGGTGGAGAAGCTCTGCCGGCTACAGTCAACCTCTTCACTCAGTTCTGTGCTCACCAGGCAACCTTCACCTCTTGCTTGTTCTGCTTGGTTGCTGGTGGTGTCACCATAGCTACTGTGGTTTCCACCAGCCAAACTACTGATTCCTCATGACAGGGCAGATTCTGTTCACCAGAGCCCATGCTATTTCCAGGCAGCACGATCACCACTCCATGTGTCCTTCAACATAAGAAGATCTATGCAAGAAAATCTATGCAGTAATAATATTCTGTTCAGTAAATGCTACTGTGATCCCATTTAGCAGATGAAAAGACTGAATCTCAGAAAAATGAACCAGTTTATTTCAGGGGACAACTGCTGGAACAGGAAGCCACTCGTTGACCCTGAAGTCTATACTCTTAAACCACTGGATTTAGCTGTCTCATTAAAACCATGCAATGCTTCTTTTTTGGACCCAGCAGTTTACATAAGTATTTTCCTTTAATCTTCCCAGTCATCCTATGAGTAGGAGGCCGGACGGCTGTCTTACAAAGGCAGAAAATGAGTCTCAGAAAAGTTGCAGCTTGCTGGAGCTAACCAGTGGAGCTAGGACTCACCTGGTCTGTCTGTCCACCAGCC
This sequence comes from Bos grunniens, assembly GCF_055505025.1. NCBI lineage: Eukaryota > Metazoa > Chordata > Mammalia > Artiodactyla > Bovidae > Bos > Bos grunniens. Next base: position 24,890,369 of record NC_141177.1, on the reverse strand, counting down.
ACAGTACTAATCACAGTAGCTGCGAGAAATGAGAAACCCTAGATGGTAGAGTTGGGGCCTATCTTTCTAGAAAGGGAGTGTTTTGCTGTAAATTAAGAAATTGGCACCAACTGATACATCAGTGCCTTCCTGACAGAATTAAGTTCCTAGAACTTCATGGCAGCAAATCAGACCCTGAGCCCAAGCAACAGCCTCAAGGTGATCACCCCCTCACCCCATCCCATTGGTCACCCTGTGCCATCAACCCGTGACACAACCCGCACTCATTATAATGAAGCACAATGCCACACAAACAACTGTAGAAACAAATACCAATGCCACCTTATGAATATTAGCGTGTATAAGTTTGACATTTTTGCAGATAGCAACAGTGCAGAAAAACTTCCACTTGCAGAGTCAAGCTCCCATGAAAAATGTCCCAGCGATATCTTTAGGCATTATTATCTAGAATAAGCGTCAATAGCTATTACATCCTGAACATTTGCACTGATAATTCGGGCTCAGAATCGTTCCATCAGATGAAGATGAGCATTCTGATACTGCTAAGAACACAGACGTCCTTGAAGTGTGTTCCCTTCATCAGTTCTGCTAGGTTAACTTCCACGGCTGGCCCTATTGAACTCCACTCTCAAGCAGCCAAACTCTGCCCGGCACTGTCCCCTCATTAGTAAAAGAAGCAGAAAGCTAATTGGCTTTTAAGCTGTTGATTCCCTGCATTCATCACTAAGACACCACAACCGGTTCCTGCTGGAGTGAAGGCCCATTTGTGCCAAGGCAAAGACTCAGCGGTCTTTTGTCTGTTTATGTGACGACCACTGGTAATTGGAAAATTACCTCTAAATTCATCTTTCAAAACACAACTAAAGTCTGGGCTAACCGTTGAAGGGTGCTTAGTCTATAACTGCCTGACAGGCTACTGGAAAGAAGCCAGATGAAAGTCTCGGGAAGAAAGTGAACATATGGTGCTAAAGTAAACAGCGAGATGAAGGGTATCGGTACACGTCCACTCCAGAGCCTAGCGCCTTCTTTCTCTGGAATGTTCCTTGACTTGGAGAGCCTGTTTGCAAGAGCTAAATGCTTGCACAGTTTGATGAGAAGACTGAGTTTCAGGAATCACAAATGCTTATGTCTGCTGTTGTCAAGGAAGGTCAAGACCATCAGCAGTTGGGACATGCCTGGTGGTTCAGTGGCTAAGGCCATGAAGTCCCAAAGCAAGGGGCCCCTGTTCAAACTCTGGTCAGAGAATTAGATCCCACATGCTGTAACTAAAGCTCCTGTATGCCATAACTAAGACTTGGCATAGCCAAATAAATTAATTAATTAAAAATATTTTTTAAAAAGACCATCAGCAGTGCCTTGCTCTGTCTACCACAGGAACTCAAGACTTAAAAGTGTATTATATCAACTATAATTCAATTTTTTTTAAGTAACTGATAGATTTATAAAGTTTTTTTTAAAGGACATCGACATTTGGATTCTTCAAGTTCACTCAGCGGTTGAATGTCAGGTGCTGTTCACACCTCTGAGGGACAGAGGGGATCAAGGGAGCCCTTCCTTCCTGGAGCCACATTCTAAGCGGAAACAAACAATGATCAGGCAAACATATGAACAAGAATTCAGATGAAAGAGAAACTAACACACGGGGTGGTGATAGAAATCATGTGTTGGGGAGAGGAGCATTCTAGACTATGGCTCTACCAGGGAAAGCACACTTTTGTTGAGCAGGAGTTGCCATGTTTACATCAGAGGGAGGAGACCCCCCCCTCCCCGCAAGATGGGCCTGCATTTAGTATTTATGAGGAAAGCTGAGGCCAGGGAGTCTGTGGCCAAGAAACAGTGGGGCAGAGAGGGAGGCGGTGGGATAGCCCAGAGACCTCTGGCAGGTGCTGGACAGGGTGGGCATCGCCACCTCCTTCTAGATCAAGCTTTCAAGGTCAACAAACTGAAGACTAATTTCCTCATGCTCCAGCCCAGGCCGTTTAAAACAATAAAGACTAAATGGGTCCCAGGGAGCATCTCCATGAATGGTAACCTGATGAGAAAAATCTTTTGTCTGTAATAATGGATGTGTCTTTCATGGGAGAGAGAGAGAGATGAGCTGGGTCATGTTTATGATCTTTATGGCTGTAGGAAAATGATTCCTGCTCCTTAAGAAGTTAAGATGACCCAGCAGCTTGCCTCCTTGCCACCCAGTCATCTCATCCATCACCCTCGACAGAATGACACCTGTGTCATCTCTCTCCTGCAGTCAGAGGGGATAAGGCAGGCATTCCCATCAGCAAAGATCATGGTTACCATTGCTTGGTCAAAAGCATGAATCTAAGCACCCAAGGGTACAAAGAGACATGAGAGCAGAGATAAGGAAAGGAGAGAACTTCGTAAAATAACTTGGGTGGCATTACTCCCTGAGGCAAAGCCCACCCGTGGCTTTCTCTGGAACCCAAAGAGAGTTCAACTTCTGATCTGGGACCATCTGTGCCCCTGTAGGAGCTAGCCCTGTACTTCACCACCTCCCAGGAGCTCAGAGAGCAGGGAACGAGGGGTAGGGGCTTAGATGGGCTGTATGGCCCAGGCAGACACAGAAGAAGCAGACGTGAAGGAGTCCTGAGGGAATGCTTCAGAGTTGGACTAGTGAAGAGACAGGCAAGTGAGAAAACCTGCAGGATGCAAGTGTGTGTGTGTGTGTGTGTGTGTATGTGTGTAAGAAATGGGGGACATTTCCAGGAGGAAATGGGGGACACCTGCACCAGCATCGATGTGGTGAACCTGTCAGCACTATACAAAGTTTAATTATCATGACTCCAGAGCTGTCATTTGACAAAAACAATGACTTTATAAGTTCATAAAGCGCTTACGAGTACTCTTGGAATGATCCATGGTGCCAACATCCAGTCCCCTCCTTTTGTTACTAAGTAGTGGGAAGTGATGGGAAATATCCCATTTGGCTTGGGGCCAATCTGCCTCCTGCATCCTTTTGTTTGATTGACAAAGGACTTAAAACTTCTTTCAATTAGTTGCCACGGTTTGAAACTCAGAGGAGTTTACTTGTACGCTCAGGCCCTGACTTGTCTAGAAAAATAAGGCTCGAGGCATTGCCTCTCTGTGGCTGTGGCTGAGTGGGGCTGGAAGCATGGGACCCCTCAGGAGAGGACATCCCCCTGCTTCTGGCAGCCAGAGTCACCCATGGGCCTGGTCCCTAGGGGCCATGGCTTTGCTGCTTTGTCCTAGATTTTAAAACATATCCTTTATCCTTGGACAACAAGGAGATAAAATCAGTCAATCCTAAAGGAAATCAACCCTGAATATTTGTCATAAGGACTGAAGCTAAAGCTCCAAACTTTGGCCACCTGATACAAAGAGCCAACTTATTGGAAAAGATCCTGATGTTGGGAAAGACTGAGGGCAGGAGAAGGGGGCAACAGAGGATGAGTTGGTTGGATGGCATCATCAACTCAATGGGACATGAGTTTGAGCAAACTCCGAGAGATAGTGAAGGCCAGGGAAGCATGGCATGCTGTAGTCCATGGGGTTGCAAAGAGTCGGACATGACTGAGCAACTGAACAACAACAATCCTTTCTCCACAATGTTACCACTCTGGGGTGCTACATGGAACAATTGCTGTCACAGGGCATGGCATAGGTTTCCAAGGGTGTGGAGGAAATGACTCTGGTAAAACAGTCCCCAATGCTTCCACCTCCACGAGGCTCTCTTCCCATCTCCACGGACACCCTGGCACTCTGGGACCCAGCTGACAAGGCTTAGATCCCAGATGCTATCCCCACCCCTCGTCAGAAGCTGTCTACATGTGGACTTTGTGGGTGAGAGGACTTTGGAGTGTGAGCTATTTAGCACTGAAGTCATAGTCATTCTGTCACATCAGCGTAGTTCCAGGGCTGTGTTGCAAAGACCAACATGGCCCTCAATGTCAAGATAAGACAGGCGAGACATGGGAATGTTTGAGTTCTGTTGCACACACACAGACACACTCCCATGCAAGTTGTATGGAAAAATACAATATCCTTCCCAAGATTTCTGTCAATTTGCAAGGGGCTTAAATTCTTATGGTTACAGGGATGGGATGGGAAAGAGGGGGTGTGGCCATGGAGGGGGTCCTTCGAGGGATTCCGGGGGGTGATGGTACTTGGTATCTTGATGGTGGTGGTGCCTGCACAAATCTACATGTGTGAAAGAACTACACACACACACACACACACACAGAGGAGTGCAGGTAAAACGGAGAATTTAGGTAAACTCTGTGGACTGTACCCATGTCTGTTTCCTGGTTTTGATATCGCTCTGCAGGTACGTAAGATGTAACCACCACAGAGGACTTGACAAAGGGTACATGCCCCTCCCCTTCCACCCATTGGCGTACACTCTTTCTTGGCAACTTCCTGTCAATCCCTCATAGCTCAGTCGGTAAAGAATCTGCCTGCAATGCAGGAGACCTGCATTGTTTAAAAACAAAACCAACACTCTCATGGTGGCCTCTGTGTCCAAACCCCAGTTCTGGGTTAAATTTATGTGTGGACCATTCCGCCAACCCACACTGCCCTGCACTGCACACCTGAAGACGTGGAAGCCAGCCCTTCCTACACATACACAAACATCCCATAGCACACACATCACCCCCAAACTGAGGATTCTGTGTGTGCAGCAGAGCTCACTGACAGCTGGAAGGAGAGACACACAACCTGCAGCTTAATAAGATAACCTCAGCTTAGGAGATAACCTCAGCCTTCCCTGGTGGCTCAGATGGAAAAGAACCTGCCTGCAATGTGGAAGATCCAGGTTTGATCCCAGGGTTGGGAAGATCCCCTGGAGAAGGAAATGGCTACCCACTCCAGTATTCTTGCCTAGAGAATTCCATGGATAGAGGAGCCTGACGGGCTACAGTCCATGGGGTCACAAAGAGTCAGACACAACTGAGCGTCTAACACTTTCACTTCTAGGCAATACCTCAGCCATTTCACAGCACAGTTGACCCCCTGGACAACACTGGCTGGAACTACACAGTAGGTCCCCTAACAATGGGTGTTTTCAGTAGTAAATATGGCAAGGTTTGTCAGTTTGGGGGTGATGTGTGTTCTATGGGATGTTTGTGTATGTGTAGGAAGGGCTGGCTTCCACGTCTTCAGGTGTGCAGTGCAGGGCAGTGTAGGTTGGCGGAAGGTCCACACATAAATTTAACCCAGAACTGGGGTTTGGACACAGAGGCCACCATGAGAGTGTTGGTTTTGTTTTTAAACTTTCTGCTTGGATTGTTGGATGTGAATTCTGTTGGATCCCTGGATGTGAATGTAGGGGACCCCTGATGGGCGGGGAGAACTGCACGTTATGAGTGCTTTCAACTCTATGGGGGGGTCAGTGCCCCAATCCCTGTGCTGCTCAAGTGTCCACAGTATTGTCTGGTCGTCCCTCTCCCCCATTCTCTCTACTCTTTTCCCTGCTGCCCTCCTCTTTCGACATCAGACAAGGAAAGGCAAACGCAATAGAAGTGAATTCCCCAAGTCTAACGAGAGTAGTTTCCTTATCTCACCTAGGGTGTTGGCTGGGAACCTCTCCTACCCTCAGGCAATTTATCAAGGTGATTATCCACGTTAGGACAGTCCTGCTCTCCAGAGATATGAGTCAAGCTGCTTTAGACAATGGGTCTCCCCTTGGGTGGCTGCCAGAGGGGCTCCTGGCCTGCCCCAAGCAGCCTCTGGGAGACCTGGTTGATCTGCCAGCCTCCCACTGGCTCATCTGGGCTTCTAGTTTGCTTTCCAAGCCCCTTCCTTCCTTCTTTCTTTCCCCGCTTCCTTCCTTCCATCTATCCATTCACAAATATTTGGCTGAAATACAACCCTGAGGACCCCTAAACTAAAGAGAAGCCCATTGGCTCTGCATCTCAGGAGGCAAGCCCTACACACAGAGACTCTGAGTCCCTGTCAGCCACAATGCAGCCCTTGTTCCAAAGGAAAATGATCCCTTCCCCTTTCCAGAGTCATGATTCTGAATTTTAATTCTGTAGAATATATATTTTGGAACACGTCTTGATGAAAACCCAGAAGGACTTTGGGGAGAAGACAGAAACCATGAAAAGACTCTCAGCTTCCATCTGGGGATTGTTTCCTGTTGCTGTTTTATGGCAGGTAGCCTTTCTAAACCCTTCAGATTGAGAAGTTAAAGAAGTATTAGACACGTGTTATGTTACAAGGTTATAGACAGCTAACCTTAAAAGGTAAATGGAACCCACTACATATTTATTCTGAACACTTGACTCTTGAAACCAGGTAACTTTATTGCATAAAATGATTGCACAACTATTCATTCAGGTCCATTCATTCAACAGACATTTGTTGAGTGCCTTGCACGTGGCAGACCTGACCCAGTACCGGGAAGAAACAAACATCAGATTAAAAAGCACACACACACAGGAGGGACCTTGGCCCTCGGGGAGCATGCATTTTAGTGATATTTGTTGTGAGTACACCATGAGCCTTCAGGTTTTAGAGGAGATGCCAGCCACTCTGGAATGCTGGGGAACGTGGATCTGACAACAGACGGGGGGTTCAGTTTTAAACAGGGAGGTCAGAGAAGGATCAGAAGAACTGAGATCAAATTTTACGGGAGGCAAAACTTTTCCTTTGTCCTCAAAGGATCTCCAGCTGCGCCTGAGAATTAAATGATCTAAGACAGATTACCAGGCTTCCCAGGTGGTTCAGTGGTAAAGAAACCATCTGCCAATGCAGGAGATGCAGATTCGATCCTTGGATTGGGAAGATTCTCTGGAGAAGGAAATGGCAACCCACTCCAGTACTCTTGCCTAGAGAATCCCATGGACAGAGGATCCTGGTGGGCTACAGTCCATGGAGTCGCAGAGTCAGACACGACTTAGCAACTGAGCACTCACCCAAGACAGGTTAACAGGAGTAACGCAGATTGTTGCATGGACTTGGGTACCCCCAAGGGAACAAAGACCCAGTGAAGGGACCAGGTCTGGGTGTTTATCCACCAATTGAGCAAAGACAGGCAACCATGGAAAAGTAATAAAACCTGGGGAGACTAAAGGAAGATAGGAAGTATTTGAACAAGTCTGCTTGTTCAGATTTCTTTCTGCCTCCACATCCCATCTCTGTGACAAGACTGTTTCTCTCCTCCTAGTATCAGGAAAGCAGCAGGTGGGGGTTTCATCTCCTGCTTTCAGGAAGAAAGAAAAGGGAAGGGAGTTAGGGGCTCCTGCTTGCATCTGATCTTTTCCACATGCCTTTAGCTCAAAATAATCCTTATGCCAAAGCAAGGTCTTTGGGGTGGCACATTCTGCCATCTTTCAAACTCCAAAGTCCTCGAGGGACACCCTGCTTAGGGTGCGAGGGACAATAAGGGGCTGTGTGGCAGGAGCAGGTGGGAGAGAGGTGGTCACTTGACATCTGGGGGTGGATGGGAGACACCAACTCTCATGGCATCTGGGAGGCTCTGTGTGGGGCAGGGTGGTGTTTCGAGCAGAGGTGAGATTCTAGTCACCTGGGCTGAGTGGGAGCAGGGGAGGGTCGGAGGGGTGGTCAGAGCACTGGGAACCGAGCAGGGACCCATCGGTATGGTTACCATTGACCTTGACAAGAGCAAGAATGGAGTAGCTTCTGCGAAGACCAGGACATCCCAAGCTCTCCTCAGGACCGGGCAATGTTGGACCTTACTCATCTTAGGCTTTAGAGTAGGATTACCAGGGAGAATATCAGCGAGATAGCGAAGGATAGGGAAGTCTAGTGTTCTGCACTTCATGGGGTCACAAACAGTCGGACACGACTTAGCAACTGAACAACAACAACCATGTTGCTGAATTTAGACCTTTTTTTAACGCTGAACCTACAGGAGAAATATAAAAATGTAAAATAATACCTCTCTATCTGTTCTGTGCCAAAAGATTTAGGGATGTCATTTTGTTTTTAAGGCAGATTTAATTTTAGAACTAGCAAAAGAAATCTAAACAGTGAAGCTTAAAAGACTTACAGGATTCCAACGACATCAACTCATTTTATTATAAATAATAATCGTTGCACAAATCAGTGAAAAATATTAATACCTGACATTTATTTTGTATTTACTATATCCCCAGCACTGTGTTCTTTTTCAGCACTTGGCATGGATTATTTCATTTATTCCCCATAATAATAAAAGTAAGAAGGCACTATTTTTAGGCTCAAGTTAGAGATGGAAAAATAGAAGCTCAGAGAGGGTGAGTAAACAGTTGAAGGCCACACAGCAGGGAAGCAGGGTACCACTTTTACTGCTACTTTATGCTTCCTCTGGATGTTGAATAGCAGTGAGACACTTCCTTGGGACGTAGAGACAAATGGAACAGCCCATAAACCCCCAGCATGTATTTCAGACTTTTGAACCTACAGAATTTTTTTCCAACAACAAAAAAGTGAACCACCTTTTCTTCTGCATTAGTTTCTTGTACTATTTTTAAAAATGATGTACAGAAAAAGATCCTTTCCATTGACCTCTTCACCTCTTCAGCAGACCAGCCCGTAAGTTAACTACCAATCATGGGCTGCACTTTTCAGATTTTTACCCCCAAAATACGCTTGTTATCACACTCCATTTAATCAGACAATGTAATCAAGCATTAATTATTTATTTATCTATTTATTTCCCCAATGTTTCTTCATGTAGAAGCAGGACAAAGTAGAGGTCATAATGATAAAGTTCTGGGCAATTTCAGAATACTTCCTGAACTTGTGCTTAACAGTAAAACTGGGCTTCCCTGGTGGTGCGGCTGGTAAAGAATCCGCCTGCAATGCGGGAGACCTGGGTTTGATCCCTGGGTTGGGAAGATCCCCTCGAGAATGGAACAGATACCCACTCCAGTATTCTGGCCTGAAAAATTCCATGGACTGTATAGTCCATTGGGATCGCAAAGAGTTGGATATGACTGAACAACTTTCACTTTATTCCCATGCTTGTACCCTGCCACTTCCCTTCTCACAAACATCCCACACAATTTTAAGAATTCTCTCCCACACCTTCTCTGTCCCCAAACTCTTCCTCCGTCCACCAGCAATGCTGAATGGCTCATTATATAAAAGTACATTTGCTCTGCGTTCATACCAAAGGTCAAAGTATAAAGACCCGTATAACAACAACAGTGTTTGCCAAACAGGTTAACTGGCATGTTTGAAAACGGACACTCCTTGGCAACCCATTGGTTGAAGCCAGAATAACAGCAATCACATCTCGGGCAAAAGAGTGAGGCTGTTTAGGTACTCTTTTGGGATGAGTTATCTTTATGACGTGCAGAGGAGCCAATCCAGTCCTTGTAAAAGTGGATTAAAAAATAATTTACTACCAGTTGCTAGTCAGGCTTCAGTGCAACAGAAGTAAATAAATACAGAAACAACCAACTATGCAGAAGAAAACGTTGGTATCTGCTCTCCAATTCTTAATATTTAACAAAGTAAAAGTTAACTTTCACTCTCCTTTTTCTTAGAATTGAGTTGATTATAGTAATACCTGCAGTTGAGGATCTTAGCACCAGGGCTACCTCCTAACCTATTATGTGTTAAATTCTCTTTACCTTAGAGCAGGCCCACCATCCATTCAGGCAAATGGGCCATGGATGTTGAGTCCGGAAATTCTGGGATCAGATCTGCTTTTGAAAGATTCTTAGCGCCCCCATCTCCCCACAATGGAGCTATCTGAGTTTATTATCAACACCTACTGCAGGATGAACAGTTGTTGAAAACAGTAAAGAGTTCTAGGAAGGCTTCTTAAAATGAAGGGTTTCAGAGATGTCTTTCCATTGTTCAGGTGATTATCCCTGCAGGGTGATAATAGAAAACCACCCTGACATTTACTTATGTGAGACTCAGGATATAAAAATCACACTCACCCTTCATGGACGCTGGAGAAGCCAGAAAAATGAATGGTGAAGCGTTACAGGCGCCAACATCCAGCGATTCCACAAAGAGCTGTGGAGGGTCCCCTCTGTCCCAGATACACTGGATACACAACCACTGACAAAGACCCCTTGTCGCAGATTTTCTGGCAGTTCCAACCTTTAGTCAGCATTGCATCATCAAACTCCTTTTTCACTTGGGACGCTCAAATACTTCAATGTTTACCACGTGGCTTGTAAAGATTTTGCACTCAAGTTAGAGGGGCAGGGACTCATTAAGAGGTAAGGTCCATGACATCACATTGAGCAGACGGAATAATTTCAGAAGACGATGACAGCCTGGCCTGCCTCATTTAGTGCTGTCCTGCAAGACATTCATTTAGTATTTTTTGTTGTTTCAAAATATTTTTACATTGACCACATACATATATCTCTGTGTAAATCTATTACATTTCCAAATAATATTAATAATATATATCGTGTCTGTCCCACGCATCCATGCCTCCTGGGTCAAAAACAGACTCTAGAGGTAAAGCCTGTAGCCAAGAGAGCTAAGTAGAAGGTGCTCGGACACTTGCACCAAGCACTAACGTAGCTTCCTGCCCTTGTTCTATGTAAGCACCATACACTTGGCAGGACCCTTTTTTACTCTGAGCCACACTGGCTGATCAAAAGCTGATACTGTGGGCGGGCAGAGGAACAATGCTGCCCTGGATGCTAAAAGGCCAGAGGCTACAGGCCCCTGAGTGTCTCCCAGGAACCCATCCAGCAAGCAGCTGTCAACCACACAGAAGTCCCCTGACATCCTGTGCAAGAGACATGGTGAGCACCTTTGTCTTCTGGAGGAGCCAAATGACCGACAACTAAACGTGGGTACTGGAAGGACCGGAGACTGGCTCATCCCAACCCCAGGCATGTTTAGGAGATGAAATAGCACTTGCCTTAGGAAGAGCAGGCAGACCTCCCGGGTCTTGGCAGGGCTACATTACACCCATCAGTGCCATCAAGGACACCGATGACGGCAAAGCCCAGCCAGATGCAAAGCTCTGGATATTAGAACAGACACACAGCTCAGCTTACACCCTGTGTGGCCACTTGTGATAATTAGGAGATGGGTCTGGATGGAGCAGGGATAAGGAACTGCAGAAGAAAACATCTGGGAAGAGGTACGGAGGTAAGTGAAAGTGTTAGTTGCTCAGTCATGTCCGATTCTTTGCAATCCCATGAATTGTAGCCCATCAGGCTCCTCCATCCATGGAATTCTCCAGGCAAGAATACTGGAGGGGGTAGCCACTCCCTTCTCCAGGGAATCTTCTCGACCCAGGGAATCTTCCTGACCCAGAGATCAAACCTGGGTCTCCTGCATTGCAGGCAGGTTCTTTACCATCTGAGCTACCAGGAAACCCACCAAGGAGGCAACTAAATCGAATCTGGGGCATTTAGACTCAACCGTTGTGGGCCCAGGAGTTAATTGCTCTTTTCATTTTCAACTAAATGCAAGTGGCCTGCCTCCTTCTCTAACTCCTGATAAACAAGGATCAAGAGTTTAACTGGTGGAAACTGCCCCCCACACTCTGGGTGAAACAGGGTCACATCTCATTTTGCAAGTCTCCTGTGCTCCAAGAGCCTATTAGCAGAAGTTCAGCATCTTCTTCTGAAGATGCCCACCCCCCAACACACATCCCACCTCCCCTCATATTATATCATCCAAGATGGCAGGGAGGCTTAGGAAGCAGGAAGGGAAGGGTCAGTTCAGATTCCACAGAGAACCCGGAATGGACATGACAGTCACCTGCCTCATTGAAGAAGCAAGCCCTGCCAAAATCAAGCTTCCACATTCCAGATCCTTCCAGAGGCTGCCAGCCATGCCCACTGCCTTAGGATTGAGGTTGGCCAACAGGTGGGCTCCAAATACTGTCCATCTTTGGAATCCAGCCCTGGCGCTGCCTGGGGAGCAGCCTCACCAGCCCTTCATGGCAAGGGACAGGTTCACTTCATCGTGAATCACATGTGAGGGCTCCTCCCCATGCCCTGGTCAGTGGGGCTGCCTGGACATCCTGGAAGGAAGACAACCTTCTGGGGTGTCCCTCTTACCACTGCCTTCTGAACGAAGGCCTTTCGGAGGCTCCAAAGTGACATGTCCTTCAGCGGGAGGTCTTCCAGTGAGTCCCAGAGATATCTGAAAAGAGTAAAGGAAATGCTTTACAATCTTTGCTGGAACTTCCTACGTGAGAACCAGTTTGGAAAACCACAGGTCTGTCTCCTCTGCTTTATCTCCTTTGAGTAGTTCATCCACGTCACCCTTCTCTCCTTTTCAAGGAGGCTCTCTCTTGCTTGCCCTCCACCCCTTAAAGCCCCTACTTTTCCTTCCAAGTCTATTTCTGTTTCCCCTTTCTACGTCTCTCCTTTCCTTTAAAAAATGTGCTTTTAATCAGTAGTTGAAATTTCTAAACACAAATTTGTGATATAAATACTGGCAAAACATTGTAGCTGGATGAGCATTAGAGCAATAACACAAAATTACCCAAGATGACACTAAAGAGGTTGTGATTGTTCAAGGAGAAAAACTCATTTCAATGATTTAAAAGAAGTTATTGAAACACACTCTTTTCCCAGTAACCTTCAAATATTTATCTTCTCCTCATAAAGCATATAAATTGTCATAGAAACCCAGACATAGTGTTAAAATTAACCATCCAAGGTTTTAACCAACAATCCTATTACAGCTGGTATGTGAAGGGATTTTTTCTTAATTTTATTGGAGTATAGTTGATTTACAATGTTGTGTTAGTTTCAGATGAGTTTCTTTCAAAAGCAACTTTAGTTTTATCTTTTGTACTATCAAAAAACAACCCCCCAAAATGAGTATGTACTATACACAATAATGTGAAATAAAATGAGAAGAGGCTTGGAGAATGAATGGGCAGACACATAAAAGGCACGTTGATGGGCATAGTTCTCTGGCTGTGTATGGGAGGAAAACCCATCACCAGTTTGTTGGAAGATGTGCTCAAAGGCCATTGCTCCCCTGAGGTTCTGGAGGCACCCGCCCAAACCCATCCTCAAGACTGCTGTCTTCTTTAGTTTTTGTTTGTTTTCCAGGGTGCATTTTGTTTGTTTTCTAGTGTGGGAGGGTGCTAAGTCACGTGGTCATGTCCGACTCTTTTGTGATACCATGGACTGTAGCCCACTAGGCTCCTCTGTCCATGGGATTTTCCAGGGAAGAATACTGGAGTGGGTTGCCAGGCCCTCCTCCAGATTCAGGGATCTGACTCACGTTTCTTATCTCTTCTGCATTGGCAGGCAAGTTTTTTACCATTAGAGCCACCTGGGAAGCCCCATCCACGTATATTTATTCACAATCAGAAACTAAGACAATTGCACTAAATTTCAAGATTTTGAAAAGTAAAAACAACACGGAATGAAATTTTCCTGGAACCGTGTAAACCATAACTTAAAAAAAAAAAATGAGTGAACTGAAAATGATTTTAATCATCTGTTGGCTCCAAACTTGTATTTATTTGTATCTAGTGGAGACAGAATCCTGGAGAAATCAAAAATCAGTCATCTCCATTAAAAAGAACTTACTGAGGTGAAATTCCAACAGAAAGTAACCCCTTTAAAGCAAACAATTCAGGGACACATAGCTGGTGCACCATGGCTCCTTCTGAGTTTAAACTCTCTTCCTCCCATCTCCCCTACAGCGCTCCCTTTCTGCCCCTCCTCCTCAGTAATCTACTCCATTGATTTCCATTTCTTACCTCCCCACCATCATGTCCTGAGCTCCCTCCCGTTCTCCATCACACCCACCATATTTCTCCCCCTCTGCTCCCGCCCTTGCCCTCCTCCATAATCCACTGCTGACCCCAGCCCGGGCCTCAAGATCCTCCTAAGAGTTCCCTCCTCTTTCTTCAACCCACTCCATCTGTCAAAACTCACTTCAGTTCATTCTTGACTTTCTCCCATTGCCCCATTCATCCATCTATAGTCCCCCAGGTCCCAGCGCCCCCTGCAGGTCCCCCTCCACTCCCCCATCCATCTCCCCTCATGGTCTCCCAGCCCCCAGCAGGTCACCCTCTACTGCCCCATCCATCTCCCCTCATGTTCTCTCAGCTCCCCCTGCAGGTGCTCCCCAACTCCCCTGTCCATCTCTCCACGTGGTCTCAGCGCCCCCTGCAGGTCGCCCCCCACTTCCCCGTCCATCTCCCCACCTGGTCTCTCAGCGCCCCCTGCAGATTGCCCCCCACTCCCCCATCTATCTCCCCTCATGGTCTCTCAGCGCCCCCTGCAGATCCCCACCACTCCCCCATCCATCTCCCTTCATGGTCTCCCAGCCCCCAGCAGGTCATCCTCTACTCCCTGATCCATCTCCCCTCATGGTCTCTCAGCGCCCCCTGCAGGTTCCCGCCCCCCCACTCCCCCATCCATCTCCCCTCGTGGTCTCTCAGCGTCCCCTGCAGGTTCCCCCCCCTCCCCCATCCATCTCCCCTCGTGATCTCTCAGCGCCCCCTGCAGGTTCCCCGCCCCCCATCCATCTCCCCTCGTGATCTCTCAGCGCCCCCTGCAGGTTCCCCGCCGCCTTCCCCCATCCATCTCCCCTCGTGGTCTCTCAGCGCCCCCTGCAGGTTCCTCCCCCACTCCCCCATCCATCTTCCCTCGTGGTCTCTCAGCGCCCCCTGCAGGTTTCCCCTCCCTCCCCCATTCATCTCCCCTCGTGATCTCTCAGCACCCCCTGCAGGTTCCCCGCCGCCTTCCCCCATCCATCTCCCCTCGTGGTCTCTCAGCGCCCCCTGCAGGTTCCCCCCCTCCCCCATCCATCTCCCCTCGTGGTCTCTCAGCGCCCCCTGCAGGTTCCCCCCCCCCAGTCCCCCATCCATCTCCCCTCGTGGTCTCTCAGCGCCCCCTGCAGGTTCCTCCCCCATTCCCCCATCCATCTCCCCTCGTGGTCTCTCAGCGCCCCCTGTAGGTTCCCCCCCTCACTCCCCCATCCATCTCCTCTCATGGTCTCTCAGTGCCCCCTGCAGGTTCCTCCCCCACTCCCCCATCCATCTCCCCTCGTGGTCTCTCAGCGCCCCCTGTAGGTTCCCCCCTTCACTCCCCCATCCATCTCCTCTCATGGTCTCTCAGCGCCCCCTGCAGATCCCCACCACTCCCCCATCCATCTCCCCTCATGGTCTCTCAGAGCCCCCTGCAGGTTCCCCCCCCTCCCCCATCCATCTCCCCTCGTGATCTCTCAGCGCCCCCTGCAGGTTCCCCGCCGCCTTCCCCCATCCATCTCCCCTCGTGGTCTCTCAGCGCCCCCTGCAGGTTCCTCCCTTCACTCCCCCATCCATCTCCTCTCATGGTCTCTCAGCGCCCCCTGCAGATCCCCACCACTCCCCCATCCATCTCCCCTCGTGGTCTCTCAGCGCCCCCTGCAGGTTCCCCCCTCCCACTCCCCCATCCATCTCGCCTCGTGATCTCTCAGCGCCCCCTGCAGGTTCTCCCCTCCCACTCCCCCATCCATCTCGCCTCGTGATCTCTCAGCGCCCCCTGCAGGTTCCCCTCCCCCATCCATCTCCCCTCGTGGTCTCTCAGCGCCCCCTGCAGGTTCCCCCCCCATCCATCTCCCCTCGTGGTCTCTCAGCGCCCCCTGCAGGTTCCCCCCCTACACTCCCCCATCCATCTCCCCTCATGGTCTCTCAGCGCCCCCTGCAGGTTCCTCCCCCACTCCCCCATCCATCTCCCCTCGTGGTCTCTCAGCGCCCCCTGTAGGTTCCCCCCCTCACTCCCCCATCCATCTCCCCTCATGATCTCTCAGTGCCCTCTGCAGGTTCCTCCCCCACTCCCCCATCCATCTCCCCTCATGGTCTCTCAGCGCCCCCTGTAGGTTCCCCCCCTCACTCCCCCATCCATCTCCCCTCATGGTCTCTCAGCAACCCGTGCAGGTTGCCCCCCACTCCCCCATCCATCTCCCTTCATGGTCTCCCAGCCCCCAGCAGGTCATTCTCTACTCCCTGATCCATCTCCCCTCATGGTCTCTCAGCGCCCCCTGCAGATCCCCCCCACTCCCCCATCCATCTCCCCTCATGGTCTCTCAGCGCCCCCTGCAGATCCCCACCACTCCCCCATCCATCTCCCCTCGTGGTCTCTCAGCGCCCCCTGCAGGTTCCCCCCGACTCCACCGTCCATCTCCCCTCATGGTCTCTCAGCGCCCTCTGCAGGTTCCCGCCCCCACTCCCCCATCCATCTCCTCTCATGGTCTCTCAGCGCCCCCTGCAGATCCCCCCACTCCCCCGTCCATCTCCCCTCATGGTCTCTCAGAGCCCCCTGCAGGTTCCCCCCGCTCCCCCATCCATCTCCCCTCGTGGTCGCTCAGCGCCCCCTGCAGGTTCCTCCCTTCACTCCCCTATCCATCTCCTCTCATGGTCTCTCAGCGCCCCCTGCAGATCCCCACCACTCCCCCATCCATCTCCCCTCGTGGTCTCTCAGCGCCCCCTGCAGGTTCCCCCCCACTCCCCCATCCATCTCCCCTCATGGTCTCTCAGCGCCCCCTGCAGGTTCCTCCCCCACTCCCCCATCCATCTCCCTTCGTGGTCTCTCAGCGCCCCCTGTAGGTTCCCCTCCTCACTCCCTCATCCATCTCCTCTCATGGTCTCTCAGCGCCCCCTGCAGGTCCCCCTCCACGCCGCCCCCTCAGCTCCCCCGTCTCAGGGCCCTTTGCAGGTCCCCTCCACTCTCCCTCCATCCCCACTGGCCATTGTCTCAGCACTACCTGCCGCTCCCCGGGCACCTCTCACCTCCTCTCCCTCACTTTCTGCCTCCTCCATCACCCTCTCCCCAGGCCACGCCCCTTGCACGCCCCCCCCCCCTTTTTCCCACTCTGCGCCTGCGCACTGCACTGCCGTCTTTGACCCTCGAAGCCAGTCGGGCTGGCAGCAGCAGGCAGTGGACTGCCAGCATGCAGCACGAGGCGGATTCCAGTGGGCTTGGCGGGCGGCGCGTCCAGGCCACGCTTCTTGGGTGAGGACCCTCCCCAGGGGGGCCAGACTCCAGCCTCCTCTGGAGGAGGAGCTGCTCCGCGTGGACGCGGGTGTGGGAGTTGGCGGGATGGCGGAAAAGTTCCGGGAGCTGCACCAGAGAGGTGGGGGAGGGGCCCAGTCATGGAGGGACCAAGCCGGGAGAGGTGGTCCAAGAAGGGAACGATGCCCCAGGCCTGGACATGTGGTGAGCCTGAGGCCTGAAGGCCAAGGCTGCGTGGGTGGAGGCCCTAGGCCTGAAGCCTCCATGGCTCAAATGGTGCACAGTCTGTAATTGTGTCCTGGTGGGAAGCTGGTTCAAGCCACCCTTCTGGACCTGGAATGTGCATTTGCTGAAAGCCTGGCCAGTCTCAAGCCTTCCAGGCCTGGAATGTGCATTTGCTGAAAGCTTGCCCAGGCTCAAATCTTTTGGTTCTAGAATTTTCTAGACAAACACCTACTTTAGCCTAAATCCTGCTTAGCCTCAGCTCCTTCTCAGCCTAGGCTGAGTTAACTTAGTCCTGACCCATGTGAGCCCCCAAGTCTTTGGGGACTGGAACCTTATCAGGCCTTGATCAGCCCCAAAGCCTACTAGGCTGAACCCCCCACTGTGCCCACCCAGACAGGCTTGCTTCTTTCTCTGACAGAGGCGGAGTCATAATGGCAGGGGCTGAGCTGTCTGTCCCCCCTGAGCAGTTCACCCAAATCAAAGAACCAGAGTTGATACCAGACAGGGCCCTGGAGGAGGAGAAAGAAGAGGAAAATGACAATGACGGGGTGCGCCGAGTAAAGGAACAGTCGGGCTCTGCGGGTTTGGAGGTGGAGAGTGCTCAGGGACCCTTCCAGACCACGATCCTGGAGGAGGTGCCGGAGCTGGTGCTGGCTGCCCCGGAGGAGATCGAGAGGCACATCCTGACCCTGCAGACCGTGCACTTCCCCTCGGAAGAGGCTGAACTGCAGGACCTCAGCTGGCTGGATCCCCAGCAGGAGGACGAGATGCAGGTGAGGGTGCGCCAGGCCGGTAGTGGGGTGCAGTCGCTGGTGTGGCTCGAGGAGGCAGCCCAGCAGAGCCTGCACCAGTGTGTCCTCAATGTCCAGGAGGAGGTATACTCGCTGCAGCAGATGGAGGTGATGCAATTTCAGCTTCTGGAGGAGAATGTGACTGGGGCCGTTGAAGACTGTAAGTCGGCAGTGAGCCTGGAAGAAAGCACTGGATCCATAAAGGTACACCTGGTTTTAAGAAAAGGAAGGGGGAGCCACAAAACTATTTTTTAGAGTTCTCCTTCCCTGGGTTGGGGAGATCCCTCAGAAAGGCATGGCTACCCACTCCAGTGTTCTTGCCTGGAGAATCCTATGGACAGAGGAGCCTGGCGGGCTATAGTCCATGGAGTCGCAAAGAGTCGGAAATGACTGAGCGACTAACTTGTGCATTATTACATATGGACAAGGGGTTTAAATTTTGTATTTTAAACACAGGGACTTCTCAGGTGGTCAGTGGTTAAGACTTCTCATTTCAGTGCAGGGGGGTGCAGGTTTGATCCCTGGAAGCTAAGATCCCATATGCCTTAATGGCCAAGAAACCAAAACATAAAACAGAAGCAATATGTTAACAAATTTAATAAAGACTTTAAAAATGGTCCACATCCAAAAAAAAAAAAAAGATTAAATTGTTACAATAAAAATATGTCCCAGAAAAATCATGGAAGAACTTGTGCAGTTTTTTTAGAGTTTAAGAAGTTACACTAATTAGAATACGATAAGATCCATTGAGTTTCTAAACTGTATTAATGTTCCATTCAAACCCTTGATGCTTAATAATTACAGTTTAAGCATTTTGGTTACAACGGGCAATTTTCTGTACTTTTTTGTGTTTTCCTCTGTGGATTTTATGGTTTCATCAAGGCAAAGAGTTACACCAGGCTGTAATTAACAGTATTGTGCTTGTTTGAATACTTGTTTTTGTGTATTAGCTCCAGAAAGGTCAGGAAGAGGAACAGCTGCTGACTGAAGGTGGATTCAGTGAAAAAGCAGAAGAGCAGTTTTTTCTTGTGGAAGCAAGGCCAGGAGATGAAGGAAGAGATGAAATTGTTCTGACATTTTCAAACTTAAATATGGAAGAACAAAAAGAGAAACCTGAACTGAGTCAAGCACACCTTGAAAAACCCAGCACTACGAAAAATCGAAACAAGGCAAAGGGTAGGCCAGTTCCTTTGGTGCAAAAAGCTCTGCAAACAGCAGGGCAACTGATTCTCTTTAGTAGGGAGAGGGCAGTTTGAGTTTGTAGTGGTTGCTTTAGTCGTTTTCAGAATGGCAGGAAACTTTGAACTCTGTATTGTGAATCAAATGCAAAAGAGTTTTGCGTTTTGTGACCAAATGTTTTAAAAGCATAGTACAGAGACTCACTTCTACTTAGGTGCACTTAAATAGAAGCTTGGATTTCCAAGGTGGCTCAGTGGTAAAGAATTTACCTGCTCGTGCAGGAGATGCGAGTTGGGTTGGGAAGTTGATCCCTGGGTTGGGAAGATGCCCTGGAGAAGGAAATGACAACCCACTCCAGTATTCTTGCCTAGGAAATCCCCTGAACATAGGAGCCTGGCAGGTACAGTCCATGGGGTTGCAAAGAGTCGGAAACGACTTAGCAACTAAACAACAGCAACAGATAGAAGCTTGGGCCCCATCTGCCCCCTACTTTGCAGCCCTGGGGGCTGGGAGGTCTGATGGAGACCAAAGCCAGTGTGTCAGTGCTGGGAGATGGACAGAGTGATACCCAGAAGGCAGCCAAGACATCTTCTAAGGGAAGGGGATGTTTAGTTGAGGCTAGAAAAGAGGATAAACCTGACCCTCAAAATTTATTTGTTCAGGTTTTTAAAAAGTTTAGTTTCTCTCTTATCTAAATCAAGAGATTTCACCCTTGAAATTTCAATCTTTAGCTCTTTTATAAAAAGCTGTATCTGGCCACCCTTTGTTGTTTCCTCCTTCTAGCAACAGTTGGTCAGGGCTAAAAAGTGATTCAGTTTAGAAAACCACACTGCTACCACTGTCCCTTCTTACTTGTGGTTAGCATCATCTCAAAGTATTTTGCAATTTCTTCTTTGACCTATTGGTCCTTTAGGAGTGTATTGTTTAAATCTATATATTTGTGAATTTTCCAAATTTCTTTCTTTTATTGATTACTGACTTCAGTCTGTGATGGTCAAAGGGCAGATTGTTTCTGTCTTTTAAAATTAATTGACACTTGTTTCCTGGTTTATTCTATTGTCTTTCCTGGAGAAGGTTCCATATACACCTGTGAAAAATGTATATTTTGCTCTTGTTGAGTGGAGTGTTCATAGAAGTCTATTCTGTCAGATAGGTTTGTGTTGAGTCTTCTGTTTCCTTGATGATATTTTGCCCAGATGTGCTGTTCACTGTTGAGAGTGGGTTGTTGAAGTCTCCAACTGCTATTGAAGGCTCTCTTCGTACTTTCAATTCTTTCAGTTTTTGCTTCAAGTATTTTGGAGACCTATTTTTAGGTGCACATGTGTTTATAATTGTTATATCTTCGTGATGATTTGACTCTTTTACTATTATGTTCTTTTTTTTAAATGCTTTCTTGTTTATTTTTGACTGCGAGGGCTTTTCCCTCGCTGCAGCAGAGCAGGGACTACTTGCTGGTTTCCATGTGCAGGCGTCTCATTGTGGTGGCCTCTTGTGTTGTAGAGCACAGCATCTAGGGCGTGCGGGCTTTAGTAGTTGTGGTACATGGGCTTAGTTGCTCTGTAGCTGGTGGGATCTTCCCTGGATCAGGGATTGAACCCCATGTCTGCTACATTGGCAGGTGAATTCTTTCCCACTGAGTCACCCAGGAAGCCCTACATTATGTTCTTATCTGTCTCTTGTAACAGTTTTTGTTAGAGTCTATTTCGTCTATTAGTATAGCCACCCAGCTTTCTTTTGGTTACCATTTGCCTGGAATGTCTTTTGTTGGGTCACCACGTTAGGTTTAAAAAAAAAAAAGGATGTGCCAAGTTACTTTGATGTATTTAAGTGGAATCTGAGCACCTAAAGGAAAATGTTTACAAACACATAAATGTTGTCTCTCCCTCCCGCAGAAGTAAAACAAACCTTCCACTGCAACTTCTGCAAGTTCACGTCTTCTAGAATTTCGAGTGTCAATCGTCATATGAAAATTCACAGCACTGAAAAGCCCCACGTGTGTCACCTGTGCCTGAAAGCTTTCCGTACAGTCACCCTCCTTCGGAATCATGTCAACACCCATACAGGTAAACAGCTGAGGGGGGCATTTCCCTTGCAGGATGCGTGTTGAGACTTGTGTAAGAAGGCACATCCACCTGTTTCTAAATTAAAATGGTGTCTTTTTTTAGACTTTAGTTTTGTCTTTTTTTCTTCCACTTTGGTTAAAAACATTGGATGGTCCAAAGATTTTTCTTATATCTCTCTGGAGCATTTGGTTTAAAGAGCCTCTTCTGAATTTTTAAATCATTTTGAGACTGAGTATCGTTTATACATTATAATTGCCTAGAAAAATTGTTGTTAAATCTTGTTTGAAAGAATAAACTGTGTGCTTTTACAGGAACCAGGCCCCACAAGTGTGGTGATTGTGACATGGCATTTGTCACCAGTGGAGAACTCGTCCGGCATAGACGTTACAAACACACTCACGAGAAACCCTTTAAATGCTCCGTGTGCAAGTACGCTAGTGTAGAAGTAAGTTCACTCTTTGTAGTTAGTGTCTTATTAAGAAGTTTCTGTAAATCAAACTGCTAATAGAATCTCTTCCAATATCTCGTTCTTGTTTCTAAATTTAATTTTTAAAACATGATTCTTTTTTTTTTCTTTGACACAAACTAGTGAAAGTAATATATAATGGTGTACAGATTACAAGTAATCTATGGTCCTTGAGAAATAATTCTCATATTTGTGTAAACATTCTACCCAGCATTCCATGTAGCACTCATTCCACAAAACCAAAATGTATTTGCTCTAACACAGAGCACAGATCCGGTTTGAATTTTTGCTGAAATCTTTGAGCTTTCCTCAGTGGTACTTGGTTCCATGCAAAGCAACTTGCTTGAAGATTTAAACATGGCCATTTCTGTTCTTAAGGACAGAGACCACCTTTTTGAATCTTCGGTTTTATCATGATCATTTCAACTAGATTGGTTTACTTATACATCCCAGAAAACTGAGCTCATTCTCAGTGAAATGACAGCAGCAGGGTAGAGTCACTTTTTAAATTTCTTATTTATTTATTTTTATTTTTGTCTGTGCTGGGTCTTCGTTGCTGCACGCAGGTTTTCTCTAGTTGCAGCAAGTGGGGGCTACGCTGTAGTTGTGAAGCAATAGTCTCTAGGGCGTGTGGGCTTCAGGAATTGCGGCTCCCGGGCTCTAGAGCACAGGCCCAGCAGTTGTGACTCACAGACCCAGCTGCTCCGAGGCATGTGAGATCCTCCCCGACCAGGGGTCAAACCAGTGTCCCCTGTACTGCAAGGCAGATTCTTAACCACTGGACTGCAGTTACTTTCGAATGTCACTTTTCTGCAAGTTTTAAGGACTCTGCCGTCCAGTACAGCACATGCTGAGTCCTGAGCCCATTGGGCAAGGAAAAGACACTCGAACTCAACTAAGCCGAAGGGGACAGCGAAAGTTTAAATGCAGTAGTGATGCAACTGTGTTTCATCAACTAGGAAATTTCACAGACAGTGTCAGGATTTGATTCCAAAAATAATTTTCTTTTTTGCTATTACTATTTTTAAAAATTGTTTCTCATCTGAGTTAAAGGTTGTAACTGTATAATGAAAATGTAACCAAAAGAGTGTGTGTGGGGTCCAGCTGCTCGCCACTCAAAAGCCAATAAACAGGTCAGGTTGGTGGAAAGGAAAGTTTGCTTTATTTCAGGTGCCAGCATAGCCCAGTCAGTAAAGAATCTGCCTGCAATGCAGGTTCGATTCCTGGGTTGGGAAGATCCCCTGGAGAAGGAAATGGCAACCCACTCCAGTATTCTTGCCTGGAGAATCCCATGGACAGAGGAGCCTGGCGGGCTACAGTCCATGGGGTCACAGGAGTCAGACACACTTAGGGACTAAACCACCAGCAACTTGAGGGAGAGGGTGGCGAAAGTCTGTCCAAAGGCCGACTCCCCCAACCCCGACAAGCAGAGGGTGAGAGCCTTTATAAACAGAGTTGGGGGGTGGGGAGCTACATGCAGAAACAGCAGTCATCTGTAACACTCATCTTGAAATTGGTCATCACTGGTTGGACCAGCATCATCTTGGTTGTTTTAGGTACAGTTAATCTTCAGTTCCAGGATCCCTTTGTTCCCATTTCTTTGAGGCCATTTCTCAGAATTGTGGCAGCTCATGTCCTCGGTGCTATCTGGTCTTCATGTAGTTAACTTTTCCACCTGGTGTTTTAGTATCTATAAGACAGTTCACAGGATATGGCCCAGAATATTGTCTATAGCCCTTGAGAAAGAACTAAAGGTCCTTCACTATGCTGAATGAAAACATCGTTATTTAGTGTCTTTTGACTTTGTTTTTCTTTAGTTTCAGCATTTCTTGCTCTCTGGTTGAACTTATTCTTTTTTTTTTTTTTGAACTTATTCTTCGACTAAAGTTTTGCACAGACAAAAGGCAGGCAGAGAACATTTCGGGGGGAGGGGAGGGGACAAGGACCGTAGGATCCTGAAAGTGAAAGTGTGAGTCGCTCAGGTGTCCGGCTCCTTGTGACCCCCATAGACTGTAGCCCCCCGGGGTCCTCTGTCCATGGAATTCTCCAGGCAAAAATATTGAAGTGGGTTGCCTTCCCCTTCTCCAAGGAATCTTCCAAAGCCAGGAATCGAACTTGGGTCTCCTGCATTGCAGGCAGAATCTTTACTGTCTGAGCCACCAGAGAAGTATAGGCTCCTGCTCCATTTCAAAAACACAAATGGGGGGTTTCACAGAATGAAGCCACAGAATGAAGGTCTGCTCTAAGGAGGAGTAGCCCAGGTCCCCTCCCTAACATCACCCCTATACACAAGTGCCAGCAGGAGTAAGTAAGGCTGGGGTGTAGGTATAGCAGCTTCTGAACTCCCCTCTCTCCCCATCCTCGCTTTCACGGCTGTCCAGAGAAGGTTTATACACAGGCTTCTTTGATGGGCTTCCCTGGTGGCTCAGACAGTAAAGAATCTGCCTGCAGTGCAGGAGACCTGGGTTCGATCCCTGCGTCAGGAAGATCCCCTGGAAAAGGGAGTGGCTACCCACTCCAGTATTCTTGCCTGGAGAATTCCATGGAGAGAGGAGCCTGGCAGGCTACAGTCTATGGATGGGATCACAGAGTCGGACACGCCTATATGACTAACACTTTTCTTTGATCATTCACACCGTGCAACTTATCAAACCTTTTGTGCTATGATTTTAAAAGTTCTTTTTGTTTTGCTTTCTGGTACACTCAAAGATCTCTTTTTTTCTTCTAAAAATATAAGCTGGGACTTCCCTGGTGGCGCAGTGGATAAAGAATCAGCCTGCCAGTGCAGGGGTCCGATCGCTGGTCTGGGAAGATCCCACAGGCCACAGAGCTCCTAAGCCCGTGGGCCACAGCTACTGAGCCCACGTGCTGCAACTCCCAAAGCCCGTGCGCCTAGTACCTGTGCTCTGCAACAAGAAAAGCCACCGCAGTGAGAGGCCATCACACTGCGACCAAGAGCGCCCCCACTCACTGCAGCTAGAGAAAGCCTGCCCGCAGCAGCGAAGACCCAGTCCGACCAAAAATAAATAAAAATGAAAATCTAAAAGCCGAATTTCTTTGGTTCGGCTGTTGTTTTCCAAGTCTTCCCCTGTTCTAGAATGTTCTTCAGGCTTATTAGGGAACCCAACCCAGTGCAGCCCTCCTAAGATTACAGAGAGGCTGCTCAGGGCTTTCTGACATCTGTATTCCAGGCATGGGTGATTACCTTCTGTTCTACTAAAGGTAGATAAAGGCCCCAAATAAGTGATTACAGAGTAAGAACAGTTCTTGAAGGTAATAAAATAGGCAAAAAAAAAAAAAAGATCAAATGAGAGGCATGTCTGCCTTTTAACTAAGCAGGATACATACATTCTAATCAAATTAGAATGTGGTGTATTTTTTTTCTACTTAAATGTTACTTTTCTTCTACTTAAAAGTTACTTCTCTGGTGGTACAGAGGACAAGAATCTGCCTGCCAGTGCAGGGGACACGATTCGATCAATCCCTGATCTGGGAAGAGCCCACATGCCACGGAGCAAGCCCTTGGGCCACAACTACTGAAGGCTGAGTACCTAGAGCCCATGCTCCACAGCAAGAGAAGCCACTGGGCTGAGAAGCCCGTGCCCCACAACCAGAGAGGAGCCCTCGCGCTCTGCAACTAGAGAAAAGCCTGTGCAGCAAGAAAGACCCGATGCATTCAGAAATAAAATAAATAATTTTTTTAAAGTTACTTCTCATGGAGAAACTACTGCCGCGTGGAACCTATTCTTTTGTTAAAAGATAGTTATTTCACTCTTTGCTGTGGGTTGTGGCATGTGGGATCCAGTTCCCTGACCAGGGATTGAACCTGGGCTTCCTGCATTGGGAGCGTAGAGTCCTAGCCACTGGATCACCAGGGAAATCCTTGGAACCTCTTCTTAATTACCAAGAAGGCTTTCCTCCATCCCTGGGCTGTTTAGGGTCCACAGGACTTGGAGCTGTGAAGTGCCTCCAACAGATGCAGGTCCATTCAAGAGCTCATGTTTCAAGTTTCTCTATTTACACAAACAATAGTTTTATGGCCTCCGTGCTTCTGCAGCATAATCTAAACTTTGCCGCTTTTGAGAGGATGTTGCTTTAGAAATGAAAATAAAATCGTGTTTGCACTGAGTGTCTGGATTTCCATCTTCTCTTGCAAAGCGAAGCTGAAGATGAGAGTCTCTTGATCCTCCTGCTCATTATTGCCCGAGGATCTCAGTGCACACAACTCAGATGAAGAACACCATCCAACCCAGAAAGGAAAATGAAAGGCTTAGCGTGTTTTCCAGGGTGTGAAATGGGCTCTGATGTTAACGTTGGACTCATTTACATATCTTTTATAATGCTACTTTATTCAAGAGTCCGCAGGTTTGATGTTTCCATTGCAATAAATATCTTTCATTTGTTTACCAGGCAAGCAAGTTGAAGCGCCACATCCGCTCACACACGGGTGAGCGCCCCTTTCAGTGTTCCCTCTGCAGCTATGCCAGCAAAGACACCTACAAGCTGAAGCGGCACATGAGAACACATTCAGGTAGGACTTTCTCCTGCTTAAGGCCAAATAGGTACAGCATTGCTTTCTCTAAGGGCTTCCCAGTACAGAACCCACCTGCCAGCTCAGGAGACACAAGAGACGCGGGTTCCATCCCTGGTTCAGGAAGATCCCCTGGAAGAGGACATGGCAACCCAGTCCAGTATCTTGCCTGGAGAATCCCGTGGACAGAGGAGCCTGGCGGGCTATAGTCCATAGGGTCACAAAGAGTTGGACATGACTGGGCGACTGAGCACACAGGCACGCGTGGGTCTTGAACCATGAGCAGCCACCAGATGGTAGGAGAGTCGCTCCCTCTGGCCCACTGTCCACACAGCTGGACATGATGTTGTCCGGCTTGATTCAGGAATCTCGCGCTCACTGGAGAGTCAAATGTAGGATGAAGGAGCTGAAAAGGGAATATTGGGGGAAAGAAAGGCTTTCAGCCGCAGGGGAGCACCTTTGGGGAGGTGCTCTCCTTTGGGGAGCACCAGGGTTTCGGGGTGGGGCGCCTCAGCAGGGGTCACTGCTGTCTTCCACGTCCCAGGTGAGAAGCCCTACGAGTGCCACATCTGCCGTGCCCGCTTCACCCAGAGCGGGACCATGAAGATGCACATCCTGCAGAAGCACAGCGAGAACGTCCCCAAGTACCAGTGCCCGCACTGCGCCACCGTCATCGCCAGGAAGAGCGACCTGCGTGAGTGTCTGGCGGCCGGAACTTCCTTTATTGTTCTTTTCATTGGCGTGTAGTTGCTTTGAGCTTTCCCGGTGGCTCAGACCGTAAAGAATCTGCTTGCAGTGCAGGAGCCCTGGGTTCAATCCCGGGATCAGGAAGATCCTCTGGAGAAGGAAATGGAAACCCACTCCAGTATTCGTGCGTGGAGAATCCCATGGACAGAGCAGCCTGGCAGGCTACAATCCATGGGGTTGCAAGACTTGAATATGATAGAGCCGCAAAGACTTTGACTTTTCACAGCTGCTTTACAGTACAATGTGACTTAGCTATATGTATTCATATATCCCCTCCTTCTTGAGCCTCTCTCCCACCCACTGTGTGCAGCTCTGGGAAACCTGAGGAGTTCTGGGCCTGATGGCAGGGAGGCAGTAGGATTCAAGAACTGCTCCTGGGGTTGGGTTGGGGGTTTTTGTGTGTTTTTTTTGGTTGCTGTTGTTTTTTCCAGCGGTCCTATAGTGCCATCTTGTGGCTCTGTCGCATAATTGCAGTTTCAGAGTTTGGTCCAGGTCCAGTCTAGGTACAAAAATGAGCTCTCACAGGCATTTGAGCTCATAATGGGCTTCCTCCAGGTGTTACTTGGCTCCGTATTGGGTCTGTTTTTTTTTTTACAAATGACGAAGGGGATCAGAGACAGAAAGCGAACTTACCCCAGAGTCCCGTGACCAGGATGCCAGGACATGGCCTCGTTGCAGGTTCTGAATCTTTTATCAGTGTTCTGTCCAGTGACACTCAGTAAGCTTTTCTTAACCCCCTGCTGTGACCCTGAAAAGTTCTGGGAACTAAAGGTACAAAAGAAAGAAGTGAGACATGGTTCTTTCCATAAGGAACTTGCTTCAGTGAAACAGTCCTCTTCCTGTGACATGAAATCCACATTGTGACCAGGTAAACCATCATAACAGAGGAGGCACCTTGAGCACGTCTGAGTGCCGGGTTGAGAGCTGGGATCATATGCCACCTTCAGGGAAAACTGGTTGTAGTTGGTGTCGGGTGGGGGACAGGTAGAGTGAGTGAGCCAGCCTCTCTCCTTTGTTCCAGGGTTCCTGGTCCCTCAGTTTCCACTGCCTCTGTCCTCTTCCTAAAACACATAACACTGTGATGCTCAGAATATGCCAGCAGAGAGAGAGTCCCCAGTTTGCCCGGAGAAATTCTAGAGATGAGAGACGCTATTTTGAAAACATTTCTGAAAGGGTAAAGGTGTTTAGTGAAGCCTTAGCTTTTATTTTTCTTCAAAATCTTTGTCAGTTTCAAAACACAGCCCAGCGGGACCTTGTAGGGCGTGAATCATGAGCCAGTTGCCAAGAAGGGACGTTTTCGACACCACCGCCAAGACATACAGGTTATGGCCCATCTGAGTCAGTGACACCCTCCATACATGTCACGAGATGTTCTGTAAACAAGCCAAGCTCAGCCCTCCTTCTTGTCTCTATAGGAGATACCAAGCTCTTTAAATGACTGAGCGGCACACCTGGCATGTGTACCTCTACCCAGCAGTTGCTGACTTTAGTTTAGCCTCTGACACAAAGGATCACAAAGCCAAGTCGCGCTAGACTCAGTTGACAAGAAATTATCTCAGAGTGTGTCTGTCCATTACGACATAGGAAAATCAGAGGCTTGACATCTAACAGAACATCTGGGCTTTTACATCAGAATACAGAGGTTAGGGACTCCTCTGGTGGCCCAGTGGTTAAGACTCAGAGATCCCAATGCAGGGGTCCAGGTTTGATCCTTGATCAGAGAACTAAATCCTGCATGCCCCAACTAAGACCTGGTACAGCCAAATAAATATATTTTTTTTAATTATGCAAAAATTGCAGAGGTTATATCTTTGTTACGTAAAACCATCCTAGGCAACAGAGTGGTAAAGAACCCACCTGCCGATGCAGGAGACGCGAGACACGGGTTCTATCCCGGAATTGGGACGATCCCTCGGAGAAGGAAATAGCAACCCATTTCAGTATTCTTGCCTGAGGAGCCTGGTGGGCTACAGTCCATAAGGTTGCGAAGAGTCGGACACAGTCAGCATGTGCACAGACACGCACATAAAACCATCTTAACATTATCCTAAAAATCCACCCACATAGTAAGGTTCTCCAAGTGCTTTGTTTAATGAACATGTTGGGTCCGATATGTCCTACCTTATGTGCTTAACTCCATGAGAAAGAATATTAGCATGAGATGTCAGTACACTGTGCATTTAAAGCATCAGTTGTCAGCCGAGAATGACTTTATGGCTGGGGAGGTGGGCATTTGGCAGTATCTGAAGGCACTTTGGCTATCACCCTGGGGAGGAAGGGATGTGACTGGTGCTAGAGGGGGGAGGCCAGCAATGCTGCTAAACATACATCCTGCAGCACCCAGGGTGCCCCCACCCCGCCCAGGAAGACATCAGCCAGCTTCAAGTGTTACTACCAGCAGACCCCATTCTATTGCGCTTTGCTTTATTGCGCTCCTCAGATGCTGTGTTTTTTACACGTTGAACGTTTGTGGCAACCCTGCATTGAGCAAGTCTATCTGTTCCATTTTTTTCTGACTACAGCTGTTCACTTCTTGTCACTGTATCCCATTTTGGTATAAATCTCACAATATTTCAAATCCTCCACCAGCAAAAAGATTATGACTTGCTGAAGGCTCAGATGACAATTAGCATTTTTTAAAGCAGTAGTTTTAAATTAAAGCGTATATCTAGTTTTTTAGACACAATGCTACTGCACACTTAATAGACGATAGTTTGGCATAAACATAAGTTTATAGGTACTGGGAAGCAAAAACATCCATGTATTAATATTTGTTTTATTTGGTTTATCGTAATGGTCTGAAAGAGAACCTGCAGTATCTCAGGGTAGTTCCAAAGCTGAGAAACTCTACTTGAAGGGTAGGGGAAAATCGACCTCACAGAAAATAATTTCTTGTACATGATGCTCCATGATGCTTTTAGGTGTCCATTTGCGCAACCTGCACACATACGAAGCTGCAGAGATGAAGTGCCGTTACTGCCCTGCTGTGTTCCACGATCGCTACACTCTGATCCAGCACCAGAAAACTCACAAAAATGAGAAGAAATTCAAGTGTGGATACTGCAGCTACACCTGCAAGCAGGTACTGTGTATCAGGGACCCCGGGCAGGCGCTGAGGGACAGGGGGAGATGGAAGAAGGAAGGGCTGGAGTGGGATTCTCTTCCACTTTGAACATATTCTGGAAAATCATGCCTTCCATAAAAGAGACTATTTAGAATAGCCAAAAGACAGCTGTGCGTGACCCAAGAGTTGTTTTTACAGCGTGGGTTCAAAAGCGTGGCTCACAGACCCCTTGAGGTCCTTGAAGCCAATCAGAAGCATAAGGTCAAAGTCACTGTCATTAAGTAGTCATGCTGCCAACACACTCTCTGCCCTTTCGCTATGTGACGTTGGCATTGATGGTGCAAAAGCAGTGGGGCTGCCCGAACATGAGTCAGAGCAGCCACACCAAGCAGGACTGTTGTGTGTCTTGTTTTTTAACTAATTTGCAAATTTTTGGTTGTGCCGGGTCTTTGCTGATGCCTGTGGCTTTTCTCAAGTTGTGGACATTGGGAGCTACACTCTAGTTGCAACGTGTGGGGTTCTCATCGCGGTGGGTTCTCGTTGCAGCACATGGGCTCTAGGTGCACAGGCTCAGTAGTTGCGGCACGAAAACTCAGTTGTCCCACCGCATGTAGGATCTATATTTTTGTCTTGATGCCCCAAATGAGTTACTCATAGAAATCTTAGTTAAAATTTCTGGTGATTTCTTTGCTGAGAACAATGATTTTCACCACTGTGCTTTTAAGTCGATAGGGAGATTTGCTGTACACCGTCGGGTAATAGCCAGGAATACGTGTAGATGCTTAACTTCCTTCAACCCCCAAATATCCGCTGAATTGAAACTCTAACAACAGGTTTTCAAGTTTGCAGGATCTGTCTGCTCTTTGTAAACTCGGATCATGGCAAATAATTATAGGAATGAGGTTGCAGCTACATGAGCTCTTCTGGAGAAGAAATTGATTTCGGTTTCACTCTTCCAAGTGTGGTCTGCCTCATCCCCCCGGGAGTGAAGGACCGGCTGGGATTAATCGTGAGAACTTGGTAACCTAGGGGCAAGGACTGGGTAAGACCTTGCTTCCTAGAGGCCATACTGTGCAGCTTCCATGGTAGAGCTGTGTTGAGAATGCATTGGCTTTGTTTTTTCTTAAAAATGCACATATCTTTGGAGGAGCGGGGGAGAGGTATGCAGTTAATAATGGGGCTTCCCCAGTGGCTCAGCGGGAAAGAATCCGCTGCAATGCAAGAGATGCAGGTTCAATCCCTAGGTCAGGAAGATGCCCTGGAGGAGGAAATGGCAACTCATTCCAGTATTCTGCCGGCTGCAGTCCATGAGATCACAAAGAGTCAGACACGACTGAGTGACTAAACACACACAATAAATAATGCCTGATACTAAAAAATTGTTAGTAGCTAAGCCTGTTTGTTTTCCTTGCCTTCTAGGAACGTCATATGACAGTTCACATACGTACCCATACCGGAGAGAAGCCGTTTATCTGTCTCGCCTGCACTAAATGTTTCCGACAGCAGCAGCTTCTAAATGTGCACTCCAAGAAACAGCACAATATCAATTTCGTCCCGACTGTTTACGAATGCCCCAAGTGTGGCAAAGGTTTTTCCCGCTGGGTAAGCTCACTCAAGTCACAATAAATCCTCCTTGAAAAGATCCTGGGATCCCCCAGGCACAGTGTCAACCCAGGCAGTTTAAACCTGATTATAGAAACTTGCTACGATTTAAGATAGCATCTGTCATGCCTTAGGAAAGTGGTTATTAGTTTTTTGGAGTCACGAAAGTCTTGGAAATCTTATATAAATGTGTGGTCTCCCTTCTGTGGAAAAAGACAATTCTGCAGACAGAATCTTGCAAATGGCTTTAGGGAGTCCTCAGACTAAAGAACCCCTGCTTCTCAGGTAACGTTTTAAAGAATTGTCCTTGTGGATTCAATTTAGGCTACTTCATAGAGAGAATGCTGTTTTTCATACGTTTTGTAGATATTCTTAGACTCGTGCCATTGGTACTATGCTGAGAAATACACTTCCTCTTCTATTTATCATTTTTTAGATGTTATATTAGTTATCTATGGCATAACGAATTACCCCCAACGTACTGGCTTAACACAACCCACATTTGTCCTGTCTCATTTCCTGTGGGTCAGGAAGTTGGCATGGCTCTGGCTCTGGGTCTCTCACGGGTCGCAATCAGCATGTTGTCAGGGCTGCAGTCATTTGAAGGCTTGACGAGGGCTGGAGGGACCACTTCCAAGCTGGCACCCTCAATATTGGCTGGAGGCCACAGTTCCTGATCACATGGACCTCTCCATTGGGCTGCTCAAGTATCCTCATAACCAGAGCGAGTGAGACATAGCAAGGAGGAAGCCATGGTGCCTTTTGTCCCCTAGTCTTAAAAGTGACACGACCCTACTTCTATTCATTGCAAATGCATCACATAATTCAGGCCCTATTCCAGGGATGGGGGATGAGTCCCTTTTGAAAGAAAAAAGTCAATTTATGGACATTTTAAAAGCACCAGAGATGATTAGCCAGATTCCTAGATATAATGTAAGCTTCACTCTAACTTTATAAAAGTTTAAAATGATCTGAATTTGACTTTTATGGAGGAAACTGTCTTTCCTCTTAAGAGACGACGGTAGGGTCGTTGTGTGTTTGGGTAGTGTCATGGGACAGTTTTAGAGTGTTAATGCTAAAACTTCAGAATTTCAAACAGAAGCAGTGGCAGTGCTCCAAAAACAGTGTCATTCATGCTGAGTTAAAATTGTAAAGAAGCCACAGGGAAACAGAGGAAAGAGTAAGTCAGCCTCATAGACTCCTTCAGAACATAAAATCAGAAGTTTTGAAACTTTTCCTCCTATTCAAGCAAGCACATTGGGGCTTGCCTCTAGAATATATAAAGAACTTTTACAGCTCAATAATAAAAAGATAAGTATTCTATTAAAAACAGGCAAAGGATCTAAGTAGACATTTCTCCAAAGAAGATATACAGATAAACTATAGGCTTGTGAAAAGATTCCTCACTAAGGAAATGCAAAGCAGGATGACGGTGAGTTACCCCATGGGACAGCCATCAGGATAACTGTTATTAAAGAAGGCAGATAACAAAAGATGTGTGGAGATTGGACCCCTCATACACTACTGGTGAAATTTTTAAATGATGAAGTCCCCTTATAAGATAGCCTGGCAGGTCCTCAAAAAGTTAAACGTAGAGTTACCATGTAACCTGGCGATTCCACACCTAGTCATGTACCCCAAAGAAGTGAAAGCTTATGACTACACAAAAATGTGTACACAGCCGTTCACAGCAGCATTGTTCATTAAGCAGTGGAAACTGCCCAAATGTCTATCAACTAACAGATAAAATGCTGCCCGTCCATTTGATAGAATATTTGTTGTTGTTGTTCAGTTGCCAAGTTGTGTCCAACTCTTAGGGACCCCGTGGACTGCAGCACGCCAGGCTTCCCTGTCCCTCACCATCTCCCAGAGTTTGCCCAAGTTCATGTCCTTTGAATCAGTAATGCCATCCAACCATCTCATTCTCTGTCACCCCCTTCTCCTCATGCCCTGTCTTTCCCAGCATCAGGGTCTTTTACCAGTGAGTTGACTCTCTGCATCAGGCAGCCAAAGTATTGGAGCTTCAGCTTCAGCTTCAGCAACAGTCCTTCCAATGAATGTTCAGAGTTGATTTCCTTTAGGATGGACTGGTTTGATCTCCTTGTAGTCCAAGGGACTCTCAAGACTCTTCTCAAGCACCGCAGTTCAAAAGAATCTATTCTTCAGTGCTCAGCCTCATTTATGATTCAACTCTCACATCCATACATGACTACTGGAAAAACCATAGCTTTGACTATATGAACCTTTGTCCACAGAGTCATGTCTCTGTTTTTTAATATGCTGTCTAGGTTTGTCATAGCTTTTCTTCCGAGGAGCAAGCAGCCTTTAATTTCATGGCTGTAGTCACCGTTCACAGTGATTTTGGAGCCCAGGTCTATTTAGAGCAGTTTCTTTTATACAGTACATCATGTCCAGCTAACAAGAAAAAATTCCAGGGCATGCCAAAGAGCAAGAATAAATAAATAAAAATTTGAAGAGAGAGAGCATCAGGAGGGCCAGGGACCTTGGAATTATCAGACCAGGAGTTTAAAACAACTATGATTCATATGCTAAGAGCTCTAACAGAAAAAATAGACAGCACACCATGTAAGCTGAGCTGGAAATCCTAAGAAAGAACTGAAAAGAAATGCTGGAGATCAGTAACACTGTAACAGAAATGAAGAATGCTCTGATGAATGAAGTCAAAGAATAACCAAATGAGTAGAGAAATATTCCAGGTTTATGGATAAGAAAATTCAGTATCATCAAGGTGTCACCTATAGACTCAGTGCCATTCCCATCAAAGTCTTGGCAAGTTACTTTGTCGTTACTGACAAACTGATTCCAAGGTTTACAGAGAGAGCAGAAGACCCGTAACATCGAAGGAGAAAAATGAAGTTGGGAGACTGATGCTCCCTGACTTCAAGACTTAGTATAAAGCCTTAAGGACTTCCCGGATAGTCCAGGGGTTAAGAATCTGCCTTCCAGTGCTAGGGACGCAGGTTCAATCCCTGGTCGGTGAACCAAGATCCCACATGCTGCAGGGCAACTCAGCCCTGGTTGTCGCAACTACTGAGCCGCGTGCTCTAGAGTTCCCAGGACGCAACAAGGGATCTCAGGTTGCTGCAACTGAGACCCGATGCAGCCAACTAAATAAACTTTTTTTAAATACAAAAAAACTATTAAAAAGTAAAACTTCAGATAGTGTGATATTGGTGCAAGAACAGACCCAACAGATCAATGGAACAGAATAGAGACCCCAGAAATAGACCTCCAAAAACACAATCAGCTGATCTTTGAAAAAGGAGCAAAAGCAAGACATTGGAGAAAAGATAATCTTTTCAATAAATGATGCTGGAGCAATGGGACAGCCACATACAAAAAAAAAAAAAAAATCAAGATCCAGGCCTTACACTCTTCCAAAAATTAGCTCAAAATGGATCACAGACTTAAAGGTTAAAAAAAATAAAAAGCTGTAAAAGTCCTAGAGTATAACATAGGGGGAAAAGTTCCAGATGACCTTGGTATGGTGATGTCTTTACAGAAAAAACACCAAAGACATGATCCATGAGAGAAATAACTGATACAACGGGTTTCAGTAAAGTTAAAAACTTCTGTGAAAGACTATGTCAAAAGAATGAACACACAAGGTACAAACTAGGAGAAAATATTTGCAAATGTCACATGTGATAAAAGATTTATCCAGAATACAAAGAACTCTTAAAACTCAACCATGAGAAAACGACCCAATTAAAAAATGGACCAAGGATTTTAACAGATACCTCACTGAAGAATAAATTTGTCATTGTTGTTTAGTCATTAAGTTGAGTCTGACTCTTTGCAACCCCACGGTCTGTGACACTCCAGGCTCCTCTGTCTTACACTGTCTCCCAGAGTTTGCTTAAATTCATGCCCATTGAGTCAGTGATGCATCCAACCATCGCATCCTCTGTTGCCCTCTTCTTTTGCTTTCAGTTTTTCCCAGCATCAGGGTCTATTCCAGCTAGTCGGCTCTTCACACCAGATAGCCAAAGTACTGGAGCTCCAGCATCAGTCCTTCCAATGAATATTCAGGGTTAATTTCTTTCTTTTAGGATTGACAAAGGTCCATCTAAAGGTCAAAGCTATGGTTTTTCCAGTGGTCATGTATGTATATGAGAGTTGAACTATAAAGAAAGCTGAGCGCTGAAGAATTGATGCTTTTGAACTGTGGTGTTGGAGAAGACTTCTTGAGAGTCCCTTGGACTGCAAGGAGGTCCAACCAGTCCACCCTAAAGGAAATCAGTCCTGAATGTTCATTGGAAGGACTGATGCTGAAGCTAAAACTCCGATACTTTGGCCACCTGATGCGAAGAACTGACTCATTTGAAGAGACTCTGATGCTGGGAAAGATTGAAGGTGGAAGGAAAAGGGGATGACAGAGGATGAGATGGTTGGATGGCATCACCGACTCAATGGACATACGTTTGAGTAAACTCCTAGAGTTGGTGATGGACAGGAAGGCCTGGCGTGCTGCAGTCCATGGGGTCACAAAGAGTCGGACACGACTGAGCGATTAAACTGAACTGAACTGACTGGTTTGATCTCCTTGCAGTCCAAGGGAGTTTCTAGAGTCTTCTCCAGCACTACAATTTGAAAGCATCAGTTCTTCAGCACTCGCCCTTCTTTATGGTCCACCTCTCACATCTGTACATGTCTACTGGAAAAACCATAGCTTTAACTAGATGGACCTTTGTCAGCAAAGTGATGTCTCTGCTTTTTAATACACTAAGTTTGTCACAGTTTTTCTTCCAAGGAGCAAGTGTCTTTTAATTTCATAGCTGCAGTCACCATCCTCAGTGATTATGGAGCCCAAGAAAATAAAATCTGTCACTGCTTCCACTTTTCTCCCATCTATTTGCTGTGAAGTGATGGGACCGGATGCCATGATCTTCTTAGAAGGCTATACAGATGGCAAATAAGCCCACGAAAAATTATTCCCCATCATATGTCATCAAGGAAATGCAAATTCAAACAATTGCTATTTTACCAAAACATGTATAATAGCTTGTTAGAATAAAAGTCATTTTGTTTAATCCTTAAAAAAAATGGGATGCCACAACACACCTGTTGGAGCAGCCAAAATCCAGAGCACTGACAATACCAGATGCTGGCAAGGATGTGGAGCAACAGGAACTGTCATGCGTTGCTGGGGAAAGTGTGAAACAGCACAGCCACTTTGGAAGACAGCTCGGAAGTTCCCTGCAAAACTAAATGTACTCGTACAGTATAATCCAGCAACCCTGTTCTTTGGTATGTACCCCCAGAGAGCTGAAAGCTTATATTTACATACAAACCTGCTCACAGGTGTTCATAGAAGCTTTACTCATAATAGCCCAACTCAGAAGCAACCAAGGCTTCCTCAAGTAGGTGGATGGATACATAAACTGCAGTGCATCCAGACAGTGGGATATTATTCAGTGCTAAAAACGAATGAGCCATCAAACCATGAAAAGACATGGAGGAACTGTACATGCTCATTAGGTGAAAGAAGCAGTCTGAAAAGACGACAGATTATATGATTCCAACTACATAACTCTCTGGAAAAGACAAAACTATGGAGACAATAAAAAGATCAATGGCCTCCAAGGGTTGGGCTTGAAGGAGGAATGAATAGGCGCAGAGCAGGATTTTTAGGACAGAAAATCTCTACCTCTCTCTCAATTTTGCTGAGAATGTAAAACTACTCAAAAAAAAAAAAAAAAAACTCTGTGTAAATAAATGAAAGCATATCTGGATACTCCAATTTACTTTTTTTAAAGTGGCAGAGGACAGTGGACACAGCAGGGGAAGGGGAGGGTGGGATGGATGGAGAGCGTGGAATTGACGTATATACGCTACCGTGGGTAAACCGGTTAACAGTGGGAAGCTGCTGTGTAGTGCAGGGAGCTCAGCTCAGTGCTCTGTGATGACCTAGAAGGGTGGGGTGGGGGGTGGTAGAGAGGTCCAAAAGGGAGAGGATATATGTACACCTGTAGCTGATTCAGGCTTACCCGGTGGCTCAGCGGTAAAGAACCCACCTGTGATGTAGAAGATGCAGGAGACGCGGGTTTAATCCCTGGGTCGGGAAGATCCCCTGGAGGAGGGCATGGCAACCCGCTCCAGTATTCCTGCCTGGAGAATCCCATGGACAGAGGAGCCTGGCAGGCTGCAGTCCACAGGGTCACAAAGAGCTGGACACGACTGAGCACGCGGGCATGCACAGCTGATTCACTTTGCTGCATAGCAGAAACTGACAACACTGTAAAGCAGTCCACGCTCCAGTCAAGAGTGATTCACAGACTGCCTGTCTCTAACACACAGTGGACCCTGTGTACTCCTCAAGGGAGGAATACTGGAGTGGGTGCCAGAATGCCACCCCGCTTCCTCCCCAGAAAGGACCCCCACTCTGGATTCAGAGTACCAGGGGCCTCCTCTCTTGAGAATCATTTCCCTGACACAAATGTCTGTTGTATTATTACACTTTGCTCTCTGGGCCCTGTGTGATGTGTGCTAAGTCACTCAGTCGTGTCCGACTCTGCAAGCCTGTGGATTGTAGCCTACCAGGCTCCTCTGTCCATGGAACTCTCCAGGCAAGAATACTGGAGTGGGTTGCCATTTTCTTCTCCAGGGGACCTTCCTGACTCAGGGATTGAATACTCATGTCTTGTATGCTCATGCATTTGAAGGCGAGTTCCTTACCACTGGTGCCATCTGGGAAGCCCCAAATATCGATATGTTTACTAAAATCTTACCCCACTTACTTTTTAAAGGCTGGATGTTTTTTGTTTTGTTTGTTCATCCAAAACTGGTATCAGGGGTCCTTAGCCATGAACTTCATGACGTCGGGAAGTCGTAGATGGAGATTTATGAACTTTGCTGGGGGTGGAGCCATTGCTTTTTATCATATTCACAGAAGAATCTTTGACTCCAAAAGGCTTGGTTTTATATCCATTATCATTTTATTAACCAAGGATTGGTACACTTTTTTTCTGTAAAGGGCCAGAATGTACGTATTTTCAGCTTCACAGACCAGTTTCTGTCCCAGCTACTCAAGTCTGCTGTTGAAGCAGTGTTCCAACCCCTATGTCTAAGCATAAAATGAAAGAAATTTAAATAATATTTCCCCTCCCCTGACATGTGAATCCTCCCTCCTTCTCCCCACACACCAGGATGGCCCTTAGCACCACATTGAAGTCAAAATGGAAATTAGGAGGCGTGTTTTATATAATGGACGTATTTAATGACATGCTGCCAATATCTGACTTTAGTTTATGAACTTGTCAGATAGTGTAAGTGTTCTCACTTATTTTAAATCATCCTGAGTGTTTGCTGACAAAAATATATGGTTAATAGGTCTGATATGAAAGCTCTGAGCTGCCTTTTTAACTCCAGATGTTGTACAATCTTAATACCTTCTGGGGGGAAGCTGACAGCACAGTGAAACATACATGGAATATCACTGATTTTCATAAAATCCGGGATCCAGTCTTTAAATTTTCAAGCCTCGCTTCATAGAGTAAAGACAGTCCAGAAAAATAAATGTTGTCTTCTCACTGACACCTATGATTTTTAAAATAGTTAAAGACGAGCTGGATTTTGGCTAGACCTAAACACAACAGAAAGCAGTCTCCTTTAAAAAGCTGTCTTGTTTGTACAAACTGTGTGAGGCACGCGATCTTCCCTGCGTCCTGTGTCTTTAGCCGTGGGTTTTCCAGGCCGTTCCTGGCAACAATGACTTGCCCCCTGCTGTGTCGTTTCCCTCTCCCCTCTACAGGGCAACATGCACAGACACTCCAAAAAATGTAACTCTGGGCAGGAAACGCCGACCCCCGTGGAAAAAGAAAGAGCAATGAAGAGGAAGCCCGCCAGCCCAAGAGAGCCAGCCAAGGAAGACGGTACCTCCTTTTAAACCAGTCGGGTTTTATTCCACAGTGGTTTCTGGTCGTATGTTTCCCTGGGTGCCGGGAGTTACTGTGAAAGGGAACCCTCAGTGCCCGACTCGGGCAGGCGCCTGGTCCTACCAGTGCTGCTACTGCCGCCGCAGTGGGTGGGTTGGTAAAGTGGGGGCGATGATGGCAGTGAGGAATCAGAGAGGAATGAGCCTGGGGGCCCGGTGGATCCACACCCCCGTCTCCTGGGGTCCTGGCTGGACCTGTGAGCCAGGCGGTGACGTCCTTGGCCACTCTGGTGGGCTGTCCCTGGGCCTGGTGGAGCTGATGGCCACCATGTCCATCTCCTGGGGCTGCTACAGCAAATGACTGTGTTGTTGTCATTGTTTAGCCACTCAGTCGTGTTCTACTTTCTGTGACCCTGGACTGCAGCACTAGACTGCCCTGTCCTTCACCATCTCCCGGAGCTTGCTCAAATTCATGTCCATTAAGTCGGTGATGCTATCCAACCATCTTGTCCTCTGCCTTCCCCTTCACTTACCATGAATCTTTCCCAGCATCAGGGTCTTTTCCAGCACTTCGCATCAGGTGGCCGAAGTATACTCCTTCCAATGAGTATTCCCAGTTGATTTCCTTTAGGATTGACTGGTTTGATTTCCTTGCTGTTCAGAGGACTCTCAGGAGTCTTCTCCAGCACCACATTTGTACTGTTCTATAAACGGAAGGATTGCTTTCTAAAACGCTTACTGCTGTGCTAAAAATTCAGCAGTCAGTTCCAAGATACAGTTGCACCGTCTATCAATTTTAATTTCTCGGCTTTATTTTAAATATACCAACCCTGTGCCTTTTTCCCCAAGAAGCTGCAGCCAAGGAGGTATCCCTGGTGAGTGGAGAGCTGTACCCAGGAGAGATGGTGCCCATTGACTTCTTAGAAGCCAAGACCGGAGGTGAGGACCTGGAGCAGGACCTGGAGCAGGACCTGACCTGTGACATGATCCTGGCCTTGATGAATAAGTGACAGGAGGCAGGATTCAGTCTCATAGCCACAGAATTCTTACATAGAGTTAGAAGGTTTTAGCACTGTGTTTGAAACAATTGAATTCATCATAGGGAATTATCATAATTTTTTCTAGAGCTTGTGGTAGTGCCTAGAATTGTTTGCCTATTTTCAACTGGATG
The DNA here is from genome assembly GCF_055505025.1 of Bos grunniens. Lineage (NCBI taxonomy): Eukaryota > Metazoa > Chordata > Mammalia > Artiodactyla > Bovidae > Bos > Bos grunniens. The sequence goes on along the minus strand of NC_141177.1, from coordinate 24,849,747 downwards.
TTGCAAAACATTGCAGGTATTTGATAAAGGGCGCAAATCCTGAATTGGAGGATAAAACCTCAAACCTATGAATTCATTTGCTTGATGCAATGTGGCCCATGATGAACGAGCAATAATTTTTGGATAATTGTTATTTCCATCATAGTATAGACTTATTTAGACATCATAGTATAGAAGTATAGACTTATATAGACATCATAGTATAGAAGTATTTTAGTGCTTCAGCAAATAGTGTCAAACATGGGAAACTGTAGGTTACCTTGTACACACCCATGATATTTCCGATATTATGAGTTTTAACGTTAAAGACTACTTTTATGTCCATTTTTTTAATATAAATAAATTTTCTGTAAAATTTAAGGCTAAATTTAAAGTAATATAATAAAATGTAATGCTTTTAGTTAGTTTTAAATTCAACATGAAATATCTTAATGTTATTTTAAGAACTAAATAGAAATAAGAAACTTTAAACTGGAAAATGTTGAGTAAATTTTTTTACTTTAGTTGATGAGCAAGACTCGATTTTAGATTTTGTATTCTTTCTTCGTGTCATTCTTTGGCAAGTATGAAACCCCTCCCCACCCCCTTTATATTCCATTATTGCTTATTAATTACTAGATCAATTGGTCACCCTTTTGTTTTGCTAAAACACCTTTGTTTATATTTTTTAAATAATTGGCAGAGAAAAAACAAAAATCCAATAAGGCGAATGTGTACCTGTAAAGAATGTGTACTTTTTTAGAGCTCCCTATAATGAGTATTTCTCTTTTGCCAATTGAATTTTCCCACATTTGAGTAGCACATGAAATGCCTCTTTTACTTAAAATTAACTAATACCTATCTTTATAGTGAGGGTTTCCCATGTGGCTCAGGGTACAGAACCCGCCTGCCAATGCAGGAGACGCGGGTTCGATCCCTGGGTGGGAAAGAGCTCCTGGAGGAGCAAATGACAACCCACTCCAGTATTTTTGCCTAGAGAATCCCATGGACAGAGGGGCCCATTGGGCTGCAGTCCCTAGGATTGCAAAAGAGTCAAACATGACAGCAACTAAACAAGAACAGTCTTTATACTGAGTCATATTTTTCTTCTTAGCACAGCAACTGCCTTTGCTGTGAACTCTTCCCCTCCCATATTTTAAAATCATTGATAGGCCCTAAGTTCTTTTTTTTAGCTTTATTGAGATGTAATTGACAAATAAAATTGTAAGGTTTTTAAAGTGTACCTTCTGGTGACTTGATAAATAATTTGATGTACATACACATTGTAAAAGAATTTCTCCCATCTAATTAACTAAATTCAAATTCTTAAAATGCTGATCTGCTGTTAAAATACACCAAGTTCAGAAGGCCCATGTAAGGTGAACATATAGAAGCAATTTCCTAGCAGGAAAGGCCGTATATTCATTTTATGACAGTGAATTAATGGAAATCACACAATAAGACTTAAATCCCATGCTCTGCTGTATGCTACAATTGGATCTATTTGAACTTCTGTAATACTTTCTTATTCTTTGACTGTTGTTAAAAGATGTTTTTTGCAAAACTCAATAAAATGAATTGACTTAAATTTGCTGTCTTTTGTTATGTGTGAGTGACGGTTCTAAAAAATGTTTTCTTTGCCCGATGAGAAGGTGGAGAAACTGAAACCCTTGTGCATTGTTGGTGAGCTTGTAAAATGGTGCAGATACCAGATGCTATGGAAACAGTATGGTGGGTCCTCAAAAAATTAAAACTAGAATTACCACGTGATTCAGCAGTTTTGGGGATAGACCCAAAAGAATTGAAGCAGGGGATTGAAGAGATACTTGTATACCTGTGTTTATGGAAGCACCATTCACCATAGCCAGAAAGTGGAAGTAACCCAGGTGTCCATGGATAGATGAATGGATAAGCCAGATGTGGTCTATCTATACAGTGGAATATCATTCAGCCTTAAAAAGGAAGGAAAATTTGACACCTGCTAGAAGGTGGGTGAACCTTGAAGATACTATTCATAGTGATATAAGCCGGTGATAAAAGGACAAATACTGTTTGTTTTCACTCATGTGAGGTTCCTCAGTTCAGTTCAGTTCAGTCGCTCAGTCGTGTCCAACTCTTTGCGAACCCATGAATTGCAGCATGCCAGGCCTCCCTGTCCATCACCAACTCCTGGAGTTCATTCAGACTCACGTCCATCAAGTCGGTGATGCCATCCAGCCATCTCATCCTGTGTCGTCCCCTTTTCCTCCTGCCCCCAATCCCTCCCAGCATCAGAGTCTTTTCCAATGAGTCAACTCTTCGCATGAGGTGGCCAAAGTATTGGAGTTTCAGCTTCAGCATCAGTCCCTCCAATGAACACCCAGGACTGATCTTTAGGATGGACTGGTTGGATCTCCTTGCAGTCCAAAGGGCTCTCAAGAGTCTTCTCCAACACCACAGTTCAAAAGCATTAATTCTTCGGCGCTCAGCTTTCTTCACAGTCCAACTCTCACATCCATACATGACCACAGGAAAAACCATAGCCTTGACTAGACGGAGAGGAGTCAAATTCACAGAGACAGAAAGTAAGATGGTGGTTTGCAGGGGCTAGGGGGAGGGGGCAGGGGAGTTATTGTTTAATGGGGACAGTTTCAGTTTGGGAAGACAAGATGGGTTCTAGAGATTGGTTGCAAAGTGAACGTAATGAACCCTACTGAACTCCACACTTAAAATGGTTAAGATGCTAAATTTCATATCATATTTTACTAAAATATTTTTTCAATTAAAAAAAAAACAAGAAACGTGTTTGATAATGGTTGCCGGGGGTAAGGATGGGAGGAAGAGATAGTTGGGAGTTTGGGATTGACATGTACCCACCACTATGTTTAAAATGGATAACCAACAAGGGCCTACCGTGTAGCACAGGAAACTCTGCTCAGAGTTACGTGGCAGCCTGGATAGGAGAGGAGTTTGGGGAGAATAGATACACGTGCATGTATGGCTGAGTCCCTTTGCTATCCACCTGAAACTATCACAGCACTGTTAATCGGCTATGCTCCATAATCGGCTATGCTCCAATAGAAAATAAAAGAGTTTCAAAAGAAACATGTTTGAAAAATTTAAGTCCAGTTGGTATGTAGACACCATCAAAAACTTCCTGGAAACAGTCTTTTTCGTAGGTTATTTGCAGAGTTTTGAACACATACCACCTGGATAAACTATTTGGTAAAATTAAGTTCAGATGCCTGACTGGTGCCCAGACTCACACCAGCTTTGAAATTTCCAAAAGGAAAAATTCCCAAAGCCTGTGGCAGGAGCAATGACACAAGTGCCCACAAGAGGGCGATAGTTTCTTCCTTTTCAAACATGGAGCTGGACTCCAGTCCTTGGAGATGGTTAACAAACACAAGTTACAAAAAAGTCTTGGTGATTCGTTTGATCACTTTCGTACCACACAGAAAGATGAACAAAAATCTGTATGTCTTTTAATAGTAACAGGAGGGTTTCTGGCCCATTGCTCAGTGAGACAGGGGCCTTTCCCAGACCTGGAAGTGAAGATACCTCGTGGGCTTGGAGTCAGGATGCCTGGAGAGAAACCGCCTTCAACACACTTCTGCTTTAAATAGTTGTGAGATCCAGCAGGAAATTGTTGTGGAATACACACCTCTTGCACAATTTAATGTCTCTGTCTGGAGGCAAGGGTGTTCAAACTGCAGCACTGTTTGACAACAGTTTTATTGTATAAATGATGCTTTTTAAACACACCTGAGGCTTGTCTGATGCCTCTGTCGTTTGAGGTCAGTCTCTGGTGGCTCAGTGGTAAAGAACCTGCCTGCCAATGCAGGAGACACAGTAGACTTGGGTTCGATCCCTGGGTCAGGAAGATCCCCTGGAGAAGGAAATGGTAGCCCACTCCAGTATTCTTGCCTGGAGAATCCCATGGACAGAAGAGCCCGGTGGGCTACAGTCTGTGAGGCCTCAAAGAGTCAGACACAACTGAGTGACTAAACAACAAACAGCAACAACCGAAAGAGTCGGTACCACAAGGGGGTTAACCCTGGTGGAGCACAAGCGGTTTATACTGGAAAGTTCAACAGCCTTGTGAAAATGGCAGGAATTTCTTATTTTCCAGGCATTATTTCCAGGACAGTAAGTCCCCTACATACAAACCTGGGAACTTTCAAAGATGTGAACCTGGATTCACACGTCCAATCATGTAAGTTAGCTCACGTGTCTGGGGATACTTTGTCGTGTGCCCCATGTACCCTCTACACGTGACTGGGTTTTGTGTGCATTGCTGCACAATACTGTATAGAGTAGAGCAGTTTAGTACTTTTATTTCAAGTCTAGGATATCCAGTTAGTGTTAGTCTCTCAGTCGTGTCTGACTCTTTGAGACCCCATGGACTGTAGCCCGCCAGCCTCCTCTGTCCATGGAATTCTCCAGGCAAGAATACTGGAGTGGGTTCATTTCCTCCTCCAGGGGATCTTCCCAACCCAGGTCTCCTGCATTGCAGGCAGATTCTTTACCGTCTAAGCCACCAGAGAAGCCCAGGATGTCTGGAAGAAAGTGTAAAAGGGGTAGTGATGTAGCTGGTATGACTGTACTTTTTAAGGTACTGTACTGTAAGATTTAAAGTGTTTTTTTTTTTTAATGTATTATTTGTGTGGTAAGTATTAGAAACCTATTATAGTACAGTACTATATAGCTGATTGTATTAGTTGGGTATCTAAACCAACTTTGCTGGACTTATGAACATGCTCTTAGAATAAAACTCGTTTGTCGGTAGGGGACTTACTGTATAAATGTTATGCTTTCGGCTGACCTTTGATAATCTCACTGAATAGTCCCTGGAAATGTATCCTTTATAGCAATCAGTCCTTTTAACGGGCAGTTAAGGACTTAACAGCATTGAACTTAACCACGTTCAATGAAAAGCCTTAGGACCTTTGGCTTATCAAACCAACTGTTTCTACATTTCCCCATCTTTATTTGCACTTTACTTTTAATGGGGTGTAACAGATAAAACAGATCTTAAGAGGCAGCCTTGTTCCGGGTGTGACTTAAGTAGCTTTTGTATCATTTCCAAGGCATGGCTATGATTATAAGCCTTGTTTCTATAAATCATTGTCTTTTATAGTAAGCGCAATTCAGGATGTCAAAAGACACATGTGCTTGTTTTTCTGAGCAGTTGCAGATTAAGTGCTGTACGGGATGCTCACCGTGCTTGCTGAGACAAAAAATGCGGTAAAGGAAAAAAAAAAAAAAAAACAACTATTGAACCCCAGTGGCTAGGAGCCAGTGACAGGAGACGAGATAGGAGGGCTGCAAATAGCTGTCATGGTAGAATACTGCCCCGCGTAGCAGCCAAATGGTTGAGCTGGAACGTGATGTCATTTCCTGTTAATGAAGGGTGACAGTTTGTAGACGAGTCCAGAGGTCGCTGATTAAAAGACTCATCCTGATAATTATTATAATTACATCCCAGTGCCTGAACTACCAGCATCAGGAAGGTAATAACAGAAAACAGTGCACTAGACAATGAATTACTTTAAGTCCATCAGCTTTGGTCACTAATTCGATCAGAAAAGCTGTGTTTAACCTTTTCTGAGGGTAGTCCTTTCACTTAATGACCATCTGAAAACTAAACACGGATCTGTTTGTAGTGAAAAGCCCATCTAGTATTTCAAAGCATAAGAACCGCTTCACCCCCTAAAAATGAGAGTAGCTGGTTGGTGGCGTTGGACTCATCTGTGAACACTGCCAAAACAATTCTAAAAGGGATTCTGGGATTTTTCTACGACATAAGAGTATTTTGTCAGTTAAATCATTTGTCTTAAGCAGAAAAAAATAAAAACCTTTCACAACACAGACATGCCCGAGTTTGCTGCTGGTGTAGCAAGATTTAAATACAGCTGCCCCAGGCATCAAAAATCAATTTTAAATGGAATACAGGAACAGTTAGGCTTTTCCCATCCTGGCCGCAGAGTGTTGTTATCAAGCGTGTTGCCAACTCCCTAAAGAAGCTAATATTTGAAAGTAGGAGTCTTTCAGAGGAGCGGAAGTTGAGTTTTGTTAGCAGACATGCCCAACTTTGCAGTGAAATCTCTGGAATGATTTTCACTGGGAAGAGCCCTGGAGGCCAAAGTGTCACCTGGCGTGATGGTCTCCCTAGAAATGGCCACAGTTGCTGGTGCTCTTTTTTCAACTTTGTGTGCCTGGATTTTAGGATGTGATCCCGAAGCTGTTCATAATACCGTGAACCCAACTGAATTCCCTCAGAAGTCCCAGCACGAAATGAAAGTCCTGTTTTCAGGGCTTGGGAAGAGCAGACGCGGTCACGAGCGGCAGGGGGAACCTGGCGCCTCTGCTGGAAAAGGTGGAGGGGTGGAGACCGGGGTGTCCTCGGGAACAAATGGAGCGGCCAGAGCTGCAGGCGGGCAGTGAGGACGGCTGGACTGTCCCACCTGGACTGGAGCCTGTGTCTGCAGGTGACACCCCAGTTCTCTGGGGGTGCTTCTGCCCAGCAGGCAGCCTGTCTGTACAGAGGGCCTGGGTCCCGCTCGGAACAGCGTCACCTGTCACTTGGGGAGAGTGGTGTGTGCTTCTCGCTGCTCTGGTCACCTGGTCCCCCATTGGCCAGCGTGGGTCCCCTCCTCGAGTGCCACCGCACAACACACTTGTCACTTGATCCTGTCCTGGGGGCGGGGGTGGTGTTCCTGCTCCTTCAGGGCCCTCAGTGACAGAGTTCAGAAATCTTTCTGGGCACTGGGACTGTCCAGGGGCTTGTGAAAATCACAAACTCCCAGACGGGACACCCCAGCACACGAAGTGAGCGGCCCTGAATGACACCCGAGAACTGGCATTTTCCACTGGCAGTGCTGTGGCTGAGCCAGCTCAGCGTCACCTGCCCTTCAGGCTGCACTGCTTCCATGCTTTCACTGATGTTGGAAAAACTGAAGGTGCTTTCAGTGCCAGGACCTGAGGGTTTTGCTCTGCATGGTTCTACCCCCCAAAGGGCACCTCGGCAGCCCTCTGGTGGCCTGGCAACGGCTTTTGCACCCCCTGGGAACGGAAGGAGACAGAGCTCTGGAAGCGACAGGTGACCTGTGTTCTGGAGTCTGCTGGGCCTCCTCCATGGTTTGGCACTGAGATCCCACACTCAGGTGGCCTGGGACATCTGTTTCGTGGTGGCAGAGCACAAAGGGAGAGAGACAGAAGTAAGATTCAGGGTCTGCCAATCGCACATGAGTTTCTACCAGGCTGACGGTAGACGTGTCATGTAGAGAACGGACATTTGAAAATGCATTGGTCTGACTGCATTTGCCCTGTGTCGGGGTAATAACAGACCCATTTCAGAATAAGAAGAGCTGGATCTTCTTAAAAATTATCCTTACCATGTATTGCAACAGGTAGGATAACGTCAGGATGGATGGATGAATGGGTAGGAACAGATAGATAGTTGCTCACATTCTTTTAAAATTTTGATCTTAAAAAATTTCTTGAAGGGACCTCCTTAGTGGTCCAGTGGTTAAGACTCTGCACTTGCACTGCAGGGGACATGGGTTCTATTTCTGGTCGGGGAACTAAGATGCCACACCCTTCATGGTATGGCAAAAATAAATAAATAAGTAAAAATAAACTTAAGTAAGCATCTTTAAAAAAAAAACAAAATTTCATGAAGAATCAGAAATTAGTCATGGAAATATGGAGCCTTCAAACGTTGGCCAAATGGAAATTAGTTTACTAATCACAAATTTTTATCTACATGATATGATAGTAGAATTCTCAGTTCTATTTTACAACACTACATTTTTTTTACATATTTTTTTATTTTTGAGGTATAACTTACAAATAGTAAAATTCTCCTTTTAAGCGCACAATTCTCAGTTTTGACAAGAGGATGGTCGTGGAAACACACCCCAAACCCCACAGTGCTCCTTTGCTGCTGCCCTGCTCCTGCCCTGCCCACAGCAAAAACCGGTTTCTTTCTGCCCCGAAAATCACCATTTCCAGAACGTCCTATACATGGAATCACATATTTCTAATCAAATACACTCCATTTTTGAGTCTGGCTTCTTCCATTCAAGGTAACGACTGTGAGAGCTAGCCTTACTGTTTCCTAGGTTATTTGTTAATTTATCTTTATTATGGGGTAATATTCCAGTGTACGGCTATTCCAAAATTTGCTTCTCTATCCACCAGGTCAAGGACATTTGAATTGTTCCCACTTTGGGTAGATTATGAATAAAGCTATTATAAAACATTTGTGTACAGGTTTTGTGCAAATCTATATTCTCATGTCTCCTGAGGTGAGATCGCTGGGTCATAAGACAGATGTTTGTTTGCCCTGGTAAGAAACTACCAAACCAGTTCTCAAAGTGGATGCTCCTGTATTCCCACCAGTAAGCAGTCAAGTCACCCCACTTCCTGGCCATCACTTGGTATTATCGGGGTTTGTTTGGTTTTGTTTTAAGCTGTCCTAGTAGGTATAGTGATATCCTACTGTGGTTTTGGTTTGTACTTTATTAATAACTCACGAGTCTGAAAACCTTTCCATAGACTTATTTGCCATCTACACATCTTCTCTAATGAAATATCTGGTCAAATCTTTTAACCATCTTTTCAATCAGTTTGAGAGTTTATAGATTCTGAACACAGATCTTTATCAGACATATGCTTTGCAAGTATTTTCTCTCTGTCTTCTCTTTTCATTCTCTTAACAGTGTTTTGCAAAGAGCAGGTTTTTCTTTTAATTTGATGGTGTCTAATTTATCCTTTTCTTGGGACGAATCATTCTTTTAGTGTCTTGGCTAAGACATCTTTGCATAATGCAGGGTTACACAGATTTTTTTTTCCCTAGGTTTAGTTCAGAAGTGTTGTAATTTTATGCTTTGCATGGGAGTCATGGATCTATTTTGAGTCAAATTTTGTTTATGATACAAGGTGTGGATCAAGGTTTCTTTTTTCACACGTGGATGACCAACCAATTGTTCCAGCACCGTTTGTTGAGAAAACTATCCTTTGTCCATTGAATTCCCTTTGCAGCTGTGTTGAAAGTAAATTGGCCACACATGTGGGATCTATTTCTGGATTCCACTCTGTTGCACTGATCCAGGCTTTCATCAGTACCACACTGTCTTGATTACTGTAGCTTTATAGTAAGCATCGAAATTAGAGAATGGGAGTCTTTCAAAGCTGTTCCTCTTTCCCCAAATTGTTTTGGTTATTCTAGATCTGCTGCCTCTCCATGTAAATTTACAAACCAACTTGTTGATTTGTACCTAAGATGTACAAATTCCTACATTTTGTTGGACAAAACTACATTTTGGAAGGGAAGAATTTACAGACTTGTTTGGGAAGAACCTATCGTTTTAACAATATTGAGTCTTCTGAATCCCATGAACAGAGGAGCCTGGCAGGCTACAGTCCCCGGGGTTGCAAAGAGTCAGACACAACTGAGCAACTAGGCGAGCACACACTGATTCATGAACACAGTATATCTCTCCACTTGTTTAGGTTTTTAATTTCGTTTATCATTGTTTTATAGACTGTGTACAGATCTTGCACAGATGTTGGAATTTATACTCAGTTTTTGGTGAGATTTTTCTTTTTTTTTTTTTGGTACTATTGTAAATTGTGCTGTTTTTAGAATTTCAACTTCCTACTGTTCATTGCTAGTACAGAGAAATACTGTTGAGTTTTATATTGACCTTGTATCCTGCAACCTTACTAAACTCACTTATTATTCATTCTGGCAATTTGTTTGTAGATTCCTTGGTGTTTTCTAAATAGACAGTCATGCCATCTGCAAATAGAATGATTTCTTCCCCCCTGTCCAATCTAGGTTTTTATTTTCTTGCCTCATTGCACTTGTGAGGGCCTCCAGTATGATGTTGAATAGGAGTGGTGAGAGTGGACATCTTTGTCCAGTTCCCGGTTTAGGGGGTGAGGATCAAGCCTTTTGCCATTAAGATGTTAGCTGTAGGTGTTCTGTAGATGCCATTTAATGCACCGAGGACATTTCTTCCTAATATCAGTTTGCTGAGAATTAATCATGAATGAATACTGAATCCTGTCAAATGCTTTTTCTATATCAATTAAGATGACTACATGCTTTGTCTATATCTGTCAATGTTTTAGATTACATTGGCAGATTTTCCAATGTTGAACAGCCTTGCATTCCAGGATAAACTTCACTTGGTCATGATGTATTATACATTTTATATTTTGCTGGATTTGACTTGATGATATTTTTCTGAGGATTCTTTTATTTATATACACTAGCAATACTGGTCTATAGTTTCCTTTTCTTCTAATATGTTTGGTATTAGCATATGCACCCCACTCCAGTACTTTTGCCTGGAAAATCCCATGGATGGAGAAGCCTGGTAGGCTGCAGTCCATGGGGTTGCTAGAGTCAGACACGACTGAGCGACTTCACTTTCACTTTTCACTTTCATGCATTGGAGAAGGAAACGGCAACCCACTCCAGTGCTCTTGCCTGGAGAATCCCAGGGACGGGGAAGCCTGGTGGGCTGCCGTCTATGGGGTTGCACAGAGTCGGACATGACTGAAGCAACTTAGCAGCAGCAGCAGCCTCAAGAAATGAGTTGGGAAGTGTTCCCTCTTCTTCAATTTTCTGGAAGAATTTGTGTAGAATTAGGATTATTTCTTCCTTGAATGGTAATATTTACCAGTGAAGACATCTGGTCTGGAGCTTGCTTTGTTAGAAAGTTTTGACTATGCATTCCATGTCTTTAATAGCTATGGTTAACTATTCCTTCTTGAGTGAGTTTTGGTTTTCTAGGTCTTTCAGGCATTAGTCCATTTCACCTAAGCTGTCAAATTTTAGGACATGACATTGTTTGTTACCTTCCCTTACTATCTTTTTCATGCCTGTAGAGTCTTGAGTGATGTTTTCTCTTTCATTTCTAATACTGCTAATGTTTATCTTCTCTCTTTTTGTTATTATCTGTCTGGCTAGAGGTTTATCAATTTTGTTGGCCTTTTCAAATAGTCAGATTTCTGTTTCATTAATTTTTCTCTTTCATTTTTTCTGATATTAATTACATTGCTTTCTGAGCTTATCTTTATAATTTCATTCCTTCAGCCTAAAGTTGCCATTCTTTTTCTAGCTTCTTAAGGTAGAAGTTTGGATAATTCATTTGACATGTTTCTTATTTTCTACCATAAGCGCTTGGCGTTATGAAACTCCCTCTCAGCTCTGCTTTAGTTGCAGTTTACAAATCTTGATATATTCTTATTTTTAGTCAGTTCAGAATATTTTCTACTTTCCCTTGAGATTTCCACTTTGACCTAGAAGTGCATTTAATTTTTAAATATCTGGGAATTTTCCAGATACCTTTCTGCTTGTGAACTCTAGATTTATTACCGTATGGTCAGAGAATGAACACTGTATGCTCCCATTCGTCTTAAATTGGTTAGGGTTTGTTTGGTTGCCCAGAATACGGTCTGTCTTGGCGACAGTTCCATGGCACTTGAGAAAACTGTGTATCCTGTTACTGAGTGGCCTGTTCTAATGCGTCACTTAAGTCACATCACTGACGCTGCCATCCAGGTCTTTTCTATCCTCACTGATTGCTTGTTTGTTTTGTCAATAACTTAGAGAAGAGTTTGAGGTCAACCAGACCTGTGGATTTGTCTATCCTTTCAGTTTTTGCTTTGTGCATTTTGAAAAGGCATATTGTTGTTCAGTTGCTCAGTCGTGTCTGACTCTTGGCGACCCCCATGGACTACAGTACGCCAGGCTTCCCTGAACTTCACCATGTCCTGAAGTTTGCTCAAACTCATGTCCATTAAGTCGATGATGCCATCCAACCATCTCATCCTCTGTCACCCCCTTCTCCTCCTGTCCTCAATCTTTAGAGACCTCATGTTATTAAATGCTGCACCCATTACTTGCTAAAATCATTTTGCAAAGCTGCAAGGTGTTAAGAAATGGGTGCTCTGAACAAAGGCTTTGAACTTTAGGGCCGCTGGGAAGGCAGAGTCTTCTTCATTGCCTGAGGCAGAGCATTTGAGCTCAGCTACCAGCTGGGCCTCTCAGTCCTCCAGGGGTCAGAGATGACTGGATAAGAAGGGCTGATGCCAGGGTGGGGCACAGAGTCTGTGCTCAGGATCCTACCCCAGCACCAGGTGACTTTGGACCCCGACTGCCTCTAGTCAGTCGATCCTCATAAATGGGCTGTCCGCGCTAGATGCTGGTGAAACCAAAGTGTGAATCTTGCTCCAAGGATGACTACAACCCCTCCTTCCTGGTACTCGGGGTCCCCGAAGAGCAGATGGGGCCCCACATGTGTTATCAGGCCTCCTTTCAGCACTATGCTGGCAAAAGTTCAACCACAATTTGGGGTGGGGTAGCCCTATTTGCAGCACTTGCCAATTTCCATGGTGTGAATACTCCCAACCATGATGGGTTTCAAGCTACCAGCCTGACTCCCTATGTGTGGAGCAGGGAGACACAGAGACCTGCACTGTCCAAAGCACTGACACTGCACAGAGACAACAGAGATAAATAGCCCCAAGGGCGTGGATTGGTAAAATGTACTGAGGGGCTTTCCTCCTGGCCCAGCTGCTAAGACTTCACTTTCCACTGCAGGGCTACAGAGGATGTGGGTTCAGTCCCCACTCGGGGAGACAAGATCCCACATGCCACAGGGCCAAAAAAGCAAAACATAAAACAGAATCAATATTGTAACAAATTCAATAAAGACTTTAAAAATGGTCCAGGGCTTTCCCTGGTGGCTCAGTGGTAAAGAAACCGCCTGCCAATGCAGGACACACAAGTTCCATCCCTGGGCTGGGAAGATCCCACATGCCACACAAAGCAACTAAGCCCACGCACCACAACTATTGAGCCTGTGCTCTAGAGTCTGGGAACCAAGACGGCTGAAGCCCATGCACCCTACAGCCCATGATCCACAGCAAGAGAAGCCACTACAATGAGAAGCCTGTGTACCGCAACTAGAGAGTACCCTCTGCTCGCCACAGCTAGAGAAAAGCCCATGCAGCAATGAGGGCCAAGCACAGCCAATAAATAAATACATTTTTTATAATGGTCCACATCAAAAAACAAAATTCTTAAAAAAATAGTAAAATAGATTACCTTTATTTTTAATATAACCCATTTAATGATAAGTTCATACAATTCAATTTTAATGTTGCCCATGTTTCACAAACGATATGCAAAATTCCTGCCAATTCAGCCATCATTTTGTGTAGATTCACTGGAGTGCTGACCCAACTGCCACTCAGACAAGCCTCAGACAAGCTCAGCCGACAGAAATGAATTGGTTCATGTGAGAGGTTCCGTAGCAGCTCTTAAGCAGAGTGTCTTGGGTTCTCCAAGCTTAACACATCTGAGAGGCACATCTAAGAGGCATCAGGAGATGGAGAGTGGAGGTCCAGTTGTCCGAAAGAGTGAGGGTCCATCACACAAAACCATAGAAGCCCTTTGCTAACTGTAAAATCCCATATAAACATTCAGGTTGAGATTTTTCAATCTTGGGATATATTTAAACTTTTTGGTGTTCAAGGTTCTCAAATTTCGGAAGTAATCCATACTTGTTTTAAACAATAAATACAAAGCTTTGCATAAGGACAGAGTTACTCGCCTCCCAGGCTCTAACCTCAGCCCCTAACCCACCCTCCCCCTGGGTCCCCCATTCCCTTAGTTAGCAGCCTGCCCCGTGCCCCGCCCAGGCTGAGCAGTCCCAGACACACATACACAGGGGGGTTTTGTTTTGCAGAAGTAGACCCAGACACACCTGTGGCTCTGCAGCTTGCTGTTTCTCACCGTGAGATAAATCTCGGGCATCTCAGCAGTCGGTAGACAGCCTGGCATAGAGTTTGCTGTAGCTGGACTGGCAGGGGCTGGGGATGGGGGCCTTTTCATCCATTCCTCCTACCGAGGGCATGGAAGTGCAAAGACCTCTTGTGATTTCTAAATTTGGTCAGAGTGCAGGAGGCAGTGCAGGGTGCCTGTGTGCTAAAAATACCAGCCGGGGTCTGGGGTGGAGGCCACTCATTCAGAGCAGACAAGACGGGGAAGCCCAGGGTGGCAGAGCATCGGGGTCCTTGGCAAAGCATCTTCAGGTTTTTCCAAAGAGCCTCAGCCTCTCACTGACACCCACGCCCACGGCCACATGTCCGCGGGACCAAGGTGCATTTGCATGCTAAGTCTTTTCAGTCGCGTCCAACTCCGTGCGACCCTATGAACTATAGCCCACCAGGCTCCTCTGCCCATGGGATTCTCCAGGCAAGAATACTGGAGTAGGTTGCTGTGCCCTCCTCCAGGGGATCTTCCCAGCCCAGGGATCGAACCCAGGTCTCTTATGTCTCCTGCATTAACAGGTAGGTTCTTTACCACTAGCGCCACCTGGGAGACCCAAATGACCAGGGTACAGATTCTAAAATCTGCTTCCAACTGAGTCACCATCACCCTGTGGGTCATGTTAACCTGTTGTTTGATACCACCTCAGGCTTTGGACCCTATCTGGCTACCACTGCACAGAAACTTATTTTCAACTTACTTTTTAAATATATAATTTCATTTATTTATTTTATTTTGGGCTGTGCTACGTCTTCATTTTTACACGGGCTTTCTCTGGTTGCGGAGAGCAGGGGCTGCTCTTCGCTGCAGTGCTCAGGTTTCTCATTGCGGTGGCTTCTCTTGGTGTGGAGCAAGGGCTCTAGGGCGCACGGGTTTCAGTAGCTGCAGCACGTGGGCTCAGTAGTTGTGGCTCCCTGGCTCTAGAGCACAGCTTCAATAGTTGTGATGCACAGGCCTAGTTGCTTCACCGCATGTGGGATCTTCCCAAACCAGTGATCAAATCCGTGTCTCCTGCATTGGGAGGCCGATTCTTTATCACTGAGCCACCAGGGAAGCCCTCAACTCAGTTTAAAAAAATCAAATTCATTTATTTCTAAATAGAACTTCACAACACTACAGTAAATAGAAAACCAGTATCGCTTACCATAAATAATTATGATACATAGATAAGTAGATCATATACACAGTGATTACACATAATGTTGTTATTAACAGTTCTGAGCACCTGCTCTGTGCCAGTCTGTGTTCTAATCTAAAATATGAACTCGATCCTTATAACAGCCCCCATTCTACTGTCGCCCCATCGTGTAGACAAGAAAATGAGGCTCAGGGTAGCTCCACCTTAAAGTAGACAGGTCACTACCAAAACAAAGTCAGGAACTGTCTTGATCACCAAGGTGCCCATGGGTGGGGAACCTCAGCTGTGCTGGACTTTGAGTTCACTTCCGGCTTTTGATTTGCTCATTCACTCATCTCTTTAACAAGTGTTTGCTGAGCACTTACTGTGGGCCAGGACTGTGGAGTGGAGGGGGCAGTGGGGGGATTCTGTGTCTGCCCTTGACGAGCTCTGTCTGGTGGTAGGGAAGGTGCATGTGGTGGGTGCTTCAGAGCCGCAGTGCTGGGGATAAGAGAAGGCATTCACCAGCCTAGGCTTGGGCGTGGGGGTGGGGGGTGATGCTGGGCCACGTTTCTAACCTTTTCAGGAAGAACAGGAGCTGAGTGGGATAAAGGAAGCGCAGAGCAGAACGTGGCAATTCAGGTGCATTAAAAAGGTGAATTCAAGTAATTTTCACGTCCTCACTGGAGACCCCTATTATGAGCGGATTGAAAGAAGAAGTTAACCTCAGTTTCTTCATCTGGAAAATGGGAATAATGGGACCAGCATCACAGAGTAACATCCGTGACGAGGATGGATGTGTCACAGTTTATGAAGCATTCTGGCAGTTCTCGCCACAGAATAAATGCTCAAAATGTCACTAATAATAATGATGATAATTATTCTTATTTCTGGCAAGTGATTGTGTTTTCTATGCACCAAAGCAGTACTGTAAAGTTCTTTCTAAGTATTTTTTATTTTTAAAAAATGAATTTAAAAGTGGCATGCTTCACCTAAAACTATCACAAATTTGTAAATCAACCATAATTTTTAAAAAATAAGGAAAGTGGCCCTCTTGCAGGGAGTTTAAGCTAATATTCATATTACCATGTTTGTCTTCATTTGCATATGTCCGACAAGTTTACAAGCACATACGGAAAACTTAACCTGTAACTTCCACCTGTCCTTTTTGTCTTCCCTGGGCTTTATTTTGAAAGAAGTGGAAATCCAAGACTATCCTTTCAAACTAATAGCAATACATTTACTTGACAGGGGATTTAATTCCTTACCAAATGACATGAGCAACCTCATAATGAACAGTATTTCTAAGTAGCACAGCTCACAGCACGGGGCTCCCTAAATCTGACTTAGACAGTGGGTCAGCCATCTTTCATGACAAAGTTTCTCATAGAAAAGGCATGGTTTTGCAAGGACACCTATCAGAGTAGCCAGTAGGAGCTGAATTTTTCCTCATGTCTCCCACCTACAAACAGGCTCAGCCACTGTCTGTGAGGAAGGTAGTATTTGGGGGAAAATTAAAAATCTGGAAGTCATTATCAGGAGCCCATGGGCCATGGGCTACTCCTGGTCCAAGGGGTTTACGCTCATGACCTCACATCTTCACAGCCATCCCTTGGGAGAAATGCCATCATTATTTACTTTTCACAAAGCAGAAAGCAAGGCACAGTCAAGTTAAGAAGCACGACCCAAGCCAAACAGCTCATAGACAGAGCCAGGATTCAAATCTGGGCAGTGAGATGCCCAAGGCTCAAGGAGAGAATCCATTTATACTTGCCTTTTCCAGCACCTGGAGCCTGCCAAAATCCCGTGGCTCATGGCCTCTTCCACCTTCAAAGCCAGGAAAGGCTGGCTTATTTTTCTCCCTCTGACACTGACTCTCCTGCCTCCATTTAAAGGATTTTGTGATGGCATTGCCAGGGGGATGCGGGGCTTCCCTGGTGGCTCAGACTGTAAAGAATCTGCCTGACAATGCAGGAGACCCAGGTTCGATCCATAGGTCTGGAAGATCTCCTGGAGAAGCGAACAGCAACCCACTCCAGAATTCTTGCCTGGAGAATCCCATGGACAGAGGAGCCTGATGGGCTGCAGTTCATAGGGTCACACAGAGTCAGACACGACTGAAGCCACTTAGCACGCACACACACTTGCACATGCATAGTGATGACATGGGTCCACCTGGATAGTCCAGGACAATCTCCCTGTTTTAAAGTCAGCTGATTGGCAACATCACTTCCCTCTGCAACTTTAACTTCCCTGCCACGTAAGGGAGTGTCACCAATTATAAGGATTAGAATGGGGACATCTTTGGTCACATCCTGCATTTCTCCACATGGATGCACCCTTTGGAAGGGACAGCCTGGACTGTCAGGTCTCCATCAGAAGGGGTTAGGGTGAGAAAAAGGGTGGGGAGGGCTGGGAGGGAGGAAGAGAAGGAGAAAGAGACAAAGAGAAGAGACAGGAAAAGAGACAGAGCAGGAGGGAAAGCCACAGCATCTCTCCCCACCACCGAGGGGACTCTGGCTCCTCTCCTGCCCCTGACAGGGAGTCCCTAACTCGGCCCCTTGGAAGGACCCAGGGGCCCCAGTCTCCGCGTCCAAAGCAGGTGGCCGGAATCATGCTGCCCGAAGCCTGGAGAGGCTGAAGGCTCCTTTGCATATGCAAAGAGCCTCCATGTCCAAAGCAGAGGCCAGGCCAGGATCTGGCAGATGTTGGGAGGCTGGTTCAGGGATCTTCAGCCCCCACACCCCCTCCAGAGCTCGCTGTGCCTGAGCTGTTTGTCCTCACACTCAGCCTGGTCCTGAGGAGGCTCTTGACCTTGTAGCCAGGCCTGCCCCGAACAGTCACATTATGTCTCTCCCAAGAACTTCACGGAAGGAGAGAAGGAGGAAAGAAGGCAAGAGTAGGGGAAAGAAGGAATGGAAAGGGGAGGAAGGTTGTGGATGCAGGACCCCACTACAATGTCAGGACAGCAAGGCAACATCACAACAGTCTGAGCAGTGAGTGGGAGGGATGCTGGGCTAAGGGGTCCACCTGAGTGGGGTGGGGCTCCCTGTGTTCAACCCTCTGTGTTCAACCCTCCACGGCAGCATGTCCCTGGTCCATGCAACCACCTGTGAGGTAGCTCTCCATGCCCATTTCACAGATGGGAAAACTGAGGGTTACACTGGGAGAAAGAAGATAGAGAACCCACCACTCAGATACCAATGCTGAGAACCCCTTGGAAAGCAGCCACCACTCATGTGTGCATCTCAGGACAGTGACAGCAGCCGATCAACTGTGTTGACAGGACTAACTATTCGTCCTGGTGTTTTGAGGCCACTTGGCAGCAGCAGGTTGAACTCTGTTAGCACCGCAGGAAAGGGAATACGCCACATCAGAGGCAGCTGGGGTGGGGGAGGAGGAGTTACAGCAGCCCCTCTTCATAAAAATGTTCTCAAATTTGCTTTTACTATTTTTTTAACAGAAAAAGAGAGACTTTGAGAGAGTGAGTTAATTTGAAGGGAGAGTTGTTTAAACAGAAGAGAGAACTTTTCTGCTGGGATGCGATGGGATTTCCAAAAGGACCTCACACCTGAGCTGTGAACTTCTACACAGCCAGAGCCCTCGTGTGTAAAATGGGTGGGATGCAGGGTGGGAGGGAGGGAGGTCCACAAGGGATGGGGTATATGTATGCTTATGACTGGTCCACTTCGTTGTCCAGCAGAAAGTAGCACAATATTATAAACGAACTATATCTGTGTGCTCAGTCATTTCAGTTGTGTCTGACTCTTTGTGACCCCATGGATTATAGCCCACCAGGCTCCACTGTCTGAGGGATTCTCCAGACAAGAATAATGGAGTGGGTTGCCATGCCCTCCTCCAGGGGATTTTTCCTATCCAGGGATTGAACATTTGTCTGTTAAGTCTCCTGCATTGGCAGGCGAGTTCTTTACTACTAGCGCCACCTGGGAAGTCCCATAAAGGAATTATACGCCACTGAAAATAATTTAAAAAATGTTGAACGAGATGAAACAAATAAATGAGAGGTTTGCCTGAAATCACCCCTGCCCTCAAGCCCAACAGGACCAAGTCAACCCAGGGCCACAATTCAAATGCCCCTTGGGGTGGGCAGGTGAAAAATGGGCAGGTAAGGAGAGTCAGAAACTGCATTTTCACGTGAATATTCCTCTTACATCAGTTCAGTTCAGTCGCTCATTCGTGTCCGACTCTTTGCAACCCCATGAATCACAGCACGCTAGGCCTCCCTGTCCATCACCAACTCCTAGACTCCATCCAAACCCACATCCATTGAGTCGGTGATGCCATCCAACCATCTTATCCTCTGTCATCCCCTTCTCCTCCTGCCCTCAATGTTTCCCAGCATCAGGGTCTTTTCAAATGAGTCAGCTCTTCGCATCAGGTGGCCAAAGTATTGGAGTTTCAGCTTCAAAATCAGTCCTTCCAATGAACACCCAGGACTGATCTCCTTTAGAATGGACTGGTTGGATCTCCTTGCAGTCCAACAGACTCTCAAGAGTCTCCTCCAACACCACAGTTCAAAAGCATCAATTCTTCAGCGCTCAGCTTACTTTATAGTCCAACTCTCACATCCATACATGACTACTGAAAAACCATAGCCTTGACTAGATGGACCTTTGTTGACAAAATAATGTCTCTGCTTTTTAATATGCTGTCTGGGTTGGTCATAACTTTCCTTCCAAGGAGCAAGCATCTTTTAATTTCATGGCTGTAATCACCATCTGCAGTGATTTTGGAGCCCCCCAAAATAAAGTCAGCTACTGTTTCCACTGTTTCCCCATCTATTTCCCATGAAGTGATGGGACCGGATGCCATGATCTTAGTTTTCTGAATGTTGAGCTTTAAACCAACTTTTTCACTCTCCTCTTTCACTTTCATCAAGACGTTCTTTAGTTCCTCTTCACTTTCTGCCATAAGGGTGGTGTCATCTGTATATCTGAGGTTATTGATATTTTTCCCGGCAGTCTTGATTCTGGCTTGTGCTTCCTCCAGCCCAGCATATCTCATGATGTACTCTGCATAGAAGTTAAATAAGCAGGGTGACAATATACAGCCTTGACGTACTCCTTTTCCTATTTGGAACCAGTCTGTTGTTCCATGTCCAGTTCTAACTGTTGCTTCCTGACCTGCATGTAGGTTTCTCAAGAGGCAGGTCAGGTGGTCTGGTATTCCCATCTCTTTCAGGATTTTCCACAGTTTATTGTGATCCACACAGTCAAAGGCTTTGGCATAAGGGTGCTAATTTGCAATTTTCAGAAACATTCCCATTTGTTGGAAAAAACCATCTGCGGCTGGATTTCCCTTTTCATCGCCCCTCTCAGCTGCTCTGGGTTCCCTCTTGGTTCTCCTCAGAACTCTGTGTCTCTCTGAGGCTTTCTGGGGCCCAAAATAGCTAGAAGCAGGCATTTTTATGGGACTCTGATAGCACAGGTCGGAGGAGCTGGGGGGCCAGGCCGGTGCTGGGCTTGGAGTCTTTTATCAGCCTTTATCACCCAGCTCTGAGCTGTTGGACTCAGAGTGCCTGGAGGCATTGGAGAAGCCCAGGAATGTTCCCACTGGCGATGTCTGGGGAGAGTCAGGCAGCCTGGGGTAGTTATAAATAGGACATCCGTGCAGGTGGAGCCCAGCCGGCAGGCTGCGGGAAGCTGGTTCCTGCTCCTTGAACCCTTCCATCTCTTTCTCTGCCAGAGCCTCGGGCGCCCATTTCCCTAACATTTGCATGACGGTTGCCTGGGTCTCCAGTCAAAGTGCATGCAAATCCAAGCTCTGTGCCCAAAACTTATCTCTTGAGGAACACTGTTCCCAGTAGAGCCCGGACCCGAGATGCCCAGGGAGAGAGGGAGCAGGTATTCTTCCATCCCTCAAATACATACTAAGCACCTACTGTGTGCTTAGCCTGTGCACCTAGCACAGGCAACATGCTAGGAGCTGGGTACCAGAGTGAGCAGCCAGCCCACACCCATGGGGCTTCCAGTCAATGGGCAGACAGCCAGACAGATCCTTCAAATGCCTAAGGTGATAGCTGGGTGTGTGTGGTGGGGGGATGCGTACATGCTCAGTCACTCAGTCATGTCCGACTCCTTGCAACCCCATGGACTGTAACCCACCAGGCTCCTCAGTCCATGGAATTTTTCAGGCAAGAATACTGGAGCAGGATGCCATTTCCAACTCCAGGGGATCTTCCCTAACTGGGGATGGGTAATACTTTAAACAGGATTGTGCAAGAATGATCTTAGCAATTTTATTTATAAGAGCCCCAAACTAGGAATAATTCAAATGCCCATCGATGGGATAGAGAAAAAAAAGGGCCATGTATACAGCTGTGGAATATTCCTGATCACTGAGGAAAGATGAGATACCAGACACAGGGATGCATCTTGATATGAGAAGGAAGCCAGGCCAGGAGAAGATCTGTGTGCTTCAATGCACAGATCATTCAAAGGCAGGAACTGTCTATGTGTGGAGCTGAAAATAAGGACAGTGGTAACCCTGGGGTGGAACAGGGGGCCCAGAGAGGCACATGGAGAACTTCGAGGGTCAAGTTCTCTTTCTGGATCTGGATGCTAGATACCCATGTGTGCTCCCTTTTTGAAGATTTGTGCATCTGGTCAGTTAACATCTGTGCCCTTTTCTGTTTATATATTTTACGTCTTGATAAAAGTTTACATAAAATAATAAAGGAGGGAAGGGGAGATGTGGGGCCATCCAGGAAGTAGGGCTGCAGAGAAAACACAGGACACCCAGTTAAATTTGAATTTCAGTTAAACAAGGAATCACTTTTTTTAGCGAAAGTATGTCCAGAATATCGCTGGACCTGCCCAGCGTGCTACTGGGAACCACAGTCCCAGGACCTCGGCTCTCTCTACCACCTCTCATGGTCTCCAGGTAGTCTCCCTGGTCTCCAGCTCATCTGCTCCCCAGATGGGTTGCTTTGGGGTGCTGCCAGGCCATGAACCCAGGGCTCTGGGCACCCCCCAGGGCAGCTCAGCTCTGTACCAAGACTTGGAATCAGGAAGTTGAAGACACCAGCAAGTCCCCCTCAAGGCCTTCCCTCTGTCCAGATGAAAATACTAAGTGGGAACATTGGAGCTGGATCCTCTGGAGTCTAATGCGTAATGGCCAGGATATAGTTCCTGAGTGCTCAGCAAATGCTGTGAGCCTCTGTGATCAGTGGCAGCACTGACTGAATGCTGACTGTGTGTGCACACAGGCGTGTGCAATTCCCGCCTTGAACGGAGAGGAGATGCTTTGTAGAAAGTTGGTTGATCGAATGAATGAGCTCTCCCACTGCTATCACAGCCCCCACCTACCACCTGTGTGGTGACTTTGGAATCCTTCCCTCCTTAAGCCTCAGTTTCCTTCTCTGCAAAACAAAGATGATGACAGTCACTGGCTCACTTGGAAGGGTTTCTCAGCCTCGGCACCACGACCATTCGGCCTGGACCATTCTGTGCAGGGCTATGTCCTGCACTTCCAGGGGCTCAGCAACATCAGGGTCTCTACTCACAAGATGCAGATAGCAGCCGCTCCTGACTGTGATGACCGAAACATCTCCAGAGGTCGCCAAGTGTCCTCTGGGAGACAGGATCACTGGCTGAGAGCCCCTGGGTTGTTATGAAGATTGATGAGATTATGTCTGCAGAGGACCTAGCAGAAACCCCAGCACGGGATGATCGCTGTCAAGTTGAGGAGCCTAAAAGTGCCGGGATGAGGACTTGAACTCAATGTGTCTGACCGCAAGGCCTGACTGTGCCCACGGATGCCCCAGGGATCTTGTTGGGTGCTGATCTGATGGGACAGGTCTAGGGTGGGCCCAAGATGCAGCCTTTGTATGAAGTACATGAACCCTTGCCCTTGACACTGCCGATGGCCTTGAGGTGCTTATGGTCCAGTGTTAGTCGCTCAGTCGTATCTGATTCTTTGTGACCCCATGGACTGTAGTCTGCCAGGCTCCTCTGTCCATAGAATTCTCCAGGCAAGAATACTGAAGTGGGTTGCCATTCCTTTCTCCAGGGGATCTTCCCAACCCAGGGATTGAACTGAGGTCTCCTGCACTGCAGGCAGACTCTTTACCATCTGAGTCACCAGGGAAGCCCAGTCCAGAGGGGAAGAAAAAAGGACACACACCACAGGACCTGCCATATGACAGGAAGGTGGGGGTTTACATAATAAAAATTAGGTGGCAGTGGGGAAGCAGTACAGTTTGCAAAATTCAGATCGGTAAACTATAGCCACTATAGGCTGCTGTCTGTCTGTGTAAATAATGTTCATTGGCATCGGGGCTGGGTCTAGGGCGAGGCAAGTGAGGCAGGATGGTGCCAGCACAGGGCTGCCACTTGTCTGTGCTAAACTTTTTCTGTATTTTGTACCTCATGGCTTTTTTCAGCAATTGATTTTTTAAAATTATTTATTTATTGGTTTCACTGAGTCTTCATTGCTATCTGCGGGCTTCCTCTAGTTGCAGCGAGCAGGGGCTTCTCTCTAGTTGTGGTGCTCGGGCTTCTCATTGCGGTGGCTTCTCTTGTTGCAGAGCACAGGCTCTAGGCACTCAGACTTCAGTAGCTGCAACACATGGGCTTAGGTGCTCTGTGGCATGTGGGATCTTCTTGGACCAGGGATCAAACCCGTGTCTCCTGCACTAGCAGGCACATTCTTAACTACTAGACCACCAGGGAAGCCCTGAGCATTGATTTTGATCTTTGAAAAATTTGCTTTGCAGTCATCTCTGTGCATTTGCTGTACACAGGGCCATGCCTCACTTGCCTCATCCTAGTCTCAGCCCTACTGGAAGGGTTCCAGAAGGGCTCTGTGCCTCCAGATGGGACCAGCAGGGGCTCAGATGTGACATTTTCCTGTGTCTGCACCCTGCTCTGCCCCCAGCTGGCTGTGTGGCCTTGGGCAGCAGCCTGAGCTCTGGGGCCTCCATTTCCCTCCTGTGAAATGGGGCCAGAAGTGCCCAACTCTCCTACCTGGCAAGGATGTAGAAAGAATTAAATGAGATAATATATGCAGAAGCTTTTGGGAGGCCTGAAGTATACTCACTGTCAGCTAGAACGCAAAGTCAAGTCAAACCTACCTCACGGAAGCCGAAAAGAAGCAGGGAAGCCTTCGAGGGGCTGAGCTGGGTCATCACAGGTGACTCTTGAAATGGGTCTTGAGGAATAAGGAAGGGCTCAGACAATCCAGAAAGACATCGAGGTGAAGGAATCTGCAGAGGGCAAGACTTAGAGGAAGGGGTTCTCCTGGATGGCGGGACCCAGATGGCCACGTGCAGAGGGAAAGTCAGAGCTCAGCATGTCCACTCATTGGCAGCGGAGGTACTTCTCTCTGTGGCCAGGAGGAAGGGGAAGTCCCAGCCCGGCATGGATCACCATGGAAGGTAATCACCATACCAGCAGCAACCATCCACATGCCAGGGCCCCAGCAAGCAGCCAAGGACTTCCCCGCACAACCTCCTTTGCCACAGACACCATGTGGGGTTACAGAAGTGAGAATGCGGGCTTCTGATGGTCCAGACCTGGAGGGAGGGAGAGTCAGACCAGGGTGGCCTGGATGCAGGAAACGAAACTGAAAATACAAAGCAGAAGATTTGGCATTGGGCACCAGGGAGACTTGGCTTTCCTGGTGGCTCAGACAGTAAAGAGTCCACCTGCCAATGCAGGAAACCCGGTTCGATCCCCGGGTCAGGAAGATCCACTGGAGAAGGAAATGGCAACCCACTTCAGTATTCTTGCCTGGAGAATTCCATGGACAGAGAAGGCTGGTGGGCTACAGCCCATGATATCGCAAACAGTCAGAGACAAGTGAGCAACTAACACTTTCACTTTTTTTGACTGAGGAGACAAAGAGCCAATGGCGCTCAACCTCAGACATATCAGCTTCAGATGCACTGAGTTTCAAGATACCATGTGGCAGGGAGACAGGCTCTGATAAATTGCTCTCTGGGTTAGAAAGCAGCAGATTCTAGCTGGGGGCCTGGTCTGGGTGATTTCCCCCTAAACTTACCCAGAGATGGCCCCAGGAGGCCTCCCTGAGTCACCCAGAGCTGGCGAGTCTCAAGAGGCACCACCTTGGGATGCCTTTGCTCTGTGTACACGGGGCGAGGTTGCACAACCCCAGGGACAGGGTGACCTGTAGAACATCAGCTTTATCTCCTTGATCTGTGCTGTCAGGACCATTATTATCCCCTTCTGCTGCTGAACAGAGTAAGGCTCAGAGAGGTGATGTAACTTGCACTTTGGCCAACAGCTAACGCAGGTGGAGAGGGATTCACGGCCAGCTCCTGTCCCTTTCCAGAACAAATGACTTCTACCCCACTGGCTTCTCCCCTGAGGACTCACTTTCCTCCAAACCCACTCAAATGATGCTAAGCATTCTCCCACACCCTCTGGTTTCTTTGCCTAGGAGAGCTGGAGGCCAGCCTTAAGGAAGTTCCCTGGGACTTAGGGTTTATTGAAATCGGAAGAAACCACTTCCTCCCAGGACAACACACCTGAGCCTGCTCTCTGTCCATCCACCTGGGCCTGTGGGGGAGGGGCAGCCTCCTGGAAGTCAGGCTGTTGGGGGTTCAGTGCTGTGCCAAGGTCTGATTTCATCAAGGAAATTGGCCAAGTCAGATTGCAGGATGTACGAGAAGGTTCCTAAAAATCATGTAGCAAGAGAGGTAGAGAGGCAGGCGTCACACCCTCCGGGGGAAGGCATGGGGGGAGGGGACACCATAAGCATAAGATGTTCATCCTTGCACATCTGCAGCAGCGGGAATCAACACACTTGTGGGGATGTAAGCTTTGCTTGAATGACAAGATGGAAGATTAATTATAATCACAGCCATTTATGACATCTGTATTCATTTCTCCGTGTCTGATGCAACGATGGACTACAAACCAGGTGGCTTAAGACAACAGAAATTGATTCTGTCCCAGTTCTAGAGGTCAGAGTCCAAAGTCAAATTGTTGGCTGTGCCTCTCTTCCTCTGCAGGCTGTGGGGGACAACCCTTTCCTGGGCTCTTCTGGTGACCCCAGGTGTCCTGGGCTTGTGGCCACATCACTCCAGTCTCTGCCTCCATCATCACATGGCTCCACCCTGTGCGTCTCCTTCTCTTCTCTTCTAAGGACACTTGTCACTGGACTTGGGGCCCACCCGGATCCAGGATGGCTTCGTTTTGAGATCCTTAACTTGATTGCATCTGTAAAGACTCTTTTCCCAATAAGGTCCACATTAGCAGGCTCCAGGGGGACACAACTTTTGCAGGGGGAGGGGCCACCCTCAACCCACGACTGCGCCATTCCCACATCCCACAGGCTGAGTGGGCAAGGGAGGGCTTTCCAAGCACAATCTCATTTGCACACACTGTTTTGTACATAAAAATATGAGCTCCTCGTGGAACAGTGTGTTGGCTGTGAAGCTGCACCCCTGTCGGCCAAAGTCATTGCCTGGTATTTCCTTCCCCTGCCACCCCCTCGAGGGTACAAGGGAGAAAGAGGGAGGGAGCTTGCAAACAGCACATCCACTACTTGTTAGGGATGTCCTATATGGGAAGTTAATGGTTGCACAGTCACACACATGCACACACACCTACACACATACAATTCCAAAAGCCAAACATCTGGTCATTTTACGGATAGGAAATCCGAGGCTGGGATGACTGGAGGGAGGATGATCGGAAGTCAGAGGATCAGAGTGACGGCTTCCATGCCCAGGTGGAGTCGGTTGACCCTCGAGAGTGCATTTCAACCCATCTTGAGACTGGCCTCAAAAGGACATCCGCAAACACCTCCCAGAGCTTTGGTTGAGAGGCTTCTAAGAGAAAATCCGCGCCTGCAGCCTTTTCACTCGCACACCTAGCCATCCGAACAGATCCAGGCCTGCTTCTCAGAGCAGAGCTGGGACAGGTGCTCCGCAGGCAGCATCGGTTTGGAATAAGCTTACCTTGCAGAGATTAAATCCGCTCTCAGGGCTGAATTAAAGTTCAATGAAAGATAGTTCTTAATGCCTTGCTGGCCTCATGGACCTCTCTGGGAGACAAGTCCTTCAAAATTCCTTCCTATGAGCCCATACCCTCCCCAAATCAAGCAGCCATGTCATCCGAGGCAGGGCACACCAGAAGCAGGCCGGAGGAAAACATGAGTTTTCTTCTGGTAGGAAGTTTGGCATCTCCACTGCTAGGATTAAAATTCTGGCCCTGTTTCAGACTAACTGAGAAGCAAAGGCTGTTTTCATCCATTCATTCATTCATTCATCCATCCATCCATTCATCCAGCAAGTATTTTTTGAGGGCCTGCTTAGCCCTGGGGCTTGCATGACCTCACCCTTTAGAGGGAAGGTGGACATGAAACCAATAACACAACAACCACATAATCAAGCCATGGGGGTTTAGAGTCGGAGGTGGGGTGCTACAGGGTGGGTCAGGTAGAGCTGAAGGATCCTGTTGGAAGGAAGACCCTCCCTAGGAGAAATGATGCTTGAAATGAAACTTTAAGGACAACCAGGACAGACCTGGAGGAGGTGGACCTAGGGAAGGGGAGTCATCCCAGCAGAGGAACAGCAGGTGGAAAGGCCCTGCGGTGGGAAGACACCAAGGTGGGAGGGCCTGAAAGCAGGCCAGGGGAGGCGGAGGTGGGAACCCCAGGTAAGAACTCAGGTGTGCCCTGGGGTGGGCGTGGCCAAAGCACAGAAGGGCTTGGATTTAATTCTGTGGGCAATCAGAAGCCTGTGGAGCATTTATTTTCAACTAAGCTTGTAATTTGTAGGTAATTGTAGATTTCCATGCAGGAGGAAGAAATAATGCAAAGAGATCCTATGTAACATCACCTCGCTTCCCCCAGTGGTTTGTTTTGTTGTTTAGTCGCTAAATCGTGTCCGATTCTTTCGTGACCCCATGGACTGTATAGCCCACCAGGCTCCTCTGTCCATGGGATTTCCCAGGCAAGAATACTGGAGTGGGTTGCCATTTCCCTTCTCCAGGGGATCTTCCCAACCTAGGAATTGAACTTGAGTCTCCGGCATTGGCAGGCGGATTCTTTACTGCTGAGTCACCAGGGAAGCTCCTCCCTCCATGATTATATCTTGCAAAACTATACTGTAGGGTCACAACCAGGACACTGACATGGACACAAGCCACCCATTTTATTCAGTCTCCCCCAGTTTGCTCACTCGTGTGTGTATGTGTGTGTACCTGTGAATGTGTATATGTGTGTATTTGTGTCCCTGTGAGTGTTTGTATACATGTGCAT
The DNA here is from genome assembly GCF_055505025.1 of Bos grunniens. NCBI lineage: Eukaryota > Metazoa > Chordata > Mammalia > Artiodactyla > Bovidae > Bos > Bos grunniens. The sequence continues at coordinate 24,821,566 of NC_141177.1, read as the reverse complement.
ACATGTGTATGTAAGTGTATATACACGTGTTTAGTTCAGTGCAGTAAGTAGGCTTGTGGGGCTACTCACATTTATCTACCATTTCACAGTAAAAGAAAAGAGCTTGTAAACATGAAATACGACAGATGGGGTTCAAGTTGCCACTGACCACTCCCATTATGGTCCCTGTTGCCTCTCCCAGAGTGACCCTTAAGAGATCTCTTTGGTGTGGAGACCTCCACAGCTCCGCACTGTAGGTGGGAAGATGTGGCATCATTAATTTTCTAGGATGGCTAGAAAGTAAAAACAATACCACGTGGACTGTATGTGCCTGTGGTAGGATGTGACAAGAAGGGAATTTCACCTCTGTGGTCTTCTTTCCCCAAACCCCAAGCCTGGTCTAACTTTGAGGAAAACATGAGGCAGACCCAGATTGGAAGGTGTGTCACAAAACACTCGAGCTGTACTCCCCCAAACAGCCGAGACCACCAAAAACGAGGCATGATGGAGAAACAGTCACTGAGCAGAGGACCAAGGTAACAGGAGCACTAAATGTCACGCGCACCCTGGCTGTGGGCTGGCGCAGGCACCTGTGGACTCTAAATAAAATCTGGAATCGAGTGAATAATGATACCAGGATTGGTGCAGGACCCAGTCACGCAGAATGACATGATGGGAAATTCAAACCGAGTGAGAGCCATGGGCAAACACTCTGTACTATCTTTGCAACTTTTAGTACTTTTAGTTGCAAAGGTAGCACAGAGTGTTCCCATATGTCCCACATGCAGAGTTCAAGGGCACCCCCTTGAAGTTCACAAGGGACTCCAGGGAGCTGATACATTCAAAAGTATGCAAAGTACAAAATTCAAATTTCCCCTCCAGCATCTTCTACCCCGAATTTACTACCCAGTAGCTAGGACACGATATGGATTTTCTGCCACCTTTGGGAGTTCTTTTATAAAAGAAACGTCCGGTGCCTGATGACAAGCTCATCTTTGCAGACGAGTCCTAAGTCAGAGGAAAGTCTCTGAAAAGACCCTCACTTGGTCATATTTCAAATAACGTAAAACCCACATAGTCTGAACTTCTTCCAGGCACCAGGCCCTCTGCCTCCTCACCCCAGCCCACCAAAAAGAAACTGTCTTTAGCTCCATTTCCAAGAGGAGGAAACTGAGGCCTGAGTCACAGCCACTTGCAATAGGAGTGGAATTCGGTTCTAGCCTCTGATGGCAACACACAGTGTCAGCCCCACTCCCTGGGGCTTCTCTCCCACAGTTCTTCCTCCCCTGCTTCTTTCCTCCCTTCCTTCCTTCCTCTGTCCCTCCCTCCCTCTTCACCTCTCTCTCTTTCTTTCCCTTCCTACTTTCTTTCCTTCTCTCTCTCTCCAGACCAGCAGCATCAGCACCACCAGAACACACATTGTCAGAAGCCCACAGGGCAGTGGTGGGCACGTACCATCCTAAGGGGTCCTCTTAGAGTATCTCCCCTCATAAGGGATGCTAGTGAAAAGCCTCCAGGCCCATCTGACTCCAGACGCCGTGCTGGGCTGGGATGGAAACTTCAGGAGGCTCCGTGACTAGATTCAAGTACGCTTGGGTCTCACGCTTCAGCCAGGCACTTAACTGGCATATTCCTCTTTCTAGCCTAGGAAATGGCTTTAAAAAGCTCTGCAGAACCTAGTCCTGGGAACCCTGGCTCTGCCGATCCGTCATGTCCCCAGGGAGGCCACTCTGCCAGCCCAGGAGAGGCCTGGGCTGGATCTTGGCACTAACCACAAGGGGCCTACTCTGGTGGGTCCCATGGGTGGCTCACCCCCACCCTAATGATACAGCCACGGACCCCGAGCACCTCAAAGTCTTACACCATCTCCTGCACAGAGCAAGCCCTGGGGAAGGGATACTGTGAAGGGGGAGAACTTGTGGACACAGGACTCTGTCTTGTCTCCTCCGATTCCTGAGGCAGAGACTCTGTCCTTTGAGGCAGGAAGCATCTGTCCAAGTTCCCTGCTCTGCACCCTGGATTCAGCACCGTCTCGGCCTGTTGCTCCTGACTCCCAACCTCGACTTCCCCATCTGTAGAATAGACTGACCATCGTTTCCATCCCATGAGGGTGTCGTGAGGACTAAGCGAGATGCTGCAGCAAGGGAGGCCAGGCTGGCACTGGCTCAGTGAATCTATAACAGGAGAAAGGTCAGAAATTAAAGGAAAAACTGTGTGTGGGCTAAGTCACTTTAGTCGTGTCCAACTCTTTGTGATCCTATGGACTGTAGCCCCCCAGGCTCCTCTGTCCGTGGGATTTCCCAGGCAAGAATGTTGGAGTGGGTTGCCATGCCTCCTCCAGGGGATCTTCCTGACGCAGGATGTGTCTCTTACATCTCCTGCGTTGACAGGTGGGTTCTTTACCACTAGCACCGCCTGGGAGACCCAAATAGAAGGGTGGAGGATCAAAAATGGGGCATGGCAGGGCAGCTCTGATGGGGCCCCCGAACCAGGGATGAATGAACCGTTCCCAGTGGGTACACCTCTCAGGAGGAAGTAGACATTCCAAAATGCTTGTGGAAAACAGGAGCTCTTCCCATGCTGGGGGGAGGCAACCTCAGGGTCCCATCCAGACCCATAATCCTACGCCAGGGCCCAGTGAGAAAGAAAACTTGGGGCCTTTATTCAAAAAGTATCGAGACTTTCTAAACAATGGCGGCAGAGCATTAAAGTCGGTGTGAGGTGCTTCAGAGAGGGCCTGTGTGACCACCCGAGTCGCACACCCAGAAAGCCAGCCTTGCTCAGGGGTCTCTCTGACTTCAGAGAGTGAAATCTGGAGACCACTGTTAGCAGATACCTTTACCCAAGCAGTCTAGCCACACAGCCCCTCTCCTCCAATAGTTCCCCAAAGTGCAAATCAATCTAAGGGTCAGAGTGGCCCACACCATTAACAAGAGGGGAAGTGGGAGAGGGGGAGGTGACCCTGGGAAAAGTCAAAGTGTCACCACGCAGCTCCAGGAGATAAGCTGATGATAGCCAGCAGCCACCAGGCATTTGCCATGATGCCAGAAATGGCACTTGTCTGCTTCCTGTGATCTAGGAAGGAAGTCAGCTCACACACAAGGGACCCCTGCCCCAGTCCAGGCAGTGGGTAGGCGCTTAAAGCCTTCAAGTGCCCGCAGAGCACACTGCAGGATGGAGCCAGCCGCCGACGGGACCATGGAGCACAGGGACGAACAACCTTCCCAGAGCATCCAGGTGCCTCTGGCCACTGGGAGCCTGCAGATTCAGGGGCAGGGAGATGCTCCTGCCTGAGAACCTCAGTTTCTCTGGAGGTCTTCTGATGGGTGCGCACAGCAAGAGGGGAAGGAGTTGGGCCCCTCAAAACAAAACAAAAGGACTCTGGCACTGGGGACACTGCAGAGCAGCCAGGGCCCTGTGGGCCGTGGGGAGTTGGGGGAGGCCATGCGGCAGGAGAAACAGGGGAGTACAGGGTGGGGGGTCAGCTCCTCACCTCACGCCTAAGGCAGTGCCAGCAGACATGGCCACAGACAGAGACCAGGCCCCGTTCTCAGGGAGTCAAGGCTCTAGGGCAATTACAGACAGACAGCACTCCCCGCCCGACCCCCCAACAAATATGCCCCGCACCGTGCAAAAGTTTTCCCAATAGACAAGAAGAAACTAGAGGACCCAGCCATGCAGTCTCCCCCAATGCTGCTCTGTGTGGCCTCGACTAATCTGCCACCATCAGAACCTCCATCCTACAGAGGAGGAGCCTGAGGGTCAGGGAGGAACTGCATCTCTGGGGTCACACCACTGATCAACGGCAAAAGCAGTATTTAACCCAGATCTGAGTCACCTTCGGGGTTTTCTAGGGCATCCCAGGTGGCACTAGTAGTAAAGAACTTGACTGCCAATGCAGGAGACGTAAGAGGTGCAGATTCGATGCATGGGTCAGAAAGATCCCATGGAGGAGGTCACACCAACCCACTCCAGTATTCTTGTCTGGAGACTCTCATGGCTATAGTCCATGGGGTCACAAAGAATCAGACACTACTGAGGCAACTTAGCACACATGCACGCTTCTTTCCAATCTTAGGAAGTCCTCCTCTCCTCCAGGGATGGCTATATCCCCTTTGCCCACCCAGCCCTGAACTCTGTCCTCCAACCACCCACCTTGGGGAGGGCCCACTGACTCATACACACACACACATACAGATACACACACAGAGACACACAATGGCTTTAGAATTTCCCCACAAGGGATTTTGTTGGTGGTCCAATGGTTAAGAATCTGCCTTCCAATGCAGGAGACATGGGTTCAATCCCTGATCAGGGAACTAAGATCCCACGTGCCTTGGAGTAACTAACCTTGTGTGCTACAATACTGAGCCTGCAAATCACAGTGAAAGATCCCGCATGCCTCAACTAAGACCTGACGCAGCCAAATAAATAAATATTAAAAATAAAAATACTTTATTAAAACAAGAATTTCCCCTCAGTTGGCTTCTTGCCCTGGGTGGTGTGATGGGAGATATTCACACATACACACACACACACACACACACGTTTTTGTCTCATGGAATGCAGAGATGACTACATTCCCACTCCCATATCTTTTGGAAATAGCACTTAGAATTTTCTTACAGGACTCTCTACCTCAAGTCAATTCCCTATTGTTTGGGTAGTGAAAAAGTTGGCTTAAAGCTCAACATTCAGAAAACTAAGATCATGGCATCCAGTCCCATCACTTCATGGCAAATAGATGGGGAAACAGTGGAAACAGTGGCTGACTTTATTTTTCTGGGCTCCAAAATCACTGCAGATGGTGACTGCAGCCATGAAATTAAAAGATGCTTACTCCTTGGAAGGAAAGTTATGACCAACTCAGACAGCATATTAAAAAGCAGAGACATTACTTTGTCAACAAAGGTCTGTCTAGTCAAGGCTATGGTTTTTTCCAGTGGTCATATATGGATGTGAGAGTTGGACTATGAAGAAAGCTGAGCGCTGAAGAATTGATGCTTTTGAACTGCGGTGTTGGAGAAGACTCTCGAGAGCCCTTTGCAAGGATATCCAACCAGTCCATCCTAAATGAGATCAGTCCTGGATGTTCCTTGGAAGGACTGATTTTGAAGCTGAAACTCCAATACTTTGGCCATCTGATGCGAAGAGCTGACTCATTTGAAAAGATCCTGATGCTGGGAAAGATTGAGGGCAGGAGGAGAAGGGGATGACAGAGGATAAGATGGTGGGATGGCATTACCGACTCAATGGACATGAGTTTGGGTAAACTCCAGGAGCTGGTGATGGACAGGGAGGCCTGGCGTGCTGCGGTTCATGGGGTCGCAAAGAGTCGGACACAACTGAGCGACTGAACTGAACTGAACTGAGGGGAATCCCATTTCGAGGGTCCAAGGGTGGACATGTGACTCAGTCCTGGCCCATCAGCTTATTCCATCCTCCAGGCCTCAGAGATTGATTCACAGGCAGGAAGATGACCCAAATCAGTCCAGTCTGTTAATTCTGTGAAACTGTTGGAAAGAAATAACCTCAGTTTCTATTGGAAGAGGAGGTGGGAGGATGTAAATCTTGACCTGCCAGGAGTTCACTCGAAAGGAAGACAGAGCCACTGATGGAGAGAAATCAAGTCCTGGTGACAGGATTTGATCTCCTGGAGCCAGAACCAGACCATTTCAGTTACATAAAAATCGTTTTTCGTAAGTCTATTCTGTCAGAGTTGGTATCACTCATGACAGAGCCCTGCGCACTTTTCTGTCTCTTTCTTTTGTGAAGGATACAGTCACACAGGAGCAGATTCCACACTTGGCTCTCAAACACAGTGCCCAGAACTTGGAGAAATTCCCAAAGCTGGTCCAAGGAAGGCTCTGGAATGGAGCCTGTGCCTCTCACTGACTTTTCTTTCTAAGGCAATTTGACCAGGAGTTCTTCCCAAGAGTGCTCTTGTCCCCCTCATGTAGCACAGAGAGCCTCCAATCCTCGTGGGAGGCAGAACCCTGTCTTCTGGTGCAGACACCTGGCATAATATCTTTCCCTTGAATTTGGGCAGGACTGTGAAGAAGATGGAATATCAGTCCTAAGAAGAAGTCACTAATCAGTTGGCTTGGAGTTTCTCCAAGGGGAGATTACCTGGGATGGGCCTGGTTTAATCAGGTGAGGTATTAAAAGAGACAAGGCCCTCCTGAAATCAGAGTTTGAAACCGTGAGGACTGAGAGAGAGGGTCACATGGTAAGGGTCTTCAAGTAGCCTGAAGAAGCTGAGAGTAGTTTCCAGCCAACAGCTACAGGACAAAGGCATCTTAGTTCTGAGTCTTTGACAACTTGAGGTAGCTTATTGCTCAGTCGCTCAGCCGTGTCTGACTCTCTGCAATCCCATGGACTGCAGGATGCCAGGCTTCTCTGTCCTTCACTATCTCCTGGAGTTTACTCTGACTCATGTCCATTGAGTCAGTGATGCCATCCAACCATCTCATCCTCTGTCACCCCCTTCTCCTCCTTCCCTCTTTCTCAGTACCAGGGTCTTTTCCAATGTGTCGGCTCTTCGTATCACATAGCCAAAGTACTGGTGCTTCAGCTTTAGCATCAGTCCTTCCAATGAATATTCAGTGTTGATTTTCTTTAGGATTGACTGGTTTGATCTCCTTGCAGTCCAAGAGACTCTTGAGAGTCTTCTCCAGCACCACAATTCAAAAGCACCAATTCTGAAGATAGACTTTCAGTGGGTAAGCCTCCCAATGAGAACCCAGCTCAGCCCACTCCACGGCTGCAGCCTTGTCAGACTCTGAGCAGAGAACTAGCTACCAACTTCTGACCCATAGGCACCCTGAGTGCTTATTCAGCCACTAAGTTTATGGCTCTTTTTTACACAGTTTTGAAGATGAACAGACCTCTCCTCCGCCTGGCTCACCTTCTCTTTGTTCAGGCCTCAAAGGTCCCCACCTCATAGGTCCTCCTGACCCCTGCTGTAGGCAGAACCCCCACCCCCACCCCATCCCATCAGCCTCCAGTCTCTTACCCACTTTAATGGCCTTCTAGCCTTTCTACCTGCCACAGCATGGACACCACAAGCCTGCTGATTCTTTACCCATCTCCCTGTGGATATGGAACTCCGGGGGAGGCGGTGGGTGGGGAGGGGAGGCGGGGCATGGCCTGACTGTCGACTGGCTGCCATTGCTGCCCTGGGCTAAAAACTTTGCAAATGAGAAGGCTTCTATCAACACTGGTTGAATGAACCAGAGAGAGAATGAATGAACAAGCAATTGAATGAAGAACCAGCCAATTTCAGCTGCTCAGAAGCCCTGACCAGTTGTAGCTCTTGCGGGGAGCAGATAAGCATGTGGTTTCCAAAGTTCCGGTTCCTCTAGAGCAGCTGAAGTGCTCCCCATGATCTCTGCGGCTGGCTGGGCCGAGAATATCTTCCCAAGGCGCGTGCATACTCAGGGTCAGCAAACTTCTTCCCAGAGCCTGGGTGCTCAGGCTGCATCCCCACACTGGCCCTGCTCCTCAGGAGCCTGTGGCCCTGTCAACTGAGCTCTCCATGCCTTGGTCTTCTTATCTACAAAATGGGTACAAGAGGAACTTCCCCGGTGCTCCAGTGGCTAAGACTTCACCTTCAAATGCAGGGGGTACAGGTCTGATCCCTGGTTGGGGAGCTAGGATACCACATGCTTCGTGGCCAAAAAACCAAAACATGAGACAGAAACAATGTTGTAGCAGATTTAATAAAGACTTTGAAAATGGCCCATTAAAAAAAAATCTTCTAAAAAAATGGGTACAAGAGTTTAACTGGCTCCCAAGACTTTTTGAGGATTAGATGAACTCATTTGTACCCAGTTGTACCCAACTCATTTGTCCCTAAAAGGGGCCCAGTTCACTTTAACAAGCATTATAATGGAAATGTATTTGCAGCACTACCAAGAAGGGTGGTTTCCATCAAGAATCACCCCCCCAACTTTCTTGGTGCAAGCTGCAGTGTCTGACTGGCTCCATCTGGGCCATGAGACCAGAGGAGGAGATACAGCAGACCCTTAGCATAGTGACACCCCAGGGCTGTGGGTGGAGGGGCTGTGTGAGCAGTTGAGGATGTCAGTTCAGCACTTGATGTCTTAGCTTGGGGGTTTCCCAGAGAGAAGCCATGGTCCTCCCTCTTCGTGCCCTGAGCAGATCCCAAGTCTCCCCACCCCCACTGCCAACTTCACTGAGCAGGAAACAGAAATGCCTGGGCCCGCAACCAACAGGAGAAAGAAATGCAAGCCTTTGGGGAGGGCAAAGAGGTGCATGCCAAGGGCAGAGGGCCACCGGGCCCAGGGCTGTGAAGCTGTGGGTGACCCTGGAGAAAGCAAAGAACTGCCAAGCCCACCTCTGGGCTGGGGTCCCAGCAGGGACCACACCTCCAGTGGTAGGGCATGACCAAGAGGTCCCAGATTCACACTGGGACCAAGAGGGGGCGTGAGCACTCCTAGCACATGGTGAGATGTGCCAGCCACAATCCCATCTCTTACTGACTCCCACCCTGGGCTTCCCCAGGCTGCCCTCTCCTTCCTCCCTCCCACTGAGTGCCAAGGTGCCCAATAGAGCAGAAGTGTTCTGGAAACAGGGTATTGACAGAGCGTTACCCGAACAGCCCTCGATGCCCCATCTCACCCTGTCAGCCAGTGCATTTCGTCACGTGCCCCTAGAAGTGAGCCACCCAGACTCACAAGCTGTGCTCAGTGCCCCCGACTAGCATGCCAGCATGCTAACTGACTGGATGCCCCTGCTGGCTCAGATGGTAAAGAATCTGCCCACAGTGCGGGAGACCCAGGTTCGATCCCCGCATTGGGAAACTCCTCTGGTGAAGGGAATGGCTACCCACTCCAATATTCTTGCCTGGAGAAATTCATGGACAGAGGAGCTGGTGGGCTACAGTCCATGGAGTTGCAGAGTCGGGCACACTGAGACACAAACACTTTCACTTTCAACATGCCAGCAAATTGACAGCTGCTAAGTGAAGTGAAACTTGTTGTCACTGTTCAGTCACTAAGTCGTGTCCAATTCTTTGTGACCCCATGGACTGCAGTATGTCAGGCTCCCCCATCCTCCACTATCTCTTGGAGTTTGCTCAGATTCATGTCCATTGAGTCAGTGATACTGTCTAACCATTTCATCCTCTGTCGTCCCCTTCTCCTCCTGCCTTCAGTCTTTCCCAGCATCAGGGTAGTCTCCAATGAGTCAGCTCTTCGCATTAGGTGGCCAAAGTATTGGAGCTTCAGCTTCAGCATCAGTCCTTCTAATGAATATTCAGGGTCGGTAAGTGAAACTTAACATCCAGTAACTTTCACATGACACCCAAGCAAGAGACACCCTCACAGGCTCCTTGAGGAAACTACTCTCCCTCCACCCAACCCTTGAGCCTCCTGCCCCTCTCTGCAGCCCGCTGGTCACCCAAGAGACACTTCACCACCCTTGGTGGAGCAGGGCTGATAGACAAGAGCAGCCCATGTCCACCGACAGCCAGATGTTGGCAGATTCGAAATCAGCCCTGAGTCCATGAGGGCATGTGTCCTGTGCAGGCCTGCTAATTGGCCGCAAGAGACACAAGAGCCAGGCCACAGCCGCACAGAGTGAGGAAATGGGGCCATGGGAGGGGAAGGCAGCTGCTGAGCCTCACTTATGTGAAGTTAGCTAAGTGGGCATCCCTCCCTCTCTGTTACATAACTCTCTCTCTGACCTGCCAGAAGGAGGCCGTCTCAGCCTGATTTCAGAGTTACCTGGAAAATGCAGATGCCAGAGTCCACTGCAGAGATTTCAAAGCAACTGGTCTGGGGCATGGCCTGAACACCAGGATTTTAAAAGCCCTTTGGATGACTCCAAAGGCAGACAGGGTTGAGAACACAGCTCCAGGTTCAGGAGCAGAGCCATGGCCCATGGAAAAAAAGGCTGGACCCTACCCAACTGCAAGGATCACAGAGTCTTAGATGTAAGCTGAGCCTTAGAGTTGTGCAGTCCACAACCTGTGCAACTGGACACAGAACCCTTTTGGAGGCGGGGGAGAAACTGAGCATTGAACACTCTTTGTTGATATATAACAACATGGTTCAAACCCTGGCCCTGCTGTTTGTTCAGGGAATTTGTACTCCAGATTCCCTCCAACCCTCTAGTGGCCTGGAGAGGGAGACAGAAAACAAAGAATCTCACAAATGAATATATAATGACGGATTTGATAAACACGTGTGATAGAAAAGACGAGTCAGGTAATGCAGGAGGCAAAATAACGGTCCTGCAAAGATGTCTAAGCCGCAGTCTCCAGACTCTATGAATATGTTAGGTTATATGACAAAGAGGAGTAAAGGCTGCAGAGAGAACTGAGGTTACTAAACAGCTGTCATTTTTATGCTTAACATGCGACACTAGATTTTTTTTTTCTTAATTTTAAACGTTAGGTACAGTTGAAATATGTGACAATTTCATACGCATAGATTGGAAGGTCTTAAAGTTGTGGAATCACTTAGGCAGGAAACAGGATTAAGAAATACATGAGAAATCAGAAGATGAATGAAAACATCTAGACAAATTAGAACAACCCACTTTTAAGTGAACAAGGTAAAGTTTTTTTTTTTAAATTTCTACTCATTTTATTTAAATTTCAGGTTATATTGAGAAAATCTTTGTTACATTTTTATTAATTATTTTTATTGAGGTACAATAGACATACAACATTATATTTGTTTCAGGTGTACAACATAAGGATTCAATAATTGTGTACACTGAGAAATGATCACCACAATAGCTAACATCCATCCCCATACATGGTTACAAAATATTTTTCTTTTTTTCTGCTGGTGAGGACTTCAAGTTAATCTACTCTCAGGAACTTATGTTTATTTATTTGGCTTCGCTGGGTCTTAGTTGTGGCACAGGGGCTTAGCTGCTCCAGGGCACATGGGATCTTCCCAGCTCAGGGATCGAACCAGGGATCTCTAGTTGTGGCCTGTGAACTTAGTTGCTGTGTGTGGGATCTAGCTCCATGACCAGGGATTGAATCTGGGCACACTGCATTGGGAGCGTGGACTTTTAGCCACTGGACCTCTGGGGAAGTCCCTCTTAGCAACTTTTAAATATGCAATCTGGTATTATGAACTATTGTCCCCATGCTATACGTTTCATCCCCATTATTTATGTATCTAAACAGCTGACCTTGAGATGAAGCAATTATCCGGGATGATCCAGGTCCAATGTAATCACAAAGATCCTTCAGAACCGAAGATAACATATATATAATGTTACATGGCAATGACATCTCAAAAAAAAAAAGTGGAAGGGAACTGGAGAGAGTCAGAGAGATGGCAGACTGAGAAAGACTTGGCCTTGAGCTTGCTGGAGGCAGGGGCCACCAGCCAAGGCTCTGAATTCCGCCAACAAACCAAATAAGCAGGAAACAGGTGCTTCCCAGATCTCTAGGAAGGAGTGTAGCCAACCACCACCTTGGGAGACCCCAAAACCACAAGCAAGTAGAGCCCCCTGCACTTATGACCCATGCACACTCAGCTCATAAAGGTTGTTGTTTACATCCACTCCATTTGTGAGGATTGGGTACAGCAGCAGGTAGAAAAGCTAGTGGGTCAGTGCCCAAAAGGAGGGCGGAGTCTAGTCTGGGGGCGGAGTCTAGTCTGGGGCGGAGTCTAGTCTGGGAGCGGAGTCTAGCCTGAGGGTGGGAGAAGGCTTCCTAAAGAAGCAGCTCTTGAGAGGAAAGGGGAGACAGAGGGAACAGAAGATATGAGGGCCCCTAGGCAGGAGGAAACCTTGTGCAAGTGACTAGAGGGCAGACCCCTGGGGACGTCAACCATACTCACTGAGCCTCAGTTTCCTCCTCTGTGAAATGGGACTGTAAGAGCATTTCTTTGTTTGAGGGTGAAGAGGGCCTAGGAGCCCTGCGGTGACAGAGCAGACAGCCTGGGCCCTACAGTCAGACCAGAGCTGGATTCAGTCCGGTCTTCTGGTCACCCCTGGGTGACCCGAGCAGCCCGCAGCCCCTCTCTGAGCCTTGCTTCTCGATCTGTTGGATGAGAGCATGCTGGGAGTGCTTGACAAGTCCTGGTTATTTATCCCCATTATCATCGATGGGAAACTGGGGCTCAGAGATGGGAAGTGACATGCTCAGGGTCACACGGAGACCCCGAGGCTGACCTTCCTCTTCCCAGTGTCCAGGTAGGGACAGAGCTTAGGCCTCAGCCTCATACACCCCCCAAGCCTCCACTCTGATCAGCACCATCCTCGCTCATCTGCAAAGTTCGTTCTATGTTGGCACAACGAACCCAAGGTTTCTACACACACATATCAGCAGCCTCGATGAAAACCAGCTGTGAGGTTTAAAATAGCCTCCCCAGGCTTCCAGAGATGCCAGGTCTTGGCTGAGGGAGGAAAATTCAGGCCCAAGGTTGGGACACCATCTTCAGAGAAGAATAACAGCTGCCATGCATCCAGGCCCAGAGATCACCTGAGAGATGGGTGAGCTGAACTTCCCAGAGAAGCACGGGTGCAGAGGAAACCCGGGGCGGGGCGGGGGGGGGTTGGTCCAGAAAGTCCCCCAAAGTGGGGCATCATCTTACCCTTGTCAAGTCTTTCTCTCTCCTCTCCTCCCCCCATCTCTCTTCTTTCATCAACTAATAATTCAAAGATCAGGCTGTGGACAGACATTACCTAGCCTCCACCCCCACAGGCTGTGTGATCATAAGCAAGTGACTTCACTCCCTGAGTCTCAGTTTCTTCATCTGTCAGATGGGGTCCCCGCTTCACCAGGTGGCCCTGAAGGTCCACAGGACAGTTCAGTGAAGAGCTGACAGATGAGCCCATCAGCAGGTGCCTGACAGCTGGCTGCTACCCCAGAGGATTGTGACAACAGTGACAACCCCTCTTCCCCAGTCCTTCTCCCCTCCCCCCACCCCTAGTCCTCTCCCTACTCCCCCTGGGGCTCCTGGCCTGGCCCCTGGCAGGCTGAAGACAGATGATGGAATCTCGGAGCTGGGGGCCTGTTGGGCCAAATTCCACCCTCAGGGCAGCCTGTTGCCCAGATGCGCCCCACCTCTGGCTTGAAGAGGGAACCAGGGCCAGACATGAGGCCCACATTCCCCATCAACTGTCACAGTAACTCACAGGGGCCGCTTGGTTCATGGTTGCCTCCACACCTAGATTGGTGAGTGGCACATAGTAGGTGCTCAATAAATATCTGCTGCTTGGCTGATGTGGTACTGTTATTGCCCTGTCTTACAGGTGAGAAACAGGCTCCCAAAGGTCAGCCAGCATGTAGCAGAGTGCAGCCCTCAGAGTTTGAGGGAACCCAGGCTTAGAGGGGAAAGGTACAGTCCAAGGTCCCCAGAAGCAGAACGTGAATCCACTCCACTGGCACCAAAGCGTGAGTTTTAATCACCAAATGATACCATTTACCACGACCTCTAGCCAACTTCTGCACTCAGCTTCCTTGCAGGCTTTCCATGCACATGCTGTGTTGTCTTAGGTAACTCACACAACCTCTCTGAGCCTGTTTCTGCATTTATAAAACAGAAAACCCACCTCCTGCACTCGGGCAGAACCTCCCTCAGCTCAATTTTTCCTCTGGCTTCTCAGCCTCTAGTGGCTGGCTCAGACATGCAGTCCATGCCAAATAAATCTTTGTTGATTAATTGAAGAGACAAGTTTACTTTAGAGCATCGAAGCCTGCCCAGAAGGTCTCTGGGTTGGTTGTCTCCGAGAACATATGCCTTCTCTCTTCACTTTAAAGAAGGAAAAACTGCAAAAAGCAGACGATGGTTTAGGTGTGTGGTTTTTGCGAGAAAGACGTAAGCCGTTGGCAGACCCCTCAGGCCTTTGGAGAAAAGACCTCCTACATCAGAAAATAAGCCAATGAACGTGAATCATCAGGCTTTCCATTAAAATAAAATGTCAAAGGACTAGCTATCATACTGGTGGTGAGGTGGAACCCCAACCTCAGAGGAGAGTTCTGACCAACACCCACTCCTGGTGCTGATGGCATGGGCTGCAAAGGAGCCTCTCTCCTCCCCTCACACTGGAAGGTTGTGCCAGGCTCCAGGACACCCCAGTGAACAAGCCCAACCCAGTCCCCAGCCCAAGGGACCTCAGAGCTCAGCAGGAGGAGACCTGGAAGGTTCTGGGCAGAATCCTGAGGTTCCCAGTGGGCACGTTCAAGCACCATCTGGTGGTTTCTGGAGATCACAAAGAACTTTCCAGAGAGGGGAGGAAACACGCTTTGCCAGCAGAGTGTCACCTTAGGGCCAGTGTCCAGCGGCAGCTGTCAGGGAAGCCCCAAGCCCCTTGCAGGAGCCCCCAGATGGCAGCCTTTGGTTTTCATGCTGAGGGGCTCTGGGGGTCTCAGGGGGCTCTCCCACCTCCATCCCCACATCCTGGCCTTCACCTCCAGAGTTCACCTTCTCTACCCCAGGGGCCCATGCAGCAGAGCCCATCCCAGCCACCTGAGGGGTGTCCCTGTCACAGACAGCCTCACCCGCAGCATCCTGCCAGGCTGACTACAGCAGTAGCTGCACAAACTTGCTGGCCTCTGGTTCAGGGGAACAAAGCTCCCTTGGCCTTCAGTAGAAGAGTTGGGAGAGCGTGTTTATCATGGGCTCCACGTCCTGACCTGGGCTCCTGGCTGTTTCCATGACTGGGAGCCCCGGGAGTGGGGGTCACTTTTACAGACTTTAAAGACCCTTCCAGCTGATCCCATCACCACCACTGCTGCTGGGCTGGAGAGACCACAGTCCAGCTGGGGTCAAACATGCTCATACTTCCAGGGAGAGTGAGGGGACAGGACCAGGGCAGTCACATACATGGGGATCAGTGTTCAGAAAGGCCCCACACTTGGTTTAATGCTATGCTGTTGCCATCTTGAAAGTCTTGATACTTTTCAAACAAGGAGTTGCACATTTTTTTTTTTTTGCACTGGGTCCCTAATTCCATAGCCCATCCTGGGAGAGGGGCTTTGAGGGTCCAGCCGGGGATCTCCGTCACCTGGAGATTCCCAGATCTCATGAAAGGCTTCAGAAATGGAAATCAGCACAAACCACATCCCCGTGCCCACACCAGGGCTCCAAGTGCCCGCTTGCCTGCATACATTCACAATCACACAGCTGTGTTCATGGGAGTCCAATGGGGCCCCCCACATTCACACACACTCATACATGTTCACACATGAACATCCGTGTCACCCCCAGCCACATGTTTTCTGCTCTGGAAGGGGCTCAGGAGACCTCAAAATGCCACTCCAACTCCCCTAGGCCACTGAGAAAGCAGTGAAAAACTCGGGGAGGGGGGCCATCGGGAGCAGGCCCATGTCTGCCCCTACCCCCAGGAAAGGCAAGATCTCCTCCCTCACCCAGGATCCCACTAAATCCCCAGACACCTCTATGCAGAGCCCTCCACACACCTGAATTCCCACAGCCACTCATGTGGTAGCATTTGCATTATACCCATTTTAAGGATGGCAAAACTGAGACTACAAGAAGCGAAGCTGCTGACTGGAACAACGGCAGGCAGACTAGGGGACTCCATGCCGGACAGTGACTCCTGAGACACAACAGGCCCCCAACCCCAGCTCACAGCAGACTTGCCCCTCCCACCCCCACCTTCAGGTTGCTCCCCCCAAGGCTGCTCAGCCTAGTTCATGGAGGGGGGTTCTCCCAGTTTAGCCAGTGCTCACCCCTCTTGTCACCACAGGCACAGGTGGGGACAGGTCAGTGCCCAGGGGCCCTCAGTTTTCTCTGAAGCCCCTGTCCCCCTCCCCTAGCCCCTTGGCCAGCCTTACCCTTTGACACCACAGACCAGGCAGTGGGAAGGAGCTGCTGGAGTGACTACAGCTGCTGATTACCTACAGATAACACGCAACACCAGGACACCCTGAGGGTGTAGGAGCAGATGTGGGCGTGTGCACTGGAGGTGGGGCAGGCAGGGTCATCCCTTTGGCCGAGTTCAGGGCTCCCTGGGGCCACAGCAGAAGTTCCAGGGACCTTTCTACATCTTGACGCACCTCAGATTCTAAATGGAACTTTCTGAATGTTCCAAGGCGAACATTCCTATGGCCCTAAATAGAGGCTCCTCTCCCAGGGATGCTGAACAGTCCTCCAGGGCTTCTTGGTGGTGGGGGGCACTCCTGAACCTTGGGGACAAGGCTCTGTGGGGCCAGTTGGCTCCACGCACAGGAGGAAGAGGTGACCCGGCAGGCCTGCGGCCGCCCGCCACTCTGCCGGAGCTTGAGCCTGTCCAGGCCCCACGGCCCAGGCCTTATTTGGTAAGAAGAGCCTGTGCTGCCAGCCACTCGGGCTGCGAGCTGATGGGACACAGGAGTCTCTGAGCTGGCCCCATGCCCGCTGGCCTGGCAGCCCAGGTCCGCCCACCTGGCCTCCTCACCCGGCCCCTGGGCCAGAGGCTGGCAGAGTTGGAGGTGCGAGATCCCGGGGGTCACGCCAAGGCTGGGGCCGCCTCCCTCGGATCCCCGTCCAGCCATGGGACAGGGATTCCCCAGCTTTTGCCTATATATGGCCGAGGAGAGGCGGCGCGCTTGGGATGGGCCCCTGGGCCCCGGAGGTATTGTCTTAAGAGGGTGTTTGGCATCGGGCAGTGATGCTTCGGATTCTTATGAAAACCTGGCAGGGACATTGTTTGACAGCTCTGACAGTATGCTGGAGTCTCCACGGGGAGCCCGCCCCTGGGGGCCAAGGGCATGTGACACATCAGCTGCCTGCCCGGTCCTGGCAGGAGGGAGGCCAGGCCAGGCAACCATGTTCATGTTCAGGAGGAGGTGGCTGGCTCAGAGCTGTCCAGCTCAGGGGAACCAAACAGGAGCGACCCCTTCTGGGTCTCGTTTTCCCAACCCATGTGTAGTGTGTGCAGAGGTGCCGCCGTGGACACAGGGAGAAAGGTGCAGTGGAGGAGCAGATGGGGCCCCCGTGGGCAGGGCTGCCCATCTCCGAGTCCCACGACGTGCAGCCTCAGTGGACAGACTGGTGCATCTTTGTCACCCCATCCATGCCTCGCAAACCCAAGGAGCTGGCCGCCCCTATACCCCTGCTGACAGATGAAGAAACCAAGGCTCAAAGACAGTTAAGACCCTGGGCTCTTCCAACCCGCTGGGGACCTTCGCAGGCCAATGTTCATTCATCCATCCTCTTGACGAACACATCCTGAGCTCTGCTGTGGGCCAGGCGTCATTGTAGGGCCTGAGGCAGCAGTGGTGACCCATCTAAGAAACATTCTGTTCCCAAGGAGATAAACATCCCTTCAAATTAGGTAGAAAGGGAAGGTCTGTCTGTGTATATGACTTTTAAATCAAGGGCCAAAGATGAGAAGAAGCCAGTCCCGGGGGAAGAGGGGGGCTGGTTTCTTCAGGCAAAGGAAGCAGCGCATGGAAAAGCCCTGATGCCGGTAGAGGCAGGTCAGGTCTAGGCCAGCAGGAGACCAAGCTGACAGAGCCGAACGAGCGGACAAGAGCAGAAGATGCAGCCAGACGGCTCAGGGCAGATCAAGGACCCTGGGGTTGGGTTGTATTCTAAGAATGATGGGAAGCTGGCTGTTAAGCAGACATCTGACAATATAATCAGACGTGCTCTGCTGTATCAGATGTTTCATTGTTGTTCGGTCACTAAGTCGTGTGTGACTCTTTGCGACTCCATGGACTGCAGCATGCCAGGCTTCCCTTTTCTTCACTATCTCTCTGAGTTTGCGCAAGTTCATGTCCATTAAGTCAGTGATGCTATCTAACCATCTCAGCCTCTGCTGCCCCCTACTCCTTCTGCCTTCAGTCTTTCCCAGCATCAGGGTCTCTTCCAATGAGTCAGCTATTCACGTTAGGTGGCTAAAGTATTGGAGCTTCAGCTTCAGCATCAGTGCTTCCAATGAGTATTCAGGGTTGATTTCCTTTAGGATGGACTGGTTTGATCTCCTTGCTGTCTAAGGGACTCTCAAGAGTCTTCTCCAGCACCACAGTTCAAAAGCATCAATTCTTTGGCACTCAGCTTTCTTTATGGTCCAACTCTCACATCCATACATGACTATTGGAAAAAATATAGCTTTGACTGTATGGACCTTTGTCGGCAAAGTGATGTCTTTGCTTTTTAATACACTGTCTAGGTTTGTCATAGCTTTCCTTCCAAGAAGCAAGCATCTTGTAATTTCACAGCTGCAGTCACCGTCCACAGTGATTTTAGAATGCAAGCCCCTTCGCCAGGACAAGGCAGTGATCCATAATGAAAGTGAAAGTGAAAGTGTTAGTTGCTCAGTTGTATCTGACTCTTTGTGACCCCATGTACTGTAGCTCACCAGGCTCCTCTGTCCACGTAATTCTCCAGGAAAGAATACTGGAGTGGGTTACCATTTCCTTCTCCAGGGGATCTTCCCAACCCAGGGACTGAACCTGGGTTTCCTGCATTGCAGGCAGATTCTTTACTGTCTGAGCCACCAGGGAAGCTACAATCCATGAAAGGGATCATATATTTGGGCTCTGCTAAATGCTATATGTCTGTTTTCTGATTTGATTCCTGTGCATGCCCGTGAGGAGACCAAAATCTTATTACCGTTTTAGAAACGAGGCAATTGAGGAGCCAAGAGTTGAAATGACAGGCTCATATCAAGTAATCATTATGGGATAGACAGGGATTCTTCAATGAACTCTGCCTGATGTCAAAGCCAGGCCCAGTACAGACCCCCTCAGGCAGCAGGGCTTGAGGGGGACAGAGCAGTGTGCTTGGGGGTGGGGGGACTGACCTGGTTTGGTTCCCCTCTGCTACCCAGCCCACCACCCCACCACACGGGGTAAGTCACCAGGACTTTCCCAGTTTTAACACTGAAAGTCCAGCTTCCCAGAAACCCCTCTGTCCTGGGCATGCACGCATGATCAGTTGCTCAGTCATGTCCAACTCTTTGGAACCCCATAGACTATATAGCCCACCAGGCTCCTCTGTCCATGGGATTCTCCAGGCAAGAATACTGGAGTGGATTGCCATTTCCTTCTCCAGGGGATCTTCCTGACCCAGGGATCAAACCTGCGTCTCCTGCATTGACAGGCAGATTCTTTACCACTGAGCCCCCTGGGAAGCCCATCTGTTCTGGGCAGACCTGTACACTTGGTCATTCACCCTGCAGGTGGCTCAGCCCTGGCCTTTAGGCACCACCAGGAGCTCAGAGAGAGACGAGTGATCCAAAAATCCTCCCCACCCGCACACCTGGCCCCACGCCCACCTCTGTCCAGGCCAGGAAGCTCTGTGGAGAGGAAAGCAAATAGCAACCTGTGTATGGCTGCCTTAGCCTCCTCCCAGCACCAGGGCAACGCGGCCAACTGGCTCCCAGCCAGCCAGCCACAGCAGAACAAAGTGAGGGTGGGGCTGCCCACCAGGAGAGAGGATCAGGAGCAGGCCTGGCCGAGTGGGAAGGGCTTATCCCCGAGGCAAAGATCAGGGTCACACAAGGCCTGCCTTTGACCCTAGAGACTCTGTGACCTCAAGCATTTTGTGGGCCTCAGTTGCCTCTCCTGTAAAATGGGAGAGTGACAATAGCCAGAGGTCTGCTGGATGCCAGGCCCTGTGTTAAGAGCTGTACCAATTATCACCTCCTGGAAGGCTTAGAGCAGCCTTGGAAGGAAGTGTGCTAACTCTGTGCAGACAAGGAACAAAACCCAGAGAGGGTGAAACAGCCACCCCAGGTCACACAGCTAGTAACAGTAAAGCACAGATGTGAGCTGTCTGTTTCAGACCCTCACCTGGTGCAGGTAGGCAGCACACCAAAGGGGTGGAGTGCAAGGGCTCTGGGGAACCCCTTCCTGTTGATCCTGTGACCCTGGGCAAGTGGTTGCATCTCTCTGGGCCCATTTTCCACCTACAAAGTAGGGATAACAAGGGTCCCCACCTCCTAGGGCTGGTCACTGATACCAGGAAATTTGTATTAGGCCTCTACCCTGGGCCAGGCCCTATCCTAGATGTTGACGATACAGCAGAGAACAAAACAAACAAAAACCCCTGCCTAGAGTTTATATTCTGGGTGTGGGGACACAGAATTGTGGACATATAAATACATCTATGTCAGGGATGGGAATAGAGTGAAGGTGGGGCTCCCTTTGATGAGGGGGCTAGGTGGGCTGTTCAGGGCCGTGGCACTTGAGCAGAACCTAAATGAAGGGAAGGAGCAGGCGGTGCAGATATTGGGCAGATCCTGGGGGAAAGGCATCTGGGGCTGAAGGAGCAGCCAGTGCAAAGGCCCTGAGGCAGGCTCGGGGCTGGAGTGGCTGCAGCTGAGCGAGGCCGGAGAAGAGATGCTGAAGGTGAGGTAGCAGAACTCTGGTTGTGCAGGGATGAGGAACCGCTGGAGTGGTTCAAGCAGAGTGAGGACAGAATCACACAATTTTCTTTAAGGATCTGTGGACAATCAGGAGGAGGCAATAATCCAGACAAAATGTGATGGCGCTTGGCCCAGCACAGGAACAGGCCGAGGTGGGGAGATGGTGACATTCTGGAGATACTCTCAAGAGTCAACAGCTTTTGAAAAACAAATATTGTATATTAACGTATCTATGTGGAATCTAGAAAAGTGGTATAAATGATCTTACTTGCAAAGCAGGAATAGAGACACAGACACAGAGAACAAATCTATGGACGCCAACGGGGGAGAGGAGAGTGAACTGGGAGATTGAGATGGACATATATACACTATTAATGTGTGTTCTAGTCGCTCAGTCAGGTCCGACTCTTTGCGACCCCGTGGACTATAGCCCACCAGGCTCCTCTGTCCATGAAATTCTCCAGGCAAGAATGCTGGAGTGGGTTGCCATTCCCTTCTCCAGGGGATCTTCCCAACCCAGGAATTGAACCTGGGTCTCCTGCATTGCAGTCAGAGTCTTTACTGTCTGAGCCACCAGGGAAGCCCCACTGATACTATGTATAAAATAGATGACTAAAGAGAACCTAATATATAGCTCAGGGAACCTTACCTAGCACTCTGTGGTGACATAAAGGTGAAGTAAATCCAAAAAAAGAGGGGATATATGAATATGCATATTCATATACATACTGATTCACTTTGCTGTGCAGAAGAAGCTAACAATATTATAAAGCAACCATACTCCAATAAAAATTAATTTAAAAAAAGAGTCAACAGGGTACAAGGGATGGGGAGTAAGAGGGTGTGGGAATCAAAGGTGACCTCAGGATTAAGGGGAGGAGTGAATGAGTTAATGCCACAGGAGCTCTTAGCACAAAACCCAGTCTGCAGCAACCACTCAGTGACCATGCATTCTGGTCATTATTAAATGTGACATTTTCTCTCCTAAGCTGCACTTCATCCTGGAAAACCTCTCTAATGAACAGGCCAGCTAAGAACCGATGCATTGGCCTAGTGAAGTAGGAGAGGAAGAGTTGGGAAAACGAGAGCCCACAGCCAGGGCAGCCCAGCCACCTTCCCCATAAGGAAACCCTCAAACCAACATGGCAACAGCAGGCATCTGCACTGGACCTAAAGATGCTTCCTGACCTTGTCTTGGCAGGAGGGAGAGGAGGTAAGAAGAGAGAGGAGGGAAGACTTAGAGAATGAATTTTTGGTTCCCAGTGGGGAAGAATGGCGGGAGGGATAGTTAGGGAGTTTGAGACAGACATGAACACACAGCTATATTTAAAATGGATAAGCAACAAGAATCTATTGTACAGCACAGAGAACTCTTCTCAATGTTATGGGGCAGCCTGGATGGGAGGGGAGTTTGAGGGAGAATGGATACACATATATGTATGGCTGAGTCCCTTTTCTGTCCACCTGAGACTATCCCAGCACTGTTCATTGGCTATACTCCAATACAAAATAAAAAGTTTGGGAAAAATGAAAAAGAAGAAAGAGAGAGGAGGAAGGGACGAGGAGGGCAAAGTTCCCAGAGACTCAAGAACTGGTCACCTAGACCCAAGGGGAGGGGCGGGCAAGACCCACACAATCCAGGATGATCTCACTGGGGACCAGTGAGGGCCCCTAGCTCAGGGGCCACCTCTCTGTCTGACCATCTCCACCTCATCTATCACTGGCTTCATATTTTTATTTAGAATGACTAGCCTGTTTTGCTTTTTTTTTTCACTTAAGTAAGCTTATGGCAACCCACTCCAGTAATCTTGCCTGGAAAAATCTCATGGACAGAGGAACCTGGCGCACTACAGTCCATGGAGTCAGAGAGGGTCAGATATGGCTGAGCCACTAAACAACAGCATCTTTTTTTTTAAGTAAGTTTATTTTAAAAGGAAAATCTCTATCATCAAAAGTAAATGGAAAACTAGCATGAAAACTTGCCACTAATAGAGGATAACTCTGAAAGTGAGCATGGTGAAAGCAAATCATGTTGCCTATCCATGGCTTTCAGCCTGGGGCTTGGTCTCTCTTAGCTCAGAAGAGGGACAAGCAGAGAATGACCAGCCATCAAGATACGCAAGCACCAGGCTGAACCAAGGAACAGAAAAATCATTGAAAAGGGATGGCCTTTGCCCCTGTGCCCCACGCCTACCACACACCAAGCATCCCTCAGCCATGGCAGCCTAGGCCCCACATTTTCAACAAATTCATGTGGGCCAACTCTGCTCTCTAGAGATGGAGATGGGGGACCTCAAGAACAGGAGCCATTGCTCCCTGAGAGTCCCCAGCATGTCGGCACTCACACTAGTCTCAGACAGGCCATGGGGATGTGTCCCCTCCTGGGAGGCAGAGAATCCAAGCTCTGCCTTGTGCCAAGAGCAACTTCAAACAGTCACATCCTCCTTGAAGCCACAGGCGCCTAGAGCTGTCACTGTCCTTCCCGCCACGAGGCCACCAGCATTTCCGCTTCCGAGGGAAATACAAGGGTTCTGGGCATCGGTTCAACCGCTCAGCTCCCATCGAGGCAGTATGAAGAGTGTTGGCTTGATTCCTTGGACAAAAACAGAGCGTGTGTACCAGCCAGGTCTGTGGGCTGGGCCTAGCCCACCAACACCAGCCACCAACGGCAGGTCTCTGGGGTGGCAGCTCACCTACATTCCAGAACCACAGGCCAGGGCACGCCTGCTGGGTAGCAGGCGCACATTTACCATCAAGAGGAAGCAGAAAGAAGCTCCTTTGTCTTCTGGTAGCATCCTGGTGACAGCGCGTGCGGGCACACACACAGAGCAGCAGCTGCATCAGGTCACTGCCTCTTTGGCGGACAATTCTGCCTTCATGATACAGAGCAATAATGTGCGGTAGGAACCCCCAGGTTTCCTGTGTGGCAGCTTGGGTTCAAACCTCAGCTCTGCTGCTCACCATCTGATTGACCATGGAGGGAGGGCCGGACTCCAGGGCCCTCTAGGTCCTCATCTCTGAAAAGAAGCCTCAGAAATAACTGCTCTGCACCTCGCAGAGCGGCTATAAGGTTAAAGAGGTAATACATGTTCAGCATTTCAAGTAGTTCAGTACTCTCCCGAAACTAGCACAGGGCATCTGGGGGTTTTAGCTTTTGTTTTTTTCTATTTTCCACTTTTAAATAAAGCCACATTTTGCCAAAAGCCAAAATGCTGGGTCAGAGGGTATATGCAGTTTCTCCGTGCTTATTTCAGGAAGACAGACTGATCTTAAAACTCTGAATCTGTTTATAGCAAAGCTGATGTGTCACTTTCCCCACATCCCTGCCAGCACTGGGCTTTATCATTTCGTAATTGTTTCCTAATTGAATCAGCATGTAGCAAGGCTTTTGTTTGCATTTCTTTCTTTGCCTACAAGGCTGTGCATTCTTCCAGGTAGCTGCTGTCTACATTTTCGCAAGGATAAATGACTTGTTTACTCCTTTTCAGTGTTTCTTGAGTGGTCTCTGTGACATCCTTTGATGGGTCCACATGGAAAGCACCTTCTGAGCAGGAAGGGAGATGGGAAAGGGTTGTAGCATGGAAACGTGGTGAGAGCCTCTGCCCCGACCCACCCCCATCTCCTGCCTTCACTTCACGGGAGTTTTCCCAGCTGAGGAAATACTTCTCTGGGATGGGGTTGCAGGCACCCTGGCTGGGAGGAAGCAAGGAGGGGCCAGAGGAACTAATTGCATTCTCGGAGCAACAAGCCAGAAACCTAACAGGCTCCATTCCTGCCCCATTGACCACCCGCTTCTCACCCCTAACTCTCCTAGAGCCCCTGAATATCAGGAAACTTTCCTTCCAAACTAATGACATCAGAATGAATTCAGCCAAGTTATGATACTGCAATGATTTTCTCTCTTTGTTCCTTAATCACTCAAACTCCCAGGTGCTGTGTAAGCAAGATACCCGGAATCTCCTTTTTGGGTCCTCCCACACCTTGAATGGTCCAAGGATCCCTAGGTCATCTTCAACCCACAGGTAGGGGTGGGGCCTGTTTCCCCTAAACTTCACTGCTGCCATGGCCTCTTACTACCACATGGGGTCGCTGTTAAAGAGGGCTCTCCAACAGTCCTGTGGACACTTGTCCACTTTGCAATGATGCCTGAGCTGGTTGGACCTTTGCCTGGGTCTTGGAGGTCACCCACACTTGGGACTCGAGTTTATAGCTCTTGTGGGTCACTCTTAAACACTCAGAACAGAATGTTAAGTCACCTCCCCACCTGAGTCCTGATCCCAGCCCCTCACTACACAGGAGGCCCCTGGGAGGACTGGATCGTAGCACTGTCCCTAGGGTGACAGAGAGGGAACTGGAGCCCCAAAGAGTAATTTTTCCAAAATCACTTGGTCAGGGGGCACCCAATTCAAGCTGAAACTCCAATTCAAGCTGAACTCCCCTTCCAGTCCTCTCAGCACTTTTGTTTTTAGAGGCTGCCAGTGAAACTCCTGGGTTTCCCAGGTGTCTCAGTGGTAAAGAATCTACCTACCAAGCAGGAGACAGGCTCAATCCCAGGTCAGGAAGATCCCCCGGAGAGAAGAATGGCAACCCACTCTAGTATTCTTGCCTGGGAAATTTTATGGACAGAGGAGCCTGGCAGGCTACAGTTAGTGGGATCACAGAAGAGTTGGACACGACTTAACAACTAAACAACAAAAAGTGAAACTCCTGTTTCTCAGCCCGTGAGACTCTGCAGGAAGTGACCACTGCCTTCCTCCCAGGCTTCATCTCACTTCCTCACACACATTAAAAATCCTTTCCCACCTGCCTTTGCACCTGTCTCCCTCTCCCTAAAGATCCCCCCCAGATCTCCCCATCACTCAAGTCTCTGCTCAGTGGGCCCCTATCAAGCTCCTCCTCAACAAGGCCCTTGTCATTATCTGTCCTGTCCACTCTGCAGGACACCCCTATGATCCCGGCCACCTCTTCTCCTCCGCTGTCCCCCCGTCCACTCACTACTATGTTGTCCCCCAGACTCAGCCCCGTAGACATTCTCTGTTGTGAGACCAGCCTAGGCACTGAGGGCTGTGTGGCAGCCCCCTGGCCTCTTCTGAGATTCCAGGAGCACCCCCTCCCCAGCGATGACAACCAAAGACACCTCCAGACATTGCCTGATATCCCCCGGGGTGGGGGTGCTGCAGGGGGTCCGTCGGGGGAGAAGGGGAGAGCCCATCCAGAAGCCAGAGGAATCCCCATCCTGGGCCTCAGAGCCTGAGCCTCCCCCATACACAACCCCTGCCCTGCAGGCTCCTGGGGTTCTTGAGAAGCAGCGTGGAAACCCCTCTGCAGGGCCAGAAGGGAAGCAGCCGCAGGCCCAGCCACACCCAGCCAGGGAGGGTAGGCCAGGGGCTAATTATAGCAGGCAGGTTGTGAGAGGTCTTCTTCGGGAAGAGGAAGTGGCGCTCTGATTAACCCTGGGGTTGGTTCACCCCAAGTTGAGACAGTCCCCGTGGGGAGAGGAAGTGTGGTGAAATGAATTCAGCCTCGGGGGCCCAGGCATCACGAACAAGCCAGGCGGCTCTGGCGGGGAAGGCCAGAACGCGGCTCTGCAGCGCACGGGCCAAGTCTGTTGCAGAAGCCTTCAACTCTCCAGACCTTGGTTTTAAAAGAAAAGGGGCTGGGCCAGATTTGATTTTTGAGGTGGGCCTCTCGTTTCAGGGCAAGGGCTCCTGAGTCAGGAGCTCACTGACCTTCAGTGTCCTCATCTGCAGAATGGGTCAATGGGAACCATGTCTCTCATAGTCTTTGGAGGATGCATGGAGCTGGTCCGTGCTGCTGGCAGGCCTGAGCCAGAGCCCAGCATGGGATGGGGGCTCAGGTGTTCCATGTCGTCAGAACAGCGACACGATCGGTAGGGCCCAGTCAAAATGAAAATGTGGGCCCCTCGTTCAAAAGTTGCTAAGAACTTCAAGACAGAGAAAGCAGAGCGTTAAGCCTGGTGTGGGGCCCCTCTGAGCCCTGTATGGCTGCCTGGGCCACAGGCCTGTGAACTGGGGCAGCTGTGGGGATGGGAGTGAGGTGAGGGTGGGGAAAGGCTCCTGACCAGGATGGACCCCTCTCCAAGACTGTCATCAGAGGACCTCACCTGGAACACATAAAATCAGAGGGCTGCCTGCTGTATGAGACTCTTCACATACAAGCTATGTAAATGGTGCACAGCCAGTGTGGTAGACAGAAGAGATGTGGCTTC
Organism: Bos grunniens; assembly: GCF_055505025.1. Classification (NCBI taxonomy): domain Eukaryota; kingdom Metazoa; phylum Chordata; class Mammalia; order Artiodactyla; family Bovidae; genus Bos; species Bos grunniens. The sequence continues at coordinate 24,795,042 of NC_141177.1, read as the reverse complement.
AATCCCTGGGTCAGGAAGATCCCCTGGAGGAGGGCACGGCAGTCCATTCCAGTATCTTGCCTGGAGAATCCGCATGGACAGAGGAGCCTGGCAGGCCACAGTCCATGGGGTCACGTGGAGTCGCACATGACTGAAGCGACTTAGCACGCATGCATAAATATGTAGGTAAAAGCCTAGGCAGGATTTTCAGCCCCTACTCCCACTGAGGTTGGCTGTGGGTGGAACATGGGAGTCACAGCAGAACTGAGCTGTAACCTGTAACATTTTATTTCTTCAAAGAAAAAGGATTAGTGACAAATGTGATAAAATCTTCACATCTCACTGTGTGTCCTGTTTAATCCTGGGGAGTCCTAGTAGGAGCTTATTCTCTGTATATTTTCATTTTTAAAAAGCAGGCGTCACTGCTTTAAAAACCTTGAAAGCATTCAATGAGGAAAGAACTAGCCTTTGACTAAGGCTCCTGAGAGCAAGGTGCCTGGGAGACACACGAGTGTTAATTGAGAACCTACTACATGCCTGGCCCAAGGCTGGGGTCTCAGGCTGGAGGCCGGGGGATGTCCCTCCAGGAGCCCAGAGACCAGCACAGAAGCAGAAAGCAGGCCTGCATGCCCATCCTTTGCGGGGACTGACATGAAGTGACCCCAGCCTCAGCATGGGGCTGCCACTTGGCTATTTTCACAGGAAAGCTGAATCTTGGGTATTTTTCCCCTCTTGCTGAAGGATGCTCAGAGCCTAGAGGGGGAGAGGGGGTCAGCTGGCAGGCACCGAGGGCTGCCTGTTGGGGTGATAGGGGGCACGCCAAGGTGAGAATGTGGGACAGAGTCATCAACAGGCACGGTCACAGGTGCAAGGGAGCCCCCGGGGCTGCTGCAACCACTGCTGAGACACTTAGATGAATGCTAGGGGATGTCGCCCTGAATTGTCAGCCTCCTCTGCTGGCAGAACTTGGGGTCTGCAAGCTCGGGCATGGAAGTACCTCACTTGGCTGGAACTAGAGCCCTCCCCCCGGGCATTAGCAGCCTCTTTGCCAGCCATGGGCAGAGGACTAGACATCTAGACACCGGGCTCACCCAGCCTAGGGCTTTCTCCCGAAGGGGTCTTGGCCGATGGTCCCTACGAGGCCAGGAACGCAGGCAACTCCTCTGTCCCAGGGCTGCTCTCTGGTCATTTTTGTCTCCTTGGTTTATCTGTTCTAGCTTTTTAATTTTGAAATAATTTGAGACAGAGAAAAGGTGCAAAGACAGTTCCCACATCCCCTTCCCCCAGCTTCCTCTATTACTCTCTTTCGTAACAGTGCAACAATCCAAAGTGAGAAATTCACTTTGATCCAACACCATTAACTAACTACAGACTTTATTCAGATTTTCCCCCAGTGTCCTTTCTCTGTTCCGGACCCCACGTGGAATTTGCTCATCTCGTCTCCTTCTCCTGCAGCCTCGGGTATGGTCCTCATTCTTTCCTTGTCCTTCCTGATCTCGCAGGACTTGCAGAGCATCAGTCAGATGTTTTGTAGACTGTCCTTCAATTTGGGTTTCTCTCATGTCATCTCATGTTTTCAAATGAGATATAATTCCATGTTCCAGAAAATGCAACCTTGTAAAAGCGTACAGTCCTGCAGCTTTTCATATACACAGTTGTGCAACCATCAAAAGGATCTAATTCCAGAATCTTCCCATCACCCCGAAAGGAGGCCCTGGGCCCCCACTTGCTTTTTGTCCACCGTGCGTGGCACTTTCTCTTGTCCCCTCCCTCTTGCTTCGTCTCCATTTCTCTGCAGGACCCTAGTCCTGTTTTCTTTCAGTTTCTGTTTGTGGCTCTGCCTCTGAGTTGCTTTGTCTCTCAGATTTGCTTCTATTTCTGCATCTCTCTCTCTCTCTCTCTGCCAGTCTCTCCCTGTCCCTCTATTTTATCCTTTTTCATTCTATTTTGCTCTATGTAGTATGTGCAGCTCTCTCTCTTTCATTCCAAAGGTCGTTGGTGTTCAGTCGCTCAGTCGTGTCTGACTATTTGTGACCCCATGGACTGCAGCACACCAGACTTCCTTGTCCTTCACCATCTCCTGGAGTTCTAAAGGAGACATAGGCAAAACCCAAGAAAACAAAAAGGAATGATGAGGCATCTGCAGAGCTCTGGAGACAGACAGGGTGAGGGATATGTGAGGGCTCCAGCTAGGCGGGGACCTCTCTGAGGAAGTGACGATGCAGCAGCCCTGGAGGGGCTGCAGGGAGACAGCCAGGCAGAGGGCAGCACAAGCAAAGGCCCTGGGGCAGGAGTGAACTCCAGACTGAGCCAAGGAGAGGCGGGGAAGGCAGTCAGGGGCCTCCCTGTGCCCAGGCTTGCTTAGAATCCCTCCCCAGGTCAGGCCCTCAGCACTGGGCCCCCTGCCTGGGAACCCCAGCCAGCCCAGGGTGAGGCCTGTGGAGAATAAGTCACGGCTGAACCTCTGAGAACTTGCTAGGACCCCCACTGGGGGCCAGGCCATGTGCTCCTTCCTGGGGAACCTGAGCTGGACACAACCCCCGCCTTCCATGGAAGGAATCTGCAGCAGAAGGGCACAACCCAGGCTCAAAGAGAGTCTGTGTGTTGATTATTCCATTATTTACTCCCAAAACACTGATTAAGCACCTGCTGTATACCAGATCCATAAATGGGCGTGGGCAATGCCCCGACCTCACGGACTCAGATTCTAGCCCACCTACTCCCATGCTGGGGAGAAAGGGTGAAGCCCAGATGGTAACTTATTCATCCAGTGCCTATGGGCTCTCACTGTGTGGTGAACAAACACAGATGACCCTCAAGGGGTGGCCCATGTTCACAGTACAGTTTCTGAAGCGCAATGAATGGGTTCAAGTCCCAGCTCTGCCGGCTGTCAGCTAAGTGGCCTTGGGCAGGTAACTAACCTACTAACTTTCAGTCTCTGAGCCTCGCTTTCCTCCTCTGTAGAGTGGGCTGCTGTGAGAGCTACAGGGTAGAATGTCATATGCTGAGCCCCCCACTCTGGACATTCAGAGAGCCTTCCTGGCTCCAAATTGAGTTTATCAGTCATAATCGTTGTCCTTCTGAGCTGGTGGGGTGGGCTAGTGGGTCAGGATCCCAGGCCTGCTGGGGATGGGGACCTGGGCATCCTTCGCCAGGGATGCAGTCTAGGCAGTCGGGTGGGGTGGGAGGGTAGAGAGGGGGCAGCGTGTGCAGCAGCTGGATGATGGCTTGTGTCCTTAAGTCACCGAGGGCAGCACCAGGCAGGCTAGCCAGGGCCAACAGCCTAACCCAGCCTCATTTGTGATGCAAATGGTTGGCCGTGGCTATGGGCCAGGGCCCCGGAGCCTTTATTTGGAGCAGAGGAGCCTGGGGGGAAGTTGGGGGGTGGGGAGTGGCCAGCCCCAGACAGCCTCGAGGGACCTCTCTGGGTGGGTTAGGGGTGAGTTGGGACTCCTCAACACCAGAAGATGCATTCCTGGAGGCTTACAAGGGCAGAGTTGAGGGGTGGGGGTGGGGTAGGGGGAAGAGCTCTGGCTTGGCCAGTGGAGGGAGCAGAAAAGCCTTGCTGGCAGGGCTCCATCCTGCAGAACCCAGAGATCCTCTCTGGGCTTTCTCCCAGGATCCCGTAGAAATCAGGGCCTCGCATGTTACACCCTATCACTTCCTAGCTGGCTGCCCCCACTGGATCTCCAGCCCCCTCCAGGGTCCCCTGCAAAGCTGCGGCCACACAGACCCTCTCACCTTCTTCCCTGGCTCCTGGCCAGCCTGGGCTTTTTCACAACCATTCCTTCTGCCCGGAATGCCTTTCCCTTTGGCTATGCCAATCTTTGTTAGTTCTCTTGTCCTTACTCAGTACATGTAACCATATATTCTTTTTCTTAAAGTCGGTACCCCCAAATTGTATAAACTTCAGGCCCCGTGAAAACTGGGTATGTTCCCAGTGGCAGGAAAATGTTCCCTGACACCATCCTTCCTGGTCCCTGAAGAAATGATTAGGTCACATCCCCCTTTAGGTCATTCATTCATTCAACAAACATTTAATGAGAAACATTAAACATTTAGGGCTTCCCAGGTGGCGCTAGTGGCAAAGAACCTGCCTGCCAATGCAGGAGACATAAGAGATGGGGGTTTGATCCCTGAGTTGGGAAGATCCCCTAGAGGAGGGCATGGCAACCCACTCCAATATTCTTGCCTGGAGAATCCCATGGACAGAGGAGCCTGGCGGGCTACAGTCCATAGGGTCACAAAGAGCTGGACACAACTGAAGCAACTTAGCACATACGATTAAACATTTAATGTATCAGGCACTCATATAGGCACAGGGATAGAGCAGTGAACGAGGCAGATAAGAACGCCTGCCTTTATGCACTGACAGTCCACCAGGGGTATAAGCAACAGACAAATGAATAAGTAACAATAAGAGGTAGGTAAGGTGGTTGTAGGTTTGAGGTGTAATAAGTTCTACAAAGAAAAATGGACAGGAAAGATAGAGGAAGCATGGTCGGGGTCGGGGCTGTGACTTTGAATGCAGCAAGGTAAAATGTGAGTGTGTTGATACCTGGAAGATGAGTGGTCCAGGTAAAGGGAAGAGCATGTGCAAAGGCCCCGTGGCAGAGGAATGCCTAAGAGGGCTTGGCATTTCCCAGTACTGTTTATCAGACTGAAATTCAATAATTCATGCCAGTGATGACTTATGAATTTTCTGTCTTCCCCACTAGGATCTTGTATTTGGTAACCGTTCAATAAGTAAATGGAGAAAGAATGTATTTATTTGTTTGGGAGAAGGGGTTGGTGCTGGTGGAGTTCTAACAGAGCTCCCACCTTAGGGCACTAGGTCAGCACACAGACCAGAGCTCTGCAGGCAGAGTGCTGGGCCTGGCAATGCTGCCCATTGAACAAGGGCAGTGCCTGGGGACGGGGGCACCAGGCAGCCTTTTCCTGGGATGTGGAGGGGCGGGGGGTGGCAGGCAGCAGGCATGGCAAGAACAAAGCAGGAAAAGAAGAATGAGAAGACCCTGAGATGATCTCCAAGCTCAGTTTGGGGCACATGGAGTCCTCTGGAGATATCCCAGAAATAACAGTCACACCATTTCAGGGGCCAAGTTCCAACTGGGCCACTGAATTTGGGAAGTGAACTTTAAAATCATGGCCCCATATAGTTACCTCCTCTTATGTGACCTCTGGGCAGGGCTGTGCGAGTGCTGAGAAAGAATCTGCAGGTGAAATCCTGGTGCACAGCCGGTGAGCACAGATTGGATAGGGCAGGTGTGGCAGCAACTCTGTTAAAAGCAATTCTTCTGCCTTTGCTTGAATTAGCAGAAGGCTGGACATGACATTTGCCCCCATTCCAGGGGAATGGAGCAATAGAGCACACCCACCCCCACTCCTTGGAGTATTACACAGCTGACAATCAGGTGAGAACAAGCTCCATGTGAGATCAGTGGGGAATCTTCAAGATGTTTTGGAGGGAAAGGAGCCTGACAGAGCGAATGGCATGTGCTGATTTGGAGGGAACAGATAGAAGCTCATGATGTGGTGTTCTGAAGCTGAAGGCCCTGGATGCCTGGAGGGAAGAGAACCAGGTGGGAGATGGGCTGGGAGGGACTTTGCCATCCCACAACCCTCCCCTAATGCCCAGTCAATACATTAGTGAAAAACTGTTGTTGTTCAGCTGCCAAGTTGTGTACGACTCTTTCCGACCCCCTGGACTGCAGGATGCCAACGTGCCAGAGACAGAGGCCTCCCTGTCTCTTACCATGTCTCACAGTTTGCCCAAGTTCATGTCCATTGAACTGGTGATGCCACTTAGCCATCTCATTCTCTGTCATCCCCTTCTCCTTCTGCCGTCAATCTTTCCCAGCATCAGAGTCTTTTCCAATGAGTTGGATCTTCGTATCAGGTAGCCAAAGTATTGGAGCTTCAGCATCAGTCCTTCCAGTGAATATTCTGGGTTGATTTCCTTTAGGATTGACTGGTTTGATCTCCTTGTTGTCCAAGGGAATCTCAAGAGTCTTCCCCAGCCTCACAGTTCAAAAACATCAATCCGTCAGTGCTCTGCCTTCTTTATTGAAGATGGGCAATTATCCTGCATAGAAATGCCACCGCTGTTAGGAGCAGTAAGGTGACTGCTGACAGCTGGAGGCGGGAGAAACTACCAGATGGGGGCAGAGAGGGTGGGGTGATGGGCACACCCCTCAGGGACCTGTCTGTTCCCCTTTCTCACAAAGCCAACCACCCGAGGAACAATAGGGCTTCCCCTCCTCTTCGGAGAGAAAGGGCAGGGGAAGACAGCCTGCAGGGCTAGAGGTGGCAGGTGGAAACCTCAATGAGGTGCCAAATGCTATTCTGAGAGGCCAGGAGGAAGCAGGGGCGGAAGTCGAGCCGGGGATGGTCGGCTCGGTTACTGCAAGTGTGTTTGTGCTGGGGGAGGGGTACCCCGGGGAGGGGAGGGAGATGCCAGAGGGTGCTCCCAGTCAGGCCTCATGCTCCCAACCCTCCAGGAAGCTGCTAGTCCAAAGCCAAGCCAGTTTCTGTTTTGCAGGAAGTAGGGGTAGGCTAATGCATTCATCCCCCTCCATTTTCCTATCTACTCTGCCAACCTCAACCGCCTCCCGATCACACTCTCACCCTCCTGACCTGCCGCAGTGCTTCACCCTGGCTGGGTGCATCCAACCTCAGGTGTTCTCACAGGCTGTGAGTCGCTTGCCTCCTTCCATGACCTTTCTCCAGCGGCTTTTGCTCCACCCTCCTCTCACCTGGGCCCTCCTGGTTCTTCTCCAGTATCTCACCTTGCTTCCTTCATAAAATTGTACCCCATGATTTTTTTTTTTAATTATGCTCCTGTCTGGGCAGTAGCCACACCCACCTGTTTTTACTGCTGCAGAGAGAAGGTTGGGCATTTGCAGAAGGAACAAAAGGAGACTCTTTGGGGCCTGTCACTTGGGAGAAAATGAGGCTCATCAAAGAGAGAGCCTGAATCTAACCAAGGTGGGGAATTTCAGAGCAAACAATTAGACTCCCCTTCAAGATAAAGGAGGTTGACTTTGTGATAGGCTTGGCTAAGGTTAGGACCCAGCAAGAAGGAGACACATTTTCTTTCCTTTGCAGTAACCCAGAGGGTAGGAGCCAAGGGCATTGGATTCTGAGCATGAAACCAACATAGGCTGAGAAATAGAGAAAGTTGGATCCCTATAATAATACTTAAACTGCTGGATCCAGCCATTCCTGAATCCAGAAATTCAGCTGCATGAGTCAATCATGTCCAACTGGTGGCTCAGACGGTAAAGCGTCTGCCTACAATGTGGGATACCCGGGTTCAATCCCTGGGTCGGGAAGATCTCCCGGAGAAGGGGATGGCAACCCACTCCAGTATTCTTGGACTTCCCTGGTGGCTCAGATGGTAAAGTGTCTGTGTACAATGCGGGAGACCTGGGTTCAATCCCTGGGTCGGGAAGATTCCCTGGAGAAGGAAATAGCAACCCACTACAGTACTCTTGCTTAGAAAATCCCATGGACGGAGGAGCTTGGTGCAGGCTACTGTCCATGGGGTTGCAAACTGAACTGAGCGAGTTCAGTTCACTACACTTCACTTCAATCATTCTCCAGAATGTAGGTAAATCAATCAAGATCCTTTCCTTTGCAAATGACAGAAAACCCAAGTCAGATTTCACGGGTGGGCAGAATAACGCCCCTCCCTCCTAGACAGTGTGTCCGGATCCTGGGAACCTGTGACTATATGAAGTTTGAATATATTTGGTTACACGGCAAAAGGGACTTTGCAGATGTGATTAAGGTTGCTGCTGCTGCTGCTGCTAAGTTGCTTCAGTCGTGTCCGACTCTGTGCGACCCCATAGACGGCAGCTCACCAGGCTCCCCCGTCCCTGGGATTCACCAGGCAAAAACACTGGAGTGAGTTGCCATTTCCTTCTCCAATGCGTGAAAGTGAAAAGTGAAAGTGAAGTCGCTCAGTCATGTCTGACTCTTAGTGACCCATGGACTGTAGCCTACCAGGCTCCTCCGCCCATGGGATTTTCCAGGCGAGAGTACTGGAGTGGGTTTCCATTGCCTTCTCCAGTGATTAAGGTTATGGATCTTCAAAGAGGGAGAGTATCCTAGATTATCCAGGTGCGTTCAGTCTAACATGAGTCTTTAAAAGCAGAGAGCTTTCTCCAGCAGGAGGCAGAGAGGGGCAGCAGAAGAGGAAGTTGAAGAGATTTGAACACCAAAGAGACTTGATCCATGGTTGCATTGTTGCAAAAGGGAGCCACGTGGGAAACAAGAGAAGGAATGTGGGCAGCCTCTAACAAAAAACCCGCCCCCACTGTCTGCCAGCAGGAAATGAGGACCACAGTCCCATAGACACAAGGAACTGAGTTTAGCCAGCTATTTGAATGAGGCTGGAAGAGGATTCTTCCCAGACCCTCCCATAAGGATCAGCTCTGCAGAAACCTTGACTTCGTCATCCTAAGCTGAGGACCTGTCTGGATCATGCTGTATCTGGAGCTCTGAACCACAAAAAGTAGGACATAATGATCTGTTAAGTGTTGTTTTAAGCCAATAAGTTTGTGACGACCTGATAGAAAACTAACCCCCGGTTTAATGAAAAAAAAGAATTGACAGGCTTTCTCACCCTGACTTCAGGAATGACTGGATCCAGCAGTTTAAATACTGTCCTCAAGATTCAATGTCTCTGCTTCCTCCTATGCTGGTTCATGCTACATGGGTCACCCTGGCAGCTCCCACCCCCAGGTTAAATCTACAGGAAAGGAGGCCTGCTTCTCCCAGCTCTCCCATTGTAATTCTCACCATCTCTCATTGCCCATGAGCAGACCATGTGCCCACTCCTGAGTTAGTCTCTAAGGCTAGTGGTATGGTGTTCTTTTTGGCCAGGTCTGGGTCACATACCTACCCTAAGAGGGTCAGGGCTGGGATCTGGAGCCACAGAGACTGAAAGACAGATGTGGGGAAGGGCTGGTTCCCCAAGGGGGAAATCTGGGCATGGGAGGGGGTAAATGACCACAGTGAAGCCCCTGCACAACGGGGCGGCAGGAGGTCAGAGTGCACAGAGAATTTGCTGTTTCACTTTCTGGAGGAAAGTGCACCAGGCACCGTGCAGGGTGGCCTGGGCAGAGGAGCTCCGAGCCGGCCCAGTGAATGTGACTCAGAACCTCCAGATGACTCCTGCCCCGAGGGCGCTGTTTCCAAACTCTCAGGCTAGCCAGCAGGGAAGCCTTGCGTTCCTCAGAAGCATGCTCGACTGGGACACAGAGTAAATAAACTGATATTTATACTCCAGCCCCACAGGGTGGCCACTTGGCTCTGAGGCAAATATGGTCAAAACTGAATTGTGCGGCCCTGGGAGGAGCCCGAGGCAGTCCCAGGAGGAGCCCGCGGGAGGCAGCCACATACCACACTCCCACGGGCAATCCCTGCTCCTTCCCCAAAGACTCGGGTCAGGAGGGAGGGGTCTGGCCCTCGCTCCTGCTCATCCCCTTTCCCCTGCACCCAGACCAGGTGGCCCCTCCTCTCCTAGGACCTGGACCCCTGCTGGCCCTTCCCAGGTCAGATCCTGGCTGGATCTGCAGCCCACAGCCAGGGTACCCATGCCCCCCCATCCATCCTTTCCTAAAGATGGCCTCTGCCTCAGATGGCCTCTCCTTGACTCGGAAGGTCACTTAAATTATTTAGAATTCATATGTCCAGCAAGTATTATAAGCCCCTTCTATGTGCCTGGCACTGGGTGCTGGGGCTGGGTACCATCATGAAGGCTCTGGCCTGCTACTGCCCCTCCCAGCTTATAGTACAGGATGGGAGACAGATATTAAGTGAGCAAACAAAGTGTACTGAGAAGTGCAAACCCTGACAAGTACTCCTGAGGAGGCAGGCAAGCAGAGTGCAGAGTGAGGGAGGGTGGCAGGAGCTGCCAAGGATGGTCTCTGCATCTGCAGGAACAGCACTCAGGTAGTGCAAACAGCTTGCGCAAAGGCCCTGGGACCACCTGATAACTTCCTCCCCAGCTCCCGCTGATTCTGTAATGATCTTAGTTAATGGTTTCCCTGTGTTTTGTTCATCTCTCCCAGGAAACTGAAAGCCCTAGGACGACCGGGATCTTTCTGCTTTGTTCCGGGCTGTCTCCGCAGGGCCTAGGACTGAGTCTGCACACAGTAGGTGCTAATACATGTTAGCAGAGTTCACTGAATGCAGTAACGATGAGTGGGCTGCGAGCTATGAAGGTGAGTGGACAAGCACATTTAAAAATAGTGAGTGAGGCATCAATTAAAGGTGTTCCCAGGTGGCTCAGTGGTAAAGAATTCGCCTGCCAAGCAAGAGACATGCATTCAATCCCTGGACCAGGAAATGGCAACCCACTCCAGTTATCACTGCAGATGGTGACTGCAGTCATGAAATGAAAAGATGCTTGCTCCCTGGAAGAAAAGCTGTGACAAACCTAGACAACATATTAAAAGGCAGAGACATCATTTTGCCAACAAAATGTCCGTTTAGTCAAAACTATGGTTTTTCCATTTGTTATATACAGATGTGAGAGTTGGACCATAAAGAAGACTGAATGCTGAAGAACTGATGCTTTCAAACTGTGGTGCTGAAGAAGACTCTTGAGAGTTCCTTAAATAGCAAGAAGATGAAACCAGTCAATCCTAAAGGAAATCAACCTTGAATATTCACTGGAAGGACCAATGCTGAAGCTGAAGCCCCAGTACTTTGGCCACATGATGTGAAGAGCCGACCCATTGGGAAAGACTCTGATGCTGGGAAAGACTGAGGGCATAAGGAGAAGGGGATGACAGGGGATGAAATGGTTGAATGGCATCACCGACTCATGGACATGAGTTTGAGCAAACTCTGGGAGATGGTGAAGGACAGGGAAGCCTGGAGTTCTACAGTCCATGGGATCACAAAGAGTCAGACACGACTGAGCACACAAGCTGATAGTCATGGCTATGTCACTGCCTCGTTGCTGAGAAATCTGGAGCAACAGCACAAATATTATCTGGAATTGGAGGGGCTCTCCTTTTGCACTTTTCAGAACTCTGTAACCTTCCAGTGTTTCACTCTGAGGTTGTATTTCTCTCTACTCTTTTTGTTTTTTTTTAATCACAGAAGCAATACACCTCTGCAGCATCACATTCAAACAGAAATATGTATAGAGTAAAAAGTCAAATCCGTATTCGCCAGAGAGCACTCCTCAAACTGTGAATTCCATGAATGCCCCTCTCATTGGAGCCCCCCACCCCACGGGTTACACGTGATGCCCCCACGTCCACCACAGACTAAAGTGATGGAGGCCCAGGGCCAGACGAGTGTGGGTGAAGGCCTTGGAGAGGTCTGGGTCCCCTCCCCATCTTGGCTAAGCCCAGAGCTTCCCCTCCCCTTGTGACCTGGAGACACAGCCCAGCGCAGGGACTGAGCGCATGGTCGCAGCCTCTACCCGCACGGTTCTAGCCAAGCAGACACCTGGGGAACAAACATCAGGAAGCTTGGGAACCCATCGCATGCGTCACCCAAAACAGAAGTGATGTTCAGCGATAAGTAAGTGTGAGAAGGGCCCAGAGCTCTGCTTTTTCCCATGGTGACTTCCATGGCTCTTTTGGAATACTCTTTCATCCTCTTTTCTCATTTTTTCAGAGCCACTGCTTTGCTGATTTTGTAAGACGTGCCTGGTGAGGTGAGCCTGGTATGTGGCAGGCCACCCCCTGGCCCCCCAGCCCCTGCAACCACTAAGCTACTATCTCTGTGGATTTGCCTGTTCTGGACATGTCATACGAATGGAATCATGTGAGACGTGGTCTTTCGCGACTGGTTTCTACCAGCTATCATCCTGTTTTCAAGGTTCACCTGTGCTGTAGCATATATCAGAATTTCATGTGTAGAAAACAAACATGTGATTACCAAAAGGGGAAAAGGGGGGAGGGATTAACTGGGAGGCTGGGATTTACATATACACACTACTATATATCAAGTAGATAACTAATGAAGACCTACTACGTAGCATGGGGAATGCTACTCAGTACTCTGTAATGAGCTATATGGGAATAGAATCTAAAAAAGAGGGGATATATGTATATGTGTAATTGATTTCTGCTGTACAGCAGAAACTAACATAACATTGTAAATCAACTATACTCCAATAAAAATTTTAAAAAGGAAATTTCATTCCCTTTTATGGAAAATAATATTCTTTGTATAGGATACTATATTTTGTTTATCTGTTTTTCAATGGTGGACAGTGAGTTCATTTCCACTTTGGGGCTATTGTGAATAGGCCTGCTAGAATGTTCATGGACAAGGTTTTGCATGCATGTATGTTTTTTATTTGTCTTGGTATATACCCAGGCGTGCAGTTTATGGGTTGTATGGTTATTGCTGCTGCTGCTGCTGCTGCTGCTGCTTCATCACTAAGTCATGTCCCACTCTTTGCAACCCCATGGATTGTAGCCCGGCCTGCTCCTCTGTCCATGGGATTTTCCAGTTTCCCAGGCAAGAATACTGGAGTGGGTTGCCATTTCCTTCTCCAGGAGATCTTCCTGACCCAGGGATTGAACTCAGGTCTCCTGCTTAGTAGGCAGATTCTTTACCACTGAGCCGCCTGGGAAGCCCCATGGTAATTCTACATTTAATCATTTGAAAACTGCTGGACAATCTTCCGTTCATATTCCCACCAGCAGGGTGAAAGTGAAAGTCCTTTAGTTGTGTCTGACTCTGTGACGCCATGGGCTATACAGTACATGGAATTCTCCAGGCCAAAAATACTGGAGTGGGTGGCCGTTCCCTTCTCCAGGGGATCTTCCCAATCCAGGGATTGTTCCCAGGTCTACCTGCATTACAGGCAGATTCTTTACCAGCTGAGCCACAAGAGAAGCCCAGAGAGTTTCATTTCCTCCCACCCCACCAACACGGGTTCTTGCCTGACTTTTCCTTCCAGCCACCATAGGGGCTGTGAAGTGGCATCTTACTCTTTTGCTTTGATTGCATTTAGTGTTATTCTTTTAAACAAGTCTAAACTGTAATAAAAACCCCATGCTATATTCACAGAGGGTCTCAGAGCCACATAAAGGAAGTGGACGGGGGGCTCCCCTGCTCTCACCAGCTATACTCCAAGGGGATTCACAAAAGATATTTTTTAAACTGAACCATCAAAACCCTAAAAAGGAGACAAATTTGAATTCTTCCTCCAACTACAAGAGGACAGAGTTTTTTTGGACCTCTGAAGAAATGAGAGAGGATACACAGGTAAAAATGGACAGGTGAAAACATACAAAACATTAAACAGAACTAAACGTGGTGGTTCTTAGGCCAGGCTTCACTTTAAAATCATCATGATGCTCTTTAAATAATACCCATGCCCAGACCCTTCTCTCAAGAGACCAAGCTTCAGCTGGTCCCGGTGGGGCCCGTGCAGTGCGATTTGGGGAAGTTCCCTGGACCCAGGTTCTGTGGGTGCCACCAGGAACCTGTTCCCTGCAGACTTTTGTGCCTTTGTGGGGGTTATATCTGTCTGGTTAAAGCCAAAGAGCAAGGGGTACTAACAGTATTGGCAGTGGTCCAGCGAAATCCCGAGATCCTCAGAACGGAAGGGGAGAAAATGCTGGGTTTCCCCAGGGACTAACCTGTTTTCCTTGGACCGAGGGCAACAGCACTGACTGTGCTGAAGGGCTGCCACTCCTCAAGCTCCTCCCTCAAACCTGGCCCTCGCTGCTTTTTCCACAGTTATCCCAGGAGGCACAGATGAGGAAACTGAGGATCAAAGAGGGTGAGTGACTCACCCAAGGTCACACGGCTTGTAAGGAAAGAAACTCAAATTCAGACTCATGTCTGTCTAATTCCAAACGCTTGCAGTGGACCCTTGCACTGACTTCACTGGAGTGGCGATGGGGGCTGGCGGTCTATCTAACCTACCATTCATCCTTCCAGCATCCCTCTACCCACCAGTCCTCCCTTCCCTCTCTCTCTCTGTCCATACTTTCTTCCCTTCATTCATCCCTCCCTCCATCCATCCATCCATCCATCAAGGCTTAACTGCATGAACGTCCTCCACTTAGACACTGACATGGATAAAATGGACGTGTATCTGATGTGGCCCCTACCTTTCTCCCCAGCTGACTGCCTCCCATGGCTCCTAGCTGGCAAACTAAAACACCCACCAGAGCTTAGTGAGAAGCACAATCAGGACTGGTGGGGACTGTGGCGAAGGGGAAGAGCGAGTGTTCTATCGTTGCTCTGTAGGACTGTGGACCAGAGAAGCTTCTGCCTGTGGGTGCTCACCTTCCCACGGTGCTCCATGAACATCTCTCCAAGTCACAAAGGTACCTCTGCCTCATGGCTCTTCGTGGCTGCACCGAATTACACATCGCCATTCGTTCCAGTAGAAAAGCCAGCAGCAGGCTGAGGGAGTGACTTTGGCATCAGACCCACTGAGGTTTGGACCCCAGCTCTGCCAGCTTCCTAATTACTTTGAGCCTCAGTTTCTGCATCTGTAAAATGGGGACAATGTACATGCACACTGCATGGGCTTTGTGAGTGACACAGCCAAGCACTCAGCACAGTGCCTGGCAGAAGCTAGGTGCTCAGTAAGTACGGGATTCTCTGTCTGGCCTGCCCCACAAGGAGGAACACGGCAGCCTCACTCACCCCTGCCCCTCATCCCCTGTGACCTTGGAGGCTCCTATTTAAACCTCAGCTCCAGGCTCAGGATTGTGGCCTTTTTTGCAAGTCCCTCCCTCATCCTCCACCCATGGGAGCCAAGCAGACTCTTCACCTGGGCCAGGTGAGCTCATGCAGACCAACCAGGCAGAGGCCGGATCTGCAGCAAACAGGGGCAGGTGTCCTGGATGTGCTGAAGGCTGGTGAGCAGGGATGATGTGAGGCCTTGGGTCAGGCAGGAGCAGGATGCCAGGAGAACACAGCCCAAAGGACCCAGTCAGCTCCAAGGAGGATGCAAGAGGCAGCCTGGACCCGTTCCTACCTAAGATGCTCTGAGGCCACACCCAGGCTCTTGTTCTGGGTGATGGCAACACAAGGAGAGACAGCTGCCCCGAAAGGGAAGAAAAGTCAGAGTGAACAAAGATGGGGGTGGGGTGGGGAAGCAGCTTCGACAAGGAGGTCTAGGAAGGCATCTTTCGGGTGGGGAGCAGGGGAGACATCTGAGCTGAGACTGGTGACTTTTGAACTAAGGCTGAGGGACAGAACACCTGTGGGGAGAGTGGCTTGTGAGAAAGGCATCTGCAAGGTGGTAGGGCCAGTTCAGCCATGGCACAGAACTGAGATTTTATTCCAGGGCAATGGGGAGCCACAGAGGCTCCTATGCCAGGGAACAGCATGTTCTGTGTTACCTTTTTAGAAGATTGAGTGGGTCACCCTAGATAAGAGGTGGGAGGAGGCAAGGACAGCTGGGACCCCACCCAGCTCTGGCTCATCAGAGACACCCAGAAGACCAGTATAAGCAAGCCGACAGGCACTGAAATGACCCCACCCTGGTAGTATTTGGAGTATGTGCACAGAAATGTAGTATCAACCAGACGCCAAACTTCGGTCTCCAATTTTTCTTGCTCAGTTCCAAATTGTACAGAATTGTGTTAAGAAAAAAGTAAAACTTCCCTGTAGTCCTGGTATTATTAACATCTCTGGTGGTTCAAATGGTGAAGAATCTGCCTGCAATTCAAGAGACCCAGGTTCAATCCCTGGGTTGGGAAGATCCCCTGGAAAAAGGAAAGGCTACCCACTCAGGTATTTTTGCCTGGAGAATTCCATGGACAGAGGAGCCTGGCAGGCTACAGTCCATGGGGTCGAAAAGAGTCGACATGACTGAGTGACTATAACACTTACACACTAGTTCCTTCCTCGTTTATTATACACATATGTAAATTATTTGAATAAATTCCCTTTATTTTGGAATTTTCCCCCAACCTTGCTAATGTTATAATTTAGAAATAAAAGACCTTCATTTTTAATTCATGTACAAGTGTCTCCATCATGGGGCCCAGAGAAGCCAGCAGGAGGCACCTTGAACTCTCGAGCTGTCTCTAATGTAGCCAGCTTAGTTGCTGGTGTTCGGGGCTTGGGGCTGGGGGGTGGAGTTGCCCCATCCTTGATCTCCAGGCTGCTGTGTACACAAGGCTTGAGGTGAGCAGACAGTGGAGCAGGGCTGATAAGCACAGCTGGGCACTTATCGGCCCCAGCAGGAGGCCCAGGTGGTATCTGGAGGGCCAGGTACCCACCCCACACCGTGGCCCATGCCCCGTGCAGACATCCAGCCCCAGGGCACGCTGGGCAGCTGCCCTGTGTTTGGACAGCCCCCAATCCCAGGGGGCTCCTGGTTCGGTGTTTACATCTTGGGGACAAGCACAAGTGTGACTCAGCTCTCTAGGCAGGGACGAGCAGGATAGAGGGTGAGGAAGGAGAGAATGGGGCAGGGGTTGGGGAGGCCAGAGCCCAGCCCTTGGGGCAGGGTGGCATGTGTCCTCCAGATTCAGGATTCTCCTATCCAAATCCTGGCAGCCACATCAGCTCTCTAGCCACGGGCAGGCAGCTGACTCTCCCAGCCTTGGTTTTCCTGCCTGTAAGCTGGGCACAGTCAACCACCTGTGGGTTGCCGGAAGGATTCAGGGAGAGAGTAGGTACAGACTATGGAAAGCCATCAGAAGTGTTCACTGATGGTCGGTTGTCATGACCCTGGGGACAGCCTTCAGTTCCAGAGCTGAGGGTAATGAGGGGGAGGGTGTGCCTCATTTGATGGAAACATGGGGTCCTTCATCCACAGGCGGGACCCCTAGAGGCAGCGGGCGGCTTTCACAGGAATTGGGGTGGTTTTCTCACCTCCACCCTCCACTGCTTGCTCAGCTTTCCCACGGGCACGGGGCTGAGGCTTCAGGAGCTGGGTGTCTGCCCCACGGCACTGAGCACTAGTCACTCTCTTTCATCCTAGTGGTGGTCTGGGGAGAGGACCGTGGTGATCACACTGTGTGCAGGTGATCATGACCCAGTTGCTGCCTAGGGAAAGGCAGTGACGAGGAGAGACAGAGCCAGAGGTCCCCAAGTATCTGGTCCTTTGCCCTGCAACATGTTGGCCTAGTGGGGTCTGTCTGCCTGGAGGAGGCTTGTGGGCAGGGTGGTGGGGGAGCCCCGGCCAAGACGTTCCACCTCGAGCTCCCAGGGGCCACAGAGCCAGAGGCCAACATCACAGACAAACCCAAGCCTGGAGCAACCACGTAGCCCCTCTGAGTCTCAGTCTTCTCCTCTGTAAAATGGGACTATTAAGCCATACCTTGTGGGAGGGTTCTGACCAGGAGGAATAGAGCCAGCACACGGGAGAACATCAAACGGTCCGCCCAGGGCAGCACCCCACTCAAGGACCCTAAATGTGAAAGCACCTCGGGCCGCAAGCCCTATATAAGGTTCAGACGCCCCATGATGACTGTTCACCAAACCTGAGCAACACGATGAGGCAGAAACTTCAGCTACCATCTCAGAACTGCCCCTGGGGAGTGACCCTGGGCAAGTTCTGTGCACACTCTGAGCCCCAATTTCTCCATGTGAGAAGTGGGCATGACAATGACAGACCCAGCTCACCTGGCTGGTGTGAAGGTCGAGAGAGGGATTGAGTCAGTAACAATGTGCACAAAGCCCCTGTGAATGGGGTGTTAGTATCCTGGACTCACAGTTAACTGCCAGGAGAGTCTGAGACAGAAACTGCATGATGGACAGTCCCACCTTCCTCCTTAGTAACAAAAGGCTTTCTGTATTCCAGGTAAAAATCCAGCTAAACACCTGTATTACCCACTCGCCCCTCATGGTTGAGTATGGCCACGTGACCAAGTTCTGGTCAGTGAGATGGAAGAGAAACGTGCAATTTCTGTGAAACCTCCTTGGGAACTCCCAGCTTGAGGTATTCCTTTCACTTTCCTCCTCCTTCTTTCTTCTGTCTAGAACTCTGAGGTGATGGCTGGATCTCTGGCAGCCACCTTGTTTCATGTGATGTCTTGAGAAAGTAAACCATGCACTAAAACAGTGCCATTGGAAGTTAGAAGGAGCCTGATTCTGACGACTGGAGCTCTCATTTAAACACTGGACCGTCTGCTTCAGATTTCTTTTATATTAGAAAAACAAAAAAAATGAACTTGTAACTTGCTAAGAACCACTGTTACTATTTTTTTTATTGTATATCACTCAGCCTAATTTTAAGTAATGCGGACCCTTTGAGATTGTATATATCCAGAGTCTTGATTGCAAAGGACAGAAAAAAATAAAATTAAACTGGGGTAAGTGAAAAAGGAAATGTATTAGCCCTTATAATGGGGAAGTCCAGGGTCTAATGCAGGCACAGCTGGATCGAGGGGCCCCATAGATGTCACTAAGACCTTGTTTTGACTCCTCAGCTCTACTTTCCCTAGTGTGGTCTCTTCAAAGGCACACATAGTCCTGCCTCTCCACTCCATGCCTTCGCCCCATCCCACCCCTCCCCCAACCCCAGCAGCTCCAGGCTTATCTGCTCCCAGATTGGCTCCCCAGCAGACAGACAGCTTCCTTCCCTCAAGAGGACCAGTAGGAATCCAGAACTGACTCCCACTGACCCAGACTGGGTCATATGCCTAACGCTGAACCAATCACCGAGGCCCCTCTCACTACACTGCCTGCTGGGGATGCAGCAGAGCAGGGACAGAGCCCTGGTCTCAGGGGGACTGTTGTGGCTCCTTTCTCAGCGAGGCTCAGGGAGGCAGAAACCTGGCTGAGCTCACCCTGCCAGCCTCAGAGGGTACCAGGCCCTGGATCAGGCCCAGGCCCTTCACCTCCATGGCAGAGCACCTCCCACCGCCACGCCTCAGGGGCCCAGGCTGTGGTGACTCCACTTCTGTGTCTCAGTTTCTGCATCTGTGCAAAGGGGCCATCTGAGTGTCCCCTCGTGGGTAACCGACCATCCAGGAAAAGTGCTTGCACACAGCGCCTGAGCCAGGACAGCCCATGGATGTCGGCAGCATTATTTACTGTCCTCATTTATAATCATCGTCGGGGCATCCCACGTGCACAGACCACCACCTGCCGTCCTCAGCTTGCTCCTGCCCTGCACTAAATGCCCTGACTCTGGAAGCTCACTCTCCGCGGTTTACCACTGTCCAGAGCCCTCGGTCCCAGACCCCAGGAGGATGTGTATGAGGCCTCGAGGCCAGTCCCAGAGGCTGCCACCAGCCGATAGCGACAGGAAACGGGCTGGCTGTGAGTGGCCCTCCAGATAACCCTGGCAGCACTCGCCACCCACCCCCAGCACTTATCAACAGCAGCAAATGTCTTCTTGGAGCTGGGAGCCCCATGGTGACCTTCATGACACCTTGCCAGTGTTTGCAAACTAAGACACAGCCAGAGGGAGAGAGGTAGGGGGCAGGGGCAGGTGTGAGGGAGCATCAGGGGTCCCTGGTGAGACAAGGAAACCCTGCCTGGCAGGATCTCACCTGACTTGACCCTGAGAACCCTGACCCTTCCCTGGGCAGAGGCTGGGGACCTGGACCACAGAAAGGGGGTAAATTCATAAATCTCAGAATCAAAGGGACTGAAACAGACCCAGGGTAATCCCTCGGGGACCCCAGGTCAGCACAGGGAAGGTGGCTCCCAGTCTGCCTCAAGCCACCTTCCTGAATCAGGGTGAGTCATCTCGCTTCAAAGCCAAAGGCTGACCACGTGGAGTTGTCGGTGGACCTGGGATCAGACCCAGCCACCCAGCTCTGGGCAGGTGCTACGTTCCCCATGCATCATCTGTCCTGTTCCCTGCAGACACCGTGGCAGTTTTGGCCTCTGGCTGCCCCACCCCTCCCCGGGCCCCAGCTCCTCTCATCTCAGATCTGCCCAGCACACTCCAGCCTGGATGGATGGTTCCAAAACTCCAGCTGGTGTCCTCCACCAGAATCAAGTTCCAAATGCCGGCGGGCCTCAGTTTCCCTGCTGTGCCTGGCACAACACTACATGTGGGGGACATACAGGACACAAAGCAGATGCCCCCCTGGTGTCGGTGTTCCAATGGGGGTGGGACAGGGTCAGGTGAGGTTACACCAGACAGGGGACACAGTCCAGCTGTCTGGACTGAGACTGGGGCCAGAGGAGGCTGCTGGGACAAAGATGCACTGAGAGCTGGAGGAGTCCAGCAGGTGAAAGCTGGAGGATTCGACAGTAAGTGCAAAGGTCCTGTGGCAGGCTCTAGTGTGGGGGCCCTCCCAGACCACAGTGACAGCTTTGGCTTCTTCCTCAAGGATGATGGGGAGCCACAGAGGGTTCTGAGCTGGGGGAGCGGGGAACCCCACTGACGTCAAACAGGGCCCTCTGGCTGCAAGATGCAGCCCATAGACTGCCAGAGGACAGGAGCAGAAGCAGCGAAGGGGCCACTGCAAGGGTCCAGGAGAGAGGAAGGCGATGCTGCACCAGGGCTGGAAAAGGAGGGGGCAAGGAGCGGGCAGGCAAGAGACAGGCTTAGCAGGAGTTGCACACGAGGGTGAGGGAGGAGTTCAGAGTGACCAGAGGGAGCCTGGCTCGCCTGCTGTGCAGGAGGTGAATGGGGGAGATGGCACAGACGTACAAGCTCTGCAAGGTCCGGGAGGACAAGCAGCCTGGTGCCTGGAGAGCGACTGTCCCAAAGTAGGCCAACTCTCAACCTCTGAGCTCTGCTCAGACTGGCTTGCCCACCAGGAGCACCCACCTCATTTCCCCAGATCACCAGGAGGAACCCCTCCGTCCAACTGCCCTTGGTGCCTCCTCCTACCTGTGCAGTCCTCTCCTCCCGTCCCCCAGGGCATCGACCACACTGTGCCGAGCTCGCCAGGCAGCGGGCATCTCTGCACTGTTCCCCTCCCCCAACCCAGACTGTGCTCACAGCATGCTCACTGGTCTCTGCTGCCCCCTCAGCCCCGCCACCTCCTACACTCACCTGCCACCCTGCCTCCCCTCATGAACCTCTCCAGCCACCTGGGCCTCTTTGTCCTGAGCCTTGACGCCTGCTGTTCCTCTACCTGGAACCCAGGCCTCCTCCTCCATTACCTGGTAACACATCCTGACCGGTATGTGAAATCTCTGTATTTGCATGTTTCCTGCATCTCCCTCACTGCTTTGCATGCCTGCTGTGTGTCCCTACTAGACTGTAACCGCCCCCCCCCCCCGGGCAGAACTGTATGCTTTGTTTACGACTACTCCCGGTGCTTTGCATGTGACCTGGCATACAACAATTTCTTGAAATGAATGAATGAATGAGGGAGCAATTGAGGGAATGAGCAAATGAACCTCCCTCTCCAGCCTTCACACTCCTTCCAGAAGGCCTCCATGATCTCCCACCACTGACGGAGCTCCAGGTAGGTGGTGGAAGACGTTGGGACTCCCCCAAGATGGGACCCCCTTACTCACACACCCTAGACATCTCTTTTCCACCCTGACTTGTGTCTGGCTGCCAGTGCCCCAAGGGTGGGTGGCCTGGATACCTGCTCCTCAGCTCTCTTAGCAGATGCTGCCCAGGTTCCGCCAGCAGCGCCCAGCTTTCTCTTCCACGGGGCTCCAGTGGTGCCGTAAATGACAACACCCTACCCAACCCCCTGACCTCTGCCCCTAGGGCCCTGCTCCCAGCACATCAACAATGCTGAGCCTGGTTGCTGTGGGGGTCAGAGGCGCCCCCTTTGAGGGGAAAAAAACCACAGACCCACTTTTTCTTTAAAGAAAACAAGTTTTATTTTTTATAATCAGAACATTCTAATAAAAATATTATTATAATATTAGCTACCTTAACTTTCTGGGCTTTGACTCTGCACCAGGCGTGCAGCAAAGCCCACATACGTCAGCCCCGAGGCCTCCCGTGTCCCTGAGGTAGGTCTGAATGAGCACCTCAGTGCCCCCAACCTTCCAGCCCGCCCGCCCCTCATCTTTCCCTTGCTCCTCCAGGGCGAGGCCCCATCGTGGTGTGTGTGAACCGCCGCCTCCTCTCCCTGAGCTCTCAAGGCAGGCAGACGTGTCTCAGCTCAAACCCGCAGGTTGTATACAGCAGGCGACACTATGTGGGTGGGGGGTGGGGTGGGGACCACCCTGTGCTCTGAGCCTCTATCCTGCCAGCTGGCAGGGATGTGGTGGTCCAGCCCCTCAGCCAGCACCCACTTCACGGCCTCGGGGAGCGAGCCAAGCTCAAGACAACTCACTGTCAAGATGCCCACCTCTGAGGAGCTCGGGCTGGTAGATACTTATCAGAAGACCACCACCACCATCTCTTCAGGCGGACGAGCCATCGACCAAAGCAAGTCTCAAAGTCAAAAAAACAGGTTTCGGATTCTTGGCGATGGGAGTCTCCATTGAAAAAATAGACTGAAACTCTGAAATCATCTTAGTAGCAAAAGAACAATGATAAGAAAAAGAGCCGCAGTGCTTCGATGGAACGGACCATGGCTGGCTGCCCTAGTCGCCAGTCACCGGAGGCCCTGCCGCACCTGGGAGCCTTGGGTGGGGGGATGCCCCCGGGCCAGCATTTAGATAATGGGAATTTCTGGGGGTGGGAGAGTCCCCTACCTGCGGTTCACAGTCATGCGGATGAAGTGACAACAGTCAATGCACTTCGCAATCCTGGGCTTCCCTGGAGTAATAAGGCTTCTCTGAACAGGACCCAGAGGGCGGTTGGGGTTTACGGAGGGTCCAGAAGACCCTTCCGGGTGCTGGGGGGACCACCTGTGGGCTCCTAGGGTATGGGAGGGTGGGGACGGTGCGTGTGCGACTGATCAGGCTGATCTTCGATTAGCTTTCGGTCATTCAAGTACTCCCTCAAGACATGACGTCCCAGGTGTAAAGAGCAGTGGTCTCTGGGCCATCCAGGGTGCTGGTGGGGTCCCGCACGGTCCTCCGAGGCCCAGGGGTGGGTGTGCACCCCTGGACCCGGCTGGCGCCCACCCAGCCCACAGTGACGGGGCTGCAGTCGCAGGCGGGGGCAGCCTCACTGCATCCGGTCAGGCTGCAGCTGTGGAGGCTGGTACTGCAGGAAGGTGGTGCCCGCGGGAGCCGCAGCCGAGAGGGCCTGGGGCACGGCGGCCGGGTAGCTGTAGCCCACGAAGCTGGCGGCTGTGGCGGGCGAGGCGGCGTACGGGTACTGGTCATAGGTGGCCGGTGGGTACTGGGCATAGGCCGGGCTGGCCGGCGTGTACTCGATGTAAGGCGAGGACAGAGGTGGAACCGGGGCGGCTGGGATCACCACGCTGGGCTGGACGATGGCTTGTGGGTAGATGTAGTGGGGGGTCAGCCTGCGGGGCCAAGCAGAGAGGGTCAGGGTCGGGTGACAGAGCAGGGAAGCACAGCTGGCTCCAGGGTGGAGTGGAGGAGCTGGGACTGCTGGGCGATGCTGCGTCACCCTCCCGTGTCTCCACTTCCTCATGTGTAAAACGGGTGCAGCCTGAGCAATAAGGCTGCTCCCACCGCAGGGCCGTGGCACTGGCCATGCCCACAACCGGCACAGCACTCTCCCCAGCGACCCACAGGGATCCTACTGCCCCTCTTCAAGTCTGCACTCAAAATATCTCCTCAGTGAACCCCTCCAGG
Organism: Bos grunniens; assembly: GCF_055505025.1. Classification (NCBI taxonomy): domain Eukaryota; kingdom Metazoa; phylum Chordata; class Mammalia; order Artiodactyla; family Bovidae; genus Bos; species Bos grunniens. The sequence continues at coordinate 24,771,513 of NC_141177.1, read as the reverse complement.
AAACCCCCTCAAACCACCCTACACCCCAAACACCATCCATTCCTGACAGGAGCAACAACATGACTTGGGGGCCAGGGGGAGTTTAAAAATGATTAGCAATTTCAGAACCAGCGCATCAAACCCAGCACAGGCCCTTCTGAGCACCAAGTCCCCATGTGATCACCCAGGGCACAGTCCATGAAGCCAGCCCTGTCCCCACCCCCACTTCCCTACTCATCTTCCAGCATCTCGCCACGCCCCCAAGTGACACCTACACAACTTACTTATCTCCCACATCCGTCTCCCCACCAACTAAAACGTCGGCCATCTATGAAATGACAACACAGACCTTGGCCCCCAGCACGGGCTCACCTGCTGAGTGAACGAAGAAAACGATGAAGAGAAGTATAACCAGATGGTGGTACTAAGAGCAAAGGTGATGGCCAAGCCTTAGGGACAGGGCTCAGCAGCCCGGTGGCCATGTCTCACGTAAGACAACTGGTGAACCTTCCCCTAGAGTGGCTCTCATAATTATCTCAGTTTACAACAGAAACACTGGGCTCAGAGGCACCTCGCCCACAGTACCAGCGTGGAGGGAACAGGATGTGGCCCCTGGGCATCAGTCTGAGAGCTGTGACCTGCACCTGGCACTCATCACACCTGGCAGGCTGCCCACTGTGGGTGCTGTGCATGCCGTGCACCCAGCCCTCCACCACAGGGGTGATCCCGCACATCGCCAAAGGGGAAAGTGAGGCTCGGGAAGGCAGTATCGGCAGGTGCCTGCTCTGCCAGCCAGCGCCGAGCCCCACGGCCAGTGTGCAGCAGCGCCCACGGCAGGGGTGGGCACAGAGCCACCAGGGCGGCCATCAGCTCCTCATCCTCCTCTCAGACCTGCTAGAGATATGCAGGACGGGGCCTCTACACCTGTAAGACAGGCCCGGAAACCCTGTCCCGCCACCCTTCCATTTCAAAGAGAAGCTGCTTGGAAAGCAAAAGGGAAAATGTTCCCTCCTGGGAATCCCGCAGGTGTGGCAGAGCCAGAAACTGGGACAGCTGGGGGACAGCAAGCAGGGCCCTGGAAGCCAGGTTCCCTCCCCTGCCGGGCCCTCAGCATCCGGGAGCCCTTGCTCCTGAAAAAAGACGGGGCTCAATGGGTCCCGGCCGCCCCCTTGGGAACACAGAAAAAGCAGAGAAACCCCAGTGTCAACAAAGCAGTGCCTGGGGTCCCCCAGACCAACCCACGGGTCAGCGGGACAAAGTCCAATCTCAATCTCAAGCCACTCTCCCTCTCCACATTGCTGGGAGAGAAAACCAGGCCACAGAACAGACGTGCTGTTTATGCAAAACTGTTACATTTATACTGAGCGGTGATAATGTTCACTAAAAAAATCAAATGTGTGTTTAAACCAGTGCTAAGGATGGGTGAGGTGGAATCGTATAAAACTGCCATTTTTACGGGTCCAAGAAGTTGACTGACAGCAACTTTATGTGGCCCGATGTTTTGAATGCAAAGAAAAGGCTGGGAAGGGGGCTGTGGAGGGGGTAGGGGGGCGAGCAGTTGGTGCATGGGGGTCTGAGTATCTCTGTGAGGCAAACGGACTCAAGGGCACAGTTAAGAGATGATAAGCACTATTCGCACCAGCCACAAAGGAGAAGCAACCCAAGCTCCCGTCCAAGGATGAATGGGTTTCCAGACTGCGGTGTATGCATGCCAAGGAATGTTATTCTGCCATAAAAAGGAGTAACACGCTGATACACACCACCACTGTGTGGATGACCCTTGAGGACACGATGCTGGGGAAAGCAGCCAGAAGTGAAAGGCTCTGGACTGCACAATTCCACTCATGGAAACCTCCACAGAAGCGAGTCCAGAGAGAAAGTGGTCATAGGTGCAGGGGCTTCAGGAAGCAGGAGAGGGGAGGGGGTGCTAAGTGGTGTCCTCCTGGGTGACGCAGAAGTTCTGAATCAGATGGTGGTGATGAATACACAACTTTGTGAAAATGCTTAATGCCCTAAAATGGCAGATTTTAGGTTATGTGTACTTTACCACAGGGCTTCCCTCGTGACTCAGCAGTAAAGAACCTGTCTGCCAATGCAGGAGACACAGGAGATGTGGGTTCAATTCCTGGGTCAAGAAGATTCCCCTTGAGGAGAGTATGACAACCCACTGCAGTATTCTTGCCTGAAAAATCCCATGGACAGAGGAGTCTGGTGGGCTCCAGTCCACAAGGCTGCAGAGTTGGACAGGACTGAGTGACTAAGCACTCCCTCACACCTTACCACAATAAAAGCACACACACGTAAGAAGCAATCCTGAGCCAGGGGTGAACCCAGTGAGGGCAGAGTTGAGGTGGGGATAGGTACCACAGCCTCGTGGACACAGCAACAAACCCTGCCCTAGGGGTAGGAGCCTGGGCACACCTGGCCAGTCCCAGAGCAGCCCCAGTTGCCCCGGGCCAGGAAGTTCTCACAGTGGATCCCCTCATCCCTGCTATTTGCCCTCCTAGGTGGCAGCACTCCTATGGTTGCCATGGCGACCCACTCCTGCTTGTCAGGAGGTCAGACAGCTTCCTGTAGGAACCTGCACATGGGCCCTAGGCCAAGCCCTCTCTCTCTTATTAGGGGTTTCCGCCGTCCACTCCCTCCTGCTTCTCTGGTGGGAACAAGAGCCCTGGATGGAGTTGGGCCTGGGTTCGAATTCCACCTCCGCCTCCCCAGGCTTCTCTCCTGTCTGTGGGTGTGCTCTGGGCAAGAACACAGTAGCGAGAAGACTACACAGCCCCTGGCCTCTCAGAGCTCGGAATCCAGGAGGAGGAGAGACAAACAAATATGCCAACCCACGAACCAGAGTCAGGAGTGGTCAGGGGAGGCTTCTTGGAGGAGGGGGCAGCTGCTCGGAGCCTGAGCTCCTGGTCCATCTCCCCCACTGGACCTCACATGAGTGGGTGGAGGCTCTACCGGCACCTTGCCCAGGCCCATGGATGGGGAAGGGGCTGGGCATTCGGTGCTGACAACAAGACAGAAGAGGGGCCACACCAACAGTTCCATTTCTTGATATCTAGTCTGCCTACAGGAAATTACCTAAGTATTTACACAGAAGTATATGAGGACTTGAGAATCCATAGAAAACACGTCCCTTATTTAAAAGGATATGTGATATGAAGCATATGAGTTGCCTTTTGGGTCTCAGCTTAATAACTTAACAATTTGATAATTTAATAAACTTGTAACAATGGAAACAGTGCCATCTATTTCACAAGATTGTGATAATTTTAAAAGCTATCATATATTTAAAAAACCAGGCAGGAAAAAAAATAAAGCAGGACAGGAACTAATACCTGATCAATATTCTGCGTCTATTTCTTGGGTATCCACTATGTGACAGACACTTTGTTTTCACCCTCATGGAGCACTTTTATTTTCAGTCTAATTATAAACAACAACAAAAAAGGAGGAGCCTCAGCTGTCCAGACCCCTCCCTAAAGAGAAGCCAGTGGAAACACGACAGAGCGGGTCTTGGTGCAGTGCTCCAGAAACCCCAGCACATTCCTGAGGGTGAGGTTCTGGAAGTTTTGAGCGCAGAACTTCTGGGCTCAAACACAGAACACACAGGCAAGGACACCCCTGTTTCAGAGAGCAGACAGCCAAGTCTGATGGGGTCTGGGAACCTGCACTGGACAGGTCCCCGGGGATGCAGGTACACACCGCACTGCAGAAGCACCACCCAGACCAGGCACAAGCTGTCCGTGCAGGAGATGACGGGGCGCAGAAATGACAGGATTCTGGCCATGCCTGACGCAAGGGTGCCAGCCAGGAAAGCCAGCACGTGCACCAGGTTCCCGACAGTCCGCACCGTGGGGACCACGGAGCTGCCCTGCTGGGGATGCTCAGACATGGTGGGTGAGTAAGCTTCAGGTTGGGAGGAAGGGGGGTTCCCATTTCCTGGCCTGCAGGGACATTCTGAGTCTGCATCTGTTCATCTGTGTCCCTCAAGCACCCTGTCCCACTCTCCACTCTGTGAAAAGCCAAAGATAACATATGAAGCATTTCACAGCCAGAAAATAGGTGCTGATGTTGCCCCATTTCTCAGGAAAACTTAGGCTCCAAGAGGCCAAGGGACTGGCAGTCACACAGCCAGGAGATAAGAGCAGGGTTCTGCTGCTGCACAAGCCCTGCAGAGTCAAGGGGGAGGAAGCTATGGAGCTCCCCCCAACAGGGAGCTGGGCCCTTCAGATCTGCATTCAAGTTACAGAGCTTCCACGAGCCTGTTTTCCCATCTTTAAAACGGGTCTGGCAGAAGCTGACCTCAGGGCTTGAGAGCAGAGATCCTCTACCAGACCAGCATTTCTCAGCCACAGTGACTTCAACCCCAGGGGCCACTCAGCATGAATGTGACATTTCTGGTGTCACCTGGAGGGTACGGAGTGCCACAGGTGGAGGCTGGGGACACTGCTAACATTCCACAGCACACAGGACAGTTCCCCTACAAAGAATTCGCCAGCATCATGCTGGGGTCAAGACCTGATATAAACTACAAGGCAAAAGGTTGATACAAGGAGTTCTAACCACTGTCCCAACCAGAAACCCACACAGGGGGCTGGGGAGGAGGCCAGGTGGGAACCAAGGAGCCGAGCTGGCACATGAACACACTCAGGAAGGAACACACACACACACATATACGCACCCACCAGAATCTCCAGTGAGAAGGAAAACCCAGCCAAGCCAGCGGCTGGCCCCGTCTGAGCACAGCCCCCTGGATCCCTCCCAGGCCTACACACCACGAAAGGGGGCGTCTTGGACACCACACCAGGACACAGGGTGCGTGTGCCCAGTGGGTTCCTCGGCACTCCACCTGCCCCTCAGAAAGGTCAGCTACCGCTGGCCTCCACGCACTCCATCTACAGGCTTCTGAAGAGGGCACAGGCTTGGCACGTTCTGTCCCCAGACTGGACATGCTTCTCTGTGCACAGGGCCTTTGCACCTGCTGTTCCCACTGCTGCCAGGCTCCTTCCCACAGCTCAATCACCTCCACAGAGGCCTTCCCTGACCACCACCCCCTCACCTCTTGCCCACCGCTGGCCATACTTCCCTACAGCCTCAAACCACTTTGTCATCCACCTGTCTTCCTAAGGGCAGGGACATGGCCTGGACCGCTCGATCCCCAGCACCAGCCGAGAGCCAAGGGCCTTGTTGGCACTGGGTGGAAAAGGGGCTTCCTCCAGGGCCCCGCTGCTTTCTGGGCTGGGAGTCTCGGCCCTTGGAAGGCAGCGGAAGCAGCAGCCTGACCTGGAATGGCCACTAGGGCTGGCACAGCTTTGCTCAGCAACTCACAGCCATGAACCCTGGGGAGGCAAGAACCACAGGCTCCGTTCAAGTCTGACTCTGCACCTGTCAGCTTCAGTACTGTGCTGGGGGCTGGGACTGCCCCCTGTCCGCACCCCCAGGGACCTCAGCAGCACCAATGACCCCTCCTCCTCGAGCCTGAGGAAGAGCAAGAACATTCCACCCAGCCAGGACGGACAGAAGGCCCTCCCAGCCAGCCCCATGGAGGGCAGACCAGAGACCTGGGGGGAAAAGCAAACCAGCAAGCAGGACAGTTAGTGGGTCAGAACCTCAAAATCAGGTGACCCAACGCCTAGGCCAGGACCTGGACAAAACAAACTCACAAAACCCCAGATTGTGGGAAGTAGAGGGGGCTACAGCTGGCCAGTTCAAAAGGCCAGACCATCCTGGAGGGGCACATGCTCAGATTGAGCAGCACCTGCTGAAAGGGCAATGGCAGAGATCTCTGCCTGGACCCGCACACCCAGGGTGAGCGGTTCCCAGACAGGAGTGACCCAGCTGTCTCAGGCCGATGGAGACAGGGGTGTAGGACTGAGAACCCCGAGTCTGACCTCGGCCACAGCTGCCCCAGCCCCTCGGCCCTCTCTGGCCTGTTTCCCTGTCTGTAAACCAAGGGTGGCACAGAGCACAACAGAGCCTCCCCTAGACCCCGCAGGCCGAGGTCTAGGGGTCTGATCAGCAAGGTCTGGGGACTCCAGGGCGGGCAGGGGTGGAGGGGGCAGCTGAGGGAGCTGGCGCCAGGAGATAGACGGCCTCACAGCCCACACTCAGAGCGAAACTCACAGCGCAAAGGGATGGGTTGCAGTCCTAAGCGCTTACTCTGTGAACGCACGGTCACCCTCGAAAATAAAAATAAAAAAGGCAAATGAGCCCATTTCACTTTTTCTGTTCTCTGGAGGTTTGGCCTGATGGGCTGGAGAAGTCAGCAGCTGCTGGGGTACAATTCAGGATTCTTAGGTCAGGGAGGGCCCCCCAGGACTTCCCAGAGGGGGGACTCCAGGCTCTCTGTGGCCACTGGATCAGAGCAGGTGCAATGCATCTCCTGTGGGGCAGTGCCAGGCCCTGGCTTGGCCTCATCACCAGAACCTGTCCAAGCCGAAACACCGGCTCTTCCCCTCAGATTGCAGCCTCCCCTCACTGCCAAGGCCAATTGAACCACCGTGAGCTCAGGCCCAATGTTCTGGAATCCTCTTGGGACTCCCTTCTTTCGCACGTTCTTTAAATGTACTTCTTTAAATGTACACAGAATCCTACAACTCCACACCCCTGTGCTGTTCCAGGCGGCCACCATGCCCCCCGTGGCTCAGGCCCACCCGGCAGCCAGAGAGGCTCTAAAGATGCAAGTGACTCGGCTCTTACATGCTCAGGGCCCACAGTAGCCCCACATGACCCAGAGTAAAATCCAAACACCCCCACTGGACCACTAAGGCCCTACGTGAGCTGAGGCCACCCTGCTGGGTCCGTGACTCCCCTCAATCTCCCACTTCCTCCCACCGGTCATACCAGCCTCCCGTCAGCTGCTCCCTTCCCCCCAGGAGCACCAGTCACCACCTCTGCCAAAGAAAGTCCTGTAATCACAAGCAGGATCAGGGCTCCCTTCATCCCAAGCTGCCACAAACCGGCATACGTCCTTTGAACAAACTGAATGAATGAGAGCAGGGCTTCCTCCCCACCCTCGACGTGAGAGGGGTCAGGAGAATGATCCAGGTGCCCCCCCAGCACTCTGCAGAGTGCTCGTCACATCCACGCAGCAGCCAGGGAAATGGAGACTTGAAGAAGAAAAGGTCATCATAAGAACAAAGGGTCACCCAGGCAAGTCATGGGGCTCCCAGGCTCCTCACATGGCCTCCTCCAGCTGCAGCATGAAGGGCCTGGCCCACCTGGGATTCCCCTTCCCACACTCCTACCCACCCATGGGGCCAGGATGCCCGTGTCAGCCTGAGCGTGGTCAGGCCTCTGCCCTGCAGCCCTCAGTACAGGGTCCCTCCTGCCAGGGCCAGCGCGGCTGGCGGGGAGCTCGCCCTTGGACGAGAACCCAAGAACCACCCGGAGGCCGGTGTCTGTTACAGCAGACGGCGACAAACAACAGGTGTGCACGGGCGCCCGCGGGGAGGGCCACGCGCCGGCCCACGCCTCGCTCCAGTGAGAGCCAAACAGGAAGCAACGGGGTGGGGAGGGGGAGGACCACCCCAGACACCCTGAAAGTAAAAACAAGCCATGTGATGCCACACGGGGAGGGTACAGGCTTCCTCTCTGCCCTCCTGCAAAGCCTCCATTCTGACCTCACTTCCTGCCACACCTCCAAGGTGCTGGCCCCCCACCCCCTGCCCCCCACCCAGGTGCTGACCCCTATTCTAGGCACTGCAACTACCCCTGGCTTTATTTATGTCATATCATGAGATAACAAGGCTCTGCAGGTATAGTACAGGAGGCCCCCTGCAGTGTCCCCAGTGGTGATGTTTCATAACACAACATGCCACCAAGCCCAGGAGTCCATAGCAGGCATGCTGCTCTTAGCTGGCTCCAGGCCTTGCTCTGATTTCACCATCTGGGGGTGGCACAGGGTGCAAGTCTATGACTGTCATACTCGCAGATCACCCTCCCTACCCTTACATCATGACACAGGCCTGTCCTGCCCCCACGAGGCCCCCTGCCAGCCAGCTGCTCTGCCCAGCTGCACCCATCACATGTGCAGACGGATTTCTAATGGTCTGGCATCCCTGCCAGAAAGTGAGACAGAGAACCAACCACGTCTTTCAAAGTATCCAGCAGGTGTTCAATAAATACTTAACGAACAAAGCATTCTGGGAACAGCTCATTCCCTTCTGCCCAGTCCCGTGTGCTCCATGCTTTTGAGAAACAGACATCATCCTGTCACCCTGTGGCCCCCCATCCCGTTCTGGGGACCCAGGCACTCCACTCAGACCCCCTGGCTGGGCAGGTACCCACGACCTGATGACAACAAGGGCAGCGGGTCTCAACCTGGGCACTGGGGACCATCACAGAGACAGAGCAGGGGCCCGGAAACCTTCAGCCAAATGGAGTGTGCAGGTGCCGAGGGAGGAGATCCTGGGCCCTGGTCAGTTCTGGGGGTTCTGGCTCTGACTTGTCTGAGAGCTGGCCAGACAGCGGTGCTGGGGCCTCGGGGAAGGAGGGAGGGTGTTGGAGCCCCCAACTCAGGCTCCAGTGCCTATGCCATGCACGTTCAGCTCTGGCAAGTTTCCCCACACCCAGCACCTGCACAGGTGGAAGGGGCAACAGACTGTGGCCAAGCCGCTGTGAGATGAGTCACTGTGCGCCCGCCTTTCCGTGGGCCAGGCCCTCACTGTGCGGCTCTGCACACAGGCATGGGCCCATCCCCCCTCAGCCCTGCAAGGTGGCACTGACACAGTCCCCATCCTGCAGAAGGGGAGAAGGGGGTGGGCCTGACCCCGAGCCTGGTCAGGCTCCCGGGGCCTCGCTCTGGCACGAAGCCTGCCTGACACCCAATGGCCACCAGACCCTGTCCTGTCATCTGGGCCCGAGGGCTTGGCTTGCCCCCAGCACTGAGTGGGGCTCATGGCAGATAGGTATGAAGCCCACAGTGAGGCCCCCTTAAGAAGTTGGGGCGGGGGGAGATAAGCCTAGACAAACAGTTAACCCTTCAAAAATACCCCAAGGAGAGGCTCCCAGTGTAGTTGGGCCCAGGACACACCTTAGCTCCTACCGGCCTCAGGCCCAGCCTGAACAGACAGCTGGCTGTCAGACAGCCCTGACACCAGCCAAGAAGCCCCTTCCGAGCCAGACCCAACACTCTGCCTAGACCCGTGCCTGTAGGCTGCTGACTGTCCCACCCAGTGGGACGCTCGGCAGGGTGGTCTCTGGCTGTAGTTGTCTCCCCCTGAGACTGGCCACTTGCCACCTCCCAAAGAAGTCTTCTCCAGACCCAAGCCTCAGCCGTCATGAATGTGACAGAAATGTCCCACTCAAGATAGACCCTGAAAGACCCTGTTCTTGAAGAAAAGATAAACCGGGGAGGAGGAACCCAAGCAGAAAACAGAATGTCAAAGTCCTTTGGCAAATCTTCCCACATCGACGTTTATGACCCGGCCAGGCGAGGATTCCACAGTGGCTGAGCCCGGGAGTGGGGGTCTGGGGTCTTTGGAGCTGCCCCGGGCACAGGAGTGGGGCTGGAAAGCCTGGGGAAAGTTCCGGTGGGCAGGAGAGGGGTTAACGGGTTCGCAAACCCTGGGCTGCCCAGGCCTCCCTGCCAGCCTGGAGCTGACACAACTGACCGCTGAGTCAGGCCCGACCGGGCTCCCGGGCCCGATTGTTTGTAAAGACAAAAGGGACGCTGACGGCCTAAGTCTCCAGCCAGGCGGGCAGGCACTGGGAAGAGACAGCTGACTCTGAAAGCCTGGCCGAGGCCCCCCTGCCCCTGGGTCTCAGCGCGGCCTGGTGGGAGGTGACAATCCACCAGCTGCTGGAAAACGCAGAGCTGGCCTGTCCCTCCGACTCCTTGTCCCTGTTTGTCGACTGTCCTTCCACCCCTCAGCAACCAACAAATAGAGCCTCTGCGTCGTCATGGGTCTTAAATGGCTGGCCAGCAGATTCAGTTACAAAACATTGTCGCCGGCACTCAGAAGCACGTGGCAGTGAAATCAGAGTGACCCCTGACCACCCTCCCGTGGGCGGCGCTCTGAGGACCGTGGGGGAAACCGTCTGGGCACCCTGCCCACCTCCCACCCCAGAGAGCAGGGGCTGAGAGCATGGGGCCAGAGCCAGCTTGTGGAGGTTCAAGTCCCCTCACTTCAGCCCGTTAGCTGTTTTTAACCTCTCTTTGCCTGTTTCCCCACCTATGAGGGAGGGATGATGTCCGTCCCAACCTCAGAGAAGTGCCACGAGGGTGTGGGGCACCTCGCCCCGTGAGCCAGCACGGCCTTGTGTGCTTATTATTCCCATTTTCCAGATGAGGGAACGGAAGGCTCAGGAAGAGGTGACATCACTTATCAAGGAGGACCCCACTGGTAAAGTGACAAAGCCAGGATCTGAACCCAGGTCCGCAGGCTCCAGTCCCAAATATCAGGACTCTGAGACTCAGTCCCAGAAGCAGCTGTAATGGGTCAGAACAGAGCCCAGGCCCAAGCAGAAAGCCACAGAGGCATTTTAAGCAGAGGAGAGCTGCGTGTGCTCAAGGCTCACACTTGGATCTCAGTGCTAGCCCCTGTCCCAGCCCCTGCCCCAGGAAACAGAACCAGGACTGTGAAAAGTGAGGAACGCCCTCCCCGTGTGGCCTGAACCCAAACAGGAAGAACTTGGGTGACAGCAGGAAGATGGGGGTGTCCCCAAACACCTTCAAAGACGCCTACAGACACAGATGAAGCAGATCCCAGGGTGGGAAGGAAACCAGAGCCCCCTGCTCCCGGCGGCCCTCCAGGCTTCCTCCCAGGAGGACACACAAGGCACTGGGCTCACACACGGTCTCTGACCCACAAGCGGGGGGGGCGCCCTGGACAGCCAGAGACTGCCTGTCAGGGCCAGGAGCCTCGAATCATGGCCAACCTGCCCAGGCCGCCCGAGCCCAGCTCCCAACCTGCTCCAAAGCCTGGTCCACACCACCCCAGCGAGCCAGGTGAGCAATCAAATCAAGCCTCTGGGGCAGATACACACACACATATTTGCAACTTTCAACACAAAACACAGGGCCTGGAATCTGATCACTGATAAGCTTAAGAAGTTCTACCATCTTAACAGGGGCTCCCTGTTCTATAAATGGCCCCCCAACACAAACCCCTCATCGTAATCAGCACATTCCCCACACCAGGGCACAGAGCCGACATCAATCATGGGGCTGAGAAGTCGGCCAGTACGGCAGGCTCCTTTGTGCATCTAAAGTTTGTGTCCTTTCCCAAGCAGCTGCCAGACCTTATTAGATGCTTTAAAAAAAAAAAAAAAAAAAAGGCCCTTTTCAGGTGGAGGAGGGTGGGACACGCTACTCCAAAGCACCTTAGACAAAAGGCCCACAGGCTGAGCCCACTTGGGCGGAGACATCTGGCCCTAATCCCAGCTCACCTGCTGCAGCTTCACAAACACCAGACCAGTTGGCAGTGACCTGCTGCCACCATCTGTTGGGCACTGGAGCAGGTCAGAGAGGCGCCCTCAGAAGAGCCTGGCCCGGTTCCTGGTCGGCAAACACTTCCAGCATGCTCACCTACCTGCCTGGCCTCCACCCACAGAACTCAGAGGTGCTATCACTACCCCATTTTACAGGTGAGGAACCCAAGGCACACAACCAATAAGGGGAAGCCAGGACCTGAATTCAAGCCCACAGGCTCCAGAGTGCATGTTCCCCATCTCTCTTCAGTGTGGCCTTTGCCGGGGCAGAGAAATGCAATCTGCCTTCTCCCCCTTCTCCCAGCTGAATCCCTCCCACTCCCACAACACGATCACGCTTCTGAAAGACTGGAGCAAGTGACGGGTCTCAGACAGAGAAAGGGAGCTGCAGACAGTGCCACCAGTGCCGGGGGGTCAGCGGTCCTGGGGTGAGAGGCTCCCTCAGACCGAGGGCCACCTGCACGGGGAGACCCAGGAAGCCCACAGCGCCCTGGCCTAGTCTCCAAGGGCTGTGCGCCCCCCAGCCCCAGCCAGCCGCGTCCACTCACCCGTAAGTCCGCTGGATCAAAGTAGGGGGCACCTGTTGCACGCCGATGGCAAAGCCTAAAATGAGAGACCAGTTAGGGAGGGGCCCAGCCTCACCCAGGGAAGACCCCCACAGCCCTCCACCTCTAATCCAAAAGGGTAAACAGCTTCCTCTCCCCTCCCGGGCACCTCTACCTGAACCCCAGAACTCCCAGCCAAAGGGGGCCCATGGAGCTGAGGGGCAGCAGCCACTGGGCTTGCGCCCTCCGGAGCTCCAGCTCTGGGACCCACTTCCTCCCTCCGGTGAGGACAGCTGACAAGTGGGTGACCTGCCCTCCTTGCCGACCTGCCCTCCTTGCCCTGTCCCACCGGCACACGCAGCCGGAGGAAGGGGTTCAACTTCCGAGCTGGGGGATGACTGCCCTGTGACGGCTCTCTTGGAGCACATGACAGCCAACTGCTACTCCTGGTGCAGGGCGGGGGGGCCTCCTCCACCCCACAGATACCGAGGCTGAATATAGCAACCAGAAGCACAGCGAAGGAAAGCACGCACTCTCACCCGTCTGGAGGCTGCGCGGCTTGGCACCCAGATAGGCCAAGTTCACGTTTGCCTTGCGACCATCGATGTTGGGGTTAGGGTCTTTGCAAGCCCTCTCTGCGGCTGCCCGGTCGGCCATGGTCACCTGGAGGAGCACAGAGGCATCAGGGGCTTCACCGGAAGGCGAGGGAAGCAGAGTGGGCTCTAGAGCCCAGGCACCCCGGCATTTACTTCCCCTGACCCCAGGTGCCCGCTACCCAAGGCATCCGCCCAGCCCCGTCCAGCCTAAGCCCCCTAACCCCAAAGCCGCCCCTGGACCCCAGCTCCTCCTTCCGAGTTCAAGTGCTAAGAAACGCGGCCTTGAAGGGCAAAAACAATGCCCGGGGACGACAGCGAAACCCGAAGGGAGGGAGGGGTCCTGGCTTGGCCTACCCGGCCCGTGGGGACCACCAGTTTCCTCACGGGAGGGGTTTGGGGACACCCTAGTTAGAAAAGGAGTAAGAGAAGTGTCTTCAGGCCGACTTGGACTTAGGTTGTTTGGGATGTCTGTGGGAGTTGGTGGAAAATAATACACGAGTTGTTCAAAGGCTCCTAGCCCCAGGGTGAAGCCCTGTTCCTCGCTCGCTTGTTGCTCCAGGAAGTGCCGAAAAGTAGCCGGCTGTCCCCAAAACCTCTCCACAAACTTAGAAGAGTCCTAATTGAACACAGCGGCTCTCCCTTTTAAGCCGGCGTGGCGTGGGGGCAGGGAGACGGGGGCAGGACCGGCTGCAGCCCGAGAAGGGTCAGCAGGTGCCGAGCCGGCGGGAGGCGCCCGGGACTGGCGTGCGCCCGCCGCTTGACTCAGCGCCCCGGCCACGATAAGTGCGGGGCGGGCGCTCCCGGCCGCGGGGCCACTTACGAAGCCGTATCCGCGAGACTTGCCCGTCTGGCGGTCGGTGATGACCACGGCCTCCTCGATGTCCCCGAAGCCCTCGAAGTACTTCCTGAGCGAGGCGTCGGTGGTATGGTAGGGCAGGCCGCCCACGAAAATCTTGGTGAACGTGGTGTCCTTCTGCGAGCCGTGCATGGCGCCGGGGGCGGCCGGGGGCCGCGAGAAGCCCGCGCTCGGGGCGCACGGCGCGGGCTGCAGCAGCATGGGGGGCGCCCCGCCGCCTACGGACCCGGGCCGCGTGGGGCTGCGCTCATTGGGGACGGTGGGGGTGCGAGCGGGGCAGCAGGGGCGCCGGTCTAGCCGCCGGGCCCGTCCACGCGCGGGCCGCTCCCGTCGTGCGCTCCTCGCTGCGTTGCGCTGCTCTCCAGCCGGCGTTGCGAGCACTCTGCGCCTCAGCGCCTGCCCCTCGGGCTTTGTAGTCGGCCCCGCCCCCGGCCCGCCCAGGCCCCGCCCTACAACACCGACCCCGCCTCCAGCCTCAGCCCCGCCCTGCCCCGGGCGCGCGAGGAGCGCCGGGAAGCGTAGTCCAGGCCCCGCCCCACCGCGCCGCACGTGCGGTGGGGAAGCTCTTGGAGCAAGGCGCGCACTTGCGGCGGGGGCACATCCGGGTTTTCTAGGGCACCTGTTCCGTGCTCGCTGGGTTCCGGGCTCCTCTCCTCGTGGAAAGCAGTCTAGCGAATCAGGTGTACACGATTCAGATCGTGTTTAGTGAGTCGGCGTTTCTCCCAGTGCTACCTCCAGTACAACACGTATTGAAGGTGAAATGATTTTTGTCTTTACGCAGAGGTGCTAAGTAGCTTCAGTAGTGTCCCACTCTTTGTGACCACCACGGACTATGCCCTGCCAGGTTCCTCTGTCCTTGGAATTCTCTAGGCAAGAATACTGGACCATGCCCTCCTCCAGGAGATCTTTCCAATCCACAGACTGAACCCTCATCTGTTATGTCTTCTGCACTGGCAGGCAGGTTCCTTACCACTAGAGCCACCTGGGAAGCCCCGTTTGTCGAGAGTGTATGTGGGTATGCGTGTGTGTGTGGTCTATATACATGAAAATAATTAGTTCGAGGAATTTTAGAGTGTGGTATGTGATCTATATACACGAATATAATTCATTCGAGGAATATTTATTAGGGTGTGGGGAATGCAGAAATGCACAGAACACACTCTAGCCCCACCAAGCCGCTATGAACAAGACAAATAAACGGGTTCAGTTCAGTTCAGCCGCTCAGTCGCGTCCAACTCTTTGCAACCCCATCGACCGCAGCATGCCAGGCCTCCCTGTCCATCACCAACTCCTGGAGCTTGCTCAAACTCATGTCCCTCGAGTCAGTGATGCCCTCCAACCATCTCCTCTGTTGTCCCCTCCTCCTCCTGCCTTCAATTTTTCCAAGCATCAGGGTCTTTTCCAATGAGTCACTTCTTTGCATCAGATAGCCAAAGTATTGGAGTTTCAGCTTCAGCATCAGTCCTCCCAAGGAATATTCAGGACTGATTTCCTTTAGGCTTGACTGGTTCGATCTCCTTGCAGCCCAAGGGACTCTCAAGAGTCTTCTCCAACACCACAGTACAAAAGCATCAATTCTTTGGCACTCAGCTTTCTTTATAGTCCAACTCTCTCCCATCCATATGTGACTACTGGAAAAACTATAGCTTTGACTAGACGGGCCTTTGTCAGCAAAGTAACGTCTCTGCTTTTTAACTATACGATATATTACCCATTAGGAAATAAATCATGGTGCTACCATCCAGGAGTGGCCAGAGTGGTCCCCAGAGCCCCTATGATAAGGTGACTAGGCAGGGGAAGTAATTCTGGCCTCATCAAAAGTCCATCTCGGTGCTCGGGATTCCTCCCTCTGTCGGCAACCTCTAGGGGAAAGCAAACATAAAGGGCAGTGCTATTCTCTTTGTCCCTTCCCCAACCATAGGGACAGGCCCACCCCTGGGACTCTGTAGCAAGACCTGCTTCAGAATTGTCAAGGCTGCTTGTTCAAAGTTACTAGGAACTTCCTGTCTGACCAGAGCACTGAACCCAAGGCCCCCGCACCAGCATCCCCCACCAGTGGGTCACACGGCTATGCAGAGCCAGGCCCTGAGGGTCTCAAACCCTCCACATGTCCAGGCACCAGCATTGGGGTGTCCTGTGCAGTGGACATTAAGCCATCAGCCACTGTAGCCACCTGACTACACCCTGAGGCGATTCAGGTTGGGGAGGGGGGCGGGGGGCTGGGACAGGATACTGATCCTAGATGGTTAAGGTGCACATCAAAGGAATAATTTCCATAAGCCCACACTTTTGCATCTTTGCATGCATATGAAAGTGCTAAATTCATTAACTTGTCTGGTTTTTCTTTAATTCACAAGAATCCTTTGATGTTCGACTTTCGGGTTTTTGTTATAAAACTCCCTGTATCCTGGCCCCTCCTTTACCGCTTAGGAACACTCTCTCACGCTTAGGAGCACTCTCTCTGGGCTATCCTAGAAACTGCTTCCAGGGTTTGAGTCTGCATAAAGCCCACTGAATAAAATACAATCCTCAGCTTCTAGTCGTGCACCTTTTTAAAAGTTGACACTGCTCAAAGTGGGGTTGAGGGGCACAGGAAGGCAGGCGAGGTGTTTACTAGTCTTTGCGGTTATCCAGTACATTCTCTGTCAGGCTATATTTGACCCCGGGCCCAGACCAGCTGTGCCTGAAGCACCCCCCACTCCTTAATCCCACTCTCCCCCAGGCACCCACTGTTCTGATCCTTGCTTCCCCCAAGACGCCCACCCCAGCCCCTTGACGCTGAGAATGGAGCCCCGAGTCTTCACGGAGTCCCCTGGGGACACACTTTTCTGACTCCCCTGATTTCTCGTCTTGTCCTCGGTGCTCCCCAGGCCCACTCCTGCCTCAGGGCTGTGTCACACCACTTGCCCTTTAGCCTGCTCTTATCCCTTCATTGCACTTTTCACCTCCCCAAACCCTGGTCCCCTATTCGCGGATTTAAGTTCTCTCTCGCCCCTGCGAGGTGGGGCCTTGGATGTTTTCCTCAAGCTGTATGGTCTGGCAAACAGAAGTCCGCCGAGGAAAAGTTTGTTGAGTGAATGAATGCATGGTGGAAGGAAAGAGCCGAGAAGAGCTCTCCACCAGAGAAAGGATTCTCAGCGCTCCCTTGGAAAACTTTGCTAAAGTGTCATCTACACTTGTTGGGCCAGGGAAGGCGGCCATGTTGCAGCCGCGCGTCACGTTGGATACCTTCAGCCGGCCTCAGTTTCCCCTTCCGTGATTGGGCCTCTAGGGGGCGGGGGCAGGGCGCGGGCGGCTAGGCCTACAAGTCCTACAAGTCCCAGCACCGCCCGGGCTGGCCCGCCCCGCCCACTCCGCGCCCCTCCCTATTGAGCGGCCGCGCGGGGAGGGGCGCCGCAGGGAGTGAGGCTGCGCCCTGGGCGGCCGGCGTCTGCTGAGCACGTGCTGACGCCGCGGGATCAGGAGGGTTCAGACCCCGGGTGGTCGGCCTCCCTGGGCGGGAACACGGGGTTAGAAAGGCAGAGCGCGCAGAACCCGTGCCCGACGTTTTCCGCCGGTGTCCGGCAGGATCGCTGCGGGCCCCTAGCGCTCCCGCCCTGCCCGGAAGAGGGCATGGGGCATCTTTTTTTAAAAAATTCGGATGCCCAGCCATGGTTCATTCAGTTGTTTATCCTCCGGTCCCTAGGTTTCTGCGTCACCAATCTCTCCGCCCGTCGAGTGGCCCCATGTCCCCATGTGTCACCCCCTTCTCCCAACACGTACTTATTGATCTGTTAGGTGCCGGGCAGGGTTCTAGACCCCAGGAAGACTGCAAGCAGGAAACTAATAATGTCCCCCACTCCCTCCACCCGCACACAAGTCCAAGCTTACGTTTTAGAGAGAAAGTGAATGAATGAATACTATATTTACTTTTAGGTAAATTTTTCTAGGCAGGTGCTGAGACAAGGGCAAAGAAGAGTCACAGGTGTTCTCTAGAAGCAAGTTAGGACTCTAGGGGATTGATGAAAGCCAGAGCCATCGGCGCACAGGGCACAGGTGACCGAATGCGAAAAGTCAGAACAGAACAGGAGGAGATCCTGGCGCCATCACTGATGCAGTAACCTCTGAGTGCTGGGCACTTTTATGTGGCTAATCCTCCCACACCACTAATAAAAATAAAGGTCAAGTGTTTTAATGCCTGTTGGGGTTAGGTCCTGAACTGGGTAATTTATATATTAGAAAGTGTGAAAGTGAACGTGTTAATTGCTCAATCATGTCTGACTTTGCAATTCCATGGACCATAGCCCTCCAGGCTCCTCTGCCCATGGGATTTCCCAGGCATTTTGAGGATACTGGAGTGGCTTGCCATTCCCTTCTCCAGGGGATCTTCCCTACCCAATACAGGGTCTCCTGCATTGCAGGCAGAGTTTTTGCCGTGATTTAACCTCCAAACACCCTTTGTCACAGGGAGGGAACTGAGGCACTGAGTGACTTCCTCAACACCACCCAGAGCAGCAAATGGCTGGCCAATCCATGATCCTATTTTTGTCCTCTCACAGCCTTTAGAGAAGGCCTTTCATTTTTGTTTATTTATTTATGCCTTTGCTGGTCTGCGTTGCTGCACAGGCTTTCTTTAGCTGTGGCGAGCAGGAACTACTCTCTAGTTCTGATGTGCTGGCTTCTCATTTCGGCCACCTGGGCTGAGGTGGTGGTCCTAGACTCAGGCCCTTCCTCTGGAAATGTTGGCCCTTGTCTGAGGCCATGCCTGGGTGTGGGTATTTGCTGTGGGTTGGATTGTGTGCCCTAAGAATACATTCAAGTCCCTGGTACTCATGAACGTGCCCTTATTTGGAAATAGGATTTTTGTACTATCGTCCACTTAAGACAAAGTCATATTGGAGTTGTATGGGGACTTATCCAATGACTGTTGTCCTTATAAGAAGGCTATATGAAAACTTAGACAAACAATGAGAAGGCCATGTGATACCAGAGGCAGAGAGGTTGGAGTGATGTGCCTGCAAGGTGAGAACATGGTGATTGGTGGCAACCCCAGAAGCCAGCTCTGAAAAAGGCATACTGGGAACAGAGTTCTCTCTCTGAGTGCCTTAACAGGGAACACGGCCCTACCGACACCTTACCTTTGGACTTCTGATCTCCAGAGCCATGAGAGTACATTTCTGTTGTTCTAAGCCGTCCAGTTCAAGGTCAGACGCTGCAGCAGCCCCGGGAGACCAGCACAGCTGGAGGGGAGAGAAAGCCAGAGCTCCGGGTGGGTGGAATCGTGGCCGTGGGACTCGTGGTTTGGAATAACCGACCTTGAGTCACACAAGGGTACTGGGGCTCCCTAGGGTCATTCCAGGACTGGGAAGCACTCCTGTACCTCCCTGGGCTTCAGCTGCTCAGCTAGGGAAAAGTCCAACTAAGCATCCTTTTACTTAGAACATTGCTGGTTTATATCCTGTCCTGTTCTTCCCTGCCCAAGCCACTCTGGGAATGAAACTGATAGCACCCACCTCCCCTGCCCACTCCTGGCTGTCTCCTGAGTCTGGGCCCTTGTACTCAGCAAGCAGTCAGGCTGGGACCCCACCTCCCATCCTCACCTGCATCTTGGAGGCAGCATCTGGCTGCAGCCCCAGGATCCACACAGACCCTCTGTTCCCAGCCTGTCCTAGAGGGCAGCCAGCCTGGTGTTTGGATCTGCTATCGCTGAACTAGACGCTCCCAGGGCCTGGGACTCAGACTCCCTCCAGGCCTCTCCTCCAGCATCCCTCAAAAGCTCCTGTCCCTTCCCAACCCTACTTTAAACATCTGTTTGCTTCTGTGTGGACCATCTCCCCACCAGAGGGTGGCTCTGGGAGGACAGGCTACTGGCTACTTTGTTCGGTTCCATGTATTCAGGGCCTGGCATGTGGAAGGCACTCGGTAAAGATGTGCTGAGTGGAGTAACAACTGTGTGACTGAACACATTCCAGAGGACTGAGATTGGGGGCGTGAAGGGATCCCCAAAGCCTGTTTATCTTAACGGAGATGTGAGCCACAGGATGTTCCTGTGGAGTCAAGCCTGGGCAGCCCCATCTCCATCTCAGAGCTGGGCTGCAGCTGAGGGGCAGGGTGCAGCCACCTGCACCCCCTCCCTCACCCAAACTGGGGGCCCAAGGAACCTTGAAACAAAAAACTGAGGCAGGGAACCAAAAGAGGAAGCACAAGAGAGGTTTGTATGTCATTCGGGCATGGATTGGGCCCTGCTGTTTCAACTTCAGAGAGTAACCTGCCCCCTGGGCTCCTCTGGTCGTCCCTGTCAATTAGTGAAAGTCCCTCTCGCTTCTTTTTGGGCAGAGGGCAGGCTGCACTGCACAGAGCATAGCCACCACCTCTCTGGGCCTTAGTTTCCTCAGCTCTAGAATGGGCAGATGACAGTGACATCCTCCTAAGTCTTCAGCGAGGCTGAATTGGGATCATGCACAGAGTGCCGAGCTCGTCCTCATACTGAATGTTGTTGTTAAGCCGCCCAGTCGTGTCCGACTCTTTGTGACCTCATGGACAGCAGCGCGCCAGGCTCCCCTGTCCCCCACTATCTCCTGGAGTTTGCTCAAACTCATGTCCCATACCAACAATTGCAATTTTGACTTTTTCACCGGGCATGCCTCAGTTTCCAGGCTACACACGCCAGGTGAGGAGGTGGGCACCTGGCAATCCTCCCATGTGTGCTCCTTCTGTGGCTCCTCAGTGCCCAGGGACAGTCCCCGATCTCTTTGCTCAAGATGCCTTCCCTGCCTCCCAAAGCAGAGCCGAAGAGCCCAGCCTCCCAGGAAGGCTGTGTCCCCTTCCCAGGAGCCTGCAGCTGTGTGGGCCACAGTGCCCCTGGGTGGTCTGCTGAGCCCAAAGGACCCTCCTCAGACAGATGATCTTAGACACTTAATAAAATGCCTAGAAAGGCAAAGGAAAACCATCATACTAAAACACAGCTATTAAAATAGTTAAAAGCAGAGTGTGACTCATGGCTTCTCAGCTCACCCCTTCCCTCTGCTATCAGTAGGTCAGATGCTTAGTCCCTGCCCTGGCTTTGCCATCTTTCTCTGGGTTTTCTAGGGCAAGCAGTGATTTTTGACAAGATGAAGCTCTCAGCAGCAAGCAGAGGCATCTCTTTCAACTGTCTGCATTTTAGTACCACTTACTAAACATCTGGCTATGGTGGCAACCATATGATATTGTGTTCTGGAGCACACAGCATTTGATGGCAGTCTGCCATCCTCAAGGGAGGTGTAGGGATGAGTTTTAATATACCAAGACCATGACTTGGCCTGTGGGAAGGACCATCTGCCAACATCCATATCCTGTTCAGACAGAGGGAGCAGAATGGAAGGCAAGCTTCAGCCACTGTATTTCCTTGCCCTATAGACTGAACTCTAAATTAGGCATCACCCTGTGAACTTCCAAACATATGGATGGTGGCTGTGATATAGGAGTAAGTTTTTTTCTATTTTTCCAGTATTTTACCAAAATATGGATGTTTTCCATCAAGTGTATTCCTATAACAAAAACCATTCAGTGACTAAAACAAAGGAAATCAGCCTCCACGGAAATATTATTAAAATTATCTAAAATAAATCTTCAAAGTAAAAAAAAAAAAATAGTTAAAAGCGAGGAATGTGTGTGTTCCTTGACTATGCCAAGAAATGATATACAGCAGGGGCACTGGTGAGTCAGCAGTTTCAAAGGACAAATGAGCAAGTCCCCTGTGTCAAGATGTCAGTGGTGCCCTGGGGTACAGGGCATCCATTGTTGGGTCACAGCTGCTGCTGGGGGGCCCTGGCCCAGGTTGTGACTCATCTGTGCCTCAATGTGACTCTGGTTGCTAAAGATGAATACTTTCCCCTTGCAGTTCACAGACCCTGAATTCTACCTGGGGGGGTTCTGTGAATGCGTGCTAAGTCACTTCAGTCATGCTAACTCTTGTGATCCCGTGGACTGTAGCCCGCCAGGCTCCTCTGTCCAGGCAAGACTACTGCAGTGGGTTGCCGTGCCCTCCTCTAGGGGATCTTCCCATCCCAGGGTTTGAAACTGCATCTCTTATATCTCCTGCATTGGCTGGCGAGTCCTTTACCACTAGCGCCACTTGGGAAGCCCATGGGATCTGTGGGTCCCAGGTAAAGACCACTTTGCTTTAGTTCCAGTTGCTGCTGTCACAGAGGGCCCACACTTTTTGACTTAAAGCAGCAGACATTTCCTCTCTTAGAGTTCTGGAGGGCAGAGCCCAAACATGTCTCACAGGGTTTAAGTCAAGGTGTAGGCAGAGCTAGTCCTTCTGGCGACTCCAGGAAGGAATCTGTTTCCTTGCCTTTTCCAGCTTCTAGAGGTTGCCAGCATTCCCAGCTGCCAGCTTCCTCCCAGTCTTTCTCCCACTGCATCTCCCTGATACTCTCTCCCTTCTACCCATCTCTTCCACAGTTAGAGACCCTTGCGACTCCACTGGCCCCCCGGAAAATCTACCATAAGCTCCCTATCTCAAAGCCCAGCACCTCGGGCACATCTGCAAAGTCCCTTTGCTGTGCGAATGGGCATGGGAAGCAGTAGGAACCTTGGGGACTGATGGTGGTATGTCAGTGCATACCTTGGGGCACTGCCTCTGTCAGCCTTCTAAGAGCAGCCGCCACTGGGGTGAGGATGTGGATTAAACAGCCAGTCTCACCGGGAAGGCTACAGGAGTCTTAGTTTTTTTGCATCCCCCAGGCCAGCAGGTGTGCTGGGAAGCCTGTCCTGCCAATGGGAGCCCCCTTTCCCAGGATGGTGTGGCTAATCCCCGAGCTGAGAGTGGTCTGCGAGAATCAGTGCAGGGATGGGGGCCAGACTAACTCTGCAGCTAGAGGGAGGGTGCCCAACTGCCAGCAGGGGTCTTCTCAGTGAGCGCCAGGGTGAGACCCTGTCCCAGGCAAGTGCAGCCCTACTCTGCACCTGCTCTGGGGGCCCGGGAATGTGTGTGAAGGCTCTTGTAGGTGTGGCATGAACATGGGGTGTATTCCAGAGGGGACACCTGGTCATACGGCTGAAAGACACATGGCTACCTGGCAACACTTAGCTGAGGGCGCTGGGACAAAGCACCACAGAAATCTAGTTCCTCACACTTTTGGAGGCCAGGAGTCCAAGATCAAGGTGTGGGCAATGTTGGTTCTGTGAGGCTTCTCTCCTTGCAGATGGCTGGCTGTCTTCTCCTTGTCGTTACATGGTCTTTCCTCTGCGGTGTCTGAGTCCTAATCTCTTCTTCTAAGGACATCAGTCATACTGGATTAGGGCCCATTCTAGTGACCTCATTTAATCCCCTCTTTGAAGACCCTCTCTCCAATCCAGTCATAATTGAGGTACTGGGGGTTAGGACTTCGAGATACAACTGGGGGAGTGGGGGACAATTCTGCCCATGACAAATACTTCCTTTGCATCTGCAGGCGACTAAGTTGTTAGCCTTCAGAATCGTGCTCAGGGCCTTCCCTGCTACTCAAGGGCCCTCACTGTGGAGGCCGCAGAGGCCCACAGAGGCAGCCGAGCAGTGGTTCATGTCAGGTGAAGTCCAGAAGCTGAGGAGCCTTGAGGGAGTCTCTGGGCCTTGGCACCAGAAAACACGCACTGAGCTGAGGACAGTGGGAAGCAACCTGCTTGAATGCTTCCAGGCATTCTCTCTCAGAAAAAGTCAGCCTCCACCACACTTCTTTAAGGGCAAACCCCAGAGCCAGAAAGATCCATGAGGGAGTGGAAATGATGATAAACACAGTGCCCGAGGTATTCTTGCCTGGAAAATCCCGTGGACAGAGGAGCCTGGTAGACTGCAGTCCATGGGGTCACAAAGAGTCAGACACGACTGAAGCGACTGAGAACCCACACACGGTGCCTGATAAGGTGCCCAGGGTCAGCAGGGGCTGGGGTTTGACTCCACTGCAGGCAGTGAGTCCTGGCCAATGAGTAGCCAGTGAAGGGCCAGGGATAGGCCCCTCCCCATCCCCAGGCAGCCTTGTGAAATCTGGTGTGTGATCAATGGCCCTAAGCTCACCAGGGGCAGTGTTGACGTGGTATGGGGGCCTACCAGCCACATCTAAATTCAAGACTCAAAAGGAAGAGACTCCACTGCTGACCGGTGATGGGGAAGGGATGCTGAAGCCTTGGGGGTGACCCAGCACTGCCAGGGGCCGTGATGACCTAAAGGGTAGTGCTGGTTTGGTCCATGGGAGACAGGGGATTGACAATGTCTTAGTACTGTGTCCATGGCCTCTCCCCATCACCACCCTTGCCCCACACCTGGGAGGAAAAAAACCAAAAGAATGCATACCAGTTGCTTTTCAGGGGCTGAATTACTGTTTAAGCATGTGTGTAACTGGTTTTTCTTATTTGCTTTGGAAATGGCCCTCACCTTAAAGAATATTTCTCAACACATCAATGCAAAATTCACAACAGACTTACATCAGGCTTCCAAGTTATTTACTCTGTTTCTGTTTGCTCTTTGGTGACATAACACCTGTCATGATTAAAAAAAACAAAAAAACAAACAAAAAAAACCCTCTCAAAACTGCAGCCACAGGATTTTCCTGCCTTCTCCTGCCTTCTGATGAACAAGATCTGTGAAACCCAGGAGTCCTCACTTAGCAGGAAATTCTGCAGAGCTATGAAACGCTGGGTCTCTGGGTGTCAACCTAGCATCTTTCAAGGAAATAGGACTCTAGTGTTGAAACTGCCTTTGCTAAACACTACAGCCCCAAGAGACTTCCCACCAGGCACTCTGGACCCCAGGACTGGGGCTTATATAGCTTGTTCAAGGGCCTGCAAATGTGTCTGGGGGTGGGGTTGGTAGCAGGAAGGAGAGAATGAAAATTGGCTTCAAAATATAAAAACAACCCCAAACTAATGTAAGTGTCCACAAATATAATACTGTCAAACTCTTCGGTGTTCCAAAGAGTCATCAGAAAACATGTTTTGAGAAACTTCCTGGTATTCTTGGTGATCGTTAAGAAATCATTGCCAAGTGTGAGTTATAGGCTGCCAAATAATCTCAGAAGTAAAGCATAAAAAAAGAAAAAAATTTTTTTCCAAACACTTGCAGCAGGAATATGTATGTAAGGTGGGATGTGGGTACATTTTAACATATGACGTGATGAGTGGGGAAATCTTCAAAAAGTCAGAGGGCCTGGGGCCCCAGTGTCCTGGGGAAATACACTGTGGTGGATTTACATTTCTAGTAGCTGCAGTTACAAAAGTATGACAGGGTGAAATTGATTTTATCATCCAGAATATTATTTCAATGTGATATTAAAAAGAAGATATTTATATTCTGTTTTTGAAATCTACTGTGCCAAATTTTACATCTCCATTCTGACTAGACACACAGAGGCCTGGAGCACCCAAAGTTACTAAAATGCATCTTAAAATGGGCTGTTTGCCACCAATACCCATGTGGGATGGAGATTTTCTGAATCTTACTTTCCCAAACCAGGGCAGGGATGCTAAGGGTGAGCAAGTGCTCAGAGCCCCCCGCCCCCCACCCCACACAAGAAGGCCTCAATGTCCCAGGAGGAAACCAACAGGGACATTAAATCTTAAGCAGAAATTCAGGAATCTGATCTCTGAAAAACTGTCCCCTTCAGCATTGTGGCTCAGACGATAAAGAATCTGCTTGCAATGCAGGACACCCAGGTTTGATCCCTGGGTCAAGAAGATTCCTTGGAGAAAGGAACGGAAACCACTCCAGTCTTACCTGGGAAATCCCATGGACAGAGGAACCTGGCAGGCTAGTCCATAGGGAGGAACCTGGCAGGCTAGTCCATAGGGTTGCAAACAGTCGGACATGACTAACACTTTCACTTTGACTTTCATAATTTCCCACACAGGACATCAATCTTCTAAGATAAAAATGTGTTAAAGACTAGTCTTCTAGCAGCATCAATAATCCTTAGACTCTACTTCCCAACTATTTTACAAGCAACAGCAAACGGTGACCCACACCATTTCTTCTAATAAGCTGAAGTCGGTGAAATTGAATACAGAAGCTGGTCCCCAACACTGGCACTGGCGTCCTTGGCGCCATCTGCTGGTCACATTGAAACACAGCCTCCCTGAGGCAGAATCCTCTTAGGGGCATTTTGGTCCCAAAAGGCTCCCTGGGACAGGAAACTTCCCTCGACGCCATCTCCCTGAAGTTAGAGCATAGCAGCTGACATTTATTATGCGCCAGCCACTGAAGCCCTTCACACCCATTAGCTCTTTGAATACTCACACCGACTGTTTGTGGCAGCTACTTTTAGTGTCTCCCATTTTAGACGAAGTCACTGAAGCTCACAGTTTAAGTCACATGCTTAAGGTCCCAGAGTTGGTCATCACTTGACAGCTGAGATGTGGAGGCAGGCAGTCCAACTCTGAGTGCATGTTCTTAACTACATCATACAGGCATTTCATGCAATAAATGCTACTTGAGGTTATTGAACCTCAAGAATCCACCCAAATCAAAAGTCCCCAACACCTGGGTTCTAATGCCTGACAATCTGAGGTGGAGCTGATGTAATAATAATAGAAATAAAGTGCTCAAGAAATGTAATGTGTTTGAATCATCCTGAAACCATGCCCTCCACCTCCTGGTCTGTGGAAAATTCTTCTTCCACAAAACTGGTCCCTCGTGCCAAAAAAGTTGGGGACCACTGCCCTAAACCATGTAAAAAGAGGGACAGAAAAAGAAACCCCAATCCAGTATATTATTAAACATGTAATGGTAGCACAGCATGCAAAACAACATTTACCATTACTGTTAAGCCACGTACTGGAATAGGTTCTGTTGTCTGTGGCTTCACTTGACACAATTCATTCTAATTGTACCACCTACGAGGGGTCATGATTTAATTGGAAAATGCTGGCTTAGATGTTCCTATATGCATTCAACGTTCATTTCTTACAGAGCCTTTCCTTTAAAGGAAACTAAAATTTTGAATTAAAAAAAAAATCTCTCTCTCTCTCTCTAGGTAGCCCAGAACACATGGAATAGTCACCTTTGTGGAATTTTCACTGTATTTTTTATGGTAACTTTCTAGTTTGGGTAAGACATACTAGTTTTCCATGTAGTAATGAAATTTTTTTCTCTAAATTTATCTCAATGACAAATTTATTTTTGAGCAAATGTTGTAAGTGAATTGATTTAAAAGAAAAACAAGGAATGGTAGCCAAGTGTTGACTGTAGCATCTGGGTGTAGATAAATGGTCACTATAAAACTCCCAACTGCTTCACGTTTGAAATTTTTCATTAAAAAGTGTTCGGGGAAAAAAATGAACAACAAAACCTGTCTTCTCCATGAGGTTTACATACTCCACCTTCAATGAAAGCAACTCCATCTTAAACTGGGTATAAATTTTTAATGGCAGAATGGCTTGACACTAAAGTGGAGTGAAGATTATACTTGGGTCTTCCCAAACTAGATGTCATCAAATTTATGAATACCTATTCAGCACCTGTGGCTTCCAGGTGGCTCAGTGGTAAAGAATCCACCTGCCGATGCAGGTTCAACCTCTGGGTTGGGAAGATCCCCTGGAGAAGGAAATAGCCACCCACTCCAGTATTCTTGCCTGGGAAATTCCATGGACAGAGGAGCCTGGTGGGCTCTAGTCCCTGGGGTCGCAGTTGCATTCAACTGAGCAACCGGGCACCTGCTGTAGGGAACACACAGTACTGGTGCCTACAGGGATGTTGAAGATGGAGAGTTCCTAAGAAACCCACATACCTTTTACAAAATGTGAAAACAAGTATCTTACGAAGTTTAATGATTTCAACAAATATTTACAGGTTCACTTTTATGTTTCAGGTTCTAGGCCAACACAGAACTGAACACATCTCCAGGGTTCACATCCTGGGGCCCTTACTTATAACTGGTTTCTACAGCCATAAGTCCAACCAGGGACTTAAATATTTTAAATCTGACAGTTAGAAAAGAACACTCTAAAAGGTCCATGACTTAATATGCACTATTCTATGGTCACTTTCAACCACAGCCAGTCACTAGCTTGTAAAAAAAGAACAGTGAAACTCTGGCTGAACTAAAAGTGATACATTTCTTCTCATTGCTAACGAACGTGGACTACCGAGACAATCAAGCTTGGCTAGAGCCCAGCTCTCTTCAGAGCCACATCTGCACATACATACAGATGACAGGGCTCAGGGCTGATTCATAAAGGAAAGGAAAAAATTAGCTGTAAACTTTTAACTTGAAAACTAAGAACTTTCTAGTGCACCTGCCTTTCTCTCTCAAAAAATTAAAAAAATCAGAAAAGCCAAAAGAAAACAACAACAAAACTTTTCAGACCAAAAGAATCAGAGTTAATAGTCTGAATTCATGTATGATTTGATAAGCGAAGAATTTAAATCACTGATGCAGGTTATGTCTTTTAGTAGAAAACTTTATTTTGTCTTTTAGGAGTAGGCAAACATGTCTTACAATATTACAATACCTGACTTCCACACTGAGCAAGTTAATTTACAACCGGCCCCAAAGACTAAAGCAGAAGCATTTGGGTTTGCAGGGTAAAAACACAACAGACTCTCATTTCTGATACTTACCAATCAGGAATTTTATTACATGAAATAAAAAAAACACTCCAAAATTATGGCTACTGGGGGCACGAGCTCAGAGCACTTTCCATGCAGTGGACTTGGGTTCTAACTGTGGAGTCCACAAAGGCATCACCCACTTGGGCTTCGCCCACAAAGGGCTGTCCTTCAAAACAGGAAGAACCATGTTCCAGTCACCAGGACACCCAGCAGAGGTGAAAAGCACTAGAATGTCAAAGATGGGAATGAGGGAAGCAAAAGAAAAGCACATCCAAACTCTGTCCAGCAATGCTTGGAGAGGCTGCTGCTGGACATGCCACCAGGCAGACACAACCCCAGCTCAGGACTGTCTCTCCTGGGGGACAAGATGTCTCATTTCCGAAAGGACATCTGCAATCACAAACCAAAACCCAACGAGGACGCTGAGCAGGACAACCACTTCAGAGCTCACAGGTGGGTGAGAGGAGAGTCGGACAAAGGGAGATTAGGAGACAATCTTCAAAATGTTTATTACAAAATACAGTACAGGCTCGCCAAATGTTTCCCAATGTTCTCTGATACATACACTGGATGAAGCACTGCAAATACCTGGCAGGCGCCCATGTGAATCTAGGGACGTCTATAATGATTTGAATCTCCTTGGAGGTACAGACGAAACCTGTAGCCGGCAGTGGAATGGAGACGGACAGTCACTGCGACCGCCGGGCTCCTGCCTGCTGAAGAATGACATCGTTTTCTCCAGAGGTTGAAATCCACATCCAGGGCTGACAACCTACTGAAAGCTGGGATCCAAATTCGTACAGAGGCAGAATGGAGAGAAAACTCCGGACAACCCACAGGTCTCCAGCCACTACTTCTTATTCCTTGGTTTTAGCTCTTCAGCTGCATTACGCAGGAAAATGTAATTTTTCTTTTGGGGATTATAAAATTCATGTCCCTAAAGGGGAAAAAAAATAGTATCTTAAAAACTGATGAAAAATCAGGTTAGCATTTTGTGGGCACTTTTAACATGCCAAGTCCTATGCCCTGTGTGTGAAGCATAATCTGTTAGGAGTGAAAGAGGTAAATGGAGAGCAATAAAAGTCAAATCTTAAACAAAAACTTCAGTCCCCAGAGAAAAGGTTAAGGATGTGGGACTTGCAATGTCCCCTTGGAAGGATGATCTTTTACATATTTGCCTCTTCAGCACTGAGACTCCTGTCAACCTTCCACCCACTGCTTTACTGCTGAGACGACTCCCCAGACAGCACAGCCTGGAAAGGGGAGGCTGGTGGAAGATGAGCTGCAGGCTTCTCAGTATAGGAGACGCCTGGTCTGTGACATCAGAGGGAGCAGACGTGCCGTCCCAGACGCCAAGGGAGGTGAAGTGCAGGTGTTGGTGTATCTGCCGGGGAGGGAGGGGGCTACATGACACTGGGGGAGCTGGAAACACCCAGTTCAGGCCAGGTTGTGAACAACGAGGGGAGAAAGGAATGGCAGCCACAAAGGCTGTAAGTGACAATGACAGTGACAGGAAGAGAGCAGAGTGGGGACAAGACAGAGGAGTGGAAACCCACGGTAACCAAAAGGCCTGGAACACAGAGGTGGGCAGGGCCTCTGGGTGTACCCTGCCACCTGCTCTGCAATGGCACACTTTATTCTCATTCCTTGACAGTTATGCCGAGATGGTTCTAGAAATTCTGCTCAACCAATGACCAATCATTCTCATAATATACAAAATATAGCTTTTCTTATTGGTTATGCTAAAGCAGCAACCTAATATTAATCACGTCATCATGACTCCATACCACAGATAACTGTCCTTCAACTAAGAACAATGGAAAACTCCTAAAACAACTTTTTTTAAAATTAAAAGATTATAATTAAGTATTTCACTGTAAATTGACATTAACTGTTCAGATTAAGGGATTCTGAGCAGCATTCAAATCAACAAGCTTTGTTTGTACACTTCTTTCAATCTACAACTATTTTTCCAAGGCTTGAAAACAGAACCCTGAGTGTCATGTGAGTAAAACATGGACTTTTGATGTGGCTGCAGGTCGAGCAGGTGAAGAAGAGGAGTTCCATCACAGACCCACGGGGACACTGGGGCCTCAGGTCAGAAGCTGGCTCCGACCCCAGACAGGCAGAATCAAAAACAGCATACTCTTTGTAAAACCGAGGGTATGGCTTCCACAGGTGAATGGATAAACAGTGATCCCAGACCACGGGATACTACTCAGTCGTAAAAAGGAACAAACTAGTGACATACTCAACAGCAAAAAAGCGTACCTAGTGTATGACTCCATCTGTATAGTATTCTAGAAAACACAAATTTATCCGTAACAACAGAA
This sequence comes from Bos grunniens, assembly GCF_055505025.1. Lineage (NCBI taxonomy): Eukaryota > Metazoa > Chordata > Mammalia > Artiodactyla > Bovidae > Bos > Bos grunniens. The sequence goes on along the minus strand of NC_141177.1, from coordinate 24,741,223 downwards.
AGGAAATCAATGTGTGTGTGAAAGAAAGCATTACAATAATACACAACCTTTTGGGAGATAACTGTTTGTTAATCTTGACTGTGGTGATGGTTTCCTGGGTATATAAAGATACTGAAACTGATCAAAGTATACTTCTTACATATGTTATGTGCAATTTACTGCATTTCCATTACAACCCAGTGAAGTTGCTTAAAAAAGGGGTGGGACGGGGGAGGGGCAGCTGCATGGCTCACAGAAGCAAAGGCTCCGAGAGGCTGAGCCTCCCCAAGGCCAGAGCCGGCAGTACAGGTCAACAGTGTGCTGAGTGGGCAAGATGTACTGCACGGGCCCAGCTCTTCTGAGAGAAAGAGACAGAATCCAAGGCGATTCCAAGACTTCTGCCCCACTGGCCAGGTGGTGTTTAAGTAAAGAGGAACACAGGAGAAGCAGCAAGCCTGGAGGATGAAAGGAGACGGGTCGGAAAATCCACCCGGTTTTTATGTCCTAGGTTAAGGTGCTCAGGGGGTACCCAGGTGCAGACACCCCATTGGGATGGGGACACAGGGAGAACTGGGGTGCAAGGTCAGGAGGCAGGTTAGACACAAGAGCCACTAGCTTATGAGGGAGGTGCTTCATGAATGCAGATGCACCTTGAGGAACCTGACGGAGAACCACAGAAAAAGGCCTGCATGCAAGAGTTGGGAAGAAGAGCAGAAGCCACCAGAGATGGTGAGCAGTCCAGAGCAGGAATACAACAGACAACAGAAATGTCAGAGACCAGGGAGAAGGCTTTGTGAACGGAAGAGGAAGGGGTGGCCCACAGTGCCCAACACAGACAATAAGCAGCTTCTGGACCGGACAGGACAAAGGCAGCGAGATCCCAGCTACAGCTCCAGGAAACTGAGGAGGAGACAGAGCTGGCGAACAAGAGGGCAGGCGGTTACCCCTCTGGGCGAGTTTACCAGGAAGGGGACACTGGGATTCTTAACGCTTGTTTCAGAACAGCTGAAGTGCGTGCTTACAGACCGCAGAAGGAGACAGGGGATAGGAAGAGAAGATGGAATAACAAGAGGCAGAGAATAATGGAGTTAAGTGTTTTGGGGATGGGAGGGGAGGCGGGGCAGGATGAGTGAAGACAGACACGTGTGGAGGCGAGACTGTGGCTGAAACCTGAGTGTGAGGGTCAGTTCTTTTACTATGGCACTGGGATGACTCAAACACAACCAGGACCCCATCAGTCTGTAACTTCCCTCCCCAAACAGCGAACAAACAAAAAGCCTATGCCTCTGGTGAAGGCTGGGCACCTTGCCGAGCCCTCGTCACTCTCACCCAACAACCCCCGACATCCCTGAATGACTCAGATGCCCCCGAGTGTCGGCTGCCGGGTTTACGCTGACCAAGCAGCTCACGTGGGCATGTTCTCAGGGAAAGGCCGAGAGGGAGGCCCTGCTGCTTCCTGCTGCGGTGAGGTGATGTGACAGGCCACGTGCAAGCCACACAGCACGGCTGGAGAGGCCTCACGACCAAGCTCAGGCCTTCGTACACCAGAGCCTGGCTCTGCTGCCGGACGGCGCCAGTGCAGGCCTGAGGACTCTCACCTTTGACCAGTCGTAGCTGGAAGCATACGCAAATATGTTTCCATTGTGATTGAAGCAGCAGGCCGATATCGGCTGATCTAACTGTTCCGAAGTCTTTAGTTTTGTTCTGGCATCCTTGTCCCAAAAGCTGAATCTACCATCAGATCCCACAGTGGCAAGGGTGCCATGGACAGGATGGAACGCAATTCCATTAACCTATGAAGGATGGATACATACAATGAGGAGCAGAGAAGGGAGAAGAAAGCCGGTTTTTGACAATGCAGACTCCCTGGTTCAATGAGAACATAAAATGAACCACCATAATTTCATTAGAGCTGATGGCCTGCTGATCACATCAGAAACCAGCCCCGCTTCCTGAACCAACTGACAGCCCAGGACTGAATCTTGTCTCTTGTTAAAAACACAAGTCAGCAGAAGTTAATAAGTATGTAAGCTAGTGGCACCAAGGGGCCAACCTCAGGAAAATGCCTTTTTCTTTTTCAGCAAATAGCAATTTCTCAGTTTTAGCTAAGCGTACCAACTGTCTACCAGCACTCATACAGGTGGAAGTTGCTCCCCAAAACTCCTAAGCTTGCATTTCAGAAACAGAGAGAATGAAGAGAGTCAACATGTTCATAAAAACAGAAAACCGAAACCTCCCACGTAAGCCATTTATCCCTGGACATGAACACACACAATGACAGTGATCTTTTCTGATCCCATAATGACTCAGCTATCCACCGCCAAGTCTAGTTTCTAGACACATTCTCAGGATTAACATTTCTAAAGACGCACCGCATAGATGTCCTGAGGAGCAGAAGTGTTGGTCCCGTTAGATCGATGACATTTAAAGGTGAAGTTATCCTTGGCACTGAAAAGCAAAGGCCCAACTTAGCTTTCCTTCAAAACAAAATGTCTCACACGAACACCTGCAAGCTGGCCAGGCCTCACTTACGGATTTGGGGGGTTGATGTAGTGGATAGCAACTCTCCCCTCGATGCTTCCCAGGGCAAAACCTGTCGGCTTGTTCTGTTTGTCTTTAAAAATAGCCACACATCGATGCTATAGTTGGGGAGAAAAAGTATACCATCATCATGTGAAGTGTAACATTCCATAAATAACGTGAAAGTAAACAACTTGTACTCCATTTTTGGGTTTTGAAAGAACCAGAAACATATTTCTCAAACACGATGAAGACTTTTCCATTCCTCCAGTAGGCATTATTTTTTTATTTAGCCACATGATTTTATGAATAAACCGCAGACCACATGCTTCCGTCCAGGTGCTGCTGCTCCTCTGCCACCCTGCAGGCCTCACTGTCACTGCAGCAGGGCACGCACCCCTCAGCCCCACCAGCTCCTATTCTGGCACTGACCCCCTGGTGGGTTGGGAGGACACGTCACTTTGATCTGCAGCATACCACTGACTAAGCGAGTGCCCTCTAGGAAGTCACCCAGTGTCCCAGGGTCTCTGCGTCCCCAACTGGAAAAGGGATGTAGTGTTGGCTGGGGGAGGATGTGGGAACAAGGGTCAAGCATACAGTGGATGTGGCCAGAACCTTCTAAACCATGAATAAGCTATGCAAAAGCTAGACACTGCACTTGATCCAACACTGAGCCTAAGGGCCCAAAGGAGGGTCTCCTGGACCCCACAGAAGATCCCAAACAAACAGCCCATGGCCCAGTCTCCAGAGGCAGAGATGCACGGGTCCACACTCCTGTTGTCATTCAACAAGAGCTGCGTTCGAGTTGGAAGGAGAGAAATGGTCAGATTCGAAACCACACACAGGGTGCAAGTGAGGGTGGTGGTTAATGAGATGGGGGAGGAGAAAAGGAAGGGCAGTGAGTAAAGGACAACCCCTGATTTCTGGCCTAGCCAGAAAAGGTGGAGGCCCCACCTAGTGAGATGCAGAGCATATGGGTAGGAGCAGGCTGGGGGCAGTGGGGAGGCCCTGGGCCTGGTATGGGATGCTTCTGGGCTGAGATACGTTGGCGGGGGCGGGAGGACAGGCGGACACGCATAGGAGCCGTCAGACTGCGAGTGCCCTTGTCAGGAGCACAGAGGGTAGGTAGCTAGGGATCCAAGACTCCAGCCCACCACACACGCCTAACCAACAGTCATAAACAGCAGATGGGACTGTGCTGAGGTTCAGAAGGCAGTGACCCAGGGCAGACGCCTGGGGAACCTCAAGATACAGCAAAGAAGACAAAGCAGCAAGCAGAGGCAGGAGGTAAGAGACTGGCATTACAGAGCCCAAGCACAAAATCTTAAGAACATATAGTAAGAATATCGGTGAGTGCCACGGTTGTGTTAAGATGAGGGTGACAAGTATCCACTGGAGTTACTGACTAGGAAGCCATCAATGGCCATGCCAGAAACAGTTTTGGTGGAGAAACAGGGGCAGAAGTCTCAAAGGAGTGGGTGAGAAATGAGTAGGAGGTAGGGGAACCAAGAAAGCTCGTTTAAGACACTTGACTTACAAGAGGAAAAGGTACCTAGCTGGCTGAGGATGTGGGGGTCAGAAGAGGTTTGTTTCCCAGGATTAGACTTGAGTCTGTCTTATGCCAATGAACAAAAGTTGCGGGGGTGAGAGGGGGTAAGACGAGATACAGGAGGGAGGTGGGTGGCTGATAGCCTGAGGCTCCTGAGAGGTGGGTCGGCACAGAGCCCAAACAAAACTGGCCACTGGAGAGTGTGGCCCACCCCTCAACGGGGGGTGGGAAAGGCAGGGAAGAGGCAGGTATAGCCAGAGTTCTACATTCAGCAGGAGTAAGATGAGGAAGCTTCCAATTATCAGTTTCTGTGTTCTAGGACTAGAGGCTGCAGATCAGATCTGCAGAGACAAAGGCCAAAGGAGTGATGGATCGGAAGAGAGTGAAGAAGATCTAAGAACGTGTGGCAGGCAGGTGGAGACCGAGCTGAAGGCAGAAGCTACGGACTCCCAATTCACTGTGGTGTGTACCCATTCAGCAGCATTCTGCTACCCAGGGGATGTCTGCCAAGGACGGTATTTACCCACTAATACTGTGTTTATATCCTTAAATTCACCTCCTTTTAATATCCAACAGTATAACAATTTCCACATGCAGGCACTTACTCCCTAAGATAGATGCTAAATACAAGCTTCCTGATCTGAATCGTGACTCACCTGATGCTTCAGTGGAGACTCTATCCTCCTGAATTCAGAAGGCTGATTCTCTAACTGATACACAATCAGGCCCCTCTCTGCAGTTGCCACCACAGCCATAGGATATATCTAGGAAAAACAGGAAAGCAGAGATCTACTTAAAGTGGGGTGTGCTCTTTCGTATACCAAAGTATTCTATCAATTTTTTCAAAGTTGCAAAAATAAATAAACTTTTTTAAAATTTAACAATCCAATGGTATTTACATGTTTCAAGGTAATCTAGATAAATCATATTGGAAAGTAGCACGTACCTTTTTAAAAGACTCAGTTTTCAAAACTATGAAATATTATGAAACATTTATTTAGAACATTTACTGAAGAATAGAGAAGAAATGAAAATCATTGTTCTACCACGCCCTTCAAATGATAACAGTTGTCAGCATTATGGTATGTTTTCTCTTGTCTTTTTGAGTGTTTTTTTAATACACGTGTGTATACATATGTTTCTATATAATTCACATCCTTTACTAAACGTGTTCAGTGAGCACCACTCCACACATTTTCCCGAGAACACTAGTGGTGGCCATCTAAGTAACATTCCCTCAAATCAAATGACTGTGTCTATCTAGTTGGCCCAATGGGTCATTTCCAATGTTTCACTCCATTATACAGAACAAAGAACATTTGCATCTCTACTTTTCTCATGATAAACTCCTGAAAGTGGAATTACGGGGCAGTTAGTACACTCTTAAGACTTATTGCTACACCAATAAAGAAAGTTCCTCAGCTTCTATCCCACTGAGACAGACACCAAAGGATCTAGTCCCACATCACAAAGTTATTGCCAGTTTTTGTACTGTACGCATCATACCGGTGCCGGCATGGCCTGTGACTGAATATGTTCACACAACAAGTGACTAAAAAAGTGTGACATCCAGTTTTCTGTAGTTCTGGAACATATGCAGTACAAAAATCTAGGTTTACGACAACTGAGGCAATCCAAATTACATCCCACATCTATAATTAAAGTCTGAAGGGCTTTTACATTGTCCTCTAATTTAAGATATCATAAAAAAGAAGAAATTCCGTACCACGTCAGCACAGTAACACCTTTCAGGGAGCTGTAACACCATCATAGGATTTGATGATCGTGTATCCCAAAACTGAAAGACAAAAAAAAAAAAAAGAACAAGTGACCAACCATTCAGAACTAACATCCAGATAGTGTAAGAATAATGTCCCCCTTGGTCAGGCCAGGAAGTCCCTTGACTATACAGCATACCTTCAAGGTCTTATCCCAGCTCCCAGTCATCACACAGCTGTAGTTTGGTGCTTTGATCCAATGTATTGTTTTGACAGGAGCATCGTGCTTTCAAGACAAAACCAAGACAGATCAAGGTAAATGTAATATAACATGCCACACAGCTTTGGCTCTGGAAGTTCAAAGAGAAGGAATTTTAAATATTGAGGTCATACTCAACAAAAACCAAAGGATAGTTTCGTCCTTCCCCATGACCAAAACATTCTGTGTAACATTCCATACCAACAAAATTTAATTTGATTTGAACCATAATTAACTAGTATGAGAGTGAAGGGGGAGGTACTCAGAAACAACTCACAGGGAGAACTCCACCACAGCTGTGTCACTGAGAAGACAAACATTAGAGATGGAAGAAGTGCTCTAGCACACAGTACTGCCGTCTCAGGGTATGTGACACCTTCCTGAAAATGTCTCAGTGTCAAGAGGCTCTTTCCCACCAGGCCTGACCCTCTGGTTCTAGGCTCTCTCCTCTTCATGGTTTCTACTTTTCTTAGCAGTCTTCACACAAGAACCTGCCTGCCATCCTCAAGCAGGCTGTAAAAGCTCCTGAAATAGGAAGGGCGCCTCTCACTCACTGCTGTGTTTCTACTCCAAGGACAGTGCCTGCGGTATCACTGGCAATTGATACATATTTGTCTAATGAACAAGTGACCAAATGAAGCCTGGGACAAGGCAAGCCACACATGGGTGCTGGAATGCTGAGCATCAGTTTTAACACTGCCTTTTATAGATCTGAACATCACTAGCTCCTTATGATGCAACCTTCAACCACACAAATGCAGAAGACCCTTGAGAGGACTTGTGAAACACCAGTAAAAACGAGACTGCTCATAAAATTGGTGTTATTTTGTGCTTAAGAGGTTTCTGGTATATTTAAGTCTAATTGATTTGGTATAGTTGAACTGCACCTTTCCTGTAACAAAGAATAAGAATCATTACAACCCTGCCTTGCCCAGCATCTCTGCAGAGGATAAATTTTATTATTTATTACCTGTGCAATCTGTATCGCCTGGTTACTATTGAGGTCCCACATTTTGGCAGTTTTATCACATGAGGCTGTAAATACTTTGCTCCCATCCTAAAATAAAGTAGAAAAAATTCCGACATTCTAATAAAAATTCTATATGTACATTTAGATATTAGATTGAACATACTGAGGAAGGTTTTATTTTGCAAGTTTTATTTTTCCAATTATTTGGGGGCTTGTGTATTGCAAACTACAATGTCATATACAAAACACATTTCCAGCGCTTTTCAATCATCAATTTTTTTCTAAGAGAGAATGTGTAAACAGGTTAATAAAAAATTTAAACAGCATTTAGAGTTATGTAATGAAAACCGAGTCCCTCCCCGACCCCAGCTCACTGTTCAGAGGCAGTCATGGTCACTGGCAGTCTCTAGGAATAGCCTTTTACATCCTGTATCAATGTGTATGACCTACCAGGAACCACTTACATTTTTTTTTTTTCTTATTTTCATCAATTTCAAGCCTCCACAACAGGTACAAGAATAGTACAATGAATACTCACAAACCCATCATCTAGGTTCCCAATTTAAACATTTTGCCACATATACTGTATCCTTCTCCCCGCAATTTCTGCTCTATACCACACATGTTCAATCATTATTACTTGTGTTCAGTTCAACATCTAATAGCATTCTGAAGTGCATGCAATAAAACTACACTAATTTACAATGATCATTGGTCCAATATAAACTACAGAACAGCTTAAAAAATTGGCAATCACCGTGTTATGGTTTTAAAATATTCACATATAGAATTCATAAAGTACGTCAGTCAATTATGAAGTACAAGACAATTTAAAAACAGTAAGTACCAAGCTGAAAATCTAGACCAATCATCAACAATTCTTTTTCCTAAAGGGTGATATAGTAAATATTTCAGCTTTGCAGGTCAAGTGGTCTCTGTTGCAACTCCTAATTCTGCTATTGTAGCTAGAACGCAGCCATACACACTGTCAAATGAATGAGTGTGGTTGTGTTTCAAGAAAACTTTATTTACAAAAGTTAGCAATGGGCCAAATTGGGCCCATGGGCCATAATCTGCAGACCCCTCCCACTTCATTTCTGGTTCCACAGCTCAAAGATTTACCATTATCCTTCCCTAGCAAAAACTTATTTGAAGCTCTCCATCTGAAAGAAGAGAGAAAATCTTCTTCTCTATTAATGAGGCTCTAAGGCTAAGTCCACAAATCCTTGGAAAGATGCTAATGCGGGCTGTCCTGAGGCTGAGTGAAACACTGGCCCCTCAATCTCATGAAATGCTGACCCTACCAGCGGCAGGATGCCAGGCCCCAGTGGACACACCAAGACAGACCCAGTCTATCAAAAGGCTGAGGCAGAAGAATGAGATCCCTAAATGCTCCCAAATCAGCTCCTCTAAGCTCCACCTGCTATGTCCACGCAGCAAGCCACGTCCTTGGACTGCTTGGAGAATCACCCTCACCAAGCTGGGCTTTTACACCTCGAGGGTAACTCTGGCTCTTCTGTGCCTTTCCATACATGCCTTCCTCTTCCAGAAACCAGCTCCTATTTCCTATAAGCCCCTGTGAGAGAGGCTGTCAGTGCATGGGCTCTGGAGCCAGAAGGTCCAGGTCTGGGCTCAGCCTTTCTCTCTGTTCCCTCAAGCAAGTCTCTTAACCACTCCCCAAAGGCGCCATGCTAGTCTTTGAGTGACTGGATAACAGACTCAGAGAGATTACGTAACTTGGCAAAGCCAAAAAGTGAAGACAGAGCTGAAATTTGAATCCACACTTGGAATGGATGACAGAGCTCTAAAGCTATAAGCAAATGGTTTGCTTTTTCTTGCCTCATCTGTGAAGATTTCAGTGCACCCTTCCCAAACTTCATAGTTGCCTTCTGGGTTCTGTCCACCCAGGACAGTGCATCCTGCCTCTCTAAGAACTTAGCTCCCTGAATTGGAACTCTTAATGTCTATATTTCTCCTCCACTAGACGGCGCACGGCTCTAATGGAGATAGAGAAAGGAAATGGGCGGTGTACATTTCTGTACAAGGTGACTCACTAACACTTGAGCAACAGAGTTCTGGTGTCAGGTAATTCTATTTCTTACCATACTTGATAAGACACTTACAATTCTGATCTGTTCTCTCATCAGTAAAGAAAGACAGGTAAAATAAATCAGTGGTATTTAAAATCTACTCAAATGGCTGCTTTTCTATGTGTAATTTAAAACTATTATTAATCTCATAATAACCTAATCAGACGAATCAGCAATACATTTACAGATGACAGAAAATGCCTTAGAGAAGACTTTCAGAGATGATTAAAATGGGAGCAACTCAAAATATTCATAAACAGAATATTTATAAATTATAAATTTATAATTTATATAAATTATATAAACGCTATATGTAAGCTAAATACAATCATATAAATGCATGGTGTGAGTAGTCTGGTGTTTCTCATAAAATTAACATAAATTTTTCATTTGACTCGGCAAGCCCACTATTAGATATAAACTCAAGAGGAAAGAAAATTTATATTCACGGAAAATCCAGTATACAAAATGTTTATAGCAGCATTTATTCACTACAATCAAAAATGGAAAACCACCCACATGTCCTTCAGCTTGTGGACGGCGAACAGACGGTGAACACCCATACAACGCACCACTACTCAGCAACAAGGAGGACTAACTGCTGCCAGATACAAGCTGGATGGGCCACGAGTGCACTGAGCTGAAGGCAGCCAGACTCAAAAGGATTCTGGTGATGGCGTTCTAGTAAAGGCAGAAACACAGGGACCGAAAACACACCAGTGGTCTCCAGGGAGAGCGGCTGAGGGGGATCTGATTACAAAGGGCAAGAGGAAATCTTTGGGCTGATGGATCTCTTCTATATTTTGATCACAACTCTATGCATTTCTCAAAACTCACAGAATCATACACTTACAAGGTTCAATTTTACTGCCTGCAAACTACATCTAATAAAAAAAATTCTATGAGCCCAGGGAGGGACCTTGAGACTTAGCTTCCTCAGCACATCTGCCAACTCTGAGTCAGGCGCTTTTGTTTTCAGCTGCCAGCAGGAGAAGGAGGGGAGGGAGGCTGGGCCCTTCACAGCCAAGGCTCCTGCTGAGCGTGGCTTCACCATCCCTGTTGGCTTCTTTGTAAATGGTATACCTTCATTAAACTCCCCAATCACCCACCTTCTGCCCTCGAACAAAAAAAAAGAGAGCTCAGAATTGAATAAACTCAAACACATTAACTTATAATGCTAACGTTCAGTATTTGGGAGGAAAAAGAATTTCAAAGAAAGGAAATATTTCAAAAGTCTAATAATGGTAAAGGATTAATTTTCCCCATAGGACTTACTTCCTGGGACTGTAAATTTCTAATTTTAAAACAACATAGGCTCCTGGCACATCAAGAGACATAGGAAAAGCTTTAATTGTCTAACCCCTTGCTCAAAAAACGGCAACCTGCTCCAGTATTCTTGCCTGGAGAATTCCATGGACAGAGGAGCCTGACAGGCTACAATCTATGGGGAGTGCAGGGTGCACAAAGAGTCAGACATGACTGAGCAGCTAACACTTTGCTCAAGGAGACAGGTCAATAAATTAATGGAATTTTTAAGCAAGAAGCTTTCAGAGAGACTAACTAAAGCTAATATAACAAAAGTTAACTGACTATATTATGAATATCAATCAATGACTATATTTAAATTCAGAAACAGCATTTCTAAAATGTGCATGGGGCTGCTGCTTCTAAGTCACTTCAGTCGTGTCCGACTCTGTGTGACCCCATAGATGGCAGCCCACCAGGCTCCCCCATCCCTCGGATTCTTCAGGCAAGAATACTGGAGTGGGTTGCCATTTCCTTCTCCAATGCATGAAAGTGAAAAGTGAAAGTGAAGTCAGTCGTGTCCGACTCTTAGCGATCCCATGGACTGCAGCCTACCAGGCTCCTCCATCCATGGTATTTTCCAGGCAAGAGTACTGGAGTGGGGTGCCATTGCCTTCTCCGAAAATGTGCATGCATACATGCTATTTGTATTTCAGGTCACATAAAAACATAATGAAACTTACATCACTCCAGCAGACATCTAGGACAGGTCCCGTGTGCATCTGTTGGGCTTTTGGAATAGTCTGTCCGCTATCTTGAACTTCCCAGCATCGAACCTACAATAATAAAACAATGCAGACACAACAATTAATGATAACCCCTATGCTCCCAGCCATAATCAGATAAACACAAATTTACACGACAGACACTTTCCCCTATCAAACTGGCGTAATAAAATGAATAATACTTGGCACCAGCAAGGAGAAGCTGAAATCTGAACCAGTGGTAGCTGTACCCTGTGTCTCAGATACTCCCTTTCTGGGACTTGAGGATTTCCCATGATGTACTTTGTATGTGTTATCTGAATTCATCTCTACAACAGCTAAACCTCTGTGTACTTACTGTCATCTCCATCTTATTTCAGGATATGAAGCTTAGAGAAGATAACTGGCCTAAGTCCCTCACTTAAGTCAGCAGCAAACCACTATGCATCTATCTGATTATGAGTATGGTTAATTGGTTCAAGTTTGCTCCAACAAGCCACCTGCACTTCTTTTGTGAAGTGCTTCTAAACATCCTTTGCCTTTTTTTCTACCAGAATTTTTACCTTTCTTTTTGAATACTACAATTTTTGTTTGGTAAGTATAGTGTTGATGCAGGACTGTTAATATAGCTAAAGGTGAAAAACTTTAACATAGCCTAAAGAACATTTTCAGGATGCCTAGAAGGGAAATTCACACAGAGCATCAGGGACAACATTTATTTTCCATGAATATGACACATGATTAGGGAATATACTTCAAGATACTGAACAAGAGTATACATTTTTGAATGATGCATATGATTTTGCTTTCTTAAAAAATGGCACAAGAAGTGATCAATGCCTGCCATTCAGAATGGTTCAGACTCTTAAACTCATTTCTTTAAAAAAAGGTAATGAATAAGCCATAAGTTTGCTTTATTCACTTGGAGCAAAAACAAACAAAAAACCCAGCCCTGCTCATACAGAGAGATACATGACAGAGAGAACATGCATTTAAGAAGCACTTACATCATTAGCCCACGATCCTGCAATAAGAAAGTTTCCCGGCAAGGTTGGGGGGCTAAATGATAGACAACCAATGCTATCATCAGGAGAGGATGTTACTTCAATATCCTGGGGTGGAAAAAGTCCATGTTAAAATGTATACATCATCATGATTTAATTCAAAATTGCTTCCTTTCTCACCAACACATCAAGGTCAAGCGTCCCTGTTCCCAAGAACTAAGTTCATCAGACCTCACTCACTTGGATAAAAAGGCAGACTGTAACCCAGCCAGTGAAGGTACTGGCACTGTTGGACCCAGGCAGCATCTCAAAGCCAGGCCTGCAGCCACGTTTCCCAACAACGGCCCCAGGTCATTCCTGCCCCGCAGTGCTCAACCATTGTCATCACCTGCCTCCCTCTCCCAGAGAAACTCTCATTCCACAGTTGTGGGCTGGACCCTGGGCACCTGCAATCTTAACAAGCACCTCGTGTGATTTTGGTGACTAGGAATGTTAGGGGAAATAGGACACCAGTCCAGGGGACACACAGTTCCTCTGCTCCAGTATTTGAGAAAGCAGGCTGAACAAAATTTCAGCGTGTTCACCTCAAAGGAGGCTCCCACACCAACTGGGATTCTCTTGCTATCACGGATGTGGGATTCTCTGGCCTGTGCTGTTTCTAAAAACCCTGTGAAGCTGTATGTGGTACCTTCATAGGGTTGTGATTATCTGTGGTTGTGCTGCCAAACATGCTGGTCCCACCAGATCCAAAACCCGAGGTTGTTCCAAACAGACTCATTTTGGCCCTAAAAAATAATGGAAAAAGTAAAGGACAAGTCCTCTCTTAAGTAATAAACATCCCTAAGAGGCAATAAAAAGATACAGTTAAGTTATAGAAGGGATATAGAGAGTAAATAAATAAATGACTTGATGTCAGGCTTCTCTCTTCTGAGGAGATTTAAATATGCAATAAGCAGAGTGCCTTTTAACAATAAGCTTTCTATTTTTAGAAGTTTTTAATGGAAAATTACAAAGACAGGAGAGTTCCCATATATCCCACATCCAGTTCCCTTCTTCCATTCATCACAATTAATTAACCAATATTGATACATTACAGCAGAGTATTTTTTAGTCACCAGCTAGAAAATAAATTCATTTTTACACAGTTTGAGACACAGTGCTGAGCAGCAGGAATGCAACAGGAAACCAGCAGAAGGCTGTGTTCTTCCAGGTTCCCACTTAGTGACAGCTCACTTTCCTCGTACAAATTTCTGCACTCTGGTTTAGGTCACTATTTCTGCATGAAGTTACTAAGAAAAGCAACCAATCTTGGCAGCAATCACAGGAGTTTTAGAGTAATCGACCTTTATCTGGTTTGGCATTGTGCTGGACATTTGCCCGCAAGAATTCCCCACTTTGAGTTTTTTAGGGGTGCCATAGTCTAGTAGGCCCACCTAGGTTAGAACCACGCCTCTGCCACTTCCCAGAACTGGGATCCTAATCTGACCAAGCCTCATTTTCCCTATTCTGCAAATACAGAGAATATTAACACCTTCTCCAGGGTTGCTCTGAGTATCAAATCAGATTATCTATGTAGAAAATGTAGTATCTAGTGGACAGTGGGTCATAAGCAAGTTTCTTTTTTTCCTTACAAGGAGAAAGTATATATATTCTCTCTCTGATGATTCACTTACATTGATGTCATATTTTCAATTCTGTAACTGGTTAGTAAATTCTTACATCCAGCTGCCTACCCAAAGGAGCCTTGCATGAGTGACATGAGATAACAAGAGTAGCATCTCTTATCATGACAACAAAGAATATGAGGAATTTTGGAAGATATCTGAGTTTCCTGAGCTTCAAGAAAAATAAGTGTAGACATACTAGGTCTATGAGTACATTAATATCTCAAAAAGTGACTCTCTGCAAGGATGTGGCACTTGCTGACCCCATCTGACTCAAATGATTGAGATGAATTTGGGACATCAGCTAACTGTGTGAGCAAAGGAATGACAAAGGTTCTGCAATCAAGCCCAGGAACTAAATATATGATTTCGGGCAAATTATTTAGCCCCACTGGCTCAGACAGTAAAGAATCTGCCTGCAATGCAGGAGACAGGGTTCAATCCACAGGTCAGGAAGATACCCTGGAGGAGGGCATGGCAACCCATTGAAGTATTCTTGCCTGGAATATCTCACGGACAAAAGAGCCTGTGGGGCTACAGTCCACGGGGTTGCAAAGAGTTGGACACGACTGAGCAACTAACACTTTCTCATCTACAAAAATAGACACTAAGATCCACTTGAAGTGAAGCTGCACACATAGTGCCCGAAACCTCTGTTCCTTCCTTCTCCTCAACCATGGAGCATTAATCAGCCTCTGCGGACCGTATGTTGTGCAGGACACTGGGAACCCACAACAAGTTCAGAAGGCAGGTGTTCATCTCTAGTCTACCCAGTCTCTCACTCCCTCCTTGAGCACCCCAGCTCTGAGGGTTTCCTTTCTGCCTGTGAACACAACAAGCGCCTCCCAGTTTGAAGCATTCCTACCAGCTGTTCCTGCAACCTGGGGTGACGAGGCCTCCCCCGATGGAGGGAGTCGCTTTTTGAGATTATTAATGCGCTCAGACCTAGTATGTCTACATTTCATTATTTTTCTTGAAGCCCAGGAAACTCAGATACGTTCCCAAATCCCCAGCTTTCTCAGTGCCAATTTTCAGGTCCCACTTCAAAAGGCAGCTCCTCTTGTGAACTTTTGGGGGTGATGGAAATGGTCTAAACTGCACCGTGATGATGCTTACACGACTGTATTAAACTTTCCAAACTCATCAAAATGTGCACTTTAAATAGGTTACAGTGTGTAAGTGACGTTCAGTGAAACTCTTGGAGCATCTTTTTTTTAAAGTCACCTTCTCTCCTCAGAGGCTTCCCTGCTTTCCGAAGGTATAACACCTGATCCTCCATCACTAGCCCCTTTTCTTCACAGCACCGATCCCCATCCGGGACTTGTCTGCAACCAGCCCCCTCCCCAGGAGACTGCCAGCTCCTAACGGCCCAGAGCTGTCTGGAAGCTCCCCTAAAACACACCTGGCCCGCAGCACAGCGCCTGGCGTGTCACAGATGCTTGCCTGGGCGGAGTGTGTGCACACGGATATAATAAAACACTTGGCGGAGGAAAGCAGAAACAGAGTTAACTGCAGACAGCGATAAGTGTAACAAAGGAGCTCAAGCACGTTACCCTGGGAGAGACTACCAAGAATGGTCAGGGAAGGTCTCCGAGGCGGCCGCTTGCGTCTGAGGAGAAACCAGACGTGTAATCAGGAAGGGCAGAGGCGATAGGGGCTGCCCATCGACTCTGCCCTTTCTCGGTGCCTCAGTTTCCCCACAAAAACGAGGGGGTCAGACTAGCGGTGATCTTAAGGCACCCTTGCAACTCCGACGTCCCTCCCAGGGGCCACTCAGGAAGCTCGCCAACGGTCCGGCTCGCGCTCCAGCATCTCGCGGCGGGACGCACTCCCCCGGGGACCCGGCCTCAGCAGCGCCATGGCGGCGGGGAACAAGGGGAATCCGCACGGGGCCTACCTGAGAGTCGCGCAGCGGAGGGAAGCCGGCAATGGGAAGCGGGAGGAGCTCCAGAGCCTGCGACCCCGCTCGGGCGCGGAGGAGACAAAGGCCACGTGACAGGAACGCTAACCCCGAGGGACTGGGGTCCCCTCACGCCGGCCGAGGAAATTGCTTTAATTACCGCGGAGACATTACGCATGCGTCCCTGAGCCACTTCCTTTGGCGTCCGGAAGTCAGGAAAGGAAAGAAAAGGCTTCTCCGCCCTCAAGGCAATGGCACATGCGCAGAAGCACTATCGGTCGTAGAAGTCCTTGCGCCAGCAGTTTGCGGATTGGTCGAAAGTTGGTGTCCGTCGCAGTTGCCGAGCGACCGCTCTGATAATTCCGCGGTCCCGGCAGGAGAAAGGTAGTTAGAATCTTCTCTTGTGAATTTACTGTAGCAAAATTCTGATTGCCGCCAATTCACGTTCAAGCCCATCCTTCGAATAGCTGGTGGTTTGCTGCCTGGGTCCCTACCGTGGCCTCCCTATTTACGAGTATGGTATCTTGAGCCATCTGGGCTCTATGACCTCAGTTTATAGCTGTAAAATGAGGACAATGATGCCTAACTTCCAGGACTATTCTTAGCTAGGCTCAAGAGAAGTAACACGAGTGAAGGTCTTCTGTTAAGTGTAAGGTTCCATAGTAATATTAAGGGACTGTTGTGGCGCACATATGCCAATTCTGAATATATCAGCTGGCTTCCCCCTCCCCCTTTATGAATATCTAAAGGAAAAAAAAGGGGGGTTGTGGTACACACACTGAACCTTCTCCTTTTCTACTCAGTGTGGGCTGCGTACCAAAAACCTTGACGTCTGAAGCGGGGAGACTTTCCGGGGGGGTGGGAATCTGGGGGACCTAGTTATAGCATGAAGATTCAGAAGGTCCAGTGTCGGTCTAAGAACCTAGAGTTTTAGCAAACTCCCAGCTGAAGTCGCCAAACGGACCACAGTTGAGCACCAAGAATCTATATGTTTAGAAATCACTTGGGGAAACTGTTTAAAAAATAACTGATGCCTGGGCCTCATTCTTGAAGATTCTGATTTAGTTGGTTTGGGGTGGAACAGAGGGAATTAATATTTTTTAAAAGCTCTCAGTGATTCTAAAATGCAGCCAGAGTTAAAGAACTCTAGTCTAAATGCTAATAGCTCGTTTATTGTCTGGCTGCTGTTTATTATCTGGCTGCTCCATCTCCTGTAACTTCCAGAGCAGCCCTATAGGGTAGCTGTCTCCATTTTATAGAAAAAGAAAAGGAGGCTGAGAGAGGTAATGTGACTCGTCAGACATCAAACAGCAGTTAAGCGACAGAGCCAGTTTAAGTAGGTCCTGTACCTAACTCTCCCAACCAGCAAAACCTTAGAATCATCTCTGACAAGTACTCCCTCCTCAGTGACACCTTTCCTCATTCTTTCCTACATGAATCATCTCATACCATCTCTCCTTTCATCTTTCAAAGTCCTCTCAGTACTTATCATATTCTGTCTCACACGATCATGGGTGTATTTGCCTTGTCCAGCTTCCTAGATTTTAAACTTTGTGTTTTACGCCCACATATATAGCACCGAGCACAGTCTTACATATTTTGAGGTTTAATGTGTGTTGAATTATATTCTCCACGTCCAAGGAATCTTCCAGAAGCCTCTATTATATACAGATTCTTGTATAATACTGGTTATTCAGCATACTTTAAAAAAAACTTTCTGCTGTTTAGGAATATGTAATTGACAAGCTGCTTTTGCATACCCTATCCGTGGGATTTCTTTGGAAGGAATGATGCTAAAGCTGAAACTCCAGTACTTTGGCCACCTCATGCGAAGAGTTGACTCATTGGAAAAGACTCTGATACTGGGAGGGATTGGGGGCAGGAGGAGAAGGGGACGACAGAGGATGAGATGGCTGGATGGCATCACTGACTTGATGGATGTGAGTCTCAGTGAACTCCAGGAGTTGGTGATGGACAGGGAGGCCTGGCGTGCTGCGATACATGGGGTCGCAAAGAGTCGGACATGACTGAGCGACTGATCTGATCTGATCTGATCAGTGGAACAATAGTAGCAGCCTGTGTACCAAATATAGCAATAACATTCCAAGGGTGTTATTCAAACCCACACTTGCCCTAACAGTTACACTACAGAATAGCTATTATTACTGTTATCCCCATTTTACAGTCAATGAAACAAAGGCCAGATTGTAACTTCTCCCAGTTACAAAGGCAGTGAGTAGAAGTGGAACTGGGATGCAAGCATCCTGCCCCTCAAAATATGACTTTACAGATGGAAGACAGGCTGTGGTGTCACCTAACTTTTCCCCTCAGAAACAGGAAGAGGGATCAAAACCATCTATATCAGGCGGTATGATTATTGAGCCATAAAATAAAGGTGAAATTATGAAAAAAAGTAATTAAAATTCAGCTTTGGTCATGGCTATTATTCACATTAGTAAGTCCTTCTGCAGTTTTAACACAAGGGGATATTTATGAATGACTATAGAGCTTCCCAGGTGGTGCTAATGGTAAAGAACCTGCCTGCCAATGTGACGTAGAGAGTTGCGGGTTCGGTCCCTGGGTTGAGAAGACCCCCTGGAGGAGGGCATGACAACCCACTTCATTATTCTTGCCTGGAGAATCCCATGGTCAGAGGAGCCTGACAGGCTACAGTCCACGGGGTTGCAAAGAGTTGGAGATGACTGAAGCAACTTAGCACACACACACATACAGTTTATATTCCGTTTTTAGGTGAGTAGAGACTGAATATATTTGTAATTTTAGTATCAATTTCTTTTCATTTGAAGTGATCTTTAATTCTTCTATTTTAAAAGTCCTAATATGTTGTCTTAGGTTTTTGTAAATAGCTTGGTTGCAATGAAGCACACATTAAGTGTAGCTTTACAAGGAACTGGGGCATCTAAAAAGCAAGAGAGTTCCAGAAAAACATCTATTTCTGCTTTATTGACTATGCCAAAGCCTTTGTGTGTGTCACAATAAACTCTGGAAAATTCTGAAAGAGATGGGAATACCAGACCACCTGACCTGCCTCTTGAGAAACCTATATGCAGGTCAGGAAGCAATGGTTAGAATGGTATATGGAACAACAGACTGGTTCCAAATAGGAAAAGGAGTATGTCAAGGCTGTATATTGTCACCCTGCTTATTTAACTTCTATGCAGAGTACATCATGAGAAGCGCTGGGCTGGAAGAAGCACAAGCTGGAATCAAGACTGCCGGGAGAAATATCAATAACCTCAGATATGCAGATGACACCACCCTTATGGCAGAAAGTGAAGAGGAACTAAAAAGCCTCTTGATGAAAGTGAAAGTGGAGAGTGAAAAAGTTGGCTTGAAGCTCAACATTCAGAACACGAAGATCATGGCATCTGGTCCCATCACTTCATGGGAAATAGATGGGGAAACAGTGGCTGACTTTATTTTTTTGAGCTCCAAAATCACTGCAGATGGTGACTGCAGCCATGAAATTAAAAGATGCTTACTCCTTGGAAGAAAAGTTATGACCAACCTAGTTAGCATATTCAAAAGCAGAGACATTACTTTGCCAACAAAGGTCCGTCTAGTCAAGGCTATGGTTTTTCCTGTGGTCATGTATGGATGTGAGAGTTGGACAGTGAAGAAAGCTGAGTGCCGAAGAATTGATGCTTTTGAACTGTGGTGTTGGAGAAGACTCTTGAGAGTCCCTTGGACTGCAAGGAGATCCAACCAGTCCATCCTAAAGGAGATCAGTCCTGGGTGTTCACTGGAAGCGCTGATGCTGAAGCTGAAACTCCAATACTTGGCCACCTCATGTGAAGAGTTGACTCATTGGAAAAGACTCTGATGCTGGGAGGGATTGGGGGCAGGAGGAGAAGGGGACGACAGAGGATGAGATGGCTGGATGGCATCACCAACCTGATGGACATGAGTTTGAGTGAACTCTGGGAGTTGGTGATGGACAGGGAGGCCTGGTGTGCTGCGATTCATGGGGTTACAAAGAATCGGACGTGACTGAGCGACTGAACTGAACTGAAAGCTGATGATACAAAATTGGTTCCTGTGTAGAAGTACTCGATCTCACAAAGAAAGCCTCACGGTTTTCACAACCTCTTGTGTCTCAGACTCTTTGACCCTATTCCTGAAAACAATGGCTTGAAAATATTACAAAGAAATATCCACCCAAAATAGTGGAAGAATTTGAGATGACTATAGAGCTTCTGCCAGCAGAGGGAGACCTTGACTTCTTTTTACAAGATTGTTTTCTTGATGAACTGAAGTCCAAACAGAAGTAATGTTTCTCAATAGTTTACTACAAAAACATCCCGCTGAAAATATTTTTTAACATCTATGTACTTGTGGCTTAGCTTTGATAGCATCTCTTCTTCTCAGCATCACTGAAGAGGTATTTACATCAAACAGTTCAAATGAGACACTCAGGGAAGTCATGGAAATCCCAGAGTGTTTTTTTGCCTGTTTTGTAGAAAGTGCAAAATGGGTTTATTTTCCCATGAAATCATGACTTCTGAAACCAATTAGCATCATCAAGGATGACAGTTAAATTTCCCAGAAACCTGGGGATATTATGAGAGCTTTTATTTTACAAGGGTGATTATGAGCCCATAAGGAAAAACCAAGATTCTCTGAACATCTTTCTGTTGCACCAGTTTTTATTCACTTTAATTATAAACAGATTCCAACCCAAATGTTTCTTGATTAAAATTATGAAAATATTAAAAATAAATACAGATGTAGAGAGGATGTCTGTTGTCAGTTGCCATTTTAAACAGCTGCCTATTTTACAGTAATCCTTTTTAGAAACAAATCTTAAGACTTAGAATTCTAGCTGGGTCCCAAACAGCTACTAACGTTAACTTTTCATCTGTATCTAATAAAGACAGGGAGCTAAGCCCAACTGCAGTGTATTTTGCTCTCTTCTCTCCTCCCATTTTCGTTTCCCAAAATAAATGAAAATTAGTTTACATAAATTTCTAACATAAACTTGAAAGGAATTTAATTATCCAGAGTGAATGTATCTGCAAACCTTTTTCAAATCTATTTTCAGATTTTAATGACTATGGTAGATTTTTTTTATTTCTCCTCATTTTGACAGTATACCCTAATCCAGACTTTCTGTGGCTTAACCACATATTTCTAAGTTGGTATTTTTCTCTTTTACAAACCTTGTCAAAATTCAATGATTATTAGATGTTAAGGGAGGAAGTGTTGTATACATTCAAAGAAAAACTTGCAATTTATAACATGTCTTTTAGAATTTGCAATAGTCTCACAAGTAAGTCACATTAACGATATACCAAAATATACTCAAGAGGAAATATCTGTTTCTGATGTGACTAGAGAACATAACGTAACAGGCTTGATATCAGAGACCCTTACTGGGCAGTGTGCATGCCTGGCCACACATGACACACTTAACAAGCACCAGCACCATGATTAAAGCGTGAACTATGGAGTCAGACTCCCTGGGAGTAAGTCCCAGCTCCACCGCTCTGTAGTTATGTGACCTTGGGAAAGTTACTTAACCTCCCTGCACACTTGATGCCTCATCTGAAAATGGAGATAGGAAAGGTACTTGCTCATAGGGTTTCTGTGAACAGGAAATTAGTTAATGCTGGTAAAGCACCTAGAAAAATACCTGGCAACATAATAAGTGCTATACAAGTATTTTCTTTCATTATTGTATTTGACCTTATTTACTCAATCTTGAGTAGGGTTGGCTTAATGACTGTGCCACCGGTGCAGTCACACAGGGTCTTATGCTGAGAAGGGCCCCGTGCTTGGTTTAAGTCTCTGCTGCTATCATCTTGAAATTCTTAATAACTCTGAAACAAAGGACCCTACACTTACCTTCTTCACTGGACCCCAAATATTTGATACCTGGTCCTGCCCTGGAAGTAGATGGTGTCACTGTCCCCTTCTGCTACATCTGGCTGGGGCTTTAGACAAGCAACAGCCTCCGTGTTCTCACCTGTAAACTGTGAGTCTAACTACTGCCCTGACAAGGCTCTTGGGAGAGTTAAGTAAGATAATATGTAAGCAGTGATTGGCACATGTAAGTTCTCAAAGGTATATTCTGTTCATATTTATCGTGATAAAAATTAACCCAACTTTCTTTACTTCTCCTGTAAATACATATTCTTGCCTACAATTACAAGAAAGTTTTCAGTGCAGTTAAGTTTGTTGAAAATACAGAATAAAATCATAAAACTCATCTCTGGAAAATTAAGATAGGTTTATGAGAGGAAAAGATCACACCTTTACTGTTACCAGTTCAGTTCAGTCGCTCAGTCGTATCCGACTCTTTGTGACCCCATTAATCGCAGCACATCAGGCCTCCCTGTCCATCACCAACTCCCGGAGTTCACTCAGACTCACGTCCATCGAGTCAGTGATGCCATCCAGCCATCTCATCCTCTGTCGTCCCCTTCTCCTCCTGCCCCCAATCCCTCCCAGCATCAGAGTCTTTTCCAATGAGTCAACTCTTCGCATGAGGTGGCCAAAGTACTGGAGTTTCAGCTTTAGCATCATTCCTTCCAAAGAAATCCCAGGGCTGATCTCCTTCAGAATGGACTGGTTGGATCTCCTTGCAGTCCAAGGGACTCTCAAGAGTCTTCTCCAACACCACAGTTCAAAAGCATCAATTCTTTGGCACCCAGCCTTCTTCACAGTCCAATTCTCACATCCATACATGACCACTGGAAAAACCATAGCCTTGACTAGACAGACCTTTGTTGGCAAAGTAATGTCTCTGCTTTTGAATATGCTAACTAGGTTGGTCATAACTTTCCTTCCAAGGAGTAAGCATCTTTTAACTTCATGGCTGCAGTCACCATCTGCAGTGATTTTGGAGCCCCCAAAAATAAAGTCTGACACTGTTTCCACTGTTTCCCCATCTATTTCCCATGAAGTGATGGGACCAGATGCCATGATCTTTGTGTTCTGAATGTTGAGCTTTAAGCCAACTTTTTCACTCTCCACTTTCACTTTCATCAAGAGGCTTTTTAGTTCCTCTTCACTTTCTGCCATAAGGGTGGTGTCATCTGCATATCTGAGGTTATTGATATTTCTCCCAGCAATCTTGATTCTAGCTTGTGTTTCTTCCAGTCCAGCGTTTCTCATGGATAGGCCTTATTAAATTTGAGGCTTCTGTAAATCTTAAAGCTGAACAAGTTCTTTGTTTATAAACCTAGGCTAGAGAAGAATTCAAGTGACTTGAATTTGGGTGAGAACTGATAAAACCCTGGGGAAATATTTCAAATAAGTATATTATTAATGAGAAGTATGCTCAAAATCAAATCAAAGCACTGAGGACTACATCAACCCAGTATTTATTCATAATGAACATTACCACTACTTTCACAGTGAATGACTGAGGCATGACCCCTACACTATGAAGGCAAAGGAAAATGTAACCAAGAAGAAATTGCTTGATACTTTCATTAATTTGCAACCTTTCAAATTTAGGTTACTATTACTTTTGTTACTGGGGCTTCCCTGGTGGCTCAGATGGTAAGGAAACCTCCTGCCATGCGAGAGACCTGGGGCCGATCCCTGGGTTGGGAAGATCCCGTGAAGAAGGGAATGGCTACCCACTCCAGTATTCTGCATAGTCCATGGGGTCGCAGACTCAGACACGACTGAATGACTTTCACTTCACTTCTTCACTTTTGTTACAATAGGATACTTCATGCCTTAACATTACTTGTACTGTAGAAAGTAAATAAAGCATTTCTGCAGACTTTGATGACAGGTGTTAGACATTTTTTTAAAGAAAATTTAAAAGTCAAAATAACATACATTCTTCTATGATTTAATTTAGAACATAGGATAGAAATTAATCTCTTAAGAGAATGATAAAGCCTTCTCAAGAAAATTAGAGTATAGCATTTTTTGACAAAAAAATACAATTACGAAAAATTATTATATTTTACCTCTATAAAATGAAGAACATTTGTTCTTTGCATAACAGTATCTACTGCTGAAAACAAAACTAATGAAAAGCCTTTTGTGATCAGAAGATATATTCTGACATATTTTTATATCCACCCACCAAATTTTAATTTGTTAGGTAAGTACACTCTGGAAAGATAGTCTGATGATAGGAAGGTCAAAGCTTGAATTTCTGCCTTCATTTTAGAGTCTGCCATTATTTCCATCTGTCAATAAAAGTAAACTACAGTCATACTAGAGTCTTTGCTACAGTTCTGTCAACTCAAACTGGTAAATCTAGATTTGTTTTAGGCTCCAAAACCACAGGCAATAAACTTTAGGTCAGCCAGAATATTCTAGAGCTGCTACAGCTAAAAATATTAGTATGGATTCCTTCAGTAGTTAGGAATGGTCTGGCATCTTTATAATTTCCTTCTCTCCTTTTTTTCCTCACAAACTACAACAGAACCGTAGACAATGGGTATTTAACTAGGATGAGAATAAATTAGGTCAACTCCACCCAGCTAATCTTACCTATTAGCATTCACAATTCAATGTTTCAGCAACAATTTACTGCCAAACAATGCACATAGCAGTTGCTAGTTATATAAAAATTCAAGAAGAATAGCTTCAAAATATGATGCAAATAACCACTCCAGTGTTCTTGCCTGGAGAATCCCAGGGACGGGGACGCCTGGTGGGCTGCCATCTATGGGGTCGAATAGAGTTGGACACGACTAAAGCAACTTAGCAGCAGCAGCAGCCACTGCTAAAAGTAGAAAGCAATAAAACATGACATTTGCATTTTAAAAAGAAACATACTTCTTTTCTCCAAAATGGTTGGCAAGTAATATAAGGTCTCTTTAGGATGCTGTCAAGTTTCATCTGGTCCCGTTTTGTCAGTGGAATTAAAGTACCTTTGGGTATATTTAATCTGGGGGGAAAAAAATAGGTGAAAAAACAATCAGTAAAAACAAAGTGCTCCTGTAACTTTAAGGTCACATACATTTCATTTTTATTTATCGTACTATTTCAAAAGACTCAGAAATAACAGATGAAAAAATCAGTACAGGTTCATTTTTAAATGTGGAGTTTGAGGGAATCTGGTTTGTCTTCGACTAGCAAGTATTCAAGATCATAGTGGAAGTCTGTTTCAAGTTGTTTTCTTTCATGCCACGCTCACAGGACGATGACAGGAAGATAGACATGGGTTATAAAACAAACGCCGGGAGCACTAACACCATGTGTCTCAACACCAAGGCTGCCCCCAGAGCGCCGCAGTCTTAGAGCGGTGAGTGCCAGCATGTGTGTGGCCAGCAGCAAGATCCACTGTGGGATTTCAGGTCCCACTGAATCCTTAATTCTTTGTAATTCAAGGGGAATTTTCTGGGCCAAGGAAGTTAGTCTATCAGTTTTCACTTATGCACTCATGCGTGCACACAGACATACGTATACACATCTATCTTGTTTCAAATTTTTAAAAAGTGGATTGTAATTTTATCTTGGTATGTGTTTTAAAAATACAACGTGAGAGGTCCAGGATTTATGCTGTGAATTGCTTTTTGAAGTCACAAATCCTGGATTTCCCAGCAGAGCTCTAGTTTCAAACAGTCTTTCTCAATGTCCCCACAATAATGACTATTTGCCACTGGCAGCTCCTGGATAGGGTGACAATTTGATTGAAAGAGAGACCTAGAGGATTTCCCTTGAAGCCATGTTTGTGTAGCTATCATGCTGTTTTTTCTTTGATTGTACATTTATTTAGAGTACATTTATTTTGAGTGCACTGGTGGAATTTATGAGATACACCTAGAGTTTCTTCGTTTTCCGCCTTAATCAGATTCTCTGTCCTAAACTTGCATTAGAAATGATCTTCATACAAATAGATCACCCCAGACGGATTTTGACCATGATGTATACACTAAACAAAACTTTGATTCACTACAGCATAAACATTCAAAAGTCAAAACTTGAATGTTTTCTCTTGTGCCCTCATTTTGTAAGAAGCAGCGATCATTCCATTTTTAGAAAATAAGTGCCTTTAACCAAGGTTTGCTCACTGCTTGAAGAAATCCAAATATGTTTAATTTCACTCTCACCTCTCACTAGCCAATTAAAACAATAAAATATCTTAAAATATCACATTAGCAGAGATGAATAAAGTGATAATGTCTTATGCTGAGGGGCAGGTGGGCTCTTACTCTCCAGGGAAGACAAAATAATTAACCTATCCAGAGGGCAGCTGAAGCCTTAAAAATGTGCATACCCTTTGACCCAGCAATTCCGGGAATTCAGCCTATGGGACTAATTAAGGATACAGGCAAAGATTCAGTCACAAGAGGGTCAGTCAGAGGACTATCTTTCAAAACAGAGATTTGGAACCCATCCAAATGTCCAATTACAAGGGACTGACCAAATAGACACACTCAGAATTGAAACCAAGTGGAAAAAGACATTCAAATAAGATCATAGGGATGTATTTATTGATAAGGAAGTGCAATTACATTGTGTTGTGGGAGAAAAGATTTCAAAATCAAGCTCTTCCAAATTCTTTTGGAAGAAATTATGGCAACGCACAGCAAATAATCTACAAGGGCAGAACTGTTTATCTATAGGTGACTTTTATATTGTTACTTAATATTTTTTCTATAACGAACACATATATCTTAAAACTGACAAAATGTGGATCCCCCAACTTTAAGTAATCTTAAAATGAGATTTTTAAATGAAATTAAGAACCTATGATAAAATCAATTCAGATGGCAAATGGTGTTGTCAATGATTACTATTTAGATTCAATGTCTTAATACTTTCTAAGTATAAAGAAATTATTAAAGACTTTAACCATAAGGGTAAAACAAAAAAATGTCTTCTAAAGGCTCAATTAACCAAATATATTTAAGTGTTTTAGTAGTTGAAACAGAAACATCGATAAATTTATAATGATATAATTCTGAGTTATCATGAACAACATAAGTAAAAAACAGTAAGCACTTCTCCTGGTAGTGACTCTTCAGGCTGAGTGCTACATGTTACAGTGAGTCATCATTTTAAATACCCTCATTCTGCTAACTGTCTAACCTTTTGATATCAGAAGGGAGGAGACCAAGCCATCTAATAGCTGGAACTGTGAGATTATGGGCTTCGAAAGACATAGCCTAAAATAAAGAGCAGAAGTATATTAGCTAAACCTTTTGCAGAGAACTAGCATACTTGTTTTTGCAGCAATTTTTTTTCAACTTATTAAGGACTCTTACTGAAGACTTCACACTCCCAGAGGCCACAGAAGTAAGAAAATCACCAAGAGCTGAGTTAAACTGGACTTTCAGTGGAGGTTTTAAAACTGCTCTATACTATTTCTGTGTTGATTTTCTATAACGTGAAAGTACAAATGACCCTCTCTGACCCAAATTTATTGTCGTTTGTGATTCCACACCTTAATCCCTTGCTCCACCATCCTTTTCTTCTGCTATAAACATATACATCTGCTACTGCTACTGCTAAGTCACTGCCCACCAGGCTCCGCCGTCCCTGGGGTTCTCCAGGCAAGAACACTGGAGTGGGTTGCCATTTCCTTCTCCAATGCATAAAAGTGAAAAGTGAAGTCGCTCAGTCGTGTCCGACTCTTCCAGGGACACACAAAGTGTATACCAGTGATTCCCAAACTTCACCATGAGTCAGGATCACTTGGAGGGCCCACCCTTAGAATTCCAGACTCAGGAGGTCTGCATGGGGACTGAGAATTGCATTTCTAACAGCTTCCCAGGACCACATTTTGAGAACCACTGATGTGTAGCAGTTGCCGTCCCTAGTGGTAAAGTTTGGTGGTCTTTTTATTTCTCCTGATGGTTGGAATTGTAAAAGTCAGAATTCAAGACTATATATGCTTTTCAGGGTATAATTGGTAATCAGTGTTGCTATGCGGAGGGCTTGCCATTACTTCAGCAGGCCAGGAGAGTGGAGGATAATTAAGGCCTCTTGCCCAAAGGTAATCCCACTCTGTCATCTGGAGTCACACTGGTTATGCTGGAAGCTGGAATCACAGACTCTGAAACAGAGCGGCCCTAGACTAGGACAGTAGCTTCCCTGGTACCTTTTGGGGGCCCTCAGCTTACTAGGGGCTGATAAGTAAATGCAGAAATCACTCCAGTGAATAATATAAACTATCTCAATAGTGGAAAAGGAAAAATATTTTTCTATACTTACCATAGATCCATACTTATAGATACACATTATCTCTATGCCTGTTAAAAGAAAGTTAACTTTTAAATTTGTCTCCTTGCATATTATAGTTAGATAATTATATCTAACATCTGCAGTTTTTATTTTTGTGAACAATACCAGTGGAAAATTTATGGTTCAGTTTAATACAGTAAAAAAACAATAAATATCCCAAATGATTAGTCATTCATTTAAATCTAATAATCATATTCTTTTAAAGTATTTTATGAAAGTGTTCTATGAGCAGAAAAACACAAGCTATAAATATGATTTGATTATGACTATTTCAAATAGTCTAACAATAAATTACCATGTGGATCAGCATCTACCAGAGTGAAAACAGGAATGTGAAATGTATCCCACAACTTCTTGATTAGAAGTCTTGTGTTCAGATCAGGTACCCCCTTTCCCTAAAAGCAAGGATTGAAATCATGCATTTTAATTTCAGTAGAATGAAACTGATGACACTGTATCCTTATTTTATTATTGACATAAATATCTTCATAACTTTGACTTAATTATCCCAGGCCTAGGAAAATATTTTAGCAGAAACAAAAATAATAAAAAATGTGACATACATAAAGATGTCCACTGCAGTGTTACTTAAAAGGACAGAAACCACAGTAAATATCCAAAAGATCTAACAACAGGCAGCATCGCACAGTGGTGACGTGCATCAGCTTCAGAGCCGACTGCCTGCAGAGGCGCCTGGCTCTGCCACTTCTTAGCAGCATGGATCTTAACAGTCATGAAAACTCTCTGAGGTCTGGGGCTTTGTAATAACACCTTCTGCTATTATTACAGGAACTAAGTTATTAAATAATTATAAAGCATTTAAAAGTATCTGGTTTAAACTCAGGATTTAATAAAACCAAACAGTAGAATAGTATTATGACGTGATTAAAACAATAATTATGTAGAAAAATAATTTGAAGAGCATTACAATACTGTTAAAAGAGAGA
Organism: Bos grunniens; assembly: GCF_055505025.1. Taxonomy (NCBI): domain Eukaryota; kingdom Metazoa; phylum Chordata; class Mammalia; order Artiodactyla; family Bovidae; genus Bos; species Bos grunniens. The sequence goes on along the minus strand of NC_141177.1, from coordinate 24,712,431 downwards.
ACAGGAAACCAAATGAAATGTGGAACAGGGAGGAAGCAAGTAGAGGTGAGAACGGGCTTTTGATGGGATAGCCCTGAGTCTGAATTCCCTCTCCACCAATCACTAGTGGGTTTCCTAGTCTCTTTAGGCTGTGGCTTTATTTATAAAACTGGGCTAAATATGCCTACCACACAGAGTTATGGCACTGTAGCAATGTGGAGTTGAACTATCTTAATCCCAGTACTATGGCTTCCCTGGTGGCTCAAGTTTTTTTTTTTTTTTTTAATATGTATTTATTTAATTTACTTATTTGGCTATGTCTGGTCTTAGTTGCAGCACACAGGATCTTTTGTTGTGGCACTTAGGCTTTGTTGCCCTGTGGAGTGTGGGATCTTAGTTCCACGACCTGGGATTGAACCCACATCCCCTGCATTGCAGATTCTTAACCACTGGACCACCAGGGGAGTCCCTCTCCAAGTCCCCAGCCTTGAGATTGTGGTAAAATACCTTCCTGAGTCCCAGTGTTCTATTGTTAAAATGGGGATGATAATAATACCTATCTCATAAGGCTGGAGAGACTTTACAAGTTGATATGAGGGCATGAAGAGAAGGGGGCAACAGAGGATAAGATGGTTGGATGGCTTCACTGACTCAACGGACATGAGTTTGAATAAGCTCCAAGAGATGGTGAAGGAGAGGGAGCTGGTGTGCTGCAGTTCATGGGATCTGAAAGAGTTAGACACAACTGAGTGACTGAACAAAGTAGAAAACAGCAGTAAATGTGAACCCTTATTACGTAAAGTACCTAGCAGAGTTCCTGGTGTATCACGAATACATAGTGAATGGTAGTGTATTTTAATTGTTTCCTTTGGGAGAGATAACCCATATAAGTGGTAGAGGAGTCAGACAGTACCAAATATTCCTTCCTAGCCCAGCCCTCGACTCTAAGCTCCCCTCTGCAGGGGCAGCTACTACAGGCCAGCTACTAGTGGGTGTTTCACCATAGTAACAACAGCAATTATCAACGGCTGCCATGACAGCACCAACATGTAGGTAGACAAAGACTAGAAGGCAGCATTCAAGAGGAAAGACAAGGTAAAAAGAGAAATGTGACCAAGAGCTGAGCTTTATGTGCATCTCCAGTGCACTAGTACCAGCTGTGATTCAAACTCCAAGGGCTGAAACGGAGGCCTGGGCCACTGCTGGTTTGTCTGTAACAGCTTGTCTTCTGATCGGTCCAGCAAGCATGCACTCTCACCAGGAAGGTGTGAAAGAGCAGGAGGACTCCACCAAAAGTGAACCACAGGACAACGCCATTGAGCGATCACTTCAGGGGTTCAGGTATGGCCTTTGTTACTGGTGAGGTCTCAGTGTACATTTTCTGTCACAACTGTTCTCCCCTCTCTTCAAACTGGGCACATGCCACTAGGATCTCCTGTTAGCATCTCAAATTTTTATTTCTAAGACTACATTCAACATCTTTTTTCTATGAAGAACCAAGCCTCCCTGCCACTTGTTCTGTAGCATCCACGGGGACATCGTGGTAAAGCTCCACACACTAGAGTCATTTTGACTCATTCCTCTCACCCCATGGTCATCACGTCCTTTTAAACTTGCCTTGGAAATGTCCTTTGCTTAAGTCCTTTCTCTTTAACCATTTCCCTGGCAACCTGCCACCTGAGAGCCTCCAGACAGGCTTCCTGAATCCAGTTATCTCCCTATCCATCTAACTAATGATGCTACCACACGAATCCTTGTCATTTCCTTTCTCACCAATCCTCCTCACTTTTGTTAACACTTGATATTTTTGCACTAAATCAGGATGCCTCCTGGGGGTGGCCAGGCCTTCCAAGATGCCAACAGCTGCCCAACATCCTGCTCCCTCGGCAGGTCAGCTCTCCTACTGCTTCCACAAACATACCTCACAAACATCATACTTACTATTAATAAGCCAAGAGAACTGTAAGTAGATGAGCTTTTTTTTTTTCTTCAGAGAACTAGGTCTTTATGCAGATCTGTAAGAGTGGAGGAAGGCTGGTACAGGAGGGGGAACCTGATGTGTCTGTTGCTCTCCCATCATCTCACTGACCCACACCCCTGGCTTCCTGTACTGCCACCTCCTTCTTCCCCAGGCCAGCGGATGTCACTGGTCTCCCCAGTTCTATGAACACCTCCTGCATTACCCTTTGCTAATTATTGCCTGTAGTTCCCTGTGTATTACCTCAACATACGCTTCTGTGTTCTTTGCTGTTCTTTCAACAGCATACAAACTGTGTGAGGAAGAACAAGGAGTGGCTCTTGTTCATTCAACCCTGTCAAAGTTCCCATGTTACCATATTATAGTCAAGACAAGTAGCCCCTGTGGGAATGGTGTTGAGGGTGATACTGAGAGCCTGTGTAAACTTACATTTTTATTAGAAAATCTCTGGTGTTTAAGAATCGGGACCATCACCTTGATTTCAGTTAGATTTGAGGATGGTTAAATAAACACCTTGGAAATTCTTGTTCTATAATCCCAAAGGATGCTTCACAGTGACAAGAGAATGCTGTTCAAACTCATAGATGAAGTTATAAGCCACTCTTGTGTGTATATGTGCTTCAGTTGTGTCTGACCCTGCAATTCCTTGGACTGTAGCCCGCCAGGCTCCTCTGTCCTTGGGATTTCTCAGGCAAGAATACTAGAACAGGTTGCCATTTCCTACTCCAAGGGAGCTTCCTGACCCAGGGATAGAACCCATGTCTCCAGCACTGGCAGGCAGACTCTTTACCACTGAGCCATCTGGGAAGCCATAAACCCCTCTTACTGATCACCAAAGTAGTACATTAGTCTGGTAATTGAGGTAAAAGCAGATAATATACCGTAACCATGATGCATGGAGACATTTTGTTGCAAAAGTTGTCATCCAGGAGGCGCTGAAATGTTGCATCTTTTTCTACAATTAGTAGAAATTTCGCATCTGTAATTAAATCTGTGAAGTTAAGGCTGATAAATTTAAGGCATGTGTGTTTCAACTGAACCACTAATTATAAGTAACGATGCCATATCGATCAATTCAAAAGTAGCTACAGATACAGAATTTTTGTTTTTACCTTCATACTTCAGATACCTATTCTCTTCCAGGGCATCTTCCCAAGCCAGGGATCGAACCTGCTTCTCTTGCCTCTCCTGCACTGGCAGTCAGATTCTTTACCACTAGCGCCACCTATTCACACACCGTATTTACATATCTTTCTTACTAGGTAGTGAGCTCCTAAAAATATCCTAGAAAAGGGAGCATGATGTGTTCATCTTGACCAATACAGGGTATGGCTTACTGGTTACACATTATGAAGGCTTGATTTATTAAAGTAAAAATGAATGAACATTCTGTAAATTTAAATAGCTTTCTCACTCAAAGGATACTCTGAATTCCTTGAATATTAGATGGCACAGCAACAGCCTAAGTTAACAAGAGGAGACAGTTTTTATTTTAAATAAACAGCAAGTATAACAACATTTGGGCTTCTCTGGTGGCTCAGATGGTAAAGAATCCACTTGCAATGTGGGAGACCTGGGTTCGATCCCTGGGTTGGGAAGATTTCTTGGAGGAGGGCATGGCAATCCACTTCAGCATTCTTGTCTGGAGAATCGCCATGGACAGAAGAGTCTGGTGGGCTACAGTCCATGGGGTCTCGAAGAGTCAGACATGACTAAGCGACTAAGCAAACAAACACAATAACATTTAAAAATTTATCAAGAACACTTTTTGTTGTTGTTTAGTTGCATCAGTTGCAACCCCTGTGGACTGTAGCCCGCCAGGCTCCTCTGTCCATGGGATTTCCCAGGCAAGAATATTGGAGTGGGTTGCCATTTCCTCCTCCAGGGGATCTTCCCAAGCCGGGGATTGAACCCGTGTCTCTGAGTCTCCTGTATTGCAGGTGGATTCTTTACCACTAAGCCACTGGGGAAGCCCTATATTTTTTTAATTTTCATTTTTAAAAATACACTGTCATCAGAAGTCTATGCTTCAGTAAGAAAACAGTAGGACACAGATTTACTTTTCAATAAGAAAACAGACACACGACCCAAACTACTTCCCAGCAGGTGAAAATTTCTTGGAAACTTTATAGATATGTGACTTAAAAAGCAGAAACTGATGAAGGAAAGACTTCCTTCTCATAGGTGTCATTCTCCTCTTTCCAAAATGGTGAGTTAACCATTTCCAAACTTCTGTGCTAGTTCTGTGACTTTCTATGTACTAAAGCCTAGCAAACACTTTAGTCTCAAACTTACAAATTTCAGAACCAGAAAATTTTATGAACATCACATAAATAGCCATGCTAAAATGGTCAAGTCACACTCTACCTGAAAACAAAAAACAGTGCATTTAAAAAAGGAATGTGTATGTTTGTTTATTTCAATATGACATCTGACAACTGGCATATTTGGAAACTGGGTAATATACAACCCCTAAAGCATATACCTATTCATCCTTTCATTTTATTTTAAAGTCTTAAGCTCTGAACTACATAACAAAGCCAGTCAATAAAGTGCGTTTCAAACACAAATGAGTTTGATATGGCGTGGAAGCACATGAACACATTATGATGCTTACTGTTGCACGCGTGCAGTTCACCTTGGTGCCGTCTTCCTCCAGGTACTTTAAATCGCCAGCAATTAAACCTTTTGATGTAGACAGCTGAAAAAAGTAATAGTCATATATGAAACCTTTTTCCCCAGTGCATTTTATGCTTCTAAGTCCCTTCTCATGTTCACCTGCTAAATTATATAGGGGTTTTGGATCAGACTGAAATTTAAGAAATAAAGGAGAAAATACATAAGTGTTTAGGAATGAAAAGTATTTGACAATTCATCAGTTTTGCTTCCTTTAGCCAAGGGGATACACTGAGACTAGATTATTCAAATTCATAGTGAGAAAAATATAATATCAAAAATATGAAAAGAAGGCACAGATTACATTTATTCTTCTACTATAATTTTCATACTTTTTGTTTTAAAGTATCTTTTATTAAATGCTACTTACAATATGCAGACTCCTCCTTGGCACTTTTAACATACAGGAAATATCATTAATAATATTGTCCACAACAGTCTGGTTACCAAAGAGTTGGCTGTCAGTGTAATAAATGTCTCTATGAAAATATTAAAAATATATTTTTTAATTAATCATATTTTATCTGAATATGATAAATATTGGAATATGAACTGAAGAAAGCTTTGAGTGGATGTAAACAAATAATTTATTACCCACAGACTAGTTTTATGTAACTTTTCAAAACATATAATGAAAGTCAATCCCACACATATAATGAAAGTCAGTCCCACTTAACCCCACAACGCATTTCAAAGAATAATTTATTAGAACAATGTACTTACCTTTTGGTTGCATAAGTATTGCTCTGTACTAATTTATAAATCATGGAAAATATTTTAAGAATTAGTGCTGGAAAATAAGATGCAATAAGTGAGTTACTTATTACTTACAAAAATCAAAACATTCTGTGATCAAGGATTAACTCTCTCTAGTTACTTTGCACAACATTATAAAAATTATCTTTCCAAAAGAGAAGTGTTAAGTACAGAATGATAACTGTCTACAAGTTAGATAAAATTAAGTGTTCTATGTACAGCAAAATTGAATATTTTCCCACTGAATCATATACTTGAACATTCATTTTGGAATAATACTTTACTTCCACAGTTATTGACAATGCAGAATTCTACAAATTTATTTCAAGTACAGGATGGCCTATTAATGAACAAGTAAAAATTATTTAGCTCAGAACAACTATAACCCAGAGAGTAATCAAAATTATTTATTTTACCACTAAAAGCTAAGAAAGATGAATTTACCAAAATTTTTAACTGATTTTGGTGAATCACTTTTGATTTTTCTTGTGGTACAATGAGATACCATGTGAAGACCCACAGAATCTTCAAACCTGTCATTTTGTTTAAAGCAAGGGAATAGAATAAAAAAAGAGTTAACTTCTGAACACCAAACAACATATGATTAATTTCCTCTTCTGAACATCATTTAAATCCACATTTCTTCCCAATGTAAGCACTGAAGTTTTAGGATAACCTCGTTTATAAGCTTAGAGAATTCCAAGTGGTAATTAGGTAATTATCTTGGCAACATACAGAGGCACTAAAAGAGTGTTTAAAATACATGAATTAAACACCTTTGATTATAGTGTGTGTGCATGTGTGTGTATTTCTTTCCTGGGAAGACAGGGTACGTGACTATTATAAATTATTTCACAATTTTATTAGCATTTTGCTTATTGATTTAATACTTTTATTCAATTTAATAATAAGTTTTGAAATATTTCATTTAATTTACCCCGAAAGTTACAGTAATGAAATAAGTTTATACTAGGTTGTTAAATTGAACTGCCAAGCCTGCCCTAAAGATGGCAGAAGGCACCAGGCAAACAGGCCAGGTAACAGCTGCTTCTAGGTTTGGTGAAATCCACCTTGCAAAATATGATTCAAAAGTTTACAGTTTCACTAATTATATTGATCATAAAAGAATAATGAATGACTAAGAGCCTTAAGATTTCTTTCATTCTTTTCCTGTAACTCTTACTGAGGACTAATTTTGCAGTGTTTTTCATTGTTTAGTGAAAAGGGTCTACAGGTTGAGGACCTGAAAGAATCCAACTATGTAACTAGATTCCAAGATTCTGATAAAGCTGTTTGCTGATTTTCCCCTCTTGGGGACATGACTCCACAGGAAATCTGCTAAGAGAATGAGCCATTGCAATGTGTTCTGTGCTCAGGATACATTTATTTTGGTCTCAATATCAGGGCTGGTTATAGCTCCCCTGAGCAAGTGGTTTGCCTCTGCAGTACAGATAAGAATTCTGATGGTGATATTCTCCCCTTTGAGTGCTAGAAAGCTTAGATCCAAGGCTGGCGCCTATTTTTAGCAGGACTGTAAGACTTTATCATATGCATTTTGAATTCTAACTTCTTTTGGTGCTCCATTTTTTTGTTCCTAGCATTGTTTTCCCTTTGCCTTATCTTTAACACCTACTTCTAGTTTATATAACCTGCCTGTATGGTATGTATTTTATAAACTTCCTTAAATCCTTTTTGGCAGGGTAAAGGCAACAAATAGAATTAAATCCAACTAGAACGCTAACTCACATAAATTCTAATAATGACTTAGATAATGCACTTAAAAATTTAAAAATGCAAAACGCCCACTTTATATTTTCCCAGCTTGATCTGTTGTCTATTGTGAATGCAGGCGCTTCATTTCTTGCCAAGCTTGTGACTATGTCTTGGATAATTTTTTCTATAGATGAAAGAACCTCAGAACTGAAACAATAAACACACAATGATTCAATCTTAATTTTAAGTTAGACCTTTACAATAGGTAACATTTCTCCAGAATATTAATTTTTTGTTTCACTGGTTGTTTTTTAAGACTAGATGATACATGTCAATAATACTCTCTCCCACATGAGTAATACATTAACTTTTAACATGAGTAATACATTACAACAATTGTATTGGTAGTGGTGAATTTCAAAGAAATTTCATTTGCTTGTAATTTTACTTCTCAAACAATTACCAACTTAAGTAATATCTCCCTTTTAATGACCAATTTATAAATACATTAATATAAATGTATTGATACAATGTATTGATATAAATACATTGATCTTCAGATCAACCTACTTTAAATACACACTCATTGCCTTGAAATACTACTGATAAATCTTTTAACTGATGTAATACTGGCTTTGAATTTATTTCCCCAAATGCAATGTGAAAATATTTCCAAAAAACAGTTCTTACTGTAGTGTGTTACCCTAATTGATGTCATGTCATAAATCAGCCCTTTTGAATTTTAGTGATACAAAAAGAAAAAAGTTTAATCATTACCATAAAAGGGCTTGGCAACTACTACACCACAGAAAATTATTAAGACTTAGCCCAGTTTTCTGTCAGCTGACTCTTAATTTCACAAGCCATCAGCTTCAAAAAATGTTATTCTGTTATAAACACCATAAAAATATTGCCTAGGAAGGAAAATCATATTAAATCTAGAAAATGCACAAAATGTAGTGTTCTAATTTCCATAGAAACTTCACAGCTTTCATTGAAAATGCATGTATCAGAAAATAACTTTTAAAACATTCAATATTTTCTAATTTGGGGAGCAAAAACTGATTCAAGTATCTTATTCATTTTTCTAGTTTGGAAAAAAAGCTGCAGTAATATTATGACCAACTTTAAAACAATCAGATTTACATCTGAAACCTAAACAGGGACTGCCACCCCCTTCTTTTACCCTCTTCTAGTACTCCCTTAAACTAAAACATTTTGTAAATTTGTTTGAAGGTTTTTTTGGTAGTTGGTTTGGGCTTAAATGACAGTAATTTGTTTAAGTGAAAAACCTTGCTGATAAACTAGAAAAGCAGATCAAGTAAGCGGAACAACAGAGCATTTTAAGTGAAAGTGGTGAATAATGTAAACATATTTCCTGCAGTTAACTCCAGGTTGGGCAGCTGGAGAACCTCTGTAATTGATTTTATCAGCACCACACTCTAAGCTAAACTCTAACTGCTTTAACTGATTTAAAGAAATGTGTGTTTTCTTCCCTTTCAGGTCCATAAATCCCATTGTCTTACTATAAACCACTTAAAATGTGTTGACTGCCTCATTCATTTTGATAAAACACACTTATTAAGAACTTACAACACTGATTTTCCCCCACCTTTTCTTAAAAAAAAAAATGCTTGAAAACTTCTAAATTTCCACAACTTAAAAAAAATAAACACCAAGCCAAACTGTGCCTTAAACTCCTCAAACTGTCCAGATCTCAGGAAACCTGTGACCCCAGCTGTGGGGATGCTCCTGGAACATTCTAGAAGACACGGGGTGGGAGGGGTTACTGTGGGGGTGGGGTGTAAGTGTGGCTGGCACCTGGCTTTTTGAATTGAGAATAAATTAACAGAAGAAATAGGGGGCACTAAACAAGGGCCTTTCTTGGGGTTCAGGGCTGGTGGGCCAAACAGGCCTCTGTGGCCTCAACATTCTGAGGCAGCCTTGCTCTCCAGATTGGGGAGACGGGAAGGGGGCCCAGCATTTCTCCACAGAGCACCTCAAGCCTGGCTGGGCAGAACCTTCTTGCTCCCTAACTCCCAGCCGTCTGTGCCCCAGAAAGAGCCCGTATACCTGGAAGCCAAGCGCATCCCCCCGCCCGCGGGCTCCTCGCCGCCTCTCCTCAAGGCGGCCAGGAGAGAAGCCCTGTGCCGGTCCAAAACCTCGAAAAACGAGGCCTCAGGGCCCCTGGGCGTAAAGGCCATAAGGAGCCGCTGCAACAAAAGCGTCCAACAACAGGAGCTCCACCTGGCCTGAGATCACCCTTCTCTGTACCCACAATGCACTTCCAGGGTGGGGCCTGGAAGGACAGAGCTCCTCTCCCGAAGTGGGGGGGCCGGACTGCGCATGCGCACACCTCACCCCCAGGTGGGGCTGGACTAACGGATGTGCATAGCGCTTGCACTGACTGAGACATCTGTGCGCAGGGCTCTATCAGGTGCAGTCTCACCTGGGCCCCTTCCTGGGTACCTTCTGACAAGCCTCAGGGACCAGCAGGATATATTTGGGGTGTGGTACCAAGATTTGAGACCTTGAAATGGTTTTATATCTCCTTTTTTGGGAATATCTCCCAAATATCTCCTATTTAGGAAAGTCGTATCAGTGATTTTTCACTAAAACAAGTAGTTATGGCTATCCAACTGTGTATCAGACACAGTTCTAGGCACTGGGTGCAGATGAGGATCAAGGCGAACGAAATTTCTGCCTTTGCTAGCATTTATGTAGTAGCCTAGGGCTTAAAAACCTATTTCATTCAGCCGCTCCCTTTAAACTCTCATAACCACACCAGTGGGGATTTTGCAAGAGAGGAGAAAGCAGTCCACAAGCCCAGGCAAGCCTGGGTTAATATCCCAGCTCCATCACTTTGTTGGGCTGCCAGATTTTGCAAATTATAACACAGGACCCTCAGTTAAAATTGAATTGCAGATAAACAGTGAATACTTTTTTTAAGGATAACTTGGTCCCATGCAATCTGTGGGACACTCTTACTAAAAAATGATTTCATTGTTCACCCAAAATTCTTATTTAATTGTTCATCCAGTATTTTTAACCTAGCAATCCTCCCCTTGCAGATTTGAACTGAGCCTTCACTCCTACTCTCTTCTAGAGCAAAAGACAGAAATTCTGAAGCCTCAGGGAAGGAGTGCTGCCCCTGGGGGACAGTTTCCTTGAGGGAGAGGAAACAGGGAGAGGCCTTGGAGCAAGGTGGCACTGAGACCTTCCTAGGGAGTAGGGGGCAGGATGGTGTCCTGGGGTCTTGGCCCCAGAAGAGCCACCTGACAGCAGGCTCTCTCCAGAGAACTGTTTTGTTCCCTCAGTTTCTGGTCATTTGATACTGTTGAAACAAAACCTGCTTCCCACCATAAATAACAAACTCCCTGTGTTGATAATGATGACTGTCTGTGCCAAGCCCTGTGCTGAGGGCCTTTATTATTATCAACACTAATACTTCCTCATTGCCTACCCTACACTAGGCAATTGTAGCCTGCCCTAGGCAATTGTAGTTACTGAGGACACGTCTGTGAGCAAGGCAGACAGAGTCCTTGCCCTTAGGGGACTCACAGTCTAAGGGAAGGGGGAAATTGAGGAGAAATAGGTGAACACTAAAATAATTGAGGGCGAGCTGTGCATTTGAATCAACAACCCTATGCAGTAAAAATTATTCTCCCTATTTCACAGATGAAGAAACTAAGGCTTGGAGAGCCTGAGTGGGTTGTACAAGACTGCATTGTGATCAGCACGATGAAAGGTAAATCTCGACTCCAAAGTGGAGCTCTTACCATTAGGTTATGAGGCACCACTGAGGGTCTGGCTGGAAATGGGTCATAATTTTGCAGGGGTTTCTTTGATGGGTAGAATTGCCCTTCCGGCCTCAGGTTTCTCACCTTTCAGATGAAGGCTTTGCAGCAGCTGGGTTCTCCATGAGAAACAAACAAATAAAAGGTCTTTGAACGGAGAGGCTGAGTGGGGTGCCTCTCTCCCAGGACTGGGACCATCTGACCACTGGTCTCTGTCCCTCAGGAGGGCAGAAACCCTTCTGTATCACATAGCGCTAACACTCAGCCAGAAGCCAATGAATGGCCCCTCTAGACCTGACATGAAATGAAAGGTCCTGAGCTGGGTGGGGGCCGGGGCAGGGGATCTAAACAGTGAAGGGAACAAACCCATAATAAAGCTGGCCTTCCTACAGGCAGAAACTGCAAGGTGCAGACAGGCCTCTCTGGGACTCTCCCTGCATGGACCAGAAGGGGCGGCCTGAGCCCTCCTCCCAGGCAGCACATCCCTGCCCTCAGTTATCTACTTTCACTCAGGTAACCCGCATGCACCTCCTTTACATCAAAGTGAACTGGCCCAGCCCTAGGCTGAGATGAAACCAAAAAAACAGATTCTATCCCTAGCGACAGATTGCAGAGGAAACTCAGGTGCCACTTTGCAGGGCAGTCCCAATACCAAGTTCTTTCCTCCTGCTGGTCCACTGCGCTCAGCACAGGGATGAGGGCCAGGGTCAGGGAGCTCCCCAAACTGCATTCCAACTGCACACACTTGGAACAGTGAAGAGCTTTTCCCCAAACCTTTCTTGCGGGTCTTTCCTCCAAGCTTAGCCTGTCACTGAGAAATGTGTTTGAGGACCAGCGGCTTCACGATGGTTAGAAAGAGCATCATTTAAATTAGGTGCAATGATCGTTTCTGTGTCTAACGCACCAAGAGGTGGGGAAGGATGGGGAGGCCCTTTCAGCAAACCAGACAGGAGAGGATCCTTTGCTTGGTATATTTAAACAAAGGGTTTTTTTCCTTGAAGCAAATGTGAATGAATTTTAACATCTTGTCGAATTCTTGAGAGGAAAAGAGTAGAGAAAATGCTATAATATCTTTACTTCTTGGGGCTTTATAAAGTGTTTTACTTTTGTGTGTATATTTTTAAACTTTTAAAAAATTGTAAGAATGATACACGCTTCCATAAAATATTTACGTAATTCAGAAGATATGAAGTTAAAATGAACGAACTGCAACTCCATTGCCCTTTGTCCTGCTCGGGACTCTGTGATCCTTCTGACCCTGGAATTAGTCCTTCTTGCCCCAAGGGCCTTTGCACTTGCTCTTCCCTTAACAGCCTGGAATGCTTTGTCCTCTTTTCTCTCCGTGCTTTCTGCCCTCCCTCCCTAAATCCAGCCTGGCTCATTTTCCTGTGTCCTTCAGATCTGGTCTGGACCTCTTTCCACACTGCCCCTAAGTCTTGACCCCTGCTTTTTCCTTGTCTTGACATGCCTTCCTTTCTCTTCCCCGGGGAGCAGGCGCTGAGCTCAGCCAGTGGTCCCGGTTCCTCTGTGCCTGACACAGGGAAGATACTCAGCTGTGCTTGTTGAATGACACCCTGAGGGATTTATCTCTGTAATCTCTCTTTAGTATTTCATCCAGTCATCTTTCTACAGATGCCCAAAGAAGCATAATTTTTAAAAGTAATTTTATTTCTTTATTTTTGGCTGTGCTGGGCCTTTGTTATTGGGTGGGCTTTTTTTTCTAACTGTGGCAAGCGGGGGCCACTCTGTAGTTGTGCTGTATGGGCTTCTCATTGTGGTGGCTTCTCTTGTGGAGCATGGGCTCAAGGGCTTCAGCAGTTGCAACTCCTGGGCTCTAGAGCACAGGCTCAGTAGTTGTGGCCCTCGGGTTCAGTTGGTCCAAGGCATGAGGGATCTTCCCAGATCAGGGATCGAACCCATGTCTTCTGCATTGGCCATCGAATTCTTTACCACTGAGCCACCAGGGAAAGTGAAAGTGAATGTCACTCAGTCGTGTTGGACTCTTTGAGACCCCATGGACCATACAGTCCATGGAATTCTCCAGACCAGAATACTGGAGTGGGTAGCCTTTCCCTTCTCCAGGGAATCTTCCCAACCCAGGGATCAAACCCAGGTCTCCCACATTGCAGGCAGATTCCTTACCAGCTGAGCCACAAGGGAAGCCCAAGAATACTGGAGTGGGTAGCCTATCCCTTCTCCAGGGGATCTTCCCAACCCGCATATTGAACTGGGGTCTTCTGCATAGCAGGCAGATTCTTTACCAACTGAGTTATGAGGGAAGCCCAGCATAATTTTTTAATATGAATAAGCCTCTACTGTGAATTATTCTGGTGTTGCTGCCACTGGTCATAACATCAAACATGCAAAATCTTATTTACTCCTTCCCATTTTAGGAGAGAAAGTTGAGGCTCTGAGAAATATAAGTGAATTTGCTGGGTTTTCTAAAGATGCAGATGACAAAACACAGACAGGAATAGTTTCTCGGCTCTCAGCCACTATATGATATTGCCTCTAAGCCAAGGTAACACATAAATTCACACATTTTTCATAGCCAGTGATTGTATACCTGGATTGTAGGTTGTAAGGCAGAGCAATGAAACAAAGTTAAATTGAATTTTAATAAGAGGCCCAAAATATTTGTAATCCTGTAGGTCATTTGATTGATGAAGTCATGCTTGTTTTTAGGGAGGGGCTATGTAATCCACTCCCATAGACCCAACACCAGCTGCCATGATTGGTCAACCAGGAGTTTGTTTGGATTTTCCCATAAAATGGAAAACCCCAAACAAACATTTTGGCCAATCCAGTACATCCTCCCTTTCCCCACCCTCATTCCAGATTATTTAGAAGCAAATCCTGGGTATTACTTCATCCACAGTATTTGAACAAATATCTCTAAAGCATAAGGATCCTTTAAAAAATAACCATGATCCATTATCATATCAAAACTTGACTTCACAATCATCCTTTCATATCACCAAATATGCTATCACTGTTGAAATTTCCCAGAAATTTCATGAATTGTTTTCAGTTTGTTCTTGTCAAAATGCAAACAAGGTGCATCTGTGCATGGCTGCGGATTGATATTTCTCTCATTGCTATTGTTGCTAAGTCATGTCCGACTCTTCGAGACCCCATGGACTGCAGCACACCAGGCTTCCCTGTTCTTCACTATCTTGCAGAGTTTGCTCAAACTCATATCCATTGAGTCAGTGATGCCATCCAACCATCTCATCCTCTGTTACCCACTTCTACTCTTGCTCTCAATCTTGCCCAACATCAGGATCTTTACCAGTGAGTTGGCTTTTCATATCAGGTGGCCAGAGTATTTTAACTTCAGTTCAGCACCAGCCCATCCAGTGAATATTCAGAGTTGATCTCCTTTAGGATGGACTGGTTTGATCTCCTTGCAGTCCAAGGGACTCTCAAGAGTCTTCTCCAACACCACAGTTCAAAAGCATCAATTCTTTGGCACTCAGCCTTCTTCATGGTCCAACACTCACATCCATACGTGACTAGTGGAAAAACTGTAGCTTTGACTGTATGGACCTTTGTTGGCAAAGTGATGTCTCTGCTTTTTAATACGCTGTCTAGGTTTGCAATAGCAATCTTCCAAGGAGCAAGCATCTTTTAATTTCATGGATGCAGTAACCATCCACATTGATTTTAGAGACCAAGAGAATGAAATATGACCCTGTTTCCGTATTTTCCCAATATATTTGCCATGAGGTGATCCAACCAGTCCATTCTAAAGGAGATCAGCCCTGGGTGTTCTTTGGAAGGAATGATGCTAAAACTGAAACTCCAGTACTTTGGCCACCTCATGCGAAGAGTTGACTCATTGGAAAAGACTCTGATGCTGGGAGGGATTGGGGGCAGGAGGAGAAGGGGATGACAGAGGATGAAATGGCTGGATGGCATCACCAACTCGATGGATGTGAGTTTGAGTGAACTCCGGGAGTTGGTGATGGACAGGGAGGCCTGGCGTGCTGCGATTCATGGGGTTGCAAAGAGTCGGACACAACTGAGTGACTGAACTGAACTGAACTGAACTGATAGGACCAGATGCCATGATCTTCAGTTTTTGAATGTTGAGTATTAAGCAAGCTTTTTCACTCTCTTCTGTCACCTTCAATCAAAAGACTCTTTAGCTCCTCTTCACTTTCTGCCATTAGAATGGTATTATCTGCATGTCTGAGGTCATTGATATTTCTCCCAGCAATCTTGATTCCAGCTTGTGATTCATCCAACCTGGCATTTTCCATGATGTACTCTGTGTAGAAGCTAAATAAGCAGGGTGACAATATACAGCCTTGACATATTCCTTTCCCCATTTGGAACCAGTCCATTGTTCCATGTCTGGTTCTAACTGTTGCTTCTAGACCTGCATACAGATTTCTCAGGAGGCAGGTAATGTGGTCTGGTATTCTCATCCTTTTAAGAATATTCCACAGTTTGTCGTGATCCATACAGTCAAAGACTTTAGTGTAGTCAATGAAACAGAAGTAGATTATTTTTTTAATTCCCTTGCTTTTTCTATGATCTAGTGTATGTTGGCAATTTGATCTCTGGTTCCTCTGCCTTTTCTAAATCCAGCTTGTACATCTGGAAGTTCTCCATTCATGTACTACTGAATCCTAACTTGAAGGATTTTGAGCATAATCTTTCTGGCATGTGAAATGAGTGATATTTCTCTTAAGACTCTTTCATTCTAGAGGATTCTCTCTTTTCCTTCCTTGCAGTTTACTTGTGGGAGACACCAAGTCATTTGTTCCAGAGAGTTTTGTGCAGTTAAGAGTTTGTGGGTTATATCCCTGTGGTACCATTTAACATGTTTTTCTGTCCCTGGTAGTTCCTACCAGTAAAAAGTAAAAGTGCCATTTAGGGACTTGACTGTTTCTGGGTTTTGTGATGGTTTTTTTTTTTGGCGGGGTGGGGGGGATAAAAATATTCAGTAGGTGGTTGGAAATGTTTAGGGCCTCCAGTCTAACCTTCCAGGGTCTCTGTGGCTGGGACCTCCAGCTCAAGATGCTTCAAGCAAGCCTGAGCCTTTCATTAACAGAAGAAGCCAAGCCTAGAAGGTTTAGTAGTGCACAGCAGAATCCCTGCAGAGTTCAAAATCCCTTAGCGGAAGACCACCCGGGAGGAGGAGACCCAGGAGAGCTTTAGAAGCTGCAGGTCCATCCCACTTCATGTGGGTCTGCAGGAAAGTTCCTCAGGCTGGCTCCCTCTCTGCTTGCCAGCACGCAGGGTGGCCCACAGCCTCAGGCTGACTCATCCTCTCTGCCATGTATTTCTTTCTTCCTCATACCCCACACTCATCGCTGTCCTCCACTCACCCCTGTCGTCGGAACTACTGAAGCTGGGACCTAGAGACACCCCACCATGACTACTTTCCACTCTTGCTCCAAGGTCTAGTCCCACTTTATTTGAAAAATCAGCCGACACCTAGCAGAGACTTGCTTTGATTTTAAAAGACTTTAAAAATTTTAAAGTAATTCTCATCTTCCTCTTCTGCTGTTTCTTTTCCTTCTTTTATTGTTTGTTTTCCATCTTAAAGACTTCTTGGCAACTGGTTTCAGGAGAAAGAGATCTTTTACAAAAGACCAGAAGGCATGCTCCACGCCCACAGCCAAGGTGATAAAACTCCTCAGGTGTTTTCCCCTTCCACTGCCAGTGTCGACCGAGCCCAGGCACGCGCCAGGAGGGCTTCCCAGTACCTGTGGACGGGTTTGTGATTCATCCAGCACTCAGAGACAAGCTGCTGCCTGGCACCCAGGTTCTTCTTGGCACCAGAGATTCAACGAACTAGAGCACCAGATGTCCACACACACACTGCTGGTGTTTTAGTGAGGAGGACAGATTATAAGGAAGAAAACCCAAGAACACGTCATAAATTCAGTAATGGTGTGCTACAAGGAAAATTAATCCAGGTGTTACGGGAGTGAGTGACTGGGTGGAAAACAGCAAAGAAGATGGACAGACAAAACCTGAATAATGAGGAAGTTGGGTCCAAGTCTTGGCACTGTCCCTTCGTGTCAGTGTGATCTCCAGCAAGATTCTCAACCTCTCTGGGTTTCAGTGTCTTCTTTTGTGAAATGAGGGTATTAATGATATCTACCTTTTAGGGCTAGCATAAGAAGTAAATTAGTTAATATGTATAAATGAGTCAGTGTATGTCTGGCCTATTGTGAAAACTCAATAAGTTTCATCTCTTATTAAGACATGTTCCTCTTAGGAGTGTCCTTGTGCATATCTACAAATTGAAGGCTCTGAGAAGTCCTGCATTAAAACCTTACTGAACTTGTTTGGCTTACATTTGCTGAACTTACTTTTTTCATGACATTCCCTCATGAATGTTCAGGAAACCAAAGCTCCTTAGAACACATTTTTAAAACAGCTTTATTGATCTAAACGTAAGACCAGAAACTATAAAACTCCTAGAGGAGAACATAGGCAAAACACTCTCTGACATACATCACAGCAGGATCCTCTATGACCCACCTCCCAGAATATTGGAAATAAAAGCAAAAATAAACAAATGGGACCTAATTAAACTTAAAAGCTTCTGCACATCAAAGGAAACTATTAGCAAGGTGAAAAGGCAGCCTTCAGAATGGGAGAAATTAATAGCAAATGAAGCAACTGACAAACAACTAATCTCAAAAATATACAAGCAACTCCTACAGCTCAATTCCAGAAAAATAAATGACCCAATCAAAAAATGGGCCAAAGAACTAAATAGACATTTCTCCAAAGAAGACATACAGATGGCTAACAAACACATGAAAAGATGCTCAACATCACTCATTATCAGAGAAATGCAAATCAAAACCACTATAAGGTACTATTTCACACCAGTCAGAATGGCTGCGATCCAAAAGTCTACAAGCAATAAATGCTGGAGAGGGTGTGGAGAAAAGGGAACCCTCTTACACTGTTGGTGGGAATGCAAACTAGTACAGCCACTATGGAGAACAGTGTGGAGATTCCTTAAAAAACTGGAAATAGAACTGCCTTATGATCCAGCAATCTCACTTCTGGGCATACACACCGAGGAAACCAGAAGGGAAAGAGACACGTGTACCCCAATGTTCATCGCAGCACTGTTTATAATAGCCAGGACATGGAAGCAACCTAGATGTCCATCAGCAGATGAATGGATAAGAAAGCTGTGGTACATATACACAATGGAGTATTACTCAGCCATTAAAAAGAATACATTTGAATCAGTTCTAATGAGGTGGATAAAACTGGAGCCTATTATACAGAGTGAAGTAAGCCAGAAAGAAAAACACCAATACAGTATACTAACGCATATATATGGAATTTAGAAAGATGGTAACAATAACCCTGTGTACGAGACAGCAAAAGAGACACTGATGTATAGAACAGTCTTATGGACTCTGTTGCAGAGGGAGAGGGTGGGAAGATTTGGGAGAATGGCATTGAAACATGTATAATATCATGTATGAAACGAGTTGCCAGTCCAGGTTCGATGCACAATACTGGATGCTTGGGGCTAGTGCACTGGGACGACCCGGAGGGATGGTATGGGGAGGGAGGAGGGAGGAGGGTTCAGGATGGGGAACACATGTATACCTGTGGCGGATTCATTTTAATATTTGGCAAAACTAATACAATTTGTAAAGTTTACAAATAAAAAAAAACAGCTTTATTGAGCTATAATTCACATATAAAATTTGCCCATTTAAAGGGTGCAATTCAATAGTTTCCGTTGCATATTTGCAGAATGTGCAACCATCATCACAATCTAACTTTAGAACATTTTTCTCCCTCTCAAAAGAAACCCTGCATCTACTAGCAGTGATTTCTAATTTTTCTCTTTCCCCAGCCCAAATAACCACTAATCTGCTGCTGTCTTTATAGATTTGCCTGTTCTTCACAATTCATATAAGTGGAATCATACATTATGTGTCCTTTTGTGACTCATTACTTTCATTCAGCAGAATGTTTTCCAGGTCCGCTCACATCATGGCATGTATCTGTGTTTCATCCTTTTCTATGGCCAAAAGGTATTTCACTGTATGGACATACCACATTTTATTTATCCATTTACTAGTTGATGAACTTCCATTGTTTCCACTTTTATGAAGAATGCCACTGCGAACGTTGCTGCAGATGAACATTTTGTGGATGTATGTTTTCATTTCTTTGGGGTGTATACCTGGGAGTGAAATGACTGGTCATGAGATAGCTCTGTTTCAGTTCAGTTCAGTTCAATCGCTCAGTTAGTCCGACTCTTTGCGACCCCATGAATCACAGCACGCCAGGCCTCCCTGTCCATCACCAACTCCTGGAGTTCACTCAGACTCATGTCCATCAAGTTGGTGATGCCATCCAGCCATCTCATCCTCTGTCGTCCCCTTCTCCTCCTGCCCCCAATCCCTCCCAGCATTAGAGTCTTTTCCAATGAGTCAACTCTTCGCATGAGGTGGCCAAAGTACTGGAGTTTCAGCTTTAGCATCATTCTTTCCAAAGAACACCCAGGACTGATCTCCCTTAGAATGGACTGGTTGGATCTCCTTGGACTGCAAGGAGATCCAATGCAGTCCAAGGGACTCTCAAAAGTCTTCTCCAACACCACAGTTCAAAAGCATCAATTCTTTGGTGCTCAGCCTTCTTCACAGTCCAACTCTCACATCCATACTTGACCACTGGAAAAAACCGTAGCCTTGACTAGACAGACCTTTGTTGGCAAAGTAATGTCTCTGCTTTTGAATATGCTATCTAGGTTGGTCATAACTTTCCTTCCAAGGAGTAAGCGTCTTTTAATTTCATGGCTGCAGTCACCATCTGCAGTGATTTTGGAGCCCAAAAAATAAAGTCTGATACTGTTTCCACTGTTTCCCCATCTATTTCCCATGAAGTGATGGGACCAGATGCCATGACCTTCGTGTTCTGAATGTTGAGCTTTAAGCCAACTTTTTCACTCTCCACTTTCACTTTCATCAAGAGGCTTTTGCGTTCCTCTTCACTTTCTGCCATAAGGGTGGTGTCATCTACATATCTGAGGTTATGATATTTCTCCTGGCAATCTGGATTCCAGCTTGTGTTTCTTCCAGTCCAGCGTTTCTCATGATGTACTCTGCATAGAAGTTAAATAAGCAGGGTGACAATATACAGACAGCCTTGACATACTCCTTTTCCTATTTGGAACCAGTCTGTTGTTCCATGTCCAGTTCTAACTGTTGCTTCCTGACCTGCATACAGATTTCTCAAGAGGCAGATCAGGTGGTCTGGTATTCCCATCTCTTTCAGAATTTTCCACAGTTTATTGTGATCCACACAGTCAAAGGCTTTGGCATAGTCAATAAAGCAGAAATAGATGTTTTTCTGGAACTCTCTTGCTTTTTCCATGATCCAGAGGATGTTGGCAATTTGGTCTCTGGTTCCTCTGCCTTTTCTAAAACCAGCTTGAACATCAGGAAGTTCACGGTTCACATATTGCTGAAGCCTGGCTTGGAGAATTTTGAGCAGTACTTTACTAGCGTGTGAGATGAGTGCAATTGTGCAGTAGTTTGAGCATTCTTTGGCATTGCCTTTCTTTGGGATTGGAATGCAAACTGACCTTTTCCAGTCCTGTGGCCACTGCTGAGTTTTCCAAATTTGCTGGCATATTGAGTGCAGCACTTTCACAGCATCATCTTTCAGGATTTGAAATAGCTCAACTGGAATTCCATCACCTCCACTAGCTTTGTTCGTAGTGATGCTTTCTAAGGCCCACTTGACTTCATATTCCAGGATGTCTGGCTCTAGGTCAGTGATCACACCATCGTGATTATCTTGGTCATGAAGATCTTTTTTATACAGTTCTTCTGTGTATTCCTGCCACCTCTTCTTAATACCTTCTGCTTCTGTTAGGTCCATACCATTTCTGTCCTTTATCGAGCCCATCTTTGCATGAAATGTTCCCTTGGTATCTCTAATTTTCTTGAAGAGATCTCTAGTCTTTCCCATTCTGTTGTTTTCCTCTATTTCTTTGCATTGATAGCTGAGAAAGGCTTTCTTATCTCTCCTTGCTATTCTTTGGAACTCTGCATTCAGATGCTTATATCTTTCCTTTTCTCCTTTGCTTTTCGCTTCTCTTCTTTTCACAGATATTTGTAAGGCCTCCCAGACAGCCATTTTGCTTTTTTGCATTTCTTTTCCATGGGGATGGTCTTGATCCCTGTCTCCTGTACAATGTCACGAACCTCATTCCTTAGTTCATCAGGCACTCTATCATACCTGAATGGTCTAGTGGTTTTCCTACTTTCTTCAATTTAAGTCTGAATTTGGTAATAAGGAGTTCATGATCTGAGCTACAGTCAGCTCCTGGTCTTGTTTTTGTTGACTGTATAGAGCTTCTCCATCTTTGGCTGCAAAGAATATAATCAATCTGATTTCAGTGTTGACCATCTGGTGATGTCCATGTGTAGAGTCTTCTCTTGTGTTGTTGGAAGAGGGTGTTTGCTATGACCAGTGCATTTTCTTGGCAAAACTCTATTAGTCTTTGCCCTGCTTCATTTCATATTCCAAGGCCAAATTTGCCAGGTGTTTCTTGACTTCCTACTTTTGCATTCCAGTCCCCTACAATGAAAAGGACATCTTTTTTGGGTGTTAGTTCTAAAAGGTTTTGTAGGTCTTCACAGAACCGTTCAACTTCAGCTTCTTCAGCATTACTGGTTTGGGCATAGACTTGGATTACTGTGATATTGAATCGTTTGCCTTGGAAACAAACAGAGATCATTCTGTCATTTTTGAGATTGCATCCAAGTACTGCATTTTGGACTCTTTTGTTGACCATGATGGCTACTCCATTTCTTCTGAGGGATTCCTGCCCGCAGTAGTAGATATAATGGTCATCTGAGTTAAATTCACCCATTCCAGTCCATTTCAGTTCGCTGATTCCTAGAATGTTGATGTTCACTCTTGCCATCTCTTGTTTTACCACTTCCAATTTGCCTTGATTCATGGACCTGACATTCCAGGTTCCTATGCAATATTGCTCTTTATAGCATCAGATCTTGCTTCTATCACCAGTCACATCCACAGCTGGGTATTCTTTTTGCTTTGGCTCCATCCCTTCATTCTTTCTGGAGTTATTTCTCCACTGATCTCCTGTAGCATATTGGGCACCTACCGCCCTGGGGAGTTCCTCTTTAAGTATCCTATCATTTTGCCTTTTCATACTCTTCATGGGGTTCTCAAGGAAAGAATACTGAAGTGGTTTGCCATTCCCTTCTCCAGTGGACCACATTCTGTCAGATCTCTCCACCGTGACCTGCCCGTCTTGGGTTGCCCCACGAGCATGGCTTAGTTTCATTGAGTCAGACAAGGCTGTGGTCCTAGTGTGATTAGATTGACTAGTTTCCTGTGAGTATGGTTTCAGCGTGTCTGCTCTCTGATGCCCTCTTGCAACACCTACCGTCTTACTTGGGTTTCTCTTACCTTGGGCTTGGGGTATCTCTTCACGGCTACTCCAGCAAAGCGCAGTGTTGCTCCTTACCTTGGACGAGGGGTATCTCCTCACCGCCGCCCTTCCTGACCTTCAACATGGGATAGCTCCTCTAGGCCCTCCTGCGCCCGCGCAGCCACCCCTCCTTGGATGTGTAGTTGGTCCTCCCGGCCGCCGCCCCTGACCTCGGACTTGGGTAGCTCCTCTCGGCTGCCGCCCCTGACCTTGGACTTGCGTAGCTCCTCTCGAACACTGCCCTTCGGGCACAGGGTCCTCCCGGCTTCTGCCCCTGACCTCGGACGTGGGGTAGCTCCTCTCGCCCATGCTTTAGTGCGCACAGCTGCCCGCTCTTTAGCTCTGACTGAGCGACTTCACTTTCACTTTTCACTTTCGTGCATTGGAGGAGGAAATGGCAACCCACTCCAGTGTTCTTGCCTGGAGAATCCCAGGAACGGTGGGGCCTGGTGGGCTGCCGTCTATGGGGTCACACAGAGTCGGACACGACTGAAGCGACTTAGCAGCAGCAGCAGCATTTGGCAAAAAAAGAGCACTCTTTTTGGTGTGTTGGTATTGTCGTTTTGTCTTCTCTGTCGTTTTCCTTCCTCTTCCTCCCCCCTACTGCCACCCTCCCGACCCTTCCCACCATCTAGGGAGCAGGTCAGAACTTTGCCACTTCCCAGCTGTGTGTGGTTTCGAGCAAGTGAAATTTACATTTCTCAGAACCTCCATTTTCTCACCTATAAAATGGACATAAAGATGAAATGAGGTTATTTATGTAACATTCTTACACTAGTGTCTGGCCATCAATGGTAGTTCTATTCTTGTTAGTAGTATCTGTACATGTACTGGTGAGATCTTACCAGTATAAGCATTATATGTTGGTAGATGTGATTGTAAACAGTGTCATAACCAGGAGTCCTGTCCTTGCCTCCCAGGAGGGAGAAGGACAGGCTCATCCTCACCTCCACTTGATTCCGCCAAATGAATCTCTAAAGTGATTGCATCGATGTGCAGTGTCAGTGGAAGCCTCACTCACTCACATCCTTGGCAATCTTTGATCATGTTTCAGCATTTTTTACTTTTTGCCACCTTATGGTTTTGATGTGGGTACCAGGCACCTTACCTGGACTGTTTCATTCAGCACCTACAAACACCCCGTGAGGCAGATACAGAAATTCTTCTGTGTTGCAGATGAAGAAACAGGCTTTGAGGTCAAGGGCCAGCCCTTAAGATATGAAGGCAGGCAGTCTGGCTCTGCTGCCTGGGCTCTCAGCCATAGCTTCACTCTGCTTCCCATGGAGCCAGGGCTGGCAGATGCACATGAGCGTGACCTCGGGGTGACTACTTAAGACCATTAAGAAACTTACATGTTCTTCCTTTCATTCAACAAGTATTTATTGAGCATCTACTCCTTGCCAGACGTTGCAAATAAAGTCAAGTCCCTGTCCCCCGGGCTTAAGAGTCCAGTGGGGGAGACAGATCAAATAAATCTGCAAGAGTACTTCAGCTCCAGGGAGAGAAACAAAACAGGATCAGGAGGCTGCAGAGCGACGGGGGCGATGGTTCCGATGGGAGGTTGGGGAAGGCTTCTGAAGGAGGTGGCCTTTATATGAAGACCTGAATGAAGTGAAAGGTGGGCCACGTGCCCACCTGCAGCAAGAGATTTCTTGGAGGAGGGACAGCAAGCATGAATCTTTGAGGCAGGGCTTGGTTGGGATGTTTGAGGAACAAGGAAGCTGTCGTAGGTGGAATTCTAAAGCCAGACCCCCAGTCTCTGGTCATTCAACCAAATACGAATCCAGCTAGTGCTGTAAATGGACTTTGTGTTTGTAATTAAGGTCCCAAGTCTGTTGACCTTGAGGTGTGGAGATGAGCCAGATAAGTTAGGTCTAATCAGTTGAGCTCTTTAAGAGCAGAGAGCTTTCTCTGGCACCTGGCAGGGGAATTAAGAGTGGTTGAAGCACAGCGTGCTGCAATTCATGGGGTCGCAAAGAGTCGGACACAACTGAGTGACTGAACTGAACTGAAGCACAGGAAAGATTCCATGTGCTACTGCTGGCTGCAAGTGGGGGAAGACACATGACAAGGTGGCCTCTAGGACCTAAGAGCTGCCCCTGGCTGAACACCATGAAGGAAATGGGGACTACAGTCCTACAACCACAGGAATGGAGTTCTGCCAGTTACAGGCAAGAGCTCGGAGGAGAATCCTCAGCTCCAGACAAGGGCACAGCTGGCTAACACCTTGACTTCCACTTGAGTGAAAGGTACAGCTCACCCTGCTGGACTTCCAGCTTCCAGAACTGTGAGCTAATAATCAGGTGTTGTTCTAAGCTGTTGACGTGGGGGGTAATTTGTTGTATAGTAGAGAAAATTGATACAGAGTTCTGTGGCTGGAAAGGAGGATGGGAGAATGGTGGCATGGAGAGGAGACGGGCCCTGAGAGGTCACGTCGGGCCAGACGCTGTGGGACTGCATAGGCGGTGGTGAGCACTTTGGCATCTGTGCTGAGGGACACACAGAACCAGCACAAGCATCTCGTGCTCAGCCCTCCTTGCTGTCCGTTCCCAAGCTTGCCTCCTCTAATTTTCCATCCTGCCCAGTGTTCCTCCCACCCCACCCCACCCCACTTCCTGGTGTCATCTACCGATGTGTGCATGTGAATTGGTTGGGGCACTATTGATGAGAAGTGACTGGAAAACAACACAAACTACTTAACCCCCGAGTCCAGGGACTTCAGGCTTAGCCGGATCCAGGAGTTTAAGTTACCTTTAGAAATCTGTGCCTTTGCAACTCTCTACTTTGCTTTCTTCATTGTCTTCATTCTCAGGCAGGGTCTCCCCGTTCTGGTGGTGGAAATGGTTATCAGCAGCTGTGAACTCACATCCTGCCCTGTTATCAATCCCAACAAAGCCATCTCATCTCTCCTGCATGGTTCCCCTAAGAGTTCTGGGATAACTGGCACTAGCCCAGGTTGGGTCACATGACCACACCAGAGCCAGTCACAAAGGCTGGGGGTAGGATAGGGAGAAGACTTTCAGTGGCCTGGCCACCACTGTATACCTGTTCCAGGACATGGAGCACAGGGGACGGTGGGAAGCAGAGGTCTTTAAGCCTACCTGGAAACCCCTTGAACAGAGAAAGGGAGAGATGGTCCTTGGGGATCCTCTAGGTGGTCACTGGGGTGCTGGAGCAGCCAAAGAAGGTCTGGATGCTGGGCAGCACAGCCAGCAGATGCCCACTAGAGCAGCCAGCCCCTTCCACACCTCTGGGCACCATGGGTGCCTGTGGCAAGGAGACAGCTTCTGCATGGGGCTTCCAGAGCCTCATGCTGGGTCCTGCTCAGATCACAGGGCCCCCGCTTCTCCCCTGGTTATCTCTGCATCCTACTAGGCCTTGGCACCGGCGTCAGGGGTTGTGGAAATACCACAGAGCCCTGCCTCTGCCCTGTTGTTTACTGAAGAAATAAATAGAGAAAGAAACTCAACTGAACAGATGCTTGGACCAGCAGAGCAGCCCTGGGAGAGTCATGCCACAGAGACTCATCGTCATAAACAGGCGCTGAGAGGGGCAGCCTGGAAAGTCTGTCCAAGTCCCAAACAAATGGGGACCCACAGCCAAATGTGAGGCCAGCTGGAAGGCCCCTAGCCAGGAAGGATGGAAGCCCCTTGGCTGGAGGAGGGTCCAGCAGGACGCTCCAGCTCATTGTCTGTGTGGAGGGTCGGGGTGGGTGCCAATGGCTGCATCTGCTCCTTGTTGCTTTTTAGAGGCAGCATTGGAAACAGATCTGGGAGGACAGGTGTGCTGCTCAGCTTGGATGGAGCGCCTCCTCTCCCCAAACACCAGTAATTGTTGTGCTTGGCTTCACAGTGGCCAACAAGGACATCATCGGGTACCCCTCCTTCCCCACCCCCTACCTCCCACTGCCACACTTTACTTCTGGGGCCGCTCCAAGCACACCAGCCTCCTCCTGTTCCTGAAATCTACCAGCACACCCCTGTCTCAGGGCCTTTGCACCTGCTGTTCCCACCACCTCCAGTACTTGCCCGGCAGCTTACTCCCTCACCTCCCCTAGGCTTCTGTTCGCATGTCCCCTGATGACACAGGACTTTTCCATCAGGCTCAGTTTGCTGCAGTAACAAACAAGCCCCAATTCCTCATGTCCAGGCACAGCCAGTGCTCACCTCTCATACACACTGCATATCCAGTGTCATCACCTGGGGGCTCTGATGATCACCCAAGGCTCCATCTCTACTTGTTTTTTGCGGCAGTGCAGTGGGTGGGATCTTAGTTCCCCAACAATGGATAGAATCTACACTTCCTACAGTGGATGCCTGGAGTCTTAACCACTGGACCACCAGGGAAGTCCCTCCATCTCGGCTTGTGTTTCCATGGTTACAGTGGCTGCAGGACGGGAGGGTGGAGAAGCACATGGTGGCTCTGCAGGTCCTCCAGGTAGTCACACCTGTCACTTTCATTCACGTTTTGTGGCCAAAGCCAGTCATAGGTATCTGGAAGGAGAACCAAAAACATTTGGTGAACAGCTCAGTGTCACCCATTTTCTTAATCACCCTGCATCTGTGGACTCCGCTCTGCTTAATGCATGTCCCTGCCCTGCTCCCTGCCTGACATTACATTATATTTCGTTTTTTTGCCTCTTCCACTAGAATCTAAGCTCCATGAGGTCAGGCTTTGTCTGATTTTGTTCACTGCTGTATCTGCAGCACTTAGAGTACTGCCTGGTATACAAAAGCCACTCAGATAAGTTTTATTCAGGTGGATCAGCAGCAATACAAACAGGCAGTGAGTTAGGGTTGATGATGATGTGTGTGCTCAGTCATGTCCAACTCTTTGCAACCCCATGGACTGTAGTCTGCCCAGCTCCTCTGTCCATGGGATTTTTCAGGCAAGAATACTGGAGTGGGTTGTCATTTCCTCCTCCAGGGGATCTGCCTAATCCAGGGATTGAACCCACATCTCCTGTGTCTCCTGCTTTGCAGGCAGATTCTTTACCCGCTGAGCCATCAGAATCTTGGGTTAGGGTTATTGCCTTATTTTATAGCTTTAGTGGGAGTTGTCACCTGAATCCCCACTGTAGAGGGAGCAGCAGATAAGGCATTACTCTATCTCAAGGCCCTCTTTCTTCTACCTGTGTTGAAAACGATACCCACATGTTTGGAGCTGTTTATTCATCTTGCATGTGGAGGTGATGCTGGTGCCTGGACAGCCCTTGAACTCAACTATCCCAGGGCTGCTCAGCATCCCTGCCCTGTCTGCCACTTGGGTTTATTCGCCAGCCATTCTATTGAACAAGTGGGTTTCATTAAGAAGTACTACCAGCCATTCAGACCTTCTCAGGTAACTCATTAGCATGTTGTCTAGACAAGGTAAATTCTGGAAGGAAAACAGCAGTAAGGCAGGCAGAAAGGAGCAGTCACCAAATTTGGGGTTGGGGAACCTCTTAGGCGATTGTCCCCAATCACAGGGCATCCAGTGACCAATGGCTTCTGTTTCTACCGCATTCTATGGGGGAGTTTGTTTGGCGTCTCTTTCAGAAGATTGGTTCAAGCCTCCACAGTCAGGACCAGGAACAAGGACCTCCCTGAGAGTAGCCCAGCCTGCCAGCCGCAGGCACAGTTCACTTTGGCTTTCATAGTGGCTGAGAGCACATTATCTGTGGCCAGAATTCTTGGGTTCACACTTGAGTCCTGCCAATTATTAGCTGTGTTATGTGCTGTGCTTAGTCACTCAGTCGTGTCCAGCTCTTTATGACCCCATGGACTGTAGCCCTCCAGGCTCCTCTGTCCATGGGATTTCCCAGGCAAGAATGCTGCAGTGGGTTGCCATTTCCTCCTCCAGGGGATCTTCCCCACCCAGGGATCAAACCCACATCTGTTGCATCTTCTGCTTTGTCAGGTGGATTCTTTAACACTGGCACCACCTGGGAATCCATCATAGGTTGTTAGGAGGATTAAATGAATTAATACATTTCCTTAATTAATTAGTACAAACATTCATAAGTAAAGAGCTTAGAAAGGGGCCTATCACATAGTAAGTGCTCAGTAAAAATTAACCATCATTATTACCACCATTATCATGATGATTATTATTACCTTTCTGTTGTGATATAGATGTTGGTCAGTATAAGCACATGCTCAGAACTCTGGTCATATCTTTTCTGTGTCCCTTTTCAGCAATTTGATCGAAAGTCTGGCTTTATTGGCTAAAGGATATGTTCTGGCCCCCTGCAAGATGCTGGAGTGTGTTAACTGTAGCATCAGCTTTGCCCCCTAGAACTTGGGAATCTCACTTAGTTTGCTCCAGCCATCACCTGCAATCTCCCCCATGCTGTTGTGTCCTCACACAGAATGCCGCCTCCTTCCACTGGTTGGTGTTGGCCATTCTTGGGGACAATCTTCCCTGTAAGTCTTCCTCACAACCCTGCCCACTCCACCTCTTACTCCTTCTTGTTCTTACAGCCCCCAATTCTGGAAGCACCCACGTAGAATCTTCTCTGGAGACCCACCTGCCTACTCAGTCTCTTATCTGTAAGTGGGACATTGGATCCAATCATCTCTAAGATCCTTTTCAGTCTAATGTGGGTTTTTGAAATATAAGTAAGAGAATATTGATGAGATCTTTACAGGAAAAATCATAAAACATTATTTAAGCTCATGAAAGAAGGCCAGAGTAAATGGAGACATATACCATATTAGTGGATGTGAGATTCAGTATTATAAAAACAAGTGTGTGCCCAGAAAAACTTAGGCGCAATGAAATTACAATAATTATTTTTGGAATATGCATTCTCAGTGGAGGTTAGCAAATTGATTCTGAAGTTTGTATGGAGAAACAGAGGCAAGAATAATTTAGACAAATTGAAAGAAGATCATGGGGCAATTTAAGACATCAAGATTTGTTATAAAGTTCGAGTTTTTGAGAGAGACTGATATTGAAACAGTGATGGATACGTAGGTGAGTAAAACAGTGGAAACTTGTTCTGTGACTCAGGCGACCTTGAAGATAGAAGGAAAGGATGGACTACTTAAAAAACAAATCGTGCTTTAGCAACTGTTTTTCCAGGTTAATTTTTTTTTTAATTTCTACTATGTATCATACTCAAAATTCAACTCAAGGTGGGTTAAAAACCTATGTATGAAAAACAGAACTTCGAAAGGAAAGCATAAGAGAAGATGACTTTGGTTAGGGATGAATTTCTTTAACACTGTAGGTGGGAAAGCTCAGGACGACTAGTGGCCAGGCTGTGGGTCTAGAATCAGCACCTGCCTGCAGTGCAGTGTCAGACACCCAGCTTCATCTTTCTGCACCTCAACTCATTTCTCATAAAGGGTGGGTGAGCATCTGGGAAGACACCATCAACTGTCTCCCTCCCCCAGTTCCCCTCCTTTCTGGCACTCACCCTGGAAGGTGAACACTCAGGCTAACTCCTTGCTAGTGAACAGCGGCACTAAATGGAAGGCTGTGCCCCAGTCCTGGGAGATGACACCCAAGAGCCTTTGTGCTAGGTTTAGGGGAAAATCTTCCATCCCTAATAGACATAGATAAGGCAAATATCTCTCACCAGGATGTTGCCACATCTACGGGAGCTGCAGCAGCCTTTCGTCACCATGAGGGAAGAAGTAGGTCTGCTGTCAATGGGGGAGCAAGCAGATGAAGATAGTCTGGGCCCTTAAAGAGTTCACAGGGATGCTAATCCTGCCTGGACCAGCCTGCCAGCAGACATCAAGTACTGGGACAAAGTCCAGTTTCCTTCTTATTCCATCTGATTTGAATTGGTTGACCTGTGACCCGCGGTCAGAAGTGTTGCAGTGATCCTAATGTCCTATCTTTGCTGGGAAAATTAAGTTAGGTAATGATATTTGTAAAATGCTTAGCACGATCCCTGGAGGCTGAGAGAGTTGGACAAAGGGCAAGCTTTACAGTCAAAAGAACACGGAAGCCCTTCAGCATTGTGCGTGCTAAGTTGCTTCAGTTGTGTCAAACTCTATGTGACGCTATGAACTGTAGTCCTCCAGGCTCCTCTGTCCATGGAATTCTCCAGGCAAGAATACTGGAGTGAGTTGCCTTGCCCTCCTCCAGGGGATCTTCCCAACCCAGGGATCAAATGCGCATCTCACATGTCTCCCACAGTGGCAGGCAGGTTCTTTACCACTAGCGCCACCTGGGAAGCCCCTTCAGTATTGTAACCACAGTAAAAGTAAAAGTTAACGGGGACTGAGAGGAACTCTCGGTGGGGAGGAACAGGGAAGGGTTTCCAACTAAAAGCTCTTGGTGAGTCCTCCTAAAGGTCCTTTGAGATTGGTGCTATTATTGTGTTATTCACACAACAGGAACCTGAGGCTCAGAGACGTTAAAAAACTTTCCCCAGGGCTCCCAGCAAGAAAGAGGTGGGGCTGGGACTTGAATCCTGGCTGGTCCCTAACGCTGAGCTTGTCCGCAGCACCGGGCTGGTTTTCTTGGGACAGGAGCCCTACTGATTCCCCTCCCAAGTGGAAGGACTTGTGTGATTAGTAAACCCTGCAGAATCAAGTGCCCCTCCGCCCCTGGAGATCTCAGCTCAGGGCCTCTGATCGTGTTTCTGCTCCTCCCTGAGTTATGGGTGGTCCTGACGTGCTCCCCAGAGAGGCAGGGATGAGCCAAAAATGCTGGTTCACATGCCTCTCTAATAGAATTAGAATGTTCTTGTCAAGATGGAGTTCTTTTGGGGATGGCCAAGCAAGCCACGTACTCAGCCACCAGAGGCAGAGGACAAACACGCTGTGTCATCATAGCTGACACTTTGTCTGCAGGGCTGGGCGGGCAGAGAGGGGCCTATTATTTGCACTCCAAATCCAGCTTCACTGGTGGGGAGTGGGGTGGGGAAGTTTTGATAGTTTTTGATAACTTTGGGCTTTCCTCCCACATTTCTGTCACTTCTCCCCTTCTTCTGAGGCCACTCTCCCTGTCAGCTTGCAAGCGCCCCATTTGCAGGGATATGATGTCGTGTGGCGGCCCTACCCCTTTGGGGGTCTGAACAACCCATGACGGGACAGCAGGTACTGATCTGGAGTAGGGGCCCCTGCTGGTCTTCCTTGACCACCTTAACATCACCTGCTTCCTGGAATTCCACAGACCATGGGGAGCCCCGGGTCAGAAATTGCTGTTTCTGTTGGCTTTCAATTCTGTCCTTGGCTCTCTTCTCGAATTTCTTGGCTGGCTTCAGCATGGACCCTGCAAGGCGGACTCCTGCCGGAGCACAGGACGCAATGCTAGTGAGGTCACCACTGAACTCCCGGAGGCTTTGCAGGGGAGAGCAGCTGAGAGGCTGCAGACCAGGGCCTCCATGGGACATAGCTCTTGAGCCCCAAGACTTGTTGTCGGGGGACAATTGCATGCAGACCTGAGTTCTCTTTCTGCTTTGTCCAGTGTCCTGCAAATCTAAAATGAAAGTGTTAGTCTCTCAGTCATGTCTGACTCTTGGCAACTCCATGGACTGTAGCCCTCCAGGGTCCTCTGTCCATGGGATTCTCCAGGCAAGAACTGGAGTGGGTTGCCATGCCCTCCTCCAGGGGATCTTCCCAATCCAGGGATCAAACCTGGGTCTCCCACATCACAGCTAGATTCTTTACTGTCTGAGCCACCAGGGAAACCTGCAGATCTAAAATACCATGCCCTTTGGCATGATTTGTGACCAGGAAAGTTGGCTATACTGTCCTCTGCCTGTGAATCCCTGTGTCCACTGGCTTCTCACTCATCCAGCTGCTGCAACTCGGGGTTTAGCGTCTACATTTTATTTATCCTGTTGAAATTCCATCCTGGAGTTCTTGGCGCTTGTGTGCTGGTCACAGGTGAAGAGCGTCCTAATCAAGATTATGCTGAGCTTTTGACCACTCACCTAAAAGAAGGTGATATAGGATTCAGAGGCCCCTTCCCAAGTTGGCTAAGTGGGCCAGGGTGGCCACGTGGACGCCATCTGCTGGGAGCTGTTCCCGTTTTCGCCCTGTGTCATTGGCTCTGAAAGTCTGTGCGGGCAGGGGTAGGATCTAAGGAGCCCACCCCTAATTGACCTCATCGACCATCCCTCTCTGTTGCCATTTCAATACCCCTGTTACAACTCTCACTGCTACATGTTGGCATTTAATTTGACCAAAGCGTGACAAAGTCACAAATATATCCCCTTTGGAACTTTTCTCCGTGTCCCTCTCGTTCGAAAAATCCCACATTTTCAAGCAGACTATAAATTATTTCCCTTTCAGCTCCTGTCTGTCTCTTGCCCATTGTGAAAGTGAAAGTGTTAGTCACTCAGTCATGTTCGACTTTTTGCCACCCCATGGACTGCAGCTCGCCAGACTCCTGTCCATGGGATTCTCTAGGCAAGAATACTGGAGTGGATTGCCATGCCTTTCTCCAGGGCATCTTCCTGATTCAGGGGTCTAACCCAGGTCCCCCACATTGGCAGGTGGATTCTTTACTGTCTGAGCCACCAGGGAAGCCCACTGGACAGCTTTATTTTTCTTGGCATCACATCCGACATTATACTGTAATGTAATGTAGGTGACTCTCAGGCCACTGTCTGTCTCCTCCCACTGGAATGGGAGCATCAGGAAGTCAGAGACCTTGCAAGTCTTTTGGTTGCTCCATTCTCGGGGTATAGAATAGTACCCTGGGCATGCCATGGGCTCAACCAGTATTTCATGACTGATTGCATTAATCCATCCACTAAATATTGACCAGTGGATGCTCCACAATGTGTGTGGAGTCCTGTGGAGGATAGGAACACCTATCAAACACTACGGTTTATGGACAGCCTGGTGCAGATGCTCTGCGGTATGTGTTTCACATCCATCATCATACTGAACTCGGGAGCGGTGGAGCCAGTGGTCAGAAAGCTGGGCTCCACTGTCCAAATGCCTGGTTTTCAGTTCTGGCCCCAGAACTTGCTAGGTCTGTGACCTCAGGCAGGTTGTTCAGGCCCCCTCTGCATCAGTTTCCTCATCTGTAAATCCCCCTCCCCTGGGGATAACATTAGTACCTGTCCCATTGGGATGTGGCCCAGATTAGATGAGGCCACACATGTAACACACTTAGAAAGATGCCCTGCATAGGATAGATGCTCAGCAGAGACCGCTGTCGTATGAAGCCGGAACCCCCAGAATCCCCATGTAGCAGATGGGGAAACGAAGCATGCTCCTGAGCAGACAGAGTCAGATGAGACCCACCCTGCCCCTCAGGGATTTGCAGTGTAGTGGAGGGTCAAATGCAAACAATATACTTCATTTTCACTACTCGCTTCCCAATTCTTACAGAGGGACTGGCTCCAAAGCCTACACCCAGCTCACGAAACTGTATTCCATGACTTCTAGTATGCCTTGGACTGATCCATGTCATTTCGAGAGAATCTCAGTTATGCAAGGACATTTGGGTGTGACCTCAGTGTCATGTGGTGGTGAGCATCTCATACAAGCAGCAGGATGTTTGAAGAGTGCAGTGTGAGTGGAAAAAGCTCCAGTAATACATATCACAGCCCAGGATGCTCACAGCCAAGGAGCAGCCCCAGTGATGGTTTAGGGTGGGCGTGCTGTTCCAATTCTCTCATAAGCTAAATTCAGTTATGGGTTTCTTTGCATTTCTGGCCAATGTCCATTCATTGACTGTCCCATTTCTGCAGAGCCTGGGGGCCGAGAGAACCGGCAGCAGAGTTCCCGCGTGCTTCTTATTCCTTAAGTGGAGGTGAAATGCTCCATCAAGGCGAGGCTCTCTGCTACAGCCTCACCTAAGAGAAGCTCCAGGCCCCGCCTAGCAAGCTGGAACATGCCTTAGACTAAGGGCCCATAAGGGGTAGTCATTACCCGGCCCTGGCCTTTGAATCTTGCCGATGGTGGTATTTATATTCTTAAAACCTGGCTGAGCAGGCAGGCATTTCATTGGGGTGGGCCTCGTTTGGAGAGTTAGGTCATTGACTAACAGTGTCTGCAGATGACTTCATGGAGACCGCCTGGGAGATGGCCAAGGGCTGATCTCCTCTTTATAAATCCTCAAGGTCACCGGTGGCTATGGGCATTAGTGGGCCAAGGACTGGGGAGAGGCCATCAAGATTAATAATAGTAGTCAACATGGACGAGTACTTCCTATGGGCCATGCAGTGACACAGCGTATTTATAAGACTCAAGAGTAGGAAGTATTATCCCCATTTTACCGAAAAGTAAACCAAGTCTCAGAGAGGTTAAGTAATCTGCCCACGTCACACAGCTGAGATGCTTGATATCTCACGTATATGATTCCGGATTCCACACTCAGCCTTCATTCGTCCTTAATTCTTCCTCTTAGGAAAGCAGGAAGAAGACAGCCTCTGAAAAAGGGAAGAGGGAGAAGAAATGCGGTGGGGGACAAGAGGATCAAAGGAAGAAAGGGTTTCAGGTGTTAGGGAGCCAGGTTGGGTGGCCCTGATGGTTTGCCCCAAGGCTTCCAGAGAAGCCCGAGCCTGTCGGGCAGGAGCGTGAGCTGGCAGCTGGCTACGGAACTCCCAATGCAGATCACGGAGGTGCGGCACTAAAGCAACATCAAAAGCCATCCTGTGCGTTCTGCCTCAGGATGGCCAGGACTCTATAGGTTGCTAGTGACAGAAAACCTAATCAAACCAGCTTAACAGAAAAATAAATATGGGCTCACAGAACTTAAAAGTGCAGAGCCAGTGCCTTCAGGCAAGGCTGCGTCCAGGTGTTCACCGAGGCTTCTCTCTGTGTGGATCTCGTCATCTTAATGCATGAAGAAATTGACTGTGTGGATGTGTCATATAACCAGCCCCCTTTGTTAGATATATTTAGATTGTGGTTGCTCTTTTGCTGTTCCCAAGAGAACTACATTTAATAAGCTTGTGCAGAAGTGATCTTGCTGCCATGTGAGAGGAGATCTCTAGGATTAGTTCCTAGAAGTGGCATGGCTGGGCATGTGAACTTGAAATTTTGATAGATGTTCCCAAATTACCCTCCAGAGGAACTGTACCACTGGCAACACGTGACAGCCTTCCCAGCTTGGTGTATTGTTTTAGCCTTAGTCTCCTTCTCGAGGAAGAGTGGGGCTGGGGCAGAAGGGTAGTATCCAGGGAGCCAATCCTCTTCAAAGGTTTTCTCCTGACACCCAGCCCAGCAGCTTCCACTGACATCTGGTAGATTATATAGAAAAGCGGGGGGAAAAATCACATAGCAATTGCCCATATCTCTGTGGCCCATGTCCCAGGCGGTGCTAGTGGTAAAGAACCTGCCTGTCAACGCAGGAGACATAAGACACACGGGTTTGATCCCTGAGAGGAGAGCCTGGCGACCCACTCCAGTATTCTTGCCTGGAGAATACCATGGAAGAGGAGCCTGGTGGGCTGCAGTTCATGGGGTCACAAAGGGTCAGACATGACTGAAGCATCTCAGCATGCACACACGTGCCGTGGCCTAAGTTTCATAATTAACATTTACTAAACTTACTTTTTTTTGCATTTCTTTTCCATGGTGATGGTCTTGATCCCTGTCTCCTGCACAATGTCACGAACCTCAGTCCATAGTTCATCAGGCACTCTATCTATCAGATCTAGTCCCTTAAATCTATTTCTCACTTCCACTGTATAATCATAAGGGATTTGATTTAGGTCATACCTGAATGGTCTAGTGGTTTTCCTACTTTCTTCAATTTAAGTCTGAATTTGGTAATAAGGAGTTCATGATCTGAGCTACAGTCAGCTCCTGGTCTTGTTTTTGTTGACTGTATAGAGCTTCTCCATCTTTGGCTGCAAAGAATATAATCAATCTGATTTCGGTGTTGACCATCTGGTGATGTCCATGTGTAGAGTCTTCTCTTGTGTTGTTGGAAGAGGGTGTTTGCTATGACCAGTACATTTTCTTGGCAAAACTCTATTAGTCTTTGCCCTGCTTCATTCCATATTCCAAGACCAAACTTGCCTGTTACTCCAGGTGTAAGAAAAGGTGACAAGAATACACCGAAGAACTGTACAAAAAAGATCTTCACAACCCAGATAATCACAATGGTGTGATCACTGACTTAGAGCCAGATATCCTGGAATGTGAAGTCAAGTGGGCCTTAGAAAGCATCACTACGAACAAAGCTAGTGGAGATGATGGAATTCCAGTTGAGCTCTTTCAAATCCTGAAAGATGATGCTGTGAAAGTGCTGCACTCAATACACCAGCAAATTTGGAAAACTCAGCAGTGGCCACAGGACTGGAAAAGGTCAGTTTGCATTCCAATCCCAAAGAAAGACAATGCCAAAGAATGCTCAAACTACCGCACAATTGCACTCATCTCACACGCTAGTAAAGTACTGCTCAAAATTCTCCAAGCCAGGCTTCAGCAATATGTGAACCATGAACTTCCAGATGTTCAAGCTGGTTTCAGAAAAGGCAGAGGAACCAGAGATCAAATTGCCCACATTCGCTGGATCATGGAAAAAGCAAGAGAGTTCCAGAAAAACATCTATTTCTGCTTTATTGACTATGCCAAAGCCTTTGACTGTGTGGATCACAATAAACTGTGGAAAAGTCTGTATGCAGGTCAGGAAGCAACAGTTAGAACTGGACATGGAACAACAGACTGGTTCCAAATAGGAAAAGGAGTACGTCAAGGCTGTATATTGTCACCCTGCTTATTTAACTTCTATGCAGAGTACATCATGAGAAACGCTGGACTGGAAGAAACACAAGCTGGAATCCAGATTGCCAGAAGAAATATCAATCACCTCAGATATGCAGATGACACCACCCTTATGGCAGAAAGTGAGGAGGAACTAAAAAGCCTCTTGATGAAAGTGAAAGTAGAGAGTGAAAAAGTTGGCTTAAAGCTCAACATTCAGAAAACAAAGATCATGGCATCTGGTCCCATCACTTCATGGGAAATAGATGGGGAAACAGTGGAAACAGTGACAGACTTTATCTTTTTGGGCTCCAAAATCACTGCAGATGGTGATTGCAGCCATGAAATTAAAAGATGCTTACTCCTTGGAAGGAAAGTTATGACCAACCTAGATAGCATATTCAAAAGCAGAGACATTACTTTGCCAACAAAGGTCCGTCTAGTCAAGGCTGTGGTTTTTCCAGTGGTCATGTATGGATGTGAGAGTTGGACTGTGAAGAAGGCTGAGCGCCAAAGAATTGATGCTTTTGAACTGTGGTGTTGGAGAAGACTCTTGAGAGTCCCTTGGACTGCAAAGAGATACAACCAGTCCATTCTGAAGGAGATCAGCCCTGGGATTTCTTTGGAAGGAATGATGCTAAAGCTGAAACTCCAGTACTTTGGCTACCTCATGTGAAGAGTTGACTCATTGGAAAAGACTCTGATGCTGGGAGGAATTGGGGGCAGGAGGAGAAGAGGACGACACAGGATGAGATGGCTGGACGGCATCACTGACTCGACGGATGTGAGTCTGAGTGAACTCCAGGAGTTGGTGATGGACAGGGAGGCCTGGCGTGCTGCGATTCATGGGGTCGCAAAGAGTCGGACACGACTGAGCAACTGAACTGAACTGAACTGAAACTTACTTTTCCTCATTATCTGTCCAGCTTGCAGACACTAGTGTAAGGAAGCCCAGTTTTATTTTATTTTTTGGCAACTTCTGGGATCTGTTTTCCTACCAGAGATTGAATCTGGGGCCATGGCAGTGAATGCCCAGCATCCTAACCACTGGTCCTTGAGGGAATTCCCAGGAAGCCCAGTTTCAAAAGTTATTGTGAAAAGTTTAGATAAATGCTAAGTTTGATAGATTGAGGTTTATAGGACTAGAGTGGAGAGTTATTTTATCCACTCATTTAAATTTTTGAACTATGTGCTGTCACAGTCTCCTAGGACAAGTCTATCTCTTTCCCACCCAAAGGGCATATCTACCAGATTTTTGACACAGGAATTTTAGGGTAGATTTTCAGTGTAAAAAGTGTATGTAAAAATCAGGCCTCCCTGGTGGCTCAGTGGTAAAGAATCTGCGTGCTAATGCAGGAGACACGGGTTCAATTCCTGGTTTGGGAAGATCCCACGTGCCGAGGAGCAACTATGCCACAACTACTGAGCCCACGTGCTGCAGCTACTGGAGCTTGCACACCTGGAACCAGTGCTCCACAGCAAGCAAAGCCACAGCAGTGAAAAGCCTAGGCACCACAACCAAAGAATAGCCCCTGCTCGCCACAGCTAGAGAAAAGCCCGTTCAGGAATGAAGACCCAGCATAGCCAAATAAATAATTAAAAAAAAAAAAAAAAAACTACTGAACAGAATAAAGTGCTATTTGGTGAAAAAAAAAAAAGAAAGAAAGAAAGGTTCTTCCATATTGAAAAAAAAGTATATGTAAAAATTTTCATTCACATTTATTCGTTCACTCACTCATTCAGAAACACTTGTTGAAGTCCTTTTAGGAGTCAGACACTGTTTAAAGTACTATCAGGCATCTCCAGATTAGGACAGGTGGCAGTGTATTGTATGTAGAAGACGCTCCATCAATATTTGTCAAACAATGATGTGACTCTCTAAAGAACTTTCTAGCAATGACATTCTTGGATGTTGGTTGGTTTATTAATATGTATTAGTTTTTTTGTGTATGTGAGACGGTTTCAACATATGATGAGTTTAAATTCTAGCTTTTACAAGTAGTAAAAATGATAATATGTACAAAAACATGTACACATTACAAATTTGTAAATTCCCACAATTGCAGTGTGTGTGGTTTGAGATGAAGTATTTAAATCTCTGAGCCTCAGGTTCTTGACTATGTAAAGGAGATAATAAACAAACCCCAATCTCCTCATTCAGGAGATGAAATAAAATGAGCCATAAAAATTGCTG
This sequence comes from Bos grunniens, assembly GCF_055505025.1. Taxonomy (NCBI): domain Eukaryota; kingdom Metazoa; phylum Chordata; class Mammalia; order Artiodactyla; family Bovidae; genus Bos; species Bos grunniens. Next base: position 24,673,247 of record NC_141177.1, on the reverse strand, counting down.
AGCACACCGTGTCTGAAGAAAGCCCACAGGAACCCTCGCTCTGGTTATGATTGTGACCTAGACAGCTCTGTGCCGTCTCGCAGATTCTGAGTGGTTGGGGTTGGAAAGGAGAGTCTGAGGGATGTGGAAAGGAGAGGAAGATTGTGACCTCCTTGGCCCCCTGTCCGGCTGTCTGCTTTCTCTGCTCCCAGTTTGAAGCAGCCACATGCCAAGGTGGAGGAAGCTGGTTTGCCAGTTCTGAGCCTGAGGTCTCTCTGGTCTGAGCAGCCTAGAGGCCTCTCTAGGCGGCCGGAGCGACTGACACCGGGCACTGCACGCCCCATTCCTGCACCTCTAAATATCGAAATGTCTCCTGGCCTGGCCCGAGGATCTCTGAGGGCAAAGTCACACTTGATGCACTGGAGGTTCCTTTTGCAAAGTATGCGACAGCCCTTTCCAGGTCAGTGCAGTGGAATTTGACCCCTGGAGCCCAGCTCTCCCCCTTTCCAGAGTCAGCCTCTTGCCTATGGGTTCCCACCAACTCCCAGAAGCTCAGCTTCTGCCTCCTCTGAGGAGGGCAGTTACAGCCATTTTCATTTCAATGTCTCTTTATTATATGACTATGTTTAGATTACAAAAGCCATGTGGTCTCACTGCAAAAATACTGAAACATGAATGTCACAGCAAATCCCTTTCCTCAGAAATCAGCAGTTTGTGAAAATTCTCTTAGAAATTTTTTTGCGTATTCTAATGATTTTTTTTAAACAACAGTGGGATAACACTCTACAGATTAGTCACTTCCTTTTTTTTTTTTTTTTTTTTAACAATTATGGAGCTCCTTTTATTGCTAGGCATTTTGCCAGGTACATATTTTTTTTTAATTTTATTTTTAAACTTTACATAATTGTATTAGTTTTGCCAAATATCAAAATGAATCCGCCACAGGTATACATGTGTTCCCCATCCTGAACCCTCCTCCCTCCTCCCTCCTCCCTCCCCATACCATCCCTCTGGGTCGTTCCAGTGCACTAGCCCCAAGCATCCAGTATCGTGCATCGAACCTGGACTGGCAACTCGTTTCTTACATGATATTTTACATGTTTCAATGTCATTCTCCCAAATCTTCCCACCCTCTCCCTTTCCCACAGAGTCCATAAGACTGTTCTATACATCAGTGTCTCTTTTGCTGTCTCATACACCGGGTTATTGTTACCATCTTTCTAAATTCCATATATATGCGTTAGTATACTGTATTTATGTTTTTCCTTCTGGCTTACTTCACTCTGTATAATAGGCTCCAGTTTCATCCACCTCATTTAGAGACATCTTGGATGTCATTCCAAATCAAAGTCATTCTTTTTTAATGGCTGCAAAGAATCTATTGTATGGATGACCTATATTATTCCCGCCCCTGTGGGTAGCTATTTAGGTGGTTGCTAATTCTCTGCTGTTACAAATACTGCTGCAGCGAACAGCCTTATGCATTTATTGTGAAGCACTTGAGCAATTGTGAAATTGAATACTGGAATTGGGAAAGGAAAATCATTGGCTCAAATAACCGTCCTAATATTAATCAGGAGACACAGCCATCTTTGAAACAGTCGTTATTAATCCCGTTTATAGGTGTGGAAACTGAATCACAGAGAGGCCAAAGGACAGTAAGTCCCCTACATACAAACCTTCAAGTTTTAGACTTCCAAGATGAGAATGTGCATTCCATCACCGTCAGGCATGAGTGAAACTGCAGCTTGCCCTCCATCTCCTGTTGTTGATGACCCTTCAGCTCTACCATCGCCCACCTCCTCTGCCACCTCCAGTAACTCTTCTTGCCTATTCACTTGATGCCAGCCCCTGTATACCAGCTGTTGGAACTGTACTACTGTATTTTTCAAGGTACTGGGCTATAAGATTAAAAATATTTTCTTTATATTTTGTGTTTGTTTTTTATGATTATCTGTGTGAAAAGTATTATAAATCTATTACAGTATTATATAGATGATTGTCTTAGTAGGCTAACATTTTTGGACTTAATGCACTCTTGAAACAGAATTCATTCATATGCATGGGGCTTTACTGTATTTGATCACAGCTGGTAAGAAGCGGGTTTTATATTTTGACCTATATTCTGATATTGATCTTCAGAAAGATTGTTTCCAAGTATGCCCTGCCATCAGGGCATACTGAGGACCAGAGATCATATTTACCCAGAGCTTCATCAGTTGTCTATGTATCATCCTGTTGCAATCTTCACAACCACCCCGTGAAGCAGGAACTGTTGTTATACCAGTTTATGACGGGGGAAACAAAGCCCAGAGGTTAAGTGGTTGCTGGAAATCACCCAGCTGGCACAAAGGGACTGGGTATGATGACACCTGTTTCATTTTCAAATTAAAGAAAATTTTTGTGAAAATGTCTTAAGAAGTCTATGGCCACCGAAGGATTTCCTGGATGCCCCACCCCCGCCCCCCTCCCCCGCCACTCTGATGACCCTCTCCCTAATCATTCCCTGAATATGTGGATGTGTGTGGTTGGTGGCTGGCAGTGACAGTGCCTTTGAGGGGTCTTTAGGGGTGGCTGGGAATGACTTGGGCACAGAGGTGGGAAGAGTTTCAAGATTGGAAGGGCAGGACTCTTTCCAGGGTGAGGCTTTCTATCCTTCAGGAGGAAGGGGTCAGGGCAGAGAACGCCTGCAAATGTGATAGAGGGGAGTGACCTTTCACTTCCGGAAAACAACCAGGTGAGTTTTTTCTGGGAGTTTCCAGCATTTCTGGGAAAGCCACCTCCGTGCCCTGCCCCCTCCCCTGTCCCTCTGCTGCACACACACTGGTCTGGACTCCTCTCCGCTGGATGGCCCTCTGTGGCCTGCGGGTGCTCACACCTGAGTGTCGATTGCCTTACTTGGCTAATTAGATCAGCACCTTGCCTCCTGGATGCCCACGCCTCCCAAGTGGCTTATCTGAGAGGAGACAGACTGACTTCTGAGGGAAGATAGCCCACGGCTAAGCAGTGGAGACCAAGTGGTGGACAGTGGAGGGAGGAGGAAAGAGGCAGGGCTGTTTTGGAGGGAAGAGACAGGGCTGTTTTCTGACCACTTCGGGAAGAAGGTTGGGGTGGAGTTTACCCAAGAAGGCAGAGGCCTCAGGATGGCTTGGACCCTTGGGTGACTGCAAAGCCCTCGGGGAGGCGAGGTGACTGCTCACACTGGTCAGGAAGGCCCCTGGCCACCCCAGTTAGGATGTGACCCCACCCCATGCGGGGGTCCTGTGGGCCCAGCTTCTCTGTGGATTCTCTGTGTCTCCTCTTTGGCACATCTTCACCTGCCCACTTTCTTTCCTCTCTCTCTCTGGGTGTGAGAGGCCGCCAGGTGTTCCCCGTCTACCATAAAGTCCAGACTGCTCAGTACAGTGGACTTGGGGCTACAGTCCTTCCCACCTTGAGCATCTCTGAACCTCCCCCTCATAAATACAACCTTCAGCTGCACCCAGCTGACTCTACGCGTTCTCCTCTGTACCTTTGCACAAGTTGGTCTATCTTCCCAGAATACCTACTCCCCAACCCCAGGGACTCCCCAAGTGGCTCAGCGGTAAAGAATCCACCTGTGAATGCAGAGGACACAGATTTGATCTCTACTCCAAGATCTCACATGCTGTGGAGCAGCTAAGCCCCTGCACCACAACTACTGAGCCTGTGCTCTAGAGCCTGGGAACTGCAGCTCCTGAGCTGGACTTGCAGCAACTACTGAAGCCCTCATGCCCTAGAACCTATGCTCTGCAAGAAGAGAAGCCACCACAACGAGAACCCTATGTGCGCTGCCATTAGAGAGTAATCCATGCATCAATGAAGACCCAGCACAGCCAAAAGTTAATAAATTATTGAAAAAAACTTTAACGCCACCAGTTTGACCTGTAACTGCAGCTTGAAACCACTTGGCTAAATGTCACTGCATTAGGTCATGTCCCCTTGAAGCAAAACCTGAGACATGGATTCATGTGCCCATGATTTCCAGAGGATGTATGTCCAGGGGCAGCTGGACAGGAGTGGGAAGGTATCAAGCATGAAGTGGTTTCAGGCACACACCACGCTAAGCTCAGGACCCCGCCTACAGGGAACTCTGGAGTGTGAGTGACCCTCAGATCCCAGCCTGCCTGGAGGCAGGGAGCTGGACTTTTGATCATTAGTTCAGGGCCACTGGGACAGCACAAACCAGGTGTCTCCAGCTCACTATGCCTGCCGGCAGCGCAGAAACAGCAGCCCAGGTGCCTTGCTCTGAAAACAGTGGCAGGTCTGGGGCCTCGGGGAGACAGGAGGAGAGCACAGAGCTGAAAAGGGGATCTGAGGAAGCCTGGGCAGATGCTGGCACTTGGGTCTGCAGGACGGATGGTTAGGAAGGCAAAGTGAATGTTGCACTGGAAGCGGGGGGAATATGCTAGAACCCACAAGCACAAGCTGGCACCCACAGGGACAGATTGGAACTCGTGTTGGTTCTTGTCCCTTCTGACCATGGTGATGGGGTCCTGCCACAGCCGAGACCTTCACCAGGGAGCTGAACCCATGCCTGGTCTGGGAGTTGGAGGAGTTAAAGGAAGAGCCAGGAGAAGGGGGCTGATGGCAACCTCTCATTATGGGTTGAATTGTGTCCCCAAAAAAGGTATGCTGAAGCTCTAACCCCCAGGATCTCAGTGCATGACCTCATTTGGAGAGGGGGTTGATGCAGACTGTGGTAATAAGATGAAGTCACATTTGGAGGAGAATGGGCTCCTAATCCAGTAGAACTGGTGTTTTAAGAGGAGAGGGGCAGTTGGACACAGATGTGTAAAGGAGGATGATGTGAAGATGGAGGCAGAGATCAGAGAGATGTAGCCATAAGCCAAGAATACCCAAGCCACCAGAGGCTGGGAGAGGCCAGGAAGGATCCTCCCTTAAGAGTGCTGGTCCTGCCAATACCTTGATTTTGGACGTCTAGTGTCCAGGACTGCGAGGGAATAAGTTCCTGTCATTGTAGGCCATCTGCGTTTTGGGTGCTTTATTATAGCAGCTGCAGGAAATGAATGTATCCCCCTACCCCCACCTCCCCTCCCATCCAGCCACTGCAGAGAAGAGAGTTCCAGGAGATAGGTCCTGACCTAGCCACACCAGCAGATCTGAGCCACCCAGCCTCTTAGATGACCGTCACCACCTCAAGGAGGTTGGCCCCTTGCCCAGCTCCTTCCTGGGGTCAACCATGCATGATTAAGTAGCCTCGAGTCACTGGGCATCGTTTCCAGTCTCCCCTGAAACCCATTCTCTCTGGCAGAGGAGTGTGCCATCTGGTTCCTTCTCTCTGTTGTCTCGGGCCTAGCAAAGTGCCCAGCACACTGTAGGGCCTTTTGTAACTGACAGAAGGGGTCGGAGTTTGCAGGGAGAGAGTGGTGACCACCGCTGGGCTGGCATCCCACCCTAGGTGGGCGGGAGGGGCACCTTCTCTTCCCAGACCCGCACTGGTCAGGAGATCTACCTCTCAGAGAGAACCCAGGTTTTCTTCCTTGCTCCTTTGGACAGGCAGCCCCAAACCCTGGCTTACCAGTTTCCTCCAAGTGTTAATTTATCAGGACAGTAATAATCTTTGGGAAGATTTATGGTTTGGAGGGATTACCAGCCTGTAGTGGTGGAGCTGATAGGCGTTTATTACCTACTTAACCATTTAAGTCGAACAAAAAGGGAAAGCCTTGTTGCACAAAAGGTGATGAATGTTTCTGTTAAAACACCCTGTTAACATGATTCATTAACATGACAAAGAACGGCCGGGTCTCCCTACGCCAGCAAGGAGGTTGGAAGATCCCACCAGACCTGCTCTTGGGGAGGTTGTAGGGAACTGTAAGAATTCAGGGATTTGCTTCTACTCTGCTTGGGGTGGAGGGTGAGGGCATATCTGCACAAGTCTGCTTTGTGGGATTCAGGTCTTTTTTAAGAATCCTGACCCACATTCACCTCTGACAGCTACAAGCTGTATTAGGAAGGGAGTGCGATCTCTGGGTTGGGAAGATACCCTGGAGAAGGGAAAGGCTACCCACTCCGGTTTTCTGGCCTGGAGAATTCCATGGACTGTGTAGTCCATGGGGTCGCAAAGAGTCAGACACAACTGAGCGACTTTGACTCACTTCACTTAGCTATGAAAAAAACCTCAGAGGTCTTCCCTCAGATCTGCTCCTTATTGAAAATAGCAAAGGGATCAGCTAAGGATGTCATGACTGTGTTGTCTGACGCTGGTGTCTGGTCACTCAGCAACCAACAGAGAACAGTGGATACTGAGCCTTTCATGAACAGAAATGTGGCAGACAGTGATATAGTGGAGTGTCCAAAAGCTAGGGGGTGGGCAGTGGACTGGCCTGGGTTTAAACTCTCACTTCACTCCCCCTCACTGTGTGATCAGAACTCACTTCTCCCTGAGCCTCAGTCTCCTTGTCTGTAATGCGGAGCTAAAACCTGGACCTGGTTCCAGACTTGTTACCAGGGTTCAGTGAGAGAATCAGAGCATAGCACAGTGGCTGGCACAAGTGGATGCTGAATATAGGAACTTTGGGGGGTCTCCAGGCTGCTTTATGAGATTTCTGGTTCATCAAACCTGACACCTGTGCTCTTAGCCCTATTCTGGAGTTTTGCCAGCTTGTTAATGATTTTTAAAAAAAAATACCAATGACCTTTATCTCATCTCTCTGCCTTGATTCTCACCCCAGCCCCATGAGGTCTGCACCATCATTAGCTCCATTTTGCAGATGAGGATCATTGAGGCTCAGAAAGGGTTAAGTGACTCACCCAGGATCACATGGCCAGGAAAGGATGAGTGCCCAGTTTGAACCCTAATCTGTCTGAATCTTTGGTATTTAAAAATTTGTCCTGCCAGCTGGGAGAGGCAGGAAATGGGCAAATGTTTCTTAAGGAATCACGTACCAGAATCTTTCATGCCTTTATCTCATTGAATCACCATGGCAGCACTTCAAAGTAGGTATTTTAATAGTCTTGATTTATAGCTGCTTGCTCATAGAGTGTTAGTCTTTCAGTACAAGGAGTGACTTTGGGGAGGTAGCCCAGCTTTGGAGCAAACCACTTTCAGCTTCAGCTTCAACTGTGGAGCTGTGTGACCCAGGATAAGTTGCTTAACTTCTCTGTGCTTCAGCTCCTGATGGATAATCTTGGCACCTACCTCCTAAGTGATTTGAGGATCCATGACTTTATATCTCCATGAGGGGCTCATGGTCGGGGCTCAGTACTTGTTTTCTGTTATTATTTGGCAGCCTTGGGCTAGACTCTGGCATACCCCTACCCCCACCCCCCGCACCATCCATTGCTCAGTGGGTTATAATGATCTACAGGGTTTTCATCACTAGAAACTATTCATGCCAATCTGACCCCACCAATAACAACTTCCCCAAAACACACCTCCCTATTTCTCTTTTATTTGAAGATGAAATTCATATTTCTACTATCTACTATAGGTGTGTCTGAGAGCAAAAAAAAAAAAAAAAAGAAAATTAATTTTAAAAAGCCTGGAATTCAAAACCCAAAAACCTTTGAAGCTGCAGCCAGCTGAAAAAAATTGCAGTCAACTGTAGTCACTCATGTTTATCACGGAGGGAAAAAAAACGTTCACTCCAAACAAAGCCGCTTACCAGGGAGAGGGAAAATATGAGAAGTATTTGGTCAAATGCTTCATTTGCTGCAGAGCCGGCCCCTGAGCCGCTTACCCAGCAAGGCATTTCACCCACCGGGGGCTTGGCCTCTCCCCCTCCACCACCCCAGGAAGTTATTAAGTTGAAAATAATGAAGGTTGCTAAGTGATTTCCCCTCTTGTGAAACCGCTAGAAAGGAATCCTGTCATTGTTTAATTAAAAAATGAAGAAGGGAAAGAAGGAAGGAAAGAAGTGGAGGAAGGAAGGAAAGAAAGAGAGAGGAAAGAGAGATGGGGGAGGGAGGGGACGGGAAGAAAGGAAGCCCTGTGATGTGCTTAGACGCTGCTGGGGTTCTCCTGGGGGCTGGAATGGGGTTGGGGGGATATCTCTGCTTATCACAGAATGAGTTCATTTCCCACTCAGCTGGAAAGTGGAGGGCCCTGCCAGGCCCTCCTCCAGCTACCCCCACCCCTTGCTGGCACCTCTGTTTGGGCAGTTGCCTCTTTCCTGCACCCAGGAGGGAACAAAGGGATTCTGAAGTTCTCTTGGCACCTTATGCCAGTTTCTCCTAAAGGCACAAAGGTCCAAATAAGAACACAGAGCAGAAGTTCTGGATTCAGACTGACTCCAGTGTTTCCCAGTTGCATGGCCTGGAAAGGTCCCTGGCTTTTGCTTGACTGTGACTTTGTGTGTGTGTTCGTCACTCAGTCATGTCCGACTCTTTGTGTCTCCATGGACTGCATGCCAGGCTCCTCTGTCCATGGAATTCTCCAGGCAAGAATACTGGAGTGGTTTGCCATTCCCTTCTCCAGGGGATCTTCCTGACCCAAGAATCAAACCCAGGTCTCCTACATTGCAGGCAGACGCCTTACTGTCTGAGCCACCAGGAACGCTTACTTATGTGCAAAACAGGATCAGTAATGTATTTATTCTGCCTACATATTTAGGCTGAACTCTGTGTAGGTCAAAAATGGCCAAATATCAGTAATTCCATAAGGTTCTACCTGAATCTGGGGCTTCGCTGGTGGCTCAGACAGTAAAGAATCCTCCTGCAATGCAGGAGACCCAGGTTCTCTATCGACCCAGGTTCCAGGGTCAGGAAGATCCCTGGCAACCCACTGCAGTATTCTTACCTGGAGAATTCCATGGACAGAGGAGCCTGCTGGGCTGCAGTCCATGGAGTCGCAAAGAGTCGGACACAACTGAGCGACTAACACCTGAATCAGTTAAAAAGGGAAGAGTGTTAGGGGAAGCGCACTGACTGAAACCACCCACCCTCGCCAGGCACCATAGTAACTATTTGCATGAGCTGTTTTACGACAGGAGGTCCTGGTAAGGAACACGGAACTAATAAGCCACCACCAACCGGAAGAGTTCGGGAAAAGTAAAAAGGAGACACCACATGTCCAACCACCTCCCAGAATCCTTCTCTCTGGCATCCATCTTGGCTGAACAAGGCATGCACCACTAGAAAGGACTTTGAGTTGGAATGACTGGCTAAAGACAACCCGGAAACTAATCCCATCACCATAAAACCTGAGACTGCAAGCCACATGGCAGAGCAGTTCTCCTGGGTTCCCTTACCCTACTGCTCTCTACCCAGGCACGCTTTCTCAATAAAATCTCTTGCTTTATCAGCACATGTGTCTCCTCAGAAAATTCATTTCTGAGTGTTAGACAAGAGCCCAGTTTCAGGCCCTGGAAGGGGTCCCCCTTCTTGCAACAGGAGTATTTTGAAAGTGGTTAAGGGTTGTACTGATTTTGTTATTGTTTTTCAGTCGCTAAGTCATGTCCAACTCTGTGTGACCCCATGGACTGTAGCACGTCAGGCTTCTTTGTCCTTCACTATCTCCCGGAGTTTGCTCAGACTCGCGTCCACTGAGTTGGTGATAACCATCTAACCATCTCATCCTCTGCCACCTTCTCCTTTTGCCTTCCATCTTTCCCATCATCAGGGTCTTTTCCAATAAAACAGCTGTTCACATCAGGTGGCCAAAGTATTGGAGATGCAACTTCAGCATCAGTCCTTCCAGTGAATATTCAGTTTGATTTCCTTTAGGACTGACTGGTTTGATCTTCTTGCTGTCTAAGGGACTCTCAAGAGCCTTCTCCAGCACCACAGACATTAACTTATTCCACAGGGATCCCGTGAATGTCTCCAACATGCTGGTACTAGATTGTCAGCATGTATTGGGGACACTGCTTAATCCTTGCAACAACCTCAGGGATGGATGCTATTGTTCCTCATTTTATGGCTGAGGAGACCAAGGTTCTTGTGGCTAGAATCACATATCCTGGGACATTCAATGAGATGTAGAGTAGCCAGAATTTGAACTCAAGCAGTCTGGTTCCAAACCTAAATTAAGCTCTTCATCATTAAGTAATCAATCATCAGTTATTTTTTTAAAAAATCTTTGTATTCATTCAATAAATATTTCTTGATTTTTAAAAATGGTCCCAATGTCTAGGCATTAGGAATAGAGTGATAAGGAAGATAAAGTCTCTGCTCCCATGAGGGAGAAAGATGACATACAGCAGATGAGTACAAACCATTACAGATACTGGTAGGAACAGGAAGGAAGATAAGGAGTGGAGTGGAGAGGCTTCCATATAACGGGAAACTTTTAAAGCCTTTGGAATTTTCTGAGTAATAGGGATGATAGGAGCATCTTTTTTTCCTACTATCTGGCCTTTGACTCCAGTTCCTGACACAGAGCTCCTAAATCCTTCGGAATTTTGTGATAGGAACATCTTTTGCTCTGTTGAGGCATCCCTTGGTAGATTCCTAAGTAGCTTCATGATGCGGGCTGGTCACTGGAAAAACCTGATCTTGGTTAGAAGCTTAGGGCTATTAGCCATACCCCTCAATCTCAGGGGAAGGGTGAGGGGCTGGGGAATGAGTTAATAACTGATCATGCTTACGTGATGAAACTTCCATGGCTGTTGTTGTTCAATTGCTGTGTCGTTTCCGACTCTTTACGACTCCATGGACTGTAGCCCACCGGGCTCCTCTGTCTATGGGATTTTCCAGACAAAAATACTGGAGTGGGTTGCCATTTCCTTCTTCAGGGGAAAAGGCAACCTGACCAGTGATCGAATTGTGTCTGTTGCATTGGCAGGTGGATTCTTTACCACTGAGCCACCAGGGAAGACTGGAATTTCCATAAAAAAACCCTAAATGATGATGTCCAGGAAATGTCCAGGTTCTCAAATGCATTCACATGCTGGGATGGGGGAGCACTCCAGCTCCACAGGAACAGAAGCTCCTAGTTTGACCATTCCCAACCTTGCCCTGTGCACCTCATCAGCTGGGTGTTCATTTTTATTCTTTGTAATAAACCAGTCAATGTAAGTAATGTGTTTCTGAGTTCTGTGAGCAGGTACAGCAAATTATTGAGCCTGGGGGTCATGGGAACCCCAAATTTAAAGCTGGTTGGTCAGAAGTGCAGGAGGTCCAGGACTTGTGATTGACATCTAATGTCAGGTTAGTCTTTTGGGACTGAGCCCTTAATATATGGGGTCTAATTCCAGGTGTTAGTATCAGGATTGAACTGAACTGTAGGATACCCAATTGGTATCCAGAGGGTTGGAGAATTAGTTGGTGTAGGAAAAAACCCACACACACATTTGGTGTTAGAAATGCTGAGAGTACAAACAGAGCATATAGTTGGTGTCAGAAGCAGTATTAATTAGCCCAGCACTGGCTCATGGAAGCATGTGGCTTGAGAAGAGAAGATGAAAGGGTGTGGGATGAGGAAATTTTGATTCCTGGATGACCACATGGTCACCTATGGTGTGGAACAGCAAGAGTGCAGCAAGATAAAGGTTGCTAATGGAATTCAGAGTTGGATCTAACTCCTGGGAGGTTAGCTTACTGTATGCATCAGGAAATTGTGTTTTCTGGTGGCTCAAATGTTAAAGAATCCACCTGCCAGTGCAGGAGACCTGAGTTTGATCCCTGGGTTGAGAAGATCTCCTGGAGAAGGGAATGGCTACCCATTCCAGTGTTCTTGCCTGGAGAATCCCATGGACAGAGGAGCCTGGCAGACTACAGTCCATGGGGTCACAAAGAATCGGACATGATTGAGAAACTAACACTTTCACTTTCAAGAAAAAAAAAAAGCAAGATATATAATGCTTTGGTTTTTGTTGTCTGTAATAGCTAAAATGAAATTAGAACACTGCGTTGGACCTTGACACGAGACAAAGCTCAGATTTCAGTCAGTCTGCCCTTGGTTGCCACCCTCAAAGCCACCCATAAAAGGAAAAATTATGTGAGCACCACAGAAAGTACCCCCCCAAGACCTCTAGCCACCAAGAAACTAGTCCATTATGAGGGGAGGGAAAAACCAAGAAAAGTTTGAAAACAAGGGGGATAGCGTGAAAGGAGTTGTCTTGTGGATCAGTGTCATCCAATTCCTGAAGAACCTTAAATAGAAGGAAATTTGAGAGTGACTAACTCAGGGGCAGTACCATTAGTGTGTAAACTGCAGAGTAGAAGAGGCTGTGTTTGATGGGTGGTCTGGGTGCTGGTATTGGGGGAGGCCAGGATGGCTGGGACATCTGGAATGGAGCAAGGGCAGTAAAGAAGGGCAGCCAGAAGGGTGGAGCAACTTCGAAGTGTGACCTGGGCTCCTGCAGGAGGCTCTCCAGGCAGAGGTGATGGTGGTCGGAGTCCAGGTGCCGGTGGGAGAAGTGGATAGAGTCAGAACCTACCTTGAAGGTAGAGGAGGCAGCACCTCCTGATGTACTCAGTATTCGAGAGAGAAAGAAAAGGCTGTGGTCTTTGAAATTCCAAGTCCACAGCTAGTAACTTGGAGAGAAAAGACTTGTGATCCAGGCTCTTGATACTGCTCAGATATTCTCTTCACTGTTCATTCATTTCACAAGCATTTACTGAGTGCTTACTGTGTTCTTATGCTTAGCACTACAGCAGACCTGGTCTGCTCTCATACAGCTTACGTTCTCGAGGAGAAAGGAGATTCCAAGTCACACGTGTCCTCAGGACCAATATAATTAAGTGGATGTAGAAAAGCAGGGTGCCCCAGGAATACAGAGGGGACCTCATTACTCCAGACTTTGTTGGATCTGCAGAAGGACAAAGCCGGACCAGAAAGATAACCAGCATCTCCTGAACTCTTCCCAGGGCTGGGGAGTATGCTAAGCTGTTTAAATCCCTGATCTCATTTTAATCTTGGTAAGAACCCTAGGAGAAAGGGATTATTTTTATTCCCTTTTTATAGATGAGAAAACCCAAAGTTTCGGGGCCTGTGTGGGGTTGGGGATGGGCAGGTAGTTCAAGATTACGCAGCTGGTTGGGCCGAGACTCAAACCTCAGGATTTGATCCTAAGCTTCTCCCTCTTCTCTGTTCAAAATTCTCTGCTATTAGCCCCTTCCCATTACGTCTTGGAGAAAAAGGGATGTGATTAATAAATCAATATGTCACATAAGAAGCGTGGTTTACCTCCCGACAGTCCCCTGTGATAGAAGCAGGTGTGTTTTCTGGGGTGGGGGTGAGCATGAGCGAAGGTTGATGAAAGTCCAGAGTTTCTCCCACAAAGTCCACCGTGACCTTTAATTACTTACAGATTTAATAGAATCTCGTCCCACGTGATTTATTCCACTGAAAGATTGATTAGTAATATAACTTGAATTGTATTCCATTTCCCCATGCAATTTAAGATGATTTAGTGCCAAATAAAGGCTAACCCCAAAGCCCTTGCTTCAAAGAGCAGCAGTCCCCTTCCCTTGCTGTTCTGACACATTTGGAAGGGAGAAATTGTGCTCCCGCCCGTCAGACAGCAATTCCATCTTTCCTAACTTTTAACTAAGCAAGGCTCTGGGCCCTTTCAGTCTTGGCCATGAGTCTGGGTCACTTTATTCTAGCCCAGGGTCCCTCAGCCTTGGCACTGTGGACATTTGGATCAGACGCTTCTCTGCTGCGGGGCTGTTCCATGCCCTATGGGAGAGTGAGCAGCACCCATGACCTTCACCCACCAGATGTCAGTAGCACCCCCTGCAGTTGTGAATAACTAACAAAGTCCCCAAACACTGACGGGCAGAATATTCACCCCAGGCTGAGAACAACTCATCTGGACTTCACTGATGTGGGGGAAACCAACATGTATTCCTTAGAAAAGAACAAATAAGCACATTTGAAATCTCACTTGCACATGTACAATTAAAAAGGGGGAAACTTCCTCAGAGGGAGAAATCATAGCTTTTGTTTCTTGTCTCTCTGGTCCTTGTTGTTACGGAGACAGCAACAACCTTCCATGGATCCTGGGTTTTAATAGGGGTGTTGAGCAGGCAGCATGCTGTGCCCTGTGAGCAGCTACTACGTTTCAGCCTGTTTCTTCCCTTCTGCATTCTGGATCCTGCAGGAACCAAAGGGACTTCTGAGACCTCCAGATGAAAACACAGTGGTTAGAATGTGGCTCCCCGACGTAGTTCGAGGTCTTTGGCCAGGGAAACACATGTTCCGGTTCTGCATTGGTTCTATCAAATCCTGGGTTTTCAGCTTTTGGGAACCCTGTCCCTCTGGGAGAGGTTTCCCCAGTGGCTCAGTGGTAAAGCATCCACCTGCAGTGCAGGAGACACAGGAGATGAGAGTTTGACCCCTGAGTTGGGAAGATCCCCTGGAGAAGGAAATGACTACCCACTCCAGTATTCTAGACTGGAAAATCCCATGGACAGAGGAGCATGGTGGGCTACAGTCCATGGATTTGCAAAGAGTTGGACATGATGGAGCATGCACGCAGATGTAGCAGTTGTCCGTCTGGGATATTTGACGTTACTGTGTTTGTGTGTGTGTGTGCATGCGTGTGCATGTGTGTGTGTGTTTGAGTATGGCACTAATTATGGAAATTTGTGGGACAGTCCCCCTCACACCAGCCCCCTTCCCTTTTCCATTTTAGACAAATAAAACAGCCCAGTCCTCCTCTGCGGCAGGACCACCAGGGCTGAGTAAAGGGCCGCCAGCCCCTCCCGCCGGTTCCCGCGTGCTCTGCCCCACTTGGCTCTTTCAAGGACGGCTCAATGAGTGGCCTTGTTGAGACTTCCACTGAGGCCTGGCTGAGAAGGGACCATTAAAAACAGTTTAATCAGAACAAAAGCAGTTCTGTTCGTATTGTCCCCTGGTTGCAGTTTGGACGCAACAGCTGAAAATCTATCTGCACGAAGCCACAAATCTGGACTCAGCCATGCCTCGGAGTCTGCCCTCCACAGGGACTTCAGGATGGATCCTTGGAGCAGATAATTTACCACGAAAGCAAAACACTCGGAGAAGGCTTTTTATTTGGCACAAATGTTTCCTATTAAAAGCCTTCCCAAGCCCCTGGTAACTGGAGCGCTCCTTTTCCTGCCCAAGCTCAAGGTGATCATATTCATGCATACAGAGTGCCTTGAAAGAATTCCTGGCTTGGATGCCAGTCCTGTCTGCAAGGAAAGGTGTGGAGCTCAACTGTGAAAAAAAGTACACGGAGGCAGAAGCATGTGAAAAGGAGTGTCTTTGGGTTGATTTTAAATGCCTGCCCTGGAAGCTTTGTGGTCAGTGATTTTCTGCCGCCAAGAAGATTCAAACAGATAGGGGCAATTGTGGTAAGCCTCCAGAACCTTCCAGAAGTGGAGAGAATTGCCCCAAAATGGAGCTGCTTGTGTGTCGTGGTGGATGGGCATTTTTGTGGCCAGCTTTCTGGGACATGAGAAGAGCTCAGTGCCACCTATCCTTTATAGCAGACCACCTGAAAGAGGTTATTTTAAAATTTGGGGTTTTCTAAAAAGACTCTGGCAATGGCACCCCACTCCAGTACTCTTGCCTGGAAAATCCCATGGACAGAGGAGCCTGGTAGGCTGCAGTCCATGGGGTTGCTAAGAGTCGGACACGACTGAGCGACTTCACTTTCACTTTTCACTTTCATGCATTGGAGAAGGAAATGGCAACCCACTCCAGTGTTCTTGCCTGGAGAATCCCAGGGACGAGGGAGCCTGGTGGGCTTCCGTCTATGGGGTCGCACAGAGTCGGACACGACTGAAGCGACTTAGCAGCAGCAGCAGCAGAGGAGAAAGGGCGACAGAGGATGAGATGGTTGGATGGCATTACCAACTCAATGGACATGAGTTTGAGCAAACTCAGGGAGATAGTGAAGGAAAGGGAAGTCTGGCATGCGGCAGTCCATGGGGTCACAGAGAGCTGGACACAACAATTCATTGGAAAGACTGATGCTGAAGCTGAAGCTCCAATACTTTGGCTACCTGATGTGAAGAGCCAACTCATCAGGAAAGATCCTAATACTGGGAAATATTGAAGGCAGGAGGAGAAGAGGGTGATGGAGGGTGAGATGGTTGGATGGCATCATCGAATAAATGGACATGAAGCTGAGCAAACTCTGGGAGATAGAGTAGGATAAGGAAGTCTGGTGTGCTGCAGTCCATTGAGTCACAGAGAGTCGGACATGACTTGGAGGCTGAATAACAACAAAATTAGTTTTTAATTCTATTTTTTTCTGTATTGGAAAAAATTAAATTTCTAGGGACGCTAGGTTCAGAAGCTCATCTTTTTCGACCTCAAGACTCTTTGGGTGTTTCTTGGATGGGCAGCTCATGGGGCTGTGGGCTCTTCTTGCTGTGGGGAGTTTGATGCAGCTCAGAACCATGTTCCTTCCAGCTCATGAGTAGATCAGAACAAAAAGAGCCAAAGGAACAAGACTTACTGTTTGGGACTCAACTTGGGGGAAAACGTTGGCTCTCTTGGACATTCGCACTCCTGGTTCTCAGACCATCAGACTCAGACTGAATTACACCCCCAGTGTTTCTGTTTCTCTAGCTTATAGAGGGTAGGCTGTGGGGCTTTTAACCTGCATCATGTATGTGTGTGTGCTTTGTCGCTCAGTCATCTCTGACTCTGAGACCCCATGGACTGCAACCCGCCAGGCTTCTGTGTCCATGTACTTTCCCAGGCAAGAATACTGGAGTGGGTTGCCATTTCCTTCTCCAGAGAATCTTCCCTACCCAAGATATCAAACCCTCATCTCCCGTGACTCCTGCATTGGCAGATGAATTCTTTACCATTGTACCACCTCATCTCATGAGCCAATTCTTATAATAAATCTCAATAAATATTGGTGCCTTTTCTTTGGAGAACCCTGACTAATACATTCCCATGGCATCACTGTTGTTTAGGCATCTGGCAGGGCTTCTCTACCTGCTTCTTACAACAGAGGAGATAAACAGGGTACTTAGTTTCCCAGCCTCCCTTGCATCGAGGCATGGCAATGTGATCTGCTCTGACCAATGGGATAAAAGGGAAGTTCACTAGGGACTTCTGGGAAATTTTTCATCCCCAATAAAAAGATAGAGAGGCAGAAGAGTGGTTTCCATGCCCACTCCCTTCTATCTTTGGAGCAGGTTGTGTGACAGCATAGTACTTGGAGCTGTGGCAGCCCTTTGTGACCTTAAGTTAACAAAGCAGAGAAAGAAAAGCCAACCCAGTGAGCAAGGCAGAGAAGGGAAATGGAGACAGCCTGAGTCTTTAGTGACTCTGTTGAATTTCTGAGCCGATTCTAAAACCATTTACCTTTTTACCTGTTGATATTTGAGATCATGTAATAGTATGATCTTCACAGGTGGCTCAGTGGTAAAGAATCCTCCTGCCAATGCAAGAGATGGGGGTTTGATCCCTGGTCCAGGAAGATTTCCTGGAGAAAAGAATCGCAACCCACTCTGGTATTCTCGCCTGTGAAATCCCATGGACAGAGGAGCCTGGTGGGCTACAGTTCAAGGGATTGCGAAGAGTCAGACACGACTGAGCATGCAGACATATACATACAATAGTATGATGTTTCAATTCAATTAATTTGTTCAGTTGTGTCTGAATCTTTGCGACTCCATGGACTGCAGCACGCCAGGCCTCCCTGTCCATCACCAACTCCCGGAGTTTACTCAAACTCATGTCCACTGAGTTGGTGATGCCATCCAACCATTTCATCCTCTGTCATCCCCTTCTCCTCCTGCCTTCAATCTTTCCCAGCATCAGGGTCTTTTCCAATGAGTCAGTTCTTCACATCAGGTGGCCAAAGTATTGGAGTTTTGGCTTCAGCATCAGTCTTTCCAATGAATATTCAGGACTGATTTCCTTTAGGATGCACTGCTTGGATCTCCTTGCAGTCCAAGGGACTCTCAAGAATCTTCTCCAACACCACAGTTCAAAAGCATCAATTCTCTGGGGCTCAGCTTTCTTTATAGTCTAACTCTCACATCCATACATGACTACTGGAAAAACCACAGCTTTGACTAGATGGACCTTTGTTGGCAGAGTAATGTCTCTGCTTTTTATATGCTATCTAGGTTGGTCATAACTTTTCTTCCAAGGAGTAAGTGTCTTTTACTTTCATGGCTGCAGTCACCATCTGCAGTGATTTTGGAGCCCCCCAAAATAAATTCTGTCACTGTTTCCACTGTTTCCCCATCTATTTGCCCTGAAGTGATGGGATTGGATGCCATGATATTAGTTTTCTGAATGTTGAGTTTTAAGCCAACTTTTTCACTCTCTTCTTTCACTTTCATCAAGAGGTTCTTTAGTTCCTCTTTGCTTTCTGCCATAAGGGTGGTGTCATCTGCATATCTGAGGTTATTAATATTTCTCCTGGCAATCTAGATTCCGGCTTGTGCTTCATCCAGCCCAGCATTTCTCACCGTGTACTCTGCATATAAGTTAAATAAGCAGGGTGACAATATATAGCCTTGACGTACTCCTTTCCCTATTTGGAACCAGTTTGTTGTTCCACATCCAGCTCTAACTGTTGCTTTCTGATCTGCATACAGATTTCTCAAGAGGCAGGTCAGGTGGTCTGGTATTCCCATCTCTTTCAGAATTTTCCAGTTTGTGGTGATCCACACAGTCAAAGGCTTTGGCATAGTCAATAAAACAGAAATAGATGTTTTTCTGGAACTCTTTCTTTTTCTGTGATCCAGCGGATGTTGGCAATTTGATCTGTGGTTCCTCTGCCTTTTTTAAATCCAGTTTGAACATCTGGAAGTTCACTGTTCACATACTATTGAAGCCTGGCTTGGAGAATTTTGAGCATTACTTTACTAGCATGTGAAATGAGTGCAATTGTACAGTAGTTTGAGCATTCTTTGGCATTGCCTTTCTTTGGAATTGGAATGAAAACTGACCTTTTCCAGTCCCATGGCCACTGCTGAGTTTTCCAGCATATTGGAATTTGCTGGCATATTTGAGTGCAGCACTTTCATAGCATCATCTTTTAGGTTTGAAATAGCTGATAGTATTTGAGTATTTGAATAGTATGATGTTTAAGATCATATTATTTAAGACACCAGCCAGAGTTTCCCTGCAGCCAAACACATCTCAACTTACATCACCTTCTAGTCCAAACCCTAACCCTTCTTCTTCATTTTTGGCCACATGTGGACATGTGGGATCTTAGTTCCCTGACCAGAGATAGAACCTGAGCCCCCTGTAGTGGAAGCACGGAGTCTTAACCACTGGACCGCCAGGGAAGTCCCTATGCAGTACTTTTTGAAGTCTGGTAAGCATACGGTCCCCTATCGTGACCCCTACCCTGACCCAGGGGCAGTCAGGTGACCATTTCCTGGTCCACAAGGTGACCAAGACCTGGATATCCTCTCCTTGAAGTGGGATGCCACTCCCACCCCAACCCTACCCAGGATTACCAGCCAGCACTGGAGGCATCCGTGGCTGAGACCTCCTGCCATGCAAATGAAGCCTGTCTGTGGTAGGAAATAATGGACGTTTAGACAGATGCTGAAGCAGAAGAGAGAGAGAGAAACAAAGGCACAGAGAAGAAAGCACCATGAGACCCTGGCCCAGCACGTCCTGGATGGAGCTCCCTTTTAGCAGCACCACTTGGATTTGCACTCATAGCACTGGCCCCCGCCAGCCCCCTGACTTGCCGTCACAGCTCAGGGAAACCATGCACTCTAATTAAAGACTGAGGAGCCAGCAGTGAAGGACCAGCAGTGAAGAGGCCTGCTGATGCTTTCTGAACTCATCATTTCTTAAACCTTCCTTACCAGACATTCCTTTTTCTGCAGGATCCATTGGGTCATTTTGATGATCTGAGAGAGAGAGGGGGCATTTCAAGTGATGAGACAGCAGAGGTGTGGAGGAAATATTTGCAACATAAAAATGCATCTAGGCGACACAGGGCTTTAAGGTAGTCTTTTGAAGCCAAAAGTCAAGAATTATCTAAATCCCCCCAAACCTTCCTATCTCTTATAGGGTTCACTTCCTGAGTGAGGAGCTCTGTGTCGACGTGGGACCGTTTTTACAAGATGACTTCTCTGAGTCACATTCCGTTGTTTTATCTATAAAAATTCTGCCTCGGAGACAGACCAGCTTTTTAAACACAGGGTGGTTTTATCTGCTTGGCCTGTTTATTGCTTAATGCCAAGAAGGCTTTCTGAAGATGCAGATGCCTTGAACTAACCTCTAAGCAAGAGGGACTCAGTGTGCCTCAATTGATTTTCTTTTTTCTCTTTCAAAAATGGAAATGAAAGAACCGAAAGTCTGTAAATTAAATTTTCTGGTTAGAATGATGCCTTTGAACGACTGTAAATCATCCTTTTGTTTCTCAGGTTCCCACCTCCCAGCCCCAGCAAATTCCCACAAGGTATTTGGGAATCAAAGAATATTACCCCATAAAACCAAAAGCAGGGCCACAGTGCCAGAGATGTGGAGGGACATGGGAGCCCCAGATTATGGTGGGGGTGGGAGTGGCAGCTGGGGACATTGGTAGCTTCTAGCCTTCATTAGAGCCCTGGAGAAAAAATGTCAGATTCAATATCTAAACAGCAGCTGCAGGAAAAGGTCTGGCTCTGGGGTGACTGCAATCTTTGTAACCTCTTTGATGTCCGGGAACATCATGCTTCCTGGTTTTCCAGCTGCAGATAGTGTACTGGGAACACGGGCTGTACAGGCAGCTGGGGATGATTCTGGCTGATGAGGTTGGTAAGCTTCAGACCAGGAGAGATGAATGAGTACCCAGCAACACAGTGTCTGAACTCTGCTTGGGGACAGGGACCCAGGCTGATTCAGGCTGAGTTCTTTCAGCTCTAAGAACTAGGCACTTGCTTAATCCAACCCAAGGAATACGTGGGGATCTTAAAGACACTAGTGTCTGGGGATCTGGGCACAGGGAACCATCACACCCCAGGAAAATGTGGAGTTAGAAATGATTTCTGGAGTCAAGCCGCCAGGATGCTCTCGAGACTCACTTTGGGGCTTTTGCACTTGCTGTTTCCTCCACCGGGAGCACTTGGTCACACGCCTGGTTTGTTCTTAGACATCTCCTTTCCAGAGAGGCCTCCCCCTCCTGGTGCTCTGAGCTCTCTCTTGATTCTATTTTCTTCTTTGGAACTTGTCACTCACTCTTATTTCTTGTCTGTCTTCTCCAACTAGAATATAAGAAATTTTGAATGTTTTTCCACTGCTGCTACTGCAGGGCTTGTATAGAGACTGGCCAGTATATAACTGTGAACAAATCATGAATAAATAAAACCCCAGGGCTGCCAGAGACAGTTACTCAGGGTGTGCACTGCAGAAGACTGGAGGTCAGCACTCTCAGACAAGGATGGGGTTGGGGATCCAGGGGAATGCAGCGTATAACCTGTGCCTCTGGACACCGTGGCCTTGAGCTTTGTGATGCCGGCTTGCCCGCAGCCCATCATAGCTATGCTCTCTTCACTTTCTCTCTCCTGGCCTGGACTCACTACCGTTTTCTCATGATAAGCCTCATTTTTCAGGAATTTTCTACTTTGAATACGAAAGAGAGTGAATCTGATAAACCTTGCTCTCATCTGATAAGTCTTGCTCTAAGCCATGCCATTGATCACTCTGGCCAGCCTGGAATGGTGGCCCTTTGGTGGCCACCTCTAGCATAATCATCTCTGATTGGAAAAGGGGCAGAGTTGCTTGTGGTGGGCACTGAGACCCATGCAGATACTGCACACAACATCCCAGCCGGGAAGAACTGTTATTACATTTGTTTTACAGATAAGAACATGGGCTCAGAGCCTGATATCAGGCTCTCTGATTTCATATTTGATTCCATTGCTTTCTGGGAAAATTGCTTACTCTCTCTGAACCTCAGTTTCCTCATGTGTAAAAAAGGCTGGTTTCGAAATACTGATTTCAAAAGAGCTTTGATGATTAGATGTAGTCATGCAGGTAATGTGCCTGGAAACCCAGACTATTTAGCTTATTGTTGATAAGAATGTATGTCAGTATTTTCCTTCCATCTGACATGGAAGTGCTTTACATTGTTGTCTACAGTGTTCCTGGGGGCAGGCAGCCTGCACACACTCTGAATACTGGGTAAAAAAAAAGTTAAAAAAAAAAAAGGTTTTTTAATTAAAACATTTTAAAAAATGGGAAAAGTTGACTTTTAGGGTTTGTATTCCCAGGACTCAGTTGTCTGGGGGCATAAGTCCTTGGATGAGAAGGGGAAACCACACTTGAACACTTGAATACATGGCTTTTCTAATCTGCAGCCATCATGGAGGTTGTTTGGTCAGCCACGATGCTGGACTAAAAGGTAACATTAGGGATGTTGCCTTGGGGACAGGCTGCCAGCTCCTGATTCTGAGTCAGGCAGTGTCCAGACAGAAACCAAGACTTGCGCTCAGGGAATGGATTCATTTACTCAACAAGTATGCGTGAGCATCAACTGTACATGAGACACTCTTGTGGGCTCTAGTGAACAAATCGGCCCCAAGTCTGTGCAGGGTGGGAAACATTAAACATGTAACTGTATGATATTTCAGGGGGTAGTAAGTATTGTAGAGGGCTTCCCAGCTGGCACAATTGTAAAGATTCCACCTGCTAATGCAGGAGATGCAAAAGGTGCAGGTTTAATCCCTGTGTCAGGAAGATCCCCTGGAGAAGGCAATGGCAGCCCACTCCAGTATTCTTGCCTGGGAAACCCCATGGACAGAGGAGCCTGGTGGGCTACAATCCATGGGGTCACAAAGAGTCGGACACGACTGAGTACAAATGTATGCAAGTATTGTAGAGAAAAAAACATGGAGAGGAAGGTAGGAAGACAGGAATGTGGAGACAGTGTGATTTCTGGTAGGGTGGGTGAGGAAGGCTTCAGTGGTTAAATGACATTTGAGCAGAGGATTAAAGGAGGTGAAGGAGGGAGCCATGAGAATATTGGCAGATGAGCCTTCCAGGCAGATGGTGCAACAGGTGCAAAGGTCCTGAGGTACACTTTTTACCACAAGGCAGAACCTAGGACACAACTGATGCTTCTTGCTTTACTCAGAAGAGCCCCTTAGTGTAGAACTGCCAAATATAAAATAGGGGATACTCAAACTGAATTTGAATTTCAGATACACAATGACTAAGTTTTAGGATATGTCCCACACCATTTGGGCCATAATATTTTAAAATTAATCATGTATATCTAAAATTCAAATCTAACTGGGTGACCTAAATTTTTATTTGCTAAATCTGGCAGCCTTACTCAGCAGTCAGTCATCGTGTAAGCTATGGAAGTAAAAGTTGTGAGCTAGATTTAATGCAGAGGTGTGGCTGGAGGGAATAAGGGAGTCAGAGTCCGGTTGCCCAGGATTTGAATACTGGCTTTGGCCTTCATTAGCCAACTGGTCTTGATCAAGTTTTTTGATGTCTGTGTCTCCATGTCTTCATCTGTGTCATGGGAGACACAGCACTTGATTTCAGGGTTATTAGAAGATTCAAGATAATCTGTAATAGGCCTTCCCTGGCGGTCCAGTGGTTAAGACCTGGCACTCACTGCAGGGGATACAGGTTCAATCCCACCATTCGGGGAACTAAGATCCCACATGCTGCATGACACAGTCAAAAAAAAAAAAAAAAGATAATCTGTAATGTGCTCAACACCAAGCAGCAGTGTCATTAATGTTAACTCTCATTAGTCTTCACATCATGCAAAAGATGAGCTCAGATCTGTTTATCTTTCCAACTTATCTTTTCACATGAGTCAGGGCTAACCTACTTAGAGTGAAGGTATGCCTGCAGGAGAGAGGACACAGCTGATGCTTGTTGTGTAAAGTTAAAACCCAAAGTAGAGGAAAGAATAATTTTTCTTAAAAAAAAAAAAGGTCAGAAACACAGGGAGGAAGGGAAGAGAAGGAAGAAGAAAGAGAGGTAGAGAGAAGCATGGTGCAGAGCTTTGAAGATCTCCTGGGACTCTGGGAGCCAGGAGCCTGAATTGGAATCCAAGCTCTGCCCTGACTCACTGTACAACATCGGGCTCCACAGTTTTCCTCTGGGTTGTAACTGGGTTTAAATCATCAAACATGTTTTTCCATAAACAAAGAAACTTTCAGCATAAATATGTCCCACGTAACACATGGGACATACTTATACTAAAAGCTGATGCTTTCAAGTTGTGATGCTGGAGAGAAGACTCTTGAGAGTCCCTTGGGCTGAAAGGAGATCAAATCAGTCAATCCTAAAGGAAATCAACTCTGAATGTTCATTGGATATTGAAGGATTGATGCTGAAGCTGAAGTTCTAATACTTTGACTGCCTGATTCGAAGAGTTGACTCATTGGAAAATACCCTGATGCTGGGAAAGATTTAGGGCAGGAGGAGAAGGGGGAAACAGAGGATGAGATGGTTGAATGGCATCCCTGACTCAATGGACATGAGTCTGAGCAAACTCCAGGAGATAGTGAAGGACAGGGAAACCTAGAGTCCTGCAGTCCATGGTGTCGCAAAGAGTCGGACACAACAACATACTAAAAATTATTCTTTGTTTATCTGGAATTCAAACATAACTGGGCATCCTATGTTTTTATTTGCTAAGTGTAACAACCCTACCTGCTTTCTTGCTCTACTGAATCAGAGAAGCTATGCTTCTATTTTCTGTGTTGGCCATCTGTGGAAAGCTTCTTGACCAAAATTTTCAGCTGCTGAAAAAAGAGAGGTCTGTAAACTTTAGACCACGTGATAGCCATGGCCCCTTTTAGCTCCCTGATGCTGTATCCTGCAGGGTTCACAGCTGTGGGCAACAGAAACCATCTGGGGATAACTGGTGCAGAAAAAGTGTTCATCAGAGGATCTTGGGAGGCTTGCAGAATTCCCAGGAAGGCCGGAGAACCTTGAGGGCTTGGGGGCTCTGCAGCTGGGAACATGGCCCCAAATTGCTCTGCAGAATAATAGCTTCTGGGGTGGATGCCTCTGATTGGCTGAGACTTGATCACATGCCAATGCTCTGGCTGCAAAGCAGGCTGGGACAGTGCATCTTGGGATGTTCAGCTCCTATTTGGGGGTGGGGGGAATGGAGGGCAGGGTCTGCTTCCCAAGATGGGAAATTTCCAAACCTAAGAAAGGGTTCAGATAGAGCTGGAAGGAGGGTGATGCTTAGAAGACCAATATTCTTGCTCCTAAAGAAAGAATTCTGGGTTTTGAAGTTTCTAGGTGATTTTTGACCCAGGGTGAGGGGGAGGGTGAATTTATCAGGAAAGCAGTTGGAGAGGGAGCTGAACTCTGCCTGGGAGTGAGGAAGTGGCAGGTCCTATCTTTTCTGCCTCTTCCTGGAACAGTGGATTAAAGGAATCTGCTTAGAAATGCCCTAGCCATGGTGCTCCTTTGGCTTGGGGTTAGGGGAAGGCTGCTTTAGTCCTCCCAAACAAGCAGAGCCTTTTATAAGGCCAGAGGCAAGCAGCCTTCCGAATTTGACTGGTAGAGGGGGTTTTCTTTGGTCTCACAATTCAAAAACAAATGCAAGTCTTTGCCAACAGATGCTCATCCAGAGTGGTCACATGCAAACCTGAATTCCCAGCTTATCTTTAAAATTAGAACTACCTGGTATAATTGGAATCAAATTCCCAGAAGGTATTAGCCATGGTTCACTCTGGTTCCCACCCCTCCCCTGTTGTATCTGGGTCTGGGGTTCCTTACTAGCTGTCATCATGTCTATGTTCATGGTCCCCTTTAGTGGAATTAAGGGGAAAGCTAGTTGTAACTTCAGACATTCGGGGTCCTTGAACCAGCAGCATCGCACCCCTCTGGGTACTGGGTCAAAGTGCAGAATCTCAGGCCCCAGTGAGACCAGCTGTGTGGGAATCTGCATTTTGACAGCTCCCCAGGGATGTGTGCACAGTGGCAATGGAGAAGTGTCACTTTAGAATCAAGCAGAGGAGAAAAGATCTCCTCCCAGACCATTAAACCACTAGAAGGTGAGGAGCCTGGGCTGTGTAGATGGATGTGGTTTTGAGTGAGTTGAGTGACTTTGGGCAAGGCACTCTCAGAGTCCCGATCTCCTTCCTGTAGTCTGAGAAGTAGAATATAACCCCTCTGTGTCAGAGGGTGACATGGGCTAAGGCAGTGCAGGGCTTAGCAGGTGCCCAGTGGAATAGAAAGCTCTGGACTAGTCGGAGCTCTTAGTCATGTCTGGGAGGGAGAAAGGGCTCCCTCTAAAGCTGAACTGAGACTAGTTAGTTCTCAAAACCCATTCAGATCGCCTCCCAATCAAGGAAGAAATCACAGTCAAGCTAGTGATAAAACCACATCTTGCCATTAGTTGTTTGGGAGACCCTGGAAATCTCACCTTGGGCATCAGCTTTTTCTGGAGGGGTATGTGTGTGGGTGTCTTTCTGATGTTCATGTTTTCCATTTGGAGCGGTGGCTACTGCCACATGTATTTAACACTGATAGAAACTGTTTAGTATCTTACTTCTCTGTTTAAAAAATTGCGCAGAGAAAGTCCCAGCGTGAGCAGGCATGTGTCTCCATCTCCAGCGCAATGAGAGCCGTGCATGGAAAGCAACATTGAATTACAGGTGTGCTAAAATCATTTCCTCTCTAATGTAGATCTCTTTGCACACAAGGATTTTAAAGCCCATGTATGAGGAGGCTTTGGCCCCCTATTCCCTACTGGGCTCTGAGGCCCAGGTCACCAGGCCTTGGCCAGGTGGGTGGACAGAGGGGGCGGCCCCAGGTTCCGTTGGCTGTTCTGGGGCCCCAGGGAGCCCCCAGGCCTGCTGTGCTTCCTCCAGGGCAGATGGTAGCAGAGTCCTGCCCTTGAGGATGAGGTCCCGACCTCCCACTGAATGTGTGTGTCAGCGGGATTCTTTTCTTCTTTTTATTGCTTTAGAGACATATGCTGACTTGGTCAAAATCACTTCTGCAAGATGTGACTGATGATGTATGAAATGAAAACTCCTTACCCAGAGCCGGGGGGCCGGTGAGCGAGTGTGTGGACACTCAGCCGGGGCTGGCCAGACACAATAACACCCCTCAGATTTCCAGGCCATCTTTCATCCCATGTGGAGCAGACCGGGGAGATCGGGTTACAGGCCCAGGAGCCCCGAGCTGGGTGCCCCGGCTTGGGGGAACCTCAACTGGGGGTGGGTGGCTGGGGGCTGTCTGCTGGGGAAATGAGATAGGCCCCAGGGAAGTTCCTGGGCCCTGGATGGCATGGGGGAAGCGGCTGGAGGACAATGAGAGGATTGGAATGCACGAATTACCCTTTCATCTCTGCTCCACTCTCCCCTTCTGCCCTGTTCTCTCGGCTCGTCCTCTCGGCTTGTTCTCACCCCTGCTCTGGATCCGCTCCTAGTCAGGATACATTTGCTTTCAGTGCTTCGCCAAAAAGCAGACCCTCCTGAAAAGTTGTGTTGTTATTTTTAAGCTTAGGAGGCTTTCCTGTTAACATAGTTTCCTTTTCATCCAGATGGTAACTAACATCTATCAAATGCTTTCTCTGTGCCCCAGCCACCTTGTGAAGTCAGCTACATGAATTGAATTAACTTCTGAATCCTCCCAGTAACCCTAGAAGACAGGCGGTCTTAGTTCTCCCCCCTTATATAGATGTGGGGACTAAGGCACAGAGATGGCAAATCCCTGGTATGGGGCTGCAAGTGGCAGGGTGGAGGTGTGAAACCAGACTGCCAGCTCCCCTACCCAAGACTTTCTCCAAACAATCCTGAAGCCTTTGCTGGTTGCCTCGGCTTTCAAACTGGCATCTCATGTACTCCTAGTCAGATATTCTTGTTTGCGTGGCGTGCATTCGTTCATTCATTGAGCAATCCAGTAGGCATTCACTGGGGGCCTGGTGCAGTCTTAAGGACTCCTTTAAGGGAGGAAGCAGGAAAGATAAAGAGCCACCTCCCACTACTCCCAGCATGGATCACTGGAAATAGATGGCTAAATAGGAGGTGGGGGGAATTCAGAGGAAATCTGGTCTTTTCTGGGTCTCAGGTATGAAAAGCATATTGTCTCTGTTTTGGATGAGAAGAGATGGCATCCAGAGCAAGGGCGGGGTGAGGGCTCTGTGAGATGTCACAGCCTGGTGCCTGCACACTCAGCCCTGGGTCCACCGTTACCCTTTAGGTAACGGTGATGCCTACTGCTGTTCATTCAACAGATACTTACTGAGCGCTTGCCGTGTGCCAGGCTCAGTGGGATTGTCGTTGTTGTTGTTCAGAAGCTAAGTCGTATGTGACTCTGTGACCCCATGGACTGCTGCACACCAGGATTCCCTGTCCTTCACTAACTCCTGGAGTTTGCTCAGATTGATGTCCATTGAATGGGTGACGCTATCTAACCATCTCTGCCTCCCTCTTCTCCTCCTGCCTTCAGTCTTTCCCAGCATCAGGGTCGTTTCCAATAAGTCGGCCCTTCGCATCAGGTGGCCAAAGAATCAGAGCTTTGGCTTCAGCATCAGTCCTTCCAATGAATATTCAGGACTGATTTCCTTTAGGATTGACTTGTTTGATCTCCTTGCAGTCCAAAAGACTCTCAAGAGTCTTCTCCAGCACCACAGTTCAAAAGCACCAATTCTTCGGTGCTCAGCCTTTTTTATGGTCAAACTCTCACATCCGTACATGACTACTGGAAAAACCATAGCTTTGACTAGATGGACTTTTGTCGACCCAGTGATGTCTCTGCTTTTTAATATGCTGTCTAGGTTTGTCATAGCTTTCAAGGGGCAAGCGTCTTTTAATTTAATGGTTGCAGTCACCGTCTGCAGAGATTTTGGAGTCCAAGAAAGCAAAATCTGTCACTGCTTCCACTTTTCCCCCCATCTATTTGCCTTGCTTCAGGGCCTCAGGGCCTTTCCTTGGGGGACAGGGTAGATGCTGCCCAATCAGTTGTTTTCAGATTTAGACTCTTGGCACCAATACCTGGGGTCCCCACCCCTAGCCTCACTTGCTTGTTAGAATCCCTCACCCCAAAAAGATTTGTCAGCAGATTTAAAGCAGAGAGAGCTGCTGCAAAGGACTAGTATTTCAGCTTTTAGAAGAAAACAACCTCCTTTATCTCAGCTGGTATTGGAGGTGGCACAGCCGCTGCAGTGTCTTTGTCCCTGGAAGGCCAGCTGCAGGTTAAGCAGGGGGGACAGGCAGCCCTGGGGAGACAGAGACTGCTGGCCGCTCCTCTCTGCAGGGTCTGTGCTGTGCTTCCTGCTCCTCCCGGGGAAAGCCCTCTCTTTCTCATCTTTCCAGGACTCAGGTCAAAGGCATCTCCCCTGGGAGATCCCCTTCCCACCTGCCTCCACCTCTCCCTACTTGTTCACTCCTGCCACTTATCACAGGCCACTGTGAGCTGGGCCGCACATGCTCCAAGTGGACACTGGACCAGCCAGTGTTGCTCCAACTGTATTGGCTGGTCCCTGTGTTGTTTCTCACCCTCCACTGTGCCCATCTAGGACACTCCCCCAGACCCTCCCACATGCCCTGTGGGAGCATGCTGTGTCCTGCCTGAGAGAATCCATGGCCGAGCACTGCTTCCTCTCCCACCCCCAAACCACATGTAAGGTTCCTGCTTTGTCTCCCCTGGCCTGGAAGGTGGTGGAGGCCACAGTGTGAGCTCGCTGTCTCCTATCCCCACCAGCCCAGCACTGTGCTGGCACTGGGATGGGCCTCATAACTCACAGGGCCCAGCACGAAATGAAATCAGGGCCCCTTTGTTCATGTATCATGAAGAGCTGCAATATGGCAACGGGAGAGCTTTAAGCCAAGTGTGAGACCCTTCCTACCAGGTCACATGCCCATGAAGCCCACCCTGCCTGACTCCCAGGAAGTACTCAACAAACATTTGTTGAAAAAACAAGTCGATGGACAAAAGCAGGTGGAGGGGGTTTTCATAGCACCTTACTAACAGGACAGAGGCACAGCCCTGGGCCAGGGGGCCCAGGACCTATTCCATCTCGCAGCCTGGGGCCTGCGTAACAAGGCCAGGATGCCCCTTGAATGGCTAGGACCTGCAGCCTTGTGTTTCTCTTCTCCTTACCTGGACTCTGCCTTGCCTACCTCCACCCATGTGGCCCCTCACACTGCCATCTTGTCCAAAAGCCCCCAAAGGGGGCTGCATGGCAGAACCACCTCTCCTTCAGAAAACTCAGAAGATCAGGTTCCTTTTGATCAGCCCTGGAGCTTTCTGCCTCTCTGAAGTGAGGCTTAGCCAGACCCCTCCCCTCAAAGGAAACCATTGTCCCCAAACTTAGCCCTTTACCTTTCATCCCAGACTCCCTGTGGTCACCCTTCACCTAGCCCACCATCTGGGAACCACTGATTTGTGGGTTTGCCCTGGTCACTCAGATGGTAAAGAATCTAACTGCAATGCGGGAGACCCAGGTTCGATCCCTGGGTTGGGAAGATCCCCTGGAGAAGGGAATGGCTACCCACTCCAGTATTCTTGCCTGGAGAATCCCATGGACAGAGAAGCCTGGTGGGCTACAGTCCACGGGGTCACAAAGATTCCGACACAACTCAGAGACTGACACACTCTTTGGGGCAGGAAAGGAAGGAGGTGAGATTGAACTTGACCCATGGTGCTGCCATTCTGGGTCAAGTGTGATTTTGCTCCTGGTTTTACAGGTGAAGAAACTGAGGCTCCAAAGAGCAGTAGTTCACTCAAGGTCCCACCACAGTTCTGACTTGTGTGGGGTGCCAGTATGCCGTGCTCAGTGTGAGCTGGGCCCCAAGTGGGCAACTCAGTGTCATCTGTGGAATGAATGAATGAGGGGAGAGAAGAAAGAAGGCCAGGAGCGTGTGACAAGGTCTATGGCTCAGAGGTGAACTGCATGCAAGGCCAGTGGGCCAGGCTATCTAGTCTCAGAGGTGGGGAGGAATTCTCTAGCCCACAAAATTTCAGTCACTCAACAATCATGACTGTGTAGCAACAGTGGCTTCCAGGCCCTGGATTTAAGGGCATCTGAGAGAGCACGGGCCTGGGCCCCCAGGAAGCTCCCTGGCTAGAGGGGAGACAGGACAATAAAAACAGGACAAATAACTCGAACAGTCATTCCAGACAGGGGAGGGAGGAGTTAAAGAAAACAGGTGTGTGGGGATGAGGAGGGGAAGGAACCTTATCTGCGCTGGTCTGGGAGGAAGTGGCACCTGAGTGGCACCTGGAGATGGAGGGCTGGCCAGATGGCTGGGGTGGGGACAGAGACAAGTAAGGAAGAGAGTTCAGGCAGAAAGACTGGCAAGTACAAAGGCAAACTGGCAACAAGTTCAGGGAGGGATGTGCGTGTCTGGAGTAAATGGAAGGGGCAAGTAGGGTGAAGGGCTCGAGTGCCACCTCCTCCAGGAAGCCTTCCTTATCCCCGAGCTTCCTCCGATCTCCTCCAGCTTGTTCCACCGCAGCGCGAATCCCACGGGTCCCGCTCAGGCCTCCTACCGTGTCCGGACAGCGAGTCCGGAGAAGGCAGGGCCGGCTCGTATTCCCCTCTCCGCATCCCCGCGGCGCCCAGCCGGGCGCTGGGCACCCAGCGCGCACTCAGTAAATATTTGTAGAGCGCACTAGAAGGAATGAATGAACCCATTGGGCGCCGCTGGGGGGAGGGCGGGGCCGAGGGCAGGTGGGAGGCCGCGGGCGCGGGAGGGGCCCTTGGAAGCCCGTCCTCCTCCCCCTCCTCCTCCTCCTCCCAGGCCCCAGCGCGTACCACTCTAAGGCTCCTGAGGCGGCCTCTCGTGCGATCAAGGGCGCGCGGGGCTGGGTGAGCGACCTGAGGCCCCTGCTCTGAGCGCCGGAGTTAGGAAGAGGGTGGGTCCCTGCCGCTCGAGAGCAAGAGCACGAGAGGAGCCAGAGGAAGGAGCGCCCGCTCGCCAGCCGCCTCGCCGCCTCCCCGGCACTCGCTCTCCCGGCTCCTGGGTTTGCTGGCTGCTCCTCCCACCCGCGCCCGCCTCCTCGCTCGCTCTCTCGCTCGCTCGAGCCGGCTTTCCAGCCCCGCGGTGCGCCCGGGCGAGTGCGGGGCGAGGGGCCCCGGGGCCAGCGCCGAGCCGGGGGCGGGGGTCCAGGCAGAGCGCAGCGGGTCGGGGAGGGGCCATGTCCGGCGCGGGCGCAGCGGGACCCATCTGCAGCAAGTGACCGAGCGGCGTGGACGGCCGCCTGCCCCCCTCTGCCACCTGGGGCGGCGCGGGGCCCCGGTGCCGGGTGCCCGGAGCCCGGGTCGCGCGTAGAGCCGGCGCGATGCACATGCGCTCGCTGCGCGCCGCGGCGCCGCACAGCTTCGTGGCGCTCTGGGCGCCGCTGTTCCTGCTGCGCTCCGCCCTGGCCGACTTCAGCCTGGACAACGAGGTGCACTCGAGCTTCATCCACCGGCGCCTCCGCAGTCAGGAGCGCCGAGAGATGCAGCGCGAGATCCTCTCCATCTTGGGCTTGCCCCATCGCCCGCGCCCCCACCTCCAGGGCAAGCACAACTCGGCGCCCATGTTCATGCTGGACCTGTACAATGCCATGGCGGTGGAGGAGGGCGGCGGGCCCGACGGCCAGGGCTTTTCCTACCCCTACAAGGCCGTCTTCAGTACCCAAGGCCCCCCTCTGGCCAGCCTGCAAGATAGCCACTTCCTCACCGACGCCGACATGGTCATGAGCTTCGTCAATCTCGGTGAGTGGAGGCGGGAGGGAGGGGGTGCGCCTCTGGGTCAGGAGTCGCTTTGGGACAGGGAGGGGGCCGCTTCTTAACATCCAGCCCGCCCATCTCTCCACTCTTGGTCGTTAGCAAAACTGCAGCGCTTGGCCAAGGGTCTCCCACCCCCCTGCCTTAGTGGACCCCTAGCCGCGCGCCCCGCAGGTAGGGCGAGCCGGGCTCAACTGGCCTGTGGGAGTTTGGGGGGAGTGAGGACCGGTCTGAAGCCCTCTCCGGGTTAAATCGGTGGCCGCACCTCTGGGGCAGGAGGCGCCGGGCGGGCCGCGGCTCAGTTCAAAGCGCGGGGCTCGGTCATGTGAGCTGTGCCCGGCCGGCTCGGCCCGCGCTACCTGGATTTAAAGGGCCCTGCTCCGCGAAGCTGCCTTCCCGCCCTTTCTGAGCCCCTCTCTGCTCTGCCCGTCCCTGGCATCTCGGGCGTTGCCTCCCATCCCGGCCCTGGCTAGCCCTACCTGTCTCCTCCCGGTGCGCCCGCCATAGCGTGCAGTGCGCCCCGGGCGCCGCGGGGGCCCCGTTCCTGACCGCTGGGCGCCCCCCTCGCTCTCAGCTCTCCTGGCTGGAGCTGGGGAAGAAACATGGCCATTGCGAGCTTTCTATTTTAAATATTTAATGATAGGTCCCGGACCAGCAGAATCCGTTTTCAGCGTTTATCACGTGTGGCGCGCAAACCATGGCTTTCGGCTAATGGGTGGCAAGGGATCTCCCAGCAGACGCCGCCGGGGTAGGCTAGGGGACCCGGCTTCTGACCAGAGCCCCGACGACCCCGGGGACCTCGAGGCTGGCGCTGCGGCGGGGGCGCGGTGCTCCCCTTCCATCTGTGCACGCACACTCACCAGGCTTGCTCAAACTAACCCCCGACTGCGCGCTGTAGGGCTGATGATCAAATATTTGGTTTCTGAGATAACACGCCCCGATAGCGCTGTTTCCTGAGCCGCTTTCATTCTACATGTGTAACTTGCTGCGAAAATACGTACGAAGTCAAGACAGCAAACTCACGCCCACCGGCGCTGTGTCAACAGGGAAATAATTGTCCTAAAGCCCCTCGCGGGGCACCCGGGGCGTGGATGGAGGGCGGCGGGAAGCGCGGATCAACCTTAGCGCTTCTTGCACCAGATAAGGTCCCTGGAGTTCCCCGGACGCCATTGTCTGTCCTTAATAATAGCCCCAAATCAAATAGTGAAACGAGTTTCAACGAGAGCAAGGGGTGGGAGGTTTAGATGCCAAAATGACTTCAAGAAAGTTTAAATTATACTAGGCAGCTTGTTAGAATGAGGCAACCCCGTATGTCCTGATTTAGAACAATCTCCAAGATGTATGAGGTGGAAAAAAGCAAGGTACAGATCAGTGAGGTTACATACATGTGGTATATCATCCTTTCCCACTGGGAAAGACACCATGGACTGGAAATAGATTTCACTGGGGTTTGGGGTGGGGGGGGCGGTGCGGCAGGGCAGAACTGGGTTGGGGCCTTAGGGATTGGGAGTTAAGGCCAGATTTTTTCACTGTCTGCACTTCTGTCTGTGTGACTTTTTCCCCCCTCAACGTGTATTTGTGACCTATACCAGAAACTAAAGAAAAATCCCAAATATGTACATATAAATACATCAGTTAAAGCAGAGTTCTGCAGCCATCCTGAAGCCAGGGCTTAACCAGGGCCCTTTCTCAGGCTGGGGATTTACGGTATCTTTTCTGTTCTGTTGGGTACCAGCGACTCTCAGTGAAGGCAGCAGGTCCCGGTGGTGGCCTTCAGAGCCTGGCTGAGGTCATTCGAAAGGTATTTGTAAGCCCTGGCTTCTGTGGAGGGCTCTGCAAACCCAGAGCTTTGGAAAGGACCCTACGATTTATGGACCAGCAGCCTGGCCAGACCCGGGCTCCCGGCATGCCAAAAAAGGACCAGGTTGCCAACTGGGCACCTCTGGGAAACTTGGGGCAGGGTTGTTTGCTCCCCCATGGCAGTGGGGAGCAAGCTGGAACTTGTTTGGGAAGGCCACAGCTGGGTGGTTTTCCTTCTCTGGCTGTACACACACCTTTCAACCCGTTAGCCACATTTCTTTCATCTTGAAAGGACAAAGACCGGCTTGTCTGAGCCTCTTAATCAGTCGGGCTGGCTTTGGGCTTTGTGGGACAGTCCTGACTTTCTCAGGTCTTGCTTTCTGGAACATCACTCCAAATTAGATGGCAGAGTGGCTTTTAACAGAGTGCCCTGACCTTGTTTTCTTTCTTTCTCGGCCCCTAAAACTCGAGGTAATTAGTTGGGTGAAGACCTGGACCGCATTTGGGCAAGACGCTTCCTGTAGATGTTTCTATGGTTGCCCTTTAATTTCTGCTCCGCAGCGTATGGGAACTAACCTCCGATCTCTTCTGTTCTGTAGGGGTTCCGAGATTTTGCTCAGGAGGGGCTGGGGGTAGCAGTGGGATTGGAGGGAGGCATGTAGGAGACTTGCTTGGAGGCTGAGAGAAAACACACGGTTTTTCCTTGGATTGCAGTTCATATTGACTTGTAACATACAAAGTTTTCTAAAGGAGTGTGTTTAGTCTCACACTTTACCTAAAAGTGAGAAAATGTCATTTATTCATATGCAGTTACCTCTTGTTATCATGCAGGGGACCCAAGGGGTCCGTTGGGGATTGTCGACAGAGACCTTGAAGGCAGACTGACCTCCACCACCCGATCCTTGCCCCAAAGCCCCCTCCTCCTTCCACCACCCTCTTCTCCATCACTACATACCCCTGCGGTCCTGCAGTGCTTGGGGGACTTCAGCCTGAATTCTGAAGGCTTTTGCAGACCTGGTACATTTCTTCTTCCCTCTGTCTGCAGCCAGACTGGTTTTTGTTCCTGCAAGTCATTCTCCTCAGAATTCAAGCTTTTTGCCAGGCTGGAGTGGGATCTAAACTAGAGAGGGAACTAGAGGAGGATTTATGACAAAACCAGGTGCTGAGAATGAGGACCTCAGACCGCACCTTGTGACAAAGACCAGCCTGTACAATAAAGCCCATGTAACGCTAGCTAAACTGCCAGGCGGAGACTCGCATCTTCCCAGCCTGGGCCTCTTAAGTTCAATGGCGAGATTTGTAAACTGGTTTGGATTAACAAGCCCCCAACTCCTCTGTGTAGACTTAATTTTGGAATTCAAAACAGGCTACCCGCTCTTAAATTGTCCCCAGGCAATGTGAGTTCTGCAAACCGAATCTGGCTATAGCTGCCCCCCACCCTCTTTCTTTGGAGAAATTCAGCAGCTCTTTCTGGAATCTTCTAAAGAAACCCATGGCACTGGGGGTGTGTGGTACATGTCTGTCTCTGGTCCAGGTTATGAAGGAACAAAATTTGTTTCATCTTTGAAGTTAAGGTTAAAAAAAAAAAAGGAAGTTGGAAACCTGTCCTTGTTGGGCTCAGGGTCTAGAAGTGGCTTTTGTTAATGTAGCCGAGGCACAGGGAGGAGGCACAGGGAGAAGGCCGTTCCGTTTTACTTTTATTTTATACCATCTGGTGATCCTTTTTGTTGACAAGTGTTTGGCATTAAGATCTCTCCTTTTGCCCCTTCAGAACAGGCCCTACCACTGTAGAGTATTAGAAAAAGATTCAGTTACAGTTTAAAAATTTCCTTCAGGGAGTGCTTGCCGAGGGAGCACGGGCTGCAGGCACTCGCAGCTGTAACCTGGCTTGTGTTAAAATTTGGAAAGGGCTGTCCCGCATTCCAGCGCTCAAGCGCCGGCCTTCACTGGTGAGCAGCCAGAGGTTAATATAGATGTCACCCAGCCTTCCCTCCTTCTCTCTTTCTTTCTCTCTTTTCTGCAGAGTGCCTTCGCTATAGGAGCGCACCAACAGCTGTGTTTTCAGTAACCCTTTCAACATCAGTTCTTTTAAACCTCATTTTCCTGCTTATATAAATCAAAGATCTTCTCCCCCACCCTCCTCCCAAGGATATATGTGACCCAGATTTGAACTTTTTGGATTGTCTTTGTAGTTCCCCTCTGGAATCAGAGCAGGTTAAGGCCAAGCCCTGGATGCCAGCTCACATGGCTGTTTGTGGGTTTGATTCCAGAGTGGTTGATTCCAGAGTTGTCACTCGGTTGCAGGGTGGCCCTTGAAGGGGGTGAGAGAGGAGACCTGGAGAAGCAGAGAGGGGTTCTCTGCGTGCACAGAGAGAGGAAACAGCTTCTGAGATGCAGCTCCTGTGAGCTCTGGGTCGGGGCCTTCCATCGCGTCGCTGCCTGTCAAGCCTCTGCCGAGATAAACACAGCTGGCCCGCGATCCCTTGACCACCGGCGTGCCTGCGATGTGAGCGAATATCACATGTCTGCTGAACTTGGAGAGAGTGATGACTTCATTCCAGGGAGAGCCTCATCTAAATTGATTGATCACCCGTATCGCTTTAATATCATCCCCCCCCCCCCCCCCCGCCATTGGGTAAGGTCATATTTGGCCCATTGCGAGAATCAGAGTGTCCTAACACTCTCCCCGTCTCCACCCTTCCCCAGCCTGCCCGCCCATTTAACCAGCTGCACATTTTGAATGGAGAGCCCTCTGGACCAGGCGGCTGACCCCATTCATTTTTTGGTGACCACCTCTTCATACCTTGCTGGGGGCTGTCGGCATGGCTGGTTTGTGGCGGGGGATGCTGGAGTGCTTTGCTTTAATTTGCTCTGGCAGTGTCACCGGGGTTAGGGCACAGGCAGGGATGTGTGGGACCTGTCATGTTATTGTCAGAAGGAATGCAAGGATTAGCCTTTAAAATGTGGCGGTGGGAGAACACTGCAGCTGTGTACACTTATTATAGAAGATTTAAGTCCCACTGGTAAAATCAATATCTTGAATTGCTTGACCCTCTGCTTTTAATTAGTTTCAATCAAATGCGCCGGTGTCATTTTGCCTCCTCTCGCCTTCCTGGGGTGAGGAAATACCAATATTTACATAGAAGCTGTTAATTTGTGGTGCAAAGGAGAATGCATTTAGCTTTGCACACCCAAATTGCTCCGACAATGTGAAGGATACCAGATCGGCATGGCGGTGAGCGGCGATGTCACCTGAGTGAGGCACCGCCACATCAGGGATGTTTGCTGCCTGGCTCCAGGATGTGCTCACAGGTGCCTGGACCCACAAGCGCAGTGTGTGAAGGTGCAAGTCTTTCAAGAAACTAGCCGAGGCTGACTCTGCAAGCCAGACCTGCTGCGATTCATCCCCGCCCCCGTCATCTAAAATCTTTTCTCTGCCTTCCTGGTTGTTTTGAGTCTGTTCTCCCAGCCTGCTGGGTCCTTTGTACCGGGCGGCTCAAGGCACAGTACTTTATTTATTCCAGAGCTTCAGAGGCTTTTCTTTCCAATTCCTGAAACAGTTTATAGAGGAAGGGGGGTGCTTTCGCTGCAAATGATCCCATGTACAACCACAGCTATTATGTGAACCATTCAGTATTAGTTGTGTGTTCAGCTGCAGTTGAGTTCTGGGTTTTGCAGCAAATGGCATTTGACAAATATTATTTGACAAAAAATGTGACTCGATATTTCTTAATGTGGAACAGATACTTCCCAGTTAACCTTCTGTGGGGAAAAGTTGCCCAAACCTGACGTGAAATGCAATGTGGATGAATACCAGGGCTGCCTCTGTGTTTTACGCCCCCCCCCAAAGTGGCGTGTTTATGATTTGGGGGGATATTAGCAGTGCATGAAGCTTGACACTTACTTATGTGAAACTCAGAGTAGCATGTGCGATGCTGTCCTTTCAACATTTGTGTCGGGAGGCATTGCTGGGAGCCGAGAAAAGCCTTAGCTGATCCGAGTGGAGTGGATTGAATTAATGACAACTCTGAGAGCACCAGTTTTAGGGTAATTGCTTTATTGTTTTGGAGCCAGGGTGCTTATAATCTGGTTCCTGTACAAACATGTTTAACGTGTGTTAATGCATTTGCAAACCAGAGCCTCTCAGCACAACCCTGCTTTTCATTAATTGATGTCGGTAGCATGGTACAGTATTTCAAAGAGCTGGCCAAGTATAAACTGTGTTTCCAATTTCCTTCCTTTCCTGTGTTTGGAATGCCAATGTTAATTTGTTCCCATGCAGGAGCAGGGGCTGCCAACTGCGGCTTTCTATAAAGGGCTTCACGGTGAAGGCTTCCAGCCCTCACTGATGCTTGGGGCTGCCTGGCCAAGTTTCCTGACACTTTGCAGCTAATTCTGGGTGATATATGGAGTGGGGGGTTGGGGGGCTTCACTGCCGTGTAGCGGAAGTTCCTGGTGACAGCAGAGGGTGTGACTTGGCGGGAGAGAACGGCACGGCATCCACACTGATTCTCTTTAGACACGGCTTAAACCCCTGTGTCTGTTTCCACTATGGT
Organism: Bos grunniens; assembly: GCF_055505025.1. NCBI lineage: Eukaryota > Metazoa > Chordata > Mammalia > Artiodactyla > Bovidae > Bos > Bos grunniens. The sequence continues at coordinate 24,634,381 of NC_141177.1, read as the reverse complement.
TGCATTTTAGCTGTGTGACCTTGAGCAAGTTACTTAATGTCTCTGCGTTTGTTTCTTCATTTTAGAAAGCTGGATAGGCATCTCCTCCTCCACAGACCCTCATAAAGACAAAATCAAATCTCGTGTGGGTAGAGTCTGGTACACAGTAGGTGCACAATAAATGGTGAACCTTGTTTCTGTTTTGGTGGCCAGATCACCATTCACGTTGGTATAATAGTCCAAATTTCAGTTTTTAAGTACTTGATCTTAAAATACCAAGATTAAACCACCCATGTTGTTTTAGGGATATGAAGAAAATGGCCCTAAAGATGTACATCTTTGTGTACACCCATATACCCCTCACACATTCATTTTCTTCTTTAGAGATCAGTGAAATTTGAGCACACCAAACTTATCTGAGGATAGGTGGAGTCTAATGCTGGGGCTTCCCAGGCGGCTCAGTGGTAAAGAATCCAACTGCCAATGCAGGAGACCCTGGTTTGATCCCTGGGTTGGAAAGATCCCTGGGAGAAGGAAATGGCAACTCACTCCAGTATTCTTGCCTGTGAAATCCCACGGACAGAGGAACCTGGCGGGCTACAGTCCATGAGGTTACAAAGAGCCGGACACGACTGAGTGACTGAGCACACACGCAGAGCCTAATGCTGACTTGCTCTCGATTTTAGCATTGATGGCTATTTAAAAATTTTCTTCCTCAGGCACCTGAAACTTGAATGAGGGCTGCACAGGAACTGTCTGTACTGTCCTCGCAACGTTCCTGTAAATCGAAAATTATTCCAAAATAAAAACTTTTTTATTTCAAAAACTCACATTACTGACATATTTCTTCCCATCCCTTCCTGGAAAGCGGTCAAAGTACAAATTGTCTTTTCCTTAGAGGGAGTGACAAGCCCAGAGCATTCATTAACAGACCGGTACAACTTCCCCACTTTTTATGGGAGCAGGTGCAAGGCTGCCCCCCACCCCCGCCCCGCTGCATTCCCCCAGCTAGGGTTGGGATAACAAATCCCTGAGTGGATTCAGTGTGTTTGGAAGCCTCTGGAGATCAGTGGACGGCAAGGGTCTCCAGGGCCTGAGATGCAGGGTGGGTTTTCTCACCCAAGTTTTCCCATAAATTCTCTTCAGCTCCTTTTACACCATTTGAAAACTCTTGACTTAGCGAGTATTAAGGTTCCCCACATCTTTGAGGTCACGTATTATTCTTTCACTTCTTTACTTCCCCAGAGTAGCTTTCAAGTTTCAATCTTCTGTTGTCTGGCTTAATTAAATTTGGCTGTGAATAAAAACTTGCAGTGTTTCCAAAATTGCAGACTTGCACGTTTTTAAACATTGAAGTTAGGCCTGTACCATCTTGTAATGCCAGCCTCTCTCCTGCTTTCACATAGTTTGGAGGAAAAAAAGAACCCAAGCACTTAGCATGGCCATCCACCTAGAATGGTCCCTGCGCTCGTCTGCCCAGTGGTTTAACCACGCACTCAAAGGCAGGCAGGTTATTCTGTAGTTTCGATGACTTGTGTTCTGGCCTTCAATAAAAGAGTCTCCTCTTGGCTGCTTTCTCAGGCATTCTTCCTAGCCTACTTTTGCCCTACCCTGCAGAATTCTTACGGCACAGAAAGCGTTCAGACATTGGCAGTTTGTGTGCATGAAAGACGTAGAGCTGTTCTAAGGCAGTGTCTTCTGAGTGTGTGTGTGTTTTTTTTCATATTTATTTATTTGGCTGTGCTGGGTCTGAGGGCAGCATGTGGGATCTAATTCTCTGACCAGGGATCAAATCCAGGCCTCCTGCATTGCGAGTGCAGAGTCTTACCCACTGGACCACCAGGGAAGTCCCCCTGAGTGTTTTTTAATACTGAATCCCTACTAATAAATCTTTGAGTACTCACCCAAAGAAGAAATAGATCATATAATTACTCCTGTTTTAGGTTTGTACTTTATAAAACAAAGACTAAAAGAGAAATCTAAGTAGGAGGCACTAAAGATAAAAAAATACAAAATTCTGATGTTCACTAATACACATTTTAACTAATGCATCATTAGTAATTAGTGCAAAGATTGCAAGTTTAATTCATTAGCCAGATAAATGTAATTTTTGCTAACATTAAAATTTTCAACATGATGGACTTTGGTCTTTCAAAACTTGCAGTTCAGCAGTTTGGAGGCAGCGAGCTAAAGGTCTGGTCCTAAATTTTGATTATTTTGATCCTTGGTCTAGTCAGCATCAAGAGTTCACAAAGAACCCCACGAATCTTGGTAGTTTGAAATCACAGGGCCTTGTTATTCTCTTGTTATGGGTGCGTTGTGGGTTGGCAGGGTGCTCTGCACTTCGGCCAGGAGGGAGGGTGCTCAGGACTCCAGGCTGATAGAGCTGCCACCCTCTTGAATGCCACCCTCTTGAATGTCACCAGTTACAGTACCAAAGGGAAAGACAGCATGGCTTGTCCATGGGCTTTTCCTCATTCCAGCTGGAAGCAACATGGGTGCTTCTGCCCACTTTTCATTGGTCAGAGCCTGTCACATGGCCAGACCTGACCCAAAGTGGCAGGAGATGACAGTCTCACCCCAAGCTTGGAAAGAGACAACTGGGAAATGGCACTCATGATGAGCACACTGTTGTAAGCGAAGGTGCTCTCACCAGATGAAATTATGGGAACGGAGCAGGTGAACTGTTGGCCGCCTTACTGTAATAAGGTCTGTATTTTTCAATCTCATCCACTTAGTTATGCAGAGATATTTTGAATCCCCGTCTTCCCTGACGTTCATCAGTTCTTGAAACTTAGTTGAGTATGCTGTTTCCCGCCCTGTGTCCCACTGCATCCCTCTTGCCTACCCTAAATCCTTGCACCCCATTTTGGAGAACAGTGTTTCTGGAAGTGTCCCAATCACTGAAGTATTCACGTGGTTGGACAAGAATAACCGCTTCTCTCCCTTCCCTTGTAAAATGACTCGCCTCTTTAGGACCTGTCTTTCAGCAAAAGCACGCTTCAGCTGCCCTCGGGTTCACTAGCCAGAGAATCAAGGAGCCTGACACTCATCTTGGCTCAAGAGGTTCTTGCCCTCCTGGCTGGTGTTTGTCCCGGCTATGCAGGTGACTGCCTTATCAAGAGGTCCAGCTTTTCCTTCAGAGGCACCTCCTTGTCCAGGCAGGGTCTCCAGGCAGGGTCTTGCAAAGCTGAATCTAGAAACTAAATGTCAGAGACTCCTTCATTATCTAAATGCATCGCTGAAATAAATCATAGTGATAACGTGGGAGGGTTGAGATCTTTCTGTAGCACTAATGGATTTATAACAGCCTCCCTTATCTGGTTCCACTCTCTCTGGTTCTGCATAACAAGTCGTATCATTCCCATTTTAAGGAGGAAGAGGCTAAAGGGCCCCGAATTTACAGAGCTAGGAAGTGGTGAGGTTGGCCTTTGAATCCAGCTCTTGCTGAATGTAAACCTATTCACGCTTTCCTCCGGGGGCCCAGTGGAGGTGTGTGAAGGGTGGAGATGGAGCACAAGGGCAGTGGTGATGAGACCACCAGAACAGCCTCTCAGCCCTTGACCTTGCCTTTGTGGCTCTGTGCTCTGAAGAGGAAGATGAAGATAAGCAACTCACACCTTCCCCTTCACTCTCCACCCTGCTGTGGAAACTCCCCTCTGTTCTGTCTCTGTGCATTAAGAATTATTGACAGGGTCCAGGGCCCTGAGTGCCTATGTACTGGGGTTCCTATGTACACCCCACACCCCACTGATGGGAAAATTCCAGAGGCAGCTAGGGACTGATATTTTAATAGCAATACCTCAAGACACTGTATGGAAAGGAGGAGTAGTTTTTACCACATGTATGGAAATAAATATTGCATACTGATTGTAATAACATCAAATCACCATCAGTCTAAATATCCATGAGTGGGGGACTGGAGAAATAAATTTGTGATAAATTTATTTATACGTGTGTAATGAAACAGAAGGGAAATGCAAGAACTTCTTTTTTTATGTATCAACTTAGACTCAAAACAGAGTGTCAAGAGAAAGAAGGCCAGTTGTATAGGAGGATGTTTAGGGTGTAAGCATTCCTTATGGTGTCACAATAGACACACACAAGATCACCAGATAATACCACCTATCGTTGGGCGAATACATATTATGGAAACATGGCCACAGAACTCACACCAGCTGCCTTTAGGGAGGCAGGAAAGGGATGGGATTGGGGAGAAATTTCAAATAAACTTCAACTATTCTGGTTGTTTCCATTATTTTAATAATAAGACTGGACTCCCCCTGCCAAAAAAAAGAAAAGTAATATTGGACTTCCCTGGTGTCCAGTGGTTAAGAATCCACCTGCCAATGCAGGGGACATGGGTTCGATCCCAGGTCTGGGAAGATTCTACATGCTTCAGGGCAACTAAGCCCATGCTCCACAACTACTGAGCCAGCACTCCAGGGCCCACGTGCCATAACTACTGAGCCCACAAGCCACAACCATGCCTTCACACTGTAGATCTGTGCTCTGCAGCAGGAGAAGCTGCCACCATGAGAAGCCCATACACCTCAGCTAGAGAGTAACCCCTGCTCCCCACAACTAGAGAAAGACTGTGCCCAGCTACAAAGACCCAATGTGGCCAAAAATAAGTAAATGAATAATTTTTAGAAGCAAAATTTTTTTAATGTGTTTTAATAATAAGAAACCATTGGGAAGTGCAGTGTGGTATTCTGGGTTGGATCTTGGAACAGAACAAGGACAATAATGGAAAAACTGATGCAATCTGAAAAAAATTGGGAATCTAGTTAATAGTAATCCATCCATGTTAAATTCTTAGGTTTGACAAGTGTCCCACAGTTATGGAAGATGTGAATCTTGAGGGAAGCTGATTGAGTATACACGAGAACTTTATACTGTCTTTGCAAGTTTTCTATAAGTCTAAAGTTTTTCTAAAACAAGAACTTTACGGGGGGCGGGGGGTGGGAAGGAAGCAACCGTGATATTGACTCCTGCTAATTCTTAGTTGTTTGAAGGCAGGAGGAGAAGGGGGCAACAGAGGATGAGATGGTTGGATGGCATCACAGACTCAGTGACATGAATTTGAGCAAACTCCGGGAGAAAGTGGAGTTTCGGGGAAGGACAGGGAAGCCTGGTGTGCTGCAGTCCATGGGGTTGCAAAGAGTTGGAGACAGCTTAGCGACTGAACAGCAAGTTTTTAGTTGTGGGTACCTAGATATTAGTTACGTTTTCCTCTGCATTCGGGGCTTCCTTGGTGGTTCAGACGGTAAAGAATCTGCCTGCAATACAGGAGACATGGGTTCGATCCATGGATCAGGAAAATCCCCTGGAGAAGGGGATACTGACAACCCACTCCAGTATTCTTGCCTGGATAATTCCATGGACAGAGGAGCTTGGCGGGCTACAGTCCATGGTTTCGCAGAGTCAGGCACAACTTAGTGACTAAACCAGCACCACCCTCTGCATTCTTCTCTGTGATTACATTTCTCCAAGCCCCAGTGAACCAGAAAGCTCTCCCACTGGATACAGAAAAGTCCTCCCTGGCAGCTCAGCCCTGAGGTGGCTCTTGGCGGTGTGGACCTGGGGAGCTGTCTTAGAGTGTGCTCAGGATATCACGCCCGGAAGACCAACAACTCATCAATCCACAGAGCCATTAACTCAACGGGGCCTCAGCCAGCAAATGAAAGCCCCACGTGGCAGTGTCCTGAGACCTCTAAAACTCTCTCTGCCTCCCTTCAAGAGATGCCCTGTGTAAAGCAGTCCTCTGTTTATAAGCAAGAAAGGGAGCGGGTGGGTGGGTCGTATCAGGTCTTTCAATTTTCTTCTTGGTCCTGAACTTTGTGAAATGTGCCCCCCGCGCTCCCCCCGCATCTTCCCTTCTCAGGTTCCTTTTTCTGACTGACTTGACCTAACATTTGACGAGGGAGAAGCCCTTAAAAATGGCAGTGGGGGCCTCAGAACCTTCCAGGGCTAGTAAATGTTTATAGGGTGGAGGCACTGGTTGGTCATTTCCTTTAGGAGGAAACAATAAATGAAGCTACTTGCCTTATACCTACTTACCCCTGAGCTCTTAATTGTCTTAATATACTGGTTGGGGGATGGGGAAAGGGGATCCAGAAATCTCTGGGTCTCATGTGCCTCAAACACCCTAGGAACTTGGAAGCAGCCTTTTCAGGTAGCTTTAGAGCTGAGTTTCCAGCCTCGGCACTGCTGATGTTTTCAGCTCACTCTTCTCTGTTGTGGGGGAGAGCGTCCTGTGTGCTATAGTAGAATGTTGAGAAGCATCGCTGAGCCCTACACGCGAGCTGTCAGAAGTTGTGACAAACAGCATGTTTCCAGACATCTATCAGAGGTGCCCTGCAGGGAATGGCCTCCGATTGAGAACCACTGGTTTAGGCTTGATGTCGTTGTTTCAGTCGCTAAGTCGTGTCCGGCTCTTTTGCGACCCTCTGGACTATAGCCCACCAGGCTTCTCTGTCCTTGGGATTTCCCAGGCAAGTATACTGGAGTGGGTTGCCATTTCCTCCTCCAGGAGATCTTCCTGACCCAGGGATCGAACCTTTGTCTCCTGCATTGGCAGGCAGATTCTTTACCACTGAACCAACCAGGGAAGCCCTGGTTAAGGGTACCTTTCCTCAAACTTGGAAATTGACTTGAGAACTTTTGCTTCAAACCCATCTGCCCATGGTGATGAGTTGGGGCAAGACTGATGGATCATTTTCCAGTTGAAAGGAAGACAGATTGCAATCAAAATGTGAGCCCTGTCCTGGGATCCCAGCTCTGCCTGGATTTGAAACACCCTGGAGACGAAAATCTCTAAAGTCTCCTGGGAGCCAAAATATTTTTACAGCACCTTCTGCCCAGTGATACTAAAAAATGACTGAACACACACTTAGAACTGGTCTCTTTGTTTCCTTCCCCAAACTTTGCTCTGGAGGAAACAGGGAAAAACTCTCTTGAAGCTTCCCTGGTGGCTCAGATGGGTAAGGAATCTGCCTTACCAGTACCAGAGACCTGGGTTCCATCCCTGGGTTGGGAAGATCCCCTGCAGGAGGGCATGGCAACCCACTTCAGTATTCTTGCCTGGAGAATCCCATGGACAGAGGAGCCTGACAGACTACAGTCCATGGGGTCGCAAAGAGTCAGACATGACTGAGTGACTTTCACTATTCACTACTCTCTCTTGTTTCCCTCCAGCAGGTAACTTGCCAGGGGCAAGGGGGTGCTGGAGCACAGAAGCAGCAGTTTCTATTTCTCAAGGCAGCTCAGAGCTGTAGTAAATAAAGCAGGGAAACCCGCTAATTTTTGTGCAGGCTGTGAGCAAAAATGACTTGCTCATTTTTTAAAAAAGAGTGGTAAAAGAAGAATATTCCATGATGTGGAAATGAGATGAAATTCAGGCTCCAGTATCTATAAAGCTTAATTGGGACTCTTTTTGTTTGTGTCTTGTCTGTGGCTGTTTTCATACTCCATCCACGGAGTTGACTGGTTGCTACAGAGATGGCATGGTCTCCAAAGCCTAGAATATTTTTTATCTGGCCCGTTATAGAAGTTTACTGACTCCTGCTTTAGAACATCAATAACCCTCTTCCTGGGGAAAGGTAAATAGTAAAAAAGGAAAAACTGAGTTTTATCTGCCTCCTTTGTTTTCTGTGGACATCCAGTGACGCACAGATACGCTTTCTCTTCCAGGATGTTGGAGGGGCTCCTCTGAGTTTGAACAAACTCTTAGTTAAACAGATTTGAGCACTTTCTGGCATCTCTCATGTGGGGTGTGCATGCATATATGCTTCAGTCGTGTCCGACTCTTTGCAACCCTATAGACTGTAGCTTGCCAGGCTCCTCTGTCCATGGGATTCTCCAGGCAATAATACTGGAGTGGGTTGCCATGCCCTCCCCCAGGGGAATCTTCCTGACCGAGGAATTGAACTCTTATCTCTTACATCTCCTGCGCTGGCAGGCAGGTTCTTTACCACTAGCGCCACCTGGGAAGCCCCTCATGTGGGGCAGGCATCATGAATTCCCATCAAGGAGATCAAGTAGACTGCACAGCTTTTCCTAAATTTACTTTATCCCAGCAGCCCCCTCCCCATCCTCTTTTTTTTTTTTTTTTTAATCTCCTAAAACATCTCAGGTGGTAGCTAAGACTGGCTCTGGGGTCGGACATGAGTTAAATCCCACCTCTGCTACTTGTTAGCTCTGTGACCTTGGGCAGGTTACTAGACTCTAGGTCCCCATTTCCTCCTCTGAATTCGTGTTGGCGCCTGCCTCCTGGGCTGCTGGGAGGATCTGTCCCCTCCAAGGTTGGGGGGGCGGTGGCGGTGGACAGCTGAGCACAGTGCCCACAGGGCAGCAGGCGCCCCATATGTAACATTAGCAGCTGGTAGTGATGCTGTTACTTGCCCGGCCAAAACTTGGACCGCTCTGGAGCTGGCCAGCCCATGCAGGTCCTCCTGCTCCTCTGCCTGGCATGTGGGGCGGTGGGATGCACCGCTGCGTCCTTCTGAGGGTGGGAGCTGTGTAGATACATATCCCACCTGCTGAGCGCTGTGGGACCCAGGGTCAGGTGGTCCTCCCCTTGGCTGGATGCCCTGTGGTGAAGTGCAAAGCTGGTCTCTGTTGACTGAGCACGAGGCAAACCAGGAATCTGCCCTTCTTATTACGGATCCTGTTACACTAGAAAGTTGCTTCTTGCTGATGGTAATCTGTGTTTATCGATGCGGAGTTTGAAGGAAACACCCGATGGTCAGGACTAGCTGGATGGTAAGCCCTCCAGCTTACGACACAAACATGACTATGGACTGGCCTATTTTTAAAAATGAATAATAAGGCTTTTATAGTAAAATTATACCTTTTTTGCTGAACTCTGTCCATGTCGGACTTAGTGGCATTTCCTGTGTGTGTGTGCTAAGTTGCTTTAGTCGTGTTTGACTCTTTGTAACCCCATGGATTGTAGCCTGCCAGGCTCCTTTGTCCATGGAATTCTCCAGGCAGGAATACTGGAGTGGGTTCCCGTTTTCTCCTCCAGGGGATCTTCCCAACCCAGTGATCAAACCCACATCTCTTATGCGTCCTACACTGGCAGGCGAGTTCTTTACTACTAGCTCCACCTGGGAAGCCCAGCATTTCCTTGTCTCACCTCGTTTTTGGAGGTGATTGACATTTCTCCACCTGAAGTGAGGACCTACCCATATACCGGTCACTCATCAAATAGCACGATTTCCACATTTATTCTTATGTGTGAGGAAACCGGAGCTTGGGGGTGACAAGTCACTTGCTCAGCTTTGGGGACAGCAGGTCTGCCTGGCTTGGAGTCCCAGGGAAAGGTGTGTGACCTCATGCGATTGACTGAAGCACTCAGATGCTCCAGGCCCCAGCTTCTGTCTTAGTTGCCTTGGGCTCCCAGAACAGAACAGCGCTGCCTGGGGAGCTGAAGCATCACATTCTTATTTCTCACAGTTTTGGAGGTCCAAGATCAGGGTGCCTGCTTGGCTGGGTTCTCTTCTGTCTCTGGCTTGTAGACGGCTGCCCTCTGGCTGTATCCTCCCAAGATGGAGAGAGAGCTCAGGCCTCTTCCTTTTTCTATAAGGGCTGTTGTGAGGATCTGGGAAGAGAGCTGAGCACGGTGCCCACATGGCAGCAGGTGCCCCACACGTAACATTAGCGGCTGGTAGTGATGCCACTTGCCTGTCTTCCCAGCCCTTCATGACCTCGGCTAAACCTCATCATGTCCCAAAGACCCCACCTCCTAATACTCTTCTGTTGAAGGTTGGGGCTCCACATATGAATTTAGGGGGGCCCAGAACTTCCTGTATGGTGCTAGTGGTAAAGAATCTTCCCGCCAATGCAGGAAATACAGGAGACCCAGGTTCAATCCCTGGGTTGGGAAGATCCTCTGGAGGAGGAAACAGCAACCCACTCCAGTATTCTTGCCTGGAAGATTCCATGGACAGAGGAGCCCTGGTGAGCTACATACAGTCCATGGGGTCACAAAGAGTTGGACACAACTGAACATGTATGCACGCAAGCCAATTTAGTTCATAGCAGTTTATCTCGTACATGGGTGGCTTAGGGCCCAGGGCAGCCAGGATTAAATGGGATGAAAGCAATGATCTCTCAGTAAATGGGGGCTGCTCCTGGGACTGCCTTTGGAGCCCAGACTGGCTGCAGAGTCTCTTCATGGTCCTTCTGTGATGGCCTGTTGTCCTGATTTGTCCTCATTGCGGATGCCTGTCAGTTCCTCTCCAGGTCCAACTTAGTCCTCACACTGAAGACTCTGCATTTTCCTAAGTGGGCTTCCCTGGTGGCTCTGTGATAAAGAATCCGCCTACCAGTGCAGGAGATGTGGGTTCAGTCCCTGGGTTGGGAAGATCCCCTGGAGGAGGAAATGGCAACCCACTCTAGTATTCTTGCTTGAAAACTCCCATGGACTTAGGAGCCTGGTGGGCTACAGTCCATGGATCCCAAAGAGTTGGACAGGACTGAGCGACTGAGTACATTCACCTAAGTAGTTTTACACTTGAAAAACTATATTTATATTATTTATTCATCTCCCATTATAGATTTTGACGAGGCCTAGATGTTTTGGAAGTGTGATGCTGCATTTGCCCTTTTGTATGGGCTAGGCTAAAGGTAGTGGGTCAGACAGAAATTGGGCAGAGTGAAAATTACCCTTGGAATTCCTTAGGAAGATGCCACTTTGGAGACAGACACACTCTGTATGTTAAGTCCCTACTGCTGGATTTTCTTCCAGCGTTGGGATAGATTGTGCTTCTTCCATGACACGTGCGATGACACAAGTAGCTTTAGTGTAGTGCCGTATTGTACCAACACACTTATTTGTAAACACTAGCACCACTCGCACCACTTTCATGAATAGGAAGTACTGCAAGATATATGCCTCCCAAACGCTACTCCTTGCTTCTGTGGACAGGAATGATGTCTCTTTTAGGACTTGTTGTAAGTCACAATACACCTGCCTAACAGTGGCTTCGGCTCCAAAAGCATATTAGTATCTCCCATAACAGCAAGTCTTCAGTGACATGATTCCAAGTTTGGGGTAGCAGCTCAGTGATATCATCCAGGAATCCATAAACTTTCCTCCTTGCCTTCACCATCCTCAGATACCTTATGGCTAACCTCACAGTTACAAGATGGCTGCTGCAGCCCCAGACATCACATCTTCATATACTCCTACATTCAAGGCAAGAGAAAGGGGAAGGGCCCAAAGAGCTCTCCTTGCTTGCCTGTCTCCTGGCTTTCCCTAGAAGGTGTCTCTTTAAGTCCCCTGGCCCAAACTGGTTCACAAGGCCTGATCTTGCTGCAAGGAAGGATGGAAAGGTATGAAAGTGGCTTCTGGCCCACACAGTAAGAGGGAAAGTGTGGGGATGGAAAGTGTGTTGGAAGTGGTCATTGGGTAACCACATTCAAATATTAATAATCTAAGTTGTTTGTCTCTCCCTCTTTGTTTTTTCTATGTGATGTATAGTTAGATTTACACAGGTTATTTGCACATGATTTGACTCAACTCTGCACTATGCCCAAAAAAATTGGAACCCTAAACTGGTTGCTTCCCAAGTGGTGCAGTGGTCAGAAATCTGCCTGCCAATGCGGGAGACTCAAGAGATAGGGATTCAGTCCCTGGGTCAGGAAGATCCCCTGGAGAAAGAAATGGCAGCCACTCCAGTATTTTTGCCTCAAAAATTCCATGGACAGAGGAACCTGGCAGGCTACAGTCCAGAGGGTCGCAAAGAGTCAGACACGACTGAGCACATGCTCAATATATTGCTTCCATATTTAACAAATTAGTTGCAAAGTCTCCATATAATACTGTGCCACAGTGAATATATACAGAAAGTGGATTGCATGTTGGCATTAATTCAACCAGACCCTCTGTAGCCTCTGGAGAGACTTCAGTTTCTCTTTAAACTCAAACCTGTAAGTAGGTGCACATCTCACCCTGATTTTGAAGACTCCGTGGGATTCTGGCCAACAGTCAGTTGTTTGCTGAAAACTACTTTATCACCATCTCCTTAGACTTGTAGCAAAGGTCTTAAAAGTGATCTGAGATGGTCAGCATCATGTCCCCTTGAAGGAAGCAGAGGCCAGGTAGGGTTTGGACTGAGTTCTGCTTGTGGGATAGGAGGCTCCTATCTCCCTCTGGGAAGAGGATGAGCAGATCAAGAGACTTAAGACACTTTAAGAATCTGTGTCATTGTTTATGAGCCGAGGGTAGAGAGCTGCTCGGACCCAAGGCCTGCCCATCCTGGTCGAAACCCTGTTTGTATCCTGAAAGCCTGTAAGAACTTTTTCCCATAAGTGGGTTCTGGGCACATGGGTTACTTCTGCTTGTTTCCAAGAGAGATGGACACGAGAGGCTTCTGGTTGGAAGAGATGATCAGGGGGAAAGGATGTAGAGGTATTTTCAGAAATTGTTTCTGGGCAGAGTGTGTGTTTGCTGTGAATAACATTATATGTAACAGAATTCTTTGATTGCAGACAAAAAATGTATCTTCAAACTAGTTTAAGGAGAGTAAAAAGAAAATCAATGCATGCCTAAGATTTGGGATGACTGATGCTGAAGGTGAAGCACCAATACTTTGACAATCTGATGCAAAAAGCTGACTCACTAGAAAAGACCTTGATGCTGGAAAAGATTGAGGGCAGGACGAGAAGGGGGAGACAGAGGATGAGATGGTTGGATAACATCACTGAGGCAATGAACATGAGTTTGATCAAGCTCCAGGAGACAGTGAAGGACACGGCAACCCATTCCAGTCCCATGGGAAGCACACCAGGGAAGCCTGGTGTGCTGCAGTCCATGGGGCTGCAAAGAGTCAGACTTCATGGCTGAACAACAACAAGACTTTGGAAAAGACATAACAGCAACAGGTCCTTAGAGAGCCCAAGGGTTATTCACTCTATGTCTGTCATCTCTGCCTCACTATATTCCTCTGGCACCCTGCCTATTGGGAGAAAGATGCCACCCACACCAACTTGTATTTATGGCTCTCTGGCTAGTCACATATTTGCCTTACCAGCTTCCCTAGTGGGTTGGAATGGCCATGAGATGCTGGTCTAACCAGTGAGATATAAGAGGAAATCTGCTGGGAGTAGAAAGGGGTGGGAGGTGGTTTTGAAAAATATTTTGCTTCCTGGTGAGTGACAGATAAACAAAGAGAACACTCTATCCTTTTCTTACCTTGAATGTGGTCCTGTGAAGATGGGATGTTTGGAGCCGTGGCAGCCATCTTGTGACCCTTAGGCAACAAGCCTAAGGACTAAATGTCAACATGCAGACAATGGCAGGGCAAAAAGATAGAAGAAACTTGAGTTCCTGAGGACTCAGTTGAGCTACTGCACCCAACTAAAGTTCCTGGTTAGGGACTCTTAGACAGCTTGAATTACATGTTCACTCATGAATCAGTCGGGTCTAGGAGGTAGACCATGCTACATAAATAAGGTTTCTGAGAGTTATCCTTTGTGGCTAGACTGAGGAGTTGGAGGCCTGTATACTATCCAATTATTGCTAAGTTAGTCATAATAATAGTAATAATCTTAGTAGCTAACATTTGTCAAGGGTGCTAAGCACCCGTTATCCTCTTGGCCTTTATTGCTTATTTAATTCCCATATGAGCCATTTCAGGTGGTCTCCCCTATGTTGGAGACTAGAAAACTGAGCACAGAGAAGCATCAGCTGGCCCAGAAAGTGTATTTGAATTTGGGAATCCAGTTACTTAATCTTGATCCCGAGCTGCACCTCAGGCTTCAAGGATGGGTTTAGAACAAGTGAATAAAGCTTTGCTGTCATAGGGTCATAGGTCAGGGCAGTAGATGCCACACAAGCTTTTCCCAATTGTTTACTTTAGGTAAAATCTTCCATTTCTTTGATTATTGATGCTTCTGAAACCAAGAAGTCTTAAAACTGATAAAGGTGGGGGCTTCCATGGTGGTCCAGTGGCTGAGACTCCATGCTTCCAGTGCAGGGTTAGGAACCTAGATTCAATCCCTGGTCAGGAAACTAGATTCCACATGCTGGAACTAAGAGTTCAAATGCCGTAACTAAAGATTCTAAGCTGCAACTGAGACCTGGCATAGCCAAATAAAAAAAAACAATAAAAATGTTAGTATCTTTTCCCCAAAGAGTTGGTATTAAATTAATCACACCTCCTAAAATAGGGGAACTATGGTGACAAATACTTCTTGAGTAGAACTGGAGATGGATATAGCCAGCTGATAGATATTATTAACAAAATTTTGTTGAAGTGTAACGTGTACAGAAGTGCACAAATCTAGAGGAGTTAGGAATTTTCACAAAGTGAGACACTTTCAGACACTCAGGTATCTGAGTACTAGTGCCCAGATGCAAGAAACAGAACGTGACTAGCTGCCAGGAGCCCTGTGGCACCCTCACTCACGGGCAGCTGGCTGTCCCATCCTCTAATGCCATAGACCAGTTTTGCCTGTTTTAAATCTTTATCCATTTGATTGCACAGTAGTCAATCAGTCTTGTCTGACTTTTTGTGATCCCATAGACTGTAGCCCGCCAGGCTCCCGTGTCCATGGGACTGGAGTGGGTTGCCATTCCCTTCTCCAGGCATCTTCCTGACCCAGGAATCGAACCCATATCTCCTGCATTGCAGGCAGATTCTTTACCCTCTGACCACCAGGGAAGCCCTTTCGTACTTCTTAAATCCTACTAATCATTTCCAATGAGTTGGAAAGATGACCCCTATTCAGACCTGATTCATGTAAACTGGACACTCACATTGGAAATCTGTTTGCAGTTACATTCACCAGAGGACTTACACTGTAATTTCAGAACCATTGTTTGGTTTGATCTCTGATTCTCCCTCCCTTACCAGAAATAGTTTCAAGGGACAGCAATGTAGTTTTCAGGATGTTTTGATAGTTCAGCTTGGGAAGGCAAGTTCAGTTTGTTAAAATGTGAGCATGAAATGAATGAGGGTCTTTTTTTTTTTAAGATTTTTAAAAATGTGAACCATTTTTAAAGTCGTTATTGAATTTGTTACAATATCATTTCTGTTTTTTATGTTTTGGTTTTCTGGCCATGAGGCATGTGGGAGCTTAGCTCCCTAACCAGGGATTGAACCCATAATCCTTACACGGGAAGGCGAAGTCTTAACCACTGGATCACCAGGGAAGTCCTCTGAATGAGGGTTTTGGTTTGCTGGTTTCTGCCAGACTCCACCTGCCGGGCCCTGGACTGGCTTCTGCACGTCTCTTGATTATCCTATTTGCAGAAATGGAAGCTGATGCCTCTGTAATGAGAGTTTTGCTCCAAGTATGTGGGGTTTTAGAGAAGACTCTTATTTTGAAAGGGAGATGGGCGCTCAGCATGAAGGAAACGCGGAACAATCTCTTCCTTAGCTGCACCTGCGCTGCTCGGGCCTAATGAGTTTAGGTTGATGGAACCCAGACCTCAGGAAGGATTATAAATTCTCATTTGATTTGATTTGCCTCTAAAATACCTTAAACCAGCTGTGCCTGCCCAGCTGACCCAGGAGTCTCTGCCTGCTTTGGGGGAAGGTCTGGGCAGGCACCCTCCTGTCCTGGGGGAGGGGGGTGCGGGCTCCCGTGGTGTCTCTCCCGCCCCAGCCACTCCTGGGGCCTGCTCTAGTCTGGCATGTGTCCCTGCCATGTCCCATGATTGCTGGCCTCTGTCTCCTCGAATTCTCACTACGGCCCCATAACTGGGGGCCTCTTTGTGTCCCCATCTTATCGAAGGGGAAGCTAAGCCTCACGAAGATGGGTTCGCAGGTCCCAAGTCACTGCTGGCAGAACCCAAGTCAACCCAAGCTGTCAGGCCCCATCTCAGCCCAAACTCTGCTGCTTCTCCAGCTGAGCAAGGCCGCGAGGGGCTTTTCTACCCAACTAAGGGAGCCCAGCTTCCCTGATGGCTTAGTGGTAAAGAGTCTGCCTGGCAGTGCAGGAGACGCAGGAGACACGGATTCGATCCCTGGGTCGGAAAGATACCCTGGAGAAGGAAACAGTAACCCACTCCACTATTCTTGTCTGGGAAATCGCATAGACAGAGGATTGGCAGCATGAGTGTCTCCTGAGAGCCTGTTAGAAATGCAGGTTCTTGGGCCCCACCCCAGATCTCCCATCTTAGAAAGACTGGGAGTCGGTCCAGTGGTCTGTGTTTTAACAAGCTCCCCGGCGATTCTGGAACACACTGAAGCTTGAGGATCCGTGGTCTGTTTTAATCCTATGCCAACCTAGTGAAGTCAGGGTTTGTCTCCTCATCCTCGCATTTGACAGACAAAGAGTAACTTGCCCAAGGGCCCCATGGGTGACGGAGCCTGAATTCAAACCCCATCCTGGCTCCATGTTCAAGCCTCATATGCCCTGTGCCCTCTCCCAGGTCTTACTCTAGAAATTAAAAGCTAGAAGACAGTTAACAAACAGGTCAACAGGCCAATCAATCACGAATGCAGAGCATGAATTCCTAGGAAGGAAATGAACAGGATGGGAGGGGAGGAGGTGTTCAGGGAGGGTAAATGGCCCACACAGTGGAGGGGAGGGGATCTTGGTGCCGTGCCCCTGCCCCCGCGCCCCTGAACTTGGTGGGTCTGATGATTATCCAGCCTGAAGTCACTCACCAAGGGACAAGCTCCCAGGTGGCCCTGTGACTGGGGCAGGCGTCATCGTGCCAGTTTTTATAGACAGAACTGAGAGCCTGGGACCCATCTGTGTGCACTCCAGGCCTCTCCCACAGCTCTGGAATTAAGTTCCCCTGTGCTGCTACTGCTGCTAAGTCACTTTAGTCATGTCTGACTCTGTGCGACCTCATAGATGGCAGCCCACCAGGCTCCCCTGTCCCTGGGATTCTCCAGGCAAGAACACTGGAGTGGGTTGCCATTTCCTTCTCCAATGCATGAAAATGAAGAGTGTGTCTATGGGATTCTCCAGGCAAGAATACTGGAGTGGGTTGCCATGCCCTTCTCCAGGGGATCTTCCTGACCCAGTAATGGAACCCTCATCTCTTGCATCTTCTGCATTGCAGGCGGATTCTTTACTGCTGAGCCACAGGGGAAGCCCAAGCTCTCCCTCAGTTCAGTTCAGTTCAGTTCAGTCGCTTAGTCCTGTCCGACCCTTTGCGACCCCATCCATGCAATTTCTCACCCTGGGAACTTTCTGAGGAGCAACCTCTGGTGTATCTCTGAGAACATGTATTTGACCCTTATTAGCGATAAGCTCTATATCATCATGTCACCATCAGAAGCCAGCCCACTGATGCTGCAGAGCCATGCTGTCCAATTGAAAGTTCCACCATGGTTGAATTTTTCTGTAAGTTCCACCATCATTGAGCTTTTCTGTATCTGCTGTCCAGTATGGGTGCCCCTGGGCACATGGGGCTGTTTCAATTTAAACCAATTACTCTGAAAGAAATATAAACACTGCCACACCAGCCACATTGCAAGTGCCCAGTATATACATGTAGTTGGTGGCTACCATACTGGACAGTGAAGGTGTAAAATTAAAGTTTCGGTTGAACCACATATAGGTCAAAATCGATAGAAAGTTCTCAACTCTTTATGGTATAACCTAATAGAAGTGAAGATTTCCCTGGTGGCTCAGAGGGTAAAGACTGCCTGCAGTGGGGGAGACCTGGGTTCAGTCCCCTGGTTAGGAAGATCCCCTGGAGAAGGAAATGGCAACTCACTCCAGTATTCTTGCCTGGAGAATTCCATGGACAGAGGAGCCTGGCGGGCTACAGTCCATGGGGTTGCAAAGAGGTGGACACGACTGAGTGATTGACACATACATACACACAACAGAAGTGAAATGGGACTTCAGAACAATTAAGTCCATTCCTTTGTTACAGAGGGAAGAACTGAGGCCCACTGAGCCTGAGGTTCCACCTAGACAGATGAGAGCCCAGTTGGGACTGAAACCAAGATTTCATGAGGCTTATGTGTCTGTTAGATCCAGGATTCTCAACTCTATCTGGTTGACAGTCGGGGCTGGACCATCCCCTGTAGTTCAGAGGATGTTTAGCAATGTCCCTGGCCACTACCTGTCCCTGGCCACTACCTACCAGATGCCAGTAGCACACACTCCCTAAATTGTTACAGGGGATGAGTAGGGGGAAGAATGCAGGCATTCATTGCTCAATAGCCCTCAAGGAGGGTAAGGGCAGGACAAAATTGCCCCAGGCTGAGAATCTCTAGTTTAGTTGAAATAGTAACTAGTTTCCATTCTTTCCCTTCATTTTCATTAGCCAAGGATGGAGAGGGAGTGGGGACCTAGAGATCCCTGGGGGTGGGTTCCCCCCTGGGGAGATGGGGTACTCATGGGGGAAGGCTGTCTGCCTTAGTTTATGGTAGAAAAGTTGATAGAAGCTTATAGCCCTTTTTTTCTCTGCAGCTCTAGCAGCGTCTGGGGCTTTTTAGGCAAACAACTGGCTTCAGCCCTAGAGATAATTAAACCCATCTTTTCTCCTTCTCCCCACCCCATCCCCTAAACCCTTTGGTCCATTCAATTCACAATGATAACATTGTTCGAGCAACACTGCACACATGTTGACACCGGAGTGTTTAATCTTGCGGTACAGTAATTCCCTGCCCCACCCCCACCCCACATCTGTGCGGCTGCCACGCTTATGACAAAAAGCCTGGCCGCCAGTGGGCTCGCCTCCGCGCCCCCCGTCCTGGGATGCAGCCCCCGACATTTAACAAGGAGGCAGTGTCTCTGAAGACCCTCTCGGAGCGCCCGGCGCTGGGGCTCCAGGTGGTCCTATTGGCAGCCAAAGCATTTGGTGGAAAGTTCGAGAGTTGAAGAGGCGGTTCAGGGGAGACAATGCTGCTTGTGTGCCCTCTGCCAGGCGGGGCCCACCCCCTGATTTGGGGGGCTGGGGAAGGATGATGGGGAGACGAGGAAATGCTACCCTACCTTCAAGCTGTCAGCCTCCCTTGGGGTGACTCTGGCACGAGCGAAATTTACAAAGAGGGACCTGAGCAGGATGCAGTCTTCACTCTGAATTTAGCTTTTAAGGAGATCACTGTTGTGATCATGTCATGTGTGTTGAGAGCTTGAAGTATACTTTAGGGAGGTCTTTTTTCTTAATTTTAATTTTTTGGTCATACTGTGCAGCATGAAGGATCTCAGTTCCCCAACCAAAGATCGAACCTGCGCCCTCTGCAATGGAAGCATGGATTCTTAACCACTGGACTGCCAGGGGAGTCCTAGGGGTGTCTTTTTTTTTTTATCGTCTCCCCAGCTAAGAGGTTGGCAGTGGTTCCTGGCATGAGGGAAGAGAGTGTGGCTGAGTGGCGAAGTATTCAGACCAGCTGTGTGGCTATAGACAAGCAACTTTACCACTCTGAGCCTCAGTGACCTCATCTGTAAAATGGACACAATGCATGTGCTTACTTCTATAAGAATTTGAGGAAATGTGTATGTGTAACATGTGATGTTGCATTCAGGCCAGTGGGAGGGCTTTGAGACTGGTGACCATCTACCTCCCATCATTAAGATGGCTACTATCAGAACAGATCATTAGAAAATAAGTGTTGGTGAGAGAACGTGGAAAAATTAGGACACTTGCGTGCTGTTGGTGCCTGCGAGAGTGCTCAATCACTGAGTCGTGTCCTACTCTGCGACGTGTAGACTGTAGCCCACTAGGCTGCTCCATCCATGGGATTCCTCAGGCAAGAATACTGGAGTGGGTTGCCAATACCTCCTCTGGGGGGAATCTTCCTGACCCATGGATGGAACCGATGTCTCCTACATCTCCTGTGTTGCAGATGGATTCTTTACTGCTGAGCCACGGGGGGAGCCCTGCATTTTTACCACAATTAAAAATAAAAATTAAAAAATGATGGCTCTTACCTAGGTTGGGGTTTGAGTGGGTGTCAGAGTTACAATCCAAGTGAGCTTTTATCAGTTTCTCTCCTCTAGCTCTCTCCTCTAGTCTCTCTCCTCTCTCTCAACAGGGCTCTCTCCCTCATATTGGGCAGTCAAGAAGTTCTTGTAGAATGAGTACACTGGGGGGTAAGGAGACATTGAAATATTTTTGTGGCAGGGTTTATCATTTTAGACTTTTACACGATATTGCTTTTCACTATGTTTAGGACCGTCTCCTCTCTTCTTCTGTAAGAGCAGCAGAGTGTATTAACGCTCATGTTATTAAGAGAGCATTTTCCTGTAATGTCGTTGCTATGCCTGTTCACTTCTCTAGAACTCCCGATTTATGGTATGCCTCTGGCGGCTTTTTCAAGCTCCTTAATCTTACCATGTAAATCTTGGAATGAATGAAGAGCCATCATCGAATTTCACATCCTTGAAGCTGCAGGGCCGTAGATCACTAGGTGACAGCAGCCTTGGTAACATCAGCTCCAGTGAATTCTGGCGTGTGCCAGAATCTTCCGAATGGATCATATCCCCCTAGGACAGGAAGGAGATGGGGTTGAAAGCTCCAGAGTGAAATCGGCTTGGCGGGTGGGGATACTGGGCCAGGGGATCCTCAGCAGTCAGGGGTCTTTGAAAACTCAGCTCTAGTTTCTGGTTATATTGTGGACTTTGGTTGGTTCTGCTGGTTCTCAGAGCCTCTTGAAAGGGATTCAAGGGTCTGCCCCTGGCCCGTAACTGGAGCTGTGTGGTCCAGACTGAGCTCCTGAGCGAGGAACAGACTTCTGATGCTGGACTTACAGTTTTTACTTGGAAAGTGTTCCTTTGCTTGTACAGTTCTGGGTCCCCTCTCATAGATTAGCAGCATCTTAGGCAACAGTGAAAGGATCGCACAGTCTGGAAAGTTAACTAAGCTTTTTCTAAAAACCATAAAGTTTTTGGAAGGAGCAGCTGGGCCATTAACATGATTACTACTGTTTATCAAGTTTTCCTAGCCCTGGCCAGGAGAGCTGCTCGAGGAGGGAGTGGAGGCAGCCTTGTATGGGCGGACCGTCCCCCCTCCCCGCTCCACGATGCAAATGTCTCTCGTGTGCAGCTGGCCACAGTCTTGCTCTTTTTGCCTTTTCTGCATGGCTGTCTTGACCATGACCATTGCCTGGTGTCTCTGAGCAGCTGATGACCAAATCCCGTGAATGGTCACCCTGCCCCTGTTATCTGAGTCTGGCCACAGGCTGGTTGTCTTATCTTGCCTGTCTCTAGTCTTGCTTCTTCCCCTGGACTGAGTTCTTCTCATAGCTGTGTTCTCCATTTCTCATACCGTAATGGTCCGAGTCCACTACATCTTTCTCTTGTGTGTGCCTTTCTCCCACAAAATGTGATCCATAAATGCAATTCAATAGTCCCCAGTTGAACTCTCAAAACTCCAGTCAACTTTCCCGCTTGGATTTCCTGCAGGTCACCTCGAGTTTAACCTGTCTGCCTCCACATGTGCTTTCTTCCTTCCCGCTTCATCTGTGGGGTTCTTCCTCCCGGTTACATCCACTGCTGGCATCACTGCACTCCAGGCAGTCCAGGCTAACATGCGGGGACCCTTCTCCATGCCCCTTTCTTCAAAATGCTTACCTTTGACCAATCTTTGATTTCTGTGCATTCCCAGCCCTGCTTCAAGGTGTTTACCCCATAGAACTGTGTTCACCAAAAAGCAAGAATGTCAATCATGGCCCCAGTTGTGATGGTCCCAAGGTGGAAACTACCCAGATGCCTATCGAAAAGTCAGCTGTGGCCTGTCCATTCAGTGACAGCCAGTACAGCAGCTGAATGAGTGACTTGCTGCTCCACGTAGCCACAAAGAGGGTGGGGGGCACACATGGTTGATTGAAGGACGTGGACTCTGGTGGGGAAACCCCAAGTGGGAAAAGTGAGTCTGTGTTGTCGGGTGTTTGCATGGCGGTCACCTTTGGAGACAAGTGAGGGTCTGGTATTAGGGAGGGGCCCTGCAGGGGTGTCTTTGGCGCTAGTCATGAATGTGCTGTGTTGTGCTCTGGGGGCGTTTGCGTTGAGAAAATTCAAAGAACTTCATGAACACTTAGGGTCTGTGTGCTTTACTGCATGTATGCTATTTTAAAAAATTGTTGACTAAGACTAGCCGAGAATTACACGAAGATTAATATATTGAATCCAGTAGACTAATGGAGCCCTACTAGGCATCAGGCTGTGCGGGACAGTGGAGGTTCAGGATCGAGACAGTCACTGCCCCTGGCCCCAGAGCTGGTCAGGGGGTCAGCTTGTACTTGTACATTATCCACGTCTGAAGAAAGCAGCTTTCACAGTGGATGGCCACCTGGACACCCCCACTGTTACCTGGACATGTTTCTTGCCCATCCATTTCCAGCTGTGTATATAATTGGTCAGGTTTTACAGGCAAGGAGATCCAACCAGTCCATTCTGAAGGAGATCAGCCCTGGGATTTCTTTGGAAGGAATGATGCTAAAGCTGAAACTCCAGTACTTTGGCCACCTCGTGTGAAGAGTTGACTCATTGGAAAAGATTCTGATGTTGGGAGGGATTGGGGGCAGGAGGAGAAGGGGACGACAGAGGATGAGATGGCTGGATGGCATCACTGACTCGATGGACATGAGTCTGAGTGAACTTCAGGAGTTGGTGATGGACAGGGAGGCCTGGCGTGCTGCGATTCATGGGGTCGCAAAGAGTCGGACACGACTGAGCGACTGATCTGATCTGATCTGCGGGTGGCTCAGATGGTAAAGAATCTGCCTGCAATGCAGGAGACCCTGGTTAGATCCCTGGGTCAGGAAGATCCTCTGGAGGAGAAAATGGCAACCCACTCCAGTATTCTTGCCTGGAGAATCCCATGGACAGAGGAGTCTGGAAGCTATAGCCCATGCGGTCGCGAAGAGTCGGACATGACTGAGTGGCTAACGCTATACTATATATAATTGGGCTCGGTTGTTTTGCTCAGAACTGCCTTGGTTGCAAAGGACAGCCACCTGACTCTAATTAATTTACCAGAGTCTTATTGGAAGGATCTCCATGGGACTCACAAATTAGAAGGACTGAAACCTTGAACTTCAGGAAGTGTGGGGACCACTAGGCCAGGGGATTGAACCTGGAAGGCATACCCCTCAATTCTGAGCTCTGTCCTCCCCATCCAGAATCTTCTTTCTCACAGATCAGCTTTCTCTGTGAGGCAGTGTCAATGAGTGTCTGCCCAGGACATTGCATCCTTAGGGTTCAAGGCAGAGAAAACAAACAGGACTCTTTCCCACCAGGTACCAGTAAATAAAAGAAATCCTGTGTTTGGCCCAGTGAAGGGCTCATTCTCTCCCATCCCCCAACTCTGGAGAAGGGGGTCATGGGACAAGATGGCGGCTCCCTTGGGACCATGTGGCTTGATTGGAAGAACCATGAAGAGGCTCTCCAAGAGAAAGAGATGGTATGGATGTGGCACCTTCCGGTGACATCACAGTGAGCTGTGTCCCGGCACGAAATGATCCTCTAGGGAGCAGGAGAAATACTGTATCTTCTATATTTTTTCTCACACGTATAAGGACGTCTACACATTCTATCCCTTCTTCAGCAGATCTTCCTGACCCAGGAATCAAACCGGGGTTTCCTGCATTGCAGGCGGATTCTTTACCTACTGAGCTATGAGGGAAGCCCCATAAGGATGTATAGTATCTGTTTATCTTTGTGTATTATTATGTATTGATGATGCGTGGTGTGCTTGGTCGCTCAGTTGTGTCTGACTCTTTGTGACCCCAGGGACTGTAGCCCGCCAGGCTCCTCTGTCCATGGGATTCTTCAGGCAAGAGTACTGGAGCGGGTTGCCATTTTCTCCTCCAGGGGATCTTCCCGACCCAGGGATCAAACCCAGGTCTATTCTATTCTGAATACTTCCACTTAGGTACCTGTAAATGTTGCTGCCCTCTGCAAGTCAGCAATGTGAACTGCATTTGTTTATCGTAATCCACGTGTGCAGAGGACACTAATTTAGCAAGGGGCACACTTGTATGTTTTGTGTGACTATAATGGGAGGATGCTGAGAGGAGGCACCCCAGATGCTGAGAGGAGGCACCCCAGATGCTGAGAGGTGGCACCCCAGGTACTAAGAGGAGGAACCCCAGGTGCTGAGAGGAGGCACCCCAGATGCTGAGAGGAGGAACCCCAGATGCTGAGAGGAGGAACCCCAGATGCTGAGAGGTGACACCCCAGATGCTGAGAGGAGGCACCCCAGATGCTGAGAGGTGGCACCCCAGGTGCTGAGAGGAGGAACCCCAGACGTGGAGAGGAGGCAAGACACTCCTGACTGATGCTTGGGGATCAGGTTTGACCTGAATGTGGGGCAGAGGTCTTGGCTGACGTGGCAGAAGGTCAAGAGAGGAGACACCCAGCTGAGGGGCCTCCTGTTGTTCTACCCTTTATTGACACCCTCCAGCTCAGAATTTCCCCTCCCAGGGCCAATTTTGGGGTAATTATTTCAGGCTTTTATCAAAGAAGGACAGTAGAATTAATTGGCTTTGGGGACCGTCATGAGGCTGGTTACTGTCAGGATGGTTTTTCCATAATCCACTTTCTTTGGACTTATCTTTCTCAGGGATTTGGATCCTTTTAATCCTTTGAAGGTGAAAGTTTTATGTTCATGGGTGTGAGCTCTCTCAGTCAGTGGTGTTTTGGAATACAAGGGGCTGTGGGAGGAAAAAAACTGGATTCCTAGGTTCTGGGTCTCCTTAGGTAGCTTTTCTTAATGAACTCAGGGACATATCAACTCTGGACATTTATTTTAACTCAAGTCTTGGGTCATCAACTACAGTGATTTAACAACAGAGTGTAAAGACACAATTTTCTCCCTCAAAGTTTCTCCCTCCCTAATAGTTTAGTGGTGACTGTTAAACTGTCTTGATCCCTGAGGTTGAAATTGTGTAGATTTCACACTGTGGAGTGGTTTCTATATAAAATGGAAAGCTTGAGAAGGTAAGATTTGGGATTTGGTTTGAACTTTGAATTAGTCACTGCTCTTCTTTTAAGAAATGACTATTCTGACTTTGATACATCACCAGATTCTCTGGGTTTCAGGAAGAACAGAATAATGTCATGGTTCATGCCTCTCATTGTCTTAAAATAATTAATGAAAGAAATTCACTTAGAAAGTCATCCCAAGGATCCTAAAGAAGTTTAGTTGGACAATTTATTCAAAAGAAGTCTTATAACCCTGATATCTTAACTGTCTTAGCAGTTAAAATACGTTTTATTTTGCACATAAAAAAAGTTGTATATACACCTGCTGCAGCAAACCGTATTTGTGATTATATGTCTAAGTTTTCTTTCTTCATTGCCTGTGATTTAAGTGATTGTACCTGTGTTAATATCATGCTTATTCAAACATTTCTTTTCCATTTGATCTATTGTAATTTTTTTCAAATAATGCTATCGTAGCTGAACTATGTAAATACTTGCATGCACAGTTTATTTCTCTTATGTGATTGTTTCTCTTGAGAGGCTCTGTAACTATGACAAATGCAGTTATTTTCCATTTGGCTGGCTCTGCCCTAAACGCCACCTCCTGTGATCTTCCCTATGAGAAAAGGCCAGTGTTAACCCTGGAGGAAGGGGCACACACACTGGTCAAGTAACTTGGCTAAGACCTCAACTGGCACAACTTACTTAGTCTCAGGCCGCCTGGCTCCTGGGAGTATAAAGGTTAAGAGTGTGGGTTTCAGAGTTCAGCCACTCACCTAACTTGTGATCTTGGGCAAGTTACCTGGCCTCCTTGAGCCTCAGTTTCCTCATCTGTAAAATGGGGCTAGATCCTGCCTCCATGTTCTATCACGTGATGGCCAAGAGTGCTCAGTGTGAGACCCACCACAGAGCACACAATGGGCAAACATACATTTTTGTACTTCTGGGTTCCTTAGCTGTCTTCATTTGTAAACTGGGGGTCCACACCCCCACTCTCGGCTTGGCCTGGCCCGGAACAGGCAGTCATCACCAGGGGTTGCCAGTTATGGGCAGGTCTCTAGCAAGCATAGGCATGATGCTTGGACTCTGAGCTGGAGAGTGAAACCCAGTCACTAATGAGCTCTTGGTACCCATGTGTGTTTCCTTCCCTTCCCAGTGGAACATGACAAAGAGTTCTTCCACCCGCGCTACCACCACCGGGAGTTCCGGTTTGATCTCTCCAAGATCCCAGAAGGGGAGGCCGTGACTGCAGCTGAGTTCCGCATTTACAAGGACTACATCCGGGAACACTTCCACAATGAGACATTCCGGATCAGTGTCTACCAGGTGTTGCAAGAGCACCTGGGCAGGTGGGTACCATCCTGGGGCCTGGGCGGGGTCCTGAGCTCCTCCTGAGAGGAGGCAGCGGCAGAGGATGAGGCACGGTCTGTCGTGGCTACTTCCCATGTTATTGTTATTCAGTCACTCAGTCGTGTCTGACTCTTTGCGACTCCGTGGCCTGCAGCACGTCAGGCTTCTCTGTCCTTTACTATCTCTTGGAGATTGCTCAGACTCATATCCGTTGAGTCCGTGATGCCATCCAACCATCTTGTCCTTTCTTGCCCCCTTCTCCTCCTGCCCTTGATCTTTCCCACCATCAAGGTCTTTTCTAATGCTTCAACTCTTCACATCAGGTGGCCAAAGTATTAGAGCTTCAGCATCAGTTCTTCCAAGGGATATTCAGGATTGATTTCCTTTTGGATTGACTGAGGGAGCACCAACCACATGCCAGGCTGTTTATCTTTTTTAGAGAAAGTGTATGGTGTAGGTTGGGCATCCCTGGTGGCTCAGTGGTAAAGAATCCACCTGCCAATGCAGGAGATGTGGGTTCAGTCCCTGGATCAGGAAGATCCCCTGGAGAAGGAAATGGCAACCCACTCCCATGTTCTTTCCTGGGAAATCCCATGGACAGAGGAGTCTGGTGGGCTAGAGTCCATGGGATTACAAAGAATCAGACACAACTTAGTGTCTAAACAACAACAATGGTGTATGTCACCATTTCTTAAAACTATCACCATCAGCAGGTTGGGTTAGGAATAGGGACAGCCAGGGGAGCCTGCGGTTGTGTGGCCCCCTATGGATATTTATGGGTCATCTGTCTGGGTCAGTGTGTCTTTAGGGGGATGAAGAAGAGGAAGAAGCATTTTTGACAGTCTGCCTATCTCCCACGCATCACTGAAACCCAACACGTGATGTAAGGCCACCAATGAAAGTGGCTGTTTGTAATGAAATGTTTAGGGGATAAAAATCCACAAATGAAAAATAAACAGGCAGAGAACTCTTAGCCTTCCAAGAATCTTGAGGTCAGGAACCGGAAGCTTCTGTTGAAAGACTTTAATTTCTTGAGACCTTTTAGTTTTGTTTCAAAGTCCTCCAAGGGGTGAGAAGGTTAAGAGAATGAGCTGGAACATTTCCCTAACAGGGACATTCTGAAGTCCGGAGGTGGACGCGACCTAGGTCGTGCTACCCAGTGGCTGAGTGTTCGGACATCTTGGGATGTCAGACCTTCCCCTCCCTACCACTCATCGTAATTAATGGAAGGAAGACAGTGTGGGTGCCTCCTTTCTGCTGGACTGTCCTGGCCTCTTCAGTGGGAAAGGGAACCTGTTAGCACATTTGGCTTGGCAAGCCCTGTCACTTGGGGGGTCATCTTAAATACTAGAAAACCAAGTTTTTCTTGAGTGTTTCCAGTGTTTTGCCTTAGTTAACTGTCTCTGCCCACAGTTTCTTGAGTTCTTTCAAATCAGCAAGTATATTTGTGCATTTAAATATTTTTACAAATGGTTTCTCATCATGCAGTGTCTCCTGCACCTACATCTGTTGCTAAACCTTGATGATCTTGACAGTGAACCTTGTCGATCCTTTCACATCGCTACCCGGGGGTATCCTTGTTCTTCTCATCACCATGCATCTCCCATCGTGCGGGCTGTGCTGGAGGGTATTTAGCCAATTGTCTGTGTGCACACGCTGAGCTCTCAATTTTTATGAATTATAAACAGCATGGGCTGTGTGGCCAACACTTGTCTATCAGTCAGATACAGTTCTAGAAACAGAATTGTGGGGTCGAGGGCCCACACGTCAGTAACTCTGATAGATTTGGCTGAACTGTTCTCTTTGGAGGTTCTGTCAGTTTATACTCCCACCAGCCACATAGAGGAAGCCTGTGGCCCTTATGGGCTCCCGAACATGGTCTTATCAAACCGTTCTGATCTTTGTTACTCTGTCTGATGGGTGACAAATGGCAGCTCAGTGTGGACTATATCTACATTTTAGGGTCCCCACTTGTCTGCACTTTCCTATACTGTCCCCCTGCTGGAGAGGACGACAGACCCTTCCGGCGGGGAGAGACTGTGTGTGTGGTTCTGGGCAGGCAGCGACAGCCTTGTCATTCACCTCGAAATCTTGCTGAAGGCCCTCAGAAGCCCCAGTTAACCCTGGCAGGCTGGACCCTGGCTCCCAGACCCAATTACAACAAGAAGCATTGAGTTCTTTCCCCAAGGGTGACATATGTCTGCTCTATGCTCTCACAAAGCTCCTGGGGCTCTTGAACAAGAGCATATGTTTGACTGTTTTTTTTAGTGAAGGCTGATGTACTGGGGGCCAGGCAGGTACCCAGAGGCTATTGGTTAATGGCACTTGATCAGTCCACTTGTACAAACTTCGAGCCCAGCTCACGCTCTGGGCTTTCTGGCAGGCTCCCCAAACCTGCCTCAGAAACCTCCATCAAGAGGTTTAACCTCAGGAATGTGGCTGCCCCAACTGGGTTTGGCTGAGCAGGACTGAGATGGTTGATTGGTGTCGCCTGGGTGGCTCTTCCTCCAAGATCTCCAGGCAGGAATGTGCTCCCCCTCCCTGGCCGGGTCGTTGGGGTCAGCTGGGATGCTGCTGATGTGGGTGGAGCTTGTTTCAGGACTGGAGCGTCCTCAGGCACTGCCCCTGATGTGAGGAGCACCCCAACTAGCACCCCAAGCACCTGCGGGGCTTTCTCCCTCCCGTCCATGTGCTGGGAAGAGCAGCAGAGACTCAGTGATGGCAAGAGGGGGCTGGTGGGCACGAGCTTCCCCCACAGGACACAGAGGCCACTGCATTTGGAGAGATCCATGGGGGTCCAGCCATTCACTTATTCAACCACCTCTGTTAAACCACTGGGATAAACCAGCCCAGCTCATGGGGGCAGGGACCTTGTCTCAAAGCTGGGCAATTTTTTATTTTCAATTTTTTTTTTTTGATGTGGGTGATTTTTTTTTTAAGTCTTTATTGAACTTGTTACAATATTGCTTCTGTTTTATGCTTTGTTTTGTTTTGGCTATGAGTCATGTGGGATCTTAACTCCCAGAGCAGGGACTGAACTGTCACCCTCTGCGTTGGAAGGCGAAGTCTTAGCCACTGGACCACGAGGGAAGTTCCCATCGGGCATTTTTAAATGCCCTCCCAAAGCGCCACACATGGGGTGGCTGGGAACAATAGAAATGTGCTCTCTCACAGAGCTGGGGGCCGGAAGTCTGAAATCCGGGTGGCAGCAGGGCTGTGCTCCCTCTAACATCTGCAGGAACGGATCCTTCCTTTCTCTTCCAGCTTCTGGAAGAGGCTGGCCCTTGACTGCATCCCTGGCTCTCAGCCGCGCTGCTCTGGTCTCTGCCTCTGTTGTCACACGGCTCTGCGTGCTCTCTGCATGCCTCTCCTCCTCTGATAAAGAGACCAGTCATCTTGGCTTAGGGGCTGCCCTGCTCCAGCACGACTTCATTACTTACCTAATTACATTTGTAAAGACCCTAATTCCAAAGAAGGTCCCAATCAGAGGTCCCCGCGGTAGGACTGGAGTGTATGTTTGTAGGAGATGCAGTTCCATCCATAACAGGGTGAAGAAGATGGGCAATCAACAACTTAGCAAATAAGTAGACCCACTGGCCTGATAAGGCGATTGGTGTTCCTAGACGGCTTGTTGAGCTGGGGATGTTTGAATGACTAGAAGGATCTGAAATGGGGTGAGGAGACAGTGTCTCAGTGTCTGTAGGGGCCACTGTCTTGAGGTAGAGACAAGCAAGCGTGGGTTGTTGGAAGGACACGAGGGAGGCAGTGATGCTGGGGTGGGGCGGGCCGCCAGGTCCTCGCTTAGATGAAACACCAGCCTCTGGCTTCTGTGGTGGTTGCCGGCAGCTCCTCGTCTTTCTGCCTGTGTCAACCTGCTGTCTTCGTGGGCACCTGGTTCCGTCGTAGTTTGAAGTGGCCACCTCCTCACCCCTGCCTGAGATCCGTGGGGTGAATCCAGAGGCCCAGGAAAGAGAGAAGGCCTGAGTCACTGTGGTTGGAAGAGGAATGGGCAGGACAGCTGTCAGTGGCTCTGTGGCCAGCGTGGCAGGTCGTCTTGGGGGTGCTCAGCCCAGCTCTGCGTTCCTGCCTCGGGGCCTCTGGGCTTTGCTGGGAGACCGAGTTCCCCATCAGCAGGCATTTGAGCACCTGCTGTGTGTTGGGTAGTGGTGGATGTGACCGGACCCCAGTCCCTGCCCCTCGAGGAGGTGACATTCAGACAGAGGAGGCGACATAGGATGATACGGCAGGTGCAAAGCATAATGTAGAGCAGGGAGTGGACAGAGGCAGCCAGTGGGCAGGAGGGGCTGCTTGCCTTAGACTTCCAAACTTCTTATCCATAGTACTTGAAAGAAAGAAGCAAGGCCCTCATTCTCTAAAAGTTAAAAGGTTAAACAATTTTTTCAAAAAATTATTCTTTTTTTCTGGGTGGGTTTTGTTTTTGAATCCAGAATCAAAACGATCCTATGACATAAATTCCTCAGCTAGGACAGTCCAGCTCTTTAAAGTGTAGATTTGGGGACTTCCCTGGCAGTCCAGTGGTTAAGACTGTGCTTCCACACCCACTGTGCAGCGTGGGTTCCAGCCCTGATTGGGGAACTAAGATCCTGCATGCTGCAAGGCATGGCCAAACAAAGAAAAAAAACAACCAGAGTATAGATTCAAATCCCGACACTCTGTACCAGTGTGGCCTTGGGAAGTAGTAACCCCTCAGAGGCTCAGCCTCCTCCTCTGTACAGTGGGGATAATAACTGAACCTACCTCCCAGGCTTGTGGTGAGGATAAAGGGAGTTGACAAATTTACTTTGAACATAGTAAGTGCTCAGTGAAGGTTTAGCAGATATTAGAAGCATCACCATGACTGTCAGCGTCGTCACCATCCTCACCACCATCACCACTACCATCCTCACCTTCATCGCTGGGAATGCAGAGACCTGCTTCGGAAAATGAAGGACTCTGGGTTTTGGGGGTGGGACTGCCTTTACCATCTATGCTAAATCCCTTAATTCTGCAGTATCTGATGGGGATGTAGGCCTGAGCTTGCTTGGAGGTGGAGCCCTAGTTTGCATTTCCCCAACCTGGGTCATGCATCCTCTTCAAGCTGAAGGCCTTTGGCTGATCTGACCCTGAGAGAAGCCCTGTTCCCACCCCCACCGCCTCACCGTGTAGCTGTCTGCTCCCTCTGCTAAGGGAGTCGTGGCCTCCCCGACACCGACCGCCCAGCTGTGTGGAGCTTGGAGCTGGGACATCTGGCGAGGCTCTGCCTGAGCTCCAGGAAAGCCCTCGGGGTGCTGGGGATTAGCCGGCTTTGGGTCGGCCTCAGCGTCTCTCCCCCTGTGGCAGCCACTTTCCACAGAGTCCTCTTGATCTCTTGGAATCCAGATTAAATTCCGATAATGAGCCGAGCTGGAGGCCTTCCATGGCCCTCGGGCTCAGCTTGCAGCTGGAGAAGCGTGTTGGGGCCGCCCTTGGCCTGCTGTGGGGGAAGTGGGGGCTGAGAAGCAGGTCTGGGGAAGGTGGCCTTGGCTTCAGTGGCCTTGCTGGGGAAGAGGTGTGGCGGGAGGTGCTAAGGGATTAGAGTCTTGCCCTCCTTTTCTGAACGCTGGACCAGGGGCTGGGCAGTGGGGCTCGGCTTTCAGGAGCTGGTGCCACTTCTGTCCCTTTTGGCTCTAGCTTTGGTTCCAACTCAGGGTGAAGGTGTTGGTCCCAAAAGCTCATGGGTTTCATTTGTGGAACTTGGACATTTTCCAGCCTCCCCCTTTTCCTCCCCTCTCCTTGTGGGTCCACGCTTTGTCCCTGCAGATCTGCCCCACCTGTAGGAGATGCAGCTGGTCAGTGAGACACCCTGGTGGCAGCCGGCCAGCAGAACCCCCTCGTGGGGACTCCGTCACTGCCAAAGTCAAGATGAAGCTGGCAGCAGGATAAAAAATGTCCCTCTGTGTGTCTCAGGGACTTTGGCTGCCGGGAGGGTGACCTCAGAGGGACACGGTGAAAATGCAGGTTCCAAGTCAGATGGCTGGAGTGCAGCCTGAGCTTCTGTGTGTCTGACAAGCTCCCGGGGAAGCGATGCACAGAACTGGGAGGGGAACTGCTGGGGGAGAGGACATCCCACTATGGGGAGCAGGGGGCAGGGGGTGTTGTGGGCACAGCATTGCAGTCTCCATGCCCTGGGGCAGCCCTAGGGCAGTGGGTCATCAGACCCTTCCCAAGTCTGTCGTGTCAGGACTTGGTAATGAGACTGCTCGTTATGTTCTTATCTGACTTCAGTCACTGCGAGCAGTGGACAGAGGGACATGGTCGCATTGCAGGGCACTTCACGTTCATTGAGGACCTTGGAGATGACCCTTCAGAGACTTGATATCCCCATTTCCCAGGTGTAGCGACTGGCTTAGAGAGGGGAGGTTATTTACCTGAGACCCCACAGTTCCAACAGGGCAGAGCTGGGACTCAGCCTCAGGTCTCTTGGATTCCAGGGCTTGAGTTCTCGGTCACAGCAGCACCTTGGAGGAAAGAGGCTCAAACAGGGTGACTCCCAGTTCCCGGCTGTGGTCCTGACCCTTGGCTGTTCATTAGAATCACCTGCATAACCAGGCCTCCCAGGCAGCTCAATGGTAAAGAATCCGCCTGCCAATGCAGGAGACGCAGGTTCAATCCCTGGGTGAAGAAGATCCCCTGGAGGAGGAAATGGCAACTCAATCCAGTATTTTTGCCTGGAAAATTCCATGAACAGAGGAGCCCTGTCCAAGGGGTCGCAAAGTATGTACATACTCAGTACACGACTGAGGTTTGGGGTACGGCTAGGCATCAGGATTTTTTAAACTCCCAGGTGTAGCCCAAACTGAGAACAGTTGTCTGAGCTCTCTCTTCTCCCTCCTCTGTGGGCCGTCACACATGCCCAGGAGAGCAAGGGGGAGAGATTTCTTCTAGCCCAGGCCCCTGGACTCCTCTTGGCTCGGTCTCTCAGAGAAGACTGTCTCCTTCCCAGAGGACTGAGCCCGAGTGTGGACCAGGCCCTGACTGACTGACTGCTCCGTGGCACAGGGGCAGGGGCAGGCTGAATGGAGAGGTCCTGCTGGGCGCTGCTTGTAGAGGTTTCCGGGAGCTCCTGAAGTATTCTTGCTCCCACAGAGGGCCTACGTGCCTGGTTCTGCGTCTCCTGGCTTTCACCTCGCACCACAGTACCTCCGCCCCAGGGTGTGAGCTCTGGTTTTGAGCTGTTTTCTTGGGAGTTGCTGGTTCAGCTTCCCAGAGGGCAAAGAGGGAGCACTGGCTGTCCAGGCATGGCTGAAATGTCCTAGAAAGTCAGGGGACAGCAGCCTGGTCCAGGGCACCCAGGCACTCCTGGCCACCTTCCTCCAGGGCCTCTTCCGAATCCCAGCTCAGAGCAGCTTCAGCAGGACTCAGGGGCCCTTGGGGTCTACTCACGTGCCCAGAGGGATTGCACTGGAAAAAAAACCTGCATCCAGCAGTTCCCCCACTGAGTGGAACAAGCTGTGTCGGGCTCAAGCTGTGCTGGTCAAGTCGCAGCTGGCCTGCCTTGCTCTGCAGCCCGGGACCACTTGTCTGTTGGCCCCCTGTCCTGTGGACCAGGGCCAATGTGGGCCTTGGTGCCTTTTAAAGCCTTTGTGCCTTCCATTTCCTTTTGTAACTCATCCCCAAACTGGCTTCACAGGGCAAGACACAAGTCAGTGGTGGCAAATTCTCTGCGTCGAGTGCTTCCAAGTTGCCCTCTCTAAGTCTTCACGACATCCTCAGGATGTCTTATTTTCCCATTTTGTGGATGGGGTCACTGGGGCACAGAGAGGTCAGATGACCTTCCCGAGGCCACACACTAAAGGTGAAATTCAAAACCAGGCATCAAGTAAAATTTCAAATGCTGGGTCCACCCCCGTCCCCCAACCCCCTCCACCTCAGAATTCTGATGTAACAAGTCTGAGTATCCCCAGAGTGGACTTGTTCCTTGTTCTTTCCTGCTTCTTTGAGGATCTGAGGGACCTTGTGGGAGTCCTATCATCCATTCAGTGCGGGTGGAGACTCCTGCCCTGCCTCCTCTCCCAGGACAATGCTTTACTGGTGTCGGATTCCGCAGAGTGAGCAGGTGGCAGCTGAGACACCTTTCTGGGAGAGAAGATTCTAAATAGAGATGCTGAGGAGACTTTATAAGGAGTTGCTTCTCTGCCCTGTTCCTGTCACTGCATGGATTGAATGCTTAATGAATGCAAAGGTCAAGGTGATCAAGTGTCCCATGAGGCAGCCCCTTGCAGACCCACCTCATAGAAAGGGCCACTTCTTTACATCTTGTTCGTTTGGCTGATGTCTTCCGAATTCGCGATGTAATCTGCACGCTCCGGTTTGGGTAACACCTCTGCGAACTGAGGGAAGAGGTGTCTGTCTTTGCCTGACGGTGACGATGACAAAGCTGACGCTCAGGGCACGCAGTGTGCTGTCACTGTCCTTCCCAAGCCCCCGAGGCGGGTACCACCATTCACCCCATTTTGCAGGCAAGGGAACTGAGGCACAGTAGCGGGTTAGGGATTAAGGAAAGGACGTTTGTATCTGTCCCCGATCATATCTGTTTTTCCTCCTTGGCTGGTGGATACACACATCCCTTTCTCTTCATGGCAATCCTAGGAATTGGGTAATGGGAGGGAAACATTTTCTGCACAAGGGAACTGAGGTTGAGAAGACAGAAGAGCTGCCCTGCTTGTCTCAGAAATGCTGTGTGGACAGTCAGTAAAGACCAAGGGCTTGGGATCCACATGGACTCGAGTGGCTCGTGAGCCCCCATGAGCCTCATCAGCGAAGATCTGAGTGGGAGCGTGGAGACCATCATGGTGACCCAGAAGCAGAGCCAGGGACGAACTCTCCATGAGGACAGGCGTCTGGTGCGCTTTGCTCACTGTTCCATCTTGTGTGCCTGGAACCTGGCATACAGTAGGTGCTCAGTGAGACACATAAGCATGAATGGAGCTAGAGGGATCTAGCCTCCTAGCCGTGGGCTTCCTGAATGGACTGACGGTAGCAGCGTCTTTCACGAGGAGTCTTAGCACCAGACGTAGTGGCTGGCACAAGGCTATGTGAAACAGGTACCTGCTGGTGCCCCTCTCTCACTTCCCGAGCATCCAGCCTTGGGCCCGTCCATCCTCGCAAACCTTCCAATGTGTTCTCTCTTCCAGAACTGAAACCCGAGAACACCTCTCTTGCAATCTTTCTTCAGCATCTGAGCCCAATTTCCAAAAAGTGAAAATTGCGCATAATTATAATACTTTTCGATCCCAGGGAAGTTTCCCTCTGATGATTATAATTATATTATTTTGAGTTTGTGTGCCAGTGGGTACCCAAGGGTGGGTTGGTTCTTGTTTGCAAGTAGGGGACATGTCAGCCTGTATGCCCTGGCCCTGGGTTCCCTATGCTGGAATGAATTTTGGAAGAATGGGCTTCAGTATTGGGGGCTGGCTGTATAACTTGATCCCGGTGCTTTAATTCCAAAAGCACTTCATACTTGGACCTCTGCTCGTCCATAGGAGTCTGTTTTTCCAAATGTATTAACATCTGTGTTTCATATCAGGGCCTGTAATTGCTTTAGCCTTTTTGGCAGGAGACAGAGAGAATTAATATTTTTCAATTTGGTCATGAGCAGTCATCTGTAGCTGGGAAGAAAAGTGCCTGTTCAGATGTGAACTCAGTAAGGATGGGAAATGCAGGCTCACCAGGAAGGGGATGTTTTAAAGGAGTCAACCATGACTAAGGAAGCCCTTGGTTATTTCAAGTTCAGGGTGGAAGTTGGCACTTGGGTAAATGCTCAGCATGCTTCCAAACATTGGCTCCTCCTTTGTCTTCCAATTGCCAGCCTGCAACAGCACCATTTTCTTCTTTTCCCTCGATAGTACCCAGGTCTTTGGGCATTTGGGGGCAATTGGAGGAGTGGATCTTCCCTGGTGGTCCAGTGGTTAAGACTTTGCCCTCCACTGCAGGGGTATGGTTCGATCCCTGGTCAGGGAGCTAAGATCCCCCATATGTACGCATGTGTGCTAAGTTGCTTCAGTCATGTGTGACTCTTTGTGACCCGGGGGACTGTAGCCTGACATGCTCCTTTGTCCTGAATTTCCCAGTCAGGAATACTGGAGTGGGTTGCCATGTCCTCCTTCAGGGGATCTTCCCCATCCAAGGACTGATCCTGTGTCTTCTTGTCTCTCCTGCACTGGCAGATGGATTCTTTACCATTGAGCCACCTGGGAAGCCCAATGACATTCATGAGTTTGGTGCATTTGCTATATTGAAGGAACCAATGTTGACGCATTATTATTATGAACTGAAGTCAATAATTGACCCAGGTTTTCTTGTTTTTTTCTCAGTGTCCTTCTTCCGCTCTACGACATTACATGACATTTGGTCGTCACGTCTGCTTGGGCACCTCTTGCCTGTGGGTTTCTTATACCTTGCTTTTTCCTGGTGACAATGACAATCAACCAGCTTTAGACAGAGCACTTAGTCATAATCCTCTGCTACTGTTGCTCATCTGTCTCAACCTGACCTCTTTCAAAATCCAACTCGACACCCGCATCCTCCAAATCTGCACGCAGGTGGTCAAGATCGCCAGGTCCTCAGCCTGTGGCCTCTGGGGCCTTCGACCATTGCACCCCTGGTGCCTGACACACATCCTGTGGTTCCTCTTCTTGAGTGAAAACTAGATGGTGAGAGCCTTTAAGGGGGTAGGACTTTAAATTTTGGGGGCTCTTCCTCAGAGCCTAGTTAGGGACTTTTAAAGATGACACTTGGGTCCGAAAGCAGATGTCTCATTTCCCCTTAATGCTGTGGGTGAGGGATTTGGGCTCAACCTTTGGCTCCAGGGTTGGGTCCACAGGCCAGGGGAATAGGGGTGCGGGGTGGTTTGTGAGTCAGGTTTTCAGGTGGGACAAGCATTCGAAGGAGCAGCTCCCAGAGAAGCCAGTCCTTGTCGAAGGAAGAAGAATGGAGTGTCTCCTTGGAGAGCGTCTTCCAGCAGAGCCCCTGGAGAACGTCTCCCAGCATTACACATGCAGGGGGGGCTTCCCTCACAGCTCAGCTGGTAAAGAATCTACCTGCCATGCAGGAGACCCTGGTGCAATTCCTGGGTTGGGAAGATCTCCTGGAGAAGGGAAAGGCTACCCACTCCAGTATTCTTGGGCTTCCCCTTGTAGCTCAGCTGGTAAAGAATCTGTCTGCAATGTGGGAGCCCTGGGTTCGATCCCTGGGTTGGGAAGATACCCTGGAGAAGGGAAAGGCTACCCACTGCAGTATTCTGGCCTGGAGAATTTCATAGACTGTACAGTCCGTGGGGTCACAAAGAGTCGGACATGACTGAGTGACTTTCACACATGCAGGGCTCGCGGCACATCCCTCCTTCTTCCTAGGAGAA
Source organism: Bos grunniens (assembly GCF_055505025.1). Taxonomy (NCBI): domain Eukaryota; kingdom Metazoa; phylum Chordata; class Mammalia; order Artiodactyla; family Bovidae; genus Bos; species Bos grunniens. The sequence goes on along the minus strand of NC_141177.1, from coordinate 24,596,802 downwards.
GAATCCATGAGGTCTGTAGTCTTGATTCCTGTAAGAGGGACCACCCACCAGCTTCCCCTTCATCCCTGGGTCTTCTCTCCAAGGTCCCACGCCCACAGGCGCCCCCTATAGATCATCACGGGGATGGAGTCCCTGGCTGCCCAGGATGGGCACTCCTGCTGTGTTGACCTCGCCAGCTGTGACCTGGGACAAGGCCTCCTCCCTGTGATGGCTGGCTGGAGCCGCAGTCTAGATGCTTCTGCTCGGCACCGCCCTCTCCTGCCCTGGGGCTTTCTCTGACCCCCGGATGCAGGCAACCCACTGCAGAGTCAAGCCCCCGGAGCATCCGTCCATCGCAGGTGGGCAACGGCAAGTGGATGTTGACTCCAGCCTCCTCATGCCCCAGGAAGTACCACGCAGAGCTGTGTTCAGACAGCGTCCGGGGGCGCCTGGCGGATGTGAGCCCCAGATGCCCACAGCTTCATGTTTTGACCTCTTTCCATCCCTGCCTTACTTCCCACCCCCTTCCTGGTGGTTCCTGGGGTCACTTCTCAGACAAACCACTTGCATTCAAGCCTTTGACTCAGGATCTTCTCCTGAAAGAAAGAAAGTGAAGTCACTCAGTCGTGTCTGACTCTTTGTGACCCCACAGATTATAGCCTACCAGGCTCCTCTGTCCATGGGATTTTCCAGACAAGCATACTGGAGTGGGTTGCCATTTCCTTCTCCAGGGGATCTTCCTGACCCAGGGATCGAACCCGGATCTCCCCCATTGCAGGCAGACACTTTACCGTTTATCTTCTCCTAGGGGAGGGACAAAATATAACAGAGGACAAGTGTGCCCACCTGGTAGGGCTGGCAGGGGTACAGTGGCATAAGGCACATGTGATGCTTGGCACAGGGGTGTGTCCTCAGCCTGCCCGCTCCCTGTCACCTCTCAGCACCCCTCCCTGCTCTGCATCGCGATCTGGTCTTTGTTTTTGAAAACCTGGACTGTGGTCCTCACAACACTTGCTCTGTCTGCAAACTCCATTGCTGAGTTCATTTCCTTTTTCCCAGCTTCACTTAACTTTTTTTGCGTCTGGGTTTGGAATCTTAAAACAGCCTGTGGTTCTTTTTTTTGGGGGGGAAAAAATAGGTAGGAAAGATGACCCAACATGAGTGTGTTTGTTTATTCCTTGAGTGTGTGCGTGAAGGAGGCTGAATTTACCTTGTGCTATTTCGGGCTGGAGCTGGAGGCTGGAGGAAATGGAGCAACTGGGGAAAGTCTCGAAAGATGAGTCTCCCATGCTCGGCGTCTCGCCCACCCGCCCCCGGGATGCCAGACGCAGGCAGCTGCCTGGCGCGTGGGATTTCCCGTCTCAGAGCTCCACAACGTGCCCCACAAGGCCTGGTTGTTCTGGGAGCACCCAGGGGCCTTTATGTCTCACCTCTGAGCTCTGAAATACCCAGCATGGCTCACTTCTCAGTGTTTGGTTTCTGTAGGGACCATACCCAGGGTGAACAGAATTCCAGACCACCAGTTTTCTGGGAATTCTGTGGCCCAAACCCTGGAATCTTAAGTAAGCAGGAACAAGAGTTGGGTCCCAAAGTAAACTGGAGGTTGACTTTCTTTCTAGTCGAGGTCCCCTGCCTGTCTATGTCCTCTGGGTTTCTCCTGACAACATGCAGATCAAGGAGCTAATCTTGACCGAGGGCTGAGGACACAGAAGTGGAGGAGGTGAAGCCTAGGCGGCCAGGCAGCCTCCAACTGGGATGGGCTGGGGGTGATTTGGCCACCCTGTGACTACCCAGGCAGGCCCTGTGCAAGGTGGGGGACGTGGAGGTGCCTGGGCACGGACCAGCCTGTGTTACCAGGCAGCCTGGTGCCCCTGAGCTGGAAGAAGACTCCCAGTGGGTATGGAGTGGATGGTGGCCCGAGGCCCAGCGAGGTGGAGGTAAATCCGTCTCTGGAGGCACCTGTGTGGGTGTGCACTCAGTTGCTCAGTCGTGTCTGACTCTTTGCGACCCCACGGACTATAGCCCACCAGGCTCCTCTGTCCATGGAATTTCCAACACAAGAATACTGGAGTGAGTTGCCACTTCCTCCTTCAGGGGATCTTCCCGACCCAGGAATCAAACCCATGTCTCCTTCACTGCAGGCAGATTCTTTACCGCTTTGCCACCAGAGAAGCCCAGAGGCACTTGAATCGTTAGAAAGAACGCTCACTCTTCCTTTTTTTGGGTAACATAAAACTACAGAAAGTGACACCAGAAAACCTCCTTGCCTGAAACGAAACTCCAGTTAGCAGCACCTTCATTCAAAGGTCTTTGAAACCTACTGTGTGCTGTGTTGGTTGCTAGATCCTGGGACTCCAACAGAGGTAAGCAAAGCAGGACTGGTTCCTGCCACCGAGGAGCTTACAGTGTGTTGGGGTGAGAGGAAAACCTGAGAACCATACAAGCACATTTCAGCTCCAACCTGAGTGCCGCAAAGGAGAGGCTGTGAGGCTGGAAGAGGATGCGCCCATCAGGCAGGGGCTTCCCTGGGGGGTTGCAGGGTGTCCAGGTGTGACAGAGGTAAAAGGACAGGGAACAGTGTTCCAGGCAGTGGGAACAGCATGGACCATGGCCTGGAGTGGGCGGAATCTGGCCCAGATGAAAGCTTGAAAGGAGGCTGGGGTGGCTGGAGCCCTGGGGGGCAGACAGAAGAACAGTGGGGTGGCAAGAGGTGTTGGAGAGGGAGGGGGACCAGACCCCCCCAGAGCCTATAGGAAGGGTGATAAAATGCCCCCCTGTGCCCACCTGGAGTTAACAGTGCCTCCTTTTTCTCCCCAGTGTTTCCCAGTTTGGACCAGCAGTTACAGCCTCTCCTTTTTTTATGAAACACTGGGGAATTTGGCTTTCTTATTCTAAGAGCTAATAAAGGGCTTAGAGCAGGGCGGTGATCTGTTCAGAATGGAGGTTCTGAAGGCCCAGCAGGGCTGCTGGGACGGAAGCAGGGAGGGGCCAGAAGGGTGGAAAGAAGATGCTGAGCTTCCTCTAGGTGGCTGCTCTCCCTCCACCCCAGGAGCTCTGTGAGCTGCCCTGAACCTCACTCTCCTTCCTGTGAAAGGGACAACAGGACTTGCCTCTTAGGTATCATGGGGTTCAATGGGCCATTTCCATGCCAGGCCTGTTCTAAGACTGCTGCCTCTCAGAGGGGCAGAACGATGTGGTTGTGAGTGAGCCCTGCTGTATCCTGGAGCCTTGAGCCTTCAGCTCCATGCAGGCATCTCAACTGAACTCAGTTAATGCATCCTTAGAATAGTGCTCATTGCTATCTCCACTTTACAAACAGAAGAGCCTTCCCAAGATCACTCTGCTGTGATTTGATTTCAACTTTCCTAGGACCCAAAGCCTTACTTCACAATTCTACATCCCTGACCTCCTCAGAGTATGATCTACCCTGGGGAGAATCTTGAGCTCCACTTAGACCTCCTGGCTGTTTTCTCCAGCTGGTAGCTGCATCCCATTTTTAGTTCCAGTCCTCATCGCTCTCCACTGCCGGCCCCCATGATCTGCATGTGTACATAAGTTCAGAGCCTCTGTAATCACTCTTCATGGCCAGAGGAGACAGTGCTTTGCAGCAGGATCTCTCAGTTCAGTCACTCAGTCATGTCCAACTCTTTGCCACCCCATGGACTGTAGTGTGCCAGGCTTCCCTGTCCATCACCAAATCCCAGAGCTTTTTCAAACTCATGTTCATTGAGTTGATGATGCCATCCAACCATCTCATCCTCTGTCATCCCCTTCTCCTCCCACCTTCAATCTTTCCCAGCATCAGGGTCTTTTCCAATGACTCAGTTCTTCCCATCAGGTCGCCAAAGTATTGGAGTTTCAGCTTCAGCATCAGTCCTTCCAATGAATGTTCAGGACTGGTTTCCTTTAGGATGGACTGGTTTGATCTCCTTGCAGTCCAAGGGACTCTCAAGAGTCTCCTCCAACACCACAGTTCAAAACCATCAATTCTTCAGTGCTCAGCTTTCTTTATAGTCCAAAGAACTATATATAGTTTCTTTATAGTCCAAAGAACTATATATAGTTTCTTTATAGTCCAGGATCTCTCAGAACCTCTCAAGAGCTGATGTGCATCGTGAAATCTCTTAGTGCCTTCTGGTGCTTGTTCTTGGTGCTTTCTGGTCTTATTTGAATACAGAACTTTGTGGTCTTCAACCTGTTGATTTTCCTCTCTTAATACTTTATTTGTAGGAGACTGTTTCTGAGAGTTTGGCAAACTGCAACCCTTCCTCTTGCACACGGGGCAACGGAGACCCAGACCTTAATGGCTGCTGATCTGTGTCCTGACTTTGATAACATAGGCCTCTTGGGCTCTGGGAAGGAGTGTCCTTCACCCTCCTGTGAATGCCCTGGTAGGTGGATGGGGAAGGGAAGAGAGGAGGGAGACAGAGACAGATAGACAGACAGTCCTGGGGGTGGCGAAGCTGTGGGCTGGTGACTCGTGCTCTGGCTGTGGGAGGATATTGTGCTTTAGTGTGTGTATTTTTCCACCTTTCTCCCCCAAATGACTTAATTTTAGGCTTCCTGGATAGGCGCAGCCTTAAGAAAAAAAAGTGTTTAAAAAAAGCCTTAGACCTCCCTGACTTCATCTTCCCGTCCTGGGGTCACCAGGGACTGTCTGGGTGACTTGGAAGAGAGATGGGGCATTCCCTGAAGCCCAGTGGGGTGCTGGGATCTGGGCTGGGTCCTCCCCTGCCCAGAGGGGCACTCCCAGGACCGAGAGCCTCAGGGCAGCCACGCCCCACTTCCTCTGTGGGCTCCTTTGATCTCCTTCCGCGCTTCCCTGCAGGGCTGATGTTTGCCGGCAGACTCCAGGTGCATGGTGGCGGGGCTGCTGCCTTCCCAGCCTGACTCATCCTTAGCAGCGCCATCGCCTGCTCCCCCTCCGTGACATCGAATTAGTCTGGGAAAGCTCTGGCCTCTCCATCGCTTACTGCCTTCTGAGGAGTGTTCACGAGGCCCAGAAACCATTTACAACATGTAGGGTTTTAAAAGTAAAATGTCCAGCCCTGCAGTTTCCCAAAGAGCCACAGGGTGAGGGTGAGGGTGAGGGTCAGAGCAGGGCTGAGGGAGAGTCTGTGTGCTGTGCTTAGTGCTCAGCCATGTCTGACTCTTTGTGAACCCTATGGACTGTAGCCTGCCAGGCTCCTCTGTCCTTGGGGTTCTCCAGACAAGAATACTGGAGTGGGGATCTTCCCAACCCAAGGATCAAAGCTGAGTTTCCTGCATCGGCAGGTGGATTCTTTACCACTGAGCCACCTGGGAAGCCCTATGGAGAGTCTACCCAAAGCCAATTATTTCCATTCCCTGCTTAAAACTTGCCAGCCGCCCAGCTCTCCCAGCATCGGAACCTTCCCGTGGCTGGAGGCTGCCGTGCAGGTTCGTGCCACCACCCGCCCCTGTGCTCACCGAGCTCCCACAGCCCCTCCACGGTTGCCTCTCTCATGAGATTTTGCACATTCTGTTCCCTCTGTTGGAACACGCTTCCTTCCCTGAGCTTCATCAGCCCTGCTCACCTTTCTGGCCTCCCTCAGGAGACACTTTTCAAGGAATGACCTCCCTGGACAGCCTCACCCCTCGAATCTGATGCTTTCCTTTGTCTTGCTCACCCTGAGGGTCCTTCCTCAGGGTTTACTTGTCCTCAGGTGAGATGCACTCACAGTCCCTGGACCATAGCTCTCGCTCCTCCCTGCAGAGCCCAGGGGCCAGAGGAATCCTCAGGCTTCCCATCCTGCCAGTTTCAGGCTTGTGTTCCCAGGAGCTAAGTGTGTGCAAAGTGTTAATGATTTCTCTGAGGCCCTGGGTGGAGTGGTTGGCATCTTGCATCCTGCGTGGGGCTCTACTGCTCCAGGAATGGGTCGTGGGCAAAGGCCCTCCTTGAGATCACAGTCTCTAAATAGTCTCTAAGGAACCACAGGGCAGGAAAAAAAAAAAAAAAAGGCAGGGAAGGGGTGGAAAGAAAAGGACTTTCCACCTTCCCACGCTGGAGATTTTAAAATATCCACTTTTCTGTCATAGTAGGACTTTCCAGAGGGAGGTGGGTTGAGATGCTGGAAACTGGGTCAGGTGATGGCATGGGCTTCTCCTGCTTCCCGCTGTGGGTTAGATTTCAGGTACTCTCCTGGGTGTCCCTGGGAGGGGGAGCCTGCAAGCCCCAGCAGTACTCTGACCCCAGTGAAAAGTGAGTGTTAGGTATGCAGTTGTTTCAGACTCTTTACCACCCCAGGGACCATAGCCCACGAGGCTCCTCTGTCCATGGAATTCTCCAGGCAAGAATACTGGAGTGGATTGCCATTCTCTTCTCCAGGGGATCTTCCTGACGCGGGAATCGAACTAATATCTCCTGTATTACAATCAGACTCTTTGCCATCTGAGCCACCAGGGAAGCCCACTCTGTCCCCAGGCCGGCGGTTAAATATTGACAGCCCTCCCCGCCACAGAGTTGGGATCACTGGTGGTTTGTGTCTCACACAGAGCAAGGATTTGGGGGAGCCTGGGTTTCGGGAGGGGAGAAATCTGCTTTTGGGGTCTTCTGGTGTTTCTTTCATTGGTAGGTTAAATTAGTTCACCAGCCCGGCTGCCCCTATGAGCCTGGAGGAGTGGGCAGAACTGTCCCCACACCAAAGAGGAGGTGAAGCCAGGCCAGCCACCGTGCCGGGGTTTGCTCCACTGACCCAGTAAAACATGGAAATACGCAAACTCGTACTGTCTCACTTCTTTGAGAAACAGATGGTGCTTGGTGACTTGAGCCAACGTTGATGTGTGTGTAGCGGAGAGAAACACCCTTCAGAAGGAACTGTTGCTGCAGCTCCGGAGTATTTGTGTTTAGGTTCCCCACGTGTAGGTGTGCCAGCTTAGAAAAAGTTGTTAGCATCATGACACTGTGCTCTATATTTTGAACTTAGGTTGGCTTTATTCACTTTTTAAAATATGGCTTCACTGAGATATAATTCACATACCATCATCCAGTCAACCTCGTAAAACGTATTATTCATTAGTTTTTAGTATATTCAGAGTTGTGCTGTTTAAGGGGCTTCCCTGGTGGTTCAGTAGTAGGAGACACAGGTGATGCTAGTTCGATCCCTGGGTCAGGAAGATTCCCTGGAGTAGGAAATGGCAACCCACTCCAGTGTTCTTGCCTGGAGAATTCTTGGACAGAGGAACCTGGGGGGCTACAGCCCATGAGGTTGCAAAGAGCTGGACAGGACTTAGTGACTAAACAACAACAGCAGTGGCTAATGATGTTGACCCTCTGTCTGTGTGTTCCCTGGCCATTTGTGTATCTTTAAAGAAATGTCTATTCAAATTGGCCTTCTCCACCTTTGGAATCATGCTAGCTTTACAATATAGCTTCTCAATTTGCCTCTTGTGTTTTCTTGACCAGTTTTTATAAGAAGCAATTTTCTCTTAATAATTTGGTGAATTTGGTAAAAATACAGTATCAAAGCATCTGGGTGTGGATTGGGGAAGGTGTTTTACTCCTATGTCAATTCACTAGTACATATTTAGTAACTTGACTCAAATTTTCTATTTCTTTTTTCTTAACCAATGTTAGCATATTGTATTTTCCCAGAAATTTGCAAATTACACATCCTGTTTATGACACCTTCTTACTTAATACCATATATCCCCGTTGTCAACAAGTACATGCTTTGATGGAGCTGTGAAGCAGTGGGGTGTGCTCTCTGTTTTCACTCGTCTGTCCCTCTCAGTAGATTAAGGTTAGTTGTCCATTTTTCTGTTCTGAACAGTGTGACTGTTGTTTGGGTTCTATCTCTGTGGTGAACAAGCCACCCACAATGCGGTGGCTAGAACAACAATCGTTTAATTGCTCAGGAATTTGGGCAGGGCTCAGCCGGGCAGTTTTTCTACTATTGGTAGCGTCTGTTGTAGTCCCCAGTGAAGCTGGGAGCTCGGCTGGGGCCGGAACACCCTAGATGCACCTCCCATGAGGGCTGATTTGGTTTCTGTCTCTTTCTCCCCTCATAGACCCTCCTCCTCCACAGCTGCTGCCCTGTTCCCCTTCCGTGCCTTCTCTGCAGTAGAGGAGTCAGGGTTGCCAGTCCAGTGGGCAGCAGAGCAGATCCAAGAAGCCTGTTGCATTCTTGCCCTGGACATGGCAGGGCCTCCTTCCCACTGGTCCGCAGCGAGTCAGATGGTCACTGCAGATGTGAGAGGTGCGAGCAGACTTCCTGATTTATGAGAGCGCTGCTTGTGGGGAGGGGGAGGAGGAATTGTTGATGTCATGTTTGCAGACAATGCATGACTGTGAACATCCTGATACACTTTGATGAATGTTGGTGTCAAAGGTGAACGTTGTTTGAGTGGACATGTGGTCTATTGTTCTGGGGATCTTAGGAAATCACATAAGGACTGGGACCAGGATAAAGTCCCCATCCTAGAATTTCTTGCTGTCTAGCAGGGACTGTGCACCAACACTGGCATGACTTGGAGTAACTATAGAAATGCTCCAAGAGCCTTGGGAGTTTATCCTTAGAGTAGTCTTCCCTCAGCTCCCTCACCTGCTGCAGGAGAGGACATTCTGGCCATTTTACAGAGAAGGAAACTGAGGCTCTGCAATCAGCTGGCTTGCCCTACTTGCTTCCTTCCTTCCCTGCTGCCTGGACTTCATCCCACACCCCTTCTCTAATATTTTCTCTGCTCCCCACAATGTTGTGACAATAACATGCATCGTGCAGGACTGAACACGCTTCTGATCTCTTGCCCCTTGGTGAGAGGGTGCGTTAAGGAGGTGATGGGGCTCAAGTGCCCAAGTCCTCAGGTCACGCTTCCAGCACTGTGTCCTGGTTCTCTCACTTTCAAGGTTTATCAATGTGGACTTTTGTCCTCCCCTCTCTAAACCTCACTCTGCTGCTGCTGCTAAGTCGCTTCAGTCGTGTCTGACTCTGTGCGACCCCACAGACGGAAGCCCACCAGGCTTCCCTGTCCCTGGGATTCTCCAGGCAAGAACACTAGAGTGGGCTGCCATTTCCTGCTCCAATGCATGAAAGTGAAAAGTGAAAGGGAAGTTGCTCAGTCATGTCCGACTCTTAGCGACCCCATGGACTGCAGCCTACCAGACTCCTCTGTCCATGGGATTTTCCAGGCAAGAGTACTGGAGTGGGGTGCCATTACCTTCTCCGAAACCTCACTCTACTTGTGTATAAAATGGGAACAGTAACCTGATTGTTGGAGATCAGGGAGCTGGTACACAGAAAGCACCTAGATTCTCAGCAGTGGCAAAGGGGAGAGAGGGCATTTAGGTTCCCTGAAGCCCAGGTGGCATTAGTGGCAAAGAATCTGCCAGTTGAGGAGCTGTGAAAGACATGGATTCAGCCCTTGTGTTGGGAAGATCTCTTGGAGAAGGGCATGGCAACCCACTCCAGTATTCTTGCTTGGAGAATTCCGTGGACAGAGGAGCCTGATGGGCTACCATCTACAGGGTCGCAAAGTGTCGGACATGACTGAAGTGCCTTGGCACACACGGGGTCCCCACCCTGACGTGTCCAGCTTCTGCTGTCACCTGGGCTGAGTCAGGAAGGTTGGTGTGTTCGTGGTGAATACACATGTCATAAAGGGCTTGTTCGTTCCTCCTGGTGTAAGAACCATTGATTTCTAATGAGATGCTCCAGGTGGTGTCGAGAAATTCGCACTTTCCCAGCCGTCTGTCTGGACATGGCTGCTGAGTAATTTCCCGCCTGTCCTGTTCATGGGACCAACCTGGGGCTGAGCCCTACGTCTTAAAGCGGAGCCTGTGTGAGCATCCCACTCCCCCACCTCGACAGGGCTGTCCTGTCCCAATGCCTTCCATGAAGGCTTGGCTCTTCTCAGCAAGGCTGGAACACACTGCGAACCAGGACTCAGGGGAGGGAGACTGCACTCGCATGCACGTTGATTCACAATGAGTCAACGCTCGCCTGTAACATCTGGCCCTCGGTGTCCCGGCTGTAATAAGAGAATGTTTAGTATCGTTTGGCAAAGCGTTCTCTCTCCAAAGGCCTGATTCTGTTCCCTGAGTTACTATTCATTGTTTTACTGTCCATCAGGGCCTATCCGGATATCTGGTCACATTTTCCTGCAAATAACAATTTTCTGGCAGAGTCGCCACCCAGGTTGATGACTTCTGTGCTGCAGTGTGGCGGTTTCCTGCTGGGGCCCTGGGAGCCTGAGCGAGTGAGGGGATTGTTTCGGAGTGTGTTTCTTCTCTCATCTGTTAATTGTTGAGAGCAGCAAACTGGTTCGTTGACAGTCTTGGTAACTCTCCATAGCTAGGAAAGCCATCAAGGCAAATTGGAGATGAAGAGAGTGGATATTCTCATTTGGGATCTGTGTGAACATCCTTCTCCAAGTCAGTTTTTTGAAGCTACATCTGAAAGGGCCCCGGGAAAAAAGAGAAGTAAATGGGTCACGGAAGATTGTCTCCTTATCTTAATTCAGTTTGGCCGTGAAAGTTGAACAGCATCCTCAAAATGTTCTGTGGCTCTAAAAGGTCTTGCTTGCTCCTCTGATCTCTCTGTATTACAGAGGCAGTGAGTGTCCTACAGTCACAAGAGACTGTGGTTTGGTTGGCTAAGAGACAAGGCACTGTCTTGTATTGTGGCTCCGCTTGTTGTCCGTAAGCTCAGAAGTCTTATCTCAATCACATGCATGGTGGTGGTGGTTCAGTTGCTCAGTCATGTCTGACTCTTTGCGACCCCGTGGATGGTAGCCTGCCAGGCTCCTGTGTCCATGGCATTTCCCAGGCAAGAATACTGGAGTGGGTTGCCATTTCATTCTCCGGGGAATCTTCCTGACCCAGGGATTGAACCTGGGTCTCCTCCATTGCAGGCAGATTCTTTACCAACTGAGCCATGTAATTTCCCAGGAAAATTAGATTCCCCCCAGCATGAAAAAGATTGTCAATACCTTGGAGCAGGAACTGGTTGGATGTTGTTCATCACTGTACCCACTGCCTGGTACAGTATAGGAGCTCAAATATACTAACTGGCTGTCAAAGGACTCAAAATTTTTGTTTCGAATTCTTATAATTAAAAGTTCCAAAAGAGACATTATGATATTTTATATACTAGAATTGTGAGAAGGCAATGGCAACCCACTCCAGTACTCTTGCCTGGAGAATCCCATGGATGGAGGAGCCTGGTAGGCTGCAATCCATGGGGTCGCTAGGAGTCGGGCACGACTGAGCGACTTCGCTTTCACTTTTCACTTTCATGCATTGGAGAAGGAAATGGCAACCCACTCCAGTGTTCTTGCCTGGAGAATCCCAGGGATGGGGGAGTCTGGTGGGCTGCCGTCCACAGGGTCACACAGAGTCGGACACGACTGAAGTGACTTAGCAGCAGCAGCATATACTAGAATTCTACTATCTAGGAGTGTAAAAATCCATTCATCCATCCATCCATCTTTCTTCCATTCATCCATCATTCACCATCCATCCATCCTTCCATCCATCCATCCATCCATCCATCTTCATCCATTCACCCTCCATCCTTACAAGGTTATTTGTGGTTTTAACCATTTTCTACTACAAATCTGAGAAAGAGAATTAAAGTACTCCCTCTACTAATGATGTTTGCTGGGGGTCCACTTCCTAATGCTTGGTGGCCTCATGAAGAAATTATATAGTGTGGAAATAAGGAGCATCTCTGCACTGGTGCTCAGATGCCAGGCTGAAGCCCCAGTCTAGCATCTTCCTGGCTAAGTGACCTTGGGCAAGTCATGGTTTTATCGTGGATCCATCAGAGATGGTAATACCCCCACAATTTAGTGTTGTAAGAACTGAATGAGACAATGTGTGTAAAGCTCTTGGGACAGTGCCTGGCAAGTGGTGAATAAGTGAACAAGGGTGAACTTCTGTTCCCTGAGACTTCTAGCCTCATGGAGATGGTGGGATTCCTGCCTTCCTGTGCTCTGTCCCACTAGTATCCCCTCAACATTGTTGTTGTTGTTCATTCAGTCAGTCGTGTCTGACTCTCTGCAACCCCATGGACTGCAGCACACCAGGCTTCCCTGTCTTTCACCATCTCCCGGAGCTTGCTCAAACCCATGTCCATTGAGGCAGTGATGCCATCCAACCATCTCATCCTTTGTCACCCCCAACAAATCTGAAGGGCACGTCTGTCTCGTAGCAGCTCCTTGTCTCCTGTGTGTATCTCTTTACCCCCGTTCTGCACTCTGTCTCCCATCAGGGGTCTCCATGGCTGGATCTTGGTCTGATGAACGCACTTTGTCGGGGGACGGGCTGGCGGACCTCCTGCCAGCTCCCCCACTCACAAAGTTCTGCCATGTACCAGTGGCTGACTGGCTGACGGGGGTGACCAAGCCACGACCTGCTGACCTGGAGCCTGTGTCTCTCTCCTCTCTTGCAGGGAGTCCGACCTGTTCCTGCTCGACAGCCGCACCCTCTGGGCCTCAGAGGAGGGCTGGCTCGTTTTTGATATCACAGCCACCAGCAACCACTGGGTGGTCAACCCGCGGCACAACCTGGGCCTGCAGTTGTCCGTGGAGACTCTGGATGGTAAGTCCCCAGCCAGCACCCCAGCTCATGCTGATGCAGCCCGCAACTGTAGACCCTGGGGGGAGCTCAACTCATGTCTATTAGGACCAGGTTTCCTCCGCTCGCTTCCCCATCAGCACTTCCTATCGAGCATTCTAATCCAAATGGAAGCAGTCTCTACCCCTTTTTCATATGGCATTTATACTGTTGGCCAGAGCTGGGCTGGGTAAGGCCTCATTGCTCCAAGTGTGGTTCCAAAGCAGCACAGGTGGCCCCCGCCGTTAGAAATGCAGACTCTCTGGCCCATCCCAGGCCTGCCCTATCTGAACCTGCACTTCAGCTGAGCCCCTAGTGATGCTCGCACATGCAACATCTGAGCCGTGCTGACGCAGGCCCCTCAAACTCAGGACACAGGACATCCTGGGGTGTCTTGGGCTTTGTAGGGTGTTTCATGGTTTCCCTGGCCTCTCCCCACTTGAAGCCAATCGCCTCTCCCACTTGTGACACCAAAAATGTCTCTAGACATTGTCAGATGATCGCTGCAGGGCAAAATCACCCCAGTGAAGGACATTGCACTGGTGTGAGGCATGAACCCCCTTCCAAGAGACTGAATGTAGTGTCGACTCCCGAATACTTGGAGAAGCTACTGTTTGTCCCCCCCCCACCCCAGCATCTCTCCCATATGCCACGGCCATGTTTTCTGAGAAGGGCAGACAAGAAGGCAAGTGGAGCAGTAGGGTGGGCCTGGCTGTGCCAGTTTCTCCTTCCGCAAAGTCTATTTCTTATGAAGTGGGGGTGGTTTTAGGATGTGCAACATCTTTCTTATACCAGTTTTTAAAAATTTATATTTTAGCGTGTTATGTTGTGTTAGTAACTCAGCTGTGTCCAACTCTTTTGTGACCCCCATGGACTGTAGCCCACCAGGCTCCTCTGTCCATGGGATTCTCCAGGCAAGAATGCTGGAGTGGGTTGCCATTTCCTTCTCCAGAGGATCTTCCCAACCCAGGAATCGAACCTGGGTCTCCTGCATTGCAGGCGGATTCTTTACTGTCTGAGACACTAGGGAAGCCCATATTGTAGTATAGGTATTAACAATACATGTTCTAGGCTCAAAATTTAAGTTCCAGATGTGTGCAACACTGAATAGTTTCCCTCTGACGTCCTTCCTCCAGCTGCTGCGTTCCGCGCCCCAGAGGCAGCTACGTCTGAGTTATTGGGTACTTCCCTTGTGACTCAGCTGCAATGCAGGAGACCTGGGTTCGATCCCTGGGTTGGGAAGATCCCCTGGAGAAGGGAAAGGCTACCCACTGCAGTATTCTGGCCTGGAGAATTCCGTGGACTGTATAGTCCATGGGGTCGCAAGGAGTTGGACACGACTGAGCTACTTTCTCTTCAAGGATGCCTTCTGGGCATCTAAGCTATTAAATGTATAGAGTCTGCTTTTTCCTCCCCCCACAAATACTGGCATAGTCTACACAGTGTCCTTCACCTTGCTTTTTTCACCTGACAATGTATCTCGGAGGCTGGTGTTTTTCCGCCGTTAAAGTGCTTCCCGTTCTGTAAAGGCTCTTGTGTGTATGTGTGCATGTGGAGTGAATGCAGCCCTACTGCTCTCTCACTGTGTGACTGGACAATTTCCCTCATGTCCCAGAGCCTCCGTTCCTCATCTCCAACACTCAGGTAATGAGAGGGCCTGGGCCATTGGGTTGTTCTGAGGTTGAGTGAGTTAATACAGAAGACTTTAAAAAATCATGTCCGGTACTAGTTTGCATTCCCACCAACAGTGTAAGAGGGTTCCCTTTTCTCCACACCCTCTCCAGCATTTACTGCTTGTAGACTTTTGGATCGCAGCCATTCTGACTGGCATGAAATGGTACCTCATTGTGGTTTTGATTTGCATTTCTCTGATAATGAGTGATGTTGAGCATCTTTTCATGTGTTTGTTAGCCATCTGTATGTCTTCTTTGGAGAAATGTATATTTAGTTCTTTGGCCCATTTTTTGATTGGGTCATTTATTTTTCTGGAATTGAGCTGCAGGAGTTGCTTGTACATTTTTGAGATTAGTTGTTTGTAAATTGCTTCATTTGCTATTATTTTCTCCCATTCTGAAGGCTGTCTTTTCACCTTGCTTATAGTTTCCTTTGTTGTGCAGAAGCTTTTAATTTTAATTAGGTCCCATGCAAACTAGTACAGCCACTATGGAGAACAGTGTGGAGATTCCTTAAAAAACTGGAAATAGAACTGCCTTATGACCCAGAAATCCCACTGCTGGGCATACATACCAAGGAAACCAGAATTGAAAGAGACACATGTAGCCCAATGTTCATTGCAGCACTGTTTATAATAGCCAGGACATGGAAGCAACCTAGATGTCCATCAGCAGATGAATGGATAAGAAAGCTATGGTACATATACACAATGGAGTATTACTCAGCCATTAAAAAGAAAACATTTGAATCAGTTCTAATGAGGTGGATGAAACTGGAGCCTATTATACAGACTGAAGTAAGCCAGAAAGAAAAACACCAATACAGTATAATAACACTGATATATGGAATTTAGAAAGATGGTAATGATAACCTTGTATGTGAGACAGGAAAAGAGACACAGATGTATAGAACGGTCTTTTGGACTCTGTGGGAGAGGGAGAGGGTGGGGAGATTTGGGAGAATGGCATTGAAACATGTATAATATCATATATGAAACAAATCACCAGTCCAGGTTTGATGCACGATACTGGACGCTTGGGGCTGGTGCACTGGGACGACCCAGAGGGATGTACGGGGAGGGAGGAGGGAGGAGGGTTCAGGATGGGGAACACATGTACATCCGTGGCAGATTCATGTTGATGTATGGCAAAACCAATACAATATTGTAAAGTAATTAACCTCCAATTAAAATAAATAAATTTATATTAAAAAAAAGAAAATACCAGAAAAAATTAAAAAATAAAAATCATATCCTGAGGCACACAGGAATCCCCTGGGCTTCTTGTGAACATGCAGATTCTGATTCAGCAGGTCTGGGGCAAAGAGGAGGCTGTGGTCCAAACATCCCCCCAAGTGATGCAGAAGCTGCTGGTCCCCAGACTGTGCTTTGAGTAGCAAGGGCTGAGAAGAGGACTCGGCTCGTAATACACATGTCCTAGAAGTTGTTACTGCCACCAAAAGCGACTCATCCAGTCCCCCGTGATGAATGTCTAGAGTGTCCCGTCTTCCACTCTTACCAACAGGGCTGCAGTGCGTACGTCCTTGGACCCTTGAGTGAGTGTGACTCTAGGCACAGTTCCCAGAAGTGACATTGTCTGTTTGTAGTTTTGATCAGTATTGTCAGTTTGCCCGCCTGAGAGGTCATTCCATTTGTACGAGGGCACCGGTGCCCCTTCTTTGTTGGAAGGAAGATGCTCAGTCGTTCAGTCGTATCCAACTCTGTGTGGCCCCATGGACTGTAGCCTGCCAGGCTCCTCTGCCCTTGGAATTTTCCAGGCAAGAATACTGGTGTGGTGTTTCCTCCTCCAGGGGATCTTCCTGACCCAGGGATCAAACATGCATCTCCCGCAGTGGCAGGCGTATTCTTCATCAGCTTTCAAACTTACCTGTCTTGGCTAATCCGATAGATGACACGTGGGATCTCATAGTTTTGCTTTGCTTTTCTCTCCTCTGAGCGAGGCTGAGCCCTTCCTCTGAATTTGCCGTTTCCTCCTTGTCTGTCTCCTCTGTCCATTGCTTGCAGAGGGTGTTGGGCTTTTTCTGCTTTACATTTTAGGGACATTTGGTCCTTTGTGATTGAGCTGTAAATATTGTTCCAGTTTTTAGTTTTTCTTTTACTGTGGTTAATGCTGGGTTTTGCCAAGTAGATTTAGACAGCATAGATACATTTTATAATTTTTTCTCCAGAATTATCTGTCTATGGCCACATGCTATATGAGAATGGTCACAGAGTTTAGGGCCACATTTGTCTTCTTTCCAGTCTAGTCTTCTTCCTACTGACGGTTTCCCCAAGCTTCCCTCCCACTCCAAACTTTCCTTCCCCTTTCCGTGCCCCTAACACTTTATAGTGGGGTTCTAGAAGGTACCGTAGTTCCCTGTTGTTCTATACCTGATTTTCAAGCTATGCATGGTGGACCAAATTCAGCCTCCAAGCTGTTTTGGGGTGCCTGTGAGCTAAGAATAGTTTTCAAATTTTTAAATGGCTGAGAAAAATTTTTAAAAGACTATTTTGTGACATAAAATTATATGGGATCTACATTTTGGTGTCCATAAATAAAGTTTTCATATTCCACAGTCATACTAACTGGTTTATGCCATCACCCGAGCCTGCTTTTGTGCTGTAACAACAGAGTTCAGTAGTTGTGACAGTGACGCTATGGCCCAGAAATCTGGAAATATTATTTGCAGAAATGCTGTTTATAGAAGGAGTTTGCCACTACCAGAATTTCTGAAACTGTGTTCTGTGAGGAATCATGATCAGTTATGTGCAAGAAAGGCTAGGCTGGATGAACTAAGCAGGTTTCACTGCAGGACTTATCAGAGCCTTTATTTTGCCAATGTCCATTGTGAATCTCCTGATAGGGTCAACAGCGTAGCCGAATTCCAAACTTATTTGGCAATAGGTTCATTCAGCTCTTCTTTGTTCTTAAAAGTCCCTGTGGAACATATTGGGTATGGGGCACAAATGAGGCTGAGGGAGACTTGATTGCTTTCTTCAGAGTGACCTTTTCCCTGAACTTGTGGATATGGGTTTGACCTGCTAACTTGACCTCAGTGGGTCTGGTGCTCCTCTGTCCTGCCTACCCTTCTGGCTCAGGATGGCTTAGGTTTGGTTTTTCTCTTAAGTGACACTCAACCCAGTGTCAAGCCTGCCAACCCCTTTCTCCCCCACACCCAGGGTCTTTGTCCCCCACCTTTTGCTGAGGCTTGGCATTTATTGAGGTGTCGTAGCCCAATGGTTAGAGCCTGGGCTCAGGAGCTGGCTAACTCCCCAGGTTTGAGTCCCAGCTCTGCTGTTTCTAGCCACATGACCCAGGGTGAGTCACTTAATGTCCCTCATCTGGAAAATGGGGTTAATAATAGCTTCCACCTCTCAGGGTGGTTGTGAAGGATTAGATGAGCTCATGCCAGTGAAAAGCTTAATTGCTTAACATGTGGTAGCTGCTAAGCACAAAGTAAGTGCTTTCTGCCATTGTCTCCTATAATCCTCACCATTACCACTTGGGTGGATGCTATTATTAACATCTCCATGGGACAGGCGAGGGAACTGAGGCCCCTGAGGGGTGTTGAGTCTCTATATTCCATCAGCTGCCTCCATGCAGGAGGAGTATAGCCTAGTGGCCGCAGGATGCTGTCTAGAGTTAGGGTAAGGGTCCGATGCTGGGCCCCTGACTTGGTGCCTCCCCTCCTCCCCTCCTAATGGGGCCCTGGGGCCGGGCATGGATGCTGCCGCCCTGGGACCTGACTTGTCCAGGTGCTGTGCACGCTGAGGCAGCAAGTTTGGTCTGGTTGCCCGAGTCAGGGAAGGCCCACCCACCCACACCATCTGGGAGGGGCAGAATATTCAGTGGGCAGCTGGGCATGTGAGTTTTTGGATCTTTGACGGGGGGATGAGATATGAAGCGAGAGGGCCCAGCATTTCTGAGACCACAGGCTCCTGGCTGGGAAACTTTTCCTCCACGGGGTTCCTTCTGCATCAGAATCCTCAGGGTGGCAGGCACATTGAACATACAGATTCCCAGGCTCCACCTCCAGACCCTCTGATGGCGATGGGCCCTGGAGATGGGCCCAGGAATCTGCCTTTTCTCACAAGCTCCTCAGTAACTTGGAATCTGGCCCAGTGACAAGATTCTGGTGAAGTCATGCCCCGTGTTTTGGGGTACGCTGTTTCTAAGATGGTGCTCAGGCTGGCCACATCTAAACGTGAGTTCCAACGTTTTCATGTTGGATGCCTACACAGGTGAAAGATCAGCGGGGCCCGCTGGGGAGTCCATGAATGCTGGGGTGATGCCATGTGATGGGCAGATTAGTGGGCAGATACTGTGTGCCAGCCCTGCATGGCCTGTGGAAACAGCCTGGTCCCTGCCCTGGGACCACTAGCTGTAATATGAACTCAGTGAGGGTCGCTGCCTTGGACAGCACCTGGAGGGGACAAGTTCCAGGGTGTGGCACCCGTGCCCAACTCCCAGTGCCCCATCTGGGAGGAGAGGGGATGGGGCCCTGGGCTAGGCGTGCAGCGTCTTACAGCGGGCTCACTTTCATCCTTGTGAAGTACAGGGGTTACAGACCTCCTTTCCTGATGTTTGGTGCGAGGTGAGGTGAGCCCGGGTCTCCAAATGCCGCCTGAGACCACCCAGGAAGCGTGTATCTGTTTCCTCTTCCTCCAGCTGCAGCCCTCCTGTCGGAGAGTGTGCACAGCTGGGGCCTCCGCCAGCCAGCAAGCCCCTGTGGGAGAAGCCCATAAACCCCTCGGGCACCTGGGGCTCATCAGGAACCAAGTGGGGAGCCTCATCTCGTCTCCGAGGATGGGATGCTGCAGGAAGGAGGGCTGGTGTCTGCTGTCCCTCCTTGCACAGACGAGGACAGGAAGCCCCTCCCCTGCCACAGCCACAAAGGCTGGGCAGGTCCCCCACCCTCCAGGGGTGGTGGGAGAGGGGAGAAGAGGCCCCCTGAGCAGAGGAGACCCTGACACTAGTGTGGAGGGCCTGCCAGCTGGCAAGGGGGCTATCCAGGAGGTGCTGCTGAGAGCTGAACCCTCACAGCCTGCCTGGACCAGGGAGTCTCATGCAGGAACAGAGGGGGTTTAGGCCTGCAGCTACTACATTCACTCCAGGGCCCAGGAGCCTGGTGCTCCACAGGGAGGCCTCATGTGATTTTGGGATTCAGTCCAACCTCCTGATGCCATCCATCCATGTCCCTTGTTCCTTGGGCATGATTATGGCTAGGAGGAAGAAAAGAGTGAATTCATGTAAAATGCTGAGCCCTGGGCCAGCACCCTGTCCGCGGAGTGACGTCACCAGCAGCCACACCTGGGGGCAGTGTGTCATTAACAAGCTCCTGCTGGGTGCACAGCCGGCCATCCAGACAGAACCCAGGACCCTAAAGCGTCTTGGTTTCTGCCTGGCTGTTCTCTCCAAATCCCCTTTCCTGAGAAGAGAGTTTGAAAAAGGACTCAGAAGACAGTGGGTTTCCCACAGGACTAACTAGAGGAGCCAGTGTCACTGAAGTGGCCAGGGGTCCTCCCTCCATGCAAAAATATTAAAAATTATGTTTATAACCATCTGGGTATAACGATGAATATAATCCTAGCTGGATTAAAAATGAAAACATTGTGTCCAGCCCTAAAAACCCCATGTTTTGTGTTCTGATTTTAAGAGACGTTAGGATGTTTTCCTGGGCCCCTAAAAATACCGTGGGCCTGACCACAGGGCCTGATGGTCAAGTCAGCCCGGGGCCTGCATGCCAGCCTGGGAGTGATGATGAACCCTCTGAGCCCCAGCACCTGGTGGTCAGAACCAGCTTCCTACCATCAAGGGCCTTTTGGCCTATGTTGAAAGCACATTTATTCACTCAACAAACATCTGTGTAGAACTCTGATGGGCCAGGGGGCTATTGCAGACTCTGCTCCAGCTTGAACAAGACAAGGCTTCTCCCATCCTGAGGACAGCTCGGGGGGGTTCCTGCACATGGCATTCCTGATACTGCCTCCCATCGCCAAGCAACGGCGAAGTGGATACTGATTTGGGCTGGAGACTTTTACATCTTTGCAGACACAGAAGCACCTACTTTTTTGTTCCCAAGACATCTGTTCCAACCTCTTGTCCTAACTTACAGGATCCTCCTTCTTTCCCTTGTCTGCTTAAGAAATCACTGATGGCTCGGGAGGGCAGCACTGTTCGGCCCTGGCTCCCTGACCCAAGAATATAATCTGAGGGTCTCAGTTCCCCTCTCATACTCTCTCGTAGGGGACCTCCAGCTTCCTGACTACCCCAGGGCTCCAAGACCAGAAGGGCCCCTTCTTCTCCCACCCACCCACCTCTGCCTTCTGGAGGCAGACTCGGGCTCGTGTTGGACTTCTATGTACATAGAGGGCCTCGGGTTTCTCTCCAGGGCCGCAAGAGTACATATCCCTATTCTTGATCATCCCAGATGGGATCAAATGGGATTGCGAGGCACTTAAAGGATTGAGGGCATATGCTGTGCAAGTGTGGCGCCGGCCGCAGCAGCTGGGGACAGCCCCAGGAGTGAGCCAATCGCCCACGGAGGCCGAGGAGACTAAGCCCCGTCAAGCTGAGGTTGGCGAGCAGTCCACCCGAGGCACAGCTGGCTCCCAGGTGCCTTTGTCCTTGTGATTGCTTCACATCCTGTTTGTTCAGAAGCCAGAGCGAGAGAACCAAGGAAGAGGCCTTGATGACTGAGAGGCTGGGGTGGGTCCTTCCAGGGCTGGTGGACAATGGCAGCTGGGGTGGCCTTGGGAAATTGGGGTAAGGAGATGTCACAAACATTAACTGTGTTCTCACTGGTCACTTAGGCCTTGGTCCATCAAGAGGAGTGGCTGGAATTAATGTGTTTTGCACAATGAAGGAGGAGCATTCTTAATGCTCTGGGACTCTGAAGGGCACCCAATAGCTGTAGGCCTGGAAAACAAAGAAGCCACAAGAAAACCAAAATGCCACTACTCTCTGCAGTTGAGCTGTGCTCCCTCCTCTCCTGGGAGGCCCATCTTGTGCTTCTTGTCTGCTCCTGGGCTCTTCTGGGCTGGGCGTGCCATTTCTGCTCAGGCCACTGGGACCTGCCAGCCATGGCCTGATGCACTGGCTCATCCCTGGTCCTCAAATCACTTCCCAGAGTCCAACATCCACACCCTTGCCCACCTGGCCCGCCTCTTGTAAGGATCTCCCCTTTGAGCCTCCATGGATCCCTCCAACTTCTGGAGGCCCCAGAAGTGGTCTGTGTCCGTGCCTGGGCAACCTCTCCTTTCTGCTTTTCCAGCCACTTGCGCTCGGCAAAGGCTCAGTGGTCAAGTTTGTAGCCTCCAGTCATCTTTCTCCATCTGTAAATGGAATAGCTAGTAGTCAGTGAGCTTCCCTGTTGGCTCAGACAGTAAAGAATCAGCCTGCAATGCGGGAGACCCAGGTTCAATCCCTGGATTGGTAAGATCCCCTGGTATGGCAACCCACTCCAGTATTCTTGCCTGGAGAATCCCCATGGACAGAGGAGCCTGGCAGGCTACGGTCCATGAGATTGAAAAGAGTCGGACACAACTGAGCGACTGAGCACAGCGCATGGCACAGTAGTCAGTAGTCCTGCCTGAGGAGCCGTACACAGAATGGGCTCCACACGGTGCCTGGCATGAAGCAGATACTCAATAATCTGCTGTGAACCAGCAATGGGTAGAGCCCACTCTTCCAGGAACCCTTTCCTTGGCAGATAATAGACAGTAAAGGCATCTTATCTCATGGGGATATTTTATGGTTTTCTTTACAAGTCCAGAATTATATGGATCTGGGTCATTTAGTCCAGAGATCAGCAAACTCTTTCTGTAAAGTGCCAAATGATAAATGTTTTGGTTTTGTGGGTCAGACACTCTCTGTGAGGTTCCTCAACTTGGTCATTAGAGTGGCAGTAAATATATGCACTAAAGCAGATGGTAAATGTGTGCATGGATGTGCAAGGCTTTGTTCCAACAAAACTGTATTTGCAAAAAGATGCAGAGGGCTGGATTTGGCCCATGGACTTTAGTTGGCCATCCCTGGTTAGTGTTAGCAGTGGACCCAGCCCTGCCAGGGAAGCAGAGCCGCTCTGTAGCCTCCCTGGCCTCTCCAGATGGCAGGCGGGATGATACCAGCCCTGATGGACTCTGAGAGTGTGCAAAGAGTGTGGGGAATGGGCAACACGAAGGATTGCACCTCTGCTTCACATCACAGAAATGAAAATGTAGGTCCACACAAAACCTGTCCGGAAACATCTCATGACGCTTGTGCTCGCCCACGCTGGAAACAGCCTACGTGTCCTTCAGCTGCTGATGCGTCACCAGGCTTCGTGCATCCACACTATGGACCGTGAAGCTCATGGCACCGTGAGAGCATCTCAGAGACACGTGGGTTGAAATAAGCTGACACAGAAACTAGGCGTGCCTGTGTATGAAATGTCTAGAAAGTGCAAACCTGTAAGGATGCAAAAAGGTCAGTCATCGCTAGAGTCTGGGAGTCGGGGAAGGCAGTGACGAGAAAGCAGGCTTTCTCCTCCTTGGCACTGTTGTCATTTTCTGTGTGCTTTTTGGGGTGGGGATATCCTCTGTGCTGTTGGATGTTTAGCAGCATCTCTGGCCTCCACCCACTCCATGCCAGCAGCATCCTTTGCCCCAAGTTGTAAGAACTGCCACTGTCCCCTGGACGGGGCAGGCTCAAGCCTGGTTGGACGCCCTGAGATTAAGTAGCACAAGGGGATTCTTTGGGGTGTGGGCAGTGCCCTGTATCCTGATAGAAGTGATGCTGAGATGAACCCATACACACATTAAAACAGATCTGTTTACCAAAAGAAGGTCGATTTTTGTTGTTCAGTCACTCAGTCACGTCCGACTCTTTGCAACCCCATGGACTGTAGTACATCAGCCTTCCCTGTCCTTTAGCATCTCCCAGCATTTGCTCAAACTCATGTCCATTGAGTAGGTGATGCCATCCAACTATCTCACCCTCTGTTGCCCCCTTCTCCTCCTGCCCTCAACCTTTCCCAGCATCAGGGTCTTTTCCAGTGAGTTGGCTCTTCACATCAGGTGGCCAAAATGTTGGAGCCTATACATTAATTTGAAAACAAAAATTTAAGGAAGGTCAAAAGGGAGAAACAGAATACCCCATAGACAGGCAAGCCATGAATTCTTCTAAGGATGAAGAAATCAGCAATTGGCAGAGTTGTTACCTACCTGTTGGGTGGGTGGGAGGCCTCCCCACTGTGGTTGTTATAGTCTGTGGCGGGGTCAGTCACCATCACATGCCGGGAAAGGCTTTTTATCTTGACTAAAGGAGCATGTCTTGGCAGATAAAACACAGATGGTTGTTCAATGTGAATGGCCTGGTTTAATGTGAATTTCAGATAAACAGCAAATCACTGCATAATATAAGTATGTCCCATGTATTGCAAACATTATTCATTTATCTGAAATTCAAATTTAACTGAGCATCTTGTACTTTTATTTGCAAAATGTGATAACCCCCATCCTTGGGCAAATCTTCAGTTTTTTTTTTTTTTTTTTTGAACCTATTAACTCTTGTCTAAGGCTTCCTGGGTGGCTCAGTAGTAAAGAATTCACCTGTCGATGCAACAAACATAGATTTGATCCGTGGGTCGGGAAGATCCTCTGGAGGAGGAAGTGGCAACCCAGTCCAGTATTCTTGCCTGAAAAATCCCATGGGCAGAAGAGCCTGGCAGGCTACAGTCTCTGGGGTCCAAAGAGTTGGGCACCCCTGTGTGACTGAGCACGAGCACTAACACTTGTCTAGAATATAAATCCTTTTCATCTTTCCCAAAGATACAGACCTATGTTAAAATCAGATGTGTCTCTTTTGCCTAGATGAATGTCACCCAACTCAATCCCTCTGCCTAATACGTTTGGCTTGGCTCTCTATTCAGTGTGGTTTGCCCTGGACATTTAGAGACAAATAAAACAAATCTTTGCAAGTGCTAAGTGAAGCCCATATATTGTAACATCATAAAATGAAAAGGAATTCCTCTCCCAGCCAACCCACACGTCCTCTCCCCCAGTATAACCTTTCTCTGCCCTTTGTGGGGATATTAAAACAAAAATAAACTTTATGTATGTACATATCCACGTATGTTGGTATATGCTTTAACTTTCTTTGCTCCCTTGTGGAATCACACTGTATCATGTTCTGCCTGTCACTTGGCAGCCCTTCCTTCTGTCGGCCTCATGAGAGCCTAGACCTGTCTTGTTCCTGTCGGAACACCCCTCCACCCCCAGGCACAGAGCCGTGCTGGGCTCAGGACATGTGGGCGCCAGGGATATTTGTAAATAGATGAATGGATTGTTTAGGTGGCTGGTTGGCACTCCATGCTGTGCCCCCTCATCCAATTGTCCTGCTTTAACAAAGCATCACATCGTCTCTGAGTTTCACATCAAAAAACTTGACCACAGTGACTTCCCTCTGGCATGTCTGTGTTGCCTGACTTACTTTTGGGAGGGTATACATAACTGCTGGCTCTCAACCTGGGACATTTTGCCTCCCAGGGTTCATGTGGCCAGATCTGCAAACATGTCGGGGATGCATTTTGGGAACAGCCAAGTATGCTGCTAACACAGCCTACAATGCCCACAACAGTGCCCCAGAGAACCATCAGCCCAAATGCCCAGTGCTGGATAGAGAGGCGGCTGTATTTGTGATCACCTTCTTTGTGAACTTGCTTTTTTCCCCCAAAGTATGATTCCAACTTTATCAAATATGTGCATGGGTAAGAAGAGAAAAGACTAGAAGGAAAAGCTCAAACTATTTACGGAATTACGGACTTAGCAAACTTTGCGGTATGAATTTTGGAAAAATCCGTTTAACTGGACTAGGGTTTTTTCACACACTGTAAAATGCAGTAAAAAGGTAAAATTTTCAACATGTAAATGCTGGGTGGGCTCAGTACGACGTGCTTAAGTATGACACCACCACAGGTGGCATACTGGTCAGGATCTAGCTGCCTGCACAGACAGGCAGTCTGAGGGCTGGTGACCAGTCCTGCCTCTGATCTCTCCTGCCTGTGGGCCAGAGTTTTGGTGAAACGTGCTTTGGGTCCCGTCTGAGAGCTCTAGCCTGTGTGGGAACAGTGGGTGCAGAGGACCATCCCTGCCCTGAGTTGTTGATTATTTGTAGGAGGACAATGTGTGTTCAGGGCTCAGAGAGGCTGCCCTGAGCACTATGGGGGTCCAGGGGAGGGCATGGTGGATGGGGGCTTGTTTCTGGACCCCCACTTGGCTTCCCCTCTCCCCACTCTATCTGCTCCCCACACACCAGCCCCAGTGGGCCTCTTGCCACAGAACTCTGGCCCTGCCACATCCTCTGGGGCTGCTAACACAGCCTACACCTAGAACATGATCCCAAGCCCCCACTGAGACCTCATGTGACTCACCGCTGACCAGTGCCCGCTCGTCCCTGAGCGCATCTCCCTCTCTGCTTAGCTTGTGGGGGCTGCCACCTTGCTTGGTGCTATGCCCAGCATCAGCACAGCACAGTGCCTGGCACACAGTGGAGGCTCCATGAATCGTTGTTGATTGAACCACTAAATGAATAAGCACGTTGTTTGTTCAAACCTGGGACGGAAGGGGACAAGGCAAAGGAATTTGCAGATGCAGGACCCCTCAGCAGCCACAAGAGATGAGATCAACATGCATTTCATTGACAAGGAAAGATGTCCACAGCACGTTGCCCCCAAACCAGTTTTTTTGTGAAACAGCAAGGACAGCATATCACTAGGTAGTGTTTTCATAACCTCCCACCCTAACAGGAAGAAAAGCTATGACAAACCTGGACAGCATATTAAGAAGCAGAGACACCACTTTGACGACAAAGATCCATATAGTCAAATGTTCCGTTTTTCTAGTAATCATGTCCCAGTATGAGAGTTGGACCATAAAGAAGGCTGAGTGCTGAAGAATTGATGCTTTTGAACCACAGTGCTGGAGAAGACTCTTGAGAGTCACTTAAACAAGAAAGAGATCAAAACAGTCACTCCTAAAGGAAATCAACCCTGAATATTCATTGGAAAGCCAGATACTGAAGCTCCAATACTTTGGCTACCTGAGGTGAAGAGCTGACTCATTGGAAAAGACCCTGATGCTGGGAAAGATTGAAGGCGAAACCAGAAGGGCGTGACAGAGAATAAGATGGTTACGCAGCATCACTGACTCAGTAGATGTGAATCTGAGCAAACTCCAAAAGATAGTGAAGGACAGGGGAGTCTGGCATGCTGCAGACCATGGGGTCACAAAGAGTCAGACATTGACTTACCGACTGAACAACAACAACCCCAAGAGGAAGCCAGGGGATGGACCCAGTTCTGAGTCCTTCATTCCTCATTCTTCCCAATTGCCAGGGTCACATAGTTGATGTTTCAAGGAACACCAGGGAGAAGACGAGTCTGGGAGAGAGCTGTCTCCTCCCCCACCCCTGGGTGGCTCTTTGAGGTGTGGCCCTGAGTGAAGGGGGCCTCTAAGCTCACGTCAGCCTCCACCCTGTGTTAGGGAACCTTGACCTCTTTTTAGCTCACAGGGCAGCTCAGGAGGGAGACTGGGGTATTTGCAGCTCTGGGACATGCTGATGTCACAGCTGAGAACTTGACCTTTGGCTCCAACGGAACAGGGTTCAAATCCTGGCTCCACCACTGACCTGTCGCAAGGCCTTCATAGTGTAACCTTTCTTCTCTTTATAAAGTGACATCATGATATCTGTTCTGTGGGACCATGTAGAGGGTTGGATGGACTGAGTGCTCCATCCGCTGTTGGCATGGAAGGCATTTATGTGTTCATTTAATAAATGGTCATTAAATCCATGAGTGCCAGGCACTGTGATAGACATCCTTATACTATTTATTAACAAAAACTGTCTCCCAGCATTCAGTGGATGGATCATTCCTACCCCTGTTTTTTTTTTATTAATGAATTAATTTATGTATTATTTATTTTTGACCAGCTGCGTGCAGGCTTTCTTTAGTTGTGGCAGGTGGGGGCTACTGTTCGTTTTGGTGCTGGGGCTTCTCACTGCAGTGGCTTTTCTTGTTGCAGAGCATGGGCTGTACAGCAAGGTGGCTTCGGTAGTTGTGACGTGGGCTTAGTTGCTCTGAGGGGTGTGAGATATTCCCGAACCAAGGATCAAACCAGTTTCCCCTGCATTGGCAGGCGGGTTCTTTACCACTTTTTTTTTTTCTTTTTTGTACCTTAAAAAACTAACGTATAACTCACAAAACGTGGAATTCACCATCTAGTGGTTTTTAGTACACTCACCTTCTCGTACAGTCATCCGCTGTCTGGTGGT
Organism: Bos grunniens; assembly: GCF_055505025.1. Classification (NCBI taxonomy): domain Eukaryota; kingdom Metazoa; phylum Chordata; class Mammalia; order Artiodactyla; family Bovidae; genus Bos; species Bos grunniens. Next base: position 24,569,268 of record NC_141177.1, on the reverse strand, counting down.
CTTCCCCAGAAGTGACTTCCTGTCCATTAGCACTCACCCCATGCCCTTCCTTCCCCAGGCTCCTGGAAACCATAAATTTACTTTCTGTTTCTATGGATTTACCTATTCTGGACATTTCATATGAATGAAACCATATAATATGTGCTGCTTAGTGACTGGTTTCCTTCATGTAGCATAACGTTTTCAAAGTTCATCCATGCTGTAACATGGATCCGTACTTCTTCTTCTTTTTTTTTTTTTTTATGGAGAATAATATTCCTTTGTATGGATACACCACATTTTATTTATCCATTCATTAGCTAATGGACATTTGGGTTGTTTCCACATTCTGGCTGTTATGAATAATGCTGCTGTGAACCCTTGTGAACCTATGTCTTTAGTTCTCTTGGGTGTATACTTAGGGGTGGAATTGCTGGGTTGTATGAGAACTCTGTGTATAACTTTTTGAGGAACTGCCAAACTATTTTTCAAAATACCTGCAACATTTTTATAACCCCAACAGCAGCATAGGAAGGTTTACTCTCTCCACATCCTCACCAATATTCGTTTTTTGTCTGCCTTTATTTTAGCCATCTTAGTGGGAGCAAAGTGACATTTCACTGTAGTTTTCCATACTCCTGCTTTTGAAGCTGAATGTCTTTTGTGGTGACACAGCTTTCACCTTTTAAGCCTTAATCTTTTCTCATATTTGGTGACAGAAGGGGAATAATCCATAGCCACCCTCAGTGCCTGTGCTCCACCAGGCCCAAGATAACTTGCTACCCCATTCTCTAGTTCCCAAGCCTCTAAGTGAAGGGGGTAAGAAAAACCCTAAGATGGCAACTCGGACTAAACAAAGAGGTTTATTCATTTGGGTGATTGGGGCAAGAATCCGGCCAGCTTTAGAACTGGTTTGATCCAGTGATATACGAGAAATCACGTGTCTGTTGTTCTGTCTGCTCTTCCTTCCACCAGCTCAGCCCCATTTGATGATGCAGTCCACCTATGGTGGCCAGATGGTGGCTGTTTCTGGGCTCTCCTTCCTCCCTCAATGCTGTCCAGGGAAAGAGAAGGTTGCTCTGAACCCTACACTTGGAAACTTCCATTCATTGGCTCAATTGGGTCACTTGAACCAATCACTGTAGTTGGAGGGTTGGTTGCTGAGTATTAGAATACAGGCCCCACCCGCTATGGCCGGGCTGGAGTCAGTTTAAGGCACAGCTGCCTAAATAAAAATTGAGTTGAGTAGCAAGAAATGGGGTGCGGGGGAGAGGGCATGGATGAGACAATTGGCATTGCCCCTGTTTCACAGATGAGGAAATAGAGGCCCCAGCATGCAGCTTCCTCATGGGCTGGTCACCAGCAGATGTAGGTTTCAGCCACCTGGAGACCCTCTTCCCTCTGTCTTCCTATTTCTCAGCTGAGGCTGTGGGACCCTGGACCTGGCTGTACTGCCAGTGGCCAAAGCGAGCCAGACACCCTCCCTCAGAGGTGCAGTGACTGCATTTAGTGGATCTGAAACAGCATCAGGTTTTCAGGGAGGCATTTTTATTTTGCCCTAACAGCCTTCCAGGGGGAGGAGGGTGGTGCACAGTTCCTAGGGGCTCGACTTTAATGGTTTCTTTTATAGAATCATTCAAATTATAGATGAGTGAACTCGAGGAAACCCTGCTAAAGAATGCAGGAAAGCTGGCGTTAAGAGGGACTAAGGTGAAGTAGTGGTGGGTGGGGGAGCTGTTTTGAACATTTGCTGTAATACAGCTAAAGCAAATGCCCCTGATGCTGAGCTGGTCCTTGGGCATCTGGGTTTGTGGACATCTGGCCTGTCTGGAGAGCTCCAGGGAAAGTTGATTCCAGAGTGACTGGGCCCAGTGCCTTCGCTGGCCTCCAACCCCTTTCACCAAACGTGCAGGGACCATATCTGTCATGATTAAGCAGCCTGCCCTGGTTTCAAATTCAGCTCCCTCACTTCCAAGCTCGTTGTCCTTGGGCAAGTTTTCAGCCTCTCTGAGCTGTTTTGTCTTCTTGCTTTATCTTCCTTTGGAATACTTATCAGCACTGGGCATGGTAGTAGTTATTGACCAGGGGAAACTTCTGCAGAAATTAACACTTGTGACTGGCAATTTGTTATGTAAGTGAATACTGAGATGTCTCTGATCAGTTAACATTGGAGTAACAACACGTTTTAATACGTCTCAATAATAAGTTAAGTATGTATTGACCAATGTCTTCATTGTTGCTGCAGCTGGTAGCCTGTTCTTAGCCTCCATCACACCGGACCCACCCTCAGAGCACAGAACACCCTGACTGCCTCAGCCGCCTTCTCACCCAGTATCCGGGGTTGCCAATTCTCTTGGCATCCCTCTTCCTCTTGTTCTGGCTTCCTTCAGATCCTTTGCCAGCGAGCAGTGCTTGTGCACAGCCTCTGTTGCATTCCCCAGACCTCTCAGATGGAGACAGGGCCCCTGGGCTCAGCCCTCACGTCGCTTGTCTGATCTCCTGGACCACTGTCCTGAGCTAGCATCTAATCTAATGAGCACTTCCGGTGTGCAGAGGTCTGCTGGGAGCATCTGTGTGTCGAATGTCAGAGGCTGAATGTGAACCCAGGAAGGTAGGCCCAGGGCCAGAGCCTGTCCTGCCTCCAAGGCTGTCTCTCCTGCTGGTGAAGTTGATTCCAGATGTGGCTGGGCCCAGGTGAAGAGGGATGGGGAGTCAGACTAGGACTCAGAGGTTCCACTGCCTGCCCACCTCCCCCTCCCTCTTCCCTTGGGCGTCAGGTGGGGGTTTCAGTTGGGAGCCGCTGAGTCACACTGTGTCACACCCCTCCTGGCTCCGTTTGTCTCCGCGCACACATCACCACGGGCTCCCTGCCCTGCATGATTCCTGCCTGCCTTCCCCACCAGTGTGCACTCCCAGAGGCCAGGGAGTTCTCTCTGTGACTCCCAGTGTGTTCCAAGTTCCTAGGACAACCCGGTGTAGAGTCAGAGCTGAGGCCATGCTGGTGATGGAGGAGTGGCAAGTACACGGATGGACATTGTGAGGTTCGCTAACGTGACATCTGTTCAGCCCTTCCCACTAACCACCTGTTCTGTGCATTTGACTGCTTCCCGTATAGGACAGAGCATCAACCCCAAGTTGGCGGGCCTGATCGGGCGGCAGGGGCCCCAGAACAAGCAGCCGTTCATGGTGGCCTTCTTCAAGGCCACCGAAGTCCACCTCCGCAGCACCCGCTCCACGGGGGGCAAGCAGCGCAGCCAGAATCGCTCCAAGACGCCCAAGAACCAGGAAGCCCTGCGGGTGGCCAACGTCGCAGGTACACCGGGGTGGGGGGTTTACTCCACGGACCCCCAGGAGCCCACAGGGAGCCCCCTGCAGGACTCCAGCCGGGGGTGGCTCAACATCCATGCATGTGCTCCACAGATGGTTCTGGAACCCATGCAGCAGGAAGCACCACCCACAGAATCCCTTCCTGCCCAGAGCTCACCATCTTCATTGTGTAAATTGTCTTATAAATTCATTTCGAAATGCAAGTAGCGGAACATGAGTATCACAGGATGCCAAATCATGTGAAATTTCTAAACAAACAAAACAAGAGCTACAAATAAATAAAGGAGAACTATGAAAACATACATAGAGGGAAGACTTCACCCCATTGTCCTGAGGAAGGCAGGGAGAAAAAGTGAAGGGCAGTTGCTGTATCTTTCATTTTATTTCTTCAAGTGAAATGCATTTGAAACTCATGGCAAACTTTAACACTTGTTGAACATGGGTGGTAAGATTTTCTTGTAGAGCCTTCCCAGCTCTGGGTTCATCATGAGCTGGAAAAGGCCTGGGGTTGGTGGGAGGAAGTGTGGAAAGGAGCGTGGGGGTGTTTAGAAGGGTGAGGGGGTGTGGCAGAGCAGCCCCCACTCTCAGATCCACATATATTGTCAATAGCTTCTTCTGCCTTACCTGGAAGGTCATTTCCAGAATTTTGAAATTGCTGTTCATTTTCCTTTTCAGGGAAAAGCAAAAATACAGTTACTGTGATTGGTGATGTTTTTTAAGAGCAGGGCGCCCTGCCAGATGGACTCCAGTGAGTCTGTGTGGTTCCAGAGTTTGTGTGCAGAGATTTTGTAAGAATTCTTTTCTGGCAGGTGCATCCACTCTTTTTTAGGCTGCTCAAGTGAAATCTGATCCCCCAAATTAAAAAAGCAACAAAATCTCTTCATTTGTATTTTAAGCATGCTCTATGCCGGTTTCTCGGGGGTTGGGGTTCAACAGCGAAAGCCCAGCCATGGCCCACAGTTCATGCAAGGTGGGCAGAAGGGGGCTGTCACTCACAGGCACGCTGATCACAGCCCTGGGAGCCAGGAGATGGTGATGAGGGACCCTTTAGGGGATGGTTCAGAGGAGACTTCTTCAGGGGCAAGCTGGTGCCCCCAAGGTGAGGCTGGGTGGGCTGGAGACCAGCACTCCAGACAGTGGGACGCACAAGTGAAGGGAGTTTTCATGGCAGCTTTGGCGGGCAGTGGAGGGCAGGCCATGTGGCTGGGACAGGGAGGGTGTGGCTGGGGAGTGAGCAGAGTCAAGTGTCCTCTTGGGAGCCACATCGTGAGTTTGAATTTCATCCAAAGCAAATTTGGAGGCCTTTGCAGGGTTTCAAGCTGTGATGTGGGGTGGGGTTGATAAGCAGCTCATTCTGGCTGCTCTGAGAATGGTGGGGAGCAGGGTGGGGCGCTTGGGGAGGGTCAGCGTAGGGAGACTTGTTAGAGGCTTTTCCATGTCAGGCAGGCAGGAAGTGCTGGCAAATGTCAGCCGTGCAAAATCTCCCATGTCTCAGAGGTCTGTCAGGTGTAATGGTCTGACCAACGCAATGAAAGGGGAGGGACTGCCCTCAAAGTCTTAGAATTGCGCACCCAGCTTCCCCACCACATCCTTACCAAACCGCCATCGTCTCCACTTACATAACCCCCAGGATGGGGCCCTCACTACCGCACATGACAGCTCTTCTACCTTGGCTAGGATCTGCTTTCTTGCTCTAGATTTCTACTTCCTGGTCCTGTTTGAAGTTCACTTAAATCCTGCCTGGAAGTTTAATTAAAAAAAAAAAAAAAAAAACCAAAGCCTGGGTCCCACCACAGTCTTAAAAAACCAGAATCTCGGAGGGTGTGTTTGCCTGCACATTCCCATTGAAAGTGCTTTACCTCCTCCCGTAACAGCTTCCCAGATGGTACAGTGGTGAGGAATCTGCCTGCCAATGCAGGAGACATGGGTTCAATCCCTGGGTCAGGAAGATCCCCTGGAGGAGGCAATGACAACCCCTTCCAGTATTCTTGCCTGGAAAATTCCCATGGACAGAGGAGCATGGTGGGCTTGCGTCCATGGGATCACAAAGAGTCAGACACGACTGAGCGCCTGAGCACACACACACCTCCCGTGATGGGCTAAGAATCCTGCTGCAGGGGCACACGAGTAGAAGCCTCTCCCCCATGGGAGCCCTGTGTGTGCTGGGGGGACTGGACATGTTCTGCCGACATGCCTTGCCCCCCAAAGGCCTTCAACTGCTCTTCAGACTGTGTGGTTTGGGGTGAGAAGCTGGGATCCTCACTTCCCTTCCACTTCCTTCTCCCACCCCCATTTGGACCCAACTCCCCTGGTCATTAGCCATCTTCACCACATGACCCGTGGGGGTGGGAGCTGAGTCCAGGCAGCTGCTCAGGCGGGGCTTGTGGAGGTGGATGAAGCAGCTCCTGCTTGCCTGCCCGCTTCGGCTGGGGGCGGGTGGGGCAGGGCAGGAGGGCAGGCCAGCTGGGAGTCCACTTTTTGAGCATCTCTTCTTCCTTTTCCTTGTCTTTCTGTTAAGAAGAGGTCAGAGTGAAATAGTTCTGACCACTTCCTCCCAGAGCAGCTGTGTTCCAGGGGAGCCTGGAGGAGCCAGGTGTCTGAGGTCCCTGAGGGCAGAGTCAGGGCCCAGCCCATACTGGCGTGCCCACAGCTAGCTTCAGGAGCTGCTCTTGGCCTTGGCCTGTGGGGCCTTGGGCTTCAACATTAAGCCAAATATCATTGCCTTGTTTTCAGGGTTGGGGAAACTGCACTGAGGCCCCTACTCGTAATTGATTAGACATTGCTAATCAATTAAGGCACTTTCTTCTCAGTGAGCCTGCACGTACCTTCAGGTTCTTCTTTACTCAGGGCACCAAACAGCCAGCAATGTTAGTTCTCAACACACAGCTTCTTTGCCACACCCCTGGCCCACGCTAAAGTGCTCAGACCTTTGTCTTGTTCAGGCTCCTTCACACAGCATCACAGCTGAGGTTGCTCCTGTCTCTCCCATCTCCCTTCCGCCTGTCTACAGGGAAGGAGGGGAAGAAGCCTTGTGGAGTTGCTGCCTGGGGTTACAGGCGTGGTCACAGCGATGGAGGCTTTCCTGGATTTCCGCTGTGTCTGTGCCTTCCAGATGGCACAGTGTGAATGGTCCAGGAGGTTGCTCGGTTCCCCTCTGAGGGGTCCCTTGGCATTGATCTTTGCATATGAATGACCACTGGGCCCTCAGCAGCCCTGCTACCCTCATAGCTGGCGTTCTCGCTCTCTTTCAGCCCTCAGGTTAGGTCCTGAGGTGAGGAAGAGGGGCCCAGGACTCCCATTCCTGCTCCATCCTCCCTAACCTCCCTCACCCCCAGCAGTGGAGCTCAGTGCAGACCTTTCCCCTCCTCGCTGCCAACCGCCGACCCCAGCATCACCGCCTCATTCCCATCCTTCTGCCCACCACCACTCCTGTCCTGGTTATTGCTGACTTCTAACCCTCCTCTCCATCCCACCCTGTCCTTATCCTGGAATCTCCTACCTGGCCCACCATCTCACTTCCTTTGGTTCTTACACAAGCACCACTTCCTCTGAAGGCTCTTGGTTAGACAGCACAGAGCCCCCAGCACATTGTTCCTGTCCTCCTCTCCTCCCTTAGTTCCTCCTCGATGCTCGTCTAGATGGAACGTAATTGGTGTTTACTCATTTGGTCATCGTCTGCCTCCCTTGCTGGAAGATAAGCCCCTCGATGCTTCATTCACACTTGTAGCTCCAGTGCCCAAACCAGTATCTGCAAACCCATAGATGCTCTGTAACAGTTTGTGGGAATGAACAAACGAATGAATGAATGAATGAATGAATGACATACTGGGCACCAAGGTAATGAGGGCCTGAGACACCCAAAGGCCGGTGCTCCCTGCTGCCCTCATTGGGATCATCTCACTGGTTCTGAGTGTTTCCTAGGGGCCAGGATCCCTCCCTCCTAGAAACTTATAGGCCATTCTGTCATAATCAATTGTCATTTCCTCACTGGTTTGTACATTTTTGAAAATGTCTTCTCTCAACCCTAGATATAAAGATGTGTGTAAAATTAGGAATGTTCACAAAAGCCAATAGAAAGCCCATGGGAAATTTTAGATGGAAGAGAGAGAGATTGTGGTTAAGAAAAAAAAAAAAATGAATCCCTCTTGCTCCTGGGTACAGGGAAGATTGTGCAGTGGCAGCAGAGTGTGTGTTTGTGTCAGAGAGAAAGGGAGACAGAGAAAGAGATAGACACAAGGAGAGAGACAGAGAAACAGATATTCCTGCATGTTTACAAGCGCTCAGTTACAAACCCCAAATTCCTACCAACTCTACATACTTCTGGAAAACCCCAGTGCATAATTTTCGTTCCGCAGAGGAACCTCAGTGTTGTGTTTTTCTGAAAGGTCAATGGGACTTGACTTTTTGCCCTCTCGTGTCTTCTCGGTGGTGGGAGCTTTGTCCCAGGCCCTGTCTGTGCCTTCTCCTGCCTCCCTCCATGGGGCTGAGCATCTCGAGGCGTGAGCCTGAGTGGAAGCAGCACACCCCCCTACCCCACCCCCATTCAGGCATGACGGGATGCAGATGGACATGGATTCCCACATGGAATCTGGGCAGACATCAGCAACTAAACCAGAGAAAACAGCGTGCACAGGAGGATCCGGGGATAGCTGTGAACTAAGACTGTGTGAGAGATGGGGGCTTTGGTACCACCCCTATGGAGGCCATTTTCAGGGGGCAGAAATGAGTTTTGAGGCTACAGATGCCTGAATGACCTTTGTGTCCAGCTCCCAAAGTTTGCTTGGGGTCACGCCACTGCCTTAGACTGCTGCTGCTGCTGCTGCTAAGTCGCTTCAGTAGTGTCTGACTCTGTGCGACCCCATAGACAGCAGCCCATCAGGTTCCCCTGTCCCTGGGATTCTCCAGGCAAGAACACTGGAGTGGGTTGCCATTTCCTTCTCCAATGCATGAAAGTGAAAAGTGAAAGTGAAGTCACTCAGTCATGTCTGACTCTTAGTAACGCCATGGACCGCAGCCTACCAGGCTCCTCCGTCTGTGAGATTTTCCAGGCAAGAGTACTGGAGTGGGGTGCCATTGCCTTGGACTGAGGAAGCATTAATGCGTGTGTTTCCTCTTCCTCCCCATGGTACTTCACCTCTGCTCCCCATCACTGCAGAAAACAGCAGCAGCGACCAGAGGCAGGCATGTAAGAAGCATGAGCTATACGTCAGCTTCCGGGACCTGGGCTGGCAGGTAAGGGGGAGGGTGGCTGGGTCTGCCCCGGTGTCGGGAACCTCTGGTATGGGCTTCCCTGTGCTCCCCACCATGGCGGTGGGACTGGGTCCCCTATGTGCAGTGAGCCGTGGTTCTCATCTCTTGAGATTCCAGCTGTTTAATCGTTAAGTCGTGTCCAACTCTTTTGAACCCCATGGAATTGTAGCCCTTCAGGCTCCTCTGTCCATGGGATTTCCCATGCAAGAATACTGGAGTGGGTTGCCATTTCCTCCTCCAGGGGATCTTCCTGACCAGGGATCGAACCTACGTCTCCTGCATTGACAGGTTGATTCTTTACCACTGAGCCACCTGGGAAGCCTCATGTTCTAACTAGAGGCTGCAGGGATGCCTCATGAAACCCAGGAGCAGAAACCTGGTTTCTGCTAGAGACTCAGGCTAGAACCAGAAGCCCAAACACTGTGGACTGTGAACCTCATTCTCCATGTGAACCCCATTGGCACCCTGCACTGGCTGCTTCCCTCAGATATGGACAAGTCCATGTGCTGGAATCCAGCCACCTGGAGGGCGGGCCCCCACCCTCTGTGGTGTCTGTCTGCCTTCTGCCCCTCCTTCCCCCATCTGTGCTTCAGATTCCCAGGGAAGGGGCTGATTGGCCCAGCTTAGGCTAGGTGCTTGTTCCTGAACCAATCAGGTATTGTAGGGCTGGGATCATGTCCTAGGACCATGGCTGGCCCCCTCTGGAACCATTTAGCTGAAGCAGGGCAAAGGGCAAGGGATGAATCCTAGAAAAACAGTATCTCAACTGTTGATGAGTTTCTATGACCTCCTGGGCCTTTTCTAGGCATTGGAGATGCAGCTTTGGGCATAGCAAGGTGCCTGCCTTCATGAAGCCCAAATATCCCTGGAAAGGGTGTTGTCATGAAATTACCAGGGCCATTGGTTTTGTTGTTCTCCCCTCACAGAGCTTGTATTTCCGTGGGAGGGTCCAGATTCTTCCCAGAGGATAGTATAGTGTTCCCAGATACGCCCTCAGGGGTCTTGTGCACACAGACAGCTTGGAGCCCTCCTGGGATTCTGTCCTCACTCTTAGGATACCATCCACAGTCTAAGAGGTTGCTCACGTCCTAGTGTGGAATGGAGCCCCCAGGTGCACTGAGTCCCTGAGGGGTGTAGTCATTGCTAGAGCGCCATTTCTGTGCTGACCTGACCACAAAGCATCCTTTGTTGAGTCGCACAGTGTAGCAGGCACTGTGCTTCGTGAAGCGAGGTCTGAAGGTTTTGTTAACAGACGGCCCATGCTACCACATAGCAGGGGTAAGACTGATACCCTCGGTCACCTCTGTCTGTGCCACCTTCCAGTGAAGAGCCAGTGTCCATTCTGGGCTCAGCCCAGCCCCCTGGTTTTTCCCTCATTTTTACTGTCTGTTGGGACAAGGGCTTCACAGCTGGCTCAATGGGTAGGTAAAGAATCTGCCTGCAGTGCAGGAGATGCAGGAGACGCAGGTTCGATCCCCAGGTTGGGAAGGTCCCCTGGAGGAGGGCATGGAAACCTACTCCAGTATTCTTGTCTGGAGAGTCCCACAGACAGAGGAGCCTGTAGGGCTACAGTCCATAGTGTCTCAGAGTCTGAAGCGATTGAGCACTCACGCACTAGACCAAGAAAGGCTGCCTCCTGTTTCTTCTGCCTCTGCAGGAGCCCCAGCCACCCAGAAGGAGGTGGGCTATGCCTTTGACCTCTGGGAGCTTCGGAATCTGGCCCACAGGAGGAGGGTTTCGGCCTGGAGGGTGGGACCCTGCCGTTCCTACTTTGTTCTGACCACGCCCCTCACCTGACCATGCCTCCTCATGCTCTCTGATCTCTCCCCGCAGGACTGGATCATCGCACCCGAAGGCTATGCCGCCTACTACTGTGAGGGGGAGTGCGCCTTCCCTCTGAATTCCTACATGAACGCCACCAACCATGCCATCGTGCAGACGCTGGTGAGTGTGGCCTGCGTGCCGTCCGGGGTGTGGCCCGCCGCTGCAGCAGGGCCACCAGATCCGGCCTCATGTCCCTCCAAGCTGGGGCCACAGCAGGTCTCTAACATGTTATGAGTTTCTGGAGCCCTGGGCCCTATTGCTTTCCTGGGCCCTTCCTCCATAAAAAGTATGTTTAACAGGACATAAGTATACTCATTGTGTATGATCTTCAACCCTGAAGTGCATTTATTTCTCCTAGTTTTAAAAGCAGCTAGAATAGTTCCTAAAAGTATCATAAATAAACAACACTGTGCCTAAGGGCAGTTGTCCTGGCCTTGCCTCAGTCTGGGTTGTTCCTGGTAGTCAGCATCCACCTCTTTAGGCTTCCCCCATCCCCTGCTCCACAATGTCTGGGCTTCCTACAGGTGAGGCAGCCTTGAGAGTTGGTCCCCTCCTAGAGTTCACATCTTTGCCTCCTAGCCTTGATTTCATGGCTCAGCCATTCAAGGGTGTTTATTGAGGCAGAATCATCTAATATAGCCTAGACTTGGACCATCCGATATGGTACCCACTTTTATATGTGGCTCTTGAATACTTGAATGTGGCCAATCTCAACTGAGATGTTTTGCAACTATAAAATACACACTGAGTTTTGAAGCCTTAGTATAAAAAAATATAAAATATCTCATTCATGACTTATGTTAAGTATATATTGAAGTGATAATAGCTTTGAAATGCAGGGTTAAATTATATTATTTAAATTTATTTCACCTGTTTCTTTTTCATTTTGTAGCGTATAGCTACTAGAACATTTTAAATTACACTTGTGATTTGCATTTGTTTTTCTTGGACAGGACAGGCCTGGTCCAGAGGCCAGCAATCTTTTTCTGAAAACAGCCAGATAGTAAATATTTTTAACTTTAAGAGTCATAAGTTTCTGTTGCAGCTATTCACCTCTTCTGTTATAATGCAGAAGCAGCCACAAACGCTGTGTGATGAATGGGTGTGGCTGTGTGCCAACAAAACTTTATTTATAAAAACATGTGGCAGAGCAGGGTTTGACCTGCAGGCCGACCCTTGTCTGGCCCAGGGGTTCTCAACTTGGGGCAGTTTTGCCTCCCAGGGAATATTTGACAATGTCTGGCTTCCTCGGTGGCTCAGCGGTAAATAATCCACCTGCAACGCAAGAGCTGCGGAAGACATGGGTTTGATCCTTGGGTCAGGAAGATCCCCTGCAGGAGGGCACAGCAACCCACTCCAGTATTCATGCCTGGAGAATCCCATGGACAGAAGAGCCTGGTGGACTACAGTCCAAGGGTCGCAAAGAGTCAGAGGCGACTGAAGCGACTTGACATGCACGTCCAGAGACATTTTTAGTTGTCACAGTTGAGGGGTGGGGGTGGAGTGCCTCTGACTTCTAGAAGTGGAGCCCAGGGATGCTGTCAAACATCCTGGAATGTCAAAGAGGACAGCCTCATGAGGGAGAATGACCCAGCCCCCAGTATCTTCCTAGCTGTATGCCATGTGACCCTGTATGCTCTGGTTCTCTCATCTGTAAATCCAGGATAACCCTGGAACTGAGTTAGTTAGCCATCAAGTGCTTAGAACTGGGAGTGCCCAGTGAGTGTCACCAGTGGGGATTCTGTCCAAGCAGTACCTGTTCCGTACAGGAATACGGAGGCCAGGGAGGAGTGACTCTCCAGGTCTCACCACCACCACCGTTTTCGGGTGTGTTTCAGGTGCACTTCATCAACCCGGAAACGGTGCCCAAGCCTTGCTGTGCTCCGACTCAGCTCAATGCCATCTCTGTGCTCTACTTCGATGACAGCTCCAACGTCATCCTGAAGAAATACAGAAACATGGTTGTCCGGGCTTGTGGCTGCCACTAGCTCTTCCCGGAAGTCACACGCTTTCGAGTCACGTTTTTCTGGATCCTGGGTCTCTCACCGTCCAGCACCTCCCACCTCTTGGGCGAGGAGCCAGCAGACCACCTGCATTTTGTGAGGCCTTCCCATTCCCTCTCCCCAACTATAATGCTGTAGGAGTGTTAAGGAATTTGAGAGGCAGATGGCTTTTGATCCGATTTTCATCAGCATCCTACGGACAAGATCCTACAAGCTGCTGCAGGCAAAACCTAACAGGAAAAATATATATATATCAAGAAAAATTGCTGGGCCCCGATCACTGGCTGTGAAGTCTCAGCCGTGCACCAACTCGTTCCCAGGAGTAATTACGACACCCTTCAGCCCGGCCACCAGCAGTGGGAGGAAGGGGGTGTGGCCAGGGGTGGGCATGCTCTTGTTTGTGTGAGAGGAAGATGAATGCAGAAGTCCCTGTAATAAATGTCACAATAAAATGAATGAATGAAAATGGTTAGGATGGTACAGATATATTTTCCTAAACAATTTATCCCCATTTCTTGGTTTACTCTGATTTCATAAACAGAAGCTGTAGCTGGCAGAGGGAGTGGAGGCCCCCTTTCTGTGCCATTCCAGTTTCATTCTGAGGCTTGCCCAGGCCCACTGTTTATGTAGGCTCACCCCAATGCCAAGATTTGTCCAGTGAAGGAGAGGGAAAATTTATCCTTGGAGTTGGGAGTGTGTTGACCTTGAAGGATAAATAGGTTCCATCGTTCAGCCAGGTGCCTGGTGGCAGAAATTAAGATAAGTGTGTGAAGTACTGGCAGACACTTGGAATTGGTTTTCCAACTCTCCCCCCAGTAGGAAGTCAGTGAGAGGTGGCAGTTGGAGGAGAAAAGCAGTCAGGACAAAACTTGCAGTTCAATCCTGAGTTAGGGCCACCATAGCTCTATTTTAAGAAGCACACTAGCTCTTAACGGGTGGATGGGCAGGAGGGTCATCCATCCCCCAAGCAGACTCCTCTATTGGCCGTTGATAGCAGCATCCTAGAGTCTGGGCTCTGATGAGGGCCTCTGTAGCCACCGATTTTCATTCGCAGACCCCTACGGGAGGACCCTGCAAAAGAATCAGCCCCTGGAAGCAAGGGAAAGGTGACACAGTGGGAGGTCTGCTGGGAGCAGGATGTGCAGATATGCATCTCAAATGGAAGGCTGAGGAAGCTGTCTTGAGAGTGTCCTGACTGGAAGGTACCGTTTCTGACATGGCCCTCGGCACATGCCTCTCTCACCTTAGCCAGAAGGTCCCCAGCCTCCAGCTGCACCATGGGCCCTGGAGACCACCAGGCTGTCTGTGAACAAAAAACAGGGTTATCCAGGTGACGCCTGCAGCCCCTTGGATCTGGTCTAGTGAAGAACTGTCTCTCCATGTTGATTAAGTTAGCTCCTGGAAACACGGGGCCCTGTTTTAATTTTCTTTTATTTTTTCTTCTTCAGTAGCTTGGGCTGCAGCCTTCACTCTGCCTGGTCAATGGGGAAGAGTCGCTGTTTTTGTTACATTTTGTTTTGTCTGTTGACAGATCTGGGGATTTGGCGAGATTCCCTCTTGCTGCAAGCTTTCACACCGCGTACACCCCTAGCATCATTTGTACACTGAAACCTGTAAATAGCTGTTACAAAACAAAGAAATTATTTATGTCATCTGAAGCTCATTTTAGACCCTCTCCAATCCCTTGTTCAGGACAACAAGCTTGCTTTCCTCCAACCTGTTTATTTTCTTATTTAAGACTATTTATTAAATGGTCAGACTGATGTACCTTCAGCCATTGCATAGAGCAGTCCTCAGAGAAAATGCTGTATATAGACAAAATAAAAAGGGTTTTGACTTTGCAATAAAAGGAGACATTTGGTTCTGGTTTTGGGCCTGTGTATGTCTGTGTTGTTTTTTCTCTCGATGCCTGGATATTGGAGTTCTCTTGGTCTGCTGAGAACTCTTTGCCTTAGCCTCCACCATTAACACGCTGTTTATCATCCAGGCCTGGGGGAGAAAGGGACGCTCATCAGTATTCGGTACAGCTGTGCGGGGCTCCGGGCAGGAGAGATGGAACCAAACAACAAATGTGAATTTAGTAGGCTTGACTACAAAGATCCTTGATTGAATTACAGTGCAGCTGTCAGCAGCTGTTTCAAAGAGGCAGGGGGTAAATTAGCTGTGTTTACTGCTAACATAGTTGAAAGATTTAGTCATCCCAATAAAACAGAGGCAAAGAAAGAAAAAGAAATAGTAATGGGGGTGGGGGAGTGTACACCCAAAACTTTAAAGCGGCGCAGGCCCCAGAGCCCAGCACTGTCCAGTGCAAATTATTTCAGCGGTTTGGGGGCTGCTGTTGGCTCCCGGCTTGAGCCATGGATGGCCCCCAGCGGGCCTGGCGAAGGCAGCCAGGGGCCTGCTGAGCACGCAGCAGCCCGCAGCCATGCGGTGTGGAGCAGCCGCTCGGGTCCCTTTCCGCTTTGAAGTGCATGCTGAGGTCACCTGATGGATGTTAGAATCTGGGCCCATTCCCTGGCCCGGCTGCCTGCTCTTTCCCTGTTGCCTCAAATGAAGCAGCCGCTCCTAACAAGTTCCAGCCCCTGGTTTCCAAACCTTCTTGTCATTGTCCCGATGCGTGATCCAGCTTTTGTTCTGCTTCCAGGCTGGAGACCAGAGCCGCACACCAGAGGGCCAGATGCGGCCTGCAGACGTGTCTTATTCCTCCTGCATGCATGGTGTTTATACATTTTTAAAAAGTGAATTCGTTGCCAACACGTTTTTGAAAATCAGAAGGCTGGGGTGAAAAAAAATCTCAAATTCTGGCTTCTGAGCAGTTGGCAGATCTGGCCTCTCCCAGGCCCTGTTCTTGCGTGGCGGCTCCAGCTGGAGCCCAAGCGCAGTATAGCCGCAGTCTTCACTGCTCCCTGTTGTCTAGCTCAGGAAGGTGCAAACATCAGCTGCTGTTTTTAAAAGTGTAGGTTATCTGTTGATGTGTGCCCATGTCTCTATTAAGAGTAGGAAAGTAAAAGCTGGACTGAGGGCTTCTCTGGTGGTCCAGTGGTTAAGAATCCGCCTGCCAATGCTGAGGACATCGATTTGATCCCCGGTCCAAGAAGATTCCATATGTCATGGGGCAACTAAGCCCGTGCCGCACAACCCAGGAACTGCAACTACTGAGACTTTGGGCCACAACTACTGAAGCCCGTGCACCCTGGAGCCCCTGCTTTGCAAATGAAGCCACCTCAGTGAGAAGCCCTTGCACTGCAACTGGAGAGTAGCTCTCACTTGCTGCAACTAGAGAAAGCCCGTGCAGCAAGAAAGACTCAGTGCAGCCAAAATTAAATAAATAATTTTTAAAAAAGCTGGACTGAATGAGCCACACTTCACGGGGAAGAGGACAAGCCTTTGCTCCTCTCTGGCTCACTTTCCCCATAGACTGCCAGTTGGATCCCTACAGGCAGGTGTGTCTGGCTGAAGTGCCGCAGGTGACATCATCTTTGGCCTGCACCTTACTCCCTCCTGGTTCCCACCTCTCTTGCTCTTTGTCACCTTGAAGCCTCATCTCCTCGTGCCACTCACTGAGCACCTGTGTCAGGGACCATGGCTACCACCACTTGGCGTGATGTTGTCAGTGTCCATTCTAAGAGGGCACAAAGAGGTGAAGGTGTTTACTCAACGTCACCAGATAATAATTGCCTGGACCCAACACCTAGGCTCGACCCTATGTTTATCTTACAGCCTCCTAGGTCTGTTTGTGAAATGTGGGGAAGCCTGGCCCCCAGCCCTAACTCTCCAAATGACCTTCCCCAGTTCCCTGCATCTGTCCCTGAATGCACGCTGAGTTCCTGGACCACAAGCTCAGGTTTTGGGTCTCCTTTCCACTTCCAAGTGGCTTGAGGGACTTCATCTGTGAATATGATGATGAACCTTTAGCTTCCCCGCTGGCTGGGCCCAATAGCCCCACCTGCTATACAGTATAGCTTACCTGACCTGATTTCTGCTTTGTTACCTCATGATGACAACGTGTGGACCTCGCTGGGAGGCTGGGAGGGTTAGCAGTGGTTATGGGGCCATGTGCTCAGAAAATTCTCACTTGTACATGTTGAGTCCTTCCCTCTGTTCATGTCTTTTGGAGAAGTTGAATGTATCCGTTTCCCAAGGCTGCCATCACAAAGGATGATAGAGATGTGTCCTCACCGTTGTGAAATGTGTCCTCACTGTTCTGAAAGGTTGTAAGTGTCAGCCAGGTGTCAGCAGGGCCGCACTCCCTGAGATGCTTCAGGGAAGGCACCTGCTGTGTTTCTTGCCACTTCGGTGGCTGCTGACATCCTTGGCTCGTGGCTGCACCTCTCCAGTCTCTGCCACTGTCTTCACATGGCTTCTCCAAGTTTCTGCGTCCTTCCTTCCTCTGTGTGTCTCTTAGAAGGACACTTGTCACTGGGTTTAGGATTCACCCACATAATCCAGGATGATCTCACCTTGAGATCCTTAGTTACGTCTGCAAAGACCTTTCTTCCAAGTCAGGTCACATTCCAATATCCTAGGGATTGGGATACGGATGTGTCTTTTGAGGGGACCACCATTCAGCCCTCATCATGAAGCTGCCTGTCCCTCTCCTGAGACCTTGACCTGCTTTCCTGCTGCAGAATTTGGGCATCCTAGCCGACCTCCGTGGTCCTCACTGTGCCCCCAGCTGCTGTGAGTGCTGCTGTGCGAGCCCTGCAGCTCCTTCCTTGCCCCACGACTGGAAGGGGGTTGTCGGAGCCCAGCCCAGCTTCCCCCACCCATTCCAAGCCTTCACCCAGGTGAAGCTGGACCCAGATGCAGCACAGGGGAAAGGCTGGTCAGCTGTGGAGTGGAGGGAAGACTATAAACAAAAATGGCCACACCACAGTTCCCTTTGCAGGCACAAAGGTGTCTCTGAGGGCAGCACAGGCATCCTTTTTGGCCAGAAGCCTTCATTCGCTCACTCACTAGTTCCTTGTGTGTCCTCTGGAGTTACAGGAGCAAAGCACAGCCTCTGCTTAGGGAAGCATGTGTCCTCCGGGGCCACAGGAAACCAATAGTGTCTGGCACCACAGCGTGGCCACCTGGGCTTCTTCCTCCAAACAAAATAACACAGGTTTTCCATTATGACTGTGTTGGTATCAAGATGAATATAAATCAGGCTGCATCATATTTTTATCTTCTCCTTAAAAAATATTAAAGTATTTTTTGTAGGCACCTAAGAGTACTGTGGGTAGTGAGCATAGTGTCTGGTGTGCCTCCCATTCAGTGGTAATAATGAGCAGCGGCTTCCTGGTTGCTCAGTGGTAAAGAGTCCGCCTGCAATGCAGGAGATGCATGTTCGATCCCTGAGTTGGGAAGATCCCCTGGAGAAGGAAATGGCAAACCACTGCAGTATTCTTGCCTGGGAAATCCTATGGACAGAGGAGCCTGGCGGGCTACAGTCCCTGGGGTCACAAAGAGTCAGACAGGACTCAGCAACTAAAAACAACAATGATGAGCAAGGGAAGGGAGGGTGGTGTCGGCGGCCAGGCTCTCAGAAAGGGTGGTCAGGGAAAGGCGATGGGGTCACCAGGGGAAAGAGCATTTTTGCCTGAAGAATTAGCGTGTGCAAATGTCCTGAGGAAGGACTTGTTTGCCAGGCTAGAGGAACAGCCAGGAAGCCAGAGCAGAGTGAGTCAGGCAGCAATGAAGGCAGCAAGATAAAGGCTTTGAAAGCTGCAAACGGGCCTTGCGACAGGGTCATGGAACATGCTGAGAGCAAGAGAGGACCCGATAGGAAGACCAGGACAGGGGCTTGGATGAAGCAATACGGGAGGGCTTCCAGGAGAAAGTGGCATTTTAATCTTTCCTGCCCCAGGTGAGCCTCTTCTGCTCCTCATATGCAGAGGTGGAAGTGGGGTGAGCACTCAGACCTCTCTATCTTACTTTTGAGATGGAAGTAGCATCTGGTCAAGGTGACACACAGAGGCAGCTGAGAACAGGCTCTCTCACCACCCCTGGGAGAAGACCTTGGCTGCCTTCTTACCAATGTTTATTTGAGAAGGGGTGAATTCTCATTACACAGAGGGCGTGTGTTCTGGGCAGAGGGGCCTGGAGTCAGCACCAGCTCAAAGTCCAGCTCCCTTATTTAATCAGCTGCAGGGTCTTCCCCCTCGGGCAACCTCCCCTGCCCTCTCCCAGGACCCAGGCCTTCTCAGAGCCCCAGGTTGGAGGCCATCCATCTTTTCCAGGGATGTTCACAGTGACCTCTTCCAGACACGGTGTCCTCTGCCTGTGGATCGGGTCCTCCTGGCTCACGTCCCTCCAGGATTCTGGCACCGGCCTCTCTTGGGCTTAGATTTGAGGAAATAAAAATAGAAGGGGAAAAACACAGAGCTCTCCAAAGTCTCTGGAGTCATGACAGCTGTTTGGACAGAGGCGAAGTGCACCTGGGCCAGGCGGGCAGTGCCTTATTCCCTGGCGCTGGGTCCTTCCAACCCGCCCCATCTTGGCCACGGCTCTCTGGTGGCAGAGGAGGTAGCCAAGTGGAGCCAGGTCTCAAGCCCCCCACTCCATGGAATGCAGGCCCAGGGCTGGTCCTGCCTCAGGGCTGCGAGAATGGCAGCGTGGCCACAGTCATGTCCTAGCAGCGGTGGCCAGTGCTGTAAGACTGTATCAGCTGCCCCCAGGGAGGGCATGTGGCCTGGGTGGCAGCCCGGGGCTCTGAGTGCTTCCATGTTGCTCAGGGTCCCCAGGCTTCTGTAGCTGGCCCCATGTCCAGTGGACAGAACGAGAACTTAGGAGTACTGCCCAGGGTCTGATTCACCCTCTGCCACTGTCATTGTTCAATAAAGACGTTTGGGACATCTGTGCATCTGTTGACAACTCTCTCCAGCCCTCCTCCTCCCCTCTTCCAGGGACCCTGTGGTTACGTTGGGGCTCACCCACACAACCTAGGAAATCTCCCCATCTCAACATCCTCTATCCTTTGCAAGGAGGGACATAATAAAAGATAAATATTTGGATTTGGTCTCTGGTTCCTGGCACACAGCTTGTAAGAGGCTTGGAATTTCCTGAGTGATGGGAAGAATAGGAAGTTTAGGTTTTTCATAACTGGCTCCTTTCAGCCCTACCTGAGTTTATGCAAATGAGCTAGTTAGACCGAGCAGAGGAAAGGACCCTGTGATTGGGGGGTTGGAACTCTCAGCCCCGGCCCTGACCTGCAGGAGGGGCTGGAGAGCTTTCAGGTGAGTGAGTGCATGGGGGTGCTGGAAAGGTGGCAACTCAGGAGGCCTGGGGGCCGCGTGCTCCTTCCCCGCCATCTCCTTGTCCTGAGCATCTCTTTCCCATGGTTGACCCTGAGCTGTATCCTTTATAATAAATTGGTAATAGTAAGTAAAGCACCTTGCTGAGTTCTGTAGCCCAGCGGTCCCGAAACTTTTTGGCGCTAGGGGCCAGCTTTGTGGAAGACAGGTTTTCCATGGACTGAGGTGTGTTATGGTTTCAGGATGATTCAACCACCTTACATTTATTGTGACTTTATTTCTAATCTAATGCTGCCACTGACCTGACAGGAGGTACCAGTCTGTGGGCCGGAGACTGGGGACCCCTGCAAAAGCTATTCCAGCAAATTATTGAACCCAAAGAGGGGCTGTGGGAACCCCTGATTTATAGAAGTGCAGGTGACAACCTGGGGTTTCCCATTGGTGCCTGAATCTTTAAACTCTGGGGTCTGTGCTCTCTCTGGGGAGATAGTGTTGGAATTGAATTGAATTGTTGATATCCAGAGATTTGGACAATAAAGAAGCCTGAGCGCTGAAGAATTGATGCTTTTGAATTGTGGTGCTGGAGAAGACTCGAGAGACAATTGGACAGCAAGAAGATCAAATCAGTCAATCCTAAAGGAAATCAACCCTGAATATTCATTGGAAGGACTGATGCTGAAACTGAAGCTCCAATACTTTGGCCACCTGATGCGAAGAGCCAGCTCATTGGAAAAGACTGATGCCGGGAAAGATTGAGGGCAGGAGGAGAGGGAGATAATAGAGGATGAGATGGTTGGATGGCATCACTGGCTCAATGGACATGAGTTTGAGCAAACTCCGGGAGATGCTGAAGGACAGGGAAGCCTGGCATGCTGCAGTCCATGGGGTCACAAAAAGTTGGACACGACAGTGACTGAACAACAAGAGATTTGGAGAACTGGTTGATGTGGAGAGAAACCGCTCCAGCCCTCCATACATTTCGTGTCAGAAGTATTGTGAGGGAAAGTAGTTGATACAAACCAACATATGTCACACCTTCTACAAGGTGATACATTTGCGTCTTCCAGGGCTTAGGGCCTGGCCATCTTTGGGGGGGTATCATCAGCCTCCTGTAACCCCTGCTAACTGCCCCTCCCCTCACACACTCCACTCCAGTTGCCCCACCCCACTTGCCAGTCTCCACATGCCAAGTGTGCACTCCCACCTCGGGGTCTTTGCACTGGCTGTGCCTGCTCCCCACCACCCACCCCCGACCCCACCCCGCCACCCAGCCATGAAAGCTGTTCCTCCAGACAGCTGCAGGCGGTTGCCTAAGCTCCTTCAGGTCTTTGTCCCAAATCAGCTTGCCTGCTAGCCTCCTCTGATGCCTGTGGGTGACTTACAGTCTCTGCCCTGGCCCTCCCTGTCTTTTTTCCTGCTTGCTTTCTCTCTGTAAAGCTCATCACCACCTGACAAACTGAATGCTTCCCTTATTTATGTGGCTGTTGTCCATCTTGGTCTCTAGGTTGCTGCGGTGTCCCCCATGCCCAACCCAAGGTTTGACACACAGCAGAGCTTCCTTGACGTGGTTTGGTGAATAAATGTCTTTAATGTTGTTAACAGGCTGGGAATCAGGAGACTTGGGTTCTGTTCCTGGTAGGAGAGGGCTTTAACCCTAGCCCCTGGGGCCTGGCAGTTCAGATCAAGATTAGATTGGGAGCTGTCTGTCAGCTCCACCTGATCGTCCTCTTTGGCATTTGGGTCACAATTTGGGATCATCCATGAGATGTTTTCTCAGGAGTGCCCAGGAGCATGTGTTAATGGAGCATTGAAAGTGACCCTCTGATTTTCAAGTTTCTTCCTCTCTTCCTGCTCTGGGAAAGGAAGGGACTGGGGGAGATTAAGAAGGATGACTCTGACCTCAGATCCGTCTTCTTCCAAACTCACGTCATTATTTAATGCCATGAGCTGACTAACAGACTAAATAATTTCCAAGAAAAGCCTGTGCCTGTGTGTGGGGTGGGAGTGAGGGACAGTGGGGGGTGAAGGTGGGATTGAGATGTTGTCACAACTTGCTCAGAGGCCCATGTCCTTGTCCTTGACGCTTGCGTGTGCATGTCCAACTTATTGAAGTTATAGAAATGCTGAATAAAAATGGTTTGGATAGCTAAAGCCAACAGAGAAACTACATATCTGAGCTCTGACCCTTCTAACTGAATCCAGATCTGATCAACTTTAGGATGTTTTAGCAGAAATCATCTTAGGCCTTTTGTCCAGCCCTGAGTTTGGAAGCAATGACTTTGCCCCTCCACCTGGCAACCCACTTGGCCTGTGGGTAGGGGGTGGGGCCATCCAGGGGCAGATGGAGAGTTGCTCTAAGCAAATGTCTTTCCCAAGTGTCTTTGGGTAGAATGACTTTCCAGCTCAGCGGAGCCTCTCCAGCCCTTCACACAAGCACTGGTCTTTGTTCCATTCTTGTTCTGCGTGTTAATGAAGGCAAGGATGACAGATGACCCGGGCCTCCATCCCAGCCTGTCCTTCTGAGTGGTCCCTAAAATAATACCATTAGTGGGGCCAAGCGGAGGCTCCTTATCTTGAGGGGCCTGGTGATAACCCTGAGTGGGGCTTCTCAGATGCCCAGGGCCGAGACAGGGTAGCGGCCGTGACCTTGATGGGGTCTTTGCTTCCTGTGGGCCCAGTGACATTCCAGGGGTATAAATAGTCTGGCGGGCTGGAGGCCTGCGTGTGCAGGCATGACATTGGCAGAGTCTGTCGTGCCTGGTCTGTGACACCCACAGAGAGTCACGTGTGTATAGAGACCTGCCACAGCTCCTGCCCAGATATCCTCAACCAGACAGGGCCTGTGAGTGCCAGGGACACAGGATGGACTCACCTAGGTGGCATTTCTTCTCAGCCTTTGCTCAGCTGTGACCTCCCGTCCCTACTATTGGTTATGGGGTGCTCACCATCAATGTCATTCATTAAGCCTTTCTCTGGCTGCCTACGACTCATCCTCAGAATGCTCCTTTGGTTAACAGTGATTATTCCTGATCCCAGATTTGAAAATAAAGAACTGCATACGGGCAAAGGTAAAACATCACCCACCTATTCCATGCTCTCCTCTCCCTGGATATAAACGCTGCACACACTTCCGTACCTCTGTTCTGTGGACAGATGCCTGACCAGTTCTTTCAACATCCAGCCCTTACAAGGACTGCTTCAGCTTCAGCTCTGCCTCTGCACCAGACACTGTTCTGGAAACAGAGCACAGAGCAGGAGGAAGACAGACAGCCTCCTCTTCTCCTGCGCTCAACAGGCGAGGAGGCAAAGCAGAGACAACACAATCAACCAATGGAAACAGACAAGCGAGTGACAACCCACCAGCCAGAGAAAGCACCCCCCGGAGAGATAATGACGGGGTCCATAAAGAATTCATGGGGCTGTGATGGTGACATTTCAGTTGAGACGGGATAATGGGGGAGGGTCACTCTCAGCCTGGTCCCCACAACCCTTGGACAAGGGGAACATGATCAAGATTATGCTCATGTAGTTATTTTCGGTTTTCTACTGAAGTATGATAGCTATGCAGGATAGTCACAATATGAACCAAAAGTGAGTCTCTGCACCCAAAATCAATCAAGCCATAGGATCATGATCCTTAGAGGTGCCCTTCACATCATCACCCCACCTCGAAGAGTAATCATTGCCTGAAACGCTCACTCCATGGGTTGGTTTTGCCAGTTTTGGAAAGTTATTCAAACAAAATAGTATAATACTTGTTCCACAACACTGGCCTCTTTTTCTCAACATTATGACCCATCTTGCTGTGCTTAGTAGCAGTTTGTTTCATTTTCGTGGCTATATAATATTGAATTGTGTGACCAGCCATCCTGCTGTTGATGGGAATTTGGTAGTTTCCAGTTTCTGTTTAATTAGAAAATGCTGCTGTGAACGCTCTTAACTCTGGTGGGTCTCCCACTAGGAACAGACTAGCAGAGCTGGGTCACAGGATCCTCTGCTCTGGCTGATTCTGCCAGGTGACTGAAGCTACGTTCTCCCCACCAATGGGTAAGAATCCCATTTTTTGGACACTCTCACCAATATTTGATATATCTTTTTTTTTTCCTTTTACGTATGCTGATGAGCTATTCTATTGAATTTTGAATTTGGTATTTTGAATTAATTTTGAATGGATTTAAAATTAATTTGAACTAATATTTAATTCAAAATTAATTTTAATTAATTTTTTGAGAGGGATTCACAATCACACAAAAGTATCTAATGTCCTGCTCACTGACTGCTCTAAAGGAGCAAATGCAATCGTTCAGGCTAGAGTTCACTTTGCTCAGTGGGTCCCGTCCATCCCATTGGGAAGCCTGGCGGGTCTGTTGTGAACACTGGTTCCACCAGGACAGCTGTGGGAAGGAGAGTGATGTATTTATTGACTTAGGATTTATAGATGGACTGCTTCCCAAAAAAAGGTTTGCTGGGAAGCTTAACAAAAAACTTACATGCACGAAAAATAGGAAGATTTAAAATAAAATTGGAGTAAGAGGGTTTTTTTTTAATATTAAAAAAAAAGGTAGTGACATTAACAGAGGCAGACACCCAGCATGGGCTGACACAAACGTTTGAGGGGCCGCCTTGTGGGATCTGAGAGATGCCGACCCCAAGGAGGGCAGGGCAGAGAGACAGAAAACCTGGGCTCTTGCAGGGGTGACCAACCGGCCCAGCGTGCCTGGGAGAGACAGCTTTCCCTGGAGTGTGGATACTTCTGGGCTAAAACTACAAACGTCCCAAATTGGGTTGCATAGCCATCCTAGCCTTTGGTGACGTCACTTGAGCTGCGGAATCCAGCTGTGCTTGAAAGTAGACCACCCCGCCACCACCCCCTATTTTGCAGATGTATACAAAATCAATTCCTTTTCTCCCTTTTCTTATCCATAGAAAACTCTCCTTTTATTACTTATTAAATTTAGCTTCTGTTAGTGCAGAGGTAAATAAAGAGCTAAACTATAATACCAGATTTATAATAAAGATCAGCTGTGACCTACCCACCTCTTCAGCACTGGCTCTTACCTGCAGTGGGGATACAGATGAATTGAATACTCATCACGTTGAATTTTATTGTTATGGGGACATGGGCACCTTAAATCTGGACATTAGTGCCTTCTAGAAGAAACTACTCTTTCTTTTCACTCTTTCAGCTCTTTATTCTCATATATGAAAGTGTCAGTCATTCAGTCGTGTCTGACTCTTTGCGACCCCATGGACTGTAGCCCGCCAAGGCTCCTCTGCCCATGGAATTCTCAGGCAAGAAAACTGGAGTGGGTTGCCGTTCCCTTCTCCAGGGGATCTTCCCAACCCAGAGATCAAACCCAGGTCTCCTACATTACAAGCAGATTCTTTACCATCTGAGTCATATCTTTATTTAAAACTTATTTTTACCTTTTTAACACAGTTTATGGACGGAGCAAAGAAAAATGTATGTTCAGTTCCCTGGGTTCACCAGGAATAGGGTGACAAAATCATTCTGCTTTGGCCAGGACTTTCTTGGTTTTAAAACTGGAAGTCCTACATCCCAGGAAATCCCTGAATCCTGGAAAAACTGTCTTTCTCCAGCTGCAGCTTTGAAGTCTTATTCACCCTGTCAATTGTCTGAATTCACCTAAGTTTGATGTTCCCTGAATGGCCACTGAAAGTGCTCTGGCTTGTCCAGACGGTGGTCTTCACGGCCTCAGAGGATGACGCAGACTGAATCACTCATATCACAGACAGTCACAAGTGTCTGGAGAAGTCCCTGTATTTCTGGAAACCCCAAAGATAAACGGCAGGCATGACTATCATTACTGAAATTGCTGGCTGTGGCGGAGACGTGCAGGTCCAGTGGCCTCCCGGAGGCTCAGCCCCCGCCTGCACAACCTCTGTAATTACGAGAGAGCATTTTAAATTGTTCCAGTCCAAACAAGACCTGGAAATGCAGAAAGCAGGCTGGTCATTAGGGCTGGAGAGGAACAGTCTCCATGGAAGAGCTTGGAAGGGCTTACTCACAACCTAGCAGAGCTGGAAGTGATGTTCTCACTGTCTCTAGGGCAACAGCCTGTGTAAGACAGAAGGGGAGTCAGCAGGTCTTCCTCTGCACCCCAGTCTCATCCCTGGGCACTGACACAGGGAAGGTGCCTTTTTGTCTGGTCACTACTACTCTGTAAGTTGCTTCTTCCCTGGTGGCTCAGCAATAAAGAATCCACCTGCCATGCAGGAGACGCAGGCGATATGGGTTCAATCCCTGGGTGGGGAAGATCCCCTGGAGAGGGGCATGGCAACCCACTCCAGTATTCTTGCCTGGAGAGTTCCATGGACAGAAGAGCCTGGCAGGCTACAGGGTCATAAGGAGTCCGACATGACTGAAGTGACTGACCACACACGTCTGCACCCTCTACTCTACCAGCTACGTATGCATTTGGATAAACTAGCATTTAAAATTAAAAAGTAAATATTTGTATGAGTTGAGCTTAGCTTTAGAGTACGTTAACTCCCATGAAGAGCAAGGAAAGTGCAACACCAGGCAGTCGGTAGAGGGCAGGCAGAAGGGTGACTGGTGGGGAGCATGGACCAAAATGTGTGCCTTGATGGTGGATACGCCTCCGATTAAGTCCCACCGCCACCCACTTATTGGCTGTGTTATCTGGCTTCCCCGAGCCTCAGTTTCCTTATCTGCAAAATGGATATAATTATTAGCGTCTATCTCATAGAGCTGGAGTGAAAATTAAAAAGAAAAATAAATATCATGCGCTTAGCACATTGGAGTATGGAACATCATAAGTACATGATGACTGGTGTTATTATTGCTGTTATTACAGTTATCAGGCTTATCATTCTTCGAGGACCCACCTGCTCAAGGTGGAAATTATCCCCACCCTGGTGTAGACTGCCACCACCTGAGACAGGAGGTACAGGAAAGAGCAGGTCTTTAGCCAACCTTCAGCCAAGTGAGACCACAGTTAATTGGAATCCTGGTTCCCCCAGCACTGACACGTTGACATCCAGTAACAAATGAGGACCAAGCAAGGACTTGCCCCACAGGTCCTGTGGGAGGGAAGAGGCTGGCCAGTGTGGAGGCATGTCTACCTGCCTCCATCCCCTCAAGGTGATGCTCCAGGCTTTGTAACAGCACAGGTGCTATAAGATGGTCCAATCAGGCTTCCTGGGTCCTGACCACAGAGGAGAACCAGACCAGAGTATCACAGCAAGATTCCAACATCAAGGGGACATGGAGAAAATTTCTGACTATTTGAGCTTTTTTTTTTTCACCCAGGGTCCTTCTCCGAGAAGCACTGTGGCACATCCCTGCATTCCTTCATTTGTCTAACAGACAGCATGCTGGACTCCCAGTCTCAAAGGAACCAAAAGAGCCGACAGTCTTCTAGGGGAGGCTCACAAGTCCAAGGTTATCACATCACCATCTGAGAGAGGAACCCCTTAGTTCTTGTTGAAGTAAGGGAGAGATCAATGGGGGATTGAGAGAAAGAAAGAATGAATGAATGAATGAATGAGCTAAAATGCTGGTTGTCGGTGGGGTAAGTGCAGGTTTGGTGGAAGCCCACAGGGCTTTAGTGCCAGAACTGTCACAACTGCCAAGACTTCCCAAGCCGGGTCAGTCCCTCCCTCTCCCCTTCCTGTGCCTCCTGCTTTGCCAGTTCCTCTGCTTCTATCTATTCTTCCATTTCTATTTCACAGAAGCCCAGGAATAGGCTGAGCACTTTATAGAGCAGGAAAGAAGAAGGAAAACATTGAGCAAGCGAAATTTAAAAATCTTCCTTAGTGGTGGTGGTTCTGGGGTGCTTAGGTAAAAGAAGGAGCATTCAAACATTTACTGATTTGTGTCTCTGTCATAAATACCTGCAAAATATTTTGAGGCATTGCTTAATGTCCCTTTTGCCTTTTCTTCCTGCCTGGAATGTGGGTGTGATGTCTGGAGGTACAGCAGCCATTTTGTAGCTATGAAAGTAGCTACAAACATGCTGATGAGAGGAGAAATGGGAAAAGATAGGAAGAGAATCCGAGGGTCAGAGATGGACACACACAAAAACTGAGGGAAGAGAGAGGGGTAAGAGGGAGAAAGAGAGAGGACGAGAAGAGATGCCCCCAACTGAGTCTCCACAACATAATTGAATGTTGACTCCTCTGGGGAGCCCTGTATCTGGGCACCAGTCTCCTCAGCCAGCAGTCATCTGCAGCCTGAACCAAGGCAAGAAAGCTGTGCACCTCCTGATAAGGTCAGCAAGCTGTCCCTGCCCTGGGGAGAGTTTGGAGGGTCCGTATCACGTGTCCCACCAGACTCCTGATGACCAGTTTCTGCTGCAGATCACAGAATGAAGTCTGCAGCAGGAAGGATTCCTCCTAGTTGGTGTATTTATTCAGGGCTTCTCCCTGGAGGACTTGGCAGCAGATGTGTTTTCCTAAAGATGAAGAATAAACAGGGAGAATCCAGCAGGGGAGTGGCGCAGGTCTGGCACTCAGGCAGCCAGGACTGTGTGTGTGCATGTGAATGTGAGTGTGTGAGCACATGCATGTGAGTGCTGTGCTGTGATCATCATCATAACAGCCACTGTCCAGCACTTTGGAATTTAAAAAGCACCTTTTAAGTATAATTAAATATTTCCTGGAGTAGGAAATGGCAAACCACTCCACCATTCTTGCCTGGAGAATCCCGTGGACAGAGGACCATGACGGGCTACAGTCCATGGGGTCGCAAAGAGTCGGACACGACTGAGTCACTAATGCTTTTAAACATAACATCCATACAACTCACCCACTTAAAGCACACAAGTCAATATTTTGAGTATATTCACAGAGTTTTGCAATCATCACCACAATCCTAGCAATTTGTTGAGCTATGGTTTGCGCCCAGGCCCTCTGGATCCACAGCCTGTGATCCTAACCCCTGCAGGACATGCTCCCTCGGGCTCCTTTACTGGCAATGGTGACCCCCTGACCAAGAAGCCTGAGTTCTCAGTGCCATCTTGGACCTGCCGACATCACTGCTGCTCACGCCTCTGGTCCAGGCTCCATGCCTGCAGATGGAGGTGGCTCTGTGGGGCTTGGGTTTTTATCAGCGTGCTGTACACTTCCTCAGCCCCCACCCACTCTGGCCTGGGCTCCCACCACTTTGATGTGGTTCCTGTTTCCCGTCCTGCATCTGCCCTGCACATGGAGGGCCAGGCATCAGAGCCTACCCCCTACTCCCATCCCAACCCATATCCCCTTGGCTACTTCTCCAAAGCTGTTCACAATCCCAGCATCTTCCAGATTCTGTCCTCCCGCCTGAGGCTCTGCATTTGAAGAGGCTTGGGAGTCCGGGCTTGCAGGCAGCACCTGGGGAGACACAGGAAATCCTGGCACCTGCCTGCTCTTGAAGAAGAATTGAGCTGGTCTTCACTTTGGTTGCAGCCAAAAGTTGCAAGTCGGCAAAGAGCCATTTGAATGTGCCTCTTGCACTTCCCCCAGCCCAACGTCTACAGGGATAGCATTCACCCAGTGGGACAGCCAGCACCACACTCAGGCTGTGTGTTGCTAAATATTTTGAAAAACATTTAAAAGTGGAGGTGGTGTGCTGGTGCAGGGCATGAGTCTCTAGGGACAATACAGGGCCACGCCATGCACCCACAGACCCCAGCCACCAGCCACAGGCCGTGGTGGAGGAGTTAGAGCTCTGTGGCCATCAACCAGGGAGCGCCTCCATGTGGCTGCCTTCTGGGTGTGGGTGCCTGGGTTTGACTCCAGTTCTTACTCTCAGGGCTGTGTGGCCATAGCTGGTGACAGAACCCCAAGTCTTCAATTTTGCATCTAAATCTGCTCATGGGTAGTACTCTCCTCTCAGGGGTGCTTGAAAGATTAAGCTAAACAGTATATTCTGTTAGCACTCAGCATAGAGTCAGCACTCAAAAACTCAAAAACCAAAAACGTACCAATTTAAAATAAACAGGGGTATCTGTGCTGATGTGTGACGTCCTTTTTTGTTGTGGTTTTAGATTTGTTTTGTTTTGATGTGGGCCATTTTTTAGTCTTTATTCAATTTGTTACAAGACTACTTCTGCTTTATATATATATATATATATATATATATATATATATATATACATACATATATATTTGCCATGAGGCATGTGAGATCTTAGCTCCCTGACCAGAAATTGAAATGATGAAAGTACCTACTCACAGGTTTGCTGTGAATCAAGTGCAATGATGAATATAAAGGCAGAGAGTAAATAATAAATAAACCTCCCTGGCTTTACAGTCAGAAAGAGCTGGATTGGCTCCCAGACCAGCCAATTCCCTACACCAAGTCAGCCCACCTGTCCGAACCTCAGTTTCATTATCTAAAAAAATGTGAATGATGGAGAAGGACATGGCAACCCACTCCAGCATTCTTGCCTGGAAAATCCCACAGACAGAGCAGCTTGGTAGGCTATAGTCCGAGGGATTGTGAAGAGTCAGACACGACTTATCAACTAAACAAGAGCATGCTGTCTATTCAAAGGTAAACCATATTCAAAGGTAGTATATTATGATTACTTTGTCTTTTCCAGTGTATCTTGTTTTTCCTGGACTGAAATGATTTTTCAATGTTTTATGTTGGTTGAATTTTCTATATACATAACAGTAATTCGAATCCAAACACTTATTTATTTAAGTCTCTTTTCAAAATCTTCAGGGACATTGGGTGTTTTGTTAAGCTTGTCTTCTTGAAGAAATTACTCCTGAAGACTTCTCTGACAAGGTGGGTTCAGTGTTCTCTTGGCCTGGGTCCCCTGTGTCCTCAGGATTCTTTCTGATTCTGTCTTGTATTGAATCTTCTGAATCTTGGACCCCATGTATGTATTTATTTGATTCAAACGTTCTCTACCTCATTTTGGGGAGAGGACATTCTCCAGTAGTTTTCAAACAGGCATTTGGGAGAAGAAAAGAAAAAAGTGAGAGAGAAGATAGCATCTTATCTGAGAATGAACATAAATCAGACAGCGCTGCACGACCCAGTGCCTGATGCTATTGGTTCAGGGCCACTGTCACTGGCCATCAGTCCTCAGCTTCCTGGGATGGCTCAGCTGAGGCCCACAGAGTCCCCATCACTCGGGTTCCTGGGATGGCACAGCCCAGGGCCATCGAGGCTCAACCTTCCCTCCCCGGGTTAAAATGATTAAAGCTGAGCGCCACTCTGTTAGGGTATCATGCCATCACTGTGTTTACTTATGTTAAGAATAACCTTAAAGGGTTAAAGCATATGGGCCATTAATCGTGTGGACTTTTAAAAATATATACTTGCTTTTAAAAATCATTTGTCATGCCACAAAGAGAAAAGATTACTTTTATAATGAAATAAAATTAAACCAAAAGGATATAAAAGTTAACAGAAATAAATGAGCATTTGTGTCATTTGATCTGTGTGCAATTTCTTCCAAGCCTCCTTTATGACAGGCAGGGGAGCCCAGTGGCTATGGCCTCATGGCCTGCATTCAAATCCCAACCCTAATGCTTACTACTGAGTGATCTTGGGCAAGTTTACACCATGAGATTTTCCATTTGTCAAGTGAACTTAAGACTTTATCTAGCATGGTATTAGCACAGGACCCAGAAATTTCACTCCTAAATTTCATACCCAAGAGAATTGAAAGCAGGTGTTCAAACAAAAACTTGTACATGAGTATTCATAGAAGCATTATTCACAAGAGCCAAAAAGGGGAAACTACCCAAACATTCATCAACTGATGAATGGATGAACAAAATGTGCTATATCCATACTGCTGCTGCGAAGTCGCTTCAGTCGTGTCCAACTCTGTGCAACCCCATAGATGGCAGCCCACCAGGCTCCCCCTTCCCTGGGATTCCCCAGGCAATAACACTGGAGGGGGTTGCCATTTCCTTCTCCAATGCATGAAAGTGAAAAGTGAAAGTGAAGTCGCTCAGTCGTGTCCGACCCTCGGTGACCCCATGGACCGCAGGCTTCCAGTCTCCTCCATCCATGGGATTTTCCAGGCAAGAGTACTGGAGTGGGGTGCCATTGCCTACTGCACTATATCCATACCATGGAATATTATTCAGTGATGAGAATGAGTGAAGCATTGACACCTGCTACAACGTGGATGAATTTTGGAGCCAAGATGCCAATTGAAAGAACCTAGACACAAAAAGTCACATATTGTATGACTCCATTTATAGAAATTGTCCAAAACTGGCAAATCCACACAGGCAGAAAGCAGACTAGTGGTTGTCAAGCCTGGGGGATGGGGAATAAGGAATGACTTCTTTATGAGTATGAGGTCTCTTTTTGGAGAGATGAAGGTGTCTGGCCTTAGACAGTGGTGATGGCTGCACAAAATTGTGAATGCATGAAAAGCCACTGAACTGCATACTTTAAAATGGTTAAAGTTCTGAATTTTGTTAAGTGAACTCTACCCAATAAAAAACAAAAATAAACAATATTTACCCCCAAAGAGCTGGGACTGGGATGAAATAGCAGCCAGGAAGCATTTGCATAGTGCCTGGAATAGAACCAGAACTAGATGAACTTAGCTCCCTGGAAGGAAATGATAAGACTTGCACAGTTCCAGAATCTTCTACTCTCACCATCCAGCCTGAATATCCCACTCAAGCAAACTGATGATCTGTCCTGGGTCTGGGAAGCTGAACAAAACCCTCTCCATGAACCACTCCCATTCCGTTTACATGGCACCTGAGGACCCAAAGGAATGAAGGCCAAACAGGGCAACTGCTGACTCATAGGAAAACACCCTGATGTTGGGAAAGATTGAAGGCAGGAGGAGAAGGGGGCAACAGAGGACAAGATGATTGGATGGCATCACCAAATCAATGCATATGAGTTTGAGCAAGCTCCAGGAGATGGTGAAGGACAGGGAAGCCTGGTGAGCTGCAGTCCAAGGGGTCACAATAAGTTGGACACAACTTAAGGACTGAACAACAGCAACTACAATAGAAGGGAATAACTTGGAATAGCAGTGCGTCCTCCTTCATGAAGACCAACTCAGGAAAAACAGAAGTCTTCTGTGTGGCACTTCCCCCCATCTAATAATGAACATTTTAAAAGTACATCCCATAGAAAATACTTACTCTAACATGCTAGGCTATATGTTCAATAGTGTTTTGAACAACAGCATAGTCACGCCAGTTTGGCAACCAGAATGACTGAGGTCAAATCCTGCCTCTGAGGCAGAGGCTATGGAGACTCAGGCAAGTGGCTTGACCTCTCTGTGCCTCAGAGTCCTCTTCTATCCCTACCTGATTGGATGGTGGTGATGATTACATGCAAAGTCCTCAGGCCCATATCTGGTATGACATGAAGACTCTATAAACATTTGCTCTTATTAGTCATATTATTATATGAGAGCTATTCATGAGAAAACAGTCCCCACGTTTTGGCCAACAAAATGTTAATTTCTGGGTAATCGTTAGTAATGCAATAGAGAGATGAATTTCCAGTCCTTCAGTCTGAGATTTGATTTCATGAAATAAGTAAGATGGGTCTTCATTAGGACCTAGAGTGTTTCTCAGCCTGAACATGACTGACATTTGGAGTGACTCCTTCCTTGCCGTGGGGGCTGAGTTGGGCCTGGGAGGATGGTAAACATCACTTTGGCCTCCATCCACCACATCCTCACCCCCATCTGTGACCCCAAAACGTCTCCAGACATTGTCATGTCCCCTGGGAGCTAAGTCACCCTTGGTTGAGAGTCACTGCTATTGAAGGCAAAATAAGAACAAAGTGGTATTTATCACATTTTATCATGTTTTTCTCTGCTTCTAGAGAAGCCTTCAGATCAGATCAGATCAGTCTCTCAGTCGTGTCCGACTCTTTGCTACCCCATGAATTGTAGCACGCCAGGCCTCTCTGTCCATCACCAACTCCCGGAGTTCACTGAGACTCACGTCCATCGAGTCAGTGATGCCATCCAGCCATCTCATCCTCTGTCGTCCCCTTCTCCTCCTGCCCCCAATCCCTCCCAGCATCAGAGTGTTTTCCAATGAGTCAACTCTTCGCATGAGGTGGCCAAAGTACTGGAGTTTCAGCTTCAGCATCATTCCTTCCAAAGAAATCCCAGGGCTGATCTCCTTCACAATGGACTGTTTGGATCTCCTTGCAGTCCAAGGGACTCTCAAGAGTCTTCTCCAACACCACAGTTCAAAAGCATCAATTCTTCGGCGCTCAGCCTTCTTCACAGTCCAACTCTCACATCCATACATGACCACAGGAAAAACCATAGCCTTGACTAGACGAACCTTTGTTGGCAAAGTAATGTCTCTGCTTTTGAATATGCTATCTAGGTTGGTCATAACTTTCCTTCCAAGGAGTAAGCGTCTTTTAATTTCATGGCTGCAGTCACCATCTTGAGAAATGCTATATTGGGGTGAGTTTGCAAAAATCACATGTTATAACAGGTGACTTCTTAGCCCAGTAGAGGCTTAACCCTTGAACCAAGGGTTAAAAAAAAATCTATCATCTGGTCCCTGGCATGTAACCAGATATATGACTTGAGATATGTATTTATCACCTGTTTTGTCACCTATCACCTGGAGACAATAGCACATGTCAAGTGTGTTCTCTAGATTTGCAACCATCTGCTGAGCAAGAGTTCCCCAGGCTCAGTCACTCCATGATTTTTACTTGTACCCATAAAATAACCAAATTATTATTCGGCATTTTATATAAATCAACTGTAACCCTGCTTTCTTTTTCCTCACTTAAATACCCACTTTAGCCTTGACTTTAGCAATTCCAGGGCTTCCCAGGTGGCGCTAGTGGTAAAGAACCCACCTGCCAATGCCTGAGATTCAGGTTTGATCCCTGAGTTAGGAAGATCCCCTGGAAGAGGGCATGGCGATCCACTTCATTATTCTTGCCTGAAGAATCCCATGGACAGAGGAGCCTGGTGGGCTACAGTGCATATGGTCGCACAGAGTCGGACACAACTGAAGTGACTTAACACACACACATAAGCAATTTTAAGTCATGTGTTTGATGTGCTTGTTATATTTTCTCCAATACAATTAAAAGTAAACACAAAAAATCTGAAAGGTCTGTGCCCTACCTAAAATGTTCTCACCAGCAGGGGTGTTCAGAACAGCGTTCGTTGAATATGGATATAAACTTGAACAGGTGAAAATTCTTTGCAATATAAAGGTCTTATTTTTAATGGAAAATAGAACTTAATTCAAACCGATATTTGATGAAAAAACTAACTTGGAACATTTGAAATGAGACCAGTTGCTTTCTTTGCTGCTCG